>NW_025333640.1:0-2870000 GCF_019186645.2 Phyllostomus hastatus | reverse complement strand
GAGCCACCCAGCCAGGGCTCTTGTTCAGGTCTTTACATACTTTTAGCACATGAGTGTGTCTTCTAAAAGACCATTTTGATCATTTTGGTCTCCCCCCGATTTTTTAATGTGTACATTTCTGTGGTTTCTAGTGTATTTACAAAGTTGTGCAACCATTGGCACAATCTAATTCCAGAACATTCCATCACTCCAAAAAGAAGCCCTGTCCCCCTTAGCAGTCACCCCCAACCCCTTCTCCACAAATGCACTTACTGTCACTGAGGATTTCCCTGCGCTGGACATTTCATATAATGAACCACACACTGTGGCTTTTTGTGCCTGGCTCTTCTCAACGAGCACCCCGTGTTGAAGGCTGGCCCACGCTGGGGTGTGTGTCGTGTTTTGCAGCCTTTCAACTTCACATCCATTTTCTCATACCTGCTTTTCCTATCGATGTCTGGCTTCTGAGGGTCTTCCAAAGTGGAGGCCCCTCTTACACACCACTGCCTGGCATTCCACCACTGTTTACTGAGCCAGATTTCCCGGTGCCTGGTATTACATTCCTAGGGAATTCTCGCAGAGCATTCTGGGTGCAGGAGCCTCCTTCTTCATCTGGAAGTTGGGGGATCCACTTATTCCTTCACCAAATATTGCCTGAGTGCCTGCTCACTGTGTGCCAGGCACGGAGCACCCAAATACAGCAGGGAAACAGGAGACCAGAGCCCCTGTCCCCCTGCAGCTGACATCCCTGTTGGGGAGATGGGGATACAAGATGGATAAGTAAAAACATCTGATTTGTTGAATGCTGCTCAATGCTAAAGAAAAAAAGCAAGCCAGGAAGAGAAATTGGCAGAGGTGGTCAGAGTGGTGACACCTGGGCAAAGAGCTGCAGGAAGTGAGGGAAGGAACCACCTAGAGAACTGGAAGAAGGTGTTCCAGGAAGAGGGCACAGCACATGCAAAGGCCCTGTGGCAGGAGTGTGCCTGGCATGTTAGAGGAATAACTGAGGCTCCTGTGGCTGGAAAGCAGAGCCAGCGAGGGGGAGAGAGAGAGAAGATGAGGGCAGAGTGGGATGGGGGCAGGTTGTACCGGGCCATGTGGGCAGTTGGGAAAACTAAGGCTTTTACCCTGAGGGAGGTGGGAGCCCTGGAGGGCTGTGGGCAGAGGAGAGACAGGATGTGGCTCAGGTTATATCAAGGTAACCTTACTCCTTCCTACCTGTTAAGGCTGTTGCAAGGATTAAATAAGAGAGTTTAGGCGAATGAGAGCTCGGGCACGCTCAGCTGCCCCAGTCCTTATTTGTGATCCATGTTTTTCCCGCGCTACAGCTCAGGACCCCGCAGACTGCCCAGCGTCCCTGGGGAGCGCGCAGCTGGCCCTGGCAGAGCCGGGACACCTGGGGCCGTCCTCCCCCTCCGCACCCCGCGGTGTCGCCTTCCTAGGCGGCTCGGGTTCCTGGATCCCCTTACCCGGGCAGCTCGGCTGTCGCGCCCTGGGCCGGGGGAGGGGAGGCCGCAGGAAGCTCCGGATCCGGCGGCAGCGGAGGCGGTGGCCCGGGTGGCCTAGCTCCTCTGGCCATGGAGAGCGCAGCAGCCCGCGAGACCCCAGGGGCAGATGCCACGCGCCCGCCCGCACCCCCTCCCTCGCCCTCCGAGCCCCCCGCGGCGCCCCGCGCCCGCCCGCGCTTAGTTTTCCGCACGCAGCTGGCGCACGGCAGCCCCACGGGCAAGATCGAGGGCTTCACCAACGTTCGGGAGCTCTACGCCAAGATCGCTGAGGCCTTCGGGATAGCGCCCACCGAGGTGAGGACCCCGGACCCCCACTCCCAGATGGGCGGGGGGGGGCTATCTCCATATCTCAGAGACGCACCTCTCAGATCCAGTGGCGCCCATACCCTGGGGACGCGCCCTTTGAGCACCCTGCACAAATATGAGCAGGTCTTAGTGTGGTGAGTCCCCAAACGGTTCGCATCCAGCTGAGGTGGATACCAGACCTCAGGGAAGCGCCTGAATGGTTCCCGGGCGCGGCTGTGGGGCTGGGGTTCCTGGCAGCTCCATTCCAGGTGATACGTCGGAGGTGCCCTGGGTAACAGGCTGGGCTGCAGAGCAGTGCGTCTTGCAACTCCCAGGGGGCGCCAGCGGATGCAGAACGGCCTGAAAAAGATGGTGGCGGAAGGAGAGTCAGGGCACCAAAGGATTAAAACTGAAAGTCCGGGGTTGGGAAACGGGAGTTCTTCCTACCCACAGCTGCCTCCTCACCCTGCTCCTCATTCTGGGGTTCTGTTTACTTGTCTCCCACCGCATTCTGAAGATCCTGCGGGCTGGATTCCTGGGCACCAGGTGACTGGGCCAGTTCAGTTCCATGCCTCTTTGTGCCTCGGTCCCTATCAGGTCCATGAGCCCATACCCCCGAGGGTTCTGCACAGACAGTGGGGAATGAGCGCTCTCATTAATTCTGGGCTCCCCCTCCCCTCGGGACAGATCTTATTCTGCACCCTAAACAGCCACAAAGTGGACATGCAGAAACTCCTGGGCGGCCAGATAGGGTTGGAGGACTTTATCTTTGCACATGTGCGCGGCGAGACCAAGGAGGTGGAGGTCACTAAGACGGAGGATGCGCTGGGGCTGACCATCACGGACAACGGGGCCGGATACGCCTTTATCAAGGTGCCCGCGGTGGGGGTGGGGTGGGGAGGGCAACTTTCCAGGTGCTGGATGACCTGGGGTGAGTGACTGGTCTCAGTGCGCTCTGCGAAGGTGGCCCCTCAAGTGACTCTGGGTCCCTGCAGAGGATCAAGGAGGGCAGCATCATCAACAGGATCGAAGCCGTGTGTGTGGGCGATAGCATCGAGGCCATCAACGACCACTCTATCGTCGGCTGCCGCCACTACGAAGTGGCCAAGATGCTCCGCGAGCTGCCCAAGGCCCAGCCCTTTACCCTGCGCCTGGTGCAGCCCAAGAGAGCCTTCGGTGAGGGCCACCTGTGGGCTCGGGGACAGGAGTGGGGATGGGCGGAGCTCTTGTGGAAATGGGTTCTCTGGATCCTGGGGACAGTGGAGAGTAGGGGGATGGAATAGGATGGAAGATTCTAGATGCCTCTGGTGACATGATGCGAAACTTCCAGCACTGTGTCAGGAACAGGCAGGTAGTTTCTGTATTGTCATAGTCTATCGGGGGTGGGGGAAGTACAGGAAGATCGAGGAAGCGTGAGGAGGTGTTTAGATCGATTTTATTGCATAGCTGGGAGCTTTTAAAGTGCTGCTTTAACGCTACTGACATAAGGAGGCCTTTAAAGGGTGAGAAAGTTCTAGAAAGTCTCAGCTCAGGTTTTCCAGTGTTTACAAAGAATGGATCTTTCCAGAACACATGCCCCTCAACCACTCTGTCCCCTCCAGATATGATTAGCCAGAGGAGCCGTAGCAGCAAATGCCCTGTGGAAGCGAAAGTGACCAGCGGGCGGGAGACCCTGCGGCTTCGTTCTGGGGGGGCTGCCACAGTAGAGGAAGTGGTGAGTGAAAGGGAGGGGGGTCTTTAGGGGCTCTTGTACCTAGAGCTCCACTGCTGAGTCATTGTGACCTTGGATAAGACCTCTCTTGCCCGGCCTCGGTTTCTCCACCTGCAAGATGGGTCTCCATGGTGAGACGATAGTGATATGAAGAAGCATTGATGCATGAGGTCCCAGCCAGCTCTCACCCAAGGGGTGGGGCCTTGAGAGGATCCTGGGCTATAGGGATCTGAAGTTCCCCTCTGTTTTGTCCCCTGACACCCCCAGCCCAGTGAATTTGAGGAGGAGGCGTCTCGGAGGGTGGATGACCTGCTGGAGAGTTACATGGGCATTCGGGACCCAGAGCTGGGTAAGGGGCCAGGGTAAGCCGGTTGACCCTGGGGGGAGGCCAGCCCATGGGGAGGAGGTGGGGGTCCCAAGGGGAAGTTGGGGTCCCAGAGCACTTTTACTCACTTTCCCTCCTGCTTTGGCAGCGTCCACCATGGTGGAGACGTCCAAGAAGACAATGAGCGTTCAGGAGTTTGCACACCATTTAGACTCCGTCTTGGGCGAGTTCGCCTTCCCGGACGAGTTTGTGGTGGAGGTGTGGGCCGCCATCGGCGAGGCCAAGGAGGCCTGTGGCTAGTCTGCCCTGGGGCTGAGCGCAGCCCCAGTCCAGAGCCCAGCCCCCCTCCTCAGCCCTGCCGGCAGACTTCCGAAGCCCAGCCCTGCTCCAGAGCCCAGCTCAGATCTGAGACCCAGCCCCCCTCTAGAGCCCAGGTCATCTCTGAGACTGAGGTCACCTCTAGAACCCATACCAGTTCTGAGACCAAGCCTAGTTCTGAGACCAAGCCCTGCTCTAGAACTCAGCCCTCTTCTAGAACCCAGGCTAGCTCTGAGGCCAAGCTCATCTCTAGAACTTCATCTGGTTCTGAGACCAAGCCCTGCTCTAGAACCGAGCCCTCCTCTAGAACCCAGGCTAGCTCTGAGGTAAAGTTCAACTCTAGAATTCATACCAGTTCTGAAACCAGGCCCAGCTCGGAGACCAAGGCCTGTTCTAAAACACAGCCTAGCTCTGAGGCCAAGCCCAGCTCTAGAACCAAGCTCAATTCTGAGACTAAACTCTGTTCTAGACCCCAGGCCAGCTCAGAAACTAAGCCCATCTCTAGGACACCATTCAGTTCTGTGACACAACCCAGCTCCAGAACCCCGCCCTCGTCTAGAAACCAGGACAGCTCTGAGGCTAAGCCTAGCTCTGGCATTAAATCAAGTTCTGGAACCCAGACAAGTTTTAAGACCCAACCCAGCTCTGTGACCAAGCCCTGCCATAAAATTCGACCTGACTCTGGGCTGCAAGACAGCTCAGTGACACAGCAGTACCCAGACACCCAGCCTAGTTCGGGAACCCCAGGCAGTACTGAAACCCAGGTGAGACTCAAGAAGCAGCCCAGCTACAGAAGCCTCTCCAGCTCAGGATCCAAAGACAGCTCCCAAACCCAGCCCCATTCACAAACCCAGACCAGCTCAGGAACCTGGGTGCATGCGGCAGCTCAGTCCAGATCCAGACCCCAGCCCTGCTCTAAAACCCAGTTTTACTCAAGCACCCACCCCCACTCTGAGGCCCAGTCCAGCTCCAGTGATGAGTCCAGCTCAGACACTGAGCCCAGCTCCAGATCTTGGCCTGATGGTACAACTAGGCCCATCTCTAGAATTCAGACAAGCCCTGGAACCTCATCCATCTCTGAGGGAACACCTGTCTCCCCCGCTCAGCCTGACACCGGTCCCCACTCTCACTGCAGTACACAGACCAGTGTTAGAATGCCGTCCAGCTCTGGGACCCAGACCGACTTCAAGGACTGGCCAATTTCCAGAGCTCATTCCAGACCAGGCACCCAACCCAGCTCTAGAACTCAGCTCAGTTCTGGAGGACAGCCTGGCTCTGGGATCTCATCCAGCTCCAAAACACAGTCAGTTGCTGAGACTCAATTGGGTTCCAGAATACAGCTAAACTCTGGAATCCAATCTAGTCCTGGGACCCAGACCAGTGCAGCAACAGACTTAAGCTCCACGGCCCTGTATAGCTCTAAGAGCAGGCTGGGCTCCAGGACCCAGCCCTGCACAGCTCAATCAGCTTCTCGGACTCCACTCATCTTGGAAACCCTGCCAAGTTCTAGATACCAGCTCCAGGCCACAACCCAAGGCAGCTCTGGTATTAAGTCAGACTTTGTGAAGCAGACCAACTCAACAACTCAGCTCACCTCTAGAGTCCAGTTCAGCTCTGAGACTCAACTCAACTCTGAATCCCAGACCAGTTCAAGAATACAACCCAGCTCTGGAACCCACCTTAGTTCCAGAATGCAGACTGTTTCTGGAGCTCAACCCAGCGTCAGAACCCAGACAAGCTCTGGAACCCAGCTTGGCTCTGAGACCCAGCCCAGCTCAGGGGCCCAGACCAGTGCAAGCATTCAACCCAGCTCTGAAACCCAGCTCAGTTCCAGAAGGCAGTTTAGTACCAGGATTCAGTTTAGCTCTGACACCCAGACCAGTTCAAGAATGCAGCCCAGCTTAGGAGCCCATGTGAACTCCAGAACCCAGCCCAGCTCTAAGATTCAGTTCAGCTCTGATATGCCACCCAGCTCCGACACTCAGACCAGTTCAAGAACACAGGCCAGCTTTGGAACCCACCTCGGGTCCAGAACCCAGCCTGTTCCAGGGACCCAAACCAGTTCCAGAACCCAGACCAGTTTTGGAACACAGGTCAGATCTGAGACCCAGCCCAGCTCTGGAGCCCAGGACAATGCAAGAATGCAGCCCAGCTCTGGAGCCTGGCTCAGTTCCAGAACCCAGACCGGCTCCAAAATTCAGTTCAGCTCTGAGACCCAGCCCAGTTCTAAAAGCCAGACCAGTTTCAACACTGAGCCCCACTCTAGAATTCACCATAATTCCAGAACTCAGCCTGCTTCTGAAACCCAATCCAGCTCCAGAACCCAGGCCAGCTTAAGAATCCAGCTCAGCTCTAGAAATGGGCTTTGCCCACAGATCCCTGGCCTTGACCCTAGAACCCAGTCTGATCCCATTCCACCAACTCGACCTCAGCCCCCAGGCCCACCACCCAGAGCCCCTGCTCCAGTCCCTAGCAAAGTCTCTCAGCCTCAGCCCCGGCCCCATGATCTGGTACATGGAACCCAGGGCAGAAGCCCACCGCCTTCCCACCTGGCTCCACCATCACAGGCCCCCTTGGCTCCCAAGAAACCAGCCCTTTTCCCCAAGCCCCAGTTGGGGCCCCATAAGTCCACTTCACCCACCGTATCTGTCATCCCTAGTTCTGCCTCTAGGGCGGCCCTCCTGCAGTCCCAGACCCCTGCACCCCCAGCTCAGGAGCACGCCCCCTCCCCCATACTTAGGGAGTCAGGAACTGCTCTGCAGGGGTCAGAGCCCCTTCCCCATGACAGGGAGCTGTAGCTTGGGGGTTACATAGTTTTGGCCCCTGGGGGACCCCACCCCCTCTCCTTCCTCTTCCAATTCAGGTCCCCCCGAAGCAGCAGATGACCTCATTCTCCCACAGGTGAAGGGAGGGAGAATGGAAACGGGCTTCAGTTTCACTGAGCTTGGCTCTGGGAGGTGTAAGCAGATCCCAGGCCTGTGGAGGGGAAGGCAGGGGTGCGGCGGGGGCGGGGGGCAGGGAATGGTTTGCTCTTCATGTACCTCGAGGGCTCATGGGAATAAAGGCACATACAGCTAGGTGTGTCGAATGTGTGTGTTTTTTTATTTTAATCCTTTTTTTAAAAGACTTTATTTTTAGAGAGAGGAGGAGAGGGAGAGAAACATTGATATGAGAGAAACATCGGTGGGTTGTCCCTTGTACACACCCCGACTGGAACCAAACAAGCAACCCAGGCACGTGCCCTGACTGGGAACTGAACTGGCGAACTTTTGCTTCGTGGGATGGCTCTGACTAACTGAGCCACAGCAGCCAGGGCCAGGTGTGAGGTTTCTGAGGGAGTTTGGGGGAAAGCAGAGGAAGCAACAGGCATGAGGCTCTAGGGAGCTATGACAACACTGGCTGCTTCTTAAGTACCTACTGTGTGCCAGGTGCTTTAAAGTACTCACTGTGCACGTATTCATGCACTTGCACATACATGGCGTTCCTCAAAGCTCAGTCATTCGTCCATTCAATCAGTCTTTATTGAGCGCCTACTATGGGCCAGGTGCTGTTTGTTCAAGGCACTGGTAGTCTGAGTGTAGGGGGATGAATGACTGAATGATAAGCTTATGAGGGAATGACTCCATCTCAAGTGGAGGAAACAGGCATCATTTCATGGTCTTGCGTGTGTCTCTCCCTTTCTTTTCTTTCTTTTTTTTTTAAGATTTTATTTTTTAGAGAGAGGAGAAGGGAGGGAGAAAGCAAGAGAGAGAAACAGCAATGTGTGGTTGCCTCTCATGTGCCCCTTACTAGGGACCCAGCCTAAACCTAGGCGTGTGCCCTGACTGGGAATTGAACAGGCGACCCTTTGGTTTGCAGGCTGGCACTCAATCCACTGGGCCACACCAGCCAGGGCTCTCCTTTTCTTTTCCTTATCTGCAAAATGGGTTTAATACCAGGACCCTCTCTAGGGGCTGTAGGCAGGGTTCCGGGAGAACCAACTTAATGAAGGACTCGGGGAGAGGAAACAACGCAGTCTCACCCTCTCCGCCCATCCCCGGTCCTGTTCTCAGCTGCTGCGTGGTTGGATAGCAATATGATGCACCGAACTTCAACAAATGCTGACTGACTTTCAGACTCAAAGGAAAATAAAGCCAGGCTGAAATATATTTTGGCAAAAGAGGGGGTGTCTTGCTCATTTACATTCAATCTTTTCTAGACAGAGCCTTCTTGGGTTGGAGTGTCAAAGGGGATTGATTGCTCCTCAGAGAATAGGTCATATTTAGTGGTCAGAACCCCCAATTTCCTGAGGACTTCTGAAGAGAAGGCTTACAAGTCTAATTGCCTCTAGACACCCCCCTGCATCCCCACTCACCCTTCCTGGAGTTGGGAGGGGGCTGAGGAGAGGGAGGGGCCTTGGAAAAGGGGATCAGGGAAGAGCTGGGGGGTCCTCAGGGCTGATGGAACATAGCTCACAATCCTGCCACTCAAGCCCTCTGTCCATCCTGCACTCCCAGCGCCCAGACTTCAGAATGGGCAGACATGACTGTCAGGGAGGACCGAGGTTGAATGGGGGACGCGGGGGCAGGGCGCTCTGTCCCGCTGTCCTTCCAGAGCCACCACTGATGTCTGCCCCCAGCCCTATGCCACAGTGGGCCTTCGGCTGAGCTGAGGCTGCATTGATAGTGACCTGGCCCGGGCACTGAGGCCAGGGTGCAGGCGCCGGATCACAGCCCGGCGGAACAGGATGTACACCCAGGGGTCCAGGATCTGGTTCCAGGTGGCCACACGCAGGTAAATGAGCAGCTGTTTCTCCGTGCCTTCAGACAGCTGTCCAGCTGCGTCCATGACTGGCGGGCTCCGCAGCACCGTCTGGGCGATGAAGACCTGTCAAGGGCCAGAGCAGTTAGCCAGGCAGCAGGCCAGCCTCCGGCCCTGCCCCTCCACCAGCGCAGAGCACATACTGATTCTGTCCCTGCTGTGCTCTGTGGGTCTGAGCTTGTTTTTTTTTTTTAAAGGTATTATTTATCCAGTTTTTGAGAGAGGGGAAGACAAGGAGAGAAGTATCAATGTGTGGTTGCCTCTTGCTCACCCCGTCCTGGGGACCTGGCCTGCAACCCAGGCATGTACCCCAACTGGGAATTGAACCGGAGACCCTTTGGTTCCCAGCCTGCGTTCAATCCACTGAGCCACACCAGCCAGGTCTCTGAGCTTGTTGTTGTGGCCACAAAACAGCACCCTTTTCCAGCCCCTCCCCTGGGCACGACTAAATGTGGCGGGAAAGGCTTGTAGGTGCACACGGTTGGAGTTATCATCACAGCCAGCACTGTTGTTCCAGTAAACATTTTATATTTTATAAACATTTCATAATATAACATTATAAAATTATAGTATTAAAATGGGTATGAAATAATTTAATTTTATATTATATATTTTACTTTAAGGAATTTAACATATATTAAATGTTATATTTTATAAATTTTATTGAAAATAATTTAATATTAATTTCATATTAAATACTCAGATTAAATTATTTTAATATATTTTATTAAATATTGAATTTTACATTTAATATTACATGATATATCATTTAAGTTATATATAAACAATTGCATAATATAATGTACTTATCTAATAATTAATATATTATTATAGTTAAAATTTATGTGTAATTATATAATATGTAACATACTTATGTAGCTAAGTATTATATAATTGACATAACTATTAAGTAGTAATAATGTATAATTATAGTATTATATAGTACTTAATTGGATAATATAAAATATGTAACTATATTATGATAATCGATATAACTATTAATTACACTGTAAGAATTAATGATAATGTATATATAACCATTATAATAAAATTATGTTAAATATAGTTTTGTTCATATTATAATAAATGTATTACATTAAAATTCTATAATATCAAAATAAATTATTAGCCCTTGCTGGTATAGCTCAGTGGATTGAACATGGGCCTGGGAACCAAAGGGTCACTGGTTCGATTCCCAGTCAGGGCACATGCCTGGTTTGTGGGCCAGGTTCCCAGTGGGGGACACATAAGAGGCAACCACACATTGATGTTTCTCACCCTCACTTTCTCCCTCCCTTTCCTTCTCTCTAAAAATAAATAAATAAAATCTTTAAAGAAAAAGAGAAAATCCTTTACAAAATAAATAAATTATAATATTAAAATTCTATTAAAAATGGTTTCCTAAGCGCTATTGTGTGCTGGACAAGGCTAGGGACACTGCCGGGGACAAGACGTCCTGTCCTGCCCTGGTTTGGGTGTCGCTGTGTCTGGCTCATGAGCTTCTCCAGGAAGGTCATCCCAGTGTGGGCCCTGGGACACGTGTCCATATTTTCTTGGACGGACAAGACCCTGAGGGTTGAAATTCATGCTGGATGGATGGAGGCCCAGTCACCACCGACGGCGGGAACCCAGGGCAGGCCCTGCAAGGGCCACTTACCAGCAGCGGCATCCAGCAGACACTGGCCACCACCATGATGCCCATGAGCTGAGCCATCATTTCAACCTCGCAGTCCCGTGGGCGCTGCTGGGCGGCCTCCTGCCCGTAGTACACGTGGCACAGCGTGGCCACACTGATGGTATTGAGCAGGAAGGACAGCCCCACTGAGAAGCTGCCTAGGAGCGCAAACAGCAAGCCGAAGGCCACGTCCCCAGGCTCAGGGCCCAGCGTGAGGAAGCACCAGGAGCCCGGGTACTGCACAGTGTAGCGGCCCACTCCCAGTAGGGGCAGCAGGCCCAGCACCAGCGCAGTGGCCCACACCAGCCCCACGATGGTCCAGGCGCGGCGCTGCGAGGTAGTCGCAGGGCGCGAGAAGGGTCGCGTGATACCCAGGTAGCGCTCTGAGGCCATGGTGGCCCCCAGCAGCAGCGGGCACAGGCCGAAGAAGACCATGGCCACGCCCATGAAGCGGCAGAGGTGGCAGCTGGGGTCCACGGAATGCCAGTCGAAGAAGTTGGCATGCTGGCACACCACGATGGCACCGGTGATGAACAGCCCCATGAAGTCGGTGAGGACAAGGCCACAGAGGAAGGTGAGGAAGGAGGACCGCGTCTGGGAGCTGCCCTGCCTTGCACCTGCCAGCACGGTCAGGGCCAGCAGGTTGGAGGCCAGGCCCACCAAGCAGAAGGAGGCAGCAAACCACGGAGAGGCGATCATGCGCCGCTCTTCCAGCGTGATGTTCATTGGCCGGAAACAGGGCCCCAGAGAACTGTTGTTGGGCCACATGGCGCTGGAGCAGAGTGGGGGGTCACCACCCCATCGAGCCGAGGCTGTAGGGGAGCAGGTTGGCACTGCCCCTGGCACACCTGGTAGGGGCAGAGAGGTGATTTTCTCGTGATTCAGTCTGCATTTTCTAAGTTGTTTTTTTAGAGAGAGAGAAGAAGGGAGAGAGAGACAAAGAGAGAAACATTCGATTTGTTGTTCCACTTACTTATGCATTCAGTGGTTGTTTCTCGTATGTGACTGGACTGGGGAATCGAACCCACAACCTTGGCACATGGGATGATGCTCTAACCAACTGAGCTACCCAGCCAGAGCTTCAGTCTGCATTTTAATCTGAGTGGCCCTGGTGAACACCTATACAACCTTCAAAACCCCACCTCAAATAACCCCCTTTCAAGGAAGCCTTTCCTGACTTAAGTTACTCTGCGCTCCTGAGTTTTACTATTATTATAGCGCTACCTCCTGCTCTGTCCTGCCCCTGAATCAACAGTCTTCAAGGTTAGGACCAGTGCTGTCTCTCCTGGTGCCCCTGGAGGACACCAGTTAGTATCTGCTGAAGAGAAGGGCCAAGAAGCTCCAGGTTGGAACTCCAGCCCCCAAGCAAATGACTTCTTCTCTCTGAATTTCTGTTTCCCTGCTGGCCTCCGTCTAAGCCCATGGTGGACTACAGCACCCAGGACAGATTTCAGCCACAGTAAGACAGGATGCATCCCGTCCGGTGAGGGAGGGGGATGGCTGTCGGCCAGAGGTCGCTGGCCCCGGTACTGGCCCTGAGCTCAGCTTCACGGGTCACAGTTTCCTGTGGATGTGTGAGGGTGAGGCCCCACCCCACTGGTGTTTTAGGGAGATCCTTCCTCACACATGTTGAAATCGTATTCTTGTTTTTAAATATTTCTTAATTTTTTGAAATCATGTGGATTCTTTTTTTTCCCTATTTCATGGCATTGCTTTTTTTGTTTGTTTGTTTTTTATTCCTCACCTGAGGATATGTCTTATTGATTATAGAAAACAAGGAAGAGAGCACAAGAGAGAGACCTTGATGTGAGATAAAAAAACATCAATCAGTTGCCTCCCGTATGCGCCCTGACCAGGGATCGAATCTGTAACCTTTTGGTGTATGGGAGGATGCTCCACCCAACTGAGCCACCCCGGCCAGGGCTCATGGCATTACTTACGTAACAAGAAATAAACCCAGAAATCCAGTTCCATTCTAGGAACAAAAAACAGCTCATTCGGAGTGACAGGTTCCCCAGGGATGGGCTATCCAAGGCAACGGGAGGGACCCGCTACCCAGTGTGGGGCTGGCGAAGAAACCTGGAGAGACATCTGGGCTGGGCTAATGCAAGTGTGGGCAAATCGGCCAGACGTGGGGACATGAGGTAGCAATAAAATGAGGACATTCAAAAAACAGCTTCCAGTTCTCAAAACAGACACGCCAGGGAAGGCAGAAAGCCACCCAGGGAGATGGGACTAGCACCCAGCCCACACCTTCCGCCCTCGGCACACCCCAGAGGTCATCCGTGTGCTGGCGTCGAGGGTGCACCCAGGGGAGGGATCAGAGTGGGCAAGGGTGGGGAGGCGGGACCACGGGAGGAACAGGGACGAAGGGCCAGGCAGTTAAAGCTCATAAAGGTCCTATGATGATCTGCTTTTTGCAGAGTGGGCAAACTGAGGCACAAAGAGGTTAACTAACTTGTTCAAGGTCACACAGCCCAGCCCAAGCCGACCGGAAATTTACACTTGGGCCTCATTGCACATAATGTGTGTCAGTGATTCAAAATCCTGCCCTGTGGATGGAGGCCCATGCCAGGTGGGTGTGGGGTTCACAATCATTGGAATTTTCTCTAAGGGAGGATAACATTTTCTAAAAAGTTAATCAGACCCGATTCAAATCCTGGCTTTGCCGCATACCCTCCACTAACCTTGGCTCCTCAGTCCCCACTGAGCTTCAGTTTCCCTTCCTGTAAAATGGGGCTCACGGTAGAAATGAGTTCATCTGGGTACATGGCTTAGTGCACTGTAGGCGCTCAGTTCCTGCAAATGTGTCCAGCAGGTGGCCGCCAGCTCATGCTGGCTCCCGACCTTGCAATCGGCTCCTTGGCCCAGCCCCTCAGCTCCACAGCTCCTTATCTAGTCTCATAAATTATCGAGCTCCTGGTGGCTGCCCTGAACTCCCATCCCAGGCTGAGTGCCAAGGCCATGGCTGCTTTGTGGTGCTGGGGCCTCGAGTGGGATAACTGAGGCCTGGGGAGCTGGGGTGGGAAGAGGGAGTGCTTTCTGTGATGACCGGTGACCTTAGCCTTCCACTCCGGCCCGGGTGTGCTCTTCGCCATCTCGGATTTGACCTGTACTTGAATTCCTTCTGGGACAGGGCGCTGCCTCCCTCAAGAGCTGGTATGTGCCATTTCGGAACATTTCTGGGGACTTGGGCTGCTTCGGCAGCCGCTGCCCTGGCCTCTGCCTGGAATGACTGCCAGCCCTTCTTGGGTCTCATGGTCCCCTTGTCCCTGCCTTCCTGCGAGAGCTCCTGCACCATTTACTCACTCTGAGGCACACCCCCCTGAGATATCCTCATGTCTCCCATGTCTGGGAACAAACCTGTGACTCAGAGCCTGTGGCCTGGGGGAGGCTGGAAACTGGCAGGAATCCTTCTGGCCACAGCCTGCGGTTTCCAGTCCCCCCTCCCATGGGTTTAGGTGATAGGGGCTATCTCAAATTTCCCAGGCAAGCCGGCCAGTAGAGGCACCTGTCAAGGTCTCCCTTCCCCTCCCATATTGGCCAGGAGAGCAGGCAGGGCCCCTAACCTACAGGGGACCTGTTCTCATCCCAGCCACAGGTCAGAGAAGCAGCATGGCGTGGCCTTTGGGGGAATCCATCTCCCTCTCTGTGCCTCACGGAATGCACGGGCTCCAGGTTCCCACCCCAGATGTGCGGGACAAAGCCGGGATTCCATGGCTCAGAGTGAGGAGGTCTAGACTTTGAAGGGCCAGGGTTCTGGAATTTGAGCTCCCAGTGCTGAAAACTGGAAGGCCTCCAGAGTCTAGAATTCCAAGGGGCTGAGGTTCCAGAACTTCAGCGAGAGTTTGGCTGGGTCCTGGGTTCCAGAAATCTGTCTTCACAACTGGCTCCTTACTGGAGGCTGAACAGTGGGTGGGACCCCCCATGGTCCAGTGGGATGTGACTCTTTGTTTCCCAAGTATCAGGCCTCGCCTCTGCCTGATCACCGTTACTGCCCTCCCCACTCTCTTCCCCCACCTCCATCAAGCTAACCATCTCTCTACAAGCCCCTCTCCCACTCAACACCCCACCCCATAGCCTGCCCGGTCTGCAGACATCCTGGGACCACCCAGTCTTCCCAAGGGGTGATGATGATCTCAGACAAGCCCAGCTGGAAGTCCCTGATCTGCCACTGCTGAGCGGGGGAGGGACACACACACACACACACACACACACACACACACGGGACTCCACATTGCTGAGCTTCAGCTTCCCCGTCTGTGAAATGGGAAGAACGAGGACACGAACTCGCCCGCTGGCACCCTGGATTGTTTTTGCAGGCCGAGGAGCCTTCGCCTCAGCTGTGCCTGGTGTGCCCTTCCTGCCTCCGGCTGTGTTCACAAGTGTACCTCCGGGGCAGGTGCACAGGGCCCTATGCTGCGTGTGACCTCAGCCGGCCCTGCCCCTGGGCCTGTTCCCCACATTTCCTGTCTTCTAACTGCTAGAGAGTCCAGGAGACCAACAACGACACCCTTTGGCACGAAAGTGCAGGGTCCAGGCCAGCACCTGCATCAGTCAGTTCCAGCCCGGGCCTGAAGCACACCCAGCTGCCCATGGACCCGCTCCACACCTCTGTGCAGCCACGGACACCCACACGGACACACACGCGTGAGGGCAGAGCCCCCGACAGACCCCCACACAGACACACATGTGAAGGCAGAGCCAGCGGCAGTCCCCGGGCCCACCCCCAACTCCCCTCACCACAAGGCTCAGTTTCCGGGAACTTTTCCTGTTTATGACACTCACCAGGACCCCACCCAAGAGAGTACAGTGAGCCTAACTAGGTAAGAGCTGAACCTTGGCCCAGACGCATGGGGTTCCTCTGAACCTCAGTTTCTAATTCGTTCAGTAGGTTTTGAGAAGTGCTCGCCGTTCAGGGCTGTCAGGAAGGCCAAAAGGGGGGGCAGGTGTGAGATGAGTGGAGGGGACCCAGGCCCTCTGGCCAGTGGTTATTGATGGACACAAGAGTTATCGCGATCATATGAACCCATCATTGCATGCACACACACACTTACTCCCAGCCACACCCTCCCAGTGGCACCACAGGGTGGTGCCCTAAATGTCCCGGTACAGACTCAGAGAAACCCACACCCAAGCACATGCTTGACTCCACATGGCTGCACACTGGCCAGGGCAGGCAGCAGAAGTGCAAGGCCACTCTCCAGATGCAGACCTGGTATCATCAACTCCCCAGGGCACCCAGAACCTGGCTGCTGTCACCGCTCAGGGTGACACACCCACAACAGGTCAGGTCACCGCAGGAAACACTCCAGCAACACTTGCCCACTCTCATGCCCCGCCCCTAAACTGGACATCTGTGTCCTTACCTGGCGATGATGAATGGATGGGGCTGCTGGGGTTGCCGCGCTGTCCGGGAGCCCGAGCCGGGAGGATAGGCGTGCGGTCGCTAGCCCGGGCCCGGGGTCGGGGAGGGATGGACGGAGCTGGGCGACCTAGCCTCCTGGGGAAACCGAGTCACGGTGGGGGCGGGCCCACAGAGGACCTGGGGGTTGCCACGTCTCCAGAGGCACAGGACGCCCGGTGCACGGGGTGCTGTGAAGCAGGAAGGGCTAGGTCCCCCCTGAGGCTGGAGGGGCGTCCTTGGGGGTTAAAAATAGCCGGAGTCCGGCTCCCCTCCACAGACAGCACCCTGCAGGTCTCTACTCTTCTCTCTCACGGTCTCTGTCCTTCCTTTGTGTGCTTCTCATCGGCCCCTCCCCCCTGCTGTGGCCACGCCCCTCAGGCCCCGGCCTGGCTGATGGGGGTCTGCGGGGCGTCCCCCCAGCCCGCCAGGAGACCGCGCAGCCTCCTGGGGAAGGGACTTCCGAGGGACACCAGGTCACAGGGGCAGGGGTGTAGTGGCCTGCCCCAGCTGGGCCCCCTCCAGGAGTTCCCGCGGCATTATTCATGGCCTGGGCAGCACCGGAGGCCCGGAGGGGGCGGGCATGTTCTGCATAAGGCAGGGTCAGCTTCCCAGGGTGCCCAGACCCCCACTCAGGCTGAGAGCTTGTGAACCCTCCGGGGTTGGGTCTGGCACACAGTAGGTAGGTCTGAGGCTCCTGCCAGGGCTGGAGGTTGGGGGTGCAGGCTGCTTAGAGGGGAGGGGCAATAAGACTCTCCAGCCAGCAGCTCGGTGGGCGGACTCCTGAGGGAGGCCTTCCTGGAGCAGGTGAACGGAGAGGGCTGTGTGCGACTGAGGGAAGGGGGCGCTACCGAGCGGGGCCAGTGAGACAAAGGCTGAGAGATGGCGCTGGGGCCAGGTGTAGGACAGCCTGCAGTCTGGGTGGGGAGGTTGCTCCCCGGGCGTGGCCTGCCCCTGCCCCCCAGTGAGGGTAGGGAAATGCCTGGAGTCTGTCACTGCAGGGATGATTCGAGGTTGAGGCTGGGAAGCAGGAAGAGGACTCTGGAATGGGCTTCCCAGGTAGGGTCGACTTCCTTGAAGGCCGCAGACACACTTGGGGCTCTGGGCCAGGGTCTCATCAGCCCGAAGTGACCAGGCTGGGCCCAGCTAGAGTAAATGCATGGTGGCTGGCCTGTGCTGCAGGAAAGTGAGAAGCTTCTTGAAGGCCTTTCCTGCCCATAGTCCTGGGCCTCAGGTGGGTTGAGAGGGTCCACAGGCCTAGGCATGGGGGCGCGAACTTGGGCCTTGTTGACCCAGAGTTAGGGCCTACAGTGGACCGTGACCAGCTAGCTTGGCCTTGAGCCCACCCCAGCCAGTCCTTGGGCCCTGGGAGGGGCATACAAGTGCAGGCTCTGAGTGAAGACTGCCTCTAGGCCTGTACTCCCCTGGGCCCTGCCGGGAAGCCCCTTCTCCAGCCTTCCCGCCCACCAGGTTCCGGTCTCCAGGCCTTGGCGCACACCCCCATTCCTCCAGATAGCCCCTCCCCTGTTCCATCCTATTGTCTGAGTCCCTGAGCCATTTAACCCTAACTTCTCTTGATCGGCAAGTCTTCCAGCTCCCATGCATCGGCAGAGCCCTGGTTCCAAGGACGCCTCCTCTGTAAAGCCTGCATCTCCCAGGCGGTCTTGCTCCACTTCCATCCCTCCTCAAGGGCAACCCTGTGTCCAGCCCACTTGGTGGGACAATTATGAGCCCCTGGTAGGACAGGAAACAAGACCTGCTCTCAGGGACCTCCCAGGCTGGAGAAAGACAGCTGGACACAGTTCTAACCCCCTGCGGTCACAGCTGGGTCAGAGGAAGTAATGGGACATAGGGGAGCCCAGAGGTGAGCCAGGAAGGCATCCTGTGGGGAGGCGGCCTGGGAACTGGTGCTTTGTGGGATGAGCGGGAGTTCCCCAGGTGCAAGACAGACAGGCAGAAATCACACATGTGAGACAGCCAGGGGCCTGGGAGAGCTGCAGTGAGGGCCGATGTGGTGGGGACAGGGTGTTGGGCTGCAGCTGCAGATGGCGGTGGAGAGATGAGGGCGACTGTTCCATTCCCACTTCCTCTGCCCAGAGATAAGGAGGACAATGCTCCTTCTGGGAATAGTCAGGGCAGGGGTCAGAGATGCACACTTGACTCGAATTTAGTCTGGGTCTCACTGCAGCTCTGCACTGAATGAGGCAAAGATGCTCATTTTATCAATGGGGAAACTGAGGCCCAGAGGAGGACATGATACGGCCAAGGCCACATGTGGGCAGGATTCAGACTTGAGCTCTGGGCTTCCTCCAACCTCCTGGGCTGGTGGCTGGAGGTCTTTCTAGCCTCTGTTTACCGCCCCCCCCAGCTCAATGCGCACATGAGAGGATTCAAAGGCACTTGGCCTGGGGGGTGGGCCAGATGTCAGGAGCAGAGGCCAGGCTCAGGACGTGCCCCCCGTGGCTGTGGTTTCCGGTGGGGGACCAGGCAGGGAGCATCTATTTTTAGATTTGGATACAGCCAAAGGCAGGAAGAAGCTGGTGTGGGGGTTGGGGGCAGCTTAGGCCCGGGTGGAGGTAATGGGACAGCTGGGTGGGTGCGGTGCCTCCAGTCTGCCAGAAGGGTCTCCGAGACAGCCAGCTCGTGTCCCTGCTCAGCTCTCACCTGGTACGGCTCCACAGTGCCCCGGGGAGTCCAGCTCCTGAGCTTGCATTCAGCTCTGCTGTGCCCCTGCCCTGGGCGAAGTAGCTACTTTTCCCCCAGCAAGAGAGGCTCCGCCCTCCTCTGCTCAGCAGCCCTCCCCCAGGAAGTCCCATCCCTTCTGAGGCCCCTCGGTCAATGCCTTCCCTACCTCAGCTCCAGCCTGACTCCTTGGGCCCTTGGCATTTGAGCCCAGCTCTCCACCCTCCTGACTAGGGGCTCCCAGCTAAACACACTCAGCAAGTTGGTGGACGGCCACCAACTTCTCCCTTGCGGTGAACACTTCCCGACTCCTGGGGGGACACTGGGGTTGGGAGGACTCTCCTGGGGGCAGAAGGGGAAACTGAGGTTGGGACATGAGTGGTGGCCTGGGAGGCAGGGTTCCCCAAGTTGGAGTCCAGGTCTGAACCCGGTCTGCCACTTTCTAGGCTTGAACACATGTGCCTCTATGAGCCCGTTTCCCCAAATGGACATAAATCCTGCCGTGTGGAGCTGGCATGAGGTCAGGGCTGGGCTGCAGCAGCCACAGTCCATGCCATGATGACAGAAGGGGGCCTTGCCCATCTGAGGACCAAGCCCTGAGCCAGGTACAAGAATGCCTCCGCAGTCTGCCCTGCACTCAGTGACAGGAAGCAGGCTACGAGGGTGATTGGTAGTGGCTGCTGCCACCAGGGATCCTGAGGTGGCTCTGGCAGCAATCCATTAGTGATGTCTGCAGTGTGAAGAGGGCACCAACTGTCCAGAGGGACTTCGCCTGGCCTGGGCGAGCAGCTCCTCAGCACCCAGCACCCGTGACCAAGCCTGGCGCGTTTGTGATTACACCCTTCGGCGGGGGAGTGGCTGACGGCCCGAGGCAGAGAGAGGAGGAACCCACCGACTCTGAGCAGCTTCCTAAGGACAACTGCCAACTGCATTTGGGTGTGGGTGTTTGTCAAAGGTCTTCGTGGTTGGGTTTCGCGCCTTAGTGGTGCAGACAGACGTGCCCGTTACGTGAGGCGGTAACGACAGGAAAGCTGGCTGTGGCTGCCAGCGGGGCAGGAACTTGGGGCTCTCTTTCCAGTACTTCTGAAAATCTTATTCTAAAATAAAGTGTTTATTTTAAAAACGTACTCTCATGAGTAGATCAGTTAAATGAAAATAAGATTTTCCCCTCCCCACCTAAAAAAGTCTCTTCAGAGAAACCACCTGAAACATTCCCAGACGAAACCGGGTGCTGGTGGGGGTGGGGGGCTGTCCAAGGAGCCGGGAGGCGGCGCTCTGGGGTGTGGGGTGGGCTCTTTCCACTCGGGGCTGGAGATGTCTCCATAATGGACCCTCGGTTCCTAGACATGATGGTGGAGGATGGCATGTCCTTCACCCTCACTTGGGAGGAGACTGACCCCGCAGCCTGCACCAGGGTGAGGCAAGTGGACGTCCCTTAAAAGAGGTTTGGGAACATGGCGCAGCAGCAGGGTCGGGTTCCACTGGGCCGGGCTCTGAGGGAGGCTGGCTGGGAGGCGGCCAGGAAGGTGGGCCCTGTAGCAGCTGGCTGTGTCCAAGGGCCAATCAGTGCTCTGACCTTGGATTTCCTGCCCCTCAAAAGCTTGGTACTCCATGTCTGGGCCTCATGCTGCCCCCAGCTAAGAGCCTGCATTACAGGGCTCGTCTAGGGTGGGCCTTGGGCCTTAGCATGCCCACGTGGACAGTGAGGTTGGCTGATACCTGCTGGGCTCCCTGCCCTCAGAGAGTCCCGCCGGCAGCCCCCCGGGCATCTCAGAACCTGGGCCAGCCTGTCCCAGTGGCTCCCTCACCGCTCACAGAGGCAGCTACACTGTGAGTTGCTTGCTGTTCTCGCAGAGAAAGTGAGGCTGGTGAGGGGGAGGCCCAGCCTGTGCACCAGCTGGGGAAGGCCGCCGGCCTTGCCACGCCCGTCAGGTGGTCTGCGGGTGCAGGGCCATCACCGCCGGTAACGGTAGCGCTTGAAGTGGAACCAGAGCTGGAAGATGCCATTGGCGAACTGGCAGCGGAAGCCATGGCGGTGTGAATACTCCCACTCGCGGTTGACGATCTTGAAGGCAATGTCCTCGTAGGGCGGACCAGCGTGGAAGCGCAGGGTGGCAAAGTCTTTGTTGTCAGGGCAGGCCTCCAGGAAGTACTCGGGCGTGGAGCGCTTGTCTATGAGGTCAGGGTAGAAGATGTTGAACTTGTAGCCCTGCACGATCTTGGGCGGTGGGTTGTCGAAGTCATAGTGCGTCTGGTTGTACTTGTTCCACTCGAACCCCGTGTGCACACGGTTGAAGAAGCGTGGCTTGCGTGGCCGGTACTTGTCGGCCCACAGGTAGGCCTTGCCAGTCAGGGGCATCTCCACGCTGAACTGCGCCTCGTCCTGGCCCATGCCCTCCTTGGCCCGCCGGAAGAAGATGTCCTCCGCACTCTCACTCGCGTCACCTGAGGGCGAGGCAGCCGTTAGCTGGGACTGAGGTACTGGCGAGCCTCAGTTTCCCGTCACAGGGAGCCTGGACCTCACTCCAGGGGAGGTGTGAAGGGGGTCCGAGCCTAGTCCACCCTGCCAGGCCTCTCCCAGGAGAACTGAGGCTCAGGGTGAAGGCACAGGGTGGGACAGGCCCCATCCCTGGCCATCTGTGCTCACTGTTCTCCCCGTGTGGGTACCAAACACCATGTGTCCCCTGCTGGGTGGCCAGAGAGCCTGCTTTAGTTGAAGATCTCCCAGGGCACCCTGGGCAGGGGCCCTTCTGACGCCATTACTCTAAACCTAGGACAACACAGCCCAGGGAGGCCTAGGAGCATGCCGTTCCCCAGCGAACAGCATGAGGAGCGCACAGCAGGGCTGGGCACAGGAAGTGAAAACGACTCTGTCTCTGTCCTTGGGGCCAGCCGGTCACTGAACCCGACTGAATGAATGAGTGAGCAGAAAAGTGGATAGAAGCTCAGAGGCAGGGAGGGAGGGGACAGAAAGGTTCTCCGTTAAGCCCCGTGGCTGGCCCTGGACCCAGGAGCCTCCTGCCCCAACCCTTCTGCTGCCCACCCCCAAACGATGGCCTCGTTCGCCCCGTGCACACCTGTGACCTGGAGCTGCTGCCGTGACAGCTGCAAGCGCTGCAGGTCCTCGTCAGGCTCCAGCACGTGTGCGTCCAGCGGCAGCTCGTGGGCTGTGAGCAGTCGGGGGCTGTACTTGCCGGCGTCGTAGTCGTCTAGGCTCTGCTGGATCAGGTCCTCCTCCATGAGCACAGCCT
Source organism: Phyllostomus hastatus (assembly GCF_019186645.2). Taxonomy (NCBI): domain Eukaryota; kingdom Metazoa; phylum Chordata; class Mammalia; order Chiroptera; family Phyllostomidae; genus Phyllostomus; species Phyllostomus hastatus. Next base: position 2,848,062 of record NW_025333640.1, on the reverse strand, counting down.
CCCCCTCTGCTTCGCCCTCTGCCGGCGCTTCACCCTCCACCTCAGCCTCCACAGGGCCGCCCTCCAAGGAGGGCCCAGGTGGAGTCAGGGCTGCGACCTCAGGCTCCAGGCTTTGAGGAGAGAAGGCTGAGTGGGCGATTGCCCCGACCCCTCCAGAGGTAAGTGGGGCCTGTGGGGTGGGGGTGCATCCTGGGCCTCCGCATGAGGAAGGGGGACTTTTGGGCTGGGCCTACCTGTGGCTGGGAGACTGGGGCTCCTGCTTGAGGATGGGGAACAGTGGCTCGCTCTCCACACCCTGCTCCTGCTTCAACTTGTAGAGCTTCTGCCGCAGCACGTCCTGGTGCCGCTCTCGGAGTCTGGAACGTGGGCCAGGCGGTCACCCTGACTAGGTGGGGGAAAGGGGCCCTCTTTTCCCCCAGGCTTTCTCAGGACCCCCTCCCCCCTCTGCTGCAAGAACACAAGAGGTTGAGAGGGCAGTAAGTACAGCACAGGCTGGGGCTTGGGCCTAGCATGGCCATTCCAGGGTCAAGGCTTTGGCCATGAAAAAATGGGACTTGGGGTTGCAGACCCCAGAGAGCTATCCCTTGGCTGCGAGGCGCAGGTCCCTGTACCAGGGCATTCACATGCGGGTGTAACCTAACGGCCATACTGGGCCAGAACAAGAGGCGGAGCAGGCAGGGAAGATAAATTTAGAGGCGAATAGTTAGTGGCCGGCAGACTATGTTTACACAGCGGTGCCAAGCATGCTGAGAATTTGTACACAGGGCGTGTGGGGCCAGCAGAAGGCCGGGAGAGGCAGCCTGGGGGCTTCCTGTGATGCCTGCTGACCCTATGGGAAGCAAAGGCCAGGTGCTCGGTAAAGGCTGTGAGGAAGGGGGGCCCTACAGAAGCCCTGCCTAAACTCCTGGGGCCCGACTGCAGGTGGGGGCACAAAGACCATGACAAGAGCCTTTGGCTAGGGTCCTGGTCTATGGTCCCCAAGGTCACTTAGGGGCCAGCCTCGCCTAGCAGGCATGATGGAGATGGCTCCTGTCCCCAGGCAAGATGCCAAGTGGGACAGGACCCGCCCAGGACAGTGCCCGGGCCAAGGTCACTGAGGCCCGCTGCCCACTCACCTGGCACGTGCCATGTGGGCCCGCAGCTGCTGCAGCAGGCTCTCCCAGTATCCCATGTCTAGGTTGGGGCCCCCGGCCCGGATCTTGCCCTCGATGCCCTGGAAGATGACCTGCAACTGGCTGTACGTCTTCCCTTTGAAGACTGACTGCACATCAGAGCTGACCGAGGTGTTGACGCCCTCTCGCCGCTCGCCTGTGGTGAGGTGGGGGCCACTCAGCACTGCGCTGGGACCCAGGTGTCTGACCTACCAGTCTTGCCCACCACTGCCTTCCCCAAACCACGCAGGAGAGCCCGGAGGGGTGTCCCAGTAGCCATGCTGTTTGGAATTCAGCTCCTGCTCTGCCAGTCCTAGCTGTGTGACCTTGGGCAAGCGGCTGACCCTCTTTGGGCCTCAGTTTTGTCCTCTAGGAAGCCCGATGAGACCACGCATGTGAGCGGTGTGCTGCGCCTGGCACCGAGGACACTCCCCCACAGCAAAGAGCTGCTTACTTCCCAGGCACCGTGGGAAGTTCTGACACCACCCTAAGACAAACAGGCCCCTCCGTCCTGCAGGAAAGTCTGTCCGAGCATCGATCATGGGCTGGGGTCCCAAGAACACGTTCTTCCCCTCTAGACTGAGAGGCCCCCGAGGACAGGCCAAATACTGCTTAAACTATGTGCTTGGGTGCACCAGCCTCTCGGCTGCTCATCAAACATGCCAAGCACACCCTGTGCCCCAGGGCCTTTGCACATATACTCTCTATCAGCAGTACCCATCCTCAGCACTCAGCAAGAACACACCTTCTATCAGGAAGCCTTCCCTCATCACCAGATTGACCCCTTAGGCTGCACACCTGATACATGGCTTCCCAAGGGCAGGGACCTCCCTGGGCTTCCCACTGCTGTGTTCCCAGCACTGGGCTGGTCCACGGGGAACTCCGTACACAGCTGCTGGGTGAATGAGGGAGTGGGTGATCAGCTCATGCTCCCTGCTCAAAAGTAGGATTCAAGAACCCCTGCCGCTGGACACACGGTCACAGTCGACCGGACAGGAGTGAAAGGGACCCGGGTCCCCGGCCCAGTGGCCAACCTATGGGCTAGCAGCCTGGCCTTGGTCTGTGACAGGTGTAAAAACGTCACGGGAGCAAAACCAAACTCAGCAAGAATCCCCATTCCAGGCCAAGCAGAACCGAGTCCTGCCCTCACTGAGAGATGGAGCCACCAGTGAAAACTTACAGCCCAGACAGCCCCGAGGGTGCTGCTCCCAGAGAAGCCAAGAACTGCTAAGACATGTGTAAAGGAAGCCATATCTTAGGCCCGGGTGCCACCCAAACATCCCCTGAGAGAGCCCTGGAAGTGGGCAGACACATGCAATGTCCCTTTAGCCACTGGAGCGGGGGTTTCAGGCTCTCGAGAACACGCCCTACTCCCAAAGTCTGCATCCAGCCCCGCGGCCAGCAGCGGAGGGAGAGCGAAGCGCTCCCTGACACACAGGACCGCAGAGAACCGCCTGCCCTCCTCCGGAAGTTGCGGGGAATGTGCCCCGCCAAGACGAGAGTGCAAACCACAACAAAGAGACGTGGGGTCCCACAAAGAGGGCCTCCCTCATTGAAGAAAATGAAGGGAGACCCAGGGGGTGGCAGAGACCAACCCACCACCTTGTGGGATGGGAGAGAGAGGGCTCGGGCACAAGAAAAAGGAAGCCTCAAGGCTACTCAATGTGCCGAGCGCCTCCACGGTTCGGCTGGGGGGCTGGGGCGGCGGCGGGCCAGCAGTGTCACGTGTGTATACGTGGTCCCCAGCGCCTCACACTGTTTACTCATTTCTTGTCACTGAACCCTCCTCGAGGGGTTTTATCACCCCTACACTACAAAAGGTACAACCGGGCACCCAGGAGGCGGCTGACCAGCCAAGGTCACCGAGCTGCCCAGTGGCCTGGATGTGCACCCAGAGCCGCGCCTGTAACTGTTACTCTGCCCGCCAGCCCCACGGCACCCTTCCGACCAGCTCTATACCCAGTCCTACTGCCACCAAAGGAGAGTTCCCAGACACTCATCTCTGACAGCAAAGCTTCCCTTCCTCTCTCCGGAAGCTGCTCCAGGATGTAGCTGCTAAGAGGACATGAGAAACAAAACTGCACTTACAGAAACAAAAGACACTCGCCTTTTCGTTGAGAGGAAGGAAGCTGTCCCGACCCGCGTCTGAACTACAAATGGTATTTATACAGGCTAGGCGGAAGGGAGGGCTCACGTCCTTAGCTACCAGGGTGGGTGATGAAGGATGAAGATTAGCAACAGGGACACGAGGCTCACAGAAGCTGGAGTCATGAAAGCCGGTGGCTTCAGGGGACGCGAGGGGTGAGCATGTGGTGGCTGGTCTGAGCTTTCAGAGTAGTGGTTCTCAGCTGGAGCAATTCTGCCCCCAGGCGACTATGGGCCCTGTCTGGGGAGTTCACTTCCCTCGTGAATGTACACGTGCAACCACTTTGAGGAAAAGAAAATTGAGTTAAAAAAAACGCCAGGTTGAACACACTGGGGTTGCACAGGGTTTCTGACCAAGCAGAGCTGCACCCTGCTCTCACTCAGACTGAGCCTCCGGAGAAAACCTGAAACCCACAGAGAAAAGCCCTTGCTGGTGCTGCTCCCAGGGAAGCCCAGCACTGATGGCCCCTGCCATCCCATCAGGAGAGCCCTGGCCCAGGACCTGGGGCTCGCACTGCCCAGTGCTGCCCCCTGGTGGCTCCCACAGAGGTCTACAGAGGGCTGTAAAGAGCCCAAACTGAGGTCTGCAGAGCACCAGAGGCTAGCTTCTCGTGGAATCACCCGGCCTTGGCAACTCCCACCAATGCAGATATGTGTCCCCAAGAGCACACCCTGGTGTCTTTCTGTTCAGCCAGCTCAGGGTGGGCGCTGATCCTGTGTTACCTGGACCCTTGCCCGAGGCCTCCAGCTTGCGCAGCTTAGAGATCTCATCCTCCGTGATGATGGTCATGTCCCTCCAGAAGTCCACGTTCTTGCCCTGCTCGAGTTCCATGTATACCTGGAGGGAGAGGCACAAAGGTGTGCGGCGAAGGTCCATCTTGGGGAGGCCAAGGAGGTGGGTAGTGGAGCCAGGCAGTACCTGGATGTCCTCCAGCAGGTCTTCCATGTCAGCCACCGTGAGGCCATTGAGGAAGGTGTAAGGCTCATGCATCTCCACAGCCAGGTCATCGTCCTCGGCGCTGATATACTTGGCCAGCAGGTCAATGGGCTTGGCCCGTCCGTCCCGGATTCGAATCTTGGAGCTATTGGGAGCAGAGGGGTGGTGTTAGAGCTCGGACTGTGACCTCCCTCCCAAATTCCTGCCCACGTGGGTGACAGGTGTAGGAGCTGGGGAGGAACCTGGCCTGCAGGAGTTGGTGGTCAGGGAAGGCTTCCTGAAAGGGGTAGAATCAGGTGCAGAAGACAGGCTGGCCAGGAGGCCCAGGCCCAGAAAGGGGCAGGCGCCAGAGTGAGCATGGGGTCTGAAGAGCAGTGAGTGGGAGTGGGGCCAGAGGGTCAGAGAGAACTGCCTCTTCTCAGCGGACGGGCTGCGCAGACTGGAAGATCTGGAGCCTCAGTGCTATGCCCACAGGGGCACATCAGTGGCTGACCCTAGTCTGACCTGAGGGGCCCGTGATGAGGGAGGTCTGGGCTGCTGGCCAGGAACGGTATGGCCGGCAGGAAGGAGGACTAGGAAGGGGCCAGGGGTGGGCTCTGAGTGCACACATACTTGCCTGCAGGCTCGGATGCCCACGTGGCCTCAGACAACTCACAATGCCCAGGGGTCTCATTTTCCTTGTCTACAAATGCGGCCGATGAGCAAACACCCCTATGGGCTGCGGGTGAGGGACTAGCAGTCAGCGCGGCCCAGGGCCTGGCACACTCTACTCAGCTTGTGCAGTTCTACCACATGGAGCTGGTGCACTGGGGTCGCCTTTGTACCCAGTCCACTGGGGGAGATGGGGACACCCCAGCAACAGGTCTAGCGTCAGAAAGAGGCCAAAGGCAGAAACCCAGAGGGTGAGAGGGGTGCAGCTGGGACAGCAGGTTGTGGAAAGCATGACTAGCAAGTGCAAAGCCCCTGGGGCAGAAACAGGTTCCATGTGTCCGGGTCCAGGAGCACGCTGGTGAGTGAAGGCAGGTGGATGCAGGGTGGTGGTGGGCACCCTCCCCCGACCCTTGTCCCTGCGGAGCACCGAAGTTTGGCCTGCTGGAGGTGGAAGTTGTCCTCCTGCTCCTCCCATGTCTTGAAGTGTTCTGCCTCCTTCTCCCGCTGCAGCATCTCCAGCTCCTGCTCACGCATGGCCTTCTCCCGCTCCCGCTCCAGCCTCAGCTGCTTCACCTGGGGAGTGCACAGAGAAGACAAAGGTAAGACGGTTGGATGACTGGGGGCCTGTGGAGCCTGTCCTGTGTCCTCTCAGGCCACGGGGCCCCCTAGGGTCAGGGCTGGGACTATAACCCATGCCTGGCCCCAGCCCACCAGCCCTAGACACAGGGATTGGTCCAGGAATGCCTGAGATTTCAGACAGACCCTAGGAGAGGTTTGAGAGTAAAGCCCAAAGGCCAGCAGAGCCAAGGTGAAGAGGAACAGCTTACTGGACACACTGCCTGAGTCCCTGAATCCAGCGGCACCTAAAGCCAGCATCCCCTGGACTTTCCACAAGAGCCAATCAGGTCCTGTTTGACTTAAACAAGGGGAAACCAGCCTCGGGGCCCCTATGAGAGAAGGCCTCCTGACCCCATGTGGACAGACCAACGGCACCCCCACCTTCTGCAGCTCCAGTCGATTGTCCTCCTGGATCCTCTTGTTCCGCTCCTTCAGCTCCTTCTCCTCCAGGTGGCTGATCCCCTTCTTCTCCAGGGCCTGGAAGGACCAACCACAAGCCTGCTGAGCAGAGGTGCCTCCCTCCTGCTGCCCTCCCTGGAACCTACCATGAGGGAGCTTGGGTGCACTCATGTATACGACTGAGGTGACTGGACCACAGCATCTGCTTTGCAGGTGAGGAGAGTGAAGCTAAGAGAAGGGACCCGTCCCTGGGTATACCTCAGCACCTTTCACTAGAAGACGCCCTCCACTCCCGCCTACAAAATCAATCTGATACAATCCAAACTACGAAGCCCCCTCTGCTGTGAGTGAGACGCGTGCCAGACCACGGAGAAGAGGCAGCTGGGCCCACTCCTGTGGGGCTCCCAGGACAGTCTCACTTGGGACCTGCTGACTCTTGTTTCACACAGACACCTGGCTGCACCAGCTGTGTGTGTGGTGAAGCCTTCCCATGGGGTGAACCCCCAAGGCTGGGCTGGGCTGAGAAAGACTGACTGGGAAATGCCTGAACACGCATACGCACACACCAACCACACTCCCTTTGCACTTAGGGAGCGCCTATTGCGTGTAGGCCTTGGGACAGACCTTGCCTGTGAAGCTTATTTCTATCCTCACCGGAGAACATTTTTTTCATTGCTTTTAGAGAGACAGGAAAGGAGAAAGAGAAACCTCGATCGGTTGCCTCCCTATGTGCCTAGACTAGGGATCACAGGTACCTAGACGGGGGATCGAACGTGCAACCTTTCAGTTATGGGGTGACGCTCCAACCGACTGAGCCACACCGGCCAGGGCAGGATGTGTATTTGGACACCGCTTACGCAGGGAGACCCTTTTGGGCCTGCTTATGGCACCGTGGTCACCGCTGCATCCCAGTGCCTGCCTTCGTTCTCTCCTCTATGAACTTTGCTAACTTACTTATTACAGTTCATCTCCCCACAAAACTGCTGGTCTCACAGGGGTAGGGACCTTTGCCTGTAGGTGCATGCCCAGGGCCCACGCAGAATGCGGCGCCCAGCACCCAGCAGGTGCAGGATGTAAGTTTGTTAGCAAAGTGCTAGGAAAGCAGGGGCTGTGCTCTGATAAAGAATACCAGGGGGCCCTGGCTGGGGTGGCTCAGTGGATTGAGCACCAGCCTGTGAACCAAAGGGCTGCTGGTTCAATTCCCAGTCAGGGCATATGGCTGGGTTGTAGGCCAGGTCCCCAGTAGGGGGCACTCGAAAAGCAACCACACACTGATGTTTCCCTCTCTTTTTCCTTCCCTTCCCCTTGCTCTAAATATAGATAAAATCTTTAAAAGGAAAAAAAAAAAAAAAAAAGAATACCAGGGGGACCTAGGGGACCGAGGGGGCCAGGAAGGCCTGTCGGAAGGGGCACCATGTCAGCTGAGACCTGAAGGACGAGAAAGAACTGGCCATGGAAGATGCAGGGGGTGTTCTCGGGCAGAGGAATGGCGAGCACAAAGGCCGAGGTAGAATGGACTTGGTGCGGTCAGGACAGCGGCACGAAACCAGGCCTGAAGTGTGGGCGATGGGTGGAGACACCCAAGCTTCTAACTCTGCCCACCTACCCTCACCCTCCCTCACCACCAATGGGTGCTGTGTTGTGTTAACTGTGTCCCCCCAAAAGATATGCTCTTGTCTCAACACCTGGAAACTGTGAATGTGACCTTATTCAGAAGAGGAGTCTCTGCAGATGTAACTAGGATGAGGTCACATGGGGTTAGACAGGGCCCCAATCCAATGACTGGTGTCCTTACAGGGAGAGAGAAACTCAGACACAGACATGCAGAGGATAACGCCATGTGAGGACAAAGACGCAGAGGGAAGACAGCTGTGCGACCACAGAGGCAGAGACTGGAGTGACGTGGCCACAACACACTGGTTACTGTCACCCCACTAGCCAGGGGTGCCAGTAATCAGAAGCTGGAAGAGACAAGAAGGGTCCTTCCCCAGCCCTCCCAAGGGAGGAGGCCCTGCTGATGCCTTGATTTCAGACTTCTGGCCTCCAGAGCCGCAGGAGAAAATCCTGTTGTTTTCAGCCACGTGCCGCAGGCCATGACTGCAGGGTAGGGGATCAATGTGTAAGTGTCATTTCGAGAGTGAAATGACAGCTCTGAGCTGACAAAGTGTAACTGTGGAATCCCATCTGGCGTGTGATTCTAGGAACCTGTTCTCCAGTCTTATTGAGGCTAGGCTCCTTTGTTTTTTGTTTTAATTACCTTATTTTAATCCTCACCTGAGCATATGTTTGGTGGTGTTCTTTTTTAAATCCATTTTAGAGAAAAAGGAAAGGAGAGGGAGAGAAACATTGATCAGCTGCCTCCTGTACGCACCCTGACTGATGATCAAACCCACAACCTGGGCACATGCCCTGACCAGGGATCGAGTCACACCCTTTTCGGTGAACAGGACAACGCTCCACCCAACTGAGCCACCCGGCCAGGGCGCGGTCAGACTGGCTTCTGGGGCAAAGCATGCCTGGGATATTACATGGCGAGAGGCAGTTATCAGAATAAAAGCTGCCAGAACTGGTGTGTGTGTGTGCATGCACACGCTCACATGTGTGTAAGATAAACTGCACATGGCAAGGGGCAGTCTGGGAAATGTGTGCTGTGACTGCTAAATAACATCTCTTGAAATAAAAGTTGTAGAGGCTATATAAAATAAAAATCAGAAAGCTCTTAAAAGGAAGGAAAAATTTGCGAATGGCACAAATACCAACTAATCACCAGGCGCTTCATAAGACTGGCTCACCTTATTCCAGATGAAAGTACCCAGGAGGTTGTTGTCGCCGAAGGGGTTGTCGGTGTTGGTGTAGCCCATGTACTCCTCGCCCCAGCCCATCTTCTCCCGCTTCTTCCTCTCCTTGGCCTCCTTCTTGGCCAGCCGCCGGGCCCGCTTCTCCTCGGGTGTCTCAAAGGCTTTCATCAGCTCCGCCTGCTGCTTCCGTTCCTCGCGGAGCCGCAGCCGCTCCTGTAGGCTCTGTTGCTGGCTCAGGGCCTCGGCCACCTCCCGAGGGCTCTGGGAGCGGTGTGGGGACCCGGAGCTGGAGGAAGAGGAGCCCCGGAACCAGGAGCGGGTCCGACGGCGGCGGTCCCGCTGCTGCCAATGCTGCTCGTTGCCTGAGTCGGACTGAGAGGACTGGTCCTGTGCATGCCATCGGGGTGGCTGTGGGCTCCGGCTCTGCCGTCCTCGCCGCTGCCAGTGGTCTTCCTCTGAATCTGACCTGGGGAAGGAATCCGAGAGGGTCTGCTCACAGCCTGCGGGCCAGTCATTTGTTCAGCCTCTGTGCAGTGAGCTCCTGCTGTGCGCCAGCCACCGCTGTAGGTCCCAAGAACATAGCAGCGACCAAAACACTGATGGTCCCTTTCTTTGTGGGGCTCACACCAACAAGTAAACACACGGTGTGACACTGATAGTGCTCTGAGCCACAAAGAAATGACATAAAATTAGGGGACAGAAAGTCAGAAGGTCAGAGAGGGTCTCCCTGAAGCGGTAACTCTGGAGGGAGCTGGGGAGGAAGCTACGGAGAGATCTGGGTGGTGGGTGATCCAGGCGGAGGGCACAGCAAGAGCAAAGGCATTGGGGCAGGAATTTATTTGGCATGTGCAAGGAGCAGCAAGGAGGCCCACGTGGCCAGAGCAGAGGGAGAGTGAGGGGGATGAGGGCACGGAGGCAGGCTGGGGCTGGATGGTAGAAGGTTATATAGGTGTTTTAACCGGAGGATCTGAGCTCTCCAAGCTGTCAAGAGAGAGCATACAGTAGAAGGTGGTGTTTAAACTAGTCATACAGGATGGGCAGGAGTGAACCGGAGTAAAATTGGCAGCAATAAAGGGCAAGGGGAGGGCACTGGGAATAGAGAACAGAATGGCCAAGCCCCCAGGAATGGGTTCTTCAGTGTCTAGAGGCTTTGAACAAGGAAAGGGAAAACTAAATCTGTCTTTACCTTGTTAAATGTTCCACCTGTTAAGCTCATGTCAAAAAATCTGATCTATGAAATCCAGATCTTATTTTGGAGCCCTTGAACATGGACTATAAATCAGATTTTTATAAACAATATTAATTACATATCTAGGGTGGTTGATTCTTATGAATAATTCCAACACTAGAAAACACTATACAAGAAAATACAAAGATGACGATAATAAGACATTCTGCTCCATGGGAGTTAAAGTACCAACACTAGGGCCTTAATCCAGGGTTAGTGAATTTTTTTTCTGTAAAAAAATCAGCTCTGCTATTTAGTGCAAAGCAGTTGTGGAACGTCTGTGAACAAATGGGCACGGCTGTGTTCAAGTACAATGTTATTTCTGGACACCAACATTTGAATTTCATATAATTTTCCCATGTCACAAGATACTGCTCCTTTCAGTTTTCCTTACTGTTTCCAGATGTAAAAACTATTCTTGGTCATAGGCTGTAGTGACCAAGCCCTGGTTTAAATCGCCTCTTTGTTATTTGTTCTGCTCTTTAAAGCTTCCTGGAATTCCTGGGCAGCAGCGATCTTAGGAGACTAAAATGGGAACGCAACCTTCTCGGCCTCGAGGGCCATCAGCCTGTCTGACCACACTATTCTGGCTATGGTGCAGAGAACAGGCTGGAGCTGCGATATGCAACCCGTGTGCTGCAAGAATTTTTAAAACACGCAATACCTGACTATTTAGTTGGGGGCTCTGACCTCTTTTCCCTTAGAGTGTCAAAGGAAAGAACGACAACAGCCCTGGCTGGTGTGGCTCAGTGGATTAAGTGCTGGCCTGTGAACCCAAAGGTTCCCAGTTTGGTTCCCAGTCAGGGCACATGCCTGGGCTGCAGCTGCAGGCCAGGTCCCCAGCTGGGGACTTGGGTGAAGCAACTATTTGATGTATCTCTTGCACGTTGATGTTTCTCTCCCTTTCTCCCTCCCTTCCCCTCTCTCTAAAAATAAGTAAATACAATCTTTAAAAAAAAAATGACAACAGCCAACACAACAGCCATCCAGTGTGAATGAAATCAAAATTATACTCATTTTTGGGGGGTCAGATCAGCAAAAAATGTATTTTTTGGGGATGGTGCAGAATTTTCGTGATTAGTTTGTGTGTGCCATGAGATGGAAAGGGTGAAAATTGCTGGGCCGTAGAATGGGGACAATGAATGTCTGGAGAGGCCCCATGGAAATCTTGAGGACACAGATGAGTAACCTTGGGTCACAGAGGGGAAGAGAATGGCCTGAGTGTCACAGCCTGTTAGGGGATGAGCCAGCACTGGCACCAAGTCTCGGAGTCAGTCACCACTGCTGTGCTGGTTCCTATGTGCTTAAACAGACTCAAGCCAAGTCTGGCAAGGTGCCCCATATCCAGAAGGGCTGTGGGTCATGCGGAAGCTGAGACCCAGGTCCTAGGAGTCAGCTAAGTGCTGCCACCTGTCCTCAACCGCTCTTCCCTCTCACACCCACCTCCCTGAGCCAGTGTTGTCACCTCTACTTCTGACACCCCACTCAAATCTACCCACCTCTCATTGTGCCTCCCTCTCGTGAAAGCCACCATCATCTGTTGCCTGGACAACCGTAACCTCTACCTCCGACCTCTTCCCTGGTATCACTACTGCCTACCCCCTCAGTCAGTCCCTTCTCCGTGAAAGCTGGAGGGAGTTCTGCAAAGTCAGACCAAGTCACTCCACTGTTCAAAATGCTCCCGTGGCCTCCTACTTCTCTACGAATAACGGCCAAACCCTCACCACGATACGCAAGAATCTGCACGATCTGGTCTCCCATTACTTTCGTCACCTGCCTCGCTCACTGGGCTCCTTGATGTCCCTCCAAACATGGGGTGCCCTGCCAGGAATACCTCTCGCTTTCCTTTCGCTATCTGATGACCCCTTCTCCAGAACGCCCTCCCTGACTAACCCCTCTCCCCAGGGCAGGAGACGGTTCCCAGCCGCTGCTCACGCAGTGACCCCACCTTCGCTCCCGGCTTCGACGCCTCCGTCGCCCTTCGCCGTCCCGGCGCCGCCTGTTTCGCCGCCCATGGCTCCCACTCCGATTTCGGCTCCGACTCCCGCTCCGGCTCCGCTGTCTCCGGCCCTTGCGACCCCTGCGACACGCTGACCGCGAGCGCGAGCGTGTGTCTCGACCCATGGGCTGGGACGGTGGAAGCGGCGTTGACAAAAATATCCGGGTCCTGATTCGGGGGCCTTCCTAGATCACGGCGCGTGCCAGGCTGCCCCATCGGAGCCTGATCCAGGAGATAGGAACCCATCCCGCCACCCTACCCGCAAGGACTCTGATGCCTTGTAAACCTCCCACCGCCTGCAAACGTGGTCTGCGTTATAGACTCCAGACGGACTGTGGCCTTCAGGGTCTGGGACTCGCCCTTCAGGCAATGCTAGGGGCAGTTCCAAGTGGGTCCTCGGGTCTTAGGATAGGAATCCCGACGAGCTACGCGCGGAGCAAAGACGAAACAGGAACTGCTAGTAGGGCGGGGCCTGGGGAGGCGGTACCAAGAAGGGGCGGGCTCAGGAGGTAGGTGGAGCCTTTTGGTCTGGACCTAGAGGAGACCTGTCGTGGGAGTGAGGTCCCTTGGCCTGAGCAGGCACAGAAGCACTAAGGTCATAGGTTCGAGTCCAGACCCCTCAAGAGAGCGAAGAGTGGGAGCTGGGACGGAAACTGCAAAGTATCACATGTTGGACTGACCTTTTATGAGACTATCATGCTCCACCATCCACCAGTGAATACCTATGGGTTTCAGGGATTAAATTAAAAAAATCTTGGATGACTCCCTTAGTTTCCTTTCAGCCCATTCTATAAATGGATTCTATAAATGGATAAACAGGCCCAGAGCGGGAAAGTGCCTTAAACACCCATTCCTCGACCCCAAAGAGGCAGCTGCAATTTGAACTGGGTGGTCCAGCTTTGTTCTGTGGGACGGATAAAGGTGGGATTGGCCAGTAGGGGAGTCCCCCTGGGGATGGTCGGGATGATAGGCCACAGGGCACAGGAAGGGAGGCCCGGAGATCTGGAGGGTCCTGAAGACCTGCTCCAAGCTCCTCTAGCCCACCAGAGGATGGTACTTAATATTTTAAGGTAGTTCTTTTAACTATTTTAAAATATAGCTTCATAACACCACCCTCAATCCTGTTTTTGAATGTTCTGCTTTTGCTTGGTACCAAGGTGCAGGGTGGGGCGGTGGCACATAATGAGTCTTCCAAAGGAAACAACAGAAGACCACCTCCCATCACCCTGATGACAACCCTGCTTGTCACGGGACGTGGGTTGTGCTGCTGAGGGGATGGCTCAACACATGAGGGGGCCTGGCCCTGAGACCTTCAAACTGCAGGTGCTTCCATGAGAGTGTCTGCCCTGTAAGGAAGGCACCTTCCAGATCATATGCGCGTCTAGTTTATACATGAGCGGAGGCGCCTTGCATCTGCATCTGTGATTGTAACTGGGTTTCCAAAGGATCTTAAAGACAGGATCTGACTTTCGACTCAGTTCTTAGACTGGGAATCTGAGAGAAGTATTTACCCCTTACATGGGGTCCATGCATTACTCAATACGTGCCTTCTGGCAGAATACAAACCTTGGGGAGTGTTTGTTCCTTTGCACTGGACTGTACTGACGTGAGAACCTTTTAAAAGTTTTTTTTTGTGTGGCTGATCTGGAATCCAGGAGGCCACACCTAGCGATCAGGCAATGAAGACATTTGGGTCTTGTTGTTCTTTTAAACCTTCGAGGTTTCTTTTTCTTTTTTTTTTTTTAAGATTTATTTATTTATTTTTAGAGAGGGAGAGAGAGAGAGAGAGAGAGAGAGAGAGAGAGAGAGAGAGAGAGAAACATCAATGTGCGGTTGTTAGGGGCCATGGCCTGCAACCCAGGCATGTGCCCTGACTGGGAATTGAACCTGCGATGCTTTGGTTTGCAGCCCGTGCTCAATCCACTGAGCTACGCCAGCCAGGACGAGGGTTTCTTTTTGTTCTCGTTCACAGTCAGTCCTCAAGCTCCCCACCAGACTACAGGAACACGGAGAGGCAAAGAGGCAGCGGATACTTATTACCCAATTTATTAGAGAGATCTTTCAACATAAAAAGAGGAAGGGGAGGCAGGGGCAGGGCCCGGGGCTGCATACGAGTGTTATCAGGGCCAGCAGCGGCTACAAGGTTACAGAGGCGCCCACAGGAGGCTGCACTCCAGATTGTCACATACCAGATCCGGGGCTGAGCACGCGGAAGCCCCGGTAAGAATTAAGACACACAAGGTTTGCAGTTACAATGTGTTTTGAAATCAGTTCAGCCATAAAAACAAAGTTGGGATGGGGACCGAGGGGCTGCGGCGACAGTACCATGGCAAGAGACCCCATCAGGGATGGGAGTATTGCACTGAGCCAGGTGGTGGAGACAAAGGGGTCGAGAGGAGGCTGGCAGGGGACTCACAGAAGGCTCCCCCTTGTCAGCCTCAGGAAATGCCTTTTGTTTTTACAGTACAGCAAATCAGACACTGCTCACATTCTCAGTGACAGCGGCCATCAGAAATGAGCCAGGAGGGAAACAGGGCAATTTACAGATTTCCATCTGGAGGACTGTGGGGGGGGGGGCAGGGCAGGGTGACAGCTGGGTGGGTCCAGGGCCTTCCTGGTCAGGGGTATGAGGAAGGCCATGAGTTCAGTACACAGTTATAAATAAGGTCTTGCCTTCCTGCTCCCCTGCCCAGTCCTGGGACAAATAACACAACACAAAATGGGTCTCCAAAAGGGTCTTCCTGACTTAAAACAAAAAAAGAAATGTCATATCCAGAGGTTTGTGAATTACTCCTATGAGTCAGCATCTGACCAGCACATTTGTTCTGTGATTCATTCAGGGAAGCCCAAGGGACCCAGCAGGAACCTGGGACCTCATGGGGCCACGCAGGCAGCTCCCCTCCTCGCTCCTATAGCTCCAGATACCCCAGCCAAGGACACCCTGGATGCAGAGCCCACCACTCCAGGACTGGGCTGCTGTGCTGGTCATCTCTACCAGGGCTCAGGACGTCTCTGGGTCCGGGTCTCTAGGGGCCTGTGTGAGGACTCTCACGTTGGCATTTGGGTGACACAACAGTCCCTGTTAATCTTCCAGGTCTGATGTGTGCCTTTTGAGCTCTGCCTGCCTTCCCTCTTGGTGGGACTGGTCAGGGACAGACTGGAGACTCGTGGCACGTGGCCATGGTGCCTGTAGACAGGCACCAGTCTGCAGTCCAGATGAGGGTGCTCCCCAGGGTCTGGACAAATACTCCTTGGGCAGGAGAGAGAGGATGCTGTTTTTGCTTCTTGTTTGAGCCACCTGCAAGCTTATTCTGACGGGTCCTCTGAGGGTGCCTTTCCCCAGGCTGTATGGAGTGTCCCCCATGGCCCTGCTCAGAGCTGGGGTGCTGCTCCCATACTGACAATGAGAGGACAGCTCTTGGGGTGCAGCCTCATCCTCTGGAGAAGAGCCAGACTAGCAGGGTCCCCACAGCAGGCTGTCTGCGGTGGGACAAGGGACCTGCATGGCAGGGAGGAGCAACAGCTTACACAGCCTGAAAGAACTGAGAAAATCAGATTCCTGGATCGGCGGGTCGTCTGGCTGTCTCAGGCTCCACCAGGGAGGCAGGGGCTGGGGAGAAATTCTTCCAAAAGGTGTGGCTTCACTCTGAGCCAGTCCCCAGCTCCTCCCATGTGGGACCGAGTCGGTGTGGGTCTGCAGAGTGCAGAGGGACAGCCATCACTGCTCACTTTAGGCGGTGCGAGTGTGTCTAGGTGGGGGAGGGAGAAGCCCTGCAAAGCCGTTGGTCCCAGCAGCCTTCTCTGGACACAGCAGGGTAACCTGGTGGCCACTCACTGGAGCTCTAAGGCCAGGAATGGCTGCCCCTGCTGAAGATGACAAAAAAAAAGTCTTGTTTTCCATGAAGAACTTCTTCCCCTATCCTTTAGTCAGTGCAGGCATCGTCATCATGGAAAAATGAGAGAGGCTTCCCACCCCAGTCCGGGGGAACTCTTGCAGGACAGTCTGGCTCCCTGGGCCCTGTCCCTGCACGGGGGAGGGCCCCTGCTCCAGGACACGAGCTCTCCGGGAGTCCTGTGGCTGAGGGCCCAGGTGCTTCCTCTCAGAGTTGGATGTTCTGGAAAGCCTGCTTTGAAAGGCTGTCTCCATCACCTGGGCCCTGTCTTCCAGACACTGAGCAGTCCGTGTGGATGAGAGACATGCCGACAGCCCTGAGCTCCACCAAGAGGGGCAGTCCTATGTCTGTATTCTCGTCACTGCCTGGCTACTTCTGCCCCCAAGTCGCCTGGGAGGAAGGCATGGTGGGAAACAGATGCTGAGAGATTGAGGGGTCAGCAGGGTGGTGAGCCACCCCTGGACCACCAGTCGGCTTCCCCCGAGGACAGGGGTCCAGCTCACAGACCTGAGCGAAGAGCAGCTGCTGAGTGGGTGGCCTCCAGAGGTGCCCCAGGGACCAGGGCGGGTCTGGTGGCTCTGGCTCCTAGGTGCCCCATCTGAGACAAAGGTGGAGCTGGGCGGCACCTGCAGACAGTCAGAGAGGGGTCTGCAACAGATGGGTCTTATGCCCTCAGTGAGACGCATGCAAGCGTAGCAAAGAACTAAAAAGTACTTGGAATGGAGCTGCTTCTTTTTCCACTGTTCTTTTCTTTTTTCTTTTCTTTTCCCCAAAACAGCACTCACGTGCTGTTGTCTGCGTGAGAAGAGTAAGGACCCAAAATAAATATGTGATTGGAGACTCAGGGAGGTTCACAGTATCACAGGCGCAGGTGGGTGACGGAGCCGGGGGCAATCGCACTGCAGCCCGGAGTGTCAGTGACCATCGCCAAGGGGAGGACGTGGGTGAGCAACATCCAGTGGCAGCCGGGTGGCACCTCCTGTGCTCTGGGCCGAGCTGGGCTAGCCGAGTGTGTGCTCCATTCCTGTGGGTTGGTGACTGCATAGAAATTACTACAGGAAGCAAGAGAGGCAGGTGAGGGCTAGATGGCTTAGGCTGGACCCTCCTACCCCCTCGGCCTCCCATGGTGGGGCCTGGACCCACCGTTGACACCTCAGGCCAGGGACCCCATATGCCATGAGGGCCGGACAGAGGCCCCAAGATACTTACCCTGAGGGCCACCGCACTGTAAGGGCCCAGGCCTGCCCCTCCCACCCCAGACCTGTTTCCCCATCTGTCCTCGGGGCATCTGGGGTCTATGCTCTCAGCCCCAAGCAGGCCAGGCTGGAGGGCCGTGGGCACACTTACTGTGTCGCTCTCGCCGTCGGAGGCCGAGTGGGCCTGTGCGCTATAGTGGAGTGGGGAGTACACCCAGCTCCTCTCATCGGTGGGCTGGAGGGCGGGCAGGCGGCACGTGCAGGAAGGGCGAAGAAGAGCAGGGTGTGAGGAGGCACGAGAGAGGTGAGAGGGAGGAAGGAAGAAACAGAAATAAAAGAGGCGGACCCCCAACACGGGACAAGTGAGCAGCTCAGCCCCTGGCTGCCATCTCCCTAATGGGGACCTGCCCCTGACCTGGATGTCCCTAGAGATAGGCAGGGCCAGGGCTGAGGGGCCGGAGCGGGTGGGGCAGCAGCAGGAAGCAGTGAGTGTAGTCAGGGCGGCCGGGCACAGCAGGGCGGGGGAGAGTGGCAGGGGCTGGTGTCCTCCGTCGTCCTCTCTCCTCCTCCTCTGCCCACCTACGGCACCTGAAGCTCTGTCCTAGCCCAGCAGCACCCCACCCTCAGATCCTGCCTGTCACGTAGGTTCTGGGGGTGCTCAGCAGCACAGGGTAGCGGGACGGACTGGTGTCCATCCAGCTGTATATGGGGAGGGCTCCCCATTCTGTCATACGATCGGGGTGGGTGCACTTTTCTGCCAGGTCTGCTCCCATCTCAAGAACTTCCCTGGACCCTGGAGGCCTCCTCTGGGTTCTCTCCACCTGTCTTCTTTTTTCCTCCTCTCTCGGGAGTCCCCCACCCCTGGCCTTTAATGCCCTGAGGCTTGAGGACCTCTACCCCAGCTCAAGCCTCTGTGGTGAGCACCAGGCTGGAGTACACACCAACCCTGGCCATGTTCACCTGGCTGTCCAAGGGCCCCTAAACCTACCACAGCCACAACCAACAAGCCCCCAGACCCACCACTCCTGCACTCACTGCCCCTCAGAGCTCACCTGCTGCTTCTCTCAACCTCGGTGCCTACTCACCCCCACCCCTCCTGCAGCTCTGAGTATGACACCTGCTCACAGAGGCTGGAACCCCATGCTCACATGGGCCACCCAGGCTGCTGGGCACCGTGCGCCTCATCCCAAGAGGCCTGTGTCCACCTGTGGACTGGCAGAGAGGAGTGTGGAGTAGCAAGGCAAGGCACCGTTCTAGGCCCTGCCCGTTCCTTCAAGCAGTTATGGCACAGTAAAAATCCCTGCACCCCTGGGAGCCTGGAGGCCAGGCCCGGCCATCTGGGGCCACTCATGCCCAGTGCCCAGCACAGGGCAGCTGCAGGGGCTCAGAATTTGGGACAACAGGGCCCCATCAGATACTCTGGAGAGAGCTGGGTCTCAGGGAGAGACCCAGAAAGTGGAGTGACTCCATCACAGTCAGGCCTGCATCACGCCCTCCCTGCAGATCTGACGGTTTCTCCTGCCACTCACCCAGCCCCCCTGCTCCATTTCCACTTTGTTCCCCATGGAGATACCCTTTCCTCTTCCTTTCAAAGTTCAGATCAACCCCCTCCAGGCACCTTTGCAAACTGCTCTCCCCAGGGTGCTGCTGTGTGTCCTTGGCTGTCGGATCACGAATCACCTCTGGGGGATGGCAGCCCCATCCTGGGAGGACAGAGGACTGGGGAAGTGATCTCGACATGCGGTGGCGGGAGAGGGGCTTGCTGTTGGGGCCGGGGTGTGAGCCTCTGAAGGGCTTTCTCTCCAGAACAGAAACTCTCACTCTAGTTCTTCACCTCATTCCACCAGTTTGCACTGTGCCGTTCTGGGCGGGTTACTTGGCCTCTCTGGGCCCTTCATTTATTGCTCATGCTGGCAGTAACAGAACTGCTGCATGATATCCATGTAATGTCCCAAGCACACTGGATAGATGAGTGTCCACTACACTCAGGGGCTGCTTGGGAGTCTGGCCTCAGGTTTTGTTTAAACTGTGTGCTCTTGTGGGCTCCTTTGGAGCCGAATTCTCAGTTTCTCCATCTGTGAAATGGGTATGAGGATACCAACTCCTCTCTCCTTCAAGAGCCCAGCTTTGCAGTCCTTCCCTGACCTGTGTGACTATCCCCATCAGAGGGCACATGTGCCTTGGGGGGCCATCAGCGGCAAGGTCTGAACACACGAGGAGTGTCCACCCAACTTACCGCTCACCGGGAAAGGCTGGGGAGGGGCAGAGGCGGCCTTGGGCTGGGACTCACATGGAAACTCTGCCATGACCAGGCCCGCTGAGTGCCAGCCGTGTGCCCGCCAGCCACTGATGCTCACCTCACAGGGGACTAAGTGACATCCCTGCAGGACACACGCAGCAGGGCACCCTGTACAGCTGTCGTGGTTATTTTCCCCAGGTCCCTTCTCAGAGGAAGAGGGACGGCCAGGCCCTAGGGCTCCCCGCTGCCCTGAGCAGCGGGGCAGGGACTGGGCTTCCTGGAGGCCTGCTGTGGTCACTTACAGTCCCCGAGGAGCTCAGCGTCATGGCCCGCAGTCGGTGATGCCGGGGAGAGTAAGTCCAGTACCTCCCGTCCGCGAACTGGGTGGGCCGGGCGGGCGGAGGAGGCAAAGAGAGGACAGGGTGAGGGGACAGGAATGTGGAATCCTGCTGAGGTCAGGAAGGTCAGGTGGGGAGAGTGCTAGGAGGGGCAGGTGAGCCGATGGCAAAGCAGTAGGAGGGTCTGGGGGTGTCAGGGTCACATGGTGGCCTCAACCGTCGCTGCTGCCCTTGTGGCCCAGCCACCCACTCACAGGACAGAGCCTGGCCTCCTCACACACGATGTGAGAGAACAGGACAAATCAAGCCCCCATGGATGGGGAGCGGACGACAGGTGGACAGGACACACACACACGGCGCGCCCACGACAGTGCCTGGCAGGAGCCCTGCCACTCAGAAGCACGGGGTCGGGACAGCAGGGCGGTGGTGGCTACGGAGCAGCGATGGCAGTAGAGGGCCAGGCTCACCCACACTGTCCCGAGGCCTGGAGATTTGGAGGACAGGTGCCAGGACCAAGGCAGTGAGCAGCCCCGAGCTCCCCTTCCCCTGGGGGCAGAGATGAAAATGAGGGTCTAGGAGTAGGGCAGACAGCTGGCCTGCAGTGTCCGCCCTTCCTGTTGCAATGGGGGCCACCTGGCTCAATACCCTCTGTTGGGGGCCAGTGGTCTAGACTTTGCCGGTTCCTTGGCCACCCAGCACCTACCTCATCAGGCCTCTGGCTCATCTAATATGTCTGCCTGCAGGAGATGCAAGGGGGGGAAGGCAACCCCCAGCTTTGGGAGGGAGGCCCCAGCCACCAGGACAGGTCCCCTTCTTATTCTGACAAACCCTTCCTTGTCCAGGAGTAGCCTCATGTCCTCGGCCAGTGACATCGGCAGTGTGAGGCCCGCCTGTGCCTTGCCACAGTTCCCTCGCCCTTTAAGGCTGGAGCCCACCGGGCCGCCCCCGCCCCCAGTGCGAGGAGATCCACAGCACTTCCAGTCCACCTCAGCCAGCTCGGCACAGACCAAGGAGGATGCAGGCGCCCGTCGCAGCTGAGACTGTGAGGATTCAGATGACTCCCAGGGGGACAGGGTGGCACAGCTGGGGCCTTGGCTCATGCTAGGCAGTGGTCACAGGTCTGGGGAGGAGGGTCCAGGGTAGATTCCTGGCCTTGGAATGGCCTGACCCAGTGACACTGGGCGGGACACTCACATACCATGTGAGTGTGCATGTGATCGAGAGTATACCACGTGGGTGTCTGTGAATATGCCAGAGCACATTGTGCTTGTGCTGGTGGGCGTGCAAGAGCGCATGCAGATGTGGGTACCTATCAAGTGTGTACAAGCGTGTCTATGTGTCGGTGTGAATGTGTGCAAATGTGGGAGGGTGTCCACATGAGCACACGTACATGTGTGCAGGCACATGCATGCAGGTGTGATATCGTGTGCTGCACGTGTCGATGTGTGAGGGCATGTCGGTGCATGTGCACCCATGAGCACACGTTGGGCTGAGGGTCCGGTGATGGGAGAAAGTCCCCAGAGGACTTACAAAGTAGATGTCAGCGGCGGGCGCGTCCTCCTCGTCCGAGGCCTGGCTGGCAGGCTCTGAGGCCTGGCTGGCGGTTTCTACTTCGACGACAGCAGCAGAGGCACAGGACGGGGAAGCTTCCACCCTGGGGACAGGAAAGGACACGGGTCCTGAGCCTGGGCTCTCGGTAGCACCTTCCTTGCCTAGTCCACGCTCCCCACCCTCCTCAGCGTGTCACCACGGAGACAAAAGTCTCAGGAAGCCAAATGAAACTAAACACCCCCAATTCTGTTGTGGCCCAGGTAATAACGGGCCCACCTGGGGCCCCTTCCCCAATGTAGGCACACGCACTGTCCTGGTCTTGCCACTTATTTGCTGTGCAACCCTGAAGCCTCACTTTCCTTCTCTGAGCCTCTTGGTTCCTCATCTGTGAAGTGGGAACACGCAGAACTGAGCACTTACTATGTGCCAGGCCGGCTCTTGTGTGAATGAATCCACTGACTCTCCCTCGGGGAGGAGTGCTGCTGTCTCGTGTTACAGGGGAGGAGACTAACACAGAGACGGTGAGGATCAGGGCCAGGCCTTGGCTGATGGCCACGTGACCACTGCACAACTCTCATCTCACGAGAAAGATGCCAAGCTCTGAGGTGACAGAGCCGCCCTAACCGTGGAGGAGCTGTGCTTCAGTCATGCTCGGGCCAGGTTGCCTTTCTGGGCAAAGACTGAACGATGCCTTACACTGCAAGACTCCAGCTCACGGCAAAAAAGCACGGTGGCAGAAATGCGCATGCACACGTGTGCACCGCAAACAGTGATGGCCGATTGCAGCCCGGGAATGCTGTAAATGCTAAGTAAGGTCCCTTGAAATAGAACAGAAATTCTAAATTATAGAGTTAAACAGACAAAACAGACTAGAAATAAATTAGGACATAAAGGAACTAAATGAAAGCAATCAATACCTTGGACAGGAGAGACTTATAGAGAACTTTCCATCCCCTAACAGAAAATGCACATTTCTCCCATACTTCCACAGACATTAAAAAAAACAATGCTAGCCTGGCTGGCGTAGCTCAGTGGATTGAGCGCGGGCTGCGAACCATAGTGTCGCAGGTTCGATTCCCAGTCAGGGCACATGTCTAGGTTGTAGGTCATGGCCCCCAGCAACCGCACATTGATGTTTCTCTCTCTCTCTTTCTCCCTTCCTTCCCTCTCTAAAAATAAATAAATAAAATCTTTAAAAAAAACAAACAATGCTGACACTGTAATTGGCCATAAAGACTTAAATCTGTTAAAAAAAATAGCACACATTTTTTAGGCCACTTTCTTCAATTCAAAACCTAGTAAAATTAGAGATGAGTACTAAAAGGGTAAAAAAAATCCCAAGGTACCCAGAAGTGGAGAAAAACTAAAAAAGCCTTAGTGAGGGTCTCTCCCCCTGGGCATTGTTGATACCAGGCCTGGGCCGCTCTCTGTGGGGCTGTCCTGGACACTATGGGGTACTGAGTGGCATCTCTGGCCCCCACCCACTCAATGCCAGGAGCACCCCCAGTCGTGACAACCATAGATGTGTCCCCAGATATGGCCCAGTGTCCTCGGGATGCAGGACCACACCCAGATGGTTGAAAGTCTCACTGCCTTGGAGTAAAGAGAACATTAAAAGGGTAATCATTAACCATCCAACAAAGAGCCGGCAAAATAAGGAACTGCTTCATGCCAAAACACACAGGTCACAGCAAAAGCAGTACTCAGAGGAAAATTCATAGCCTTAAGTGCCTCTTATTGAAGAAAGCAAAAAGGAACTTAAGTACTCAACCTATGCT
Organism: Phyllostomus hastatus; assembly: GCF_019186645.2. Taxonomy (NCBI): domain Eukaryota; kingdom Metazoa; phylum Chordata; class Mammalia; order Chiroptera; family Phyllostomidae; genus Phyllostomus; species Phyllostomus hastatus. The sequence continues at coordinate 2,825,141 of NW_025333640.1, read as the reverse complement.
GGAGAAAAAGAAACAAGTGGAGAAAACAAACCAGAACTTAGAAAGAAGAAATATAACTGATGAGTTGAAGTGCATGAAACAAGAACAAAACATGATAGGAAAAGGGTGGCTCATTCCAAAAGCGGTCCTTTGAAGACACTGGCCAGTCATCCTCTTGTAAGTGCGGGCAGGAGTGAGGGCAGGGAGAGGAAAAGGAACCACGGATCACCAGCGAGGTACAATCCCCGGACTCACGCACCACCTGCAGCGCTGTGAGTGAATCTGTGGTCCCCAACACCTCAGTGCCTCAAGTTTCATTCCCATGCCTCTCCTTCCAGGGTTTCAGACTACATTTCCCAGCCTGCCCTACTGCTGGCTGGCCACGTGACCACGCTTAGCCAAAGGAATGGGGCAGAAGTTGAGCACAACAACCAGGCAACTGGAAAGCATGAACTCAACACACCAGATGATCACTCACCCCTCTTCCTCCTCCTTGGGGACTACTATTTCCACACTGCACGTGGGCTCCACCTGCACCGTGATCTGCTGCAGGTCCTCCTCCACACGTGCCTCCTCCTGGGGCCTGGAGGCAACGGGATGCCATGCTCAATTTCCCTCCTCACCCCACCTCCACTTTCTAGGAACTCCCACTGAGTTCCTCTAGGCAGGTGCTAATTTCAGTCCATGGTGGGGGAGGGGGGCGAGGTGCTGTCTCTGGACACCTCCTGACCAGCACCCCATTCTGGCCCAGCTCAGGCATGGTCCTTCTGGCTGCCATGCCCACACAGGGGCTTTGAGGGGACAACTAACTGTCCACCTGAGGGTCCTGGGCCTCTGGGGCCAGCAGGGGCATAAGGAGTGAGTGGCGACCTGGATCCTGCCCCCATTCCTGGGGTGGCTGGGTACTTGTCTGGGGCCTGAACTAGGGGTGGGGTGGCTTGGGAGCCCAGAAGTTGAGGTCCCTGGTGTAGGTCAATCAGAGCCTCTTGGCAGCTAGCAGGCAGCTGCAGAGGGAGGTGTACGTTTATCCTAACGTGCTTTGTACCATGACTTTCTTGTCACCTGGCAGGAATTATCACCCCAGAAACTAATTCTGGAGAGCCACCTCCATTCGCCACAGTCGTGTGACAAGATCAAACTACTGAAATGACCCAAGTGTCCCCCAAGAGCAGGAAGAGCCTGTTAAAAGGAAGAGAACCGGCAAAAGCTCACAGCGGCAACCTTCATCTGCAAAGTGACGAAGTAAGGGACGGGGCAGAGGGGAAACACAGGCCCGAGTGCACATTTGCTTGTATATTCACAGAATGTCTTCAGGGACAGAAATCCCACCGGGGGGGGGGGCCTCCCAGGGAAAGGGGCTCTGGGCGGCCCTGCAGAGGGGACAGCTGTGTGGAAGGGGAGGGGAGGGAGGGCTCTGCAGGGAGGAGCTGGGAAGGCTGTGGGGACCACAGAGAAGACCGGAGAGGGGAGGGCTGGGGTCGCATCTTACCGGCCGTCCTGTCCCGAGGACTGCGTGCGCCGCCTTCCGAGAGAACACAAACAGGTGGGCTAGGTAGAAGGGGTCGGGGAGGCCTTCCCACTGCCCCGCCCCACGCAGGCCCCGCCCTGGCCCCTCCTCTTGGGAATGCGGCCCTACCCCTGAGGCCCCTTCAGGGAGATGCCCCCTTCTGCTCACCTGTACCTTGGCTGCTCTGAGGTCTCCGAGGGGGACCGCTCTGGGATGGAGAGGGACGTGGAAGACAGGGTGGTGGCGATAGATGCCGTGGTGGCCTCCTCAAAAGAAGGTGGGGTGCAGGGCAGGAGGTCGGGCCGACCTGCAGGGAGGAGGCAGTGGGAGCCTGTGGCTGCCACTGGTCACCCACACTCTGTTCTCCCCAGCACAAGGGACTCCAGTAGCTTCCTGCCGCTCTCAAACGAAAATCCAGACTGCCTCCCGGAGGTCCTGCCCTCCCTGCCCTCGCCTCCTCCCTCTCCCCCGGCTGCCCCTGCTCCAGCCACACGGCTTCCTTGCTGTTCCTTCAGGCACACCAGGCACAGTGCTGCCCTGGGACCCTTATATACGCAGTTTCTCTCTCCTTGAATTGTTATTCCTCCAGCCCCTCCCTGCCTGGAATCTGTGGTCCTAGTTGCTCGAAGGGACTTCCAGAACATCAAGCCCAACCCCGCCGACCACTACATCCTCTATCTCTGTGTACCTCTAGTGCTGTGAGAGGAGGCTGTCTCCTCCCCACGTGGGGCTTTCTGTGCTCCATTCTCCCTGCAGCTCTTCCTGGGCCTAGTCTCAGCTGTTCCCCACTCCCCGGGTGGCTGCAGATCCCAGACTGAAGGCGGGGTGACTGTGACCCAGGCCCTCTCACCCAGGCTTGGCCCAGCTTCAGAGGCCCCCTTCTTTGCGCTGCGCTGACATCATCGCTCCCTGCGCCCCACACCCGCTGGTACCCCGGGGATGGGATGTCGTCTGGCCTGAGCAGTCCCCTCCCTTCTCCCGTCACAGATGCACCACTCCCACTGCCTGGTCACCTTCATCCTCCAGCGTGGGGTAGCTGCGGGCCCCCCGCAGGTCATACTGGGCGTCCTCCCGCTCACTGGGGATTTGGCTGGCTGAGAAGGCAGCTGTGGGCCCGAGGGGTTTGACGGCCAACAGGGCACCACGGCCCTTCTTGGATGGTGATGACTTCAGGGCTGGGGAGGGAGAGTGGTTGGCATGCTTGGGGTGGCGACAAGGCAGGGCCCCACAGACCCCCATCCTTCCTTTGCATGAGAGTATGGTGGGCACCAAGGGGCCCATCGCCTGCACGCACGGCCCATGCCGCCCCGGCTCCAGCCTGTTCCTCAAGCCTGGGCAAGAAGCAATGCCCTTCTCAGAGAAAGCCCTGCCCCGCTGCCTGCCCGGCTCTACCAGCAGAGTTGGCACCTAGCGCCCCCACCCTGGGCCCTCGGGAAACAGTGGCTGAATCAGCAGCTGCCAGTGTTCACTGAGCTGGATGGGGCCTCACCCCCTTTGCGGCAGCCCACTACAGCTGAGGCCCAACAGTCAAACAAGGAAATGGAAGGCCTTGGGGAACGCAGGGCTCAGCGTCAAGGGCCCGGCTCCCAGCCAGGCCACGTGGCCTCGGGGACAGAGCTTAGCCTTTCTTGGCCCCGGCATCCTCGTCTACAAACAAGGCCAAGCGAGGCAGGTGAACCCTGTCCTGTAATGCCCTGCACACCAGGCCTGGCCTGTCGGCACCTGCCACCATCCTCAACTTGCTTCCCACCTTGACCTCTGCCCCCAGAGTGGCCAGCATGGCTCCTGGCACACACTAGGTGCTCAATGTTTCCTGTGCACAGCCATCCAGCCCCGTGGCCAGCAAACTCCTCTGGACTGCAGTGGGAACAGCATCCTAAGAAGGTTCCAGGAGGTGGAGTGCTGCTAAAGGTAACAAGCATCTCTCTGGAGACAAAGCTGGGTTTGCGGTGTTTGCTGATTTCCATGGTGTCAATGTTCCCACCAGTGGGTTTCAAGCTACTGACTGCACATCACAGAACGTGGAGCTGTCTTGGCTCTGTGAGCCAGCTCCAGGTGACTGGGGCTGGCTAGCAGCCCATGGAGGCCTGGTCCGGGGTGGGAGAGCACCCCACAGGGTTCGAGACCTGGGGAGCAGGGCACACACAGACACTTACTGAGTCCTTACTACGTAACACACCGTCAAGCTAGACACTGGGGACACAGTGACAAAGGCCAACAAGTACCTTGCATTTTGGAGGAGGGGGGCTGGGGGGGCAAACAACAGACACACAGACATGTTGGGAAAAAGACTCTTTCGCGTGGCACATGGGATCCCAGCCTGGGGTGTGCACCGGGTCTGGGCCTCTGGAGGCCAGTGCACATCAGGGACCTCCCGAGACCACCCCCGGGGCAAGGGCCACTACCGTGCACCCCGTACCCTCCCTGACACGTCTGGTTAGGTGACGACTGTCTCAGGGCCCAGCAAAGCCCACGTCCTTGGCGACAGAGGGAAGCTGTGGGCAGCCCCGCTGGCTGCTGGAGCAAGGCCAAGCCCGCCTGTCTCTGTGAAGCACGTGTGGCCCTCACAGCTTCTGTCCACTAGGGGCCGGGGCCCATGCCCTCCACTGGCCCAAGGTCACACAGGCAGCACAAGACAAAGCCAGGGCTCGGACTTGGATGTGGCACGGCCGCCCGACAGAAGGGGGCGTGCTAGTTGACCCCGCTGGGGGCCGGCCGCCAGCCCTCCTCTCCTCGCCCCAGGTCGCTCCCACCCACGAGGCCAGGGCAACTCACAGGAGTTCTTTCGAAAAACCGTGTTGCTCATGAACTTGAAGAAACGCTCGGCATAGAAGCTGGGCCGGTGGACAGAGACGGTGTCCTGGGAAGAAATGTGGAGGCCCGAGGGCAAGTAGAGGCGTGAGCACAGGGCTCCCTGTGTCCCAGGGGACAGCCCAGGACAGGCCACTGTGGGGGTCAGCCCAGGACAGGCCACTGTGGGGGTGCCACCTCCTCTGTGGAGGGGGCCACAGCACAGGGCTTCATGGAGCGGGCCCAGGGATCAGGTAACAGTGGCAGAGAGATTTTTACATTATAACTCCATTTAATTTTTTGAGCCGTGTGAATGAAATAACAATTCAAAGAAGTAAACAAATAAATTATCAAAAAAAGGAACTGGAGGGATCCTCTACAGCAGGGGCTGGCAGAGCACGGCCCAACACCTGCTCTGTAAGTAAAGTTTTACTGGCACACGGCTGTGCCCGCTCCAAGGGCAGAGCCGGTCAGCTGTGACAAGAGAAGGCTGGTGTCCTCAGTGCCATGCAGGCCCAGCTGTCCCAGCACTCACTGCCAGGGGGCCCTGGGCAGTGCACTGCCCCTCCTGCCCTCCTGGAAGTCGTTTCCTTATGTGAGCAATAGGGTGGGTGGGCGGCTGCTGTGCTCACCAGGATTTACACAAGGCAGGGAGCCAGCACACTGTAGGTGCTCAGTAATTGCTGGGCCCTAAAGCAGACTCCTTGCTGCTCCCCAGGATCCAGTTCCCTTGCCTTCTGCAGCAGTCTCCCCCTCCGCACTGGGGCCACTGGGGCCGGGCCACTCTCTGGGGGTTGGGGCTGTCCTGGGCACTGTGGGGTGTTGAGTAGCATCCCCGGCCCCCACCCAGTCCAGTGTTCTTCCCCTGTAGTAACAGAACAGACCCTGTCTAGATACATGGCCTCCTAGAACGAAAACTACATTTCCCATCCTCCCTGTGCTGAGCGTGGCCACGTGACCATGGCTGAGGGTGAGCTAGCCTCGACAGGGAGTCCCTCAGCTCTTAGAGGGAAGGGCATGCCCCCTCCCCTGGCTGCTTCTCAGCACCTCCCTCTGGCTGGAGTGTGACTTGGGACCCACTGCCTGGGCCAGGGGCCAAGGGTACGGCCTGGGAGTGTGTGGCAACAAACAGAAGGAATCTGGGCCCTTCTGCTCACAGCTGGATGGCTACTTTGATCAAGATCTGGGGCCCCCCTGGGCAGACACAAATCTTATTTTGGGGTTATGGCCAGCTGGCCTTGATGGCTCTCCTGTCCACTGTGGGTTGGTAACACCACAAAACAGTCTCCTGCCTGGTCGCAGGGCCGCCTCCACTGGACAGCCACTCCAGGAAGGGGAGACATGACTCTCAGCTCTTTTTAGCACCTGTGCCTGACCCAGGGAGATGGCCACTGCATTTGTGAACTGAAAGACGGGATGAAGGAATGAGTGAGTGAGTGAATGACGCTCACCCCATCGTGGACAAGAGCCTTCCAGGTATGTTCCAGCTTCTTAATGAACCTGCAGAGGAAAAGCACCAAATGTCAGCCAAATCTTCAGGTCCAGGAGTTCTTTACCAGGACAATCCTGTCCCCCGGGGACGCTGGACAATGTTTGGGGGGACATTTGTGGTCATCGTGACTACAGGTGCCCCTGGAATTGAGCAGGTGAAGAAGCTCTGGTTTAGAGAAACCGAGGCTGCCTGCTGCATCAGCTGGAGGCCACCACCCTCCTTCCTGTCTTCCCTCCTCGCCCCCTGCTCAGCCTGCCAGCAGCTCCCACTACCTCTGACGTGGAGGATGGAGTGGGAAGGCCACGGTGCTTGGCCCTCCGTGGGGGACAGACAGCTAGCGCCTCCTGGAGCCCACCTCTCCTCTCTCCTCCTGGCCTAGGCCGAGCCTGGCTCCTCTCTGCTAGAGTCAGTGCCGTGTGCAGTGGCCCCCAGCCAGGACCCTGCAACACACCTGGGCTGGGGACAACGTTGTCTCCCCCAGGTAGCCTTCCTGGACTCCTCTCATCTGTGGGAGGGATGAATCCCTCCTTTGGCGCACACCCCCTTAAGACACTCCTACCCCCACTCGCTGCTGTCAGGTACCACCCCCTCTCAGCCCTGCCCGGGGCCGAGGCAGAAACCATGGCCGGCTGCTCTGAAAGGCGCCTAGCCCTGCTCTAAGCTGAGGGACCTGCAGGGACCAGGATGGCCCTCTGGTGGAGAAAACCACGGCATGAAAAGTTGGTGGGCAGGCACTGATTTTTCACACAGTAAGTCTATACTTACGGGTTCTGAGACTTGAACAGAAATTTGAACAGAAACAATGTATAACGACATCAGCTTTATAGCAGTCTAACTGATAAGAACAAGAGTTACATGCCTAGGCATCTCAGCAATGGTAAAATGCAAGAATTGTTCAAGGACCTGCTGTATTTAACAAAGAGAAACGTACAAAGAAGAGAAACCCCCCATGCCAGGTGGGTTTCTTGGAGTGGTGTGGATGGGACACATGGACTGCTGCTCCTACAACCCATAATGCTTGCATTATGTGTAATAGGCATAGACTGCTCTCACAATAAAAATCTAATGATAGCCCTGGCTGGTGTGGCTCAGCGGATTGAGCGCCAGCCTGCGAACCAAAGGGTCGATGGTTTGATCCCCAGTCAGGGTACGTCCTTGGGCTACAGGCCAGGTCCCTAGTAGGCGGCACACAAGAGGCAACCACACACTGATGGTTCTCTCCCTCACTTTCTCCTTCCCTTCCCCTCTCACTAAAAATAAATAAAAATTTAAAAAAATCTAATGACAATTTTAAAGTGTCCCCTGCAGAAAGCTCACAGAGAACAAGGCATGAACAATGGGGCTGCCTGTCACCCCAGCTTTAAGCTCCAAGGAAAGCTTGGGCATCTGCTCCTTCAGGTTTTGCCACATTCGTGTCCACACTGGAGACCACAGGGCATGTGGCACCAGCCACATGTATTTCTTCATGTGGGGACTTTCCAGAGACGCCACTCTTCACAGCGATGGGGCATCTCTGTCTTGCTCTCATTAGCCCAGAATGTGACACGCTACGTGCTCAACAGGCAGGGCTGGGTGGGAGACCAGCTGGCAACACCCCGCCCACCCCCATGCCTTGCGCCAGCCTTGACCTGTCTCCAACGTCACTGGGTCCCTGGGACGAATCGAGATTCCGGGGGTGTATTCACTGGGTTGGGGACCGAATGTCTCCCTTTAGGGCTTGGGTGGGCAGCCAAGCAGGAGCCTTCCAGAAGGCTAAGAGAGACTTGCAAGCAGACAGAGCCTGGCTTCCCAGGGCAAGTACGTCCTCGGGGGCGAGGGACCCACCTGTAGGACTGCAGGATGTCGATGATCCCAATGTGTAGAAGCAGGCGTTCCCCTCGGCCGTTCACAGCAGGGATCCCACCCATCCTGGAGAGAGAAGAGCCCAGAACGCCATCACCCACGCAGCCCAGCAGGGGACCGGGGACTGACCCACCCTGCTGGGGGCCCGCTCCCAGTCTGGGACTTGGGGGGAGGCAAGGATGGAGGGAGAGAGGAGCAGGCAGGACTGAAGGAGCCTGGGGCTCAAGAATCCACATGCCCCCTGCAGGTGGCAGCTGGGCTGGACCTTCAGAGTGGGTCCTGGCATGGGATGGAGCAGCTTCCCCAGCTAGCTCACCAGTTCAACGCTGGAGGCCCAAGGGTGTTGAGGGGTCACAGCTACAAGGCCCAGGTGCACACACACGTACACATGCACAAATATGCAGATACACGCACACTCAGTACATTCACATGCACTCGAGCAACTTGCACACATATGCACACACACACATAATTGTGCACACACAGGTACACTTAGTGCACACACATACTCCCAGGCAGGGCCGTGAGGCCTCTTGGGTGCAATCTAGGGAGTTAATTACCTCACGCAGCCCCAGCCTGCACATGCCCAGCCCAGCTGGTTAATGAGGTTACACGATGCAGCAGCTGTCCTGAAGCCACCGTGACCCCAAACCCATGAACCCGAGGCCCTGCGCACTGCACTCCATGCACCGCTAGGCTCACCTGCACGCCCTGCCATCCCCCGCCAGGCCCTGTGCCGATCCTACAAATATGCCAGGACGGTCTGAAGTCAGGGCCTGCTGCACAGGGCCTTTGCACATGCCGCCCCCTCCCATCTTGCCCCACTAGTAGCCCTGAGCCTGGTTCCTCCTCTGCCTTCCGAGTCTGGGGGCCTAGGGCAGTGGCTGGGCTGGGGTCAAGCCTGGGCCCCACGACCAGCTGGCTGTGCACATAGGACAGCACACAGGACACCTGATCTCCTTTCTCCAGATAAAAATGGGGGGTGACACCCTCCTCCTCCAGGGCCCCCGTACAGACAGAACAGGGCAACATAAGTAGCGAGTCCAGCTGGTTCTCAGCATGGCCAGTGCATGGTGATGAGGGGCAATCTTGACCCATCTGTAGAAGCAGTTCTCACCCAGAAGACTCTGCCCCAAGGGACACTGGGACATCTGTGGTCATCACAACTGGGGATGCTCCTAGCATCAAGTGGGTAGGGGCCAGGGATGCTGCTCAGCACCCCAGAGTGCCCCCCACAGAGAATAAGGCCCCAGTGTTCCCAGTGCCGAGGGAGGGGCACGTGCCCTGCGTCTGTCTCCCTGGCCAACCCTGTGCCCCAGGGCAGGACTGGGTTGGGAGGCCAAGGCTCAGTGAGTGCGGTCAGAGGCACGCTCCTCTCTCTGGCCTCGTCAACTGGGATGGCCGCCATTCACCTTTGAGGAAGCCACACTCCCAGTCCCGCCCCTTGGGGGGTTCCGGGTTAGGCATCCTGCTGTAAGAGGGCTCCCGCACCCTGGCCACCTCTATCTCCTGTGCCGCCTTCCAATACCCGTCCAGTTGTGCTCCATGCGGTGCAGCCCAGCAGGAGGGAGGGGGCCTCCGTTTCCCACGTGGCTGGCCAACGCCTCCACCCACCGATTACTCTGCCACAGCCGTGCGCCGTCCGCACGACCTTCGTGAGGCCCGGTGGGCAGATGCTGCTGTCCCTGCGACAAACCAGAAACTGGCCGCACACGGGTTTCTGGCTTCATTTGCTTTCTCGTTGCTTGCCTTCCATGCCAACTCCCCTGCCTTTGTTCACGCCTGGCAGGAGCGTGTGGGCAGAAACCAGAACCGGAAGCCCCGGCAGCCCCAGCACCTACGTGTCATCCGTCTCGATGGCCTCCCCACACGCAGCGCCGCCCTGGATGGATTCCATGGCTGTGGAGTAAAGAGCCTTCTGGCCTAGCGGCCGCTTTTCATCCGCTGTGCTCTGGGCACCCTCGGCCTGCCGCTCCCGCTCCTGCTGGTCGATGTTATGCACGCCCAGAAGCAGGCTGTAGTCCATGATCTTGAAGCTCTCTAGCACCTGCCCAGTGTGTGTAGGGGAGTGGGTCAGGAGACGCACGCCCTGTCCCCACTCCCCCTCCCTTAAACCTGGTGGTGACCCCAAGCTGCACACTGCACCGATGTCCACTCAGTCCTCATAGCCACGCAGGGAGACCCTGTCACTATCCCTATTTCACAGATAAGGACACTGAGGGGTGCAAGGCCAGGCTGTGCAGCAGGGAGATGGGGGCAGAACTGGGACCGGGTCCTGCTGGGTGGCCTAGGGCATGGTGTGTTGCTCTAGGCCACGCTGCCTCTCGGGGCCAGGACAGAAGTTTCCTCCCCCAAGACAGAGCAGCTGGCTCTGTACTCCTGCTTCCTTGGCGCCAGCAGAGGAGCATGGGTGCTGTGGGTGTGACGCTCTCTCCAGGCCCCATGGTGGAGCCCAGGCCCAAGACCACCCAGGTTCCAGGGATGAGCTCCCAGAAGCTGAAAGGCCCTGAGACATCTAAGCAGTTTTCTGGTGACATTGTGTCAGGTTTTCCAAGGAGTCTGTGAGCTGAGGGCAGTGGGCTGAGGGGCCAGAGACCCAGACCAGCCCGACAGGCTGGGGACCCAGCACAGGGACACCCCTGGCCAGGCCTCTGCTTCCACATCGCTGGAGAGGGGAGTGGCCTGACCTTCCAGGCTGCAGGGGCCAGACGGAGACTGCAAGGGCTTGTGAAGCGCTCTTTATCCCTAAAAAGCACCTAACCATGGAAGAGGCCACATGGAGCTAGTGTATGCTGTGAGGGCAGGGGGCGGCTCAGACCCGAGGCACCCTTTGTTAAGGGGCGTGAGAGTGTTGGGCTGCCTCCGCGGGTTTGGGCTCCATGGCAGGAGCACAGCCTCTTCAGGATACAGGGACAAAGGAGTGCTGGAACCCGGTGCCAGGCTGCACTAGCTTTCACCAGCATCCCAGTTCACTGGGGGGAAAACTGAGGCTCGGAGAGGGGAGCGCCCCCAGCAGCCCTGCCCTTAACTGGCCACACTTGCCCAGGCAAGGGGGCCCGTCTGGCCCAGAGCCCCTCTGTGCAGCGGGGCTGGCGCCAGAGGCTCACCAGACAGTCCCGCTGCAGCGTCTTGACGAGCGCAGAGAAGGTGTCCGCGTCAAGCAGGAGCCCCTCTGGCATGTCCTGGATGAAGTCCAAGTCCTTATAGGTGGGGCTGCTCTTCTCCCGTTCCTTCTTGCTGGCCCGCCGCTTGTACGTGGAGCCCTTGAGGTCGAACTTGAGGTGCATCTTGACCATGCGCGGCAGGATGTTGTTCATGACCACCACGCGGATGTTCTTGCCCCCCGACTGCACGCAGTACAGCCCGTAGAACTTGGGCAGCAGTGTCCGCGGGTTCTGGTTGAGGTTCTGGGGGGAGTGGGGCGAGGGTCAACGGGCAGCAGCCAGGGCGCCACACTCTGCCTGAGAGCCACTCCCACACCCGCCGGCCTCGCACGTAGCCGCTCAGATCTCAGGCCAGAGGCCCCCCCCTCAGGAGGGCCCATGACCCCTCCCCAGCACCCCACTTTACACCAGCCAGTTTAATCCTGATTCTCCAGGAGGGTCTGTTTCTACAGAGCCAGGCCCAGAGTCATGGCCTTTTTTTGATAAAGAACCCCGTGGGACACTCCCAAGGTGTGTGGGCCCAACTTCCCACCAGGCCGGATCAGGTGTCCCTCTTCCCCAGCCTGCCCCGGGGGGGAACATGCGGGGCAGGGCCTCGGGGCATGCCCAGGGCAGGGGTTGGCGAAGTCCAGCCTAAGCACCAACTTCTTCCAGCTGCTCGTTCTCATACTAAAAATGGTTTTATGTGGAAGAAGAGTTAAAAAAAAAAAAAGACAAGAAAACCAGCATGTGTGACATATGAAAACTTCAGTGAATCCACACTTCAGTGCCCACAGATGAAGCTCTGCCAGCACGGGGCCCACCCGGCCCCCGGGTGCGTCTGCATGAGCTGCATGGCGGGGCTGAGCTGCAGGGACAGCCTGTTCACGCGCGGGGCTGTCTGGCTCCGTACAGGAGTCTGTTGACCCCTGATCTAGGGGAGCCAGGTGCTCCCAAGATCACACACAGTGGATGATGGACACCCTAAGAGGAGATGGCCATAACCTGGGCAGAGCACCCAGAGGGGCCCAACCCCGTGCCCACCAGCTTGGGCCCAGCGAGGCAGACAGCACTCAGGGGGGGCAGCTGAGTATAAAGACCTCCAGGGGCCTGACATGCCCTTTTGGGTCTGGAGTCACACCAGAATAGGGCGCCCGAGCAGCTGGTCTTTTCTGAGGTGCCAGCTGGTGGTCTGGTCCCTATTCTCCCGTGTCTCTGAGCCACCAAACGCTGAGACACTCAGCCCATGAGCCACGATTTCCAGACCCACGACGAAGGGACGTCAGTGGGGTGGAGGGCGGCGAGCCAGGGCCTAAACAGAGATTCCTGCTGCAAGTGTGGGGACACCGCCCAGAGAGGATGGTGGGGTGAAGCCCCATGGTCACAGGAAGACTTCTCACGGCCACCGAGAGGGTGGGTGGTGCCCTCGGAACCTTGGGGGCTTGTCTGCCAGGGCCCTGAAGCCCACGCTCTTGCATGTCTGTGAAAAGCAGCAGAGCGGAACGTGCCGGGAGGAGGAAGGACATGAGGACAGGGGAGGTAGACAGGGGCTGGAAGGAAGCCCAGGGCACTGCCCCGCACCCCTGGGACCTTCCAGGAACCCATGGCCCCTACCATGTAGTAGCCGGGCAGCAGCTTCTGCAGGAACTCCGCCTCCTTGTGCATCACAGTCTTGATGATGAACTCGTCGTCGCTGGTGACGTAGAAGAGGGAGCCGCTGGCACCAGGGTTGGAGAGCTCAATCAGGGGCTCGTTGCACAGCGAGTACTGGAAGGGGGTGGTGAGTGGGTTGGGCAGGTCCCGTCTGTGACGAGCTCCCAGGAGACAGAGACATCTGCTTTGCTGGCAGGCTCTCCCCTCCCTCCCATGTGGAAGGAAAGGAGGCCCCACGCCACAGCCAGCAAGGAACTCAGTCTGCCAATGACAACAGGGGCTTGGGTTTGGGCCCCTCCCCGGTCTAGTCTTGAGTGAGACCCCGGCTGCTGCCCACCTTCTTGATTACAACCCTGAGCAAAGCACGCGGCTAAACTGTACCCAATTCTTTTAAAAGATTTTATTTATTTATTTTTAGAGAGAGGGGAAAGGATGGAGGAGAGGGGGGAGAAGCATCAACTGGTTGTCCCTCATGCACACCCTGACCAGGAGTGAACCCACAACACAGGCGTGTGCCCCGACTGGGAACCAAACAGGTGACCTTTCGCATTGTGGGACAACACCCAAAGCGCTGAGCCAGTCAGGGCTGACCCAATCCTTGCTCCACAGAAACTGTGAGGTTACAGCCGGGTGGTGTTTGAGCTACTGACTCTCTGCTAACTTGTTATAAAGCAACAACTGACCAATACACCTACCAAGTAATCATCTGGCCGGATCCCAAAGAGTTCCCGGAAGTAGCGGAAGGCGACAGGTGCGTAGGTCTTGAACCTGAAGTCCTGAAAGTGGTGGGCGGGCGTGAGGTTGCTGCCCTCGCTGTGGAGGAAGGAGGGAGGAAAGCCTGTAATGGATGGTGCCTCCAGGAGCTGAGCTCCGCAGCCTTCCCTAAGTGGCTGATATGAAAGGCAGCTTGAGACTCCCAATGGGACCGACGGCTGTGGCTCCCAGTATCCACTCTCCCTTCCTTCATCAGCAACAGAGTCCACAATGTGGGCTGAGCGCATGACCACCCACAGTAAGACCTCTGTCCAGCCTCTCTTGCAGCTAGGTGTGGTCAAGTGATTGTACCCGACCAGTGAGCTGCGCGTGGAGCAGAAACGACGTGTGTCATTTCCTGGTCGTGCCCCAAAGGAGAGGGACATGTACTCCCCCTCCCCTTCTCTTCCTGCTATTGGCATGCAGGCGTGATGGCAGGAGCCTGGGCAACCTGGGACTGTTGCTAGAACAGCCGCACAGTGAGGGCGGTGGAGCAACCAGAAGGAGCCCAGGGCCCCGTGTTCAGCCCAGGACTGCCTACCAGTTTTCCTGTGTGTGAGAGAAAGAGAGAAGAACAAACATCCACCTTTTCCCCCGTATTTTTTTAAAAAACCACTATTACACTGGCTCTCTCTGATTCAGCAGCAAATTAATATCCTAACAGACCCCGAGTCAGGCCTCAAAGTCCCGCAGACGCCAGTAAAGGCTTGTGCCGTCTGCCGCAGAGAAGGGAGCGCAGGTAACAGAGGGCTGCTCTGCTCGACGGTGTGCTGTTGGGCGATGTGCTGGAGGCGTGGAGGCCGGGCCTACCTGGGGAAGAAGATGCTCTCCACCACGTAGAAGTCCTGCATGAGCACATCGCGCTCTGGCTTGGAGCTCAGGTTGCCCACGGTGTAGCCAATGCCCAGCTGGATGGCCCCCTTCAGGGTGGAAGACGTGGTCTGGGGGGAAACGCAGCCACTTCAAGACCTGCCCGAGGGCCAGCCCCTACCCCACCCGGGGCCCCAGGGTGCCTACTAGCACTTGGCGGGGACTTTCAGGCCTTGGGTAGGTGCTTGGCCTGCACAACCACCCAGCAAAGAAGTGGCTTGTCCGAGAGTCCAGCACCACCTCGTGTGACTCCAAGGCCAATTTTCAATCAAGATTCTAGAACATTCCAACATCTCAAAACTGCCCTGATGCAACAGGAGTCTGTCCACCATCAGGGCTTTTTGGGGATGGGGAGACACAACTTACAGAGTGACACCTGAACTTCGTTCCCACAGACCTGGGTTCCTTCCACCCACTTTCAAGATGACTCACACTGCCATGGTCAGAGAGGACACTGCCTCCCCGTGCCTAGTTTCCCCACCAGTAGCCAGGAATGGAGACGACAATGTGCTAGCTCATGTTGGTGGCCGGACCCAAGGCTGCCCAAGCCTGAGAAGCACCCGCTGTTTGTGCTTCTCTCATCGCCGCGGCTCACGCTGTCGCTGTGAGCTCTACGCAGCGCTGGGAAGACGCCTCAGCCCTCAGTCTCCAACTCTGGGCCCAGTGCCCCATCTGGGTGCCTGCAGCAGGGGGGCGGGAGCTAGCCTCTGCCCCCGAGCAAGCCTGTGCTCCTGTGCGAGGCCCTGGCAGCCTGCAGTCGCCTCTTCCCCTGAACCCCTCGCCGGGGGGGCCTGTGCTGCCCGCCCTCCACACTCAACTCCCTCACACCACTGAGCACACGGCTCTTGAGGGGAGACACACGAATGGTCAACGAGCACAAGAGAAGGTGATGACCACCATCAGCCATCAGGAAAATGCAAATCAAAGCCACACTGAGATTCCGTGTCACTCGCACCAGGACGGGAGTGATCAAAACGACAGACACGTGCTGGTGAGGACGGGAGAAGCTGGAACGCTCGTGCACAGCTGGTAGGAGCGGAAATGGGGCAGCCGCTGCAGGGAACAGTTCCTCAAATGGTTCCACAGAGTTTCCATATGACCCAGCAACCCCACTGCTAGGTGTGTGCCCCAAAGAGGTAAGAGCACGTCTACAAAAACCTGCACACAAATTTTCACAACAACGTGATTCCTAAGAACCCCAGAGTGGAAACAAACCAGGTGTCCACACACCCACACATGGACCATCCCTCAGCCAGGCCAAGGAGCGAAGCTCTGACACCTGCTACAGCGCGGACGGACCTCGGGCACACGATGCTCAGTGAGAGAAGCCAGACACAAAGGCCACACCGTGTGTGCTTCCATTTATGTGAAGTGTCCAGCACAGGTAACTTCCGGAACAGGCACATCCACAGAGACAGAAGTGGGTTCACATTTGCCGGGACTGGCGGGGGGGAGGAGGACAGGGTGTCGTCTTGAGGGGACAGAAACAGTCTAAAGTTGACTGTGGATGGCCGCACAACTCGGTGGACACCCAGAAACCGCCTGATTGTGCACTTCAGGAGGGGAAATGACACGGTGTGCGTGCTCTGGCTGGCAAAGCTGGTGCATCGGGAAACACGACTGAGGAAGGGCAGTGGGGCCGGGCGCCCTGTACACGCCCCTGGCTGGGCCTGCCTCATCTCAGCCCCGCTGTGCAAGAAAGAGGAGGGGAGCTGTAATTTCCTCTGCCTTTAGATGAGCCAGCAGGGCTGGGAGCAGAGGGCTCATCCAAGGTCACAGATGACTCCCAGTACCAGGCAGGCCACGCAGCCTGTGGAACCCCGGCGCACGTCACTCGGCTGCCCGAGATGATGCCATGCAGCAGGGACCGAGCCTGGCCTTCGGTGAGCACTGTGTGTGCGTGGGGGTCAGAGGGGTCCCTGGCGCCGCTGAAAGCCCCCTCCACTCTGCCCCAGCCAGCTAAGGGTGGAGGAGGAACCTTTTTGTAAGTGGTTTCGCCAGATGCGTCCACACCCCGATGGCCCAGCTTCCTCCCATGACCAGGGCCCGGCTGTCCGGTCATCATCGGGGCCTGGAGGAAAGAAAACAGGAAGCATTAAAAGTCAGCAAGGAGGAGCCACCAAGGCCATAACACACTTCAGAAATCCTGGCAAGAGAGGAGCTTAGTCACTGTGCCCAGCTGGAGCCCAGGACTGGGCCGTGTGGGGCGGGTGGGGGACAGAGAGCTGCGTGGGCAGGCTGCACACCCGGTGGACACCACCTAACACCCATAAGGGTGTGGACCAGGACCCCAGCTCCCCGAGAAAGCTGGAAGCCAGCTGCCCCAACCACCCAGCCCTAATTTTAGGGTCTTCCCTTCAGCACTGCTGACATTGGAGTCAGGTCCTTCTCCGTGGGGCCTTCCTGCACACTGTGGGGGGGTTGAGCAGCATCCCTGGCCCCAACCCATTCCATGCCAGAAGCAACCGCAGTATGACAAGCACAGATGTGCCCAGACATGTCCCAGTGTCCCCTGGGAGCAGAACAGCCCTCTGGGCTGAAACTATTACAAATAGCATCGGCTCCCAGGTCCACTGGCCTGGGAGCCAGCCCATGTCCTATAAGCTCTAGGGAACAGCTGTGTCAGGTGTGACATGAGCCATTCCAACAAACTCGTGTGGAAGCCACTGGCCTTTATGTGTGATATCACGAGAGGAGAATGGTAGGAGGGGCCACGGGAGCCTGGAGGGACACGGAAGCCAGCTTAGTATCAAAGACCAAAGCCAGCCAGTGTACAGGAACTGAATGCCCCTCTGGTGGCTCCACCCATCGCTTAAGAAGGACCCACTGTGCATCTGCCACCATTCAAAATCCCACACAGCCCTCTGGCCACCAGCTGCAGTGCCTCCACATAGGTTCCCAGGCAGCCCTTAAATGGCCCCCATCTGCCACCATTCCTCAGCTTGGCTCCCGTGTGTTCTGCACACTGGCCACCAGGGGGCAGGGCCCCCTCAGTAAACTTTTTTTGCTATCCTTTCTCCACACCCTTCACTGGCTCCATATTGCCCTTGGTGTGCCTGGGCCCACCCACCTCCCTCCCACTGCCCTATAGCCTGAGCACCCACAGGACCCCAGGAGGTGGGCAAAGCCCTCCTTAGAAGGATCCACATGGCAGGTGGCATTCTGGGATCAGAGACCTGGCTCCAAGGGGACACAGGATGCCCAGGTGGGACTCCTGGTACCACCTGGGCTGCTCCTCCTATAAAACAGAGCTCAGACACGCCCCCCACAGGTCACCTTCAGCAGTGATGGGAAACTAACCAGGGACAGTGGTGACCCCACGTGCATCCACTTAGCTGAGGACAAGCAGCAGGGGCCCACAGGGCAGCGTGGTGGTGGGTGTGCATGAGAGTGACCATCACCAGGGGAAGTCCTCTAGGAACATGGCTGGGAGATGGTGAAGACAGTGGACTCACAGGTATGGCAATGAAAGGGACCTGGCACTCCTAGGTGGGGTGCCTAGAAACACCGCCCTCCTGGAAGGACCCCTCCCCCTCAGGGACTGCACCTGCCCAACTCCCCTCCCCATCTCCCTCGCTGGCCCAGGGTTGGGTCCTTGGGTCTCCTCCCTCCCCCTCCTACACCCCTCTCTGACACTCCAGATGCTGGCTGGGGGATGGGGTTTTCACCCATCTCACATTTGCCATCATATGGGGCCCAGAGGAGGACAATGAGTTGCCCAAAGCCACAGAGCAGGACCCAAGCAGGACTGGGGGCTTCCTCGTCTGTCTGCCGGAGGAGGCAGAGCAGGGTGGGCGGGGCCCACAGGACACTCACCTCGGTCAGGGCCATCTTTTTCTGGGTCAAATCTGAGGGAGAGAAGGGAGACTTCAGACTGGCAGCAAGGAATGCAAACCACAGGGCCCAGCACACCAACCCACGCCGGGCCATGCCAGGGGCTCCAAGGGGGTCTGGCTGCTGCCAGCATCTCCTTCCCTCACACACAGGCACCTACCACCTCACTGGGCACCCTGTGTCCCTAGGGAGGGCCACAAGAATCTGTCATGGGAAATGGGAGCATGCAGACGAGACAGGCTGAGATGGCAGGGCTGGGTGCCAGCACCCTCCAGGCGGGAGCAGCAGGGAGAGGCCACCCCCCACCTCCGACCCACCATTTTCCCCAAAGTGACTTTGAATTCACAAAGTGCCATCTTCCTCTGCTGCAGGGCAGGGCTTAATCAGGACATACTTAGGTCACGAAGAAGTCAGGTGACCCAGAGGGTCGAGAGTGATGTTGGGGGAGGGCCCAGGGGAGCTGGTCAGCAGGCAGTGGCCGGGGACCCAGGCTGGAGCAACGGTGCCAGCTCTCCCGGCCCCATGAAGGGTGTCTGCTCTGGAAAACCTGCCGAGGGCTTGGTCCCTCTCACCATAGCCCCAGGAGAGCTGCCCCGACACAGGGAAGCTCATGGTGAAAAGGTGGGTGACCTTCCTCTTTCAGGACCATCCTCTCTGCCCTGGCTCCCAGCAGGAGGCCTCAGGCTCACCACTGACCTCTCTGGGTCCGTGTCCTCACCGGTGAAGTAGCTTCTGCTAAGGATTATCTGTTTAATGAGGGTGGTCAGCAGATTTGCCCCTTCCACCCAAAAGGTGTCTACATTCTGATCTCAGAATTGGCTTTGCAGATGGAACTGAGTTAAGGGTGCTGGGATGGGGTGACCCTAGATTCCCTGGGGTGCCAGTGTCACCACAGGGTCCTCATAAGAGGGAGGTAGGCGGGTCGGAGTCAAAGCTGGAAGAGGCTGCAGTGCTGGCTGTGAGGATGGAGGAAGGGGGCACAAATAAGGATGCAACCCCTCTAGAAGCTGGAAAAGGCCAGAAATGGATCTCCCTGGAGCCTTAGGAAGGACCAGTCCTGCGCACCCAGTTTAGCCCAGTGGGACCCTTGTCAGACTCCTGACCCCGGAACTGTCAGAGAATAAATGTGTGATTTTAAGCCAACTTTACAGTGATGTTTCAGCTGCAACAAGAAACTCATTCACGAGGAGTCAACTTGCAGGGAAGCAAGCGATGACCATAACAGACCTGGCCCTGCCCTCAAGGGCTCAAAAGGAATGGGGTGGGGGGTGGCACAGAAGGGCCTGAACAGTAGGGTGAGCGTGAGAAGAACAAGTTGGGTGCAGATTAGCGAGAGAGGTCTCAGCAGCCCTGGAGGGGCTAAGGGTGGGCAGAGGGTGGACTCGGCCCTGACACAGGTGCTCACAGGAGCCCTCTGGTGGCTTCTGCAGGGATGACAGACTGTGGGGGTGGGGGCAGTGAGGTCAGGTGTCTGGGACCAGGTTGGGCAAGAGGCCTGCCTGGTCTAAGTAGGGTTAATGAGGTGGACCGAGTTGGGGGTTTAGGGGTGGGGAGAAATGGGTGGATTCTGGAAAGATCTAAAGTTAGGACAGGCTATGCTCACTGGAGGCGGAGTGAAGAACAGCAAGGAGTGAGAAATGACTAAGGATTATGGCTGGAGCAAGTAATAGCAGGAAGGAGCGGCCAGCTGAGGTGGGGGATGGGCAGGAGCAGGTTTGGGGGCATGGTCAGGCGTATTGGGACTGTGCTGACTGTGAGGCCCCCGTGAGGCCCCCAGAGGGAGATGTCTGGGGCCGCTGGACCCCAGGGTGTCTGGATTGCAGGGGAGCCCTGGCTGGGGACAGGACTGCAAATGTCATCAGGCTGCAGACAGGGCTGGAACTCGGAGAGTGAACAAGCCACCACGAGGGGCGCGGGCCAGAGAGAGGGAACCCAAGGGGTCACCGGAGAGAGGCAAGCCCAGGTGAGGGGTCAGGGGTCAATCTCACCCCAGAGGAGGGAGCTCTCTGTCCCAATAACTGACAGTTGCACAACACTCTGAAGATATGAAAAATGCTGAACTGGATGCTTAAAGTGTGACTTGTATGGTATATGCATGATCTCTCAACAACAAAAAAATATATAAGCCCTGGCCAGTACGGCTCACTATGCTTGACTGAAGCATCATCCTGGAAACAGGTCATGGGTTCAATTCCCGGTCAGAGCACGTGCCTGGGTTTCGGGTTCCATCCCTCATCTGGGCATGTATGGGAGGCAACTAATCAGTGTTTCTCTCTCACACTGATGTTTCCCTCCTCCCTCCCTCTCTCCCTCCCTTCCCCTCTCCCTAAAATCAATATGCATGTCCTCGGGTGAGGACTTAAATATTCACATATGAAACAAACCCAAGACAACACAGCCACAGGCACAACCAGACCAGCAGGGGTGGGCACTCATGTCCTCTTTCAGCCTTGACCACCACCCCAGCTACCAGCCCGAGTTCCCACCTGCACAGGAACCAGATGCTGAGACCCCTGGGGGATGGATGGTCTGAGCCGGCCTGCCTGGAGTGAAGAACGCTCTGGGTGAGTACGGCCCTGCTAACATGGAAGACGCCGCAGGACGTGGAGTTACAGACAGTGAAGATGACGACGACACTGATCTCTTTGGATCTGATGAGGAGGAGGAAAGTGACGACGCGAAAAGGCTAAGAGAAGAATGTCTTGCTCAGTATGAGTCAAAGAAAGCCAAAACCCCACACTGGTTGCCAAGTCTTCCATCTTCCTGGATGTGAAACCTTGGGACGACGAGACGAATGTGGCAGAATTGGAGGAGCGTGTGTGAGCATCCAAGCAGACAGCTTGGTCTGGGGTCCTTCTAAACGGGTTCCAGTGGGGTATGGATTAGAGACTTCAAACAGCGCACAGCGGGAGACGGTCAGGTTGGAACAGACGTGCTGGGGGAGCGGACCACTGCTTGTGACAACTGTGTGCAGTCCGTGGACGTGGCTGCTTTCAACAAGATCTAAAGTGCATCCTGGATCACTGCCCTTAAATAAAAGCTCAAAAAAAAAAAAAATCCCCTACAGGCCAGGATCCGGATGGGGAAACTGAGGCTGGGTGGGGGGCAGCTGGCTGAGGCTAAGGTCACGGTTGCAGGGCCCACCAGAGGGGACTCTGGCTTGCAGGACACAGCTAACAGACAGAGTCACCACCCAGGGCACCAGGAGGGGCAGCTGGACCAGGACACACCAGCCACGTGGGGATCGCGCCAGACCCTGGGTGCTCACTGACAGATGTCTGAGGCTCCCTGCCCCGGCATCCTGGCCCCAGGGATGAATCTGGGCTTTGGCACATCCCAAGGCCCAGCCGGTGGCAAGCTGGGGCCAGAAGGTACTGGAAAGCTGACATAATATTTTCATTGGCCACCCAACAGCAGAACAACCCATGGTTTTGCATTGGGGTGTGGGGAAAGAAGAGGAGAGAAGGCAGGAAGCCAGTGGTGGACCAGGGCAAACATTCTAGACCATGTCTGGGGGCCCCTGGGCCCAGAGCCTACCCATCAGTGACCACCTGAGTCTTCTGCAGCTTCAGGCCCTTAATCCCACGGCCGCTGCCAGAGCAGGGCCAACGCCGAGGTCCCGGCCTCCTCCACAAACCACACCTCCTACGTCCGTCTGCTCCCCACCAACCCAAGGCGTCAGCACTCTTGTGGGCCTGTGGGGCCGGTGCAGGGGACAGACACACACACTCCCCTGAGGGCCTTGGCACGTGCCATTCCCTCTGCCTAAAACCCCCTCCCCCGATCTTCTGAGGCCGCCCCCAGCCTTCCAGTATCAGTCCAGCCTCCTCTCAGAGCGGTCACCCTAGTCATCCCTGTCCTGTCACTCAGGCTACATTCCCCGGTTTTGCCACCTGCATGCCCCCACTGGCGCTCTGAAATTCTTTTTTTAACCTCATCATCTGCCCCAGCACAGCATGGTGCCTGTGAGGGCGGTGACCCTGCCACTCAGCCTCCACGTGTCTTCAGAAAAGGGCAGCAGCCCTGGGGCGCATCTGCGGCGCAGGGGCATGCAGCTGCGGGAGGTGCCCCCCCACACTGGCTGGGCCAGGCTGGGGTGGCAGAGACCACACCCGATGTGGGGCTCCTCCCAGCCCAAGACGGGACCAATCATCTTCTGAAGGAGCCACCCCAGTTTTTCAAAGAAATTAATTTTTAAAACTAGCCTGGAGGAGGGGAAGAGCCTGACCTGGAGAGTTGGGAGGGCACCTCCCTCCCAGCCCTGTCTCCAGGCCGAGACCTGCTTGGGGGCACAGCCTCGCAGCCTGCGGTCCAGTCCTGCCATTAGCAGACGCCCTGAGTGCTCACTGGCTTTTGACAGATGGGGGCTCTGTCAAAAGGGAGATGGAGGAACAAACACAGTCCTCTCCCCTCTGCATACACACAAGCCTCAGCAGGAGCTGCTTCTCCACATTTGTTTGATGTGGAACCAAGGCAGAGAACGCTGCTAAAGGACTGTGGGCCCCTAGGGCCCTGAGAGGGGACCTTAACATATGTCCTTCAGCACTAGGCTCTACCTTTAGTCTGTCCAGAATGTGCCACTGCTCCCCATTCCTCTCAACCCCATCATTGCCCCCCCCACTGGACCAGCAGACTCTCCTCAGCCCTTGACCCCCAGTCTGTTCTCACAGCAACCACCAGAGGGCGCCGGTGAGCACCTGAGTCAGGTCCGGTCTCTGCTCTGCCCACAGCAGTCCTGGGCTCCCTGGCGTGAGAACCCAAGTCCTCCCCAGACCCACAAAACTCTTCTCAGCCTGCCTGCTCCTCCCTCACTCTGCTCCAGCCACACGGGCCTCCTCCCTGTTCATCCAACACACCAGGCTTGGTCCCTTTGGTCCAAAAGCCCTTGGTCAGGGCTTTTACATGGGCTTTTTACCCCTACGCTGCTGTATCCCACAGGCCTAGAACAAAAGCCGGGCCACAGGAGACACTCAGGAAACCATGGATATGACTGACTGAATGAAGAACGAATCAGTGACTAAACTGGCACCAGCCTGAGGGCAGGGCCAATGCGGACTCAGCGATCAGACCAAAAGTAAGAAGGTGGAAGAAGAGGAGTAGCCTGACCCCCCCCCAGCAAAAAAAAAGAAGAAAAGAAAAAGGGGGAAAAAAAGGAAGGAAGGGAGGGAAGGAGGAAAAGAAGACGGAAGAAATTAAAATTTAGCAAAGAAACAGAAAACACAAGTCGGGCTGATGACTGGGGCTCTGCCTGTCCGACCCCCAGTGAGACAGAGTTGAGCGCCGGGTGGAAGCTGGTGCCCGGCCCCCACCCTCAGGGAGGCAGCGGCCCGCCCACTGCCCTGAGCATCTGCTGGGCACCAGGACACCAGGGTGCACCAAGACGGCATGGAGTTGAGCCTTCTTGCTCAAGACCTTGACAGGCACGGCCCCACCCGAGGGTGGTGGCCTGGTCCAGGCGGCTTCTCAAGGACGGGAGACCAGCTGCCTCGGCTCCGAGTGAGGAAGGCCTGGCTCCGTGGGTCAGGAAGGAGCAGTCACCCAGGGCGGGGGGTGCTTCGAGCAGAGCAGAGATGGCTGCAGGGCCCAGAATGAGGACGTGCAGGAGTCAGCGGAAACTAGGGAGGGGCAGGTGAGGCTGGTGGGGGTGGGCACAGGCAGAGTGACCAGAAGGGCAACCCACCATGCCCTGTCCTGCGACAGGGTCTCACGCAGCCCTACTAAGGCCCCAGGGAGCAGACATCATGTCCACTTACACCAAGAAATCCTAGACAGACTATGTCGCCTGCCCCCCTGAACCCCCACCCTCTCCCTCTCTCCCCCTTACTCTGCTCCAGCCACACAGGACTCCTCGCTGTCGCTGTTCCTCCAACACACCAAGCCCAGTCCTGCCTCCAGACCTTTGTGTGTGCGGTTCCCCCACACCTGACCCACCCCTACCAGACCCTGGCAGGGCCTGCTTTGCTCCCCTGCTCCATCTAAGAGCTGGCTCGAGTGTTAACCCCCAAGAGGGGCTGTCCCTCAACCACCTCACCCCAAACAGTCCCTCCAAGGTCCCTCTCCCCACCTCCCAGATTCCTCAGTCTTCCCGGAACTTGGAACCACGTGCCACTGGTGCTGTGTGTGCCCCGTGACAGGCAGATCAGGTCTACTTTGCCATCTGCTGACAGACACTGTCAGAGTTCCATGGGAGCCGGGAGGAAGAGCTGCCCCTGGAAAGGGGTGGGAGGGGATGGGAGATCTGTCGGATCTGTGCAGGGACTGCACCCCCCAGGGTGGAGCCACGGTCCATAGCGCCAACCGCCCGCAATGGAGTCTGCAACCCTGCTGAGCAGGAAGCTGCCCCAGGAGCCAGCCACAGGCCCACCTCCCTGATTGGCTGGAGAGGCCTGGCCAGCCTGCGGGCACAGGAGCAGAGCCACAGGACAGCCACAGGAGGTGGCACCAAGGCAGCACAAGGAGCCAAAAACCACCTGACTTAGTGATCTCATCTCACTACCGCATTTTACAGGCAGGAGAAACGGTGTGGGGGGAATTTAGGAAGTAACCCAAAGGTGAAAACCCAGAGATCACATCTCAGGATCCAGAAAAGCAATCAACAAAATTCAACATGAATTTTATATTCAAAAAATTATTAAGAAAATGGAGAAAGAAAAAAAAGCAAGGGTTGAATGAAGACGAATGCCTTTACTTAAAAACAAGCGCAAAGCAAAACCTCATGGCACACAAATTAGTATCAGCCACAGGACAAGAGGAGAGGCCGGGAGCTTCCACTGCAGAGTGGGGCACACTCACCAACACAATAGGGCAAGAAAGAAGAAAAGGAATGAAGATTGCAAAGAAAAAATACAAAATTTTAGAAAACCCAAGAGAACCAACTGATGAACCATTAGAAAGAAATGGGGTGCAGGTGGCGGGCAACGTCCCCCACGTCGCCATGCAAGCGTGCGAGAAGAGGGGGAATGCGGGCGCTGCTGCCCTTTGCACCGACCCCTGCTCTTCGCAGGCCGCCTTCCCGCTCTGGTGCTGGGTTAATTTTTATCTGTGAAATGCAGGCGCCCGCTCCCATTAAGGCACAGGTGCTGAGGCCCCAACTGCTCATCCTTCCTTGCCAGGTTCGTACCTGGTGTGACACTGAATAGGTGTGAACCTGGGGGTTGACCGGACGCCATGGCGGAAATAAAGAACTTCCACGTTCTCCAGTATCTCAGACTTTTACCCCCACTGTTAGGTCGGGAAAGGCTGAGAATTCTAGAGATAATAGCTGATCAGAGTAGTTAACGTTGAGAAAACACATTGAAATACATCGAACTGCAGTTAATGATACACACACTGAGGTGCTTACAGGTGGAGTGTGCTGATGCCTGCAGTCCCGAGGTGCATCCGGAATACCAGCTGGAAAGAGGGAGGGATAGAGCGGGTGAGAAACGGGGAAGAGGAGGGCGAGGGATGAAGTAAACAGCAAATGCCAACTGAAGGTTCAGGTGGTAAGTAGTGAGTTTCCATTTTTCAATTCTTTCAACTTCTCAATGCAGTTGGAAATTTTATTAATAAAATCTTTTCCCTCCAGGTAAAAGGTAAATTGTGATCTTTGATGCAAGGTGTTTTCAAGCTTTGGAGAAACACGTTCTTATGTGAGGGGTCCCACGGGGAGTGGAGGGCGCCACCAGAGCACCAGCGTGCCAGGCTCTGTGCCACTGGCTCCTCACAGCCCTGCCACAGGGCCTCTGTACACCCACACGCGCTGTCTGGAACACGCTGCCCCGCATCTTCACACAGATCAATCCTGTCCTTTGCCGCTCGGGTCTCAGATACTCATGCCACTTCCTAGAAAGACCTTTCCTGACCACAGTACAGTATTCATTTATTCTAAACTCAGAGAATATTTCCTAGGTGCTGGGACCTCTTTCGGGGCTAAAATGTATGGAGGGGACTAGCTATTTGTCTAGATGTAACATTAGTTTAATAAAAATATTTTAGCCCTGGCTGGTGTGGCTCAGGGGATTTAACTCCAGCCTGCAAACTGAAAGGTCACTGGTTCGATTCCCAGTCAGGGCACATGCCTGGGTTGCGGGCAGGGTCCCCAGTAGGGGGCGAGTAAGAGGCAAACAGTTGATGTTATCTCGCATGTCGATGTTTCTCTCCCTCTCCCTCCCTCCCCATCTCTCTAAAATAAATAAATAAAATCTTTTTTAAAAAAGATTTTAAACACTTAGAAGAGCATAGAATAATATAAAAGACACCAATATAACATTATGTAGGTTAGTCAGACCTCTTTTTTGTTTACCCTTTAGGTCAGAGGTCAGCAAACATCTTCTGAGAGGGGTCAGAGGAGACCTGGTAGGGGCGAGTGATCTGTAGGGTTCTCGACTGTGGTGTCTGCCCCCCAGGGACTCTGGGTGGTATCTGGGGACACCTGTGGTTGTCACAACTGGGAGTGCTCCTGGCATCAGGGGGAGGCCAGGGATGCTGCTCGGCACCCCCTGTGGTGCCCTGGGCGGCCCCGCCCGAGCAAAGGGCGACCCAGCATGACGCCAGCAGTGCCAAGGGAGGACCCTGACGCTCCCGCAGCAACATGAGAACGGACGGGAACAGGAAGTGTGGGGGGGGTTCCTTATACTAGTCTCTGGGTATTTACAATGTTTCATGATAAAAATACATTCAATTGTGCTATCCTGTCTAGTTTTGTCTTCTGTTCCAAGTTTCCTGTAATAAAAAGCTATCTTTCCTGACAGCATGGATGGAACTAGAGAGCATTATGCTAAGTGAAATAAGCCAGGCGGTGGAAGACAAACACCGTATGATCCCACCTATAAGAGGAACCTGATGAACGAAACAAACAAATGAGCAAAATAGAACCAGAGGCATGGAAACAAGGAACAGACTGACAGCGACCTGGGGGCGGGGGGAAGGGGAGAAAGAAGGGGAAGAGTCCAGTCAGGGAACAGGTATAAAGGACCTGCTGACCTGGACAGCGGGGTGGCGCCCGGCTGTGGAGGGGGTGGGGCAGGAGAGAGCAATGGGGGAAACTGGGACGCCGTCATAGAAAACAATAATCATTTTTTTAAAAAGCTACAACACATGCACGTTCCCTACACAGCCTCGTGCCCACCAGTCGTGTCTCCAACCCTCCCGAAACCCCCAGGGGTAACCGCCCGTGGACCCACTCTATGGCTGGGGAGAGTGCGGCTTAGGGGCCCCGGTGAGTTCAAGGCTGGAGAGAAGCCGGCCAGGGTGTGGCCGGGGTTGCAGCAGGGTCCCCAGTTGGGGGCAGGCGAGACTGATGTTTCTCTCTCCCTCCCTTGCTATCTCTCTAAAATAAATAAAATCTTATTGAAAAGATTTTAAACACCCAGAAAAGCACAGAATAATATAAAAGACACCAACATACAACTATGTGGGTTAGTCAGATCCTTTTCTATCCTTTAAGTCGGAGATCAGCAAACACTGCCCCCTCCCCCCACCACCACACAGACATCCTGAGTCCTTACAGCCCCAGCTGGCCTGTTGGAACAAGCAACCAGCCTCTCCCTCAAGAAGCACTTCAGAGGTCACCCTGATACTCCAGGTGGAGCTGCTGCTCCCCAATGTGCTTCCAGGCACCTGGCCCAACATTCTGCAGCCACTTGGTCACCTGTCCCCGTCTCAACTGGGCTCAAGGACAGAGTCCCTAGTGGGCTCAGCACTGGCCCAGCACAAAGAGCTGCTAGTTTACTAAAGTTTGTTGATCAACTTTTGCTCCGTCCTGGGTACAGACGTGCCCAGCTGTGTGCTCTCTCTGGGCCTGTGTGACCTTCCGCAGAGCCCCTGCCACACAGTGGACACTGCCCAGCGCCACCCACAGCATCACAGCCAGGGAGACTGGTCGTCTTCTACAGTTCTGGATGCTGGGGTGAGGGGAGCCTGCATCCGTTCACACTAGAGCCCCTCACACTACAGCCCCAGGCACACGGTCCCGGCCCCCACCCAGACACTCCCAGGTGTCACCGCCTACCTCCGACTGCCCCCAGGCACTCCCAACCTCCTCACTCCCCCTGCCCCACAGCCCAGCCTGGCCCCCACCTGCCCCTCCAGCCTGGCACCCCCTTGGGGCTCTTCCCTCAGGCCCTCCACTGCCCAGGTTCCCTTGCACCCCTAGGCCCTGGGCCCTGCTGCTGACACCCCTTCATTCCCACCGCCCCTTTACTCAGTGAACGCTTCCCATGCTGTCCTTGGACCTAGAGTGTGACCCTCTCCTGGCCACCCTGGCCTCTCCCTCTGATGCTCCCCGCTGACATCCTGCCCTCAGTGGAGCTCCAGAGGGAAGGCCTTCTCTCCTTGTCCCCTTCAGTGACTCCGCACCAGCCCAGTGCTGGGCCCAGAGCAGACCTCAGTGAGTATTCCCCAAGCAAGAAACCTGGAGGGCTGCATGGAGGAGGCTGTGAGTGAGCACCATTAGGAGCCTCAGGGGAAGTGCTCACCCACTCATCCTGCACACACTCCCTGGAGCTGGACGTTCAACCAAGGGCTGAACGCACAGCAAGACCACAGCCCTCGGTGCCTCCAGCCTGCCCTGCCCCGTCCCAAGCAGTGCCTGTCTCCTTTCTTCTCAGAGGGGAAAAGCTCAGAGAAGCGGTATGAGGATGTTTTGTGAAGGAAACCCAACTCGCACTGCCTGAAGAACAAGGTATGTGTTGGGGGATATCTGTTAACTCAACTCGGGCCAGCAAACCTCCCTGTCGACCATACCCACCCACCACCTATTTTTATAAATAAAGTTTTATTAGAACACAGCCATGCCCACTAATGTACAAATCTCCACAAGGACAGAATTAAACAGATGTGACAGAGATCAGCTGGCACTTCACATAGAAGCTTGCCTAAGTGCATGAGTGGAGAAGTCAGAGGTGATGGGCTGCAAGCCTGGCTGGACCTGAGGGCTCCCGAGCGCTCTGTCTTACAGCTGCTGCCCTCCCTGCTGACCACCTCCCCCAGGCAGATGCCTGAGTGCCCCCCACAAAGTCCAGGGCAAGGCTTCACGGGTCACAGGTGGGGCATGTGCAGCTCTGGCTGCTAGGCCTGGGTCCCCCCATGCCAGGAGCTAACACCACTCTTCCTGGCTGTGGGGAACAGGGGCTCCCCAAGGGGACACTGGGTCCCAGTGGCAGATATGCAACTGCACATCGCCACTGGGGAAGGGCCAGCAGCCTGGAGCCAAGTCCCAGGACGGCTGGACAGGGATGCCAGGGAGAGGGCTTCCCCAGAAGGCGGCTCCCCCCCGCAGATGCCTGGCCAGGATCACGCGCTATCCCAGGGTCCGCGTGAGAGGTTTCTGGCCCAGTTTTCCTTCCAGATATATTTTTACTCTCCAGCAGCCGGGCTGGGCCACAGACACTGCACCTGTATTCCAGAATGCCGAGGGCCACAGAGGCTGCTCAGCTGGAGGGCCCCTGGGCCTGGCTCTCGTGTTTCACAGGGTGGGCGCCCACCAGTCAGACTACAGGTCAGTGGGAGCCTGGGGCAGGCACTCCCTCAGCATTCCAGTCCCAGGCCCCATTTCCCAGCAGGGATGGCCGGCAGAGCTTCAGGAACCCTAGGAGCCAAGCTGGCTCTGTTGCACCCCCAGGCCGAGGGGGCAGGGCTTGCTCAAAGTCTCCCAGAGAGCTGGTGGCCCGAGCTGGGCTGGAACCAGGACTGGACACCCGTCCGGGCCCCAGGGTTATTGCAGGAGCTCCTGCACCTTGAGGGTTCTCCCGCGCCAGGCGCGCAGTAACTTCACGGCTCCCACCTCAGTCTGCCAGTGAGGCCAGGGCACAGCCACCCAACTGCACGGATGAGAAAGGGAGGCTCTGGGGCCGAACGAGCTGTCCGTTGTGGTGGCCCCTGGCATCCGCATCCTGCTGCAATGGCCGGTGGGTGTGACCCACAGAATATGGCTAAAGTGACAGCGTGTGCCTTCTGACACAGGGTCATAAAAGACGCCGCCGCATTCACCTTGCTCTTGGACTGCTCACTGGGGAGAAGCGGCCACGCCAGGAGCACACTCAGTGCCCAGAGGAGCTGAGGCCACCCCCGACAGTCACGGGAGGAAGCCCCAGCCAGGCCTTCGGGAGGGGCAGCCCCAGCCACCAGTTTGCCTGCGACCTCGTGGGAGACCCCAACCCAGAACCACCCAGCTCAGCCACCCCTGGATTTCTGAACCACAGAAACTGTGAGATAATATATGTTTATTCTTATTTAAAGCCACCAAGTTTGGGGGCAATTTGCTTTGCAGCAATTGCAACAACCTGACGTTTCAACATGGTGTCATCCACCTGGACATCTCTCCATCTGCTCCTCATCTGTGTCCACAGGGCAAGGCCTGGACCACCTGGTGCTGATGGACCCCTACGCAGCCGCTGCCTGTGCTCCTTCCAGGCCCACCACCTCCGCGCTTCCCGCTGGGCCCGGCACTCGGCAGGCGCTCTGTGAAGAGCCGACGAGCAAACTAAGTGGAGGGCTAGCATGCACACAAGGGAACATTACATGGGTGTTTTAGAGGCTGTGGCAGCCCTAAGCTACGCTGACAGAGACCAAGAGCCAGGCCAGACTTATATATTAAAAGGTAAAATGCAGAACAGAGTTGAAAGATGCACACTTCCGCATTTCAAACTTACGACAAAGCTACAGTCACTAAGATGGCACGGTGCTGGCACAAAGACAGGCACACGGATTGGCAAAACGGCCCAGAATAGGTCAACTTAGAGTCCAGAACTAACCCCGCACATTTACAGTCAACTGATTGCAGCAAGGTGCCAAAACAACACAGAGAGGAAGAAAATCTTCTCCACAAGTGGTGTGGGGATGCCCGGATCTCCACACACAGGGAACGAAGCTGGGCCCCACCTCACGCCACACACAACATTAACCCAAAGCACATCACATGGAAACTAGACTTTCTATGGTAAGCATGCTATAGTAATACCACCATTAAATAATAACATTGTGCACCTGAAATGTATATGTTACTAACTAATGCAATTTAAAGAAACACATAAAATAGCCCTGGCTGGTGCAGCTCAGTGGATTGAGCGCAAGCTGAGAACCAAAAGGTCACTGGTTTGATTCCTAGTCAGGGCACATGCCTGGGTTGCAGGCCGGGTCCACAGTAGTGGTGTGTAAGAGGCAACCATACATTGATGTTTCTCTCCCTCTTTCTCCTTCCCTTCCTCTCTCTTTAAAAATAAATAAACAAAATCGTTTTAAAAACACAGAATAAATCTAAATGAATTTAAGAGCTGAAACCGGAAGACTCTCAGAAGAAAACAGAGGTACATCTTTATGACCTCAGAGCCAGCAGTGGTTTCTTAGATGTGACAACGAAAGCACAGAAAACATAAAAAAATGAGATAACGGGGACCCCATCAAACTGGAAACACCTGTGCATCAAAGAACACCGCCAAGGAAATAAGCAGACAGCCCACGCAAGGGGAGAGGATATTTGCAAATCACATCTCTGGTAAGGGACTTGTATCTAGGATGTATGAAGAATGCTTACAATTCAATAGCAAAAAAAAAAATAACCCCAATTGAAAAGCAACCAAAGATTCTGAAGAGACATTTCTCCAAAGAGGATTCACAGATGGCCAAGAAGCCCATGAAAAGATGTTCAGCATCATTACCATCAGGGAAATGCAAATCACAACCACAAAGAGACTACTTCACACCTGCCAGGACGGCTAGAATAAAAGAGATGGACAAACATCACCTGGCTGATGTGGCTCAGTGGACTGAGTGCGGGCTGCAAAACAAAGGGTCGCTGGTTCGATTCCCATTCAGGGCACATGCTGGGCTGAGGGCCAGGTCCCCAGTTCGGGCCATGTGAGGGGCAACCACACATTAATGTTTCTCTCCCTCTCTTTCTCCTTCTCTTCCCCTCTCCCTAAAAATAAATAAATAAAATCTTAAAAACAAAAAAGATGGACAAACGAGTATAGTAAGGATGTGGAAAAATCAAAGCCCTCGTGCACAGCTGGTGGGAATGTACAATGGTGTGGCCACCATAGAAAACAGTCTGGTGGGCCCTGACTGGTGTGGCTCAGTGGACTGAGCACCAGCCTGCACACTGAAAGGTTGCCAGTTCGATTCCCAGTCAGGGCACAGGCCTGGATTGTAGGCCAGGTCCTCAGGAGCGGGTGTGTGAGAGGCAACTGATTGATGCTTCTCTCACACAATGATGTTTCCCTGCGTTTCTCTCTCCCTTCCTTCTCATCTCTCTAAAAGTAAATAAATAAAATCTTTAAAAAAGAAAGAAAGAAAACAGTCTGATAATTTCTCAAAATTTAAACACAGAGTTTCCATGTGAACCAGCATTCTGCTCCAAGGCATCCACCCAGCAGAAATAGAAACACACAACCACACAGAAAAGCCATATAAGCAGGTACACAAGCAGCCGAAGGCTGGAAACACCCATGTGTCCATCAACTGGTAAGTAGATAAACACAGTGTACACACACACACACACACACACACACACACACACACTGGAATATTATGCAGCCCTGAAAAAAGAATGAAGACCCGACACTCACTACAACATCGATGAACCTTGAAAACATGACTCACAGTGAGAGAAGCCAGACACAAAAGTCACACAGTGATTCCATTTACATGACGTGTGAACAGGCAAATCCACAGAGACAGAGCTGTTTAGTGGTTGTCGGGGGCTGGGGAGGGGGATGGGAAGTGACTAATGTGACTGCTGATGGGCATGGCTTTTGGGGGTGCTGAATGAAATAAGCCAGTCATAAAAGTCCAAATAGTGTGCATTCCATTCACAGAGGAACCCCAGAGGAGTCAGATTCACAGAGACAGGAAGTGGACGGTGGGAGGGAACTTGGGGAGCGATGCTAACTGGGACAGGCTTCCGGCAGAGTGGGTGAGAGTGCCTCAGAACTGACTGTGGTGATGGATGCACAGTGCTGTGGAAGCAGTAAGAACCAATGAGTTATACACTTGAGGTAGACCGTATGGCATTTGATTCGTATCTCAATAAAGCTATTACCCCAAGAAAGTGTTTAGAAGAGAAGTCAAAGTGCAGAGTGAAGTGTATTTCACTGAGACCATGGGAGGAGGTATGTGACCAGGGCACTGGTGCGTGGCCAAGTGCCTCACCAGGGGACAGAGAGCTGGCAACAGACGTGCCTGGGGGTAGGGCCGGGCCTGCATTTTGTCCTGAACACGTGACATCTTTCCACAGGAAGGGAAAGAAAAATCACAAGCAAGTGCTGAATTCTAAGTGGGAGGGCAGCCCCCCCACACATGCAAGGGCCCTGTGGTGACAGAACAGGACACTTTCCGGGAAACAGCAAAGGGTGTGGTGTGGCAGGAGGGAGGGTGAGGCTAAGCGGCTGAGAACCGATGGAGTAAGGGGCCATTCTCCCCGAGGGGCAGAGCCCTGACAGCAGCCCACCTGCCCTTCCTCCTCCACACGGGGATCTGCCCCGACTCCTCCTGCCTGCTCTGCTCCGCACCCTCCCCTGATCTCCCTGCACAGAACGAGAGCTTCCAGAGTGGTAAACAGGAAGCCTTGCAGAGGACGTGCAGTGGGGGAAGGACTGCAGGCTTTTAAGCTGCTAGCTGGACAATTTTCCAAAGTCCCAGTGTTCAAGAAAAACAGAAAGAAGGTTCCAGAACATTCACCACTCACGCTACAAACACGGCTGAATACCTGTCTGTGCCCAGCACAGCCCTGCTGTCAAAGTCCAGGGCCCAAGGCTGGTGGACAACCACCACCACGCACAGTTCTATGAGACCAGGGGAAAGGCTAGGCAGGGCAAGCTTGTTGGGGGACTCGGGTACGCTTCCTGGAGGAGAGAGCAGAGGTCCGCAGGTGTGCAAGGTGGAGAGCAGATGAAGTGGGCAGGGTGGGTCATTCTCAGTGGGTCCTCAGGTGGAAGGGTTTGGGCAGTGGGGAGCAGGTCCGCAGAGGACTTGTCAGACCAGGAGGGAAGCCTGCCCAGTCACGGGTCCTCAGGCGGCCCCACTGCCCCCAGGTCTCCAAGTGCTGTGTGACCCTGGACTGAATCCTAGGGAGGGAACAAACCGTTCCAGCTCAGAACGACTCCGCTCCGGCCCGACTGCTCAGACGGTGACTCCCACACCCATGTTCCATTCCCTACTCGGCCCTGCACTAAGCCAGGAGAATGCCTTTGCTTGTAAGTGACACAGATGATGCTCATTATTCACCAATTCCACAGCTGCAACTCACCTTCTGGCTAAAATTTACTTGTGAGCCCACATCAACCCCCACGGGCTTCCCCCTGCACTCACAGACACAGGCAGGCAGTGAAAACTCCGTGTCGCCCCCACATGTGCTCAGCTGGGGTTTGGCC
The DNA here is from genome assembly GCF_019186645.2 of Phyllostomus hastatus. Classification (NCBI taxonomy): domain Eukaryota; kingdom Metazoa; phylum Chordata; class Mammalia; order Chiroptera; family Phyllostomidae; genus Phyllostomus; species Phyllostomus hastatus. Next base: position 2,790,929 of record NW_025333640.1, on the reverse strand, counting down.
GGGCAATGCTCTGCCTTCTTGTCTCGGCTCTTGCAGTGGAAATATGTGTCCTTTTCACGGTCTAGGCAGTACCACTTCTTTTGCATTTTTGTGCTTTCTCTTGGTGATTTTGCTGTTAAAATGTCTCTCTAGCACAGAACCGAAGCGCTGTCCAGGATTCCTAAGCCGTGTCTTACAGAGCAGACACATGTCACAGGGGCTTGGCTCAGGCGTGAGCGACAGGGCTGGGAGCACAGTGTTAATGAAGCAACAATGCACGCTAAATACGGTGTCTTTAAACAGAAACACACACAACACAAGGCTACTTATTGATCAGCTGAGAACTGTGTGACCAGAGCCGTGCAGGAATCTAAGCCCTGCATTTCCTCAGGGGCAGCGGTTCAGTGCCTGTGGCAACATCACAGAACAGAGCTGCGAGTGACGCCAGCCGCACTCACACAGGGATGGGGCATCACGTCCGACTCTCCATGGCCAGCAGGGCAGCGCACACACGGACAGTGCAATGAGGCGGCCAGGAGCAGCTGGGGCACCTCAGTGAAGGGTGTGTAGGTGCTCACCTTCACATTCTTGTAACTTTCCCTGCAGGCTTGAACGTTTTCGAAATAAAATATGTAAAAAAGAGTAATACAGGCAAAGACAGGCAGGTACGGGCACGAAAGAAACGCCTGGAATGATGGGCACTGTCTCTGCAGAGACAGAGCGGGAGGGACAGAAACACCCATGTCCCACTGCACGTGGGTCCGGCTGCTGCTTTTTCACAGCAAGCTTGTGACTGCGTGTAGTTTAAGACATGCCCACTGCATGAGACAGGGAGACGTATGGGGCAGAAGAGGAAGTCCGGGAACAGACCAGCTGCGTGCAGGAGCCTGGTGCAGGGCGTCTCAAAGCGTCTCAAAGCGGTGAGGAGAGCAGACTCTCCGGAACGCCGGGCTCAGACAACGCGGGGCCACCTGGAAAAGCCGAATCAACTAGACCCTCATATGCCTTATGCCAGAATACATTCCAAATATAGTGTACTTTAAATGTTAAAAAAAGTGATATTACAGAGGTACTAGAAGAATTTAATTATAACCTCAGAAGAGGGAAGAATTTTCCGTCTATAAGACCAAACTGGGAAACCATAAGAGGAGAGACTGATGAATGTGACCATGGAAAAACGAAACTACCTGCCTGGCATTAATAGGCATCGTAAGGAAGGTGGAGAAAAGCAACCTGCACTTGTGCTGTAGATTAAAAGAAAAAAACTCCCATAATATATAAAGAGTGCCTACCAGTCAATGAGATGGGTAACTCAGTTGAATATGAGAAAGATCCAATTATACGGCTCCCAGAAGATGAACTGAGGGGGCTCAGAAGTGTGTGGTTAGAGGCGCAAACGGGGCGAGAGGTGAAGAGGGGCCTGTAAGTGCAGACCCGAGACGGCCGGGCACAGGCCCCCCAGAACTCGCCCGAGCAAGGATGACAAGAAGACAGCCTCTGCGGCGGCCCTGACTCCCTGGGGTGATGCTCCAACTCCCAGCTCTGACGAAGGACAGACACTGCCGGGGTGTGCTGTCCCATCCCTGTGTGACCCGGGGGCAAGTGACTCCACCTCAGGCTTGTCTTTGTTCCTTTTGCTGGAATTCATCTTTAATAAAACAAAGTTGACACAGAAAAAGGAAAAACTGTAGGAAGAGCTTTCACTCCTATCCAGGAGACAATCCAAATCGCAACTACACCAAGATGTCGCTTTGCGCCCACAGGCCTGGTGAAGGTCGGAGAAGAGGACCGGCAGGCACAGGCGCCACCCACTGCCGGGGGACTCGGGCCGCTCCATCAGCCTCCTGGTTAGTCCCATTTTTTACTTCCCGTATTTGATGATGCTCTGGCATCTCGGGGCCCGTGAACCTGGGGGGCTGTCCCGCCCTGGCACTGGCCAACTCGGAGATCACAATTAGCTCCCAGTGAGTGCACCTCCAATGTACAAACCAAGCAACCCCCCCACACGCCCACCTCCTTATCTAAGTCACACACACAAGCCCCCACCCCCTGCCCCAGTGACCCGAGGGCCAAGTACTGGCACCCCCGTCAGGTAAAGCAACTGGCCAATTGTGAGCTTGCTCAGTGTACCTCCCCTGCCTTGTCCACTGTGTCCTAACAACCCTCCCACCAAAAGGCCCATGCCTTCCCCTCCCCCCTCTGCCTCCTGGCGCTCCCTCATGTGCCCTGCATGCCCGTCCCCCAAGTGTGAGCGACACACCCTTCCCCAGAGGTAGTCATCTCCTGATCTGCGGGCCTCCCCACACCTGACTAAGGCGAATCCCAGGTGCATCTGAACACAGGTGGCACCTTCCAAATGGCACACACATGGAGGGAGCCTTCATGCCGGCAGTTCTGCCTCTGGGAATTCAGCCAACAGAGACGAACCTGCAGGTGACACTCTGCAGTATGATGAGAGCATGAGACTGACCACCACAAATGTCATCATCTGTCCAGCACCCTCAGAATGTATTATCCAAGCCCAGCTCCCCTGAGCCTGACCGGGGGCCCTATCAGTAACACCACTGAAACCGCAGCCACGGCCTAGGGTTTGCACGTGCACCTCTGCCACTTCAGGGTGACAGCAGGCCCATCACCTGCGTCTCTGGGTGATTACAACGAGCTCACTTCCCTGCTGACCTGCCAGGGACACTGGGCATTAAGTGAGAAACGAGCCTCAGAGACAGTCTACTGAGTTGCAGGGATGTCTGTCACACAGTGGGTCCTAAGCCACCCTGAGAGAGGCCCAGGGCCCCTGACAGAGATGTGGCCCGGTCACACCACCAAATGGGCTCGCACCAAGCCAGAGGCCAAGGGGCCCTGGGGGCAGACTCCAGGCTGACCGAGCTGCCCCGCACGGCCACCCAGACGCCCTAACACATGGAAGCGTACAGTGCTGCCCCGGGATGCCCAGCCTAAGTCATGTGCCTTTGCTCCCCACTTCCTGAGCATTCGCCATAGGCTGGGCCCCATCCTGAGCATTCCCTGGTCACTGACGCATCTGATCCTCGAGTGAACCAGAAAGAAAGACGTGTCTGTGATCCTGCTTTGCAAATGAGGAAACTGAGGCACAGAACAGCTCAGCAACTTCCTCCCGTGGCTGAGGGGACCCATTTCTTGGCTCTCCTTCTGTGTCTCTGCTCTCCTCCAACTACTCCTGCCCCCTCAGCCCCCGCACCGGCTCACACACTGTGCCATCTCCAAAACACTGCACACGCTTCCAGCTAAGACAGCTCCCGGTAGGGGGCACATAAGGACACGTGTGAGAAACAGCACCCACAGAACAGGACGAAGCCCAAACCCCTAAACCTTCAACAGCGACCCCATTCCCCCCATCAAGGATAAAGACCGCTACACATATACGTGATGCATGGGCAAGAGAAAGGGGACAATTGTGACAAAATGTTAGGGTTCCTTTCTTCAATCAAAGACAGATCAGTTCTGAGAACATTTCCTTTCCACTGGTTTGGGCACCTGGGGCCACCCAAGTGGCCCCACTCCCTCCGGTGCAGGCTGGTGGGCAGGAGGCGGCACAGAGCCACGCAGGGCTCCCCGGCTAATCCCTGTGGCCACTAATCCCCTGCACAGGGCAGCCCCGCGGCTCGGGCTGTGAGTCCAGCTGGCAGCGAGGGAAAATCCCCAGCGGGGTCTCAACCTGCCTTGTCACATGCGGTGACATGCGACTCGGTCACAGTGGCAGGATTTAGGAACATAAGGCCTGGGGGCCCAGGATCCCCCTGGAGCCGGGCCCTCCCCCTCTGTGAATACTCAGCTCATGCAGGTGTCATTTAAAGTGTGCCACCAGAACCTGCGGGCCTCACCTATTTCTGTCCCCCTAAATCCTCTGGACCCCACTGCCCTCATCTTCAGAGGAAACACCAAGGTGGAAAGTGGGGACTTCACATGCTCAGGGGAACGCCATCCCAGGTCAAGGCAGTGCCCTCCCAGGCCAAGGCCCAGGCCACCCTGCCCAGTCCACAAGGCCCCATGGGGCAGCACCCCCTCACCACTCCTCCCGCATCAGTGCAAGCTCAGCCCCCCAACCTGCTCTTTCCTGGGCCCTCCCCGCTGCCACCAATTCCAGGGCGCACAGACCAAAACCCTCCTGGGTTCCTCCTCTCCCTCACCTCCCTCCACCCCCATGCCCCACCCCTGGTCCAGACCCACCCCACCCCACCCCATTCCCGCAGCCCCTCTCCCACCAAGCAGCCAGAGCACACTCTGCAAACCTGACTTGTGTCCCCTGCCCCGCTCCAACCCACCAGCACCACCGGCTGAACTCAGAACAAAACTGGGGCAGAGCCAGGCCTCCAGGGCCCGGCGTCGCTGGCCCTGCCCGTCTCGCCTCTGCCCCACACTGACTTAGCTTCTGAGCTCAGAGAAATCACACCCATTCTGGCCTCAGAGCCTTTGCATGTCCCCTCTGCCTGAAAGCTCCACCCTCAGCTGCTGTCTCTCACTCCAGTCGCCCCGTCTCCTGCCCACCGACAGCAGGCCCCGGAATCTGCACGGCCACAGGCTTCACTCCCCTCTGCACACCCGCCCCTGCCCAGCACGGTGTTACTCAGGGGCCAGCAAACATTTTCCGTAAAGGACCAGAGAGTAAACATTTTCCACACCGTGGCTATAAGGTCTGTCCTGAGACTCAGCTCTGCCACTGCAGCGTGACAGCAGCATGGACACTGTGTGAGTGAATGGGCGTGGCCGTGTGCCAATAAAACTTCAGTGACACAAACCAGCGGTGGACAGGATTTGTCCCGGGGGCCACAGACCGCAGCCCCTGGTCTTATCTGTGTGCCCCACCCCAGCCCCACCAATCTGAGAGGCTAGAGGGCAGCGAGGGAATCCCCTGGTCAGGGATGTGACTGCCCTAGGCACCTAGAACCCCCCATGGCCCACGGCAGGCACTCGATGAATGTCCAGTACGCACTGGGGAAGGACCACGAGGCAGCTGCACGTGCTCACGTGCCCTGGGCCCCACGGCACACCCCAGCTTGTGCCAGGCTCCGCAAGCAGCAGTTTATGGCATGCAGCCCCTTTGCCTTGCGTGTGGACCCAGGGAGGGAAAGCCCCAGCACTCACGTGGACTTGGCTACACACCAGGAACCCTTCCAAGGGCTCTGCACCTCCATTCGCTCAGTCCAGCCCCACGAGGAAGGCACAATCATCAGGTCCACTTCACAGACAGAGACACTGAGGCAGAGTGTCCCGAGTTGGTAAAGACGGTCCAGCCCCCAAGGCCTTTCCACAGGACAGACCAGCGCTGCTAGTCCAAGTGCCTTAGGTCACATTCCTAGAAAGTGGCCAGGGCAAGACTCACACTGGGAGCTTCCTGTCCCCTAAGGCCACAACTCACTCTCAGTGAGGGGATGAGCAGTGTTGCAATCCCTGGCTACCATTTGCCCACAGCTAGAGGCGGTGTTGCCCACTCCACCCCAGGCATGCTGGCCCTCACTGTTCTTCAAGCACACCAGGCCTTTGCTTGGACCGTGCTGTCGTCCTACCCCTCTCCCAGGCCTCCCTCAAACATCCTCATGCAGGAGGAGGTATTTCAGCAAAAACTTGAAAGAGCTAAGGAAGCAAATGACACAGATATGAAGGACAAGTGTTCCAGGCGGCAGGCACAGCTCATGCAAAGGCCCTGGGGCAGGACTCGGGTGTGCTGGAGAAACGGTGAGCCCTGTGTGGCTGGAGCAGAGGAGCGAGGGGGAGAGAGAGAGGAGGTGAGGGCGGGAAGGGGATGGCAGCATGTCATGGAGGACCATCTGAACCGCGGGCAGCTTGAGCATTTACCCGGAGGAAGCTGGGAGTCCTGGAGGTTGTGGGCAGAGAAGGGATGGGATCTGACTCACTTTTTAATGGGAGCCTTCTGAAGTGAGCTGCCGGGAGCATGTGAAGCGACCGGGACCAGGCCAGCAATGGATGATGGGGCCGGGCCAGATGGAGGCAGAGGAGGGGGAGGAGTGGGTAGATGCTGGGTCCATTTTGAAGGCAGAGCAGACAGAACCGGCTACCAGATTAGAGGTAGGAGGGTTTGGGAGGCCCGGGAAGAAGCTGACTGTTCTGAGATACCATGGGAACAGAAGGATGGGGGGAAATGGCTCTCAAACAGCAGACCACAGCTCAGCCCCAAAGCCCACAGCTGGCCCCATGAACGTGTCCAAGCCCCCAGGAACGAGGCGCCCACATAACCCCCAAAAGCCAATGAAGAATACCATCAGGCCTTCTCCGGACCAGGTCTCGGGAGCCTAGGTGTTTAAAGTAACCAGATTCTAAACACCAATGAGATATTCGTTTCACCTCCCATCAGATTGGCCAAAACGACCAAGCTGATAACACCTGGAGCTGGCAATGCCGTGAGAAGACAGACAGTCTCTTTCGGCCCCTGCCGCACCTGCCTGGGAGCCGTTGGGTGTCTGAGAGTCATTTTTCAATCTGCTGGCCCCTGACCCAGCCACTCCAAGGTGGGACTCCAACTTTCAGGGACTGAAGCACCCACATTCAAAGACGAGTCATTTACCACCTGTAACAGCAGAAGGCAACTCCAGAAACAGCCTGAATGTCCCTCAGCAGGAGGCTGGTGAATCAGCTGCGGCTGGTGCCTAGGGCAGCTGTCGCTGAAGTTCATCAAGCACTCTCACCCCATGTCACAGATGGGGACACTGAGGGCTCAGAGAGGCCCAGGCATTTGCTCCTCAGGAGAACACAGGCAGTGCGACTCTGGGGTTCCCACCCTCTGAACCACAATGCAGTATTCTCTCTCTCTGAAAAATTAGTTGATATCAGCATAGGGGAAAAAAATCCAGACTATTATCGATTAAAAGCAAGGAAGTTACAAAATAACAGGTATAGTGCAGTGGTTCTCCCCCAGGGTGACTATCTCCAGGGGACACTGAGCCATATCTGAGACGCTATATTTGTCACAACTGGGAGAAGAAACTCCTGGCATCGAGTGGGTCGGGACCAGGGATGCTGCTCAACACCCTCCAGCCCCCAGTGCAGCTCCTTAAAACAAAAACTGTTCTGGCCGAAAAACTCAATAGCGCTGAAAGGAGAGAGCCGGGTGCAGCGTGAGCCATCCCGGCGAAGGACGTGCAGACCCATTCATGTGTTTATGCATTCGTACCGCAGTTGGGAGAGCGCGGACAGCATTACCCAACCATCACAGAACTTATGTCAAGACAAGTGGGTTTGGAGGGGGAGAGGCAGCTCTTTAAGGAGAGTAAAATAAGTAACTTGCTGGGGAAGGCAGATTTCTGTGGGTTTCAGTGACAGGCAGGGAGGGCCAGTTAATATCTTCCAGGCCCCATGCTCAGACCCGGCGAGAGCCAAGGGCTGGGACTCTGTCTGTCCCCAAGCGGCTCACCCGGCCCTTGATAAGACAAATGGTTTGCTCTGCAGCCTTCCAGTGGCCACTTAGTCTGCGGCTAGTTTGTCTCTAACCAGCCAGGCCAGAGGGCCGATGATGGAGGTTACCGGCTGAGAAAGAACCTGGCTGGGCCCTCAACCACGCGTGGAGCTAGTCTGGCAAAGGCACCAGCTGAAAGAAGGCGAGGCGACTGGATGGTCGGAAGGAAACAGGTCATCTACCAGACGGTTCCAAATGGCAGTGGGAAAGGAAGCAGTGGGAGTCTTCCGAAGCACAGGATCATATCCTCCCTCTCTCTCTCCCCACTTCTCCCAACTCCCAGGCAGCAGAGCATCTCCCTGACTGCCAAGAAAGCTTCTGGAGACCTGGGGGAGAAGGGGGATGGATGCCCATGTGGGTGTCTACAGGACTCCACCCACGAGGGCTGCTTGGGAGGAGCACAGGGTTCTTTAGATCAGCAAACTTCCTATTTGGAGAGCTTGTGACCTCAACTGTTGAGGAACCGCAGTGGCTCTGTACTCCACCCCAGGGAGAGGCACGCCTGGAGCTGGTGGGTCTAGGTGAGGCTGGCTTGCCACCATGCCTGCTCTGCTGGAGGGCAAGAAAGGCAGGCCAAGACGAGGGGCACCAAGAAGCAATGGACCTACATGGCTCCAGCAGACCCCTGTGTGCAGGGAGAAGGATCAGAAGGGCCTACTCTTCCCAGGTCTGCTTAAAAAGCCCCGACATGGAAGGTGCCTTGAGATGTCACGCCCTTAGCCCCCTCCTGAGAGAGGAAGGCAAACTAAAGCTCAGATAGGGAAGAAAAGGATGGTGCCCCAGAAACTGGGTCTAGTGACTTCCACAAAGAGAGATGAGATAGGAGGCTGACCCAGATGGCCACAAAGACCCTCCCTCCTCCACCCCACTTGCCCCTGGCCTTCCCAGCCAATAAGATGTGCCCATAGGGGTGACAGTTTGTGAAGGGAAAGGGGTGAGGCCAAGAAGCTGATACCAGCAAGGTGTGTGGCCCAGAGAATGTGTCCAAGCAAGAGGGCACATTTGAAACAGTGTCACCCCCTGTCATGCCCCACCTTGGAGACACGGCCCCCTCAATGGAACAGGGGTACTTCACCATTCCACACTCTCAGAGCAACCCAGCCACACTAAGGCTGAGGGACGTCGTCCCCGAACGCCCTCAGCAGGAGGCGGAACACTCACCCACCACGAGTCCTAAGTGGGGGGGAGGGGTCTTCCCCGCACGCTTTCAAAGCAGGATGCTCCACCCACAGCCTCTCAGAATGGGGCCCTGCACCCACTCCCACCCCCAGCCCGGCGCCCCCCCACCAAGGGATCCCCAAAATAGGCGGTGCCACTCCAAGACCCCAGGTGGAGCGTTCCAGCCTCCTTCCCGCCCCGGGCGGCGAGTCCCCCAACCCGGGCGTAGGGTGTTCCATCCCCCCGCGAGCACCCCTGAGTGGAACGTTCCGGTGTCCCTGCAGCGGGTCTCGACTACCCCCCGGCACTTGGACGGGACCACTGGGCCCCAGCGGGGGGGGGGCCGGCGGGTCCATTCCGAGAGAACGAAGGGACGCGAGGTCCGGAACCGTTACCTGACGCCGTGCTGCTCTCCGCAGCCCAGGTCACCTCCGAGGTCACGGTCCCCTCCTCAGCGCTCTCCGCCTCGTCAGGCACTTCCAGCTCCATAGCCGCGCGCGCGGACCGATTAGCGAGCGGGCGGCCGGAGGTTACGACCCAAGCAGCGGCCGCCGCCGCTGAACAACAACCGCCGCCGGCTGCAGGGCGGAGGGAAGGAGCCGAGCCCAGGGACCAGGGGGAGGGCCGGGGACGCGGCCAGTCGCTGCGCCACGGCGCACCGCGCCTGCAGCCTATTGGAGCTCGGGGGCGGGGCCTAAGTGCGCCCGCGGGAGTGCCTCGAGCGCCCTCACGCGCCTATGGTGTGGAAGGGCAGCGCCATTCCAGTCAACATTGAATAGTACTAATATTATACATGAAATAGAAATACTTACAACTAATACATTACTTATCACTATATTATAAGCAACACAAACTACTGTTAAGTGTTTTATCACAAACAGAATTGTAATATTAAATAAATACTATATAAGTAATATTGATATTTAGTCCTGGCTGGTGTGACTCAGTGGATTGAGGGCCGGCCTGCAAACCAAAGGGTCACTGGTTCCATTCCCAGTCAGGGCACATGCCTGGGTTTTGGGCCAGGTCCCCCGTAGAGGGGCATGTGAGAGGCAACCACACATTGATGTTTCTCTCCCTTTTTCTCCTACCTTCCCCTCTGCCTAAAACTAAATGAATGAAATCTTTAAAAAATATATAATGTACTAATATTATATATAATGCTATTTATAATGTAATGATAAATATACATAATAATATCATTATTAAATGCTAGTCTCAGAGCTAAAGCCTTTGCATAGGATACCTCCATAAGTTAGGGATCTGTTTTCTTACAACTGATATATTCCCAGTACCTAACACAGAACCTTACACCTAAAAAACAATAAATATTTGATAATATTAATCAAGCAGATGAAAACTATTATCATCCCCAACTGGAGCTCAGAGAATCATGCAAAGAACCATGCTGTGAATCAGTGTTATTTATATGAAGGATAATTGTGTTACTATTGTTATTAAAGTCTACTGGTGAATTTATTAACGGCATGACTGGGCAGTTATTAATTGTGAGGTCATGATTTGGGAAGTAATGAATGCTGCTAATTGTAGTTTTACTCATAACTAACAATCTCCTCTGTGGGGGTGCTGGGCACCCCCATAGTGAAGGACAGAGCTGGGAATGTTTTCACGTAGACCTGTCTGGTTCCGGAGACATGGCTCCTCATCGCTGTCTAGGATGCTGGGGAGGCGTCACCCGGGAGTTTGGTAGAGATGCAGAATCTCATGTCCCACCCCAGACCTCCTGCATCAGAAACTCTGAGTGGGGCCCCATCATCTGGGTCTCAGTGAGCACCCTAAGACAATCTGACGCCTGAGAGAGTTTGAGAAGCACCAGTTCAAACAACCAGAGAAGGACTGGGGGTTGGGTCAGTGATAAGGGTCATGAAAATGAAAGAATTTTTTAAAAAATCAATTTCACCATTGATTCTAAACCTCTCCTGGTGGGAAGTCAATATAAAACTGAAAAATCAAGAAGTGGCAACACAGGCATTATTTGGAGACGAGGAAGTGAATGTCAACCTGATTTAGTTTAAAAGAAGTTAAGGAGACAGAGCTTCCAGGAAGGGAGAAATTGGGGGGCGACAATGCCACTTGGCTAATTTTAACAAACCTGAATTAGAACTCAACTTTTTAAACTTCATGTGTGCATAAATTTTTATTTAAAAAAATGAAAATGTAAAAAGACAAAACCAAACCAGTGTCAGAGTGGGGGACAGGAGCGTATAGGCAGAGAATGGGGAGGAGAGGGTGGAGCGTGAGTGGAGCCCCGGCTTCCAGATCTCTTGATTCATCCTCCCACCGGGCTCCTTTGTTCCCGTTTTACAGGGTGGAAAACTGAGGCTGCCGGGCTGGAGCCGGTTGCCTGGTTTCTGGCGCCCTCTCGTGGCTATAAAGGGTATTACCATCAGCACTAGGTACCAGATACAGGGGCCCCAGTGTCTTCCATTCCCCTTCCTATATTCCTTTCATTCACTCATTCGTTCATTCATTCATGCCACAAATATTTATTGAGGACTTACTGTGTATTAGACACTGTTCTAGGTCATGGGGATACAAGAATGAGCAAAACAAAATCCCTGACCTCAATAAGGTGACATTCTAGAAGAGACAGATAAAGGAGCACAACACAGCAGGTAATTTCAGCTGCTAATAAACACTTTGAAAATGACACAGATGTGTTCAAAAAAGGCAGGCTCGATACCTACGTGCATTAAGCACCTATTCCAGCACCACCCAAGAGCACTACAATGCAAGGCAATTTAAATTCAAAATCCAAAATGTTATTTAAAATTTTCCAATAATCACAATTTAAAAAGCAAAATAGAAACAGGTGAGATTACTTTAACGATGTACTTCACGTAACCCAACATTTCCAAAATATTATCATTTCAACCTAGAGTGGAGATTCAAAATAACAAGCTATCTTTTTTGGGTGCTACATTTTGCAAACCCAGCGTATATTTTACACTTAACCACGTCTCATTTGTTGCAGCTAGAAGGTGCAGACCTACTGTGTGCTCTGTCCTGTTCTAAGCGCTTTATGGACATTCACTCATTTACTCAACCCTTCAAACCCTCCCCCCCCACACACCTAGGAAATAGACACTAGTGTTTTCCCCATTTTTTAGATGAGGAAACGGAGGAGATCCAAAGCTACCCAGCTGGGAAATGATTGAAGATTCTCCACATAGGAATCTGGCTGGTCACTCTGTAACACAGAAACAGAATTTGCTCTCAGATTTGCAGAGTGAGAAGAAACCAGCCCTGCCACAATTTACCCGATGGCACGCCTGGTGGAAGGCACAGCAAAAGGCTTGACAGTTCTGGCTGTAAAAGGAGCAGCGGGGAGAGGGGGCTAGCTAGGAGGAATTTCATTTATTTATTCCCTAATTTACTCAACAAACCTTTCTTGAGGACCTGTTTCCATGTGCTGGTCCCACTGTGGATGTCAAGGGCCCAGGGGTGAATGGCATACGCAGGGCAGGATCCAGCGTCCCTGGCCTCTGGGTGAGCAGGGGTTAAGGCCAGCTGCTGCCACGTGAGAGCACCTTACGACAGAGCCACACACCCAGCCAGCCTCCCTGCCTCTCTCACACTGCCAGTTCGCCTGTGCTTGTTGCGTGTCGCATGTTGCCGCACTGGTTCCACCTGGCACGGGACCTGCTAGCCTGTTGCTGCCACCAGGGAGGAAAAGTTGAGCAAACAGGTGGGGAGGCCAGAGCTCAAACCTCAGGTTCCCTCCCCTCCCCCATGCTAGGTGAGCACCCAGGCCTTGGCTCCTGCTGCCTGCCCAGAGGCAACGCAGCCTCCTATACAGGTAAGTCCCTGCTCTGCCCACCATCCCAAGGTCCTTGCTGGGACCAGAGTCCCCGCTGTGGGAACCCAGGATGCCAGATCACCTCCCCCCAGCTCCCCGGAAAGCAGGAAACTGACCCTCCTGTGTGGGCATTTGACATAGTTTCTAAAGGATTATCTGGCTGGCAGTTACAGACTTTGGCAACCAGCCCAGGACGCCAGAGCCAGGACCTAAAAGGGTCATTGTTGGCCCAGGTGGTGCCAGGGGGCTGAAGGGGCACAGGCTGGCCTCTTTGATCCTCCAAACTAAGGATGGGAAGTTGGGCAGGGAGGTGGCAGGTGGGCAACCTGGCATTTGGTCAATGTGGGGGCTCCCTGGAACTTCTGAAGAGGCCCCCGAGTCTTCTGACAACTGCATGGGCTTTCCACCACCGCCCAAACCTGCAGGAGCTGGGGAATCGATCGAGTCAGGGAAGCGAGTCCTGTGGTCGGCCGCCTTACCTTGTTTCCTTCTATTCCTTCTCTGGGTAAAATCTCCGGGGAGTGAAGTGCAGGAGGGGGCGGGGGCGGGGGCCGGGGCGAGGGCCGGGGCGAGCGGAAGGTTGTCACAACAGTCCCCGGAGCGGTCTGTGGGCAAGGAACCAGGATGGTCTCTGGTCGTAGGAAGCCTGGAAATGGAGAAGAGAGGGGTCAGTGGCAAGACGTTTTTCTGGGTCATTTGCTCCCAGAAGCACGGGACAAAAGGAGCTTCCTGGGAGCCAGTGTCTGATTGCACCTCAAGTGTCTTTGTCCGGGACCAAGTGCGTCCCTGGAGGCTGGGGCTGGGAAGGCACGGGCACCAGAGGTGAGGGGTGCTGGGCAGGCCTGGCATTTGGGATTGCCCCAGGGCACCATGATCACGGAGCTCCCAGGGAGGAGAGAGGCTTGTGATTTGGAGGGTTGGGGGCTGGGGGGAACATATCTCAACTGAGACAGCCTCCAGCCACTTCTCCTGTTTGGACCTCAGTTTTCCACTCTGTAAAGTGGGTGTGAGACCTCCGCCGTGTAGCAGGGCTGCTGAGAACAGTATATGACAGTACTGGTGGTAGATGCTCAGTCTGTGGGGGTCACAGGGAAAGGTGTCCCACTCAAAACCAGACCTCAAAATGTCGAGTCAACTGCCTTCCTGTTTTACAGACGTCAAACCCTGGCTCAGAGAGGGGCAGCCACTTGCCCAGGGCTGCACAGTAAAGTAGGGCCGTCGGGCAGGTAGACATCAAGGGTAGAGAGCAGGGGGTCTGGGGGCTGCCCGTGCCCCCTGACCAAAGTCCCAGGCTCAGCATCTTGTAAAAGTCCTGCCTCCCTGGTTCAGTGCTCCATGAGGCCCTGTGAGTTCTGGGGAAAGTTCACAGTGGAGAGTGTGGGCTCCTGTTCTTCCTTCTCGGCCTGGCCTGATGCCAGGGGAGCGGTGTTTGCTCAGGGTGGAGCCTGACACCCTTTGGAATGGGCTGAGATTGGTGGGAGATGTGCCTGGGAGGAGGAACTGCCCAGGGCCTGAACCTGCATTTATGGAGCACCTACTGTGTGCCAGGTACTGTTCTGGGCTTCGGGGATTCAGCAAAGGTCCCTGACCTTGTGGTGGAGGAAGACAGAGAAGAAGCAAGAGACATAATAAGGAAGCAAACTATATTCTAAATTGTATCCTGGGTCAGAGGGCGGTCACTCTCAACAGAAAAAAGAAGTAAAAGAGGTACAAGTAATAGGGATGAGACAGGAGGGAAGGTACTTTACAGTTTTTTTTAATCCTCACCTGAGGACATGTTCACTGATTTTCAGAGACAGAAAAAAGGCAGGGGCTGGGGGAGAGGAAGGGAAAGAGAAAGAAAGAGAAAGAGAGAGGGAAAGAGAGAGGGAGAGAAAGAAAGAGAGAGGGAGAGAGAGGGGGAGAGAGAGGAAGAGAGGGTGAGAGAGGGAGCGAGGGAAACGTCAACGTGGTGCCTCCTGCATGCGCTCCCACTGGGATCCAAACCACAACGCTCTGGTGCTCGGGATGACGCTCCAACCTCCTGAGCGACCCGGCCAGGGTGTATTTTACAATCTTACAGATTAGAGAGAATTCATTTGAGCAGACTCAAAGGAAGCACTTGGGGCTTTCCAAGCAAAGGGAACATCCTGTGTAAAGGCCCCCCGGGGCAGGACCTTGCCCGGAACAGCGAGGAGGAGGCACAGTGGCTGGAGCAGAGTGAGTGACCCAGGGAGGACGTGAGGGCAGCCAGGGCTTTGTGGGCCTCGGGGAGGACCTGGGCTTTTACCCCAAGAGGAGGTGGGAGCCCTGGAGAGCTGAGATCCGAGGAGGGACTGGGCTTGACTCGGGAGTTCACAGGTGTCCTCTGGTGGCCGCAGGGAGGGCAGACTGTGGGAGCAGAGGGCAGGGGCTGCGGGACCAGGGCTGAGTTGACTGGGAGGGTCCAGGTGGGCAATGAGGAGACCAGACCAGGTAGAGGCAGAGGAGAGGGGAGAAGTGGGCGGGCTCTGCAAAGGTTTGGGTAGGACCACAGCCCTTGCTGATGTATAAGAAATAGTCTGGGGTCTCAGGGTGATTAGTAAGAAAAGTGGGAGGAATGGTCTGGGGCTCGAAGGTTTTAAGGGGTGAGTAGAACAAGTGGCTCGGAGGCAGGCAGAAATCTGAGTGGGGAGCCTTGGAGGCCAGTATGGAGCCTTTTGGTGTGATGGTGTTAAAGAATTTTTTTTCAAAAAGTTAAAACATGACTCTCACACTAACATAAAGCAAAGAGGTGGCCCTGGATGGATAGCTCATTTGGTTAGAACACCGTCTGATATGCCAAGGTTGAGAGTTCGATCCCCAGCCAGGGCACATACAAGAATAAACCAATGAATGCATCAGTGAGCAGAACAACACATCAGTGTTTCTCTCTCAACTCCTCTTTCTTTCCCTTCCTCTCTCCTTCTCTCTCAAAAATCAATTAAAAAACAAGGTGCTTTATGAATTTACTTAACTCATTGATTGAAGTGGGAACCAGTGAACTTTTACAGCCTGTTCAAGGAAAAGTGTAAAGAAGCATTCTTGACCCCTGTGATCCTTGAAATGAATTTACAAATAAATCCAAAACTGGTCAGTAGTCAGGGCAATAATCTGTGGTCTCCGCAGGACAATGTTAACTTGCATGTCCGTGGACAAGAACCGGTCTGCAGTACCACTGGCGTCCTACCATTTGCAGGGCTGTGGAGTAGTTCCTAGTGATAGGAAGCACAGATGACTTGGGAGGGTGGCCGGGGTCTGGCATTAATCAATTTCCCAATAAACATGCTCTGAACAGATGCCAGGGAGCCACGGAATGTTTTTGAGCTAAAGCCGCAGCTCATTTGCTGCACGCTCGTGGGTGGGACTGTCTGTTGGATATCTGTTCTCCCCGCTGGTCTGTGAGCTCCACTGCTGCCGTGCCCCTAGTGCCTAGAACAGCGCCGGGTGCGGAGTGGGCCCTCAGTAAATGACTATCATGGGCAGCCACCTAATAGTCTGGACAGTGTAGACAGGCCAGTGCTGTGTACTCCAAGAAGACAACTTCCCAGGGTGTCAGGTTCACAGAGCAGATAGAGACCGTCACCGTGGGGGCCACGGGGGACCTTTAACGGGGGAGGTCTGAGGGGACCCGGCAGGGGTGGCGGTGCGGGGGCCAGACTGAAAACAGGGACTGTCACAGAGGTGTCAGGGGTCAGGGTCCTTCCCCCGGCGACTGCACAGGACAGTCCTTGCTATAGACGGTTTTGGGGGCTCTTCCTCCAGCCCTGGGGACACCGTCATTCACCTTTGTATTTTCCCACTGGGGCTGTGTCCCCCCTCCTGGTCCGCAGTGGAGAAGGGGGCACAGGGAGCGCCCAGGCAAACCTTTCCGTGCGCCTGCCACATGCTGGACGCACAAACTTCTGAACCTTCCTAAGGATGCCACTCAAAGTCGGAACCAGGTTCCCATTATATGGGGAAACTGAGGCAGGAATCAGAAGGGCTGGGATTCACGCCAAGCTTAGCAGCCCCCTCTCCTCAGAGCTTCCTTCTAGAGCTTGCACATCCTCCTTGAGCTTTGTTTTGCTGTGTACTGTATTTCAAGCTTCCAGAAAGGTCTACGGGCCCTCCTCGCTTTCCCTTTCCTCCGACATTGGAGTGCTGTCACTAAGGCATGCCAGGACCCCGTGTCGCCCACCCCTAGGACATTGCTCAATCCTCCCGTGCTGCCGTGGGAAAGTCTGCCATGCCCAGAATCTGCCCTTCTGAGACCCCAGCGCCCTCCTTCTCTTCCACACTCTCCTCAGACCCACGACCCAGTCCAATCAGGAGGAAAACATCCGAGCAACCCCGAGCGGGCACTCGCAGGATCTTGGACCGCTCTCCCCGAGACGGCGAAGGTCGTGGGTGGGACGGGGATGGAGCTGGAGGACACGTGCTGGCCAAACGCAGTGGAGCACCCTGGCAGGGGTCCGGGGGTGGCAAAGGCACATTAGTAGAATCTGGTTACAGTCTGGAGGTTACGTAATGGTGACGTAGCAATGCTGCTTTCTTAATTTTCACAAGTATACCAACGTCACGTACAATGTCAGTGTTGGGGGAAACCGGGTGAGGAGCATATGGGGACTCTCCGAATTATACCTACAACTTTTCTGTAAATTTAAAATGGTTCCAAAGTAAAATGTTTATTTAAAAAAAGAGGCAACATCTTACTGGGCGTCCAGGTTTGGCCTCCCTGGTCCCCCAGCTTCCTCTTCCCCCAACTACAGTCTGTTTTCCTTCCAAGAAGCCACCAGAGGGCGCCTACGAGCACCTGAGTCAGGTCCCACCCTGACCCCCCCACGATATATCTTACCGGCAGCAGCAACCAGACAGTGCCTGTGAGCACCAGAGTCCGGTCCCTCCTCTGTCCACAGCCCGCCAGGGCTCCCACCTCCCTACGGGGCCCACAAGGCCCTGCATGATCTACCCCAGGCCCTCCCTGCCCACACCTCCTCCTCTCCCCTTCGCCGACTCTGCTCCAGCCACACAGGCCTCCTCCTCCCTGTACCTCCAACGTGTCGGGCATGGTCCTGCCCAGGACCTTTGTGTGCGCGGTTCACTTCATCTACAACACCTTCCCCCAGACCTCCCCATGGCTTCTCCCTCACCTCCTTCAGGTCTGTTTCTCTGCCCAGGTTGTTCTCACCTAGGTTCCTCCTGCTAAACTCAGTTCTCATCTCAAAGGCCACCTCCTCAGAGAAGCCTCCTGGCACCCCTAGCCCAGGTCACGTCTCCCTGCCAATGCTCTCAGAAGTCTACATTGTACTTTTTACTCAGGTTTTCTGATGATTCCACTGTTGTCTACCTTCCCTGAGGATACTGGGCTTCCTTGAGAGCAGGGACTGGGTCTGTGTGTATACACAGTCTCGTGTGCATACAGTGGGCACTCAATGAATGCTGATGATTGAGCCATAGCCCAGACAGGCTGCAGAGCTGCTTCAGGACATTCTTGGGTTCTGGTCTGACCTGTTAGGCCAGAGATGACCTCAGCCTCCTGTAGCACAGCAAAGCAGCCTCTGCCAGGGAAGTCACAAGCCTGGGAGTGAAGACCTCTGGCTCCTACCCTTCCTGGCAGCTGACACACTCTGGAGAACCTCAGCCCAGCCTCTGCCCTCTCTGGCACTCAGTTTCCCCATAGATGCTCACTAGGGGCCAAGCAGTTTCATCCTGCTGGTACTTCCAGGACCCCACCTGTCCCTGCATCCTCCCCCCACTCCTCATGCGACACCTGCACTGCCTTCCTGGTGGAAGTTGGCACTGCAGTTTCAGGTGGGAAGTTAGTCCTCGTCACTTCTTCATGCACTCAGTGTACAGTAGGGGCTTGAAACATTTTTGTTGAGTGAATGACTGAATGGATGGAAAAATGAAGACCTGGGTAAAATGGATTGATGAAAAATGGGAATGGGGGCCTCAATGCCAGTGCCCTTCTCCAAAACCTGGGATTTGGGCACAGGGTCATCTGATGGGTACTAGGGAGCCATCGAGTGCTCTTGAGCAGGACACAAAAATGTGAGATCAGAGTGGTTGGGTGGCTGGAGGAAGATCATGTGTCCTGAGGTTGTCCTCTCTTCAAGAGGGGTTTAGAGTGGGGTTTCTCTACTCCAGTGCTATTGACATTTGGGTTCAGTTCATTCTCTGTAGGGACCATCCTTGGAGCTGTGGGGTGTGGAGCAGCATCTCTGGCCTCCACCCACTTGATTTCAGGAACACCTCCAATTGTGACAACCACAGATATCCCCAGACATTGTCCAGTGTCCCCTGGAGGCAGAATCACCCTACAGTAAGAAGCACTGATAGTGAGGGGTGTGGGGTCAGACAGCCAAATCCAGCTTTTGCTGGTCAGGCTGCCACTTGACCCATCTGGCCTCAGTTTTCTTAGCTGCAAAATAGGCATGTGAATATCATGCACAGCAGGGTCTGGAGTAGAGCAAACACTCAATAAATGTGAGCCAACAGTCTCATTTCCATAAATTCAATCCATTCACTCTATGGACAATAGCACTGAGACCAGGCGGCACTGAGTGCAGGAACTCAGGATGCTTCCCCCACAGCTCAGTCCCCTCCAGGCCACTTCTCCAATGTGCCAGCTTGTGTCCCAATCAGTAAGCCCTCCCAAGTAATTGCAGTCACAAACCCTTATGTGGGTGTGCCAGTGGGTAATTTATTTATGATTTTCCTATGACTCATTAAAACAAATACACATCCATTTTAAAAATGTTTGACTTTGTTCTACCTAAAATCATTTTCTGTTTCTCTGCCCTGTGTGCTAGTCTCTGAAAGGAACATTGAGAAAGGCTGGGCTTTCCTCTCCAGCCCTGAGATATCAAGTAGGTCTTCAGAAGGGACTTCTGCGAAGGTTTATTGCCTTGGTGGCATATGGGACCCCTGAGGGGCTGATTCTGGCTGACTGGGGTCTCCAGACTAGTGTTTTTGGGGAGAACTGAAGTTGGGAGATGTGAGAAGTCAGGTTTAGAAGCCTCAAAGATTTTAATTACATTGTCTGTCTTTTTCACTTGACAAACTCTCAACCAACATTCAAAACCCCAGCTGTAATGCCCCTCTTCCAGGAAATCTTCCTTGACCTCCCAATTTCTTCTCTGCCTTCCCCTTCCCACAGTCTAGCGTTTCTTTCTGCACAGTCTTGACTGGATGAGGCTGGGAGGGGGCCCTCATACCTAGATCTGCCCTTTCAGCCTTGGGATAAGGTGGTGTTCAGGATGAGCTGAGCTTCAGGGCCTCAGGAAGGTTTATTTTCTTTTTCTTTTTCTTTTTTCAACAGAAAGGAATGTGGGTGGGGCCACTGTCAGCTCCACCCTTCCAGGTGACTTCCTCCCTTACTCACCCCTGGGTAGAGGGTTTCGTGCCTCGGGGAGGTCCTTCCTTCCTAGACCTTACCTTAGGGACCTGGGCGTCTGAGGGTGAGGCTTGTCTAGGAGAGAAGGAGGAAGTCCGACCTTTACTCCCAGGAGCCTGAGGAATTTCCTCCCGCCCTGCCCTTTTCTGCTGGGGGCCCGGCCCAGCGTTGGGTGTGAAGACAGAGCCAGGCCCCAGTGGGGCAGCTGTGTATCTTCAGAAAGTCCATGCTTACGCCCTCAGTTTTCCCTCTGTGAAATGTAGTAAGCCTCTCAGAGATGGGGTGACTCGAGGAAGAACAGCCCTATGCTCCGGGGGTCTCTAGTTCTCAACTAACTTCGGATCTATTAGGCCTCCCAACTGAACCTCAATCAGTGTCCCTTTCTCTGATAGAAAACCACCGGAATCGCAGCACCATTCCGAACGCAGCCAGCATTCTTGCCGGGTCTTCCCTACAGCCTTGCCAGACCAGTCTCCGGCGTCGACCGCGGGGCTAGTGCTCGGCTGGATGGAAAACCCGTTCCGGTATTCTCACATAGGGCCTGGATTCTGTGATATAGCAGCTGGAGTGTTAGCGGGGGGAGGGGGGGGTCGGGAAGAAGGCGGCCTCAGAGGCGTCCAGGAGGCGTGTCGGGGAGGGGGCGGGGCAGGTAGGGGACTCGGAGCAGGAAGGCCGACAGGTGCAGCCGGGAGCGCCGGAGCGAGCCGGAGGAGGGAGAGTGCCGGACACCTACTCCACTGTGACCCTCCCAGCCTCCTCCCTCACCCCAGGGTGGGGACCGATTGATGTTTCCCGGCTCCCCTGGGACAGGGGCGCGGGAGAGCCCCGGAGTGGACCATGGCGGTGAGATTCCAGGCGAGTAGCCCGCCGAGAGCCGAGCTGGAGCTGGAGGGAATCGAGTTGAGGTGGGGCTGGGACTTGGACCCAAGACCCCTGATCACCCTCTGCCTGTGTAACAAATGGGGAAACTGAGGCCCAGAGGCATGCGTTGGCTAGCCCTAGGCTGCACAGCGAGGCACGTTTGTGTCCCTCGACCCCAAAGGCTGCCTTCATTACCCAGTAAACCTGGATTCAAATTACGACTTTTCTGTGTAACTTGGGGCCAGTGAGCGAACTGCTCTCCATACCTCATCTATGGAAGGGGTGGCCGTCATTTTAAAGAAAGGTGGAGAGGATTCTAAGAAGAAAATGTGTTTTCAGCTCCTGGCATGTAGTAGGTGTTCAGTAAAAATGTTTACTACATTCATGGTAGAACTGTTGGCAGCAACTTCACGTGTGGGCTCGGTGGGTTTGGTGAATGCAGCGAGGCTGCTGGACAGGGAGCCACCATTCGTTGCTTACTGTACACAGAGCGGTTAACCTGCACGACCCTGTGGAGACAGAGGTCAGGGATCCAGAGCCCCTTTACCCTGGAGTAAATTGGCCGGGCTGGGGGAGGGGATCCCCGTGTCTCTCTTTCGGGGAACTTCACCTTCCGGGATGGAGCTTGAATTGACTCGCACACAGTGTTGGGTTTTAGATCGGCCTGGAGGCGTAAGCTGAGGCTTCAGGGGCTACAGGGCTTAGGAGTCCACACTGTCAGAAGCTTTAGGGCCGGGCAGTTCTGGTTCCCTACAGCTCCTTGCAGCCTGCGGTGGCCTGAATCCCCTCACCCAGTGGAGTATCCCCCCTTCCCACTCTGCCCCATCCTCCAACCCCCTGCCCCACCACTGCCCCACCTTTGTTCCTGGAGGTGGGGACTGAGAGGGAGAGAGGACCTCAGCCTGGGAGCCACTTGCCTGGGGCTGTTTGACTTGATAGGACCTGCCCCTCCGCCGTCTCCCCTCTCAGGTATTTGCAGTGTTTGTGTCCAGCACAGCTGCTGCCTGTAGCTGGGGAGGGGGTGGTGGGACAAGATGGGAAGGGCCCAGGCCCCGCCCTCTCCTGAGCTGGGGCACTGAGAACTTATTTCCTGGAGGAAGAGGCAGTGGCACTGGGGATGTGAAGGATGAGCAGGAGTTTGCCAAGGAGTCCAGCAAGTGCACAGGCCTGGAAAGGAGGGTGTAGGAGGTGCTCATGGCCACTGCCATAGTGTCCAGGGAGACAGCCAGAGAGGAAAGACCCGACACTCTCAAACTGATGCTCATATAGGGTAATTTCAGGTGGTTTTGGATGCCATGAATGAAACATTATAAATAAAACAGGGAGGAATGATAGGGTGCCAGGGAAGATTGGCCAGGGCCCTTCTTGATCTGAGACCCAAGTGGCAGAGGCCAAGCGTATGCTAGTCCTTAGAGGGTGTCCCAGGCATAGGTGACAGGCAGGATGAAGGGTTGGGGGTGAACCAAGCTGTGGCGGGCTGAGGGGTGAGGCTTCATTCCCCGGAGGCCTCCAGTATCCAGGAAGGTGAACCCACACCGCATGACGGAACACGGCGGGGCCGCCTGCACCTGCCTCCCTCCAGGGGCTCTGGTTCCCTGGGGGCTGTTTCTTAAAATAAGGCCAAGAAATACAAATTCCGTGGGGAATTGAATGACACCAAGTATAAAATCAAAGCAAGTAAAAAGGTTCTCTGTTTTGAAAAATAAGTTCAGAAGAAAAAATCTAAGAACGCTGCGGCTGGGTAGTTAAGAGCAGGGTGTGGGCATGCTGCCCAGGTTCATCAGCAGAAGGTTACCTCTCTGGGCCTGTCGTTCACCCCTGCAAGGTAAGAAGTGCAGCAGTACCACTTCCTAAGGTGATTCATGATGAAATGGGCGGGTAAGCGGACAGCGCTCAGTGGCAGCCATTACTGGCTAGCGTTGCTTATTAAAATCATGCAGAGAGAGGCCATGGTGTTACTCCTTACCATAACTGCCATCTCCCGAGGCTCTTGGCTCCCCCTGCCTCTGTGCTCCCCTCCCGCGCCTCAGCCCTGAGTGATGGTGGTGGGGGCCCGGGCACCCATCTTGCAGATAAGGAAGGGGAAGCCTGGAGAGGCAGCACCACGGCCAGCAAGGGGCAGACCAGGGGTGTGAGCCTTGCCTGTGAGTACTGATCTGGTACTACAGGCCAAGAGGGAGGCCCCTTCCTCATCTTTGTTTCCGTCTCCTCTGGCCCGTTTCCCACTCTTGAGAGCCAGGAAGGCTGCTTTCCTGGGAACCTATGAGAAAAGTCACTGGAGTGCACACGTGGAGGGGGTCATGACCTGTGCTGTGGCAGACTAGGGAGTAATTTTTACAAGATCCCCCAGAGAGCAGGGCAGCCTGGCAGAAGGTAAGGGATGGGTGGGGTCTGGCTTCTGGCCAGGCTCCGTGTCCCCTCTTCCCCCAGGGTCCCCTGGCCTGGGAACTTGCACCCCGAGAGCCCCACTTTCCATCAGCTCTGTTGTTTTGACAGAGGACATCACCACTCTGTGCCTCGGTTTCCCCATCTGTGATACAGGGTGAAAGCATTTCCCCTTCAATGAGTGGATTAAATGCGATCGTGCGTGTACACTGCTTGGCACAAAGGGATCACGCCCTTCATTCAGCGAATACTTAGCAAATCTCTGCTGTGATCTTGGCGCTTGGGACTCCGTCTTGAGCGAGACAACAATCTCTGCCCTTGGAGCCAGTATTCCAGAGGGGAAGACGGACAGTGAACAGATAAAACTAGGTCTAGGGATGGTCGAGGGGTCACAAATTACGACACAGAACAATGTGTCAGAGAAAGCAGTCTGCTGTGGGGCAGTGGGGGTGACAGTTCTGCACAGGGCGGCGGGGAGGCCTCCCGAAGGAGGTGACACTGAGCTGAGACCTGAAGGAGCTGAGCTGAGACCGTCAGGCGAAGAACTGTAGGAAGAGTTCCAGGTGCAGGGAACAGCCTGTGCAAAGTCTGGACCGGGGGCATGCCTGGTGTGTTGGAGGAACAGCAAGGAGGCCTGTGTGGCTGGAGCAGAGTGAGCTCCGTTGGCTGACAGGTCTCCTCGGATCCATCCCCTCAGGGCTGGAGCCAAACTTTCCAGAGGGAAAGAGGCCAAGAATTCACCTTTTTTTGTTTCCAGTACAATTTGGTTTCACTTAACCTGGGGTTTCTTGGCTTTGGCACTATCGGCATTTGGGTCTGGACCATTCTCTGTAGTGGGGCTGCCCTGCAAACTCTGGGGGGGCTGAGCAGCATCCTTGGCCTCAGTGCACTTGATGCCAGGGGCATCCCCAGTTGTGACAGCCACTGATGTCTCCAGGCATTGCTGAATGTCCTTTGGAGAGAAGATTTATTTCCAATTGAGAACCACTGACTTAAATCCATTTTGCAGATGGAAAAACTGAGTTCTCAAGAGATATAGCAACTTGTCCACAGGCTTAAACCATGCAGGTGTCAGATCGGGGCTCCCCACTGAAGGCCGGTGACCCCCAAATGCTCCAATGACTGTGCTGTGACCTCACGCCCACCGCTCCCGCCCCCTTCCTGCCAGGTGTCGGACATGGAGGAGCTGACCATCTGGGAACAGCACACGGCCACGATCTGCAAGGTGAGGCCTTCCCTCCCTGAGGGGCTGCTCACAGAAATGGCAGTTGGTCCCCATGGGAGAACTTTTGTCCTGGAGGGAAGCAAAAGCTCATTCTGTCTCTGACTCCCCCTCAGGACCCCCGCCAGGGCTTCGGCATTGCAATCTCTGGTGGCCATGACCGGCCTGGTGGATCTGTGTTTGTGTCCGACGTGGTGCCCGGAGGGCCCGCCGACGGCAGGCTGCAGTGAGTATCACACAGCCTGGGTTTGGGGCACATCAAGAGGAGGGACCTGCATGGGCCAAAGCGAGGGGACAGGGAAGTGCCTGGTGCCTTGCGGCTCTGCCAGCACAGGGCTTGGAGCTGGCAGGGGACACAGTCACCGATTTGGGCTTCCAACCCAGCTCCTGGGCCAGAGAGGCCCCAGGGAGCTCCCGGACCGAAAAGTCCTGGAAACCATTTTTTAATTTTTAAATTACAGTTGACATTCAATATTATATTAGTTTCATGTGTACAGCATAGCAGTCATACAGTTCTATCGCTTACGAAGTGATGCCCCCAGTGAGTCTAGTGCCCACCTGACACTGTACGTAGATGTTCAATACTGTCAGTTGTAATCCCTGTGCTGTGCTTTCCATCCCTGTGACCTGGAAACCTCTCTTTGGCCAGAAGGGAGGAGAACCAGTGTCCTGAGCCTGTGGGGGCAGAAGGCTCTGGGAGATATTTGGGGGAAACGGTTCTGGGCCCCGAGTGGCTGACAGGTGATATGGCTCAGCCCAGAATCACAGACCAACTTTGGAGAAAGAAGACTATGAAGCATAGGTGGGGTGAGAGAAAAGTAAGGGGGTGATAGAGGTGCCAGTCGTAACCCCAACTTCCCTTCTATGGTTGCATTGCTATGATTATAGTGCATTCTGTGAGTGGCAGCCCCATTTTACAGATGAGGACACTGAGGCCCAGAGGGATAAATGTCTCTGTGAGCCTAGGGACACCAGGGAGCTAGACCAGGCAGTGCCTTCCCTGAAGGTGGGTGCTGGGAGGTGCGAGGGGCTGTGAGGGCAGGCCTGGGGAAAGGGGTTCCTGTGCGAGTCCTCTTCCCGGAGACCCGGTCTCTTCCCTCAGGGTGGGGGACCAGATCGCCATGGTGAATGGTGTGTCCATGCAGAGTGTCAGCTCCGCCTTTGCGATTCAGATACTGAAGACCTGCACCAAGATGGCCAACATTGTGAGTGGGGCCAGGGGGGAGGGGCAGCCCCGGCTCAGGGGCACCTGTGTTCCTGGCTGAGCCCCGCTGGCCTGCGGTGCAGGGATGGTATGAGTGTGAGCAAGTAGGGACTTGTTCCCGATTCATAGCTTGGATGTTGAGCCCAGAGTGGCTGGGGTCCCCCAGGGCCACCCAGTGGACGGGACAGAGCAGTGAGCTTGTTGCCCCTCCAACTCCCCTAATAGACTGTGAAGCGTCCCCGGAAGATCCAGCTGCCCACCACCAAGGCCAGCCCCTATGGCCCGGGACACCAGGACTCAGATGAGGACGGGCCCTGGCAGCACGAGGAGGCTGACCACGGCCGGGGCTACGAGGGCGACACATCCAGCGGCTCCGGCTGCTCCTTGGGCAGGCGCTCCCACCGGCCCAGGGCGGGCTGCCGGAGCCGGGCTGGCAACCACTCGAGCAGGAGCCTGGACGGGGACTCTGAGGTCAACGGGCTGGCCCTGGTGTCCGGCTTCAAGCGGCTGCCACGGCAGGATGTGCAGATGAAGCCAGTGAAGTCGGTGCTGGTGCGGAGGAGGGAGAGTGAAGGTGAGCCAGCGGGAGTGTTGGTGGCAGTGGGGCTTGGCATCCGCACAAAAAAGGGCAGTCCCTCACTGGGTGTGGTCGACCAGGTGACATCCCCAAAGACATCCCTGTCCTGGTCCCAGGACCTGTGAACATGTCAGCTCATGTGGCAAAGTGACCTGGTAGATGGATTAACTCAAGGGCCCTGAGATGGTGGTGACTCTGGTTTACCCAGGGGGCCCAGTGTCCTCACAGCGTCCTCACAAGAGGGCGGCTGGAGGGTCAGAGTCGGAGATGGAAGAGGCTGCACTGCTGGCTGTGAGGACGGAGGAAGGGGCCATGAGCCAGGATGCGGCACCTCTAGAAGCTGGAAAAGCGGAGACAATTCTCCCTGCAGCCTCCGTGGAATGACAGCAGACTCCCTGCTGTGATGCTTGTGTCCCATCAAGTTGTCAGTATCAGAACAGCCCCTGAGTGACAGGGAGGCAGCCGAGCCTGACCCCTCCCTGTGGGACAGTGGACCCAACCGTGGGAAAGGCTGAGGGCTTGGAGAGGATCCGGCAATCCGGGTTCCAGGCCTTGCCTCCCTTCCCCTCCTCTCCCCACAGAGTTTGGGGTCAAACTGGGCAGCCAGATCTTCATCAAGCACATCACAGATTCAAGCCTGGCTGCCCGCAACAGGGGACTGCAGGAAGGAGACCTCATCCTACAGGTGAGCCCAGATTTCCTGTCAGGGGTGGGACAGGAAGACTGAGGCCAGAGGTAATGAGTGCCACTGAGTCATAGGCCCAAGTTGGCAGAACTGGCCCTGACCCATTTGACTTCTGCATTGTTGTCAGTTTCCCAAAAGGTTGGAAGTGGCTTTCCCCTCTTCTGCCTCATCCCCTCTGCTGCTAATCCACTGCCAAATGTCAGTTTCTAGTACCCCCTTTGGGTTGTCTGTTTCTAGTATCAGAATCACCGGTCAGCTGGCTTCAGGTCTTGCTGGCAGACCTGCCCTGGATGGACGGTGCTGATGGGAGATGCGGTGTGTGGGAGCAGCTCTGCCTTGAGAGCTGGTTTCTTTCTAGAGTCCACTCCTGAGAATGTGTTTGCAGTGACGCCTAGTGTTTGACTTCCCAACTCTTTCCAGTTGATTACTTCTAGAGCCTCCTCAGGATCATCTATTTCTAGTGACCCTGAGGACCTGTCTGTTTCTAGTGGTTTGGGGCCGACACTAGAAGCAGCCTGGTGGGGGAGTGGAACTCACAGTCCCCAGGGTTACTGAGGACAGACACTCGCGAGGGAGAATGTTAGAAAGGGTTCCTGGGGTGAGTGGACATGATGTCAGTCCTTCCCAGAAATTCAATTTCTAATCTGCCTCTTGATGCTTTTTCCCAGTACCTCCTAGTTCTGGTATGTTTAAGTATCCTTTCCCTCTCTTTTAATGGGATTCGTTTCTAATATTTTTTTCTAATATCTCATGAGAAAGTTCCTCTCCTAGGGAGATGAGAGAGTCAATTTGTTTTCAATTCCCCCTAGTGTTCCCCTCCTTAGGAAATCGTCTGTTTCTAGAATCCTTGTGCAGGTTAGTTCTTGGTGTGGTTTCCTCTCACAGCCAGAATCCAATTCTGTTGTTTTCTTTTGAGATATCTGTTTTCAGTAACCCCAGGGGATTGTGTGTTTCTAGTCCCCCCACCAAACGATCTGTTTCTAGTGTTCCCCTATCTTTCATTAATGCACATCCTCTCTTCCTTCCTGTTTCCTCTGTAGATCAATGGGGTGTCCAGCGAGAATCTGTCGCTGAGTGACACACGGCGACTGATTGAGAAGTCAGAAGGGAAGCTGACTCTGCTGGTGCTCAGGGACCGAGGACAGTTTTTGGTGAACATCCCACCAGCTGTCAGTGACAGTGACAGCTCCCTCCTGGAGGGTGAGGAGCCAGGAGGCAGGCCCTGGGGAAGGAGTTGAATGAAGGGCGGGGGAGGTGGGAGTACTAGCAGGGCCAAGCTGGAGTCAGTGACCTTGGCCCCAGGAGTCTCAGAGAGGGACAGAAACTTGCTGAAGACCACACAGCAAATCAGGATTAGAGTTACCTGGCTGAGCCTGACTCTAGTCTAGGTACCTTTGCTTAGAGGGGCTTTGATGTTCCCCGCTGTGAAATGGGTCCAGTTTGGAAGACGTGACTGTGGCTGATGGGATGCCCTCTCCCCTGCAGACATCTCAGACCTCGGCTCAGAACTATCTCAGGCGCCACCATCCCATGTCCCACCACCACCCCAGCACAGGCAGCAGAGTCCCGATGCCAGCCGAACTGACTCCCCCGAGTATGTACCACCATTGATCAGAATGATTGAGCAAGAGGGGAACGTGGGCATACCTTTTCCAAATGGGGGTTGCCTTGAGGGTGCAGTCCTGGTGGCCTGCCTGGAAGAGGCTGCCCCATCCATATACAGTCTTTCTTGCCCACAGCATGTGGCTTTTGGTTCTTGGGTACTGGGAGGACCAGATATGGATGACAAAGCAGAAAGAACTGTATATCATAATGCATCCCAGAAGACTTTAAAATACATAAGCCCTTTGACCCAGCAAGGCCCTTTTAGGGATTTCTCTTGGGGGCAAAATAGGTATGGATGTTTGCAGGGACTAGAGGCTGCTGGTTCGTTATGATGGTGTTTTATAAAAGGGAAACATTGGAATTACTTGGTATTAGTCTCCTGTGGCTGCTGTAACAAAGTGTCACAAATTTGGTGGCTTAGGAAAATAGAAATTGTCTCGGTTTTGGAGGCCAAAGTCCCAGATCAGGCTGTTGGCAGGGCCGTGCTCCCGCCGAAGGCTCCAGGGGAGAATCGGGGCTAGGCCTCTCTCCCGGCTTCCTGTGGCTCTGGCGCTCCTTGGCCCCGCACAGCTGTCTCCTTCCCGGGTGTCATCACGCTGTCTTCCCCGTGTTGTGTCTGTCTCTCTGTGCAGGTTTTCCTGTTCTCTAAGGACACCAGTCATGTTGGCTTAGGGGCCCACCCCGCTCCAGTATGACCCCTTCTTTACTAATTATGTCTACAACAATCTTATTTCCAAATACCATCATATTTTGGGATATAGGGGATTAGGACTTAAGCAGATGAATTTTAAGGGGACAGAATTCAATGCCTAAAAGACACAGATGCTCAATACTTGGGGTTTATTGAGATAATGGGCACATCCCTTAAGCTTTCAGCATCCTGAGAAGTGGAATTTGTATCTGTTATCTATGTAAATTACCCCTAAACCTGGTGGCTTGAAACAAGAATAAATATTTGGTAAGCCCCGTTGTTTCTGAGACTCGGGGATTGGAGGCGGCTTCGCTGAGTGGCTCTGATTTGCAGTCTCATGAGGTCCCAGTCAAGAAGTTGTCCAGGGCTGTAGGCTTTGGGGGCGGATGACCCACTCCCACGCTCACTGCCGTGGCTGTTGGCAGGAGGTCTCAGATCCTCACTGGGTGGGCCTGTCCTTCTGGTTCCTTGAAATGAATGGAGAGAGCGTAGGTGAACCCGATCTCAGATGTGTCGCACCTGCACTGCCGCTGCACTCTCATTCACACAGGGCACCCCCAGTTCACTGTGGGAGGGGCACCGCAGCGGCTGTAACCACCAGGAGGTGGGGGTCTCTGGGGCCGTCTCGGAGGCCAGAGGAGGGCTCACCCCAAGGCCCCAACTCTTACTCCATTGTTGCCTCTTTAGGGCGCTAATTAACGCCAACAGAAGGAGACGATGCGCGTGCATGTGTGTGCTTAGCCCATAGTGAATGCTCACAGTGTGAAGGTCTCTTCCATTCTTTGTTTAAAACGATTTTATTTATTCATTTTTCAGAGGGGAAGGAAGGGAGAAAGAGAGGGAGAGAAACATCAATTTGTGAGGGAAACACAATCAGTTGCCCCTTGTACACACCCTTACCGTGGAATGAACCTGCAACCCAGGCATGTGTCCTGCCTGGGAATTGAACCAGCGACCTTTTGCTCTGTGGCCCGATGCTCAAACCACTGAGCCACACTAGTCAGGGCTCTCGTGTTTCTTTTAAGGGCACTAATCCCATTGTGGGGCCCCACCTTCGTGACCTCATCTAAGCCTCCCAAAGGCCCCACCTCCTAACTCCATCCCACTGGGGGTTAGGGCTTCAACATACCAATTTGCTGGTGACACAGACATTTTGTTCAAAGCAACCGCTAGAACTTTACACTAATATTAAAACAGTAAAATGACTATTTGCCCCACACTTATTTCATCTCAATCCAGCCCTGACTGAAGCCTTGACTCCACCCAGCCACCCCCAGGACTCGGAGCAGGAACCTGGGGCTTGGAGAGGGAGACGGAGGGGCTTGCCGTCCCACGGCTACAGAGGGCAGAACCAAGACTTGAATCTGAGTCCAGATAAATGAAAAGTCTAAAAAATCACCCCACCTCCAATCTGTTTCCCACCAGGGAGAGCACCCAGCTTCAGCAGGAAAGTTCCATGGATTCCAGAACCATCTCGGAACCAGGTGAACAGGGCGGTGGGGGGCGGGTGACTCTGAGTGCCTCTTCTCTGGTTGTTCTAACCCCAGCCAGTGCAGCTGTGCCGGGCAGAGGGGGAGAGGCTGGCATGGGCCTAAGAGGTCAGAGACAGTTCCCTGGGAAGGGCTAAGGGCCGGGTGATGGCATTCCACAGGGTAGGGACACCCTATAGCGAAGATTTGGTGGCTGGACTGGTAAATGGACCAGCCGCTCCCTTTCAGATACCCCCAGGCAAAGCGGCTATGACATCTACAGGGTGCCCAGCAGCCAGAGCCTGGAGGACCGTGGGTATGTGCCCCAGGGCGAATGCGCACCAACTTGAAACCCTCCACATCTCTGGGCTGTCTTCCCAGTCACCGTACTCCCGCCTTCCTGCGCCAATGTGTTGATGGGACCGTCACAGGTCCCTCGAGGTTCTTTGGGAAACCAAGGCCCAGAGTGGGTGGGGCTCACCTCTCTGCCCTCACTGGACTGCCCTGCCTCTGCCTGCCCTCAGGTACAGCCCTGACTCACGGGTGGTCCGCTTCTGCAAGGGCACCAGCATTGGGCTGCGGCTAGTTGGAGGCAACGATGTGGGCATCTTTGTGTCCGGGGTGCAGGAGGGCAGCCTGGCGGAGGAACAGGGCATCCAGGCGGGAGATCAGATTCTGCAGGTAACCTGGAGACGGCCGGCAGTGGGTGTGCTGGCATGCGGGGTGGCACTCCCGGGTCTGTTACAGCCTGTGTCCTCCCCCCACCCCCAGTCTGCTGAGAGTAGGTGTGACCCACTGTCCATGTCTGTTTACTGTTGTCCCTCTCATGATCCTGAAGGCTGGTGTCTGTGACCTGCTGTCTGTGTTTGTATATCATTGTCCCTGTAATGACCCTGTGACTAAGTCTTGACTTGTTGGAGTGTCACACAGTGTCACGATCTTGTCACTGTTGTGACCCCCAGTCCCATGCCTTGATGATGACTGCCCACCATGCCTTGGTTGTTCGAGTACTGATGGCAGGTCCTGTGCCTGGGTTCTGGGTCGAGATCTTCACGTATCCGTGATGCCCATGTTGCCACAGGCTGATGTCCCCGTCGGCTGTCCCCAGTCACCAGGGCCCATGAAAGTGGATCTGGCAGCAGTTGGGGGTGGCCTTTGTCCAGAGGGAGAGCTGGGATCTCATGACCAGAGCTTCACCCATCCCCTCCTCCCTCCCTGGCAGGTGAATGATATGCCCTTCCAGAACCTGACTCGGGAGGAGGCTGTGCAGGTCCTGCTGGGGCTGCCACTGGGCGAGGAGGTGGAGCTGGTGACGCAGCGGAAGCAGGACAGTGAGTTGGGGCGGGAAGAGGGAGCCGTGCCTGGCCCTGCAGGGAGGCCCACTCCCTGGGCACAGGTAAGGTCCAGGCAGCGGCCTTGCTGGCTTACAGCCTCTCCCTGTCCACAGTCTTCCAGAAAATGGTGCAGTCCCGCGTGGGCGACTCCTTCTACATCCGCACACACTTTGAGCTGGAGCCCAGCCCACCTTATGGCCTGGGCTTCACCCGTGGTGACGTCTTCCACGTGCTGGACACGCTGTATGCGGGCCCTGGGCAGAGCCACACCCGTGGGGGCCACTGGCTGGTGGTACGCATGGGTCGTGACCTCCGGGAGCAGGAGCGCGGCATCATTCCCAACCAGAAGAGGTGGGGACCACTCCCCACCCTCAGTGGGGCTGCCCCCCTGCCTCAGTTTCCCTGTAATGTCACTGCTTAGTGATGTTAATGGTTCAGCCTGAGAAATGAGCAGAAGACTCGGGGCGGTGCAGCTGCACCTGTGTGGGTTTCCCGGGGCTACTGGGACAAATCACTCCAACTTAGTGGATTCAGTCTGCACACGTTCTGGAGGTCGGAAGGCCAAAAGGAACGTTTCAGGACAACAATCCAGGCGTGGGCAGGGCTGGTCCTTCAAGAGGCTCCAGAGGAGAACATTTTCAGCCTTTTTGAGCTTCTAGAGCCACCACATCCCTGGCTCGTGGCCCCTTCCTCTGTCGTCACAGCTAGCAGCGCAGCCTCTTCCATTTCCGACTCTGACCCTCCCACCTTCTCTTATGGGGACCCTGTGATGACACTGGGTTCCCTGGGCAATCTTGGGACATCTCCACCTCAGGGGCCTTAACTTAATCCCATTTGCAGAGTCCCTGTACCGTGGCAGGTGACGAGTACACAGGCCCTGAGACTGGGACGTGGTCGTCTTTGGGGCTGTTACTGTGCTGACCTCGGAGCTCACTAACCTCCCTTCTTCCCAGGGCAGAGCAGCTGGCCAGTCTGGAGGCCGCCCAGCGGGCTGTGGGGCCTGGGCCTGGCGCCTCCATGGGCTCTGGTCGGCGGGCGGAGTTCTGGCGACTGCGGGGTTTTCGTCGGGGTGCCAAGAAGACGACCCATCGGAGCCGAGAGGACCTGTCGGATCTGACCAGGCAGGGTCACTACCCACCGTACGAACGCGTGGTGCTGCGAGAAGGTGGGACCCAGGCCGGGGGGCCGTGGCACCTCAAATAAGAGTTAGGACTGTCTAGGATAGCCTTCAGAAGCCACAATGCTTCTCTCTCTCCTTCCACAGGGGGCAGAAAAGGGCTTCATTCCTTAAAAAATAATTCCTAGCCCTGGCTGGTGTGGCTTAGTTGGTTGGTGCGTGGTCCGGTAACCAAAAGGCTGCGGTCTCGATTTCTGGGGCTGGCGTGTTTCATCCTCAGCGCGTATGGGAGGCAACCAATCGGTGTTTCTCTCTCTCTCTCTCTCTCTTCCTCTCTCTGCAAAAGCAATGAAAAAAGTGTCCTTAGGTGGGGATTAAAAAAAATTAACTCCTATATCCAATAGAAATATGCGAGCCACATGTAAAATCTATAAAAAGAAATGGTTGAAAATAATTTTAATAATATATACTTTTAATTTTTACTTAATCCTCACCCAAGAATAGGTTTATTGATTTGGAGTGTGGGGAGAGGTCAGTTGGTTGCTTCCCATACGTGCTCCAACCAGGGGTAGAACCTGCAACCTAAATGTGCGCCCTGACAGGATCAGACCTCTGCCCTTTGGTGTGTGGGACAACACTTCAGCTGAGCCCCCTGGCCAGGGCAATGATTTGTTCATTAACATGCTCTATCCAAAGAACTATTTCAAGAGATAATTCATATAAAATTATTAATGAGTTTTTTCACAACTATTTTTTTTGCACTAAGTCTTAGAGATCTGGCGTATGTTTTGACTTAGCACATCTTGGTTTAGACAAGCCCCATTTCAAATGTTCAACAGCCACACATAGCCAGAGGCTGCTGCAGAGCGGGGCTGGGGGGTATTCATTTAGTGGGTACTGCCGATTTAAAGGGGTCGGTTTGAAGTAAATAATGCCCTAAAAGTATGTGCCTACTGTGAACAGGTATTCAGACCAAAATGTGTCCACACACATTCACAGCAGAATTATTCCTAACAGCCAAAAGGTGGGAATAACCCAAGTGCCCATCAGCTAGCAATGGATAAACACAGTGTGGTCCATTGTTCACACACTGGAATATTACCCAGCCGTGAAAAGTGGTCAAGTGCTGACACTTGCTACAATGTGGATGGACCTTGAAAATGTGAGGCTCAGGGAGGGAAGCCAGACCCAAAAGGCCTCATAGTGTTTCCATTTATGTGAAGCGTCCCTATCAGGGAGAGGCAGAAAGTGGGGAAGGGGAACGGGGAATGATTGCTCAGGTAAACAGGGCTGTTTTTGGTGGGGGAAGAGAATGTTCTAGAACTAGATGGCAGTGCTGGTTGCATCAAAGAAAATACACAAGGTCTTCCTAGGAGAGCAAAAATTAACAACTACAGAAATAAGTTAGAATTGGGGTCAACAAATTACATCTCGCAGGCCAAATCTGGCTTACCAGCTATTTTTATACAGCCAACTAACTAAGAATGGCATTTACATATTTTATTAAGGATCCTTTTTTTTTTTTTAAGAGAGAGGGGAAGGGAGGGAGAAAGACAGGGAAAGAAACACTGATGTGTGAGAGAGACATCGATCGGCTGCCTCTTGCACGTCCCCACTTGGGGACCTTGCCTGCAACCCAGGCGTGTGACCTCACTGGAATTGAACTAGTGACCTTTAGGTTCACAGGTCGCTACTCAATCCACTGAGCCACATGAGCCAGGGCAGTATTTGCATATTTTTAATGGTTGAAAAGAAGTGATAAAATTTTTTGACACGTGGAAAGAACTGAAAACTGCAGCTTGAAAATGAAAGTTCACAGCAGTGTTATTCACAAAAGCAAAGAGGCGGAAACAACCGAGTGCCCACGAACAGATGAAGGGATAAACATAGTGTGGTCCACCCAGACAGTGCAATGTTATTCAGCCTTAAAAAGGAAGAAAATTCTGCCCCGTGCTCAACATAGATGAAACCTGAGGACGTTATGCTCAGTGAAATAAGTCAGGCACAGGACAAATGCTATGCGATTCCACTCATAGGAGGTCCCCCTACATTGTGAATGTACTAAATGCCACTGAATTATACACTCTACGATGTACAGGTTAAAACATTAAATTTCACGTTGTCTATATTTTATCACAATTAAAAATAAACACACTGGCACAAAACCAGCACATAGAGCCTTTCCCTGTCTGAGAAGGGGGAAGGGGAACAGTCTTATCCAGACGTCAGGAAGGGGGAAGAGATTAAGCTCTTCCCCAGTCTCAGGGGAGAAGGGATTAAAACCAGGTGCAGAGGCCTGTAGAAATAAACACTGCAGGAGGATGGGAGGAGCTGAGCACCCAGGATAAGAAAAGACTGAGCTGCCTTAGGGGCTCCACCAACATCCGGACAAAAACAAAACAAGACAAAAAACACTTAAAAATCAAAGGCCCTCTGCTTAATTTCTACCCCCAGGCAGTGAAAGTTTAGAAGTATGAATGTATTGAGCTTTTGAGAGAGAGAGAGAGAGAGAGAGAGAGAGAGCGAGAGAGCGAGCGCGCGTGCATGGGCACCTAGGAGGAGAAAGGGAGAAGGCATAAAGAGGGCTGGCTACTCCCTTTCCTCCCACCAGGGTGTCTTCTGCGCCCGTTTCCACATTGGTGAAGGCATCTATCAGTTAGTCCAGAGGTCTGCAAATTCTTGCTGCAAAGGGCTGGAGAGTAACTATTTTAGAGTCTGTGGGCCAGTTTCTTTCAAAACTACTCTGCTCTGCAGGAAGGCAGCCTGAGAGCGCATAAATAAATGGACATGACTGTGTGCCAATAAAACTCTAAAAAGCAAGCAGTGGGCCAAATGTGGCCCTAGAGTTGTATCGATAGTTTTGCTGACCACCGAGTTAGCTAGGTTCAACTGCTTTAACAGAGACCCCAAGTGACAGCTGAATTTTAAAAAAGTTTCTTTTTCAAGTTGCAGTCCCAGAGTAAGCAGTTGAGTGTGGCCTGGCCACTTCAGTTTCAGGGATCCAGGCGCCTGGTCTTGTTTGTGTGCCTGTGTGGTCCAAGATGGTGCACCGGTACCCACATTCCAGCCAGCGGGAAAGGGAAAGAAAACAGATGGTTCACCCCTTCCCTTGAAGTATATAACCCCAAATTGCACACAATTGTGCTTGCACCCCATTGGCCAGAACTTGGTCACATGGCCACCCCTAGCTGCAAGGGAAGTTGGGAGATGTAGTCTTTAGCTGAGCAGCATGGGCCTGGCTAGCTATGAAACTATAAGGGGAAGTGGGGAGTGGTCGTGCAAGAACCTAGCTAGCAGTCTTTGCCACAAACGGGCTCCTGATTCTTGTCATTATTTCTTGGTCCCTAGCCAATTTCAAGCGCCCAGTGGTGATCCTGGGACCTGTGGCAGACATTGCTATGCAGAAGTTGACTGCTGAGATGCCTGACCAGTTTGAAATCGCAGGTGAGAAACCAGGTTCCTTGGCAATCCTGTTGGTGAATCGTTTCATAACCCTTTTCCAGCCCCTGGGGCTGAGGCAGCTTGAGAGGGGCTGCTAATGTTGTTTGGGGTAAGAGTTAGAACATGAATCACCAGCACTCATTCTAATGCCCAGGCCAGACATCCTCAATCAATCTTGGTATTGTCTGGCTGGATAGAGCTTCTGAGTTTTTCTTAACAGTTTGCTAGTCAATGCCCAATAAGCCAATGTGCTTGCTGTTCCTTCCTTCCTTTGTTCAAGAAACTTGTTTACTGAGCTAT
Organism: Phyllostomus hastatus; assembly: GCF_019186645.2. Lineage (NCBI taxonomy): Eukaryota > Metazoa > Chordata > Mammalia > Chiroptera > Phyllostomidae > Phyllostomus > Phyllostomus hastatus. The sequence goes on along the minus strand of NW_025333640.1, from coordinate 2,754,259 downwards.
GGACACAGCATCCTACAACACACACAAGATCCCCCACGGAGACCAAAGATGAACAGCTTCAGAAACAAGCTAGAACTGGGGTCAACAAATTACATCTCCCAAGCCAAATCTGGCCCACCAGCTATTTTTGTACAGCCTACTAAGAATGGTATTTACATAGTTCGAATGGTGGAAGTTAAAATTTTTGACACATGGAAAGAACTGAAAGCTGCAACTTGAACATGAAGGTTCACAGCAGCATTATTCACAACAGCCCAGAGGTGGATACGACCCAGGTGTCCATGGACAGATGAAGGGAAAACACAATGTGGTCCATTCAGACAATGGAATGTTATTCAGCTGTAAAAAGGAAGAAAATTCGGACCCATGCTACAACATTATGCTCAGTGAAGCTTCAGACACAGGACAATACCGTGGGATCCCACTCACAGGAGGCCCCCAGAGGAGTCAGCTGTCCCCCTGCCACAGAGACAGGAAGTAGACGGTGGGGGCTGGGGCTGGGGGGGGGAGAGTCAGTGTGGGAAGATGTAAGTCCTGGAGACGGAGGGAGGTGATGGCTGCACAACAATGCGAATGTCACAGTCCAAGCCAAAGCCTAGAGTCGGGACCAAGCCTGGGAGAACGAATGTCTGGAGCACAGACTCTGCGTCAGGCTCCTGACCCTGTGGCTTGTTGGCTCCGTGACTCTGAGCCGGTGACGTCATGACCCTGAGGCTATTTCCCCATCTGCCAGATGGGACAGTAACAGCCTCCCCTCCTCAGGAGGAGTTGAGGGCTGATGTCAGGGGACACAGACCAGCAGCACTGGGCATAGTCCAACGGGAGCTCCTGCTGCTGCTGTTAGGATTCCTCTCAAGGGCAATGGGGAACCATGGTGGGATCTTAAGCAGGGGAGGGACAGGTGGACATGAATTTGAGGGGCTAGGAGACTGTACACCTGAAAGCTGCTGGTTGCCTCTCCCCTCCACAGAGAGCGTGTTGAGGACCAACAGCCCGTCTAAGATCATCAAGCTGGACACTGTGAGGGTGATTGCGGAGAAAGTAAGCAGGGCTCTGCTGTGAGCCCCATTTCTTTCTTCTTCTTTTTAAAGATTTTATTTATTTATTTTTAGAGAGGGAAGGGAGGGAGAAATAAGAGAAACATCAATGTGCAGTTGCTGGGGGCCGTGGCCTGCAACCCAGGCATGTGCCCTGACTGAGAATCAAACCTGCAATGCTTTGGTTCGCAGCCCAAGCTCAATCCACTGAGCTACGCCAGCCAGGGCTGGGCCCCATTTCATGGATCAGGAAACTGAGGCCCAGGCATCCAACCTGTTCTCTCCCCATGCCCTGCAAGTGTGGTCTCCCATGGAGCCCCCTTTGGAGGCTTTGTGATGTTGGGGTTTTGGGGGGGAACAGAGCCTGCCCAGAGTCACACAGCAGCATGCCAGCCCTGGGAAGAGGCAGGGAGACTCAAACTGGGGCTCTGGGGCTCGAGATGCCGTGGCCTGGGTTATCACCAGCCCCCACTCCACATGCTGGCCTGTGGATGTGCCGGGCTGGGGTCCACTCTGACCTGAGTCTTTCTCTCCAATTCCTCACTTGTCTCTTTTGGCCTGTTCTGGGTGTGTTTCTCTCTCCACACTCTCCCTCCCCCACTACCCCCCGCCCAGGACAAGCACGCACTCCTAGACGTGACACCCTCAGCAGTCGAGCGCCTCAACTACGTGCAGTACTACCCCATTGTGGTCTTCTGTGCCCCCGAGAGCCGCAAGGCCCTCAAGGCTCTGCGCCAGTGGTTGGCGCCAGGGTCCCGCCGCAGCACCCGCCGTCTCTATGCCCAAGCCCAGAAGCTGTGGAAGCACAGTGACCACCTCTTCACAGGTAGGGCAGGAGTGGGAGTCCCAGGGGAAGCGGTGGTTCTGGCTGAGTCTCTCAGCCCACACCCACGCCCCCTCCCACAGCCACCATTCACCTGCACGGCACAAGTGACGGCTGGTACCAGGAGCTCAAGGCCATTATCCAAGAGCAGCAGATTCGGCCCATCTGGACAGCTGAGGACCAGGTACCTGGCCAGGGTTTGGAGACTCTATCTGGATTTAGGGCTAGGTCAGGGGTCAGGGGTCAGGGGCATGGCCAAGGCCAAGATTTGACCTGAGATTAGAGCCTGAATCGGGTACCTGAGGTGAGATGAGATTGGGGGACAGGGGGTAGATTCAAGGTTTGGGGCTCAACTCAGATTTTGGGGTCTCAGCCTTGAGTCAAGAAAGGGCTCAATGGTCAAAACTCATCTTGGGGTCAAGGGTTAAGTATCAACCTGAGGGTCAATGGTCTTACCTGGTTTGGGACCGGAGTTTGAAGGTGGTGTTCTGGGCTGGGGTTTGGTCTGGGGTCCAGGAGGCTCAGCCAGGCCACCCCGCCCCACAGCTAGAAGGCTCCCTGGAGGACAACCTGGACCTCCCTCACCGTGGCCTGGCCGACAGCTCTGCGGATCTGAGCTGTGACAGCCGGGTCAACAGTGACTATGAGACAGACGGCGAGGGCTACACAGACGGCGAGGGCTACACAGACGGCGAGGGTGGGCCCTACACGGACGTGGATGAGGGGCCCCCCGAGCCAGCCCTGGTCCGGTCCTCGGAGCCTGTGCTAGTGGACAAACCGCAGAACCTGCAGGATCATGGCAGATCCTCGGGTCACCGAGAGGCCCAGGTGAGCAGGGTATGGGATGGGACGGGGCAGATACCCGGGAACCCTATTTTCTGCCAGGATGACAACAGGAGCTCCTTGCTCAGACCCATATCTGGGACCCAGACCTAGGCTATATGAACCATGAGTCGCTTCTAGAGAGTATTTTAGCCTGTGTGCCCAGTTTCCTTATTTGGGACACAGGGCAGGCGCTAAAGTCTTGACATCACAGGGTGGTTGTTTAAACTCAGAATAGTTAAGCCCTGGCTGGCGTAGCTCAGTGGATCAAGCGCGGGCTGCGAACCAAAGTGTCGCAGGTTCGATTCCCAGTCAGGGTACATGCCTGGGTTGCAGGCCATGACCCCCAGCAACCGCACATTGATGTTTCTCTCTCTTTCTCCCTCCCTTCCCTCTCTAAAAAATAAATAAATAAAATATTTTAAAAAATAAAATAAACTCAGGACAATTAACCCAAATTCTGGCTTATTAGTTGGATATTTCACAGTAACAATTTTTTTTTTTAGTTCTTACTCTATTTGGGGCTGCATTACCCCCTGTAGTGCCTGTCAACTCGACATAAGACACCGCTTCCTCCAGACCTTCTCTCGATAAATGTGACATGTGCACACCTGTGCTGTCTCTGGTTGGAGTGGCGCTCCGTGGGGCTGTGCAGCGCCCCGCTGCTCGGCTCTCCTGGCAGCCTACTCACCGGGCAGGCACCACCCTAAGCACTTCACATACGTGAACTCATGAATGCCTGACAGCAGTTCTCAGAAATTGTACAGATGGGAAACCTGGTTCCCCCTTTGCTGACAGGCTAGGATATAGCCAAGGCCTTCCCCTGTCCCAGACTTTTCTCATTTAAAACTGGGGATGAGCCCTGGCTGGCGTGGCTCAGAGGATTGAGTGCGGGCCTGTGAACCGTTCCTCTTCAGGGCACATGCCAGGTCCTCGGTTGCGGGGAGGTGTGAGAAGAAACCGAATCTGTCACACATTGATGTTTCTCTCCCTTTCCCCCTGCCATCCCCTCTCTCTAAAAGAAAAAAAAAATCTTTAAAAAATAAAAATGAAAAAAGTGGCAATGAGCTGCAGTCTGGCCATGGGGGCAAGAAGACAGCCTGTTATGGGTAGCACTGCCCAGGCAAAGGTGGGGAAGTGGGATGGGGGTGGAACCTCACTCTAACTTGTCATACTTTTGGGGGGTTAACCTGCTTTCTCCCTCTCCAAGGCGGACAGCCACCACCCACAGGGTCAGTCGCGACAGGACAGCATACGGTAAGAGCTCCTGTACTCCAGGTTGGGGCCCCTCAACCCTTTCCCTGGGACTCAGGGTTTGGGTGGGGTGAAGAGACCTAGAACCAAGCCATCCTTCTGTGGCACTGTTCTGGTAGGCAAGTTGGAGCCAGACAGAGGCGATCTAAGCCCTGTGTAGTCAGGCCATGGGAGCGGGAATCCTCTTTCTGGTAACACTGGGAAGGCTTCCTGAAGGAGGGGCATTGCAACAGGGGCTTAGAAGGCTGTGAAGGAGGTCATTAATAAAGCCAACCCCCTAACAATGCCCGGGCTTGCTCATCTCTGCCCACACCCAGTGTGCCCAGCACAGAGCCAGCCGCGGTTAATGGTGAGTCCACACCATCCCCACTAACAGCATCTCTTCCATTTCCTGACCCCAGGACATACACTCGGGAAGCTGTGAGGAAAAAGTTTACACAAGCCCGAGACGTGGGGTCCTCCGACGAAGATGGCTACGACTGGGGCCCAGCCACCGACCTGTGACCACCTCCCACGCGGCCAGCGGGTTGCTCCCTTCTCCTCCCTGGAGCTGGGTCTTGGTTTCTCGTACAGAACCCCAAACCCTGCCTCCTTCCGCCTGGTCTTTAATAAACATTTTCACGATGCTGCTTCTAGGGGCTTTCAGGAAGGACGCGGGTGCCAGGGTTAAATCCTGTTTTTCCTGTTAACCCCGGCCACGCCCTGATCCAAGACCTTACCCATTTGATAAGCTTTTAATTTTTTACATCAGAAAATAATATACAGCCTAGAATCCTCTGGGGCCCCGGCCAGCCAAGGAGGCACCTCTGACAGGAGTTCCAGGGCCAGCGGGGATAAGGCACCATGGTGGCGGGGGGGTGGGGGTGGCCGGTCACAAGTACACAGGCTGCTCCTGGCCCGTTAGCAGGCGATAGGTGGTGGCCGGCATGGTCTTGATGTGGACCTAGGGGGTGGGAAAGGAGGTAGGGGCTCAGGGTGGGCCTGGGCTAGTGGGAAGGCACCCCCAGTCCCATCCACTGCCCACGCACCTCAGTGTGGGCCTCGGTGAGCAGCTCAATGACACGGGCATGCGGTGTGGCCACCACACTGTGCCCGTTGATCTCGATGATTCGGTGTCCCACGCGAATGCCCCCACGCTCAGCGATGCCACCGCGGAGGAGACTGCAGATCTGAAGGGACAGGAAGGAGCTGTGCTGCTCAGGGGTGCATGCTTAAAGCTGCCCACCCCCAACACAGTGCCCTGGGCTGGGGCCTCACAATGCCGTCCTCCACGCAGAAGCCCAGCTGCTCACGGGCGTGCGGCCGGTGGATGATGGCTGTGGTGACCGGTGGGCAGTGGACGATGCTCAGGGTCACCAATGTCTGCGACTTTACCTCCTGTGCACAGGACAAGGACTGTTGGCCTAGCTGGGCCTTCGAGAGGCTGCTGGACCTCTTGGCAAGCTGCAGCCTCCTCTGGGCCTCAGTTTATCCACCCGCAAAATGGAGATTGGGAGTCAAGGCTCTCGATTCCAGAAGATCCCTCGAGAAGCAGTTAGGAACACAGGTGGGAGGTGCACGGCCTCAAGGTTGGAGCTGTGTGACCTCTCACCTCCCTGACTCCCTGGGCCTCAGTTTCCTCATGGTCAAAAGCAAGTCTCTAGCAGCGTCTACCAGGCAGGGTCATAAACACTCAGTAACATGCTGTGTGGACTGTGTCAGAACCACTCTTCTGACCTGGCCGGGTCCCTCCTCATCCCTGGGCCTCACTTCCCCTATGTAGGCAACAAGGGTCAAGTCTTAAGAACACACTGCTGAGGTCACCCTGGATGGGTGACATCCCCTCTCCCAGCCTCAGTTTCCCTAAGTATGTAAGAAGCATGTCCCTTATGGGTGGGCCCCACAGACCTGTCCAAAGAAGGTGTTTCTGTGGCTTTGGGCACCCCTTCCCAGCTCCGTGGAGAGGCTGGCCTACCACCTGGGGACCCTCAGGCCAGCCTCTCTGACCCATGCTACCCCAGGACTCACACGGACAGCAGCCTGGACGGTGGCCAGGGGCAGCCCCACGAGGCTGGTCCCGTTGATGGCAGTGAGGCGGTCCCCAATGCTGAGGGCCCCTGAGCGCTCTGCCGGGCCCCCGTGCAGCAAGTTGGCGATGACAGCTGTGGGCAGCAAGGAGCCCCAGCCCGACTCCACCAGGGCCACGCCCAAGCCCTCACCCCGGCGCTTCTCAATGACCACCTGAAGAGGACATGGGTGGGGCATGAGGGCCACTTGGTGGGGACTCGCAGGGGGTGACCCACCCACCTGCTCACCTCCCTGCAGTTCTCGCTGTTGGAGAAGTGGTCGAGGTCTCCATTGTGGAGGTAGCCAGAGCCTGTGGCCCCCTGGCTTGGCTGGGCGCCCACCTGGTGGGGGTCAATGCCGCTTTCCTGCAGGAACTGGCTGTATGCCACAGCAAAGGCCTGGCCGATGGCCTGAGCAATGAGCTGGGCCTGTGGAGGATGGGCAGCACCTTCCTGGGGGTGTCACACCCTCTTCCGTCTGGTCCCCCAAATCCTCTGACATCTCAGAGCCCAGCCCTCCCTCCCCACCCAGAGCAAGATTCCCAAGGGACAAGATTTTGGGAAAACAGTCACTGTCCTGGGGAATCTGTGGAGAGAGGCAGGCCTGGGACAGTGAAGGTTTCGGGGATCTGGTGCCAGTCTCTCAGTCTTATGGAAAAGATTGGAATGTGTGGGACCCATTGGAGGGATGGGACAGCTGCCATCACTGAAGACCAGTGGGAGGACAGTGAGGCCAGGGGAGCTTCAGCGGAGGGTGGGGGCTGGTCTGTGTCCCCCTGTGCTGCAGGACACCCGGAGCCCAGCTGCTCACATCATCTGAGTGGAAAACGTGGCAGATCATCTTGTAGAGCCGCTGGCCGTGGGCCTGGGATGCGGGCCGCCGGGCCACCCGCCGGCGGGCCATGATCACCAGCACACTGCCGATGTCGGCAATGTAGGAGATGGTCTGCAGGGCGTGGTCCATCATGGCCTCCTGGAGGAGGGGGAGATCGGGCCTGGGTAGGCCGCGGAAACCTCAGCAGAGCCTCCCATACCCCAGAGACCAGGCCTGGGTCCTGTACCTGGGAGTCGACCATCAGAACCTTAATCCTCTTGGTGGAGATAAAGAGGTCCACCTCCGTCATGGGCTGGGTCTCCCCATCAGGGGCCTGTGGGGGTGGGGTGGCAGGTGGAGAAACCCAAAGACCCAGCCTTTGCCCTGTCAGGCTCCCAGGCCTTAGAGGGCCCAGTCTGCAGCTTGCCTGCCCGCCAACCCACCTGCCAGCCCCTGGCTTCACCTTGATGCGGTCCACAGCCTCCTGGGCCTGCGCCATTCGAGTGCTGGGGGGTGGGTTCCGTTCCGACACCAGCTGGGTGGAGCCCAGGTATTTGGCCCCAAATATGACACCATCTCGGAGGTCTTCGTGGTCACAGGGACCTGATACTGAGGGCAACAATGGAGGTACAATTTAGCCCCCAAGAGCCACGGCCAGGCTTGTCCACCCTTAGGAGTTTGGTCCAGGATCTTGGCTGCCTGAAGTCTGGAAGCACAGAGAGATCTAGCCTCTCATGATCTGATACTGTTGACCCACACGCGTTTGCCCACTTTCCCAGGACTATCCCGCCAGCAAGAGACACAGCCCAGCAGCTTGGCCCTGTCTAAACCTGTCTGTTCTGGCACTCTAAAGCTAACTCTGTCCCTGACTCAAGGTTCCCAGGCAGAGGACCTAGTTAGTTCCAGGGGCTTTTGTGAGTCCAGAAGCACAGTTAGATCCAAAAACAGCACTAGTGCTAACAGACACCTCCACCCTGTGTTTCTACAATCCCACGACTAGGCTAGAGCAGATGGTCCCACTCCCATTTCTAAAACTGCAGCACTACAGAACGGCACTCAGTTCCACCCAGTGGTTCTGGAATTCCCCCTGTATCAGTCTAGAGGCAATTAGTTCTGCCCATTGTCTTAGAATTCTCCCCTATCCACCCAGGGAGAGACAACTGTCCACGTATCTAAAACTCTCAGGCCATCCACAACCCCAGATGGCTCTGACTTATGTCTCTAGAATGCCCTGGCAACTTTCAAATCACAGAATTCTGTCAGGGGTTCTAGAAACCTACATGACTCCAGAATCAGACTTTCCCTCTCCATGACTCGAGAATTTCTTAATCATAAGAGCATCAGGCAGCTCTTCCTATGGTTCTAGAATTCCCTCAATAATTCATGACCACAGACGCACCCAGTGAATCACTTGAACATTCAGAAACAACCAACTCTGGTCATGGCTCTAGACACGAGCTAGCCCAGAACCACATAAAGCTTTGTCCGCATGGCTCCAGAATCCCCTGAGCAACATCAAGCCAGACAGCTTTGCCAGCAATTCTAGAGTGTTCTAATCAATTGCTATTGCTTGTTGGTTTAGAACCACAGATACAGGCCCCAGTGAAGTAAAGCATACTCCTGTCTGTGAACTTAAACCACAGATATCTCTGCCCTTTGTCCTTCATGATCTAAGCACTCTGGAACCACAGACAACTCTGCTCTGGGGTTCCGGAACTGTGCCATCCAATATGGCAGCCACCAGGCCCATGGGGCTGGTCTGGATTGAGATGTTCTGTAAGTACAAAATACACACTGGATTTTGAAGCTCTAATGTGAACAAAAAGTAAAATAATTATAAAATGTTAATTATATGTTAATGTATTATTTTGAATATATTAGGCTAATTAAAATGTGTTATTAATGTCACCTGTTTATCTTTTTAATGTGGACGACTAGAAAATTTCAAGTCACATAGGCCTCACATTATATTCTTGTCTGGCAATACTCTAGAACTTTCTGATGACTCCTCTAGAACCGCACCACTCTCCCCAGTTCTAGAACACTTCCTACTGGTCTATAGCCATGATAAATTCTATTCATTCTGGGAAGAGGACTTCCCAGTCCAAGTAGAACCAGACAGCTCTGCTTACCATTCAAGAACCTTCTCATCAGCCTAAGTTCTTTTAATCTAGAACCACAGGCAAAATGCAAGTTCTGGAACTCCCTAGGTGAGTCATAGCTCCACCCATGACTCTAGAACATTCTTGGAACTACAGGTCCAAACTGTATCCTCTTCTCACAACCATAGAATTTGCTATTTGACATATAGCCTCAGGTACTTTAGGGGGAAATTCTAGACCATTCCAGGTGACCAGAACTGGTTCTTCAGATGCCTTTAGAGCAGAGTTTGGCAAACCTCCATGCAAAAGGCCAAATAATAAATTATTTTTTTATTTTGTGAGCCAGGTGGTCCCTGTCACAACACAAGAGCTACCATAGACAATACGTAAATGAATGGACATGACGGTATCCCAATAAAACTTTATTTGTGGACACCAAAATTTGAGTTGCATATTATTTTCAAATGTCAAGAAATATTTTTTCTCTTGATTTTTTTCCTGACCACTTCAAAATAAAAAAGTCATCATAGCTCACAAGACATACCAGGACAGGTGGTAGGCCCGAGTTGGCCCACAGATGATAATTTGCCAATACATGCTAGAACAGCATGCTACAAACACCCAAGCCTGCCTTACTGCCCTCTACTCATTCTAGAACATTCCCAAGGCTGTCTCTCTTCTTCCAGGGTATCAGGAATCCACCTAAAACCATTCTCAGAGCCTCTCTAGAAGCAACCCCTTACTGACAAGCTTCGAGTCAGATTTCAGGAGCCTGATTCAGACTATTCTGAAACCCCTAGGTTCCTGGGGCCAGGGTGGGCGGGACACTCACCCTCCTGGAGGGCAGGGTATGAAGCCACAGTCTCGGGGCTCTAGGAGAAGACAGAAGAGGGACAGGGCTGAGTCCCCCTGGCGTGGCTCCTGGCAGCAGAGCAGCTCTGGAGGTTGGGGCAGGCACTACCTGAGCACTGGCAGGCCGCTCTTCAGGAGCAATCAGAGGGACTGTCTCCAACCAGGGTTCTGGGGAGCTGCTCGAGCTCTTGCTGTCATGCTGCTCAGCAGAGGCTCCCTCTTCCCATTCTGAGGGGCCAATATCCCCATTTGGGTCTTCAGGGGGCTGCAACAGGCGAGGAGCAGGGTCTGGAGGCTCCTTGGGACAAGACTGGGAAGCAGAGCACTCCTCAAGGTGCAAAAGGCTTAGCAGGTCGTCCCTGTCAGCCTCAGCAGACAAGAGCCCGTGGGCATCTGACACATCCTGGGGGGCCAGGCCGTGACCGGTGGCAATGTGTAGGGGGCAGGGGAGTCCATCTGGGGACAGACCCACCAGATCACCCGGCAGAGCCTCAAACTGTTGCACCAGGTCCGGAATATTTGGCCCGTCGAATTCCATTTGATTCACGCTGCATGGGCCTCCTGGCACTGGGTCCCACTGGCAGTCAGGGGTGAGGTCCTGAGAGGGCACAGGTGTGTCCCTGGGCTCTTCCAAGTCCATGGCTGGAGGCCCTGGAAGGGGTTGGGGAGCTGTCAGGAATTCAATGCCTGGACCCCAGGCTCAGGACAGCATATGAAAGACATTCAAAGATGAGATTCCTTGTACCAACTTGGTGCCAGACGCTAGCTGGGAGCTGTTCATACAGAACATATAATTTAATCCCACCATATCCTGCAATGAAAGGTCTGCTATGATCCCCATTTTACAGATGACAAAACACAGGCACAGAATGAGCAGTTTTAGGTCTGTGGCATCCTGGGCTCCAAACACGCAGGGATCCCCCCTGAACCTGTCACCCCACACCTCTCCCCACTACGGATCCTGTTCACCCCCGCCCTTAATGTTCCAAGCTTTCTTCTCCCGCGACGTGGTACCCGGACTGCAGATACACCCTTACAAACAGACTCAACAGGTGCGGATCCCCAAGACGCCGGACTTAAGAACCCAGCCTAAAACTTTAGACCCAGGACCTTAGACTTAATACTAGAGAACCAAGACACCAGAAAGCCCACCATAACCTCAAAACCTCAATGCCACGCTCAAGATGGACCCCAGACTCAGACTCGGACCTCAGACCCGGCCTGAAAATACAGCTCAAGCCTAAAGCTACGAGTTAAGACTCCAATACTTAGGCAGACCCAAGAATCAAGACTTCAGACCCATAGCCTCAGGCGTCGGTCCCAGATCCCGTTCTACCCTGCCGGGACAGTCACTCTCCAAATCGACGTGGCCTCACCGTACGACCTCCAGGACCCCACAACTAGGGCCGCCAGGGTCTCCCCAGCCGGGGTCGCTCACCATTCCCAGCTAGGGGGCCGGCCGACCTATCGTAGCCCGCAGATCTGTCCGCTCTGCGCTCCTGGCCTACCGGGCATGCGCATCCTTGCGGAGCCTGCTGGGAAATGTAGTTCTCCCAGCCGCCTCGACCAGCGGGCCCTCCAGGTGTGGGAACCATAAGTTCGAATCCCAAGCCTCCATCTACGCTGCGTGGGAGTGCGGACTGGCCTCTGGGCCTGTTTGCCTGTTTCCCTAACTGCAAATTGGGGTTAATAATCACTTTCGTTCTCCTAAGGCTGTGGTAGTTATTCCAAGGAATGGCAAATGGGAGGATATGGGACTGGGGAATACTAAGGAAGAGTGATAGATGGCCTCTTTCCACTGAGGGATAACAACGGAAGCAGCGCAAGGACACGGGCTCCCGGTTTGGCTTACTGTGGGGAGGTTGAATGGCACGTCTTGGCTTAACGTTTCCTCCCCGAGCCTTGGTTCCCTCAACTATAAACTTATAGTTGGAGGGATATACTAGGATAATAGGAGGGATAATACCTCATAACTGTGAGGATTATACAAAATCAAGCCACTTAAGGGTTTAGCAATTGGGCTGGAATATGAGTCTAATAAGTGTTAGCTTTCTAATAACTTTTAGGTTTAAGTAACTAAACGGTTTGAGGTTCTATTAAATTCTAGGCTTTGAGTAATTGTAAATTGAATAGAATCAGGAATGTATAATGTGTGGTCTTTAAAGTAAATCACTAGCCCTGGCTGGTGTGGCTCAGTGGACTGAGCACTGGTCTGCTAACCAAAGGATCACCGGTTCCATTCCCAGTCAGAGCACGTGACTGAGTTGTCAGGTCCCCAGTAGGGGCCAAGCAAGCAGAAACCACATATTGATGTTTCTCTCCCTCTCTTTCCCTCTGTTAATAAATAAATAAATAAATAAATAAATAAATAAATACATAAATAAATAAATAAACTTTAAACAATAAAAGAAATAACTAACCAAAGGCAAGAAGTCAATGAAACACCCTTGTAAAATCTCCTCATACAGTAATTGATATACCTATAAAAGTTTTACATGTCACAATGTAAGTCTAAGGCTGGAGTACTACATTTCCCAGGAATCTCTAGGAGCATCTGTCTCTCAAGCACCCTTAGGCCCCTGGCGCTTCCGAAAACGTGTACGTGTAGGCAGCTGGCGTACGTCATGGCGGCCAGAAGCTTATTTGGGGCTATCCGGACCTGGGCAGGATGGAGGGCTCGGAAGCTCCCGGACCCTGCAGGTCGAGAAAGACTCTTTCTACGGAACTATGCCAAGAAACCGGGTGAGCTGGACTAAGAGGGACCAGGATGGGAACAGCGAAGACATTGGGTAGTTTGTACTGCGCAGGCGCTGGTTGGGGAGGAGGTTCTTGGAATCGAAGCGCAAGCGTAAAGAGGCATACAGCTAGGTTTTACAGGCAGGCGCAGTTTGAGGGACCTAATCTCGGGCGCGATTGGAGTCAGTGCGCAGGTGCCAGCCTCAAGCTGAGTGAGGAGCCTGTGGGTTACGTGGAGCAAACGCTCATAACTGCGCAGGCGTGGGTTTGTTCTGGGGTGGGTGAGAGGAGGTCAGAAACTTGCGTCCCGATCCTATTTCTGCCCTTAGGTCACTGCGCAACTTAGGCAAGTCACCGGAAATTTGAGGGTGTCGTGGGGGCACATCTGAGTATTAACCACATAAGCAAAACCAAAAGAAGGTTATTTGAATTTTCGCTGGCTACAGCCTTGTCTGATCTTCTTTGTTGAAAAGAGAAGTGACGAATAAATATTAGTTCTTAGAGACATAGCACTTTCTCTGTGAGGTAAACAGAAAGAAAACAATTGAAAAGGAGTGACACAGCCACTCGGCATCAGTGTTGTTTAATGCAGCAGTCACCTCCAACTTAGTCATTTGAGTGCAGTAGACAGAGGCCAGCCAGGGCCTGGGGCCACCCTGAGGGGCAGGGGCCAGGAAAGGAAGGTTGGCTTCTGGAGGGCTGAACCAAGCTGAACCGACTCTACCCCTGCTCCCCAGTCATTAAGGGGGGCAAAGGTGGCAAAGGCGGCGTGGTCAGTGATGCCCTGAAAGACCCAGAAGTGTGCACAGACCCTGTCCGGCTTACTACTCATGCCATGGGCATCAACATCTACAAGGAGGGCCAGGACGTGGTCCTGAAGCCAGATGCTGAGTACCCTGAGTGGTGAGTGGATCAGGCTGGAGAGCGGGGAAAACCAGTAATCGGGTGAGGAAGAGCCTGGTTGATCAAATCTGAGGTTTCTGGGAGAACTTCTCTGGGGAGATGATGCATGAGTGAAGACCTGAGTGGGTGAAAGGAGCTTGAGTGGCAGAGGAAATAGCCAGTGCAAAGGCCCTGGGGTAGGACTAACCCGGGTTTTTAGGGAATGAAGTGGAGAGTAGGGGTAGATAAGGCAGGAAGGTCATAGAGCCCAGTCCTGGCAGGGCCTGGGAGCTGCAGGGATTTAGATTTTGCTTTTGGCCCTGAGGGCATTAGCAGGACATGGAAGCCATTGACATGTGCTGATCCTTAAAGCTGGGGAAGATGCTAAAGATTGACTGGGAGGGTAGGGGTTATAGGCCCACAGCAGACAGTGGCTAGGAGGCAGGAAGAGGCTTGGTGTGTGCCCACCTCAGACATCACTACTGAGATGGGAGTATTCCCTTGTTCCGTAGCCAGAAAACTGGCCCGGGAAACGTGAGGGAGCACCCCTAGATCACTGAGGCCCCCAGACCCAGTCCTGCCAGTGCCTCTGCCTGCCTCTGCCCGAAGTGCCTGGCAGTTATGGAGGGTTGCCGAGAAGCCCTGATTCCTGCCTATGCCCCATCAGGCTGTTCCAGGTGAATGTGGGCCCCCCTAAGAAGCTGGAGGAACTGGACCCCGAGACCCGGGAGTACTGGCGGCTGCTGCGGAAACAAAACATCTGGCGCCACAACCGGCTGAGCAAGAACCGAAAGTTTTAATAGAGGTGAGACCAGAGTACCCTGACCTGCCAAGGACCTCGACAGGCCCCAGAGGAGGACCCCAGAAGGGCACGACACCCCCTGCATCCTGCCCCACAGAAGACTTCATTTTCCTGGAGAAAACAGACTCTTCCTTACCTGCATTCTGTGTGGCCTTCATAGTGAGGCTGGATCAGGATCCTGGGGACCAATAAAGACCTCTCTGGGCTGTCATTGGCAGGTCCTGGGTGTCATTGGGTGTTTGATGTTGGGCCAGAGTGCAGTGGGGCAGGTAGCAGGGAGGTAGGCACCTTCTCAGACACAGTTGTTTCTGGCGATTGGCTGGGCTCCTGTAGGTCAGTCTTCACCCTCAGGCCTCAATGGGGTTCTTACCCTGATTCCTGGAATTCCTCCTAGCATTGCCCAAGAGGCCTCAGGCTCTCAAGTGGGAGGTTTTTCTAGCAAAACCCTTGGTTGGAAGGGACTCAAATCTGACTCAAGCTGTGTGAAGCAGAACAGAATTTGCAAGCTTTAGGAACTGAAATGTCCAGTGGTAGAGCTTCCTCCAGGCATGGCGGGATCCAGACACTTCAGTATTCAACTGTGTGGCTTTCTCCATCTCTGAGTCATTTTGACCCCCAGTAGGTAGTTCTCTAGGGCAGGGATTGGCTCCAGGGCTCCTGGCTGACACCTCCTGCACCAGCAAGCCGAGCCAGATAGGGACTTCTCTTTCTTTCTTTCTTCCCAAGGTCACAGGAGTTATCCTCATTGAGCCCAGGGACATGGGCCTACCAACCATCCTGTCCACCCCCACTGGTGCCCAGGTCTCACCAGAAAAACATATCCTGGAGTGTACATGGGGCACCATGAACATGATCCACTGCCCCAGGGAGAACCCCAGCTCCGGGTGGTCTTGATGCCTGCCCTGCCTATGAGGGAGGGGTCTTGAGGATCCCAGAAACAAGGCCAGTGCCTACCAAATTGGAGGAGGCTGGGGGTAGGGACCCACCCAGCAGTGCCTGTAAGGTCACCCCAACCCTTGCAGGCACCAACTGGAGAGGTTGGGGTAGGGGTTGGGTACCACCCTCCAGGCCCCTGGGTCCGCACGCTGGCTGGCCAGGTTGGGGTGCCCACAACTAATTTTGTCTGGTCCCAGGAAAACGAAGGCCTTTATCAGTTTAGGAGGGCTCTGCAGGGATTATGGAGAACCTACCCTCCCAGGTGACCCACCCTGTGCAGGCATCACCACCCAACCCTCCCATGACTCAGGGTGAAAACCAAAGTTGTAGCCACCACAGGCCCTGCCTGACCTGCCCCCAGGCCCTCCCTGCGCTCACCTCCCCCTTTCCCCTCCCTCGCTCTCCTCGGGTGCCAGCCTTCTGGCTTCTCTGGACCACACTAGAATGAAGAGTTGTTTTGGGCCACACATTAAATACACAACACTAATGAAAACTGATGAGCAAAAAAAAATCTTTTAAGTAAATTTATACTTTTGCATTGGGCTGTTTTCATAGCCATCCTGGGCCGCATGCCGCTCACGGGCTCCTTGATGTCCCTCCCACTCCCCTGGCAGGGCCCTTCCCCGAGGTCTTTGTACCTGCCACGCCTGTTGCCTGGCTGCTCTTCCTCAAGTGTCCCCACGGCTCCCTCCTTCCCCTCCTCCAGGTCTCCGTGGCCACCTCCACGAGGCCTCCCTCACCGCCACACTGAGCTGCATCCTCTGCCACACACGCAGGGTTGCTGTCCGTGGTGTCATTCTCCCTGATATTTATTTACCACCAGCTGGTATTTTATATTTTATTTATTTTTCACTTTTGCATCTTGTTTCTCCCACTGCAGCGGCAGCTCCATCAGGGCAGGGATTTTTGTTGGTGTTGTTTACTGTTATGTCCCTATTGCTTTCTGCGTAGACAGGTGGATGGATGAATAAATGAATTGGGTTGGACAGAACAAATGCTGGCCTTGCCACCAAAGGCCCCGTACCACCCTCTCTGGGCTGGGAGATGTGACAGAGTCTGTGGTCAGTGGGGACATAAGCCACGCTTTGAAACATGGAGGAAGCAGGGACAGACAGTATTCACCCAGTGTCTGCCTGGTCCCCCATTAGCCCTGGCCTGCGTCCAACTGCTGCCGGAGCCAGCAGGGACCCAGCTGCACCTGGTGTAATGGAGTCAAGCAGTGAATGTGAAAAACAGCTCCACACCCTACTGGCTTTGTGGCCTCAGCAAACAGGCTTTCCACCTCTGGGCCTCAGTTACCTCCCTGTAAAATGGGGCTGGTGGCCGTGCCTGCCTAACAGGACAGGCTCTGACCAGGAGCACACCGTGTGAGGAGGCAACTGCATGGGAGCTGCTCTGCCGTTATTTCTGAGAGGGAGGCCCTGAGAGCTGGGCAGCTCTGCCGGTGAAAGATTAGCAGGAATTTAGACTTACTGACTCCCAGAATGAAGGTTCCGGTGGCTCCCAGTTACAGTCTTACAGTCCCAGAGCCTACAAATCTACCCACCCACCTACCCCCATTTGACAGACGGGGGCACTGAGGTCCCAGGATGGCAGAGACTCCCCCAAGGCCACCCGGGGCCCCGCACCCCCTGGTCTGGGAATCCTATGACCACCTCCTTTCCAAGACTGGGTCCCAGTCTCCCTGCAAGGCAGGGTGAGGTGGGGTCCTGCCATGGGTGGCCATGGACTGGAGAGTGGGAATGGGTAGTCTCTTTCCTCATGGATAGCCTGGACTATATCTATCATCCCAGGCCCTTGGAATAGGTCAAAGAGGGAGAGCTGTGTAGGCACCAAGCTCAGGCCGGCGGCCAGGCCCTGTCCAGAGCCTGTGCGTGCTCCCTGGCCAGCAGCCGAAAAGATGCCTCCTCCAGGGTAAAGCCTTCCATGAAAGCCGAACCAAGGGCATGAGGCCCGAAGGACGCCTGCAGCCCCGGGGCTGGGCCCAGGAGGTGAGTGAGGCCTGGCCTGGCGGGCGGCCCGGAGCCCAGCCAGGATTCCAGGGGCAGTGGCATGGCTGGAGGGCAGGCAAAGGGCAGAGCTGGGGCATCAGGAAGCCTTGGGGCGGCCACAGCCCCTGAGCCAGTCTCCAGACGCTCCTGACGCCGCCACTTGGCCCGACGGTTCTGGAACCACACCTGGAAGTAGCAAGAGGGTGCTCTCAGCTCAGGGCCGGCGGGGAGAGCAGTGCTTCCCCACTCCACTGTGCTGCACCACACCGTGCTCTGGGCCTCCCAGCCTCGGGACTCTGCCTGCTGTCTGAGCTGACTCCCGCCTGCTGTGGTGCCAGCAGGTTTTGTTATTCCACCTCAAGGCCATTGGGAGAAGAAGCCCTGCCTCATGGCCCCTATGTCTTTCACATGAGCCCCTATGTCTTTCCTGAATCTAACCCCTCCTCGCCAGTCTGTTTAACCAGGCCCCTCAGCCTCCTCGGCCTCCTCCCAGGTCTTCCCTGGCCTTCATGAAGTGCAAGCCCCTCAGCTTGGCTTTCGAGTCCTCTCACAAGTTCTTTTCTCCCCTTCACTTTCTGCCTCTCCTTCCACCCACCTCTCACCCAGCTCAACGGAAACCCCTCTAATGTGACCCTGCATACCCTTGCACGTGCTGTTTGATACCTAGAAAAACACCCTTTCTTGCTGGCAAACTCGTATTCAGAAGTCACAGCCCCAGTCCCACATCCCCTCCTCCAGGTGGCCTTCCCAGTTTCTCTTCTACCCTTGCACTGGGAAGGTCCCTATGTAGCTCTGGCTTCCTGCCTAAGTCATTGAGGGGTGCCCTTACCTGCACGCGCACCTCCGGCAGGTGCACCTTGGCTGCCAGCTCCTCGCGGCTGTAAATGTCCGGGTAGTGGGAGGCCTCGAACGCCCGCTCCAGCTGGTGCAGCTGGTAGGTGGTAAAGGTGGTACGGTTCCTCCGGTGCTTCTTCTTAGGGGCCTCCTCACAGGGTGCCGGCCCCCCACCCTCAGCCACGGGCCCCTCGCCAGGGCTCAGGAACATGGCTCTCCTCACCTTCACCTGGCAGCACAGCAGCAGGACAGATGGTGGTAGGACAGCAGGAGGGACTGTCAGCTGGGGAGGGCAGGGGAGCCTGCTGGGTCCCGGGTAAGATGTGAAGGGGCTTTTCCCTCATGACGTCCTGCATTCATTCTGCCTCCCCCAGTCTCTCTCTGTTAATCTCAGATTATCTCATTTTCTATCTCCCTGTCTCCACCCCCTTCTCTGATTCTTTTGTGTGTGAGTCTCTGTCCTGAAACCTCTATTTCTCTTTCCCTCTGGAGCTCTCCCTGACTGCTGCTCTCTCCCCACATCTCCGTCTTTCTGATTGTCTCCCTCTGGGTCTAGGGCCCTCAGGAAAGCAGGCTGGGACACTGCTCCCAGGTAATCCTTCCTTACCACCAAGTCCTCTGCCCTAGTGGGCGCTCTGCACCTGCAGCCCCCACCCCAGGCTCACTTTGCCCACCTGCCCAACGCTTACCACCCCTAGCAGCCCTTCGTCGGCCCAGGTATCCACGGGGCTTCCACCTCAGCTGGCCCAGTGGCCTGGCCCCCGAGGGTGTGGGGTCGGGTGGGGGAGGATTAGCACAAGGTGATTAATTGAGGTGGCCTCTCTCAAGTGGGTGCCCTGAGCCACCGAGGGAGGGCCAGGCAGGCTGAGGCCTGGGAGTTAAGGGGGTACTGTCGACCTGGGTCCTCCCCCCCACACCCCCGCCCCACAGTAGGACACCAACAAGGGCCTCCCCATCTCCAGGCCTGTTTCCCTGGCTGTAAAACAGGGACACCGGGACCTGCCCCATGGGGCTCTCCCTGGGGCACGGCGAGGTGAGGAAAAAGGAAGCGCTGCTCAGCGGTGGGCACAGAGGGTGCTCAGCGAAGGTCTGCGGTTGCTCTCATCGGTGGGGGCACAAAAGGCCCCCTCAGGGTCACAGGTGTCAGCGGGGCTGGGTGTCAGCCTGAGAGGTGAAAGCGATCTTAGTTGGCTCCTCTGGACACCGAACAGGGCACGGCATAGGGGCATTTTAGCTGAATTTTGAGGTATGAATAAACATTTATTGAGCACTTACCATATACCAGTGAACAAAACACACAAATCAGGAGCTGGTGTCCTGGCTGGGGAGACAGCAGCAATGTGAGTAAAACGCAGTGTCGGGTGATCAGAGGTCCAGTAAGACAACCCGGAGCAGGGAGGGGAAGGGGCACCCAAGGTGGAGCCGCTCTTTTAAGGAAAGTGATCAGAATGAAGGACAGAGGGCGAGGCTGCAAATTCTGGACAAGATTTGTGTACGAAGGGGGCGGTGCTAGGGAACCACGGGAGGTTGTGGAGCAGGGCAGGGGCACAGTCAGGTGGCGTTTGGGATGAGAGCCTGTTGTGAGTGAGATGGGAGGCAAGGAGGAGTCAAGGGCAGGGGCAGTGGGCATGGTGGGGGGACAGGAAATCAACTGGGGGGATTCAGGGAGGAGGGAGTAGAGGTCCCTGTGTTGGGGACAGGTGGATGATGGGACTGTCACAGAGGTGGTGGCCCAAGAGCTGGAGCAGGATCTAGGGGAAGACTCAGACTGGTTTGCCAACCCCCCCAGTCCAAGGAGCCTGGTGGCTCGGTCAAGGGGTGCCCTGAAAACCAAGAGGTGGGGGCTAGGGATGAGGGAGGGGCCAAGGTGAGGCCTGAAAACCAGTTGCTGGATTTAGTGCAGGGAGATTGTCCAGGTGGGGGAGACCCAGGTCCTCAGATGGCCTGGGGAGCGAGTCCGAGAGAAAGTAGAGGTAGATCCTCCTGGAAGGTTGGTTTTGTAGGGAGAGGGACAGTGGCAGGCACAGAGACACACACACCCAGAAAAGGCGTGCCTGGGCCCCCGAGGAATCGGAGGAATCGGCCGCTGTAGAGGAGGAGGCAGCCGGGGCCCCACTGTCCTGTGAGGGAGGGCTGGGGTCAGGAGGCTGGGGAGGCCGCAGAGGTCCTGAGCCCCGGCTGGAGGGGCAGCTAGTGCTTCCTGGTTCCTTGCAGGCCACAGCTGCCCCAACAACTATGAGGCAGGCTTTGGGCTCTGTGGCCGGGGGAGCCAGCCAGGCCTGTGGGGCAGGCAGGTAATTCCCCTAATTACTTCATCACTTCAAAACGTTAAAAAGCTGCTCAGTTCTCAGGTCCCAATTAGCTAATTGGCCCCACTGGTTAAGAAGCCACAGGAGGGATCCGGGTCAGGTGCAGGGGCCTTTCAAGATTTAGCAGGATGTGGCTGAAGTTGCAGACGCTGTGTCAGCTTAGAGGGCCGGATTAGGGGCAGGGTGGGGCCAGACCCGGGGACAGGCGGCCCCTCCAGCTGGATCAGTCGGTGGGGTGGTTGTGTGCGCATGCACACAGGCAGGCCACTGCTGCTCCAGCCTCCGATTTCTCCCCCAGGAGGAATCACTGACCCCCTTCAGGTGCTGTGGGGAAACTGAGGCCAGGAGGTGGGGCCAGGCTTCGGGAGGCACTTCAGGAGGTCACTGTGACCTTTGGGCGTTTGTCTAGCTCAGGGCCAGCTCAGGCAGGGTGGGTCAGCAGAGGTGATAGGGTGTGCTCTGGCCTGGTGTCCCCTCCCCAGCTTGGGAGGTCCTGGGGTGGGACAACATGCAGCCTGGCCCAAGACCCCCTCCAGACACCCCCTCTGGGCACCGTGAGGCTGCCCGGATGAGGACACTAACCGAGATGGGGTGGCTGAGTCACAGCAAACCTGCGAACCAGCTGTGCGCTCAGCCCCTCACTTCCTCCCCTCTCTGGGCCCTTCCACCCCCATCCCGCCTCATCGAGGTACCTGATAGTAGAGGAGACTGGTGGGCCCAGATGGGGGACCAGCCTCACTCCTTTGCCTGAGGCTGCCCCAGGCCACACAGCTAGGGGGCAAGTGAGAATTCAAACCCGGCAGCAAGTCAGGAGCCCAGCCCCCCTCACCTGATTGGACAAGAGGGGCAGAGCCTTGGAACTGGCTGTTCAAGGGGCTTTTATTTTTTTAATCTTCACTCAAAGATATGTGCATTGACTCTTTTTGAGAGAGAAAGGCAGATGGAAACACCGATGTGAGAAACACCCATTGGCTGCCTCCCATATGTGCTGACCAGGGATCGAACCCATAAGCTTTTGGTGCATAAGATGATGCTCCAACCAAGTGAATCACTAGGCCAGAGATCAGCTGGCTTTTCTTGAGTCTCCTCTGGAGCCACTAGGTCAGGCAGGTGGGCTGTGACAGCTGGAGAATGTCGGTGTCCACACTGGAACATCCCCACGCAGGGACACAGCTACAGCAGCAGAGCCTCCCTGGGCTCCAGTGCACCTGCTCCGAGGGACAAGTCTCCCATGATCCTTTGTGTTCAGGACCCCAAGGGTTGGGCACCCACCCAGAGGTTGAAACTTTGAGGGTTGAATGCGGCACCCACAAATGGACCAAAGTGGGGACCTGTGTGTGATGGCAGGTGGGTGCACGTGATGGCTGTGGTCCCTGGCCTGGAGAGTCTCCTGCTCCATCCCAGGGGTCTGCATCCCCACAGTGGCTGCCAGGGGGTCACAGCTGGGCAGACAACTGGCAGGTGGACTGTCCAGGACTGGGTGATGGAAGACAGTGTGTACCCCTTGGGCTGAGAGGATGTTGGGGGTCGCAGAGACAGACTCAGATGCCCACAGTTTTCGGAACCAGTCTTTATCGATGCACCAATCCTTCTCCCCAGGTCTGCGATGGCCAGGGACTGCCCCGAGCCCCCAGGAGGGCCTGCTCCGTGCTGTGAGCCAGGTGGGCAGCTTGCTGGCCCTGACCCTCCTTAGGCCTGCCTGTGTCCCCATCCTGAGCCCCTACTCTCTCGGTCTTCTGGGGCCCATGGCCCACCAAGGCAGCATCAAGGCTCTTGGCCGCAGGGCAGGGTGGGGCCATCAGTGTCCTGCCTTTCGACATGGCCAGTGGCACCCACACTGCGCAGCTCCCGGGCCAGCTTCTCGGCCAGTTTTCGAAAAGGTGGCCGGCGGGTGGGCTCCGCCTCCCAGCAGCTGCTCATGAGCGTGTGGACAGCGCCTGGGCAGTCCTCCGGGGGTTCCATGCGATACCCCTTCTCCACAGCCTCTGTCACCTCCTTCAGCGACTGTGGGCAGAGGGCACACCAGTGTGGGCTGGGGTTCAGCACCACCGTCCCAGACTCAGTGCCTCCCCCACCCAGACCACACTCACCATCTTGGGGTACGGAGCACGGCCATACGAGAAGACCTCCCACAGCAGCACCCCGAAACTCCAGACATCGGACTTGCTGGAGAATTTCTGTGGGGTCCAAGACCAGGGTGAGGAGGGACCCTTCAGGGTTTCAGCTCCAGTCCCTGATTCCTCCAGAAAGTCCCCCTGGATTGTCCTTCACTCTGGTGCCTTCCTAACAGACTACATTCCCTGAGTCCGTGCCCCCTCGGCTGAGTGGAGCTCAGACTCAGTGCAGGGAGGAGGTTGGTTATTCTCACCCTCAGCACTGAGCCCAGAAATGGGGGAACTGAGGCCCAGACAGGGTCACACACAGGAGAGACAAGATGAGCACCAAAAAGAACAACTATGGGCCAAGTACTCACTGGGGAGGCAGAGACATTTCCTTTGGAGGTTCAGAGAGGCCAAGACACGTGCCCAGGATCACATGGTGGAGCTGAGGCTCCAAGGTCCCTGGGGACAGAGGGGCACTCACCCCATGTTTGAGTGCCTCGGGCGCCGTCCATTTGACTGGCAGCCGGCTGGAGTCTAGCCCCTTCCGCTCAGCTTTGGCCAGGCCAAAGTCGCTGACCTTGGCCACCAGGTCCTCAGAAATGAGGATGTTGCGAGCAGCAAGATCTCGATGCACCAGCTTCTTGCTCTCCAGGTACTCCATGCCCTCGGCCACATGCCTGGGGAGGGGGCAGGGCATAGGGGCTCCAGTGGCCAGGTCAAAAACTCCCAAGGCCAGGCTCCTTTCTGCTCTGTGCCTTGGTTTCCCCTTGACCTTGGAAAGTTTCCTCCCTGCCCTCCAAGGGCCCTACTCACAGGGAAAACTGCAGAAGCTGTGGGGTGTTCACAAGGGCCCGGCCCCGAGTCCGTAGAAAGTTCACCAGGTTGCCCTGCGGCAGGTGGGGACATGGGACTAGGGTTTGAAGCTTCTTGGCTGCCTCCCCAAGCCCCGCCTGCACCCCATCGCCACCATACCTTGCTCACGTGCTCCATGACGATGTAGAGCCCCTGGTGCAGGATCACACCCAGCAGACGCACCAGGTTCTTATGCTGCATCTTCCTGTGGGGGACAGGTGGGGGGTGGAGGCACAGCCAGAACCCCCAACCCCAGCGCTTCTGATCCCTACCAAGGACTCACGTCATGACCGCTGTCTCGTCCAGGAAGGCCTGGGCCGTCACGTCACACTTGATGTTCTTCACGGCCACCTTCTGGCCCAGGTACTCGCCCTGCAGGACCGCTGCGGGGTGGGATGGAGACCAGGACCCAGCAGAGATGGGGACAGACACGGGGACATATCCACTCACACTGACCCCCATGTACACCAGCACAGCCTGTGTCCCCCGGGCCTGGAAACCCCCTAGTCCACACAAGCTCCAAACCCCTGATCAGAGAAAATCTAGGGGTCTGTAAACTCTGGTCCTAGGGCCAAATCCAGTCCAGTCATGTTTTTTGGCAAGGTCCAGGAGCTCAGAGTGATTTTTACTTTTTTTTTTTTTAATTCTCACCTGAGGATTTAAGAGAGAGAGGAAGGGAAAGAGAGAAACATCAATTGACTGCCTCCCATAGGCACCCCAACCAAGGCTTGAACCTGCGACCTAGGTACGTGCTCTGACTGGGAATGGAACCTGCCACCCTTTGGTGTACAGGATGATGCTCCAAAAAAAATAAGCCACCCAGCAGGGCAGTTTTTATGTTCTTAAATGGTTTAAAAAAATCAAAAGCTCCTGGACTGAGTGTGGGCCTACGAACCAAAGGGTTACCAGTTCAATTCCCAGCCAGGGCACATGCCTGAGTTGCAGGCCAGGTCCCCAGTAGGGGGCGCATGAGAGGCAATCACACATTGATGTTTCTCTCCCTCTCTCCCTCCTGTCCCTTCTCTCTAAAAATAAATAAAATCTTAAAAAAATCAAAAGAATGTTATTTCATGACACATGAAAATTATAGAAAATACAAAATTCAGTGTCCACTAATTAAGTTCTAGTAGCACGCAGCCACACCCATTGGTTCGCCTATTGCCTGTGGCTGCTTTTCTGTCACACACACAGAACTGAGCAGATGTAACAGACTGGCCTGTGAGGCCAAAACTATTTGCACTTCGGCCCCTTACAGAGAAAGACAGCAGATCCGAGGCCCAGAGCTTTCCAGAATAATCATTTCAGGAACTGGCATTCCAAGCAGACAGACCAGCATGTACAAGAGCCTGAAGCGTGAGGGACTCACGTCCACTGGACGCTCGCCTGGGTTAATTCGCTCCTCACGACAGCTGTTGTGGACCCCTTTCCCAGAGCAGGAAACTGAAGCTCAGAGAATGGAATGGTTTGTCTTCAGCCGCCCAGCAAAGTAGGTATTAAATATGGATGTGAATTCATCTCAATGATTCCAAATTCTGAACAACCCCCCACCTGCTTCAGCCCCCCAGCCTATGCCCCCACTCACCTCCAAACTCCCCCTCTCCGATCTGCGTTCCCAAGGTCAAATACTGCAGGTTTAGTAACCAGCCAGCTGTGAGGCAAAGACCTGGTCAGAGGGGTGACAGGCTTTCCCAGCCCCTCCCTTCCAGGGCGCCACCTGGAGAGACCAGGTGGTGTCTCCCACAGCACCCAGCGGCGGGCACACATTCGGTGGCCATCGTTCCCAGCCATGGTCCAAGGGCATGTCTGAGGCACCGGCTCCTGGCACCGGTTATCATCTGGTGGAAGGCAACACAGCCTCCCCTTTGGGGCTGCCCGACTCTTTTGTGTGGAGACTGCGTCCCTCCAATACCCTGAGGGCTCTTCCTTTTAAAAGCTTCTGGAACCTTTCGGAAACTTCCAGTGCTCTAAGTCACAATCTGCTCTAGCCTCCCTGACCCCTAGTCTCTAGCAGGCCCGTGTTCTCCCCCACCTTCCCCTCTCGCAGCTTCTGCAGGCCTCTCCCCTATCTAAATCAGGAGCCCTTAGGCACAGCTGCCATCCCCAAGGTGTCCAGGTTTTCCCAGGACAGACACATGCTTCCAAGGAGACAGCCAGAATCATCAGGTTCAAAAGACTGTCGGGGTGGCTCTGGTTGGGGACCTTTGCTTTGGGACTTCAGTATTGATGATTTCGCTACGAGGAGGCTGGAAAGGCCTTTCAGGTGAAAGGCACAGAATGCACAATGGACTGGCAACACGAGAGGAAATGAGTCACAACCAGGGGGACTTGTGAATGGAGGAGGGGCCATGTAGATGAGGCAGGAAAGAAGTTCTCAGCCACAAGGGGAAGTTCTGGAAGGTAGCAGAGCTGCAGGGTCTCTCTTCTTACTGCAGGGTAGCAATGTGGGGGGTTTCAGGTAGCAGGTTGCCTCTGGGGGCTGAGGAGCAGGAGTCAGGAGGCAGGGGAACTGCCCCCCTGAAAGGAGATGGTCTGATGGCGTGAAGGGGATGTGGGAGGGTGGGTGGGTCGACGTTTGGCCAGGTTTCAAGTTCAGGTGACAGGGCAAATGGTGGGGACAAGGGAGAAGCAGCAGGTGTGGGAATCCGCTCAATTTGGGGCTGATTGGCATCTATGGTGCCCCTGCCTGACCCAGGGGCAGCCCAGGCCTTCCACCACAGTGTAATGCGCAGGTGCTGTGGCCTGGGCCGTGCGCCAAGCCCCGGGGCGCTCCCTCCCCAGGTGGAGCAAATGTGGGCAGCGAGGGTGCAGACTCCTACCCTTGGCCAGCTCCTCCTCTGCCGATTTGGTCCCCTGCTTCCTCTTGGGTTTCATGAGTTTTGTGCAGATGGCCCCCTTGTCCTTGCTGTAATGCTGCAGGGTAGGGTGAGCAGAGGTGGCTGTGAGTCAGACCCCTTTAAGCAGGGGCACCCCCGCATCCTGTCCCCTTCCTGGAGGTGGGCTCTGGACGAGGTGGGCAGGAGCTGGTAAGGAGAGGGGTCTGGTTGCCCCAGGATGTGTTGGGCTGGTTTCCATGAGAATGGGGAAGGGTAGGGGCAGTCTCTGGATTACTGTCAGCTTGGAGGTCCTTGGAGGAGCCACTCAGTCCTTGCAGGTGGGACCCGGAGGGCTCCGACCAACTCTATGGTTGGTGGTCCATGGGAACCAGCTCCTTTCCCACATTAGGGAGCCTGTGGCTCTGTGGGCCCCTATGTCATTACAGCTGGGATGGGGCAGGGCCTGGGGGACATGCGGCTCCAGGGTCCAGGTGTACCTCCACCATATCCATGAGGTTGCAAAAGCAGATGGCCTCATCTATGGTCAGGTGGCCGTCGCGGTGCAGCACGCGGTAGTGGAACACTTCTTGCAGGAAGCTCACGCACAGCACGTAGTCACCAGGATGCCGCACTGACTCTCGCACCAGGAACAGCCCATCCTCCGGCGGCTGCAGCAGCTGCACTGCCTCGTGGCCCGAGATCTTCCCATGGAACCACCTGCAGTGGCAGGAGGGTGGGTTGGGTCCAGCTGGCCAAGCCCTCCTGAACCCCCATCCCAGGGCTCACCCCACAACTCACGGCATGAGGCTGAGTTTGGAGTCAGCTGAGAGGGCTTCACGTTCCCGAAGAGCGCCCGCCGCCAGCAGCCCCTCTTGCCCACTGGTATGGTGCTTGGCTCGATACCAGCTCTTGCTCTGCCAGAGAGGGAGCCGGGGGTCGGTGTGGTGGCGGAGGGGTTGGGTGGGAGCGGGTTATTCCTGGCAGAGTCCCATCCCCAAACACACCCAGGCCCCCAGGCCACAGCTCACCTCACAAACCTCCAGGATGGTGACCACGTCGCCCTTGCGGAAGGCCAGCTCTCCGGGCTTTGGTCGCGTGTGCTCACACTTGGTGATGCATTGGGTGCCTGGAGCCCAGCGCCTCTGGGTGGGAGGCATGGGGGAGAGGGGCAAAGGAGGCATGAAGGAGGTGCCCTCCCCCAGAAAGAGATGGGACTGAGACAGAGAAAACACAAGAAAGGGGGAGAAGAGGAGAGGACACAAGGAAGGGAGCAGCTGGCAGGGGTACCTTAGTCACAAACAGCGCACTCGGAGCAGGTCAGGAAAAAAAGGTGAAGGAGACACAATGTCAAGTGACAGAGAAGACTGGAAGACACCAGCTAAAGGGGACCTGGGTCGGAGTATTACGTGCCCCCTCACCCATGGAGCCGGAGTCCTGTGGGTGTGGACTGAGCTGAGGAAGGGCCAAGGACCCAGGAACCCAGGCTGGGGGTACTCACTGTGGGCATCCTGGCTGGATGGGCAGGGGTGCCAGGCGTGGAGACAGCGAAGGCTCACCTGGGGAGGGGGCAGAGACCAGCTGGAGAGCACAGATTCAAGCCAGACCAGGGCTCTGGGGGCCACCACCACCACTACCAGCCCAGGCCAGGTGGAGGCAACAGCCAGGGGCATCCCCAGGGGGAGTCCCAGACATTGGCTCTCCCAGCCCTTCTGGAAGGTGGCCTTTCCCTGGGGGAGTTCCTTCAAAGCCATGAAACATCAGTGAGGAAACCGCAGAGCCTAGCCCCATCGTTGTTCCCAAAGGGGAACTGAGGACTGGAATGGACACAGAGCAAGTGGTCACAGGCTGGGGAGGAGGGGGGCGCCTGGCTCAGACCCCAGTGGCCCACATGGCGCATGGGGAGCTTGGTGCCACCTAATCAAGCCTTGTTCTTCCTCTTTTTCGGTGAGTAGGCAGGAGCAAGACAAATACACAATGACTCAAGGTCATTCCCAAGAAACTCTGACCCTATAGTGGGACGGTGCCACCCTGCTGTCCTCATCTGGCTGGCTAGCTGAGCCTTTCTAATTCCCCCACCCCACCCCACGGGAGGACGGACACAAAGGACCCCCACTGCTGCTTAGGTGGGGACTTTTTCACCCCCCGGCCTCCCCCACTGACCACACCACAGGTGGCTGGGCAGTGGGACTTGTTCCAGGGTTAGGCTCTGCCCCTCCAGCGTGCACCCTCATAAATTCCCAGCCCTACATGTACTCACACGCATACCGATCCATGTACACACGAGCACACAGAGAAACACATGGGGCTTGGACACAGGTGGATACAGGTACCCACAGGCACGCAGGTATGCAAGCAAAGGCACGTCCCCCTAGAGACAGGTGTGCACACGCATCTACAAGTGTGTACACACACACAGATGCTCAGACATCTGGAAATGTATCTGTCCACCCCTCTCTCAACACATACAGAACCACATTTGAACACCTGGGCGCCATACGCTGGGCCACCCGGGCACGAAGAGCTACACGCAGGGCCGCGCACACGCATCTCGGTCACACGCGCACATCCCTCCACGTGTACGCGCGGGTACACACACCCAGGCATTCGCAGACGCGCACACCTCCCACCCAGGAAAATACCCCCCACCCGCGCCTGAAAGCTTCTAACCGTCCCCACCCCAGCCTCATACCCGCCACCACGCGCCCCGGACGCATATACTTGTGCGCACACCAGCTCCTCTCACGCACGCCTGAGCCTCCCCGGAGCCCTCCGGTTCTCAACGCCCCGTGGTCTTTCCCCACATCCCCGCTGCCCGCTCACCTGCTCAGGGGGCGTCTCGGGGCCGCACTCTGTATCCGCCCCCAGGAGGGCCCCCGCGCGCTGGCTGCGCACCCCGAGGCTGCCCCGGCTGCACAACTTGGAGCAAGTTCCTCCGTTTCCTCATTTTGGGCGGGGGGAGGTGGTTTGGGGTGGGGGGAGCAGGAGACGCCGCGGCCTGAAGGCCCTCGCGGGTCCTAGCGCCGGTCGCACTGCGGTCTGCTCTGCGCACGCCGCCGGCCCCTCCCCGCCCCGCCTCCGCGGTTCCCGGCACCTCCCCAGTAGCCCGGGTGGGGAACTGCAGGTTCTCAGGGGTTTCTTGCCGTTTCCTGGCCTGGAGCCTCGGGGCGAGCACACTGCCCCCTGCCCATCCCGGGAGGCAGAGGCCTTGGACCGTGGAGCAGGTGCCGCAGCATGCGAGGGAAGGGGGGTGCGTGAGTGAGCTGCCTGTTGGGGAGGTAAGCAAGCCGCAGAGTCCAGACGACACAGTGGACCCTCTGACTCGGCATTCCAACACCCTCATTCAGCTTCTCTGCCAATGGAGACTCATTTAACTAATCACTTGTTGCTATAGAGGGCTGTTGGTGCCTGGTGCAGAGAAAGCACCCCAAAAATGTTCACCACTATGTCAGTGTCATCATCATCATCATTAAGGGAAAACTGGGGCTTCAGGAAAAAAACATGTGGAACTGGAGGTCTCCAGGTGGAGCAGCTTTCTTTTGGAAAATAAAGGTGGTGCCTGACCCAGGGTCAACCCAGCTGTGCCAGAGGCAGGACTGCCCCTCGCTTGGCCTCCCTTTCCTCCGCTGCAGGGCCAGGCAGTGCTGGCCTCCCTCCCAGAGGACAGCTGGATGAGCCCTGGATGGCCAGGGCACTGGGCACCAGCCCCAGAGATGGCTCCGTGGGCTCCCTTACCGATCCTTCTATGCAGGGGTCCACTTGGTCACTGAGGAAGCTGACCCGGGGAGGGTAATGAACCAAGATGCCCAGATAGTGCAGGTCCTCTATTGCCCTTCTGCTACTCCAAAAGGTTTAGGGGCTATGCTTCCAAAGCACCATGGGATTTCGGGGAACAGTGGCCCAGTTCTTAGAATCACAGAATATCCATATTGTGCAATATGATACGACAAAAACTAGGAAACTGTGTATTAAAGTGTATTAAGGTTTTCACAGCTGTTGAAAACCACCACCACCAGGATGGGACACAGTGCAAACGGTGCGATCCCATTTTTGTCATATAGGAGCGAAGGAGAGAGTAAATTGGTGGGGAAAGTTCCAGAAGGGAACCCTCCAACTGGCAGCAAGGTTGTCCCCAGCAAGGGAGGTGGGCCGGGGGAGCCGGTGGGAGAGTCCACCTTTCCTGCCCGGCGGTGTGATTTATCAGTGGTGGCAGTGTTTGCACAGAGGGTCCTCTGGGGACATCCCTGCTGAGCAAGGGCTCCCTGTGCTCACAGATCCCCCTGAGAGCCCCAGGAGTCTCAGGACAGCTTCTCCAGGGACCTGTGGGACAGGCCCCCTACCTCCTCCCTCCCAGCCAGCAGCATGGGGCCGCGATTCTGCAGCTGGCATTCCATCAGGTGATGAAGGCCCTCCGTACATGGCAAACCATGTTTGCTTGCCAAAAATAGGAATTCGGCCTGAAAATAGCCAAAGCAGAAACCCACAGCATCGTTAGGTTCTCACCAGAGACAGCTGTGGCCTCAGCCCCGACAGGAGCTGACGTCTAGGAGTTTAAGATGCCCTGGCGCCCATGGAGACTCTCCTGGCTGTAGGCAGAGAGACAGGAAGACCGGGCTGGCTTTCTCCCTCTGTGAATGGGTACTTAGTGCCTGAGTAAACCCCCATCCTGCCCAGGACCTTCGGGGGTCCTTGTCCCATGATTAGAGGAAGCAAAGGTGTTGAGACAGGGAAAGGACAGACTTAAGGAGACAGCATCAAGTGCTGAGCCCCAAAGGGCTGGCCTAGTGTACAGGAAGCCCCTCAGGGTGTGGGCACGGGGCACTGAGCGGTGCCTAACTCTACTGGGGTAGATTTGAGTTCATGGTTTGTTTGGGTCAGAACTATGGAAGAGGTGAGCTCCCCATCCCTGGAGGCATCCAAGAATTGGCTACTTTGAATTACAAAGACTCGATGGGTCTTCCGGTCCCCAGAGGTGGCAACACTAGTTTCTCCTGCCTGCTGCCAAGAGCTGGGGGACTCACCAGCTCTCGCTTGAAGCTGCATCAGTGGATCAGGCTCCAGAATTCCCCCGCCCCAGGCTCCTCACCCTCCATATTTCAGTCCTGCCAATTTGAATCCAGAAATTCTTTGACCCTCCCTGACCCCACATCTGCTGCAGGATGGTGACGCAGCAGCCCCCTCCCCCATCTGGGCTGCCTCCAGTTTCTCTCCTTGCTACCGTTCACCTCCACTTCATCACTAAGGGAGGAAAATGTGACTGTGGTCCTTCCGTGCTCTAAATCCCTCCATAGCTCCCGCTGCCTTCAGGTCAGAGCCTAAAACACTCAGTCTGACATCCAGAGCTCTTCATGTTCAGGCTCCAGCTGCCTCTGTGGCCTCGTCTGCTTCTGCTCCCACCAAGCACCCGACAGCCTGGCAACTCCGAGCCGCAGGAGTTCGTGTGCTCTTGCACTGCGGTCCTCTCTTGGGAATGCACTTCCTCCACTGGCCGGCATCTTCTTCTCATCCTCCTGTGCCCCTCTTGACTGGCCTCACTTTTATGAAGCCTTCTCAGGCACCCCTACCCTTCTCAGAGCCAGACCTCACTTCTATGTCCTGAAAGAGTCCCTCTTCTCACTGTGTCATCTCACTGTGTGATGGGGCAGGGGCCTGGCCTTGGTGACTGAACCTGTCAGCCTACCTGAGAAGGAGCCAGCCTGGAGGAAGCAGAGCCAAGAAATAGAGAGAGAATCTTGCAGGAAGAATTCAAATCCTTGGATTTAGCCGCCCCTGGAGTTCACTCCATGCCTAGTGTAGGAAGTCAGTTGTTGCTTTTTGATTGCTCAGGAAGGGGTTTCTGCCCCTTGCGACCAAAAGAATTCCTAATACTAAAATGGGACCAGAGTGCGGTGTTGAAATGGACGGTCTCTGTGATGTGGAATCTGGGAGTCAGATGAGGGATATGAATTTCTTGGGTGTCCCTTCCATGAGCTGATAAATCCGCCTTCTGTGCACAGGATCGGGGGTGCTGGCTTCTGTCACTTGCAGCAGAGGAACCGGGAGAGACCCACCTTGTTCCTTCACCTGCAGGCCTTTCTTTTGCTCCCCCAAGTCTCCCTGTTCTTCACATCTAACCTCCTAGTTTGACTTTCGTGATGTGCCTAACCCTCTAACCCTCTGCTCCTCGAACTCCTGGAGATTTGGGGCGCCAATCCTCTCATTCTGAAAACTTTTAAAGACATTTTATAGATTTGAGAGAGAAACATTGATTTGTTGTTCCATTTATTTATGCACTGATTGATTGATTCTTGTATGTGCCCTGACCAGGGATTGAACCCGCAACCTTAGCACCTTGGGATGAGGCTCCAACCAGCTGAGCTACCTGGCCAGGGACCAATCCTCTCCTTTCAGAATGGGAGCAGCTGACACTCAGAGAGGCAAGGCCGCTTGCCTGTGGCTGATTGGGACTAGATGTGCAGGACTGTAGACATCTCCAGTGCAGTAGTAACTTCTCAAAGGCAGGACATATTTCTTTTTTTTTTTTTAGATTTTATTTATTTATTTTATTTTTAGAGAGAGGGAAAGGGAAGGAGAAAGAGAGGGAGAGAAACATCAATGTGTGGTTGCCTTTCTCATTCCCCTTACTGGGGACCTGGCCTGCTACCCAGGCATGTACCCTTGCTGGGAATCGAACTGGTCACCTTTTGGTTCACAGGATTGTGCTCAATCCATTGAGCTACGCCAGCCAGGGTGGCAGGACATATTTCTTATTCTTCTTTAGAAATATGGATGAAAATCATTGTAGGCAATTAACAAAGGGAGTCATGCCACAGGCACTTTACATTAGTGCATTAGTTAAGGTTAGGATTGGCTACAGGGCATGGAAGACACCAAGTGCTGGAGGCTTGAATTAAAAAGGAATGCTCTCTGAGAAAGGCAATCCTGGGAGTGTCAGGGACCCAGCTCCTGACGTGGTGCTGCTCTGCCTTTCTCACCACTCGAACATCCACCTCTTGATCAAAGATGGCTGCTGGGGCTCCAGCTATCCCACCTCCATTCCAGCCAATAGAAAGCAGGAAGTTGGCAGAGAAGGGTACACCTCTTCATTTAAAGACTTTTCTAGCCAAATACAGAAGTAAAGAAAGCTGTAGCCTTTGCAACAGAGGCTAAAGAAGATGGGAAGCAGGAATCCTGGCTTCCTCTTTCTCAGAATTCTCAGGCTCACTCCCACCTCAAGGCCTTTGCATTAGCTCTGCCTTCTGCCTGGGACACTTACCCAGACATACCCAACACTGCAGCAACCCTACAGAATATTTCAACCTGGGAACACTTCACATCCCCTCTCCTGTAGCTCCATGGAGCTGCCATGGCCTGACAGAACATATATTGTACCTGTTTATCTTGTCTCCTGGCTGTGTGCTTTGTAGAACATCAGCTCCCCAGTGCAGGGACTTTGGATGGTGTTGTTCACTGCTATGTCTCAGTACCTGTCACACAGGTACTTGCCTGACGGCTCAACTCTAGTAGAATATATTTTTTAAGCCAATGAATATTGGGAGGGGAAAGAACAAGCAGTGCCTGTCACCTGTGGGGCAAGCACTCTCGTACCCATTTCATAGATGGGGAAGCTGAGGCTCAGAGAATGCTGAGGCTCACCCTAGGTCACAGGATGTAGTAGGCTGGGCTTTGAACCCAGGCCTGTCCAGCTCCAAGGCCCGTGTGTTGGTGCATCACAAGGTGTGGAGCACGTGATAACCCCCCAAAGAGAATGTGTCCACAATCTTGCTTTCTAGATCTGGAAGGCAAGCAGGGCAGGGCAGCTGCAGCCAGATGTGGGGATGGCTCAGCTGAGGCACACGGCCAGATCAGACTGTCCCAATTAGCACATCTTTAAATTTAGCTTTCCCCACCCTGCTAGGGGACTCAGGGATTCAGTGGAGGAACTCTCTGCTCTTTCGAGGAAAACTGCTGCATTACTAGCTTTGCAACCAGAGCAGGCTGGATCATTCTCCACTTGTGGAACAAAGGGCGCCTGCAGGCATCCTGCAAAGGGTGCCGGAGGTGATCTGTTTTTGATGTGCAAGGCTGTCTGCTCTCCCCCCACACCCCTCAGCTAGCCTTCCTGGTACTGTGGGTGGAGCCAGACATACCATTTCCCGGCCACGCTTGCAGGTTCACGCTGTGTGAACTGGGTCCATGTCACTTTCTGGCGTACAACCTTCCCATGGCACTGCTGCTGTGTTTAGGATGAAATCCAAGCTCTTCACTGTGGCCACTGCCTGCCTGGTCCGGCCACAGCCACTGTCACCTCTCTGCTGTCAGCTCCCTTCATTTCCTGGCTCACTCCTGGTCCTCAAATGCTCCAGGCACAGTCCAGCCTCAGGCCCTTTGCAGGTGCTGTTTCCTCTTCTCTCGTTATATCCTGTCCTCAGCTCCTCTCAAGGCTGGCCCCTTCTCAGCATTTCCGGCTCCACCAGGAAACCGTTTCTGACCCCCCATAGTGAACACCCACCGTCCAAGCCCAAACCACTGCTGCCTTGCCTCACTCACCCTGAAGAATGTGTGCTCCCTGAGCAAGGGTGGGGGCTGCCCCGGCTTGGGCAATCATTTATCTCTGGAGCCTGGCACACAGTAGGCCTCACAGAGCAAATGCACAGAATTGTATGAAAGAGTAAAGGCCAAGGAAGGGGAGTGGAGGACCCACAAGGTACCACAAGGCAAGATGTGTCTGCCAGAAGATGTCCCCAGGCCCCTGCCTGGGCC
Source organism: Phyllostomus hastatus (assembly GCF_019186645.2). Taxonomy (NCBI): domain Eukaryota; kingdom Metazoa; phylum Chordata; class Mammalia; order Chiroptera; family Phyllostomidae; genus Phyllostomus; species Phyllostomus hastatus. The sequence continues at coordinate 2,719,514 of NW_025333640.1, read as the reverse complement.
TCTCCACCCTCCGTGTCCAGACCTCACCCCTCTAACTCCAGAGCCGGCAGACCTTCTCTGTGAAGGGCCAGGTGATCTCTTGCCTGATGGCTCAACTCTGCCTTTGTAGTGCAACAGCTTCCATAGATAACATGCATGGGACAGGCGTGCTATGTTCCAATCACATTTTATCACGGATGCTGAAATTTGAACTTCATGTACTTTTCACGTGTCATCCAATAGCATGGCTCTTGATTTCTTCCAGCCACTTACAAATGTGAAGAACCATTTTTAGCTCACAGAATGCATAAAAACAGATGGTAAGTGGGCTGTAGTTCGCTAACCTTTAGTCTCTCTGTCTTTATTTTCTTATGAATAGGCACACTTGAAAATTTACTTGATCTTGTAGGTGCACCTCTCCATCTAAACATGTCGGTATTCACGGCATGTGGCAGGCTCAAGTGCTCTTTTAACTGCAGTTTATAAAGCTCCCTGACTTAGCAATGAGCCCTCAAGTGTATGTATGTTTTCTTCTTATCAAAATTAATAATAGCAATATTTGTAGTGTTTTGCTGTGTACTTCAGACTGTGCTAAGTTTATAGAGCTGGTTTTTAAATATTTATTTATGTGTAGGGAGAAGAGAAGGGAGCGTGAACAAAAGGGACAGAAACACCGATGTGTGAGAGATACGTCAACTGGTCGCCCCTCACACACCCTCAGCTGGGGACCTGGCCTGCAACCCAGGCATATGCCCCGGACTGGGAATCGAACCGATGACCTTTCGGTTTGCAGGCCAGCACCTAATCCACTGATCCACACTAGCCAGGGATAGAACTGTTTTTAAACGAAGCATGTATGCTCCACTCTCAAAGGGCTACTATTGCTGCTTCTATCAGCTATTTCTTTGGTATTTGCTTCCATATTTCAAAAAATAGTTTACAAATCTCTTGTCGGTTGGACGTTGCCCACTGACTTCTCACTCGGGAAGGCGGAGTATTCGCTCTCTTAGGCGTGTTGCTTTCCCAATAGTTTTATCACAATTTTTGGCTAAATGAAAATTTAGTGCTTATGTTATATGAAAGTATTGTTCACGTGGTACGATGTACACTAAGAAACACTTCTGTTCTAGGACTTATTTTTCTCCTGGAGTTACTTTAGTCTGTGTGTCTGCGGCTCTTCCATCCCCAGCCTCCCCAGTGGAAACGACTCTGCTCCGGGCTGGCTATGCCCAGCTGGGGCCCTGGCCTCTCTCCTCTTCACGACTCAGGGATGTCTGGGATGCGGCACCTATTTCTTGAGTCCAGGCCCCCGTTTCTTGGTTTGTGCCCTTGTTTTGAGAAGGTGCACCCCCTGAGCCTTTCCAGACAAAGTGTCTCCTTCCACTGTCCCTTGAGATCAGTGGCTTGACTGAGGATGGCGTGCTGGGTGCTGGGTAATTTCTCTCGCTTCACGCCTTCCAGCTTCCGGTCTCAGGCGGTTGGGTATCTGAAGCTGTCCTGCTCCCTCATCCTCTGCTTTACCCACGTCTGTGTTTTTCTCTCTCTCTCTCTGAAAACATGCAGCGTCTTCTCATTCTCCACATCCTGCGCGTCTGCAGTGTGGTTTGGGGGGATTTCTGCACACATCGTGCTGACGCCAGTGGGCTCTGCTGGTCTCCCACTCCTGGCGGACTTTCCTGGAGGACGTCACCGACGGTTCCTTCCACTTCACTGTCTCTGTTCTCTCTTTGCGGGACTCTCCTTTGTCACACACAGGTGCTTCCTGGATTGCTCTTTTAATTTCCTTGCCTGCATTTTTTTTCTTTTTGTCTTCTCATTTCTACTTCCTCATCCAACCCTTCTGTTGACATTTTAATTTTGATTTTCAGGCTTTTAATTTCCAAGGGCTCCCTCTGGTTCTTTGAATGTTCCTTTTCAAAAGGCAGTCTAAAACTTGTTTCCTGGCTCCTGTGTCTTCTGTAAGCTCTCCGAGGTTCAATAATACACCCAAGGGTCTTCCTGCAATTGCTTTTTTCTGTTGTCTCTTTCCTCCACGTTACTTTTCTCTCTCTCTTTGGGTTGTAGTCTCTTCATTGGCTAGTATTTATTTATTTATAATGTTTTTTTTTTTAAATTTTTAGAGAGAAGGGGAGGGAGAAAGAGACATGAGAAACACCATTTGGCTGCCTTCTGTGCACGTCCCAAATGGGGACCGAACCTGCAGCTGGGCTTGCGCCGTGACCAGCAAGCAAACCAGAGACCTTTCACGTTGTGGGACAATGCCCAACCAGCTGAGCCACACTGCTCAGGAGTCACTAGCTAGCATGTATGAGGAGAGTGCTACAGAGCCCACAGGAAGCTCATTGCCATGGGGGCAGCTTCCCCCCTACCTGCGCTGTGATGTTGCAAGGGCTGGCCACTGTAGGGGATGCTCCCAAATGTCAGCTGCATCTGCAGGGCTTTTCTCATGGCCTGATGGCCATTGTGCTAGAAGCTGCGATGAGGAAGGCACTGGGGTCACTGTTCCCAGATGACTTGCCCTTCAATCACTGGTTCTCACCCTCAACACTGCCCTCCACCATGCCCATGGCCCTGAGGCTGAGCCTTTCTCCATAGCAAGAGTTAAAAATGCATTTTATTACTGAGTTCTCCCCACTGCTCTGTAAGGTTGGTGCCACCAGTTTTAATCCACTTTTATAGAGTTTCAAGGAGGCCAAGTGAGCTGTCTAGACACCCCACAGCTAACACACGAAAGGGCTAATCTGGGCCCAGGGCCCCAAGTCACCCTCACTGCATGGAGTAACAACTTCTGGTTCATCTTTGGCTTCCCCCAGGGAGGATGGTGTTTGCTGATTGCATACTGAACAATTCCCCACATCCCTAGCGGTAGACATAGGGAAGACATACAAATGCCCACGGCATACAACAGGTGTCCCGTAAACACGGGTTGAGTGAATAAGAGAATGAAAGAAGTGGAGGAAATGTAAATGTCACAGAAGAAAACCTGTTAAACTTACGTCCGTGTGCAGAAAAGTGATTTTTAAAATGAGAAGGCACAGTCCTGCCTTGGGGGCGGTGCGTGGGGCTCCTTCCCCTGCAGAGGCAGGGAGACCGGCAGAGCTCTCCCGGGGCAGCAGCCCGCCCCACCCCCAGAAGCCTCAGATGCCTTCCGACATCACGCCTCCGATGAGAAACTCCGTTCTGGGGAGGCACAGAATCCTCACTGTTCAGAAACATTTTGCCACATTACAATTGATAATTTTTGGAAACAATCTAAATGTCTGACAGGAGGCGAATGTTAAGCAAATCAGCATATGTTCATTTGGTGGAATATTATGCAGCTATTAACAATTACATCTCTTCATAGTAGACAAAGTAAGTCTGGCTTATTTTACAGAGCACGACGCCCTCCAGGTTCACCCACGCTGTAGCACAGTCAGAACTTCCTCCCGTGTGAAGGCTGAGTGTTCCGTCGTCTGGAGGGACTACCTTCTGTTGATCTGCTCATCTGTCTGTAGATGCTTGGGTTGTTTCCACCCCTAAGCTGTTGTGAATGATGCTGCTGGGAACATGGGTGAGCGAGTATCTGTTTCCCAACACGTTTTATTTCTCCACACCTGGGCAGACATAAACAGGGTGCTACTCCCCCCACAATCCCCCGGGGCTGCCTTTCCCGCCCTGAGGAGAAACACAGGTCCTCGGCACGTCTGCTCAGCAGAGCCTTAGTCTACTCACCCAAAACATCTTCTCAGCCCTGGAAGCCAAACTAACAGAGAACCAAGGAGAAGATGGAGCCAACATTTTCCCAAATAAGCCACTGGAACCGGCTGAGCCTTGGAGCTACTCCCGCTGCCCAAGTGTGACTTATTTTTGGACGAGGGGACATGGTGCGTTTTCCTGGCTATTTTTCTGTGTTATCTGTGACTTTGCAGATGAAGCCAACAGATGTGCCCTTCCTTTTTTTGTCTTCTTGGGACTGCCTGCCAGGTTCTGCTCCAGCCCTGCCCACACACCTCACGTCATCTCACCCACACGCAGGCTGCTGTCTCCTAGCAACCAGGCTCACAGGCTAGCATCCCACAGCCCGAGGTCCTGCTCGCTGTCTCAGGCTGCTTCTCCCCTTGCAGCAGTCAGGCTTCCCAGGAGCCTGGCACAGTGCCTTCCTGCCGGCCCGTTCTGGAGTCCTCTGACCAGTGGAAAGAGGGCTGGAGAGATTAGGGAAGACCACTCTTCAGGCCTTGAGCAAGCTTATCGCCCAGACATTTCATCCATCTGGATCGAATACACAGCTAACCCACTGCTTGATTTGCTGTCGCATAGCCTAATTTTATTTATTTATTTTTGGAGTTACTGTGGGGGCAGATTTAATTTTCTGTCAACAGAACTAGTGTTGAACTACCTGGTGGCAAAGACAATATCCATCTTCCCCGGAGCCAGGGAGGGACTGGTGAACGGTGGGCGGTGTGTTTTCCAGGAGCTGCCCCGGCAGGATGTGAGGGAGGAAGTGAGTCTGCGAGTGGAGTGCGGTGTGCGGCAGGGCACAGGGCTTTGCACACAGGTGCGGCTGCGACGCATGCCTGCCAAGTCTTATCTGGAAGGCAGAGCCATTCTTCCGTTCCTTCATCGTACTGCCACTGCCTGACTGAAGCCTCTCACCCCGGCTGCCACAGTAATTTCTTGGGATGAGACAAACCAATGGTGTCTTCCTAACTGCCAGGAGGCAAATTGCTGTTATGAGGAGACCTGTGTTTGGGCATCTCGAGCGTGGCTTCAAGCCTTTAACATATTTACTGAGCTACTACTGTGTACTTGGTGTGTTCTAAACTTGGGGATAGCGTGGTGAGTGAGGTAGATATATTTCCTGTCCATAGAGAATTCACATCCTGGGGGGCAGATAACAAGTGATTTTTTTACATTTTTTAAATATTTTAAAAATGTTTATTGATTTTAGAGAGACAAAAAGGGAGAGAAACATCCATCTGCTGTTCCACTTATTGATGCATTCACTGGATAACTCCTATATGTGCCCTGACCGGGGACGGCAGCTGCGGCTTTGGTGTGTCGGAACGATGCTCTGACCAACAGAACTACCGGCCAGAGTAGATAACGAGTGATTTCAGTCAGTTATGTGGCAGGCTGAAGTGGTCAAGGAGGCCTCTCTGAGGAGGCAGCATGTGAGCTGAGACCTGAAGGAAGGGAAGAGTGATGGCCACACAGGTCAGGGGAAGAGCTTACTGTGCAGTGGGACAGCATGTGCAAAGGCCCTGGGGGCAGGAACGAGATTGGCTGGCCTGATGACCAGCAGCAACTGGTGAGTCTGAAGTGGAGTTATTGAGGCCGAAAGTGGCAGATTGGTTCTTGTGGGGCTTCTTTGGGATTCAGGATTTTATCCTGAGTGCAATTCCGAGTTTTACCCAGAGCTCTTGGCGTGGGAGGGTTGAAGCAGCCGAGTGACAGTGTGGATGGAGAATAGAAGCAGGAGTTCCTGAGCACAAAGGAACCCAGGTGGTGGTAGTGGCCAGCCTGGGCAGCTGGTAAATGGCAGAGTTGCCTGCCAGGATCAAAGGGAGAGAGGGGTGTGGGGGGTGAAGCTCCCCCTGTGAGGTGAAAGATGCCTGGACCCCGTCCCCATGCTTCGTCTGTGGGAGAAATGTGGTAGCTGGAACGCTCCCACCCAGAGCCCTGAGAGCCCAGCAGGGTCTCCTGTGCCCTGAGCAAAGGACTGAATGGTCCACATGAAAAAAAGCATTTATTCCCCTGCCCTCCAAGTTTCCAGGTAGCTCTACACAGACACCAGATGTGAAGCTGCACAGAGGCCATCCCTTAAACACAGACGCAAAATCAAAGGAATCGAGTGATTGTAGATCGAGCTGGCAAAAGGTGAGCTTTTCTCCTTTAATGCTAGCCAAGAAAACTGGTCACCAAAAAGGGAGGTTTGGACACAGCAGGACAGGGGCTGCGCAGGGGGCATGCCCATGCCCGCCAGTGCCAGGGCCGTGTCCACCAGGAGGTGCCCAACCCTGTGCCTTGCACTAGGTACAGCCCCCAGACCTGCTCCTAAGAAGCGAGTCCTGGACCCACAAAGGCTGGGCCTACGCAGGGAGGACAGAAGACACTGGGCAAAGCCCAGCCCCAGATAAGACATTACAGAGCAACTCCCCTGTAAGCAGAAGGCACTCAGTGGTTGGGGTGGGGTGGGAGTCTTGAAGTCAGGGCAGATTCAGGTCGCACCTGCTCCAGGGAGGGGGACCGAGGTGCACTCAGCCCTGCCGCCCTCCCCACAGCGGGGATGGGAGAGGAGCCCAGCTGAGGCCCAGCAGACCCGGGGATGAGGGGCCACTTCTGGGCTGGTGAGTGGGAGGGGTGGTGTGTTTGCAGCAGGCTGGGCCCAGGTGCACCCTAGGGATTGGCCCCCACCCTCAACTCTCCCTAGCCTGCCTCCCGGGGCTAGCCTTCAGGATGGCGGGTCCCGGATGGGTATGCCCTGGTGATGTTAAGTCCACGTACGTCTGGGGCAGCCACAGGAAGCAATTTATAAACCCATACCTGTAGTAGCCCCAGGTGAGTTTAAAGTTAGCAAAAAAGCCAGGGCTCAAAGTCACTGTGCTAGAGCTTCGACACCTTCCACGCAGCACTAGGGACACCTGCAGTGGCTGCCCCACCTGGAGGTTTTCGTCCCTGCGTGCTGCCATCTCACTGCTGGTCAGAGCACAGGCGTTTTCAGAGGAACCCGTGAGACTTCACTGGGAAGGAGAGCACAAGCGTCCAACATCGGGGATACAGTGTCCACTCAGTTGCAGCTCAGGTCCCGTTGGGGGGGGAGCGAGGCCACTCACAAGGCCCCTCTCCGCCGGGCTGGCCTGCTTCCTTGGGCCCTCCTCGGCCTCGTCCGCCTCCTGCGCCCTCTTCCTGAAGCGCAGCCCTGGCCTGCTTCTGGGCGGTGGCAGGGGGTCCATGCCCAGGATCTTGTGGATCTGCCTAAACGCCAACATGCGCAGGGCATGCTGGGGGCAGACAACCGGTCAGGACCCTCCTGCTTGTGCTCGGCTCACCCAGCCCCCGGCGTGGTGGCGCGCTGCCCTCCTGTCCTGGACAGCACCCCTCTGGCCACCGCCGAGCTCAGTTACCATCGGGCCTGAAGGGCTGCGCAGGGAGCCGCTCAGGCCGCTGCGGCAGGACTTCGCCAGGATGCCCCTGGAACTCCAGAGCTTCCTGCCTCACTGCAGGGACCCCAAATCCTGCATCGCCCAGTGTGGCTCTGATCAGAGGCAATTTGATTCTTTCCATTAAGATAATTTCTAAATGTCGGGCCCAATGTGATTTCTGTACCACTGGAACAATTTCTTATAAACTTACAAACCAAAGGGAAACCACAGACGGGGCTGCTTCTTTGCTTGAGGCTGGCCAGCCACAAGCTGGGTATATTTACAGAACACGGGGTGGCGGGGGAAGTGGGGGCAGCACACCAAGGACAGTCCTAGCCAGTGAGGCCCCAGGTCTGTGCCTTATCACTGTGGTGGCTTCAGCTCTGAGCCAGGCTGGGTGTGCCCCCAGAAATGGTCCTGTCACTCAGGGGCCACCCTCCCACAGGCCACCTATCTCTGCAGGGACAGGGAAAGGGAACCCCAGAACATTTTCTGGGATGCTGCATCGCTGAAAATGGGCTGGGACCAGGGCGATGCCCACCGCGTGGTTGAGCTGGCCCGGAGCCCGGGAGCCACAGGGGCTGGCCACCCTACCTGGGCTCTGGCTGTGATGTCTTCCCGCTCCTGGGGGGTCATGGGCCCGAGCACATCCGTCTGGTCTCTCTCACAGGGATCCTGGAGCCCAGGCCCATCTTTGTGAGGCGAGGTAGGGGTGGCAAAGAAGACAGAGCACCCTCATGAAAGGCTGCCACCACCAGGGGCCTGAGAGGATTCGAGCGTGGGGTCTGCGACTATGCCCCTCGGTACCCACGGCCACGCCTGGGGGGCACATCCTCACTGGCGCAGGCTCTCCCCTGGGGGGTCTCCCCTGGGCCACCCCCCCTCTGCCCCCACAAGCGCACTCCGCAGAGCCCCTTCCTGCTGCCGTGTGTGTGTGCCCGAGCACGTAGCTATATCACACCCAGTGTGTGTGCTCGCCTTTCACTCGACAGGATCCCATCCCATGTCACTAAACCAGCCGGAAAACGCCGTCTCTGTCCCTGCCACCTCCTGAGCGCGCGTGATTTCTCTTCCCTTCTGCTACTGGAGCCACACCGTGGCAAACCTCTCCACACACAGCCCATTTTCTGAGTGTCTGCTGGTTTCCTTGTGAAATTCTCCCACCAAGGCCATCACCCAGGGACAGCCAGGCCCCCAGACAAGGGGGCGGCCCTCACAGAATGAGTGCCAGGCCTACAGACAGGGGGCGCCCCCCCCGCCCCATCTGCACTGGACCTTTGCCCTCCTCTGCAGGTGAGTGAGTTCCACTTGCCACTGGGCAGTTCCCATCCCTCTGGGGGGTGGGGGATGTGTGTACACGTCTGGGACCCTCCTCCCATCCGGGCTGGACGCTGTTCTCGAGTGCTGGTAAGAGGCTCCCTCTGTGCCTCAGTCTGCTACACGCCCCAGTGCTCTGGGCTCCCCGCTGACGTGGACTGACCTGTCAGGAGCATCCCAGAGGCCACACACTCCAGGACCCGCCGCACGGCGTCCCCCGGGCTCAGGGGCCCCTTGGCGCTGCTCACAGCCTTCTCCACCAGCAGCTCCATGGCCTGGGCCGGGCAGGGGCGGAAAGGGAGACGCTGTGCCGTGGGGGAGAGTGCCTTGGCCAGCTCACCTCCTGCTGGAGGGGCTCTGGTGGGCTTGGCTAGAGGTCTCCAGGGGACCCCAGGATAGGTGACCCCTCCCAGCTCTTTCTCTAACTCCCACCCACCCTTGACTTCTACAGAGGGTGGCGGTCAATGAGGCTTTACCGCCTCCTGGTATGGCCACCAGCAGGTTTCTTCAATCTCTAACCCTCAGTTTCCCCATTGGCAAAATCCCATCAATAGTAACACTAAAAACTAGCACTTCAAGGGTTAAAAGAAACTTGTTCTCTGTGACCCATAGTGCATTTAGCCTGGGTCACAATGACTCTGTGGCTTGCTCAGATGTGTCTCCTCCTTCAAGGAGGCCACCCAATCCAGGGGGTTGCAAGGGCAGGGGACGTGTGCTAGTAACCCAGCATGAGGCTGGCCCCTATGCCATCCATGGTGCGGGGGTGCTAAGAACAATGGCCCCTGGACACTGGGCAGGAGGCAGAGGCCCTAGTGGGCACCTGAACCCTTGGTTTTGGAGATGGCCCTCATGAGTAAGGCCAAGGGTGACCCAGGGGCCCAGCTTGGGAGCAGGAGGAGACGGCAGGCAGCATCAGGCTGCGCACAGAATGCAAATGGCTCTCAGAGTTCAGGGGGCTCCGGCTTCTTTCCGAGAACAATGTGAACAACTAAAACCCCTACAGGTCGTTCCCTCCTGCACTGGCCAGGGGGTCGGCGGGTGGGTGTCTGAAATGAGAGTGGAACTCTCAGAGGCTGATCTACTGAGGGACAAAGCGTAATCCCACAGACAGGATGGGGGACCCCAGAGACGGTGGAGGCTGGGGGGTCTCACAACTCAGAAGTCTGGATATTCGGGGGGCATGGGGACCCTTGTACTCTGTTCTTCCCCCAACTCTGGGGGCTCTGGGGCCTACAGGTGGTGGGGGGATGGGGTATCAGAGCCACAGGGCGTCTCCCCTCCATAGGAGGCAGGGGTGGTCCAGAGGCCAGAGTGGAGCCAGGGTGAGCACTGGGCCCCTGACCTGGCCAGGCCCTCTGTGCTGACACTGCACATCTCCCTGGGACCCTTGCGCTGGCATGCTACCCAGTTCTGTCTGCAAGGTCGAAGGTTTAAGAATATATAGTCAAGTGAGGCTGTATCCAGAGCAGGCCTCTTCCTAGTGCCCAGAGACCCCCAAGACACCCCTACCATGATCTCCTGCTCCTGCGTACACAGGCTGATGCCAGCCCTTCCTGAGAATGCCAAGTGCTGGGGGCAGGGGGTGGGGAACGCCTGCCCAGGAGGAAATGAGGCCCTCGTGGGCCTCCCAGAGCAGGGATGGCTACTGGGTGCTGCCTTACCCAGGCTGGCAGAGCTCCCCAGGGGGCCACACGCTGGCAGAGGTCTCGAAAAACCCTGATGACAATGACACAGGGCTGTAGGCCGCTGGCTCGTGCCTTTGGGGGAAGAAGCACGCAGTTAGCTCTGGAAGTCACATGCACATGGGTGTGTGTGAGGCCAAGGGAACAAGGGCAGACCTTGGGGGAGGTGAGCTGGGCCAGGAGTCCTGTCCTCAGTAGAGGTGAGGGAACATGGCTTGAGGGAGGTGACTGGGGGCAGGTTCCACTCCCAAGTGGGCATGAGCCACACAACTAGCCAAGGAGGTGGCTAAGGGCGCACCCGACAGGACAGACATGTGTGACCCCTCCTCCCGATCCCGCTCCCCCTAACCTGGAACCACTTGGCGTGGCGGAGGGCGGCCAGTGACTGGAGACACTTTTCTGGGTTCAAGACATCTCCTGGATTGGGTACTTCCATTCCTTCTAGAAGAAAAGGGCATGTGGACAATGCCCTGTCCCACTTCACCTCCTCCCTGCCCACATGGGCTATGCCTCTCAGTTCTCAAGGACCCATTTTATTTATCAGAAGATACACGCTTCCTCCCAGATCCCCTTTCCTCTGGGGGACTACAAGGGCCAGAGAAACCATTCCTGTGAAAACCCCACCTCCTCTGAAGTTAGTGCCCACAAGGAAACGTTTTTAATGCTTATTACTGAGCACCTTCCGCACCAACTCCCTCGGTTAGCAAACTACAGAGCAGGTGGAAAACTAGGAACTAAGCCAGATTTCCAGAAACTTCCAAATGTATAATTAAAAGGGACAAAGTGGGTCAGATTTGAACACATCCCATCGCTGATGACAAAGGCCTCCGCGTCTGAGAAAAACGCAGATCCGTTTTTTCTAACTATTATTGTTTCAGGAATATTCTCATCTCATTCTAGCACACCTGGCTTACTTAGGTCACACGGTGGGTCTCAGGTTTCACTTTCACCCAGAAATATCCCTAGGGATCCGTGCTTCCCATGGTGGCGGGGGTGTGTCTTTGAAGAGGTGTTAGAAGCCACTCTCCCAGCAACCGCCAGCCGGGGGCGTGCACCCCTCAGTGAGGCTGACGGGCTCCTGGTGGTCACAGTCACAGAGGGGTTTCTGTGTCTCTTAATCTTTCCAGTTGGCTTCCATCTAGTGGCCGCAGATGTTTAACACCGTCTAACACTCCCAACCTCCCCTGTTTGTGTGTTTGAGCAAACCCTAGCCGGGCCTTCAGCTAGAATTTAATGGTGTTGTTCTTCGCCTCCTATATTGATTTTTTTAGCTAACTATTTATAACAACTGATAATGGCTTTCCATTAATAGTCAAAGGCTCTCCTCTTTAAAAACATGTGTTGAAATTAATTGATTTAAAGAAAAATGTTGGTAGTTGGTGGCTCTCAGACAACAATCATGAAGGGAGTTCAAGGATGAATGGAGTCCTGACCCATGTGGCTTAGTTGGTTGGTTATTGGTCTGCAGAGGAAAGGCTGCTGGTTCGATTCCCAGTCACGGTATATACCTGGGTTGTGGGTTTGGTCCCTGGTTGGGGCACACAGAAGAAACAACCAATGTTTCTCCCTCACATGGATGTTTCTCTCCCTCTCTTTCTACCCCCTTCCCCTCTCGCTAAAAATAAATAAGACCCTTATTTTTTCAGAAAAAATGAATTAATAGAATTTAAAAACTGGTCCTAGGGGCTGTTCCAGAAGGTCGCATGGCCCAGTGAGCCACAGGGTGCCTCCCTGTGGGCTAGCCTTCACTGTGTGGTGGTGACTCGAGGCCCTTGCTGCCCTCTGGCCTGGCCCAGCACCCCTTCCCACTCTCTCAGGCAACACCAATATACCTTATGCCCCTGACCCCCGCATCCCACACGAGCAGTGTTGGAACCAGCAGGGTCTGCTGTGACCTCTGCCATGGCCTCTGCCCTGGTCAGATGGACAATGTGAGCTCCTGGGCAACTGGCACAGCCAGTTTCCCAGGGGCAGAGCACAGGTGTCTGCACGGGCCTGGAGGCAAGGGAGGGGCGTGGTGCTGTATGGGGGGGGGGGCAGGAGCACACGCACAGCCCAGTTCTGAGCTCATCTGACACTATCACCAGTTTTCTTCCTCCGCTGCCACAGGCTCAGCTCTTATCTGACCAGCGGCATCCAGGGCTAACAGCAGCGCCAGAAGGCCGCACCCCCAACCCTCTTCCCCTGCCCAGAGCAGAGTCAGATGCTTCCCTAAGCCACCTGAGTATCTGTGGAGGGGGGCTGGACCGAAGGGCCCTGCTGCACCTCTGTCTGTGGAGGGGTCCTCCCGCATTAGGGTCGAGGTGACAGACACAGTGACCCGTATTCTGGGCTCCGCACAAGATGAGATGATGATGTTGGCTTCCGGGTCAGAGGAGACCTCGTACTTGTCCTCTGTCACCATCTGTGAGGTGCAAACACAACACAAGGCCACGTCACTCCAGCCGAGAGACGGGTGCAAACAGCAAGGACGTGTCAAGTCCGCAGGCCCTGTGCCAGGCGTCTGGAGCCTCTGTGGAACTGAGACAGAGCCCCGCCTTCCAGGAGTACACACATACAGAAATGCCTATATTCAGCCCTGGCTGAGAAGCTCATTTGGTCAGAACATCATCCCAATATACCAAGGTTGTGGGTTCAATTCCCAGTTGGGGCACATGCAAGAATCAACCAAGGAATGCATAGAGAAGTGGAACAACAAATTAATGTTTCGCTCTCTTTCTCTCCCTTCTTTTCTAAAATCAATAAATAAAAATTTAGTCCTGGCTGGTGTCGCTCAGTGGATTGAGCACAGGTTGCGCACCAAAGGGTCGCCAGTTTGGTTCCCAGTCAGGGCACATGCCTGGGTTGTGGGCCAGGTCCCCAGTAGGGGGCGTGTGAGAGGCAACCACACATCGATGTTTCTCTCCTTCTCTTTCCCCTTCCCTTCCCCTCTCTTTAAAAATTAATAGATAAAATCTTTTTAAAAATGTAAAAAATAAATACATATAGGTGACAAACCTAGCATATAAGGTGCCTTCATATGTAAAGAATGCCCTTAACAAAGATTAATAATAATAAAAACCAGCCATTAACAGAACAGATAGTTGGAAGAAAAGGAAACGGAAGTGTCCCCTTTTCACAATGACACAGATGACCCCCACAGTAAGAGAGAAGCAAATTAAAACTATAATGAGGTGCCATCATCACCTGTGAGAAGGACGAAACTCGAAGCCTGAGGCACAGTTGGGCTGGCAAATCCGTGCATCTTAGACACTGCTGGTGGAAGCTGACCTGGCAACACTCACCAGGAGCCCCAGGCTCGTGCCTCCGACCTGGTGACTCTGCCCTAGGATGAGCTCCCAACACGTGTGGAGGGGCATGTGCGCAAGGTTATTTATTCTGTGCAGCCTCAGTGGTGATGCAGAGCACTGGAAACAACCTGAACGTCCTCAGAGGGACACACACCTCCCTCTGTCCTGTTGGACACGACTCACTCCTCCCTGGTGCTTGCATCTGGCATCAGGCTTTAATCTCCTCACAGGAGATAAACTAGCATTAGCTTGCTATGTGTTTGTCTGTCTGCTCCAGACAGGGGCGGGAGCCCGAGGGTGGCCCAGGTCTGCACCCCAAGCTCACTAAGCCAGTAGGGGGAACGATGCAGAATTTTCACCAGGACAGGGACAAACACATCAGGAAGAAACCACCCTGGGGACTGACTGCTTTAACCAAGATGATCAACTTAAACCGTGACATGGTCTCACTGTTCCCCAGCTGTCAGGAGAAAAGTGCCATGACAACAACAGAGGAACTGCTCTCCGAGAAAACCCAGCCGATCTCCCACAATCCCTCTTGCCTCATGACTTACGAGGCTCCCTCCTCTCTGCACGGACTCTACCAGGCCGTCACCATGCAGCCTTTTAAATGGCTGGTTCGCATACTCGTGGTGGGACATTCACATTTTCCCAGTATTGCCCTGAACTCACTTCGTGAAGGAACCCTGAAGTTACCACTTCTTTCTCCTTACAACTGTTTACAAAACAAACAAACAACTGGTTTGTATCCAATAATGACAACCTCTCTTGTTTCTTAAAATCCTGTGGAAGCAAAGTCATCCCAGTCAGGGAGAAGGCGGGGCCCTGGAGGGAGGGCGGGCAGTCCCACCCCTCCCCACCTCCGGGAGATAGCCTCCCTTACCAGGAGTCGCTGGGGCAGCTGCTCGGTGACCCTCTGCAGCAGGGCACGGGTGGGCTTCTGGGAGCAGAGCAGGATCAGCTGCACGTTTCTGTCTCCCTGAAGGAGGAGGCCTTTCCCTAGGAGGCCGACCCGCACCACGCCTTTCAGGACCCGAGCAGAGGGGCTGGCACCGCTGTGGAGACAAACGCGCGATGCATGTAAGAGGGGTGGGGAGCCTGTGGCTCTGCCCTTGGGTCTGGGATGTCAGCAGCTCGCTGGGCCCTCGGTGCCTCAGCTTCCACATCTGTGAAAGGGCCCTTTCTGAGCCCCGTTTCTCAGAACGCACTTGACAAAAGGAGACATGAGAAGATATATTTGAGAAAAGCACTGGGAACCACAACAGGTATATTTTATGTGGTCAGTAAGGGCTGGTGGTTATTACTACTTCCTGCTAAACTGCATTCTGAAAAAGGCCAATGATGGCATCCCCCCCGCTCCCTGGTCCGTAGCCAGCTGGTGCCACCCTGGTCAGCCCATGGGTTTGGGCACCTTCTAGGCTGTCCCTGGGGTTGTTTCCCCCCAACCTGGACGTTCTACAAGCAGGCCCGTCGGAGGGCTCAGGTCACAGCACCCTAAGGGTGACCCCTGCTGCAGTTTTGCCTCTGCAGGTCAGGGCCAGCTTTCTGCAGTGCATCTGCCCCACGTCTGCCCTCCAGACCCTGGCCCTCTGCAGGACGGGGACACCCAAGTTCACTCCCTGGCCTGAGGTGCTCAGCCCAACCCACTGGGCCTCCTTGCCAACATCCTCTTCCACTACTGCCTCTTAGGCCTTATGCTCTAGCCCAGTGATTTTCAACCTTTTTCATCTCATGGCACACATGAACCAATTATTTAAATTCTGTGACACACCAAAAACATTTTTTTGCCAATCTGACAAAAAAATAGGCATAATTTTGATTTATAATAATAACAATAATTATTATTACCTACCCTTTTTGCTCCAAAGTGACTTTAAAAAAAAAATCAGGTGCCTATACTTGTATATAAGGATTTCTGGTACCAAAAATTACCCATGAGATACAACCTTATTATGTGATGTGACCAATTGGATGCAATTCTATTGTATGAGCCATACATGAGTATTTATGGTTCAAGATAAGGCATTCCCGCCGGGTGGCTATTGCTGTGTTGGCTGTTGTCCTTTTTTATTTGACAGTCTGAGGGAAAAGTCAATGCCCCTGACTAAACAGTCAGGTACTGCACGTTTTAAAAATTCTTGCAGCACACCGCTTGAAAACTGCTGCTTTGGCCCCAAGCCCCTTCCTACTTCCCTCCAGCCCCATGAGACTCAGTCCGCTGCCGCAGCTCCCAGGACCGACGCGTGGGGCGCCCTCACATGAGGGGTTTCTGCACAAATGTGCCAGCCTCTGCTCCAGAAGCTGCCACCCTCTCCTGCTACTCTCTGATCACCACTTTGTTGT
Source organism: Phyllostomus hastatus (assembly GCF_019186645.2). NCBI lineage: Eukaryota > Metazoa > Chordata > Mammalia > Chiroptera > Phyllostomidae > Phyllostomus > Phyllostomus hastatus. The sequence goes on along the minus strand of NW_025333640.1, from coordinate 2,703,779 downwards.
CTTTGGGACATTTCTTTTTTTTACATCAAAACATTTTATTATATAATAATACGTTATCACTGGCATATCCCAGAGATGTTTGTACATCTCAAGTTGTATTTGTAACGATGAATGTCATTGACAACTAAGAGGACCAATATATTGTTATTATTTTTTTTTAATAGGGGAAGCCATCACTTTTTTTTTTCCCTGAAGGGAAAGGAGGAAGAGAGGGACAGAATATTTGTGACATTTCTTAGGATGGGCGATAACCTTTTTTTAAACATATTTTATTTATTGACTTTAGAGAGAGAGAGAAACATCAGTTTGTTGTTCTCCTTATTTATGTATTCATTGATTGATTCCTGTATGCATCCTCACCAGGGATTGAACTCACAACCCTGGAGCACAGGACAATGCTCCAACTAACTGAGCTGGCTGGCCAGGGCAGGAGATAACCTTTTTATAAAAACCACGTTTATATATTCTTATCCATTTGGGGATCACAGAGCTCTAAAGCCCAAGGCCCGGGGGACCTGACTCTGGAGGCCACTGGCAAAATCCACAGCAGGGACGTCTGGATTAGGGGGCAAGGACCAGAGTCTGCAAGTGAGACTCATAAAGGCAGAGAAAGCAGAAAACAGAGGATGGGGGAACCTGCAGATATACAGACTTAGAAGTTTGTCAATGAATTTGGATCCCAATTCACACAACCTATAAAACAGAAAAACCAACCCCAGAACACCAAAAAAGCACGTTACGGTATCTACGGGACAACCAGAAATATCAACACTGACTGGATATTTGATGATGTTAAAGAATTACTGTTAATTTTTTTAGAGAGAGGGGAAGGGAGGGAGCAAGAGAGGGAGAGAAACCCATGTGTGAGAGAAATATCAATTGGTTGCCTCTCCCACATCCCTAACCAGGGACCTGGCCTGCAACCCAGGCATGTGCCCTGACTGGGAACCGAGCTGGAAACCTTTCGGTTCACAGGCCGGTGCTCAATCCACTGAGCCACCCCAGCCAGGGCTGTTAATTTTTTTTAAAGTATGATAATGGCATTATGGTTTTGTTAAATAAAACGTCCTTAATATCTAGAGATAGGTACCCACTAAACACTCAGAAAAGAAACACTATGAGATCTGATAGGATCTCCTTTTAATCTCCATGCAGGGGCAGGGAGGAAGGGCCAAGAGGTCAAGTGCAGTTGTGGGAGCTGGCCATGGTGTAGTAATGCTCACATGGTGTTCGTTATAAGTTTACTGTTCCGCCCACATCTGTGTATGTTAGAGGGTTTCCATAATAAAAGTTTTAAAACCCAAACACTAAAATGTTCTTTCCAATGGTTAAATAAATAATGGAACACCCACAGGATGGTTTATTATGTTGCCATTAAAAAACCACACTTCCATGTTTTTGAAAAATAATGTAAAGGCGTGTCGATTTCCTGCCCTGACACATGCGAAGGCTGCTTCCACACCCACACTGAGGGAAGTGGGGGGGTGGTCTGACGACCTTCTCTGTGCTCTTTTTATGAGTCCATAATTATTTCAAAATAAAAAGTTAAAACACAAATAAAAAGAAAAACACTATAGGGAACTTCAAAGCATTAAGTGAGGGGGAGGTTTTTGTTCAGAAAACCTGAACGCAGATTTCAATGACTGGCACCCTTTCTGTCCGCAGTATGAGACGCCTCTGGGTAGCTTCCAGGCAATCGGCCCCTCTGCACGAGGTGCAGAGGCCAAAGCGAGTACGGCTGCAGGCAATGTCACACCTTATGGCCAGACCATCTTTTCCACTTGTAAGCAAGCACAAAGCCCCAGGTAAACCTCAGAGCTGGGATGGCTCCATCTTTCAAAGACTTCTTCCATCAGACTTTGCAGTCCTGTAGTTTGGATTCATGAGGGCGCCAGGGGACAGCTAAGAAAAATGTCTTCTTGGCACCCTAGTTTTGGTAACCTATTGCATCTACTGATGGGGGAAGTTTGTGTGCTTAAACTGAGGGGCTAGTTCATTTTATCATGACACTTTGCAACTCACAGTAGTATATGTTCTTTTCCTGGGACCAAACACTATAGTGAAAAGAAACTAAGGTGGAATTGGCCAGACACAAAAGGACAAATACTGCATAATTCCACTTACACGAAATGGCCAGAATGGGCCGAGCCGTAGAGAGAGGAAGTGCAATGACGGAGCTTGAGGCTGGGGTAGGGGGTGGGGAATTTGCAAGGACAAATTTCTGTTTTAGATGATGCAAAAGTTCTGGAAATAGATAAGTGGTGGGTGATCATTGCACAACCTTGCGAATGTACTTAGTGCCACTATATTGTACACATCAAAATGGAAAATGGTTAAGATGCTAAACTTCATGCTACGAGTATTTCACCACAATAAAAAACAATAAAAATAAAAGAAGGAAATAAAAAAGAAGCCACCTAGAGAGAAAGAACTTGGAAGAGCTAACTACATCTTGAATTATTTCAGCTGGGTAGTGACTCCTCACAGGGCCCAGGGACTTTTCTGTCTCCCCGTGAGCACAGGCCTGGAGCGATGACTCCGGCGGCACTGAGTGGCAGCCTCCGCTCTGTGAGGTGAAGGGATCAGGGCAGAATCACACTGTCTCCCTTTTGCAGATGAACAAACAGAGGTGGTTCATGTTTCATGAACTACGGTTCTTGATGCACCTTTCATGAAAAAGTAAATTCTGGTACTGGAACAGCAGCTCTCACCAGCTGGGACTAAAACTCCCTTTGAACCTCGGGGCTCCAGGCCCGACACTAGAGACTCAGTGAGCATGCCGCCCACGGGCTGGAAAGTCCCTGCTACTGCAGGGCTCAAAGTCAATGAGAGAAGGAGCTGTCCCCCTGCCCCCCTGGCAGCCACATCCTGTGAGAACACCTGCCTCCTCCAAGTCACCCTCTGGGCCTGGGGAAATGAGGGTGAACTAACTCCATTACCTGTGCTCACCAGCCTCCTGCTCTGGGCTTCTGGACTTGTCCTCCGCCAGTGTGTCGGACACCAGCTTGAGGGCGCACTCTGAGTGGAACACAGCCTTCTGGACAGCCAGGAGCTCCTCCTCTGTGGGGTAGATGGTGGCGTGCTTACACAAGACGTGGCGGTCGTCACTGGATTCTGGCCGCTGTGTGGGCTGCAAGGAAAGGTGCACACATTACAGTGGGCTAAGAGGTCCTGGAGACCCAGTGGGCAGGGACAGGACTGTCAGCTCTGTGGAGCTGCAGCACAGGTGGCAGGAGGACATGAGTGGAGCCACACTGAAGAATGACATGTACCCACGGGTGGTGACCCAGTGAGGACCCCAGGGCCTCCCCTGAGGGCTACAGCAAGCTCAGGGCTGAGGGGGGCCGGGGGGCTCCCCTGTGACACTCTTACATCTCCAAGCCAGGGGCTTTTCTGCCAACTCAGTAGGCCTGCTCCCCAGCAAGGTGCAGGTCGAAGGTTCCCAACCAACCATGGTCTGTGCAGACAGACAGACAGACCCCTGAGGACCCCTAAGAGATGTGACAACTGGGGTCTCAGGAAACTAAAGGGACGGCTGTGGTGGGTGGAAGGGCCAGGGCCTGGAGCTCCCATTGGTGACCAGCAATGAGAGGTGGGCATCCGTTGGGGTTCTTGATACAAAGTCTTACTCCTCATTCCTGGAAGATTCAGGTCTTTCACATATGATGTGAGAAAATCACCCACCCCATGGTGCCAGTGACATGGGAGGCATTTTGGCACAAGACCACCACCTACCAGCGGTGTGGCAGCAGGTGCCCCTGGCCTGCTCCCGAGGGGAGGAGAGCACTGGTCTGATGGGGAGTGTCCCAGGTGCTCATCCTGGGCCTGTGTCTTCTCCTCCGGCTGCCTCCTGCACAGGTCGTAGCGCCTGTTGGAAGCAAGAAAATAAGGAGCTATCAGCAGCTGCAGGACCCTGGGCTTGTCACATCAAAGCCAGCAGCATGTAAAGGCCATATAGCTCTTGCTGCCTGGTCCTTGCGCTGAGCCAGGCTGAGGCTCTGGAACCACTGAGGAGACGCAGCAGCTGAGTGGGACCCCATAAGAATCCACGAAGAGCTTCTGTGAAAACACTTGCCATATGCCAGAGACCAAGGTTCCAAGGGCCAGGGGGACACAGGCTAAGAGAAACTGCTAGGGAGGGAGAAGCCAGCTTAAGTGGCCACAGCCCTCAAGTCTGTCCCAGGCCTCAGCCCCCAGCTCAGAGGCTGCTTTGGATCTTCTGTGAATTGGATACCATGTCATGAAGTGCTTTAGAATAGCTCTAGGGGGTGAAGGAGGATGATGACAATGATCCTTGCAGTCAAGAGACGCCAAGGATCAGGGGCCCACCAGGGCCACAGGAGGTGAGAGGACACCGGGGGTTGGGTGACATGGGGACAACAGGGTGTCCCTGTGAATCAGGCCTGAGAGTGCCAGCCACTTGGTTGTCAGGACCATGCCATTCCTCGTTTATTAGGGGACTTGCGCTGACTGAAGCAGACCCGGAGAGTGACACGTGCACAGGGGCTGGGCTGGCTAGCTCTAAAATTCTCCACGTCCTTGCAAGTGCTGTGTCCCCTGCCAACTATGCAGCTAATGAGCATCTGGGCTCCGAGGCCTAGAAGACAGAGCTGATGCCCCCCCAACTCCAGTGAATAAGCGAGTGAGCAAACAGACATGTGGTTCTCAGAGCTGCCCTGGGAGCAGAGGGTAGTCAGGAGGGTGAGGGGAAGGGACCCCGCGCCTCATCTCTGCATGCCAGCGCCGCAGTGCCTCCAGCCGCTTCCTGGTCAGCTGCTTCTGCTTCCTCTTCCTCTCCTCCAGAAGCCTCCAGACTCTGTTACTGAGCTTGATGGGGATCGGAAGGTCAGGATCGACTTTTCTCTGTAGAAGAAAGGAAGGGCAGTAAGACCGGAGATCATCACTTAACGAGAGTGCTGGAGTGTCTCTGGGGTGTCTCGTGGACGGGGATGCAAGGATAGGCCCCCTCTGCTGTATTTAGTTAGACAGCAGTGAGTTTCAGTCTCCCGAGTCTTAACACTCCTCGTCCCCAAAAGCACTGGCAGGAAAGGAAACCAGCATGAGGGACAGAACATGACTGACATGCAGAGTAACAAACGTGATGGTGAAAGCAGAACCCTGTCTGCATACCCGACAGGAGCTAAAGGTGCCGTGACAGCACTGGTGAACAACTGTTGGCCATTGTGGAACAGTCCCCAAAAATTCAATGACAAATACTCATTCCTAATCAAAATAATTCAGGGGAAACACCATTTGTGTGAAATCCAGCAATACGCATTTCAAATAGCATGGCTAATTCATTTGCTGAACTTGGTTTTTAGCACTTAATACCTTCATTCAGAGTGTAGTGGTACTTGGGGTGGTGAATACACAACGCTATATGCAGATGCTGTATTATAGAATTGTACACCTATATAATTTTGTTAACCCATGTCACCCCCAAAATTCAATTAAAAAAAGGAAGTGTCGTGTTTAAGGATTTTTCATTGGCAGAAACAACCCAGGTGAACGGATACACAAGATATGTCCACCCACACACTGGAATATCACTCAGCCATAAGTGGAAGGAAGCTCTGATACTCACTACAACGTGGATGATACCTGGTAAACATGATGCTCAGTGAGAGAAGCCAGACCCAAAAGGCCACGTCATATGTAATTCATTTATGTGAAATGTCCAGAACAGGCAAGTCCACAGAAACAAAGTGGGTTCGTGGTTTTTGAAAAGGGCTTGAGGGGCTGGAATGAGGACTGACTGCTAAGTCCTCCTTTAGGGGTTGAGCTCCTTTTTGGGGTGATGTGGATGTTCTGAAATGAGGGAGAGGTGGAGGTTGCACAACTCTGCGAATACAGTAGAGCCATTCACTACACAGTTTGTGTGGGCTGACTGTGAGATGCGCAAATGACATCTTGATGAAATTGCTAAAAAGAGAGGAAATAGCTGGAAGCCACGGCTCACCACCCTGGGGAGAGTTATGTGTGGGCTCTGCACAAGCATACTGGAGGCCCAGAGTCAGGCGTGTTTAAACACACACATGCGCACAGGTGCCCTCGGGTTGGGCCCAGGGTGCTGAAGGGCCACAGGAGCTCCTGGGCCACGTAAAACCTCCCCTTGGGTGGGAGAAGGAGCTCCCGCTGGTGCTGGAAGGCTCTTGGCATTGGTGGCCCCGGGGTCCCTGGGGATGGCTCAGCCTGGACAGTCCAACACCCCCTGCAGCAGCAGCCCCTCAAGTCACCGTCTCTCAGCACCAGGGCCCCGGCCGCGCTCCAGCTCACAGATTCAGTCCTGTGCTGGTGCCTGCATGCCTCCCCACAGGGACACAGTTCGAACAGAGCACGGTATCCAATTCACAGTGTCCATCTCAGCTAGCACACGCCAGCCTGGGACACAGGCAGAGGCCCCAGAAAAGAAAAACGTGTGTCAGATGTGAACAAAACAATACTGAGTGTCTGGGGAAAGAGGCAATATCCGTGAGTCTTATTTTGTGCGCCATCTACGACCCGACCGTGTGCCTGAGCACCTCCTCTGGCAACAGGTGGGTGCAGTTGTACAACTACACATCCATCTACAACAGATGAAATCGACTGGCAAACTCGAGCCCATGTTTTCTGCTCTGGCCCTCCAGGCAGTGGCAAAGACAGGTCTGGATGCAGTTTGAGAGGCTCAGGGGGTGTGAAGCTCCTGTCAAAGCTCTGCCTCCCAGAGGGGGAAAAATGTTTTGAGACATGGAGCAAGATGTAGAAACCATGGAAGGTCACACACACACACACACACACACCCCAACCGTGGGCTAATCAGGGCCCTACGAGGCGCACCTTGTACTGCAGCCGATGCCGCCGCCCTCTGACGTGCATGTCCCTGGCGTTGGTGTCGTTGAAGCTGCACTCACACAGCTTGCAGTAGAACCGGATCACTTTGCCTTCGCTGTTGCATACCTGAGACACAAAGCTCAGCTGTGCACTGGCCCCTGAGGAAGGGTGCCTCCCTCCACCCTGCAAGGGCACCGGGCCTTCCTAGGTGGCCCAAAGGAGTGACAGCAAAGCCTCTGAGGCCAGCGTGCTAGCTTCTCTGGCTCCCTGTCAGCTGAGCTCTTCCAAAGGGCGGCTTTCGGGAGCCTCCCGTGCTGAGCTCACCTCTGCCACCATCCAGTGCTCTGCCCTCCCAGCTCAGCTACCGCTGGCCCATGCCCTGCCCTGTAGTAGTCCTGCCTTGGCTTCTCAATTTTTGCCCACCGTGTGGCCTTCTCTTTTTTGCTGCAGCTTCTATGAATCTTACTGCCTTAATTCTTTTTTTTTTTAAAGATTTCAGAGGGGAAGGGAGTGAGAAAGAGAGGGAGAGAAACACCAATGTGTGGTTGCCTCCCATGTGGCCCCCACCAGGGACCTGGTCTGCAACCCAGGCATGTGCCCTGAGTGGGATTTGAACCGGCAACCCCTTGGTTCGCAGGCCAGCGCTCAATCCACTCAGCCACACCAACCAGGACTTATTGCCTTGATTCTTAAATGACAGGGTCTATAGCACACGAGTTCTATCTGGTGGAGTATTTTGCACAGGACAAAACAAGATGCTGAACTGGTTGAAAACACAAAAATGAAAAGAAATGCTGATGCTCACACTTCCTTTTAGCCACACATAGTCTTTAAATGAACTCCGGAAGGCTGGGAACTAAGGGAGCAGCCAGCAGAAGCTCCAGAACTTGAGCTCTAGAAGGCTGCTTAAGACAAGCCCACAGGGCCTCTGCTCAGGCTCTGGGTGATGGCCCTGCGGGGCGCTCGCTGGCTCCTGATGCCCTTGGAATCACATGCCTTGGGGTGATGCTCAGCAAGAAATGCCTCTGCCTGCTCAGGCCTTCCTTCTAAGATCTGAAACCCAGCACCTGCCCCTTCCAGCAGGTTCCGGACAACTCACTGAGGTCTGCCTGGTGCTGGGTGTGTAATGTGAAATGGAGAACTGGACTGAGGACACGAAAGTTGACCCTGGCAAGGTTCTTCCCCACCAGAACCTGGAGATGAAGCAGGGCACACACCGAGGGCGAGGTGGTTGCTGGAGGGGTTACCTCTTCCACGTAGCCTGGGCCCACTGGCTGCGAGTCACAGCATCTTCCAGAAGCTTCCACAGAGTCTGCTTGGGTGGGCGGTTGTCCCAACCTCTTTGACTTCAGGTGTGCCAGTTTGCCCTCTGGGGGTCTGCAGCCTGCTGCCTTCAGCTCCGGAGGCCCTGGAAGAACTGTGGCACTTACAACCTGCTCCACCTAGAAACCGTGGCCGGCTCTCCCTCAGCCCCTTTCACCCCTGCGTGACGTCAGCCAGTCAGATACAGGGTCCTGCAAGACCACTGTCAGTCAGCTTGGGGCATGGCTGGGAGAACAAGGCCCATGCAGAGCTCAGTGCCAATCTGCATGCATCCACAAGGGCCCAGCCGTAGGCCCCCACCTGAGGAAACCCCCAGCACAGACTCCGCTGCCCTTCGTTAACCAACAGGGAGCCATCAGGTGGACCAAGGCTCACAGGCAACCCAGCCCCATTAGACAAATCCATGGTGGGAGGGGGCTGTTTCTTTGTTGTCAAAACCGCTTTATGATTTTATCTTCAGTATCACGTGATTATTCAAAACATGGTACTGCTGACGCTAAAAATAAAATAAGCCCTCTCCCACAAAAAGCGGGGGAGGGAAGAGCAGAGATGGTCAGAGACCTGGCTTTGAATCCTGCCTCCACCACTTATGGAGTGGCCTGGGTCAGGTACTCCCCTCCCCTCCCCTCAGTTCTCCCATCTGCAAACTGGGACCGATGATCAAACCTACTGTACAGACTCACACCAGGCAGTGCGTGTGCAGCACGTGTAGGGTGAGTGCCTGACATCCAGCCTGGTTATGACCCAGTCAGCATGCATCACGTGGCAACCGTGACTTCCGTCAGGTACCGGCTTGGTGTGTCCCACCCTCAAGGGGAGCAAGAACAGACGTGGGGCTGCAAGGAGCCCACCATAACCTCCCAGGACCCACACAGCTGTGAGGCCCAGTGTGCCTGACACGAGCACCGGGGTGCGTGGGAGCCTGCTCCCAGCGTGTGGGAGGACACAGCCCAGGGAACTCTCTAGGCCTAGGGTGGTGCTTCAGGGAACCCACAGCATCTCAGTCTGTCCCAGCCTCCATGGGAAGAAGGGGTGATGTCATCCCATTGGTTCTACCAAGGTTTCAGGGCAACGGTCTCCTGTCAATGGTTCAGACGGTGTGGACCAGAGGTAGCGGGGCACCTGCTGCCTGGCAGGAATAAGGGAGAAGGCATGCCCCCTTCACACCCCGGGCCCCAGGCATAGCTTAGTCTCTCCCGAGAAGATATGCTCACTCACCCTCACACACAAGTTAACTGGCCAAACACTTCTCTGAGCCTGGGGTCTGAGTCAGGGCATGGCGCAAGGGCTGTGAACCGCAGCAACACATACCCGTGCACGAGGCCTTTGAGACCACTGGCTTCTTGGGCAGCTCTAGTCCGCCAGGGGTGTGCATGCTGGAGCCAGGGGGTTCCACAGGCTTGGTTGAGGTCACAGGGGGACTCTCAGTGGTGAGGGGGGCCGGCTTGCTGGTGCAGGTGGTCTGGGCTGAGCTGGAGTTCCCTGGCACAGGTTCTATGGTGGGGATGGGCTTCCCCAATTTGGTATACAGCTTGAAGACCTGGAACAGCCCCAGATTCCCCCGTCAGGACCAACTGCAAGCCTGACTGACCTTCTTCGAGAGGAAGGGAGAGCACCTCCGTGAGTGTGGGAGGGCTGGCAACCTGTGGAAGTGAGAGTCGGTGGTCTTGTCCCAGCCCCGGGGGACCCTGCCCACTCCCCAGCAACCAAGCTCTCTCAAGCACCACAGCCTCTGGAAGGCTTTCCTACATTGTCTCCTGCTTCTAGGCCCTCACTAGGCATGCACACACATGGGCCCTACATATTACAACAGTACCTGTGCTGGCTAACACTGACCTCACGCCTCCAAACTCCACTGCCTTGCACTGAAAGACAGGGATGTTCTTTGCATCCCAAGCACCAACTTGGTGCCCACCCAATGGGGACACAGAATGTGTACATGGATTCATGGATAGGGGCCACCTGCTAAGACATACGTGTGTATTTGTCCAAAGACACATGTCTACATTCTGCAGGAACACATGTACACCTAGGGTCCAGTAACAGGACCCAAGGTTGGTCCTGACCATCCTTGATATCCTCCACGTTAAAACTTACTATTCTAATTTTATTTAATTTTGTTTTTAAAAAGCATGACCCCACATGGAATATACTGTCTGATCTCATCAATGTTCAAACTCTTGTTCACATAAACATCTAAACATGCCTGATGCCAAGAACAGCTTCTCAGAGGCCTGGGTACAACCCCACATGGCTTCATGCTTTTGTCCAGAGGCAGGCAGGACTTTTATAACTGGGAGAAGGTGTTGCTTCTAAGGACACGTGGGCCCTAGAAGGAAAGCTCCCCTCATCAGTGCCCCCTCTGATACACTGGATACCCCTCTGGGGCCTGAGTATGGAAAGCTGGGCTGCTCCCAGGGCTGCCCTGCCTAAGCCCCGTGGGCATCCTACCTTCTGGTGTTTAGCCCCCCGGATGTGGGCGGCATAGGCTTCTGCCCCGGTGCAGGACACGTCACAAAGGCCACAGTGCAGCTGCGCCCGCACCCCACAAGGGCTGCCGTTGGGCTGGATGCCCGTCTTCTCTGCTGCCTCCTTCTTTTTGTGCTTTTGCCCTTCCAGGTGCTCGCGGTAGGTCTGCTGGCAGATAGTGAGGGTGGCCTGAGGGGGCGTGTGCTCACTGGCACCGCACCGTACCCCGCAGTTCACCAGCCGGGTGTGCATGAACCCGCGAGGAAAACACAGGCCCACCAGCCCCAGCCCTCCACTCTCAGGCACCTCTTTATTTGAGCCCAGTCAGCAGACCAAGAGGCTCAACTTGAAAGACATCAAGTTTCTTTTTTTCTCTTTTTTCTAAAAATCAATGAATTTCTTAAGCCAACATCCTCAAAGGATCACACATTTGGTTTTGAGGGTTACTCTGAAAGAAAATTTTGACTTTTCAGAAGCTGACCTCAGAAACCAAGCAAGGACGCACGCTCCACTTCCTGTTAGAAAAATGCTGATACCAAGGGGCTCCACGTGTGAGAGGCTGCACGGGTCACAGACCTACTCGTTACATGCCACTGGGCCCGAAATATCTCACTGCATCTGGCAAATGACCACGCTCTTAGGTGGCATCCCAGACTCCTCTCCTGGAACCTGGAGATGAGGTACTCAACAGCAAACACACAAGAAGTGGGCCCACTGAACAGTGCCCTCTGCCTAGGCTGAGGGTCAACATTCACGGGATAAAAATACCTCTGGAAAACATACAAGGTGGCACAGGCTGGCCTGGGGACAGATGGGAGGCAGGGGCAGGAGTCGGAGGGGTACTTGCTGGAAGGTAGGAATCTTGTGAACACTGTACCTAAGTGACAGAGCACCCCTCCCCTCCGCCAATGTACAAACAAGTATGAGTAAAGGGTATATCTGAATAAGAGCAGACCATATCAATCCAACATCCTGGCTGCAATTTGCAAACTGTTACCACTGGGAGAAGCTGGGGGAAGGGCACACGGGACCAACCTGCATTATTTGTTCAACTACATGTGAACCTATAACTATCTCAATAAAAATTCTAATAAAAAATGCTATTAAATATTAGCAAAAATGGGAATAACAAGAATTGACCTTTCCAAGCCACATCGAGGACGTGTCACATGCTATGCAGAGTGGTCATGCTCAGGCAAACCCTGTCCCACAGGGAGACTGACGCTCAGAGAGGCTGTGACACCTGCTGGGGGGATAGTGTGGCAGGGCCGGGCTATGGGCCCAGGAGGTCAGCTCTGGAGCCCACACTCCTTCCACTGAGATGACTGCACACGTGCTCACCAGTGCCCCTTGTCGCCCACCCGGGGCCCTGACAGAGCAGCCCTGCAGCAGAGGCACACCACAACTAGCTGTGTCTGCCTGGGCCCTTGCTGCGCAAGGAGGGAGTGCTGACTGCCTCCTCTACCCCAAATCAAGAGAAGCCCCGCCTGCCTTGGAGTTCAAGACCACCCTTCGGGGGCCAACAGTCAGTGCTGTGCTGCTCTCATTTCTTCCACTCAACCACCAACAGGGCAATCGACAGGGTAATTCTGACCCACACTTGACACTGCAAATTTAATAACAGACTTTTTTTGGGCAGGCCATGATCCTGACCTCTGGTAGGCCACAGGGCACAAGGGAGGAGCAGGAAGACGTCAGAGCCTGCCAGTCATTGCGTGTGGGGTGCTGACCTGGGCACCAGCACAGCTGATCTTGCAGAGGTCACAGTAGTGAAGTGGGGACTGCCTGGGCCCATCCTTGGGTTTCGGCAGCCCGGTGGGAACCAGTGCCTTCTTGGTGAAGCTGCCAGCAGAACTGACACTAGAGCTGTTCCCTGGGGCACCCCAGGGGGACAAGTCCTCAGGCTTTGGGGGTGGAGGTGGAGGGGGTGGAGGCTGCAACTGTGGGGGGAGCAGTGGAGGATAGTAAGGACCGGCTGCTGGGTACACCGACATGTAACAGCTCGGATAGCTTGGTCCTAAGAAGCAGAGAGAAGAACGAGAGGGAAATGGTTTGGTTTTGAGAGTGATGCTTATTTTGGCTGCAGAGTAACAGGCTTTGTCCACATTCATGCTCGGGGAAACCACTACCTCACCTGTGTATGGGGTGGAGGTGAAGCTGTAGGAGGAGGATGAGGTGCAGGAAGGCAGGGTGGACATGAAGACTGAGGGCTGCTGGACACTGGATGCTGGGGAGTAGGTGTAACTGGAGGACAGGACGCTGGCTGGCTGTGCCGCCTTAGTGAGTGCCTGTTGTAGGGGCTGCGCTTGGCTGCACCCACTGCTGGGCTGACAGTAAGCTCCTTTGGCCTCTGGAGAGCAAGCACAGTCCCTCTGAAGCCACACTTCCTCCCTATTCCCACTACAACCAGCCTCCCCAGCTGCCAGAGCAAACATGGGCCCCTACTTGCAGATGAGCCCAAAGTGCTGTTGGCCACGGACCACCCTCTGCCCTGAGGTCTAGGCCTTGGCTGAAGGCTGGAACCCCAGAGGCCTCCGATCCTGAGCTCTGATCCAGCTGGGAGTCATTTGTGACCTGAGCCCACCACTCCTTTCCAGACGCTTCTTCCTCTGTGTCATGAGTGTAACAGGTGTATACTCAGTGTGTTCCTTCTCTCTTCTACGTCTAAGATACAAATGCTCAGCAGAATGTAACCCCCTTCCACCCTGGGAAGGCTTCCTTGGAAAACACTTTTAGCTCCATTTTTACCTTTCCCACACACAGGCCCCTCATTGAAAAGATAGCCCTGACAGCCACATTATTCCAGGCTCTCCCGTGAATCTGGAGTGTTTAAGTGTGACTTTAGTGCAGTGACTCTGTGCCCTTGCTCCCACCTGAAGACCCTGCAGAGACCCACCTGGCTGGCAGAGCACCGCCCTGGCGGGGAGCTGAGACTGGCCCACAGCAAGCGGGTGATGCTCTTTGTTCTCAGAGCTGCTGACGGCTGTCAGTGGTTCATAGCCATAACTGTCCTACAGGAGGGTTTCCGCAGGAGACACACAGAAAGCAGAAAGAAAGGGTGAGATGTGTCTTCACTCACCCCATACACAGGCAGAGGGCTCTCAAGGATCTGGGTGCTGTGCCAAGGGTGGCAGGGAGTATGGCTGGATTTTGGCTCACAGTAGGGTGTGGGCTGTTGGTAGATCAGGGACTACGTGGAGGTGAGGACAGAAACACAAGGGTCAGGAGGCTTTGGGAGGGGGCAGAAGCATGGGAGGGTTGGTCAGGAGGGAGAAGTCGAAGGCCTTGGAGAAACAATGGCGAGAGGGAGGGAGGGAGGGAGAAAGAAGGGGACAGAGCTAAAGTGTGAGGCTTGGCTACCCAGTGGCCTGCGGTGTCACACACTGACCCAGCCAGGGACAATTTCTGGGTGGCAGAGGCTGGAGAGGTGGGGGTTGGACCACGTGCAGCCTGGGGTGCTTTCCCAACTCCAAGTGGAAACGCAGCGGCCAGATCTGTGACCTAGAGTTCCGAGGTGGGGAAAGTGGCATCATCCACAATAGAAGGGCCCAGGAAGCAGAAGCCCATCCCGTCACCTCTACGGACAGGGACAGGAGCATGAGGAGGGTGGAGGTGTGTCCTGGACTGTCTGCCAGTACAGGCTGCCCACATCACTCTTCCATTCAACACCATCCATGTTTTCAAGGAAGGACAGGTGCTAGACACAGAAAGGTGGGCTGATACCTGGTAGGAGGAAGCAGCGGTGGGGGTGAGGGTGGGCTCCGTGAGTCTGCTACTGTAATCAAAGTCCTGGATGGCGTGGGGCTGGTACCTGCCATATCCTGCTGGGCTGCCAGACCTGGGTGGCCAGGTGGCCTCGGGAGCAAATGGCAGGGTCCCGGCAGGGTCCATTCCAGGCGTGGGGTGGGTGGTGAAGCTGGCTCCAGAGGCAGGGAGGGGGAGAGCCGTGGGAGGCTGAGCGCTAGAAGCACAATACACACAGAAGCCCAGCCACGTTAGATGGAGCTCCACACAGAACTTGAGTTGAGCACATAAACCACCGCTGTCAGGGGCTTCAGATGCCCGCATGCACACAGTGCCTTTCGATGATGAGTTCTAAGTGCTCTTCAGGAACAAACGTCATCTCCCAACAGCCCTGTGGGGTGAGGACCATCGTCACCCGTGTTATGGAAGAGGAAACTGAGGCACGGTAAGTGACAAAGTCAGGCCTGAATCATTTGAAGACTTTTCAGCTCATTCACATAAGTGGTAGTCTTTATTTTTTCAACATCAAGGTTCCACAGAGAAAGCTGAACTTTAATGGTATTTTTAAACTAAAAGACAAGTGGATCCACCCGATTGTTAAAATTTGGAAGACTGGTTACCACTAAACTGAAAACTTTACCAACGGCAACAGGCTATACTGACACCCTGCTCCTGGCAAGCACAGCTCTGAGGCTTTGTCCACATCACCTCATTCCTGCCTCCCCACCCGCAGGGAAGGTGCCAGCGCCACACGCCCACCTATCTGTCCGTCTGTCCACACTGTCTAGCTGAGGAAACTCTGAGGGTCACTGACACGTGTCAAGTGCTCGATTTAAACCCGTCTTTCTGGCGCCAGTGCCCCAGGCTCTGCTGAGTATCAGCCACCAGTAGATAGTCCTCAAATTTAAAAGCCCATTTCTTGGGAAGGGCACCATCAAAGACTTTAGCCCAATACCAGTAAGGATCATATAAGGAAATTCTGAAACATATCCCTCACAAATAAGGCGGGCTATTGTACTGTATGTAACTTTTTGCTATTTTGATTTATAATGTTAAAATATTTAAATATATAGTATATAGGCTTCCATTTGTACTTTTACCCTGAGCCTCCCAAACTTAAAGGCTGATTATTTATTTGCTTGAATGTATCACAATTCATTGGCCTAGATGCCTAACAATAGACATTTATATATTAGTTATCTATTGCTGAGTTAAAAATTACCCCCAACCCTGGCCAGGTGGTTCAGTTGACTGGAGCATCATACCGTTTACCAAAATGTTGTGGGCTCAATTCCCAGTCAGAAAAAAACCCGGTCTGCGCACATACCTAGGTTGCGGGTTTGGTCCCTGGTTGGGGTGCATGCAGGAGGCAACCGATAGATGTTTTTCTCTCCCCCTCTCTTTTTTACCTCTCCCCGACCCCCATCTTTCTCCCTTCTAAAAAAATCAGTGAACATACCCTCAGGTAAGGACTAAAGAAAATATTATCCTCGCCTTAGCTCAGTGGATTGAGCACCAGCCTGTGAACCAAAAGGTCACCAGTTCGGTTCCCAGGCAGGGCACATGCCTGGGTTGCAGGCCGGGTCCTTGGTTGGGGGTGTGCGAGAGGTTTATCGATCAATGTTTCTCCCACACATTGATGTTTCTCTCCCTCTCTGTAAAAATAAATAAAATCTTTTACAAAATTATCCCCAATAACAAGGTCCAACAACAATAACCATTTATCATCTCCACAGTTTCCGTTTCTGTGGGTCAGGAATTCGGGACTGCCGTGGTCGGGCTCTGCCTCCGGATCTCTAAGAGGCTGCAGTCAAGCTGTTGGTGGGCTCCGTCATCTGAAACCTCAAGTGGAAGGGGGGATGTGCTTCCAGGATGTTCCTCCCCGAGCAGAAGTGCGCCTGGTAGAACACGTCCTTGTTGTGGCCCGGCCTCAGACACCGCATGGCATAAGTCCTGCCACATTCCATTAGACGTGAATCACTAAATCCAACCCACACCCAAGGAGAGAGGATTTGGCCTCCCCTTTTGGAGGAGCATCAAAGAATCTGTGTGAGCTTTGCACAGGGGCAGTATTGTAGCCAATGAGGTTTATCTGAGGTACAATTACTACTAATTGAAAAGAAAAAAAAAAGTGTGGACTTATTTTTAAACCACTGCACGTTATTTCCAATTTTCTGCTGTTAAAGCAATACTGTGAGGTATGTTCCATGGAAGTTCTACACGTGCCTTCTCGTGCCAGCGTCCCCTCGTGGCTTCTTGTCCAGCCCCGGCCCCACACCACCCGCTCCAAATGGGCACAGAGGAGAGAAATGGGGCCAAGCTGGCTGGCTTCGATCCCTCTGGATTTACCCAGGAGCTGGGGCCACCCTCTCCTAAATCACACTGATACCAAACTGGCAAGAGGAGGGATGGACATTGGGAAGACACCAAAGGCCATGCCACTGCAGCCACTGGAAGGCTCAGCAAGGGAGTCTGGTCTGCCCGAGCTGCAAGGGCAGGGGCATGCAGTCCAAGTTGAAGCACAGACCTGGGGCTCTCTGGACTGCGACCTGCTGCTGCTGCTGCTGCTGCTGCATGAGCCACCAGAACTGCCAGCAACACTCAGCAGCCAGCTCTGTGGAGGCTCCCTTCTGCCCCGGCTTCCTCACATGCTGACAGCCTCCACCTCCAGTGGGGTTTCCCATCTGCTCCTGAAGCCCTGGCCTGCAAAGTGGTGTCAACCAAGGGCACAGAAGCAAGTATCTCTTGGGGTGGAAGGGTGACTCATCCTTCAGCCGACAAGGGCTCTGAGGAAGTAGAGACAGCCTGTGGAGCTGTCCCCACCTTACTCCCACGGTGACCTGTCTCAGGTCAAGAGCACTGTCTTCACCTGGAGCCAGGACCCACTTAAGGAAACCAATGGAGGTGGATGGTTAATGACCTATTCCACACCAGGAAGAACATATATGTGTATATGTACACACACACATGCATGTACACATGCACACACACACAGTGTATTTAGTCTAGGGCAGGGGCAGGATTTCTTGACCTGGGCACTGCTGACGTTGGGCCAGATCATTCTCTGTGGAAGAGCCATCCTGGGCACTGTGCAGGGTTGAGCAGCATCAGTGGCCTCTACACACTCGATACCAGGAGCACCGCCACAGATGTCCCCACTGTCTATTTGAGAAAGGCTACTGTAGGACAAGCTCAGTCCCAGGACACCAGCTGGACGGTATCGTAGGCTGGTTTATGCCTGGTGCAGATCCTAACCGGGAAGGATCACAAGGACACCGTGCGCTGCCTCTGACAGCACGTTTCCAAGTGTAAACATAAAAGGGTATGTTTTTGTGGTATATGACCCTGATGGTGGTGTTTTGCACACTGAAGTTTGAAGACCACTGATTTAGATTAAAGGGAGGGATGGAAGGAGATTCAGACGGCTAGGCATCCAAGCCATTACATAATGGCATAATTCCGAGGCTGTGGTGTAGTATCTTGGGTGTTCAGCATGCTTGCAGGATGACGTCTACTGGTGTTTGTTTAGGGCACAGAGGACAAGTTCATTTGGTGAATGCTGATGGCAAATATCATTCAAGAGATACGAGCTGGGGAAAGTGCTGTGACAAGAGACCCAGGAAGCCTGCAGGGCTACATGTGGTCTCCCACCGGGGGAGGCACGGGCATGGGGCACAGTGGGCACACTGCGAGCCATGTCCAGCCGTTCAGCACCGTTCAGATGAGCTCTTCAGAGCCAATACAACCACTGCTGGATTCATGCTCTGCCACCAGCACCTCTGCTTCTCCCTCTGTCATGTCCTCAGCCCCTGTGATGGGATGCGTCAGATGTCAGCACCCACGACAGTGGTGTTCCCTTCCTTGTCAAACACCACCCTAAGGCCTTTGACACACTCCTCACAGATGCCCTGTCAGTGCCCGTGGCTGGTCTGCAGCATGGGCAGGAAGTGCTCCAAGTGCCCACCTCCACATTCACCTCACCACTCTGGGGGTTCCCCAGGACTTTTGAGCACCTCAGCGTGGGTGGGGTCCTGACCCAGGGCTCTGACCACATCCCCACACTGGCTGTACAGGATCTTGCCCTCTCCCGTTTGGTCAAATAGCTAGAAGGCCTCCTTGAACTCTGAAGGTCTGGTCCTCAGTGAAGTCACACATCTTCACTGCTTGGCTCTGCCGAAACTTCCTGTAGTAACGACGCCTACTGGTTTTATGAAAAGTCAGAACTGTGAGCAGAGGTTGTGAGGAGTGCGGGGTCATGGTCAACATCAGCTTTCAATTCAGTGTAGGACAGTGAAATGCCCTTTACCTCACCACAGTTCACCCCTGGAGCATCTCTCCACTGCAAACAGTGAGCTATGCCCCCTGGTGCAAGAATGGATGCGCTGACAGCCCAGCAGATAACAGAAGGACCCCTGTCCCTGAGGCTGAGAGGATGACTGAGACTCCAAAGGGTTAGGGCTCAAACCGGACAGAGAAAAGGGCCTGGCACAGACACTGGAACGGGAGAAAGGCACAAGGCAGACAGGGAAACTGTCCTGTGTGCTGAGGGACAGAGGATGTGTGGGGTAACAAAAAGGTGGAAGGTGGGCTTGGAGCTCTCAGATGCTAGGCTGAATCCAGGTTTTATCTAGTAGCAACAGCGAGTCACCAAGAAGACCCTTGTCAAGTCCTGAGCTGTTTTGGGATGCTAAGATGGGGTCATGGACTAAGTTGTGCCACCCTCAATTCACTGAAGCCTTAATTCCCAATGTATTTGGAGATGGGAGCTTTAAAGGAGTATAGTTAAATGAGGTCATGGGGTGGGGTCCTTATTCTACAGAATGGGCATCTCTGGATGTACACACAGTGGGAGACCACATGAGGACATAGGGGGAAGGCACCCATCTGCAAGTCAAGGAGAGAGACCATAAGAGAAATCAACCCTGCCAGAACCTTGAACCTTGATCTTGGGCTTCCAGCCTCCAGAACTGGGAGGAATAAATTTGTTGTTTAAGCCACCCAGACTGTGGTATTTTGTTATGAAAACCCATGCTAACCAATACAAATAATAGCTGTTGAGGGGAGAAGCTGAGGGCAAGGATTTCTAGCAGACGTGAGACACATAAGAAGTTTCCACCTCTTATACCACTGCTCTGGGATTAGGTCTCAACATATGAATTGGTGGGGGGGGGGGGCGGGGGGGCGGGGACACAAACCTTCTGTGTAGGGCAGAATCTGTTCTGCTGCAGTCTGTGGCCAAGGCAAGGTACAAGGGCCAGTTCAAGGGCCACAGAAACAGATGCCAATTTTAGATGGGAGGAGCTGCAGGATCTCAGTGGAAGGGTATGAAAATAAGGAACGAAGAACAGACATCTGAAAACCAACCCACCATATCCTGGTTTTAGGAGCTGAGCTACCCAAAAATAGCTCATGGGAAAGACTTTCTGCAGGCATCGCCCAGATGGTTGTCAAAACCTAGATAATCTAGAGCAGGGGTTCTCACCTGGGGCGATTCTGCCCCCAGGAGACACTGGGCAGTGTCTGGGGACATCTGTGGTTGTCACAACGGTGGGGGATACTTCTGGCATTTAGTGGGTGGGGCCAGGAATGCTGCTCAACACCGCAGAGTGCTCAGAACAGGCTCACCCCAGACAGTGGTCCCGCCCCCAAGGCAGAAGTGCTGCTGCTGAGGAACTCAGACCTACAAGGAGACTGTCGGGGTCCCTAGGGCTGGGGATCTGGGATTAGAGTCTAGAATGGGGCGGGAGGGAAGTAGCCAAACTGGCAGCAGACCAGGCTCCCTGTCCCAGGTCTGAAGGGAGAGTACCTTACACCACTTCTTGGTGCTCCCTGTGGTGGGAGGTCACTGGTTACTTTGCCTTTTCTCAATTTCTAATAGCTTTTTTCTCAGTCCCTTGAACTATCAGATGAAAGCTGTTGACTCCCTGCCCTCTCTTGATTCCCACAGACAGTTTTGCCTATAATTCCCTGAGGCTTCACAGGCCCCACGTTAAGAATCCCTGCTGGGATGGGGGATCAAAAAGAAATCATTGAAGTTAAATGCCCTGAAGTCAAAGCAGTTGGTTAGAGTATTGTCCCTTACACCAAAAAGGTACAGGTTCAATTCCCAGACAGGGCACATACTTAGGTTTTGGGTTTGGTCCCTGATGAGGGCACATATGGGAGGGCGCATTGATCAGCTGATCGATGTTTCTCTTTCTCCCCCTTCCTCTTTCTAAAATCAATAAAGTATATCTTCGGGTGAAGATTTTAAAAAGTCACTGAGGTTAAAGGGCAAATTTTATGTAGCCCAGCCCTGTATGATGACGCATACCCTCTTCTCTCAGGAAATGTAATCAATTCTTTCAAAAGGGTTGACTTCTCCATGTCGTCACTTAGGCACCTCTACAGACTAAAATCTTGTGGGTGTAAATAAGACACTCCCTTAAGGGCAAGAAGATGGAGAAAAGTTGAGGATGAGAGTTGGAATTCAGAAGGGACTGAAGTTTAGGAACTGGGTGGAGAGCTATGGCCAGTGGGATGGGCCATGGGGTCCGCAGTCAGATCACCCGACTTCCAATCCCAGCTCTGCTCACTGGGGGCCTTGGATGAGTCGCATATTCTTCCCTAGCCTCAGTTTGCTCACCTATAAAATGGACACACCTTACTTCTTGGGATTGTATGATAATTAAACAAGAACAGATGTGTTACAGTGCCTCACACATGGCAGGAATTTAGCATGTAGTCTGGGATTTCCAAATCTTCCAATTTTAAGCAATGATAGAAATTGGGGTTTCGTAAAGTCTCCCAATTTTTAAATGCTTGCAACTAATTCAAACAGAGCAAAAACAAAACAAAACAAACACTGCACAGGCCAAAGAAAGCTGGTGTGAGGAGCAAACATGGTCTGCAGTGCAGGCTGCCCGGCGGAGATTCACCCTTGGTAAAGCCTCCCCTTAAGCACGGAGCTTTTTATCTGCTTGTCACTTCTCCTCCCAGTACTCCCCCACGTGGTGCAAACCAAGCCAGACTGAGATCAAATCTGAGTGCCAAGCAGTTCAAAACCGCGACACTGACCACCAGCTATCCTGCAGTGCTGAGAGAAAGGCTCTGCTCCAGCATCCGGACCTCAGCTCAATTTTCCATGAGCGTCTCTGACCACTCACGGGGTACAGTAACATTCGTAACGAGGATGGTGCGTTGTGAAGTGCGACATCCACTGCTAAGTATGGTCACTAAAGACATTCATTCTCTATAAGCACACAAAAGAACAACAATTACACTATGTGATAAAATAATTTTTAAAAATCATTTGAAAATGCTTTTAAATCTAATTTATTTGTTCTGTAATTCCAAATATACACATTGGTAGATACAAAAGACGAAATATTAAAAATTCAGAAACAGACTGTGTTTAGGTGGGAAAAAATCTCTATTAGGAATTTACTTATCCTCCAAAGCTACTTTGACTTTTGGTTCTAAAACAGAAAAAAAAAAAAAAAGAAGATTCAAATTCCAAACTTCAGACATTTGTAATGTATCAAATATATTTGTAATATAGGATCTAAGATAACATAGTTCTGTCATCTGAAAAATTTCCCTTAAAATATACTTAGTATACTAAAATATACTTAGGCCAAGTTTCCAGTGGCAGTCCAGAGCTGCCACTCAAAATTACCTGCCAAGAAATTCCCTCATTCAAGCCCTAACATGTTATTTTCGCATCACTGAGATGGGTCTTTAGAGAAACAACTGCAACCACACTCTCATAGGAAGACTGGTATGCCGTGCTATTCAGGGACCACTTCCTGCCAGTCTTACCTAGGCAGGTGCTGCTTAGATGCTTACTTACCAGGACCGCTTGAAACTCAATGAGAGATTCCCACAGGCCCAACCTTCCTGGATGTCCAGTGCAACACTGCTTTTAGTTGAGGTGGTGGGAGTCCATTCAGAGGTGTGCACTTAGCTCCCTAAACAAGGACACTTCTTCCCAGCAGCCTGTGCTCCTCCCACCTGAGCTCAGGGGACAGAAGGGCCTTGGTAGGTGGGCCTCTGGAAGGGTCTGAAGACCTGGGGGCCGGGGGAGGGGAGCGGTGTGTGGTGAGGGAGGCTGGCCTGGGTGCATCAGGACTACTCTGACTCTGGTTGCAGCCACACCTGATAGGGCAGGGGGCCCCCAGTCAGGGGTGTAACAGGCGGCCTTACATCTGTCAGCACTCCCCACGGTTGGCGTGGGCTCCAGTGACTTTCCCAAGCTATCTGTTGCCTCTGGCAGAGGTTTTTGACTTGTGGATTGCAATGTAAGAAATATTCCTATCCAGAGCCACAGCTATCAACTTTAAAAGCCAAGAAAACCTACTCAAAGTCCTCTAAGAAACAAACTGTTGTCTTCGCTTTGGCAATTCATGAAACAAGCTAAGTACTGTTGTCCAAATACTCCCATAAAGTTAGTACTCAAAACCGCATTACCTAACCAGTTTTTCCATGGCACATCATATGAGAAACGTGTACTTTAAAAAGCCGCTGAAGGTTCCGAGCAAAAGTCACTTCCCTCAAAAGAGAATGTCTAGTTAACTTAAAATCACTCAGATAATCTCGTTTCAAGGTTTTGTGAGACTGGACTTTATTTTGCTGATTCCTGTATTTTAGTTTTAGTTAAGTCTATTCTTAAAGAACAAGACATGCTCCCCTGGCCGAGACTAAAGACCATTCAGTGAATGGCAGTTTGACACAGTTAGTTACATGTGTGTACACTGTATCGCCTAAGTTATCAGAACACAGACAGCAGCTGCACTAAAATGTATAGGTTCAGTAAGGCAAATTAACAAAAACATCTACTGAAGCCCAGCAATTATAGGCATACCTCGTTTTTACTGTGCTTCCCAGATATTGCCATTTTACAAATTGAAGGTCTGTGGCAACCCTGCATCAAGTAAGTCTATCAGTGCCATTTTAGCATTTTTTTAGCGATAAAGTATTTTTAATTAAGACATGTACATTGTTTTTATACATGTTCTAAAAGATTTTATTTATTTTTTAGAGAGAGGGGAAGGGAAGGAGAAAAAGAGGGAGAGAAACATCCATGTGGGAGGGAAACACTGATCAGCTGCCTCTCCCACGCCCCCAACTGGACACCTGGTCTGCTACCCAGGCACGTGCCCTGACTGGGAATGGAACAGGCAACTTTCCGTTCTCAGACCAGCGCTTAATCCAGTGAGCCACACCAGCTGGAGTTTACATTGTTTTTAGATACAATGTTACTGCACAATAGATTATAATATAGTAAAAACAACTTTTATATGCAATGGGAAACCAAAGAAATCATGTGACTCGCTTTATTGCAGCAGTGTGGAATCAAACCCACAATATCTCTGAGGCATGCCTGTACCTATCTTAACAGTGTAAATGCTCAGTTTCTCTTCTGGAACATGATCTTAATAGAAAGCATAGCATTAAAGTAATTTCCCAGTTCTGACTGAAGAATGCACTGGAGAAAGAAAAAGAAAGGAAGAAAAAAGAGAAAGAAAAGCCAGCAGGCAGGCAGAAAGGTGGAGCATTTCCAAAAGCGCATGGTCTCGAAGCCTAGAAGACTGAGTCCTGTTTCTTGAAGCACTGGTAATCAGAAATCCACCGAGGATGATGGAAACAAGGCAGGATAAAATAAAAACCTAACACTCTGTTCCAGAAAACTGCAGGCTATATATTCTGTCCCTGACAGGAAATCCATTACTAGACAAATGCTACACTCTGGAGACCACACTGAGGGCAGAAAACACTGGGAGCACTCCTCACGTCCACAACCCTTGTTTCAAAGCCCTGGTCTCATTCCCACAAGAAAGAACACAGCAGTATCACGACTGGGTTGAGGGGTTAGCCCTAACTCTCCACTAGCCTCATCTATTTGCAACATGCTGAAATAGGGTATGAACACCACATGCAGTAAAGGCCTCTAGTGCAGCTGACACATCTCTCAGTTCCCTAAGGGGTAGCTGACACCAAGGTTGGCTCCTCAGGGTCTGTGAGAAACTGGCTCAAGAGGTTCTGCCAGGCTACCAGTTGGGAACTAATGCAAGGCTGATAAACGACAAGGATGGGGAGGGGGCACTTCCTCCCAGGGATGCTGGTCCTGCACCTGTGCCTGGGACTTGGTCTTAATTGCTAAAGGAGACAGCAGAGATACTCCAAGAATGGTGTATGTGTGTACGCCGGGGGGGGGGGGGCTGGGAGTTGTATATTTGAGGTGTAAGATATCCCATGTGTCTCTACCCATGGATCCCTCCTTCCCCTGGTGGCTTCCTATGCCTGCCCGCCGCCCTCTGCCATCTCTTCTCTAGATTCCTTTCTCTCCCTCCCCTCCCAAACACCTGGGTCCCCGTCCTTTACCAGATCTTAAATATCCAAACACCTACATTGAGTTGCAAGGTTCCAAGTCCCTCTACCCCTCCCGCCCCAGGTGTACCCCTCCTAACTACTCCCTGTCCCCTGGAAGCCCCCAGGTGCCACCCTCCTACTAGGTCTCGGGATTTTTCCCAAGTCTTTGCTCAACCCCCCAGTCAGGTTCAATCCCCCTCCTCAAGTCTCTGCCTCGCCCTCTGGTAGCCTCCTAGGTCTCTGTGTTCTCTCACGCTCCCCGACACCGACCTTCAGGGGTCAGTACCCCACATACACCTGCCTGGCCAGGTGTGCTCCCAGGTAGAACTTCCCTCCCAATCAGGGCAGGTCCCCTCCACTCCTCTCTCCCCGTCCCCGCCACGGTACTACTCCAGGTTCTGCCTTGCCGAGAACCCTCCGAGCACAGCTCTGTGTCCATCCCCACCTCGGGCCCAGGGCCCTCTCCCACGCCAGAAGGCCCCCAGTTCTCCCTTGGACAGACACAACCCGGCGCCGCGGCCTCCGCGGCTCCGCTGCCATCTTAGCCGGAGCAGGGCCCCAGCCCGCGCGTGTCGCCGGGCTCCGACCAAGACGCCGACCCGCGGGTACTCGCGGCGCGATCTCCCCGGGGCTGGGCAGAGTGGAGATCGTTACCTGTACTGTGGGCCAGCGCCCTGAGCGAAGCCGTAAGAGCCTCCCGCCGCCATCCTCGCGCCTCCACAGAGCGCCAGCCCATCCAGGTGGAGGTGAGAAGGGGCGGGGCCTCCGGCGCGTGACGTCCCCACTACGCTTCGCTCGCGCCGGGCCACGCGACGCAGGCTCCGCCCCCCCGCTCGAGGCTCATGGTTCAGTACGACGTCGTCTGGCCGACTCCCCCTGGAGCCCCGCCTCCTCATCAAGCCCCGCCCCATACTCGGAGCCCGCCTTCCTTTTAATGACTCCGCCTCGCAGGACTCTGGCTCGATCCCTCCTCCCGCTCCGGCCCACCCCCATGCCGAGAGACCCTCGCATCCTGCTCCACATCCGGAGTCTTTGCTTGAGCTCAGCACTGTGTCCCAGACCTGGGCCCTTATTTAGAGACCCTCCTAGCGTTTTACGATCCAAATGTGGGGAGTCAGGGCACAAACGTCGTACCTTGCTCCAAGTCCTGACTGTCCTCTGAGTCCCGCCCTCCCTTTAACCACTCAGCTTTGGGTGTTCTCTGCCTCACTCCGCCCTCTCGGCCTCTCATCCTAAAACATGCCCTGGACACCGGCCTAGAAGTTGCTTTACTTTTCGTCCCACTTGGGTGGGTTTGAGAGCCCCGCTGACCGCATCTAACTGGGTGAATGTGACCCTATTGATCCAGACAAATCCTGCTTGTTCCTTCAGCACCACCCTGGGTGCCAGCCTTTAACTGGGGCCTTCTAAGGGCCTGCTCAGCACCTACAACTCTGTGGCTCTAAATTAGTGGTTCTCAAACGGAGTGATTTGCCCCCAGGAGACATTGGATGGTATTTGGGGACATTGGTGGCTGTCGTGACTGAGGTATGGAGGGAGTAGGGGCCAGGGATGCTGTTTAACACCTGACAACGTCCAGGGTGGCCCCCTAGAATGGCGAATGAGGTGGCATCAAATATCACTAGTGCCAGTGTGGAGAAACCTACTTTAAGTGTAATAAATTTTGAGAGATATTTCTTGACCCACCTATTACAGGTATGAACCCTGAGAAAGAAGGTACCTATTAAGAAGGGCTCCTGGTGGGCAACTGAGCTCAATTCAGCAAACACACATAAACAAAAAAGAAAACCGAACCTGCAGCCTTTTCTACACAAGGGCTTCTCAAGAAAACTCCACTTCAGGGAGAGGCCTGGACTGAACCACCTACACTGCGTCGAACAATCTACCTGCGTTATTTCTGTCAGCTGAGCCAGCCCTTATCAAGGAGTTCCTGGAATCCCACATCAACCAATAGGACTGATGCTTTCCCCATTCAATTGGAGCTGCCCAGCTCTGACCAACTAGAGTAGCTGTATTCTGACCAATTACGACAGTGCCTTTTGGACCAATTAAACTGAGGATTTGGAGTCCTCATTTGCATGAGAACAGACCAATCAGGGATCAGGGGTGGGAACTTCTGTCTATATAACCCATCTCCCTTCTGGCTCAGAGAATGTACTTTTTATTTCTTAAAGAGGTGCTCTCTGGCTGGGTTAAAAACACAGGAGGTATCTCGCTGGGCACTCCAGTAAGCACGGCAGAACTGTCTAGCTAGAGAGAGACCTGGCCCTAGGGCTGTCTCACAGCTGTGCTGTTTTCACAGCCACGCTGTATAACATTTGAGCTCTTTTGCACTGAACAGTTTCCTTCTTCACTGCACCCCAGTTGGGGATTCCTGATGCTGTTGGATTGGTGCCAGCAACCATTGGTAGATGCAGGCCAGGCCATCTTGGGGTGCACAGCATTTAGCCAAACTGACATGGTACCAGTCCTCAGGAACTTAGAATCAGGAAAGCAGATAATAAACAAACTATTAATTGCAAGTATGGTATTTTTTTTGTTAATAACTTTATTGAGATGTAATTCACATACCATACAATTTACCCACTTAAAGTGTGCAATTCAATGGTTTTTAGTGCCTTTACAGAGTTGTGCCACCATCACCACTAACTCCAGAACATTTTGATCACCCCAAGAAGAGATCCCATACCCATGAGCAGGCACTTCCCATTCCCCTCACCCAGCCTCTGGCAATCACTAGTTTGCTTTGTCTATATGGATTTGCCTGTTCTAGACATTTCATAACAATGGAATACTTGACAGTTAAGAGAAAGAAACTCTTGATATGTACAACCAGTTGGTTGAAGTTCTAGAGAATTATGCTGAGTGAAAAAGCCAATGCCAAATGGCTACACACTCTATGGTTCCGTTTACATACAATTCTTAAAAGGTCAAAATTATTTTTAAAAATGGAGAACATATTTGTGATTTCTAGGGGTTAAGGACATGGGGACGGAGGGGGGAGTGGCTATAAAATGGCAACATGAGGGATCCTGGGGTGAGGGAAATGTTTTTAATCTTGACCATCAAAAGCAATAGTGATATTGTACTATTGTATAATTTTGTAAGATGTTATCATTGGGTAACATGGGTGAAAAGGATACACAGGATCTCTCTGTGTTGTTTCTTTCAACCACATGTGATTCCAAAATTAGTCCGAATTTTTGCACTGGCTGGCTGGCTCAGTGAATTGAATGCTGGCCTGCAAAACAAAGAGTTGCCGGTTCAGTTCCCAGTCAGGGCACATGCCTGGGTTGCAGGCCAAGTCCTCAGTTGGGGATGCACAAGAGGAAACCACACACTGATGTTTTTCTCCCTCTCTTTCTCCTTTCCTTCCCCTCTGTCTAAAAATAAATAAAGAAAGAAAGAAAACATTTAAAGACCAAAATAAAATAAAATTTGTCCAAATTTTTAAAATTTAACTTTTAAAAGGAACCCCAAAGGTACATTTACTGACTGTGGTGGAGTGGTGTTCTTTTGCTCCTTAATGTAAGCAGTCGGGGGCTAGTTAATTCTTGGACAGAAACATGGCAAACCCAGGGTACCAAGGAAAGCCGTATGGATGATTTAGCGGATGGCATTCTTCCATTTGTGTCTTTATGACCATGTGTGGCCTCAGGCAATAATCTACTGAGTCTGCCAAACACAGCTCACCTGCCATGAACTGGCTAAAGTCCACCGTGGTAATTACCCATGGCCTCTCTCCAGTTCTCTGCAGCTCTAACTAGATAATGAAGGCTGCATGCTTTATACAAATGTAGGGCTGTTTTAGTTGTTTTCCCTGGATTACATGTGCTAAACACTTTACCTGCACAATCTTACCTAGTCCTCACAATAGCCCTCGGAAATAAATACAGTCAGTTCTCATTATTGACAGCAGTTCTGTTCTCTAAAGTCAATGCAAACACTGAACAGCAAACACTGAAGCACTGCTCCTAGGGGAAATACAAGGTTGGGTTCCTGTGTGCCTCTGGTCACAACATTTTTATCAGCTGGCCAATACATCACCTTGTTTTATGTGTATGTTTTGTTTAAAGAGACCTTATTTAATGTACATTGTGATGCCTTAACACTGAATTCACAGCCCGCAGCACTATAATCCATACCAGAATGAAGCTTATCTAATACTCATATCTTTTTTGCAAGGTACATCCCAGCCTACTTGTGCTTGGAAATGCTAGACAACACTTCAACACTATGCATTCGGGCCATTATAAACAGCGAAATCACCAACAAGCACAAAAATGCAAACGCATAACGCTAAATAAACCCTGAAAAGGAAGCAGTTTGGGTGGATCGTTTACAGTCTGGACTGTGCATTGTAGGGTGTTGAGCAGCATCTCTGGTCTCTATTCACTCAATGCTAGTATCACTCACATCCCCCAAGCTGTGATAACCAAAAATGTCCCCAGACATCACCAAATGTCCTGGGGGTGGGGGGTGAAAGTAGAATTGCTTTCCAGTAATATAAACACTGGTCTAGGAATTAGAGATTCAATAATAAAAAACTTCAATGTCTCTGATTTCAAGAAGCTTCCATTATGGAGGACTGGGGAATGGAATGGGGAGTTAGTATTTAACAGGGACAGTTTCAGTTTGGAAAGATGAAAAAGTTCAAGAGATGGATAGTGAAGGTAACGATGCCACTTCTCATTACACTTAGAATGATCAGAATGGTAAATTTCATATTATGCATATTTTAACTACAATTTAAAATATACCAGGCAAACGCCAAGCTTGGTTCTCCCGCTGGGCTCCTGGGTGGTGGCTGCAGCACCACGGACAGCTCCCAGTTCCCTCTCTTGAGAGAAGGGCCTAGATTTTCAAACAGCCCTCTGTCCAGAATGCCTCCCTCCCCCTTCTCCATCCACCCAACTCGTCCTCAACCCTCAGTGTCTAACTCACATCATCACCACCACGGGAAATCTTGCCATTCACCCCCCCACCCAGCCACTCTGCTTCAAAGATGTCTCTAAACCAGCTCCGAGTTCTTTGCCCATCTGTTTTTCACAACAGAAGGCCTATGAAAGCAAAGTCTTATCTGCATTTTGAACCCCAGTGGCCAGCACAGAACTGGTCTGGCTTTCCTATTTAGTTAACACAAAGGTCTCTTTCCAGAGCTACACTTCTGCTATCCAGGAAGTGCAAAGTCCAGATCTCACGCTGGAGGCTCTGGGGCCTCCTCCCCCTCTGCCGTGGGGCAGTGCCTTTATGCCTTTGGCTTGGAGGGGTGCATATCCTGATGCTGTGATGGATGCAGCCACACAGTCAGAGTCTTGTGTGGTATCTGCCACCAGAACCAGCGTTCATGCGTTCTACCTGCATTTCCCAAACATCTCCTTTGTGCCAGGTGTGGCTGTCCTCTGCAGAGAACATTGAAGTGAACAAGACTCATTTCCCTTGAAATTTATAGTCTAATAAGTGGCAGGGGAGGTCAGCGAGTAAACAAAGAAACAAGTAAGTCATTTCAAATAGTGGGAAGCGCTGTGAAAAAATCATTGTGTTTCCCAATAAGTCCATATAAACCCATGTGAATAGCAGCACTAGTCACAATACCCAAAAAAGTAGAAACAGCCCAAGTGTCCAACCACTGGTGAGTGGATAAACACAACGCGGTCTGTCCACACACTGGAATATTACTCAGTCATGAAAAGGAGTGAAACTCTGAAATATGTTATATGTGGATGAAACTTGAAAACGTCATGCTCAGTGAGAGGAGCCAGACACAAAAGGTCACACAGTGTGTGAGTCCATTCATGTGAAACACCCAGAACAGGCAAATCCACAGAAACAGGGCATGGGTTTTGGGGTGCCAGGGGCTGAGGAAAGGGATTGAGGGAGAGCATCATGGAGATGGGATTTCCATTTAGGCTGATAAAAAAAAGTTCTGGAACCACATAATGGGGATGGTTGCACAACAATGGGAACATACTTAACACCACTGAACTGTATCCTTGCAAATGGTTAAAATGGCAAATTTTGTATTATGTGTATTGTGCCACAATTTTAAAGTATATACTTAAAATATCAGACTGAGCAATGGGATGGAGGATGATGGAGTGAGAGGCAAGTGGGTGATAAGGAGAGGCCTCTCTGAGGAGATTTGTTTTGAGCTGACACCTGAATAAAGCGAACATTTGTGGGAAGAGCACTCCTGGCAGAAGGCACAACACGTGCAAGGCACCTGTGCTGGGAATAAACTTGATGTGACCACGGAAGAGGCAAAACCCACCACAGTGATGAAGGGGCTGGAGAGAAGAATAAGCACCACTTCCTACTTAGGGCCATGTATTAGTTCCCTGGGGCTTTCATAGCAAAGTACCACACACTAGGGGGCTCAAAACCATGGAGATGTACTCTCTCACAGTTTTGGAGACCAGAAGTCCAAGGCGCTGGCAGGGCTGGCTTCTCCTGGAGGCTGGGAGGGAGAATCCCCTCCAGGCCTCTCTCCCAGTTTCTGACTGGCAATTCTTGGCGTGTAGCTGCATCATCCCGATCTGGCACAGGACACGCTCCTCTCACGTCTTCTTCCCCTCTCTTCACTTGTAGACACTTACCTTGGGATTTAGGGCTCATCCTAAATCCAGGATGATCTCATCTGGAGATCCTTAACTTAATTCCATCTCAAAGACTCTTTTTACAAATAAGCCCACATTCAGGGGTTAGGACATGGTGGTATCTTTTTCTGGGGGATGGGGGACACGCAGGACACTACTCAATCGGCTACAGGTCTAAAAATAAAAACAGTAAGCAAGAAACGTACAGAGCCTTTCTCATGCTCTTGCTCCAAGTGAAGCGCTCTCAGTGCTTATCTCATTCACTGCCGGAACACAAGAAACACGTCCCCATTTCACAGATGAAGAAACTGAGGCTGAGCCACGACTCAAACCTATTTCTGGTCTGATTTCAGAGGCTTCACTGTTAACTCTGTACCATTCTACCATCCTCCCGGAGTCCTCCAGGGCAGGCTCATCGCAGTGCACAACGGCAAGGAGTGCCTTTCCCTCGGAGGCTCTAAGCAAGTGCACCCGCGGAGATTCTCCCCAGCATCCATCCTGGTCCTGGGCACACGGCCTCGCCCACAGGGAGCGGCCGGCTGAGGGACCGGTGAAACGGGGTCCCGAGGATATCGTTTCCTCCCTCCTTCCCTCTTAACCGAAGAAATGAGGCCATCGCCACCATTTATTTATTTATTTGTTCCTTGTTTTGTTTTTTAAATCTGTGATGCGCCATCAGAAAATCATTTCCGCTTCTGCCTCTGGTAAGGCGCTTGGAAAAGCTCCCTCCCAGCCAATGGAGAGGCCCGGATTCTGGCAGGGGGCTGTGCTTTTTGGTCAGCCCTGCCCCCACCGACCCACCCCGCACACAAAAGCAGCGTAATTAACCATCTTAAGGAAGCCGAGCCTCTGACAGCTGCGAGCTGGAGAGAGGAAAATACCTTAGAGGCACAGGCTGCGACGATGACAGGGGACGCAGCTGCAGCGGAGCGAGGGGGAGCCAACAGCTAGCTGCAGACCGCTCCCCACCCTTAGACAAAAGCGCCCCTCTGCGCCGGCCACGCTGCTCTGGGTGACCTTGCTTGGATGCAGAGTCCACCCCTGCGTGCATCTTCTTCTGTTACTCCGAAGGCCCGGGACCCGCTCGGAACACCAGGGATGCCGGGCAGCAGGCGCGCGGGGCTCGCCTTTGTCTGCGCCTAATCAGGAGAGGCCGCGGAGGTAACCAGCATTCACCGCGGAGGTGAGTCCCCCTTCCCTTTTCCCTCACCCGGCCCAGGAAGGGTGCTCCAGGCAGCTGCCGCTGCAAACCCCCTCCCGTCTGATGGGACTGGTGGCAGCAGAGAACCCCAGTCCTGTGACTCTTTGGGTGGGAACCCATCCATTTTTGCGTTCGCTGGCATCCACACCTACAGTTCCCCTTCCGTGCCCACCGCTTGCCTGGAAGCAGAGAATCGCACAATTTTCGGGACATGTTCGGAGATTAGGCAGATAAAACCCTCAGCCCTTCTCTGGGACGCTTCCTAAGAGACCAAAATGTCCAGGTTCCACCTCCGTGCCTTTCCTATTTATAACAGCGGGAGCGATCCGGAAAAAGGGTTTGAGAGATGTGTACATAAAGGCTTGCCTTTGGGTTGGGAGGAAGGGAGATGATGGTTGAAGAGATTCCTCCTTCTCTATCGGAACTTGAATGTGATGTGCTGATAATTCAACATCTCAGTGCAAAGGAACACTTCTCAGCAGTCCCCTCCTTTGCCTTGGCTGCCATTCTCAAATGTGAAGTCAGGATGGGAGAATGGGAGTGGACGGGCCCGCGGGGAGCCTATCCACACCCACATTTAGAGGATCTTGGGGTGACATGTGTGGCTCCAGGGTTTAGGCTGTAGATGTGTATGTGGGGGGCAGTTCTTCCTGGGGGCTGAGTTCACACCCAACTCAGGATAAGGAAAACGGACACAAAAGACCACTCCCTTTAGATAGGAAACGAATTTTCATTGACGTGAACTTCCACTTGCTGTAAGGTTCTGGGTGGTGGCGGTTGCCTGTACTGTCAGAAAGGGATTTTTTTTTTTTTTGGCGTATTGCGTCTCACTGTCCCTCCTCCATGAATGAATGACGACATTGAGGACAGTGAAAAGAAGCAACTGAGAAACTCTCGCAGCACTAGGGAAGGGGTTCCAATCCTAGCCATCCGCTCCCTCCCTGCCTGGCCTCCTCACCTGTCTCTGCTCCTTCTGGGTCCTCCCTCTCTGAGCCAGGGTCCCAAATGCAGACCTATCCTCTCCAGAGCCTGTGGTCCAGTGCGGGCAGGGTTTGGCTGTCACACCCAAACTGTTGGCCATGCACCAGCTCTACAGAGGGACAGCTGGTGTATCAGGGAAGGTGAAGGGCTGGCTGGAGGCGGGGACCTTAGATGCTGGTGGGTGAGGATAACACCACAGGACCTGTGTGGAGGATGGGAGGATGGGGTGTAATGACACAGTAGGCCTTCTATAAGGACAGTCAAGCCCATGCCTAAAGTCCTTTCACAAAGCTGCGATTAAAATGGAGTTTGTCAATCTCAGACCTACAGACATCTGGGACCAGGTCATGACACCCTGGGCACTGTGGAGTGCTGGGAATTTTCCCTGGCTCCCACCCTTTTACTTCCAGGAGAACCCCTCTCCCATTGTGACAACTAAAATGCCTCCAAACATGGACTCTAAGTGTCCCCTGGGGACAGGGGGTGGGGCGTGCAGGATTGCCCCCAGTGGAGAGCCACTGGATTAAAACCACAGAACCTGTGGTGTCAGTTGAGTCATAAAATTCTGCAATGTTATACCTAAAGGTATCACAGAGATTATTTCTAGAACAACTCTTTCATTTACAGATGGAGAAACTGAGACCTGGAGTTGTGAATGGCCTGAGAGTCTGCCCTGCGCCAGGGTATACCCAAACTTAATCTCACTCAGCAGTTGACTCTGCCCCCAGACAGCCCAGTGCTTAAGCCATCATCTAGAGTGCTGTGTCCACCCTACCCCATGCCCCTAGCCAGCTTCTAGGACAATAAAAACAAAACTGACATTTTGTGGTTGGTAATAATTATGATCCTGACTTCTAACCCCAGACACTTTCCACAGTGCCTCCATTAGCCCTCAGGTCAGCAAGCTGTTAGGACTTGCTTCTTTGAGGTGTGGGGGGGATGAGGTAAAGGTGCAGAGCAGGTGGCCTGGGGCAGACAGAGGTGGGGTGGGATTGACTGGATCAATCCCAGCAAGGAAGCTTAAGTATATCAGTCATCAACACTTTAATATAAATGAGTTTAATAGCTTTATGGCTTCCCAGTTGAAGCCCAAGATAATGGAGGGATGGTGAGCCCTGGGGAAGGTGTGTTTAAGAACTTTAGTGGGGAGGGCTTATAGCTGGACAGACCCTCAGTTTCTCATGTGAGTTCACACTCCAGACCCACATGGGTGTTCTTAGTTCTCTATGCTTCTATTTTCTCACCTGTGAAATGGGAAGACTCATAGACCTGGGCAATGATTCAATAAAACAATGGCTGCAAAAGCTTTTTGCAGATGGATCTGAGATGCTGCACATGGGTGAGAGGTTGTTATTATGATGATTGTTCAGTAAAACCACCATCCCTTGCTCTCCTTCAGAAATCATTCTTGCTTCAAGGCTGGTGCCTGTTCCCAGATCCCATGGGAACAACAGAAGCCACACTCCGGATGGAACACGTGGATGTGAAAGATGAATGGCAGGATGAAGATCTTCCCAGGTACAGCTCCCCAGGTCTCCGAGTAAGCTGTGGAGGGAGTGGGCGTGGTACTTCTCCAAGGTGGGGAGCAGGAGACACTGCCAGTTGAATGGCCCAAACCCATAATAAATATTCACTGCCTTAAGATTGATTTCTACCTCACCCCTACACTCCCCCAAAACTCTCATTTCCACACTATTTTAAGAATTCTAAACATTCTTGTAAACTCATCTCATGGACCATTACAATAGTCTTACCTGGATTCCCACAAATCCAGCTGACTGTATTTTTACCTGCAGCAGCCAGAGGGACTGTGTCATACCCTGCTTAAACCCCTGGGACAAATGCCTGTCCCACAGAGAACCCGGGTTCAACCTCCACCTGTTTCTTTGAGCTCACTCTCATCACCCTCTGTCTGCTTCATGCCCTTCCAACTCTTGTAGCTTCCTTCCCCATGCCCAGCTGCCTCTGACTTTCAGACTTTTCACTGCCTGTTCCCTCTGCCTGGAACACTTTCCCCCAACAATCCATGCCTCCCTCACCTCCTTCAGGTCTCTGCCCAGAGGGCACCTGCTCAGAGAGAGCCTCCTGGTCTCTTTATCACCCCTTCCCCAGTTCCTGAATAATGACACCCAAAGACATCTACATCCTCACCACTGGAACCTGAGAATGTTCCCTTAATGGTGAAGGGTGCTTTGCACATGTAATTAATTTAAGGACCCTTTTTAAAAAATCCTCACTCAAAGATATGTTTTTATTGATTTTAGAAAGAGAGGATAGGGGAGAGAGAGAGACACTGGTCAGTTGCCTCACATACGCACCCCAACCAGGGGTTGAACCTGCAACCTAGATATGTGCCCTGACCAGAAATCAAACCTGCAAGCTTTCAGTGCATGGAATGATGCTCCAACCAACTGAGCCATCCAGTCAGGCCTAGGTTAAAGATCTTAAAATGAGGAGATGGTCCTGAATTATTTGGGTGGGTCCTAAGTGTTATCACAGGGGGCCTTATAAGAGGGAGACAGAAGAAGTCTAAACTACAGAAGTAGGAGCTATGGTGATGGAAGTAATAGACCAGAATCATGGGAGAAAGGGGGTGTAAGCCAAGGGATGCAAGCACCTCTGGAAATTGGAAAAAGTGGGAAACAGATTGTCCCCTGGAGCCTCCAAAAGAAACCAGCCCTGCTCACACCTTGCTTTCAGCCTAGTGAAACTGATTTTAGACTTACTTCTGGCCTCTGGAATCATAAGAGAATACATTTGTGGTGGGTTGAGCCACTAAATTTGTGATCATTTGTTACAGCAGCCATAGGAGACTCATACTGTCTACTTTGCTAATATATTCATATTTTAAGATTTTATTTATTTATTTTTAGACAGAGGGGAAGGGAGGGGGAAAAAGAGGGAGAGAATCATCCTTGTGTGGTTGCTTCTTGCACAACCCCACCAGGGACCTGCCCCGAAACCCAAGCATGTGCCCTGACTGGGAATGGAACCGGTGACCCTTTGCTTCACAGGCTGGCCCTCAATCCACTGAACCACACCAGGAAGAGCAAAAATATTTTTATATTTATCTTGTTTAAA
Source organism: Phyllostomus hastatus (assembly GCF_019186645.2). Lineage (NCBI taxonomy): Eukaryota > Metazoa > Chordata > Mammalia > Chiroptera > Phyllostomidae > Phyllostomus > Phyllostomus hastatus. Next base: position 2,667,224 of record NW_025333640.1, on the reverse strand, counting down.
GTCTATTTTCCCCCAAAGGGAACCCCACAAGAGCGAGGGCCTTTGGTTTGACTATGCTTCATGCCAGTGTGAGGACAGAGCCTGGCATACAGTTGGTGCTCAACAGACAGGATGAATGAATGACAGTCACTGGAAGGAATAAAAACTTAAGTAGGAAGAAAGCCCTGAGCACCCACTGCTGATATGAGTGAGCCACCGTGTCTCTCTCTCCCTTTTCTCCTCCAGTGAGGTGTTGCTTGCTTGCATAAGAGAGAATATCTTCAGCCCAGGCTCTCCTAATTTACTGGCTGCATACAACCACTCATCTCCTTCCTCCTTTAATGCAAGGATTTTGTCCCCGGGAGATGATGCCCAAGAGTTACTTACATAACCATCTGGGAAGGAATAGCCAGAAAGACTGAACATGTTCACCCTGGAAAAGAGACTTTGAAGAGGACCTCCTCCTCCAGAAATCCCAGCTGCTGAGAGCACTGAGGGCAGAAACTAGGTTGATAAACAACAGGCATGAAGGGGACGCAGGTCTGAGAGCAGCATAGAATATGTGGACTCAAATAATCCGATGCATGCTTTATACGACCAGTGCCATTCTAAAGCTAAATTGGCTGGTGGGAGGGGTCCCACGCTTCCCCTCAACTGCGTCCAAGTAGAAGCTGCTGGTGGAGGGTGTCGACCCCATTTGGATTTGAACTTGGCCCTCTCCCGAAGCTAGTCGTTTTCAGTCATGCTTTGCACACGTGTGGGTGCTTCTTTATAGCAAGAGGTGCTGATTCTCAGTAGAGCTGAGAAGCTCTTGTCTGCCCAGTGCCATCATCTTCCAGGAATACAAGTATTTTGGGAAAGTGATGGCTGCTGCATTGGATCCAACCTCCCGCCCTTTCACCTTTAGGATGTTCTTTCCTCTCCACATTCCCCCCATAAGTCTTTCTCTTCAACTCTGTAAGACAGGAAGTGCTAATGCCTGGCTAAGGGGTCTCCAGACACCCAGACTTACAGTTTGGGCAAATAAAGGATCATTTTCTAGCAAGGAAGTCCTGGTAGTTAAAGATGCTCTAAAATGGACAAGAACTGGCTTTGAGTGCAGTCACTTGCTCCTAGTGTTGGGGGAGGGGAGCAGTTCTGTTTCCTCCCATGTAAAAGGTAGAACCTGAGGGGGTGATTTTGGTAGGTTCCTTCCAGCAGCGAATGCCCAGAGTTTCAAGGGGTCTTCAGGCAGTATTAGCATGCCTGGCCTCCAATGAGCCCAAAGCAGTCTGGGTCTGGACTTTCAGAACCTTCTGATTCAAACCCCAAGAGGCTTGGTTGGCCACCTTGGGCAACTTTTTGAGCATCTTTGTGCCTCAGTTTTCCTTTCTGTAAAATAGGAGCAATCAGCCCTGGCTCATGAAGTTGTGAGAACTCAGTGAGGCACGTGAGACTGTCTAAATGATGGAGGCTGCCCAAAGTCATTGTCATTCTCAATGTTGTTCCTTGTATCTTGTTCACTGCAGTTTCTTTATCTGTGTGCACGCCCCCCCCGCCCCGCAATTATTTTAAAAGGTAGCCCCGCTCTCAAGCATCCTGGAGACAAAAATGGGGCTGGCTGCAGCTGCAAATGTGAATTCCAAGTGAGTTTACCCCAGCTGCACAGGATCCCCCTCCCTTTTTAGTAGCTCAGTGTTTGCAAGATAGTGGCCTTGCTGTGCAGCCCCGGGTTGTGCGTGTGCCTTTGCCAAGGCTTCTGTCTTCCTCATTCCGGAAGAAACGAGTGCAGCTCCTTGACGCTGCGTCCAGCTGCATCTCAACATAAGCACCTCTGTCTGGTGCCAGACAACCCACAATTCTATTCCCTCCAGCTCAGCGAGCCCTTCCCAGGGGCATCTTCAAGCTTCTCGGTAGGTGTCAGAGCACTTGCCCTATGTCCACAGCCCCCTCCTGCCACCATTATCCTACAGTCTCTTCCTTCACTTCCTGCCCTTCTGTAGATCCCTATGGGGCCTGAGCTGAGGGCAGCCTGGGAGAAAACTGTCTGTTTTATCCATTAATTCATTCTAATGGTCTGCACTGACTGTATACCAGGTCCTGGGCAAGATGCTGGGGACATATGGAGAACAAGACAGCCGCCCTCATGGGGCACTCCCAGTCTGGGGCAGACAGTCTGTCCCCCTTAACCTTACAAGCCAGCATGAAATTGCGGGTGGGTTCTTGGCACTTGGAGAATTCCTGGGTGAGGTCTGACCAGGCAGAGGCTGAGCATTCCAAGCTGAGAGAGCAACCATGCAGGGGGAGGGACTGAAGGAAGATTGAGTGGAGAAACTGAGAACCAGGGTAGAAAAGGGCTTGACCAGTGTCTCATAGTGAAGGAGATGCAGGTGCAAGACTAGATGTCTGACTGGAGCATCAGCCAAGTGGCTCTGGATTTTGTTTGCTGTTTGTTCATAAGTTTTTTCTACTGTAGTCTCAAACTTAACAGAATATCTAAAAGCAGGAAGCAGCACTCTAGGCACAGGGAACAGGATGTGCAAAGGCACTGGGGCAAAGAAGAGTTTGGCATGGCAGGGAGTGCAATAAGAGAGCCCGACCACATTATTGGTGTGAGGCTGGAGGGTTCACAGTTGTCACGTCCTAGGGATGCCCAAGGGAGAGATTTCAATTTCATACCCAGAGGGTGCGTTAGATTCTGAGAGCTGCCACAGCAAAGCACCACAAATTAGGTGGCTTAATATATAAGCCACATATATATACAACAGAAATATATTCTTTCACACTTCCGGAGGCTAGAAGTCCAAAATCATGGTGCTTACTGGCCAAAGCCTTGAAGAGGAGGATCTTTCCTGCCTCTTCTGGCTTCTGGTGCCTGCTGGCAATCCTTGGCATCCTTTGGCTTGTGGACATATCACTTTGACTTCTGCCTCTGTCTTCACATGGCCTTCTCTTCTGAGTGTCTGTGTCCAAATTTTCTTGTCCTTCTAAGTACACCAGTCATTGGATTCGGGGCCCTCACAATTCAGTATGAGCTCAACTTAATTACATCTGCAAAGGCCCTATTTCCACATTCCCAGGAGATGGCAGTTAGTCATGGAATTATCTTCCTGCGAGGACACAGTTCAACCCACTACAGAAGGATAAAGCCATATTGTATGTCTTGCATATGAAGGGGAGCCCCACCCTTTCCACTGGATGCCCATTGCTGAGAATTAGCCCCTCAGAGAGCCGTGGGGACCCACCTCAAGTTCATGGCAGGGCTTTAGCTCTGCATAATTTGAGGTTGTCCTGGGACTTGGGGAAATAACAAGGTCTCACCTGGTCTTGAAAGTCACAGCCCTGTGGACTGGCAAGGTGGGCAGGCATTTGCTCTGCCTTTGTCAGGAAGCTGTGGGCTTTCCTCCAAGGAGCCTGGAGTCCTGCTGAGTCGGCGTCTCCAGTTCTCCCGCATCATCTGGAATATTGATTGAATATCCACTGCATTCTGGGGGCTGTGCCAGGTGCCTCAGGCTCTAGACCTCCTCCCATTCCCACAGCAGCGCTTCCCCCTGGCCCCGCCTCCCTCCCCACCCACATCCTACATCCAGTACCCCCCCCCCCATTGCTCTTTTTGCTCCTGGTTCCCTGGTCTGCTTTCTGATCTGTTCCTAGGACTCATCAAGTTTATTTGTCCTCAGGGTCTTTGTGCCTGCCGTGCCTTCCACCTGGAATGCCCTTCCCTCAGTCTTCCCATGATGCCAATCACTTGCTTTTAAGTCTCCACTCAAAAGTCACCTCCTCAAGGAGGCCTTCCCTGACTGCCTTGTAATTGCACCCTGCCCCCTTCTTCCTTCATCTTGCTTATTTTCTTTGTCGTAAATATCACCTGCTTTGCTCATCTACTTGTTTACTTGATTATCATCTTCCTTCTTTCTTGTGTCAATCAGGGCTCCTTAACAAAAAATAGAACCAGTTGGTTTTCATTATATATATTACATATATTTGCATTATTGTATTTATCATTACATATATTATTAATTAATATATACTATTATTGTGTTTATTTGTATTATTCACACACAGTTATACAAATAAGCATGTATTTTTATTTATAGTATAGATATATTATATTTTCATATATTAATTTATATATATGATTGTGTATATTTTGTGTGTACATACATATATTCCAAAGAATTGTCTTACTCATTTGTAAGGGCCGTCAAGCCTAAAATCCGTAGGGCAGGCTGGAAACTCAGGCTGGATTCAATGCTGCAGCCTTGAGACACAATTCCTTTTTCCTCGGGAAAACCTTCAGGCCTTTCAGTTGTGTGAGGTCCACCACATTGTCAAGGACAGTCTCTTATTTAACGCCCATAAATTTTAGGTTTGGACAACATCTACCCCATACCTTCCCAGCGACACCTGGGCTAGTATTTGATCAGATAACTAGGTACTAGAGCCTGGCCACGTTGCCAGAAATCTGTCCACAACACCCTCCAAACTGTGTGCTACTGTCTGCCTCATTCAGCCCTGTATGTTTCCTGGCACTCAGACATCTAATGTGTTTGTGAAATGAATGAAATCTATGTACCACCTCTATTTCCGTTTTACCAATGAGGAAAACAGGCTCAGAGAGGGAAGGCACCACCTAGACACAGCGCTGCACAGCTGCAGAGCGGATGTTTGCTCCCAGACTCTCAGACATTCTCACTTTGTACTCAGCTCCTTGGTTTCCCAGTCTGCGCTGCTGAGCAGTTGAACACTTTCCCCACCTGGACGGTTAGGCAGCAGTCCACTAGATTAGCAGCCAAGTAGGATGTTCATGCACCATCCAGGGTTGGGAGGCTGAATCACATCCTGATGAGAACCAAAGACAGTGCCAGCTGCCCAACAGTGCAGGTTTCCTCTGGCAGAAGGAGTTGATGGCGGAACAGGACACCCAGCTCCCCCAGTAAGAGGCACTCCTCAGGCCAAAGGGTTTCTTCCCTGTTGTCCCCACTGGGGTTGGTGCACATGTGTTGACTGGGCACAAGGGGGCAGTAGAGGGCAATAAGTGAATCAACTCTGCCAACTTGTCCATTTCAAAATTGGAGCAGTCCTTTAACCCAGCCTCAGTTTCCTCTTCTGTGAAATGGGCTTCTGTCTACCTCATAGGGCTGATGTGAGGAGCAAATGACATCGTGCCATGGACATTCCAACCTGGCACACAGTGATGCCCTGTCCATGGGATAAACTACGATTCTAACTGATTCTAGAATAGGAATTGCAGTCTCAGATATTGAAGGGCGCCAGGCAGGCAGCATAGATGAGAGAAGGAGCTGGAAGAATATTCCAACACCCACGTGAAGAACAGTGGTGGACAGTCAGCTCCCGGTGGTGGTTACCACACGTGAAGGGCAGATATGACTCAAGAAAAGACAGAGCGCTAGAATTTTTGTGTCAGATCTCCAATTTAATAGCAAATTTGAAGTTTTAAATGCTGTGTGGGCAGGACAGAACTAGGGGTGGTGCATCACCCGTCACTCTGCCATTTGGGGTAACTGCACACGGGTGGTGTGTTTCCTGGACCCTGGACCTATTCGGGAGTCCCCACCCCTGCCCTCCCCTGGTTGAGAGCAGGTGTGGCTGCTACAGAGAAGAGGGACAGAGCAGCGTGTGTATAAAATGCGCATGTTAGTTCACTCTTCAGCCCCCTCTGCCTCTTTAAAACCTTCTCCTGACTTTATTAGACACTTGCCTTTATAAAAAACAATTGAGGTGAAATTCACATAAAATTAACCATTTCAAATGTACAATTCAGTGGCATTTGGTGCGTTCACATGTTGTGCAATCATCACTTCTATCTAGTTCCAAAACATCTCCATCACTCCAAAAAGGAGCCCTGTCCCCCCTAGCAGTCACTCCCCCACTCTTCCCCAGCTCCTAGCAACCACTAACCCACTTTCTGTCTGTGGGTCTGCCTGTTCTGCACATTCCACATACATGGAATCACATACTAGGTGGCCTTTTGTGTCTGCCTTCTTTAAGTTCACATAACGTTTTCAAGGTTCGTCCACGTTGTAGCTTAAGTCAGTGTTTCGCTTCTTTTCACAACTGCATGTTATCCCAGCACATGGCTGCGCCACACTTTGTTTATCCAATTATCAATTGATGGATATCTGGGTTGTTTCCACTTTCTGCCTCTTGTGAATCTTGCTACTGTGGACATTTGAGCATGAGTTTTTGTGTGGATGTATGTTTTCGTTTCCTCAGGGCCTCTGCTCTAGCTGGACCTCCTTGAGAGCAGGGCAACATCTGAGTCAGCCTTTACCTCCAAGACCCATCAAAGCCCCTGGGAGGGAGTAGTTGCCCAAAGAACACTTGGTGCGTAGTGAATAGGAAAAGGTGGGAAGGAGGAAAAGGAAGAAACACGGATACATTCCACTCTGCCAAGGGTCCCAGCTCTTCCCCTCTGAGGAACAGAGGCAAGGGAATAAAGAGTTTTTGAAAAGGAAGGAGAAAGAATCCTACCGTCCTTCCCAGTCTAACCAGTGCCCTTTCAACTGAGCCGGCGCTGATGAGTGGCGGCAGTGAATTCACGCTGGAGTGCTTCCCTGAGTCAGCATGCCCACAGCTGGAGCCTCGGGCAGCCCCAGGCACTCTGCAAACCCTCCTGCCTAGAACTGAATATTTCCTCACGGAGCAGAGGACCTGGAGCACATGGGTCAAGCTCAGGCAGTGGGAGCTGTTGCTTCAAATAACAGTCTGGTCATTACCAGAGAGACAGGTCTTATTCTGCAGATTTGTGTCCAACAAAGCATTAAAGTGGCACAAATGCATAGTTGGCAGCATTTAAAATTTTTTTATTTATTAATCCTCACCCAAGAGGACATGCTTATTGATTTTAGAGACAGAGAAACATTGATATGAGAGCAAAACACAGACCAGCTGCCTCCAAGTAAACACCCCAGCCAGGGATTGAACCTGCAACCCTTTGGTGTACGGGGCAACCATGAATCACCCAGCCAGGCGGCAGCACTTTTTTTTAATATATAGAGAACCCTAAAGATTCCACCAGAACAAAAACTGCTAGAACTGATTGATAAATTCAGTAAAATGGCAGGATACAAAATAAATATCCAGAAATTGGTTGTGTTTTTACATACAAATAATGAACGATCAGAAAGGGAAATTAACAAAACAACCCCATTGACAATTATATCAAAAAAATACCTGGGAATACATTTAACCAAACAGGTAAAAGCCCTGTTTTCAGAAAACTATAAGACACTGAAGAAAGAAATTAAAGAAAATACAAATAAATGGAAGCACACACCATGCTTGTGAACAGGAAGAATTAACATTAAAATGTCCATACTACTCAAAAACAATCTATACATTCAACTCAAGTCCTATCAAAATACCAATGACATATTTCACAGAACTAGAACAGATGATCCAAAAATTCTTACAGAATGACAAAATACCCTGAATAGCCACAGCAATCTTGAAAAAGAAGAACAACATTGTAGGAGTCACACTACCTGATATCAAACTATACTACAAGGCCACAGTAATCAAAACAGCATGGTACTAGCATATAAAACACACATGAGAACATGAATAGAGAGGCCAGAAATAAACCCAGGCCTGTATGGTCAATTAGTAATATTTTAAAATGAAGGCAAGAACATACGATGAAGTAAAGATAGTCTATTCAATAAATAATGTTGGGGCCCTGGCTGGTTTGGCTCAGTGGATTGAGCACCAACGTGTGAGCCAAAAGATTCGATTCCTGATCAGGGCACATGCCTGGGTTGCAGGCAGGGTCCCCACTTCGGTTGTGCAAGAGGCAACCAATCATTGTTTCTCTTGCACATCAGTGTTTTTCTCCCTGTCTTTCTTTCTCCTTTCCCCTCTCTCTAAAAATAAATAAATAGAATATTTTAAAATAAATAGTATTGGAAAATTAGGCAGATACATGCAAAAAAAAAAAAAGAAAAGAAAAGAAACTAGACCACCTTCTTCTATACCATATATAAGAGTAAACTCAAAATGGATTACAGAGTTAAATGCAAGACTCAAAACCATAAAACTCCCAAAAGAAAACATAGGCAGTAAAATCTCGCACATTTCTCTTTTTTCTTTCATTTCAACATTTCTCATAGTAATATCTTTTCTGATATATCACTTCAGGCAAGGGAAACAAAAGAAAAATAAACATATGGGACTATATCAAACTAAAAATTTTTTGCACAGCAAAAGAAACCATCAACAAAACAAAAGACAACCCATTGAATGGGAGAACATATTTGCCAATGATACATCTGATAAGGGGTTAATATCCACAATTTATAAAGAACTCATACAACTCTACACCAAATAAAAATCTAATTTAAAAATGGGCAAGGGACATGAATAGACACTTCTCCAAAAAGGACATACAGATGGCCAATAGACATATGAAAAGATGCTCAACATCACTAATCATCAGAGAAATGCAAGTTAAAACCACAGTGAGATATCGCCTCACACCTGTGAGAATGACCATCATCAGTAGAACAACAAACAAGTGTTAGTGAGGACGTGGAGAAAAGGAAACCCTTGTGGACTGTTGGTGGGGATGCGGAATGGTGCAGCCACTGAGGAAAACAAACAGTATGGAGGGTCATCAAAAAATTAAAAATGGAACTGCTTTATGACCCAGCGAATCCACATCTGGGATGTATCTGAAGAAACCCAAAGCACTAATTCAAAAGAATATATGCACCCCTGTGTTCATTGCAGCATTTTTTTTAAAGATTTTATTTATTTATTTTTAGAGAGGGAAGGGAGGGAGATAGAGAGAGAGAAACATCAATGTGCGGTTGCTGGGGGTCATGGCCTGCAACCCAGGCATGTACCCTGACATTGCAGCATTTTTTACAATAGCCGGCTGTGAACACAACCAAGTCCCCATCAACAGACAAGTGGATCAGAAGTAACGGTTCATATATGGCATGTACAATGGAATATTAGCTGGCCATAAAAAATGAAATCTTACCATTTGCAGCAGCATGGATGGACCTAGAGGGTATTATGCTAAGTGAAATGAGCCAGTCAGAGAAAGACAAATACCATATGATCTCAGTTAGATGTGGGATCTAAAGAACAACACATACAAATAAAACTGAAACTGACACATAGATACAGAGAACAGACTGACGGTTGCCAGAGGGGAAGGGGGTAGGGGAACTGGAGGAAAGGTGAAGGGAGTGAGAAGTACAGACAGGTATTTACAAAACCGTCACGGGGATGTAAAGCACAGCATAGGAAATATAGTCAGTAATATTGCAATAACTCTCTCTGGGGTACTGGAAATATCAGGAGAGTGCTTTGTAAGGTGTGATTGTCTCACCACCGTGCGGAGCACCTGAAACTCGTGCACAGTGATATTGAATGTAACTACACTTGAAAAAATACTTTCAAGAAGTTTTTTTTAAAGTAATGATTTTTTAAAGATTTTATTTATTTATTTTTAGAGAGGGAAGGGAGGGGGAGAGAGAGAGAGAGAGAAACATCAATGTGCGGTTGCTGGGGGCTGTGGCCTGCAACCCAGGCATGTGCCCTGACTGGGAATTGAACCTGCGATGCTTTGGTTCACAGCCCGCGCTCAATCCACTGACCTACGCCAGCCAGGGCCTTCAAGAAGTTTTATATGTACAGAATATTGCTGCACGAATATTACAGAAAGTTTCCATATACCCTGCACCCAGTTTCTCCTATGATTAATATTTTAAATTAGACTGGCACCCATGTTACAGTTAATGGACCAATATCGGTACATTATTAATGACTTAAGTCCACAGTTTATTCAGATTTCTACAGCCTCTTTTTCCTGACACCATTCTGCCCCAGGACCCCCCTCAGGACCCCACGTACCATTTAGTCCTCACGTCCCCATAGGCTCATCCGAGCTGGGGTTACTCACATTTTCCTTGTTTTTGGTCATTTTGACAGTTTTGAGGAGGACTGCTCAGGGATTTTGTAGAATATTCCTAAACTGGGAGTTTGCCTGGTGTTTTCCTCATGGTTAGACCAGGGGGGTGGGCTCTGGAGGAAGACGCCACAGTGAAGGGCTTCTCATCCCCTCGAGTCCAGGGTCGTGTGTCACCGTGACTTACCACCGTCGACATCAACCTTTATCCCCCGGCGGAGTGCGCCGGTCAGGCTTCGCACTGTCAAGTCACTCTCCCCCGTCTCACACTGTCCTCTTGGGAAGGAAGCCAGTCTGTCCAGCCCGCATCAAAGAGCAGGGAGTTATTTTCCATCTCCTGAGCGCAGAGAATCTACATACATTATTTGGAATTCTTCCATGCAGAAAAGCTGTCTCTTCTCCCCTATATTTATTGCTTCAGTTATTTATGTATATCCATATAATCTCACGGACATTTTATTTTACACTTCAACTTACAATCCAATACTCCATGATTTTTTTGTTGTTGCCGCCCAAACTGCCCCAGTGTCGGCCATGGGGACCTTTATTGGTCGACTCCTGTGTCCGCTGGGTAACTTCTGGCTGTGTTTACCAGCAACAATGCACCAGCGACCGAACCCTGCAGAGCTGCCTCATAAACCATGCGGCTTACATCTCAGAGTATGTGAGACTGTGTGACGGGATGAGACCCTCCCTGTCTCTCAGCTTCGGCTTTCCCCATCACACAAAAAAATAAAGACAACATACACTGGGTTCTCCGCAGGGAGCCTCTGGCACCGGGGCGGCATGGTTTTCTGTGCTGAGGCACAGACGTATTTTGTCCCAACAATTCCCAGAACTAAGCGAGTTTTGTTGTTTTTGTTTTTGTTGTTGTGTCTGAACCCCACGCTCCAATGGCTGGATTTTTGGTGCCTGGTAATGTCCCCTCCTGGCTGGGTTCGCAGGCCGTTACGGGAAGAGACGGGGATGGACTCACTTGGCAGTCCAGCGGAAGACACGTCCTGTGAGTTTCTACGCCTGCAGAAATGGGGGCGCTCTTTCCGGGTCTCCGTGGGCCCCGGACTGCAGAAATCCCAGGGGCCGTGACTCCTGGGGAGAATGTCAGGGAAGGGGGTTGGGTTGTTCTGCTCTGAGGCCCGCAAGGAAAGCAGCTGTACTGGGCGAGAGACACGTGGGCACCATCATGAAGTCAGCACAGCAGTGTTGCTGTGTGTCCTTGAGCTGGTTGCTTAGCCTCCCTGGGCCTCCAGTTTCTCTACTAAATATAGGTAGTGGGCCTACCACACAATGGGGTACAGCCCCCACCAGGTCAGGAAGTGGAGAGGAGGAAAAAGAAAGAAGAAGCACCTGTTTTGTTTTGTCATTTCCGTTTTCCTGTTTCTCTGAAGCCCCTCCCAACACGTTAAACTTCAACGGAGCCCACCGTAAGCGGAAGACATTGGTCGCTCCAGAGATCAACATTTCCCTGGATCAGAGCGAGGGCTCCCTGCTGTCAGATGACTTTTTGGACACCCCTGATGACCTGGACATCAATGTGGATGACATTGAGACCCCCGATGAGACTGACTCACTGGAGTTCCTGGGGAATGGCAATGAGCTGGAGTGGGAAGGTGAGCTCGAGGGTTGCCCATGGCACCCGAGTGGCCCCAGGTTGCACTCAGCACCCCCTGCGGCTTCCCAGGCCAGCCTCCTAGAGCAGTCCCTCTATCCCCACAGGCTCAGGCTGGATGGGTGTCCTGACCCAGGGCTCACAAAACAGCCCCAGGAGGATGCGCTGGCCATTGCATCTCCATGTATTATTCTCAAGGGTGACCCAGATCAAAAGGAAATGCCTCCAACTGATTCCACAAGTGTTTGTGGAGCATTTACTCGGGAGCAGGTCTCAGCTGAGACGGGATGCGGAGGGAATGTGGCAGGAACAGACAGTGGTGCCCATCTGCACACACAGGGGTTGGAGACAGACACTAGATAATAAATGTGCACGAGGCCACTGCAGCTGGTCAGTGCCATGAGAAGACTGGGTGAGGTGATGGCATGGGGGGGAGGGGCCGTCTCCCCGGGGGGTTGATTCTGCCCCCTAGAGAGCCCTTGGCAACGTCTGGTTTCATCTACGGTTGTCACGACTTGGGGTGGAGGCTACAAGTGCTGCTCAACACCCTGCAGTACCCAGGGCAGCCCTCCACAGAGAGTGACCCAGCCCCAAATGTCAAAAACACTCACTCAGGGTGACACACGTTGAGCTGGGGCCACTGGGAGTGGGGGCTCCTTTTGAAAGGTGGCTCAGGTTTCACTGAGTAGGTATTAGTTGATCTGACAAGTCAAGACAAGAGCACAGTTCAGGCGAGAAAGGCTGTGGTGCTGGTGGCCACGGGGATGGAAGCAGAGCCACAGGCCTGTGGGGCGGGGGTGGGCTGGGGTGGGGGGTGAGGGTGGAAGAGAAAGGGAAGAGGGAGTCAGTCGTGATGCCTGCATTTGGGGGCCTGAGCAGCTGGGAATGTGGCTGAGCCATTTCCTGAAGCAGGAAGCCTGCAGGATGAAGGCTGGGAAAGAGGTGGGTATTCTCAGAGTGGCTGAGAGCCCGAGAAGGACAGATGCACACAGAGGAGAAACTATGTGCAAAGTCACGCAGCAAGTCGTCCACAGAGATGAGCTCTACTCAGGCTGACTACCCAGCATCCACCCTGAGCATTTTCCCGGATTCCACAGCTTGAAAAAAAAATCATGCGGGAGTGACTTTTTGTCTCCCAGGTCCCGTATTTCCCTAACAGCCTCAGGCTGACACTGTCAGTGAGTGGAGCATAGGACAAGTGTTTTGCCTGTGGCCTGGGGAGCAGTGTGGGCTCTGCGGCCACAGGCAGCAAAGGCAGCTGGCAGAGCCTGGGACGAGAGACATCTGACTCAGGTGTCTCTTCCACTCACCCCCTGGCCCGCTTCCAGATGACACCCCTGTGGCTGCTGCCAAAAACATGCCTGGGGACAGCGCGGACCTGTTTGGGGACGGCTTGGCTGAGGATGGCGGTGCTGCCAACGGGCGCCTATGGCGGACGGTAATCATCGGAGAACAAGAGCACCGGATCGACCTGCACATGATCCGGCCCTACATGAGGGTAGTGACCCACGGAGGTGAGACCTCGCCCCAAGGCCCCCTTTTGGCTGCAGCTGGGCCACTGGAGCCCCACGGTCAGTGGCCCTCTCTGAACCCCAGGCTCTTCATGAGCTGCAGGATGTTAAGCACCTGTCTCTGGGTGGGCAAGGGTGGAATTTGCACGGGGACATGGCGTGGACTCCGGGTACATGTCAGGATGCTGGTGAGGGTGGCTGGCGTTCCCTACCAAAGGCAGAGCCAGGTCAGGGGCACGGGGCAGCTGGAAGCTCAGAGAGGGCTCTGCCCACCTCTGCCTGGGGCCACTCACTGGCTGCATCTCCCCAGGGTACTATGGCGAAGGCCTCAATGCCATCATCGTGTTTGCGGCCTGCTTCCTCCCAGACAGCAGCTCCCCCGACTACCACTACATCATGGAGCACCTCTTCCTGTGAGTGGCCCGCCTGCTCCGTTCCGGGTGCCGACATTTCTGAGAGTCCCAGAGTGGGCTGGACCAGCCTGTGAGAACCATGTTGGGAGGGGCTGTGCCTGGCACCAGCGAGGGGCTGGGCCACCAGCAGGCCTGGATCTGAGTCCCCTGCTCACCCACTGGGCCTCATTGGTGCAGTTGTCATCGTCATTGTCATGTATTGAGTGTTTCTATGTGGTCCACGAAGCTAAGTCTGTGTATGTGATAATGCATTGCACCCTCACCACAGCCCTGTGGGGTGGGGCCCTCCCCTCCTCCAGGGGCAGAGTCTGAGGCGCAGAGAGTAAGTCCCTTGCCCAAGGACACAGGCACCGTTTTATTATGACAGAGAAAGATAATACATATGAAGCACCTGGCAGATAACAGTAAGAGCTCAGTAAACCGTGATTACGCATTATCGTTACTATGATGATTTCCTTCTTACACAGTGGGGTTTGGGCACCAGGTGGACCAGAGGACGAGGAGGTGCCTATGGGAGGTCAAAATGGGAAGTGGCCTGAGATGCGGGCGAACCCAGTCTCCCCAGTTACAGATGGGAAAGTAGAGGCTAAGAGAAGAAAGGATCTTTCTGAAATTGCTCAGGGAGAGATAGAGCTGGGATGGACCTCGGGTCCCAAAATCTGGTGCAGTAGACCGTCTGCTGTGGGTGCCTGTTCCCCAGCTATATCTGGGGCTATTGAGGCCCACCCCCAGAATTAGTGGAGATATTAAGTGAAGTCATGCATATAAAGCATGGCACATAGTAAATGCTCAATTAAATGTAACTGTTACACTCATTATACCCATTGACACAAATTTGCAGTGGGCAGGGGTTATTCATATCCACCCCATTTCCTGAACAGGTGTGGCTGGCACAGCTGGGGCAGGGGGTGGCAAAGGGGGCAGGTGCCACAGGTGTTCAGTCCCAGGACCTGGGGCTTTCTAACTCTGGGCTGCTCTCACCGGGTCCCCTGTCCTCTGTGCCCTGTGACCAGGTATGTCATCAGCAGTTTGGAACTGCTGGTGGCAGAGGATTACATGATTGTGTACCTGAACGGCGCCACCCCCCGGCGGAGGATGCCAGGCATCAGCTGGCTGAAGAAGTGCTACCAGATGATCGACAGAAGGTGAGCAGGAGGGCTGGGGGCCCGCCTCGGGTGCAAGGGGAACTAAGAGCTGAGGTGTCAGCAGGGCTGGTTCCTCTGGGGCCCTGAGGGACAATCTGCTCCCTGCTCTCCCAACTCCTAGTGGTCGCTGGCAGTCCTCGGCGTCCCTTGGCTTGTGGATGCATCACCCCAGTCTCTGCCTTCATCTCCACATGGCATCTCCCTGTGTGTGTCTGTGTCCGAATTTCCCCTTTTTTCAAGGACACCACTCATCTTGTATTGGAGCCCATCCTGCTCCAGTGTGACCTCAGCTGAAATCATTACCGCTGCAATGACCTGTTTTCCAAACAGTGTCCCATTCTGAGGTCCTGGGGGTTAGGGCTGCATCATGTGTATTGGGGGGGACACAATTCAACAAGACCACACAGGTGGTCAGAACCAGGGTACCCCCAAAAAACTCAGGAATGGGAGATGGCATGGCCATGCAGCCAAAAGCTCAGACTCTCATGTAAAAGGGAGCCAGCTCTGCCACTTGCAGGCTCCCCCAAGGGGCTTAGCTTCACAGAAACTGCCTCTCCCTGTAAAAGCATGGCACCCACAGGGGGTCCAGAGGAGGCAACACCTGTGAGCCCCTCCCTCCCCAGGGCTGGCCCCCTGGAGCCCACCTTGCTTCCTCTGCCTGCCCACACAGATTACGGAAAAACCTGAAGTCCCTGATCATCGTCCACCCATCCTGGTTCATCCGCACTGTGCTGGCCATCTCCCGCCCCTTCATCAGGTGAGAGTGTGACCTGTGCCCTGATACCCACGTTGGCTGTTGTCAGTCCTTTTTTTTTTTTAATCTGTATTTCCCAGCTTCTTTACACTAAATGCATATTATTGTTATAAACAGTTTTCAATCACAGGTATCATTATAAAGCAACGAGCATGTGGAAAACAATAACTGGCTCTCCCACGTTGAACATTGGATACCTTTTAACATTTGCAAACACAGCCCTGAGAGGTTGGTGCGATCATGCACATTCGCAAATGAGGAAACTGAGGCTCAGAAAGGTCAAGGAACTCTCCCAGAGTCACCCAGCCAGGTCACTAGCCCACCACCCTCCCTCAGAAGGGAACCCAGCTCCATTCACTCCAGAATTTGTGTGGGGGCCATTAGGGTGCCAGGAGGGTCTGACCTACTTCTGGCCAATAAAATAATTCAGTGAACCAACACATGAACCCCCTGTGGGATTGGTGACTCACCGGAAGGACTCGCAGAGCTCAGAAAAGCTGCTACACTCACGGGTACGGGTTATTACAACAAAAGGGTGGACATGAAGGTTGGCAAAGGGAAAGGGCACGAATGGGGGTCTCAGAGAAACCAGAAATGAGCTTCCAGTTGTCCCCCCCAGTGGAGTTGTGCCGGAAGCCCTTAGCCCTCCCAGCTAGGACGCAGGACTGCATGTAGAAGTGCTGCCCATCAGGAAGCTCACCTGGGCATCCAGGGTTTTTCTGGGGCTCAGCCACACAGGAATGGAGGACCAAGCGGCCCACCTTAGTCACTCGGTCTCCAGCCACTCCAGAGGTCACATTGGCATTACATGGCCCAAGGCCCCCACCATAAATCACGGCAGTAGCACAGGCTACGTGGCTGCACTCCAGGCTCAGGCGACCCAAGACACTCTTACCAGGTAGGACAATTCTAGGCTTCCAGGTGATCTCCCTCGAGGACCGAGAGCCCAGGTCTCTCTCTGCAGTGTGCAGGGGTAGGGCACGCCAGGCCTGCTGGGTTCCCCCTTTACTGAACGATATAGAAGCTCCTGAAAAAACAGACCAAGGAAACAAAATTTGGCATGTTAAATGCTGTAGTCAATCACATAAACGTTGAATGTACATTTAATTTAATATCACTCCAAACACTGAATTGGATCAAGATCCTTCATTTCCACATTCCCAGTTAAGAATCTGTGATGAGTTTAAGAGTCAGGGCCACACTTGGCCTTGAAAGACACTCACAGCATGAAGCATTTGCAACTTCAGCGTCTGTGCTGAAGGACTCCTAGTATTAGTGAAAGCAGGTACATAGCGCACTAGTGATGGATCATTTGTGCTAATGATGAACCCACTGGGCAAAACGGTGAACATGCACTTCGGCCTAACAGAATTCCATTCTGTTCTCAATGTCCCCTCGTTCAAGGCAGGTCATCCACTCACTCTTGGCTGCTATTCCCACAGTAAATTTTGAGAATCTCATTCTGAGCTTTTTAGTTTGAAAAAACTAAAAAAGAAAGGAGGTGGGGAAGTGAACCTCTCCGTTAAAAAGCCGAGGAAAGTAGAGACCCATTCTGACCTACAGTCTAGCGCTGAGCTTCTGTCATTGTATCTGCAAGAACACCCCTGTGCCTTCCAGGCCGATCAGAGTTTGGGAAAGTGCTTCTCCCAACCCGCCCCGCCCCCCCCCCCCCTCGAAAGCTCAGCTCACAGGCAGACAGAGCACAGTCACCGCAGAGATTCGGGTATCTGTTTCCACTGATGGGCACGGTGGGTGAGACCACAATATCATGACGTGATTTTTGCCTCTATTTATAGACCAGTGCTCAGAGCAGCAGGTGCTGGCTCTGTGAACCACAAAATAAACCTTCCTAACAAATCTGATCCATCCCCCCTCAGAGCCTGCTGGGCCCCAGCACGCCCAGGTACAGCGTGGACGACCCGCCTCACTCCCTGCACATATGCACTTTACCCTTCTGTCACGCCAACCGGAAGGAGGCCTTGGGCTCTGAGGATAATTTTTGTAGTAAAAAAAAATAAATCTGAACTGCATGAAAGCAGTTGGATTTGTTTTTCCAGTACACATGGCCGCTTTGTGACTTCCTGAGGGAAAATCTCTGTCATCCCCTCGCCAGTCACCACTGGCCTCTGCTGAGCAACTGCTTTATTTTTCCCGAGGACACACCATAAGCTGCAGAACTTATCCCTGGATGCTGGACAGCTTGAGCTGAATTTTTGTCTGATCCCTAAAAACAGATACGAAACTTCTTGACACACCCTTGTAGAAGTCTCACTCTGTCTTACCTTTCTCTACTGCCAATGGACCGTTTTCTTATGTTTTATACTGTTATATTCTCTTGGCCTGACATTTCTCATTGTTACAAAATTCCATTTTCCCTTGGAAAAAAGTTTACTTTATATATCACCAAAAGTAGGTTTCAGTTAAAATTTGAAAAAGTAAATAAATAACCATGAGTTCAAAGCACTGTGTGTTACCAGCCAGCCTGAGTCTGGTCCGGACAGCGAGACACCGCTCATCCCAAGAGAACGGAGGAGGAGGAGTCAGCAGCCCCACGTTTGCCTTTCTGTGCCCAAACGATGACTGTGGTCCCCAGCGGTGATGAGAGTGCCAGGAAGGCATTCTTGGGGAAACTGGAGCAGAGGGGCACTTCTTAGGGTGGATAGAGAGAGACAGCCTAGAGTCTGTTGGAACCTCTTGCCGCTCTGCTTCCTTTAAACCAGGGCCTCAGCTTAGCAGGGGTCGGGGCCAGATGCAGGGCCTGGGATCCTTCTCCTCTTGTGCGGGGAGACCCAAGGCTCTGCTCTGTCCACCACAGTAGGGGTGGACAGTGGGGCTGGCGTCGGGCAGGGAGGGGGGTTGAGCTAAGGTGCTCAGGGCATCCTCAGATCGGGTTATGTGTGCCTGCCTGTCCACCATCTCTCCTCCTGGCTCTGGGCGACAACACCTTCTTCTCCTCCTGGCAGTGTCAAGTTCATCAACAAGATCCAGTACGTGCACAGCTTGGAAGATCTGGAGCAGCTCATCCCCATGGAGCACGTGCAGATCCCAGACTGCGTGCTACAGTAAGTGTCCCCGTGCCCTTTGAGTGCCCCTGCCGGCATCCTCAACGCTCCCAAGCACCTGAGGTCCCCACTCAGCTGAACACGGCTGCCCAGGAACCAGATATGAGTGGGGGAGCAGCAGGACAGAGGGAATCAGTGAAACAAGAGCATGTGAGATTAGAGAATACTTTGGCCCGGGGATCTAGTGCAGGGCAGGGCCAGCAAGCCATGGCTTGTGACTTGTTTTTATAAATAAAGTTTTATTGGCACACAGCCACACCCATTTCTTAACAGATCATCTATGGCTGTTTTCAAGCTGCAAATGAATTGAGTTAGTGCAACCCAGACTGGCCCGCAAAGCTGAAAATATTTGCTCTCCAACCCTTTACAGAAACACTTTGCCCTGGTGGAGGGGTATATAGACCAACCCACGTCAGTGAGTGTGTTGCTTTATAATGGCACTCTTCAATCACCGGGTCCGGCAGAAAAATGCCTGCTGGGTCGCATCTCCACCAGATGCTGGGACATGCCAACAAAACAGATATTCCCTGCTCCAGGGGGCTTGCAGAGCAGCTCAGGAAGCATGGAAATGCCAGCAGACTGTCAGCTCTGGCTGTACTTGCCGCTCTGAAGCCTAGTTTACATGCAGGACTCCCTGGGCAGTGTGCCTACAGAGCTGCATCTCACATGCGGCTCCTTCTCTCTTCCAGGTATGAAGAAGAAAGGCTCAAGGCCAGGAGAGAAAGGTCTGTGCAGAGTGTCCCTGTCGGGGTGGGTGGGGGCTGGCGCCAAGCTGGGCTTGCATGGGGGGCAGCCAGGGGCTTTGGCTCAGCAGGGACCGATGTCACACCCGAGGCTCTGCTCTTCTCTCTAGGACTTGGAGTCAGACCCCAGTTCAAATCCAGGTTTCCCCACTTAGTCACAGAAGGACACTAGGTACATAAAAAGTTCACAATGACCTTGGAGGTTATTGTGAAAAATCAGGAACAGTGTAGCAAAGGTAGCAAAAATGGTGGGCTCACGGTAATCACGATGATGCTAAGTTCTCCCCTTACAAAGGGAGCACCAGCTCCATACTCACACTGAGAGGCCCAGACATGTCCCTTTAAAACCTTATTGCCTCCCTGTTCGTGATTGTCACAGACCTTCAGGGCTCGTCTGGTCCCACCCAGTTATGGAGCCCTTGTGCCACCTGCTGGATACTGTCACATTCCTCCCAAGAGCCAGGCAGGCAGAGGATGCTGATGGCATCTTACAGCCTGGGTATCCGAGGCTCAGAGAAGGCAAGGCACCTGCCCACAGCCACACAGCAAGTCTGTAAGAGAGGTGGGGCTTTCAGTGGGTGGAAAGTATATTTCATTGCCTGGCCCTGTGTGAAAACACAGGGACACAGAGGCAACTAAGATAGAGTCCTGGACCAGAAGTTCCTTTAAATGGCAAAGGAGAATGACACCTCACCCAGTGAGGAAAGCGGGCCCTGGGGACAGGGAGGGGTGATGTCGGCAGATGAGACGCATAATGAGCAAAAGTACAGCGGGTTCACACAGTGTCATTTAATGTGACAGAGGCAGCACAGGGGAGGTGAGGCTGAGGGGCAGGCAGGGGTCACCATCCCTTGCCATTCTGGAATTTTTCCTCCTCTCCTAGCTCTTCGCTCCTTCTTTCCTCCTCCCTTCCTTCTTTCCTTCTATCCTGTAATTTAATACTTGCAATAACATTTACATAATGTAAGGTTCACCATTTTATCTATTAAGTGCACAGCTCAGGGGCCATAAGTACATTCGCATTGTTGTGCAGCTGTTCCCACCGTCCATCTCCAAAACTTAACACCTTCCCACACTGACTCCCGTCCCCTCCCCTGCCCTGGGCCCCACCGTCTACTTCCTGTCTCTGTGGATCTGACTCCTCCAGGGACCTCCTGTGAGTGGGATCATGCTGTTTCCCACGGTGGCTGCACCATCGTACATCCCACCAGCGAGGCACGGAGTCCGGTTTCTCCCCGTCCTTGTTGTTACTTTCTGTTTTTATAATAGTAGCCATCATAATGAATATGAAGTAGTAATAACTCTTTCCTTGTTCTTTTTCTTTCCTCGTCCCTCCCTCCCTTTGTCTCTCTCTCTTCCTGTCTCTCTGTCTCTCATCTGTGTCTCTCTTTTTCTCTGTCTCTGTCTCTCTTTCTCTCTCCCTGAGTCATGCTCCTCCTGACTCCTGAGCCTTAGCTATGCACAGGCATGGAAACATAACACAAGCAGGCATCTACCTTCTGGAGTCATAGCGCTGGGGGCGACAGCATCCCTGGAACACACATGTAGATGCCTCTCGGGTGATAAGCTGAGATACACGCTAGAAAGAAATGGTTCCCAGTCTTTCCCTGTCCCCTGTCCCCGCCCACACCCCTTCCTCACAGCTGCCTCATCTTCATTAACCTCTGGATGATCACTTCTCTCCACCCTCCCGGCCCAGCACTTCCTGGGTACAGCAAAACCCTGTCCAAGCTGCCCTGGGGCATGGTGGGCCCAGGCCAAAGAGGCCAGTGGGAACCTCGAGCCCCTGTGCTCACGCCACCTTGTCATCCCTGGTCACCTCTTTCTGTCCCCAGTGCAAGGCCGCAGCCGGAGTTCGTCCTGCCCAGGTCGGAAGAGAAGCCAGAGGCAGGGCCAGCGGAGCACAGGTAAGTACTCAAGTGACCACACGTGAGGCTGACACCCAGCGAGGGGTGCGGAGCCCACCGGAGGGCCCAATGAAAGCAATCCTGGTGTTACCGTGTTTTCCTGATCCTGATGTTGTCAGGATGATGAAACACAAACACGGTGTGAGCCAGCGCGATGCCTGCTCCACCCTAAACGCTCAGTACTGGGGTCACTCTTTCCTCCGCTCTGCGCTGTCCCACAGGGAGCCCCTTTGAGAGGCCCCTATTTAAATTTAAAGAATTAACAATAAATAACATTTAGAAATTTGATCCTCGGTCACACCTGCCACGTTTCAGGCTCGGCGCTGGACAATGTGGAAACAGAACTCGGTACCCACCCGGGAAAGGTCCTTGGGGGCTCGCTTCCAGGACCTGCCCGCCTCCTGGGCTTGCCTCACTCACCTATTTCTTTATTTTAAAATGTATACATGTTATTATTGAAAGAGTTGTTTCTCTTTTTTATTTTTTAAAGATTTTATTTTTATTTATTTTTACAAAGAGAGGAAGGGAGAAAGAGAGGGAGAGAAACATTGGTGGGTTGTCTCTTGCACACCCCACACTGGAGACCTGGCCCACACCCAGGCATGTGCCCTGACTGGGAATCCAACTAGCGACCCTTTGGTTCACAGGCCAGCACTCAATCCACTGAGCCACACCACCCTGGGCTCTTGTATTTATTTTTATTTATTGATTTTAGGAAGAGAGAGGAAGGGATAGAGAGACAAACACTAATTTGTTTTTCCACCCATTTGTGCTTTCATTGGTTGATTCTTGATGGGCCCTGACCAGGGATCAAACCCACAACCTTGGCGTATTGGGTCAATAACTAACTGAGCCACCCAGCCAGGGCCCCTCACTCATTTATTTTTAGTTGAGGTAAAATTCACAAAACATGCAATGACTCATTTTTTAAAAGATTTTATTTATTTATTTTTAGGCAGAGGGCAAGGGAGAGAGAAAGAGAGGGAGAGAAACATCAATGTATGGTTGCTTCTTGCACATCCCCTACTGGGAACCTGGCCCACAACCCAGGCAAGCGTCCTGACCAGGAACCAAACCAGTGACCCTTTGGCTTGCAGGCCAGCGTTCAATCCACTGAGCCACACCAGCGAGGGCAATGACTCATTTTAAAGTACACCATTTAGTGCATTCACAACGGCAGTTCCTATTTCTAGTTTAGCCCATAACGATACTCTGTGCCTCTGAAGCAGTTGCTCCTATTCCCTCCCTCCACCTTCTTGTTTTTTGTTTTTTTTTAAACTTACCGAATACCTACTGAAAGTCCTTCAGAGTCTCCCCCTGGGATGTGTAGACCAGCGGCATGGCTCTGTCCCCTCCCTCACCTCTGGAAGTCCCTCCCAACTCTCCTGCCTCTGTCAGGTCTGCCCCCTGCATTCGATCCTTGTCAAACCCTCCTTCTCCTGCCCTCAGGCTCCCCAGGGGCAGTGGCTCTATTTTGGGACCATCCCCTCCTCTTCCCTGCATTCAGCACAAGCCAAGCACAGGGACCAAGGGCAGCTGATGCCACTGAGAGACCAAGCTGTGGCCTCAGGTGAAGGTCCTACTAGGTGACCTTTGTGCAAGTCCCTGTGGGTCTTCAGGGGGGACCCTCTTGGCCTCTCCAGGCCTGGTGGGTCCCGAGCCACATTACTGGCTTTGTTTTGCTTTAGAGAAGGGCCTTGGCCCGTCTCCTTATGATTGCCTGTCCCAGCTCATGTGTCTCTCAGAGACACACGCTGACACTTGCTTTGTGCCAAAGATGAAGCTGTGCCAGCCCTCATGGGGCTCAAAGACAAATGCCAAGCCTCTCAAAAGTGGGCAGATGATGTTAAGACTCCTCTCTTCCATAGGTCTGCTCCAGTCACAGAAGATCAGGAAACAAGGTGGGTAGGAAACAGGGAGATCTTGGAGCCTTTTTTATTTTGAAATGTCTTAAGTGGAGTCCACCCCAGCCAAACGCAGCCTGCCCACAGCCTGTCGCAGTGTCTCTGTCTGGTTCTCAATGCCAGGAAAAACCTTCTTGTGTGTTGAGGGTTCTGAAGACTTGCCTCGGGTTCAGGGATTGGCTGGGAGGACTAACAGAACTCGGCAAAGCTGCTGTGTTCACAATTATGGTTTATTACAATGGGAGGATGGATTCGGGTGAAAATCAACAATAGGACAGCCCTTAATTCTCCCAGCTAAAAGGAGGGCAATACGCAGGAAGCGTTACCAACCGGGGATGTCGCCCACTTGAGCCTTAGTGTCCAGGGTACTTAGTGGGGTCAGTCACGTGTGCGCGGCTGACTGCCCACAGAGCTGCCTTTTGTTCCAGCCCCTCCAGAGGCCAAGCTGTCGACCCCCCTAAGCCACATTGTTAGCCTAGCCTACCTGACGTGAGCCAAGGTCTTAGGTAAACGAAGTCACTCTTACCAGGCAGGACATTCCCAGGACTCAGAGGTGGCCTCCTAGGAGCTGGGCAAGAGCCGCACCTTTCTCTGGAATGTGCAGCATTAATCCTCGGCCACACTCTCTCCTACAAATCCTCAGTGTGCCTTAATACTGCCCATGTGATTCAGGAAGCCCCAGGCTACAAAGTAAACATCAAAAAACGGACTTAGACCAGTATTGCCATGGGCATAGTGAGTGGACACAGTTCTCAAGACATTTTTGAAAAGATCATCTCAGTCCATGCCTTCTGGCAATGAGTTTGCATCCAGGCACAAAACACACCAGGGAATCATCCACCCTGAGAAAAAATCAGCAGATGCAACAACCGACAGAATTAGACGCCCTCCTGGGTATCTTCAGGTAGAAATGGTTAAAATGATTAAAGACACAAAAGAAGAAATTGTATGCAATGATGGACAGATGGGGGTTGGATAGATGGGTATGTGGATGGATGATGAATGGGTAGGTGGAAGGGCAGATGGGTGGGTGAGGTGGGTGGATGGAGGGATAGATAAGTGGGTGGATGGATGGATGGGTGGATGGATGGATGAGTGGGTGGATGGGGTATGGATGGGTTCCCTCCAGTCTGACTGAGGGCACCAGGCCTTGGGTCTGTTCTGCTGGGGCACCAAGAGAGAGCTCCCCTTCAGAACCACACCTGGAAGGTGGGTGGCAGATGGCAGACCTTGAAGGGCAGCTACCACTCTTGCTGCTAAGGGTGCACCAAGCTGGATGAGCCATGCTTTCAGATTCCACAAACACGGGACAGTATTTTCCACTTTCTTTAAAAAACAATAATAGGGAGGATTTGAGATTGTGCTTCCCGGCATATGTCATCAGTTTGGCTCCGGTAAACTCTTATAAAAAATTCAAATAAAATAAAAACGAAACCAGTAATAACTTGGCCTGTGCTTTTCCCTCTCCAGCATGTCTTGAGGTGATGAGCGTGCAGAGAACACGAAAGAAAATGCCAGACGCCAAGGAACCTCTGTCAGACGCCCTCTGGCCCTGGATCTCATCCCCACCTCATCCTGAATCCCAGCCTTCGGAGGGTGCCTGTTTCCTCCACCCATCTCTGAAACCCAGCATCCTTTTTAGCTGCTTGAAAACATTTTTTAAAACGATGCAGTAGTCATGCATTCTGGACAAGAATCTGGTTCTCAGCCCTTCACCCTTCCAGACTCATGAGCTCACAGCCGAGAAGAGAAAAGCACAGGGCATTGCCCATGTGTCCTGGGTGGCCTCAGCATCCCCCACCACTGCACAAAGTCCTGGTTTAAGACCCTTCTCTTGCTTGACGCCCGGCCGGGGTTGGAGCCATAGATGCCCACCAGCTCCCTGGCTGGATCTGGAACTCGCTCTTGTGCCTTTCCTCCCAGAACGGCCCCCGCAATCCTGGGCATCTGGCCAGGAAGCTCGCCCCCCCAATAGGGCTGTGCCCTGGGCACCTTCAACCTTATGGCTTTTCCCTTGACTGGCCCCCTTGGTCTCTGAGGACACCCACATGTGACGTGACAGCATGGGAGCTCACGGCACCAGTGAGAGCTGCCGCCGCTCATCCTACAAGCGGCTCATCCGCCGCTTGTCCTACACTCGAAAAATCACAGACTCTCAACCTAGAACATTCTCAAGCCCCTTTAGCGCAGATGCCATGCCACAGGGCAATCCGATCAATACCTCATAAGGGAATGAGTTGTCCTCACTTCTCCAAACTCCCCAATGCAGAGTTGGGATGTGCCCCTTGGGTTCCCACCGAGAGCAGAGGCTGAGAAGCTGGCTCTGAAATAGGTTCATTTTGGGAACACAGACCAAGAAAAAGGAAGATACAGGGTATTGGATGTTTGTTTGTTTCAAAGGCCACCCAGGAACATAAACCCCAGTGGAATGGACGCTATGGCCACCTGCATTCAAAGGAGACAGACTTTCCTAATCTGGGCTCAACACCAATCAGGTGGCCTCTAGAGGTAGTGAGTTCCCCATCTCTGGAGGTATTTAAGAAAAGACTGGACAGTGCTTGCAGAAACAGGTCCTCTGAGACCACTCCAATCCTAACAGTCTCTATTTCTATGAGTCTGAACAAAAGTTGAGCAGGCACACACCCCAGGCCCCTCTTGCTGGCTCTGCAGCTGGCTTCTTAGCTGGGTGTCACCAAAGCTGTTTCCAAGCATGAGGTTCTTGGCCTCAGTGGGAATGCCGAATGCCTCTTGACCTGGGACGACAGCCGGTTGCATTTGGAGCTATCCCAACAACAGGAGGGATCTAGTGGCATTCAGTGCTAAGAAAAGGGGTGCCCAGCTCTTTGCCGCATCGAGGAACTGCCCCAATGCCAGCAGCTCCCGCCTTGAAAAATGCCAGGTTTCTGAGCTGCTTTGGGCCTGCCTGTCCCGGGACCTGGCATTGCCCCGTGAGGCTATGATATTTGGGGGCCAGGTGGGGTTTTTTAATGTGTGGTTCTGCTCTCTTTCCCAAATGTCAAATAAGGACAGGGACCCTGTTCCGGGCCCAGGTGAATCACCTGGAGCCTGAGGCAGCCGAGGTTGGTGGATGGGCCTCTAGGCTGCCTCCAAAAGACCTCTGTCCCAGGCCCTAAACTCCAGGTTCAGGTGGCCTGCTCTGCTCACCTGAGACTCTCGTGGACCTGAAAGGCCCCAACTCCCACTCCAATGAACACAGCAACGCCTGAAAGGCTGGCGCCTCGCTGCAGGAACAAAAGGAGTCAGGGGCAGGAACCGGTTCGTTCTGCTCCACCCGGTGGTTACTAAGTGCCGGCGGCGGCGATGGAAGATGGACTGACAAAGGTGCTGAGCTCATTCGGCCCGCAAGGACCCTGCAGGCTAAAGGTTCCGGCAGCACAAGAAATTCCAACGGGTTCAATGAGGCCACTGTCCCTCGGACCACCAGCACCACAGACAACCAGTGGGCAAGCAGAACCGAGATCCCCGGCTCAGCCACAGCGGCCCTTTCCAGAGCAAAGAGAGACCCTGCCCCCAGAGAGACCCCGCCCCCATAGACCCCGCCCCCAGAGAGACCCCGCCTCCAGGCCAGTCACCTGTCACAGGTGTGAGACGTTCTGAAGCACAGCTGCATCCAAACAGGGCTACTGCGTCCAGGCAGGCTGCCACCTGCAGCCTCTGACATCGGCTTTGTGAAAGATCTGTATTTGTGGGGCAGTTTTGGCCAAAATGCAACGGACCTGGATCCCTTGTCATGAAGGAACATTGGGTTTTCCTCTTGTGACACATGGGGGCGTCGTAAGTCCTGCCTCAAAGTCAAAGTTCACACACCCATCCTTCCCATGGCGAGTTTTGCGGTTTTTAAAGACAAAAAAAAACAATTCATTATGATTATTGTTGTGATGTGAGAACATCATTTCCATAAAATTTGGGGGGTTTTTATGTGAAATAAACTATAACTAAGAACAGAGGGTTATTACTTTTGTCCATCTCCAAGGACTGTGGCCCTTGCTGGTCTGGGGTGAGGTTCAGAGGAGAGAGCTTTACCAGCTCCATGCCTGGGGTGACCTCGGGTGACCTTGGGCCATCACCTCTCCTGTGTGGCTTCCATCTCTCATCTGCAGACTGGGGGCCTGGTGGGTTATTCCTGAGGCCCTTCGGACTCTGCCTCTTTGTGATTCAAGTTCATTTCCTGCCCCAGTCCTTCCTGGGATCAAATACAGTCAGCAGGTAATAGTAATGATAGTGTATTAATTATCATGTTTTATATATTATATTAATTACTATAGTATTACTATAATGTATTATTATCATTATTATGATTGCTAGTGAAAGGGAAAACTCTATTTCCTCTCTATACTCACACCAACCCTTCTGACACCGGATGTGGGGCCTTTTCTCCACACCAAACAGTTCTCAGCAGACACCAGCTGAGTTTCCTACAGTTTAACTCCATTCTGACACTACCCCGAGTTAGCACAGACCCCCCTTGTTAAGGGCTCAGCTCCACAATTGTCCCATCAGCTGCTAGTCAAAAGTAGTGGGTGCCCAGGTTACCCACACTTCTGTCCCACTTGGCTACAAATCGGGGCTCCCATTCATCCCCCCTATTTCAGGTTCAGTAATCTGCTACAGCAGTTCACAGAATTTAGGAAAACAGGTAACTTACTAGACTAGCAGTCTTTATAAGGGACAGAATCAGCAACAGGCCAGAGAGAGGCGCAGGACACGGTTTGGGGAGGGGTTCAGAGCTCCCACACCCCGCCCAAACCCCACCTCCCCGCATGCAGACATGCTCACCTGCCCCAGGCTCTCTGAACCCCTTCACTTAGGGATTTTTGTGGTGGCTTCATTCCATAGGCGCGATCAATTAAACTGTTGACTTTCGGTGATTTGACTCCATTCCCAGCCCCCCTCTCCTAAGTCTCCACCCTCTAACCCCCTGCTGGTAGCCTTGGGCCCCCAGCCCTCATCCTGTGGATGATGGAGCTTTTCCTAAGTCATGCCATCAGTATAAACTCAGGTGTGTTTGAAGGGGCCTCTTACAAATAGCAAAAAAGCTTCTCTCATCTTTATCACTCTGGTACTATTTCAGGAACAGAGACTAAAAGTCCAAATATATAACAGAAGGTACTTCCTCTTATCACTTAGGAAATTACAAAGGTCTTAGGAACTGTGTGCTGGGAACGGGGACAAAGACCAAATATATACTTACTATAAATCATAATATCACAATAAAAATAGCAATAATAATAGCCTGTGCCCAACTAGAATACTGAGGGGGAGACTGAGGCACAGAGAGATGACGTGGCTCACCCAAGGTCACACAGGTCAGTTGGGGGATTATGCCCCTCACAGGGGAGTGGAAGCTTCAGTCCCACTTTCCAGCTCCAACAGTAAGTAAGCAGTTGTTTGAACTTGGGCAAGTGTGTCCCTCAGCTCCCAGGGGTCCAGAGCAAGGACCAGCAAGTTCATGCCCCATCCTGCCCCATCCCCAGGCTGCTGAGATGCATGGGGCCAAACCTGGTGACTCCTCCCGGCCTCACATGGGCACTCAATGAACAACCCCCCAGTGTCACGCTGAGATTTTCTGGAAGGAGCCCAGGTCACCAGAGCACAGCTATCTTGGCACTCACCATTCCGACCTTTAGCCCGTCTTGGCACACAGCCCCCTTGGAAAGGGAAGTCTCCACAGGACAGGGAGGGTTGGTGGGAGGGGGGCTGGCGCTGGTGCTGCTGCTACAGCGAGTGATAGGGTGGGGATGAGTGATGACTTCTCTTTCCTCCGTGTCACCAGAACCAGCCTTAATGTCAGGGTCAGGCCAGAGGACACACCGAGTGGGATATTTTTAGGAAGGAAGATGTGTGGCCCGTTATCTGCCCCATGGGCAGCCTGGCTAGGAGTGGGGAAGAAAAGGGGAGAGAGAGAAGGTGTTGACGGGAGAGACCTGGTTCTTCTTGCTGATGATGCATGTAAAGAATTACATATCAGGATATCTGGTAGTATGTAATCAATTTATTAGTGGCCTGTTCCCATGGAAGAGAACAGGACCGGGTAGAGTAGGGGGTGAAAGGCAAAGTTTCAGGATAAAGCAGGGTGACGTAAGCAAGAGAGGCTGGAGACCAGGGTGGCAAGCCCCTGGGCAGCCTGAGGCTGGGTGGCCAGAGGCCCTGTGGCCCAAGAGCCAAGAGCACCCTGAGCCCCTGAGAGAGAGAGAGAGAGAGAGAGAGAGAGAGAGAGCTTTGTTCTCAGGACTTATATAGTTGGTGGGATAGGAAGGAAAAAGTTACATATTGATTAACAGGTAAATGTGGCACCAGCTTTCCTGGGGGAATGTGACGACCCAAACTTAGGGATGTGTGGGGGTCTGTTAGTCCGAATTCTTATCTTGCTCCAGACTCCATTTGGTTATATTGTTGTAAAACAAACATGTGACAGGAAGCAGTTAATTAAAATTGGGGCACTTTCTATATTGATTAATGGGTAAATGTGGCGCCAGCTTTCCTGGGGGAATGTGACTACCCAAACTCAGGTGTGTGTGTGTGTGTGTTTACATCTTGTTGTAAAACAAATATGTGACAGGAGGCAGTTAATTAAAATTGGAGAACTTTCCAAAGTTACTTATGGGCTCTTTCTGTAAGCATCAGGGACTCCCTCGTAAAACAGTGACCAGAGGTAGGCAATTAACCAAAGCTGTTTTATGGGCTCTTTCTTTGGGCACCGGAGACCCTTTCCTACATCAGGTCTTGGGATGAAAGCACAGTTTCAAGGCTTTCTTTCCCAGGTAGTGGAAATGTTACATAGAATTTCAAGGACTTTTCTTCTTTCTTGCTAATATAGTGTTTCTTGTGATGTTGGAACACCTGGCAATATTATCAGACCAGACTCAGGACTGCTGAGTTAGTGTGTGAGACTTGTCTCCTTCCTCCTCCCTGCCTCGGTTTACTGTTTATTCTACCTAATTGGTAAAAGGCGTTTCCTGGCAACCAGGGTGCTAAATGCTGGCCAGCGACAGTATTGCAGTCTCAGAGTTCTTTCTATGCTGTCTCCTGCCTCAGAGGGAAGAGGCAGATGGGGTGACATCTACCCGTACCCCCACCCAGCTGGCCCATGGCTAATTTAGGCAAAAGGCAACGTGCAGCTATTTCCATCCAGTGGGAACAGGTGCTGGGGGGGGGGCGCCGTGCCCCCACCGAGAGAGCTACGCTGTCAACAGGCCGAGTGGCCTCCCTCGTGGCGCCCTCCCGGCTGCCCCGGACTATAAAGGCGCCAGGTTTTCTCAATGAAGCGGGACGCTGTGCACCGCGGCGTTGGACCCAACCTAGTGCCCGGGATTCGGCAGGCAGAGGGCGATCCCCGCCGACCCTCCGCATGGAGATGAAGTGTATTGTGGGCATTGGAGGGTGAGCGGCCTGGGCGCGGGGGCGGGCGGGAGGCCTCATGGGGCAAAGTCGCCGAGGAGGCCACAGAATGAATGGAGGGCCGCCTGGTCCCTGGTGTCACAGGGCCTGGCGCCCAAGGTCTGAGTGTGGGTCCTGTGCCCTTGGAGGCTGCCTGCTGCCCTCAGCGAGTCTAGGCGCCAAGCCTAATTTTAAACTTCCAAATGGAAATCACTTCCCCTCTATGCTCATTGTAAAACTGAAAACCAGTGGGGAGAGTAGGCCTTACGAGGCACAGTCTGCGGCAGCCTTTGGTGGGGGACACTCTACCCAGAGGCAGACACGTGAGCAGGCGGGGCGGGGCGGGGGGGGGAGGGGCCGGGGCCCTGAGCGGCATTCTGGTGTGACTGTGTACGGCTGCCAGTCAGGGACTCCTTTCCCAGGGGATTTAAATTTTCCATTTTATCACCAATAACCAGGCCTTTAAAGATCATGCTAGGGAAGCCTTTTGCCTAAGCAGGGTGGGCTTGAGGACAAGAATATCCTACCCAGGCGGTTGCCCTGGGCCCTCCTCCCCTACTTGGTTTAATGCTCTATTGCCCAGTTGAAATTCCTAATATCTTTGAAGGAGGGCCCCTACCTTTCATTCTGTGCCAGGCCCTGCAAATTTTGTAGCCACCTTGAGGGTGATGTGTGCCTTTTAGTGACCACCCAGATTAATGTCAGGGCTTTCGAAACTGCTCCCCTTGATGCATGGGGGGTCCCCTTTCCCACTGGCCCTTTAACTGGCTTCAGCTTTCTCCTGCTCCACACCTGGCTTTCTGCATCTGATTCCTAGAACAGGGACACCTTGAAGGTCAAAGGGACATGCGTTTCCAGAAAGTCCGGACAGTTCCCTTTCTAGGTCCTTTGTCAGCTCTGGGAGCCCATTGTCTCCTTCCCTGTGCCACAGGGGACCCCACCCTAGTTCCCTGGCCCTGTGGCACTGAAGTGTCTCCAGGATTGGGGACTTCTGGTGCTAAAAGCAGAGACATCCTCGGAGACAATTGCTTTTTTCTTTTTCCTTTTTTTGCCCTTGATTACAACCAGTTCATAAAGTTGAGTGCCTCTTTTGGTTTTGCAGTGAATTGATCATTTTTCTATTGCAAGTGTTTTTTCTCTCTCCCAGTTTGCACTTCTTTTAACATTTTGACAAAAAAAAAAATTAAAAGCCCTACTAGGGCTAAATCATGCTTGGACCCCAGTTTCCTCGCCTGTAAAAAACGAGCTCCTGGCCCTGCCTCCTGAGCTTGCAGTGAGGCTGAATGGGCCGGCGCACTCCAGACTCCAGACCGCCCTGCGCCGGCCAGGGCTGGGTTACAGCCTGTTTGCTTCCATCCCTTCTCCCCTTCTCTCTGCTTAGAGAGCCTCCTCTGAGCGGAGGCAAACGGCAGTGTCTTCTTAGCTCTGAGGCTCTACAGTTCCGTGTTTTTATTTGAGTCCGATTCTGGGAGGACCCCCCAGAGCCGGCCAGGCAGCCTCATGTGTACGATGTCCCCGCAGCGTGACCAATGGTGGCAAGACCACACTGACCAACAGCCTGATGAAGGTGCTGCCCAACTGCTGTGTGATCCACCAGGATGACTTTTTCAAGGTGGGTGCCCTCACCGGGGAGTTGGGGGTGGGGGAGCCGGCCAGGCCACCCTGCCCTTTGCTGCTTGCTGCCCATGTAAGCCAGGCAAAGACCTTTCACAGGTCTCCCTGGGCCAGGAGAGCAAGAGATGAATGTTCTTATTTACTGAGCACCTACTATGCCCCTGGCACATTCTCACTGGACACCTGCTCCCCATTGGACTGATGGGGGCACTGCAGTTCCCAAAGGAGGTGTGCCACCAGGCCAGTGCCACTGTGGCCTTCCAGGCCCTTTCTCCCTTTGCACTTCCACTTTCTCTTCTGTAAAATGGGCCCTGAACCTGCCCTCCATGCCTTGTGGAGGGTAAGGGGTAACAAGTGGATGGATGCAACGTTCCTTCCCTTCTGGGTGGGAGAGGGGAGTATCCCAGTGCCAGCCCGAGCCCGGGGACCTCGGAGCCTGTGAGCACCAACTGCAGAGGGTCAGGGCAGGCAGCCCAGCAGGCACTGGGCCCCTCACTGTGGGTTCTCCAGGATCCTAGGGACCCACTAAGATTCTGTCACCCCAGGGTGGTGGTGAGGTGGGAAGGTGGGCACTGAGCCCGGGGCTCCGCCTCCTCTGTTTCAGCCCCAGGACCAAATCGCAGTTGGAGAGGATGGCTTCAAGCAGTGGGACGGTAAGGATGGCCGATGGCCCCACGACCCTGCCTGCATGGTCCCTCCTTTCCCCGACTCTGCCAGCTCTGCTGCCTCTGCTGACACCCACTCTCCCTGCCCCCAGTGCTGGAGTCCCTGGACATGGAGGCCATGCTGAGCACCGTGCAGGCCTGGATGAGCAACCCCCGGAAGTTTGCCCGTGCCCATGGCGTTGCTGTCCAACCAGACACCTCGGACACCCACGTCCTTATTCTGGAGGGCTTCCTGCTGTACAGCTACAGGTGAGTGTGGCAGGTTTACACCCCAGACCATCTGGGCCCTCCAGGGGTTGGGGGCGGAGCCGGGCTCAGCTCAGAGGTCTGGGGCAAAACCCCTGCTTCTTGGGGAAACTGGGTCCTTCTAGAGCTCGGCCCTGCCAGGCAGAGCAGGAGGCTGGGCTGGACCTCTGGCCTCACTGTGTGACCATGGGCAAGACATAGCACCTCTCTTGGTCTGTCTAAATTGGGGGGCTGCTATAGGGATGTTCCTGGGCATAACAGGAGACTGGCCGATACTCGTCCCCTCCCTGACCCCTACACTAACCAGCCCAGGCCCCACCCCCACCCCAGCCCTCATCACCCAGTCAAGTCCCTGGAGGCCAAGGCGGTGGGGCTGTGTACCTTGGACCCCTGTGAAGGAAGGCCCATGGTGCTGACCGTGTCCTCCACCCCTGCCAGGCCCCTGGTGGACTTGTACAGCCGACGGTACTTCCTGACCGTCCCCTACGAGGAATGCAAGTGGAGGAGGAGGTGAGCCCGGAGGCCCTATCTGGCTTCCCAGGTGGGCCAGGGAACCAGTGATGCCCACTGGACACAGGCCCCCCTGAAACCGCAGGTTGGCAGCCAGCACGCACTTGGCTGGCCCCTGCTCTGTTCCAGAAGCCCCAGCCAGGGACCTGGAGGCCTGGCCCACCCCTGCACTTCTCTAAGCATCTGCAGGCTCAGGGAGTGAAAATGCCAGAAGCTGGGGCACCCAGACCCCAGCCCATAGCCCTTGATTCAGCGGGGCCCCCTCTCCCAGTGGTGCCATCCCGGACCTATTTCACATCCCTCGGGCTCTGCTTGTGGTACCACCCCCAGGTGACACGGGCATCATTCATTCTTGCCTATCTCTCTTCTCAGTACTCGAAGATACGAGGTCCCCGATCCCCCTGGCCTCTTTGACGGCCACGTGTGGCCCATGTACCAGAAGTATAAGCAAGAAATGGAGGCCAATGGCGTGGAAGTAGGTAAGGCCCTGAGTAGGATGAGGCCTGGCCCTGGGGGATCCTGAGCCCAGCTGCTCCCCATGGGGACCACTTGGGAAACCTAGAAGTCCCTCCTCAAGTCTCACTGCCAGTCCCTCTTACTTTGGGCCCCAGAGGCCATTCTGTTCCAGCCACCTGATTCTGCAGGTCAGCTTCCCCCTGATCCAGCATCCTGCCTGTCTCCCTGCCTGGGAGCTGGCTGCCTGCCTCTTGGTGGCAGCCCTGGTGGCCCAGCAATTTCACTGCTGACCGTGGCCTTTTTTATTTCAGTGTACCTGGATGGCATGAAGTCTCGTGAGCAGCTCTTCCACCAGGTCCTGGAAGACATTCAGAACTTGCTCCTGAACCACTCCTAGTGTGGCTGGGGCAGGAGGGGCCCAGCCCCGGACTAGAGGGACCCACATATGGTCCTGGCCGGAGTCGGCCAGGCTGGCGGCATCCCAGCAGAGAACTACACGACCATCTCCCGCTGTGGCATCTGTGCACGTGAGAGTGGAGGCCCCACTCGCAGCTCAGTGTCTCTGGGCCCCAGGATCCCGCCCCAAGATGCCTCTGTAACCTCAGAGCAGCTCAAGTATTAAACCTGATACTGTTGTTGTTTTTTTTAAACTGTTGTGGCTCAGCCTTTGTGTCTGAGGTGCTGAAAAGGAACCTCTGGTCCCCTCTCCTTGGTTCTTTGGTGGCCTCTGGGCATGGCCCTGAGAGCTCCTAGCAGTTAGTCTCCACCCGTTGGACCCACACTGACATGACCCCGGGGGCTGCTGTGGGCCCTTGGGGACTCAGGTTCCCCAAAGGGGAAATTTCCGGCCAGCTCTCAACAGAAGGCACAGCATAACCCAGAGCAGGGGCTGGGATGTCAGCCAAGCCTGAGAGGGCCCCAGTTCTTGGCTGAGTCCTGCCCCTCCCATGCCCCCACCATACCCCCAGCACCTTCTCTGTGGCTGGAGTGGATACCTACTGTTTAGGATTATCGAGAAGTTTTGATGATCCAGGATGTTCACAAAGGACATACTTCCATGTCTCCCTGAGCTCTCCCCAAACCTCAGTGAGACAGTTTATTATTTTCACCCATTTCGAGGGTGGGTAGACTGAGGCTCAGGGATGGTCAGTGGCTTGGTAGAGCGGGGATTTGAACCTACTTTCTCTAGACACTGTTCTCTTTGCTCAAGGGAATCTGGAAGGTTCAATGGGGACCAGAGTCTTGGTGTGTGTGTGGGGGGACAGGGTACTCTCTGACCCTAGGGTGACACCCCACAGCCAGCTGTGGACCTGTAGCTTCCCACAGCACTCAGTCCAGAACAGTGTGGGAAACCTGCGGTCCAGGCCGGTTTGGACAAAACCAGTGAACATTCGGAAATTATGGAAGAAAAAAAATTACTGTATAATGCAGTTCCACTCATGGGAATACCCCAGAGAATTTAAAATGGTGTTCAAAAACACCTCATACATAAATGTTCACAGGAGCATTATTCACAGCAGCCAAAATGGGGAAGCGACCCAAGTGTCGTGGATGGGTGAATGGATGAACGTGACATGATTTACCACACAAAGGAATGTTACTCAGCCAGGAAAAGGAGCGAGGCTCTGACACTCGCTACAACATGGGTGGACCTTGAAACCGTGGTGCTCAGTGACAGAAGTCAGACACAGAAGGCCACAGAGTGTGTGGTTCCGTTTATGTGACGTGTCCACAACAGGGACATCCACAGGCACAGGAAGTGCTTTTGTAGTTGCCGGGGGCTGGAGGAGGAGGAGGATGGGGAGTGACTGCTAACGGAGATGGGGTTTTGTTTTAGGGTGATGAGAATGTTCTGGAATTGGATAGAGGTGGTAGTTGTACAACATTGTAAATGCACTAAAGGCACTGAGCTGTTGACTTAAAAATGATTAACTTTATGTTCTGAGGAAGGAGGGAGGGAGGGAAAAAGGGAGGATCGGATCTGGGCACTGGCACGATTCTGGGAAGGGGCCCCAGGCCAGCACTTGCAAGAGACACACGGGGCCAAGGTGGGGAGAAGGTCCGACAGGCTTTTTTGCAATATTTGCAGTTATTGAGCAAAGGCAATAGGGTGAGGAGTCTGGGTACCTTGTGCCCTGCCCATCACTCACCGTGAGGCTCAGACCCCTCATTTCTCCATCTGTGACAGCCCCACCACCCCCCAAGCTCCCTGCAGGGGACCCGTGGAATGGGGTCTCTGTGCGCTCGAAGGCCCCCCATCCCCCGACACAGAACAGGCTGGGCAGTGGGTTGACCCTACAGGCTCTGCCCACCCCAGGTCTGGGGCCCTAGCAACGCTCACTTCTTGTGTCCCAGCCCAAAGCCTCCCAACCGGCCGGTCTACGACGTGGCTGCCAGTTCTAAACGCAGCTTTCCTGCAAGTAGGAATCACCTGGCAGAGCAGTCGCCAAGGCTCTTCTTCTCCTCTGTGGCCTCAAGACACAGCACAGAGCAAACACAGAGGAGAACATGTTAAGTGGACAGGCAGGCGGATAGAAGAGACAAACTGATGAACGGCGGCAGAGCCACAAGAAACCACGTGCTCTGAACCTTGTCCTGGTCCCTGGCACTTATTTCAGCAAAGGCCTCCTGGGCCCTTTCCCCTGACCTGAGACCCCATCCGGGCCACTGGAAGGGTGGTCAGCTAGTCCCAGTTTGCAGGGGCTTCCCCAGTTTTAGCACTGAAAGTCCTGAACCCCCCAGAACGCTCAGAGCCAGGCAGACCCAGTGGTTGTCACCCGTGCTGCTTGTCTGTCAGGGGCCACAGGAAAGGCTAAAGGAGCCCGCAGGAGGGCGTGAGTTTCGGCCCCTGCTTAGCCATTGAGCCATGTCCCTAGTGACTCAGAATCCAAGGTTCTTGTATCTTAGAGCAACACGTGAACCTATTAAACCTCTCCTCGCTTCAAACAAATACGAACAAAAAACAAAAGATACCATATGGGCTCAACTGTGTCCCCTAGATTCCTAAGTTGAAGTCCCGACTTCCAGCACCTCAGAACGTGACTGTATCCGGGAGCAATGAAGGAGGTGATTAGGTTAAAATGGGGTCCTGAGAGTGGGCCTTAATCCGACATGACTGGTGTCCTGTAAGAAGAAAGTGGGACACACAGAGGGACACCGGGGCCCCATGCACAGTGGGGGCACTCGGAGAAGATGCCCCTCTGCGAGTCAGGAGGCCTAGAGAGGAGCCAGCCCGGCAGACCCTCAAAGCTGGGAGGTGGATTGGCGGTTGCCCCGGGGCTAGGGGGCAGAGTGGGAACTGATTGCTCATGAGGACAGGGTTTCTTCTGGGGAAAAGATGCAATATTCTTTTTTTATTTTTTAAAGATTTTACTTATTTATTTTTAGAGAGAGGGGAGGGGAGGAAGAAATCAATGTGTGGTTGCCACTCACAGGCTCCCAACTGGGGACCCGTCCACAACCCAGGCTTGTGCCCTGACTGGGAATTGAACCGGTCAACACTTTGGTTCACAGGCCAGCACTCAGTCCACTGAGCCAGGATACAATATTCTAAAATGAACTGTAGCTGAGGGTTGCACAACCCTGTGAACACACACAAAAAATTGAAGTGTACACATTAAACAAATAAATTGTATGATATGTTAATACTATCTCAATAAAGCTGTCTAAAAATTCTTTAGGATTTAAGGAAAAAATCCAGTGTGACTTTTATTTATTTCAGTGGTGTTTTCAACATCTGTGACTAGTAAAAAAAACCATGAATGCCCATTTGCTCATTAACAGCACATCACTGTCGTGCTGATTAATTGGACATGTGCTTTAATGGGACACTAAACGTCAGTTCATTCAATGAATGTTAATGGGTGTGGAACGTGTGGATTAACTGTGGCCTGTGGACCAAACCCAGCCCACTGCCTACTTTTGTACAGCCCTTGAGATGAGAGCGGTTTCACATTTTTACATTGTCAGGAGGGGGAAAAATACAAAAATAATTAAATTTCTTGACATATGCAAATTATGTAAAATTCAAATTTCAGGGCCTATAAAAAAACATTTATCGGCACAAAGCCAGGCCCATCTGGCTGCCTT
Source organism: Phyllostomus hastatus (assembly GCF_019186645.2). Classification (NCBI taxonomy): domain Eukaryota; kingdom Metazoa; phylum Chordata; class Mammalia; order Chiroptera; family Phyllostomidae; genus Phyllostomus; species Phyllostomus hastatus. The sequence goes on along the minus strand of NW_025333640.1, from coordinate 2,629,300 downwards.
CACAACGAGGTGGCAGAGCTGCGCGCGTTTCTGACAACGATCCTCCAGTCTGGTCTGCGAGGCCGACAAGAATTCCCTTCTGCCCCTTGGCAGGAAGCGGCTGCTGCCTGGTGTGGTGTATGCAAGGTCTGGAGCGGAGGGCCACGTTGAAAGGCAGCCTCAGGGACAGGCTGTGACTGAGATCACCGTGTCCTGGAGCAGCGCCAGGGGAAGCACCTGGTGGGCCTGCCAAGGCTTTCCCAGAGTGGATCCCCTGTCTCTGGGCCCAAAATAATGCAGGAGGGGACAGGGACAGGCAGAGGTGGCTCTGGGGCAGCCAGAGCCCTGACTGGCCATCCAGACACCTCGGTAACTGTGAGAACAGTAGCAATGGGGTGGCCAACTCAAAAAAAATCAGGAGATGAGCGTCAGTGAGGATGTGGGGAAACTGGGACCCTCAGGCACTGCTGAGGGGAATGAAAAATGGGCAGCGCTGTGGAGAGCCATTTGGAGGTTTCTCAAAAAATGAAACATAGAAATACCATGCAATTCAACAATGCCACTTCTGGATGGAAGTAAAAGAATTCAAAGCCAGGCTTACACAGACATTTGCACACCCATGTCCACAGTAGCATTATTCAAAGGAGCCAAGAGGTAGAAACACCCAAGTGGCTACCAACAGATAAACGGATAAACAAAATGTGCTCCGTCCAGACAATGAAATATTATTCAGCCTTAAAAAGGAAGGAAATTCAATCCTGGCTGGTGTGGGTGAGTGGACTGAGTGCCAGCCTGTGAACCAAAAGGTTGCTGGTTTGACTCCCAGCCCAGGCTCATGCCTAAGACCCAGGCCAGGTCCCCAGTTGGGGATGTTGGAGCGGCAACTGATTGATGTTTCTCTCCCTCTCTTTCTTCCTCCTTTCTCCTCTTTCTAAAAATAAGTAAATAAAATCTTTCTTTTCAAAGGGAAGGAAATCCTGACACCTGCTACAATGTGGATGAACCTGGAGGACATTATGCTCAGTGAGAGAAGCCAGACACAGAAGGACAAATCCCGTGTGATTTCAGTCACAGGAGGATTTGTCAGTCCCTGGAGGAGTCAGATCCACAGAGACAGGAAGTAGGTGGTGGAGCCAGGGGCTGGGGGATGGGGTGGGAGTTAATATTTCACGGGGTCAGAGTGTCCATTTGGGAAGGTGAGAAAGTTCTGGAGGCGGACGGTGGGGACGGCCGCACGACAGTGTGGGTGTGCTGAATGCCACTGGGCTGGACACTTAAAAATGGTTGATTTGGTAAATTTTTATATTGTTTGTATTTTTTATTGTTACCACAATTAAAAAGAATGCTAACAGGGTAACCACCTCATCCCAGTCGGCCCAGACCTTTCCCAGTTTTAGCAAAGTTCGCTGTCCTGGAAAACCCCAGTCCCAGGCAAACCAGGACAGCCGGTCACCCCGAGAGGTCAGGTTATTCTACGCCCTGTCTCGCTAGGGCTCAGAGGGAAACCACCCTGCCCAGGTCACTGACTCAGCAACACCGAGATGTGAACTCAAGCCTGTCAGAAGCTGACCCCACAGCCTTCTGCAGCCGAGGAAGCACAGCCAATTCACTCATCCTCACCCCATCTAGCCTTCCATCTTCTCACGCACAGCCCCCAAAGAGCCTCTCCTTCCTCCCAGAGCCCCCAGAGGGGCCCAGAGAACCTGGCTCCGACACTGCTGTGGCGGGGCAGCTCTGGGCACAGCGATGGCATCTCTAACCTGCACCTTTTCTGAGGCACCTGCCCTCCCTGGAGAGAACCAGAGACAAACCCGATGCTCCCTGTCTTGTTCCCACCAAGTACGCCAAGCGGTATACCCTTGGTTGTGTCTCTGCAGGCCCCTGGACAGGACACCCTAGATGGGGCAGCCCAGAGCATGAGTGGGCGGCTCCACAATCCACTGCCTGGAGCGATGCCATGTGCCACCCCCATGACTCAATTTCCTCACCTGTATGCTTCATATGTTCGTCACTGCAATGCCCTCCACCTAGGCTGGCCCACCCCCCTGAGGTGGGGGTGGGGCGTTGGCATCCACTAGACACCTGTCCGGTGATCAAGAGGACCTGGAATTCTGTCCAGCGCTCTGTGTCACAAAGTACAATCTATTCCGGCTTGCAGGTGCGGACACTGAGGCCGAGTCCTTTGCCCGAGGCCACACACAGAGGTGCAAGCAGGGTCCAGGCCCGGGTGGTGAGCCTGGGCACCCGTGCTGTGTCCACTGTGGGTCCTGCAGAGGTCCCTCTGAAGCTACCCCTTCCCTCCTGCCCTCATGACAGGGGCCGGGCTAAAGACCCCCAGATGACTACTCTTGTATTTATTAGTTTTCCTTCCAAGTCTTGCTTATGCTATTGATTTTTAACTAAATTTGTTTGAAGAGGAAACTTCGTGGTGGCATTGGTACTGACAGGGAAACCCAGGTTTCCTGGTTGCATGTGATGAAGCACCAAACTACTGACTTAGAAAGCCTGCCCATGGATCACGTCAGCCAGCTCCAGGAATGCCCAGCACAGCACCCGGCACCTTTAAGGCCGGGAACCGCCTCAGGGCAGCAGTTCCCAGCTGAGTGTGGCCCTGATCCTGGGGACACTAAACAATGTCTGGGCACATCTGTGTTTGTCACACTGGGGTTGCTCCTGGAAGCAGGAGAGTGGGGACCAGGGATGCTGCTTGACACCCCACAGTGCCCAGGACAGCCCCTCTCAGAGAGTGACCTGGCCCCAGTGTCCAAGGGCTGAGGGGAGACGCTGTCCTAAGGGAAGAGAATGGGCTCCAGCTCTGTCTCCTGAAGGTGCCCCCACAGGGTGACTCACTACGCAGAGACGGTCCCAGGAAGGGGCTGAGAACCCAGGACAGAGACAGACCCTGACACACCAGGCACACGCCTTGCCGTCCCCTGGCTGACACCCTCCTGGGCCAACCCTTCTCCTCCCCAAGGAACCTGGGTGGGCCCACGGCACCCCCTCCTTGGTCCCTGCAGGGCTCCCGGGGTGCCAGTGACCCCACCCCACAGAGAGGTGCCTCTGCCTCAGGGTTGCTGAGGGCCGAGCTGGGTGGACAGGAACCGACTGGGCTCTTCACTGGAAGCTGCCCCTCTGGCTCCCAGAGTTACAAAGCCGATCTGAAGCCCCTCCCCAGCCCACCACAGACACGCAGGCGACCTTCCAAAGGCCCCCACTGGCGACCCCAGCCCCACGACGCTCATCCCACCAGCACTGCCCTGGGCCCTGCCCCAAACACCCTAACAGCCGCAAGGGAAAAAACTGACATGCACAGCACAGATGGAAGCAGAGGCCCCGGGAGGTGGGGAGCCAGGCTGCAGGGCCCATGTCCCCACCCTCCTCGTTCTCACTCTATTTTGGGAACCCCCCACCCCAACCATTTGCCACTCACATCAAGTATCACTCAGCCAGCCCTCTTAATCAGCAGTTACTCTGAGGGCACCCCCACCCCCATATGTCCCAACAGAGCCAGAGCAGTCACCTCCGAAGGCCATCCCTACTGCCCACCCTTCCAGCTGCCAGGCCCCTGAGGGGGTGTCCTTGAGGACAACTGGGGCTCTGCCAGGTCCTGGGAGCAGCTGACAAAGACAGGCAGGGGTGGCTGACAGCCTCCACCACCACACGCCCTCCACCACCACCCAGGAACCCCCAAATCTGCCTAGCATAATCTTGTGGTCTGGGGGTACCCAAGAATGACCTCATCACTCCTTTGTTCGCTTGAGGCTTCTCTGGCATTCAACAAGGTCACCAGATAATTGAATCTCAGGGAGGGGAGAGGGCAGCAGGCGGTGGGACAGCTCCCGGAGCGGAGGGATTCAGTGATGCAAATAGGGCTCCTTCTGCACGGGCTTGTAAGTCCCTTTGTAAAGGGACCTGCAAAATATAAAACCCCACGGGCTGGGGGGACACCAGGGTGTTGGGGGACAGGCAGGGTTAGGGGCAGGGGAATGAGGGAGTGCCAACCTTGATCCCTGTCCTTCACTCCCCAAGGGGAGCCAGCGCTGTGGCCATAGCACTGCAAAACAGACATGCATTCTGGAGTCACCTGTCCCAGGGTCACTAGCTCTGTTCCCTCTAGGACTGGAGAATAGATGAGGATGAGGCCCGGCCCCCTCCTCCTGCACTTCCTCCTCCTCCTCCTCACTGCCCTCTTCCCCACTGGGATGGGCCCCCAAACCGCCTGGAACAGTTAAGTGCCCCCAAGGCTGTGTCTCAGACGTCCTTTGCACGGGGTATGTAGTTTTACCACTGTTCTGTGTCTCACTTTCAAGGCCGCCGAGTGGGGTCGGGTGGAGGGAGGGGAGATGGTTGAGGTACTTACTTTTCTTTTTCTCTCACAACAGTGGGGGCTAAAGGTCTCAGGGGCTGGAGGAGCCGCTTCGGGCTGGCAGGGCTGGCTTTATAGGAGCCACCCCCAGCCCCATCCAGGCAGTGCACCCTGGTTATTAATAGCAGCTGAAGATTCTTGCCCAAGTATGGTCAGGAGGACAACAGCTGTGGGCGTGGCTGGCACCTGCTCTCGGCCACTGAGCCCTCTGACCTCTGAGAGACTGGCAGCACCCCACCGGACCCAGTGTGGTGTGCTGACTCCTATAACTCAGCCCCCAAACCTAACATGACTCATGCTTGGGGGGCAGCCAGTGTGTCCTGGGCCCTGATTCACCCTTTCCTTCTGTTAGGTAGGATGGACAGTAAACCAAAGCCAGGAGGAGGAGGGAGACGTATCTCTCCCACTAACTCAGCAGTCCTGAGCCCGGTCCGATAAGATTGCCAGGTGTTCCAACATCACGAGCAAAACTATGATATCGCAGGAGGAGGAGGAAGTTCTGTGTGTGTCGTCTTCACCAGCTGGGAAAGGAAGCCTTTGTAACTGACCCCAGGTCTCGGAGGGAGAGGAGGAGGAGGAACCTAGAAACTGACTGAGGTATACAACCCCTGAACCCCAGCAGCTGGCGCACTCAGATTAGCTAGGTGCTCACTGGTAGCCTCGGTCCAAGTGTATAGAACAAACTTACTAATGAACTTACTACCTTATTTCCTCTATATTTCATAAATAAAAATTGCTGTCTCATTTTCATTATTCTCTTGTGAGGAAGGCAAGAACCGAGGAGAGGGAGCCCCCTAATGGGGTCTCCCCAGTAACACTTCCACCCTCACCGTCACCAGAGCAGGCAAACGGGACCACTGTCCGGAGGAAGCACAAGACGGGCACCCCGAGAGGCGGCATCTTTGCCGAGAGCAGGAGCCCAGAGTCTGCATTTGAACCCAGGGCTGCCTGACTCATTTCTCAGGTGATGCGTGAAAAACCCAAGCTGTGACGTAAGGCCTAAAATTAGGGTCCCACCTTACGTGCTGGTAAAAGCAGGAGGCTCCCACTGGCCTCCCCACTGGACCTCCCACGGAGGAGGTCTGCTTGCCCAAAGCCCTCCTGACTGAGGGATGGGACACATGGCCGCTGACGCACAAGTAGCAGGTCCCACATCTCTGCCAGCGGCAGGATCATTCACAACCATGACTGGGATCCATGTGCCTGCCCTTACCGCCCAGGTCTTGCTCTGCAGCCAGAGTATGCTGATGTCCGTTTGGAGAACTTGACCTCCCCGGGAATGCCAGCCTCGGTGTTCTCTGAGTGTGGTCCGGCTCTGAGACACTGATGTGATTGGCTGTACTACCAATATTTATGCAGCACTTGATGGTTATAAAACCCCTCTACCAGTTCCCACTTAGTCCTCATGGTGGCTCTGGCGGGGAAAGGAGAAATTACTACCATTTTGCAGCTGGGAACACGAAGGCCAGGAGAGGATAACTGCTGACATTTAGGGGCGGGGCCCGCAGCGGAAGCCAAGCCCTCTTCACTCGCTCTGCTACGTGTGAGCTTTGCTTTGAGATAATCACCTTCCAAAGAGCTTCACACACAGCCAAATCCTAAGCCAACCCACAGGTAGGTCTGACCTGACTCCTGCCAGCTGGAATGATAAAATTCAGGTGTCCCACAGTTCCTGCCTCCAGCCCATCTTAAAAAGCGGGCAAGAAGACATGCCCATTTTGCATATGACAGGGAGCCCTCTTTCCACAGATTTGCCAAGTGGTGCACTCTTCCCAGAGCAGAAGGAAGATGATGGCCCAGCACTAACACGTGCCCCCCAATCACAATCCTAGCAAGAAAAGGGAATGACGGCACAGAAAACAGACAAGTGGCTCCCAGAGAGGGAACAAGTGGAAATCAAACGGTTCGGTAAACTGGCAAGTGGTTGTGGCAGTTGTGCACCTTTATCAGTGTATTAGTCAGTTCCTGCTGCAGGGCAAACCACCACGTGCTCAGGGGCTTGAAACAACAGGCACGGTATCTCCCAGATTCTACAGACCAGGAATCTGGCCACGGCTTCCCTGGGGCCTCTGCAAGATTTCTCCAGAGGCCGCAATCCAGGTGTCAGCCAGGGCTGGGTTTCATCCAAAGGCTCAAATGGGGAAGGATCTATTTCCTTTTGTTTTTTTCAGTAAGAAAATACCATGGCTTTATTTTGTTTTCTTATAAAGATAGCCCTGCCCTGGCTGGTGTAGCTCAGTGGATTGAGCTCGGGCTGAGAACCAAAGGGTCACCGGTTCAATTCCCAGTCAGGGCACATGCCTGGGTTGCAGGCCAGGTCCCCAGTGGGGGCCACATGACAGGCAACCACACACTGACGTTTCTCTCCCTCTCTTTCTCCCTCCCTTTCCCTCTCTCTAAAAGTAAATAAATACAAATTTTTAAAAGATAACCCTGCTTGTTGGCTAAGTAGAAAAGATGTACACAGTTTTCGTGAGTAAATAAGATTTACCTGCTTCGGAAGCATACCATAATGCCAGAGAAGTGATATGGAGAGGTAAAGGTGTAATGCTCTTACCTTCATAGCAATAAAATGCAAAATAGAACAAAAAGTAAGACAATTTAATTAGAGCTGGACATTCCCACAGGGAAAAATCGAGAGGACTTTAAATCAATCAGTAGGTTTTTGTATATGGTTTTAAAAGTGGATTAGACTGAGCCACCCTCACTCCTCTCCCCTGCTCTCCCCACCTGAAGTACACCAATTTGGACCCCACCAAGCTGGTAGTCAGAAGCTTTGGCTTTTGCGTTAGAGATAAGAAAAGTCGTAGAAGATCAGGAAACTGGCTTGGGTGAGGCACCTACATGCAGCGGTGTCGCCTACAGAAGTTGACAACATACTCAGCGTTAGTCCTCTGCACTGAAATTGCAAAGGGCTCATAAGAGTGAAAGGTGGAGGCAGCGAGGCATCATACTACGTGGTTGATTGGCAGGCCCAGTGAGCCTGCATAGACCTGAGGTTGGGCAGACCAGGGTCCTGGGTATAAAACTGAAACGGCAATCTCCACAAGTCCTGGGCTGCTCCATGACTGACACCACTTGTCATCATAGCTGAAGAGAGACACTTCAAGGTAGAGGCTACTCCTGTAAGGCTGGGCACTGATGGAGCCCTGGCCCAGTGGCCCGCATACTGCCTCCGTGCGCCCTCCGTACTTGGCATTTACAATAGAGTCTTCAAGCCAGCACTGGGTCTGCCTTGCAAAACTGTTGCTGGAAGCTGAGCAGGGGAACTGGACTTCACCATGCAGGGCGGCACCACGGAAGGGATCACAGAAGTTCTTGAAGAGCTCCAAAAGCTCAGCTGGCGTATTCTCAAACACAGCGATCACCCCTGTTGTCACCATACTGTACACCGCAAACAAAGGTGCCTGTGACGGAGGTGAGTGGGATTCCTGCTGCTGAACTTTGGGGGCCTGCTGAGAACAGGACTTCTACAAGGACAAACATGTCTGGAAGGCAGGGTCCAAGGCCACTTTTGTCGGCTCTAAGCGGGGGTCTCTGGAACCAGAGGGAGCACGCAGCTCTTCTTCAAACTGAAAGTGTTTATGCTCGAGATGAAATTAAATTCCGTCTAGGTGAGAGGTGTGCTTCTATGTACAAAGCAAAGACCAACACAGTGACTCCTGGTGGCAAAGCAAACAAAACCAGAGTCACCTGGGGAAGGGTAACTCGTGTTCATGGAAACCGGCCGGTTTGTGCTAAATCTGAAGCAGCCTTCCAGCCAAGGCTGTCAGACACGGAATCCGTGTGATGCTGTGCCCCTCGAGGGTTTAAACTTACTGAAAAGTGAATAAACAGCCCTGACTGTGTGGCTAAGTTGGTTGGGGGTCCTTGGGCAAAGAGAAGGATTCCCAGCTGGGGCACACGCGTGGGCTGCAGGTTTGGTCCCTGGTCAGGGTGCAAAAGAAAGCCAACTGATGAATGTTTCTCTCTCACGTCGATGTTTCTCTTCCTCTCTTTCTCTCTCCCTTCCTTCTCTCTTTTAGTAAATAAAATAAGTAAGTAAATAAAATCTTTTTAAAAAACTAAATAGAAAAAAAAAAGATGCCTGTGATGGATCTGTGCCCCTCAGGGTTGCTACAGTTCTCACTAGCGGACTTGAAAAACAGGTGGTTTTCATCCAGAAGCTGCACTTTCCACATACACAGCTGCTGCAGTTGGTCAAAGTATTGGGAGAAGCGCCTCTTGGCCACTGCGCCCCCGGCCTGCTCTGCACAACGAACGGCACAAGTACACGAGCAGACAATGTTGCAGGGGGTTGGTGAAGGGGTCCCTGAAAAAACGGCCACGCCTGTCTGACCGTCCCACTGTAGCTCTGAGAAAACAGCTGACACAGTGAGGAGGCTGTCCTCGCAGTCGAAGCAGTCAACGGTTCTCAGATCAACACAAGTGCCTTCACCTGAAGATGTGGACGGTCTGTGGCCACACTGACGGGGGCCAGGATGCCTCTGCACAGGCGCAGCCCTCGGTCGTGCGGCAGGACCGCCTTAGCACCCCGAAGGTGTGTGCACCACGTGAGCATCCGGTGTGGGGATCCACGATGCGGAGGAACTAGTCCTCCAGAGGGGACCGTGGGCTGGGGCTCGCAGGTTCACTGTTCCAACACACCCCCAAACCAGGAGGGTGAGGCTGCTCTGGGACGTGGGCAGCTGAGCCCACCACTACACACTGGCAGCCGCCAGGGAAAAGGTGGCACTCCCGCTGCAGCCGCTCACCATCGGCTGCCACGTGGGTAACGCCCAGCAGGACAAGGAGCTGCCCACAAATGTGGATGACCACCGGTCACTGCCGTTGCACAGGGCCTCCCCTCAGAGCCCTGCAGGAGGGCCTCAGCTGCGAGTCAGCCCTGGTACTCACAGATTTTGAGGTGGCTGGTCTGAAGGGGAAGCAATAAAGTAGCCACCATTGGGTGAGAATTTACACGAGGAACAAGGAGGGTTTTTAACGTTGACAACTGCGTCGCTGCGGAAGATGTTCTGGAGGAACGCCTGGACCTGATGCCGGTGGGAGTCTGCCTTGCCTAAACTTGACACACTGGTGTTCCAAACACTGAATGGCACTTTGGTTCCAGATTCTTCGAGGTTTGATGGTGAAAACATAATGACCCATTATCACATCTCTGTCAGTCTCCACACAAAGGGCTGGGACCAGGGATTCCCCCACTGCCAGCTCTGGCACTCACCTTCCCCCAGCTGTGCCTTGGGACCTGGTGCCTGCAACCACAGCACCCCCCCCCCCCGCAGGGAAGGATCCACTCCTAAGACCACCCCTGCAGTTGGTGAGCTCCAGTCCTTGCTGGCTGTTCCTTGCCAGGTGAGCCTCTCCAACACAGCAGCTGGCTTCATCTAAGTCAGCAAAGGAGTGTGCCAGCAAAACGGAAGTCACCATCGAGGTAGCCTAACCGCGGAAGTGACCTCTATTACCTCGGCTGAATCCTGTTGGTTAGAACTGTCTTGGCCACCGACTGACAATGACCACGGAACGCTGCAGATGGCTCATCAAAACACGAGAAAAACATACACACAGACAACTGAGTCCTTTGAAGAAATAGGGACAAAACGGCCACTCCAGTAGAGAGCGCCCCGTTCTCCTGCCCAAGCAGGCTTTTATTGGGTTCATTTACACAGGAATTCAGGTAAAGCTCATTAATCATTGCCAGGAAGTAAGGATCAAACAGTAGATAACAAAGAACTTGGAGGGCCTATTCTGAGTCAGGGTCATGTAGCTTAAAAGCTGTAAAACTTTGAGGAACAAACTTACTTCTTGCTTGGACCCTTATCATTTCATTGAGAGCATTCTAAAAAAGCAGGTTTCACAGGATTTTACATATTCTTTCTTAGGCCTGATCGCCCAGGGAACCAGCCCTTTCCAGCACAGGGCTGCACCACCCTCTGTCATTGTTTCAGGCTTAGAGGGAGCAAGGGAAGTAAGGCAGCCAAGAGATTAGGAGACTTCTCGCAGACAATGAGGACTCAGGCTTTGTCAAAGCCGAGGGGTGGGAGGTCCATCACCCCCTTTTGCTATAGCCCCCGAAGTCCTTCCTTGGGGGCCTCCCACGTGATTGTGCCTGTCTTAGGTCATTCCCCCCTTGGGGAATCTTACCCGTCATTGGCTAACCGACCAAGCATTGGGGGCCAGGCAGGATGAAGTAAAAGGAGCAGAAGCGGTGCTCCTGCCAGGGAGATAGGCTTTGTCTCCTTAGAAGCTACGGTCCAAGGTCGCTCCCTCAGCCTTAGTCTTGGTGGGGATTACAGCTTCTGATACCAGGCAGGGCGGTTCCCAACATAGAACCTGCCACTAGGCCAGGCCATTTTCAAGGAGTAAACAGCAGGAGGCAGGGGTCCTTGGGGAACATCTCAGAGTCTGCCTGCTGCAGTCCTGATGAATAACAGTGTACTAGCCCAGCAGGCTTTGCAGTGGGCGGTGCTATTTGCTAAGTGCTTATATGGGCCAGACACTCTGGTGAGGTGCTTTATGACCCCACGGTGGCTCCCCATGCCCTTCACTGGCAGACTGAGTAAACTGAGGCTGCACTGAGCAGAGCCACTGAAGATAACCCACCCAGGTCAAGAGAGTGATGCAGAAATCATCTCCAGAGCAAGGTACTGCCTGCCAGCCCCTGAAAGACGCTGCAGATTGAGCACTGCATCACAGTGGACCCTGCATACTGAGTCCAAGTGAATTTTGGTTTCTACCCAGTCTTAATCAGAAAGGCTGGATGGGTGAATACCTCTCCTCCCCCCTCAAGACAGACATGGTCTCCCAGCATCTGACATACTGCCTAGAATGCAGTGGGACTTAGCCAATTGTGGCTGGATAAATGCCGCTTACCAGTCCCCTGAGGAACTCCAGTCCCTGGGTAATTACTCACCTTGGGGTCTGGAGACCCTCTGGCACTATCACAGAAGTTCCTACGTTTCCATGGAGGCAGGTGACACCTGCAGACTATGGCCTATTTATCTTCCACAAATTATACACACCCGGGTGTCCCTTTCCCACCATGCACTGCCTGGCGAAGTCTGGGAATTTGCTGCTCAGAGCCTGGTCTTGCAGCCCCAAGGGACCTAACAGCTAGGTACCATGTGCAGGCCACACTGGGTCCTGGGCTGGACAAACCAGTGCTAAAAAGACAGGCGTGGACCAACTGGAGAAACCTAAGTCTGAGAACTTGATGAGCTGCAATGTATTGGAATTTTAAAAGTAGAAGTTGCCCTGGCTCCGAGGATGAGCACCAGACTGGGAACAGTAAGGTCACCGGCATGGTTCCAGTTAGGACGCATGCCTGGGTTGTGGGCCGAGTCCCCGGTGAGGATGTGTGCAGGAGGTGACTGCTCTCACATCGATGTTCCCTCCACTTCCTCCCTCCCTTCCCCTCTAATAAACAAATAAAATCTCTCTTTAAAAAGTGTAAGTTGTTGACCAAAAAAGAGATAAAAAAGGAAGAATTTCATAGTTATTTTAAAAAATAAAGTATAAAAACAAAAACAAGGAGAAACGTGGCCCTTGGTATAATGAATGAATCAACAGAAAGGGGACTGAGGGCTGCCAAAGGCTTGGAACCTCAGCTCCTGGGGAGAATTTAAAGGTCCTAAGACCCCTCCCTTGGACCACATTTCATACCCGGAGACTGTGCAGAGCAGCAACGGGACCAGCAAGGGTGCGTCCTTCTGGGCCAGGGCGGCCTCTGAGCTGGGCCTGTGCACCAGTGCCTGGAGCACGGCAGGGGAGCCCACACCTGGCCTCGCAGTGCAGCGTCTCAGGAGCTGTGAGGGACGGAAACCCCTCTGAGTCCATACTTCCATCTCACTGCAACAAAGGAACAGTCCAGCTGAGCCCCAAGACTGGGGCACCCTCTGATGTCACACCCCAGGTTTGCCCTCCTCCTCCCAAGGAGCGCCAGGGCAGGCAACAGACCGAGGAGACAGAGTCCAGACAAGCCACGGCACCAGGTGACCCAAGGCTGGCTGCCCCACCAGGCCCAAGCACAGACGACAGCTGGATGTCAGAATTGGGGCTTTATTTCCTTTGGCTCATGGCAGGCATAAACTTGCAGAGATGGCATACACTATGCAACAGCTTGTCAAAAGAGGTACAGGGGGTCCCACCCCAGCCCCAGAAGACAGACCTGCAAACAGTGTTAAGACCCCTCCACCAGTGCCTCAGCCCTGGCAATGTCCTGGTAGTGGGAGGCCTGGCCAGCAGCCTCAGCAGGAATACAAGTCTCACCTGCCTGGTACCTTCCTGCACTTGGGCAGGCTGGGGGTGAAGGCTTTATACAGGTGTCACTCACTTAACCTAACCTGCAGCAGAGAATTCCCAGCTCAGTGTGGCTGCCTGATAGGGACCCACATTTTGTTGAAGCCTGAACCCTACTTAGTGCACTTTGCTCAGGTGGTACAAGGTCCTGCTCAAGGGCAGCCCCTAGTGGCACACGGCAGCACTGCCCACTGCAACCCCCTCCAGACCCCACACTGATCCAGGGTTTCTAGTCACATGTACTTGGGAACCAGCAGAGGCAGTCAGTCAAATGGATTTCTCCCTGCACAGGGTAGCCTGGAGTCTGGGGGGCTCTCTGAGAAGGATGCTTGGCCCATGAGCCTTTTGTGACTACTCCATGTAGTCCCCACCAAGGGATGCTGGAGCCCCAGCACTTCAAAAGGCAGCAATGGAGAAGGAGCAAGGCAGGGGCTGGAGGGGCAGGGCCAGATACCGAGGCAGGGCGGGACCCCACTGGTGGCCTCAGCACTTCAGGGACTATGTGTCACGAGATGCCCGCACCTGGCGTCATGAGGGAGAAGAAAGGGGATGATTCCACAGCCTGCTCCAATGGGGAGGGCTGCGCGGGTGGACAGTGGCTCTTTCCTCCTGTCGCCAGCCCCCTGCAGTCCTGTTTTGCTCAGTGCCCAGGGGACTTCTGGGCCTTAGGGAAGAGAGAGAAACTCAGCTTTTGCAGATGTTTCCTTTACTGTGTCCTGGCAACATACTTAGCCACAGGCCCCCCCACCCCCACGCTGCCTCCAGACCGACGCCTCCTTGAGGGCTGGATCATCTCCTCGCCTCTGGCCGTGGTGCCCAGTTCAGGGCCTGGGGTGCCCTAGCAAGGAACTGGGAAGAGCAGGGCTCAGGGGCCCCCTCCACCACTGACCCTGCAGGAACTACCACCATCTCTAGAAGAGGAGGGGCCAGTGTCCAGCAGAGGCCCTTCCAATTCCAAGCCCTGGGGCAAGCAGGAGCCCTCAGAAACCCTCCCGGAGGCTGCGTGTGCTTGGACGGGCAGGGAGGGCCTGAGAGTGCTGCCCAGGTCCTGCTCCGAGTTCTCCGACTGCCCTTCAGCCCCTGACCCAGGACATGAAGGCTGCCGCCCTGCCACTGGGCCAGGCGTAAAGCATCTGTGTCCGCCATGGCCAGTTCCATCACGGAGGTACCAACCCCTTGCAGAGAGCTCACAGAGTTCTGGAGGTAACACTAGCCCAGAAGCACCCCCCACCCCCCACCAGTCACCACTGTTGAGAGAATGAGAGAGGCTGAGCCAGAGGGAAGACGGGCTGTGCGGCGGAGGCCCAGGTCCTGCCAAGCCCCTCCCCTCAGCAGGGAATCCCCGGGCCCCAGGGAGCACGTCCCAGTCCAGCCTCTTCCCACCTCAGCCCCAGCCCAGGAACTCTCTAGGGCCAGGTACGGGTGACAGAGGGGCCTGGCCCCAGGGCTGTGGAGGGGACACCCACTACCAGAACCTTCTGGGCCAACCCACCCTGGGCAGCCCTAGCGGAGGCCACATTCCACCCCCTGAAGCTTCTCCTGCTCCAGGGCACGGACTAGATCCTGCACAAACCGCATCTCAGAGGCCACCTGCTTAGCCAGGGCCTCATAGCGGTTCTCCAGGCGGCTGAAGCGGCGCTTGAGCCCACTGGCCCCCAGCAGGGCGCCCTTGGCCTCCTCCTGAGCCTGCCGCTGGAGCGCCTCGGTCTTGTGCAGCTCCTGCCGCAGCCGTCGGAGGTCTTGGCCAATGCTCTCATTCTCCTCCCTGTACCAGGCCTCCTTCTCCTCATAGATAGCTGTCAGCGCCTCAATGTCCTCGTGGAACTGCCGCCGGCTGTGCTCCAGTCCGCGCAGGCCCTCCTCAGCCGCTGCCACCTCCTCCAGCACCTTGGAGAAACGCTCGAAGTTGATGTAGGTATTGTTGGGGGGCATGCTCGAGTGAGACTTGATGGTGTACTCCTTGAGACGAGCTGTCTTCAGGCGCCGCCGCTCCGGCTTGCGGCTGCTGTCTTCCCGCCGCACATTCCGCCGCCGGATCGCCTGCAGGAGAGAGGACACAGCCTGGAACAGCGGGCAGGTGGTAGACCACTGAGAGCCATATCTGGCCATTCATTTGCTTTTGTAAATAAAGTTTTATTAGCATAGATGTGCCCATTTGCATATGACAGTCCTGATGTGTTGCTGCTACAAGGGCAGAGCTGAGTATTGATGCCAGGGACCATAGAGCCAAGAATATTGTCTGACTGGCCCTTTAAAGAAGGCTGCCCCCATGACCGGTATGGCTCAGTGGGTTAGGAAATGTTCTGTGAAACAAAATGTCACTGGTCCGATTCTGTCAGTGCACACGCCTGGGTTGAGGGCCAGGTCCCCAGTAGGGAGCACTTGAGACGCAACCACACACTGGTGTTTCTCTCCCACTCTTTCTCCCTCCGTTCCCCTCTCTCTAAAAATAAATAAATAAAATCTTTAAAAAATAATAATAAATAAACACAAATAAAAAACCAGTAAAGAAGGCTGCCAACTCTGGCCTAGAGGTGACCCTTCTGAAAGTTCCTGTGAGAGGGAGCCCTTCTGCATGCGCAGAGGGACGGAAGGCTCCAGGGACGCCTCAGTCAGAGGGCTCCGACACCACCTCAGGGAGCACCCCACCCCCACCACCCAGGCCCACAGCTCTGGGGACCCTCCCTGAATGCTGAGGGCTTGTCACGCCTGCCATCCCTCAGTGGGAGCAGCCCCTGCCTCACCTTGATCCAGGAGTGCTCCAGGCTCTGGGAGATAGTCATCCTCCTCCTGGAAGAGCCCCCGCCCCCGGCAAGCCCCGGTTAGTCACACGTGCACCACCTGCAACACCCGCCCCAAAATGGAGCAGAGGGCGGGGAAGGGGTTTTCCAGGCTATCCCCACCACAGTTCCACTCTCAACACCCCACCAGCAGTTCACTCAGATACCTGCCCCTGAGGACCCCCAGCCTCTAAAGCCACCCTCCAGCCTGGAAGCAAGTCCCTGAAATGACACACACACGATTCAGAGCATCCACTCTGCTCAGACAACCACAAGGCACCTTTGGGGGCACAGGCTCTGGGGTTTCCGTGTTCCCTGACAGGTTTTGTTAACAGGGTCGAGATCTAATGCTAGGGTCAAACAACTCAGGCACCCACAGGCGGGCAACACCAGTGTGGCTCAGTTGGTTAGAATGCTGTCCCACCGCACGCAAGGTCACTGGTTCCATTCCCAGTCAGGGCACATGCCTGGGTTGCAAGTTTGGTCCCCAGCTGGGGTGCTTAGGAGAGGTAACGAATCAAAGTTTCTCTCCTGAGTTAATGTTTCTCTCCCTCTTTGTCCCTCCCTTCCCCTCTCTCTAAAAATAAATAAATAAAATCTTTTTAAAAAAATGGGCAGCACAGACTTGGGGGAGAGGGCTGTGGCCCAGAGGGCACCTCCCATGCACAGAGGCTCTGTGATGCTAGGACTCTGAGAAATTTTTTTCCAAAAAGGCAGCAATGTGGAATAATATAAAATCCCAATATTTAAAGTTGGCAACAGCCCTGGCCGACTAGCTCAGTTGATCAGCGTGTCATCCAGACACACCAAGGTTGCAGGTTCAATCCCCAGTCAGGGCACACGCAAGAATCAACCAATGAATACATAAATGAGTGGAGCAATAAATCATTGTTTTCTCGCTCTCTTCCTTCCTCTCTCTCTCTAAAATCAATTTTAAAAAAAGTTGGCAACAAATTAAAAGTTTCTTAAGACACAGTGTGGGCCAACTTAAGCCATTCATTACTGTCTCCGGCCCAAACCAGAAGCCAGTTATGGGGAGGTGGTGGCTTGGAGGGCTGTCTTCTCAGCCACACCGCCCATTCCAGGGAGACTCATTCAGCTTTCCCTGCAGGCTTGCCCTCTGCCCCTTCTGGATGGCCTATGCTTACTTACTTGGGGTCCTTGACGAGCAGCCGGCGGATAAAGTCCTTGGCCAGCTCGCTGGTATTGCTGAAGTACTCTTCATCGAAGTCGTAGTTCACGGCGGAGATGTTAGTCAGGGTCTCCTGCTTGGTCTCCCCCAGGAATGGGGATGCGCCACTCAAACTGAAAGACCAATGTGGGGTTCAGTATCCCCTGCACTGGCTCCCTCACCAGGCTGCCGCCTGGGCCACCACCGAACTCTGCGGAGCCCATGAAGGGGCCACACGCTGAGGCGGGTGGACTCTGGGCCCAGCCACGTGACGCAAGCATTCCCCTGGAGCCTCCGACCAGCCACCCACTGGCTCCCAGCCAGAAGGCAATAAGCCGTCATCGCTCAGCTAGATAAGCACTAAAACCAGTGGGAAAAATCCTCGTGAAAACTCAAAATGTCTACGGAGACGCACAGTCTCAAAGCATCTCCCCCAGAACATTTGGTGATTCTGGAGGAAACACCGGTCACTTTCTGGGGGAATCCTGGCTGATAACACCCAGCACACAGTCGAGATGCACATCACTGGTGATGACACCCACGTCGCCTGCCGCCCTGATACTCTGCACTGAGTGGGCCACACCACCACCCCTGTGGGGCTCTGAGCACTTGACACTGTGACTTATAGTGGGGAATATTTATTTGGTTTTCAACCCAGTCCTTGGGCACATGGTTCCCAAAACCCTTGGAATTTCCTAAAACAAGAGCTAAAAAGGTGAGAGCATCTTTTGTTGTAATATTCTTCTCCTCAGTTCTTGAAATGGCTCCAAAGAAGATAAAAGAAGCATCCTTTATAACTCATAACAAGCCCCTTCTGACCTCAGAGTTCATGCTAATGAGGTGACTTTTGGCAAGCACCTAAGGATAGGGGGCTGGCTGCCTAGGGAGCCAGCAGTAGAACTGGGGGGTTGGAACCTTTACCCTCACCCCTGATCTCCAGGGAGGGGAGAGGGGCCAGAGGTTGAGTTAATTACTGATGATCAAAGGTTTAATCAATCATGCCTACCTGATGGAATTTCCATAAAAGTCCCTAAAGTAGGGGGTCTGAAGAGCTTCCACGTGGGTGAGCGCATCCACAAGCGAAGAGGAGAGTGCTCCCGAACTCCACAGGGACACAACCCCCGGCACCCAGCTCCTTCCCAGCCCTTGCCTCACAGACCCTTCACCTGCTGTTCATCTGCATCCTTTATTACCTCCTTTGTGATAAGCTGGTAAACCTAAGTCAGCGCTTCCTGAGTTCTACCGAATTATCACACCCAAGGTGGGGGTTGCGGGAAAACTCCAACTGATAGTCAGTGGGTCAGAAGGATAGACGCCAAGCTGGACTTGCAACCGACATCTGAACACAGGACAGTCTCATGGGTCTGAGCACTTCACCTGCGGGATCTGACGACATCTTCAGTGCAGGACACCCTGCTGGTGCCACAGACAATTGCTTGGCATGGGGAGAAACCTGCACACACTGGTGGCCGGCAGGCGCAGAAGCATTGAGAGGAGCACAGCAGAGAAAAGGAACTACGTTTCTCTCCCCAGGGCAGAAAGGCACAGCCCATCCAATCATGAGCAAAGCTCGGACCTGTAACGAGGGATGTTCTAAAACATCCCTGACCCACACTCTTCAAGAACATCTACTTTCAACTTCAAGTGTACCAACATTCACATCATGGAGGTGCCATTAGGAGACGAGAGAGAGCAAGAAATTGAAAACCTATTTGAAAAAATGACGAAACACTTCCCTAATCTGGTGAAGGAAATAGACATGCATGTCCAGGAAGAGCAGAGAGTCCCAAACAAGATGAGCCCAAAGAGGCCCACACCAAGACACATCATAATTAAAATGCCAAAGGTTAAAGACAAAAAGAGAATCTTAAAGGCAGCAAGAGAAAACCAGTTAGTTACCTGCATGGGAGCACACATGAGTCTTCCAGCTGATTCCCAACAGAAACTTTGCCAGCCAGAGGGATTGGCATGAAATATTCAAAGTGATGAAAAGCAAGAACCTACAACCAAGATTGCTCTACCCAGCAAAACTATGGCTTAGAATCAAAGAACAGGTGAAGAGCTTCCCAGACAAGAAAAAGCTAAGGAAGTTCATCACCACGAAACCAGTATTATAAGAAATGTTAAAGCATCTTCTAAGAAGATAAAGAAGAAAAGATTAAAAATATGAATAGTAAGGCCCTGGCCAGATAGCTCAGTAGATTTGAGTGTCATCCTGATATGCCAATGTTGTGAGTTTGATCCCTGGTCTAGGCACACATAAGAACCAATCAACGAGGATTTGTGGCCAAGATGGAGGCGTAGGTAGACATACTGTGCTTCCTCACATAACCTAAATAAGGACAACAACAATTTAGAAACAAAATAACAGCTAGTACTGACAGAAAATTGGACTGTATGGAAGTCCTGCGACCAAGGAGTTAAAGTAGACACATTCATCCAGACAGGCAGGAGGGGCAGAGTCGGGAGGTGACAGGGGAGGGGTCACAGCAAAAAAAAAAAAAAAAAGTGGCGGCTGGCAGACAGGGCATGAAAAGCAGCAGCTAGCAGACCCCAGGCACACAGGTGGTGGCACAAGGCGGCAGCAGGAGGACCCAGCGAGGGGGGCAGATTGTGGAGGGGCTTGGCATGCAAGGTGGCTTGCAGAACCCGACAGTCCCACATTCATGTGCAGATAAACCAGGCGAAATTGGGGAGCGAGACAGACCTCAAAACCCAAGGCTCCAGCACTCGGAAATAAAGCCCCAATACACCGATTGAAAACACTGGTGGAGGTTGAGGTGCTGGGAGTAACTCCCAGCCTCAGAGGAGAGTTTGTTGGAGAGACCCACAGGGTCCTAGAATGTACACAGGCCCACCCACCTGGGAATCAGCACCAGAAGGGCCCAATTTGCTTCGGGGAAGTGGGAGAAGTGACTGAAATCCGGCAGGGAGTGCAGCAAGCCCCACTGTTCCCTCTCGGACCCCTGCCCCACAAATAGCATCACAACCCAGCAACATGGGTTGCCCCACCCTGGTGAACACCCAAGGCTCTGCCCCTCACCATGTAACAGGAGCGTTAAGACAAAAAAAAAAAAATGGCCCAAATGAAAGAACAGATCAAAGCTCCAGAAAAAAATACAACTAAGCGATGAAGAGACAGCCAACCTATCAGATGCATAGTTCAAAGCACTGGTAATCAGGATGCTCAAAGAATTGGTTGAATTTGGTTGCAGATTAGATGAAAAAATGAAGGCTATGCTAGGTGAAATAAAGGAAAATGTACAGGGAACCAATAGTGATAGGAAGGAAACTGGGACTCAAATCAATGGAATGGACCAGAAGGAAGAAAGAAACAAACAGAAAAGAATAAAGAAACAATAATTCAAAAAAATGAGGAGAGCTTAGGAACCTCCAGGACATCTTTAAACATTCCAACATCCAAATTATAGAGATACCAGAAAGAGAAGAGGAAGAGCAACAAGTGGAAAAGTTATTTGAACAAATAATGAAGGAGAACTCCCTCAATCTGGCAAAGGAAATAGACTTCCAGGAAATCCAGGAAGCTCAGAGAGTACCAAAGAAGGTGGACCCAAGGAGGAACATACTAAGGCACATCATAATTACATTAGCCAAGATTAAAGATAAGGATAGAATCCTAAAAATGGTAAGAGATAAGGAGACACTAACCTACAAAGGAGTTCCCATCAGACTGTCAGCTGATTTCTCAAAAGAGACCTTGCAGGCAAGAAGGGGCTGGAAAGAAGTATTCCAAGTAATAAAAGGCAGGGACCTACATCCAAGATTGCTCTATCCAGCAAAGCTTTCATGTAGAATGGAAGGGCAGATAAAGTGCTTCTCAGATAAGGTCAAGTTAAAGGAGTTCATCATCACCAAGCCCTTATTATATGAAATGTTCAAGGGACTTATCTAAGAAAAAGAAGATAAAAAACATGTACAGTAAAAGTACAGCAAACTCACAATTATTAACAACCACACTTAAAAAAACAAAAACAAACTAAGCAAACAACTAGAACAGAAAGAGAACCACAGAAATAGAGATCATATGGAGGGTTAGCAACAGGGGATTGGGAGGAGGAGAGGGGGAAAATGTACAGAGAATAAGTAGCATAGATGGTAGGTAGAAAATAGACAGGGGGAGGGTAAGAATAGACAGGGGGAGGTAGTATGGGAAATGTAGAAGCTAAAGAACTTCTAAGTATGACACATGGACATGAACTAAAGGGGGGGATTTGGGTGGGAGAGGGTGTGCAGAGTGGAGGGGAGTGAAGGGGGGAAAATGGGACAACTGTAATAGTATAATCAATAAAATATATTTAAAAAAAAAAGAATCAACCAATGAATGCATAAATAAGTAGAACAACCAATTGATTTCTCTCCCTCCAAAAATCAATAAATTTTTAAAAATTTTAATTCAAGCCCTGGCTGGCATAGCTCAGTGGATTGAGCGCGGGCTGGGAACCAAAGTGTCCCAGGTTCGATTCCCAGCCAGGGTACATTCCTGGGTTGCAGGCCATAACCCCCAGCAACTGCACATTGATCTCTCTCTCTTTCTCTCTGTCTCTCTCTCTTTCTCTCTCCCACTCCCTCCCTTCCCTCCCTAAAAATAAATAAATAAAATATTTAAAAAAATTTAATTAAAAAAAAGAAATCATAAAATGGTAATAAATACATATCAACAATTACTTTAAATACAAATGAATTAAATGCTCCAATCAAAAGACATATGGTGGCTGACCCTCACATATGGTGTCTACAAGAGACTAACTTCGTACTGAAAGACACACACAGCCTGAAAGTAAAGGAACGGAAACAGGTATTTCATGGAAATGAAAACAAACAAAAGGCTGGGCAGCAATACTTTCACCAGACAAAACAGACCTTAAAACTCCGGCTGCAACAAAAGACAAAGAAGGATCCAGCAATTCCACTTCTGGGTATTTTTCTGAAGAAACCAAAACCACTAAATCAAAAAGACATATACATCCATGGTTATTGCAGCATTATTTACAGTAGCCAGCTACGGAAGCAACCTAAGTGTCCACCAATAGATAGATAAATAGATAAGGAAGTGGCGCATATATACAATGGAATAGGATTCAACCATAAAAAAGAATAAAACCTTGCCATCTGCAACATGGTGAGACCTAGAGGGTATTGTGCAGAGTAAAGTAAGTCAGACAGAAAAAGAGAGATGCCATATGATTTCACTTATGTGTGGAATCTAAAAAACAAAACAAACAAACAAGCAGAGCAGACACAGACTCACAGAGAAAGAGAACATTCTGGCGGTTTCCAGATGGGAGGACAGGCGAAACAGGGGAGGGGATTAAGAAGTACAGACTGGCAGTTACAGAACAGTCACGGGGATGTAAAGTGCAGCAAAGGGAATACAGTCAATGATACTGTAAAAACTGTGTATGGTGTCAGATGGGTACTACGTTTATTGGGATGATCACTTTGCAAGTTATATAAATGTCTAATGACAGGTCTGTATATCTGAAACTAACACGACATTGTATATCAACTGTAAATTAAAAATTTTTTAAATTTAAAATTCTTTTAAATTTAAAAATTAAAAAGAGCATCCAGGTTGTGACAGACGAGGAAAGGCAAAGGGACGCCCTGGCCAGGAGGAGGATGGGTGCAACGAGCGACGCTGGCTGGGGCCCTGGTCCAGAGAGACAACATGGCGGAAAGACTGGTGGCGTCAGAACAACCTGGGGACTCACTGTGCTTGCTCATGTTGTAAGTTAATTTCTCAGTGTTGACAAATGCTGTTTGTACATCATGTTACAGGGCCACAGAGCTCTATGCTGTTTCTGCCACTCTTCTGAGAGTCTAAATTTACTTCAAAATATAAAAAAAACCCTAAAGCTATTAAAATCCCACCTCCCCAAACCTTCAGGTCTCGGATCGCTACCCATTCGGCAGGCAAGGCAGTGAAGAAAGGAGGGAACACAGCTGACGCAGGAACAGACGGGGCACAGTCCAAATCAAGGTCAAGTCCTCTTTTCTCAAAGAAAGGGGTCAGCTGCAGGCCGGTGGACTAAGCGGGAACACACATCCTGTCCCGGCACGGGGTCCCATGTGACCTCTAGGAGGGTGCCATGCCTTCTGAACTATCCAGAAGTCGGAGGCAGGCACCACACTGTCTCTCCTATATAAATTCACTCACTCACTCACTCATGCATCCACCCAGAGCTCGCTGGGCACCTTGACAGGTCGGAGTGCTGGGGGTCCCACACTCTCAGTCACTGTTCTGCATGAATGCCTCCCTCCCTGCCCACGTTCCTGACTAGGCAGGGGCCTGGGCGGGGTGAAAGGAAGAGCTGACTGGGTACTCACAGAATATAGGTGATGACGCCAATGCTCCTGGAAGAGAGCACAAGAGGAAAGTCAGCTCAGCCACCGGTACGGCACCCTGCCTCCTCCACAGAGCGGGGGTCCTGAGCCCACATCAGGAAGCTACACACCCAAGGCTCTCGGGCCAGGAGGGCAGCAGGCGTGTCAACCCGCTCCCCTACTCTTGTCCTGGGGGTCTCAAATCTGGGCATTTAAACACCTCTTGCCCTGTCTGGTGTGGCTCAATGTGTTTGGGCATCATTCTGTAAACCGAAAGGTCGCTGGTTCAGTTCCCAGTCAGGACACACACCTGGTTGCAGGCCAGGTCCCCAGTTGGTTGAGGGGCATGGGAGAGGCAACCAATAAGTGTTTCTCTCACACATCAATGTTTCTCTCCCTCTCTTTCTCTCCACTCCCCGCCTCTCTAAAAATAAATAAATAAAATCTTAAAAAAAAACCCCAACACCTCTGGCCACACCCTCCCATCAAGCTCAAAGGAGCCAGAGTGGGGTCAGGGCAGACGGCACTATGGCCTCACATACCATGCAGTCTGGGATCTGCTACGGGGCCTGCGGGGCTGGCAAACTCTTTTCACACAGGGTCAGACAGCAATTATTTCAGGCTTTATGGGCCACTCACGGTCTGTCGTGTATTTGTGTGTTTTGCTTTGAACACCTCTTAGAAAAAACAAGGCCACCACTCCCAACTCCTAGGTCTGCTCTGGCCAGTGGGCTGCAATTTGCTGTCCTGCCCATGCCCCACAGGACATCACCACGGGATGGGCTATGCTCAAGCCCACAAGTCCTAGAGATGACCAGGGGATGGGTTTCCTGAGAAGCAGGTACGTACGCTGGATTCAAAACTGGGCAGTCCGGCTACCCCCGACTCACCACATGTCTGCCTCCAGTCCCAGGGGTTCATAGTTGACAATCTCAGGAGCTGCGGAGAGAGGGAGACAGGAGGCGCAGGGTCAGAAGCTGGTTGCATCTAAAGCCACACTGGGGACTTAGCCAGGAGCAGCAGCACAGCACCTGCCGGCCCCTGACCCCAGAAGATAACTGTGGTTACTCGGACAAACACCCGCAACACAGGCAAGGCCAGCTCTGGGGCAGAAAGGCTGGGATGGTGATAGCACCAAGCCCAGGTCTTGAGCTTTCCCTTGCCCGATGCCCACACAGCTGAGGGTAGTGAGTCAGGCATCCAGGGGCTGGCCTGACTCACCCTATACTTCTAGAAACCCATGAATGCCCCCTACCCAAACCCCAGTCCCTGACACACCAAACAGGGCCTTACCTACAAACTCTGGGGTGCCAAAGATGTTCTTGAACTCGTTCCCAGCCTCAATCTTATGAGCAATGCCAAAGTCAATGAGCTTGATCCGTGGGTTGGGCACATTCTTGTCCAGGAGCATGATGTTTTCCGGCTGGAGCGGGGGAGAGCAGGGCGGTGTGAGGGGCATCTGCTGTTTCTGCTGGCCTGGTGGCTCCGGGAACAGCATCTGGAATTCCCTAGGCAGCCCCCACCCCCAAACTGTGGGGTGTGGGCAGGCTGATGCCATCTCAGGGGGTCCAGGCCTGAACAAGTCTGTTCCTCAACTCCCAGATCATCAATGCATCCAGGGGATGTGCATTCTGTGCCCACAAAAGCAGAAGCCTCTCTTGGGCCGCCATCCTCACCTGCACCAGCCTGCCTGGCTGGTCCCCGGCTCCATCCCAAGGTTCCCAGTGGGGCTCACCTTGAGGTCAAAGTGGGCGATGCGCTTGGAGTGCAGGTAGTGGACTCCATCCAAGATCTGCTTAAGGAACTGCGTGGCCTCATCCTCTGTCAGTGACTCCTTCTCAGCCAGGAAATCAAAGAGCTCCCCGCCAGAGACCAGCTCCAGGATGAGCACCACGTCAGTCTTGTTCTCAAAGATGTCATGCAGGGTGATGATGTTGGGGTGCCTGATCTCCCGCAGGATGTTCACCTCCCGCTCGATCTCCTCCCGGCTGACCCCCCGCCGGCTGGATGACAGGCGGCGCTTCTTGATGAACTTGGCCGCGTATTCCTTCCCAGTGCCCTTCTGCCGGCACTTCCGCACAATCGCAAACTGGCCACTGCAGGGGCAGAGGGGGTGGAAGGTGATCACAGCACTGAGAGGGGCCTAGGCCAGCCACCATCACTCCCCCAGCTCCCAGCGCCACGCAGATGTACCACCCCCACTGCATCCGAGATGCACCCAGTGGGTGTGCTGCTATGTGAGTGCGGAGCGGCGCTGACACAATGGCTGCCCGGCATTTTTGCAACAGTAAACAAGCAAAAACAGCTCAGTGTTTACCAAGAGGGAACTGGTATCCATCATAGAAATAAATCCAGGGGAATTTTACACGATCATGAAAATGAATGAAGGCAACTCTCTAAGCCCAGTGAAAAAGCAAGCTGCAGAATGACACATATGATAGCTTTTTGTTTACAAAAGGTATATACTGTGTCCATAAATAGATAAACTTATGCACATATATGTAGGAAAAAAGGCCTGAAGGACATACACCAAGCTATAACAGTGTCCCTCTCTGAGGAGTGGGGTTGAGGAAATAGGGGCAGCAAAGAGGGGTTCTTATTTATTTGATACAATTCTATACTAATTCAACTTTTTATAGTGTATTTCATCATTTTTTTTAATCTAAGAAAAAAGAAAGAAAGCACTAACTTCAAAAGAGCTTTTTGGGTGGCTCAGTTGATTAAGTGTCAAGCCATACACCAAAAGGTTGTGGGTTCAGGCCCTGACTGGTGGAGCTCAGTGGATTGAGCACGGGCTGCAAACCAAAGGGTCACCAGTTTGATTCCTAGTCAGGGCACATGCCTGGGTTGCAGGCCAGGTCCCCAGTAGGGGGCGCTCAAGAGGCAACCACACAGTGATGTTTCTCTTCCCTCTCTTTCTCCTTCTCTTCCCCTCTAAAAATAAATAAAATCTTAAAAACAAAAAGGTTGTAGGTTTAATTCCTGGTCTCAGCACATATCTAGGTTGTGGGTTTAATCCCTAGTCAAGGGTGCATATGAGAGGCAACCAATTGATGTTTCTCTCTCACATCAATGTTTCTCTAAAATCAATAATGTCCTTGGGTAAGGGTTTAAAAAAAAGAGCTCCTTATTCAATAGGCAGAGTAAAAGAAATGCACACATTTTCAAAATAAGAGAGAAAAACCTTCACACTCGGCTGGTGGGAACAAAAATGGGAAAAGTCTGGTGGTTGCTCCGATGTTTAACACAAAATTATCATCTAATGCAGCACTGCCCCTCCCAGTACGTATCTAAGAGAAATGAAAACATGTGTCCACACAGAAACCTGCACACAAATGTTCAACACAGCATGATTCCCGACAGCCCAAAGGTGGAAACAACCCAAATGTCCATCCATCAACACAGGAATGAACGTGGTCCCTCCATACAGGGGAACATTACGTGATCATAAGCAGAAGTGAAGCTCTGCCCTGGCTGGTATAGCTCAGTGGATTGAGTACCAGCCTGTGAACCAAAGGGTCACTGGTTTGATTCCCAGTCAGGGCACATGCCTGGGTTGCAGGCCTGGTCCCCAGTTGGGGGCATGTCAGAGGCAACAGATGTTTGTCTCATACATTGATCTTCCTCTCCCTCTCTTTCTTCTTCCCTTCCCCTCTCTGTAAAAGTAAATAAATAAAATATTTTTTTAAAATTAAAAAAGCAATGCAGGCTCATGGACAGGCTACACTACACTGAGCTTGGGACAGGTGTGGCCCACAGGGCGTAGTTTGCTGAGCCCACTTCAAGAGGTTATGTGGTTGTGCACCTAAATGGAGAGCTCAAGTCCAAGACAGAAAGCACAAGTTCCAGGCATGAAACTTGAACAAGGGCCCACCAGAAGTCAAGGAAAAACAGGTATCTCAGGGAAATACAGCAAGACCACGTAGCCGGAGATGGGCCTTGGGGACAGGAAAGATCTCTGAAGTTGGTGGCAGCAGAGAATGGGCAGCACAGTGAGAAACATATGAGTGAGGGACATCTCTGCCAACCCAGCCGGGCTTTCAGAAAAGCTGAGGCAGTGGGGAGGACCAACTGGGTTTTCCAAGTAGGTGGACCTACCTATGGTGCGAGGACTACCTGCAGCTGGCAAACATCTAAGCCACCGTCCTCACCAGTGTCAAGGAACTAAGGTGCCCACAGTGGGCCATCACACACATGCTCTGCACATCATCAGGTGGTCAGAAGGTGGATGAAGTTCAAGGTGGGCAGATGGGGACCCCTCCGTAGATGTCCATGTCCTAATCCACAGAACCTGTGAATGTGTCATGTGGCAAAAGGTACTTTGCAGGTGGACGTAATGCCCCTAAAATGGGGATGATCCTGATTACCGGGGGCCCAGTGTCCTCGAAGGGTCCTCATAAGAGGAGGCAGGAGGGTCAGAGTCAGCGGGATGGAGAAGGCAGCACTGATGGCTAGGAGGATGGAGAAAGGGGCCACGAGCCAGGGATACAGAGCCATCAGAAGCTGGAAAAGGCCGGAAACAATTCTCCCGGCAGCCCCCACAGGAACCAGCCCTGCAGATCCATTTCCACACCTGATTACCAAACCTTTAAGATAATTAACAAGTATTCATCTAGGCCACTAAATTGTAGTAATTTGTTATAGCAGCAACAGGAAGCTCAAATGCTAACCCAAAAGCCAAGGGCACAGGTCAGATGAGACAGGTAAAGAGTCACTGATTAGGTCATGCCCTGCCCCCCGAATCTACCACAACAGTTCCCTAACTACTGATACTCCTGCCTCCCGTCTGAAATGCCTTCACCCTCCCCACTACCAACATCCAAGCTCATTCTTCCAGGCCCACATTCCACCCCACAATGATACGCTGATGACAATGACAGCGAATGCCAAATATTCACCACATACTGGGGATGCTGGGCCAAGCCCTGGACATGTGGCCTAACTTTCAAATACAGAGGTTTTTTCTTTTAGCTTTATTCCAAGCTGAACTAACAATAAAGACAACAAAGACAGCTCATAGGAACAGGTAAAAAGAAGCTGCTATTGCATCTTTAAAAAAAAACAAAACAAAAAAAAAAACAGCCCTGGCTGGTGTGCCTCAGTGGATTGAGTGCCAGCCTGTGAAAGGGTTGGCAGTTCAATTCCCAGTCAGGGCACATGCCTGGGTTGCAGGCCAGGTCCCAAGTAGGGGGTGCATGAGAGGCAATCACACACTGATGTTTCTCTCCCCCTCTTGTTCCTTCCCTTCCCCTTTCTCTAAAAATAATAAATAAAATGTTTTTTAAAAAAGAAGAAGAGATTAGGAAACAGACACACATAGGGAAAAGATAGCCCTCTGTAAGATAAGAGGACAGACCTCAAAGAGAACCAACCCTGATGATACCTTGATCTCGGACGTCCAGCCTCCAGAACTGGGGGACGATAAATCTCTGTTATTTCAGCCACCCAGTCTGTGGCACTTCGCATGGCAGCCTGAGCTGGCTAACACAGATGCACAAGCCACTGCATGACCTGGATGCCAGGGTAGAAGTCTACACACTCATCAACGCACACATTAATTTATTACCAGAAATGATTTGATGTGAACTTCAATTAGGAAGAAAGAACCCCCTCACACTCAAGAAACTCCCTCCTCGTTCATTAAGCCCCATGACTCCTGGGACAGGAAAATGTGGGCCTGCTTTACTCACAGTCCCTCTCACCGCAGTGATTCCTACAGCTAATTCCCCGAAGATAGTCAATAACTAGACTCAGGAAAGACAGATCTGCTTAGAACTATTCCAGTGCCATTCCTGCCTCTGAAGCAGAGAGCTTATTATGGTGGCCAACTGCAGTCGGGAAATGAACACCTGCAGAGGCCGGTGTTTGGGGCATAAGGACACATTCACTTCCCAACACACAGGGTCTGTCTTCATCTGGACATCTGATGGGTCCATTACCAGGACCTCGGGTGGAGGTGGCTGCCGGATGGGTGAAAGCCAGATGCCCACCTCTAGTTCCAGCATACCTGGGCTCTGGAGCCAGTGAGGCTTGGTCTCAAGACCTGAATCCTGCTTGGCCATTTACCGTCTGTGTGGCAGCCCTGGCACATGTGGCTCAGTTGGTGGGAGCATTGTCCTGTACACCAAAAGTTTGGGGTTCAATTCCTGGTTGCAGATACCTAAGGGCAGATACCTAAGGGCACATACCTAGGTTGCAGGTTCGATCAGGGTGCCTATGAGAGGCAAGCAATCGATGTGTCTCTCTCTCCCTTCCTCTCTCTCTAAAATAATAAACATAGTCTGTGTGGCCTTGAGCAAACTGCTTCCCTTCTCTGCCTCCGTTTCTTTATCTAAAATGGGGATAGTAATGGCACCTGACTTGCAGGTGCTTTAGTAGATAAATGGAAGTAATATAAAGATACTCTACCCCTGGCTAGTGTGGCTCAGTGGATTGAACACTGTCCTGCAAAACAAAGGGTCACCAGTTCGATTCCCAGTCAGGGCATATGTCTTGGTTGCAGGATAGGTCCTCAGTAAGGGGGCGCAGGAGAGGTGACCCATACATTGATGTTTCTCTTTCTCCCTCCATTCCCCTCTGTCTAAAAATAAATAAGTAAAATCTTTTTAAAAATTTAAGAAAAAAAAAAACTATAGGACACAGACGTCCAAAGGACATCTATAATTTATACAAATTACAACACAGTACGCACAGTGTTCTGTAACGTTAATCCCTCATTTCATGTGTCTCTGAGAATGTTCCAGACCATACAGAGCGGTGCTGTCCAAGGTAGTTCCTGAACATATGACAGCTGTCAAGCATGCCTACACTGAGATGTGCTGTGAGGACACAGTACATACCAGATTTCAAAGACTTCATATAAAAAAAGTGATAAAATATTTCACTAATAATTTTATAGTGATTACAAACAAAATGATAATAGTTTATCTACAAGGTTAAATAAAATATATTATTAAAATTATTAAAATTGACACAGCTTTAAAATTTTCAATTAAATTTCAATAAATCGCCTATGTGGCTAACATTATACAAGTTGCCTGGCTGCCTGGCAGTTTTAACAGCTGCATATTCTACCCATAGATGCAGGTTGCTGTAATGACCACTGAAGAGGCTTCCCATCTTTTGCTTAAAATTTTTTTTTTTTAAACTCCTGGCTGGTGTGGCTCAGTGGATTGAGCAAGGGCCTGTAAACCAAAGGGTCACCAGTTTGATTCCCAGAAAGGACACATGCCTGGGTTGCCAGCCAGGTCCCCAGTAGGGGATGCATGAGAGGCAACCACACATTGATGTTTCCCTCCCTTTCTTTCTCCCTCCCTTCCCCTCTCTCTAAAAATAAATAAATAAAGTCTTTTAAATAAATAAATAAATAAATAAATAAAATCTTGTAAAAAATGTTTAACTTTTTTTTCCTGATCACTTTCTTAAAAGATTTTTTTTTTGGATAGAAGGGAAGGGAGGGAGAGAGGGAGAGAAATATCATGCACAAGAGAATCATGGATCTGTTGTCTCTTACACGCTCCCCACTGGGGACCTGGCCTGAAACCCAGGCATGTGCCTTGAGCAGGAATCGAACTGGAGACCTTTCGGTTCGCAGGCCCACACTCAACCCACTGAGCCACACGAGCCACAGCTATTTTTTTAATTGATTGATTTTTTTTGAGAGAGAGAAACATCAATTCGTTTTTCCACTTATTTACACATTCATTAGCTGCTACTTGTATGTGCCCTGACTAAAGATCGAACATGCAATCTTGCTTGGCATGTTGGGAAGAAGCTCTAACTGAACTACCCAGCCAGAACCACTCATATAAACTCTTTATTGCAAACGTCCACATCCCTGCTCCTAAGTCATTGGTCCATGTGTGTATGTATTCCCAGTGAATTAATTCCTAACAGGGGAATTGGCAAGTTAAAGGTAATATACATAAGACATTTTGCTGATTTTTGCCAAACTACCCTCAGCAAGAGATCCTCATATTTTCAATGATAAAGTTTGAGATTTGGGGGATTGGTGGGGGGGGGGCGGGGGAGACTGCATTCACTACCACTCTAAACAGGAAATTCCTAAAGGAGAGACTGCAGAATCCCAAAGGAGCATAAAACACTCTCTCAGCAAAGGCCTGATGCAGGGCTCAGTTATTTACATTCCATTCTGGTGACATCATGGGGCCTAGCCAGCAGCAAACTCACCAAATAAGGTTTCAGTCTTCGTAAAAAAGAAAAGAACGAAAGGAAAGAAAGGGAAAAAAGAAAGAAAAGAAAGGAAGAAAAGAAAGAAAGGAAAGAAAGAAAAGAAAGAAAGAAAGATGGTGCCTGGTTGGCCTGGTCTAGGGAGGGAAGGAGAACAAACTCAGGGGAGGGTCCAAGGCCCAGCCAGGCAGGAAATAAGCTGTCTGGCTGGCAAGGGAAACCTCCCCTCTCTCCCATAAGAATGCTACACAATTGGCAGGAATGTGGGCCCAGACAGGAGACCTTCCCTGGAAATGTCAAAAGATGGGGAGATTCAAGTGCCTCTCATAAGAGAGGATAAAAGACAGCAGACCTGTACCAACAAAACTGGCTAATACCTATAAATGCCAGACACTGTGTTAGGTACCATTATGTGCTCAACTATATTTCTTCCCAAAGGAAATGCACAAAGGATGTCACAGCATGAATTCTCCGCTGGGATGTCTCATTCCAAAACCCAAACTCATTCTGCCACCACATACTCTGACTCACTCCTTCTTGGACAGTACGATAAAGAACGGGGGTGGGGGGAGGAGACACTGTCCCAAAAACCTTGAATTGGCTTGCTTCCACCCTGGAGCCTTGTCATAGGGTCTTGCTCACCTGCCCAACTCCTCCCCCATCTCATAGTGGTCTTCCACATCTTCCTGCCTGAATGTGGACATGGTGGCCGTCTGCCTTCCGGCACCTTCTGCTCCAGTGAAAGCCCAGTGACTGCAGCCTGGGGACAGGACCTCAGGAAGTCCTCTTCCAGTCACCCTGGAGGAGACAGGGTAATAGGGAAGAAAGAGTGAGATGATAGCCATTATTCCTAGTAAACAATGCAACCTGCTCACCAAAAATAGGTTTCACATCACTCCAAGCAGAAGTTCCATGGTCCCTGGGAAGGGCACTTGCATTCAGCAGTCCCGGTACTTTCACATCTCATTTCATTTATACACCAAACAACCCAAAGGTCGGAGTTAGCCCTACTATGCTACCTTGCCCCCATAACCCCCACCAGCCCCCACACATCTGGGGCCTCACACACTGCCCCAGCTTTTCTCTGCCTTTCCCTCCTAGGCTTCTCCCAGAACCCCCCACATTCCTGAAAATTCCCCCACATACTTCACACCCCAAACTCCCTCATTCTCTGCCCAACTTCCTAGTTCTAGCCTCAACACACTCCCGACTCCCTGCCCATCGGCAAGCTCAACCCCTCTTCAACCCCTCTTCATCTTTACCCATTCCCCTCACACCTGAACCAGTCTCTTAAGACCCTCCTCAGAGTTGTACTCCCTCCAGTCTTGAAGTTCCCAAGGACTGGACAATGGCTTTCAAGCTCTTGCAAGCCCTTTACTTATTCTTACCTACCCCTGACTTTCACCGTCCTGGAAAGACTAACTTCTTTCCTCCTCTCAAAGGCTCCCCACCCGTCTCCCTCATCCCAAACAGGTCTCCGTAAAGGGCCAATCTGTTTCCTACATTGTCCTTCGTCCCCAACCTTCGCACAACCTCCAAGGCAGACTCCCAACAGGCCCCTTCGTAGACCACCCACCCCGTAAAGTCTCCGCTTAGGCGTCCCGGTGCCCGCCACGCCCCTCGCAGGCCAGGGTCCAGACCCTTCTCCTGCTCGGTCATGCCAAGGGTCCCCAAACTTCCTCCCCGATTCCCCCAAGCACCCCCACCCGCCACTCACACACACACACAGCCGCCGACCTCGAACAGAACACGCTCTTCACCACCCACAGTCCCGCACCACGGATGTCCCTCTGCCAGGATGACCTGCGATGACGTCACCGCGTCCGACAGTTCCCTCCCGTGGAAGGAGGAGTCTACAGCCCATTGGCCAGCGCACCTGCCGCTCGTGATGCCCCGCCCTCTGAGGCCTTCCAGGCCTAGACCCTATGGCGTTCGGCCTTCCGCATCCGCTGCCGCTTCGCCATTGGCCTACAGGCTCACCCTCATGCTGCAGGTGATTGGCTACAATGGACGCCAGTGAAACTTACTCTTTCTTCTGACCGGGACCCTGAAGCTGGAAGGCGGGATGCTGAAGTCCTGCATCCTGCTTCCTGCCTTTCTCAGTCGCAAAATACACGAATCCAAGGCCCTAGCTCCGGTAATGGCAGCTACTAGGGTGGACCAGGACCATCGGGCTGCTTTAGTTCCTGAGCAGCAGTAAAATGTTACCCATGTTCCAAATACATCAATAAAACATATATGAGGTCAGTCAAGTGCTGCCTTTTATGCTTGAGAATCCTTCTGTAACTCCTGTTTGTCTCAAAATACATGATAAAAATACCTAGCATTTACTGTGAGCCTTAGTATGTACCAATCAACAACCTGATAAAATATATTAAAATTTCCCGTCCTACAGATGGGAAAACTGATACCCAGAGAAGCAACCCACCCAAAATCACATAGGCAGTAAATGGAAGAGCTGACGTTTCTTCCCAGATAGACCCAAAGCCAATGCTGAACCACCTCAGAAACCATCAGACACAAGGTTTTGTGTTTTTTGACCTTGGCTTACTGCCCTAACATTTTGCCATTCTCCCTTGTCCACTCCACTCCAACTCTATTTGCCTTCTGACCTCAAACATTTCATTCCTACCCCAGGTCTTGGCATGAGCTGTTTCTTATGCCTGGAGATCACCTTCCTCCACTCGTCTAACTCCCCTGCACACTTCGGCACACAGCTAAAGCAGCACCTTCTCCCATACCCAGTTTCCCTCTATTATTACATCTTCCATTCATACAGTACATTTCTTACAAGTAATGAACCAGTATTGACACATTTTTATTAAGCAAAGTCCATGTTTATTCAGATTCCTGGTTTTTCCTGCCCTATTTCTGTCCCAGGATCCCACATGACATTAGTTGTCACATGTCCTTAGGTTCCTCTTGGCTGACAGTTTTCTCATTTCCGTTTTTGATGACTTTGACAGTTTTGAAGACTGGTCAGGTGTTTTGTAAGTTTCTCCTCAATTGGGATGTCTGATGTTTTTCTCATTAGACTGGAGTGATGGGTCTTTAAAAGACCACAGGCAAAGTACCATTTTCATCACATCACATCCAGGGTCCATACTGTTAAATTGACTTATCACTGTTGATGTTGAACTTGGTCACCAGGCTCTAGATGTCTTTGTCAGATTTCTGCACTATGAAGTTACTTTATTCCCCCTCCCCTTCCACAGTTTTCTTTGGAAGAGTTACTCATGCATAGCCCACACTTAATATGGATAAGGAACATCACTTTTACTTGAAAAAAACTAACAAATTGTGGTAATGCAGACTTGTGTATTTGGCAGGGATTTTATTTAAAAAAAAGATTTTATTTATTTATTCTTTAGAGAGGGAAGGGAGAGAGAAAGAGAGAGAGAAACATCAATGTGCAGTTGTTGGGGGCCGTGGCCTGCAACCCAGGTACGTGCCCTGACTGGAAATCGAACCTGCAACACTTTGGTTCGCAGCCCGCGCTCAATCCACTGAGCTATGCCAGCCAGGGCAGGGATTTTCTTAAAAATGAACCAACTGAGCCTTGGCTGGGTGGCTCAGTTGGTTGAAGCATAGTCTTGTACCTTGAAAGGTTGTGGGTTTGATTCTCAGTCAGGGCACATATCTAGGTGGCAGGTTCCATCCTCAGTCGGGGTGCATGTGGGAGAGACCAGTTGATGTTTCTCACTCTTGTCCCTCCCTCTCACTCTCAAAAAAAGGGAAAAAAAATCAGTGAAACATATTCTTGGGTGAGGGGTTAAAAAACAAAAGCTGCTTTTAAAAAAATAAACAAATTGAGCCTGTCACTTCAAGGATAACAACTGACAGTACTGTTTGGCAAGGGCAAAATTTGAGCTTTCAAGCAAAATATTAAAAATTTCAAAACCTGCCCTGGCTGGTGCAGCTCAGTGGATTGAGTGCCAGCTGTGGAGCCAAGAGATCACTGGTTCGATTTCCAGTCAGGGCACATGCCTGGGTTGCAGGCCAGGTCCCCAGTTGGAGGTGTGTGAAAGGCAACAGATCCACAATTCTCTAGTACATTGATGTTTCCCTCACTCTTTCTCCTTCTCTAAAAATAAAATGTAAAAAAGTGTTTTTTTTTCAAAACCTGCTTAAGCTTCCTGATACTTCAACACTTTTCTGATTGAACTGTTACTAACAAATATGACTTTTCAATAGTTCCTAATGAAATGTGTCAGACATCTCAAGCAGCTGCAAACTTGGTTAACCAATGTTTCCAAATAGTCAACACTTGATGTTACAAAATTGTGCATGGGGAAAAGATCCACTCAGAGTGCAAGACAAACCAGTGGATTTTTAGTAATATGAAAGCTCATTAATATGGTTTCAGATATCACATCATAATTAATCTTTAAGAAACTACCACTTATTGCCCTCACTGATGTGGCCCAGTGGACTGAGTGCTGACCTGCAAACCAAAGGGTTGCTGGTTCAATTCCCAGACAGGGCACATGCCTGGGTTGTGGGCGAGGTCCCTGGTTATGGGTGCACACTTATGTTTCTCCCATTTCTCCCTCTCTTACCCTCTAAAAATAAATCTTTAAGAAAGAAAAAATAAACTATCACTTGTTGAGTTTTGGTGTTGTATCAAAGAGTATTCACAATAGTTTGAAAACAAATATTGAAACATTTCTGCCTTTTCACGTATGGGATAGCTGAGGGTAGGTTCTCTCCTTATAATTCAACCAAATCACACTGGAGCAGATTTAATACAGAAGCAGATGAGACTCCAGCTACCTTCTAAGCCACACATTTCAGACTTGCAAAAATGTAGAACAATGTTACTCTCACTGCATTTTGTTTGAAAAACAGGTTTTCTCCCCTAAAAGTGTTAACATGTAATGAGTTTATCATATTTAAGACAATTACTGTTTTTAAGTTTCTCAATTTTAATTTCCAAGTATGGTAAATATCAGTAGATATACCCACTTGAACAAAAGCTCTTTGGGGTCCCCAGTGTTTTGAGTATAGTGATCCTGACACCAAGAAAGCTGAGAATTGCTGACCTAGAGCAGCCACAAAATAACACAATTAGAGTCAGTAAATAAAATGCAACAAATATAGGTAGAAAGCAATACACACACGTAACAGAACAATGCTTGGGTGTCGTTACACAAGACATGATGTCAGGTGTCAGCTCCTATGAATAGAAATCACCACAAATGTGATGTCTATAAAAACCCTTCAACATAAAGAGGCTGTACTAATGATCCACATTTAAATGGCACTGTCACCAGTTAATTTAGAACTGGTTAAAAATTCTAACCCAAATGCAGTTCAAACCTCTCTCAAATTAGTCACATCCCTGGCAAAATGACTACTCAAAATGTGCAAAATAAAATGCAACGTGGTATCCTGGATTGGATCCTGAAACAGAAAAGGACAATAGTGGAAAAAACAAATAACTGTCATTTAATAGTAAGGTACCAATGTTTGTGAGGTCTGACAAATACAGTGGTTAGGTAAAGATCTTATCTAACATCTTTGCAACTTTCCTGTAAGTACAAAATTATTCAAGTGTATTTTATAGTGTTAAGCAATGGTTGAGATAATGGCAAGAAATTCTCACCAACACCAATGATCTGGTGGAACTTTTTAAGGATGCTAGGGGTCCAGAGGCTGCACAACTCTAGGGCTGGGAGGGCTGTTTCATACCTTCTCGACATCCAAGACACCTGGCTCCTGCCTTGTAAATGCTGATGGCCTCCTGTCGCTTTTGACAACTCAGAATGCCCACCAAGGGGCACCATCACTGTTTTAGACTGTCTTAACAATACACTTGGGGTATTGCTTACCCAAAGACTTAGAAATTCTAATTAGATCTTGGTCTGGAATTAAATGTTTTAAAGTTAAAATAAAAATCTATCAAGTACCTATCAGGTTTTGTTATAACAAAAACAAACAGAACTTGAGTGGTTAAGTGTGTGGTTATTTGTAGCTTTTCTCATTGGACCATGACCTCCATGAAAACAGGTACAATTTAAGTTCTCCAAGCCTGCACTAATCAGTATAGCAGCCCCAGCACCATCAGACTATGGAAATGTAAAGCAAAACTAAGAATTCAGTTCTTGTTGGTTAACATGGTACAACACACTAAGGTTGAGAGTTTGATCCCTGGTCAGGGAACATACAATGATCAACCAATGAATGCGTAAGTAGAACAGCCCTGTCCAATGTGGCTCAGTTGAGTGGGCATCATCCAACAAAGCAAGGGGTCACTGGTTTGATTCCAGGTCAGGGCACAAGCCTTGGGTTATGGGTTTTGGCCCTCGGCTGGAGCATGTGCAGGAGGCAACCGATGTTTCCCTCTTTCTTCCTCCCTCCCTTCCCCTATCTAAAGATAAAATCTTAAAAATAAAAGGTGGAAAAGCACATCTATTTCTCAAAAATCA
This sequence comes from Phyllostomus hastatus, assembly GCF_019186645.2. NCBI lineage: Eukaryota > Metazoa > Chordata > Mammalia > Chiroptera > Phyllostomidae > Phyllostomus > Phyllostomus hastatus. The sequence goes on along the minus strand of NW_025333640.1, from coordinate 2,591,746 downwards.
ACGAACAAAATTTTTTTATATTTCAGTTCCTTGACTCTACTGGTCCCATTTCAGGTGCTCTCTAGCCTCATGGGGCCAGTGGCTCACCCCTCTGCAGAGTGGACAGGTGAGACTGGCCCACCATCACAGCAGTTAAGTTCCATTAGATGGCCCTAGGTGGTCTGACATTTGAACTGACACTTCAGTTAGTTTTTTTAAAAGATTTTACTTATTTTTAGAAAGAGGGTAAGGGAGAGAAACATTGACATGCAAGGAAAACATTAACTAATTGCCTCTCGAATGTTCCCTACTGGGTACCTGGCTGGCAGCCCAGACATGTGCCCTGACCAGAATTGAACCAGCAACCTTTCAGTTTACAGGCCAGTGCTCAATCCACTAAGCCTTACCAGCCAGAGCTAAGGTTAAACTTTAAGAAACTTTTACTCACTGATTTTAGATAGAGGGGAGAGGAAAAGAAACATCAATTTTTGGTTCCAATTCTGCATTCACTGGTTACTTCCTGCATGCAGCCCAACAGAGGATTGAACCCACAATATTGGTGTTATCAGGATAGCACTCTAAGCAACTTAGCTATACAACCAGGGCTGCATTAATTTTTTGCATCATGGTTACCTTTGGCTGTGTGTCACACCCACCCCACCCGAGTAAATTGAAAAGGAAGTCACATGGACACACACAGTCACCACCATAATCAAATTTATTATTCCAATGGCACTAATACAGCTGGAGGTGCTCATGGTGACATTGCACAAGATTTCCTGCCTTCTAGCTTCTGTCCAAACAGAAATGTCTACCTGCTTGCTCCTTCCCCCATTCTGGGGGAAAATCCACTACGGGCCATTTACCCAAACAAACCTCTTAATGCGTTTAGTTCTTTTTTTGGACATTTGAGTTTCCCGCAGAAATGGAAAAAAATAAAAGTGTTGAGTGTACCATCCCACCTCCCCCATGAGCCAAATAAGTCCCTGTGGCCAGGGCATTTCTGTTGCTTCTGAAATCTTGAAATAAATATTGAACGAAACAGCATCAAGTGTTCATGTTGAGTGATGGCATGAAGTGGCCCCAGAACCTGCCAGGCGAGCAGCCCTGTGTCTGGACAGTCTTGAGGTGCTGGAGAATGAGGGCTGCTGTGGTTGATCGTGAGCCAGTGTGGGGGGCGGCACCTGGGTGGCAGGCTGCAGGGAGGGCAACCTACAATTTGTCCAGGAAGTTGTCCAGGGCCGGGATGCCTTCCTTCAGGCCTTTGCGCTTGCGTGTCTCGGCCACCACCTGGCTGGGGCGGCTAGTGTTGTCAAAGGGGTCCCCGGGCAGGATCTGCCAGTGGTCAAACACACACTGTGGGAAGGCCTGGCCGCCTGTGTTGGATCTCAGGTCAGCGGTGAAGCCTGTGAGGAGAAGCAGGTACAGGGCTCACTGGGCAGCCTGGCTTGGTGCCTTGGCCAATCCCTGAAGGTGGGGTCACTCAAACATACACCAGAAATAGTCCAGACAACCCAAGTCAGATCAGATGTTAAACCACCAACCCTGCTCCTCACCCCAGCCTTAACAAGTGAAGCAATGCTGCCCCAGCTAAGTCCCCACCTGCTCACTCTCAGGATGAGCCTAACCTACTTATTTCTCTGCCAGCCTCAATCTTCAAGATCTCATTGAGTCACACCCTGAGATCCTACTTCCCCCCAAAATTCAGCAATTCAGAGGTCCACGGGAAATGAGCCAAAGGTACAGGCATTTCGGAAGGGAAGCAGTTTGCAGGTAATATCCACAGCTCCCATAAGACTCACTTTGGGCCTCGCACGAGGGGGCAAGAACTGGACCAGGCTGGCTGCAGTGCCAGCAGGCAGCAGGCAACTGAGAGCTACTTAGGGGACTTAGGGTTACTTACCAAAAGACTCGTTAACGGGCAAGTAGGCCTTTACCACAAACATAGGGGTGCCAGCCACCTGGGACTCCTCAAAGACATGGCCCCGCTTTCTGTTCAGAACGCCATAGATACCACCAACCACTTGCTCTGGACACTGTCAGGCAATGAAAGATTATCAGCAGCTGCTAGGCAATACAGGGCTCAGTCGCACCAGGATGGCCAGGCCTACCAAACCTACCTGGATTTCCACAAGGTAGATGGGCTCCATGAGCCGGGGCTGGGCTGTCAGCACACTCGCATACAGGCAGCGCCGGGCTGTGGGGATGATCTGGCCACCTCCACGGTGGATAGCGTCAGCATGCAGTGTCACATCGTGGACATCAAAGCGTACACCCCGCATGTTCTCCTCACACAGTGCCCCCTGCACAGGAAGTGGGCCAAAACCACCATCAAGCTCCTGCCTGTACTGCAGCCCTCCAAGAGCGGCAACACATCAGTCACACAGCCCTGCCTATTCCAGGAACCAAATCTCTGACCACAGGGACCTAGCATGTTGCCTTGCTCAGCATTCCCAGGGTATCTTTCCCCGGGAGAGCGAACCATTGGCCTCACTTTGCTAACACAGAAATGGAGACAGGTGACCCTGAGGATCCCCCCACAAGCCTGCAGTGTTGCCCAGGCCTGTGCTAGGACCCCACTGACAAACTCTGAGGCTAATGATTTATCATCTGGACAGCCAAGTGACCCCTCACCTCCTTTGTGGCCCACTGGAAGCCAGCCACTACACTGTCCTTGATCTCGTTGAGGTACTGTACACCCTTGGTGATGTCGGTGAGGATATTGGGCCCAGTGCCATCGGGCCCAAAGCACCAAATCTTGCGGGCCTCAGCCACATCCCATTCATACTTTTCAGCCAGGTATCGGGCCCGCTGCTTGAGCTCCTGGCGGGCTGACACTTCACCCTTGTCAATGTCCTCAGCCAGGCCATCAGGGAAAGGCCGCGCCTTCATGTACAGACGGTTGTGCTTATTGGGGGACTTGGACAGGCATAGCACGTTCGACTCCTCACTGACCGTCTCGCGATAGGAGACAACTGGGTCGGATTTCTGCAAAAGGAGCATGAGGGTCAGACCTGCCTGCAGGAAGAGGTGATCACCCAGGAAAGGGGTCTCCCAAAGAGACTTGATAAACCACTGGCAGTGGGTGTAAACATCACAACCACTGGCTTGATTTGGTGGCACAAAGCCATGTATGTCTAACTTAGGCATAAACACAAGGTGTGCAGCCCTTCCCTTGAAGGGGGTTACCCACTGCCAGTAGGACTAAAAAAATCATTTATCTTGTGAAATTCTATGCAGTATTAACTAGAAAAAAACAACATGCTAATAGCAGACACTAACCTAATTCAATTTTGTCACATTTATGTAACTTTGTTACACAGGAAACATGAAAAAGCCATTAACTGAGAACAGACTTCTATGAGAGAAATGAAAAGTTTAGGAGGCTTAACAAGGAGCAAACACACATAATGAAGGCCAAAAAAAGAAACTCAAGCTCTGTGAAAAGGCGGAGAATGAAAACCAGAGTGCCAGCAGCTGGGCCTAAGACCACTAAATGCCTGCTTCTGTGTTTAGAGTATTTGGAAAGCAAATTCCTCACACTCCAACCTCAACACTGTTAAGGATGTGTGTGAACGGCTGGTTTCATAGGGAAGCCACCTCACCTGGCAGGCATGAGTGGAGATGGAGGGACTTCTTAGGCCAGCCAGGACATGGGGCCCTGCCATCTCTACATGTCCCCCTACCCTTAGTAATGGGGACATGCCTCACCTTGATAGGAATGCAGGCGTGGTCCTCCTCCAGGTCCTTCAGGCAGATCTCCAGGTGCAGCTCACCAGCTCCAGCAATGATGTGCTCCCCTGACTCCTCAATGATGCACTGAAAGGGGCCGCACATTAGCCCCTGGGCGTTGAACTCATAGAACCGCTTGGGGAACCCAGGGAATTGGGAGGGGGAGAGCAGAAGGTTCCAAGCATCCCTTCTAGCTGGAGGTTTTTGGGGAAGTTGTCAGGGCCCATGGGAGAAAGAAAGGGGTCCTGGGAAGCTTTTTGCTGGTTCTCAGCATTAACAACCTAAAAAAAAGACCCATAGTCTATAGCCAGCCTATAGAAATCCAAGACCAGCATTCTTGGATACTAAACTGCCATTTAAAAGGGCAGCAACATTGTAAGGGAAGTATGCATCTAACACACCTGACTTTACAAACAGTTCCAGTGGGAAGTCCCTTTTACGAGTAGCCACCCCATCTTCCCAGCTCAGCCACCAACAAATCAATCCTGCAGGTGGTGGTGGTGTCTCCTGCCAGGGTGCTGCCCACCTGCACCATGGGGTCTGACTTGGCCAGTCGCTTTAAACCCTCCACCAGCTTGGGCAGGTCAGCCGGGTTTTTGGCCTCCACAGCAACCCTGACGACAGGGCTCACGCTGAACTTCATCACTCGCATGTTGTGGGCGTGCTCAAAGGTGGTGATGGTGCCTGTTTTCACCAGGAACTGGTCCACACCCACCAATCCCACAATGTTACCGCAAGGCACGTCCTCGATGGGCTCCACGTAACGGCCCATCATCAAGATCGTTCTGGGGGAGACACAAAATGCATGGCTGTGATGCCAAGTCCCTGACTGCCTGCAAGACAAGCTCCCTTCCTTCTAGAGTCTGTGACCATCCCTCCTGCATTGAGTGATGGTGCCAACCCCCAGGGTGTCAGGCCTTGGCTCTACACTGTAACCCAGCAGACTGTCTCAGTAAGAATCCTAGCTCCTGTATACCCAAGACAGAATGCCACCTGCCATTCCTACACATCCCTAATGCAAGACTCCACACACCTGACACACAGCTAAGAAAAAGCAGTATGGTGTGAGCAACCACCAGTTCCTGCATAGTCAGGGCCCTGAGGAGCTGGAGACGATGCAAGTTGTCTTCCCCAGATTAGGGTTGGGGTAGGGACTGATATACAGCTGATTTTTCTGGGATCAAACCCTGCTGTGTTACAACAAACTCTGCTGCCACTGCCGGGAGTTCAGAAACGTCTGCATCCAACTCAGATCTAGGGCTCTACTCCAAGTCTTAGTTGGGGGAGAAAGAGGAACAGTGCCCTGTTTCCTGGTGTGCCTCATCCAGACAAGCCTCCCTGGGTTGTGAGGACAAAAGGAGGTGGTCGGGGAGCTCAGCACCACGTCCTGGTAGCACTTCACACAACACTCTCAATTCTTACTCCTCCTGCAACTTGGAGCAGGAGAGGGCTGGGACCAGCCTTGGGTCACAGGTAAGCTGCCAAGCACTTCACCTCTGGATTGGCTTCAGGTATAGGTCCTCCTTCTTTCCGGGTGTGTAGTTGGGCCCCATGATTCTGACCTTCAGGCCAGTGGACACCAGCCCTGAGAAGACACGGCCAAAGGCGTAGAACCGGCCTTTGTCAGAGGTCGGCACCATTTTGGAAATGTACATCATAAGTGGCCCTTTGGGGTCGCAGCTTTTAATGCCTGGAAAGTAAGAAAAGAACCTATCAGAGGAGAAAGGATGATTCCTTTGGGGGTTCAGCCTTCCAGAATCCCGAAACCCTAGTCTTGGCAATGAGCATTCCAGCCATATGGTCACTGCTCAGGGCCCTCTCTCTGGGGTTCAGGTGAACCTGACATACCCATGGCTGCCTCGTCGTCGGGGGGCCCCTCATACAAAAGCTCACAGCGGTACTTCTGGGCTGTCACGGGGGAGGGCAGGTGGATGGTGATCATCTGCAGCAGGGCATCGCCAGCAGGCAACCAGCGGCGCATCACAGCCTACAGGAGGGGACACAAAAATCAGGAGAGGGCAGCCTGGGGAAACCCTTGACCCTCAGCATCGCATGCTCATCAAGGTGGCTCAGATGTCTGGTCCTCTAGAAAGGCCGTGCAAACACCTGAAGTCTCCTGTCCACCCCTACTGGCAACTGTGCAACAGCCAGGGATACTTTCAACAGCAGAGCCAGGCCCACCACATACTCCCAGGGCAGGGAGCCCTGAAGGGGACTCTTGGGAAGACCCCCTGTACTCACCTTCAGAAGTGGTTTGCCTTCTTTGTCCTTATCTTCACTGTCCAACTTGATGTCCAGTTTTTCAATCAGTTTTGCTGTCTCCTCTTTGTTGAAAGTCATGATAGCATCAAACACCTAACGTGGGGGCAGGGGGACGGCAGAATGGGTTTAGGAACATGATGGGAAGCCTAAGGCCATGCAGAGCAGAGAGCCAGAAGGCCACAAAAATCCCCACCTTACCACAAAAGACTTGACCCCAAATGAAAATCTTGGAGATACCTCCCACTAAAATTGAAAAAAGCCTATTTTGACTTATTGACCACAAACAAGTTGTAACACAGTCACTTAACTCAAAAACAGACAATGCAATACTTCACCTTCCTGACTCAGCTCGCCTAACCCACCTCAGCCTGGGATGCTGATCCCCCCTACTGTATAGCCCTGCTTATCTTGTCAGTTGTAAAGGTGAAGCCCTAAGGACCTCACCCTCACTGTTGTGCTGTCTCATCCTCCTCGCAGCAGTCTCCTTGAACCTGGCCATGCCCAGCCCCACTGTATCTTACCACAAATGACACCAGGTCAGGCTGTAGGTCTTCCCAGAGGACACACATCCAACAGGTACATGCAGCTCACCTTGAAGATAGGGTCCAGGATAAGTTGGCAGAATGTCCGTGGCAGCTTCTTGCCATCAGGGCTGGTGGCAGACTTGCTGAATTTACCATTGGCTGGATCAAAGTACCTGGTAAAGACCCAACCCAACCAGGTTATGGAGAACCACAGTGACCTGGGTAGGCCACAGTAACATGCCTAGGCAGACTGACCCCACAGACACTTGGTAGTCCCAAGCCACATCATCAACTCCAAGTCCCTACCCACATTGCAGGTTTGTTGCAGGAGGTCCTGCTCCCACCCTGCAGGACTCACCGGTCACCCCACAGCTTCTTCATCATGTCCTCTACTTTCTTGGCCCGCTCAGCAGGCCCCAGCTGGCCCTCGCCCTTGGCAGTAAATTTGGCCACATACATCTCTGCAAACTGCTTCAGGGTGAAGGCCCAACCATGGAGACCAGACCCAAAGCCAACAGTCCCAAGGACAGGGTCAATCTGAGAACAAAAGAAAACTTATCAATGGGGACAGGCAAAAAGTGCAGCTTCCAAGTCTCTGGGTGCTGTGGGCCTCAGACATCAGATTTCTTCAACTGCTTTCAGGTCAAAGTGAAGAAATTTTAGTCATCATGTACAGGATGCCCAATTCTGCCTCCATCCCCTTCAGGAGCAAGGCAGGAAGAATAAGCAATAATCCAGAGAACATTGACCCCACCCCCAGCCTGTTTCAGCAGGCAGAGTACTCCCTACCCCATAGCCCCCTAAAAAGAACTAGATAAAGTTGGTCCCAAAGACATTCCAGCCCCCTCGTCACCTCAACATTCCTGTAAAACCTACTTTCAAGTGGTCCAAGAAGCCCCAGGGGACCCAATGTGTGGTCCCTCAGGGCAGCCCCCACAGGAGGTCACAGACTTTCCAGTCTGTGGGAAGAACACAGCCCACCCAGAGGCAGAATAGAGGGATGCAGTAGAGTAGACAGGAGCTATCAAGGGACCCCGACTACAGCTGCCGGGCAACATACCATGATGTTCCCCATGGGGCCACTCTCGCCCTCTCCGTAGGTGGAAATGATGACGTTGACGTTCTCCACAATGCGCTGGAAGGTCTGATAGAGCTCCTCAGGCTCCAGCTGCAGTTCAAGCAGAGCCCGGTCCATCTTGTTCATCATCAGCACAGGCTTGATGCGCTCCGCAATAGCCTGCCTCAGCACTGTCTCTGTCTGCACACACACGCCTGGGGTAAACAGAGGACTTTCATCAGCTGGAGGGAGGACACCCCCAGGTTCCAAACCAGGAGTAAGGAAACCTGCTGCTTACCAGATACACAGTCCACTACCACCAAGGCACCATCAGTGACACGGAGAGCAGCTGTCACCTCTGAAGAAAAGTCCACGTGCCCAGGGGAATCAATGAGATTGATAAGGAAACCAGAACCATCCTTGCTCTGCTTGATGAAGTTCAAGTCATTCTCTGAGAGCTCGTAGAAAAGGGAGATGGCCCTAAAAAGATTAGTACAGGTTGGCTGAATGAAAGACACACCTGTCCTAGTCTCCTAGTCTGCTGTGTCCTCCTGGGATTCCTGCCCAAAGGAAATCAGGATAGATGCCTGTAACTCCTAAGCAAGGGGGTGATGATGTGGTAAAAAGACCCACAGCCCAGATTGGACACTGCACTGTTTTCTCTCCCTGCATTGCTCATCCCTAGAGACAGACTTCAGACTACCCATCCAAGGGCCATCCCACCCAGAAGCCTCTCTCCACCTTCCACCTACCAGCTGTAAAGGCCTACCTGTCCAGTCCCCCACCTGGATCCACCCAAGCTCAATACACCTGATTTCAAATAGCAACTATATGACCAGAAGTCAGAGAACTACCTTCCCCGCCCTCACCAGCTGAAATGAGTCTCAGAGCAGATGAGCAAGAAGCTGACAAATTCCCAACTGAAAACAAACAGCAACTTCCGATCACTTCGCTTTAGGTTCTTACCCCCATTGACAACTGGAAGCCAGGAAACTGTCATTGGAAGAGCACCCTGTGCATGTTAAGAGCACCCTCCCAGACATTGCCAAAAGCCATTTCCACCCTGGAATGGGTTATCTCTAGGTTAAGCCTCCATCACCATGCATCTCCCAATACCTGCAGAGCTTCCTATCTCACTAGATGGAGCCACATCCTCTCAGGGCTCAAAAACAGAGACTCCTCTCCAGAATCCCCTCATGAAAGTTGAGTCTGCAGTCCATCTCTATGCCAGACTCCAGGGAGCACCTCCCCCTACTAGTTCAAAGAGCACTAGGGCTTGCTCACGTTGATTTGATGGTGATGCAACGTTCCTGCTCGTCCTTCCGAGTGTCAGTGAAGCGGGTCTCGCCAGCCCGGGCAGAGGCAATGATACCAGCCTTACACACCAGGGAGTCAGTCAGTGTGGACTTGCCATGGTCCACGTGGGCGATGACTGACATGTTCCGGATGTTGGCTTTCTTGTCCATGATGGCCCGGATCTGATCTACTGTGAAGTTCACCTGGGTGGGAGAGGGGGGGTTGAGGTTCAGGAGGGACCAGGCCTCCAGGAACCGGTTTGGCACTGTGACTTCAACTGCCAGCACCACCGCCTGGACTGGGCTGATCCTGGGGCAGCTCCCCATCTTTCTGCTGAGACCTCTTTAAAAAAGCCACTTGCCCCACCTCTCAAAACCCATACTTTTAGTTGTCATTCAGAAGTGACAACCCATTTCCTGTAGACGAGAAACGTGAGCACTCAGCTTAACAACACGGAAGGCACGAAACTCCCTCCAACCCCCCTCCCTGTTGCAACTAGGATATCGCATGCTTTGCCCAACCAAACAGCCCCTTTAAAACCCAAGGTCACCCCTCCACCTGGCAGGAAGACAAGGCCACCCAACCCTTGAAAGTCCTAAATATGTCATCCGGGCTGGTGGGAAGCCTGCGTGCTGCAAACGACCACGTCGTGGCTCCAAGGGCCAGCTTTTCGAAATTGGGAGATACGATAAACAAGCCAAACCACCCTTAGAAAAAGTGCTTGTGGATTGGGCTTTCCTCGTTTTGCCACTTCCCTATCGCCATGGCCCCTGACAGAAAATCAAATCCAAACTCCGGGCCAGTGGGTTACGTAAGGCAGCTCCCCCTCTCCCCACTGCTATGGCGGCACCCACTGTTATACCGTCTGCCACATCATCATACCCCCCAACCCCGCCTCCTTCCCAGCTCCAGCGGGGTCCGGGGGGCCGCAAGGCGGCAGCGCCCCCGGAAGCGGAGAAAGAGCTCAGCGAACACCATGGCGCAGACATGGCGGCCGCCGCTTTCCCAGCCACAGGCCCGCCAGCCCGGCCACCGCCAAGTCTCGTTCTTGTCGAAGAGGCTCCAGCACTCCAGGCCTGTCAGCGCCAGCCCCGCAGAGACCCCGCCACCGTCCCAGGCCACCAGCGTAACGGTGCTGCTTACCATGGTGGCGGATGGCGATGGATTCTCCCAGGGAGATCCGAGTGAAGGGATTCAAGCCCAGGATGCGGCGACAAGGGCGGAAGAGGACGCTGACGTCAACACCCGACATTTTATAGACCGACGCCGGTTGGGCGGATCATATGATCGCGCAGCAGGGGCGGGGCGAAGCGTCACCGCGCGCAGGCGCTTGGGCTTGCTCTCCCAGTTAACTCTTTAGGTGCCGGCGGAGCTGCTCGGGGTTATAGACAGAATAGGCGTTCTGCACCTGGATTTCCGCGGGTCAGGGGTCGGCCCGCTATCTGGGTGCACGACTCTGACATGCAATACTCAGGTTCACAAAACGAGGAGCGCCGTTTTAGCTGAGAATATTAATCATAACAACTACACCAGTTTGCAAAATGCCAAGCACATTAAAAAGCACATTACAATGTAGATTATCGGAACTAATTTTCTGGCTTTGATATTATATAAGATGATACCACTGGGAGAAGCTGGGGAAAAAGTACTCGAGACCCCTCCGTAGTATTTTTGAAACTACCTGTCTATAATTACTTTAAATAATATTTTTAAAAAGCAGCTGCTCATTACTCATTTCCACAAAGAGCTTGAGTGCCCACTAAGAACCAAGCATTGAAATAGGTGCATATATACCTATGCTAGAGGTAAATATATCGGTGAACAAAATATCTTTCTAGTTCCACCACTTTACATGTTCTTACACTAGTTATTCGGATTTCTCTGTGCCTCAGTTTCATCATCTGCACAATGGGAGTACAGTGAGCAATACTACTTAACTGTTTGGGGAGAGTAAAATGAGCTAAATGCAGGTAAAGAGATGAGCGCCATGCCTGACTCAGTTCTTAATACACGTCAGATATTTTAATTAGCTACTATTGCTATTGATAAGACATTTACTTCAGGGACTGGTTTACCAAAACTCAGGCACAGGAAGCACTTTCTTTCGGGCAGCGCAACTTCTCTGTCCATTTCACTTCCTCTCCAGGGGGAGGCGCAAGAAGACTGTTTTGCATTTGTATCCCGATCTGACCCTGAGAAACGATTGTATTTTAGATCTTTGGCTGGAGGGAACGAATCGCATTCCATTCCGTTATCTTTATTCTTTGTAAAGAGCGCAGCTCAATGCCTGGTACTCACTCAGTAGATGCTCAGTAAATACTTACATCAATAAATGATATTCTCATCAGCTCAAGTAAACCTCTATGGGTGAACCTTCCCCTAAATTCACTCTGTCCAAAGGAGAGGGACTGCAGTGCTTTTCCTTAGCGGCAAAAAGGGGGAGACGTGCGTCAGCAAAAGAAAAAAGAAAAAAAAAGATGCAAATTCGGGTGTGGACACTATAATAAACTTCTGCATTCCTCCCACTCCTCCGCCCTCGAAAATGCTTTGCACATTTTGCTTTCTAAAGTGATGTCCCAGCCCTGATTTCCTTTAATTAAAGATTGTACCCTGATCCCTGTAATTCAGTTGGTTGAGCATCCTCCGGCAAAGCAAAAGGTCGCCAGTTCCATTCCGGGTCAGGGCACATGTCTGCCTCATAGGAGAGGCAACAGATCGGTGTTTCTCACATCGATGTTTCTCTCCCTCTGTTTCTCCCTCTCTTCCCCTCTCTCTAAAAATAAATAAAATCTTTTTTAAAAAAAGATTGCTGTCTTCATCCTGCATTTAATAGAGGAAACCATTTCAGGAGCTTCTCAATGAGGGTTGGTTTTTTGGGTTTTTTTTTAGGCTGAGTGGCACAAGGAGTGGCAGCAGATGTCAATTCCACGGACACGATCTGCGGTCTTTATTTATTTCTATTGACTGATTTTGAGAGAAAGAGAGAGGTTGATTTGTTGTTACACTTATGCATTCATTGATTGAATGTGGCCTGACCTGGTATCCACCCGCATCCTTGGCGAATGGGGAAGACGCTCTAACCAACTGAACTACCGGCCACGACCACAATCTGGGGTCTTTAAACACCTACACCTGTGTTCCTAAAAATTTTTTTTGTGTTAATTTTACAAGGTAAGCACATGCGCCATTTGATCAGTTTTCAGCAATAGGTATCCAGTTTCCCACTCTTAATAAATTTCTTTCATCTTAAAATTATTTTCAATCTTTAAATGCACTGAGCACCTACTGTGTGTGCTGGATTCCGTATTAGGCACTTCGCAGCAAAGGCGAGGGGAGGGGGAGGGAGGAGGGGGAGGGGAGGGGAGGGGAGGGGAGGGGAAGGGAGGGGAAGAGGGGGGGAAGGGAGGGAAAGGGAGGGGAGGGGAAGGGAAGGGGGAAGGGAAGGGAAGGGAGGGGAGGGGAGGGGAGAAACAAGAAAAGAGGTTTCCATTGAGAGGAGGTTGAATTTCCTCTCAAATAAATAGATTACCTACTGAGAACATTTTAGTGTAAGTTGCAGAAGCCGGCGGAATTTTAGGGGGAATAGGGAAATTTAAGTTTCGCCCCACCACACACAATTACCCTTCACGGAGAGGTGTTCAGGCCCACTGCCACAGGGAAGCAGCCAGATGTTGGCTGAGGACCTCTCCTCACCGCCATCCCTAGACCTACATTTGGCAGAAGCCTGGGGAAGGCGTGGTACTTCAGCGGAGTGCAAAAGCAGCCACAGCCTGGTTCAGGGTCTGCAATAATGAATACAGGCGGGGTGACGGGGTGCGGTGATGAGAAGGGCGGGGAAGAACCCAGCAGAAAACTGACCTCTGCAGGGAGGCTCCGTTGCGCATGTGCTTCCTGCAGCGCAGGGAGGGCTCAGAAGCTGCTACAGTGGCCCCTACTGACCAGCTTCAGTCACTGCAGCCTCTTGGATTAGATGCGACCACCACCCTTTCAATCAATTAATTTACTTAAGCCTCCCTACACCGTGGGCTTTGGGTGGGCTTATTTATGCAGGAGAAAACTGGGGCCCAGGGAAGTTATGTGATTTTCTCAAGGCTACCCAGCTAAGAAGATCCAGAAACCAGTGACTCAAAAAGGCATGGTTTAGAGGTAATATGTACAGTGGAATTTATTCAGCATTGAAAAAGAGAAATTCTGACATGCTACAACATGGGTGAACCTTGACGTAATGCCCAATGAAATAAGCCAGTCACAGAAGGACAAATACTGTGTGATTCAACTTATAAGTGGTCCCTAGAGGAGTCAAATTCAGGAGACAGAAAGTAGATGGTGCGTGCCAGAGGCTGGAGGAGGAGGAATGCGCAGTTAATCTTTAATGGGGACAGTTTCAGTTTGGGAAGATGAGTGAGTTCTGGAAGATGAGAAAGTGGAGACAGTTGCACAAAAATTTGAATGTACTTAATACACTAAAAGTGTAAACTTAAAATGGTTAAAATGAAAACTTCTATGTTAAATATATTTTACCAGAATAAAAAGGGCATGGTTTAATCAGGGAGTAACTCTGACTCATTGCTAGTTCCTACATGTATTTCTAACTTGGTTGACCCAAACCAGACTACCTGAGTTTAAATTCTAGCTCTTCCCTCACTGGCTGTGTGACCTTGGGCAAGTTACATAACCTTTATAGCCTCAGATTCTGCGTTTAAAATATTCAAGAGAAAACCACAAGCCCAAAATGGTGTCAGTCATGCTAAAAGCCCATGATGCCAAATCTAGATTTAATACCTGATCTAATTGAGTTTCAGCCTTTCCCAGAAATATAATTTTAATCAACCAGCCTGGAATTTCCTGGTCAAGCACTGTAAGGTAATCTTTCATGAGCCCTCTCCACCCCACATAGAAAGAAGAGGCAGTCTGCATGGTAAAAGCGCTTCCCCTTTTCTTCCCCCTCCAAAAAATGTCCCAGCCCAAAATAATCCTTCGTTTTCTTTTGTCAATATCCCTTGCTCCATCCTTCTTCCTATAAAACTTTCCATTTAAAAATTTTTCTATTTATTTGTTTTAGAGAGAAAGGAAGGGAGGGGGGAGAGAGAGATTAATTTCTTGTTCCGATTATTTCATACATTTATTGGTTGATTCTTCTAGGGGTCCTGGCCAGAGATTAACTTCACAATCTTGGTGTATCTGGACAATGCTCTAACCAATTGAGTTACCTGGCCAAGGCAAAACCTTCCATTTTGTACATAAACCCCAAAGCACCCTTTTACTTGCTAAATGGGGTGCTACCTGATTCATGAATCACTTAATAGAGCCAATTTGGACTTCAAATTTACTTAGTTGAATTCTACTTTTTAACAAAAATACTGAATAATACTTTCCTCTCTGCATATGAGAGCATACGAGTGGAGATCCCAATAAAAAGAACCCCTGATGCGTCCTGCTGTAAGCCTTGCCCTACATCAATGGATCTCACCCGGGAGTGCCTCTGCCCCCAGTACACACTGGGTGGTGTCTGGGGAAATCTGTGGTTGTCACAGAGGGAGTACTCCTGTTACGGAGTGCATGGAAATCAGAGATGCTCCTCAACACCCTACGGTGCCTGGGCCGCCCACCCCTCACAGAGAATCATCCTGCCCTGAATGTCCATGGTGCTGAAGTTGAGAAAAAACCCATATGTGTTTTTTGGTTTTTGTTTTTTTTTTAAATAATATGCTCATGTTGGAGGGTATGGTTCGGTGGATGGAACATCAGCCTGCAAACCAAGAGGTCACCAGTTTGACTTCCAGTTGGGCACATGCCTGGGTTGCAGGCCAAGTTCCCAGCTAAGGGAATGTGAGAGGCAATCGGTCTATGTTTCTCTCACATATCAATGTTTTTCTATCTCTCTTTCTCTTTCTCCCTCCCTTCCCTTCTCTCTAGAAACAAATAAATATTTTTAAAAATAAAAATAAATAAAATAATATGCTCAAAATTTTGACAGTGTGGATAGTATTCATTCATCCAACACATTTAATGTGCACCTCCTGTCTGCTGCCACACATTGACTGAGGTGCTAGAGACACAGGACAAGCTTCTCTATCCTGCTAGAGGCAGGACCATGCCTGGAGAGTTGGAGAAATAGGAAGGATGCCCCTGAAGTTGCAGAGTGGGAGCGGCAGAGTAAGCAAGGGCAGAAAGGGACACGGCATGTGTTGTAGAAACTGCGGGCTTTGGGAAGACTTTGGCTTTTACCCCAGGGAGGTGAGACCTGTAGGGCTGTGGTTAGAGGAGGGGCAGGCAGGACCTAAGGTGCTCCCAGGCACCCTCTGGTGGCTGTTTCTAAGACAGTCTTGGGGCAAGTACAGAGGGGACTGTGCTGGTCCATGTGGGAGATAATGGGAGCTGAACCCAGGTGGCCCTCATGGAGCAGGTAAGAAGTGGGCTGATTTACAACAGATTTTGGACCATGGAACAGACGGGTTTGGCTGATGTGTTGGATGTGAGAGATGAGAGGAGAAGTCTAAGCCGACTTCAAGATTTTGGCCCAAAGAAGGTGAAGGATGGAGCTTCCATCAGCTGAGATGGCGAAAGGAGCAGGTTTGGTAGGGAAGATGGAAAAAACGCTCAGCATTAGCATGAAGAGTGTGAGACAGGGTGAAGAGCCCACATGCAGATGCAAGGGCAGCTAGACACGGAATCCAGAGCTGTCAGGGAGGCCAGGTGCTGCAGGGATAGATTTCTCAGTCATGTTAGGATTGCAGGAGGTGGAACACATGTTGCAGGAGTCTATTTACATGAAATGTGCAGAACAGGCAAATCCTTAGAGACAGTGGATTTGTGGTTGCCAGGAGCTGGGGAGGAGGTTAGAGAGTTACTGCTAAGGGGGATGGTGTTTCCTTTTAGGGTGATTAAAATTAGAATGTAATGCCCTGACCAGTGTGGCTCAGTTGCTTGGACGTTGTCCCACAAAGTGAAAGGCTGCAGGTTTGATTCCCAGTCAGGGATTATGCCTGGGTTGTGGGTTCTTTCCTGAGCAAGGCATGCCCAAGAAGCAACCAACTGATTTCCTCTCTCACATGTTTCTCACCCTATCTTTCTCTCTCCTTTCCTCTCTCTCTAAAAATAAATACATAAAATAAAATAAAAAATAAAATAAAAACATAAAATGTTTAAAAAATTCAAATGTGGTCTATCAAAATTCTTTACGTGAATATTAAATTAAAACAAACCTCTTGGCCCTGGCTGGTGCGGCTCAGTGGACTGAGCGCAGGCTGCAGACCCGGCAGTTACCAGTTCGATTCTCAGTCAGGGCACATGCCTGGGTTGAGGGCCAGGTTAAGGAGTGCTTGAGGGGCAACCACACATTGATATTTCTCTCCTTCTCTTCCCCTCTCTCTAAAAATAAATAGGTAAAATCTTTTAGCCTGGCTGGTGTAGCTCAGTGGATTGAGCTCGGGCTGCGAACCAAAGGATCGCTGGTTTGATTCCCAGTCAGGGCATGTGCCTGGGTTGCAGGCCAGGTCCCCAATGGGGGACGCGTGAGAGGCAACCACACATTAATGTTTCTCTCCCTCTCTTTCTCCTTCCCTGTCCTCTCTCTAAAAATAAATAAAATGTTTTTTAAAATCTTTTAAAAACACACACACACAAAAAACAAACCTCTTGCCCTTGCCAGTGTGGCTCAGTTGTTTGGAGTATTGTCCCATAACCGAAAGGTTGCAAGTTCCATTCCCAGTCAGGGCACATATCTAGGTTGCAGGTTCGATCCCTGGTTCGGGTGAGTACTGGAGGCAACCAATTGATGTTTCTCACATCGATGTTTTTCTCTCTCCTTTCCTCTTTCTCCAAAAGCAATGAGGTGGGGGCAGGGAGGTGTAAGGGGACTAAATATAACGGAAAATACAATAAAGATTAAATTTTTAAAAAAGGAATAAAGGTGTTTTGGAGATTTAAATTGGTGGACAGTTAAGTAAAATAGATTGCCCTCCCTAATGTGGGTGGGCCTCATCTAATCAGTTGAAGGCCTCAATAAATCAAAAAGACTGACTTCTTCCAGCAAGATGAAACTCTGCTAGCAGATGGCCTTCAGACTTGAACTGCACCTTCAGCTGTTCCCTGGGTCTGCATATGCAGGTGCTTGTCTTTTTATGCACTTGTTCTAGTAAACTTGGCAAGTCACTTAACCACCCAAGACCTGTTTTCTCACATATAAATTGGAACCAAGAATAGTACCTATTTTGGGGGGTTCGCTGGCGCGAGAGTGAAATGATAACATGTTAAGTGCTTAAAACAGGGCATGACACTTATTAGCTAGTATTATTATCATCATCACTCTTACTGTTATTTCCTTGGGAAGTGGAATTGGTGGGTTAAAAGTTGACATCCTTTTTCTAAAAGGCAATCAACCCAGCCATTTTCTTCACCAGCTCCTTTAAATATTTTCTACATATCTTTGTCATTTAAAAAAAGAAAAGCTTATCACCTGGAACAGGTAGAAAATCTGAGCTCCGCTGCCTGTGGGCAGTGGGGAGCCACAGAGAGCTCTTGAGCAGGACTAGGTTCCCGTTACTGAAGATTCCAAAGGGTTACTGCGGCTGAGGAGACAGACAGCGGCGGGGTGGAGGGCGTCGCACGCAGGGTTGAGGGATGCAGGAGCTCCGGGGGTCCCACATTTCTCTGCATGGGGCCAGCCAGTGGGTGCAAAGCTCGAGCTCTCTGCCGCGTCAGGACCCGGATGTGCAGTGCGCGGGGCTCACGGCCCGCCAAAGCAGCACCGCGCCTCGCTGCAAGGCGCCACACTGCACTCACTGGCGGCCGCCGTGCTGGGTTAACCGGCTCCGCCCCCTACGCTGCCCGCCGGGCATCCTGGAACGCATTTGGCGAGTGCCTCACCTAAGGGGCCGCGGCGCTCGGATGCTTTGTGGTCGCCGCCCCGCTCCTTCCCTCCCACCCTATACAAAACCCAGCACTCGTCCCCACTAGTTCTAGGCTCATACCTCTTTAAGAAGCTAGACGAGACCAGGGGTGGGCGTGGTGGCCGCTAGCGAAAGGGGGCACTGTCGGGCCGCCCAGATTGGCCCAAGGCCCGGGCGGCGGCTAGGCGCCTGCGCAGTACTCAGCAGCGCGCACTGTCGAGGCGGGGGAGAAGGGTGTGCGGGTGCTAATTGGCCGGGGCGACGGCCCCGCCTGCGAGTGGCGGGCGGTCACGTGACGCGACGGCTGGGGGCTCCCGGCGCGGGGGACGCTGGTGGCCAAGATGGCGGCGGAGCTGGTGGAGGCCAAAGTGAGTGAGCGGTAGCGGTGCCGGTCTGGGCGAACGGACGAGGGGACGGGGGCCGAGCGGCGGGCTGAGGTTTGCGCGTTCCGCTTGGGATCCCACGGCGCGGCCCGCCCGCAGCTCGGCGCCCAGCCCCCTCTTTCGCCCCCGGCCCCGGGGCTCCGGGTGTGGGAGGGGGGCGGGGAGGCCGGGGGCGGGGCCCCCAAACCTCACCCCAGTCTTTGCGCCCGGGATCGGCCCCGGCTTGAGGCGGGGTTCTTCCCACTCCAGCTTGAGCGCTTAGGGTCTGGGTCTCTCTAAACACGAGCATTGGGCCGCGCCTCCCAGCTTGAGGCACAATCTCCCGGGACAGCATGATGGGTTGGGCTGCTTGTCCCCTCCTCTCCCAGAGCTGGGGTCCTTGCTCTTTGGCCTGGGGGAGTGTCTTCGCCTCCCCACCCCTCTTGGTACAGAGGGCTGGCATCTGGGTCTCAGTTTCCCGATCTTGCAGGCCAAGCTGAGGTTGGCTATTCCCTGCTCAGAAGGGTGTCCTGACCCTTTTACCACCGCTCCCACCATCTGGGGTGATGGCCCAGGGTCCTGAACCACCCCCAAACACAAAGTGTCCTCTTCGGGTCTCTACCCCAGGCTGGAGTTTAGGGCCTGTGTTAGGATCCCAAGTGTGTCCCAGAGCCCCGCCCCCTCTTGATACCTCTGTTCTTGCCCCGGGAGTGAACGCGGTGTTAACTGAGCTTGCCCTGCCCCCTGGGATGGAGTCCTTATCCCTGTTCTTGGTTCAGAGTCTTCCTAACTACTATCTCTTCGTCTTGGGTACCCAGCTCTGTCTTCTTCCTCCCTCTTTCCCCTCAGGACACCATCTCTGAGGTTTTGGGCTCTGTCCTGAGGAAACTAAATCTCATGCAGCATCAGACCCCGTTTTCAAATCTTGGATGCTTTCGTATGCTCTGTTCCCTAGTGAGTCTACTTCTCGGATGAGGCGCCCTCCCCACACTGCCTCCAGAACCTCTGCTTTAGATTCTTTTATGCACCCAGCTCTGGCTTCTGAGCCCTTCTCTTCTTTTTGCTGGATTCTTGTATTGATTTTTGGAGGGTCCTGGCTGGTTCCAGAGTAGGCAGGTCTCTTTCTGGAGGATAGCTCCTGGTGCCTCGCCCCATACTCCAATTTAGGGTCCAGGTTTCACATCCCACAGATACTATCCTTTCTTTTAGCTTGGGATCCCTTTTAACTCTCTTGGAACTGAGCTGGGGTCATCCCAACCCCAGGCATGTGTCTTCTCTCAGGTGCCTCCCCTACGTCAGGCTTCAGAACCCTTGTCCCAACTAGATTAGGGTTTTCTGATTCTTCCCTGAGAAGTCAAGGGCAGTGATCCCAGGGGAGTTCTTCACAGGTCAGAGGCACTGCCCCCTGTCCCTTTCTGGTCTCCCCTACCCAGGGTCCTGACCTGTAAGTGTTTTTCTCTCACTCCTCCCTCTCCTGACATCTCCCTTCCCTTCCTTCTGGAATCTGAAATACAGTCCTCTAGGTTCTGTGATAATAGGGTATTACCCTTCCTTCACTCCAGAGTGCCCGCATACCTACACCACGCACACCTCTGCCCTTCTCTGGGGTTTGGAGAAATTGATACTTGTCCTGGAGATGTGGAGGTCTAAACGCTGCAAGTCCAAGGTGGCAGCCTGCAGGCCTGAACTTCTCTGGAGCCCCAGAATGTAACCTCGAGGGGCCATCACTGTGACTCTGTCCCACTCCCCTCTCTCCAGCCAGAGGGTAGGGTCTGAAGTCTTTTTTATACCATCCAGGGCCTTGAAATATGATCTGATGAACTCTACTTGACCCTCGGGTGGCTGGGGGCCCCCCACCCTTAAATAGTCAATTAAATTAAGTGGATTCTTTTTCCAAGTTCTCTAAAACACTAGCCTCTGGGGGTGGGGGGAGGGAGGGCTTGAGACTGCAACACCACTTGCTCCACCCTAGGGAGTTTTCTGTCTTTTCCATCTCTTGCTGTCACTGTGGAGCACCTTCCATGCAATTGAAATGCACACACACCCCCGCCCCTTGTAGGCGCTTTCCTAACCTTTCATATTAAGAGCTGGAGATTTTGTCTTTTGGGGTGCAAAGCAGGCTGGTCCAAGGGGAAAATGTGGGGGGCGCATATTGATAAACTTGGAAATCGGAGACTCTTAACTCAAGGTCCCTGAGACAGGTGAAGACAGGTGAGGAGTTGGGGACCGCCTGTTAACTCCTGGAGATACCATGTAGCATTTTGTACCCATCTTCCATTTCCTGGAGAGAGGGGTCTTAACTTTCTTCCTGTGCTCATGTTTGAGAGGGGTTACGCTAACCTCAGATTCTCTGTCTAGGCTGATGTCTCTCCATGCAGCTAGTTGTGACTCTGGCAGCCCTTGTGGCCTGGTGCTGTTTATAAACAAATCTGAGGAAGTCATCTGCCAAGTGCTTGGGGCTTCTTCCTGAGTGCTTATACCCTTCTTGCAAGCCCCCTCATCCCCAAATGTCAAGGGCAGGTTCCTCGGTGGTGGCAGCTGCTGAGAAATCCTAGTGGCAGCTTGAGGGGTGTGTTCCAGAGTGGTGATGCCACAACTCCAGATGTCCAATCTGATGAAAGGGGCTAGGCCTTGTGGTGGTGGTGGGCACGGGGTTGGGGGGGCTTCCAGGGGCAGGATGGCGTCAGGAGATGTGGTGTGGTCGGACTCGGAAAGGCCTAGCCCACCTGCCTGTGGCTCCATGGCAGGCCGTCAGCTTCCACATGACAGCGCCTCTCCCCTCGCAGGCCTTGGGCCTCTTCCAGAAGAAACATCTTTGCAAGCCTTTTTTCTCTGCTCAAGGTAGGACGTCAGGCCGAGGAAGGTGAAGCCTCTATGTTTCAAAGCATTCCAGACACTCTGAGGGCTAGCAGGCTGCTTAGGTCCCTAGGTGGGATTGTGCTAGGGATTGAGGGTCCTCCTAGGCCTCCACACAGCTGGGTGTGAGTGGACGGTCCAAATGCCAGCCCTGTCATTGCCACACAGAGAGGCCTTGGGCCAGCCACTTCCCAGTGAGAACCTCAGTTTTCTCACCTGCATAATGTTCACAGGTCCCTGTGAAATAAGTGACTGAGAAAGGCCCTCGTGGTACTTGGCACATGGTAGACATTCCACGACTATAGTGCAGGAATAGGAGGAAGACCCTACAGCAGGAAGATGCTCCCCCTGAGGTTTTGCAAGCAGGACTAGACAGCCACATCTGCCATAAGCAGGAGCCTGGTATTGTACCGCTGGAAGGAATCTTAGAGATGGCAGATGGGAGCCCAAAGTGCAGAAAGGCCTGACAGCAGGCCCCGGGTCGCCTGGGACCTAGTGTGGAATCTGGATTTGTACCCAGGGCTCCTGAGTCAGACTCCACATCTCACCCTTAAATAGCCAGAATGTGGGAAACACCAGAGCCTCCTGGCATCGAGGCTGCTGCCTAAACCTCAGCAGGGTTCCCACCCACCTCTGACAGTCAGAATTTCTCAAATTGAGTATGACAGATTTATTGGTTTCTTTGGGTGCTGTCCTGCCGCATGCTCGCCAGCTTTCCATATCCACTCTTGTCACTCCTACTGTTTTTTCCCTTGCCCCCTGGAAGTGTCTTTTTCCCACTACATTTCATTCATCACAGGCCAGCTTCAGGGCTCAGCGTGGGTGGTCTGAAACCCTGTTGGCCTATCCCTTGGGGACACTTTGCTTATGAAGCATATTGGGGAACCTTCATTGGTGTCCCAGATTCTCACAGAGGAATGCCACCTCCAGGCAGCCCTGAAGAGAACATGGGGATCAGCTGAGCTCTCGTGTTCGGTTTGATTTAGCTGGGACCCTGCCAGACCTCGTTCATCACTTTGCCACAGCTCAGTTAAAAGCTGCTCCAGCTGCTGGATTCCCAGAGCCGCCTTCTCAGACCCATGGTTTTTGGGGGGGTTTGTTTGCTTTCATTGATTATTTAGAGAGAGAGAAACATCGATTTATTGTTCCACTTATGCGTTCATTGGTTGCTTCTCATATGTGCTCTCACCAGAGATCTCACCCACAGCCTTGGCATATGGGGACAACACTCTAACCAACTGAGCTACCTGGCCAGGGCTGACCAATGGTTCTTACTCAGCCCTGATCCTGCCCCCAGGGAATACTGCAAGATATCTGGGGGATGTTTATGATCATCATGACTGGGTTTTGGGGGTGCTCCTGGCATCAAGTGGGTGGGGGCCAGGGATGCTGCTTAACACCCCACAATGCCCAGGACACCCCCACAGGAACATTCCAGCTTCTGTGTCCACATTGCTCAGGCAGAGAAAGCATGCCAGAATGATCAGCTAAGGTGCTCAGCTGTGGGTCATTGCAGGGGCAGTATAGAAGAGGAACAGCCCCTGGCATCAGAGTCGGGCCCGAGTTTGAATGTTGGCAGTAACGTGAAGCTCTTACCAACCTGGCAGGGGTGTTTTAAGGGTCAAAGTATATAATGACATGTCCAGCTTAGTCCCTCCCCCAAGTGATTGGTATTGAGCTGTGACTCTCATCCTCTAGACCAAAGAGAAAACGTGTCTGGTGGACATTGGTTGTATGTTTATTCCACTTTATGTGAGTTAACTCATCAGGTCCTTCCCATATCCTGATGAAGTGGATCCTGTCATCCCCCCCAGAGAAGAGACTGAGGGTCAGAAAGGCCTTGTGTTCTCTGTTCGGGACACTGTTGAGCTGTTTACGGGTAAAGCAAAATTCCCAGTTCCTGCCCTGAGGATGCTTTTAGGCCTGAAGATGTGAAAAGAGAACCTAAAATAGAAGGTGGTGGGCCAGTCAGGAACTTTGCTGTGTTGGCGGTGCTGAAGGAGGTTGGAGGAGGAGGAGGAGGGCAGCAGGGCTGAGCTGGGAGGAGGCATCATGTGAAAGGTGACCTGGTAGTGGAGGCAGGTCTGAGCCCAGGCCAATGAGGCTGATGGCAAAGCTGCCTCCTCCTCAGTTCCCACCCCTACCAGCCAAAAAGAAGGGGGCAGAGGAAGGGTGGGATCTTGTCAGGGTCTCAGACTGTAATCCCCCACTCTGGGCCTGGGCAGCTTCAGGGAAGCTCGGTGGTGGCCCCTGACTCTGGTGGCCTTTGCCTCTGAGTATGTGTATCTGTGGTTGCTCTTCACAGAACATGGTGATGAGCTTCCGAGTCTCCGACCTTCAGATGCTCCTGGGCTTCGTCGGCAGGAGTAAGAGTGGACTTAAACACGAACTTGTCACCCGGGCCCTTCAGCTGGTCCAGTTTGACTGTAGCCCCGAGCTCTTCAAGAAGATCAAGGAGCTCTATGAGACACGCTATGCCAAGAAGAGCTCAGAGCCCGTCTCCCAGCCCCACCGGCCCCTGGACCCCCTGACCATGCACTCGACCTATGACCGGGCCAGCACAGTGCCCAGGACTCCCCTCACAGGCCCCAACATTGACTACCCTGTGCTCTATGGGAAGTACTTAAATGGACTCGGACGGTTGCCTGCCAAGACCCTCAAGCCAGAAGTGCGCCTGGTAAAGCTGCCCTTCTTTAACATGCTAGATGAATTGCTGAAGCCCACCGAACTGGGTGAGTCTATCACCTCCCTTGGGGGTCCTGCCTTCCAAGTTCTCCTGTTGCCTGTGGCCAGCCACGTGACCAACCTGGAGTATTTTCTAAGAAGCAGCAAGGGCCAAAGGGCAGCAGAAGTCTTGTCCCTCCTAGGAACCACAGGTGCCACCTTTGGGTCTTTAGATGAGTGATCTAGTGCCATGTGCAAATTTCCCAGATACCAACAGCTTAAAACAACCGAGGGTCCCAGTTTCTAAGGGTCAGAACTCTGGAACGGCCTAGCTGGGTGTTTCTGACTCCTGGCCCCTCATAAGGTGTTAGCCAGGGCTGGGGGTGGGTGTCAGCCTCAGGTGCTGTCTGAGCTCAGGCTGGAAAAGGCTGGCCAGCCACAGCTTCCTAAGCCTCCAGGGCTCCAAGTGGAATGCCCTCAGCCTCTGGTTAACACTCAGATTGTCTCTGAGTGTTCCTTGAGACCCCTCCCATTCATTCACTCATTCATTCACTTGCTCACTCACACAGTATATATTTGGGCTCCCGCCTCCAAAAACATAATGCAGAGCAGACAAAGCCTCCCTGCCCTGTAGAGGTTCTCTTGTCAGGGTGCCCCAGCCTGTGCCACCACTGTAGGTGCTGTCACCCCCTGTACCTGATCCTGTTCTACCCGTACATCTTTACTCGGCCCCTGCTGCATGCCAGTAGCAGGTGAGCAGGCGCTGGTCGTGAGTTGGTCCCTGGGTGCTGTGGCAGAGGTTGTGATCCCTTCAAACCTCTGCCCCTCATGCCCCTGGCTGCTTGGTTCACTCCCCTCTATCCTGCTGACCTAGCATCCTCCCTTGCTCAGCCAGGGGGCACCTCTTTGCATGCAAACTTCAGCTTCAGCCCTGTGCTAGCCAGCCTCCTCTGTCCTGGCTTAGGTGTGGGGAAAGGGGAAGAGGGTGAAGCTGCCTCCCTCCTACTTACAGGCCTTGGGCTTTTTGAAGTTGGGCCAGAGGGTCTGTGGTTCTAAGTGAGGCTGCAGGAGGTGGGGGAAGGGAGTTGCTGGGGGTCCCAGCCCTAGAGTCTGAGGCCTTCCACCGCTTTCTCGTTGACATGAGGTGTTTCTTGCTAGGCTCCCAGATGGGGATCAGGTTGGCCCAGCAGCACCTATCACAATAGGTGCAACCTATCATGATAGGTTGATGCAGTAGTGCTGGAGACCTAAGGCCCCTTCCCGAGTTCCCCCAGAACAACTTCCCCTGTTTCTGCTCTTCAACTGCTTTCTAGATGCTGGAGCCTACCCCCCACCACACTAATGGGTTTTCTGGAAGGTTTTGGGGTCCTGAAAACTGGCTGGCTAGCTGATCCTGAAGGTTGAGCTGACATTTCAGACTCTAGAATGATCTTCATAATGGGGAGGCTGGGTTTTCACTGGGCAGCTGCAGGGCAGGCTTGGTGCTGGGTGGGGGATGGGACTGGAGGTGACTTTGAACTCAGGCTGGCTGGCAGCCTCTCATCCCCTGCCTGGACCATGAGCTTCCTTCCTGTACTGCAAGCCTGCAGTCACTCCCACCCCACAATGCACTGCTTTGCCCTGAGCCCCCTGGGACCTCGGTCACCTGATCTCCAGGAGAGTCTGCTCCCCTGTCTACATCAGAAATTACTCTGCTGGTGGCTCAGAACAAAGAGGCTGACCCCGCCCTGCTTCTGCTTCTACCCACTCACCTGCCCCTGTCCCAGGGTGTACCTGTTCCTTGGGAGTACCATTTTCTCAGGGACCCTTAGGGGCTGCTCAGGGTCCTAGGGAGAGGCCTCATGGAGCACAGGCCCTGGCCCTGAAGCACTCTGGTCCACTTGGTCCCCAGGCCAGCAGTAGGCCACTCCTTATACCCTGGGTGCCTCCCCTTGTGAATTCTGCCGCACGGGCCTTGCCCAAAAACCACTTTAGGGGCTGTGGCTCCTCCAGCTTCCTTTTATCCCTGGCCACGACCTGCCAACCACAACAAGGCCCACATATTCTGGTCTGTTCCCCCAGAAGAGCTGCCGGATGGCTCCTAAATGGAGCCTGTGTCAGGAGGACAGTAGATACAAATCCCAGGGAGTGCAGTGTTCAGGATGTGTGGTAGGAGGGTAAGAATAGAGCCACAGACCCGGAGCTGGGAGGATCTGAAGAGACAGATGATCCACTCCAGTGGAGGCAGGGACTGGTGTGAGAAAGGTCAGGAGACTGGTCCAAGGTCATAACAGCATTGCTAGGAAGGGGCTCTGGGGCTGTGTACTCAACCATCTTCCTACGTCTCACCCTTCTCTGCACCATCAGTGCCTGCATTTCTGCAAGGAGGCACCTGTTCTGAACCACACAAAGGTTCAGGACCTCAGGCCTCCTGTCTGCATGAGGAGCCCATTTGTCTTCCCTTTCCCAGCTGGACAGACCAGTGGCCAGGCTCCCAGGGCAGGGTCGCTTGTTCTCAGACTGCAGCAGAGTTCATAAAGACCAGGAACATGGTTCCAAGTCATGCTGTTTCAGCTTGGGATTCATTAGGCATCTTCTGGCCTGATGGTCTCCCCAGCCCAGCTATTTAGGGTGTCTGACCAGAGTCTGACTGGGAAGGCCCAGACCTCCCCATGAGGGTTGGGGGCTGCAGGGAGGCCATCATAAGACTTTTGGGCAGAAGGGAGGCTCCCCAGCATCCTGAGGTCTCATTGTGTGGGCCACTCAGCTTGCCCCCACTGCTACCTGGTGTCCTGACAACTGCAGGTGCCCCCTAGAGGTGATCAGCACCCAGGTGGCTGAGAGCTGCTGGTCTGGTACCCACCCCATTGTTTAGGGCAGTGGTCTCCAACCTTTTTGGCACCAGGGACCAGGTTCATGGAAGACAATTTTTCCATGGTCCAGCGTGGCGGGGGTGGTTTCAGGATGATTCAAGCACATTACATTGAAGCTCACCTCCTGCTGGGTGTCCTAGTCCCTAACAGACTGAGACTAGTACCAGTTCGTGGCCCAGAGGTCAGGGACCTCTGGTTTAGGGCACACAGATGTCCTTCATCCAGCCTGAGCCCTTTGGCCAGCATTGCCTAAACAACAAAAGAGTAATGAGATCTCTGGCCTGGCACATTTTGCAAGGAAGCTGCATTAGGGTTGATTAAATGGTGCTGGGTGAGGAATGCTCTGATTGGGGAATACAGGGTCTTTAGGGGTCTCCTGGTCAGTACCAGGAGTCCTTTACCATGCATTTGTGGGGAGGTTGCTGTCAGGAAGGCTTCCTGGAGGAGGTGGCATTTCTGTCCATACCTGAGGGGTGAGTAGCAATAAACTGGACAAAGGAGGGAGCGGGGGAGTATGTTCCAGCCAGAGGCCCAGTGGTGAGAGAAGGCTCATGAATGGAGGCCATTGTGACTAGAGAATAATGTGGCAGAGGAGGAGGGAGGGAAAACAGAGGCCAAAAAACATGAGGAGGGTGGGCCGGGGGAAGTGTGGGGACCATCCTGAGGGCTTTGGAGTTGCTGAAGGTCCCACAAGGTTTTTCTGAGTCTTATTTTCTCTAGTCCTTTCTAAGGCAGGTATGATCCCTGAAGGTGCAAGGCCCGCCTGCCATCCCACAGCCAGGTGTGGGTGTGGGACATACTCAGGCCCATCCCATTACGTAGGAGCTGAGACAGTCACAGGGCATGTCCCCGGTTCCAGGCTTCCTGCACATAGGCCTCCTGCCAGTGACACGGAAGACCAGTCCTATCAATTGACTTCTTCAGACCTCTTTTTCTTTCTTTCTTCGTTTTAAAACATTTTTATTTATTGATTGTTTAGAGGCAGAGAGGAAGGGAAAGACAGAGAAACATTTATTTGTTGCTCCATTTATTTATGCACTCATGGGTTGATTCTTGTATGTGCCCTGACCAGGAACTGAATCTTGAACTTGGTGTATTGAGATGGTGCTCTAACCAGCTGAGCTATACAGCAGGGCAAACTTTTCTTTTTATTCAAACTTTTGTAAAATTATATGTTCACCGTAGAAAACATGGGGTAACAGCAGAGACACCCACTGTGGCTGTGCCCACTGGAGCATCCCTGCTGGTGGTCTTGGCTTGCCACCCCCTTTTCTCTACAGCGCGATCCTGTGAAGACGTGACTGCATCCTGCTCTTGTCTTACTGCACTCCTCACCCCAGTACATTGTGGGCCTCTGCTCGAGTCCTAAAGGATTTTTTGCTGATGCAGCTTGCAAGGCTGCCTGGCAGCCCGGGGTGGGGGTGGATGTGCATGGACTTGGTTGGTCCATGTCTCGGGTCCAGCCCAGGGGCTGGTTCCCAGAGTACTTGGAGCAGGGGATTCCCTCCCTTTGGTCGGGGTTGTGGGGAGGGGGCAGGCAGTGCAGAGGCTTGTGGGCCTGGGAGAGGATGTGCATCCACAGCTACCCAGCTTGCCGCAGTGTAGGTGAGCATTTCTAGGTTCAGTTGGTGTCCATAATGTACCAAAGATAACTGGACATTGTGTTGATTCTTATGAGGTAAAGGTTTTGGAGAAAAATGGAGCAGGGAAGGAAGTGGGAAGCACCAGAATTTCAAGGGTTGGGTGTGGGGTGGCATTTGTGCAAACACCAAGAAGGTGGAAATCATTAAGGAAGGGATGATCTGGAAGAGGGGATGGTGCGTGCAGAGACCCCAGGTTGGGATGTACTTGGCAGGTGGGGACAATAAGGAGGAGGTCATGGTAGCTGCTGTGGAATCAAGGCCTCAGAGGTGGGCAGAACACTCTCCTGAGGCCCTGTGCAGCAGATGGTGAGCCCTGGAGCCTGGAGACAGTGAGGGGTATTCATGCTGACCACAGTGGGCAGCCCTGGCTGGTGGCTCAGCCTGTTGGAATGTTCCATGCTCCAGAAGGCTGCGGATTCGATTCCTGGTCAGGGCACATACCCAGGTTTTGGGTCCAGTCCCTGGTGGGAGTGCGTATGGGAGGCAACCAGTTGATGTCTCTCTCTCTTTCCCCCTCCACCTTTCTCTGTCTCTTAAGAGCAATAAGCATGTCCTTGGGTGAGGAGGGTTAAAAAAAGGAGACTGGGCAGTGGAGGTGGGAGAGGGAGAGCACTAGGTGCCGACAGGACCGGCTGAGCAGTTGGTGGGTGTGGGGACGTGACAGGAGTCGTGGAACATCTCAGCCCTGAGCGGCGGAAAGTGAAGCTGGTGAAGACCCAGGTTTGGGGGGCCCTCAGCCCCCTCCCAATGGTGTGGGATGTACCTTACCCCAGATGAGGTGGCAGCTCCTGGCTTCCTGGGGAAGCAGTCAGCCACCCCCAGGCTAATGACACAGCTGACAATCAGCGTGCAGAGTCCTCACAGCTGCCTCACCTAGAAACAAGGCCTTCCAGGAAAGGGACCCTGGGTTCTGGTCTTTCCACCACCAGCTTGCTTGCCTTACTTGCAGAGCTCCCTGGCCAGTGGGTGGCTCCCAGGAAGTTTGCTGGGGTCCTTTTCTCTTCCTTCCTGGGGGACACTGTAAGGTGGTGTCTGGTATCACTGCCTTTTCTACCTAGCCTTGGCAGTCTAGCTCAGATATTGTGAGCCATCCCCCATAAATAACTGCCCCTGGGCACTTTGGACAGGTCTGAGGTGTCTGCAGGTGGCCTGCCAGCATCCCCATACCCAATTAGAGGGCCCTCCTCAGGGCCCCAACAAGAGCCCACAACAGATGAGCACAAATGGCTGCAGTGTGGCAGCTGCAGCAGCCGCCTCTTACTGAGTACCAGCCACAGACTTGGCTGTGCACCTTGAGAAGTGGGCCTGGTGCATGGAGAGCACCCCGGCTTGGGCTGGGATGGGGGGGGGGTGCATGGACCCTCGCAGGTGAGGTGCAAACCCAGGTGGTCTGGCTTCTAAACTGGAACTTGTTTTAAATTTGAATCACATTTGCTTAAATGGTTTGTCTGGTGTGGTTTAGAATTCAGAAGGTTCTGAGGCAGGAGTTGGCCACCTAGGGTGGGAGCCAACCCCACCAACTGCCTTTTTTCTGAAACCTAGTTGTATTGGTGCCCAGCCCATGTTTGTTTGTACATTTCCGGCCTCTGGCAGCTTCCGTGGTACGAAGCAGAGTGGAGACATCGAGGCAGATTAACTTGTGGCTCAAAAGAGCCAAAAATATTTATACTCCAGCTCTTTATAGAACTGTCTGCCCACTCCTGTTCTAAAGGATTTGCTGTATAAATTTTAAAAACTCCTTCTTACCTTTCCCAACCATTCTGAGGCTGCAATTGTGGCCAGTTCTCACACCCCCTCCTTCAGAGATGTCTCTTGCACAGATAAGCCAGTGTGCACTTGCACAGACCCCCCCCACCTCTGTTTGGTTGCACAAGTAGCAGCGTGATAAACACATGGTTCTACACCTGCTGTTTTCACATTACCAAAACACCTTTGAGGTTACTCCTTATCACAATACAGAGTGATAATCCTTTGTTGTATGTTTTTACAGTTGCATAGTATTCCTTTATACGAGACCCCCACCACCACCACCACCACCACCAAGCATATCCTAACCAGACCACGTTGGCAGGCATTTAGGTGGTTAACAGCCTTCTGCTGATAGAACCATTCTGAGTAATGTATGACTGTGAGCATTCGTTACCTGGTGGATTTGAGCGTGTCCACACTGATAGGCACATGCTCACTGGATGTGCCAGAACAGCCGTTCGAGGTGGAGGCAGAGTTGTTTCTTGCCGGTGTCTTACAGACCTTAAGAGAACAGGCTAGTCCAAGGCCATGTGTCCTGTGTGGTACCCTCCTGGCCCAGCACAGCTCTTCTGCCCTAGTAGAGCACTTCTCAGGTTTCCTTAATAGACCCCTGGGCCCCACAGGAATGAGAAGGCCACTTCTCTGAGAGTGGCCCTTAGTGGAGGACACGGAGGGGTGAGTGGTAAGTGTTCCCTGAACCATAGGCTGCCAAAACAGGGACAGGTCCCCTCTCATCCTCACCCCTAGTGGCTCTGCCTGGTTGGGACTCAGCCTCCCATTTCCTGCTTCTCAGCCTGAAGAGGGCTTGGCAGTAGAAAGGACAATGTCTGTGGTGGCGCCCTCAGCAGGGACCAGACATGCCCCTGACCCTGTGTTTGTCTTCAGTTCCACAGAACAATGAGAAGCTTCAAGAGAGCCCGTGCATCTTCGCATTGACGCCCAGACAGGTGGAGCTGATCAGGAACTCCAGGTGCTCTGGGCCCCACCCTCTGCTGACCTCCAGGGCTAGATAGTGGGTGGGTGTGGTCTCAGGTGGTCTCAGGTGGCCTACGAGAGCATTTAGCCAGACCCTGGGTTCCCACCCCTGCCCCACTCTGGGTCCCTGTGCACAGTCAGCACACTCACCACTTTTGACTTGCAGTCCCAAGAGGTGGGCCAGTGTCCCTTTTAATAAGGTCGGACCCCTTCAGCACTGCTGACATCAGGACCAGGTCAGTCTCTGACGGGGACCGTCCTGAGCATTGCAGGGTGCTAAGCAATATCCCTGGCCCCCACTTCTTTGGTGTCAGGAGCACCCCCAGTCATGATGACCACAGATGTCCTCAGATATGGCCAGTGTCCCCTGGGGCAGTCACACAGGTAAGGACACTGGGCTGTCCCCAGGTCTCCAATTCCTCTCTCTGAGGCTCTCCATCTCCAGCTGAGACAGCACTCACCGTCGGAGCAGCTGCTCATCAGGGCACTCGGCTCATGCCAGGCCCATATTCATCAATCTGCTTAATATCTACACCATACCCCACCTTGTCCAGAGAGAGGAAGTCAATGCCCCAAGTTACCAGTGAGTAAATGGCAGGAGAGAACAATCTAGGTGGCACCTATTGGCCTTCAGTTGTCAAGGGAGATAGCAGATTATGTTGCCTAGGTAGCAGGTTAGGCTGCCTGGCTAGGCCAAGAGAGGCCAGAGGTCACCTGGCTAAAAGGTTGGCGTGGTGTGCTAGACTCACTCCCACCTCACTGACCCCTCCTTTCCTCTCCTTCCCCATGGTTTCCTTGGGGCACAGAGAACTGCAGCCTGGGGTCAAGGCCGTGCAGGTCGTCCTAAGGTAAGCGCAGCTGTGCCAGCCTCCAAGGGAACCCTTGGCCACTTCCTCCCCCGCTCGATGGCTATAGCCCTGCCATGTCCCACCCCAAGTGCGTCTCAGCCAGGCCCCCCTCCCTCATGACAGTCCTTCTGAGACTGCTGGCTAGCAGTGGAGTCTCTTTTTCCCTTCTTGCTGGCTGTGCAAGGCTGTGGACATACCACCATTTTTTCCCACTCAGGCCAGACACAGGGCCCTGAGACCCCCACATGTACAGCCCAGCATTGTGATCTACCCCCTCAGGCCAGATACGGCTCCAGTCTGTCATCCCCACCTCTCCCAGGGGCCCTTTCCCTGTCCTCGGCCCCCATGGTCCCCATTGTCATTGCAGAATCTGTTACTCAGACACCAGCAGCCCTCAGGAGGACCAGTACCCACCCAACATTGCTGTGAAGGTCAACCACAGCTACTGCTCAGTCCCGGTGAGCAGGTTCCCCAGGCAGTTCCAGATCTGCTGTGGGGGGTGGCGAGCATGGAGGGAGGGGCAGGGACACAGACCATCTGTGGTGGCTGAGCCTCCATCTGCTCCCAGGGCTACTACCCCTCGAATAAGCCTGGAGTGGAACCCAAAAGGCCCTGCCGCCCCATCAACCTCACCCACCTCATGTACCTGTCCTCAGCCACCAACCGAATCACCGTCACCTGGGGGAACTACGGCAAGGTGAGTGGGGCAGGGGCTGCCCACTTGCTCACCCCCTCAGCCCTGGCACCCCTACCCAGCCTCTGCTCATTCTGCCTGTCCCCACGCAACCCTCACGCCTCTCCCACTCTACTCTCAGAGTTACTCGGTGGCCTTATATTTGGTGCGGCAACTGACCTCCTCAGAGCTGCTGCAGAGGTTGAAAACCATCGGGGTCAAGCATCCGGAGCTGTGCAAGGCGCTGGGTGAGAACGGGGGCATCTTCCCCTTGGTGACTGAGGGTGGTCTGGGCTCTTTCACTGCCGGCTCTCCCTTTGCTGGCTGGACTTGAGAAGTTTGTTGTTTGTAGGGGGAGGGGGGTGCCGATGGGGAAACCTGGACCTTCCAGTGTCCATCCGTTGCTCTGGGGGTCAGGGAGCTCTGGAGGTCTTTGGAAGATGCCGGGCTGTCAGTGCAGAGGCCAGAGGTGAGGATGGGCGAGATGTGCTCATGGACCTGAGTGAGCCAGGGGTCTGGGTGGGCTGAGCAGGTGGTGCTTGTTTGGAGCCTCATGGGGGCTTTGTGGAGAGGAAGACCCTAGGTGATGGGTGTTCCAGGCAGAGGCTTCTGGCTACTGTGCAGGGAATGGGGTGTGCGGGGCAGGAGCATGGAGAGGGGGAGCAAAGGGTGGATTCATGGTAGGAGGTGCATGGGGGTGACAGGTCTGACCAGGAATGATGAGACCATTTGTTTTTCCTTTTTTGCACTTTCAACATCAAAAAATGTCGACCTGGCTAGTGTGGCTCAGTGGCTTGAGTGCCAGCCTGCAAATCAAAAGGTCACTGGTTTGATTCCGGGTCAAGGCACACGCCTGGGTTGAGACGCCAGCTCCCCGGTTGGGGGCGTGTGTGAGAGGTGACCGACGATTTATCTCACATGTTTCTCTTTTTCTCGCTCCCATCCTCTCTAAATGTAAATAAATAAAATCTTTTCTTTTTAATGTTTTTGGGGGCAGACATATAGCATTAAATAAAACCACCATCAAAACCGGCAAACACAACCCAGAATTAGCTCTGTCTCTTCCCGTGTCCCTGTACCCAGGGCTGCCCAGCCCATGGCTTGTGCTCAGGATTTCCTCCACTCAGAAGCTTTGTGGTGTCAGGCAAGTCACCGGCTCTCTGGTTACTGGGATGACCTCTGACGCCATCTGACTAGTGGGGACACTGAGGAACAGAGTCAGGGCTCTGTGACTCCAAGGCCTCAGTCTGTGCACCCTGCTCCGGCGCCTTTCTCTTCCCTCAAAGGGCCCGCCCTTCAACCCCCAGACCCACTTGCTGTCTCCATGTGGAGACAATGGCCAACTTGACCAGAGCGCTTGTGGGCCAGGGGCAGGGCTGGGTGTGGGGACTGGGCAGGGCTCATCTTGCTCCAGCAACCCACAGGGTGGGGGCGAGGCCCTTAGAGGCCTGGCTTGGCTCCTCCTTGAGGAGTCTGGAGCCTTGCAGCACTGTGGGCCGAAGGGGCGGATGCGGTCAGGTTTTCTCTCTGAAGGGAAGCCCCTGGCTTCCCTTCCATGGCCAGCCCCAAGCTGGGCACCATCACAGTGGGTCTTCTGGTCGCAATTGGCAAGTCCTGGGTTTTTTTTGTTGTGGTGGTGGTTTTTTTAATCTCATTTGACCTCTTCTTGATGCACATACCTTCTCTCTGTCGGGAGCAGCCAAGCCTTACTTCAAAACCCAGTGCACACTGCATCTATTTTAGTTGCCCAGGATCTTTTTGATGAGCTGAGGCCTCTGAGTCCACCATTAGTACTTGTTAACCAGAGAGGGGAATGTTGTGGGGGAAGTCAAACAGATGTGATTGGCTACAGGCTCACCCTTAGCCCCAGCCCCCTGTGGCAGGGGAGAGGAGGCCTCCTAGAGGAAGGGGCGAAGGAGTCATTGTGTGTGGGGAAGTTCTGGGTTCAAGCAGGGCAGCTTCCGCTCTGCGGGACTCAGGGTCTATTTGCCCAGAGCCATCTGGGGACAGAATCTAACTGCAGGTACCCCTGAGGTTTGTGCACCTGTCTCCCTGCCTTTGAAAGCAAAACATGCAGGAAAAGGAAAGGAGAGAGACTGAGCACCCCCTGCAGGCTGGTCCCAGGCCTGCGCGGGGTGCATTTCCTTCCAGTCTTTTTTCCAGCATCACATTCACCGTTATGAAGGGGGTTTTGGGTGCTGTCGTGAGCATGTTTCCATGTTGTGTGTGGCTTTGTGGTAGCATCTCAGTCATTTCCTTTATAAGAGAAGTAACATTTGATTGTGCAGGGGAAGCTGTCTGTTGCTCTTCCACTTGCAGGGCTCATGGTGGGCGCTCTTGGCCCGGGTTGTTGGTGCTCCTTAGTGGGCACTGTCTCAGTACAGGGGCCCTGCCTCCCCACCTAGGCCTTAGGGGTGTTTTTCATTGGAATTAACAGAGGCACAGCGGGCAGCCCTGTTGGTGGCTGTGTGTTGCCTGGATCTTTCCAGAAAAGATCTTTCCTGTGGGTTGTAAAAAGCCCCAGCAGGGTTGGCTTATTGGGGAGTTGGTGTCTCAGGGATATGCCCAGGTTGTTGTATCAGGAATAACTGTGGCTTTTGCCCAGGTTGCCTCCCCACTTTGCCCCACAGGTGCCTCTACCTCTTCCCTTACTAACACTGGCTGTCCCTCCTTCACAGTCAAAGAGAAGCTTCGCCTGGACCCTGACAGCGAGATTGCCACCACTGGTGTGCGGGTCTCCCTCATCTGCCCTGTGAGTCAGTGTGTTGGTCCCCCTTCCCTTGCTGTGCATTATGTGGGGGCTGCCTGGGGTGGGCGGTACCTAGCTAGGTGGCCCGCTCACACCCCCTTCCCCTTGCCCCAGCTGGTGAAGATGCGGCTGTCTGTGCCCTGCCGGGCGGAGACCTGCGCCCACCTGCAGTGCTTCGACGCCGTCTTCTACCTCCAAATGAATGAGAAGAAGCCTACCTGGATGTGCCCTGTGTGTGACAAGCCGGCCCCCTACGACCAGCTCATCATAGATGGGTGAGTTGGTGAGGCACAGGAGAACCACACTGCCTGCTGGGCTGCACTGGGTTCTGCCCCTTGCAGCTCTGGGCCTCTGGATAACGAGCAGCGGAGCCATGCAATTTAGAGGCCTCTGTGCCTTTTGGCAACTTCCAAAGTCCCAGGTTACAAAGAAAGGTAGGACTTTCAGGGCTTTTGCTGTGTGGGTAGCAGCAGTGTAGCTTAGGGTTCAGACATGGGGCTCTGGATCCAGAAGGTCCACTCTTCCCTTCTTGGAGGCTGTTTTCCCCACATAACACAGGGGTTTGAGAACCCTCACCTCCAGGCTGATGCACGATTCAGGGGGTTGCTTCTTGAACTTTGTTCAGTGCAACCTTGGTCATGTCCTCTGTAGAAAGGTGAAAAGGACACGTGTCTTCCCCCAAATCTGGTTACATCCCACTTGTTCCCTTTCTAGGTGTCACTGGTGTGTGGCCAGGCTGTCCCCCAGCCTAACAAGCAAGCACTCCCCATGCCACAAGGGGACAAGGGGCAAAAGGCCATTCTCCCCAAAAGGGAAACTTCGCTTAGGTCTTAAGTTTCCAGAAACCGAGCCCAGCACCTGACTGAGCAGCTCCTGCCAGGCCCTGGCCACACCCATCCGTCCCCAGAGTCCGGCGGGGGTAGGGAGAGGCGGCAGCCTAGATAGGAGCTGGTGTGCTGGCACCCACCTTTGGACCCACCAGTCCTTGAAGGTTGAGACACGCAGCTTGGGGGGTGGGGCATACAGTAGGGATGGGAATGATACCCCTCAGCCTACAAGGGCTGGGCACAAATTTGTCCCCACATTTAAGCACTCTTCTCTGGTCACCATGCTCAGGGTCTTGCCAGCCCTCCCAACTGTCCCAGGAGATGGGCCTTGATCATCCCCACCTTACAGGTAGAGAAACTGAGGCTCAGTGAGGGGGCGCAGCTGCTGCCTGGGAATCTATAGGTAGCCAGGCAAGGACTCCAACCCAGGTCCCGCCAACTCTAAGCCTGGGTCCCATCCCCAGAGGGCCAAGCCACAGCCTCCTATGTTCCATCCTCAGTGGAATGAGGAGGCCCTTGGGGCTCGGCATGAGGACTGGGCCTGAATAGCAGCTCTGTTTTCAGCCTGGCAGCTGTGCCGCCCAGCACTTGCCTTCCCTCCCCCAACAGGCCTAGAGTGGGTCACTTAGGCTCGGGTGGTGGCAGCTCTGGCAGGGCTAGGGACAGCAGCTCTGCCCCAAACAGACCGTGATCCCAGCAAGCCCATGGGGCCTGGTGTAGCTGGAGAGGCTTGCTGGAGGGTTTTGATTCATGTAATCATTCTTTTAGACTGCTCCCTGTCCCTCCCTGGACCTGAACTAGGTGATCTGGTGGCCCCAAAAAGACATCATCTCATCCCTGTCATCGGGGAACTTCTACCTGAGCGTGGGGGATGGGAGGAACTGAACCAGACACCTACATTCTGTTGTTGATGCTCTGCCTGGAGGAGGAAGAGGAGCTGTAGAGTAGGGCTTTGGGGGGTGAGTAGGAGTTTCCAGGTAGGGCAGTGTATTGCAGGTGACCCGGTGACCCTGGGGTGGTGCGTCTGTAAGCATGGCGATGGAGAGGAGGCCTCAGGGTAGGGGTGGCAAGGACCCCATCAGCCCCAGAGGGTGTCCTGGAGCAGGATAGCCTCCCTCCTGTGTAACTGTGACCTAGGTGGTCAAATTCCCTTGGAAGCAGGTGCATCTTTGACACTGAACGAATGCTGGGGGTCATGGCAGCCCATTGCCACTGCAGCCTGTGCATTCCCTGCACCAGGCCTGGCCTGGGCATTGGCTGTTCCTCAGGTCCTCCCAGCTGCTGGTGGTGGTGGGTGCTGTGCCTACCTCATCCTGCCTGGGGGGTGGGGAGGGGAGACTGAGGACCTGTAGCCAGGAAGTGGCAAGGAGCAGGACTGGGACCCAGGACTGTTGCCACCTGGTCTTGTGGCCTCAGGGAGCTCACTTGCCTTTCCCCAGTTCTCAATCTATAAAATTGGCCTGGCTGTCAGTACCTTAGCAGCCAGTACCCGGGGCCATTATCACACCTTGCCAGGCCTGGCTCACCACGGGCATGCTCTGGGAGACGCTGTTGTCTGTGGGAATGAGGAGGCCCCACTTCTGCCCCTGCTCTGCCCTCAGCCTCTCCTGGGGGCTTCAAGCAGCATGTACTGCCTTCCGGACCTCATTTTCCTTATCTGTAAAAATGGGGGCAGCACAGAATCGGGGTGTGAGGGTGGGGATCACTCGGTTAGAGAGCTGAATGGGCAAGACCCTGCTGCTGCCAGCAGCCCCAGCCCCGTGCTCTTAAGGAATTGGAGGGAGTGCTGTACCCGTGCCATGAGTGAGCCCCTGAAAGCCCTCAAGCACTCTGGCAAATCCTCCCGGAGGGCCCATGTAGCTGAGAGGCTGGGTGGCCCCCCTCCCTAGGACCTCAGGGAACTGGGCCCTGCCTGGCGCTTTCCTGAAGCCACTTTGGCAGAGCCGGAAGTGGCTTAGCAAGCATCCCGCCAGAATCCAGGGGAGCAGGGTGTGGCTCCGCCAGCCTAGGAATCAGCCAGCCCCGCTTTGTCTCCCCTTGCACCTGCCCAGGCTTCTCTCCAAGATCTTGAGTGAGTGCGAGGATGCGGACGAGATCGAGTACCTGGTGGACGGCTCCTGGTGCCCGATCCGAGCCGAGAAGGAGCGCAGCTGCAGCCCCCAGTGCCCCATCCTCGTGCTCGGTGAGTCCCCGGCCCAGGCCCCCAGCTGCCCCGTTGTTTGCCACAATCCCTGTTCTGGGGCTTTGGCAATTTCTGAATTTGACTTGTGCCCTGCCATGTGGCATTTTCATCTAAAACACCGTCACCCCAGCCCTTACTGGCGTGGCTCAGTGGATTGAGTGCCGTCCCACAAGCGAAAGGGTCGCTGGTTCTATTCCCAGCCAGGGCACGTGCCCGGGTTTTGAGCCAGGTCCCCAGTTGGGGGTATGCAAGACACAGCTAGTCAATGTTCCTCTTGCACACTGATGTTTCTTTCCCTCTCTTCCTCCCTCCCTTCCCCCTCTCAAAAAATAACTATATGAAGTTTTTTTATAAGTAAATAAATAAATAGAATAACAGCCACCCCAAATGAAGAAAGACAAAGAAAAAAGGAAACCAAAAAGGAAAAGTAAATCACCCTGGCCTGGTAGTTCGGTTGGCTGGATCATTGTCCAGATACACCAAGGCTGCGGGTTTGATCCTGGTTGGGGCACATACAGGAGGCAGCCAATGAATGCCTAGATGGAACAGCAAATCGAGGTTTTCCTTTCTTTCTCCTGTTCCCTCTCTCTTCCTCTAAAATCAGTAAATAAAGTAAAAACAAACCCAGTAGTTTAAAATAAATAAATAAATAAAAATAAAAGGGGGGAAAAAAAACCAGCTGGCCTGGTGGAGTTGACCCCCAGAGTGTAACAGGCCAGGGCTTAGAACTGTGCACTGCAGGCAGCTCGCTGCACACCTGCTGCGTGCCGGCTCCTCTACAGGGCGCTCCCCGAAGTTGGGGTCTCCACATAGGGCAATGGTGGCATCCCATGAGACCCTGCCCCTTGCCACCGAGTTTCCCCATTCCGGGGTCAGCAGTTGTCCTGAGCATCTGTCCCTGTCTCCCTCAGGCACCTCAGATGCCAATGGGCTCCTGTCCAGCCCCAGCGTCAACGGTGGCAGCGGCGGCACGCTCGGGGGCTCCGGAGGTGGAGGCAGCACGGCGGGCAGCGCTGAGAATGGGAAACCAGGAGCTGACGTGGTAGACCTCACGCTGGATAGCTCCTCGTCCTCAGAGGAAGAGGAGGATGAGGAGGAAGATGAGGAGGATGAGGACGAGGATGGCCCCCGGCCCAAGCGCCGCTGCCCTTTCCCCAAGGGCCTGGTGTCGGCCTGCTGACCGCTCACCGCCACCACCTGGCTGGATACTTAACTTTCCTGGTGCTTACCACACAGAGGGGCACAGGCGGGCCTTGGGGTGCAGAGGGAGGAGTGATTTTTTTTCTTTTTATTGTTGTTCATATGGTTTTCCACCCCTTTCCCTGGACCCTGGCACCTGTACCTCTGGACTCTCCTATTGGAGGATTAAAAAGTAAAATCAAAAAAAAATGTAGAAAAAAAAGAAAAATTAAACAACCCCCCCCCACCACCACAAACTCTTACAAACAAGGTAAGGCACCCATACAGCTGCTTCCCCAGCTGGAGTCAGAGCCCATAAAAGGGGTGGGCAGGACACTGCACCCTCTTGGGTGCCCCGCCTTTCCAATGACCATTCCAGCTGGTGCAGAGGGACCTGGGGTTGGTGGGGCAGCAGGGAGGACTGAGGCGGCAGCCACAACTTGGACATTTCATCTCTTTCTTTGCTTTTCTTCTCTCTGCGAACTGTCCTCTCGCCCAGAGACCCTGGAATGGGCCTCTGAGCAGTGAGCTTTTTAGCCAAGAAGCCATGGAGTGGGTTGGGGCGGGGAGAGGGGCAGTGGGGGGCATGGGCTGGTGGGTGGGGTCTCGGGTGGGCTAGGGAGGGTTTAGCCACAGATGTGTTGTATTTTTGAAAGTGCAATAACTTGGTATTTTGAAGACCCAGCATGTGGCCAGGACCCCCTTCAAGGTGGGGGCTTCAGGGTGTGGCACCGTGTGGCGTGGGGGGTCTCAGTTTTTTAGCCAGCTACC
The DNA here is from genome assembly GCF_019186645.2 of Phyllostomus hastatus. NCBI lineage: Eukaryota > Metazoa > Chordata > Mammalia > Chiroptera > Phyllostomidae > Phyllostomus > Phyllostomus hastatus. The sequence continues at coordinate 2,551,675 of NW_025333640.1, read as the reverse complement.
TCTGTATCTCCGATTCAGGTTAACTTCCCTACGGAACAGCTCAGATGTCCACAGGTGCCGCCGCCGGGAAGGTGGCCACCTCCAAGGGGCAGCAGGAACTCCTGCCCCGTCCTCTTGATTTTGGGGTGGTTCCTTCCCCTCTTCTTGCTCTTGGGTTTTCCGACGGGTACGAGGCCTGCCCTGCACCCCCACCCCTCCCTGCCCCCGGAGCCTCATACTCGTCTTCCAACAGGACTGGGCTGAGGGCCACCCTTCAGCAGCCTGATTGGCCTCGGGGGTCCAGCAACCACGGGGCTTCCGTAGCCCACCCCAGATGCCTCCAGGGACTCATGGCTGGGTGCTTGCCCTACCACCCAACATCCTTGCCCCCTCGGAGGCCACGCTTCCCCAGACCACCTCTGCCTGCCCTTCTCTTCTGCTTTTTTTCTTCCCTGCCCTTCCCCTCTCTCCCCTCAGCCCTTGAATAATTTTCCTTTGTGTAAACAGAACTCTACTAGTCAGGAAGCAATATCATTTCAGGTCTAAAGACAAAAGGGACATAAATCTGGTTGAGGGCAAATTCAATTTTACTGTATAAACTCAGTTGCGCAGTCCAGCCCCTCTCCATCAGCACTGGCAGCTGAGGGCCGCTGTTTTCTAATATTTGTATTCTAATTTAATTGTTTTTTAAAAACAAAAATAAAATGGTCAAGGTGAAGCCACCAAGGCATCCACTTCTCTGTGCGTCTGAGGTGTCAGCTGGGGATGAGGGGACCAAAGGACCAAAACACCTCCCGTCCGCAGTTCTCTTTCCCTTGTGCTGTGTGTTTAGGGCTCAACAGGCGCCACGTTTAGTCAAATGAGGGAGACAGCACTCCGAACTGCCTGGCCCAGTGTCCATCTGCTGGACCTGGCGACGCATTCAGCGCCTAAAAAAATGCTCAGTATCATGTCACCAGAGAAATGCAAATCACAACCACTAGGAGAGCTAGAATCAAGGACAGTGAATGACCAGTGCTGGCGAGGACAAGGAGGACCTGGGACCACAGGATGGTGCGGCTGCTGTGGTAACAGGCAATTCCAAAATCTCAAAACGTGGAGTTGCCATCCAACCCAGCAGTTCCACCCAGGGAAAATGTGAAAACCTATCTTCTCATGAAAAGTGCAGGAATCTTCCTAGCAGCTTTATGATAGCTAAAAGGTGGGAACAAGCCCAGTGTCCTATCAGTTAAAAAGATAAAATGTGGCCCATCTACACACTGGACTATTATTTGGCCATAAAAAGGAGCAAAGCACTGACACTCACTACATTGTGGGTGGACCTTGGAAACGATGGTCAGTGAGAGGAGCCAGACACAAATGGCCACACAGTGTGTGTCCCCATGTATGTGACATGTGAACAGGCGAATCCACAGAGGCAGGAAGTGGGTCGGTGAGTGTCAGGGGCTGGGGGAGGTGGGTGGAGAGGGACTGCCAATGGGGACGGGGCTTGTTTTGGCGGTGACGGAGTGTTCTGAAACTAGACAGTGATGATGGCTGCACAACCCTTCAGTGTGCTACCGCCTCTGGTTTTACAGGGTGAACTGTATTGTGCAGGATAACTCAGACACTAAGGCCTCTCCCTCAGGGGAGGGCATGCGGGAGTGTGACTGAAGAGGCCTCGTGAATGCAGTGGCTGCTGGACCTTCGTCCATCGCTGCCCTGATCAGAGGCCTCCATTCCCCCTGTGGCTGCTCAGGTCCCCGTGGTGCCTGGCTGTGGAACCACTGGCCCCCACCCCCACCCAGCCTGAATTGGAGTCCTGGGTTCCCGTGTCTGTCATGTGATCTTGTAAGGGCAGACCTTGCCACTGAAGGAGGACACCTGGGGCCTGTACCAAACCCTTCCCAAACCCTGCACTCGGCAGTGTGCCCTGCCTGGGACGAGGCATGGCCTACACCCTCCCTGTGGCTACTATGGAAGAGCCCACTTCCCGGAGTCCTGCTTGTCCTCTCCCAGGCCATTACCAATGGCCATCTGTGTGCTTTTGTGCCCTTCTGCCACCCGTCCCAACTTCAGGGGCTTGCTGACCTGAGCTCAACTGGGCAATAAGAGGGACGAGGGCCCTCTTCTTAGGGCTCTGGAAATGGCCATGTTGGTGACCCCAACCCAGAGATGGGGGGCTGCAGCCCACGACTTTCCTCCCCAGTGTGTGGACTCCAACCTGACTTCCTCCCTGGGTATGTACAGGAGCAGCCTGCTTAGTTTCATGATCAGGTCACTGAGGCCCAATGTGGGACTGTACCTTGGAGGTCTCTGGCAGACTTGGGGTTCCCCAGTGAAGGTCACCCTCCTCAGGGCCTCCAGCAACCTTATAGTTGGAGGTGACCAAGGAACCCACCCAGCAAGTTTTTCCTGTCTGCCCCTACTGTCCCTCGGCCCCTTCCTGGAGCCACCTACCCTCGTCTGGGGGTTTCGCCTCCGTAGGGGTGCAGGCCCCAGCACTGCCCTACACCTACCCCACCCTGGAGCCCAGAGGCTCAGTCACTGTGTCCAGGCCCCTCCCTTCCCCACTCCTCCCCCAGGCTTGGCAGGAAGGGTGAAGCTGGTGAGCACTGGGTCCTCCGAAACCCAAGTCAGGGGCCCCCAAGTGATGTAAACCAGGTGTCCAACCCACATGGAAGGGGCCCCTAAAACCCTCCCCACTCCCCAGGTTCCCTCCAACGAAACACAGAAGAACATCAAAATCAGGCAAATGAGGCAGCAGCGGTCGTAACAGGCTGCGTTTAGTGGTTTTTTTATGTACAAGAAAAATGATTTTTATGTCCGGTTTTTCATCATCTTTTGTCTTTTTGTTTTTGTTTTTATTACCTTTAAAGCTTCTCCCCCCACCCCCCAAAAGTGCATTTTTATCATTTTTTTAAATCTCCCACATTTTATAAAGACTCTCAAATACAGTCTATGGAATGTCTGTGCTCTGTGCCCCCGTCCCCCCATTCACCAGGCCTGGTCCCCCAAAGTCCAAGGCACCTTGTGTCTGGGCCTGGGTGGGGCTGGAGGGTACCTGGGCATCAGGACCCCTGGCCGTGGCCTCCAGGCAGCCCGGGCCGTGGGGTGCAGGTCTCCCCAGCCCCCTCACCTCCTGGTCCTGCCCCCCACCCCACTATGAAAATTTATATATTTAGTGCGAGCTAGTCTTAACTCTGAGGTTATGACTCCTAGGCGCCCGGGCCCCCAGGTCCTGACCCGCCCTGTGCTGGCCGACACCGCCACTCCAGGAAGGCTGCTTCCTCAGCTTAAATAACTTTTTAAAATAAAACTGCAAATATAAATATCTTTCTTTCTCAAAAAATAGGATTTTTGCTTTTTTTGTTGGTTTTTAATTTTTTTTTCCTTTCACTCTCTGTCTTGCCTCCTACAATCCTGGCCGCCTGGATGGCCTCGGTCCCAGAGGGCCCTCGCCCCTGCCTTGGTCCCCCACGTGTGACACAAACAACAGGTCTCAGTAGTGCAGACTCCCCAGAAGACCCTGGATGGGGTTAGAGGACCCTCCCTTCCCACCTGAGACCCCCCTCAGAAGGAAGCAGAGGGACAGCCCTGTAGAAACAGGGTGACAAGACGAGATGGCCACACGGGGTTCCCGGGCAGGCCGCCCGAAGGGCAGACTTTGGTATGGCCTGTTGGAGCCTGGCTGGGCGCAGGCCCGCACCCGTGCCCGGCTGGGCCTGGTCCGGCACTTTACATTCACTGGTTTTTAAATTATTTTTTTTTTTGGCCTTTTTTTTTCTTTTAATCTCAAAAGGCGGGGTCAGGGTCAGGGTAGGGGGGCTACGCAGGGAGCAGCAGCAAGGATATTTACCTTCCTCTCCAGGTCCTGCAGGCTGGAGACCACACCAGGTGGAGGCTCTAGGCCCCCAGTCCCACCACACCCGCCACCCCTGCCGCAGAGCTTGCCCCGGAGCCTCCACCTGAAGTCCCCAGCCTGGACCTCATTCTCACACACATGCGCGCACACACATCCACACAACTTCACCAAGATGATGGAAATAACAATTTCACTTTGTCTTTTTTCTTTTTTGTACCAGGCAGTTAAAAAAAACACCCCAAAAAAAGAAAACACAAAAAAACCCCAAACAACCAAACAAAAAAACTGTTTGCTGTGTCCTTTCCGACCAGTCAGCACGTTCCCCCTCAAATATTTTGTTTCCTGAAACACGAGAATTCAGCAGTATCTTTGGCAACACTTTATCACAACCTTAATTTAAAGAATAAAAATAAAATCGATCCACATCTATATACAGTATGTGATTGCGCGGAGTTGGAGGCTGGGCTGGGCGGGTAGGGGTCCCGGCTCTGGGCCCATGCAGATGCTGTGGCCCCCGGGACAGGCTGGCGGGCAGCAGAAGAGGGGTTAAGGCGGAGTGGGTGGGCAGGGCTGCGGAAGCTGGGGTTTAGTGCAATTCCCAAGGAGCTTTGTGTTAAAGTGTGCTCGGCGGGGTTCAGCCCATGCCCCCACCGTAGTCCCAGAGGCCTCGATTCCCCCAAGTCCAGTCACCCCCACTGGCCAGGACGACAGCTGTAGTTTTTCAGTTGGTTTTATTGCAAGGAGGTGTGTGGGTAGGGGGAGAGGGCTATCCCCTCAGGGAACCTCTCTGGGAGCCGGGGTAGGGTGGGGGGGACCCCTGGCCTGGGTGCTCGAGCTCTGTGCTTGACCTCCACAGACGGTCCTCTGAAGAGAGCTCTCCCCGTGATGCCGGGGTGTGACCGAGGCCACGCGGCCCTGGGCTCCCCTGCCACCCCCCTCAGGAGGGGGGGTTCCTGAGACATTTTTGTGGGGCTGAAGGGCTGGGGGAGGCCGGGAGTAGACGAAAACTATCCTGTAGAAACAATGATGAATGTTGCCTTCTTAAAAAGCTTCCCTTTAAAAAAAGAAAATGAAATAGATGAGAAGATGGGGTTTGTCACAGAGCAAAGGGGTAACGGGAGACAGGCCAGCAACTAGAGGGGGGAGCAGGGGCACCCTCCCCACCTCGGGCTTTGACGAGGAAGATCTCAGCTCAGCAGGGTGTGCCTATATACAGGGTCCCAGACTAGGCGTTGCATATGCAGAAGGGGGTGAAGGAGCCCTGGCCTCTGGCAGCGTGGTCTCCCCTGCCCTGGCCCCAGTCCGTGGCCTGTGGCTCGGTGAACACCGGGCCTCTGGGGAGCCAGAGGCTGGGGGAGGCAGGTGCCAGCCCCCAGATGACAGTCAGTGCCTTTGAGTAAAAAGAGGGGTGCCTGGGGGCATGTAAAGCCCTGGAGGAGGGGCCCCCTGTCACCCACCTCGACAGGGATGGCATACCCAAGATGGCAGCTCCTCAGTGGCCACAAGGAAAGGTGGCCATGTTGGAAGGTGGAAAGCCAGGAAGCAGCGAGGGTGGGAGGACAGCGAGGTTGAGGGGCAGGTGCAGGGGTTGGGGGGAGATTGGGTTGCTCTGGCTGGTTGGAAGGCCAGCCCTTTCCTGGGCCCATCCCTGAGCTAGGGAGTCAGTAAGGAGGGTCCCCACAGACACGGGTGGCCATTGTATGGCTAGTGGGTAACAAGACATCTCTAAATCAGAAAAAGGGGGCAGAATGGGAGGGAACGGGGGACATGGCAGAAACACAAACACCCCGCAGTCCTGCCTGCCAGGCAGAGACCCACGGCGAAGGACAGACTCCCTCAGAAGACCTCGCCCTCACCCACGGCCTTCCTGACCCCCTTCTCAGCTCGGGGAACAGAAGTGGATTCTACATCTGGTGGTGGGGTTTTTTTTATTATTTTGTACAAAAATAAATCAGCTTTTAGGAATTTCTTTTTGCGCTCTCTCTCTCTCTCTCTCTCGCTCTCTTTTATTTTTTTTTGTCTTTTCAACTTTTCATAGAAGTTGGTTGCAACTTGTAAACATGTTTTTAAATTAAGATATAGTACCCGTTCTGTTACAAAGTGCCGAGACTTCTATTTGTGGTTGGTTGGTTGGTTGTTTTTTTTTTCCTTTCATTTTGTAAAATCTTTTTATTGCTTTTGTGACACTGGAACTTCTGGACTCTTCTCTCCCCTCATCCCTGCCACCATAAGACCCTGGGTTCCCTCTGCCCTTGGCTGCCTCACCCCACAGTTGCCTGCTCCTCTGAGAAAAAGTATATATTTTTAATATATATATATCTCTCTATATATATAAATTTTGTTTTTAAGGAGGAAAAGAGGGAAAAACAATCTAAAAAGTGCTTTAAAAAATTGGGAGAAGGTTCAAGGGAGAGGTGAGGAGAGGGTAAAGACAAGTTTTAAATCTCCAAACTTTGCATGGGGGTCTAGGCGGCCTGGTCAGGGGACACAGATGGAGATGGTCGGGGCACTCTAAGCTGCGGCCTCCAGGTGCCCCACCAGTTTTAAGTGCCACGAAGGAAGGTAGCAGGAGCCCCTGGGAGCCACCTGGTACCCCCTCTTCCTGTCTTCCCCCCTTTCTCCACACCTGGAAATAAATACATTTGTGTCTCAGTGGCCAGGAGACAGAGGGGACCACAGGCAAGGATGGGAGGCGACGAGACCATAGGGGAGATCAAGGGGGAGACCCCCACTTATTAAGTGCCCTGAGGAAGGAGGGTGGGGGGGAGGGACAGGGACCAATTTAACGTCCACTCACAGCAGACAGAAATCATTTAAGGTCTTATCTGAAAGACTCATAGAAACCAGCAAGGGGAAAAAACTAAAGCCCATCCCAGTCCTACCCTCCCCACCCCCTACAGCAGCCCACATCCCTGCCTGGGGCCTGGGGCCCTGCCCAGGTCTCAAATGGGACCCCAGACCCCATGCTGGGGGCACCTGGGGGGAGGAGGGAACTCAGAACCCTTGTGTCCCACAAACTCCAAACCAGCCCCAAAACCCACTGATGGGATGGGGGGAAGGGGAGCTGGGGGTGGAGGGCAAGAGTCCCCATGGAGGGAGAGAACATCATGAAAGAGAAAAATCTGAGAAAAGCACTATCCTAGATTCTGTGACGCTTCATATATATATATATATATATATATCTGTATATATATATATCTCGATATAGATATCTGTATATAGATAGATTTTCTTTTTGTATGGTTTTTTACGGGTGGTGGGTGATTTCTCGCTCTTTCTCTGTCTCTTGGGTTTCTGTTTTCTCTTTTTGGTTTTCAGGCGAGTCCAGCCGCAAAGCTGCCATCGGCAGGGCTCCCAGTGGCCCCATCGCCACCCCCTCTGCCAGCGCCTGCTACATTCAACCTGCCCAGGCCATCAGGGCTGGCCTCCTCCTCGTCCTCGTCCTCGTCCTTAAAGTGCTTCTCCTGGCCATTGCGCCGGGCCTCAGGGGAGCCAGGTGGGGCGGGGGCGCTGGGCGGCGCAGTGGCCCCAGGGCTGGGGTCAGGTCCCCCCAGCCCCCCGCTCCGGACACGGGGCTTGCGGCCACGGCGTGAAGGAACACCATTGCAGCCGTCCTTCTTGAGGTGTCTGTGCAGGTGGTCGGAGCGGACGAAGGTCTTGCAGCAGCTGTCGCACTGGTAGGGCCGCAGGCCCGTGTGCACACGCATGTGGTTTTTCAGGTCGTAGTTGTGGGCGAAGGCCGCCCCGCACTGCTGGCACAGGTATGGCTTCTCACCTGTGTGCTTCCTCATGTGCACCTTGAGCTTGTCCTGCCTGTGGATGGGGTGAGGGTCAGCGGGCGCTGGGTCGTGCCCCCTCCCGAGACAACCCCTTGACCCCTGCTGGCCTTGAGGTTGAAACTGTGACCCTTTTAGAAAGGCAGGCTGTGGCTAGGGGCAGTCCTGGGCAAAATGGTACAAGGGGGTACAAAGAGGCCCTCTCTTCCCTTGAAACGGTCTGAAAAGTGCCTTGGACCCTGCATGCTGTGTGGCCTTGGACAAAAGGCTAAACCTCTCTGAATTCCTCATCCTATCAACAGAAGGAAGATAACAGGCCTCCTGTCTGGGGCTCTGCCAAGTCTCCTGGGTGCCCTGCCCAGACCACTGCATGGGGCCGGGTCACAAAGGGGACAGCAGGGACTCTGACAGTGCGAGCACTACACAGAGATGTCCCGGTTGAGGCTCAGAGAAGCAAGTGACTTGCACTGAGCTGCACAGTGGGTCAGGGGCTGTGCCAAGTTGGGGTGGAGGTGGAGTCAGCTCCAGTTTCGTCACCCCAAGCCCCGGCCTGGGTAATTATAGCCCCTGCCACCACAGGCCCCGCTTACTCAACTCTTTAGTGTGACTCAGAGGGGCCCCTGGGCCTGGAGGAAGGGGTGGGGGCTGGGGACCTAGGTCAGGGACAGAAAGAAGCCAGGTGGGCTCGTGGGAGAAGAGAGACCTGGCCTGGTGCCTCTCTGTGCCTCAGTTTCCCTGACTTGCAAATGGGATCAGCCCTGGGTTAGGAGTGGGGTGGCCAAAAGAACTCCAGGTCGGGATGAAACAGCCTGAGGTCCGTGGTGGGGGTCACAGGTCAGCCTGCTCCCCTCTCCAGACCCTGGCTTGCTATGCCCTCACCAGGCTGTTCCTCACAGGCCAGAGACCCCTGAGGGCAAGGCCCACAGTCAACTCCATACCCGCATCTGGAGAAGCAGGGAGCCCCTAAAACTACCAGAACCACAATCTCACCAAAGAGGTGGGCCAGGCCACCAACTACACTGCCCGCCTTCCTGGTGTGTCCTTTGCCCCTGCCTGGCACTCTAGATCCCTGAAATCCAGGCCACACCCTCCTCTCCTGGCCTGCTGGGGAAGGGGCTAGGGGTCAGCCCCCCCGGCCCTGTCCCCATGAGGCAGAGCTGGGAAGCTGGGACAATGGCTTCTTTCTTCAGTATGGGTAGGTGTGGCTGGGGGAACCCCGGGGTGGGTGGGGGTAGGGGGTGGTGCTGAGTCACCCAGCCTGGCCAGGCCCCTGCACGTCAGCCCCTACCCCCACTAGGCTGGCCAGCAAGGCCCAGCCGGCTACCTCTAGGCTTCTAAGGCCGAATCACAAATTTTCCCCAGCCTAGCCCAGCCCCAAACTCCCGCCCCAGGACCAAGCCCTGTGGCTCTTGTGCCAATTTCCCTCCCCTGGGTGATTCTCCAAGCTGAACTGGTCTCAGAACCTTTGCACTGGCTGCTCTTCTGCCCTTCCCTTTCCCCACAACTCCCTCCCTCCCCTCCTCCTTCAGGTCTCAGCTCTGCTCACAGCAGCACCCACGGCCATCCCCTTGTTCTCGCTCTTCTCCTCCCTAGCGTGTTCCACCAGCTAGTGTTATCAATTCTGCGGTTCTATCTCACACATGCTCCGTCGCCCCCATGGGGATTTTCGGGCTGTCTATTTTTGCATCCACAGCACCTAGATCAGGGCCTGGCACCCAGCAGGTACAAAAATGTTGGCTGAATGAAGTTAGTTCCCAGGCTCACAGGAGACATAAAGTGACTCAAACAACCAGAGCTCTCGGCTTCCTACTGGGCTGTGGGCCTTTCCCAAAGCAAAAATTCGCCCCCTGAAGAACTAGACATGGGAAAAAGAAGAGCAAATGCTGGTGTTCTTCCTTCCAGCCTCCCACAGCACCACCTGGCACGTTTTAGATTCTGTGTGGTCATCTGGTTTAGTGCCTGCACTCTCCCCACCCAAAGGACTCTCTCAAGGGGCACGTGGGGGGGTGTCCTGAAATGAAGGTGTCATTCCAGGGCAGGGCAGCACTGCCTTTGTCCACAGAGGCTGTGTGTGTGTGTGTGTGTGTGTGTGTGTGTACACGAGGGAGTTCACACGTGGCTACAGTTTGGGCAAAGAACCCAGGAAGCCCACCACCACCCTCAGCCCCCTGCCACAGTGGCGCAGGCTCACCTGGTGAACCGGACCTTGCAGATGTTGCACTCGTAAGGCTTCTCACCGGTGTGCGTCCGGATATGCCGCGGCAGCTTGCCAGCGCCCTGGATGACCTTCTCACAGATGGGGCACTTCTGGAAGGCCTTGGCCCGGATCTTCTTCTCCACCTTCTGCGACCACGCTGGGTAGACGTCACTCTCATGGGTACTGCTGAAGTACTTCAGGTAGTAGTCCACGACCCCCTTGTCGTCTGCCCTTGATTCCTCATCACTGTCCCCCGCTGCTGCCGACCCCGCCCGGCCCACCGACGACATCATCTGCTGTAGCAGGGTGCTGGCCGCAAGCCCGTCTGCATCAGTCCCTTCGCCGTCCTCACCCTCAGCTGTTCCCGACAGGAAGCCGGGAGAGTCTCCTGGCTCCGGGGCTGCCTCTGACAGTGAGGCTACCTCCTCCTCCCCACCCCGGCCATAGTGACCGTTCTGCGTGGCAGCAGCCGTTGGGGCCACGGGGGGTGGAAAGAGGCCCCCGGTTGGGTTGTCCTCATCCCGCTCTGGCCACAGGCCCGGGTTGCTGTCGCCCTCGTCTCCATCCCCAGCTGGAGGCCGTTCAGCCGGGGGGCCAGGCCCATAGAAGTCCAAGCCATTGCAGTCACCGGCAGCCACAGCAGCCACAGCGGCGGCCATGGCCTCCTTGGTGGCATCCAGGTCATCATCGGATGGGCCAAAGGCAGACCATGGGAAGTTTGCGGCGGCGGCAGCTGCAGAGGGGGGCAGACTGTTCATGGGGTTACTCTGGAAGAACTCGAGGTACTCCTTGGCGCGGAGGAGATTTCGCTGATCAATTTGATCTACCATGTCCAGCTGCCCGGTGTCGGTGCCCACATCAGCTGCCAGGATCTGCCTGTCCAGGAGATCAGCGCAGACGTGGCTCACAGCAGGGATCTCCAACAGTCGGGCGGCACTGAGGATGTCACCCACGTTGGCTGTGCTGACAGTCAGCGTGGCCGTATAGGCAAAGTCCATGAGGGCCGTGAGCGCCTCGGCACTGACAAAGTCGATCTCGTACACGTTCTGCTGGTCTACCACAGCGCCCGACGTGAACAGCTTCTTGAAGTACTGGCTACAGGCTGCCAGCACTGAGCGGTGTGTGGGAAACTCTCGGCCCTCCACCAGGATCACCACGTCACACAGCAGGCCTTGCGTCCGCTGCTCGTTGAGCCCACTCAGAATGTCACTGCTGTGGTCGGGGAACGGAATCCCAATGGGGCCGTCCACGCCGCCAGCCATCTTCTGCGCCGAGACCTGTAGCACCAAGGAAGAAGGGGTGGTTGAGTATGGGGGGACACCACCAGGGTTTGAGACCCACGGAGTAGTGCCCCACCTTGCCCTCCCAGCCTCAGTTTCCCCAGGTGTGCACCAGGGCAGTCCATATCTGGTTCTGCATTGGACTGCAGAATGTGAGATTGTGCTGGCAAAACCCACTGTGGGTGCTTAAGAGATGAAGGTTGGCACCCACCCCTCCGCCAGAGGGCTCACAGAAGTGCCCATCCAAAGGGCAATTTGTGGTGATGAAGGAACATATAGTAGGTGCTCGAAAAAAGCCCCGACACAGGCTGTTTCTTAGTGACTCTTAGCTCAGCCTTCTACCCACACCCTCCCTAGGAGGCCACGGTGGTGATCTTCCCAAGGCTCCTACGGTGTGCTGTCATGCCTAGCCCCCTGCATTCCCACAGGCAGCACCGTCTCTACTGCAGAAATGAGAAGACAAGGCTCAGGGAGAGCAACCCGTGTGCCCAAGGCCCCATAGCAGTACCCCAGCTAAATCCAGGGCGTCTGACCTGAGGGCTAGTACGCAGCTAGCCTGGCCGTCTATCCCCACCAGGCCTCTCTGACACATAGTGCAGCCTCAGGGCGAGATCTAGTTCTCTTGGGGTGCTCTTGAGACAGTAGGCAGGGGCAAGGCAGAGATACAGAAATCCAGCTGGTGTCACTGGGACTATGGGTTTGCCTTGGCACAGTATGGCAATGACTCTGAAGGACAAACCCCTTTCTGTCCCACTGGAGCCCCCAGGACTCAGCATGGCCCTGCGAGGGAGTAACGGGGGAAACCAGGCTACCACCTGACACTCCTTTCCCCTGCCACCCCGGCCAACTCTGTCAAGGAGAAGCCTCCTGCCTGCCCAGCCCTCTCCAATTTTCAGCACCTGTCTCCACTGTGCAGCCAGGACAAGGCCCTGTCAATTTCCAGGCCTCAATCTCCCCATCTGTCAAATGGGCAGAGGCCGTTGGAAGAGCCAGGCCACTGAGAACTGTCTGTCCCACCCCTCTCCCCACCCCTCCTTTTTTCCGCCTTCTCCTGGGCTGTGACTCATCCACCCACTGGGCGCTTGTGCAACCCTCTGGCTCCTGTCCCCACCCCTCCACCCTCTCTGGGGAGCCCCCGGCTGTCCCAAGCCACCCAACACAACCCACATTCCTCCAGGCCCAACCAGTCAGCTCTTGGGCCAGAGCTCCTGGAAGGCAGACAACAAGCCAAGTTGGGCCTTCCTTAGCCTCCCAAGGACCCCAGGACATACCCCCCACCCCCTCCCAGCCAAGTGGCCCAGCCCAGCACAAGGCCAGGACAGGACTGTGCAGATCCAAGGCCGCCCAGCCAAGAGTGGGATTCAGGTGGTCAGCCTGGCAAGTGAGCCCGGGGTTGGTGCAGCCCAGCACAAGGCCAGGACGGGACTGTGCTGACCCAGGGCCACCCTGGGAGTGGGGTCCAGGTCTTTGGGCTGACACAGAGGCCTGTGTGCAGCAGGGCAGGTAGGCAGGCACTACACTTCCCAGGATGTCTCTCTAAGGCCTGCCCTCTTTCCCAAAGACTGCACCAGCTGCTCCACTCCCGGCGGCGGCTCACCCCTGTTCCGTCAGCCCTCAGTGGGCGGGGGGGCGCACGAACGCACATGCAAGGAGTCGGGGGTCAGCTCAGCTGTGGCTGCTGGGAGCAGGAGGATGGAGGTCGACCCCATCTGAGGCTCCCATCTGAGGCTCGGCCATCGAAGAGCTCCCTGTGGCAGCTTCCACCCCCTGCTACCATCTGCCGTCTGGCCCCTGGCTCTATGGAGTAAGTGGGCAGATGGGGCTCTGGATCAGACGGGCCTTGGCCCCTCCTCATCTGCCCCTCCCCATCCAGGCCACTAATGCAACAAGATGGCTACCCTGGCCCTGCTTGCCATTGTCCCCCAGGTGCCTCTAAGTTCCCCTTGGACCTTGAGCTGTCTCCAGCTGCCTCAAGGTTGGGACCTGAAATAGTTCAGGTGACTCACCCCCACCCATGACCACCCTCCCATGAGCAACTGAGAGCACCAGGCCAGGGGGCTGGCACAGCCCTACTTCAAGTGTTAAGATGCCCAGGCCTCCACTTTGCCGGAAGCCAACCAGCTGGAAAGGAGCAAGCTTGGGCTCTAAGCCTGACATGGGGCACTGGTCTCCACCAGCTGGGTATAGTGGGCCACGTGCAAAGGACCTGAGTGTCCATGTCCCTGTCCCCTCCCAGAAGGAGACTCTATTTCTCCAGATAACCATCAGACTCCTTCCTCAAAGGGCAAGGTCTAGGGATGTGCCAGCTGAGAAAAGTCCTCATGAGAGAAGCAGGATCCCCCATTTTACAGATGAGAAAACCAAGGCTAAGAGACTTATGGAATCCCACCCAAGGGTACTATCAAGGTTGATCCATGGGTTCTGGGGTCCAAGAGCTGATAAGAGGTGAGAGGCTGGCTCCCCACCCACCCTTGCCCTGGAAACTAAACTGGCTCTGCAGACACCTAACCCACATTCTCCCCAGGAACACATCCCTCCTGCCTGCCAGGCCCAGGCCCAGCACCCCCACCTGGGCCTCTCAAGGCTCTCTCTCTAATAAGAAGGTGGGCACCACCTAAGCCTATTAGGTGGGAAAAGGAATAGGGCTGAGCCCTCTTGGTGGGTCAGGTGGGGCCTGGAAGTAAAACACCCACTGTGTGCCCTGGCACCAGACACCTAGCAAGTACCCCATAAGTAGCAGTTTCCTTGGTAGTGGCAAGCCAACAAAACTCTTCCAGGAAGCCCCTTCCCCTCAACAGCCAGTGCTAGGATCCCCTGAGCTCAGGCCCACACCCACCTGTGTTCATCACAACTCCATCCCCCAGATCACCTGCCCTGGGGCCTCTGAGTTGATTTGGCAGGCCTAGGGGCGGGCCTTGGTAGGCTCCTCCTGAGCGAGAGGTGGGGTGCCCTCCTCCCTATGGGCCACTCATAGGCCCTTCTGCTGGGCCCTCCCTTGGGTGGCGCATAGTAGGAACACAGCATTCAACCAGATGAAAGCTACAGCTGTTGAGAACCCACACCCAGCCCCACCCACTGCTAGCCGACACACACAGGACCATGGGACAGTGCTGGTCCCACCTCCCATCTAACCTAGGATCACTTGCTGGAGCTTCTTTCCAAGGAGGCAGGACCCAGGCTGGCTTTCAGTCCTCCATGGGGGCCTCCTCTGTACCTGGGAATTTTCAGAAGCTAACCAGGCACCTTCATTTCATCCTCTCCACTATAAAACTCTGGCCTTACAGATGAGAGGCTTGGAGAGATGGCCAGACCAGCTGGTGGGGATTCAGACTCTCTGACCTGAAGCAGCCTGAGCTGATGCCACTCAACTGCTAGGCCACCAGGGTGAGGTCAAGAATGCCTTGACCTGGTCCCAGAAGCAGCAGGTGTCACCCAGGAAGGACCCTGAGATCACAGGAAGGGTATGCTGGGCATTGGAACAGTAGAGGCAAAGGCCTGAAGGCAGGTACCTAGGAGAAGGGACCCAAGGAAGGAGTAGACTTTCCAAAGTCAGGCACAAGGTGAGGGTTGGGACTGGGCCTCCTCCTCCCACCCACACTACTCAGGTAATTGCCACCCAAAGTCGTTCTGGAGGAATGTCTAAGACAGGGACAGCTCCACAAGGGGTCAAGGCCCCTGTACCCACAAAGAATATGAAAAGAAACCAAAGAGACATTAAATACCAACTATGTGTCACACATGGGCAGCCCAGATCCAAACCCCAGCTCCTCCACTTCTGAGCTGGGTGACCTTGGGCAAGAGGGAGCGCCTCTCTGTGCCTGTTTCCTCAGGGGTCATGACAGTGGCAAGGGGGCTGGGGGTTCTCTAAGTCCAGAGTCCTACTCTTACCCATTCAGCAAATGTTGCCTGGGGACCTACTGTGTGCTAGTGTGTCCCCAACAAGGCTGTTCACCTCTCCCCTTGTGGATGAGGGATTTTTTGAACTTCACCACCTACTGTGCCAAGGAAGTGGGTTGTGGTGTACAAGGAAGAAGCCAGGGGAGTGAAACCAGGCCCAGAGAGGGTGGGCAGCTGGCCCAAGGTCACACAGCAAGTCTGGTATCCAGGTTCAGCTGCCAGGCCCACGCCCGGCTGCCCCCGTCACCTCCCAGGCACACAGCCTGTGTTGCAAGGTTGGTCCTGACGGGTTACCCTACCCTGACTTGGTGCCAATCCCCGCCTGGCCCAATCTCTGGACAAGGGTTTAATGGGACAGGAATTCAGTGTCCCGATTGAGGGGGTGGGCACCAAAGGCTCAGGGTGACTGCTGGCTGCCCATCGCCAGCCCTCCCCCTGTCCTCACAGGCCTCCCTCTGGCCAGAAATCAGCAAACAGGCCCTCGGCCATTTTATGTGTCCATTTATTGCCCTAAATGGGGAGGGGCTTCCTGCCCCAGCCTTAAAGGGCCAGAGGCAGGAAGACTGCAAGCCCAGTGGGAAGTGTGTGTGTTGCGGGGGGTGAGGGTGAGGGGATGAGGTCATGGGGATCCTGCTGACCCCCAACTCATGGGTGGGGCTCGGGCTCACCCTGTTCCCACGCTGTGAGTGCTGTCATGCGCCAGGAAGTACAGCCCAAGACTGGGTTCCATGAGGAAGCCCCGGGAAGAGAGCCATTCAGGGTGAGGTGGAAGGAATGAGCTTCTCGTCACTGAAGTAAGCAAAGCCAGGATTCGAAGAATCCCATCACTGTCTACCCTGCCCTTGCTCAGGCTGCACCTGCTTACCCTACTTCTCCCAGATGCCCATGGGAGGTCTGGGCGACCTCTAGGAGTCCTGCTTCTCTCTGCCTCCAGACCTCTCCCTCCCTCCCCTGAGGCCTGCTTGTCACCTGGAGCGCTGGCACAACCCCCACCTCCACCCCCAGCCTGAGTAGGTGGAGGGCTCTGCCTGGAAACTGCAAAGGGGTACTCAGCCTCTTGCCTGAGTAGGTAGGGGCCCACTGGGGCCCCAGTGTCCTGTGCCCATAAATCTGGCCCGTTCCCTCCTATCGAACATATCCCAATGGGAGATGGGACCAGGCCTTGTTTTCCAGTTAAACCAGAAAGATGTGGGTGGGGATGCTTCTACTCAGTGGCCGTCCACAGCCTGCTGGGAGGACAGATGGAGGGGCTGGTCCTTTGGCCACGCTCCTAAGGAGTGCCAGATTCTCCAGGTGGCACCTGCACTTTGGTGCTCCAAGCTTGGGCCTCGGGCCCTAAGGGCAACAGAGGTCTGATCTCGATCATCTCCACATCTGTTCTCACAGCTCTGGGAGGCAGGGTCTGTAATTGAGGCCCCATTTTACAGGTCAGAAAACTAAAGGAAAGTGACTCGCCCAGGTTTACACAGCAGAGCCAGATTTGAACACAGGCCACCTGGCTCCGTCCTGCCTAACTAGTCCTCCCAGGGCGCCTTCCCCTTCCCCCACACACTGCTCCCAGGTACCAGCAGGTGACTAAATCCCCCACCCTGGGGGCCTTGTGGCTGAGGACAGCTTATTCCCACACCCCCTCAGAGCTGCCTTATGATGGCCTAAAAAAGGGAGGCTTGCCAGAGGTCACCCAGGGCACCCAGGGCAGGGCTGGAGTCCAGCCAACACCTCTGAATTCAGGGGAGGGGCCCTGACCCCAAGGGGCACCAGCACAGGAGTGCAGGAGGGGCTCCCACAGACCCTGACACTGCACTGCAGTGGCTCAACAAACATTCCTGAGGATTCACTGAAGAAATCCTCACAATGACATTTCTAGGCTGAAGGTAATCTCCCCATTGTGCTGATGGGAAAATTCAAGGTGGCAGGGCAAAGTGACCTCCCTCAGCGGACCTCAGGTGGAGACAAGGGCCGGGCTGGGACTGAACCACAGTGGCCCCCACCCAAGCTTGTTCCTCTGGTCCCCCACTGCCTAGGGCTATTGCAGAGCAGTTCACGGTCTCTCAGGTACCCAGCCAGCACACACTCCAGCATAGTCCCTGCTGCACTCCGAGCAGACCTAGGTGTTTCCTCCACGAAAAGAAAGGAGAAAACAGGCAGATCTGCAGGCACCACCCAGAGGGACCCTACAACAAGCCCATGTTCCAGAGGAAGCAGGAGACAACACTTGGGCTTCAAGAAGCCAGAAGGCATATCCAAGGTCACGAAGCAAGTGCGCTGGTGCTGGAAAGCCCAGCAGCTACCCTCCTAGGACTGGCTCAGCTTCAGAGGGGCTGGCCCTGAGTCCTACCTTCTTGTGAGGTGACCTCCTCAGGTGTAATGGGTCATAAAACCCAGAGCCCTGCCCATCTCTGGTGGCCAAGGTGCCAAGGTGCAGGGCTGTGGCTTGGGGGCGGGGGAGCAAGAAAGGGCGTCAAAGGCCTTAAAGGTGCCTACCAGGGAAGGCTGGAAAACAGAGCTGTGGCTCATGCTGTGTGACCTTGGGTACCTCAGGCCCTCTCTGAGCCCCACTATTCTCTTTGGGTAAAGAGTTTAATAAGTCCCAGGGAGGCTCTATTTGGCCAACAGGCACCTGCTGTCAACCTCCTCGCCCTGTGGAAGACAGGTGGGCAGGTGTCCCTTGGGTAGGACACAGGGAGGACTTTGAACAAGGCCACAGGGGAAGGCAGACCACAGGGGTCAGGCACAGCTTTAGCTGGGCGACCTTGGGCTGCTCTCTGCTTCCCCCAGGCCTCAGTCTCCCCTGCCAAACAAGGCATCCACTCTGAGGTTTGCCTTAAGTCCTTGAGTTCCAGCACTCATGTTCAGTCTCCCCTCTAGGCCTCAGTTTCCTCAAATGTTGATGGGGACTACCACCAGCCTGACCCGGCTGTGGGTCAGAGGGCCCCAGGAAAGAAGGGAAGTAAAAAAGCAAACACAGGATTTGCTGCTGCCCTGGAACCTTCCCCACTGGACAAAGGCTGAGCTCTGCTGGGCCTCAATCTCCCACACAGAGAAAGGGATGCATCAACTCCCTGCAGCCACCCAGGCAGCTTCTCCCAGGGCCTCTGCTGAGAGTTGTGTGGCTCCTGGCACAGCCTGGGTGCTGACTGGCCACTAGGCAGCCAATCAGAATTGAACAATAAATACCCCCCCAAAGTGGCCCACGAATTAAAATTTCAGTGTCCCCGATGGCTCTTCTTTCTTCATTAGGCATGCGGATCCCAGGGCTTCGCTCTTCTAGCCATCGGCTCCTGCCGCACCCCCCCCCCCCCCCCCCGCTCTTATCCCCCAGGCTCTGGTCTCCACAGCGATGGCTGGCGGTAAACAGAGACCCGAACCCAGCTGATAAGTGCCTGGCAAGCTCTAGGGGGCATGGCCTAGGGGCCCCACCCAGGGTGGTCCTGGGGGGCAAAGTCCTCCCCCACCCCCGCCCTGGCCTGGAGCAGCAGGGCCCAGCCTGGACTATCAGGACCTCTCCCAAGACCAGCTCTGCCAATAGGAAGTAACTGGCTGGTCCTGGGGAGGCCCCCACCCCAGTGTGGGAGCGGCACACTCTGGGTTACGCCCTGGCCCTGTTGGGGGGGGGGGGGTTATGGAATCCTAGACGTCCTCTCCCTCTCTTAGGCCAACCTGCACATGGAGGCAGCTGGCAGGGAAAGGGGAAGCAAACCAGGCCTGCCACCCATGGGTGAGCCAGGTGGGCACACCCGGGGAAGGGGCGCCAACAGCTCTCTCACTTCCGCCACCTGGCTAGGGGGAAAGAGGAGTTGCCTGCCTCCCCCTTGCCGATCTCCCAACTGCTGGCTGCATTCCCCAAACATTTAGTAGGTGCCCACTGGGTGTCCCGGCCTGGGTGACAGTATTCTCTTGCTGCGGTCCACCAGGCTCCCCAGCAAGCGCGGGCAGTGCCTCCCAGAACCCGCAAAGGCCTGAGCCCAGGGATGCGGGGGGTGGGAGGACACCCAGCTCTAGCACTTGGCTCAGGCCCCTGCCTGGTTCCCAGGCCCCTCGCTGGGGAGGGAGGTAGAGTGAGAGAGGGAGCTAGATCCCACCAGGTCACCCCTCCTCTGCCCGGGCTCAGGGTTCGCACGTGGTGGTGGCGTCAAGGGAAAGGAGGGGGGTCCGGGCCAGAGGAGACAGGGTCACGCGCTTTGGGGGCGCGGGCAGTGCATAGGCGTGCTTTCTGCCCCCTTTCCCAGGGCCGGGGCAGTGCAGCCGCGCGGGCAGGCCGAGGGGCCAAGCCGGTCCCCCCACCCAGGGATGAGTCAGGCCCGGGCAGGAGCAGGAAGCGGCCCCCTCCCCCGCGCCGGCCGCAGCGCGCGGCCCCCGCCCCGGCCTGCGGGCCCCCGCCGCACCGCCCGAGCGGGGGGTTCCTACCTCCTTCCCAGGTCAGCGGCGAGGGGGCCCGGCCCCGGCGGCGGCGGTGGCGGCGGCTGGGCAGGCTTCCTCCGAGGGGCCAGGAGACGGCAGTGAGCCTGGCCCCGCGCCACCCCCCGCCGCCGGCGGCCAATCCCCACCCGGACTGGGGGGAGGGTGATGCAAATTACCCCGGATCTGGGTCCGCCCGCCCGCCTCCCCCACGCCCGGGCCCGGCCTGCAGTAGGCCGCGCATCCCCGGGCTCGCCTGCGCCGCGCGGCCGCCACGGCCGCCGCCCTCCCCGGGGAACACCGAGTGGGTGACCCCCCCCTCACCGGGGCAGGGGGCCGAGGGGGGGGCTGGGGACGGTTACACAACCAGGCAGGGAGGGGCCCCGGGGCGGGAAGGGGGCCGGCCCGCGGGCCGCGCAGCCGGAAGCCGGGGACAGCCACCGGCCCCCGGCGAGGGGAGCCTGGCTTCAGGCCCCGCCCCGGAGCCTGCTGGGTCTGCCCCAGCACCGCACCGCGCGATCCACCAGCGTCCATTGGCTCGCCGGCCCGCCGCTCACCGCCCCTCCTCCGCACCGCCCCTACTCGCGGGCCGCGGACGGCCGCCGCCGCCACGCATCCTGGGACTTGTAGTATGAGCCGCCTGCCGTCTACCTACCGCAAGTGGCAGGAAGACTACGACGCCCAGAAGACCCTGCGGGCATGCCCGCCCACCCGGACACCCCACCCCTCCCCCCTCCTCAGCAAAGCCCCCCTCCCTGTTTTTCAGCCCCCTCCCCCCCGTACCCCATGGAGCTCAATCCTGGCCAACTCCAACGTATAGACGCAGCACGGAATAGGCCCCTGGGCCGAGGAGAGCGCCCCCAGTACTCAGCAACAAACTTAGCACGCGACGCGCCCCCCTTCTCCCCACGCCGGCTCCCCCCACCCTCAATGCAGCCCCGCTTCCCCTCCCCCGCTCTCCGCGCGCCTGGGAGCCCCGAAAAGCCATGCACCCGGGATTGTGGGGGGAGGCGGTTGGCGCACAAGCCCATGCACTTCGCCCCCAATTTCCCATCCCGGTGGCGCCCCCTCCCCGGGCTCGGGATCCCGGGCGCCTGGAGCCTCCAAGCAGCTGCCAACCACCCCCTCCTCTTAAACTTGCGGAACGTCCCTGGGTCCTCGGATCTCCCCTTCCCGAGAGGGCAGGGGTGGGCGCAGAGCCCCCGGCTTGTCCCCACCCTGTACCCTGTGCTAGGGGCCGCGCCTGGCGCTGACTTACCTCGCGGGGCCGGGCCGGGGCCGGGCCGGGCCGGGGCGCACGGGGCCGGGGCCCGGAGTTCGGACTACGCTCTTCAGCCGCTCGCCTCCGGGGTCCGCGTCTCGCTCTCTCCCTCGCTCGCCCTCCCCTCGTCTCTCCCTCGCTCCGGCGGCGGCGGCGTCACTGCCCCTACAGTAACTGTACAGTACAGCCAAAGCCCCGTATGATGCTCGCGACTCCCTTCCTGGTTTCTCCGAGGGCAAGAGGGGTCCTCCCTTGTCTTAAAGGTGCCGCAGCCGCCGGCCCCCCCCCCCGCCCAGCCCGCACCACCCCCCCGGCTTCGGAGGCCAGAACAGGCTCGGCAGGTCCCCTCTTGCCACGTCTCTGCCCTCCCGTGGGGTTTCGCCCGCTGCGCCGGGGAGACCGGGTTGTTATTAGGTTTTGTCAAGTTGGGGGGGGTCCAGCCCGCCCCTAGCGCGCCCCCCCCTCCTCTGACCTCTCCGCCCCACTGCGCGGCGCCGTGCCAGCTTGCCAGCTTATCTGGCCCCAGAGCTCCCCGGGGCGCGGGGGGAGCGGGCCCCCCGGGGTGGAGGGGGTGGGGGCCTCCAGATAAACAGGCCCCCAGCCTCTGCGCAGGGGAGGGTGCGGGGGGGGGGCGCGGGCTTTGCCCCCGACGCCTGGGGCGTGGCAGGCTGGCAGCGGGGGTGGGGAGGGCTGTGCGCACTGCTAGGACGGACACGGGCGTGGGTCGCGGCTGCCCGGGCAGCTGGGGTGGAGTGGGGGGCGCCAGGGTGGGGATTCTGGGCCGGCCCCTGGCCCTCCCCGGGCCTCGTTTTGTCCAACCGTAGAAGGTACCCGGGGCGGGCTTTGGGGTGACAGCTCGTGTCCGCCGGGCTCCCAGGTCCCTAAATGAAATAGTCAACCTGCCCGCCCGCGATTATATAAAGGAGTCGCCTCCGCCCGCTGCGCCAGAGGCGTAGCGGGGGAAAGGGTTGGCGAGGGGCGGGTTGGACGGTTGTTTTCCAGGCTTTCCGAGTTCCCCCACCCAACTGCGGGCTGCTGGGCGGGACAGGGACCCGGCACCGGACGCCTGGGTCCTGCGTGCCGCTCTCGAAAGGGTCTGCGTCGCTCCGGAGGGGCGGAGGTGGGGAGTGGGGAGGCGTTGGCTCAGCCAACTTTTTTTTCCCCTATTTCTCCCACTTCCTCCCCGGTCGTGGGAGAGGTCTGGCGGGGGAGGGGTAGGGGTAGGAGGGGACAGCGGTGAGAACAGTCTGACCCGGCCTCGCCGCTGCCCAATACACACAGTAGGCGCCTGAGGAAGGGCTGGCTGTTGTGATCAGCAGCTTGGGGGGCTTCAGGCCTCAGTTTCCCTTTCCTCGTTCTCTTGGACTGAGCGGGTTAGCACCTGCTTTATAGCTGACGTTTACTGAGCGCTTCTCAAGTGGCTAGCTCTGTCCGGGATTCCTTTACATCCATTCTAACATCTAATCGCATTATCATTATCATTAGTTATTTTTATTAGTTATTAGCATTATTACCACCATTACCTTACAGGCAGGAAACTTCCACTACCATAGGTGCAATGGACCCAGTCTTACTTTCTCTGACTTCAAAGCTCCCCCCCCCACCCCACCCAGCACTTTATTGCCTCTTCACACAACATGTTAAAAGCGCCTTTAAACTCCCAAACAGGTTGAAATGGCTTTTGTAATAATTTGGCTTCAAGGGGACTCCTATGAGGCCCCCAGAGGAGAAGTAATAGCCCCGCGACTGGAACCCTTAAACTCACCCCAATTAGGTGGGAAGGAACTGAGGGAGGGGCCGGCGGATACAGGGAGCGGGTGGAACTGAAGGACTTTGCTCTAACGACCCTGCCTGGCATGTAAGTCCTGCTTCCTTCCTTAAACCACCCTGCTATCACCCTTGGGACTAAAAGGGCCAAGTAGAAACACTATTTGCAGGTCTCAGGATTGTGCTTGGTCTCCAGCAGATAACCCAAGCTCAGGTCTTAGTCCCAAATGGTCTTACTCCCCTGCTACAAGCTTTTAGGAGTGGGTCAGTTTCCCCGGGACCACCACCCAACCTCAGGTGTCTTGCATTGGTTTTCCACATTTGATAACCTGACTCAGAAAGGGGAGGGAACTCCTGGGTAAAAATGGCACTGAATCCTGATTACGCTCTGGGGAAAAAGCAGGAGTCCTATGATTTCTACCTTACATTTGAGGAAACTGAGGCCCAGAGAGGGACCATGAGCAAGGATGTTGAAACCTGAATTGACCTGGCTCTGGACCCTGTCAGAGGGGCTTGGGGATGAGTCCTTCAGGAAAGGCCGGGATGGCATACCTCTACTTCATGCCCACTCCTGCCCCGGCAATTAAAACAAAATGAAGGAGGGAGGCAAAGATTTGTCCTGACACCCACACCTCAATCCCTACTCCCCGCCCCACCCCCACAAAATCAAGTGGATACTATTTTAAAACCTAGTAAAGTATAAAAGATTGATTTACTGTGTGACCTAGGGAAGGTTATTTAGCCTCTCTGATTCTCAATCTTTTGGAGAGTAACGGTAGAGACTTCCCAGGGTTGTGACAAGGGAGAAACAAGATGGTACATATAACATAGTTAAATAGCACAGTACATACAGGAGGGAAATCCTCAATACATAATAGATATGATTATGTTGTCATTGTTATTATTACTATTGTTGTCTGAGCAGAGACAACAATGAAAACAACATTTCCTAAGGTAAAAAATTCACACACACCCAAGGCATTTTGACCTCATCAGCAGACCCTATAAGATGCTTGGCTAAAGGTTCCTGGCATGTGTCAGGACCAGCTCCATCTTCGCAACAAAGCAATATAAAAGTTGACAACCACTTGACATTTGTCTCGAAACAGATTTATTCCAGGGTGAGTAGTAACTCCAGTTCTCATTTGCTGAGTTCCACTTCTGTGCGTTACTTTAGTCCATTTGTGTAGCACGGGTTATCATCCCTGATGTGCTGATGAAGACACAGAGGCTCAAAGAGAATAAGTAACCAAAGAAACACAGCATGCCAGTAGAAGAACTTGAATTTGAGTTATGTTGGCTACATCGCATATATAGTATTTTATAGTATTATATAGTATTTTATTACTTTATTTTATAAAGATTTTATTTATTTTTTAGAGAGGGGAGGGAGAAAGAGGGAGATAAATCAATGTGCAAGAGAGATGAATCATTTGGTGTGTTACCCCTTGCACACCCCCAACTAGGTATCTGGCCCCCAACTAGGGGCCTGGCCCACAACCCATGCATGTGCCCTGACTGGGAATTGAACCAGCAACCTTTCAGTTCACAGGCCAGCACCCAGTCCACTAAGCCACATCAGCCAGGACATATATAATATTTTAAACAGACAACCCCTGTTTATTCTTGTCACCATAAACAGGGGTTGCTTCTGGAGTAGTGAAATAGAGGGTATAGGGAGCAGCGTGAGAGAGCTTTGAATTTTGTATCATGCATGCATTACTTATGATAAAATGGAAAATATCTTTAAAGTAGCATTCCTTAACTTATGTGCTTCAAAGGTCACCATCAAGAAAATGAAAGAAAACCCCACGGAATAAGAGAAAATATTTGAAAATCATAGATCTAATAAGGGTATACTATTTAGAATATATAAAGAAATCTTGTTGCCTAACCCCTATGCTATATACCTGAAACTAATTCAAAATAATATAGACTGTAAACCATAATTGAAAAAATAAAATTAAAAAAAGAAACCTTGGACTTGACAATAAAAACACAACCAAAACATTTTTTAAGCTTTTATTTATTTTTAAAGAAAGGGGAAGGGAAGGAGAAAGAGAGGGAAAGAAACATCAATGTGTGGTTGCCCTTTGCATGCCCCCTACTGGGGACCTGGCCCACAACCCAGGCATGCGTCCTGAGTAGGAATTGAACCCAAGACCCTTTGCTTCAGAGGCCCACGTTCAGTCCACTGAGCTACACCAGCTAAGGCACAACCAAAATTTTTTAAATGGGCAAAGGATTTGAGTAGACTTTTTTCCCCAAAAATGCAAGTAGCCAGTAAAGCTCATAAAAAGTTGCCCAACATCCTCAGTCACTAGGGAAATGCAAATCAAACCAGGAGGAGACACCACTTCCACCCTACTAAGGCAGCTGGAATAAAAAAGATAGACACTAACAAGTGTTGGTGAAGACAGGGAGGAGCTGGAGCCCTTGCACACAGCTAGTGGGAATGGAAAAATATGCAGGTGCTGTGGAAAACGATCTGGCGGTTCCTCAAAAGGTGAAACCTGGAAAGATCATCTGACCCAGCAATTCCACTCCTAGGTATCCACTAACTCGAGAGAAATGAAAACATCTGTCTGCACAAAACATGCATAGGGAACATGTATAAAGGACTCATGAACAAAGACAATGGGAAGGGGTGGGTAGGGCAGTGGAGAGTAATGGGGGGAAATGGGGACAACTGTAACTGAACAATAAAAAGAAGAAGAAAGAAAGAAAAAGAACTTTCTACATGACTATCCATAACAGTACTATTCACAATAGACAAAAATTAGAAACAGTCCAATGTCTGTTCATCAACAAATGAATATATAAACAGAATGTGGCCCATCCACACAGTGGAATATTACTCAGCCATGAAAAGGAATGAGGCGCCGACACTCACTACAACATGGGTGGACCTTGAAAACATCATGCTCAGTGAGAGAAGCCAGACACAAAAGCCACACAGCATGTGATTCCATTCATGTGGAATGTCCAGAACAGGCACATCCACAGAGACATGGCGTGGGTCAGTGGTTGCTAGGAAGCTGAAAGGTGTTGGGAGGGGAAATGGGGTGACTGCTATTGATCATGAAGTTTACTTTTGGGGTGATAACAATGTTCTGATGTTAGATGGCAGTGATGGTTGCACACAACATTGTGAATACACTACAAACCACTGAATTAGACACTTTAAAATGGTGGATTGTACAGCATACGAATTATATCTCAATTAAAAATTATATAAAACATTACTACTTTTTGACTGAGGAACATTTTGCAGCTTACAACACTCATATCTTCACTGTCTCATTTAATTTTCAAAATGCCTAAGCTATTTTAAGAGAATGCATCTAAGTTACTACAGAAGATCGCACAGATGCTGACGCTGAAGGTAGGTCTGAAACCCAGGTCTCCTGAGGTGGGTGTATTTGCTGCACACACACAGTCCTGCTTTTGTCATTTCACCCCCCATCAAAACCCTGAAGATGGGGGTAGTTTTTAAAGGTTTCAGCCCTGGCTGATGTAGCTCAGTGAATTGAGCACAGGCTGGGAACCAAAGGGTCACCGGTTTGATTCCCAGTCTGGGCACATGCCTGGGTTGTATACCAGGTTCCCTATGAGGGCCACATGAGAGGCAACCACACACTGATGTTATTCTCCCTCCCTTTATCCCTCCCTTCCCCTCTCTCTAAAAATAAATAAATAAAATTTTTAAAAAGATTGCTTTAAAAAAAGAAAGTTTTCAAACTTCTTGGATGATCCAGGTTGATTTCCCGAGAGTCCCTCCCTCATGGGGGGATCACCTGGGAGGAACTTTCAGTGGTCTCTGGGCAGGAGAGAGTTCACATTGCTCCAGACCTGGGGCTCCTAGCTGAGCTTGCAAGGGGGACCCTGCTATTTTCCTTCCCAGACTTCAGCACCCCCACAGTCTAAGAACTTTCAATGCTCCCATACATGCTGGTGTTTCTTAAAACCAGTTCTTTTGTTCTGATCCTACCGCCCAGGTTCCTCTCTGGGTCCAGCCCTCAGTGGCTGGTGCCACATCCCCTTCTCATGCTTACAGAGCAGCCACAGAACAAGGGCAAAGTGTCCTTGAGCACTTGGACCCCCATGTCTTTAGGGTTTTCAATGGGTATTGACAGTTCTCTCAACCATGACTGGAGAGGAGAGGGGGGAAGGGGCCTTTTCTGCCACTGTGGCTAAATTTGGGGCTAAAGGTCCAAGGGACTCACTGGGCAAGGTGTTAAAGGCGTTGGTACAAGGGCCTGGGGGAATCCTAGTTCATTGGCATTCCTGCAGGAAGTTCAGAGAAAGGGAGCTGGGGGATGAGTGTTCCAGTTTTGAAAAAGGGAGGGACACAGGCAGGTTCTAGAACCCAGAGATCACTGAGCTTGATGTGGACCCCATGATCATTCTAGAACATTCTGTTCAGCAGTTGGTCTGGCTAGGAGACCACATAGCCAGCCTTGTGCACCTCCTACAGGCTAGGTCCCTGATCTTCAGCTTACATTCTAGTGGAGGATAAAGATAATAAACAAAGAGACAAATAAAATAATTTCAGACAATTATCAGTGAGTGTAATGAAGGCAGTTAAACAGAGGAATTGAACAGACAGTGAGCAGGGCTTGGAGACTGTTTTTTTAATTTTAATTTTAATTTTTTTAATGAACATGTATCAAAAGATTTTATCTCACTCAATATTTATTTATTAATGAGGGGACCAATAAGATGCTACAAAAGGTTCAAAGGAAGATTCTAAGAACATATATAAGCAAATAAGAAATGCTGGAATGAATTTACAAACAGAAGCAAAATGTGACCATGCACATTTCATCTGTATTTCTGTGGGCAGGAATGATGGCCATTGTCACCATTTTCAGTTACACAACTGAAAAATGTCTCAGAGACCCCACAGAATCAGACATCTAGTTTTGTCAAGGGGCTAGTTCTCTTTTTTAAAAAAAAATGGTCACCAGGGACAATTCTTCAAGGAGCTGATATTTGAGCAGAGACCTGCACAAGAACCTGGGGACAGGTTCCCAGCTATGAGGAAGCAGGAGGGTAAAGGCCTGGAGTGGGACTGAGCTTAGTGACGGCAAATCAGTCAGAGGCCAGTGTGGCTGCAGCAGGGGACTCACAGGGCAGTGCACGTGCAGCTGCAGGCCTGGTAAGTGCTTTGGACTTTCTAAGAAGTGTCATGGAGTCAGCCTTGAAAAGGATGAACTCGCTGACACGACGTGGATGAACCTTGAGGACCTTACACTCTGTGAAATGAGCCAGTCACAGAATGACAATACCGTATGATTCTACTCACAAGGGGTCCCTAGAGGAGTCACATCCCCAGAGATAGGAAGTAGGTGGTGGAGCCAGGGGCGGGGAGAGGGGATGGTATTTCGTGTTTCATGGGGGCAGAGAGTCAGTTTGGGAAGATGAGAAAGTTCTGGAGATGGATGGTGGGGACGGCTGCACGACAGTGTGAGGGGACTTGATGCCAGTGAGTGGTGCACATAACAATGGATAAGCCCTGACTGGTGCAGCTTAGCTGGTCGGGCGTTGTGCCCCAAAGGGAAAGGTCTCTGGTTTGACTCTTGGTCGGGGCACACGCCTGGGCTGTGGGGCCGGTGTGCAGTCGGAGCGTGTGCGAGAGGCAGCTGACCAATGATCCTCTCACACATCTCTCCTCTCTTTTTACCTCTCTCCTAAAAAAAAAAAAAGTAAATAAATAAAATATTTTAAAAGTGGTTAAGATGGTGAATTTTATGTGTGATTTACCACAACAAAAAATTGGGGTTCTAATTTTTTTTAAGACTAAAAGAAAAGAAAAAAGAAACTGCATCAGGTTGGTGTTTTTTACTTGGCAAGTGAAGGCGCCAGGAAGAAAGGCACACACAGACGGCCTACCACCCACAGCTGCAGAGGCAAGTGGCTGCCCGCTCAGCCTCTGGCGTCAGACCCTTCAAATCCTGCTGTGACCACTTACAGGTGAATCGCTGGTTTTGTGGGCAGGAACTCTGCAGGTGGTAGATGTCCAATAAACCTGGAATTTGTGCACAGGTATAAAGCAGGCCAGGTGAGTTGCCGGAAGCCCCTCTGATTTTCCTTTTGGTAGATACCTCCTCCCATTCAGGCCCCTCCCAGGTCCTGGGGCTCTTTCCAAAATGTGCTCTCAGGCAGAGCCAGCACACCCTGGGGTGGCCAAACCAGGTGTGCAAGTATTGAAATCCTTCAGAGCTCCTTGGCAAATCTCAGCTGTACGGAGCATCTGAGTGCCACCCTGAGCCCTACCCTGGGACACCCTCTGAGCATCCCAGGAGAAATATTCCCTGAGAAGCAGACACTTTCTGCAGCCTCTGAACTCGCAGTGGTTGGGTGGATGCCAAGTCTTCCTGGGGGCTGGCACACCTCACTTCAGAGGCCACTCAGACTTGTCCAGAGGGTGGAAGAAGGCAGAGCTATTCTGGTGCCGCGGCCGTCCCTGACTGCAACAACAGCTCAGAATTCCCACCCGTGCAGTGGGCTCTTCCAGCCTGAAGCTGGCAGTTCCCATCTAGTTCTGGCCCCTTTCTCCATTTTTGCACTGTAATCTGGGACCCCCCGCCCCCGCCCCGCAACTTCCAGGAAAGACAGTGGTTCTCAGGGGACTCTCAGAACCTCAGGAGTGCTCCAAAGGTAGGGGGGCCAGCCTGCCTACCTTTGGGACCTGGCTCAAAGCTCTGTCCCCCACTACAATCTCTGTGACCTGACCCCACACTACAGGAATTTGCTGAGGGCAGTGGGTTGTCAGGACTGGGGGTGCTCCTGGCATCAAGTGGATGGAGGCCAGGGATGCTGCTCAGCACCTCACAGTGCCCAGGATGGCCCCACCCCAGAGAGTGATCCAGCCCCAAGCGTCCAAAGAACTCTGGCATGAGTCTAGCTTCAATCCTGCCTGCTGCAAACCATGCCTGCTTGCTTCCTCCCTCTCTGTGCTCCGCAGAGAAAGAAAGCTGCTGCTTGGGGGCCTCTGCACAGCCCAGCACTGGAGCCATTGGGCTGCCTTACCACCCCCCCTCCACCCCAGTGGCCTGTCTCCACTCTAGAGGGGCCCTGGCTTGCCATCTGTGCAGTGAGCCCTTACAGCCTGACGCTGGGTAACCAGTAGAGATGGCCCCTGGTTGCCTTCGCCCAGAGAGACCCCAAATGAACAAGGCCAGGATCATCCCATTGCTATTCATAAGATGGCATATCCTGGTGACACTCAGAATGGTGGGGACCCACAACCAGGAAAGGCAGTGGGAGAAGTGGATGGGGGAATGTGGAAGCATTTCTGGTCCGCCCGCCCCCCCGCACCCTTGGTCCTTTCTTTGTTCTTAAACCACTGAAATTTAAAAAGCAACTCCTCCTTCCCTCCCTCCATCCCACTGCCTGCCACGTGGGCTGGCCAGAGGAGTCCACGCTCTCTCCTTCTCTTTCCCCCTCTGCAGGCGGGCTGCTGCCAGGCAGTAGCTTCAGTTTCACTTTGGTGTCACCGGTTTCACTTTCAGGCCCAGGAGAGAAAGAAAAAAGGGGGGGGGGGGCAGGCTGTGTCAGGTGCAGCCTCCATCCACCCCAGTCCTGTCAGGGCCACTTACTTCCTTTCCTGACCTTCCTCTGGCCTGGGCATTCATGGAGTCAAGGTCAAGTTCGCTCTGCATGCCCTAGGTCGGGGCAAATAATCTCTTGGCTTTGGGCTCCTTTTCCTGTGCTCCATGCCCCTCATAAAAGTGGAGCTGAGAATCATGTAGAGGTGCTGGGAAGATCAAAGTCTTGCTGACCAGGGCCAGAGAATGTCAAGAACAGTCCCACAATGTCCCCAGTGGAAGGGGGCGGAGCAAGGTCCAAGGCAGAACAGGATGTCAGCTGCGTTTACCCAGCGAGGGACCCTTGGCCTAGAAACCACCAGGAAGGAGCTGCATGTGGGCTGAGTCTAGGGCCTGGGTTCCAGTGACAGTGCACCCTGAGGATGCCTGCTGTGGCTCGGGGCTCTGCGATCTGGCAGACCCGGGCTGGAAGCCCAACTGCTCTGCCAGCTTTCCAGCACACCTGCTCATCTCTGTGTTTTCACCTGTGTAATGGGTGTGGCCTTGCTCCCCTGCCCTACACTCACCCAGGCCCTACAGGACAGGGTCCACAGCCTGGTGGACAGATCCACTGCTGTCTAAGCCTGCCTGAGAGCCGCTTCAGGGCAGGAACCAGGCCCACTCATGTCTCTCCGCAGCACCCGGCTCAGGACCTGATTGAGGGCTAGCCAGACACCCTGGAGAGTCACCCTGAGGATGTCAATCACAGCCCCTGGGGGACAGTGAGTGTGTGTACCTACATGAGAGGGTGGGTTTTTTTTTGTTGTTGTTATTTTTAACTAATACCCTTCTTGAGATATCATTCCCATACTAGAAAGTTCACACACTCAAAGTTTGCAATTCAGTGCTTTTTAGCACATTCACAGCATTGTGTAACCATCACCACTGTCTAATTCCAGAACATTCTCATCGCCCCCAAAGAAGCCCTATCCCATCAGCAGTCACTCCCAGTCCCCCCTCCACAGCTCCTGGCAACCTGGAATCCATTTCCTGTCTCCATGGATTTGCCTGTCCTGGACATGTCACATGGATGGAGTCACACACTATGTGGCCTTTTGTGTCTGGCGTCTGTCACCGAGCGTTATGTGTCCAAGGTCCATCCATGTTGTAGCGAGTGTCAGCTCCACTTCTTTTCATGGCTGAGTGATACACCAGCGTGTGGATATTTTGTTAATTCATTCATCCGTTGATGGACACTTGGGTTGTTTCCAGTTTTGGCTACTGTGAATCATGCTGCTGTGAGGGCAGGCTTTAAGGTAACAAAACCAGGTGTTGATCAATGCACATCCACTCACAAAACAATGTACGGTGTTTTCCAGGGGCAAGAGGAGCATGACACCAGACCCAGCAGAGGCAGCATGGCACCAGACTCTCAGAGTCTCTGCTGGGCTCTGGGAAAACCCTATCCCACTTCCAACCAGGTTGGTCCCATTGTGAACCTGGGAATTCCAAACACAAGACTGAGAGGGCTTCCAGAAGCTCCACAGAAGGACCAGTAGGGCTGGGAACACGGCTTGGGAAAATGGCCCCACTCCTTTAAAGAGGAGGATCGCTGGGCTAGGGGTGGGCAGGCCAAAGGGAGAAGAGGGGAGGAGAAGGAAAGGGAGGGAACAGATGAGAAAATTGGGGAAGGGAGAGGAGAGACTGGGAGGGGAAGGAGGGCGGGGGAGAGGCGCCTCCAAATCCCAGGTGGGCAGGCGGCCTTCCCGCACCTGTGCCTCCCGCCTCCCCTTGGGCGGGGAGCCCCCTGGGCAGGGGAGGAGAAAGGGGAGTCTCACAGGATCCGATGCTGTCACCCCAGAGTCACTTCCTGCTCTTTAATGTGAGGGTGAAGACAGGAGACAGTGCACCTCGCACCTCGGGGTTTAGGCATCCCTCCCGCCCGTGGGAGGTGGGGCCGCCCCAGCCCCGCCCCCACGGAGCTTTACCCCACCCCGCCCCCCCTCGGGACCTCAGGCCACATCCTTGCTAACTCATCTCCTTGCCCCGGGGCTCTGAGCATCCCGGTGTAGTCCCCACCCTTTTGCGGGCCAGCCAGACCCCAAGAATTCTGATCCCAATAGCCCGCCCTCTCCCCCAGCTCAACTCCAGGGGCCTGTGCAGTCCCTGCAGGAGACTAAATCAGCTTCTCCTCCTGTGCTCACTGGCCTTTTGTGTGTTGCGTTTAGGGAGATGCCCTTTCACGTCCCCTACCCACTTTTTAATTGGGGTGATTGTCTCTTGGTCGCTAGGTCCTCCCAAAGAGGATTTGCAAGTATTTTCTCTCACTTTGTGGGGTGTCTTTTCACTCTCTTGTTGCACCCAAGGATTTTTTAAAAGACTTTATTTATTTATTTTTAGAGATAGGGGAAGGGAGGGAGAAAGAGGGAGAGAAACATTGATGTGTGAGAGATACATCCACCAGTTGCCTCTCCCATGCCCCCAGCTGGGGACCTGGCCCACAACCCAGGTATGTGCCCAGACTGGGAATTGAACTGGTGACCTTTCAGTTTGGTGACTGGCACTCAATCCACTGAGCCACACCAGTCAGGGCACACCCAAGTTTTAAATTTTGACTAAGTCCAAGTTCACCGTTTTTCTCATTTGCTGCTTACGCCTCTGTATCATGTTGAAGAGCCACCACCAAGTTTAAGGCCATGACACTAAGACTATGGGGGAAAGTTAGAGCAGTAGCTGTGATGAGGGCTTACCTTGGCATTTCGAAGGGGAGAACGTTTGTCCTGAGCCTGAGTTTTGAACAGGAATTGCAGTAGAATGCAAGAGAGTACCTTCTACAACTGGGAATAGCAGGTGCAAAGACAGGAAGGCAATAGTAAGTGAAAGACTTGTCCCTCCCCCTCCCTCTCCTTCTCCCCAAGGACCCCTGGGCAGCCCCTACCCCACCCTGGGTCCCCACAGAAGAGGGGAGGAGATCTGAGTAATGGGGGAGGCCACTACTGGGAGGACGGCAAACGCCAGCCTTCCCCTTTAGTCTGTGATAACCTCTTTGGCAGAGCAGGGAGCTGATGCCCACAGGGGTGTGACTTCCCTGAAGCTGCAGAGCCAGGGGGTGACTGTGATGCTAGTCCAGGCAGCCTAGCTCCCAGCTCCTGCTGCCTGGGGTGGGTAACATGGGGGAGGAGATGGGGCTTTTGGCTGAGTCCCTCTCTCACCTGAGGCCTCTCTCTGGCTCTTCAGGTGCTTCTCTCTGGGCCTCCCTCTGTCCCTTGGGAAGCCCAGGCAGAAACCTGAAACTCAGGCCTCCGTTCAGGCTGCCATGAGGCCCAGGCCTCTCCCTTCCAACCTCCTTCCTCCTCCAGAGCCTCCCTGTTGTTTCCATGGGGACTGCAGAACAAGCAGGTCCTCCACCTACCTGGCCTGTGGTTCAAGGTTTGGCCTCCAGCCTCAGGTGGCCTGCCTGGGCCCAGCTCATACACCTGGTCAGCTATCAGCCCAGAGGTGCAGGGTGGGGGGCTGAAGGCCCCACTGGCTTTGGACTCTGTTCCCCTTCCTCACACCCACTCCACCTCAGACCCAGCTTTCTGGGAAACTCTGTCACAGCTTCCTCTGAACCCTGTTAACCTGCGAGTGCAGAGCCGGAGAGGGAGGCCCAGTTCTGTCTCCCCGACCTAAGACTTCCTGTCCTGCTCAGCACTCACCTCCTCCCCCACGGCCAGCTGAACGCAGTCTCCCAACTGCCCAGCTTGGAGAAGGTTCTGGGCTGTCCCTGCCCACAACCTCCTGCCACACGGTGTCCTAGGCTCTAGACACAGAAAGCCCAGTGGTTTCTAGCAGGGCTGACCCAGACACACACAAGCCAGGGGCTGACTTCTGCCACTGGGTGACCGTGTCCTCCTACAGCATCACATTTGAAAAGGCTTTTGGGCTAAACCAGGCATTCTCTCCTGAGCACTGTGGACATTGGGCCGGGCCATTTTCTATATAGAGCTATCCCCGGCACTGTGGGGTGTTGAGCAACATCCCTGGCCCCACCCACCTGATGCCAGGAGCACCCCAAGTCGTGACAGCCACAGATGTCCCCAGATACCACCCAGTGTCCCTGGGTGGAGGGGGTAGGACTTACTCCCATTGAGACCCTGCGGGCTAACGACAGCTGGGAGAAGACAGAGTGCAGAAAGGATGCACATGCGGCAACGTATGTCACTAGAGATGTGGTGGGTCCAAACTGAGATGTGCTGTGAGGGCAAAACCTCTATTATAAACTTTGTAAAAAAGAAAAACAAAACAGCCCTGGCTGGTGTGGCTCAGTGGATTGAGTGCTGGCCTCTGAGCCAAGAGGTTGCTGGTTCTATTCCCAGTCAGGGCACATGCCTGGGTGGCAGGCCAGGTCCCAAGTAGGGGGAACAGGAGAGGCAACCACACATTGATGTTTCTCTCCTTCTCTTTCTCCCTCCTTTCTCTTCTCTAAAAATAAATACATAAATAAATAAATAAATAAATAAATAAAATCTTTATTAAAAAGGTGAGAACTTATTCTTAAAAACAAATAAAATACCATAGTAGTTTTCATATGGATTTCAGGGTGAAAGTGGTTATATCTTGGCTCTGTTGGGTTAAATAAAGCACACCATCAAATTACCTTCATGTTTCTTTTCCTGTTGCAATTGCTAGAAAATTGAAATTGCTGAGACCCCAGCCTGGAATCGGCCTACAGGTTCTGTAGCGCTTTTTTTCTCATGATTTGCCCCACTCTGCCCTACTCTGTAACATTTGTGATGCTCACAGAAGAAAATGCAACCCATCCAGGGGCTGGGCTGAATGAGTCTGAGAATTCGACAGGCTGAAGGTGGTGGTGGTGGTGGGGGCGTCACTTAATAAATCAACTATTTGGATAGATCGAGCCTGTCACATCTAATGGAGCCGAGGGATGTGTCATTCCGTGGATCACCCCTGGGCTGTTGCAGTGACTACTCATGGCTGCAAGGCACAAGCACCACAGAAAGGGACCATGTGGGGGACCCAGGGGATAGTACATGTAAAGTGCTATAGTGTAAATAGCCATGTAAAGTGCTGCTGAGCTGCACTCCTGCATCGACAACGCACTTGAGATTTTCTTCTTGCAAACCAAGCACCAAAACCCCCATGTAGAACTAAATAAACAAAAGAACACCCATTATGCAAGATTCTAAAGCTCACCATTTGTTTCCCGATTTTTTACTTTTGGACAGAGGTCACACAGAGGGGTGCTGAGGGTCACAGGTGTTGCCACGTCCACACACCTTCCCTAACACGGTGGTTGTGTCATCTCTCGTACTTGGCTGTCCCAGGGTTTTATTTATTTTTTATTTTACTTATTTATAGAGAGGGGAAGGGAAAGAGAAAGGGAAACATCAGTGTGTGGTTACCTCTTGTGTGCCCCACACTGGGGAGCTGGCCTGCAACCCAGGCATGTGCCCTGACTGGGAATTGAACCAATGACCCTTTGGTTTGCAGGCTAGCACTCAATCCACTAATCCACACTAGCCAGGGCTGTCCCGGGTTTTTAAAGAACAGCCATGAGGAATCTCAACACAGGCATACAAAACACTTGTTCACTCCTGAGAACCAGGGCAGAGTCCTGATGACTTCTGCCCGGACCCCTACATATCAGGAGGCCCCAAAACCAAGGGCAGTCATGAGTTCTATGAAAGAGCTCGCCCTCCTGCAACAGAGAACTTAATGACTACATTGTTGGGATGGGGTGCAGGCCCCAGGTCTTCGGCCACCTGCGGCCAGGCAGTTGGGAACAGTCAGGCCTGGGCTGGAACTGCAGTGGCTGTGGTGTTGAATCAGAGGGTGCCCAAGTCTGGGGTTGTTCCCAGGGAAAAGGGGGCAAGACACCCAGAAACCCAGCTGGCAGCGGCCTAGACACACTCTGGTGTGATCCCCACTTTCTAGGAGCCTGGTTCTAATGCAGAGCAGGAAGAGAAAGCTTGTTTCTCTCTAGACCTTCACAGAAGCACCAAGGGATCCTGGCAAAAGTAACAGTACAGCATAGAGTGCAGAGAGGCCTGTGTCGTTGCAGGTCGGGGGCCTTGCAGGCAGCACCTAGACCTGTCAATGCCCATGGAGGGACCCACTTTCAAACCATCCCCCTCCACTCCCTGAACCCCACTCCTAGCTCCCTTCCATCCCCCATCAATGTGGTCTATTACTTCTTGTAAATGGCAGCTGGTTCCACACCAACGGGGGCCTGAGGTGTACAGGGCAGGCCCAAAGATGTGACTGTCTGTGACCAGCACCAGGCAGCCTCGGGCCAAGACTGAACTGCAGGTCCCACGTCAGGGCCCCTTTCCCCCTTCTGGGGACAGCCCTGAGGGAGCTGGGATACTCACAGAGCAACACCTTTGTTAACTTTTGGTGACCTTTTTCTTCTTTTCTAAGTCAGGTGAGACTCGGGGGGGAAAACCATGAAGTGGCGGAACCCTGGAAAACTGGTTGAAAGAACCAACTAGTCTTATCTTTGGTGACCACAGGAAAAAAACATGGGTGACTAGGCAGGTCTCCCTAAAGAAGGGTCTAGCAGTTCCCATGGGGCCACAAGCCCCTGCCCTCTGTGGCACCTTCTCCAGAAAGCCGGGAACAGCTTGGATCGCACCAGGCCAGGGCCCGCTCAGAGGGCCCTTCCCCTGAGATCCGCCAGATAAGTATCAGCTTGTTTCACGCCATCAGGAAGTATTGAGGGGGCGGCTGACAGCTTTAACATCTTCAGTTTGGAGGAGGGGAGCCTGGCCTCCCCCACTTCCTACTGTCTAAGCCCTGAAGACAGAGGCTGGCCACCCCACCAGACATGGGAACTGGGACAACCTCCTGCCACTGTTTTATTTACAGCCAGCTACGAAAGAACAGTTCAAGGGCCCAGAAGAGTGACGTGCCCTGGGTGGTCACTCTTGGTTCACTCCAGGCGAGCAGAGTTGACTGAGGGTGCCACCCGCCCACATCTGCAGGCGAGGGGAGCACAGGCCTTATCTACTGGATCGGCTGGGGGTTTCAACCACACCAACAGCTTGGAAACCCAACACTTCCTTTCCACTGAGTCGAGTGGCAGCTCGGCTGCCACTGTGAAGGCTTGAACTGACTGCTCCTAAGGCACAGGAGAGGACCAGGACCCCTTTGGGGCAGGCCACTCTGCTGACAACAGGCAGGGTTGCCTGTTCCAGGCTGCATGACAGGAGGCGGCAGTGGCCGGGGGAAAGTGGACCTCATGACAACCAACCGGCTGGCCGTTCTTTGGGGCTGCCGAGGAGCACCTTTCAGGGGGCAGGTGTCAGGCAAGGGGATGACACACAGAAATGCAAGGCAGTGCTTCCTGTTTTGTTGAAACATGCCAATGTCCTGGGGTTCCCTCTGAGGCTTCATCCCTTTGCAAAAAGGGCAAAGCCAGTTCCTGACGCCACCCGACCCCAATTTCTCTGTGGCCTGGTTGGCTGGAGGCGAGGGCTGCTTCAAGGGATGCTGCTCTTCCTGGGGTGGGACCGGAGGCTGACACCCAAAGAACAAATGGAACAAGTACAATGGGCTTGGTTTGCTTTTTCTTTCCCTGTTTTGTTTTGTGTTTTTAAACCTAGGTAAGCAGGTTCTGAGAGACAACATGGGCAGTGTCACCCTTCCCCAGAGAGCAGAGGGCCCTCGGCCGGGACAGGTGGAAGAGGAAGTGAATGTGCCGCCTGTGCCTGTGCATGTCGTCTCCTCCAGGCTCGGCAGGAGAGGGAGGGGAGGAGCCAGTCTGTCCTGGGCGGGAAGGGCAAGTAGACGGGACTCGGACAGGTCGCCTGCTGGACCCATCACACAGCAGTACGCGTAGGCGTGCTGGGCTGGTTCAGACGCAGCGTTTTACACAACCAGCCAGCAAAATCCACTTCTTCCACCTCGGACCGTTTGATGAAGCCATGGTTCTGAAAGGGAAGAAGAGGTGTTGTGAACAGCCGGGTGTCTGCAGGGAGGGGGAAGAGACCAGGCTTCTGCTCAGACCTGGCAGGCCACCCGACTAAAACCCCAAAACCAAAAGAGAAAAGTCCTCCAGCGCAGGGGGACACACTCGGGACTGGGAGAGAAAGCAAACCCAGAGCAGGGAGGTGCCGTGCCCGAAGCCACCCGGATGTAGCACAGGGTCTCTGGGGAAAAGGAGGCTGCCACAAGCCCCCTGGAACCCGTGTCTCTGCCTCAGTACTACTGACACTGGGGCCGGGTGAGTCCCTGTGGGGGGCTGCCCTGGGTACTTTGAAATGGCAACCAGCATGTCTGGCCCCCACCCACTCAATGACAGGAGTATCCCTAGTCGTGATGACCACAGATGTCAACAGACATGACCTAGTACCCCCTGCAGGCAGAGTCGCTCCAGATGAGACCATATGATCTGGAACGGAACTGCCTGTGAGGACACAAGTTCTTGCAAGTCCCATCCAGTATGGCTGCCCCCAGCCACAAAAGGCTCCTGGGACCTTTCAATATGGCTGGTGAGGCTGAAAGACAGGTTTGTGCATCCATTTGTTTTAAGTAATTTAATTTAGATAGCCACCCATGGCTGGGGGTCCCAGCAGGAACAGCAGAACACTAGACCTTTCTGGTTCTGGGCTGGGTAGGGTGAATGGAGGCTTCTCTGACCAGGGTGAACCTGAGGGGCAGCCCAGGGCAGGAGGGCAG
Source organism: Phyllostomus hastatus (assembly GCF_019186645.2). NCBI lineage: Eukaryota > Metazoa > Chordata > Mammalia > Chiroptera > Phyllostomidae > Phyllostomus > Phyllostomus hastatus. Next base: position 2,513,062 of record NW_025333640.1, on the reverse strand, counting down.
GGCCCTGGAGTCCATGGAGGGGTCTAGTCTTCCCATGTGACATCAAGACCCCGACTGCTACCTGTATTTTTTAATTTATTTTTTAAAAATCCCCCTGGCTGGCATAGCTCAGTGGATTGAGCGCGGGCTGCGAACCAAAGTGTCGCAGGTTCCATTCCCAGTCACGGCACATGTTGGGTTGCAGTCCATGGCCCCCAGCAACCGCACATTGATGTTTCTCTTTCTCCTTCCCTTCCCTCTCTAAAAATAAATAAATAAAAAGTCTTAAAAAAAAAAAAAAAAGACACTGTGAATGCACAGTAAATGTTAAAAAAAAATTCCCTCTAAAAATGAATGAATGAATGAATGAATGAATAAATAAAATAAATCCTGCTCTGGCTGGTGTGGCTCAGTGGGTTAAACATCGGCCTGCAAACCATACGGTCACTGGTTTGATTCCCAGTCAGGGCACATGCCTGGGTTGTGGGCCAGGTCTCCACTAGGGGACACATGAGACGCAACCACACATTGATCGATGTTTCTCTCCCTCTCTTTCTTCCACTCTTCCCCTGTCTAAAAATACATAAATAAAATCTTTACAAAATAAATAAAAAATCCTCACCCGAGGATATACTTTTTAGAGAGATAGGCAGAGAGAAAGAGAGAAAGAGAGAAAGACTGATCAGTTGCCTCCCATTCAGTTGACTGGATACAGAACCTATAACCTAGTTATGTGCCCAGACTGGGAATCAAACCCATAACCTTTTGGTGTATGGGATGATGCTCCAATCAGCTGAGGCACCTTGCCAGGGCCCCAACTGCTGCCCGCGTCTTATGTAAGCTGGGGGCAGGCAAGACCACCCTCGTCTTCCTGAAGGTTGGTCCAGGTTTGGGTGAAAAGCCAAACAAGGGAACAGAACTCCTGTGGTCTCTAGAGCAACAGGAGCAGTGGTGCAAAGTTAGCCCCCAACAGCCACGAGTCTTCCTCAGGCACAGAAAGACCTGGAAGGCTGCCCTGCACAGTGCGAATGGGAAAGCTGGGGAGGGAGAAGCACTAAGCACTAGCAGGGATTTAAAGATAAACGTGTTTCTCTATTTCGTGTTTGCATCTTTTAGAGTGGCCGTGGGTTTCCTGTATCACGCACACCCTTCCCATACAGTGCTCCTGGTTAGGCTTCCTATCCTGACCATGGCAAACAGTGACTACAACCGGGACATCGTCTGTCGCCACAACTAATAGCACAGTGGGATTAGACGAGGTGCCAGGCCTTCTCAGAGGAGGTGCTGCAGGCAAGCCTGAAGAGGGACAGGAAGCATCCCCTAGGGAGAAGCAGAATCCTGTGCAAAGGTCTTGAGAGGGGAAGGTGAGTTTCAGTGGCCACCTTGGTTTTCAAGGACATTGAATGGCATGGGACATGAAAGGAAGGCACCAACTCTATGACCTCCCTGACCTGCGGGAGACTTGACAAGCCCACAGTGGCCCAGGGGACTTAGAGCCCATCATTTTCCAGAAACAATCCCACCCAGGCATGGCTCAAGTCCTTATGTTCCCCTAAGGGCTGAGAGGGCAGAGACCGCTCTGGATCATTCCCACTGTGGACAAGGAGCTCACAGGGGTCCTCCAGCACCCCAAGACAAAAGCTAGGTCAGGAGGCCTGGCCAGGGTTTTCCTTTCCTGGGAGCCCTGGGTGGCAGCCTGCGCCCCCAGTGATCCCAAAATCTGCATCACTCACCATGAGCATCTTCAGATCTGCTCGCTCGGCTGGGTTCTTAATGAGGCTGGGCGTTCCATGAGGTGGGACAAGATGGAGCATGGGGAGACAAGACAGAGCAGTTATTTTTTGGCCATGGGACTTGCTGTCACTCTGCTGCCTAGTCGCCAGGGGCGAGGGCTCCAGCACTGCCCTGTGGTGTAAGGGCAGGACGCCTTGGGCAGGGAAGGGCAGGGGTCTGAAGCCAGGACAAGACGGAAAGGGGACGAAGGTGGGGAAACCCCCAGCTGCTGCTAAGTCAGAGGCCCAGCAGCAGCCACAGCTCCGTTTCCAGTAAAACCCCCAAGCCTGGGAGTCCGATCATCAAAATGGAACTTTTTCCTCCAGAAAAGCAGAACTGCCTAAACACAGCTGCTCAAAGCAGCTTGTGGTGAATGGTAGTTCTTCAAACACAGAGAAAACCTTGCATGGATATAACAATGTTCACAAGGATAAAGGATAACTGGATCTGGCCCACACGGCATTGGCCAGAGGTCATACCAAAGGCCAGTAGCACCTTCACCCCCTGGTAGGTTTGCAGCTGCGAGTTATGCAGTCCCCAGATGGCAGCCAGCCCTGGCAGGCTGGATGGCTCTAAAGGTAAGTGGGGTGACCCTGGCCCCTCCCTCCTGGTCTCTGGCCCAAGGCCCTTTTCAGAGGGTGGGATCACCCAGAACAGATGACCACTTCCCAGAATCTGGCTAGAAAGGCTTGTTTAGAAGCTGGTGGGCAGCAGGACTTGAGGGTCTAGGGGAGTGTGCTCGAAGAAGGTGAGAACAGCTTTACTTCCAAAGTGCCCGTGATGCCGGTTCACTCCAGGAGGAGGGATGAGGTGGGGATGGCAGCTGAACACAGTGACTTAGCAGCCTTGGAAAGGGAATCTGGGCTCTCAGGTGACCACAGGTGTCCCACCGGATGCTGCCATCCACCCAGCAGTCCTGAGTAGTAGGCTTGGAAGAGGGGCCTGGGTGGGGGCCGGTAAGGAAGGGCACATCTAGGTTGATGGCTGGGAGTGTTGGTGGCCTGCCCATTCCAGGAGGCAGGTGAACTTGAGGGCCTGGCACCCAGCCCTGCCCACCCAAGACTGCACTGGAGGCTGTGGCACCTCACCATTTATTCACAAACTCCTGGAAGTCTTGGGTGAAGACACCACTGGGCAGCTTAGGAGGAGGCTGTGGGAGAGAACAGACAGGCGGGAGTCAGATGCCCACGATGACCCTAGGGTTGCAGAGTGGACTTCCCAGCGCTGTGCGTGAGGGCAGCATGGCACTCAGGGACCCTCAGGACACACCTCTCCCAGCACTGCCCCTTCACCCTGCTAGAGGTGGAGGGGGCACCCATCTCCTCTGCCAGCAGCTTCCCGGCAGGATACCAGCTCTGGCAGCCAGATTGGACTCTCCCAGGGTTTTCTTTGGAAAGCTCTCATTTGGGGGTCACACTGGTTCCACAGCGAAGGAGAGAAGGGCCCCCCTCATTTTACAGATGAGAGTGCTCTTACACTGTCTGAGCCGCCCACCTCTGTGGGTGTCTTTTTTTTTTTTTTAATTCTCACCCAAGAAAATTATTTTTTATTCTTCTAGAGAAAGGGGAAAGGAAGGTATGGAGAGATAGCAGGGGAGGTGGGGGGGGGGCAGAGAGAGAGAGACAGAGACACACTGATGTAAAAGAGAAACACCTATTGGTTGCCTTCCTGTAGGCCCCTGACCAGGGAGTCAAACCCTCAGCTTGGGCATGTGCCCTCACTAGGAATTGAACCCGTGACATTTGGTCTACAAGATGACTCTACAGCTAAGTGAGCTGCACCAGCCATGGTCTGTGGGTGTCTTGAATGAGATGTGGGTCTGAACCAAGAGGACAGCTAGTTACAGGGTTTTGGGCCTGAAAGCTGGGGAAGCCTAAGGAGCCTGGCCTGCCACACACGTCCCAGGGTGGGGACAGTCATGGGCAGGGTCAGGCCCCTGTCCGAGAGGCGGTGGGCAGAGACCATCCGAGTGAAACCCACAGGGCCTCCTCCTCAGTCCCAGGACCCAGCTGTCCCACTCAGGGTGGGAGGTGCTCACTGGATGGCACTGTCAGGTACAGGCAGAGCTGTGTCGCCAGTTACCCCGCCCTGTTCTGTCTCCACTGAAGGCTTGCCTTGACACTCAGCCCTAGGCCAAGCCCCCCACCACAGGCAGCCTGGCCGCCCTATTTCTCTGCCCTGGCTCAGAGGGCCACTGAAAACACAGGTCAGCCCAGCAGCCCGAGGGAGATGACCAGACCTCGCCAAGAGGGAGGCTTCAGGGTCAGGCCCTGAGCTACCCCTTCCCAGGTGCAGACCTCTAAGGGGGCTGCTTCCATCTTTAGGCCTTGGTTTACTTGTCAGTACAATGGGACTATTCACACCACCTTTCTAGGTGTTCTGTGCCTCCTTCCCAGAGAGGAGGGGACACCCTGACTTTCCCCAAGGAAGTGGGACTCTTTATACCCAGACTCCAAGGGGCTCAGAGAAAGAGATGCTGGGTGACAGCGATCTGGGAGCAGCCCAGCTCCTTGGCCCAAACCCTTGGTACTGGCCTTGGAGGGGGCTGCAGTGGGAATTCGAGCTTCATCTCTATGAACACAAAAACATGTCCCTCGGGGAGGGATGGATCTCTGCAGTATGGCCAGAAGTAAGGCCATGCATTTTTACACCTGATAACCTTCTATTGAAAAAGAACGTCTCCACTCTGGCTGGTGTGGCTCAGTGGACTGAGTCCTGGCTTACGAACCAAAGGGTAGCAGATTCGATTCCCAGTCTGGGCACATGCCTGGGTTGCAGGCCAGGTGCCCAGCTCGGGGCACACAAGAGGCAACCACACATTGATGTTTCTACCTCCCTTCCCCTCTCTAAAAATAAATAAAATCTTGTTAAAAAAAAAAAAAAAAAAAAGAAAGAAAGAAAGAAAACGGTCTCTGACTCTCTCCACGGACCCTTCCCCAACAAAATCTAGTCTATATGTCCTCCTCTTTTTGGGAATGCATTCCCGTAGGAACAGCGTCATTCTGTCAGCATGAAGACATGCTTTATAGTACCCACCTCATTCACAATATAGTCCAGCAGTTCGAAGATAGCCATAGCTGGCCGGCTGTCCATCCCATGACCTGCGCAGGGGAGAAACAGAAATGGGGGTGAGATGGGCAAGTGGCCAGTGTCTTTCCGCTGGGCATTAAGGTCTGAGCATGTGGAATAAGCCAGGTACTCTTCTGCCCACACTGGCCTGAACTGGGGAAGGCTCCCCTGGCCTGGCTACTAAGTTTACTTTCTAGGAAAGTAACTTCACTCCTAATGAATTAAAAAACAAAATAAAGCACCAAAATGAACAGGAGCATTGCCTGAGCAGTCAGACATTTGGCATGGCGCTGTGTCCAGGTGGTGCCAACGTCACAACCTTGTGCTCAGCGGCACAAAGGTGCAGGGTGCGGTGGTGGTGGCTTGCTGACTGTAAGTCGTGTGGCCTCATATGGAGCTTCAGGTGTAGACAGCCAATAGCCTCAGACACACCCCAGGATGAGTGGTGGGCTGGGGGTAGCTGACCTGTCCTAGACTCAGCTGGCGAGGTCTGGGTTTGGCATTTGGACTTTTGCCTTCTGTCCTGTCCTGAAATGAGCACAAGGGCTGGAGGAGGTGCTGGCAGGCCAAGGAGGCTGAGCGTGACCCACTTCTCTCAGCTGGGAAGGGGCTGGAGAAGAACACCAAGGAGGCCATTAGGGAGTTGGACTGGGAGGCACAGAGGCAAAGCCTGAGGACACCGATGGGGGCAAGATTCTCCTGTAGAGGAAATCAAAACACCCTGGCAGTCTGACTGTGGCCCCAGTAAAGGGGAAAGTCGGGATCTGAAAATACTGTGAACATCATCATCTGACAGTGTCCGTCCCTTAATGGTGAACGGACACAAAACATGGTCCATCCATACAAAGGAATCTTATTTGGCCATGAAAAGGAGGGAAGCACTGTCTTGGCTGGTGTGGCTCAGTGGATTGAACACCAGCCTGCGAACCAATGGGTCACCAGTTTGATTCCCAGTCAGGGCACATGCCTGGGTTGTAGGCCAGGTCTCCAGTGGGGGCTGCATGAGAGGCAACCACACTGACGTTTATCTCCCTCTCTTTCTCCCTCCCTTCCCCTCTAAAAATAATAAATAAAATCTTTAAAAAATATATATGTATTTTTAAAAGGAATAAAGCACTGACACTTGCTACAACATGGATGAACCCTGAAAACAAGACACTCGCCCCGGCAATGTGGCTGAGTGGATTGAGCATTGGTCTGCAAAACTGAAAGGTCGCTGGTTCAATTCCTGGTCAGGACAAGAGGCATCTGATCAATGTCTCTTCCTCTCTTTCTTCCCCTTTCTCTAAAAATAAATAAGTAAAATCTTAAAAACGAAAGAATGAAAATACAATGCCCAGTGAAAAAAGCCAAACATAAAGGCTCATACACTGCATGACTCCACTTATGTGAGACGTCTGGAACACACTCAGAGACAGTAAGTAGACTTGTGGGTGCCAGGGCTGGAGTGGGGGTAGAAATGGGGTTTCCTTTTGGGGTGATGGAATGTTCTGGAATTAGATAGAGGTGATGGTTGGATAACTAATGAAGATATCAAAATCCACTGAGTTATATAACTATATGCTTGAAAAGAGGGAATCATATGCTACTGAATTCTATCTCAATAAAACTGTTATGAAACCAACTGAGCACAGTCCATTGCATGTGCTTTTGGACTCTCATTGAACTCGACTCCCTTCCTGTCAAGTGCTGTTCCCAGGTTACCACCTTATCTGTGTCCCACCCCCTTGTCCCTCCTTCAAAGTGATGGAAGCATCAGCCTGCACCCCTTAGCCCACTGCCTCCTAGGTAACCACCAAGAACTGTTTGGGAGCCCAGTGGCCCCCCAGCCTCCTGTCCCTTCCCTTGCTGTGCTGCCTGTGTGTCCAACAAACCATCCAAGGAAATTCTGAGTCAGGTTCCCTTCAATTTTGGGTCTTCCAGGAAGGCCTGGCCCAAACACAGCAGAACGTTCGGGGCAGCGGCTGGGCAGTGGGCATACAGACATCCACCGGCCTTTTGGCCTTTCTGTATGCTTGGATATTTTTGTGATAAAATGTTGAAAAAAACCAACCCAACCAGTGGCTTGGCTGAGGGGTTGGTTTCTAGATCCCACCAGCTGGTGACAACAGGTGCAGCTGTCCCGGATGGCACAGGTCAGGGGCGCTGCTTCCAGCACGTCCCTAGAAGCCTCGGGACCATCTGAGGACTGCTGACCACAGTTAGCATGACCCAGGGGACAGGTGGTGCCAAGAGGGGCCAGAGGAGAGGCAGCTGCCATCTTCCAACATGGCATTCCCTGCACAGGTCACTGCCCATCCAAACTGGAAGGGCCAGACTTAGGCCGTACCACTGATGGGGCGTCCGGGGGGTCTTGGGCGCGGTGAGATGCTGTGAGGCTCTCCTTCTGCCCCATCAACCATGGGCCGGCCAAATATGGCCTCCAGCTCCTTGGTATCCGGCGGGGGGATGGGGTACCTTCCGATGGACAACTCTACCAGGGACAGGCCCATGCTCCAGATGTCCGACTGCACCGAGTAGTGAGTGCCTTGCAACCGCTCCGGCTGTCGGGTAAGACAGAGGAAAGAAAGGTCCAGAGGGAGACAGGTGAACACTGCAACCTGAGGTGGCTCACTGGGCCGGGGTTGCATCTGAGTGTCTCTCTACTGCTCCCTCACAACCCCATCCTGACCGCTGCCACCCCTCCAGAGACCAGAGCAATTCTGTTTCCCCCTCCACCCACCTTGGGAGACAGAAGCTTCCATCCAGGACTGGAAGCAGCCCTTTAAACCCCACACAAACCCTTGGCACTTTTGGAAAAGGATGACTGGCCCAAGAAAGACAGAAATTTCAAGACTAGAGTCTTTTTAAAAAAAATTCCAAGACAAAATTCTCAGAATTTGCTCCAACAGTCACCCAGATGTGTCCTAAAATACCCGAGGGCTAATTTCTCGGCTCAGAAATTAACTGACTACTCTCCTTGACTGGATTTCTATGACCAGTGGGAAGGACCCAGGCAGGCATTCCCAGAGACAAACCTGAGGGAGAATACGGTGGAAATTAGAATTTTGCAAAGAAGAAATCCAGCAAAGAAAGAAGAAAGTATATCATGAAGACACACAGGCTTTTGGAAAAGCTTCTGGAAAATGGGGAAGAGTCAATGGGAGAGGGAGAAAGACATGGCGGGCAGTGTTAAAATGCCTCTTGGAGGACTTACAGACATGTAGGATCGCGTTCCCACGAAGGAGTTAGCCATGGAGTCGATGAGCTGCCCGCTCACCCCAAAATCACACAGCTTGATCTCTCCTCGGGAGTTGACGAGGATGTTAGATGGTTTCACATCTGAGGGCAGAGCCAGTGGGTGAGGTGTGGCTCAGGCCCCACCCACTGGCTCCAGCGGTGCGGGAGGGGTTCCTGTGCATCTTACCTCGGTGCATAATTTGGTGCTTTTCCCGGAGATATGCCAGGCCCCGGAGAACCTGCCAGGGAGCCACAGGGTAGGAGGTCAGCAGGGCAAGCACCATGTGGGGAAGCCTCCTTGGACAGGCCTATGGGCCAGATCTGAGCGGCAACAGAGCGTGGACCAGCTCAGGAAACTCATTTTCAGACAGACAAGCAAGAGAAGAAGCAAAGTGATGGCAGTGCCACCCGCACTGGTGGGTATAGATGCCGACTTCACTGATTCTCACACGGCCACCCACCTACTCATCCACCCATGTGGCAGCCACTGCCATCTCCTCCGTCTCCAGGGAGGGCTGAGGCCCACAGAAGCTGAGACAAGGCCTGACACACTATTAGTTAGGCTGTGCGTGTCCGGCTAGCCACCCTGCCTCACAAGCTGGACCCACCCAATACGCGTCATCTGTCGAGTGCTGTGGTGCCAAGGCTGTGCTGAGGACCTTCCCCAGACTGACTGGGTAAAGGGTGTGGCGGCCCTGTCACCAAGTCAGAGAGGAAACACTCAAGATATTGCTCTGGGGGATGCCAGGTGCCTGGTACCACACCACCAGGGTCCTGGCACCTATATGGGGCAGGAAAGCATTGTTCCTATTTTATGGGCAAAGGGATGCCCCTGTTCAGTACCACAGCTGGTGGAGACTGGCGTCAGCACTCTCTCTCTTTGCAGGAGGTGAGGTGACACATACCACCAGCCTCGTGGAGAGGGCAGGAACAAGAATAAAGCAGCCTAGCATGGGGCTAGGAGCGTATGCCCACTCCCAGTGCTGTGCTGGCCAGGGGAGTGGTGCCTGCACACTCACCGCAATGCTGACCTTCCCCAGGATCTCTTCTGGAATTCTCTTGGCTTCTTTCAATACCTGGTCCAGAGAGCCACCGTCCTGGGGGCAGCACAGGAGAGAGAAAGCAAGTGCTTTGAGCAGGTGGCCGGGTGGGGCTGCTGCAGAGACGAATCCCAGAGGGACACTCAAGTGACAGGTATAGAGACGCAGCATTTCCCTGGTGCCCGGAGAGCTGATGCCTGACTTTCTCCATGGGAAACAGGGGCCAGACCACAACTAAAGGCACCCCTTGGCCTCAGGACGGCACATCTAGTGCAGAAGTGGAAAGAGTACCTGCGTGTTCCTTGTGACTCAGCCATCCTGAGGTTGCCACGACAGCAGCAGGCCCAGCCACCAGGCCTGCAACTGAAACCACCTCAAGGGCGTATGAGATAGACCTATTTACTTCTGGGTTCTTGTCACAGCCCCAGTGGGACAGGGACTAAAAGCAAAGGTGATGCCCACAAGTGCCCACCATAGGAGAAAAGCAGCTAAGCAGACTGGCCTTTCCCCTGCCACACCCCCCACTTAGTTAGGAAGGGACCTGCTGTCTCAGGGGCACAGAGAACACCTGGGGATGATAGCTCTGCCCCTTTCCTTAGGTCTTGTTCTGTACTTGCCACCCTCATGCAGGGGATTGTCCTGTAAAGGACCTGACACAGGTCATCCCAGTTGATCCTCCCTACCGCACCCTGGGCGTAGCCCCTAATCCACCTGACAATGAGGAAATAACAGAAATAACAGTCTTGTGCAAGGCTGCCTGGCAACAAATCTGGAGACCAAAACTCAGGGTGTTGCTAGCGCTGGCTGGATGCCTCCTCAGAGGTGGGGCTCTGAGGATACGCCTGCCAGGCCCCCTAGGACTTTAGGTGGACGTGGCCAAATTCCAACCACGGGCCAGAGCCTGCCGTATTCTCCTCTGCGCTCCAGAGAGGAGAGTGGAGCCTAGGCTCAGAGGTTAAGCGAGGCCAGAATTTGAACTGGCGGACAGGTGGCCCCAGAGCCTGCGTCCCCTCTACTGCACTGCTCTAGGAGCCCCACAGGTGCCACTTCTTTGGGGTACCATCTGCTTCCCTTGGGGGTGAGGAGAAGCCTCTGAGATGCCCAGGTCTCCCCTCTCTGGCACTACAGCTGTGCTCGTGATGGAGAGATCCAGAAAACCCAATGCACTCTGAAGCCTTAAGAATGTGTGTGACTCTGTCAACAAGTAAGGGACCCAAATTTGTAGAGGGTGGGTGTGGCCGAGGAGGGACCCAGGAAGGTGAGCCTCCTCTGACCAGGGTGCCCAGCCCACTCCGCTCTACCTGCAGGGCGAGATGGAAATTCCTTCTATTCTTCTCATTTCTTGTTTTATCAATCAACCTTAAAAGAATTAAAAAAAATTTTTAAACTGTAATCCCTGTTCCTTAACACAGGTCCTTTCATTCCGAATTTTCACAGAGGTGCGTGACACTCACTGAGTAAGGACTTGCAGGGGACACCTCCAGGGAGGCTATGGTGGGCCAGGAGTCAGGCCAGGGTCTCAGGAGTTAACGCAAAGCATCTCTGTGAAGGACACTACTGCTTACTCTACAGGGTGTCCCCCTTGGCACTGGGAACCCTGGGCCAGGCCATTATCTGTAGGGGTTGCCCTGGATTCTGTGGAGTGTCGAACAGCATCCCGGACCTCCACCAGCATCTCCTTAGTTGTGACAATGTCCCCAGGCTCCCTGGTCTACACCTAAGAAGGTAACTCATTCACTCAAGTCACATGCACAGGATGTGGTGCAGGAGATGTCACAACTAGGTCTTTTTGACCCCAAATCTATCTTTATTCGTGACCATACAGTTTCATTTTGTGTGCATGTGTTTTAAATGTTCTTAAAATCTTACTTTTATCAAGCAGGTAGTACATGAACATGTATTTTTATAAAAGTTTAAGTGTAACTAAGTAACACTCTGATCCCCCAGTGATTCCACTTGCCCCCCTCCAAGTGTGACTAACAGTGTTCCAGATCCTTCTGCACATTTGCATACACATCCATATGCACAGAGAAAGAGAGTTTTAAATACATACGCAAGTGGGTTCATATCATGCATCTTTTCCCCGCTGGGGATTTTCTAATTTGGTTCACATGGGCGGACTTTGTTTCTACTGCAGAGCAGCCCAGTGGCATTCCCCCCCCCCCCCGTCCCCTACTGACGATGGGTTTGATTTTTCATTCTTACAGAAGTGGGGGCACATTCTTCAGTGGATTTGACTAGAGCCTCTCAGTGGTCAGTAAGCAGCTCCCCAGCTACTCTGCCCTGAGGTACCTGCTGTCCCCTGGGTCCATGCCTGAGTTTCTCCCATAACAGTCTCAGGCCACCCGGAAACTGCTAGCCCTGCTGTCCCCAAGCTCCAAAGGCCAATGCACTCTGGCTAGATGAGGCATAACGTTCTCTGCTGAATCTGGGCTTTATTATCAATGAGGGATCTTTTCTCAAAAGCTGCAGCCGGAACCTTCCCGAGGATAAATAAGAGCCAACTCCCACATGGCCCTGTGCAGACATGGAGCCTTGCCCTCCACCTGGGAACAGTTCCACAATGTGGGATACTGATCAGGTGGGATGTCACCATGGTGAAAAAAGAGAAATGAAAGTGACAGAGAAATATGGAAAACTGACCCCAGTGATGATGGTGATATTTACTCAACATCTAGTGTGAGCAGGGCCAGGGGAAGGCACTACCTCCACCTTTGGCTTGATGGGCAAGAAGGGGTGAGAATCCCATCCAGAGCCACGTGCTGAGAGGTGGGCAGTGGGGCTCAGGCCTGACCCCAGGGTGCTGTCTCCACCGCCATGTGGAGTGCCCCACAATGCGGCACAGGAACACACAAAGAAGAAATGTCCCACCAACAGGGAAAACCTACGCACATACGGATCAACTCTGGAGGGGTTTATTTGATGTGAAAATACTACAAGAAGTGGTGACAGCAAAGCCCCTTCATTGATCTGGAGTCATTTGCTCTCTTCCTACACTCCTCACCAAGCCCCCCTCTTTAAGCTCATCTCAATCCTGAAAACCAGTGGCCTCCTAGTTTCGTGCAGCATAACTCCAATCAGGAGAAAGCAGGGGAGAGCGCAGGCCTCGACTTAGCTTGTCTTTTGACTGAGGCATTATATAGTTGTTCTATCCTGGTATGCTTGGTACAAAAGTGAACCAAAAAATCCAACTAGGAACTTTTAAAGGATGAGCACGATAAATAAACACAATGGCTAGTACTCGCCCTCTGCCTCCTGGTAGCTTGGACTGCGTGCTGCTGAGGTGCAGACACCTAGTACTGGAAATTGATGTTTTACATTCACCAAGAACAGAACGGGGAGCAGAGAGGTGCCAGACTATGCCACTCCTCCTTTTATGCAAGGGAAGGAGGTGCCTTCAAATTCTCTCTCTCTTTTTAAAAAATATTTTATTTGTTTACTTTTAGAGACGGGAAAGGAGGAAGAGAGGGAGAAAACATCAGTGTGTGAGAGATATAGGTTGCCTCTCACAGGGCCCCCAACCAGAGACCTGGCCTGCAACCCAGGCATGTGCCCAGACTGGGAATTGAACCAGCGACCTTTCAGTTCACAGGCTGGTGCTCAGTCCACTGAACCACACCAGCCAGGGCTCAAATTCTCATGATGTTCAGGGAGAATAGGTAGGGGTGGCCAAGAGCACAGGAGAGGAGGGAAAAAGGAGGGAGGAGAGGAGGGGGAGAAGGGAGAGCAGGGAGGGGAGGAAGGAGGAGGGGCTGCAGTACAGAGGCTCCCCTCAGACCACAGAGTGACTTCCGTCCTTTCCCCTACTTGATTCTTGTCTACACAATGACTTTGCCCTACAGGCAGGCAGATAGGATCTCCCTCTCCCAGGTGAGGAATGGGGCTCCTGCAGGCCTGGTGGGGATCTCAGGCTGGGTACGGGCAAAGCACATGGGCAGTGCCTTCTAGCGGGCACTCCCTCCCAGCTGTCAGCCGTTACCCCATGAAGCCCGCTCACAATGCATTTGTGCAGGCACTTGCTCAAATTTGTTTCCTGCCTTCATTACAAAACTGTCACGGGTAGCACATTTGCAAGACATAACCGAAGCTGTCACTGAAGCTGTGGTCCCTAAAGCCATGCTGCATCCTGGTTTTGCAAGGGCTCTGCCAGGCTGGAGCCTGTCATCCAGCCAGGGAGCAGGCAGTCTGGGACCCATCAACTGGGCTCTGCAGAGGGTCGGAGGCATTTCCCCTCAAGGCCTTCAGCCCTGACCACTTCTGCTTTTGTTACACCCAATCCCACCCATTTTTGAGCTTCAAGACCAGAGTTTCTTAACCAGGGGGTGCAGCTGACTTCACTCTGGTGGTTTTAAAAAAAGATGGGTGCCTACACTCCACCCCAGAGCTTTTAATTCCACAGATCTGAGCTAGGTGCAAACCCAGGCTTTATCTTTAAAACAGCTCCTTGGCCCTGGCTGGGTATCTCAGTTGGTTAGAGTGTTGTCCTGATATACCACGGTCACGGGTTTGATGGCCAGGCAGGTCACATACAAGAAGCAACCAAAGAATGCCTAAGTAAGTGGAACGACAAATCAATGTCTGCCTCTGTGTCTCTCTCCCTTCTCTAAACACAAAATGAAATACCCCCAGCTCCTAAATGGTTGTACACATACTCTCTTTAGAAGGCACTTTGGAGACATTGATCAAAATTTCAATCACACGCACCCTTGGGCCCTACAGTTTGACTGGTACCACTTTATCCCTCAGGGATATTTGCTTCTGTGCAAGAACATTTGAGGCACCATCATTCTAAATGGGGCAGTGACTTCAGTGTCCACAAATAGAAGAGTTTAATAAATTCCCTTACAGGAATATGCGGGTGCCAGAACACTGGACAGTGGCAAAAAAGAGCCAGCCAGCTCCCCATACGCCGACAGGAAAGGATTTGTACCTTGTACCCAGAGAAGGAGGAAATTGGGAGGAGGGCGTCTGGTGTTTAAAAACGAAGGAAATCTATACCTATATGTTAACGCACCACTGACTAGCTCCAGGAGGACTGCCCTGGAAAGAGGTGCACTGTGGTCTCTAAGGACAGGACCCTGTCAAACACAGGCAGGAGACCTCCTTTCACAGGCCACCTTCTCATTCTATGTGAACCCTTTATCCTGTCGTATCTCCCTGGCTGTAAGCCCAGGTGGCTCTAGGGACAGTGGCTGGGCCCTGGTGCAGGGTGCCCCGTTGCACTCACCATGTGCTCCATGCAGATGCTAATCTCCCCGTCACTGTAGAAGGCCCCGTAGAAGCCCACGATGTACGGGGAGTTACACTCGTGCAGCACCTGCAGCTCACGGATGATCTGGTTCCGGATGGCCGGCTTGATCTCCAAGTGAATCAGCTGCAAGGAAATGAGGAGCAGGTTCAGGAGCAGGCTGCTGAGGGGCACTAGGGAGGGAGAGGGGGCACTTCGGCTCTCTGCCCTTGAGGTGCTCGTAACAGCATTAAAGATCAATCACCAATCCACTTACAGGTATCTATCTACCCAGGAGAACTGAAAGCACACATCCATGCACACACTTGTATGTGTTCATAGCAGTGATTCACAATTGCTAATATATGGAAGCAATACAAGTGTCCACCAACTGGTGAATGAACAAATGAAATGTGGTCCATCTAGGCAATGGAATATTACTCAACCCTGAAAAGGAGAAGCATGGACACTTGCTACAATGTGGATGGACCCTGAAAACATGCTCAGTGAGAGAAGCCAGACACAGAAGACCACAGAGCATAATTCCACTTATATGAATTGTCCAGAACAGGCAGATACAGGGACAGGAAGTGGATTTACAGTTGCCAGGGGCTGGGGCTTCTCTGGGGGTGATAGAAATGTTCTAAAATTGGTCCTGGTGATGGATGTGCAATGCTGTGAATATACTAAAAACACTGAATTATATACTCTAAAAGGGTAAATGTTCTAGTAAGTGAATTATATCTCAATAAAACTATTAAAAGCAAACAACAAACAAACCATCAACAGAGCAAACATTTTTCAGCTGGTCCAGGGGAAGCTCTGTTCCGAGGAGCTTTCTTCCCACCAAATCTTTTGAAGGGCTAGCCTTTCCTAGGACCCAGCCCAGGGAATGGAATGGCAGGGGACTACTTCACCTCTGCTCAGCCCCTCATTCAAGGGTGGGTTTCTCTGGAGCCCTTCCCACCTCCAGGCTAGAGACAGAAGCAGAGAGAGACTCTGGGCACTTCCCGAGGTTCCTAGCTGCCCTTCCACTTGAGTTCAAGCTCCCAGCCACGACTGTCACCAAATTCATTACATCTCAAAAGGTGAGAAATCAAAGGACCATCTGGAGACACTCAGAAAAGGCAGTGGACAAAATGCCAAGAGTAGCACTTAACTGCAAACCCTAAGCAAGCCAAGATCCACTGCCCAGCAAAACAGAGTGAAGGCTGTGGGTCCAGGTCCTGGCTTCTTCGAATCCTCGATGTATTGGCCATTGTGATGAGAAAAAGGGGTGATTTATACCCTTTAATCAGAGAGGCAGAGCCCATCACAGGTATCTGAAAATGACTGCCATCAACTCAACAGACATTTACATAGAGTTGGTTACAAGGGTCAGCGATGAGGAGACAGATGACAGAGATGACCCTGTTCAGAGACATGTCAGTAGGAAGTAGGAGAAGCAGATGACACAAGACCAGTTATGGTGGAGGTGCCCCAATGGCAGAATCATGGAGAGATAGCCCAGGACTCAGATGACTCAGGGGCCAGCACTCCAGAAAGAGGGACAAAGAGTTGGCTGTTTGAGGGCATAAAGGGGTGTGTATTGAGTTCGGGGGCAGGGGCAGCACAGGGTGTGTGTGGAGAGGTGCACCTGCTCATAGATCCATGCCAATGACCCTTGCAACCTTGAGAACTATGGCAGGTCCTAGAAGTAGGGTATCTGGTGGCCCGGCCACACCCAGGCAGTGACTTCTTAACTGGGGCCCTCCAGCTCTCAGGGCCCCTCAGGCACTTGCTTCTCGACCCAATCCAGTCCGCAGAGCCCAGCCCTGGCTATACTCCCTGGGACACTGCACACTCCCCATGGCCACCCCCAGGGCAGCAATCACACGAGAACTCCAGCACGCTCTCTCCTTCAGTGAGACTGCACCTGCGAGATGCCTGACATGTGTATGCACACATGCTTTGAAAAGATGAGATGCTGGATCTGAAAATGAAGCTTTGATGTTTTGCGTGGAAGGTGGGAGGCTGATGGATGGGCAATGCAGGGTGATGGAGACCTGTGCTGTCCGACAGAAATACACCATGAGCCACATATGTAATTTTAAAATCCTTTAGTTGCCATATTAATAAAGTAAAAAGAAACAGGTGAAATGAAGTTTTCAAGTCTTTTAACTCAATGCAACATATCAAAAAAATAATGATCTGCAATCAACATAAAAATATTAATGAGTTGTGGGTTTTTTTGGCACACATATAGCATGCCTTGATTCAAATGAAACTGCATTTCAGGGGCTCAGTAACCGTTCTCGACCAAGAACTTGAAAGGAGCCAGAGATGAATCAGTAGCAGGGGAGCGAGAATCCACCAGGCTTTTAAAGGAGAAGAGGAAGGGGTGGATGAAACCAGGCATAACTGGATGGGATCCCAGAGGTCCTGGAAGCCTGGAGTTGGGCGAATGTGAAACAAGACCCCAGGAAGTTAGAGGCTTTTGGGAAAGATGTGGTAAAGAGGGAACATAGGGGCTGTTGCTATGTGATCTATTTCACTGGGTCCATCATATGTGGGGCTTGTAAAGCAAAGCTTCTGGATCGAACAGGAGCCACCCCTAGGAGTAGGAATGGGAAGATAGGGGCATGTTTCTGAGCACATGTGCTTACAATCTGCCCTGATGATAACCCCGGGGGTGAGGGGTGGGGGTAGTAACTGCCCTCCCTGCACTGATGAGCAAGTTCAGGTTCTGAGACATTGAATTTCGTTCCCAGGGACACACAGCTGGTGAGCAGTCAGGTCAGGATTGGGCCTGAGTTCACAGATGGCCAGAGCCTATGCCCTTTCACCGCACCGTTCCAGGATCAGAATGGTGCTGGGAATTCAAACCAAACACCAAGCTTGTCTAGGAGTTTAAGGCAGTTTCTACAGCAGGATAGGAGATCTGAGCTAGGATCAGGGATGGGGGGTACAAACTAGCCCCCCATCAAGAGAGACAGTGATTCTGGAGGCAAAGCCCTGACAGCTTCCACAGGGTCAGGGTCAGCCACAAAGGTTCAAACCCAATTCAGGTAAGACCCAACCCAACTTTAGTTTTCTCACCTGTAAAATGAAGCGGTTGCTCCACTTATTTATTTGGTTGCTCCATTTACATGAGAACACGTGTCAAGGTTCTAGAGCTGGCTTTGACACAGAGCAATCACTTGAAAGATGGTAGCTAGTATTATTATGTGGCCTTGGGTGGGTCACATGACCTTCATTATAGAAGCAAGTGCACATTCCTCTGCTCTAAGTAGAGGGCGGGGTCGTCAAGGGAGCCATGCATGTGTAACAAACATGTGAAACTCTTTGAAGATCTCCCCTGGCCCAAGTCATCACACAGAGGTTTTGTTCCTAGGGCCCTCGGAAGGACGCACGAGTAGGAGAGCTGTGCTGAGTACAGAAAACATTCATGAACAAGCCTGACTGTAGAAATAGGCCGGTTTTCTTAGGGCCTTACCGAACTGGTCTTGCTGCTTCCCCAGCCCGCCCTACTGGTTAGGATGATCCTTTGCCAATTGCAGGGACTGGAGGGACGCTGGCCCACAGAGCAGGAGTGGTATGGGCGTCCAGGAGCTCCACCCAGCCTTCACCCTCACACCTGTGGGCAGGCCACCTTTGGAGATCTGATAATCCTACACACTCATAATGCGTGGAATTCATCCCAGTCTTCCTGGGAAATTCGTAATTCCAACCAGGATAGCAGAGAAAAGACTGAGGTCACTGTTTCTAAAAAAACCATTTTGTCTCATCAGTTTTGCCATGTACCCTCAGCTGAATAAAAGCAACAGACCTCCCAAGTGGACTGGCACTCCAGATGGGTTAAAAGGAGCCTCTGACCCCGAGAGACCAGTCCAGGGCTCGTGGGCCACAGGGAGTTACAGCCCAGAACCACCAATCGTCGAGACAGCCTTCTTGTTCAATGTATTCGCCAAACGCCTGCAACAACCCACACTGCTCTGACCCTGTGCTGGGAGGAGGAGGTTAAAGTCTATTGGGAACAAAACCTGAGGTCCTGACCCCCATTTTTTGGACCCTTAAAAAGAAGTTTATTTTGAAAGAATTAAAGCAGCACAGGAAAATTGCAAAAACAGCAGTCTCATGTGCTCTTCACTCAGCTCCCCCCAACAGCGACATCTTCCGAGACTAAAGGGCCATACCAGAAGCTGGCATTGGGACAGCACTGCTCCCTCAACTGCAGAACTCGTCTGTCTCCATTTTAAACTCCCAAGTCTTACTTTGCAGGCTGTCATAAAGCTGTAGACAGACTGCTGGGCTCACATTTATACAAGGCACACTGGGATGCCTGATACACCTCAGCTGGGCCAACAGAACCCCTGGGTCCCTAATATAAACTCTGACCAGAACTCTTCTCAAGTCCCCCCTTCCCACCACAGTCAGAACCTCACATCTGCCTTTTATTCCTGGTGCTTCAGGCAGTGGCAGACCAGAGACTTCTGGGGCTGCTCTGGTTTTGAAAAGGCTGCCTGCACTAAGGGGACAGAAATAGGTTTCGGGAGGGAGGGCAGTACTCTAGAGGCAGGAGAAATAGCTACAGAGTTAAATCTCAATGGAAACCAAGCACATCATTCCCAGGAAAGGCGGAACCTGTGCTGATCCACTGGGCCTAGGGTGGTCAGGTTTCTGAGAATACAATTGGGAAATGATGGGACAGTGGGCTTCCAGGAAGAGGTGGCTTTCTAAGTCTAAAAGAACATGACTGTACGAACTAAGCAATTTATCAACACGAAGTTCCCTCAGTTATGTGTTTAGGAGTCTATGTCCCCAGAAGGTCACACCCTCCTCTTCTCACTCCCTACATCTCCCAGGAGTTATTCCCGCATGTTTAGTGGGACATTGCATTGGGCACCCAGATGAGGGAGGCTTGGGACTTCTCAGAGCCAAGGTTTGTACTAAAGAGTAGGTTGATGGTTAACTTAATGTGTCCCCAGTATCCAGCTGTCTGGTCAAACACAAGTCTAGATGTCACTGGGAAGGTATTTTTTTTAGATGTATTTTAATGTGGAAATCCTAAGGATCCAAGAAAAGCAGGTGACTCTCCTATAAGTGGGCAGCCTCATCCAATCAGTCCAAGGCTCAAAGACAGAGGTCATTCTGCCTCCAGTGGCCTTCAGACTTGAGCTGCAACAACAGCTCTTTCCTGGGTCTCCAGCCTGCTGACCTGCCCTGCACATTTCACACTTGCCATGATCAAACAAGCCAGTCCCTTAAAATGCCTCCCCCCACCCCATCTCCACACCCTTGTGGTCCTGCTTATCTGCAGAACTCTGACTCGTACAGGTGGTTTAGTTACCCCACTGCCCAGGGACCATCGCAGCGAAGGCCCTGTCCTGGGCCTGCAGTCCTTTCTCCTGGTTGTGAATTCAGGGTGACACCAGTTCTAAGGGGACTTGAATGTCCTCCCTTCTTTCCGAAAACTCCACTCACTTTCTGGGAATCTGAATTTAAGCCGTCCCCAAAGACAGAAGTCAGTGATGGAAGGGAAGAGCTGCTTGGGCAAGCCGGCATTGCCACATTCTAACTGGAAGCCAAGCTCATTTTCCGGAACGAGAACCCACCGCTGATGGGAGGGCTTCTGAGCCCAGGAGCCAGTCAGAAGGCAGAGGCTGGTACCTTTCAAACTGCTCTCCCGTTTCTAGGGGGACCTGCCCCCACCACATGCCGCCCACAGAGCATGGGGACAGAATGCCTGCTTTGCCACTGGCCACCTCTCACCTTTCTTGCCATGATGAGGCCTGAAGGTCTGTGCTGGACCTTGGTGACAACCCCGCCATTCCCGGCTCCCAGCTCTGAGATCCTTTCGAAGTCATCATCCTTGAGCTCCCCAACCTTGGCCTTCTGGGTGAGGAAGGCTTCTAGCCGCTTCTTCTGCTGCTCATCAAGCTCTAGCTCCTCTAGCTTCTTCTGGAGGTCCACCAAGTTTGCTCTGCAGAGACCCCAAGGACAAGGGTTAGTGAAGAGTGTATGAGTTATTGAAATGACTCAACCTGAGCTGAGGCTACCATGTGATCACTGAGTGCCAAGCCCTCCCTGGGTTTGCAGCCAGGAGGATGCAGAGATGAATCAAACTTGATTCTTGGGCTTGAGGGGCTGATGATCTAGCAGAAAAGAAAGACCACCTGCAGGCACACAGCTGCCCAGAGGAGAAGGCTGACTCCCCAAGAACTGAGGATACCACCTCTCTCCCTGCTCGCAAAGGTTAGGAAACCTTAGATCCTGGAGGACCAGCTCTGGTTCAATGGCACTGGTACCAGACTGAGGAGCCTTCCTTCCTGATGCAAGGCTCCCGACCACACTGGAAGGAGACATGGAACCGGGGAAAAACGAATGGGCATCAGGTAAGTGAAGGCCCAGGCCAGGACACCTGTCTTCATGAGGATAAGAGGGCAAACTCATTTTTAAAAAATTGTATATTATTGTTTGTGCTATTACAGTTGCCCCAATTTTCCTCCCTTTGCCCCCCCCCTCAGGAAAAGCAACCTCATTTTCAGTGGTCTCAGAGCAAAGAGCAAGAACCAATGGGCAGAAGGTAGAAGTTGTAATTTACATGAATTACACATGGACTCTAGAGGGGAAAAAGAGGGGCCTGATTTAAACAGTGTAGACAGTTCCAGAGCATTATACGCAACCAGCACACTCTTATTATACCCTGAGCACTGCTGTAAACATCAGGCATTCACACACACGCATTCCTGGGCCTAGTTATTTAAAAACCCACATGTACACTGGGCACTTTACTGAGTGATTCAAGGAATTCTGAAAGGAAATTTCAACAATCAGCTATTTTCACTAGTGTCTTGAGTTTGAGCCAAATCCTGGAGTAAAAAGCAGCTCCCTGAAACAAGCAGGTAGACTTCTGCTCAATGAACATAAGAACTAATCCAGTGCTGTCCAAAAGCTAGAATGTATGCTATGTGTGCAATTTAAAATTTACAGCCACGTTAAAAAAATATACATCAAGTGAAATTATTTTAATACATTTGATTTAACCCATCAAAAATATAATAATAATTTTCCATATGCAATAAATATAAACAAATGACATATATTTACTACTTTTTTTCATATCAGGTCTTTGAAATTCAGGATGTATGTTATACTTATAGCTGCCTTGAATTTGGACAAGCCACATTTTAGTGGCTACTGTGCTGGAGAGGGAGTACAGCTCTGAGAAAAGTCTCTACAGGAAAATGGGCCACCTGGGACAGTCCTCGGCCACCAACTCCTGAGGGTGTCTAAGCTAAGGTTGACTGCCCACCCAGGGAAGATCTCATACAGGGGACCTGAGCAAGAGATTGAAGGGGGAGCCTGGGTGTTCTCTCAGGAACTTTCCAATCCTAACGTGACTGTAACTTGCCTACAATTTAAAGAGGTTCAAGGAAAGGGGCACACAGGCCAGGAACGAGATGACCTGTCACTGGGCAATGTCACCTGAGCTGGTACTGCAAAGAGGTGGCTGAGAGGCGGTGGGTGGGTGTCATTTCCTGAGTGAGTACCAGAGCTTTGTAAATACCATCACACCATCTTGTTTAATTCTCAGGATCCTCCTAGGAGGTGGATCTCTTGTAGACCCAGACCACATATATGGGAATAGGCTCAGAGAGGTTAAGTAACTAGCCCGAGGGTCACAGTACAAGGAAGTGGCAGTGCCTGGAATCAAACCTGTATCCTCCCTGATTGCACAGCATGTGCTCATAGCCCCTGCTCCTCACAGTGTCCCCCTGAGCCAAGTTCGAGGACCTAGTAGGTATTCCCTGATGCCTGAACTGAGACCTTGATGAAAAAGGAATGAGGACACTGATGGATGGAAGAGGGAAGGCGAAGAATGAATGGATGTGACAGCTCCGTTCACTGGAGGGTTGAAAGGCAACTTTTGAGGCCAGACTCTGGAAGATCTGCCCTATGACATCTAAAATGCATTCTGAAGTCAGCTGATTAATCCATTTTAAATTTAATGGCAAGTCAACTGTGGTTATAAAAAACCCTGGAATCCCAACGGCTGGCTTCCTCCACTACAGAAATTCTTAAAGGGATGGAAATCACACACCAGATAGAAGAGAATATGAAGAAAGAGCTACCTCGTAAGAGGAAGAGCAGACTTTTGAACATAAGGAACATGTCCCCACATTGAGTTACGTGCTTGGAGACAGAGAAAGACGTCAATACGCACATCAAGGCTCACCTCCTAACCCTTACCCAGGCTGTGAAGGGCCAAGTCCCAAGGGAGGCACTAAACACACACCATTCACCCTTCCCAGCCAGTTCTCCTGGTGGTCACACCACAAATACGGCAGAGGGACCCCGGCCAGGGGCCTCTGGGACTGTCCTGCTCTGCTCCACCATGCAGGACAGGACTGGGGAGGCTCTAGGGATTTCTGGGGCCAGGCAGTCACCCTGGCATGACCTCGCTTTCCCTGACACAGTGAGATTCTGTTGTCCTGTAACCTCACCACCCTGAGATGCTCCTTTCTCCGCCCCTTTCCCCACAGATCCTCCAGTCTCCCTCAAATGCCTCGGACCCTCAAATCTCTTGCACTGCTCCAGCCCCTGGAAGCTTTGCTGAATTATTCAATCCAGAATCTCTGCTTATCTGCTGTCCGGGATCCCAGCAGGCCCCCCATTTCTTTCCTCTGTGCCTCCTATTTCCCTTTACATCCCTATCCCCCAAATTTTCCTCACTCCCTGCTTCCCCAGGCCTCCTGGCCTCCTCACCACTCTCCCCAGCTTCAGGGGCTTCTCCCCCGCCCCCAACTAGCAGGATCTTCTCAGGCTTCCTTCCCCCCAAATTCCTTCAAAGAGCTCCCCCACCCCACCCCTCAGGGATCCCTCCCACATCCTCGTCTCTCAGGCAAACCTTTCCCTTCATCTAGTATGGACTTCCTCACCCCCAGGGACCTCACTTACCCTGCCCTGAGAAAGCAAGGACCCCCTCCCTCCACCTCACCGTTCAGGGACTCCCGGCCTTTGATTTCACTACTAGGGACCGCCTGACCCACCTTCTCCCAGCCGCTTACCCCGAATTCACTATTCAGGGACACGCAACTCCATTCTCACTGCTCAGAGGCCCCACACCCCATCTTTTTTCCTGCAGGGACCTCATTTCACCCCCATTCACTACTAGGGACCCCCTTACCAAAATTTCACTATTTAGGGCCCTTCGCCCCCACTTTTCCCCTCAGGAACCTCCCCTCACTGCGACCTCACTTCCAAGACTCCCTCCCCACGGACTTCATCACTCAAGGACTCCACCCCTCCCACCCACCCCATCCTCTCTTCTCGCGGACCCTCTCTACCCCACCTCACAACCAAAGGGGATCCGCCCCCCCCGCCCGTCCTCACCCGCCCTGGCTCACTCACTCGGAGGCGCCCTCGCTGGTGGGGGACGGGCCCTCGGCGATGGCGGGGTTGATGGTGAGCGCCGGCAGCACCGGCTTCCTCCGGGCCAGCATCGGGGCTCCGCGAGCCGGCGGCAGCGGCGCCTCTAGCCGGGGCCCATAGGGGGCGGGCCGGGAGCGGGCGGCGCCGACAGGATCCGGGAGCTGAAGCCGTGGGCTAGGCCGGCGTCGAGGAAGCGAGGGCCGAGGCGTTGCAGACGAGGGCCCACGGGCACCAAGCGGCGCTGGGGCTGAGGCCCACGAGCCGCAGCCGGCGCCGAGGCCCGACCGAGGCTGACGCTGCAGCGGAGCCCGGGAGGCGGACCGTGGGGAACGGGAGCGATGAGATCGCGGACCGCCTTCTCGCGAGAGCCGAGGCCAGGCGCCACACAGGGCCCGCCCCGTCCTTCGCCCCGGCTCAGCAGTACTTGCGCGAGGCCGCCTCCCCGAGGGGAAAAGGGGAGGAGACCTACCGAGGCGGTGCCGGGAAAGTGCGAGCTCGCTAGCCTCCCACCGCCCTGTGCGCGTGCGCCTGGGCGGGGCGGAGGACCACAGGTGAAGGCAAGGTTAAAAGGCAGCGGTGGCGGGCGAAGAGCTCGAGCAGGTGAGTAGGGTAGAGGTCCGACCCTCTCACGTCCTTGTGGGTGTCGGGTCAGGACTACAGGAGCACACGAAAATGTCCACAAGTTGTGGGAGACCCAGAGTCAACCGAAGTCTTTTTGGGCCAATTATGGGCACATACACACAACGCCCACCAAATCATAATTAATCCCATTCATTTGTGGCAGGTGTTTTTAAAACATTTTTTGTGATAAAATACGTAACATAAAATTAACCATTTTAAATAAGTTTTAAAAGATTTTTATTTATTCATTTTTAGAGACAGGAGAAGAGAAGGAGAAAGAGGGAGAGAAATCTCAATGTGTCGTTGGCTCTTGCACGCTCAGTACTAAGGACATGGCCTGCAACCCAGGCATGTGCCCTGACTGGGAATCGAACTAGAGACCCTTTGGTTTGCAGCCCGTGCTCAGTCCACCTAGCTACACCAGCCAGGGCCATTTTAAGTCATTTTAAAGGTACAATTCAGTGGCATTAAGCGCATTCACATTGTTGTGCAAACATCGCCATCATCAGCCTCCAGAACTTTTCCATCTTCCCAAACTGCAACTCTGCCCCCATTAAACACACTGCCCCCAGCCCCTGGCACTCACCATCTACTTTCTGTCTCTATGAATCTAACTCTTTTAGGGACTTCGTAAAACTGGAATCACCCAGTATCCGTCCTGTTGTGACTGGTTTATTTCACTCAGCATAATGTCCTCAAGGTTCATCCACAGGGTACTAGCAGGTGTCAGAGTTTCCTTCCTTTTTAAGACTGAATGGTATTCCATTGAATGGATGGAACCCATTCTGTTGATTCATTCATCCTTTGGTAGACCTGTACTGTAACAGATAGATCTGTTCAGTTTTCTCACCTTTGGGCTATTGTGAATAATGCTATGAACATGAGTGTACAAATGTCTGTTCAAATCCCTGCTTTCAATTCACCTGGGTGTCTCTCTGGAAATGGAATTGCTGGATCATATGATAATTCTGTGTTTAATTTTTCTTTTTTTTTTTAAGATTTTATTTATTTTTTTTGGGAGGGAAGGAAGGGAGAGAGAGAGAGAGAGAGAGAGAGGGAGAAAGAGAGAGGGAGAAACATCAATGTGCGGTTGCTGGGGGTTATGGCCTGCAACCCAGGAATGTACCCTAGCTGGGAATCGAACCTGGGACACTTTGGTTCCCAGCCTGCGCTCAATCCACTGAGCTACGCCAGCCAGGGCTGTGTT
The DNA here is from genome assembly GCF_019186645.2 of Phyllostomus hastatus. Lineage (NCBI taxonomy): Eukaryota > Metazoa > Chordata > Mammalia > Chiroptera > Phyllostomidae > Phyllostomus > Phyllostomus hastatus. The sequence continues at coordinate 2,487,513 of NW_025333640.1, read as the reverse complement.
TAATTTTTAAAGGAACCACTATACTGTTTTCCACAGTGGCTGCACCATATCATGAGAAAGGTTATTTTAACACTAATTTTTTTTAAAGAATGAAGTTCATGGCACAGAATAAAGGACAGTCATTTAAATGGGAAAAAGTTGACTTTATGTAAAATTGACTTCATTACTTTTCTTTTTGTCACATCTCTATCATCAGTGTACATTTTTATGGTGGGTTGTATCTTTGGGAACCACATGGGAAGAAACAAAAGGAAAAAACTCAGTCAACACTCTCTTCTAGGGTCCAGCCCAGGTCCCCTGGTCTCCCTGGCTCAGCCCGCTCGCTCCTGTCCAGCTGCCCCTCAGTTATTCTTTTAACAATTAATTTGCAGTGTCCTTTATGTGCTAGATACTGTGCTGGGCAACCAGAGATACGATGTTTAAAAAACAGATATACAATATACATATACTCAGTTGCAAAATGTGACAATGCTGTAAAAATGCAAAGATGTAACCATAGCTCTTCCTAATTAAAACTGCTCCCAGACATGCCTATTCCTTTGCTTCTATAATCCAAGACTTTTTAGTTTTGCCTCTCACTGTTTCCACGCACCCAAAACTCAGGAGAAGACTCAGCTGGCTTCAGATAATGACACAACCTTTCCCAGCTCTGGGCATTTTCACCTTCCTTCTGCTGTACAAATTGATTTCTCCAGCCTATTTCATTGTAGGCTATAAATGCATATAGTCTTTTTATTTTTATTATATAAATTTTATTTAGTTTTAAATCCTCACCTGAGGATATGTTGAGAGAGAGAGAGAGGGAGAGAGAGAGAGAGCAATGTGAGAGAGAAACACCAGTTCATTGCCTCCTGTGTGTGCACTGACCAGGATGGAACCTGCACCCTAGGTATGTGCCCTGACCAGAATCAAACCCACAACCTTTAGGTGTACGGGATGATGCTCCAACCAACTGAGCCATCCAGCCAGGGCACATATACTCGTTTTATTGGGCTATAGCCTACATATAATAAATACACAGTACTTGAGTGTTCAATTTCTTGAGCTTGGAAACAAGGGGAAGAACATTTACATCACTCCAGAGTTTCTTCAGTGCCCTATTCAGTAATTCCCCTTGCCCCACCTAGCTGCAGTGTGCTGGTAAATGTTTAACAGGGGACTTTCGAGAAAGAGAGTGAGGGAGAGAGAGAGAATGAACTGTAATTTGTAACATTACACTATTTTAGTGGTATAAATGTTTTCACCACAACCGATTATCATGGAATTAGAAAGACTGTTAACAATTGGAACCTGTGAACCAAGACCAACTAGCACATCACTCCCCAGAGACACGCAGACTCTGATTTCTGTCCCCACAGAGTCAATCTGTAGGTTCCAGCACTCTTTGTGTCTCCTTTTTTTTTTTAATCCACACAGTATTTTTGAGATTCATCCAGGTGGTTGCATCTATCAGTAATTTGTTGTTATCCCTTGCTATATGATACTCCACAGTGTATGACTGGGGACTGCCGTTCCCAGAGAACCTTCTTCTGAAGGTTAAAGAGATCAAGTCTTTCCTAATAATCAGTCTTTTTAGTTCTCCTTGATTCCTACTTAATGATTCTCTTGCTTCTTGCTACTTCCCTACTCCTTGGCATTGCCGGTGCACCTTATTTTTGGTGGATGGCTCTTGCTGCATCTTGATTCACCTCCCTGCTCTTCCATTTTGCCTTTCCTACTAGTTAGAAATGTTTTGAGGGCTTGAAGATGTTGGATTTGTCTCTTTCTCTCCCTGTCCATCTTCCTGGAGTTGAAACTTCATGTGTCAATGCTACTTGAATAAATGAAATGGGTGTTCCTGCCCTTGGGAAGATGCATTTCCTGCTATATTACCTGATTCTCAGAACTTATTATAGCATATGAGGTTTTATTATTGAGGTTACAGTACAGATGCACGCCCTCCACCTCCTCCTCTATCTTTATTAGTGAGCACATTTTGCTCTGTAACTTCTCCCTGTTACATATCTCTCTACTTATCATTCCTTCCAATCACACCACGCTTAGTACATCTGTTCCTTGATCCCAGAGACTTGGGTGGCTCCTGTATCACTCCTCCCACTCCCAAGGAATAAATTTCTAATAGCTTTGCTGATAGATTCAGTCCAAGGTGACATTTATCTTATTTAAGCACTATCTAGCATTAATATCGCTTATGTACACACTATCTGTACATGCACCCGGAACTTTATTCCTCTCACCTGTGCAATGGATTAACTGAAAGAACGGCTGACCCCACCCCTTTGGGAAACAATTTAGCACTATCTGGAATATCCTATGACCCAGGAATTCTTCTCTTAGGCATATAACCTAGGAAATTCTTGATCTTGTATAACCAGGACACACACACACACACACACACACACACACAGTTTTTGATGGCACAAATCTGGAAATTACACAAGTACCCATCGAAGGAAAAATGGAAAAATGTGCCTTAGTATAGTCTCATAAAAAAATATTAAGCAGCAGAAGACTCACAAAGGACAACAATATAAGACAGTCTTAGGGACACAAAGTGATGGAAGACTCTGTATGACGCCGTGTATGTAAAATGAATGTGGCTGAGCATCATGAGGCATTGGGATAATACAGATTTTATTATTCATTGATTTTTAGAGGGAGAGAGATGAAGGGAAGGAGGGAGGGAGGGGAGGGGAGGGAGAGACAGAGACAGAGACAGAAACATCGATTTGTTGTTCCACTTATTGATGCATTCATTGCTTCTTGCATGTGCCCTAACTAGAGACCAAACCCTCAATTTTGGCATATCAGGATGATGCTGTAACCAACTGAGCTACATGGCCAGGGATGGGAAATGCAAATTTTAAAATAAAATTTAAAGATCCTGACAGTATCGAGTATTAGCAAGGATGCTGAGCAACTGGGACCCTCTTATGTTGTTGATGGGGAGGCAAAAATGGTACAGCCCCTTCAAAAAATGATTTGGCAATCTCTTAGAAAGTGAAACACACACTTACTGTATGACCCAGCAATCCACTCCTGGGTGTTTACCCAAGAGAAATGAACTCATAGGTTCAAAAAAACCTGAACATGAATGTTCATAGAGCTTTGTTTGTATGAGGCCCCAAACCGGAAACAACCCAAATGCTCTTCAGTGGGTGAAGTAATAAACAAATTGTGCACTAGTTTCATACAACAGAATACTACTCATTAATAAAAAGGAACAAACTATGTACACACAAACCATCTTGGGTAAAGCTCAAAGGCACCATGCTGCATGAAAGAAGACAGTCTCAAACAGTTACATAGTAACTTGATTCCACTTACATGACATTCTTTTTTTATAAAAATGATCTCACTTGAGGATATGTTGATTGATTTTAGAGGAACAGGGTGACAGAGAGAGAAACATGATGTCGGAGATAAACATTGATCGGTTGCCTTCTTTATGTGCCCTGATCAGGAATTGAACCTGAAACCTAGGTATGTGCTCTGACTGGGAATCGAACCCACAACCTTTTGGTGTACAAGATGATGCTCTGATGAACTGAACCACCCACCCAAGGCATCACATTCGTTTTTCTTTTTTCTTTTTTTTACATTTTTGGTGCATTTTAAAAAAAGATTTTATTTATTTTTAGAGAGAGGAGTAGGGGGGGAGAAAGAGAAGGAGAGAAACATCAATCAGTTGTTTCTCATATGCACCCCAACCTGGGAGGAACCCACAATCCAAGCTTGTGCCCTGACCTGGAGCTGAACCAGTAACCTTTCACTTTGCAGAACAATGCTCAACCAACTGAGCCACACTGGTCAGGGCACTCTGTACTATTTATTTTTTACAACTTTTATATGAGCTTAAAGTTATTTCAAAGTAACTAGTTAAAAAAAACAAGGATGATATGGCAGTTTCTCAAAAAATTAAACAGAACTACCACGTGATCCAGCAATTTCACTTCTCAGTATAGACTTAAGACAACTGAAAGCAAGGACTCAGACAGATACTAACACTCATGTTCACAGCACCATAATTCACAGTAATCAAAAGGTAGAAACAATCCACATGCCCATCAACAGATAAACAAGATGTGGCTTGCCCACACGATGGAATTACTCAGCCTTTAAAAAGGAAGGAAATCCTGACACCTGCTACAACATGGATGAACCTAGATGACATTATGCTCAGTGAAACAAGACAGTCACAAAAGGACAATCGTATGATTCCCCTAGGAGGTCCCTAGAGGAGTCAAATCCATGGAGACAGAAAGTAGACAGTGGCTGCCAGGGACTGGGGAGGGGATCGGGGAACAATTAGTTAAGAAGTACTGGGTAGGTATCCTTTTGGGGCGATGACAATGTTCGAAACCACACAGAGCTGGTGGTCACAAAAGGTTGTGAATGTACTAAATGGAACTGAATTCTTCATTATGCATGCTTTTAATTTTATTTTACTTTCATCAATTTTTGCTAATTTTGTTGTTGTATCTGTTTGGTGGAAACAGTATATGATGATGACTATTTAATGCATATCTTCTCAACTTTGTGTCGTTGGTGCCACCCTGGCAGCTTAAAGTGGTCCACGATGGAGGTGTTCACCCCATGGAAATTGGCAAGTGCTCCAAAGGGGGCTTGGTTTATTGTGTTTTTGATTGTCTATCAGGGGTGTCCAATCTGTGGCCCACGGGCCATATGTGGCTCAGGATGACTATGAGTGCGGCCCCACGCAAAATCAAAAATTTACTTAAAACGTTATGAGATTTTTTTTGTGATTACATGTCACAATGTGTTTAAAGTGTGGCCCAGGACAACTCTTCTTCTTCCATTGTGGCCCAGGGACGCCAAAAGGTCTAGATCAAGACTCAAAAAAATTTTTTTTGGTGAAGGATCAGGTAGTACATTTTTTCTGACTTGTAGGCCCTTTATTGCATCTCCCCAACACTGTGGCCGGAGTGAGAAAGCAGCTCCAGACAACACTAACCGAGTGCCCGTGTCCTGCGTCAATAAAACTTTATTTACACAAATAGGTGGAGGGCTGTCGCATACCAACCCCTGATTTAGGCTTTGAAAAGTGATGTAGAAAAAATAATAATAGTGTAGATCAATCTCTAAAATGGGTGGTGGTGTCTACAGTTGTTAGATTGTGAATAGCACAGAAAGATGAGAAAATATTATTTCCAGGACTCACAAACTATTATTTGATTTATCAAAGAAGACATTCATGTTGTTGATGAACAAGTGAAATTGCAACATATCCTCCTGTGTGTTCACTCTTCATGTTATTTATTAATGCAAATGAAAATATTGCCCACATTCATGTCAGAACTACCCTTCTTTTATTATCTGCAACCAGCTTTGGATACAAGAGTTAGCAAAAATCAACAAAAACATATTTTGAGATTCAAGTGGCTATGTGGAATTCACAGTAGAGTACTGAATATTTTCTTACTACTTGTAAATTGCATGTTATACATTCACATCAGTGACATTTGTAACTTGTATATTCATCACTTAATGCATACGATACATTGATTTGTAGAGATACATAAACTATCCTTTCCAGACAGCCAGTTCTTAAACACTGCTGCCTTTACACACTGGAGAGTTGAGATGTTTCTGCTCCAACACAGCAGGCATTCATTCAGCTAATATTTATTCAGTGTCCACTCTCTGCCAGGCAGAGACATATGCTAGGTAATGTGAACATTCACTAATTATTTAATTCAACAAAAGTGTTCTGCGCTCCTTCCCTGCGTCAGCATAGGTCCAGGTGCTTAGCTAGTCAGGCAGTGGAGGGTGCGGGCTGGGAGAGAGCGCCCCAGCAGACAGGCAGAATGTGTGGGAGCACAGAGGCCCATCTCTAGGTTGCCATCTGGAATTCCTTTGTAAAAAAATGTTTTAAAAAATTGAGATATAATTGACATATAAGATTATATCAGTTTTAGGTACTTAATGATTTATTTTCTGTATATTCTGTGAAATGATTACCACAATAAGTCTAGTCAACATCCATCACCCACATAGTTACAATTTTTTTCTTGTGATGAGAGCTTTTATAAATTATTCGCTTGCCCTGGCCAGGTAGCTCAGTTGGTTAGAGCATCATCTCGGTACACCGAGGTTTCTAGGTCAATCCCCGGTCAGGGTACACATACAAGAAGTAACCAAAGAATGCATAAATAAGTGGAACAACAAAATTGATGTTTCTCTCTCTTTCCGCATCTCCCTTCCTTCCTCTCTCTCTCTAAAACTGGTAAATAAAAATAAATAAATACTCTCTTAGCAGCTTTCAAATACACAGTACAGTATTATTACCTATAGTCATCCCAGGATTTACTTATTTTATAACTGAAATTTGGTACCTTTTGACTCCCTCCACCCATTTTTCCCACTCTCTACCCCTAGAAGTTTTTAAAAATGATTTTGTACCATGCCCTGACCAATGGGTAGGTCATGTTGGTATCTGTTTTATAGCTGTGCAAAGCAAGGCTGTGCAAATGAACAAGAACCAGGAGGGAAAGTGGAAAATGGAAGGAATTTGACCAGGGGAAAGGAGGGTAGTAGGTGAAATTTATTTTTTGCTTTCCCATTTATTTATGTCATAGCACTACTATTTAGTAATAAACATGTCTGTTGTCTTGTTAAATTTAGTTTTTATTGAGACATAATGCATATAATGTAAAATCTACCCTTTTAAAAGTGCAGAATCCAGTGGTTTTCAGTGTGTTTTCTGGGCTGGTCAACCATCACCGGCAATTCCAGATCGTTTCCATCATTCCTGAGAGAAACTCCTGGCTCGGGAGCAGCCCCTCCCCAGCGTCTCCCCCAGCCCCTGGCCACCGTGAAGCTGCTCTTTGTCTCCACGACAGGCACTGGCTTTTGCCACCAACTTGTGGTTGCGCCAGTGAAGCGCCTCCCAAAGGGATGAAGTCAAAATGGGGCTTCAGTGTGCTGTTGTAATTACTCCAATCAAAGTCCAAATGCAAGGTTTCTAGAAAGAACATGACTTTTTACAGAGGTAACTGAAAATCTCCTGGGCTTAGCAAAATCAGAAGGGTGTGTGCAGACTTCTGTCTCAAGGTCGGCAGCCCAGATGACCTTCAGTTTGTGGAGGTCTTTGTCAGTGTCCTTGCTGGTTCCTCCTAAGCCCAGAGATGCTGTTTGGAGAACTTGGCAAGTGAAGAGCCCTTCAGACATGTGGGGCCTTGAAAAACTCGTTTCAGCCTTCTGGCTCTTAGCTTTCCCTTTGGCAACATGATCTCCCCCTTTGACATTAGAGCAGAACTTGGCACAGTCTCTCCGAAAAAGATCAGATAGTACATATTTTCAGCTGTGACGGTCGGTCAGACAGTTTCTGCTGCAACTAACTACTCTGCCTCTGCAGCAGAAAAGCAGCCATAGGTGCTACGTAGATGGATGGGTGTGGCCGTGTCCCACTAAAACTGTATTTGTGGACACTGAAAGTTGAATTTTGTATCATTTTCAGTGTCAAAATATTCTTCCATTTTTTTAACCAGTTAAAAAATGTAAAATTTACTCTTAACTCACAGGCTGCACAAAACTAGGCATGAGCTGGATTTGGCCCATGGGCTGTATGTGGCCAGCCTCTGACCTGGGGTATCCTTTATGCTGGAAGGTGTTTGGGGTACAAAACATGCCCATGGAGCAGTGCAGATCAAAACCACCGTGAGATGTCACCTCACCTGTTAAAATGGCTGCTGTCCATAAAATAAAAGATAACAAGTGTTGGCAAGGATGCGGAGAAAAGGGAACCTTCACTCACTGTTGGTGGGATTGTAAGTTGGTGCAGGCACTATAGAGAACAGTATGAATGTTCCTCAAAAAATTTAAAAGTACCTATATCATATGACCCAGCAATTCCAAAGGAAATGAAAACACTAATTTGAAAAGATATTCACGTCCTTATGTTCACTGCAGCAACATTTACAACAGACAAGGCATGGAAGCAGCCATCGCCAGACAAAAGGATAAAGAAGATGTGGTTCATACACACAATGGAATATTATACAACCATAAAAAGTAATGAAGTCTTGCAACTTCATTTGCAACACCATGGATGGACCCAGAGGGTATTAGGCTAAATGAAGTAAGTCAGACAGAGAAAGACAAAGACCATATGACTTCACTTACATGTGGAATCTAAAAAAAAAAAAAAAAGAACAAAAAAACAAAACACAAACAGACTCATAGATACAGAGAACAAACTGGTGGTTGCCAGGGGGAAGGAAGGTGGGGAGGACAAGCAAAATTAATGAAGGGGGTTGAGAGGAACAGACTTCCAGTCATAAAATGAACAAACCACAGGGATGTAACGTTCAGCGCAGTGGATGCGGCCAACAGTGTAGTAACTGTGTACGGTGAGAGGTGGCAGCTAGACTGATCGCGATCATTTCACAATGTATAAAAACATCAAGTCACTATGTTGTATGCCTAAAACTAATATAATATTGTATGCCAATTATAATTTAATTGAAAAAAATATGTCCATGGTTTCTAGTCTCAAGCTAGGGTAAATCCTTTCTCTCGAGTTTCTTTTTTAAAAAAATCTATTGATTGATTTTAAAGAGGGGGGTGAGAGAGAGGGAGAGAAACATCAATTTGTTTTCCTATTTATTTATTCATTCATTGGTTGATTCTTCTTTGTGTCCTGACTGGGGATCCAACCCGCAACTTTGGCATGTTGGGATGATGCAACTTAGCTGCCCTGTCAGGGCCTGGAGTTTCAGCCATTCAACAAATCTATACTGAGCCCCTGCTGTGCACCAAGCATTGGCCTCTTTACACAGTGAGGCAGACACAGTGCCTGCGTGGAGCCCCCAGTCTGGTGGGGGAGAAACAGGGCACGTACAGTAAAATAAACGTATTTCCAATGTTGGTGAGTGCCATGGAGAAAGATAAAGCACAGAGGGGGAGAGCAGAAGGCAAAAATAGGGGAAAGGTTGCAGTTTTAAATAGAACGTCAGGAAAGAAGGGGAAGGGCCTAGTTAAAGAACAAATATAAGTGACCCATGGACGGGGACAACAGGGTGGGGATTGACTTTGGGAGCGGGGGTGGGGGGCAGGGCAGGGGAGAGCAATGGGGGAAAGTTGGGACAGCTGTCATAGAACAAAAACAATAAATAGAATGTCAGGGAAGGTCTCACTGAGAAGATGGCATTTGTGCAAATACCATAATCAAGAAATTTTTTTTAAGTTGGGAGTGTGCCCCATAGATACCTGGGGGAATGTTTTAAAAATTTATCTATTGTTTATTTATTTAATTCTCACCCAAGGATATGTTTATTGATTTTGGAGAGTCAGGAAGGGGGAGAGAGAGAGAGAAACATAAACATCAATGTGAGAGAGAAACATTGATTGGTTGCCTCCTATATGCACCCCGACAGGGGAATCAAACCTGCAACCTAGGTATGTGCCCTGACTGGGAATTGAACTCATAATCTTTTGGTGTACAGGATGATGCTCCAGCCAACTGAGCTGCCCAGCTAGGTCTGGGGGAAGGGTTTTGAAGCAGAGGAAATGACCAGTGCAAAGGCCCTGGGGCAGGTCTGTGCCTGGTGTGTTGGAGGAACAATGCAGAGGCCCATGTGGCTGGAGCAGAGGGAGCAAGCCAGAGTTGGTAAGCCTGCTGGTGCTGGATGTGGGGTGGGAGAGCAGGAGAAAATTCAAGGACTGTCCAATGTTTTGACCTGAGCACCTGGAAGGACAGAGTGTCTGTTTAGTAAAACAGGAACAGCAGCAGGAGGAGCAGGAGCTCTTCTGGGGGAGAAGTAGGAGCTCAGTCAGCTGCGTGGTGTCGGAGATGCTCATAAGACCCCCATGCAGAGACATCAAAAAGGCAGTTGGATAGACATGTCATTTTCAACCATTAGCAGTCAACTTTGAAAACAAGGTTGGACTTCTAGGAATGGTGGCTATAGCAGCAGAACTTGCTGCATTTGCAGTAGGAACTGAGATAGTTCACTTTGAATTTAATATCTCATATCTGACATCTTAGAGAGGTAGTACTGGACATAAATAATCACTACTTTTTTGCAGGGAGGAAGGTTCAAGCATCATTCTAATATCTGTGAAGAAATAGATAAAGGCTTATTATGTTAAGTGTTTGATAAATAATACTTGGTAGAGGAAATGAATGAAGGCCCTAAAAGGGAGCGATTTATCTTCCAATAAGTCCCTGGCACAGCTGGCATGGGTATGTTCTCCAGGAGAACCGTCCTTCTTTCTGGCTGCTACATTTTTGAGATTCTGCTCACATCCCCAAACCCAGTGGCTGCACTTCCCTCATTTGATCTATGCAGAGTATATTGTTTCTGTTTCATAGGAAAAAAACAAAAACAAAAACAAAACAAAACAGGAGAGGCAGCATGGAGTTATGGAGTGCTAGATTGAAACTTGACACCAGCTCCATGCTCATAGGCCACACTGTTCTAACAAGAGAAACCCTTTTAAGATGCTACAAAAAAGCAAGAGGGGTGTTTGGAATCTGCCGCAGAATCAGATCAGATCAAGGAAGCTGGAGTCTGCTGAGTGGGCTGGTTAATGTGGAACAAGAAGTTCCCCTGAGACGGGAAACCCCTAATTTATAGCATTTGCCAATTCCTGTGGTGTAAATACCCCCACAGTGGCCATCAAGCTACCCACATGATGTCATTGAGTCTTACCAGCCAGAGCCAGCACACCACCATGCTTTAGTCTTTTCTGTTTTGGCCCAAAACTCTGTTAGTCTAAACATAAATATTACTTAGGTTCTCTGTCCTATTTCCTTACTGTGAAATGCCAGTCCTTGCAGGTATCAAATGAAATGATGCAGGTTAAAACCCCTGCATCAGGGGGTGCAGGGGGTGGGGGTGGGACAAAGAATGGCATGCTATATAAATGCAAGGCATATGTACAGATGAAAGCACAGATTAAGAGGCGTGGGTATATATAAGATTGGACTTTGGAAAGTAACACTGCTATTCAAATATGTTGACATCCTTGACACTGACCAAGTGTGATTTGATTCATTGAGAACCCGTCAAGTGTATAAAGTATGGCGGCATGGTGGGATTGTGATCCCAGGATAGGGAAGCCGTGGAGGACTTGGCAGGGGCAGGGGGCAGAATTAGGGCAAGAAGGAGACACCAAGCTGACTTCCTACCTTCCAGCACTGGACATAAATAATCACTACTTTCTACTTTCCAGGAGACCTTGCCGGGAGGTCCTCAAGGAAGGAGGTTGAGGAGGCAGTTGCTTGTGGTGCCCACGAGAGGGCACCAAGTACTGGAAAACCAGCCGCACCTCAGACCCTGGGTGGGGAGGGGAGGGGTCCACCTGAGGGTGCTTGGCTAAAAAAGCGAGTGGGGGAGTCCTAAGTCTTTGAACCTGGAAGCCCTCTACTATGCTTCCAGAGTTGAAGGTTTGGAAGAGAGGGGTTAACAAATTAAAGCAGGTGTCTGCAACTTTTTTCTTAAAGGGCCATACAGCAAACAGTTTAAACACAATCTCTGCCACAGCAAGTCAGCCCTGTGCTTCTGGTGCCCAAACAGCCGGAGACAACACACCCACAAATGGGCCTGGCTGCGTGCCGGTGAAGTTTTATTTTTGGAGGGTGAAATTTGAATTTCATGTAAACTTCCTGTGTCACAAAATAATTTTTCTTTAATTTTTAACTATTAAAAATGCAAAAACTGCGCTTTGCTCTCAGGCATAGCTTGTCAGTGGAGCATCAATGATAATAAATGTTTGTTTGACACTTACTAGGCATCAGGTATTAAATGCTTAAATGCAGTGGCCTATGTGGCTCATTTAACACCCAGAGTAGGTCTTGTTTTAATACCCACTCCTCTATGAGACAAAATTTCAGCAATGAAGAGCAACAAATAATACTTATTGCCGGAAAAGCAATAGAGTGAGTGAAATTTTTCTTTTATTGAACATCATATATATAAGCATGACAGTAACATACATAATATAGATCTCACAGTCCAATCAGGGAAAAAATAATGAATGAATACTGTTTAATTCCATTAATGAATTATTTTATTTTTAAATATTTTTTTTAGAGAGGGGGAAGACAGGGAAAAAGAGAGAGAAAGAAACATCAATGTGTGGTTGCTTCTCATGTGCCCCCCCGCCCCGGGGACCTGGCTTACACCCCAGGCATGTGCCCTGACTGGGAATCGAACTGGTGACCCTGTGGTTCACAGGCCACACTCAATGCACTGAACTACACCAGCCAGGTCATTAATTAATTTTTTTTTGAAGCAAAACTTGTCTTTACATACTGGTCTGTCACAGTAATGAATAATAACATGACAATTTAATATGTAAATAAGCAAATAAGAGTAACAGTTTAAAGAAAGAAGACATTTGCACTTGAACGGTATGGCTTGCCCTGGCCAGGTAGCTTATGTGGTTAGAGCGTCGTCTGTGCACACCACAGTTGCAGTTTCGATCCCTGGTCAGGACACATGCAGGAATCATCAGTGAATGCATCAATAAGTAGAACAACAAATCAGTCTCTCTCTGTCTCCCCCTCCCCTCCCTCTCTCTCTCTCTGCAAAAATCAATAACTGAATACAATTGTAAAAAGTAAATAAAAGATATGGGTCAAATCCAGCAAAGATATTTCATATTTGAACTAAGATTTGAGCTTACCAAATACAAATAACTTGCAGTTTGACTCACTGTTTAAAATCTTCCAGTCAAATAGAACCTTCAAGTGTTCAGAGAGAATAAAGGCTATGAAATTGCTCAAACTCAGTTTCTTTGCCCTTGAAATCACTGGGCTCTCATTGCTTGTTTAGAATCTACTGCTTAAACACAAGAATGTGTGACACTTCGAGGTGGAAATGTGACCTGTGCCCCAAGAGAACTCAAAAGATTTAGAATTGTTAAGAGTTAACTCTCAAAATGAACGTGTGTAGCCACTGCATGTGTCCAAGAGTCTGACACGGAGTTGTCCAAGTTCTTGTCCCTGTACAATGCAATGTTTATTAAAGGGTAAGTCATAAAGTATTTAAAGCTTACTAAATGTCAACAGTAACAACAACAATTGTTGAGACCAGTGATCTTCGACTGGTGTGCTGCAAGAATTTTTAAGACATGCAATACCTGACTATTTAGTCAGGGGCACTGACCTCTCTTCTCTTAGATTGTCAAATTCAAAAATGCTGAGAGCTAACACAATGATAGCCATCTAGTGTGAATGAATCAAAATTATTCCTATTTTTTGGGTCAGATCGGCAAAAATATATATTTTTTTGGTGTGCTGCAGAATTTTAGTAATTAGCTCAGGTGTGCCATGAGACGAAAAATATTGAAAATCACTGGTTTAGACCAGGAGTTGACAAACTATGGCTTTCTGGCCAAATCTAGCCCAATATGTCTTTTTGTAGGAGCTGAGGATGGTTTTGTAACTGGTTGGGAAAAAATCAACGGGAGAACAATACATCATAATGCGCCAAGTGCAGAGGGTTTGAGTGTCACCACCCGTGTCTCCGGGTCACTGGCACGCAGCACACTCATTCACAGACCGTCCGCAGTGGCCCTCAGGCTGTGCCCGCCTGCTGCTCAGTCGCCACCTGGCCCACACAGCTGGAAATATTTACTATCTGGCTCTTCACAGAAAAAGTTCGTTGACCTCTGGTTTAGACCAATAAAAGGTTTCTTAGGCGGAGAATATTTTATCACTGATGTTATTTAGAATTGCCTATACACAGCAATAATAGAAAAGCAACTAATAAAATATGGGTTATTGACCTTTTTGAATTTTTTTAAAGGGTAGTTCTTTTTAAAAAAATATTTATTTATTTATTTATTTTTAGAGAGGGGAAGGGAGTGAGAAAGAGAGAGGGAGAAACATTAATGTGTGGTTGCCTCTCACATGGCCTGCAACCCAGGCATGTTCCCTGACTCAGGTTCCCTGGGAATCGAACCTGTGATGCTTTGGTTTGCAGCCCAAGCTCAATCCATTGAGCTATGCCAGCCAGGGCATCCTTTTTGAATTTTCAGAAGACAATGGTCCCCTTCGTTGACAGCACCTGGGGTGGGCTTCTTCGCTCACCCAATGCTTGGTACACCACTGCTTGCCACTGCTTACATATAGGAGCTAACTGGCTCTTTTTTTTTTTTAAAGATTTCATTTATTTATTTATTTATTTTAGGCAGGCTGGAAGGGAGGGAGAAAGAAAGGGAGAGAAACATCAATGTATGGTGGCCTCTCGTGCGCCCCCCTACTGGGGACCTGACCTGGTCCACAACCCAGGCTTGTGCCCTGACTGAGGATCGAACCAGAGACCCTTTGGTTCACAGGCCGGTGCTCAAGCCACTGAGCCACACTAGCCAGGACCTTGCTCTTTATTATCATCTCCATTTTGGAGAGGAGGAAGCTGGGGCACAGAGAGGCCAAGTAACTTGCCCAAGGTCACACAGCTTGCAAGGCAGGGCTCGGACTGAACTCAGAGTGTTGTGACCATGACATTTGCTGTGTGCTTGAGCACGCGGCAGAGCCCACATCACCCTGCCTGGCATCGCTGTAAGCGTGGCCACCCAGGGGCATGTCTGGCTTCACATCACTGCCTTGAGTTTTAGCATCGCCCCTCACAAGCTGATGAAGACAACTCTCCTCCCTGAGCCTCAGTGTCTTCATCTATGAAACTGTTATAACAAAATCCCCCACTCCTTGGGAGTGTTGGAGGATCCACGTACTTAGCGCAGTGCCTGGCACAGTGAGCAGTCACTACGTACTAGCCGTGGTTCTCATTAGACCTGGAAGCCGAGCCTGAGGGGAATGGCATTGTTTTTCTTGGAGGAAAAAAGTCCAGGAGAAGGAGGTGTTGAAAGGATTCGATGCATGAAGTGAGTTCTCCAGGCATGCTTGTGTGTAGGAAATACTGTACACGAGTAAAAAGAAACTAATGAAGAATAAGACATCACTTCCTTGTCAATTCTCTTTTAAGCCTTCTAATTAAATAAAAAAGTACTTGGTTGGGTGCTGCTATGTCTTCAACACTTATTTGCTAATTTTGTTTTAACAGAGTCACCTAGTCCAGGATCTCCCACAGGCAACAGTAGGTGCCTGGAATTTATTAACGTTGTTTATTTTCCTTTGCCTCTGTTTTAGGTACTTAGTGCTATTTTTTTTTTATTTACCATTGTATTACAATATTTCCTTTTAAGATAAATTTTTAAAATATTTTATTTATTGATTGATTTTTAGAAAGAGGGGAAAGGAGGGAGCAAGAGAGGGAGAAAAACATCAATTGTGTGGTTGCCTATCGCGCACCCCCTACTGGGGACCTGGCCCACAACCCAGGCATGTGCCCTGATTGGGAATTGAACCCTTGATCCTTTGGTTCACAGGCCCACGCTTAATCCACTGAGCCACACTAGCCAGGGCTTAAGATAAATTTTGTGAACAAAAAGCTTAGTCCAATCTTCAGCATTATTATCAACTTTACTTTTTTCCTTCAATAAATTTTAGAAAGACACTTTATAACACAATGGTAAATTGATACCAGTATCAGATGTCCTGAATAGAGGGTAACTGTAAAAATAAACGCAATGTAAAAATAAATGTTATTAAGTTCTGCCGAGGCTTGTCCTATTCCCGGCTGGGTGACCTTGCAGGCCTTCTCTAACCTGGAGGCTCTGGCAGACATCGGAGCATCTGGAGGCGTTCTGCGGGGCAGGGCTGACTCTGGACTGAGGAACCAAGGCGCGGCGCTTCCTCCACGCTCAGCTCGGCCAGCCTCGCTCCCGTAGGGTGGGGCCTCTCCACGTCCACCCGGCACAGCTTGGCCCACAACTCCATCCAACACTGCTCCTGATCAGATTTCCCCTGTGATTAAACGTTATTCTAATGTTCGACCTTTCTACAACCTTTAGATCAACTGTCACATTTTACAGCCTGGAAAACAGAGTCTCAGAGGGGAGTCGTGAGTTTGTGGTGTCATGGCCAGTTTGCTGCTGAGCTGGGGACAGGACGTTGGTTTCTTGGCACCGAGTCCAGAAGTAATTCTGCACAAGATAGGAAATTGATGAATTGATTAGAGACAAGGCTGACTTTTCAACTTGGCCGTGAGCAGGCCCATTTCTCTTGGGATGCACAGTGCACATGAACTGTGGGGCTCATCCCACGAACATGTAAGAGCCACACGGATGGTGTGAGGTTGTTCTCAGGGCCGTGGGCACAGGGACAGGTTCCCGTCTTCTCCCCACCCCACCTCACCCCGCCCCAAATTCATCTGTTGAAGTCCCAACCCCCGGGACCTCAGAATGTGGCAGTGTTTGGAAACGACATCTGAACAAGGAACCATGCTGAAATGAGGTCATTGCAGTAGTCCGAATGTATATGGCTAGACTGGAGTCCTTATAAGAAGAGGAAATTTGAACACAGAGACACAGGGAGAAGACAGCACCTACAAACCAAGGACAAAGGCCTCAGAAGGAATGAACCTGCCCACACCTTGATCTTGGACTTGCAGTCTCCACAACTGGGAGATAATAAATTTCTGCTGTTTCAGTGACCCCGTCTGTGGCACTCCCCATTCAGGGCCTGGATGCGCAGCCATGCCTACCACCCCACCCTATGGCTGCCTTCCCTGAGTCCCCAGGGTGGAACTGGAGGAGACACTCTGTCTCCTCCCCCACAACAGGAAGGAAGCTGAGATGACCACACCTGAAGCCAGTGGAGGCCTCCTTTTCCTGGTAAGATTTCCCCTGCAACCCTTGGACCCACCAGCCATAAAGCAATCACCAGGATGAGATGATGGCTAGACAAGGAGGGAGAGGTGGGGAAGGGAGATGAGTGGGAGGCAGCCCTGTTTGCGGGTGTAGGCTGAGGGCCCTCCTGGGGCACTGCCCCAGGCACTGCTTCTTCGCCTGAAGCTGGGGGACCACATTCCTATGGACAGCTGAGAGTGTGCCGTGAACACCAGACTTGGAGGACAGTGTCCTTGAAACCCGGGCCTTCTAGGCCTGTCCACACACATGTCCCACCCAGCCCCTTCTAGAAACTTCTAGAGCCATCACAGGACTTCTCATCCTGGAACAAGGCCCTAGGTCCCCTTCCGCCCTCACCTCCCCTTTGCTGACCCTGCCCCGGCCCCAAGCTCGCCGTTGCAGTTCCTGGCACCTCAGGGCCTTGACACTGGCCGTCCTGTTCTCTCCCCTCTCGACACTCCTCCCACGTTCCCACCTGACCACCTAATCTAAAACCACAAGTCACTCCCACACTTCCCATGTCTCTTTCCTGCTTTATTTTTCTACATGTAGTCTCTTAATGTTACGTATTTTCTTGCTTATGCAGAAATGATTTTATTTAGCATCTGTCTCCCGCATTGGGACACCAGCTCCACTGGGACACGGAGTGGGGAACAATTTGTTGTGTTCCCTGCTGTGTCCCCAGCACCAGGCATACAGTGGGTGATCAAAAAATAATGGTCACAGGAACGAGTGAATAAATTCTTGGGCATAACATCCTTCCTTTTTAGGAGGAGCAGAGGGAGCCGATCTCCCACCAAGCTTTCCTTCCTCGTGGTGTTCAGAGACCCTGATTCAAGCCTTGTTTGCCCCACTCCCAAGCGCCCAGAACTTTCTGTACCTGCTGCAGAGCATGATGTAAGAGGAGAGAGAACCGGGCAGTCCCAAGGATCAGGTGCTAATCAGTTCGCATTGCACGAGAGGCAGAACAGAGTGCCCCCATGCCCCCAGCCCTTGGCTGGCCCCTGCCACACCCATGTCACGAGGATGTTACTCACTCCCTGACAGAATCCTATCCCAGGGGAGGGACCCAGAGGAGGAGGGGAAAGGGAAGCAGTTGGTCCGGGAGCTGCTGCTCCCAGACCCCCTGGCCTCTTCCCCCCAAAACTGACCTTAAATGGAAGTGTAGAGAAGCCAAAAGAAATAGGTGACACGGTGACAAGGGGCAAGCCCCAGTCTGGAGCAGGGGACTTGGGCGTTGTCTCAACTGCGGCTGACTCAGGGAGTGGCCACAGTGAGTCATACCCCCTTATTAGCCCCTCTGTCCTGTACAAAATGGGGACTGTCGTTACGACAAAACTCGTGCTTTGGCCAAAGGGCTGAGGCCACCGGAAAGTGACAGGCAGGCGGGCATCTGCTGAGCGTCTCAGGACTGGAGCGCAACACAGTTCTCTTAGAGATGCACTCTGGAAAAGATAGTAACAACCGTGATGAGTGCTGGGTTTCCAGACCTGACTGTGTGGAGGTCCCTTCTACGCATTTCATGTTTTGCTCTCTTTCTTTTTTAAAAGTTTTAAAAAATTATCTTATTTATTTATTTTTAGTGAGGGGGAAGGGAGGGGGAAAGCGAGGGAGAGAAATATCGATGTGTGGTTGCCTCTTACGCACCCCTACTGGGGACCTGTCCTGCAACCCAGGCATGTGCTCTGACTGGGAATCAAACCCGCAGCCCTTTGGTTTGCAGGCTGGTGCTCAATCCACTGAGCCACACCAGCCAGGGCACATTTCATGTTTTAATTCATTTAATCCTCCCAACCTGGTGAAGCAGGATGTTTATCCCCCATTTTGCAGATAAGGAAACTGAGGCAGGGAGAAGCATAATCACACAGTGACATGTGGCAGAGTCAGGATTTGAACCCAGGCCCTGTTCTACCTCAGTGCTGTCTCAGAAAAATACCAGGTATCACTCTAAATTTTCTAGCAGCTGCATTTTTAAAATGTGCAGTGTAAAATGAAGTTTCATCTTAATATATTTTGCTCATCTAAAATAAAAATGATTGGATTACTAAATCCAAGCTATTATCATTTCAACATGTGGTCAATATCAAAATTATTAATGCAATATTTCACTTTTCTTCACACTAACCTTGGATATCCAATGTGTTTAATGGTTGAACACTAAGTCTTCACCAGAAGTCCTTGATGTGTACTTACAGAGTTCAGAAAATTTACAGTAAAAAGTGTAGATTCATGCTCTGGTTGGTGTGGCTCAGTGATTGAGTGCCAGCCTGTGACCCAAAGGATCACAGTTTCAATTCCCAGTTGGGGCCCACGCCTGGGTTGTGGGCCGGGTCCCCAGTTGGGAGCGTGTGAGAGGCAACCACACATTGATGTTTCTCTCCCTCTTTGTCTCCCTCCTTTTCTCTATAAATAAATAAATAAATAAATAAATAAATAAATAAATATTTTTTAAAATGTAGATTCACAAATCCCTGTTGTTCCATGTGCACTCAAAACTTATTTGTTAACTGATTTGAGTATTGGTTTTAAATTTCAAATTAATAAAAATGATACAGCATTTGAGGTTTAGGTACTCGGTCACACTCTTTATACTTCCAGTGGCCCTCAGCCCCTGTCCTGGGCAAGGGAGGTCTAACCCCCACACCTGTGGGTTCCAGAGAACTTTTCTTGAAAAGGGCCAGATGGTACATATTTTTTTAGGCAATAGGATCTCTGTTGCAACTACCCAACTCTGCCACTGTATCGAAAGCAGCCACAGACAATATATAAAGAGGTAGGTGTGGTTGTGTGCCAATAAAGATTTATTCACAAAAACAGAGAGCTGGGAACTGGCTTACGGGCTGTAGTTTCTCCAATCACACACTAAACTCAACAACTGTATTTACACGTGTTCAGCCGTTCCTTCTGTGAGTGTTGATTGGGCAGCTGCGCGGCAGGCACCGTCCGGGCACGGGGGATGCTGCTCACAGCCCTTCTCAGGACCATCCCTTGTCTGCAGGGGAGTCCTTGCTGGGGACTTTTTAGCTCTTCACCCCACGCCCCTTCCTCTCTCTGACGAGCTAAGCCCCTGGACCAGTACTGATGAAGGGAAGGAGCAAAAGACATTTTGTTGCCTGACACGGAATAGATACTCAATAAATGTGTGTTGAACAAATGCACACCACAATAAATAAATAACATATATGTTACATCAATGTTTTCAATATCATCCCCTATCAGTACATGCAAATAATCCTTACTCATTTTCCCGGCTACATGATATTCCATTATGTGAATGCATCGGTTCTGTGAATTGATGCCCTGTTCGTGGAGGTATCAGTTGTTTCTAATGTTTTACATACACGGTTGTTCACTGCATATTTGCATAATTTTTATCGAGGTCGAATGAATCTCAATAATAATGCACGTCTTAGGCGTGTTCAGTTCGATGGCTGTGGGCCGAAGTTGTACCGTGTGGCGTGGACGCACCAGCTTGTTCGTCTCCGCCCTTGTTGGGCGCTCATGTTGTTTCCCGTGGGGGACAATTGTGAATAGAACTGTTGTGAACATTCATGTGCAAGTCTTTTCGGGAACACACATCTGCATCTCTCTCAGGCAAACACCCAGGAGTGACATCGCCAAGTCAAACAGTAAACAAATGTTTAACTTAGTGAGAAACTGCCCCCTTTTCCAAAGTTTACAAAGTGGATGGAGCATTTTGATTCCCCAAAGCAGTGGGGGGGAGTTCCAGTGGCTCCGTGGTGTCCACCCCCAACATCTGGTGTTGTCCATCTTTCTATTTTAGTCACTCCAATCGGTGTCTTTCAATGCTTCCTATGTCCAAAATGGTTCGGGATAAATCAAATACAAATTAAAAATAAAATGCAGCTATACAGTTACGTTTGTGAAAATGCTACGCACTCTTCCCCCTCCATGAGCATAAAGGCTCTGATAAGTCCCACAAAGCTGTTCACTGATGCAGTGTTCCATAGCCTTGTTGGGCAACAGCATCCTTTTGGGGCTGTGTTTCACACTTAAACTGTTATGGGATTTTTACTTCAGGTTCAAACTTAGTGTTGCTTTGAAGTAGGTGGTTGTGTTTAGTTAATGGGATAATGTGAAGTCAAGGGCATCAGAAAGTTCTCCTGTGCCTCGAATGTGTATCCCTATCCTATGTGTTTGCATAGCGCTTCACTGGGGTGTGTAAGAGCCTCCTGAGGTCTGTGATTACAAAAATTTAAAGAAGTACAAATATCTTGAGGAGGGGGGACTAGGAGGGCCTTAATCAACATGAAGGTGTGAATGAGTAATGCCACCTCCTTTTTTTCTGGTAGGTCTAAGAGGAGGAGGAAGAATTCTATCCCAAGGGAACTGGGGCTTCTGGGAGTGATAGCCAAGGTGAGGGGAGGCGGAGAGAAGTCCAGAAGTCAGATCGCACCTCCCCAGTGCACCTGCTGTGACTGGCCTGGCCTACTGCCTCCTCGGAGAAGGCTGAGCAAATGTTATGACTGGATCACTAAAGAGAAGCCAAAGCAAACAAACCCCTTAAAGATCCACCCCAGAGGGCTTAGAAAGGAAATAAGAAAGATCTGGAGGCCAAGGACAAGATAATGACACCAGCATCCAGAGGGCACAGTTACAGTAACACAGGGTCTCTCTCCTTTGGCACTGTTGACATAGGGCCAGATCACTCTCCATGGGGTGCTGCCCTAGGCACGGTGGGGTGCTGAGCAGCATCCCTGGCCCCACCCACTCAATCTCAGGAGCATCCCTTATTTGTGACAACAATGGATGTCTCCAGACCCGGTCCAGTGCCCCCAGGGTGGGCAACTGCTGCAATGCAAGTTATTGAATAAAAGAACTACCGGTATATCATGTGTGGCACATAGTAGGTACTCACTAAATTTTTGCTGCATGAATAAATAGTGACCAATGCATTGATAAATATATACCAAGATGTGAATTTCTTGGGAGCAAGGGAGGGCATTTTAGTTACCTATGTAAACCTAGCACTTACCATCATGCCTAGTATACCAAAGTCTTGCTGTGGCCATGCATTCACTAAGCTCCCAAAGCTCCTTGCTACATTTAGTATAGGCCAGACTCCATTCTGCAGCCCACAGGGCCCTGCACAACCTGCCCCTGTCCCCTCCCTGTCCTCACCTCCTTCCTCTCTCCTCCTCGTTCTGCTCCAGCCACACCAGCCTCCCTGCTCTTCCTCCAACACACCTGGCACCGTCCTTCCCCAGGGCCTTTGCATGTGCTACCTTTTTTTTAACCTTCTCCTAGAGCTCCCGATAGCTGTCTCTTTCTCATCATTCAGGACTGTACTGAAACATCACCTTCTAAAAGGGGCCTTTTCTAGCCCTCAGTCGCCCTTCACCGTGACCACATTTAGTTTGTCAGTAGTACTTAACCCATTTGCCTGCTTACTGGTTTGTTCATACATGTGTGGTCTCTCATTCACTGCCTCTTCCCCCTGGTGCCTACAGCAGTGGTTGACACATAGGCGGTGCTCAGTGAGTAAGAGTTAACTGAGCAGCTACTGCGTACTAGGCATTTCCTGGACACTGAGGACCCAGCAGAGAACAAAGACTCTAGCCCCAAACGCCCTTCCTTCTTGGGTGCGGTGGGGAGGGGAGAACTGAGGGAAGACACCAAACAAGTAAATACACAAATAACATTTTAAACAATGGGGGGTTCAGTGAAAACAAGGATGTGACAAAGAGATATGGGCAGGGGGCTCCTCTCTGCTGGGGTCAGAGACAGGCTCTCAGTCACCTGGGCTGATTCACAAATACCACACATTCACAAGAAAGGGGGCACAGCGACAGAGTAAGCGGTGGAGAGGGCAGTTCTGAACAGAGGGAAGATCAAGTGCAAAGGCCCTGAGGTGGGAACAAGTTTGGGTCAATAAATAGTGGAACAAAT
This sequence comes from Phyllostomus hastatus, assembly GCF_019186645.2. Classification (NCBI taxonomy): domain Eukaryota; kingdom Metazoa; phylum Chordata; class Mammalia; order Chiroptera; family Phyllostomidae; genus Phyllostomus; species Phyllostomus hastatus. The sequence continues at coordinate 2,464,881 of NW_025333640.1, read as the reverse complement.
GAATGATAGAAGATTCTGGAAGGAATCGATTGCACGGGTTCACCATGGAGGGCTTGGAGGGTGGGCGGGAGGTTGCCAGCTCTGATGAGTGAAGGGAGCTCCTATGAGGGGCCAGCTTTAGCAATGGCCTCCCTCAGGTGGTCTTCCTGTTTTGTTCTGTCCTGAGAGTGGGCAGGACCTGGGCCAGGTCCTGGATCTCTGGGCCTTCCTGGATCCCGATGTCTAGGTCTCTGATAAGAAACAGTCCCCAAAAGTAGGGAAGAGGTCATGGCAGAGCAGAGACACCCCAGACTTTGGCCTTTGTCCCTTGCGGGCTGGAAAAGCACAACATATCAAGATAACGGGTCTTCTCTCCCCTCCCCCCAGCTTGCCCTGGAATCACTGGCCCTTAACCCTGTCCATCTTGCCTGTCCCCCAATCAGCAGCTGGGGGTGGGCTGGGAGTTCCTTGGAGTTATTTCAGCATCTTTTGGGGGTGGTGACAGATCCACAGAGAGGAACTAGACTTCGGGTGAGCCTCTACGGATCAGAGACACAGAAAGCATCTGGAAGCAGAGCTGGCCGGGCTCATGAATGGAGATTTAGCAGCTGGAAAGGTGAGCCCCCCCTGGGTCCATGGAGGGAGGAGGGAGGGTCTATGCCAGGAAACCCGCCCCAAGCTCCCAGAGTTGGAAGGAGCCCCCACCCCATTGCACAGATGGGAAGACTGAGGCCCAGAGAGAACATGCAGTGGCCGAAAGCATGCCTCCATTCCAGGGCTGCTCTTGTAGTTCTTCTAAGCCCCCACCTCTCAGGAGGGGAACGAGGGCAGGCTGGAATGAAAGAGAGGGCCAATTCCATCAGCCTCGAGGGACGGACCAGGCTGATCATCCCTTGTGTACATCTGTCTAGCACCTTTTTTTTTAGTCTTCACCTGAGAATATACTTACTGATTTTAGAGAGAGAGGAAGGGGGGGGGGGGTTGGAGAGAGAAAGAGAAAGAGAGAGAGAGACATCAATGTGAAAGAAAGACATCGATCAGTTGCTTCCTGTATGAGCCCTGACTGGGGATCAGTCCCACAAGCTAGGAGTGTGCCCTCACCTGGGATTGAACCTGCAACCTTTTTGGTGTATGGAACGACGTTCCAGCCAACTGAGCCACCTGGCCAGGGCTGTTTAGCACTTTTTAAAGAGACTGGCCCTTCTCCCCTGGGCATCTCTGGGTCAACCCCTCAGCACAGATCTGGGAGTGGAAGCAGACCTGGGGCTTGAGCTGGACAGACCTGGGGTGGTATGCAAGTGGGAGACGGGGAGGGGAGGGGAGGTGCTGCGGGGCCCTCACGCCTGTCCTGTCCTTGCTCCAGATGGCTTCCTGCACCTGCCCCTCGGGCCCCATGGATAGCCTGGAGCTCCTGGATCTCCTGTTTGATCGGCAGGATGGAATTCTAAGACATGCAGATCTGGGCGAGGACTGGAGCCATGTCGGGGACCAGGTGAGGCCCCCACTGCAGACAGAACTCCACTCAGCTCGGTAGCATTTATGGCTCATGGTGTGTGATTTTAGCAAAGCACATTATTGCATTGAACCTCTCAGCCACCCCCATGGGCAGGCAGCACTGGTGCCTTAGAGGTGATGAAACTGAGGCCCAGTGAGGGGCAGCAACTTATCTGGGGTCACACAGCAGTTTTGGTTTGGGTCCAAACTCAAACTCAGGGCACACGCCTTAACCAGGCTGCATGGTGTTCCCACACCACATGATTGTATTCAAGCCCCACAAACCTTTCATCTTATAGAAAGGACAGGCAAGGCCCAGTGAGGGTAAGTGGCTTGTCAAGAGTCACACATCCATCCAGAGAAAAGCTCAGATCTCCTCCTTCCTGCCTACCCCTTCCAGCAGGTCCTGCCAGCCCCGGACTCTGACGATTTCCTCAACTGTATCTTGGGTTCTGGAGACTCAGTGCCCAGCTCTCCTCTTTGGTCTCCTGCAGCCAGTGACAGCGGCATCTCTGAAGATCTGCCCTCCGACCCCCCGGATACCCCTCCACACAACGGGCCAGTCACTGCCCCGGCTGGCTGCCATTTCTCGGAGTCTGGCAAGGGGCTCTGCCCCTCCTACCATCCTGTCCCTCACAGCCCCACCAGGCCCCTTCGGCCAGCGGCCCAAATGCTCGAGGCCTCCGTGGCCATAGACCTGGGTGAGCTCCGTGACTTCTCTCACTGCCCTCACCTTGTTACACATATGCCCTCTCTTTGAGATGGATCCTGTCATGGGCCCATTCTCCAGATGGTGAAACTGAGTCCCCATGAGGTTAAATAACAAGTCAAAGCCAGCAGGGTGTCCTTTGTCCTCTGAGCCTTGCAAAGGGGTAGGAGCTCTTCTAAGTCCCATTGGAGAGTTGAAACGGAGGCTCAGAGAGGTTTAGTAACTTACCTAAGGTAACACAGCTTCGCCCAGTCAGGATTAGAACCCAGAGTTATCTGACTCAAAGTCTGTGCTCTGGGGAGCAGCTCACAGTGGCACCAGGTAGGAGGGAACTGGAGGGGAATCAGACCTGGCCCCTCCCCAAAGGGAGCTGATGCCTGGCTGGCTGCACACCTAGTCTGTAATCCTGGGTGACAACAGCTGCTCTCCTGCATTGGCAGCGGGGCCCTTGACCATGTCCTGATGAATTTGGGTCCCTGTCTTACAGCTGAGGGGAAACTGAGGCACCAGCCAGGGCTGTCCCCTTCAACCCAGGCCTTGGGGCTCCAAGCTGTAGCAAAAGGCCTTAGCACATTGGGGGTCAATCCTGGAAGCCTTGCTAGAGGAGGCAGGTAGAAGCTGAGAGAGAGGTCAGGACCCCCTGCCTGACTCCCTGCCTGTCTTTGTCCCTATCTGCCCTGGTCAGAAATGTGGAACGTGGGCCTCTATCCCGAGAAGCAGACTGAGCTGGCAGACTCGGCCCGGCGCTGCAACCTCACAGTGAAAGACCTCCTCCTCTCTGGCAGTGGTGGGGACCCGGTGAGCAGCCCCACCCCAACTCCCGAGCCTCAGAACTGGGAGGGCCCCCAGGGTTCGTGGAGCCCCTACACCCCCATTTCCTTTCAGAGACTGGAAAACTGAGTCACAGACAAAGGCTGGATTGTCCAGGGTCACACCTGAGCAAGTCCATGGGCTCTATTCCTTGAGTTCTGTCTCCTGAGCTGGGACACCTTCTGCTGTGGAGCTAGTAAACAAACAAATGAACAAACAACAAATAAACCCCCAACACCTAAAACTTACTAAGCATCTACTATAGGCCAGGCACTCTTCTAAATGCTTTAAATGTATCATCTTTTAATTTACAGCAACCCTGAAGATTGGGGCTCTTATTATGTTAATTTGACATATGAAGAAATGGGCACAGAGAAGTTAAGTAATTTGCCCTAAGCCACACAGCTGCTGCAGGCTCTACCCCTGGGCTGGTCTGTTGGGCCAGTTGGGCCTGTTGTTCCCATTACATGCTGACTGAGGGCCACCAATCTTGCCAAGGCTTCAAGTACCTGTAAACCAGATCTGACAACCCAGTTAATGCCCCCATTCCTCATATGAGAAACTCAAGGCCCAGAAAAGTTAAGCCCAAAGTCATATAGCAAGTAAGTGGCCTGGCAGGATTTGGACTGCAGTTTACCTGATACTAAAAGTTATCCTGACGGTCTCTAGACAAGACTGAAATGCCCCTCCCAGCTTGAAAGAGGCACGGTAAGCACCAGCTGTGTGCTCAGCCTTTGGGGACCTCATGGTCAAGATGGGAAAACCGGAAGTGTACCAATGAGGGAGAGAGGCTGGAGAGTCATGGCAGGTCCCCGGAGGGCACCCTGGAGGAGGTGGAACTCCAGCAGGCCTTGAAGGATGGGAAAGGAGAAGGAAGGCTCTGGAAATGCTGACTGGCTTCTGTAAATTCATCACTGTTCTAGATGTCAACAACCTTGGGATGTGGGGGACCTTATCTCCACTTTATGGATAGACACACGGGAGCTTGGCCCTGGAGAGAAAATGGATGAGCTAAACAACCACTCAGAGTTCTAGGTAGTGGAGTTGGACCCGAAGAATGACACACTGCCCCAGTTTCCACCTTTATTCCTGAGACTAGGATGTTCTGATGACAAGATTCTTTCATGCTTAGTGTTTATGTTTCATAATAATTTAACTACAGTGTTTTGAATACGGAAAGGCACCCACATGGTCCAAGCTCCAATGGCACAAATGAGACGGTGGAGAGAGCTACCCCTCTCCTCACTGCCCAGGCACCTGGCTCCCCACACAGGGGAGCTATTTCTTCCTTCCAAATGGATTCCTTTTTAAGAAGTTTAACGTAAAAAGTAGCATGCCACGTGTAACCATGTTTTGCCCTTTTATTTATTTATTTGCTCCCCACCTGAGGATATGTCCACTGCTTTTAGAGAGAGAGGGAGGGAGAAAGAGAGGAAGGAAGGAAGGAAGGAAGGAAGGATGGATGGATGGATCAAGGATTGATAGGAGAGGAACATTGATGGGCGGCATCCCATGCACACCCTGACCAGGGATTGAACCAGCAGCCAGGTGATGGTGCCGACTGGGAGTGAAACCCGCAACCTTTCGGTGTACAGGGAGACAGCTCAACCAAATGAGCCACCCAGCCAGGGCTTGCCCCTTTAATTTTTTTCCTCTGTAGCATGACACGGAGACCCCATCCCTTTTCACAGCTGCATAATACTCTGTTGTCCAAATGCGCCCTGCCTTATTTAACCTGTCGCCTCTTTGTGGGGTATTTATTTTCATTGCTTCCAATCCTCTGTTATTGCAGACAGTGTTACAAGGAATGTGCAGAGCCCAGCATGGCAGCTGGAATGTAGTAGGCGACTGTTAAAAGCTGTCTAATGAGTCTCTGTTAAGTGAAGGAGGACCCTGTGTGGCTGGCCTTTTGCCAGTGTGAGAGGGTGTCTGTGGGGTCAGTTCCTGGAAGTGGAGTTGCTGGGTCAGAGGACTGTGTTCCGGACTCTGGAGCCCCAGCGCCAGTGCGGTGCTGGGGCCATCCCTCTACAGCAGATGGATTTCGGGCTTCTCAAATCGGATGCCTCTTTCGTTTCCCAGAGGCTGTCTCTCCCTGCCCCAAACACAGTTCCCCTGGCTCTTCCACAGCAACAGCATCACATGGCAGCCCCCCACCTGTTAAGACCTGGGACTGGACACTGCCAGGAGCTGATGCTGACAGAGGATGAGAAGAAACTATTGGCCAAAGAAGGCATCACGCTGCCCACCCAGCTGCCTCTCACCAAGGTGAGTCCTGGAGACCCTTGGCTCTGGGTCCTTCCCCCTTCCTGCGGCTAGCTGCCCGTGAGCCTCACCTATAGGCCTCCCACACTAGAATTATAAGACGCGTCTGTCGCCAGAGGAAAAAAAAATCACCCAAAGCCACAGTTCCTACCCAACCTATTCACTTAATATCACCACCTGAGTTTGTTACTCAATTGGAAGGCGTTAGTGTTGGTATCAGCTGGAGCTATGAAAAGCACTGTTCTCAGATGTAACCAGGAGGTGGCGGAATTGCACTATACGCAAAGTTTGGTCACTAACTGGGAATAGACGCTGGGAAGATTACCAGGACCCAGGACCCTCTTGGAAACTGCCAGAATTTAGGGGCAGGAAGGCTGATCTTAAAGTCATCAGGACTCTGCCCCCAGGTGTCTGGGTCTGAAGTGCCTCCCGTGAGAAGAAAATAAGGTGAAGCTGTGGGGTTCAGACAACAGAGTCGACCTCCAGCCTGACTCAGCCTGCTTCCCTTGTCACTCTGCAGTACGAGGAACGAATGCTGAAAAAAATCCGCCGGAAAATCCGGAACAAACAGTCGGCCCAAGAAAGCCGGAAAAAGAAGAAGGAATATATTGATGGCCTGGAAAGTCGGTGAGACGGGGTCCTGGGACTGCCCACTCAGGGAGGAAACCGAGGCCCAGAGGAAGGTTGTGATGAGGCTAAGGCCGCAGTTTTCAGGGCGTGGCCGACGGAGAGTCCTGGTGGCGCGCCTCGCCGGGAGAGACCATTTTTCATGTGAACTGCAAGGATGGGAATATGCGTGGAGAGAACACAGGGCAAGGGTTTCGGGGTCCCTTCATCACCTGGAATGTGGGGATGAAGGGACCTCCATCAAAAAGGGTCCCAAAAGGGACCTTTTGTTGTGGCAAAAAAGGGGGAGGTTAATAGTACCCATCTTGCCCTGGTTCTGTGCCCCGTCATGGGATGATGGGGTGCTGACTGCCCTTGTCTGGGGCACTGGTTCTCAGAGCTGTTGTGACTGCTAAGCGTGGCTTTATGGAATGTTACAGGTCTGCTGGGGTTGTCTATTTATGCCTGGGTCTGTGTGGGGATGTTATATTTTTCTGGGATGTTATATTTTATGTCATTTTATTGACATAAAATGTTTTATAGGTCTATTATTTTTAAAGTTCTGAACTGTCTATGTTGAACCTGTTTTAATAATTCCTTTATCTGTGCCTTCTCTTTCTCTTTCATCTTTCTGATCAGTCTTGCCGGAAGTTTGTCTATTTTATTATTCTTTTTTTTTTAAGATTTTATTTGTTTATTTTTCGAGAGGGACAGAGGGAGAAAGAGAGAGAGAGAAACAGCAATGTGCGGTTGCTGGAGGGTCATGGCCTGCAACCCAGGCATGTACCCTGACTGGGAATCGAACCCGCGACACTTTGGTTCGTAGCCTGCACTCAGTCCACTGAGCTACGCCAGCCAGGGCTTATTTTATTATTCTTTGCAAGGAATGGATTTCTGGTTTTTCCTCCCACGCAGCTGTATTTTTCTTTTCTAGGTCTTTCATTTCTACTGTAAGTTTGTTATGTCCTTCTTAGACTTTTTTTTTGCTGTGGGTGGGTAGAGTCTATGCTGTTGTTTGTTTACTAGTTTTTATTTATTATTTTAAAAATATTTTATTTATTTATTTTTAGTGAGAAGGGAAGGGAAGGAGAAAGAGAAACATCAGTGTGTGGTTGCCTCTCACGCACTCCTTACTGGGAACCTGGCCTGCAGCCCAGGCATGTGCCCTGACAGGGACTTGAACCAGCAACCCTTTGGTTTGCAACCTGCAGTCAGTCCACTGAGCCACACCAGCTAGGGCTGTTTGGGGGTTTTTAGATATGCACGTTTAGCTCATAGAGCTGAGTTAAGGCAATCCATGTCCCTCAGCACCACCTCAGCTGCATCTCGCATGTTTTCATTTGTACTACTGTCATTTCCGTGTGCACCCTGGGTTTCCTATAACTTCATTCTTCTTTATCTTGTGAGTTATGTAGAAGGAGGACCCTTCGGTGAGGGAATTTCTTCTCTGCCCTGGTTGTGATGGGAGGATGGACACATGCTCGTGCCCCAGCTGGAGTATTTCAGCTCCACGGCTGAGTGGTCTGGGCCATGACCCTGTTCTCAGATGGATGCAGATGAGAAGGGCGGGGTCCCCAGCCTGGACCCCAGCACCCCAGGTGGAACAATCATTGTCTTGCTCCTCAAATGCAATTTGCTAAGCCCCTAGTCAACTTGAACTCATGCCATTCTCCCAACCACCCTGTGAACTAGGTCATTGTAACCCCATCTTACAAACTGGGAGACTGAGGTCAGAGAGCTGATGGCTCAAGGTTGCAGAGAGGGTGAGGGTTCTCCTTGGACTCCCAGCCACCCTGTTATTCCGCCTTCTGGAAGCATCACAGCCTGACTTCCGCCTTGTGTTCCAATCCTGGAGGCTCACACTGGGATGAAGCGCCCACGCCAGTGCAGAGATGGGAGCTAGGAACCTGGCAGACGTGGGTTCACATTCTCTCAGACTTGCCAGGGTGACTTTGAACAAGTGGTTTCCCTTCTTTGGCCTTGTGTTCCCTGTCCATGAAGGGGGCCTTGCAGGAATCTGTGATTGGGACAGTTGGTGGCAGTCATGTTCTGAATGTCACTGTGACGTTGTCCCTCCAGGATGTCAGCCTGCACTGCCCAGAACCAGGAGCTTCAGAGGAAAGTCTTGCATCTCGAGAAGCAGAACCTGTGAGTCTTGGTCCAACCAGGGGAAGCCGGCCCGAAAATCCCCAGCAGCAGAGGTGGACAGTGGGGGGGCGGGCAGCTTCTATGATGGCAGGACAGAGCAGGGGGTAAGGGTGTCACCTAGAAAGGGGGCAGACTGCATAGGGGAGGAGATTTGGATCTGGGGCCTTGAAGGGCATATAAGAGTTCCTGGGGGAAGCTGCTGTATGGAGATGAATGGCTGGAGGCTGGGAGCACGGCATGCCAGAGCGCTGCACATAATCCCACCTAAGGGCGCGTCCATCTAGGCACCTGCTCTGCATCAGGCATCACTCTGGCACCTGCTCTGCATCAGGCATCGTTCTGGCACTGGGACCACAGCTGTGAACAAAGAAGTCTAGTCCCTCCACTTAAAAGAATTCAGAGTCTAGTGGGAGACATACTCAAGACAAATGAAAATATATAAAAGATCACACAACTAGTGATAGCTGCTGGGAAGAAAAATAAAGCAGGGTGAAGGGCTATTTTATTTTTTAAAAGATTTTACTTATTTACTTTTAGAGAGAGGTGAAAGGAGGGAGAAAGAGAGGGGAAAAAACATTGGTGTGAGAGAAACATTCATCGATTTCCTCTCACACGCCCCCACCTGGGGACCTGGCCCACAACCCAGGCACATGCCCTGACTAGGAACTGAACCAGTGACCTTTTGGTTCGCAGGCCAGCACTCAATCCACTACAACACACCAGCCAGGCCTGAAGGGTTATTTTAGAAAGGAAGGTCAGATAAAGTGACATTTGAGGTGAGACCTAATAAATGAGGAAGAACCGGCTACAAAAAGACCTGGGAGAAAGGCGTCCTTAGAAGGAATAGGCTGTGCAAAGGTCCTGGGGCAGGACAGTGCCTGGCACTCTGGAGGAACAGTGAGGAGGCCTGTGTGGCTGGAGCAGAGTGAGCGAGGGGGAGAGAGGGAGGAGGTGAGGGCAGGGAGGGGATGAGGGCAGGTTGCGCAAGGCTTTGTTGCAGGGAGGACTTGAGGGAGATGGGAGCCCTGACTGGGTTGGGAGAAGCTGCTTTTGAAAAGCATCCCCTGGTGGCTGAGTGGGGGTAGGAGAGGGAGGTGTGTGGGGGGAGGAGGAGTGGGGGTGGGGACCAGAGAGGAGGCTTGGGCAGGTGTCCAGGTTGGTGATCCTGGAGGCCTGGGTGGAGGAGTTGTCACGGAGATTTATCAAAACAAAGAGGAAGTGTCTGAGACTTGTAAAGGCAGTGGGGCCTTGAAGGATGGAGGGAATTCAGACATCAGCCATGGTGGGGGGCCCTGGAAATGGACGGGAACCCAGGCTGAGGCCCTGTAGGGCTCAGCCAAGGCTGCTCATTTCCGCTAAGGTCCCTCCTGGAGCAGCTGAAGAAACTCCAGGCCATTGTGCTCCAATCCACCAGCAAGTCAGCCCAGGCGGGCACCTGCATAGCGGTGAGTCCTACCCCTGGTCTGGTGGCCCCCAGGATAAAGGGGGTCATCGACCTTGGCAGACTGGCCTGCGGGAGGGGGGAAGGTGAGTGTGAGTGGCATGGCCTGAGCTCCAGATGAGGCATAATCCAGTCTCTGGGGCTTCAGTTTCCCTGCCCATGAGATGGGTGTGCTCACATGGGCAGTGGAGGGATGGGGTGACCCCACCCCCATGTCTGGCAGGTCCTGCTGCTCTCTTTCGCCCTCATCATCCTCCCCTCCATCAGCCCTTTTGCCTCCAACAAAGCTGAGAGTCCTGGAGACTTCACACCTGTACGAGGTAGGTAGGCAAGGATGGTTTCAGTGTCCACTGTGGGCTGCACTGTGGGCACAGTCCCCTTGGCTCCCCAAGTCCCCATGCTGGGCCTCTGGGGGAGGCGGGGAGAGCACCCCTGCAACTGCTCTCTGGCTGGAAGGAAAGAAGGGACATGAGCCTCCCCTTTCTTTCCCTTATGAACCCCCAACTCTCGCTCAGTTTTCTCCAGAACTTTGCACAACGATGCTGCTTCCCGTGTGGCCCCTGACACCACGGCAAGTTTCAAGGCCCCAGGACCCCTGCCCGAGGCTGGCACACCCCAGGAAGGGTCTCTGGAAAGCCCCAGGACTCACTGGAAATCCCGGGACATGCTGACTCTGGACAACTTGACAGAGGAGCTGGACAAGTCGACCCTGGTCCCAGGCAACTGGACAGAGGACCTGAGCCGGGCCACCCTGCTGGATTGGGCCTCACCTGAGCCAGCACTCAGGCCAGGGCGGGTGGGGCTGGAGGCGGGGGAGGAGCTGTGACCGCCACCTGGACGTGCCCCCGGGCCTCTCTGCCCAGGGGCACTGCAGCGAGTGCTGCAGTGGACAGGCAAGGGATTGGGGGTGAGGCAGACCCCCATGGAGATGCTAGGATGGAGATGCACACACACAGCTACACACCCAGGGACCCGCACACAGGGGCAGAAACTGATGCCCAGACACAGGGCACTCATAAGGCCACAGAGCCTGAGAAATACATACACAGGCCCAGGCACAGCAGGCACCAGGCAGATGCATACCGAGTGAGTGACCCACTGACCCAGACAGGCATGGATGCATGACACACCGCAACAGTTGCCCTGCCTGGGGACTTCTCTATGCCCCTTCACACGCACGGAGGAGGAGGTGGCTCAGACTGCGGGAACCCTGGCCCCTGAGCACTGACTGAGTTCTGAGCTTCGGGATGGCCATGGCCCACAGCCACCGCCCACTTTCTCTGAGACTGCTATGATCCTTAATAAAACATTGTGACAGAACACGGCTGGAGTGGAAGCAGAATAGGGTGAGGGCTGAGTTGGAGTCTGGGGCTCCCCAACCCCCAGAAGGAGGGGCTGGGCTAGCCTAGGATGGGGGAGTGAGGTGGGGGTCCACAGGCACCCAGGATGGAGGGGGGCTGGCAAGGCACTGGGCACATCTTCAGCACCATGGAGAGCAGCAGCGGGTGGAGCCCGAGGTCCTGGTGTTTCGGGCATCCGAAGAGGAGCTGGGTCGCTGCCTTCTAGAAGGGATGGGCTGCCCACCCTGTTCATTTTACCCATTAAGAGACTGAGGTACCAGAAGTGAAGGGACCCCTCCAAGGTTTCAGCTAGGGAGGGGTGGAACCCAGCTGTGCCCGAGCTTTTAACAGGTGGCCCCAGCCCTTTGCATATGGGTGCCTACAGGCGACAACCAGGACCAAAGGACCTGGCTTCCTTCCTCCAGCAGCTCACAGCCTAGAAGCAAGGGCGAGTATTTAAAAACCAGGCAAACAGGCAACGTAACTACAAACCGAGGGCTTACAGAACGCGAGCAGCTGGCACTGCCCTCCTTCACCCCCAAGCCTGGACTGCAGGGAAGCCCAGACTGACGTCCAAGACAAGGGAACCACTAACTCCTTCCCCCAGGCCTAGGGCCTGTCTCTGGCGCAAGGTTGTTTGTTAAACACAGACTCTGATGCAAAAAGTTCTGCTTTTATTGCACTGAAGACTTCTGGAAGGCTGGAGGAAGCCAGGCAGGTCCACCTTCCCCCCTTGCGCCCAAGGGCGGCGCAGCCTCTCATCTGTTCCACCGTGAGGGTTAGCTCCTAAGTGGCAGGTCTGCCTCCCTTCCCTCCTGGGGAGACCATGAAGGCAGTCTGAGGGAGACAGGGGTTTCAGGGTGTGAGGGCCCAGAGTGCAGAGTTAATTCCTGTTTGGGCCCCATACTGAGAGAAGGCGTGGCCACGCCTCCCCAGAATGTCCTGAGCCAGGCAGGGTGGAGCGGGTGGAGCAAGTGCCTGCGGTGTCAGCGAGAAGGGCCCAGTCTGGGCCAGGGCTGCTCCTCCTCGGTCCTGCCAGAGGCCCCTGGAGCTAAAGAGAACCCCACTGGAGGGCAAGTTTGCAGAGGGGCCTGCAGCATAGCTCTCAGCACCCTGAGGTCTCCTCCCTCAGGGCAGAGGCAAGTAACAAAGTGAAACAGGTAAGAAGAAGAAAAAAAATCCAGCCCCGCCCTCCCAACCCCCCTGGTCAGCTGGGAAGCACCTCAGTCTTCATCCTTTTAGGAGTCCTGCAGGGGGCTGGACTGTCCAGCCACTCCCTTTTGGGGCTGACGGGTCCGGAACCATTGTGCTGAGCTGTGGATTCAGCTGTGGGCTCCTGCTTGGGGCTGGCTGGTGATGGGCCATTTAACTGGGTGGGGGACTCCTCCTTGGGCTCCAGCTTGGGGGCGGGCGGGCGGGGCAGGGGCATCAGCGCCTTCTCTAGCACACGGGGGCCATCCCAGGTAGGAATCTCCAGGCCCAGGTACTTCATGAGCAGGGTCATGACCTCGTCTACATAGCCGTGGATGCGCAGGTCTGCCTGGCGGTCCTGAGGAGGCAGGGATGCGTCATCAGGCGGAGGCAGAGGGCTCGTCTGGGGCAGGGGAAATGTCAGGGGTGGGCTCAGCACGTACGTGCTTGGTGGGCTGAAGGTTGATGATGACCAGCCGGCCTCCACGGCGCTTGGTGGCCAGGGGCAGATTCCCGCTGGGCCGGATTTGGAGGGAGGTGCCCAGCGTGATGGACAGGTCCGCATTCCTGGGACCCGGAGAAAGGCAGAAAGGCGGGGTTAGGCTGAGTCTCTCCACAACTCCTGCCCCACAGTGAGGGGTGGGTGGGATCTCAAACCCTGTTGCTACTTGCCCAGGCACACCCTAGGGAGCCAGGCTTCCCTGCATCCTGCCCCTGCTGTTTCCATTTGACTGGAACCACCCCCTACCCTGTTGGCAGAGGGGAGCTGCTGAGCTGGGCAGGCCCTCGCACACTTGGACTCCTGGTAGAATCCTGGCTGGGTAGTGCTGCACAAAGGAGTCACCTTGCTAATGCCTCGGTTTCCTTGTGAGTACGGTGTCTGCAAAGCCCCTGGCTCAGGTCAGGTGTGTGAGAGGACTAGTACCTAGTAGCTGCCATTATTACAGGGAAATCAAGGCCCAGAGTGGGTTTGGGCTGCCTCCTCCAGGATGTCTCTCCTGACTACCTCTGAGCTGGAATCCCCTGCTGTGCTGAAGCTGATTGTACTTTTGCCCCTCTCCCTTGCGTGCTCCACCCTGAGTTCATCTGGGAGTCAGACCTGCTGGCCTCATCAGCAAGAGTGAGGTCCCTTTCTGGTAGGGCATCCTCCCAGTCCAGGATGGTGTCTCTCAGCTCCCCCCTGCAATGGTGAGGGTTGGGGGACAGTCAGTACAGGGACCTGCCACCTCCCTGGGGCTCCAAGGCATGGACAGGGGTCACTCACCTGCAGGCCCGCAGGCCCCTTGCCTTGGCCACAGTGCAGAGCCGGCCAGTGGCTTTGAGGCCCATGCTGCCCACGACAGTGTCCCGGATGTACTGCCTATGTTGGAGGAGGAAGGAGGAATGGTGGAGGCAGGTGAAGGCCACCACCTTCCCACCTCCCAGCCCCACCCAGTGGTTCCTGCTTTCGGGGGCTCTCACTCTCCCGGGCAAGTGGGGACCACGTGACTAGAATGTCAACACAAACACCCAACAAGCCCAGAATAGGGTTAGGGGGCCTTCCATGAAACATCTGCTTCACAAGGTCAACAGCACGGAAAACAGAGAAAAGTCAGGAACTGTTCTAGACAAAGGAGACTAAAGAGACGTGACACTGACATGCAGAGTGTGACCCTGGCTCGGATCCCAACCAGGAGAAAAACAGCAACAGTGGGAGCACTGGGAATATGAACTGGAGACTGAATCGCCACATGACATCGATTTTAGTAACTGCACTGTGGTGGTGGAAGAGAATGCTGAAGCTTGAGGGAGACAAATGTCTTAAGGGCTTGAGACAAGTCAGTCTTCCCCTTCCTCCTGAACAACACAGCAAACACTGGAAACACAGGGAGAGAAAGGAAAACAAACTGTGGCAAAAGGTGACATTGGGGAATCTCAGTCGGGGTGAGCACGCTATGGTCCCCTGGATCAAATCCAGCCTTCTGGGTATATTTTTGTAAATAGAGTTGTATTGGCACGTGGTCCTACGCATTCCTTTATGTGTTGTCTACGGTGGCTTTTGCGCTACCGCGGCAGAGCCAGTTGTTGTAACAGAAACAGTCTGGCCCACAGAGCTGAAAACATTTACCACCTGGCTCTTTACAGGAAAGTTTAACTGCTGGTCTGGGTTAAGTGTGAGTTCATCACACAGTTCTTGTGAGTTTCCTTTTGGCTTGAAAATTTTTCAAAATAAATTGGGAGAAAAACATTTTTTTTAGAAAACAAGTGGGGGGTGCCCTTATGCCCTGGTCTCTCTGGTTGCACCTGCAGGAGATGCTGGCAGGGCCACGCTCCCTGCCTGATGTCCCCACAGTCAGTAGCACCTGCAAGGCTGTCTCCCCGCAGAGGGAGATACACCAGAGCCCACCTGTTCCAGGAAGGGCTCTGGATCAGCTTTCCCAGAGTTGGGGTCGCAGCTGTCACAGCCTATTATGGGCTGGATTGTGTGCCCTGAAAAGGCACGCTGGAGTCCTGATCCCCATACTTTAGAATGTGACTACGTTTGGAAAGAGGGGTGTTGCACACATAAAGAACTAAGATGAGGTCATGCTGGAGTAGGGTGGCCCTGATCCAATGTGACTGGAGTCTTCTTCAGAAAGGAGACAGGAGACACGGAGCCACAGACAGGCATGTGACGACAGAGGCAGAGGCTGGAGTGACGCATCTACAACCAAGGGACACCCAGGCAGGGCAGAACCCACCGGAAGCTGGAAGAGGTTGGAAGGACCCGCCTCTCCAGATTTTGGAGGAAGCATGTCCCCGCCAATACCTTGATTTTGGACTTCTAGCTTCCAGAACTGTGGACATAAATTTGTTGTTTTCAACCACTTGGTTTGTGGCTGTTTGTTGTGGCAGCTGCAGGAAATGAATACGCCTCCCCAGGGGGAAGATGTGCCGCCCTCGAGGATCACACCCCAGTCCTGCCCCCCACCCTGAGTCTCTCAGTCTCAGATTCAACTCTTTTGCAGAGCCCAACCTGGGAAGTGACAGAAAACAGGCTGGAGGCTTGGGTTACCACAGCTTGCCTGCTCACACCCTCTTGTGACACTCACGTCTTACACTTGACACATTCTTCTACAAACATGTTCCCGTGAAGCTCCGCCAGCTTGTCCCTGTGGGAGGAGAAGCTGGGTGGTACAGTGAGCTCCCCGAGGCTTCAGGTATGGAGACAACCCTCCTCCTCCAGGAAGCCTTCCCAAACCCCTCATCTGTAGGACCCATTGACTCCCTCTTTCTGGTTCCTCCAGCTGTGCAACTCTGGGCAGGTGGCCCAACCTCTGAGCCTAAGGAATCATTAACCCCCACAGCTGACTCCACCATCACACAAAGGCAGCCCATTCCATTCACAAAAGCTACCTATAAAAATGGCAGAACCTCCTGATGGGGCTAGAGGTCTGAAGGACCCGGTTTGCAAAGGACGAAATGGAGGAGCTGGGTGGCCCTGGAGCATGGGCTTTGGAATTATGAGGTCAACTCCTGGCTCTGCTGCCTCCCTGCTATGTGATCTTGGGCAGGTCACTTAACCTGTGTTTCAGTCCCATCTGTGAAATGGGACAACAGTGTTCAACTTGGGATGTTTGAGGGAACAATGATCAGGCCTAGAAGGCTCTTCCCCATGGCTCCCTCTGTCACCTCTTTCATGTCCCTTCTCAAATGTCACAGCCACCTGACCTCCCTGTTAAAAGCTGCAACTCCCCACATCCCCGTTCCCCGCACAATCCTCTTTTCTTCCATGGCAATGATCACCATATGACATACAATTTAATTTTGCTCACTTATCTTGTTTTCTGCCTCCTTCCCACTAGAGTATAAGCAAGGAAGGCAGGACTTTCTCTCTGGTGCACTCTGTCCTACATCTAGAACTGTGTACGGTGTGCAGTAGGCACTCAATAGATAGTTGTTGCATGTGGCCCAGTCAGCGAGGAAGGACTGGTGTCACTACGAAGTGAGCAGTGGGTGCTGGGGTGGCCTGGATGCAGCAGGCAAGGGGACTGCTGCAAAGCCCATCGGTCAGGAAACTGGAGGCACTGAAATCCCCGACACGCTCTTGGCTCCTCCCCCAAGGGACTCCCCTCCATCTCTGGAAAGGAACACGCCAGCAGGTGGCTTTGTCCCACTCCCATTCTACCTACACGCCCCAGCTCAATTTGGCCGGGTGTGTACGGAACAGACTTCCCTGGATTTGTGTTCCTATAAAAAGTCCTGTACCACAGAAATGTATTTGCTATGCAGTCAGAAAATGTGTGCTTTCTTTTCTAGAACCATCTATACAGGCCCTGGGGGCTAGGTCTATAGCCATCTGTCCAGTGAAGTACTCTGACTGGAGAGCTAATGAGGTACCCAGTAGCTACAGCCTGGGATAGGGCCTGGGGGTCACCGAGACAGGGAGGCTGGGCTCTTGCTTTCTGAGGTATTTACATGTCTGGGTGGATGAAGGCATTGGCGATATCTCTAGGTCAAAAAAGCTGCCGGACTCCTGGAGAAATAAAATTTCTCTGCCAGAGGGCTGGAGTGTGGACTCAGGCCCGTTTGAGAAGAGCAGGGGACAGCTGCCTCATTCTCCTCCATAGGCAGAGACTAGTCCTTTCCCTCATCCCTTGCTCATGGAGGGTCTGGCTACTTGTGTGAACAGCTGACTGGGGTGGGCCCTTGTCGTCCTCCAGGGCAGGACTGCGGGAAATGGGGGGGGGGGGCACTTGGCGTTAAGGAGCCAGTCTTTCTGCCCCAGTCCCGTGTGCACGCTCAGTACAAACGCTTTAAGGAGGAGTATTAAAATGCAACTACAGGTACTAGACCCTGACCACCCTCCTCCCCACTCCCAATTTCTTCTCCTCCTCACCTCAAGGGAGATTTTGCAGCTGCCCTGGGACCTGGAAGAGAGGACCCCAGTTCTTGAGATGTGCCCAGGAGGCCCTGACGACAGCTCTGCTTTGCAAAATCCTATTCAGTGTCAGGAGCTTTTCCCTTGTGGTCTTGCTGTATTGCCATATCAACCTCCATTTTACAAATAAGGAAACTGAGGCCCAGAGAGAGGGGCAGCCTGCCCAGGGCTAAGCGGGGCCGGCAGCTGGGTGTTACCTGGGAAAGCCAGAGCGCACGTGCAGCCCGTCCACGTTCTGGCTGACGAGGAACTGGAGAAGGCCCACACGCTCCAGCTGCACTAGTGCCATGTGGGTCTGCGTGGGCCGTGCGCTCTCAAAGGTGGTGTCGAACTTGGGAGCCAGGCCCCGCTCCTCCATCGTCCAGACGCCATGGGGGCCCCTAAAGGTGGCATGTGGGGAGAGACACAGAGAGACAGAGAGAATTTAGGGGTCAGGGAAAGAGGAAGCCAAAAAAAGAAACGGAGTTGGAGACAGAGAGACAGAGAAAGACAGGGAGAGTGAGACAGACAAAGGGGGAAAGGGGGGGAGAGAGATTGATGGAGGGAGGGAGGGAGGAAAGGAAAGAGAGAGGAATACACACCAAGAAGAAAAATTAATTATTCCATTCAACCAACACTTACTGCTGCCTGGCCCTATGCTGGGTGATGCTGGGGCCCTAGAAGAAGCAGGCCTTGCCCTTGAGGAGTCCTTGATCTTGTTAGGGGAGACACAGATGAACACAGACCCTTCAGCCCTATGGGCTAGGATGGCCCAGTGGAGGCAGTGAGGGCTCTGTGTGGGAAGTATGGAAAGGCTTCCTGCAGGAGGCTGGGCCATCTTTTGAACTGTGAGAGGAAGGGCAGTTCAGGCAGAAGGGGTAAGCAAAGGCCCGGGGGACTGGCAATAGCCTGTGAGTTTGGAGAAATGCAAATGGTCTGAGGGTTACGGTGGGAGTAGTGGGGGCTAAGGTTGAAGAGATGTCCCAGGGCTGGGTCTGGAAGGGCTGAGAGAGTCATGCCTTAGAATTCTAACATTCCTCTAAGGAACCTGCTCTTTTGCTGCTGGAAAAGAGGCCCTGGAAAGACAGTGTAAGTGCAACAGGCCTGCCCTTTGTGACAGGGTTGTAAACTCAGCACCTACAGGAGACACCCAGGGGCCACTAGTTTAAGAACTCTGCTTTTCAGCTACAAGATTGTTATCATACAGGCTGCCTGAAGCAGAGGGTGGCTTAGGCATTATTTGGTTTAATACCCGCATCATGGGTGAGGAAACTGAGACCAGGTCTGACAGAAAAGTATTTGCAAGTGAGTGTGGAGCTAACTGTCCCTGACACTGATTCCCCCCATCTGCTAGGATAATAGTGCCCCAATGTTTAGCTATGCTCAGTAAGCCTAGATGAAAGACTACATTTCCCAGCATTCACTGTAGCTAGGGTCAGGTGATCAAGTTTTGGCCAATGGGGTGAGTGAAGTGTTGGTCGTGACTTAGGCAAGTCCAAAGAGATCTTTCCCATCCCAAACACTGAAGGGGTGGAAAGATCACTCAGAACACAGTGAGGGGGAAGGCAGCCGGATGGGTTCTAATGTGTGGGCCTCTGTAGCTCACAGGGAAGTCCTGGGCAGCTACCGCGTCCTGCCTCGACTTCCCTCCACACCCACAGACCTGAAGTCAGGGATGCCTGAGGCCGTGCTGATGCCAGCGCCTGTGTGGAAAACCACATTGGAGGACTGCCAAAGCAGCTTTGCCAGCTCCCACACCTTCCGCTCCAACTCCTCAGGGGGGTCGAAGATCTGTTGTGTGAGAGCACAAGGGGAGTGGTCAAAATGTGTCCCACAGAAGCAAGGCCACTAGCCACAGACTGAACGGTCCCACCTTGCCTGGAGGAGAAGAGTGAATCTGAAAAGGCAGTTTGTCATCATGCCCTGCTGTCCACAGCCCTCCAGGGCTCCCACCTTCCTGTGTAAAAGCCCAAGGCCTCCCCCCTCTCCCTGGCCTACTGCCCAAAATGCTCTTTTCCTAGACTTCTCTCACTTCCTTTAGGTCTTGGCTCACAAGACACTTCATTTGTATACTCGGGTTCATAGCAGCATTATTTACATCAGTGTGTGGTTACCTCTTGTGCACCCCCTACTGGGGGACCAGGCCCACAACCCAGGCACATGCTCTGACTGGGAATCGAACCAGTGACCCCTTGCTTTATAGGCTGGTACTCAATCCACTAAGCCACACCAGCCAGGGCTATGTACAATAGCTAAAGCATGGAAGCAACCCAAGTATCCACCAATGAATGAATGGATAAACTCAATGTTGTCCATTCAGACAACAGAATATTATTCAGCCTTAATAAGGAAAGAAATTCTGACACATGCTACAATGCAGATGAACTTTGAGGACATTGTTGAGTGAAATAAGCCAGACACAAAAGGGCAGATACTGTGTGACTCCGCTTTATGAGGTCCCTAGAGGAGTCAGATCCATAGAGACAGGAAGTAGATAGTGGGTGCCAGGGACTGGAGGAGGGGAAGTTAAGAGTTT
The DNA here is from genome assembly GCF_019186645.2 of Phyllostomus hastatus. Classification (NCBI taxonomy): domain Eukaryota; kingdom Metazoa; phylum Chordata; class Mammalia; order Chiroptera; family Phyllostomidae; genus Phyllostomus; species Phyllostomus hastatus. The sequence continues at coordinate 2,445,486 of NW_025333640.1, read as the reverse complement.
AATGAGGGCAGAGTTTCAGTTTGGGAAGATGAGAAAGTTCTGAAGGTGTATGGTGGGGATGGTTGTGCAACATAAATATACTTAATGCCACCGAATATACATTTAAAAATTATGTGCATAGCCCTGGGTTGCGGGCTAGGTCGCTGACTGGGGGTGCGCCAGAGGCAACCACACTGATGTTTCTCTCACTTATTTTCTCCCTCCCTTTCCCACTCTCTAAAAATAAATAAATGATTAAGTGATTTTTTAAAAAATTACATGTACATTAAGATGATACAGTGTATGAAAGGTGTACTTTATTACAATAGAAAACACTGAAAAAAGCCATCTCAGGGGTGCCTCCCTGATGTCAATGCAGCCCCCAGCTCTCCTCATCACTGTCAGCTTTTCTCCCTAGTGCTTTCTCCTTAGCTCCCATCTTACTTCTTGATTTGCTACTTCTTTCTTTCCCCACCGGAACAAGGGGGTTTTGTCTGTCTTGTTACCTGCTATGGCCCCAGGACCTAGAATGTGCCTGGTGCACAGCAGGTGCTCAGTAAATATCTGGGGACTAAAACGAACAGGAGCAGGAGAGGAGCAGGGCTTCTGAAGGGATTCACACCATCTGACTCCATAAACAGTGTGACCCAGATTGAAAGGACTAGCTTTTATGGAATGAGGGCAACCTTCCCAAATTTACAGAAGGGAAGACTCCTCTCCAGAATAGAAGTGACAAGCCCAAGATTTCCGTGTACAGAGAAAACTTTCCCCTTTCTGACACATAATTATGGTATTTTGCCATGTATAGTGAGCCCTTTTTGCCCAAAATTTTGAGGGAAAAATAAGGATGTGCATTATACATGGGTAGTACCTGAAATACCTTGTATCTTCCATTGTGTTTTGTAATTATTTGTTACATAAAATTTCTTGTACCATAACATGCTCAAAATACTAAAATTTCTTTATAATACAAAAAACAAGCATCTAAATATAAATAAATAATTGAAAGAGAAACGAAATACTTGTTTCCCCCTAGAGTTTGGACCAAATCGTGGGTGCGCATTATACACGGCAAAATACGGTACACCCATCCTTTGGGCTGTTCCTCCCCAACTCCAAACCTTTTTCCATCATCAGCAGGGAAAAGTGTCAACTTAGGCTGGCGTTTGGGGCCTGTCCTGGTCTAACTCGAGAAAACTCTCTGTCTTAATCTGTTCCCCAACTGCGTTTATTCCCACCTCCCTGACTTTGCCCCTGCAATGCCTTCCGCCTAAAACTACATCCTTTGCTCCCGCATCAGAACTTCAGGACTTCGCCGACGCGGGCCCTTTGCTTGAGTGCCAGCCCCCGCCGAATGGGGGCTGGGCGTGCTCGCAACCCAGCGCGCGCTAGGGGCGTCACTTCCCACCCCCTCCTCACTGGGAAGTCCCTCCCATTGTCTAGCCTGGATGCCTCCTAAAAGTCCCACAATGCCCCGCTGCCGTCCGGCCCTAACCGGCTCGCTTTCCTGAGAGGCGCAGCCTTCAGGACGCCGGCCGCACTCACCTCTGGGAGGCCGCACTTGCCCTTATCCGCGTACGGCGACAGCCCCGCCGCATAATTCACCGACATTCTTGCCACTCCACCGGGAACAATAAAGTTTCCCTTGTTGAGGCCATTTCCGCCGGAAATGGGGAGGAACACGTAACAAAGACAACCTGCCGGGCCGCTCCCTCCAAGGCGCATGCGCTTCTCACTGACGCCTCAGGCGCCATTTTAACTGCTGGTAAAAGAACCCGGCTCATTTCTAAACACTCTTGTGGGGCGGGAAGGGGGCCGCGACCCGGCGGGAAGCTGGGGCGGCTACCCACGTGAGAGTTCTCCAGTCTCCTCTAAAACGTGGGACACAGCCATTTCCTCTTTTTATAAATTAGCAAACTTATGCTCCTCCTCACCCCCAACCCCCTTGAGGACAGAGTCAGAGAGAAGGAACCCAGGACTCTGGCTTCTAGTCTTAGGTTCTTTCCGTTGCACATTTCAGAAGTTTATAAAGTTACAAGTGAAGGGTACCTGTGGCGGGGAGCAACTTGAGGGCTCGCTAGAGAGGGTCTTTGAAATCACTGTAAGTAATCTGAATATTATTCAGGTGGATGATGATCTCCATTCAGCAGGGCAGGTACAGACTGCACCAAGAGGCTAGAGAAGGTGCCCAGGGTCATCGGGGCTGGTGGCCTTTAGGACTCATTTAAGAAACACGAGTTGAGCACCAACTTCGTCAGTGCTCAGGAAACACTGAAGAACAAAGGTGGCACTTTGTGGCTAATGATGGACACAAGCCAGTGACTGGGCAATGGTGACTTAGTGTGGCTGCGGTGCAATTAGGGCGCCTGGCAATGAGGAAACTCAGAGGAGGCACCTGATGCAGCAGCCTGGGGGGCACCCAGAAAGGCTTCCTGGAGGAGAGGATGATGTAGCAAAGACCCGAAGAGGGAGTAGGAGTGAGAGAGGGAGAGTGAGCGAGTTGGGGGTGACATGGGGTACAGAAAGACTGCTCTTGGCCGAGGGAACAGCAAGTGCAAACGCTCGGAGGAGAGGAAGAGAGTGGCTCATTCCAGAAACGGAAATTGGTCCCTTGATGATAGGTGGAAAGTTGGTGTCTTCCCACTAGATCCTGTTGGCCAACAGGCAGCCCCGCCACCAATCTGCCTCCTCCTTCAGCTCATCCCCGGTCCCCCTGGGGCTGCTGCCCGCCCGCCCGCTCAGAGCTGATCAGGTGTCAGAGCTGAGTGCACGGAGTTGTTGGTGCGATCTGCGGCCCAGCTGGAAGTGGGTAACCGGAGCCAGCAGTGAACACAGTGGCCTGGTGCTGGAGTCACTGGAGCTACAGGAGGTAGGACAGGCAGGAGAGAAGGGAGGCCTGGGATGGGGGCTCCCTTTAGGACCTTGGGCTCCTTGCCCCTGAGCCCTGACATGTGGGAGAAAGGAGGGGCTGTTATATATTCCAGCCACACTGGGGCTACCCAGGTATCCTGACCAACTCACATTCGTGCATGCGCTTCTCAGCCTTGATCTTGTCTAGGGTATGTACCCTCTTTACTTGCTGCTCAATAACCTGCCTGGCCTTCAGGCCCTGCTTATATATATATCATCACCTTTTCGGGAAGCAGCTCCCTAAATGAGGGTGCTTCCCCTGCCGCAAGCCTACATATTCCCACCTGCTCAAGCAACCTGTGGAATCCTCTCTTGGGTCTCTTATTACACTCTTCTCTGGGTGTGAATGAATCCTTTAGACATGGGCAAAGAAAAAGGATCAAGTGGGTGGTGAGTGAAGAGGTACATTGAGTGAATGGGGTAGATTGGAGGGATGAATGAACGAATGGGCAAGTAGATGGAGGGGTGAGTAGATGAAAGAGTGAATGGATGGATTGGCAGATGGATGGATAGTTGAATAGAAAATTAGTAAGTCAGTGGAAGGTGGATGAGGATAGATGGATGAGTAGATGGGTGGGTGTTGGATGGATGCGCTGGTGGATGGATGGCAGATGGTGGTTGCATGGTGAGTGAAGCATGGTTGAAGGGTGCATGAAGGACCAAAAGAAGATGAGTCGGGCAGCTGAGTTGGAGCATGGATGTATAAGTGCTGGAGTAGGAAGATGGATGCGCAGGTGAGTGGGTAGGTGGAAGAAAGGATGTCTTAGAGAATCATGGGCAGGTTGACAGGTGAAAGGGCAGGTGAAAGACACACCTCCACAGAAATCCTGCTCAGACATAGGAAGGAATCCTGAGCCACACATCTAGTAAAACATTCCCTTCGAGATATCCCTGCCTGACCTGCCTATTCTTACACATGCATGGAACATGGAACAGGCAAAGGTGCACAGACAGGCAGGCACACACTCCTTGAGCTCGTGTGTGCAGACACGTGCATATAACTGTGGCCCCAGACTCCACCCACCTCGAGTGACTTTCCTCCATACTCTCACTCAGATGCCAAGCTGGTGTGAGGGGACTTAGCTGCAAGGATGCTCTGACTATTCAAGAAACATGTCTCTGTGCTGAGAGTCTCAAAGAGCCCTTTACTGTTCAGGATGATAGAACCAGCCCAGGCACTCTGAGCTTGTGAAGCCATAGCTGTGGAAAAAAGGACCCAGCTGGGGCTGGGGAAACCCAATTTGGTGAGTTAGGGATTTGCCTATTGGTGAAAGGCAAAGCTGATAGATAAAAACCTGGGATTTTGAAACTGGGGTGTGAAGAATGACTAGGACTTCACCAGAGAAGGAAAAAGAAAGGCATTTTAGGTAGAAATAATGGCACAGTTAAAAGCTTGGAGACCAGAAAAAGCTTGATCTGCTTGGGCCACTGGCAAAGTACATTTTTGAGCACCTACTCTTTGCTGACCCTATGCTATGGACCCCACTGAAAACTTACCATGAGTTGACAAGAGGGATTATCTTCCTCACTTTAAGGGTGAAAGATGTGAAACTCAGAGAGGGCAAGTGACCTGCTGAAGGACACACAGCAGCAAGGAGATGAGGCATGTCTGTGTCCTGCTGTAGGGGCCAGGATGGCCCAGGGAGGAGGAAGCGGTCCTTTGGAGGAGGAGAAGGCAGCTGACCTTCCTGCTCACCAGGACTGATGTCCTTCACCCCCTGGCCTTTCCCAGGTGGCCTGGGTTGAGGAGAAACATCGGATGCTGGCCATGAAGACTCTCCGGGCTCGATTTAAGAAGTCAGAGGTGAGTCTGAGGCCATTGAGATTCCTTCTGTCCCCCAACCTTAGGTTTCTGTCCCCTAGGGCTTGCTGGTCCACTGGGCCCTTGGGTCTTTATCCCCTACCCATCAGATTCTTTCAGCAGCTTCCACATGACCAGGGTCCTCTCTGTTTAAAACTCTCCCATAGTTCCTCACCTCCCGCAGGTTCAAGTTTACCCCTTTAGCCTCTGGCCACCGCCCCTTCCTTTCCTCTCTGCTACACTTTGCTGCCCTGATGTCCCCACTGTTTCCTGTTCAAGCTTTCCAGCCACTGTACCTCTGCCCAAGCTGCTTCTCCACCTGGACTGCCCTCTCCCCAAACTGGTGCCTGACAAACCCTCCTCATCCCTCCCAATTTGGCTCCAATAAACACTCCTTCCAGCAGATCTCTGTTCTCCCGGGTTACGGCGACCACTTGCTTTTCTGAGGGCTCGCTTTCTTGGAGACTCTGATTCTTGCTTTTTTTTTTTTTTTTAATAAGCAAAGGGCAACTTCACATTCAAGGAGTTTAACTGATTTAAAAATACAATTCAGTCATTGCCACATGTCTTTATTGTTATATATTAGATGCTTTTCCAAGTCATGTTTAATTTTCAATATTTTATGTGATAAAGTTGCCAACTACCCTTGGGAAACTTTTTTTTTAAGATTTTATTTATTTATTTTTAGAGAAGGAAGGGAGGGAGACAGAGAGAGAGAGAGAAACATCAATGTGCAGTTGCTGGGGGTCATGGCCTGCAACCCAGGCATATACCCTGACTGGGAATTGAACCTGCTACACTTTGGTTCGCAGCCCATGCTCAATCCACTGAGCTACGCCAGCCAGGGCTTTTTTTTTTTTTTTTTGAAACTTTTTAAACATTTTTTTCTTTATTTATTTTTAGAGAGAGGGAAAGGGAGGGAGAAAGAGAGAGAAGCTCCGATGTGCAAGAGATATGTTGATCAGTTGCCTCTCCTGTGTCTCCAATGAGGGCCGGGCATGCAACCCCAGGCATGTGCCCTGACTGGGAATTGAACTGGCGACCTTTTCGTTCACAGGCCTACACCCAATCCACTAAGCCACACCAGCCAGGTTGGGGAAATTTTTTAAACTGAATTTATTGGGGTGACATTCATTAATAAAATTACATAAGTTTCATGTGTACAAGTCTATAATACATTATCTGCATATTGTGTTGTATTCACCATGATCTCTTGCTTTTGACTATTCAGCAAACATTTGCGTCAGGCACTGATTTGGCACAGAACAAACAACAATGAATAGGGCAGACAAAAATCTCTGCCCTCAGGAGCTGACAGTCGGGTGGGGGAGATGGATACTAAACAAGATAAATGAGTGGAAACCCATATTTCATGCTATCAAGACAAAGAAAGCAAGGAAGGTGAATCAGACTCTGTGGGGAAATAGTTGCAATTTTAAAGTGAGTTGTCAGCAAAAGCCTTGTCAAAAAGCTGACATTAAAGCACAGATCAGAAGGGAAAGAGGGAGGGACTTGTGTGTTTATTTGAAAAAACTGTGTTTTCCGCAAAGGGAATACCCAGTGCAAAGGCCCTGAGGTGGGATCAAGCTGGCTTCCCTTGCAGCTATATCTTGGACCGGGTACCCTCAGAGGGAAATGCTTGTTCTTCTGTCATCTCCATTCCCTCCTGTCCCCACCCCAGTCCCTGCCAATGTGGAGGCCAGTCCAGGGCACAGATTAAGAGACCTAAGTGAATGTTTGCATGTAGAGCCACAATGCCCCTTTGTACTGGCCTCAGTCAGGCTTGACTTCACACTTACAGCACGAAGAAACCAAGGAGGTTAACTCACCTCTTCTGGTCAGAAAGCACACAAAGCAAAGTGGCAGCATGAGGTTCACACATGCCTGACTTCACAGCCCTTAGTCCTTCCACCAGCTGGTAGGGCCTCCCACTGGCGGTCATAGCCCAGAGCAATCAGAGAAGCTACCTGGAGGAGGCAGCTCTGGAGAGGAACCTCGAAGGACAGGAAAGATTTAGATAAATGAAGTCACATAGGAGGAGGACGGGGATCAGTGTGGGCAAAGGTTCAGAGGGTACACTGGGCCTGGTTGAGTTAGGGACATATGGGATTATCAGCAGGTTCTTCTGGCTGGAGCAAAGGTAGTGAGGGACAGCTGGGGGCAGAGAGGGCCCAGCGAAGGAGCCCTTGAGAGCCAGAAAAGGGGCCAGGGTCACAAGCCTGGTTTTAAAGTTAGGTGGCCCTGGGTTTCAATCCTGTCCCTGAGCAGCTGTGGGACTTTGGATCAGTTGCCACCCATTCTGTGGCCTCCCTTGGTTTTTCAACTTATTTTATTTTACTTATTCTTGTTATTTATTGATTTCAACATTCCTTTTCATTTTAAAATTTGCTTTAATTTTATTTTTAATTTTTAATTGAATATCATTGAATTCATTTTTATTTCATTTATTTTTGTTTTTACTTATTTGTATTCAAATACTATAAATAGCTTACCATGTGCTTTGCAGATGTCAGTGCATTTAATTCTCTTAATGAGGCAGCAGCTCTTATTATCCCCACTTCATAGGTGAGGAATGGAAGCCCAGAGAGGTTAGGGAATTTGCCCAAGGTCACATAGCTTGGACTTGAGACACCAGACTTGCCGACGATTTAGGCTTTTTGAGCGTGAGCAGGGGGCTAATGGGTTGATTGAAAAGATAGAGAGAGGGCCCTGGCTGGTGTGGCTCAATGGCTGGAGTGCTAGACTGCAAATCAAAGGGTCACCAGTTCAAATCCCAGTCAGGGCACATGCCTGGGTTGTGGGCCAGATCCCCAGTTGGGGACGTGCAAGAGGCAACCACACATTGATGTTTCTCTCCCTTTCTTTCTAACGTTCCTTTCCCTTCTCTTTAAAAATAAGTAAAATCTTTTTAAAAGAGAGAGAAGGAGAACAGAGAGAGAACTAGAAAGGAATTAAATGACTCATTAACCTCCTACAAAACGTGACATGAGCTCAGCTTCATGTACTGTGGAATGACCCTGAGCTTTTTCTTCCAGTTTGGAATCAGTTCCTAACTTAGATTTTTCACATTAGCCCCCAAGAATTTCTGAAGTTGTAGCCAGTGGTAAGCCAAACAAATAACTATTTAATTTCAAAAACAGAATTATACTGAAATCAAATTTTTCAAAAAGTTTTGTGCAACCAAAAAAAGAAAGAAAGAAAGAAAGACTCCTAATTCCAGGCACTGGTGTTTTCTGATAGGTGTGTGGCACAAAGTCAAGGGGGAGGGAGAGGGGGGACTGCAGGTATTAAAATATCAAACTGAGTTTGAGGGTCTCTGGAGGTATTTGCGGGGGCGGGAGATCCTGTTGACTCCTAGCAGGGAGGAGCCTGGGTTGGGCTGGGGGCGCTGGAGTAGTCGCTGGGAGGCCTAAGGGAGGAAGTAGAGGAGAAGCTCGTCCTGCATCCCTCCCTCCCTTGCAGCAGACACATCCGGCATGGCATCTGCCATCCCTCCCTCCGCCTGCCCGGCTCCAGTTTCTCAGCAGACAGCAGGAGTCAGGTTCAGCCTTTGTTTGGCTCCCCAAGGGAAGAAAGCAAACACCCATGACTGCACAAGTCCCACCTCATGTCTCAGTGGACCTTTTATTCCCCTCTTCTCAGCACACACGGTCTGGCCCTCACACCTTTACTGCAGTCCTCCTCTGCTGCCTGCTGTGCCCTCCCAGTCCCGGCCGTTCCACTTCTCTAAAACCAGCCTCTTCTGCAAGCCCCAGCAGATGGCAGTACTTGCTCCGGGCCTCAGTGTTTCCATCCATCAAATAGGACTCAACTGGAGCCGTGAGCCTGGTCTTCCACTGGCCTGCTGCCCTTATTTCAGCTTTTAGAAAAATCCCACAAGAAAAAGATTGGGGTTTTAGAGATTCATAGACTCCCAGGGTCTCAATGCTTCCTGGAAAATCTCTTTCTTTCTCTCATATTTACTCACCAGAGTCACCATTTCTTTAATTCATTCAACAAACACTTATTAATTACCTACTGTGTGCCAGGCCCTGTTTAGGTGTTTGTTTGGTTTAATACTCTGTTCTTACCATCTTGAAATTCCTAATAACTTTTTAACAAGAGGCCCTGCATTTTCCTTTTGCACTGGGCTCTGCAAAACCTATCCCCAGCACCTGCTAGGGATACAGCAGTGACCATGATGGACCAGAATCCCTGCCCTGAGCAAATGACATTCTAGGGAAGAGACCAAGAAGAAACGACTGATGATGTCAGATGGCGCTAAGAGCAGTGGAGGAGAAATAAACCCTCCTAAGTGGCTAGAGAGTGACAAGGGTGGTTGGAGCAGGCTGTCTGAAGGAGTGTCTTCCAGGGCAGACAATAGTGAAGGAATCAGCCTGAAGGACAGTGTAGGAGGGATGGTACTCAGGTGCAGAGAACAGCAAGAGCAAATACCTGGAGGTTGGATCAAGCTGTTTTCGGACCCAGAAGGATGCCACTGCAGTGGGATGGATTGACCTGGGGAAATAATGTAGGGGAGATGAGCTCAGCGAGTTGACAAGGGGGGGATGTTTGGAGCAGGGGTGGGCACGTTTTTCCTGTTAAGGGCCAGACAAATATTTTTGGCTTCTTTGACCCTCTAGCCTCAATTCTGCCATTGCAGCTTGGGAGCAGTCATAGGCCATCTTTATGGATGGGCATAGTTCTGTCCCAATAAAACTTTATGAACACCAAAATGTGAATTTCACATGATTTTCACGTGTCACTAAATTATTCTTTTGAGTTCTGCTCCCTGCCCAACCACTTAAAAGTGTAAAATCCATTCTGAACTCTTGAACCTGACAAAGCCCACAAGGGTGGTATTTGGTTAAGGACCAGTTTGCAGATTCCCTGCCTTAGAACTTCCTGGGCCATGTGAGCAGTGTGCATTTTACACTGAGTGTGGTCGCTGGAGGGTTTGGCGCAGGAGAGAGAGAGGATATGATGCAGGCTTTAGGAAGCTGGTAGACAAAGGACAAAGGGGTTGAGGGCAAAAGCTGAGAGAACAGGGAGGGGGTATCCCCAGATAGAAAACCCTTGGTGATGGGGCTGGACCACCAGCGAGAAGCAGTGGACCTGAGGTAGTTTACAGCCAGTGGGGTTGGCCTGGTAGGCCGGTGTGGAGGGAGAGAGAGGGGCCAGATAATGCCAAAACTTGGCTTAAGCCCCTGTGGGGTGGCAGTGCCCATGGCGCACTGCGGGGGCCTGTCCAGGAGGACAGACCAAGGACAGCTGGAAATCCGAGGCCTGAGCCGGGAGGTCCATTTCAGTCTCCTCTTTGGACGAGCCAGCCCCTCGGAGTTAGAGCCAAAGGCTGCGCTCACTCTCTGTCGGTGACGTGACCAAGCACTTCTCATCCTGCACCCCCAGGATTCAGTTTTAGATATGCACCCAGGCCTAAACACATCTTTTCTTTTAACTTTTAAAATTTCTTTTTATTAATTCTATAGAGAGAGTGGACGGGAGGGAGAAAGAGAGGGAGAGAGAAACAACGGTGTGAGAGACAAACCTCAGTCGATTGCCTCCTGCACACACCCTGACTGGGGACTGAACCTGCGACCCAGGCACATACCAACCTGCAACCTTTCAGTGTGCAGGATGATGCCAACCCTGCTGGGCAGTGTCCCAAGTGCTTTGCATAAAGTGCCTCATAGCCCTCCAATAACCCTCTGTGGTAGCTACTATTTATTATGAAACCCATTTCCCAGATGAGGAAAGTGAAGTCCGAAGCAGGTAAGTACCTTAGTGGAGTCACACAGGTAGTACATGTGGGGATGCAAAGGGTGTGACTCTGAATTCAAATCCAGGTCTATCAGACTGCAGAGCCCCACTGGCAGTTGAATGACTGGATGAATGAGGGATGAATGAGTGAATGAATGGGGCAATGAATGAATGAGTCAATGAATGCTGGGTGAGTGAGCCAGGAGGTCAGGGTGGCAGTGGGAGGCTGTGTCTGCCCAGGGCTAAGACGGAGAGTCACTTGCCACTCCCAGCCAGCTTGAAGGAGGTGGAAACCATGCAGGCAGGCTGGTCCGTGGAGATCCAGTGGGCAGCCTGCAGGAATGAGGGAGCCAGGCCCCTTGGCTGCAGCCGCCTCTTGGAAATCAGGTCAGGTCGGGCCAGGGCGGCACCATTCCCCTGTCCCACCCCCACACTCCCATTTCCACCCAGCCCCCTCCCTGGCTCTCCCCACTACCTTGGGGGAGGAGCAAAAGGGAGGGGGTCAAGCCGGTAAGGGGTAGGGAGGGGCAGCGCCGGCTTTGGCACCACTATTAGGTCTGACCACCGAGCTCTGGCAGCGCCTGCCCCTCCCTCCGGCCCCTCTGGCCACCGACGCCATGAAGCAGCTGTGTCTGTGCTCCGCCAACTCCTTTGCGGTAGGGCCAGAGGAGGGGCCTGGGAGCCGGTGGGACTCGGGTCCTAACTCTCCCCCGTCCCACCCCTCCCTGCCCCCAGCCCCTGGAAGAAAAGCTGGGAGGGGGCAGAGGTTGGGGGGATGGATGGGGCTTTTGGGGAGACAGATGGGGACTTTGAGGACAGATGGGGACACTTAGAATAATTGAGAGGACATTTGAAGGGACACTTTGGAGAACAGTTTTGTATGGGGTCATTGTGGGGATAGTTTGGATGCTATTTTGGGGGATTGTTTTTGGGAAAAGATACATTCGGAGAACAAATTCAGAGGACATTTGAGGGACTTTCAGGGGAGGACATTTTGGGGGCAGATGAAGTCATTTAGGGGGACAATTTTGAAGAACACATCAAGAACTTGGGAAAGACATTTTGGAATGCATTTCAGGCTATGGTTTTGGGGAACAGAATTTGGAGGACATTGAGGTCACAATTGTGGCATTTTAGGGGTGGCGGTAGGATCGATGGCAGAGGATGGTTCCAAGGGACATTTAAAGGGACACTTAAGGTTTCCTACGGCAAGACTTATGAGGGTAGTTCGGGAAGATGTGTGGGTCAGTTTGGTGGGGCGATGTTGGGAAGGTGGCTGTTCACTAAGGGATGGGCTGGGGGCCTAGGTGTAGGGGACAGTTTAAGGAAAGATACTGGGGGGCTTATCTGGGATGGTTTAATGGGAAGTTGCTGGTGATGGGTTTGGGTGGACATTTGGGGTGATGGGTCTAGGGACAGACGCTGGGGGGCACAGGCTGGGAAGACACTGAGGACCCCAGTCAGGACCACCTGATCCCCGAACCCCCACAGCTGCGGCTCAGCCCCACCGACCTCGGCTCCTGCCCGCCCTGTGGTCCCTGCCCCATCCCGAAGCCGGCAGCCAGAGTCAGGCGCCAGGCAAGTGCCCAGGGGCGGGCGGTGAGAGCCCAGAGCCCCTGCCAGGGGAAGTGGGAAGGGGGCAGCGGCTGCCTGGCCCCATGGTCCTCTGGGTGTGCCCCACAGAGCCAGGACTGGGGCAAAAGCGATGAGAGGCTGCTGCAGGCCGTGGAGAACAACGATGCTGCACGGGTGGCCTCCCTCATTGTCCGCAAGGGTCTGGTGCCCACGAAGCTGGACCCCGAGGGCAAGTCTGCGTGAGTGCCCGCACCTGGGGGTTGTGATGGCTGAGGGGTAGTCACCCTACGGCTCACCCTTTACTTCTGACTTCAAGGTTCCATCTGGCAGCTATGAGGGGTGCAGCCAGCTGTATGGAGGTGATGCTGGCACACGGCGCCAACGTCATGAGCACGGACGGGGCAGGTACTGCCCATCAGGCCCCAGGGGAGGGAGGAGGAACTCAGACTAGGTGCACAGCCTGAGGGTCTAGCCAGGCCCTACTTCATGTCCTCAGTATCTTGCTGAGAAAGAGGGGATTCCTTTTAGAGCCCCCAGGGCATCACAGGGTGTCAGGCTGTGGTGCCCAAGGACAGGGACCATTGCTGTCACCAAGCAAGGTGAGTCAACTTGTAGATGAGGAGTAGCTGGGACTCTGTGGTTAAGTCAGAGGAAGTAGTTGCAACAGAGGAGTATGTGAGCTTGAGAAGTATCTGGGGGCATGGGAATAATAAGTAGAGCTTGGATAGAGTAACTGAATATGTGGAGTAGCTGGGGTTTAGAGGTAGCTGGAGCTCTGGGAATAGCTGCAATAGAAGGAGAATCTGGGTTTATGACTTAACGAGGCATCTGAGGGAATAACTGAGATAGATTCCATGGCCAAAAGATGTAGTTGGGGCTCAGGGAGTAACTAGGTATGGGGCATAGCCATGTCGGAAGCTTTAGGCAACAAACAGTGCCAGGATGTGTAGAATAACTGCAAATTTGGCCAGTATCAAAGACAGGGACACAGCTGGCACATGGAATAGCAAGGGTGTGTGGATTAGGTATGACATACAGAACAGCTGTGGATTCTGAGGGGCATGGCTAGCGCTTCATTGTAGCTGAGCATATAGCATAGCTGGGGGTATGGGAAGTAGCTGGGGCAGTAGGGCTTGCAGGGTGGGTTCTGGGGGTGTGTGACGGAGATGAGATTGTCTGGGACACAGACTAGCTGGGGCTTGGAGAATCTCTGACTACAGGGAGTAGCATGGTTTTGAGAAGTACCTGGGTTTGGGGACTTGCTAGACACAGGGAAAAACAATCATCACAAATAGTGGACACAAGTTGGGGAGCAGCCAGAGCTTCCCGAGTATCGGGAGCCCTAGTCAATCCTCTTTCCTTTTCAGGTTACAATGCCCTCCACCTGGCTGCCAAGTATGGGCACCCACAGTGCCTGAAGCAACTGCTACAGGTCATTTCCTTTCTTGTCTCAGATACTCCCTTGCCCTGAATGCTCCTGAGTTACAGCAATTCCGTGGAGTCCATGTACTCCCTGAATCCTAGCTATTCCTTGGCCCCTTTCACTCCTGAGCTGCTTCTTCCTGAGTGTCCAGATACTCCCTGCATACGAGATATACCCCCAGTGCCAGGTATTTCCTGAGCTCCAGTTTCTCCCAAGCCCTAGGTACTTTCTTGGCCACAGGTACTCTTAGCGCTCCTGTCTACTCCCCAAACCCTCAGCTGCTTCTGAGCTCCTCGCTATTCCTTTTCTCTCACCAACTTTTTAAAAACAAAGAGTCACTCAGAGGCCCATGCGGAGACAGCCTCCACAGAGCAGGTAAGTAGGAGAGGAAGAAGGGGTGAGGCAAGGAGCCTGAAACACAGTAGAGCTAAGGAGGGGCAGTTCCCACAGAAACTGGCAATGAAGAGGAATGGCTCCTCAAATGACCTGGCCCACCCTCTCCCCAGGCATCTTGCGTGGTGGATATTGTGGACAGCAGTGGGTGGACAGCTCTGCATCATGCAGGTGGGTACACCCAGCCTTGCCCTGCCCTCCAGGGCCCAGAGGGTGCTAGGCTTGGGCCTTATTCTACCCAGGGCTCTGGGGACCTGCCTTCCTTCTCTTTCCTCCTTGCTGAGCACCTACGGTGTGTCAGGCGCTGGGCCTCAGTGACCCTTTGAACCACAGGTCAATGATCCCATGGGACCGACAAGGTGATTGAGGTTCACCCACAGAAAAGTAGGGAGGACCTAGGCCGTCTGACCCCAAAGCCCAGCCTACTGTATGTCAGGCTGGGGGAAGGGTGATGGGGGTGGGGGGATGAGCAGAGTGTCATTTTCTTGGAGGAACTCCTAGGGAATCTCAGGAAGGCCAAAGGTCCAGATGGCCTTTACACTCATCAAATTCAAACTCTTTCCCAAGGGAGGGGAAGGGACCTACCCCCTTGAGCCAGAACTCAGCCTAACCTGTGTGCACCATGCCCATGACATTCTGGAATGCCTTTAATTGATGACTCTAGACACCTTCGTCCTCTTGGGAACACAGAATACATTTGGGCCCACTTTAGAGTTTTATTCCCTGCGGTTGTAGTATGCTGCCGCCTAGTGGTGGCAGTGCCTTAGGTCACACTATGGAAGCTCACTGGTTTTTTCATTCAGTAAATACTTCTCAAGGACCTGCTATGTACCAGGTTTTGTTCTAAGCATTAGGATTATAGCAGCAAACACAGTCCTGTGCTCCCTTGGGCACACAGCAGGCATCACACTTTGTTGAGTTGTCCAGTGACACCTCCCACCAGAAAGCCCACCCCTTTTTGAGGCTCTGGGCATCCATACCGTTTCCCATGTCAGCCTCACCCAGCTTCCAACTCAGAACCCTTATCCTTGCAGTAACCGCTACCTTCCCTCTTTAACCTTCAAAACGGAAGTTGGGTCAAACCTCCAGAAGCCTGTCCAACCTCAGCTGAGGTCTGACCCCGCTGGTAAACACTACTGCTCTCTGAGGGTTTTGTGCATAGGAGGTACACGGCAAGTGCTTGGTGAATCAAGGAGGGGGGCATATATGAAAATCAGCCCGAAGTTCTACCCTAAGAGAGAACCACGGTGGAATGGGGAAAGCGCTTGGGATCAGGTGTTAGCAGACCTGGGACCTAACTGTGGCTCTGCCTCTGACCCCTCTGGGTGACCATGGACCTGATTGGGCCTCAGTTTCCTTGCCTGTAAAGTAGGATTTATACTTTTATTTTATTGATCTTACAGGGGAGGTGGGAGTTTCTCACAAAATAAAAGATAAAAACCACACCCAGACAAGAGGCTCCCAGAAAATGTCTAAGCTTTACCCTCCCTACCCCCGTCCTTTTCTCTTTTTCCAGTGGCTGGTGGCTGCATCTCGTCCTCAGAAATGCTCTGCTCCTTCAAGGCACAGCTGAATCCCCGAGACCGGGTGAGCCTCTGGGACCTTCTGGGGAAAGATGCTGTGCTTGACAGATACTGCCGCCACGCGGCAGTATCCCAGGTGCCCTTTGAAAAGTGTGGAAAAGTTTCAGATGGAGCTCAGGGACAGTTCTATAGGCTTCCTGGCCTCCTGGGGCCGGTCTCTGATGTTCCATTCCTCACCCGGCTTCCGCCAGTTGGGTACAACGCCCCTCCTCATAGCAGCTCAGATGTGTCACACAGATCTGTGCCGCCTGCTCCTGCAGCACGGGGCTGCCGTGAATGACCAGGACCTGCAGGGCAGGTGAGTGCCTCTCCCAGCCATTCCCGTGTGTGCTGTGTATCACTGTGAAGCCTCTTAGCCTCTCTGGTCAGGGGACCTCGTTGGCGTCCTCCCTCAACCCGGGCTGGGTGTTGAGGAAGGTGTAGGGCTCTGAGGCTGTCCTTACCCTCTCAGTAGCCCCCTCTCCTGGTAGGACGGCCCTCATGCTGGCCTGTGAGGGGGCCAGCCCTGAAACAGTGGAGGTGCTGCTGCAGGGAGGGGCTCAGCCAGGCATCACAGACGTGCTGGGCCAGGACGCTACTCACTACGGCACCCTGGCAGGGGACAAACTTATCCTGCACCTCCTGCAGGAGGCGGCCCAGCGCCCCTCACCACCCAGCGGTATGCAAGCCCCACCTCTAAGCAATTTCAGGCACCCTCCTTCTAGGCAGTTTCTTGCTACCCCTTTCCCTACTGTGGATAGTTTCAAGGTATCCCTATACGCTACATTATAGAAGGTTTTATGGCTCCCTGACCCTACTCTAGACGATTTCAGGGAGTACCAGAGCTTTTAGGATAGTCTAGGGGTCCACTCAACTTTTCTGCATCATTCTTGTTCTTGGAGCTTTGCCTTTTCTGAGAATTGGCATCCCACTTGCCCCGTCCTGGAGCTGCCATTGTCCTCTCTTTTTGAGAGTTTCAAGGCTCCTCCTATCAGTATTATGCCAAACTACTTGATTCCCATCTTAAAAGTTCTGATTCTTGGGATATCAGGAGCCACCCCCATAAAGTCCCCTGGGTTCGCTGATGCCCTTCCTAGGGTGGGGAATGGAGTCCCTGGGACACAGTGCCTGACCCTACTTGCCTTTCTCCCCTGCCCTCCTAGAGGATGACTCAGGCGAGGCCTCATCGCAGGTACGGACCTCTGAGCAGTGGATGAGCCCCTCCCTGTGCACACACTACCTTCCCCTGCCCCAAGTTCTGTGGGAAGAGAAGGAAGAGATGGACCCCTGCCTCGGGGTTAGGACTTGAAAGGACCTCTTTGGGAAGAATGCGACCTTCAGGGTACTTTGCCACCAAATGGCAGCATTACCCACAGCATAACTCCTAGAACTCGTGAGAACATGGGAGGGATGGGGTCAGATCATGGGACAGGGTGGGGGCATGAGGGGCACTGAGATCCCTGCGGACCGATGGAGTAAGGTAAGGAAGCAGGTCTGGCCTCTCCCCCGCTCCCAGCATACAGCACCTTAGTTCCACGGGGAAAGGACACTTGGAGACAATCTGGCCTAGCTGGGGAAAGTCCCAAGGCCTGGAGATGAGAGAGTAAAGCATAAGATCTGGAGCTCTCAGAGAACGTGGTCTTATCCCCTTTTACGCTGGGATAAGTGAGGACCAGCAGGAGCAGGGACTTGCTCAGGATCACACAGGAGGGGAGGCCAGAGCTGGGGCTTGGAACAGACAGTGGGCTGAGTGGGTGCATTGAGCCGGTGGGAGGTTGGCATGTTTCCCGTGTGTTCCTTCGCTCCCTCCCACCAGAACTCCGTGTCCAGCCATGAGAAGCGAGGGGCTCCCAAGAAACGGAAGGCGCCTCAGCCCCCTGCCAGCATCCCTGTGCCGGTGAGAGATGCCCTGGCAGTGGAGGAGAGTGAGGGCCCCCAGGGGTGGGAATGGGGGGAAGAAGCTCCTGCTGAAGCGTGTGGTGGGACAGCCCGTGAGCCTCATGTAAAAGTGGTGGGTGCTGGGGTTGGGGGAGCAGGACGATCGCGATGCCTATGAGGAGATCGTGAGGCTGCGACAGGAGAGGGGCCGCCTGCTTCAGAAGATCCGGGGCCTGGAGCAGCACCAGGAACGGCGGAAGCAGGAGGTGAGGAGCAGCAGGGACACAGGCATGGCGCTCAGACTGGGGTGGGGTGAATTCTGGGGAGAAGACTGCTCCTACCTCCCCACCCCTACCTCCTCCCTCTCTCCCCCTCGCTCACTCTGCTTTAGCCTCATAGGCCTCCTCACTGTTCCTCCAGCACACCAGGCACGATCCTGCCTCAGGGCCCTTGCATGTGCCGTTCCCTTTGCCTGGACCACTCTGCTCTCAGATCTCTCCATGGCTCCCTCCCTTACCTCCTTCGGGTCTTTGCTCAAAGACCCCCTGTCAAAAATACTTTTCCTGCCCATCGTGTTTGAAATATGAAGAGTTTGTAACACTCTTTTCCATTCACTTCCCAGTTCCCTTTATTTTTATATAAAGCACTGACTGCTGTTAGTGCTTTACTATACTTTACTCTACTTTAGTATGTTAGGGCATACTATACATTTTATTCATGTTCACCCACTTGATTATAAGCCCATGAGGGAAGGCATAGTTAATGGTGCCTGGCTCACAGTAGATGTTTGATAAATATTTGTAGGATGGACAAATATTTGAGTGAGTGAATGAATGCATGAATTAGTGAACAAATGAATGAATTATTGGCCAAAAATGGGGTCTGGCACAAAGTAGGCACTCAATAAACACTCAGTAATGAGTGGGCAGGCAGAGCAGCGCTGGGTGTGCGGTAGGTGCGCAGTGGATGCCTGTGGTTGGGAAGGAGGGCTACTAAGCAGGAAGTGGGCCAGGGAGGCCCCCGGCCCAGATCCAAGTCCTGTCCCCACTTCTTTCATAAGCTGCCGGAGGCGGAGGCCAGCTCCCTTCACAGCCTGGAGAGACAGGTAGGTGGAAGGTCAGGGGGAGAGCTGCCCCGTGTTTCTTTCTGGAGGCTGAGCCTCTACCACCCTCCCCCAGGTGCAAGAGCTACAGCAGCTGCTGGCAGAGAAGCAAGAGGAGAAGGAGAGTTTGGGAAGGGAGGTGGAAAGTTTGCAGAGTCGCCTGTCCCTGCTGGAGGTGGGCTGGGTAGAGAGTGGGGGCGGGGCCTCCAGGGGAGGGACCTCTCAAATCAGTTACATGACAACCACACTAACACACATACAGTCTCATACACCACAAACATACAAATACAACCACACACAGATAATACACACATAATGAACATTTCCCAAAACAAACACACAATCGCACACACTCACATACACACAGAGATGGACGACCATGCCCCCAACATGCAGTCTTATACATACAACAGGCAGACGGACAACAAACATCCATAAAAGCAAAATTGCACTCCTCACAAATACACGCACACAACAAACACTTCTCATTCAGTCACACACAGACGGCACACCCACAAATACACACACATACAGTTCTCAAAGTATGTAAGTACTCAGACATATTCATACACACATGCAGAATGCAACCACGCACACACAACAGACTAAAACACAAGTGCAGAATCACACACCATCACAGGAACTCGCACAGGAGAGGCGGGGCTGCTGCACAGGAGCACACCCGTGCACGCGAGGCACACACGTGCTCACTGCAGGCCACAGCCTCACACTGCGAAGACACGCCCTTGCGAGGTGCACCCCACTGCCCCTCCCTCAGTCCCATGTGTCCAGGCTGCATGTACGGCCCCAGTCGTTGGGGTTATAGTCACACACTCAGGCGGTAATTGGGCCATTTACTAGTCTTTCTGGGAGCCCAGCATAGTCCCGGGCACATAGTAGGCACTCAGTTAATATTTGTGAGTCAAACAGACCCATGAACAGCTCTGTCCACTCTAGATTCCTGGGGGGACAAGGTTGGGAGGGGGCAGGACTCAAGCCAGATGTTGGGCCCCCACTTCAGAATGAGCGGGAGAACACCAGCTATGATGTGGCCACCCTGCAGGATGAGGAGGGTGAGCTGTCCGACTTGCCAGGTGAGCCCCAACCTTGTCTTGGCCCCATGCACTCCCACCCACCTGGTCCCTGGGGTCCCAGGGCATGGAGTTTTTACCTGCAGGCATGGGGAGAGTTTGAAGCTGAAAGAAAGGTTGGACCTCACTTGTTACTTATTTCACATGCCCTGGGGACCCCAAAGCACCTCTCCAGACCCCAGCTTCCATCCCCCGTGGCTTGGGACCCCAGGGTCTGACTCCATGCCCCTGCCAGGGGCCCAGACGCTGCTCTCCAAGCAGCTAAGCCCGTCAGCCCAGGAGCTCTTGGCCTCGCTGCAGGAACAGGTGGATGCCCTCACCAGACAGAACCAGGAGCTTATGGAGAAGGTTCAGGTGGGGAAACAGGCCTGGGGTAGTGGGCTGGAGACAGATCTGAGGGATTGTTCCCCCAGGGTTTGGGGTGGACACAGGTGGCTTAGCCCATGGGTGGGGAAGGTGGCACTACTGCCCTGTGCCCGCACAGCCACTTCAGTTCCCTCTGGCCCCCACCCCACCCCCACCCAGATCCTGGAGAGCTTTGAGAAGGATGAATTGGAGGCAAATGGTTCAGCTGAGGTCGTTCCCCTGGCCCTGTATGACTCCCTGCGGGCTGAGTTTGACCAGCTGCGCAGGCAGCACGCAGAGGCTGTGCGGGAGCTGGAGCAGCGGGAAGCACAAGGGACCCCTAGAGAAGAGAAGGTGGCCCCTGGGGAGTGCAAGGACACGGGAGCCAAGACCACCCGAAATGGGCCAACAGAAATGGAGCTCGATGGCTCTGTGGCTCCAGAAAACAAAGTTAATGGGGCTGAGACCACAGACGAGGAGGCTGCAGAAGTTGAAACCACAGAAGCCAGAACTTTGGAAGCAGCATCTATAGGGACTGAGGCCACAGAAACAAAACCTATGGACACTCAGGCTGTAGAAACAGAGAGTGTAGGAGCCACAGCCCTGGATACAAAGGCCATAGGGGCTGAGGTCACAGAAATGAAAGATCTAGAAGGAGGAAATCTGGAAACACAGGCCTCGGGAGCAGAGGCCGCAAGTAGGAAAGCAGAGGAACCAGAAATCAAGGCCAATGGAGAGGGTGCTGCGGAAGGACAGCTCACAGGCACGGAGACCATGGACATGGAGGCCACCATGCCTAGGGTTCCCACGGGCCCCGTTCTACACCCTGGTGCTGCCGAGGCCTCCGAAAAGCTACAGACTGAGCTGGAGATGAGGATTCGTGGCTTGGAGGAGGCGCTCTGGCAGCGGGAGCGGGAGGCAGCCACCGAGCTGGAGGCAGCCCGTGGCAAGGGCGAGGCTGCGGAGGCCGAGGCGGACCGTCTGCGGGAGCGGGTGTGTGAGGCTGAGGGTGGTGGGGCTAGTGGTGGAGGCAGCAGTGACACGGTCCAGCTTCGGGCAGCCTTGGAGCAGGCCCGGGAGGATCTCCGGGACCGGGACTCCCGTCTTAGGGAGCTGGAGGCCACCTCGGCGTGGCTGGACGAGGCCCGGGCTGGCAGACTGCTTGCTGAGGAGGAGGCTCGGGGCCTGCGGGCAGAGCTGGCCCAGCGGGAGGAGGTGCGACTGGAGCAAATCCGGGAGCTGGAGGTGCTACGGAAGCAGCTGACCATCGCTAAGGCCGCTGAGGAACAGCAGCGGGCAGCAGCTGCTGAGCTGGGCCAAGCTCGGGATGCAGCCGAGGCCCAGGCTGCCGCGCTGGCCGCTGCCTGCGAGGAGGCTCGGCAGGGCCTGGCAGAGCTGCGTGAGGCCTCCGAGGTGCTCCGCCAGTCAGCAGTGCCAGCCTCTGAGCATCACCGGCTGCAGGAGGAGGCCTTGGAGCTGCGGGGGCGGGCGGCCAGCTTGGAGCAGGAGGTGGTGGCCACGGGCAAGGAGGCTGCCCGGCTGCGGGCAGAGCTGGAACGGGAGCGTGTGGGCAGCGTGGCCCGCCTGGAGCACGAGCGCATAGTAGGTACACTGCAGGCCGAAGTGACCCGGCTGGAGGGGCAGCTAGAGGAGCTAGGACGGCGACACGAGAAGACCAGCGCCGAGGTCTTCCAGGTGAGCTTGGCTGGGCCCCCACCAGGCACACACCTGGCAGCCACTCCTCATCTGTTTTGACCCTGCAGCCGAGCGGTGTCCCAGTTGCATAGATTTCAGTCCTGCAGACACTTCACTCTGCCAGTGGTTCCAGGTTACTTTTGACCCTGCAGCCATTCTGACCTCCTGAAGGTTTCAACTTGCATTTTTTACCTTTTTTCCTTTCCTTTCCTTTCCTTTTATTTTGTTTGTGTTTTCTTCTTTCAAACTTTTTGGCCATTTTGCCCTCATCATTTTTTCTAATGGTTAGCACTTTTTGGAATACATTTCTAAAATGTATTTGTATCCCAGAGTCATGGAGGAATTCCCATAGGTTTTCTTTTCTTTTTTCTTTTTTAAGATTTTATTGATTAACTTTTAGAGAGGAGTAGGGAGGGAGAAAGAAAGGGAAAGAACCATCGATGTGCAAGAGAAACATCAATTGGTTGCCTCTTGCATGCCCCCAACGGAGACATGGCCCACAACCCAGGCCTGTGACATTGATTAGTAAAATTACATGGGCTTCAGGTGTACAAGTGTATAATTGTATTGTGTGTTCATCTCCCCAAGTTCATTGTTTTAAAAAGTTTCAAAAAGATTTTATTTATCTATTTAGAGAGAGGGCAAGGGAGGGATAAAGAGAGAGAGAGAGACATCAATGTGTGTGAGAAATGTGCATCGGCTGCTTCTCACACATGTCCCAACCAGGGACTGGGACCCACAGCCCCTGCATGCTCCCTGACCGGAATTGAACCAGTGCCCGTTCACTTTGCTCAATCAACTGAACCATGCCGGTCAGAACCCCAAGTTCTTTTTTTTTTTTTTGCAAGTAATGAATCAGGGGTTTTCCCCTGATGTTTTTACCAAGTGTCCATTTTCTCTGCTGGTCAGAATGATTCTATGGTTTTTTTTCCAGCTGCCTCTTTTGAGATTGTCATTTTATCTAACAATCATTTTGATGCTTCTACCTGTTCTGGAAGAGAACGTCACGCACAGGGGTCTCTGATCTCATTTGGAACCCAGTAGATTTTGATGCTGAGTTGTTTTTTTTAAACCCAGAGAATATTTATTTCATCCTTGATAGTGGACTTTTGACTCCACCTTTTTTCTTAAATTAACAAACAAAGCAAAACCGGGAACTGTTTTAGCAAGTATATAAATAAGTCGCTACATTCATCGCTTGTCAGGAAAGCATTTTTCTCTCTGAGCTTGTTTACTTGCCCATGTAATGTGGACTGTAATAGTTCCTAATCCTCATGTGGAAATTAAGTGGTTTAATTTATGTTAGCTACTTAGGGCCATGATGGTACAAACCATCTATAAATGACAACTAGAGTGGTTATTTTTCCAAGAACACCCCCTTTTAAACTGGGTAGGCCCTTGATCCCAGCCCAGCCTAAGTATGGCCGTCTGTCTGCATGGGTGTCCTCGCAGTTTTCACCTTGCTCACGGTCACTTGTGGTTCAGGTAAACTTGACAAGTCTGGTTTGATGTATCGATCCATGTAGGATGTATTTAAGTTGTTCATGTGTGAGCAGTCTGTACTCATTGTAACATCTAATTATTGTCCACTTTTTCCTGGAGCTGCTATTTCTATAAAGACCAGTGTTATCTGCCCCCCACCCCCCACCCTGGGTCAATTTTTGCAAATCTAACATTGCTCTCCGATCTTGATATTTTTGTGAAAATGCAATCATCAACTTTTGGGCATCTGTTTGCTTTTCATCCAAATTCTTCTGTTTTTCTTTCATTTTTTAAGAAGTCTACCTTCAACCACTGGCAGAGGAAAGAACATTAGTGGTAATAATAATAATAATAATAATATCAGGAACTCAAATAGAGCAGTTACTGTGTGCCAGGCACTGTTATAAATGTATTCCATATATTTGTTCATTTTATCCGCACAACCACCCTGTGAAGTAGGGGGCTGTTATTATCCTCATTTTACATATGAGGAAACTGAGGCACAGAGAGGTTACTTGTCTGAAGCAACACAGCTAGCAGATCAGAGGTGTTTGGTAGGGTCAGAATGTTCATAGTGCCTTGGGGAATTCAGAACTTCCTGAGTCAAACTCCTTAAGGTCAAAATGGACTTAAATGTCCTCAGGCCAAAATAGAGGGTTAGAGGACTTTTAGGGTCCAGGACATCTTTGGGGTCCAGGTGTTTTCAGGCTCACACATTGGCTCGGGCCACAGGTGCAGCGTGAGGCACTATTCATGAAGAGCGAACGGCACGCAGCTGAGGCCCAGCTAGCCACTGCAGAGCAGCAGCTCCGGGGACTGCGCACCGAGGCTGAGAAAGCACGTCAGGCCCAGAGTCGTGCCCAGGAGGCCTTGGACAGGGCCAAAGAGAAGGACAAGAAGGTGGGTCCCCTTTTCGTATAGTTAGGGCCTCCACTCAACAGAAGTTGGGGGGGAATCTGAGACTCTCCCAGCTAAAAGGGTTCTGGGAAATGAGCCCATTTTCCAGGTAGGAGTCTGAGGCAAGGAAAAGGAAGGGGTCAACTCAGACATACAGGCAGGCTACTGTTCCAACTACTACGTACTGCCACAGTGACATTCACTGAGTGCTTATCGCATGCCAGGCCCTGTGCTGTATGTTTAACATGGGGTAATGCATTTAATCTTCATACTAAGTTCCAGTTAAATTGGTGCTTTTATTATCCCCATTTGAGGAAACTGAGGCACAGAGAGGTGAAGCCACTTGCCCAGGGTTATGTAGCTATGCAGTGGTTCCTCCAGAGATCAAACCCAAGTTCCAAAGTTCTGTTCTTTTCTTTTTTTTTAAAGATTTTATTTATTTATTTCTAGAGAGAGGGGAAAGGAGGGAGAAAGAGTGGGAGAGAAACATCCATGTGAAAGACACATTGATCGGTTGTCTCTCACACACCTCTAACCGGGGCCCTGGCCTGCAAACCAGGCATGTGCCCTGACTGGGAATCAAACTGGTGACTTTTAGTTTGCAGGCTGGCACTCAGTCCACTGAGCCACACCAGCCAGGGCCCAAGTTCTTTTCTTAAATAGTAAGAATAATGATGATAGAGGCCTCTGGTTATTGACTCAGCCATTTTTTCACACACCATCACTTTTCATCTCACAACCCAAACAGCAGAAAGCATTTTTATCTATACCTTCCAGATGAGCAAAATGAGGCTCTGAGAGGCAAAGCGAATAGATCAAGGTCCCACAGCATGTCCTGGACAGTGAAGGTGACCCTTAGAGCCACAGGCACTTTAGTGTGAAGAGTCACCCAGACACAACTTGCTGTGTGATGTTGGATAAATCACTTGACCTTTCTGAGCGCCTGTTTCTACCTCTGTAAAATGAAGATAAAGTTGTGGTAGGGGTTATGCTTTACTTGTAGCAGGTTTCCTCATTCTTAGCACTAGTGACATTCAGGGATTGTACTCTGTGGGGGGCTGTCTTGGGCACTGCAGGGTGTTCAGCAGCATCCCTGACCCCACCCACTTCATTCCAGGAGCACCCCCAGACATTGCAGGGTGTCCTCTGGGGGCAGAGTGGCCTGTGACTGAGAACCTCTGATCTACAGGAATAATAATAAAGCTCAGCATTGACTGAGTGCCAAGCAGTTTAAACTTAATCACCACTCAGAATCAGTTAACTTGTGAAAACCATGGTTCTTCTTACCTCACAGATGAGGAAACTGACCAGAGAGGGACCAAACCCCGGCTTTCTGACACAGCGCCCCAGGCTGACTGCCCCCCAGTTCCATCAGTCTTCCCTCTGCAGAGACTCCGAGAGCGGGTGTGGCAGGGTCCGCTTTCACTGTGAAGGCCCCATAGGCAGCGTTTTTGGCTCAGGTCTGCCATTGCAGCAGGAGCCACAGGTGACGTGGACACAAATGGGCGTGGCCACACACCAACAAAATTTTATGAATGCACATGGAAATGTGAATTCAATATAATGTTCACGTTCCACTAAATAATTTTTCTCCTTTTTGACTTTTAATCCTCCAACCATTATTAGCCCACGGGCCAGAGTTTGCTAGCCTCTAGGATGTGACCCTCCCTAGCGAGCCTCTGTCCCACCTTTGTTACCACTGCTACCCCAGTCCTGGGCTCAGGGCCACCAGGCGACTGCTGACACCTCCCACTCCTGCCGCAGATCACAGAGCTCTCCAAGGAGGTCTTCAGTCTAAAGGAAGCGCTGAAGGGCCAGCCAGCAGCCCCAGGCAGCCCTGAGGTGGAGGCCCTCCGTGGGCAGGTGAAGGCTCTCCAGGGGCAGCTGGAGGTGAGAGCTGCCCTGGGCACACGCAGGGAGCCCGGAGAGGGCTGGGGCGGGGCACAGGACCATGGGGCCAGTGTGCCAGGCATGGAGGAAAATGTTGCAACATTTTGTCAACCGGCACTGTCACACCGGTCCATGCGGTCCATGCTCACGGTGCAAAGGGGATCGTTTGGTGGCTCAGGGTTATTTTGCTTCTCTGAGTGCCCCTCTACCATGTACAGGAAGCTGCCAGGGACCACAATGCAGTGGTGGCCTTGTATAGGAGCCACCTCCTGTACGCCATTCAGGTGAGTCAGCCCTGGCTCTGGCCATACCACTGGCTGCTGTTGGGCCTCTGTTTCCCCATCTGTACAGTGGTGGGGCACCCAGGTCTCCCTCTGCTCCCCCCACCCCAGGGCCAGATGGACGAAGATGTGCAACGGATACTGAGCCAGATCCTACAGATGCAGAGGCTCCAGGCTCAGGGGCGCTAAGCCTCAGAACACTGACCCCTGCCGCCAGGCCCTGCCCAGGGGACTCAGGGCTCAGGCACAGACCTTCTGAACTCAGAGATCAGCCTGGCTCTCCCGACTATCCCTGGCTGGCTGTTTATCCCCCGGGCCCTGACCATGTCCCGCCCCCCACCAGAGGATATGTGAGTCCAGTCTCTCACTCCTGTCACCAGATGCCACCTCAAGAATAAAACTCACCAAGCAGAGAAAAGTGTGTGACCTGATTCCTGGGCTCCCACTGCAAGGAGGGGAGGGAGTAGCTCAGAGCAGATCTTAAAGGTTAGGGTGAGGAGAGTGAAGCACAGCCCTCCGGCACCAAAATCTCAGTCCCCAAGATGAACACTGTGTTGTTGCAACATTTGAAAAAGTCAAAATGGCTGCCGAAAAGTTCACAACGAACAAAACATCCATGTGTTAAGTGAAGGAGCCCAGTCTGCACTTACTTCACTTTCCTTACCCTAAACCCAGCCCCTGGGAGGGAGAGTCCCACCCTCAACCTCCCGGTCCCTGGGCAAATTCCCTGAAATCCCCAGGGGGTTCTCAGCTCTTTCCAGCTAAGGGAGTGGGGATGACTATGGCTGTGAACGCCCCCACTGTCCAACCTGGTCCTGGGCATCCCCATCCCCCACTGTCCAACCTGGTCCTGGGCATCCCCGTTGCTAGGAGAATGTCCATGGTGGGGTGGGGGCTTCCTCCCCAGGGCCTGGTTTCTGTGTCTCTATGGCCCACGGTGTGGAGTGTGGCCTGAAAGTGTGGGACCCCATTGCTGTGGTTGATGAGAGAATGGGCATCTCCTGGGTCTCTCGAGTCCCTGTCTTCTTTTTTCCTAGATATTTGTCTCTGCTGCTTTCTGCTCCCATTCTACCTGGTCTCTCGGTCTCCCGGCTCGTTCTCTTTTTCTGTCTCTATCTTTATGTGTCTTGTCTATTTCTCTCTATTTCTCTTACCTCTCCCTGTCTCTTTGTCTCTCTTATCTGTGTCTAGTTCTCTCATCTCTTTGTCTCTGTCTCCTGGCTCATTTGTATCTCTCTGTCTCCATCTCTCTCTGTCTCCTCTCTCCTCTCTGTCTCTCCTGAGTCTCCCTCTGTTTCTCTGTCCCTCCCCTCCTGTCCTTGTCTCTGTCTTTCTCCATGTCAGCGTCCCCCTCCCGGGGTTTCCCCAGCCCCTCCTCACTACAGCCGGAAGGAAAGACTGACTGCTGGGAAAGGCCACAGGGTCTCCACTTCTCCCTTTCGAGGCCTCTTCTCCCTGCCCCCATCCTCAGAGCCTTCCGCGCTGTGTCCCAGGGTGGCCAGTGAGCGGACTGAGGGCTCCTCTACCGTCCTGCTTGACTCTCCTCGGCCCACCACCTGCCAGTGAGTCAGACCCTGAGAAGGGGAAGTGGAGGGCCTTGATAGGGGCCAGTTCCTCAGGTGGGTCTGAGTGTCCTGCCTCCCCGAGGGTGCTCCCTGCCCCAGCTTCTGAAAGCAGAGTCCACCGGAGCCATGGCCCCAAGACTCCTCCTGGCCCTTGCCCTCTGGGCTGGCTACTCATCCTGCAGTGGGAGAGAAGGTATGTAGGACCCCTGGGGCTTTGGGTGGCCAGGGCCAGGCTGAGGGCTGGACTTTGTTGTGGGACATTCTGGGGTGGGGTGAGAGTTCACACACCTCCTGCGCGCATGCCCCCTGGTGTGAGAGGGCCGCCACCCTATTGCACAGAGGAGGAAAGTCAGACACAGAGAAGATGAGTCCTGAGTGACATCAGGTAGTGGCAGCCACAGCTGGAGGGTGGGGAGGGGGGAGAGAGAGAGAGAGAGAGTCACAGGGTGGGGTGGGGTGGAGGTGAGGGTTAACGGCATGCACTCATTTCATGTGCTTGGAATCAAAGCTGTAACAGGGAATACGGTAAAATATCTCACTTCCATCAGGGCTCTGCACTTCCCAGGTCTTCTCTGTGGCTTATTAAACCTCAGTTTCCCCATCTGGAAAATGACCCAATAGTTCCTCCTTTGCAGGTTGTAATGGGGGTGAGAGATGACATAAGTATCTCATCCGTATACTCATTCGTTCCACAAACCTTTATTGGGCACCCACTGTGTGACTGGCACTGGCTGGCAATGAGGTTGGGCAAACCCATGGCAGGGCACTGCAGCCCTGGGAAGATCAAAATCTCACGGTCCTCCCTCTGCCCCCCAGCAGTCCCCTCCCAGCCCAGGGTGTGGTGCTGGGCCTTTAGGTACCCGATTGCCGTGGATTGCTTCTGGACCCTGCTGGCTGCTGCAAACTCCACCAGGCCCACATCCATCATTGCCACGTACAGGTCAGAGAGCCTGGAGGGGCTTCCTGGAGGTTCCTCAGCTGGGCCTGCCGCCCCTAGGGTCAGGACAGCTGCAGACTTATGTTAATCCGAAACGCTCAGAATTCTGGGGCAGCAGAAATTCCTATAGAAATATATTTCCAATAATACCTATGTCAAGCCACATGTGTAGCTTAAAGTTTTCTAGACATCACATTTAAAAAGAAGAGAAGGAAGATAAAAGCAAAGCAAAAAGAAGAAATAGGTAAAATTAATTTTAATATTTTATTTAAATATATATTCCAAATATTTATCATTTAATATGATTGAGCATAATGTAATTGAATGTGCTTATCATACAATGTATATATTTAAATTTAGAATGGAAACTAATATTTAATAGGAACAGCTAAAATATTGCTTCAGCATGTAATCATTATTTAAAAAAATTAACAGATATTTTACATTCTTACTCATTTTTATACTAGGTCTTCAGAATTCCATGAACTTGATGCATATAATGTGTTTCAATTCAGATAATAGACTCTTATCAGAAATTCTTGATCTCTGATTCGATTTCATAAAATTTGCAGTTGAAGCAGTAAATTCACATACCTAACTTGTTCTGAACAACTTTTCCAAGTTTCCTGATCACTGGAAACATTACATTTGGATTTGATAAAATAAATTAAACGTCAAAGTCACACCCAGTCGTGCTGGCTGCATTTCAAGTGCTTGAGAGCCGCAGGCAGCAAGGGGCTGCTGTGACTGACAGCGTGGGAACAGGGCGTGTGTGGAAACGCTGCGGGAAGTTCTCTGGATGGCACTGAGCTCAGGCCTCTGAACTCTGAAATCTTGGGGGAGCATGTGTCTCATGCCCTGGCCAGTGTGACTCAGTGGATTGAGCACCAGCCTGCAAACTGAAAGGTTGCCAGTTCGATTCCTGGTCAGGGCACATACCTGGGTTGCAGGTCAGGTTCCCAGTTGGGGGCATGCGAGAGGCAGCCGATCCATGATTCTTTCCCTCCCTTCCCTTCTCTCTAAAAATAAATAAAATCTTTAAAAAAAATAAATAAAATCTTGGGGCCTCAGAAAGGGAGAGAATCAGAATCCTACTCTTTCAGATTCCAGAATCTGTGAATCTGTAGACCTCAGAATGTTGGAATTCTAAGGCCAGGATGTTGACATTCCAGAAACTTTTAGAATCTTGGACCCAAGCATCTCCTGTGGTTTTCACCCCCCCAGCCCTGGGTCACTGTGGGCCCCGTGATGTCAGGTGAATGCCTCCCCCAGGGTCTCACAGAGACATGAGCAGGACCCCAGACCAGGGCTCCTCGCCGGCTGTCCCCACTTGGGGTCCCAGGGTCCCAGGTACAGGAACAGCCAGCAGGAAGTGCTGAGGCCATCATAGTGCCCACCCCATGTCCAGGCTTGGCGTGGCCGCCCGTGGGGAGAGCCATCCCTGCCTCCAGCCAACACCAGAGGCCACCAGCTGCACCATCCCAGACATCCGAATGTTCTCCATGGTACCCTACATGCTGAACATCACGGCCGTCCACACCTGGGGCATCAGCAGCAGCTTTGTGCCCTTTGTGCCAGAGCACATCAGTGAGTGGGTGCTGTGGTGGGGGGTGCGGGGGGCCGTCGGCTTTTTCCTGCTCTTCCCCCTCACCAACCCACCTTCCATCCGTCACCCAGTCCCGTCCTCGGTCATGGATCCTGTGGGCTCCACCTTCACAGTCTATCAAGAATCTTCCCACTTCTCCCCCTTCCTGAACCTCCACCCAGTCCAAGCTCATGACTTGATCCAACCCACATGGGCCACTGTCCTCCCTGGTTTCTTGTTCCCACCCTCTTTTCCCAGAAGCCCCAGAGGACTCCTTCCCTGAAGCAGGCACCAGAGGGTACCCGTGATCACCCTAGTCAGGTCACCTAGTCAGGTCACCCTAGTCACACCCCAACATGCTCACAGCCTATAGCTCCCACCTCCCTTGGGGTAAAAGCCCAAGTCTACCCCATGACCCACAGGGCCCTGCCCAGCCTGCCCATCCCCGTCCCCCAGGAATGGGGGAAGGGTGACTGCTCATGGATGTGGAATTTCTTTCTGGGGTGATGAAAATGTCCTGATTAAATAGAAGTGATCACAACAGTGTGAGTGTACAAAAAACCACCCAACTCTATACTTTGAAAGGATGAGTTTTGTGGCATATGAATTATGTCTCAAAAAAACACTGCAAAAGACTCTCTTCCCTGCACTCCTGAATTTTCTTCCCTACTCTATGATCAGTGGATTTGCTCCTTGTCTCTTGCCTTCTGCCCTGTGGATTGGGTCTCTGCGATGTTCTGGACACTCAGTAGACTGTCAATATTTGTTGGTTGTTTGAATGAATGAATGAATGAATGAAGAATGAATGAATGAAACTACGCTCTGCTGACTGTCTCTTGTTTGTCTATCAGTCAAACCGGACCCTCCAGAAGGTGTGCGCCTGAGCCCCCTCCATGGGCAGCGGCTGTGGGTGCAGTGGGAACCTCCCAGGTCCTGGCCCTTCCCGGAGATCTTCTCACTCAAGTACTGGATCCGATACAAGCGTCACGGGACTGCCCGCTTCCGCCAGGTGAGGGAGACGAGAGCTGGCTGGGAAAGGTGATTCCCAAGTAGAGGGAACAGCATGTGCAAAGTGTGCCAGGGCCTCCCATGTAGATTGAGGTTGCTTGTGGCTGGTGTGCGAAATAGAGGCAGCACAGCCGCTCCACTCCTGTGTATCTGCCCAAACGAATTGAAAACAGGGACTCATATACTTATACGCAAATGTCCCTAGCAGTGCTATTCACAGCAGCTGAAAGGTGGAAATAACCCAAATGTCCATCAGTGGGCAAAGGACGCACAAACACGGCCGACTCACACACTGGATTGTTCCTCAGCCATGAAAGCGCTGGCACCTGCTGCGGCAGGATGGACCTCGAGCATGTGATGCTCAGTGAGAGACGCCAGATGTGAAATGTCCAGAACAGGGAAACCCAGAGACAGAAAGCGGATTCAGGGTTGCCAGCAGCTGGGGAGAAGGATGGGGCGTGACTGCTGATGAGGATGTGGTTTCTTTTGGGGCTGATGGAATTTTCTAGAATTAGAAATACTGGTTGCACAACATTGTGAATGTGCTAAATGACACTGAATTGTCCACTTTAGAATGGTTAATTTTAGGCCATGTGAATTTCACCTTGGTTGAAAACAACATATATTGTTTTAACTTCTTAAAAAATAAAAAATAAAGCAGGGTTCAGTGAGCGTTCAGGAAGGCCAGTGGTGGCCGGGTCAGTGTCAGATACTGTGCAGAGCTGAGTCTTTGCTGAGTCTGGCTTTTACAGCCCTTTGTGTGCCCGTGGGAATCTTCTACACCCGCTCTTCTCAGGACGCGGCCTCGAGACACGTGGTGCTGCCGAGCCATTCCAGTGTGGCGGGTAGCCCAGGCACTGGCTTTTAAATTGTATCGGTGTTCATTAATTTAGTTGTTTTAATCCTTGCCCAAGGTTATGTTTATGGATTTTAGAGAGAGGGGGAAGGAGAGAGAAACATCAATGTGAGAGAAAAACATCGATTGGTTGTTTCCCATAAGGGTCCTGACCAGGCATCAAAGCCAAGACCTGGGTATGTCCCCTGACTGGGGATCAAACCCACAACCCTTTGGTGCTCAGAGACTCCAACCAACTGAGCCACTTGGTCAGTACCATTACTTTAATTCTTTAAAATCTTCGCAGTTTTTAAATTGAGATAGAACTCACATGCCAGAAAACTCACCATTTTAAAGTTCTCAAGCCAGTGGCTTTGAGTGTGTTCACGAGGTTGCACAACCATTACTCTAAATTTGAACCTCACAGCGCCACCTCAGCCTACGACGACGTGGGACAACTCAAGTAGGGCAAGGGAGGGAGAGAGTCAGACCTGGGGTTGGGGAGCTGTGAGGAGGGGGTGGGATTCAGAAGGAGGGGAGGGCCAAGCCAAGGAGGGAGAGGGCGGAGCAGCAGGGACGGAGAAGAAAAGGCAACAGGAGAGCAAGCAGGAAAGGCAGAGTGGTTGGGTGTCTCATTCATGTCCATGGGATTTTAATTCATGGAGGTGCCTGAGAGGGGACACGGAGAATTGATTGCATTTCCTGAGAGAAGGGGACTCGCCAACCATGCAGGGACACACAGGCAACATCAGGATGGCAGGAGGCAGGG
Organism: Phyllostomus hastatus; assembly: GCF_019186645.2. Lineage (NCBI taxonomy): Eukaryota > Metazoa > Chordata > Mammalia > Chiroptera > Phyllostomidae > Phyllostomus > Phyllostomus hastatus. The sequence goes on along the minus strand of NW_025333640.1, from coordinate 2,412,744 downwards.
ACAGCAAGGAGAGGGGAGCCGAGGCCGAGCCTCTGCTGGGGCTTCCACAGGAAAGGAAAGATGGGAGGGGGTGAACGCCCGGGGTTGGCAAGTGTGAATCATTCAGGTGGGCCCTGTGCTGCGTGGGTGATCTTGAGCCTGAGCCACATGGCAGCTGGCCCTGCGCTGATCGAAGGCGGGAGGTACCCTGGCTCCTGTGGGAAATTGGAGGAAAGGGGTGGTGAGGGTAGAGACTCAGGATTGGTTGGTTTGCACCTGAAATGTATGTTCCTGGCGCTGACCCTTTGCCATCTCTAACGATTGGCTGACCCCAAGAAGGGCAGTCTGTTTCCGACCAGCAAGATGTCAACCCATCCTAAGATACAAAAAATTTAAAGACATGGTTACTATAGTGGACCAGGGGCCAGGGGGGAGGAGGCATCAAGGCCAATGATAGAAGCTCTGGGTTAGGGCCTGGAGAAGGAATGGGGTTGGTGGGGAGGGGTGTCTGGGGAGTGGGGGCTCTCACTACTGAGACATCCCTCAAAGACCGTGTGGTGCACGAAGGACCCCTGAACGAGTCTGCCCTGGGCTGGTGCTGGAGTCCATACAGGTTAGGGCCAGGAAGGGCCAAAGACTGGGAGGGGGCTATGGAGGGGCTGAGGAGGGTGTGCAGTTTAGGGTGGAACAAAAGGACCGAAGGCTCATTCACGCAGATCTGTGCGCACAGTGGCCCTTCCCGGCCTCCTCGTCCCCACTGACCCCCCCTTTATGTTCTCAGGTGGGGCCCATTGAAGCCACGTCTTTCACCCTCAGAGCTGTGAGGCCCCAGGCCAGGTACTGCGTCCAGGTGGCTGCTCAGGACCTCACTGATTACGGGGAGTCAAGCAACTGGAGTCTCCCTGCCACTGCCTCTGTGATCCTGGGCAAGTAGCAAGGGCTCCGCAGCACCCCAGAAGAGGGGCTCGTTCCTTGACACCCACCCCACCCTGCACTGCTGCTTCCCACTCCAAGGTGGATGGAACCTGTCCAGCCTGGGTTCGCTGCTGCTGAGTTGCTGGGCAACCTTGAACAAGTGACTTTGCCTCTCTAACTTTTAATTTCCTAATCTGTGAAATGGAGATGTATGCCCTCGCTACAGAACTGTGATTGTGATGTATTATTTATTGTTTAATTAAACAAGGACCATTTTCAATAGAATCAGGACTCTGCCTTCCTTTGTTCAGCAGACCCAGAGAGGAGTCAGAGAGGACAGGGAAGCACAGGACTCTCATGCAATGAATCACCACGCCGTGGATGGGTTCAGGGCTGGACCAGAGGAGGACACAGGGCTCGAGGGGTTAGAGAGGGTGTGGAGGGGTTCTGCCAGCAATGGGATGGTGGGATCCATTCAGTTCAGCAGCCTGGTTCACCCATCATTTCAAAAGATGCCCAGGTGTGAGCCCAGTGTGGGTGGACACAAATGGGACATGAGTTTATTTGAGAATATTTACCTGAGGAGGGGGCAAAGCAGTCAGGCCCAGAAGGATTTTCTCAATTCATGGGTTGGTTTGTGGATTTCACTTAGGTCTCATCTCAAAGGTTTCCTCCTCCAGAAGCCTTCCCGGATTACCTCATCTATGATGGGCAGAATAATGCCCCTCATAAAGATATCCACATCCTACCTGGCTGGCATAGCTCAGTGGATTGAGCTCGGGCTGTGAACCAAAGTGTTGCAGGTTCAATTCCCAGCCAGGGTACATGCCTGGGTTGCAGGCCATAACCCCCAGCAACCACACATTGATGTCTCTCTCTCTCTCTCTCCCTCCCTCCCTTCTCTCTCTAAAAAATAAATAAATAAAATCTTAAAAAAAAGATATCCACATCCTAACCTCCAGAACCTGTGAATAAGGTAACTTACATGGCAAAAGCGACTTTGTAGATATGATCAAATTAAGAATTGTGAGACTCCTTGATTAATTAATTTATTTAAAAATACATTTTCTAAAAGATTTTATTTATTTATTTTTAGACACAGGGGAAGGGAGGGAGAGAAACATCAATATGTGGTTGCCTCTCACATGCCCCTTAGTCAGTAATCCAGGCATGTGCCCTGACTGGGAATCGAACTAGTGAGCCTTTGTTCTGTAGGCCAGCACTCATTTCACCGAGCCACACCAGCCAGGGCGAGACTCCTTAATTTAAATTTTAATGATCTTTCATTAAGTTAATGAGCATCAAGGAGGGGCCTAAGGAAAATCACAAGGATCCTTATATGAGGGAGGCAGGAACTCAGAGGGAGAGATAGAAGGTGATAGGGAGACATGAGCCAAGTATTGCAGGCACCTCTAGAAGCTGAAAAGTCAAAGTAACAGATTCTCCCCTGGAGCCTCCAGAAGGAACCTGTCCTGCCACTCATATTAGACTTCTGACCTCCAGAACTCTGATAGATGTGCATTAAGACATTGAGCTCACAGCCCTGGCTGGTGTGGCTCAGTGGACTGAGTGCCAGCCTGGGAACCAAAGGGTAGCTGGTTTGATTCCCAGTCAGGGCATATGCCTGGGTTGTGGGCCAGGTCCCCAGTAGGGAGTGTGCTAGAGGCAACCACACATTGATTTTCCTCTCCTTCTCTTTCTCCCTCCTTCTCCCTCTCTCTAAAAATAAAATGAAAAATCTTTTTAAAAAATATTGAGCTTGTGGTAATTCATTACAGCAGCCATAGGAAACTCCTACACCATTTCAAGCAGCTCCTTGTCACTTCTCCTAGTTATCCTGTTTTGTCTTCAGACTATTTATCAAGCCTAATTGTCCTTTTTGTGTGTTTATTGTCCATCTGTCCCACCAGAGAGACAGTGATCCCTTTGATGGCAGAAATCACATCTTGTTCTCTGATGTGTCTCCAGTGACTGAGCATATATCTGACACACAACATTTATAAAAGGAAGGAAGGAGGCTGGGGAAGGAATGCGGTAGGACTTCCTTTTTGAAGGGACAATGCGGCCGGGCATGGGGGGTCATTGTAAACTAGTGTGTGTGGAGCGGGGAGGTGGGTTTGCAGCCTGGTCTTAGAGTCTTTGCTTGTGATTCAAGATAAACTTGGGGCGGGCTGACCAGGGTACTCTCTAACCAGTGACATGTGTAGCCTATGGGAACCATGCCCCATCCCCATGGGAGCAACACAGGGACAATGTGTGGGTTCCCAGAGGCCAGAACACAGGGTAAGAGCCTAACACTGAGCGTTTTCTTTGCTGAATAAAAGAATGAACAAGCCCTAGCTGGTGTAGCTTAATGAATTGAGCGCGGGCTGCAAACCAAAGCATCGCAGGTTCCATTCCCAGTCAGGGCACATGCCTGGGTTGCAGGCCACCGCCCGCACTCCCAGCAACCACACATTGATGTTTCTCTTTCTCCCTCCCTTCCCCTCTCTATAAATAAATAAATAAATAAATAAATAAATAAATAAATAAATAACGTGGCAGAAAGTTGCCCTGGAAAATATGTTGTTTAAAAGAAAGAAAAAAAAAAGAATGGACAACAGGGAGTACAGCGACCAACAGCTACATCGTGTCATGAAGAACTTTTAACAAGCGGCTGCTGACTTCTAAGGGCACACTCAAAATCCAGACGGCCCTGGGACCTTTGTTGCAAGCCACCACAGTTATGACTGGGGAGAAAAGACTACCCATTGAGATTTTAAAGGGCAGGTATAGGACCCAATGACAAAAGCAAGCTGTGTTTACCACAGCCAATACTGGAGGCTGCAGGAAGTGACAGTACCGGAAATACAAGGGACGGCCGGGGAAGTTCGGTAAATATCGACCCTAATCCGTTTTCTCCTATTTCTGAGAAAAATAGACGGCAAAGACGTCGGAGTGGAAAGTTTTAAACGTAAGTGTTGGACGCCTAGGGCTTTTCATCCAGGATGTATTTCGGAGCTCTGACCTACGTGGTCTTCCAATGCTCGCTCTCCTACTGCAACCTTTTATCTTCTCCCCTATCAGCCTTCTGCGGGGCGGGGCTCCCACCCCAATCTCTTTTGGCGGAAGGTGGGCTTTTGCTAAACCTCCCCCAGCATATATCCAATCACAGGCGGGGGGCGGAGCTATCTTGGAATATTTACCCATTCGCTTCCCCTTATTGGGTTTTATAGAATCGCTACCCTAGGGGGCCGGGCTCTCTTTAAAATTTTGTATTACTTGCTACACTTTTCTTTTTCAGGAGCGCGACTCTGCTAAGGCCCGCCCTCCCTAGGGTTTCTAGCCAATCGCTTTCCTAGAAGGAGTTAAAATTTGGCCACAGAGCCCCTCAGCTTCTTTTCTCGACTTGTTGTGCAAACCCAATGCTTTGGAGTGGAGGGGGTCTTGGAACGTAGGATTCAGTGTTAGGAAAAGAGTTCTGGAATTCTGAGCGCCTGTCCTCACCCCACAGAAGAATGTATGCTCCCAGAAAGAGAGTGAGCTCCCAGGCCCGGGAGTGTGTGAATCCAAGATGTTAGGACTGACTTCCAGTAGCCCAAGGTTTGAGGCCTAGCTGATGTCCTTTCCTGTGACACGATGCCCTCATCTTTGAAACACTTAGGCTAGGAATGCAGTCCAGCCTTTTTCAATTGCAGCGCAGCGTGTGGGACCTCATGGCCTTGACAGTCCTTTCACCCTGAGCATCCTACTGGGAGCCATCTATTTCCATAATGCACTGGTAGGTATTTCTTTGTGCCAGGCTCTGCACTAAGTGCCGTGCTGATCAAATCCTCACAAGTGGATGGGTAATATCCATTCAGATAAGGAAACTGAGGCCCAGAGAGGTTATGTTATAGCCAGGGTGTGGGAGGTGACAGGCCCCTGGTTCCCTAACCCATGCTCCTAATTGCTGTACTACACTGTTACCCCCAAGTCCTGTCCCCAGGTACGAATCCTGGCTCTGTTACTCATGCTGTGTGACCGAGTGCCAGGACTCAGTTTCTTCCTCTGTAGAATGGGTACACCACTCTCTGTCTCATAGAGATTTTGAAAGCAGTAGAAAGTGCTCTATGTGGTGCCCGACACCCAGTAGGTGCTCAAAACACTAAGTGCTTTATTTTCTAATTATCTGGTGGAATTATTTTTCATGATCCAAACCCACCTTCCCTGTCTCCCATTTCAGGGTCCTGTGCAGAAACCTTTCTAAGCATGGCAGCAGGTCTGAGGCTGCCGCCCTTAGAAAGGCCGGCTTACCAAGTTGGACCTTGGCTGGCATCTGGGGACTTGAATTTCAGGATGCCCCACCCTGAGCTTAAACTGTTTGTACAAACAATGCAGTTCATGCTGAGCACCTGCTCTCCTCCTGGAGTCTGGAATCTGGGTCTGTGCTGGGCGGAGGTGCCTGCATGACCAGCCCCCAGTGAGAACTCTGGGCACTAGGTCTCTAGGAGACAACATTTCACACCTGTAACAACTTATTGCTGGGGGATTGAGCGTGTCCTGTGTGTCTCTATTGGGAGAAGACTCTGGAAGCTTGTACCTGGTCTTCCTGGACCTGCCCCAGGGCCTTTTCCCTTTTCTGATTTTCTCTGTAACTTATTGCTGTAACAGATAGTAGCCCTGAGTGTGACTATATACTGAGCCCCAGAAGTCCTCCTACCAAATCACTGAACCCATGGGTAGGCTTGGGGACCCCAACACAGCTCCCAAAGGCCCTTCCCTCTACTCCTGGCCGAACCTTGTGTCTGAAAGCAGCTCACTAACACTTTGTTCCTCCCCACAGAAATGCTGCCCGCCCCACTGCGACCCATCGAAGATCCCAAGTTCAGGCTCCCCAAAGACCAGCAGGCAGTACATGGTGCCATTGGTGGTCCCTTTCAACATGAGGTGAGTGTCCCCACTTTGCTTCCTATACCAGTTGTGACAGACAGACCCGACACCCGGAGTCCACAGAGAGTGGTTTATTGCCGGCATTGGTTCAGACATGGACCCAGTGAGCAAGTGACTGCTCCAGGCCTTGCTTTTTCACCATTCAGTACTAATCTCCCTGCCCTCTCAGAGCTCCCAGTCAGCATCTGCCTCGAGATCTTGATCATTGGCAGTAACAGAGTGAGCACGGAGAGGGGCCCTGTATATCCGTTCACCCTTTCCAGCAGCCATGGTCGTTCCTGCCTCAGGGCCTTTGCATAAGCTGTTCCCTCTGCCCAGAACACTCTTCTTCTGCTCTCACATGGCTGGCTCTTCTTCACCTTTGGGGTCTTGGATTAAATCTCAGCCCCTCAGAGAGCTCCTCCTGGTCCCCCATCTAGCCCATCCATCATTCCCCTTCACCGTGCTCTTATCTCGTCCTTCACCCCACTTTTGAATTACCCGATGTTACCAGTTCTAAGCCTCATAGTTTTTCACGTTTCAGCATAATTTGAAATCAGAAATACCTGACAATAAAAGACACCTTTGTTCAGTGAAATTCAGTGTGTGTTCACATATTGTTGATCTGTTTATTTTCTCTCCTTCCCTCATTCTTTTTTATTCAGCAGTCATTTATTAGGTACTCGCTGTGTACCCAGGGTTAGTCTGGGTGCCAGGGATGTCGTAGGGATCAAGACTGACAAAGTCCCTGACTCCGTGCACCCCACGCTCTGATGGAGAAAGGAGATAAGAAAGAAGTTCTCAAGCATGTTCACCGTAGGCATACGTGGGACATGGAAATCAGTCAGGAGAGATTGACTGGATGGGCCGCAGGGAGGGAGAGTGCTTAGCCAGGATGGTCCAGGAAACGTCAGAAGTGCCAGTGGAGCGTGGGTCTGAGAATGAAGGGAGTCATGGGCTGTGGGAACTGCAAGGACGAAGGCCCAGAGGTGGAATCAAACTGGGCCTGTTCATAGGGACAGCTGGGAGGCTGGCGTGCTGGGCCGGGGAGTGGGGAGCGCAGGGCTCAACAGGAGGGGCTGAGGTGGAACAGGTATTGGAAGCTCCGCCTTGTTATTCCCTGTGGCTTTCCTCCTGGTGCGACCTTCGTGTATGAAATCTAGGAGCCCCATCTCACCTTACCGCTGGGAAACAAAAGTTTAGAGGAGGTGCTTGTAGCAGCATTATTTATAAAGACAAAAAAAAAAAAAAAAAAAAACGCTGGACGCAAACTAGATATACAATAATAGGGGACCTGATGAACAAAACCACTGCACAGGGGAGTATGATATAGCCAATAACAGTCACACTTTTACTTGAGTTGTCACTCCAGTGTGGTATTAAGGATTTGGGGGAAGGACAAAGAAAGCTTATAATTTCTTCTTCGCATACTTCTGTACTATTCAAGCATATTTTTGCTAGGAGCTTTTTTTCCTTTGATTAGAAAATCAGATTTGAACCCTGACTGGTGTGGTTCAGTGGGTTGGGTGTCGTCCCACAAACTGAAAGGTCACCTGTTTGATTCCTGGTCAGGGCACATGCCTGGGTTGTGGGCCAGGTTCCCAGATGGGGCTGTGTGAAAGGCAATCAATTGGTGTTTTTCTCACATATCAATGTTTCTCACCCTCACTTTGTCCCTCCCTTCCCCTCTCTCTTAGCTAACTAACTAACTAACTAACTAAATAAATAAATAAATAAATAAAATCTTTTTTAAAAATAGGAAAGCCCTGGCTGGTGTGGCTAAGTAGACCGAGTGTGGACCTGTGAACCAAAGGGTCACGGATTTGATTCCCAGTCAGGGCACAGGCCTGGGTTGCCAGTAGGGGGTGCGTGAGAGGCAACGGCACAGTGATGTTTCTCTCCTTTCTCCCTCCCTTCCCCACTCTCTAGAGAGAAATAAATAAATAATCTTTGGAAATAAATAAAAACACAGTAAAAAAGTGTATCTTTTGGTAATTTACCATTTTAACAACAGCTTTATTGAGATATATCTACATAACATCCAGTCTGCCCTTTTAATGTGCACAATTCAGTGGTTTTTAGTATATTTGCAATGTATTAAACTACCACCTCTACCTAATTCCAGAACATTTTCATCACCCAAAACACAGGCCCTGTCCCTGCCAGCAGCCACTCCCCATCCTTCTCCCACAGCCCCTGTCAACCGGTGACCCACTTTCTGTCTCTGTGGATCATCTGGATGTGTCACCTAAATGGAATCACACCCAGCTGGCCTTGCGTGTCTGCTTGTCTCGCTGAGAGTCGTGTTTTCAAAGTCCACCCACGTTGTGGCCTGTGTCAGAGCTCGCCTCCCTTTCGAGGTTGAGTGATATTCCATGTGTGGTAGACCACGTGTTGTTTATCCACTCTCCCATTGGTGGGCCTTTGGGTTCTTACCAGAGAATGATTTTTTTTACCTGAATTGTAAAGTTAAGTATATATTTAGATTTTAAAGACTGGATGAACTTTGGCAAAATATTATAAATTGGCCTTTCTGGTGAAGAATTTCAGGAGAGGCAATAACGCCATTTATGTACATATATGAAATATACAAAAATGTACATAAGCTTGCATATATATTTTATTCATATATATACATATACGCGCATGGTAAAAACAGGGTTCAAACGATACTGCAGGATTAATGCTGGAAAATCGGTCTACCGCTCCTCTCTGTCCTGAGCCCCCTCGGCCCCCCTAACGAGTCCCCAAAGTGGGCTTCCATTCCCCTCATCCTCCTAGACACCTTGCTTGAGCACTTACTCTGTCTTGAGAACTGTTCGAGCCCCGGCTGGGCGGCTCAGGTAGCTGAGCATCGTCCTGTGCACCGAAAGGCTGCGGGTTCATCCCTGCTCAGGATGCACGCCCAGGTTGCAGGTTCAGTCCCCAGTCAGGGGGCGTGTGGGAGGCAGTCAATCAACGTTTCTCACATTGATCTCTCTCCTTAAAATCAATAAACATATCCTCAGGTAAGGATTTAAAAAAAAGAAAAAAGCCCTGGCCAGTGTGGCTAGTGGGTTGGGTGTTGTCCCACAAAACAAGAGGCTACTGGTTCAATTTCCAGTCCATGCACATGCCTGGGTTGTGGGTTCAGTCCCCCATTGGGGTGTGCTTGAGAGGCTAATCGATGTTTCTCTTCCTCTCTATTTACCTCCTTTCCCCTCCCTCTAAAAAAATAAATAATTTCTTTTGAAGAAAAAGAAAAAGAACCATTTGAGACACTGCAGATTCAGCAGTGAACGAGACAGGAACCCGTGCACAGTCGGGGAGGCGGTTGGTAAGGCAATAGAGGCTGCTGCGGTCACGGACGTGCAGCACTCGCTTGAGCTTGAACTGTGAGGAAGGCTTCCTGGGGAGGAGATACCTGCATTGGGTATTGAAGGATGAGTAGGAGTTCACCAACCGAACTAGAGGCCAGTGGAGGCGCTCCAGGAGGAGGAATGACTTGGGTGAAGGTATGAAGATGAGAAGCCATGTGTGACTTAGCCAACGTAAGCACAGGGTGTGCAGGATGGAAGATGGGCAGAGACCTTGAGTACAAAGTTTAGGGCAATAGGGAGCCACAGAAGATCTTAGAGCTGGAGAGACATTTGGTCAGCACAGCAGGGGGTTTGGGGATGGTTGTGGTTCAGCAGGAGGCTAGGAGCAAGGAGGCCACTGAAAGGACGGAATCTGGGAAAGAGCACCCACTTATGTCCCCCCAGCACCCACAGGCACCAAAGGCCAAGAGGAGGGTGGAGAGCTGGGAGGGGATCATGGGCACCCTTGGCAGCTGTGGGGCTGTGTTTCGGTGAAAGAAGCAGATCTGGGCGGCAGCTCCAGGGAGGGCCCAGTGGTAGGGGCCCTTTGTGCACAGGAGCCACTGTCATCAGTGCAGTTATCACCCACTTAGTAGATGAGGAGATGTAGGCCCAGAGAGGGAACCACTTGCCCAGAACCCACCGAGCCGTGAGTGAGTGGTGAAGCCAAGCTCTGCCCCTCTTAATCATCATCTACGTGGCTTTGGGTTTAGACTTGGAGCCTGGCACAGGCGCCTTTGCCTGCCTGGGTGGGGGTTTCCATCCGCTAGCTTTCAGAAGTGGAGCTGCTGGGTCAAGGAGCGCACAGGGGAAATTTCAATGGGTCCTGCCAGGAGTTTTCCAGAAAGGTTGGGCTGCTCGCATATCCTCTGGGAACAGGCAGAAATGATGATCAACCCCTCTAACTCTCCTTTCTGGAACTGTCCAGAGATGGGCTTTAGGGATAAGGTGTGGTCGGCCAGATCTCACCTCCCCCCAGGCGCCAGGAAGAACAGAGCAGTGGCTGACCCTGCACCCTGGACTCCCGTCACCGCCTCTCTGAGCCAGGTGTGTGTGTACCCAGCACAGAGGACACTGACTGTGCCCCACCCAGGCCTTTCCCCAGGTCCGGGTCCAGCCAGCCATCTGTGGAGGAGGCCTTGGCACCAAGAGTCGCAGCCAGAGACAATCTTGAACATCCTCTGAGGCTGGAGAGCACAGCAAGGGCTTCAGCCACGGGACTCGGTTTCTCTGTCTCCCGAACCACCAGTCCTCCTGACCTTGGGGTCCCCAGCTCACATTGCTACCCTCCTGGCATGGAATTCAGGGGTGCAGTATCGCTGGAGCTGCTTCCAGCTGGCTTTGCCATCCTCTCTTGGACAGTCCTGCAAACGTTGGACATGTTTTGGGCATGTGGGTGAGCCCACCCACCCCTGGTTGGTTGGCTCCCTCCCTTCTTGCCACAAAACCATCTAGGACCAATGAAAGGAACCCGCCCACCTGGTCTGGGCATCTTCTGTCTGCCAGGGTCTGAGGAGGGGGCACAGAACCATGCAACTCAGCCAGTCCTGGACTCCTGCCTCAGAATCCATGAGATTAATGTGTTTTGTTTAGTATGTGAAGTGGGATGTTTGTTGTCCAGCAATTGATAGCTAATATGGTTATATAGCCCGTAAGTCTGGTTCCCCAACTCACATTGTTTCGAAGTCGCTGGTTTCAGCTCTGGTATAACCCTCTCCCACTCCGTACTTTCTAGGTGAAGGTTCTGTGCCTTCACCCAACCCCTTCACAGCCTTCTCTTCTCTCGCACCCCCCCCCCCCCCAGGGTATCTGACATCAACCCTCCGCTCTCTCTCTCACCCCCTTTCATTTGGTATTTGATAATGATGCTTTGTGTTTTCCACTGTCAGAGTTTGGGGATGAAAACCTCCCCTTTTGGGGCCCACTTCCCTACGAGAATTTTCCTGCTTAGATACAACAGACGAAGAGGCAACCGATGAGGCAACCTGGGATCCAACCAGGGCTTCCGATGAGGACTTGGGGGGCCTGACATCACTGCTCCACAGGCTGCAGAGGCGGGACCTGTGGTCCTGGTGTGGGAGCCCCGACGGTGGCGGGCGAGCGGCAGCCCACTTGACCCAGAAGCTGCTGAGAACTGACACGTGGGGCAGAGCCTTTCTCAGCCCTGCACTCAGCAGCATGACATTTGTGCCTGAAAATGAGCCGCAACAGGAGTATATACCACCACAGAAATCGGTGAATGCTGCAAGGCACTGCCCCAAGCCAGGGATCCCGTTGTGAATTATTGACCGGCACGCCAGGCTTACTTCCCCAGCCCAGTGCTGTGAACTCTGCCTGGGCTTCGGCCCAGCTAGAGACTCCCGGTTGGAACAAGTCGTTCAGCCTAAGGAGTTGTGAAAAAAGATGGGGGGGAAGGGCAGGTGAGGCTTCTCTGGTGCACTTCCATTCATTCTTTCAGACTGTTGCCTGTACTTCTGTCATTCTTTTTATTTTTTTAAAGATTTTGTTTATTTCTTAGAGAGAGGAGAAGGGAGGAAGAAAGAGAGGGAGAGAAATATCAATCGGTTACCTCTCCCACATCCCCAACTGGAGACCTGGCCCACAATCCAGGTAGGTGCCCTGATGGGAATCGAACCAGCTTCCTTTCACTTTGTGGGGCAACACCCAACCCACTGAGCCACGTCGGTCAGGGTACTACTGTCATTATTGATCCACCACAATTTTTGCTGTGTGCATACATCAACTGTTACTATTCTTTACTTACTATTATTAATTATTAACCTAACACCATTCTAAAACATTATTTACAAAAACAGCCCATGCCAAACCTGGCCCATGTTTTTGTAAATAAAGTTTTATTGGCACACTGGTTCTCATATTTGCATGCATAACATGCTTACTTCTCCCACTCTCCAGTGGCAGAGTTGAGCAGTTACAATAGACACTCCGTGGCTCACCAAGCAAACGTGCTGATAAAGCAAGCTTACCAGTCCCTGCGTGGGTCACCCGGCTCTGCTCCCCACGGCCTCCAGGGGAAGGTGGCCAAGACAGCTCCATTTCCACTTTCTAAGCCCACACCATCCCTGCAGCTCTGCTGGCCTCAGTCACCTCTAGGAAAGGGACCAGCTTCCTTCTCCTCAGTGTGACACAGTGGATGGAGTACCTGGGGTCCATTTAACAAGGAATAACACCCGCTAACACTGGTGGAGCACTTAGCACTGGCCTTACTGTGTGCTAAGCTCTTTATACAAACTCGCTTGTTCAGCTTCCCAATGCAAGTGTATAGATCCATTTGCTCATTCACAAAAATATTTATTACTTCCAGTCAAGATGGCAGCGTAGGCAGACATGGCTCACCTCCTTGCACAACCACATCAAAATTACAACTAAAATATAGAACAACCATCACTCCAAACTGTCAGAAATCAGGTTGAATGGAAGTCTGACAACTATGGAATTAAAGAAACCACATCCATCCAGACAGGTAGGAGGTGTGGAAACATGGAATGGGCTGGTCCCTCACCCACATATAGTGGATAAAAATTTGGGAGGGATATCTCAGGAGTAAGTAGTCCCAGTCACATAGCAGCCATCCCCGGTCCAGGGTTCCAGTGCCAGGAAGATAAGTCCGCATAACTTCTGGCTGCGAAAACCAGTGGGGATTGAGTAAGGGGAAGAAACTTCTGGAGTCCAAGCAGTTCCTCTTAAAGAACCCACACACAGGCTCACCTACTCAGACTCACTCCTTCTGAGCTCCAGCCCTGGGGTAGCAGCTTGAAAGGCACCAGTGGCATACTGGGAGAAACTGAAGTGTCTGGCATCAAGGCAAGTGGAGGCCATTGTTCCTTTTCTGAACCCTCCCTCCGCAGAGCCACAGAGCCAGTAAGCGGGTACCACATCTGAGACTCCATCAACCTGGCTAACACTGTTTGACCTGCCTTGAAGATCCCTAGAGACTCTGCCCGACCCAACTTATGGGCCCACCCAACCTACTTTTCCATATGAATGGTTGATTATAGCTCCTGCTTCACAACTTCCTAAATCCTCTCAAACAAGCAACAGCTGGCCTCAGTGAGCCACAGGCGCAGCACTAGCAGCAGCCAGCCTAGATTCACAGCTTGGCTTCTCCTGGGAATCTCCAAACCCAGCACAAGTAGCAGCCATCTCAGACTGCTTTGTAGCTCAGGCAGGGTGGCCCTGGGCAGAACACAGGTAGGGGCTGACCATGCCCTGCACCATTTGGAAAACCCCAGGGCAGATGCACCCAGTGGGAAGCTACAGAACACATCAGAGCACCACCATCCTGCCCCTGCACAGCTGATCCTCCACAGAGGGCAGTGGGTGGTAGTCAGTGGTCACAGTCAATCCTTGCAGCAGACTGCCCTGGGTAAATCCTTCCATTGACCTGCCAACAATAACCAAGGCTCAACTACAAAAGGAGAGTGTACTCAGTCCACAGGAAAGGCATACACTGAGTACCCAGCTTGGGTGCCAGTGGAGGCTGTGCCACTGGACCCTACAGGACACCTACTACATTAGGCCACACTACCAAGATATGGAGTCAAAGCAGCTCTGCCCAATACATAGAAACACAGGGAGACTGCTGAAATGAGGAGGCAAAGAAACATGGCCCAAATGAAAGAAGACATCAAACTCCAGGAAAAAAAGCTAAACAAAATGGAGATAAGCAATCTATCAGATTCAGAATCAAAACACTGGTTATAAGGATGCTCAAGGAACTTAGTGAGGACCTCAACAGCATAAAAAAGACCCAGTCAAAAATGAAGGATACACTAATTGGAATAAAGAACAATTTACAGGGAAACAGTCGTAGAACAGATGAAGCCGAGAATCAAGTCAATGATTTGGAACATAAGGAAGCAAAAAACAACTAATCAGAACAAGAAGAATAAAGAGGAAAAAAAAATGAGGGTAGTATAAGGAGCCTCTGGGACATCCTCAAGCGGTCCAACATTCACATCACAGGGGGGCCAGAAGGAGAAGAGAAAGAGCAAGAAATTAGAAATCTACTAAAAAAATAGTGAAAGAAAATGTCCCTAATTTGGTGAAGGAAATAGACCTAGAAGTCCAGGAAGCACAGAGAGTCCCAAACAAGATGGATACAAAGAGGCCCACACCAAGGCACATCATAATTAATATGCCAAAGGTTAAAGAAAAAGAGAATCTTAAAAGCAGCAAGAGAAAAGAAGTTAATTACCTACAGGGGAGTTCCCAAAAGACTTCATCTGATTTCTCAAAAGAAACTTTGCAGGCTAGAGGGGATTGGTAAGAAATACTCAAAGTCATGAAAAGCCAGGACCTACAGCCAAGATTGCTCTACCCAGCAAAGCTATCATTTAAAATCAAAGCGCAGATAAAGAGCTTCTCAGACAAGAAAAAACTAAAGGAGTTCATCATCACCAAACCACTACTATATGAAATGCTAAAGGGACATATTTGAGAAGAAGAAGAAGATCAAAACTATGAACAATAAAATGGCAATAAATACATACCTGTCAACAATTGAATCTATAAAACAAACTAAGCAAAGAAGAAGAACAGAGACAGAATCATGGATTTGGAGAGCATTTTGATGGTTGCCAGACGGTGGGGGTTCTGGGGGAATGGGTGAGGAGGTGAGGGGATTAGGAAGTACAAATACATAGTCACGGAATAGCCATGGGGATGTAAAGTACAGTAAAGGAAATGGAGCAGCCAAAGAACTCATTCATACGACCCATGGACATGAACAATGGGGGCATTGCCTGAGGGAGTGGGGTGGTGCTGGGTGGAGGGGGGTAAAGGGAGAAAAATCAGACAAGTGTGATAGCATAATCAATAAAATATAATTAAAAAAGAAAAATATTTATTGAGCACCTACTATGAGCCCAGCTCTGTTTTAGGCACTGGGGCTACAGCAAGTGAAAAAAAAGAGACAGTCTCCACTAATAAAGGTGTCATTCTTGTTGGAACATGGGGGATATCATACAGTAAACATACCTAAATATAATCATGAAATGTAAACAAAATAATTGGGTACTGGAGGTGGTGATAACGATGATGGAAGTAAGGCAGGGTAAGACACTTCTGAGGGGGTGCCTTAAGGAGGTGTGTTTACTGCCCGTTTCTCCCTGAATGAGTTATCTAGTGCTACATAACAGATTATCCCAAGTTAGCAGCTGAAACCCACAGGCGTCTGCCTTGGTTTTGCCAGGGCCTCTGCATCAGGGTCTCTCACAGCTGTAATCGAGATGTCAGCCAGGGCTGGGGTCTCCCCTGAAGGCCTAAGCGGGACAACATCTGCTTTCAAGCTCACGCATGTGGTGACAGAATTCAGTTCCTGACACATGGCCTCTTGGCCGGCGGTTGCCCCAGTCCCTGCGTGTGGTCCTCTCTCACCATCGCTGGCTTTCTAAAACCAGCACAGGAAAAGTCTCCTGGAAGTGGCATTGACTCTGCCACATTCCTCTGATTGGAAGCAAGCCTCAGGACCCGGCCTCGTGCGAGTAGAGGGGGTTGTACGTGGGTGTCCCTACCAGGAGGCTGGGGTCATTGGGGGCTACCTGAGCGTCTACCTGCCAGGCCCTCCCTGCGATCCACACTGAGCTCTGCAAGGGTCACGGTGATGAGCACGTCCCCAGCTCTGAAGACCATCCAGACTCTCGATGGATGTTCGGTAAATGTCTGTGACCTGATGGAGTGGGAGTCTCCGCATCCACAGATGAGGGCGCTGAGGCCCAGGGAGGCCCTTGCTTCTGCCCATGCCCCACCACCCTCCCCAGCCCTCTACCTGCCTCTGGCAGTGTCCCCGCAATTCTTCTTCCCCTCAGGCTTTTGCACTTCTTCCTCCCACCCCGAGACCTGGGAGCAGTTTTGCTCTTGGCCTCTATTTCCTTGTGGGGGATTCCAGGACGGAGCAAGCAGAGGGACAGCAACACATTTAGGGGCTGTCATGAGTGCAGACTCTCCTGGGTCTCTGCCTGCTCCCCACCCCACCCCACCCCACCCCCACACCACCGCCTTTCCCCCTCTTCCCCTGGAGCACCCCCCCACACACGCACACTTGCTGTCTGGAGGCTACCCTCCCCCCTGCTGCTGACAGTCCCCTTTTCCCATGAGCTCCATGTCTGTCATCTGGTCCTCGGGAACTGTCAGGTCTCATCCAGAATCTCCATCAACTCCCCTGGGGACTGCCTGGCTGCTGGAGCGGATCAGAGGGACTGGGGTAGAGATTGGCTGCCCCTGCAGCTGGAGCCTGGCTGAGCCCGGGCATCGCAAAGGAGACGAGGGGCTGCCCTCACCATGGGCCAGGCACTACACCAAACTCCCCCCACACCGGAGCTCCCTGCCCACTCCCTCGGGCACACACTCCACCGCTGCCCCATTTTACAGAGGAGGGCAGGCTCCAAGGGCTTTGAGCTAGCGAAGGACAGGGCCTGGGCTTGAGACTGCAAGGCTCCGAGGCTACACCTTTGATCACCAAGCTCTATGGACCGGGAGTCTCCAGGAGCTGGGCTGTGCCTCTGCATCGGGTTGGAGACTCATCAGGACATGGCTATGCCTCTCCCGTCAGACTGGGATCCCTAGAGGCAGGCTCATGCCTCCTCCATCAGACCGGTTTCCTGGAAGCCAGAGCCATGTCTCGTGTCTCCTCCTTCCACCAAACTGGGCACTTCAAAGGGCAGGATGGGTTTGTGTCTTCATCAGGGCCAGGACATGGATCTCCCATCAGAGTAGAAGCTCCCAAAGGCAGAGCCCTGCCTCCCCCGTCACACTGGGTGCTTCGGAGGGCAGGGTCATGCCTACCTGCTCAGACTGAGAGTCTAGTAAGGCACACACGTGTGCCCTTCATCAGATTGGGGCTTCTGAGGCCAAGACCATGTCTCCCCATCAGACTGTGTGTTAAGAAAGGCATGACTGTGTCTAGGAGCTTCTGAGGACAGACTGTCCCTCCTACCTGCTCTCAGGAGCTCCTAAGGCAGGACCATGGCTCCTCCATCAGAACAGCAGTAAGCCGTCCCCACCACGTCCCCTCTGTCCTGGTACTTTGGCTCCCGCCCCCACTCCATATTTGATTTCCCAGGGGGGACAGAGAAGCAGGCACAGCCCCAAGCCAGGGTCCCCATCAGGCTCCTTCCTGAGTTCCCATCCACCTTAAATATATATTGAGCACCTACTTGCTCTATGCACGGGAATATTACTCAGCCATGAAAAGGAGCGAAGTGCTGACACTCGCTACAACACGGATGAGCCTTGAATACGTGGCACTCAGTGAGAGAAGCCAGATGCAAAAAGCCTGATAGCGTGTGATTCCATTTATGTAAAATGTCCAGAACAGGCGTAATCACAGACACAAAGAGTGGGTTCACGGTTGCCATGGGCTGGAGATTTGGGGAGAATAAAAAATTACCACCAAATTTGGGGTGATAACATGTTCTGGAACTAGATAGTGGTGAGGGTTACACAATCTTCTGAATATACTAAAACCTACTGAAATGTACACTTTAAGTGGGTAAATTGTAAGGTATGTGAATTATATCTAAAAAAAAAAGTGCCCCAGCCCTAGCTGGTGTGTCTCAGTGGACTGAGCACCAGCTTGCAAACCAGGGGGTTGCCAGTTCGATTCCCAGTCAGGGCATATGCCTGGGTTGTGAGCCAGGTCCCCAGTAGGGAGCAATTGAGAGGCAACCACACATTGATGTTTCTCTCCCTCTCTTTCTCCCTCCCTCCCCCTCTCTAATATTAAATAAATAAAATCTTTTTTTTAAGTGCCTCAGACAGTGCCAGGCAATAAGTGCTCAACAGAGGTTAGCTGTGATGCTCCCACATCAAAGATGGGAGAATTGCCCGGGTCACTACCAAGGTCAGGTGGGAGGAGCCCCTGTTGAAATGCTCAGGGGAAGTGCTGGGGGAAGGGAGGTCACTTCAGCCCAGGACCCCAGACCACGGACTTCCTCGCCTCTGTCCACCCAGTACCCGCTCCAGGCATTGCTCCATGGCTCCCTCCACTCCAATCAGAAAGCCAAAGCCCAGGAGGGTATGTGGCTCTACAGGACACACCTCAAGGTCGCCGGACCTCCAGCCTGGCTCTCCTCCAGTCCGCCTCCTCCAGCTGCTTCCCACACCCCCTCCCCATGCCTTGCCTGGCGGTGGAGGGGGTAGCCCCAGGGGAAGCCAGCTCAAAAGCACAGGGAAGTCAAATGCCGTTTGATTCTGCCTCCAGGGCCTCTCATTGCTATTCCTGACACAAACTGTAATTAGAGGGCCCCTTTCAAATATTTATACCTCAGACTCGTGTATTTATCTGACAGGGTGAGGACTCGGATTTGATAAAATATGTCATCAGCTCATCCCTGAGCCGAGCCCGGAATTACCTGGTGGCTGACAGAAAACAGGACTATTACCCGCCAGGCGGTCCCCAGGGGGACTGCCTTGTCGCTGATCGCTGATCGCTGATCGCTGATCGCTGATCGGAGTGGGCAGGGTTTGGCGGCGGCTAGGGGTGGGGGGTGGTTGGTGAGTGAACATGCTTCAGGGGGGAGGACTGAGTTCAACAGGTTTGTGTTGGGTGACCCAGCCAAAGTGAGATAGGGGAGGACACGGAGAAGCAAGCTCCTGCTTTGCCTTGTCAGCTCTGGCCCTCAGTTTTCCCACCTGGAAAATGGGGCTAGCAGTGGAGGGGAGATGGGGAACCACCGATTCCATCAGGACTCTGGTGGGCCTCTACTGCCACCCCAAGTCAGGCCATATCATAGCGTTCAGGGAGAAAAGAGCTGCAAGGTGGCTCTGAGCAAGCCTTTCAGCTTCGATGTGCCTCAGTTTCCCCATCAGGAAACTCACTCCCTCTGGCAATCCTTCCTCTAGTTCTTTGGGGGTTTCCTATTAGAAGCCCCATTTTTCAAGCCAGGAAAGCAAGGTGCAGATGGCATAGACATAGCGGGGGCGGGGCGGGGGGGGGCACTGTTCTCAGGGGCAGCTCACAGCGCAGTCAGCTGACTTCTGTCTGATCCTCCCTCCCCTGCAAGCCATGGGCACCTGACCACACTACAGGGCTGGGTCCCATCCTTCCTGACCACCCCTCTCTCATTCCAATGTTAGGGGGACTGAGCAAGCCCCCTCTTAAGGGGAAAGAAAAATGTACTTATTCTGGAAGTGGCCAGAAGCCCCCTTTGCCTCTCTCACTCCCCCACAAACCTCTCCGCGTCCTGGCCCTGGCCCCAGGACAGCAGCAGCTGCCGGCAGGCAGCCCGGTCTGGCGAGACCCTTCTCATTTCTGTCCCCCCCCCCGCCCCCCCGCCTCCAGCCCCAGAAGCCACAAAGGGACAGATGCTGAGGACACTAGCCAGACACAGATACCATCTTCCTTTCCCTGGCCAGCTGCCCCAACCCTCTTCCCCATCCTACAATTAGTCCCCCTGGGGAGCCGGGTACTGAGAAGAGCCCTCTTGGGGGAGGGGAAGCCAGATCCCGTCCCTTCTCTTGCCTCTCGTCAGCTGCGACAATATCGCTGCCGGTGACCTCTGCAACAATTTCCACACCTCCAATCTCCTGGTCAGTTTCGCCCTCGGATCCTGGTTCAATTTCAACCCTCAGTAGTGGTCACTCTCACCCCCTCTGCTGGTCAGTTTGCCCCGTCTGGTGGTCAAGTCCAGCCCCCCATTTCCCGGCCATTTGCCACCTCCCTCCCGCCCGTTCCCCACCCCGCCTCTGCACCTCTCGCACTCCTGAAGGTCAGCCCGTGTCGGCTCCCTCCTCCCGCGCTCCTCGCTCGCCCCCGCCAGCCTCGACCGGCCGGGTCAGTGTCCAGCTGCCGCGGCCTCTGATCCCCCCTTCCTCCGTGGGCAGCGGGTCCCCTCCCTCCCCAGAACAGCTGAAGGTCTCAGGCACCTCCGAGGGGAACGCAGGAGGAGGGCAGCGGTGGGGGGAGCCGCGGAGGGGGAGGCGGAGGGGCCCTGACGTCGCTGCCCCGGGCACGGCCGGAGGCCGGTAGGGTCTGGGCGTCCGCCCGCGCGCCCCCTCCGCACAGTCCCACCCCGGGCAGCGCGCCGGCGGCGGAGGGTCAAGTCTCTTCGAAAACGTGAAGGGGGGTTGCGGGAGGTTTTATTTCCCTTTGTGCCGGTGGCTGGGGCCGGATCGCGGCGGCGGGGCTGGGGGCCGGAGGGTTGTGGCTCCCCGCGGAGCGGCCGGGAGCGCCGCGAAGAATGCTCCGCGTCGGGGTCGCTGCCCGGGCGGCCCCACTTTGGGCGGGGCGCGGGGGGAGCCCGCCCTCTGCCCTGAGAACCCAGGGGTCCGGGCTGAGCCGGGGCTGGGGGCGTCCGCAGGCGGCGCTCTCCTCGACCCCCGGACCCCCGGAAGGGATCCCGGAGCTTCCCGGAGGCGGCTGGTGGTCGAGTCGCACACGGAGACCTCGTTGCCCGCGGAAACTCCGCGCGCGTCCGCGGCTGCCCCTCGCCCTGGTCGGACGGCCGCGCGAACGGCGTTCTGGAGCCTGCGGGGCCGCCCCTTCCCAGCGAGCGATTCTTCCAGAGCCAGGATAAGGTGGGCTTTGCGCCTCCTCCCTCCTCCGTCTCCCCCTTTTCTCTCCCTTTTACCCTCTTCTGAGCCCAGCCAAGGGGCACACCTGATCTTCCTCCTCCCCCTCCTTCTCTCCCCCCTCGGTCTTCTCCTCCTCTCTCCACCGGTCCTCCCCCTCCTCCCCGGGGGCTCTGCGGTGGAAAGGGGCCCGGAAGAGGGCATGTGCGTCCTCCTCTGGCAGTAGCCAGGTTTGGGGTGACGCGGGGCCAAATGGCCAAGTGGCTACGGGACTACCTGAGCTTTGGCGGTCGGAGGCCCCCTCCGCAGCCACCCACTCCCGACTACACGGAAAGCGACATCCTGAGGGCCTACCTGGAGCAGAAGAATCTGGACTTCGAGGACCCTTATGAGGATGCTGACAGCCGCCAGGAGCCGGACCCCGCGGGCCCAGGGGACTCCAAGTACGACTCTCCCAAGCACAGACTCATCAAGGTGGAGGCAGCCGACATGGCGGACGTGGCCAGAGCCAAGGTCTTGCTGGGCAGTGCGGGGGCAGAGGTTCGTGGCTAAGTGTGGGAAGCTGGGTGGCCTCAGGAGACTGGGTGGGGAGGGCCAGGCTGGGCCCCTGGACTTTGGGGAACCTATTTAACGTGTGGCCTCAGGGACAGGCCAGGGTGCCAGCCAGACACTCCCCAGTCCTTCACCTGCTGGACGAAGTTTGATGTCTGTCCCTTGTCAGTGTATCGTGCTGGTCACACCTACCTCTCTGACTGCCCTGCTTTGGTCTTCTGTCCTCCGCCCCTGCCCCCAGCTTCCCTTTCTCTTGGCAGCTGGAGGGACCCTCCTCAAACAGGCCTGAGGGATTCCCACCCTATGGGGCACTGAAGCATCCTCACCACAAGTCTTTGAACACCCTCCATTATTCTTCCCATTTTAGAGAAGTGGAAACTGAGGCTCGCAGGAAAGAAGAGGAGCGACTTGTCTGAGCTCACATGGCTCTAGCTCCAGACCTGCCTCCAGGGCCCATGCTTTTTGTAGTATTTTTCTTAGGGGATCTCTGCAAACCCTCAGCGGAGACAGAGGAGGCTTTGGGGAGGGTTAGGGGAGGCTGTGTTTGATTGATGGCACATAGAGAGGGAGGAGGGAACAGAAAGTCAAGACAGCATGGAATCAAAACCTGCCTCACACTAGCTCTGTGACCCTGAGTAAGGCACTTTCCCTCTCTGTGCACTGGCTTCCTCATCTATAAAATGCAGATAATGCGCTTACTGGGTGTTATATATTTACTTGTCAATATATGTAAACCATTTAAAACAGTGCTGACAGCTGATAAACATTAAAATTATTGAAGGGGGGCCCTGGCTAGTGTGGGTCAGTGGATTGAGCGCAGGCCTGTGAACCAAAGGGTGGCCAGTTCGGTTTCCAGTCAGGGCACATGCCTGGGTTGCAGGCCAGGTTCACCAGTAGGGGGCGCTCGAGAGGCAACTGAACATTGATGTTTCTCCCTCCCTTCCTCTCTCTAAAAATAGATAAATAAAATCTTTTTTTAAACTAATCTTTTTTTAAGATTTTATTTATTTATTTTTGGAGAGGGAAGGGAGGGAGAGAGAGAGAGACAGACAGAGAGGAACTTCAATGTGCGGTTTCTGGGGGTCATGGCCTGCAACCCAGGCATGTACCCTCGCTGGGAATCGAACCTGGGACACTTTGGTTCCCAGCCCGCGCTCAATCCACTGAGCTACACCAGCCAGAGCTAAATAAAATCTTTAAAAATATAAAACTATTGAAGGAGGGAGGCGAGAGGATCTATATCGGGGAGGATCAGAGCTGTATGAAGGAGGAGAACAGGGGAAGCTGGCTTCTGTCTGTAAACATTTGTGGGTGGTAGACTCCCAACAATCCCCCCTCCTGCCTCCCACAAACAAAGAGAGCTGCTGGGAGGGGATGCATCAGATGGCCCAGAGGGGGCAAGGCAGAGGGGGTACCATCACCCAGCAGGGAGTCTCCACGGTCAGGCTTGGTCTCCCTCCGCCTGTGCCCCTCCTTTCCTTCTCTCTCCAGTCAGAAGCTGACACAGAGTACTCTGACCCTTTTGATGCCCAGCCTCATCTGCCACCCCCAGATGATGGCTACATGGAACCCTATGATGCCCAGCGGGTTGTGAGTGGTGAGTAAGCAGGGCTTGGGGGAGGACTACAGGGTCCCAGGTGGGAGTGGGATCTGACCAGTGCCCTTGGTCTCCCAGAACTGCCTTGCAGGGCAGTGCAGCTGTATGACACTCCTTATGAGGAGCAGGATGGGGAGCCAGGAAACAAGCCTCTTTCAGGGCAGAAGCCTCGACAGAGCCGGCTGCCCCAGGAAGATGAACGGCCAGCGGATGAGTATGACCAGCCCTGGGAGTGGAAGAAAGACCACATCTCCAAGGCATTTGCAGGTGCTTCTCAAACCCAGACCTGGGCTTGTAAATGCCTGAGTCCCTCTGTTTCCTGCTCTGGTCCCAGCCCCTGTTCCAACTTATAAAGTAGACTCCAGTTACCAACCACTTTGGTAATTTGTTAATTCTCACTACAGTGTGAATAACTGATAGTCATAAGTTTCTCTTCCCAGAAGAAACTAATCTTCCTTGGAAACAGAAACACCTTTTAGAGTGCAATAGGACCTACACATTCTGCTCAGTATAGTGCAGGGAAAGGCTTTGGTGACAGACTAGACCTGAGCTTGTGTCCCTTCTTGGACAAATCATTTTATCTCCCTGAGTCTCAGTTTCCTTACCTGTAAAATGGGGGTCATTATGATACCTACCAAATGGGTGCTTGGAAATTGAATGCTATAAAGTGCTTGAATTACTTAGGAATTGTTGGGGAGAAGATAGTGTTTCTTAGTAGCTGTCATCGGGTAGATTGGGTAAGCTTGAATCTCTCTGAATCTCAGTTTCCTCTTCTATGAAAGGAGTAACAGTAAGGTCAGCTTTAAGAAATAAAATAGCTTGGACCAGGAGGAGGTGTACGAACCCAATTTTCCCCATAAGTTGTATCGCTAGGAGGGGAATTCGGGTTATGTGCCTCAGTTTACTTATCTGTACATCGCAGGTTGTTTTCTGGTTCTGTGATTTGCCTGGAATGGGGCAGAACTTGCAAGCCACCACTCTAGCCACGCCTACTGCTTTCTGATTTGTCACTCATGGAACTGTTCCGCCCATCTGTGACACCTGACTTATGGATGACCGCCTCCTTCCCTTTCTTCTGAAGGCCAATTGGTTGGTCCTGCACCAATTCTGCCCCAGCCCTAAGCCGAGCTCCTCCTCTCATGGATCCCATTGGTGCCTCCTTCTACTGAGATTCTACTGGCTTACCCCGACTCCGCCCCTCCCAGGTAGGTTGGACTTAAACGTGTACTCTCTAACCCTCCCCTTCCAGTGCAGTTTGACAGTCCAGAGTGGGAAAGGACCCCCGGCCCTGCCAAGGAACTCCGGAGACCCCAGCCCAGAAGTCCCCATCCCGCAGAGCGTGTGGACCCTGCTCTGCCCCTGGAGAAACAGCCGTGAGTGGGGAAACTGAAGATGAAAGAGTCGACTCTCTCCCAGCCCCATTCCAGCTACGGATTCCCGGGACTAGCAGGGGCTAGAGGAACTTAATCTATTCATTTATTCATTTCATTCATTTCTTCAGTAATCATCATTGGGCACCAGCCCTTGCTGTGTGCTAGACCACGTAGTTAGGTGCAAAGCAGAATCACATGGAGTCACACTTCCCTCTGGCATCAGATTCTGGGTTCAAATCCTGCTGTGTATTCCCTGGCTGTATGACCTTGAGCAAGTCACTTAACTTCTCTGAGCCTTGGTCTTAAAACCCCCAAGTTGGTGCCTAGCTCAAACAGAGTAAAAGAGCATTTCCTTCCCTCCTTCACTGGAGTGGGGCTTATAAGCCTGAAAACAAAGAGGCAGAAATCATTCTCACCCCCAGGACAAGACTGGGATAGAACTTGAAAGAACAGGATTTGAGGACATCCCAACTTTGGACAGGGGTGAGGTGCATAAACTGAAAAGGTTTGGGTCTTCTCCGTGTCCCTCCAGCTCTGGAGTCCTTGAGGGACTCCCTAAGCCCCCAGGTCCCAGCTCTGTGGGTGTATTTATGTCACGGTGATTCCTAGATCTCGTAGGTGGGTGGTACAGACCTGGCTAATGGATACTGAAGCGCAGGGTGAGAAGTTTATGCTCTTCAATTTACTTTCAGTACAAACAGCCATGAAGTCCCTGATGCTCACCTGTCTCTGAAACCTTGCTCACAACTGCTACCTCTCTTTAGGCACTTAGAGAAAAATATTAAGTAACGAAGGGTACCGGTGGGTGGGGATACAGGCTGTGGCAAATGTCATGAAAGTGATACTCAGGTGACTCAGGTCGGGGAGTTAGGGAGGGCGCTGAACTCCCCGGCCCAGGGAGGCTGAGATCAGCATCAGGGGTGACTGTCAGAGGTTGACAGCACCTCCACGTTGACCTGGGCTCTGTTGCCGCCCTGCAAAAACCAGGCTCCTCTTGAGAAACTCAAGGTCTTTTCTTCTTTGGATTGCCTGGAGGTCAAAATCCTTTAACCAGCTGTGCCTGCACCAGACCCTGGGGTGTGTTGGAAGGGGAGTGCCCTTCCTGAGACATCTGCCCCTACACCCCAGGTGGTTTCACGGCCCTTTGAGCCGGGCAGATGCCGAGAACCTCCTCTTGCTCTGCAAGGAAGGCAGCTACCTTGTGCGGCTCAGTGAGACCAGCCCCCAAGACTGTTCCCTGTCCCTCAGGTGAGACCTTCAGGGACAGAAGGTCACAGGACTGCATGTATCATGGTTTTGGGTTTATTCAGTGGGAGCAGAGGGGTGTAGTTCCAGCAGCTAGTGGGCTGGGCTTTCAGGCCGAGGGATGAGACTTATGGGACCTGTGAGTGGGATTTCCAGGGAGACCACAGGCAAGATTTTTACTGAGAATGAGCTCCCTGTCATGGAAGGTATGCAAGAAGATGGAGTGGAAGATCTAGGACTTCAGCGAGATGGAGAGCCAGATGCCCCAGTCCAAAAGTTAAAGTATATTCATTTGTGTCTTTCTGGGGCCAGGATCTGAGTGGTCCTGTAGGCATTTGAGTTGGAGACCCTGGTTCTACATGCTTCTCTGCTTAAGATTCTAAGCATGTCTGACCATACAACACTCCTAAGATTCTACTAGGCTTCTGACTGTGAGATTTCTAAAAGGCCAAGGCTGAAGAGGGCTTTGGAGGCAGGTTCAAATCTAGTCTCTACCACTTTCTAGCTGTGACCATAGCTGCATTGCTCAACCTCTCTGAGCCTTGGTTTCCTCGTTTATGAACGGAGGGTAACAGCATCAACTTCATGGCAATACTGCAATGATTAAACGGAAAAAATACATAAAAAATATTAAGAATAGTACCCCAGAAACAGGAAGTACTTGACTCCTATTAATGATGTTGATGAAATGATCCCCGGGTTCTCCATGATTCCACCCACCAGAGACAGAGAGAACAGAAAGGGACCCCAGACAGGGGGTTCACTAGTAGGGAGGCCAGGCAGGGTCAGGAGGTTTGGAGAGAAAGTGCAGTTTGTGGTCCAGGGGAGGGAACGTCCCCTGGCAGGACCCCCAGCCTGCCTTGACAGGGGACAAACATAGAAGGCATTCCTGCTGTGGGGAGCAAGCCAACACCTTGGTACCAACTGGCTGTTTACCAGAAATATTTGGAGATGCCAGCCCCCGGCTGCTCGGGGCCATGGTGGGGGGTAGTTTCAGGGGTGGAGAGCGAGCTGGGGTCTGTCTGGAGTGCTCAAGGCCCCCTGTGACTTTGTTCCCCAGAAGCAGCCAGGGCTTTCTGCATCTGAAGTTTGCGCGGACCCGAGAGAACCAGTTGGTGCTGGGGCAGCACAGCGGCCCCTTCACCAGTGTGCCCGAGCTGGTGCTCCACTACAGCTCACGCCCGCTGCCTGTGCAGGGCGCTGAGCACCTGGCCCTCCTGTACCCTGTGGTCACCCAGAGCCCCTGCCCTGGAGCCTCTGCCCCCTGCCCGGCTCCGTGAGACTGAGATTCACTGGCTGCACTGGCTGCAAATGCTGGAGGTCTTTCAAGTCCTGGAGGAGGCCCAAGGGGAAGCCTGCCTACCCTTCCAGGCCCTGGGTCTTCATTAGGGCTTCCCTCTCGGTCCCCTTTGGGGTTCTAGGGCCCCGGATTGTGTCTGAAAGTCCTCCTCCTGCCTGGAAAATAAATAAGTTATTGTGTATTTCAAGCGTCCTTTCTGGGAGGCCGGGATCCCAGCCCCTGGGAAGGATGAAGAAGACCGACCCTTGGAGAGGGAAGGGCATCCCCAGCTCCTCATTTTGGGGACAAGGTTGGGGTTGGAGCCTGAATTGCTCTCAGGGAGGAACTAAAACTCTGAAAGCTGTAGACAGTGTAGACTCACAGATAATGACGGAGAAGCCCAGAGAGGGCTCTCAGGCCAGCCCCACCCCCATCCAGCCCCTCCTCCCTATTAGGGCAGGCAGCTGAGGCTTGATGCTGCAGCTGAAAGGACATCTGTCCCCATGGAAACAGCAGAAAGTGGGGGAGGGGAGCCGGCCTGGCTGGTGTCACTTCAAGGTGACTGTCGGGCAAGAGACCCCAGAGGCTGATAAATGCCAGGGAGTCCGATCTCCCTCCTCACCCCCACATCTCCATCCCCCATCTCCCAGCCTGCTTCCAGGGAGACGCCAGCTGGGGATAGGGCTTCCAGTTGAGGGCACTACTTGGAGGCTGGGGGCATCCCTTCTCTGCTAATCGGACATGTCCCTCCAAGGATAAGAGAGGGGAGCTGATGAGTTGTGATAGCCCCCTCGCCACAGTGGACCTCTCCAGCCATCCCTGAGGGCCCTGGGACCCCAGGTAACCCCTCAAGTGTCTTTAGCACCCCCAAATTGCCACAAAATCTGGCTTTGCTTTCTTCATGAGCCTTTATGGGGTGTCCTGGGGGCCAGGGAGAGGTCCATAGCCAAAGAAATGAGGACAGGAGTCTCAGGGTCAGCCACTGGACTCCCTGATACCCCTGGAACCAGTCATATCTTTTTTTCTTCATTTTGAGAGTACCTCTGTTAAAGCAGGGGATGCTGACACAGGGGAGGGCTTTGGACAGAAGGAGCAACAAGAGAGCCCAGGTGGGGCTGCTTTGGCTCACTGAGAAGTCTGAGAAAAGGGGAGACTGTGGAGACAGGCTGAGGCATTAGCCCAGGATGAGCTGCCGCTGCCCATTGCTCCCCTGGTTGCAAGTCTCGTGGGGCCCCCTGTGTTTAGGAGATGCACCCCTGTGGGGGGAGGAGAGCGGGAAGGGAAAGGTGTGTGGGCATGCTCCTGGGAGGGAGAGCACACCTGACCCAGTCATCTTGACATAGGTACTGGAGGGTCCTTCCTCTCTGCCTCCAGGGGTTCTGACTCCTCTTTCAGGTTCAAGGAACCCTCCTGATCTTAGATGCCTAGAAGAGCCTGGGCTGGGAGAGATTCTGCCTGTAGAAATGGGGTGACTGGGCCAGGGCTGGGGCTGGGGCAAGGTTTGGGGACCAGACGCTACTGAGGGGCGGGGGTGGAGTGGGGAACTGAGATGGAATAGAAGCTGTGGCCCTCCTGGCCCTGCCTGGGGATGTCCAGCACCTTCCCCTCCACAGGCCACCACTCAGTCTTCTTTGGGGTCTCCTGGGCCAGTACAGGATGTTGCTGTAAAGGGCATTACCTGTTGAGGGGAGATGACAAAGGCAAAGAAGGGACAGTCTCTTAAGAGAGCCTGGCTTTTTTCAGCCCTCCTCTGAGGGCTTTGTCTCTGCTTCTGAAAAGCCTGGATGTAGTGGGCAGCTTTCTCCATCTATTCCCCTCTTTTTATGCCCCAGCCCCACCTTCCCTCCCAGAAGTGGTAGATAGGGACCTAATCCATCCTGGTCATTAGCTGCAGTTCCCGACTCCGCCACAAGGGGGAGAGCCCCCCCGCCCCCCCCCCCCCCCCACGTCCCCGGCCCCGACCACTCCCCAGCCTCAGGAACTACCTGCTGTTACCTGTGTCCTTGTGCCCCCAGAGGCTGCGGCCCCACAGCCAGGCACCCAGTTCGATGATGATGTTCCCCAGCCACTAGCAGCATAAAGAATCCTGAGTGTGAAAGGGCAGGAGATGACTAACACAGGGGACAGGAGTGGGGCAGGAGGAGGGACAGGGCAAGGCTCATCAGGGAAGCCAGAGATCTGGTTCCATCGGAAGTGGGCCACCTGCAGAGATGAACCCTCTGCCTCAGAACACTCCTCTTCCCATCCATCCTCCTGCACCCTTTACAGCCAGAGCTTCTCACCCAATGTGGCACCTCAGGGTCCCTATCCCTGCCATGCTGTGTGAGTTTGGGCAGGTGCTTGCTCTAAGTCTGTTTCCTCTTCTGAAAAACAAGGCTAACATTCCCATGTTGTTGGGTTATTGTGGAATAATTGCCAACTGGATTTTTTCTCAATGCTCCATCGCCCAGGTCAAGAGCTCCAGTCACCTTGCTGTGACCTCCTCACCCTAATCACAAGGGGTCAATTACTTGCCCAAGGTCACAGCAAGTGAATGGCAGGATGGGGACATCCTTCCAGGTCAATAATTGACATGAACCCCAGCCAAAGCTTCCTTCTGCTGCAACTGAAGCCCAGCACCCACAACCCCTTCATCTTCAGTTTCCAGTGCTGGCGGCAGTCCCCAGGGGCTGGGAAACAGCTGTCTGGGGGCGGGGAAGCCAACTGTGCCCACCAGCTCCCAAAGCTTCAAACAACTCAAAGCCTGGTGCCCCTAATTGGTAATTGGCCCTTCCTCACTGGAAGGGTGGGGGTTGGCAGGACAGCCATAACATCCCACCCTGGAGGCAGGCAGTGGGTGGGGCCTGTCAGCTGGAGAGGAGTGGGCATCTCTTGGGGCTGGGAGCCAGGCTGGTGCTCCACTCCACCTGACAGGGGCAGGGCATGTGCCCAAGGCCATCAGAAACCACCTGGAGTGAGTGGGAGACCAGTCTGAGTCGGCTTGGGTCTCCCGCCCCTGCTCCAGGTTTGACCCATAAAGGGGTGTTACGTGGAGTGAGGGGCTATGTGAGCCAGGCTTGAGCGGCCGAATCGCTGGCCTGCGTGTGTCACCAGACACATCCTGACCCGCTCTGGGCCTCAGCTTTCTCATCTGCGAGTGGAGGCAGCTGGCTTAGCTGAT
The DNA here is from genome assembly GCF_019186645.2 of Phyllostomus hastatus. Taxonomy (NCBI): domain Eukaryota; kingdom Metazoa; phylum Chordata; class Mammalia; order Chiroptera; family Phyllostomidae; genus Phyllostomus; species Phyllostomus hastatus. The sequence continues at coordinate 2,382,884 of NW_025333640.1, read as the reverse complement.
CTGAAGAGTTCCGTCGGGCTCTGAGAGGCAGTGACTCTCAATTCTGGATTCTAGAATTCTCTGCTCTTACTCTGAAATTGCAAAGTTCTAAGAGTCTATCTATTTAAAGTGTTTAAGATACTGCAGTTCTAAGATTCTAGAATCATTCATTCCTTTATTTCAGTGTTTCTCAGTCACTTTTTGTTGTCACTCCATTAAAGAGACTTTTTAAAAATCTTAATTTGCTCCCCCATGAAATTTTAATGCCATAGATATACTGTAAATCTGTTTTTTGTATTATGCACATCTATGCTTTATACATAGAAGGAGTGAGATTTTCTTTTCTCCCCCAAAACAAATTTTTACCTCCTTAGGAGTGGTATGCCCATTGAGAACATATGCTATAGCTCTCTTTTTTCACGTTTAAAAACTTTTTAATTGAATGTATTGGGGTGATGTTAGTTAATAAAATCATGTAGGTTTCAGGTGTACAATTCTATAATATATCATCTGTATATTGTATTGTGTGTTCACCACCCCACATTTGCTATGTTTCCAACAGCCAAGAATTTTAAGGCCCTAGGATTCTAGAATGGTAAGATTCTATTTCGTGGTTCATGATTCTAGAATTGTCTGGGCACAAGAGAGATGTGTACGTATGTTGACCAAAAGACAGGTTCTAGTTTGTTCGCTGCAGCCTTGTTCCTGATCGCTAAAACCCAGAGCTGCCCCAATGCCCGGGAACAGGGCGTCAGGCCGATAACGGGCTGCGGGGTCACATGCTGGAACCCTCTACCCCGAGGGAAAAGAACAGGCCCCAACCGTGCGCACCGGCATGGGTGACTCTTCCCAACATCGTGTGGAGTGAGAGAAGTGAGACTCAAAAGAGAATGGACTCTATGATTCCATTTAAATAAAATGGAAAATCAGCAAAATGGATCTAGGCTGCTATAAATCAGGACAGTGTCGTGGCGGGGAGGACTAGCGGTGAAGCGCCAGGAGGGTAGGGTCTAGGAGGCTGGAATGTATTTCTTGAGCTGGGTGGCGGGCGCCAGGGTGGCCTCCGCTATGCCAATCCACTGCTATGGTCTGAATATGTCCCCCCCAACGAATGCATTGGTTGAATCCTAACCACAAAGGTGAGGATATTTTGAGTGGGGCCTTTGGGGTACAATTAGATCATGAGGGTGGGGCCCCCAGGAATGGGATACGTACCCTTATGAAAGAGGCCACAGGGAGCTCCCTCGCCCCTCTGCCCTGTGAGGACACAGCGGGAAGATGCTATGAACTGGGAAGAGATTTTTCACCAGAACATGAACGTGCTGGCACCCTGACCTCGGACTTCCAGCCTCCAGGATTATGAGAAATACATTTCTTTGTTTATAAACCACCCAGGGTACAGTATTTTGTTATATAAGCCAGAACAGACTAACACCCACTGAGCTGTGCATTCCTCTGTATATAGGCTATGCTTTAATGCTGTGTTTAAAAAAAGGTTCAGGAATTGTTTTAAATAAACATTCCTGAACCATATGCACTCAAGAGTCTTGATGACTATGATACTCAGGAACTGGCTTCAGCAAAATATACAGACTGTGGATCAAATTTGGCCTGCTGCCTCTTTCTTCAAATAAAGTTTTATTGGAACCCAGCCCTGCCCATTCACCTACGGCCACTACACAGGCTTTCGTGCTACAGGGGCAGAGTGGAGTAGCTGCAAAAGAGACCAGCTGGTTCACGAGAAGAAAATATCTACTATGTGGCCCTTTACAGAACAGGTTTGCTGGATCCCTGTTCTACAGTTATAAGTTCCAGCATGTTGTTGGTTCTGTGATCCAGAATTTGATGTTCTCCTGTTTGTAGGATTTCTGTTCTTAAGAATCTGGTTTGAGTTTAGTTTGTTTCTAGCTGTTTGAGATTCTAGAGTCATAAGATTCTGGAAGTTCCAAGTCCCTGCCTCTTCTCCTGACTTGTTCTCATACCTGTCTCCAAGAGGAGCTGTGTTCCACTGCCCTTGGCCTCCACCAACTCAGCAGTCTCCATGGTTGTCCAGCACAAGTAGTTCCCACTGTTGTTGAGGCTCATGCGGTCCAGCTGCAGGGTGAGAATGCCAGGCGGCCACCAGAAGAGCCATCCCTGGGGCCCACGGACCTCCAGGCTGAGGTTGCTGTTGGTGACGCAGGGTGGGCAGAAGGCAACACCGGCCTTGGTCCACTTGACATGAAGCTGCTCCCAGGCTTGAGGCTGCAGCACCTGACAGGTCTAGGTCACCTGTCTGTCCTTCCTCACCTGTAGCAACTTGGGCCTCTGTTGCACATTTAGCCCTGTGGCTCCTTGCAGGGCTGGGACACAGAGCGGGTGAGTGAGGCCTTTCTCAGTGTGTGTGTGTGTGTGTTACTCCCCTCTCAGTGGGGTGAGGCAGCAAGAAGTCAAAAGTTTGCTGTCTGTGTGATCTTTTGCACTTCTGCTTGCTGAGGTTCAATGGCCTCATCTGTAAAATGGGTACAACTCCCTCAGCCCCTGTGAAATTTCAAGATGGACTTTATGACATACCCAGCTCTCAGCTACACAAACATCACTTTGTGTGGCTGGGCCCTGTTCTGGACACTGTAGACTTTGACACAGAGCTGACGGTCTGGGGCAGAGAGACACAGGAAGTTGGGAACTGGGAACTGTGGTAGAGGCAAGGAGCAGGGCATGGCAATGGGGGGTAAGGATGAGCTGAGAATCTGCTTATTGAGGGTGGTCAAGGATGGCCTCACCGGGGAGGTGACATTTGAGCAGGGATCTGAATGGTAAAATGTAGCCAGTCTTGGGAAGGAAGATATGGAGGAAGAGGGGTCCATGTAGAGGGAAGAGCCTGTGAAAAGGCCCTGAGGCTGGACTGTGCTTGATGAGTTGGAGGAACGGCCACACCAGCCAGGGCCAATTTAAGGTTTAAAAAGATCACCCCAACTGCAGTGAGAACTGACTATGGGGTGAGGGGGTGTTACAGGCAGCCAAGGCGTGAGGATCCAGGTGAGCAGTAATGGGGGCTGGACCCTGGAGAGAAGTAGTCAGACTCTGAATGGATTTTGAGGGCGACCCCCAGGAGAACTGCAAGGAGAACAAAATTGGAAGACAAGCAAAGAAGGATGATGGTGAGTGCCAAGGTTTCAGCCTGAGACACTGTGTGAATAGCCGTGGATCGCGATGGCTGTTGACCAAGATGCGGGACACTGAGAGGAGAGGAGGGCTGAGCAGGGAAGCAGTTTGCTTTTGGCACCTTATAGATCCCCTAGAGGGGATGATGACTTTATGTTAAGCTCCTGACATTTGAAACACAATTGCAGCTGACATTAGAAAGACAAGATCCAAGGAAGAGTATTTCAGGTGGAGGGAACAGCATGTGCTAAGGCCCAGAGGTGGGATCAAGCTTGGTGTGCTAGAAAAAAAGAAAAGAAAGAGAAGCCAGCAGGCTAGCCAGCGGGGAGGAGGGAATGCAGAGGGGATGACGTGGAGATGAGAGAGGCCAGTGGGGCCAGGCCCTGCAAGGCCGATATGCAGGCCATAGTTTGAATTTTATCCTGGGGCCCCCTCTGAGGACGCTGCTAGGCTTGTTCAACTCTCCTAAGGTTCCGAGTATCAGAGAAAGGTGGGCCCTGTTTGGCAGAGCAGAGAGCCTAAGGTTTAGAGGGGCTCAGTGGGCGGGGCAGGCAGCTGGAGTGATGGACAACAGAAGGGGGTACAGGAGGGAAAGAGGCCCACGCGCTCACCACAGAACTCACCAGGCAGACCAGCGCTGTGCCCAGGGGCCCCATTCCTGGCCTATCAGGCCCTCCTCTGGTGGCTGGCACCCTGCCACCTCCTCTACCCCTCCCATTCAACAGAGTTCCTGCCATAGTCTCTACCCCAGGCACAGAGGCAGGCGTGGCACCTGGGCCAGACCACATGAGCCTGGCAGCCAGTGCTGCACAGGGCTCTGCTTCCAGCTACATTTTGTCTCAGTTTCCCAAAGGTTTTTTTTTTTTTTAATCTGGAATGCAATAGGCATATGTGAGTGGGAATGTGTCCCAGTGAGTGGAGATCTTCCTGGAACACTCTATATGAACACACCTGGCCTGGGGGGGATACATTGGAAGGGCAGGTGATGCAGCCGTGGGGGAGGGGAGCCCAGGAAGATGGAATAGCAGAATCCAGTGTTAATTATTTTCCCCCAAAATGTCTTCCTTTGAGGGTCAGAGGCAATGATTTCTGCTGATGGCTTCAGCTCCCACAACAGGTGTGGAGGGTTATTCTGACCCCATGGCCTGGAGAGAAGCTTGCCAGCTCAATTGAGGGGGTTCACAGGCTCTGGACTTCCAGCCCTGCACCTGTCACCCCCCGGGGCCAGCAGCTTCCTGGGGAGGAGGGGGCAGACCCCTAGGCCTCGGCTGCAGCCTGACCTCCTTTCTCGCCCAGAAGGAAATAGGTCCTGTGTTCTTTGCAGAATTGTGTTTTTATCAACCATAGGGAGGCCCCTGGGGTGGTTCTCTGCCCACATCTTCCCAGCAAACACATACAACCTCCCAGCCTACCCCCGCCTAGTTCTTCCCTCTCCTTTGAACTGTTTCAAATTTCATCTCCCCCCACCCTCTGATGAGGAACGGCGCTGCGGATTCCGGATAGAGTGAGTCCCAGGCCGATGCGGGAAGACGGACCTATTCCCAGTCCTGCGGATTCTGGGTGGGCAGGTAGGTTTCTGGAGGAGATCTGAGAGACTTGGGGCTTTGTGGGATGTTGGTTGTGATGTGGGCAGGGGAAGAAGGCATTGGAGACTAAATGTCCTCTTGGGCAAAGGCCTTGGCTTTTCAGTAAATGCAAGGCTGTGAGTAGTCAGGGGCCAGATCTTGGGGGCAGGGGTTGATGGTAGAATTCCAATCTGAGCAGCAGTGTGGGTGATCAAGTGGGTAGACTGAGGCACCAGGAGGATTAGGACTAGTTCTAGGTCACAAGGTAGGGCCCAGGGTCGAACCCAAGCATCCTGTCTCCCAGCTCCGGGGTCTTTCCAGCTCAGCCATCACTAACAAATACCAATGTCTCTTGGTACGTACCAGACTCGAGGGGTGGGAGTGGGGGTGTCCGGGTTCTCAGAGACTCCAGGGCGGGACTACATTTCCCAGCCTGCAGCGCGGGAGGCGCACCTGCGCGCTTCGGCCAGTGATGGAGCTCTGAAGGGGGGCGCGGTAGCGGCGGCGAGAGCTCGGCGGGCCATTGGCTCCCGGCAGCGGCAAAGGCAGCTCGAGGACTACAAGAGCAAGCCGGGCCCGCGGGCCGGGCCGGGCGGAGCTGGTCTTGCTGCCATGGAGGACCAGAGGGTAAGATCAGGGCGGGGTGCAGAGGGACCCGCCTCGGGGGTACCCAAGGAGAGGGGACCAGATGATGCCGCAGCGCCTCCCCGCCCCCAGTTGCTCTGCGGCGGAGGCCCCACCCCTGCCGCAACCTGGCCCAGTATAGCCCCTCAATGGGGACGCGTGCCCCCCACATTCGTCCAGACCCCTCATCATCTTAGCCTGGGTTCAGAAGCATCCCTTCCACGCCACACACCTCTGCCCAGTGTTGTGGACCCAACCTTAACCCCATCCCCCACGCCTTCAGACCGGACTGCGGACCAGGTGTCCTAGCCCCCGCCCCGCGCCCGAGGGCGCCCCACCGCACAGGTGACTCCACCAACCCTGCACCTCCAGAAAACAGACCCTCCCGAGGCCTGGGTCAGAGCTACAGGCCCCAGCAGGGTCCTCCCACGCTTCCTCCTTCCCCACCAGCATTCCCTCCCGGCGTCCCCTCCTCCAGACCATCCTCCTCCCCACTTACCTGGGCCTTCCCGCCGCCCTTCTCTTCAGCTTCCTCCTTTCTTCGTGCTAATGCCTGTTCCAAGGGTCTCCCCTTCCCCAGGTTAGCCCATTATCTTCAGTAATCATTTTCCTCTGGGGTTTTCTTTCCCAGAGCCAGCCCCTCACCCGGAATTATGCCCCGTCCTCAGGATATAGGTTGAAGGCTTTGTGCTCCGGCGTAGGGTCTGTTCCTCCGTGAGAGGCTCTCTGCGCCTCATTTTCCTCCTCCTCCTCCTGTAAAATGGGCATCTTCATAGTACCCACCTGGTGGGTGAAGGAACGTAGGGCCAGAGCTTTACCCAGGGCCTGCCTCGTAGTGGGTGCCCAAGTTCAATGGCACCCACATTTCCCTGGATCCCCAAAGATCCAAGTGGGGACCCCCAGGTGGGGGAGCTGGGCCAGGCTCTGGGGCTTAGTGGCCCTGAGTGTGTGCACTTGTGGTGGGGGCAGGAGGCTCTGCGGAAGATCATCACCACACTGGCCGTGAAGAATGAAGAGATTCAGAGTTTTATCTACTCCCTCAAGCAGATGCTGCTGAACATGGAGGTGAGGGCAGGTGGATGGGAGGGAGGGAGGGGCAGCCCTTTGAGCTAGCCTATTGCCATTGATGCCGGTGGAACTCGGGGCCCCACTGCCATGTCCAGGCCTCAGTTTCCCCATCTGAGCATGGGGTTTGGCCAATCCTGGCTGTTCAGACCTGCAACATCTCTCCAAGGCAAACTCAGCCAAAGTGCAGGAGGACCTGGAGGCGGAGTTCCAGTCCCTGTTCTCCCTCCTGGAGGAGCTGAAGGAGGGGATGCTCATGAAGATAAAGCAGGACCGTGCCAGCCGAACCTACGAGCTGCAGGTATGTGTTTCTGGGCACTCTCCGAGATCCCTGCCCAAACACCATCCCCACTGTGCCCCTCAGATTCAACAGAGCCCAGTTGGCCTCCTGTCTTTCTCCAAACCTGCTCCTTTTCCTGTGCGCCTTCTTGGAGATGCCTCCAACTGCCCCCAGCCAGACACCCTGATGGTGTTATCTGCACCTCCTTTTGCCCTGGTCTATTGCCTGGCCATGACCCATCAACCCCCCCACCCACCTGTTCTCCCTCTTAATCCCCTTCCTATCCACCCCCCTCCTCTTCACTGCCACACCCCACATCTGGTTGTTCCTCCCTCATGTCCTCACCCAACAACTCCAATTTCACAGCCCTTCCCACGGGTCCCCCAGAGCTGATGACCACCCCGCCCCATGGCTCCTGGGGAAATCTCATACTCCAAGCTGGGATCTCTGGGGCTGCGTCGAGACCTACTGGGCAACTTCCTAACATCCCGGGTCCCTTTCCCCAGGGGATGTGGGGCCCTGGGGCTCAGGTATGGCCTGGGCATGTGAGTTTTTCAAGAAGGGATCCCCAGGTGATTCTGATGTTCTGCCAGGAGCAACACCCAACCCTTCTCCAGCCTCCCTCTCCCACCTGGAGTTGGAGAAGGATGCAGTACCCTGGATCCCAAAGGCAGTGGGGAGGCCCGGGAGTGTTTGATGCGCTGGGGTGAGGTGTCTCCTCCCTCAGTGCCGTGCCGCCCACAGAACCAGCTGGCTGCCTGCACTCGGGCCCTGGAGAGCTCCGAGGAGCTTCTGGAAACGGCCAACCAGACTCTGCAGGCCACAGACAGCGAGCACTTCCCTCAGGTGGGGCCTGGGAAGCCGTGCTGGTGGGGCTGCCAGACGAAATGCAGGACATTTGGTTAAACATGCATTTCATGTCCACCACGAGTGATTTTTTTTTTTAGTAAAGCATGGCCCATGCAATATTTAGTGTAAGTATGTCCTGTCTGATCTTTGGGACATACTTACACTAAAAAAAATTTGTCTTTAATCTGAAATTCAAATTTAACAATGAATAAATTTTTTAGCATAAGTATATCCCATGCAAATGGTTAGTGTGTTTGCCAAATGCTGCATGGGACATGTGTACTAAAAGAATTGTTTATTATTTATCTGACACTCAAATTTAACAATGAATATGTTTTTAGTACAGTTTATCTCATGCGGTATTTAGTACAGCAGATCCTTGAATAACGTTGTTTCATTTGGCGTCGTGTTGCTATTACGGCGATGAAGGAAAACAACCGGTGGTTCCAGGCGGGGGCGCTGTCTGTGCGGAGTTTGCGCATGCACGTTCTCCCCAGGTCTGCGTGGGTTTTCTCAGGGGACTCCGGTTTCCTCCCACACCCCCAAGCTGTGTACCTGAGATGAATTAGGGTGTCTACATTGTCTCAATCTGAGTTCAATGTTTCATATTAGAAGTGTTTGGGGTCCTTATTTAGAAGTTTGGTGATGTTTTTTGTGACCAGAAATAGGCTGTAGGAGTGTACTTCTTGTTTTTATCAATAAACCTATGATAAAGTTGATTTTATTACACGTCACTTTACTTAAAGTCACAGTTCTTAAGAACCTATTGAAGACATTAAGTGAGGACTTAGTGTATACATGTGTTGTGAATATAGGCATGCTTGTACTAAAAAAATCATTCATTGTTTATCTGAAATGCAAGTTCACTGGGTGTCCTGTATTTTTATTTGCTGACCCTCCCAGTTGTATGTTGCGGGCACTGGCAGGAGGCGGGGGAGGGATGGGAGCCTATCTCTGCCCTTCTGTCCTTTCAGGACTCGGCCAAGGGTGTCTGCCCCGGTGCTGAGGGACCCTGGCAAATGGCTGCCACTCTGGGCCTCAGTTTTCCTGTCTGTACAGTGGCTTTCTAATTCAGTCCAGACAACTCTCTGAATTTTATTCTGTCCCTCTTTCTAGGCTGCCAAGCAACTCAAAGATGGGTAAGATACTGGATCTAGCCCCTAGCCTGGTGTGAAGGTGGGGACACCCAGGTGAGGGTCCCTTGGCCTAGAGCACTGGACCAAAACAAGGGGAGGGGGTCCCCCCACACCTCAGAGGAACTAGGCCTGGGCCCCCTGAGATGCCTGCCTCCAGGCTGCCTCCACCTCCTTCCTTGCAGTGTGACGATGGCCCCCGCCTTCCGGCTGTCATTGAAAGCCAAGGTCAGCGACAACATGAGTCACCTCATGGTGGACTTTGCACAGGAGAGGAGAATGCTGCAGGCACTCAAGTTCCTGCCTGGTGAGAGGGGCACTCGCCAGTGTTTCAGAGAAATGGCTAGAGAGTCTGGGAGGCCCTGAAACAAGGCCTGGAGTAGGGCTAACAGTCAGGTGTGGGAACCCCAAGAATGCCTATGGGTGGGGCAGTGAGGAAGCCCTGCCCCTCCTGGGAGAACCCTGAAAGGCCCTAACCACCAGTGGTGGAGTTCCATCAGGCCACGCCTCTAGTTGGTAATGAAGTATGGAAATGTTTTACCTCCAAATGGTGGAATCCTGTAAGGCCCAGCCATCTGTTGGTTGAACCCTGAAAAAGCTCTGCCCCACCCCCCACCCTTTGGTGGAACCCTGACAAGGCTGCACTCCCAGGCTCCAGAACTTGGAGGGGTCCCCCCATGTGGGGGATACAGAGACGACTCCACACCCAAGGAGGTCTGTTGTGTGGACAGGGCTCAGCAATGCCTGTCCATGCACCATGGTGCAGGACTTGGACACCACTCTCTCCTCTGTCTTGGTCAGTCCCCAGTGCCCCCGTGATTGACCTGGCTGAGTCCCTGGTGGCAGACAACTGTGTGACCCTAGTGTGGCGCATGCCAGAAGAGGACAGCAAGATTGACCACTATGTGCTGGAGTACCGGCGGACAAACTTCGAGGGCCCGCCCCGTCTCAAGGAGGACCAGCCCTGGATGGTTGTGGAGGGCATCCGGCAGACGGAGTATACCCTGACCGGTAAGGGTGGCTCAACCTGGCTGCCAACCCCACCGTGCTGCTTAATCCCTCCTGGCTCCCATCCTCCATCAGACAACTGGAGGTTGGTGGTTGATCCCTAGAACTCATGGGGCATGAGAACAGCCTGGCAGGGCTGATCACAAGTAGCAGGAAGTAATAATAATGAAAAGAATATTGATGACAGCCACTGTACCATTTATGGAAGGCTCACTGTGTGCTAAGCATTTTACACACGTGTAACAGGCAGGCTCACCACCATTTTACAGATGAGGGAACTAAGGCAAGAGGAGAAGCTACCTTCTATCCGCATCTTGTCTCTATGCTCCAGGATTCATTCATTCATTCTAGTTTATTGAGTGACTGCATTGTCCTTGCTGCATTGTTCCACATGCTGTCTTTGCATTAATGAGAAAGCAGCCAAAAACCCCTCCCCTCATGGAGCTGGTGCTCTGGGGCCACCCTCTCAGTATTTGGGGATTTCCTTGGTAGTTACGAAAGAGCAGAAAGCTTGGGGGAATCCACCCAGCTGGTTAGGGGAAGGTCTGATGGAGCAAAGAGTTGGGGGTTCCTGGTGAATTTACGAAGCTATCCCGAGCCAGGGAAACCCTCAAGGGTGGGGAGAGCCTTGCTGACAAGATAACTAGCACCATAGCTCTTAGGCTGTAATCAGCCTGTTCCTGGGCTGTAATTAGCATACATGGTTAATAATGAGTGTGCTAATTGCCGGAAAGAAAAGCCACCAGCCTGCAAAAGGGACTGAGAAGCTATTGGCTTATCCTTTGCGTGGGAATCAAAATAAACACGCCCCATTTTTCCTCAATCTTTTTTATTATGGTAACATACACATAACGTTTACCGTTTTAACCATTTTTGAGTGTACAATTCAGTGGCATTAAGAACATTCAGTGCTGTGCAGCCATCCCTTCCGTCCATCTCCAGAACTTCCTCATCTCGCAAAACTGAATCTCTGTCCCCAGTGAACACTCGTATTTCTCTTCCCCCAGCACCTGGCTCCCACCATTGAACCACCTCTTCCTATGGTTGTTACTACTATAAGTACCTCTCGTGAGTGCAGTCAGACCATGATTATCCTTTTGAGAATAGCTTACTTCATTGAACATGTCTCCCAGGTTCATTCATGTCATAGCAGGTGTCAGAATTTCCTTCCTTTTTTAAGGCTGAGTAATAGTCCATTGTCTGTATATGTCTCAGTTTCTCTAGTGGTGGTTGCTTACACAGCTGTAGTTCATGCCAGGAAACTGACATGGCTACATTCTGCAGTGTTGATACATACTTTCCCAGTTTCACATGGTAAAACCTCACCTCCTTTGCGTGTGTGCGTGTGGGTTACCCCACCTGCAATTTTATTCCACATGTGAATTCCTGTCACTACCACCACAATCAAGGTGTAGATCTGCTCTGTCACAGGCTTTCTGGTGCCCCCTTTTTGCAGCCACACCCTTTTGCCTTTTACAGTATTCCTAGGGAGTCAGTTCTCAGGGTGGGAAGCTGATCTGTTAAAAGGTGTGCGGCGTTAAGGATACAGTAACACCTCGCTACTCGTTGGCTTCAGAACTCGTCAAACCCTGTACTTGTTGTATTTTGGTGAGAAAAAATATGTTTCTGCACTTGGCACTTACTCAGGACTTGTGACACTTGCTAGAACTTGTATGAGTTGGTGTCGTGACTCGTCGCCTTAGGCACTCGTCACCAGTTCTGGAATGAATTAGTGACAAACACCGAGGTACCACTGTGTAGGAGTGTGCTCACCTGTGGAAATAACTTACGTGGTTGTTTCCCTACTCTCTCAATTGATTGGGAAGACTCATTTAATCCTCCTGGGAGCTCTGCTCAGCGTGGGGAATACAATGGCTGGTTTGCAGAATAGGAAACTGAGACATGCAGTGAGGGAGTCTAGCCCACATTCCATTATTTGAAACCAAGCCTTCTGGGTGGTGGTCTCAGCTCTGGGGCAGTAGATGGCGCTGCTGAGCAAGCCACTGAATTCAGAGAACGGAATCCAAAGAGGTGGCAGCCAAGCTGAGGCTCAAAGAAGAGGGAGGGGGTCAGAGAACAGCCTTTCGGGCAGAGGAACAGCCTGATGGGGGCTCAGAGGCCAGGGTGCTGAGCTTTTGTGTCTGGAACTAGTTAGGTTTGCATAGAGAACAATACCTGCAGTGAGGAGGAATGGGGATCTTTGCCCCAAAGGCAAGGGGACTGTGGGAAAGACTAGCGAGTACAGGGTGTACTCAGTGCTGTTCGGGATGCCCAGAGAGGGGGCGTCCTGTGGGGGACACTCGGGGGGCAACTGGACTCGTGCCTGGTGCTAGAAGTTGGGCTATGGGTGGACGGACAGTGCCTGAGGGACAAGAAAGAGTTAGTGAACACAGCAATATGATCAAGGGTCCAGCCTGCAAAGAAGATCAAGGGGGAGCAGCAAGAAGGGGCAGCTAGGAGAGGGCAGTGCCATGGCTGCCAAGGAAAGAGAGTTCGGGGCGGGAAAGAGTGGCTGGCTCGGAGGTCCTGCAAGATGGGCACTCACGAGGCCAGCGGCAGGAGATGGAGTGACAGAGCGGAGAGAGGGGGTGTTCCTGAGCTCTCCAAAGAGGTTCAACTTCAGGGGAAAGACAGCTTAATAGCTGCTTTTTATTATCTATTGTTATTATTTTTAAAGATTTTATTTTATTTTTAGACAGGGGAAGGGAGGCAGAGGGAGCGAAGCATCAATGTGCAGTTGTCTCTCATGTGGCCCCCCACCAGAATGAGGGTGGCGGGTGGACTGTGGGACACGGGCTATTCACCTATTGCTCAAAGTCTGTATGCTGCTGCAATCCCTGCGTTGTCTCCTAGGTCTCAAGTTTGACATGAAGTACATGAACTTCCGTGTGAAGGCCTGTAACAAGGCTGTTGCAGGCGAGTTCTCTGAGCCAGTGACTCTGGAGACACCAGGTGACTGGCACCCACACCCACCCTGGCTGTAACTCTACAACCCTTCACTCCTGGGACCCCAGGGCCTGGTGTGAAGTAGGCATCTTCTAATTAGGGTTTTTATAGCCATTTTTGCCCTAGCTGCCAGGAAGCTCAGAGATTAGTCCACAGCAGAATTCCTCAGCCTGTTTGTCTAATATAAACCTGCATTTGTCCTTTGCTTCTGCTGTTGATCCCTTTATGCCTGGATGGTTTTTATATACATACACACACGCACACACACACACACATACACACTTCCTCTCTCTCTCTTCCAAAAAATAGGTAAGTGCTCTAGAGAGTTGGGGAGGGTGTTATCAGCAGTGAAGACATAGTCTTAGCCTCCCACAGTGACACTTTTGCACGCCCTAATCAGAGGTCCTTCTCTGAGTTAACTCTGTCGTGGTGTAGACCAGCCCCTTTTCTGGGAGTGACCCCCAGTGGAAGCGCAGGGCAGCACCGGTGATTTGAAAGTGGCTCCAGACCTGGAAACATTTAGGCAACAAGCCCTTGGCCTTTGCTCCTCCGGCGCTTTGGGCTGCCCCCTCCATGTTTCCCCATCTCGTGTCTTTCTGCTGTTGTCTCTGTGTCTGTCTCTGAGACTCCGTTTGTCTGTTTCTCTCTCTGTCTTGGCCTGTTTCTTTGTCTCTTCCTGTTCTCTCTCCCTGTCACGGTCTGTCTTGGTCACCGTCTGTCTGTCTCTGTGTCTCTCGGGTTTCCCCATCTCTGTGACTCCCACGTCTGCCCGGCCCCAGCGTTCATGTTCCGCCTGGATGCGTCCACATCCCACCAGAACCTGCGGGTGGATGACCTCTCCGTGGAGTGGGACGCCATGGGCGGGAAGGTGCAGGATATCAAGGCTCGCGAGAAAGATGGCAAGGGGCGGACGGCGTCTCCCGTCAACTCCCCAGCCAGGTAGCTGCCCCCTCCCCTTCCTGAGTGTCTAGTGGCGCAGACTGTGATGGGCACGAACATGTAACCCAGTGTGGTCAAGTCTGGGGTGGAGGCGGGGACATGGGTGGAGCCAAAACAGTGAGTCAAGGGAGAGGAGACTTTGAATTGGGTATTGATGGTTAAATAGTTTTCCAGATGAGAACGGGCACAGACGTGTTCTGACATGAGGAGCCCAGTGTAAGAAAGGAACCAAGGACTGTCAGGGACTGAAAGTCCACAGCGGCTGGGGTGGACCAGAGAAGTGCTCCTATAGGGGAGGTGAGGGCTGAACTGAACCTCCCTTCCCTGTCACCCACAGAGGTACTCCATCTCCCAAGAGGATGCCTTCCGGTCGTGGGGGACGGGATCGCTTCACAGCTGAGTCCTACACGGTGCTGGGTAAGGAGGGGAGATGTCAGGAAGAGAGCGGAGAACTCTGGTCAGGGCTCTGATGGGGGGCTGTGGGAGAGAAGGCCTTTGGCTGGGGAAACTGAGGCAGCCATCAACAAAGCCACTCTGGGAATGGTCTCAATAATATGTGTTGTTGTGGTGCTGGGGGAATGGGAAGGTTTGGGGAGGGGAGCAGTGATTATTAGGGGGAGCAGAGGTTATGGAGCTGAGGAAAGAGGCTCTGGACAGGGGTCACGGGGAGTTTCCTGGGGTCTGTCAAATAGCCAGGACTTACTTGGGGAGTAGCTGGGATTTGGGAAGTAGCTGGAAAGAATGACTGCCTGTAGAGCAGCTGGGTTTGTGGAGGAGCTGAAGCAAGGCTCAGGATGAGTGGAAGAGCCAGAGAGAATAGCTGGTATCTGAGTTGAGAGAAGGGCTAGGGCTGGAGAAGTGGTTAGCACCACAGGAGTGACTGGATCCTGTGAAGGAGAAGCTCGAGTCCATGAAGGAACTGGAATTCAGGGAAATCACAACTGTCCAGAAAAGGACTGGGACAAAAGGCTGAGGTCTGAGGAAGTCGTGGTTGGTAATATTGGTGGGTGGAGGGTAGAAGGAGGTAGGGAGTAGCTGGGTACTGGGGATAGGCTAAGACCTGAGAAGAAGTCAAGGTTCTGTGGAGGATTTGGATTTTCTGGGAAGTATCTGGGATTATCCAGAGCTGGGGTTTGGAGAGGCAGCAGGGGGAGGGGTGGAGGTGTCTAGCTGTCTTATTCCTGGGAGGAGCCTAGAGGAGTTGTGATTGAGAGAGTAGCTGAGGTCAGGGAGGAGCCAGCCTGGAAAAGAAAGGTGTCTGGGGGTTAATCCTGTCTGGGGGGGAGCTGAGCTCACAGATGCAGAGGAGCTGGGATCAGCAGGGGGCAGGGGTGTGTGGGGGAGCTGAAACTCAGAAATAGCTGCACTGGGAAGTGGCTGAGGTAGCAAGAATCTGGATCTGGGTCTGGAAAGAATGGATTCAGAATTCAGCTGACATCTGGAGGGCATCTGAACCCTAGGAAAAGCTGAGGCGGCTCCACTGGGAGTGACTTGGGGCTCTGGGAAGAATCTAGATTCAGAAGCAATAGGAAAGTGTCTGGAGTCCTGGGAAGTACCTGGGCTCTGGTGGGACTTGGGGCCTGGGGGAATACTTGGAGTGTGCAAGGGTTTGGGGCTTACTAGTCCCTGGGAAGTATTGAGGGCTGAGGAGTAACTGAACATGGGGAGGAACTGCAGGAAGTTTCTAAGGCTTGGAAGTAATGGAAGGAGTAGCTTGGACTAGTAGAGAATGTGAAAGGACTAGTGGAAGCTTGGAGAGAATCTGGACTTAGTATCTAGAGGGAGTTGATGAATCCTGGGGAATACCTGGAAGGAATAGCTGGGGACCAAGGAATATCTGGAGGGAGTAGCTGTGGTCTGGGGAGTACCCACCTAAGTGGCTGCCCCTTTGTGGAAGAGCACCTGAGGCCCTGTTCTACCCGGGCCCCACTGCCCACCCCGCCTCACAGGGGACACGCTGATCGATGGTGGAGAACATTACTGGGAGGTGCACTATGAGCCAGACAGCAAGGCGTTCAGCGTGGGGGTGGCCTACCGCAGCCTTGGCCGCTTCGAGCAACTAGGCAAGACAGCTGCGTCCTGGTGTCTGCACATCAACAACTGGCTGCAGGTCAGCTTCACCGCCAAGCATGCCAACAAGGCCAAGGTGCTGGACGCCCCCGTGCCTGACTGCCTGGGCGTGCACTGCGACTTCCACCAAGGTGACCCTGGGCCCCAGCTGGCATTTCCAGACACCTCTGCCTGTCTGGTCTCTCTGCCGCAAACCCCCTTACTGGCCCCCTGTCCCTCTGCCCTCCACCCAGGCCTCCTGTCCTTCTACAACGCCCGTACCAAACAGCTGCTGCACACCTTCAAGGCCAAGTTCACACAGCCACTGCTGCCTGCTTTCACAGTAAGGTCCCCTCCATGGCCTGAGGTGGGGGTGGCTCTGGATGCTGGCTTTGCTGAGCCTCTTCTTTCCCTCCCTATTCCCCAGGTTTGGTGTGGCAGCTTCCAGGTGATGACAGGCCTACAGGTCCCCAGCTCTGTGCGCTGTCTGCAGAAGCGAGGCAGTGCCACCAGCAGCTCGAACACCAGCCTCACCTAGGCCACTGCACCCAGCCAGGCTGATTGTGGGGGCCACTGCCAGGTCTCGGCTGTTTCAGCCAGGCACCTTCCTCTGATTTGCTGCTTGGAGCCTTAACTCCTAATGGGGGTCGCCAACAGGGAGCAGGCAGCAGGGCAGGCCCTCCTCCCCACCTCACTTCCTAATAAAGGTCAGACACTGGCCAGGTTGTGCTGCTGGTTCTTTGGGGCTGGGTGGCACTGGCTGTGCCCTGGGCCCTCTCTGAACCTCAGCTTTCTCAGCTGTCAAATGGGCTTTGCTGACAAAGTCAGATAGCAGTTTGTGCTGAGCTGAGGATCTTTAGGAGTGAATAGAGCCAGCTGTGGGTAGGCGTCTGACGGACCCCTCACTGCCCCCCCTAAGCCAAGTCACACTCATGGACCCTGGGGTCACTTGAACTTTTAATTCTGAGAGGACAGATCCACCTGACTGACGTGCCCAGTTCCGAGACTGGCCTGCTGATCCCCAGTGAGGCCAGCTGGGTGCTCCCATGCCCGCCGCCTCTGCAGTTTCTCTTCCAGCTCTGCCGTCACACTGGCCAACCCTGGGGGGCGGGTACCCTAGGCTTCAGCTGCGCCGGGAGTCCCCAGTCCATGTTGCTCCCCGACACCCGCCCAGGACTGGCTGCAGAGTGCACGCACGGGGCCCAGTGCAAGATGGAAGTGTATTCAAGAAGCAGGAGGAACATTAGACCGAGTGCAGGCCCTTTGGGGGCCAGGTCCTGTGTGGCTGCATGGGTTGCGCACCTATGAAGCTCCCACCCCTCACATTGGCCTCCCAGGTTCCTTACCTGTTCTGGGTAAGAGAGCCTGTCCTGAGCTGATGGCCAGCTTCTTGGCCAGGCCACTGATAAGGCCTTTGGGCTCTGGAGGAGAAGGGAGATGAAGGCTGAGAACAGCCCTCCACTGGATGAGGGCAGGGCTGGGGAGGAGGGTCTCCTACCTGGCTTAGGTGTAATGGGTGGCTTTGAAGGCTTTGCCTGAACCTTTGGGGCTGGGAGACACTTCTTGGGCTTTGGGACCCCTGGCCAACCAGGAGAAACTACTGCATGGACAAAGATACGGTGTGTCATATCTGACCATAAGCCTGCTCCCCCTCCCCCTTCTCTCAGCCACCCCTGGCCCCCCACCCACCATCACCATTCACGTAGTCGGCAGCTGGGGCATCATCAATCGGGATCACATAGTTCTCATCCGGGTTTGGTAGCGGGGGCAGCTTGTCCTGGCTGGGCACAGGCATGATGGGTGCAGGTGACTGCTTGGGGCCACAGGACCGGGATACAGGATCTGGTGAGAAATGGCAGTCATTTTGGGAACCCACGTGGTGCAGGGATACCTCCGGGTGGGTCTTTGGGCCTCTGTGAGCAGGAGTGTGTGTGTGCATGCCTGAATACAGGCATGCATCCCTGTGCCTGTGTATGTCTGTACATGTACCCATGTATAAGTCTGAGTTGGTGCCCCTGTGTAACATAAACATGAACCGGGTGATTTTGTGTAAGTGGAGTATACATAAATGTGTATACGTGTATGACAGTGTGTGGGTGCTAAGGTCTGTGCTGGGGTATTTGTACCCATGTGTTCATGCATGTGTCTATAAATGTCTGCATTTGTGCTGTGCCCATGTGATTGTGGCTTGAGGAATGTATGTATACTGGAAGGGGTGGGATTGTGATGCATGTATTCAATGCCCTTGTGGAGTCGTCTACATAAGAACTTCTGATTATTCAGGTGGACACAGTCCATGTTGGTGATCGTGGCATGTGTGTATGAATGGGTACATATATGTCCATTGTGTACATGGGGTCCCCAGCATCTGCCCAGCCCAGGGCGGACCATACTGCTTCCAGCCTCTTCCTCCTGCTCCATAAAGCTGCATTGGCCCCCATCCCTTTCCCAACACCCACTGTTTCCCATCTCTGAGTAGTTCTTACTCCAGGTGCACTTCTGCCCTGGTCTCATTGCCCATCTGTACCAAAATCCTTGGAGAACTTCAGCAAACACTCCTTCCTCTAGGATGGTTTCCCCCTACTCTGCCTCCCTCTTCTCAACTCTAGGTTAGGCACCAGCCCCAGGTTCAATCCCACAGGGCTGGGAGTGTCTGTGTCCAGCTCTGTCAGCCCTTTCTACAACCTGGAAGTCCCCAGAGGGCAGGATCTGGGTAATTTCTGGGTCCCTGCAACTCTGGGGACAAGATTGGACACAAGAGGCATGGTATGGGTTCTAGGTTTCTTCTATTCTGCCCCAATGGCTGCCTTGGGGGAAGGGGCATCACCTGGGCAGGGGACCGCTGGTACTGAGGGTGCCACCCACACACTCTCGCCGTTCTCTTTATCCGCATCCACGTAGCCTAGAACAGAGAGGGCTACCTGGAGGAGGCGCGGGGGCCCGGGGCTGACCTAAGGGTGGCCCCTTGGGGGCATAGGCGGGAGACGCAGGAGCTGGGCTCCCGAGTCCCCTGAGGCCTCACCCACCTAGCACCTTCTCGTAGTCCTCGTCCAGTAGGAAAGGCACCAGCGTCTTATTGGTTTGCAACACGAAATAGTCGACCACTGCTTGGAGTGAAGCGCAGGAGAACTGGGGGTGGGTAAGGGGTCCAGTTAGCGCCGCGGGGGAAGTGGCGCCGACCCCACCGGTGTACTTCCCGAGACCTCGCCCCAGGTCTCACCGGCTCCTCCACATCGATCACGTACTTAGGGCCCTCGCGTTTCACTTTGTAGTGACGGACCACCGGTGTCCTGCACATGCAGTGGGCAAGTGGGAGGCCTGACTCTGGCCAAAAAAGACCCCGCCCCTCATTCTGTCTACACCCCCATGGAGACACCCTCCCTCTTCCCGGCACACCGATCATGCCCTTTCCTGCCGGGGCTCTCTGGATTGACCAGGCCCTCGACTGACTCCATCCCCAGGAAAGACTTCGCCCCTAGTCCTGATTCTATCCCCGGGGAAGACAGGGTTCCGAAGGATTCCACCCTCAAGGGAGGCACCGCCCTTCTCCCTGGCTCCGCCCCCGAATTCTGACTCCACCTTAGACATGATTTGCCCAAGACCCTACAACTCGGGAGGCCAGCCTCAGGATTCCACGCTCCTTAACCTCTGGCCAGGCCTCCCGAGTCCTCCTCAGTCCCAGCTCAGACTTTGTACGTAGGTCCACTCGCTCAAGGATACGTCCCCGCCTCTACGTCTGACCACGCCCCCGTGCCCTACCCTCCATAAACCCCGCCCCCGCGTCCCTCAGCTGCGCCTGCGTACCCGTTGAGCGTCTGGCGAGTTGTGACCGATACTCCGTTCGCGCCGTCACCGCTGGGCCGCAGCAACAAGTTCCCGCATTCTGGGTAGCGCTCCAGGAGCAGTTGGGCCTCTAGCCGGCTCACCTTCAAGAAGCACCTGGCGAGGGTTGTAGTCACTCCCACTGGAAAGACCCTGACCCATGGGAGACCCGGAACGCCCTCCCATACGTAGCCCCGCCCCCGACACTCAGCCCCGCCCTCTGCCCCAATACTCAGTCACTCCTTCCCGCTTACTACCTAGTCCTGCGGCAACCAGCCTCACCTTCTAGGCACCTAGAGCCACCTCCGGAGACCCAACCTCATCTCCTAGGCCCAGATCCTACTCCAGTAGACCCTGGCTCCCCCTGCCCCCCAGGCCCAGATTTCATTTCTAGAGGCTCACAGTAGGGCCTTCCATGCACCTATACCTTCTGCTGGAGGTCCAGATCTCCCCCCAAACACCAAGTCCAGCTCCCAGCAGGGAAACTAATTCCCGCCGCATCCAGATGCAGCCCTGTATTCAACTTAAGACCCCACTCAGCACCTCCTCCTGGAACCCCTCAGGCCATGTGGCACTCACGAGGGCATCTCGAGCGTGCGGCGCACCTCCTCTTTGGCTAGGACCTCGGCCATCATGTACAGGTGTCCAGGCAGCAGGGTCAAATTGTATGGGACACGGAGCTGAGGGGCGATGGGGGCAGCTATGGAATGGGCAGCTGTGCCCATGTCACACAGGGGCTAAGTGAAGCCAGAGTGCAGACAGAGCCAAGATGGGAACCTGGGTCTGGGGGCTCCAGAGCTACACCTTCAGGGGCAAAGAGGTTTTGGAGAGGATGTGGAGAGAGAGGGAGACCGGTGATGGGGCAGATGACACAGCAGATACTAGAATGTAGAGTCTCAAACTCTACAGGCTGCAGGGGTCAGGCAGGGAACAAATGAGTGAAATAGAAACCAGAAGGCCCTGGCTGGTGTAGCTCAGTGGACTGAGCATGGGCCTGCGAATCAAAGGGTCCCTGGTTTGATTCCCAGTCACAGCATGTGCCTGGGTTGCTAGCTAGGTCCCCAGTAGGGGGCGCACAAGAGGTACCCACACATTGACCTTTGTCTCCTCTCTTTCTCCCTCCCTTCCCAGTCTCTAAAAATAAATAAATAAAATCCTAAAAAAAAAAATAAAGAAATCAGGAATGTTGACTAAAATCCTGGTTTTTAAGTGATAGCAGCTGTCTTAAATTTTTAGCACTGTTGGCAAAACAAAAGATGTTTATGGACTACATTTTGTTTGTAGGCCACCAGCTTGAGACCAATGTGCTATATATTCTAGGGCAGCGGTGTCAAACTCATTTTCCCCAGGGGCCACATCGGCCTCATAGTTGCCTTCAAAGGGCCGAAATAATTTTAGGACTGTGTAAATGTAAATATTCCTTAACTGTTAAGGAGCTGAAATTACATTCAGCCCCTTAAACGCAACCTCGAGGCCAATGTGGCCCCTGGTGAAAATGAGTTTGACACCCCTGCTCTAGGGGCTTATTTGGGAGAATGAAAGATGAAAAAATAAATAAAAAAGAGGATTTCTGAGAAGGACTACTGGGGAATGGGAGAGAGGCATGGAGGACAACCACCATTCTGACCTCCACTACCGTCAAGATGAAGCCTTTCCACATTTCCCGGGACTCCAGGCTGTCCACCTAGGGAGGGAAAGAGAAAGGCCATGTGGATTAGGCTCAGTCTGTTCATCTGTAAAATGGGTGTCAGGAATAACAGTTCACATTTCTGAGGGCTATTTTGAAGATTAAATGAATTAGGACAAATTAATTTAGAATAATGTCTGAATGAATATAAATCCTTAGTAATGTGGAATATTATTCTTTAATGTTATTATACCAATGTTTAAAAAAAACATAAGTCATGTATCTTATCCTTTCAACCCTCCCAGGCTTCCCACCGCCCTCAGGGTAGAGGCCCAGGATCCTCTCCATAGTTCACAAGGCCCTGCCCAGTGCCCACCCCGCCCCCCGCAACACACACACAGCCCTTACCTCCTCCCTCTGTCCCCCTCTCTCACTGTGCTCCAGCCACTGTTCCTCTAACACACCAGGCAGAGCCCTGTCTCAGGACCTTTGCATATACTATTCCCTCTGCTGAAAAGCCAGTTCCCACATATTTGCACTGCCGGCTCCCTCACACCCTTCAGATCCTCAGTAAGGCTTTCCTTGATCACACCACTTACCATTGCGTCGCCTTTTCCTAGAATCTGCTGCCATCTGACACTCCATATATTTTACACATTATATTGTTCATTGCATGCTTACACCACTAGACTGTAAACTCCACAAAGGATTTTGAACTGTCTGTTCACTGCTATGCAACTAGAAGAGGGTCTGTCACACAGTAGGTGCTCACTAAAGTTTGTTGAAGGGTTGAATGATAGCAGTGATGATCCAGAACCTTGTGAATCAGATCTTGTTCTAGGCACTTTACATATATTATCCCATTTTGCAGTTGAGGAAACTGAGGCCCAGAAAGGTTGAGTGACTTGTCCATTGCTTCCAACCCAGTGTTAGATTTTGCATGACTCCATATTAGTTTGTGTTAATGGTGAGTGCACTGGGGAGGCAGGGTCTCCCACCAACCCTCCCCCCTCAAGTTCAAGGGAACCTACCTTGAACTTGATCTCCTGGTTCCGGAGGACCAGGTTGAAATAGATACCAGGGTCACTGGAACTCCCTCGAGGACCCTCATCTGTGAATTTCACAAATGCTCCAAGGTCCAGCTTCTCCACATGCTGAGGGCACAAAGGCGGGCATCTGAGTACCAGGTCTGTGGCTTGCCCCATGGTTTTGCCACATCACCCACACCCTCTGCTTGATCCCTGGGGTCAAGGATGGGCCAGCTCTTGTGCACTCACTCCCATCCTTACCTGGGAGTCCCGATTGCTATTGTAGAAATAGAGAGTGAGGCCCTGGAGGCCAGCCCAGAACTTCTTGTAATTCTGGAGAATAGAGAAGGAGAAAGAAGGATGTGAGTTGGCAAACTGGGTACCTCCAACACACCTATTTCTGCCTCAGGACCTTTGCACTGGCTGTTCTCTCTGCCTGGACCCTCTTCCCCAGATCTTCACATAGTTTCCTGCATTACTTGCTTTGGGTCTTTGAACAAATGATGCCTTTTTAGGGAGGCCTTCCTCCTTCATGGCACAGCCTCTGGGGATCTATTATTCTTCGAGAAGTGACCAAAGGGAACCTTGATGGGATGGGGGACCCAGAGCAATCCCCCAGTCTTTGGAGGGAGTAGTTCTAGGAGTCAGTCAAGCTAACTACATTTATGATGGTCCATCCATTCACCCACCCATAGTCTGTTGTCCCATCCACCCATCCGTGCACCCAGCCACCCACATATATTTTCCTGCCCCCTTGTCCACTCCATACATATTTTTGGCATCTCCTAGGTGCCAGATCCTAAGAGAGGTGCTGAGTCTGTAGTCGCAGAATTTCACAAGGTTCTGGACTCTAGGAAGTCCGCAAATTCAATATTTACCCCCAGGATTCTGAACTCCAAATGCTGTAACTCTCTGAAGGCCTGAGGGGCTGATATATCTCAGATTATAAGATTCTATGTTTTTTCCACCAAAAATTTCCTGAGCAACTATTCTGCAACCAGCTCTATTGTGAGCAAAATAATAAGTGGGACGTGACTTCTGTTTAAATATATCATGTTCCAGAGGATAGAGAAAGCACAGATAATAAAATCCTCCGGGGAAGAAAAGTTAGGACCCCTGGAGAGGGACAGACCCTGGACCATAAGATCACAGAGGAGGAGAGTGGCCCTCCAACTGAAAAATCTGGGAATACTTCCCGAAGAGGAAGCACTTAAAAAAGATTTTATTTATTTATTTATTTTTAGAGAGAGCGGAAGGGATGGAGAAAGAGAGGGAGAGAAACATCAATATGTGGTTGCCTCTCACATGCCCCAAACTGGGAACCTGGCCCACACCCCAGGCATGTGCCCTGACTGGAAACCAAACTGGCGACCCTTTGGTTTGCAGGCCCACGCTCAGTCCACTGAGCTACACCAGTCGCAGCAGAAGCACTTTAATTAATCTGTAATGATAATGAGGATAGTGCTTATAATGACAGCTATCATTCACTCAACCATCCGTCCACCCATCCACCCATCCACAGATACATCCATACGCTTAACTAACATTGACTGAGGACCTAATCTGTGCCAAGCACTATTCCAGGCACTTGGCATAAGTGCACTTCCAAGTGCCTGGAACAGTAATAAGTGATTATATAAGTGGTAAGTGATTGAACTCAGTATAGTGAGACCTGCTTTGTCATGTGCCAGCTATGTGTCATTGAACAAATTATTTAAGCCCTCTGTGCCTCAGTTTCCCCACCTATAAAATATTGATACTGCCCTGGCTAGTGTGGCTCAGTGGATTGAATGCTGGCACTTTAACAAAAGGGTTGCCAGTTTAATTCCCAGTCAGGACACAAGCCTGGGTTGTGGGCCAGGTCCCCAGTAGGGGGTGCTCGAGAGGCAACCACACATTGATGTTTCCCTCTCTCCCTCCCTTCCCCTCTGTCTAAAAATAAATAAATACAAATCTTAAAATAAAATAAAACAGTGATACTAATGGTACTCACCTCAGTGGCCATTGTGAAAATTGGGCAAATTAATGTAAAGCGCCAATGCTTATCCTGAGCCAGCTTCCTGGCCTGCTAAGGACTACCTCTCTCTTGTAATTGTGACTATGGCCCTATCCTACCCATTGTATAACAGAAAACCGAGGACAAAGATGGAGAGTCACTTGTAAAAGGCCTGGGAATCAGAAAGGCATGGACCAGGGACGTGAACCTGGGTCTCGCGCTATGGGGCCCATGGTCTTTCTTAACCACTGTGATCTGCTGCCTCTTCATACTTTCTAGGCTGGAGGGGATTTTGGCACATGGAGCCACAAGGAGAAGAGGAGGGAACTGCAATGACAAAGGCAGGGAGGCGCACCGGGAAAGCAGTGGGTGGTTGGTTTGGGTTATAGTAGAAGATGAGTGTGTATAGGGCGTGGGGAGGGAGAGATGGGGCCTTAGTAGGAACTGAGGGACTGGGCTTTATTCTGAGTAAGACACACAAAAACACGGATGCGCTCCTGTCCGGGTGGCTCAGTTGGTTGGAGCATCGTCCCATATACCAAAAGGTCAAGGGTTCATTTCCCAGTCAGGGCACATACCTATGTTGCGGGTTCAGTCCTCAGTTGGGTTCATAGGAGGCAACTGATAGACGGTTGATTTTTTTTTCTCTGTCTCCTTTCCTCTCTCTAAGATCAATGAACATATCCTCAGGTGAGGATTTAAAAAACAAAACAAAACATACAAACAAACAAAAATGCACACCTTCATGTGTACATTGGTCCTGTGGCCAGTATCTGGTCCTGCTGACTGTGGCCCCCCAGTTCTTACTGTCCCCACGTGCAGCTGTCCTGACCTTGTCCCCAGCAGCTGAGGTTCCCGAAGTTAGTTCAGGACTGGGGAAAGGGGAACTAATTAATTTAGTGCCTCATTTCCTGGAGGAAGTCCTGATCCTGTTTGTATCCAACAGAGAGATACAGACCGATACAGTCAGGGAGAAACAAAGAGAAAGAGAAAGAGAAAGAGAAAGAGATCAAATAAGAGTCAGACAGAGATAGACAGAGACAGACAGATGGACAGAACCCTTCCCAGCCACCAGCCCATGCCCTGCCCCGTCAGCACCCACCCTGTCCTCCTTGGATACGTGGGGAGATTGAGGCTCAGATAGGTGCCTCGCCTGCCAGGCCTCGCAGCAGTGCCAGGCCCCCTGCCCCACCTTACCTGGTCTCGGGGTCCCTTCTTCTCCAGATAGCTCTCATGGTAGTGTGAAGGCAGGGCACACTTGGGCTTTGGGACCCGGGGTGGGCTCAGGGCCGAGGCCATGGCGGGCCGGTCTTTGGCCTGGCCTCTCCCTCCAGCAGCCAGGCTTGGCCAGGAAGCAGAGAAACAGGTTCCAGGGGAATTTCCTCTCTACTGTCAGCTCTGGAGTTCCCTCCCCTGCCAGTGCTGGGCGGAGGCTGGGCCTGGGCAGGTCCAGGAATCCTAGGGGAATCCCAGAGTGTCTGGTCTTTCCCAGAAGTCAGGTAGCAGGGAAGCTATGCTGGAGTCGTGGAATGGAGGAGGAAGCCGCAGGAGCGGACAGAGCACCAGGAAGAGGCCTGCTTCAGCAAAACCCTGGAAGTGAGAAAGGCCTGGGG
Source organism: Phyllostomus hastatus (assembly GCF_019186645.2). Classification (NCBI taxonomy): domain Eukaryota; kingdom Metazoa; phylum Chordata; class Mammalia; order Chiroptera; family Phyllostomidae; genus Phyllostomus; species Phyllostomus hastatus. The sequence goes on along the minus strand of NW_025333640.1, from coordinate 2,357,217 downwards.
ACACAGCTAGAGAGGACATACAGGAACATTACACGAAGGGCTGAAATGCCTGTTAGGCTGTTTGGACATTAGAATAATCTTGCCTAGATCTACCCCAGAATCTTGCTGGTGTCGTGATGGGAATTGCACTAAACTTGTATCAGCTGGTGGAAATGTGACATCTTTATTGTGTCGAGTTTTCCAGTCCATCAACATGGTTCATCTTTTCATTTATTTAAATCTTTGATTTCTTTCTTTAGTGTTATGTAGTTTTCAGTATACAAGTCCTGTGCCTATTTTGCCAGATTTACAGAAAGAAAAAAAAGCATTTCTCTTTTTATTCAAGCAATTCTTAATGACCTGGTATTTTTAATTCCAATTTTCACATATTCGTTGTTAGTATACAGACATGCAGCTGGTTTTTGTGTTTTGTTAATCTTGAATCCTAGAAACTTGCTGAATGAGCTCATTTATTAATTTAGGGGCATTTGTTGTAGATTTCTTTGGGTTTTTTACATAGACCGTCATGTAAATCAGGCTAGTTTTACTTCTTCCTTTCCAATCCGTACTCCTTTTATTTCCTTTTCTTGCCTTATTGCACTGGCTAGAACTTTCAGTACTTGTTGAATAAGAATGACAAGAGGATATCTTTGCCATATTTCCAGTGCTAAGGGGGAAGCATTTTATCTTTAACCATTAGGTACATATTTTTTAAAAATATACTTTATTCATTATGCTATTACAGTTGTCCCAATTTTTCCCCCTTTGCCTCCCTCCACCCAGTACCCCAATTCCCTCCAGCAACCCCTCCCATTAGTTCATGTCCATGGTCATGCATATAAGTTCTTTGGCTGCTTCATTACCTATACTATTCTTAACATCCTCCTGTCTATTTTGTACCTACCAATTTGTGCTTCTTAATCCCTGCATCTTTTCCCCCATTCTTCCCCTTTCCCCTCCCAACTGATACCCTTCAAATGATCTCCGTATCTATGATTCTGTTCCTGTTCTGTTTGTTTGCTTAGTTTGTTATTTGGATTCAATTACTGATAGTTGTGAATTTATTATCACTTTAATGTTCATTGTTTTGATTTTCTTTTTCTTATATAATTCCCTTTAGCATTTCATATAATAATGGCTTGGTGATGATGAACTCCTTTAGTTTTACCTTGTCTGGGAAGCACTTTGTCTGCCTTTCCATTCTAAATGATAGCTTTGCTGGATAGAGTAATCTAGGTTGTAGGTCCTTGATTTTCACCACTTTGAATACTTCTCTCCAATCCCTTTTAGCCTGCAAAATTTCTTTTGAGAATTCAGATGACAGTCTTATGGAAAGTCCTTTGTAGGAAACTACCTGCTTTTCTCTTGCTGCTTTTAAGATTCTCTCTTTATCTTTAAGCTTTGGCATTTTAATTATGATGTACCTTGGTGTGGCCCTCTTTTGGTCCAACTTGTTTGGGACTCTCTGTGCTTCCTGGATTTATATGTCTATTTCCTTCACCAAATAAGGGAAGTTATTTGGGAGTTCTTTCATTATTTGATCAGATAAGTTTTTAATTTCTTACTCTTACTCTTCTTCTGGCATCCTTATGATTCAGATGTTGGTACATTTGGAGATGTCCCAGAGTCGTCTTATTCTCTCCTCATTTTTTTTTTAAATTCTTGTTTCTTCATTCTATACTGGTCAACTGTTGACTTCTTCCTTATGTTCCAAACTGCTGATTTGAACACTGGATTCCTTCCCTTCACTGTTGGTTCCCTGTGGATTTTTCTTTATTGCACTTATTGTAGCTTTCATTTCTTCCCTTCTGCATTTGCTGTACTCAGTGAGCTCTCTGAGCATCCTTATCACCAGTGTTTTGAACTCTGCATTTGATAGGTCGACTATCTCTGTTTCACTTAGGTCTTTTTCTGGGGTTTGTTGTGTTCTTCCTTTTGGGCCATATTCCTTTGTCTCCTCAATTTGGCAGCCTCCCTATGTTTGTTTCTGTGTATTAGGTAGAGCTGCTTTGGCTGTCAGTCTTGGCGCACACATTGTGTTATAAGGAGTGGAGCCTTAGGTATTTGCCCAGGTGGGGCAACCTGCCTGACCACTCTGTGGCACTGTGTGTGGGGGAGCTGTTGGAGAGGGACAATTCCGCTTTCTCGGCTCTTGTGCAATTTCTAGTCACTTCCCCCATTTCCTGTGTGCGACTGGTGTCCTTCTAGCTGATGCCCTGGTGCTGAGTCCCAGAGTTTGGGGGTTTGCCTATGTTCTAGGACCGTTGGGGTCCTTTAAACAAAATATCCTGAGAGCCCAGCAGTTTCTTCCACCACCCCAACCCCCGCTGATTCTTATAGCCAGAAGTTATGAGGCTTGATTTTTCCGGCACTGGAACCCTGGGCTGCCTGGGGCTGGGCTCAGTGCTCCCCAGGTGTCCCTCTTGGGTTTTATCCAATACATGTAAATGTGGGACCACCTGTTCTGCTGGCCAGTGCCTCGCTGCTCCTGCCTCCCTGCCACCACACTGCATCCTCTCTGCCCTGACTCCCCATCTCTGCCCGTCCTACCCATCTGGATGAATATTTCTGCTTTAAATCCTTGGTTGACAGACTTCCACACAATTCAGTTTTCCAGCAGTTCTGACTGCTTTTTCTTTTGAGATTTGTTGTGATCCTTCTTATGGTTGTGCAAGGAGGTGTAGCGTGTCTACCTACTCCTCCATTTTTGCTGGAAGTCCAACCAATCGATGTACCTGTCACACATCGATGTTTCTCTCCCTCTTTCACCCTCCCGTCCCCGCTCTCTGAATATAAGTGAGTAAATAAATAAATCTTTTTAAAAATCAAATAAGTTTTCCATTTCTTGCTATTCCTCTTCTCCTTCTGGCATCCATATGATTCAGACATTGGTATCTGAAGATACCAGAGGTTAAAGATGTCCCAGAGGTTCCTAAAACTGTCCTTGTTTTTTTTTTAATTCTTTTTTCTTCCTACTGTTCTGACTGAATGCTTTTTCCTTCTTTGTATTCCAAACTGTTGATTTGATTCTCGATGTCATCCCCTCCACTCTTGGTTCCCTGTAGATTTTTTCTTTTTTTTAAAGGTTTTATTTATTTATTTTTTAGAGAGGGAAGGGAGGGAGAAAGAGAGAGAGAGAGAAACATCAATGTGTGGTTGCTGGGGGCCGTGGCCTGAAACCCAGGCATGTGCCCTGACTGGGAATCGAACCTGCAACACTTTGGTTCGCAGCCCGCGCTCAGTCCACTGAGCTACGCCAGCCAGGGCTGATTTTTTTCTTTATTCCACTTAATACAATCTTCACTTTGCCTGGGTCTTTTTTTATGCCTTTGAAATACTCAGTGAGTTCCTGGAGCATCCTCATAACCAGTGTTTTCAACTCTGCATCTGCATAGGTTACTTATCTCCATTTCGTTTAGCTCTTTTTCTCAAGTTCTGTTCTTTCATTTGGGCCATGCTTCTTTGTCTCCTCAGTTAGGCAATCTCCTGTGTTTGTTTCTGTGAGTTAATTAGGTAGAGCTGCTTTGACTCCTGTCTCAGTGGTGTGGCCTATGGTAGAAGAACACTCCCTACTAAGTTGTATGGGGTGGAGCCTTAGGTACGAGCCAGGGCAGGGCAACCTGTGTCACTGTTGCTGTCTGTGGGGAGGGTTCAGAGAGGGAACAGTGTTGCTGCCTGGCCTCTGGAGTTTTGCCCAGGAGGGAGCTCTCTCCCAGTGCTCACCCTGATGCCAGTCACTTCACTTTCTCCCCATATGCCCCTGGTGCCCTTCCAGCTGTTGACGTGGTGCCGAATCCCAGAGGGGGTGGGTCTGCATGAGTCCTAACTCCATTTTGGGCCCTTTAAAAGGCGTCTCTTGAGAATCCTGCCGTTTCTTCCACTACCCCTGCCCCCATTGGTTTTATAGCCCACTGGTTTGGTAGCCAGAAGTTATGGGGACTTATCTTGCTGGCACTGGAACCCTGGGCTGAGTGGTCTGGTCTGGTGCTGGGATCCCTCGTTCTCACAGTATCCCTCCTGGTCTTTACCCACCACACATGGACGTGAGATATCCCGATCCTGTCTCTGCATCTCCCCACGCCTTTCTCTCTCCCTGTGCCTCTCTGCTCATCTCTGTGCGTCTCTGATCCTCCTACCCGTCTGGATGAATGTGGCATCTTTAAATCCTTGGTTGTCAGCCTTCCACACAGCTCAGTTTCCTGACGATTCTGGGTGATGTTTATTGCGTAGTCTAGTTGTATTTTTTGCTATAGTTGTGCTTGGAGGTGAGGCATGTTTATCTACACCTCCATCTTTACTGGTCATTCCATTAAGTACAATGTTAACTGAAGGTTTGTAGATGTTCTCCACCAAGTTGAGATGGTTTCCCTTTGTCCTAGTTCATGGAGAGCAACATCCATGTGAAAGAGAAACATCAATTGTTACACGCCCCTACCAGGGACTGAAATTGCACCCCAGGCATGTGCCCTACCAGGAATCTACTTGGCAACCTTTCACTCTGCGGAACAACGCCCAACCAACTGAGCCACACCAGTCAGGATTAATCTCCCTATTTTACAGTCACCTAGTCAATGACCTGGCCAAGTAATCCAGCTAGTTAGAGCATCATTTGGATATGCCAGGGTTGCAGATGTGATCCATGGTGCAGGCACGTACAGGAATGAACCAATGAATGTGTGAATGAGCAGAGCAACGAATTGTCTCTCTCTCCCGGCCTCCTCTCTCTAAAGTCAATAAATAAAAATTTAACAAAAAAAATGAAGCCAGCTGATCAGCAACTTTAATTTCATCTGCAATCTTAAATTCCTTTCACCATGTAACCTCACGTATTCACTTGTTCTGGGGATTAGGACAGGGAATCTTTAGAGAACCATTATTTTGCACACAACAGCCTGATAAATATGGTGGATAAACTTGACTTAAAAAATAGATGTTTATTTATTTTTAGAGAGAGTTGATGGAAGGGAGAAAGAGAGGGAATGAAATATTGTTGTGAGAAACATCAATCGGTTGCCTCTCGAATGTTCCCCAACCAGGGACCAAACCTGGAACCCAGGCATGTGCCCTGACTGGGAATCGAACCCACAACCTTTTGGTTTGCAGGATGACACTCAACCAACTGAGCCATACCAGTCAGGGCCTATAGCCTTGACTTTTGAATACTGAACCCACCTTGCATTCCTGGAATAAACACCACTTGGTCATGGTATATAATTATTTCCATATATTGCTGAGTTCTATTGCCTAATATTTTGTTAAGGATTTTTCTGTCCCTGTTCATGAAGGGTATGGTCTAGTTTTCTTTTTCTGGATCGCCCTTTTCTGGTTTGGGTATCTTGGTAATTAATGCTAGTTTCATCTGATGAATTGAGAAGTGGTCCCTCCTCTTTAATTTCCCAGAAGAGATTATGTAAAAGTGATGTTCTTTTTTGAGCCTTTGGTAGAATTCTTCATCTGGACCTGGAGATTTCTTTTTTGTGAGTTTTAAAATTGAACATTCAATGTCCTTAATAGTTATAGGGTGAGGCTGCTTGCTTGGACTTTAAGCACATAGCCAGAAATAGCCTTTGGAATCCACTGGAGGCCTGTGTAACTCTGGGCAACCTGTTTATCTTGAATTGTCTAATAAAGTTGGTAACAATACCTGCCATAAAGGAGCATCATAAATGGTTAATAATGTCACAGTAGTTAGTTTTCACTTTATTCATCAAAAGCAATGGGGAGCCATTAAAGGAGTTAGAACAGGGGAGGGAGGTGATCACAGAGGCAGAGTTGGCTTCTGAGGCCAGGGTGGAAGAGGGACGGAGGGGTGGGGGTGGGGGGTGACTATGGAGACCTGAGGCCCAAAGAGGTGGCAGGGGTCCAAGTGGGGGAGGTCTGGAGGTGCTAGATTTTGGAAGGTCTTTGAAGGGAAAGTGGGCAAGCACATGAGGGAATAAACTGAAGCTAGTGTTTGGGGAGCAGAGGGTTGCCAAACTGGTGGATGGACCCGTGGAAGGCGGCGTGGGGGGGGCACTCCAAAAGGAGGTCAGGGCAGGACAAAAAGAATAATTCACATTTATCCAGCTCTTACTGTCTGTCAAGCCCTGATCCTTAACCCTTAAATGGAATTATTATCCCCACGAGGAAAACAGAGAGGTGGCAGACAGCCAGCTGCAGTCACAGCACCTCGCAATAGTGCAGCAGGAATTGGGGTCTGATGGCTCGACATCCGGGCCCCCATGTCCTGTCCCCTCTTCCAGGCTGGGGTCCGGGTAAACCTATTCGCGGCTGAACCCAGTCAGTGGCTCCCCGCAGCTTGGAGGAGCCCCACCCCGGGCTTTTAGTCCTGACAAGGACTGGGGAGATCCGATGCACTGCGCTACGGAGCAAAGGTCCCTGAACGGAGGACTGGGACAAAGGACAGGGTTGCAGCCAGCAGACGCACACCCAGCCAGGCTCCGCCCACGTGTCCTCTTGCGCGAATGGTGGAACGGCCACAGGCCCTGGGTGCGGGGTTTGATCCGGGAGCTGATGGGCTGGCTGAGGACCAAACTCTACAGCTCATTGGATAAGTGAGGACAGGGGCTCTTGACGATTGGTCGAGGGCAACAGCTGCCCATTCCCTCAGTCGGAGAGGGGAGGAAGCAGGCTTAACATTGATTGGCTAGAGGGAATCAAACGACTACTGTTTATTGGTTGAGATGAAATAAACCTCCGATAATTGATTGGTGTACACCGCTCCGGCCCAATAGTGATATCAATCAGTGAGGGCCCATTGGAAGAGTGGAAATTAACCCTTAAGAGGTTGTGCCAGGCTGGGTGAATTAGACCTGCGGAATGAGTGGCTTCTCCATTCCGCCCCGCAGCCCCAGGGCTTAGAGGTTTGTCATCCCGGGCTTCAGTTTTTCCGTCCCCGCTGCCGAGACCTCTGTGTCCCTCAAGAAAGGCGGCCGCAGACCTCTGTTTTCCCCTTCGTTCTAGCGGGCTGAACCCCTGCGTCCCCCAGTCCTAGGCCTCAATCCTGACAAGGGTGTCCAACCCTTGGCCGGCAAGTTGCATCGGGCCCAGGATGACTGTGAATGTGGCCCAACACAAAATCGTAAATTTACTTAAAACCTTTCTCTCTCTTTTTTTTCTCTTCAACTTTCGTTAGTGTTTGTGTACTTAATGTGTAGCCCAGGACAACTCTTCTTCCAGTGTGGCCCAGAGAAGCCAAAAGGTTGTATACCCCTGCGAGGTAGCCTCGGGGGGAGCCACTAGTTCCCTCAAAGCAGATGTCCTGCGCCTCAGTTTCTCCATTTGTACCTGTGAGATCTTGGTTACCATCCTCCTCCCATGGAGAGTGGCCTCAGGCTTCAGTTTCCTGAATGGTCCGGGGGGGCGAGGCTGAGCCCCCGACTCCTCCTCCCAAATGTGTAGTCCTGGGCCTCAGTTTCCCCCCTTACACCAGCGGGCCGAGCCTCCAACCCGCCCACCCACGGCAGCCAATGGCTGGGGCGTCCCCCCGATTTGAGGCGGAGCTGAGTCACGTGCCTGGAAGAAAGAACGAGCGGGGCGAGGGGTTGGAGCAGCCATGGCAGGTACCGCGGGGCTGTCCGAGAGTTGGCAAGGCGCAGGGTGGGGTGACTGCACTGACTAGGGGCGCGTGGCCCTGCTGCAGCCTGTCGCTGTCCGCAGCTCCGGAGTCGCTCTCTCCGGCGGGCGGCGTGGGCGAGGAGGCGCCGGATGAGGACGAGGATGAGGCGGAGGCCGAAGACCCCGAGCGGCCGGCGGGAGCGAGCGGAGCGCGCGGCAGCGGCAGCGGCAGCGGCGGAGCCGGAGTTGGGAGCTGCGTCGGGGCCGGGGGCGCGCTCAGCAGGCGCTCGGTAACACTGAGGGTGCTCCTCAAAGACGCGCAGCTGGAGCCGGGCGCTGGAGTGCTGTCTATCTACTACCTGGTGAGCATTCCCTACCTCCCTTCCCATCCCGCCTGGGGCAAGAAGGGAAAACTGAGACCCAGAGCTTCCTTGCAGCAAGCGGAGCCTGGGAATGGGGAGGGGAAACCGAGGCACGGAGCATCCAGACCCAGCACTAGCCCAGAAGGGCTCGAGGACGTCGTTCACCAAATACCCAATTCTACAAAGAAGAAACTGAGGTTCAGAGGCTACCACTGCTTTCTTGGCTGTGACCTCACTTAACCTCTCCGTGTCCTAGTATCCTAGTTTCTTCATTTGGAAAATGGGATTTTTTTTTTTCTCCCATGGGGTTGTATGAAGATTAAATGAATAACGCGCTCAGCAAGTGCCTGCTACACAGTAAGTGCTTTGTGTTTGCTGTTATTACTATTATTGTTACTGTCATTGTTCATTTTGTGAATGGTGGTTCGTGAACTGAGCACCTGGTGTGTACCAGGCTCTATATTGGGTATTAGGGACACAGCAGTGATCAAGACAGACCCTGTCCCTACCCTTTAGGGGCTCACAGTCCAGTGCGGGGGAAGGGAGGATAGACATATAATTGGGCTGGTTTGTTCCAAGCTGATCAGGACTGTGATAGCAACGTACAGGTACTGGAGGCACCTAAGATGGAAAGCTTCCTGGAAGGGGTGCTGAAGTGGGAAGTGTGTGCTACGCTCTGGAAGCAGGATGGGATCAGGGAGGACTTCCTGGAGGTGGGCTTGGTGGGTACCAGATCCTGGGCCCAGCCAGCCCACTGTCACTGCAGGGGAAGAAGTTCATGGGGGACCTGCAGCCAGACGGGAGGATTGTGTGGCAGGAAACTGGGCAGGTGTTCAACTCACCCAGCGCCTGGGCCACCCACTGCAAGAAGCTTGTGAACCCAGCCAAGAAGTCGGGCTGTGGCTGGGCCTCCGTCAAGTACAAGGGCCAGAAACTGGACAAATACAAGGCCGCCTGGCTCCGGCGACACCAGCTCCATGTGCCTGCAGCTACCGCCGACGAGGTGCGTCCTTCAGCTTCCTGGATGAAACCCCCTGTGACTAACTGTCAGAGAGGAGTGCCCACAGAGAGAATATTGGAGCTGGGGCCTTGAGGAATGAATAGGAGTTTGTGAGATGAAGGAAAGAGCTTTTCAGAGAGAGGGAATGGCAAATGCCAAGCTGCACAGGCACGAAGCAACACATGCTGCTTAGGGAACCGTGATTAGCGGATGCAGCCAGGGGTTCAGATGTGTTGGGTAGCTGAGCGGGCTGGACCATATCTGGAAAGGTCTTGATACTAACAGATGTTCCTTGAATGGTCACCAGCTGGGTGAACTTGGCCAAGGACCCTCTCTGGGTCCTTAGTCTTCATCATCTGTAAAGTGGAAATGATAACAGTGACATATGTTTTATACACATTTAGATAGACTAAATACATGTGATTATATCTAGCTGGCAAGTCTGAAATCTGTAGGGCCACTGGCAGGCTGGAAACCCAGACAGGAGTTGGTGCTGCGCTCTTGAGGCAGAATCCCTTCTTTTCTGGGAAACCTCAGTTTTTGCTGTTAAGGGCTTTCAACTGATGGGATGATGCCCACTCACATTATCCTCCACTGAAAGTCAATTTATTATAAATGTAAACCACACCAAATGCCTTCACTGCAACACCTAGATTAGTCTTAGGTTAAATAAATGGGTAGTGGAGCCTAGCCAAGATGACATACAGAACTCACCTGCACATATGTCATAGGGCCATTTACTCAGCAAACATTTAGTAAATGCCACCTCTAGGTGCTGGAGATAAAGGAGAGAGCGAAGAAAAAATAACTGTCCTCATGGGGAGACAGACAAAAAACAAAATAAGTCCATCTTACAGTATTTCTGAAGAATGGATGGGCATTGGGGGTGGGGAAATGGAGTGGTCAAGTGAGGTTCACTGAGAAGGTGACATCTGAGCAGAGAAGGGGGCGTGGTGCGGGGAGAGCCTTGAGGGTATCTGGAAAACAGCAGGCTCGAAGTCCCTGAGACTGGATTGTCCATGGCTGTTGGAGGAGCTATGAGGAGGCCAAGCCGCATGGCTGGAGGAGAAATGAGCGAGGGGGTCAGAGGGAGGAAGTGAGGGCAGGGTCGGGATGGGGTAGGTCTGCAGGGCCTGTGGGCTGCTGGGAGAATACTGCCTTTTACCAGAGGGAGGTGGGAGGCCTGGAGGCTTGTCGGTAGGAGGGATAGGACCTCACTTGGATGCTCACAGGCGCCCTCTTCTGGCTGCTGAGGAGAAGACTGACTGAGGAAGGACTGCCCAGGGCCAGACTGAGCTGGTCCATGTGGGCAATGATGGGCGGAACCAGGCCTGCCATTGAGGTGGTGGAGAACTGCTTAGATTCTGGCTAATTTTGAAAGTAGGATCTGAAGGGATTTGCTGATTAGATTAGATGTTAGTGTTAAGAGTTTTGTTCTGAGCAAGTTGGTGGATGGGGTTGCTCTCATCAGAGATGTGGGGATTTGATAGTAGCAGGTTGGAGGGGACAGTTGGGTGCATCGTGGCTATATTAAGTGTAAGCTCCACACATATGGACATTGAGGGGCAGCTGGACCCTGAGTCTAGAGCTCAGGAGAGCCTCAGGTTGGAGACAGGACTGTGGTTTCATTGGGGCAGAGGTGGGCTTGGAGTCCCAAGAGTGGACTGGTCTATCCTGATGGAAGAAACCCCAGGATTTAGCCCTAGGCCACAAGAGAGAGATGGGGTGGCCGAGGGGACCCTGGAAGGAGTCAGGGAAGCTGGGTGAGTTCAGGCCCCTGAGGAGCTGCCAAGAGGTCAGGGTACCAGCTGGGTCAGATGCCGCTGGGAGGGGAAGGAGGACAGAGACCAGGATGTGAATGTTGGGTTTAGACACAGAGAGAAGTTTAGGAGAGAGCAGGGGGAGAGGTTGTTGAGAGAATCTAATAAAATAATTCATGTGAAGTACATGCTTGCTCAGTGGATGGAGCAACAGAGGATGGGTAAATTCTTTGCATGTATTAACCTATTTCACCCTGACACCAACTCTGTTGGGCTAGAAATCATTGTGGCATTTTATAGCTGATCATAGAGCTCAGAGAAGTCAGGGTTCTTGCCAAAAGTCACACAGCTTGTCCAGGATTCGAACCTGAGAGCCAGCCACCTGAAGGAGTTCAGACCTGAGATGTGCCAGAGCCTTAGGCTGCTTCTCCTCACTCTCTTCCTCTAGTGGACACCCAGGGCAACACAGACCTAAGAGAGGCGGGCCAGGGTGGAACTTGAGAGGGTGGGGTACAGCCGGCTGAGGGTCCCGCCACTGTCCTCACCCCTACCCTGCCAGAGCCCAGCCAGCGAAGGGGAGGAGGAGGATCTGCTGATGGAGGAAGAGGAGGAGGAGGTTCTGGCAGGGGTCTCAGCAGAGGACAAAAGTCGAAGGCCACCTGTGAAGGGCCCCTCAGAGCCTGCCCACCCCGGTGAGAGGCATGAGGGAGGGAAGGAGGCAGGGCAGGAGGCATGCAGAATTCAGGAGGAGGCTGGGGCAGGCCTGGCCTTTTCCTCAGCACCCCCGAGATGCATGGCTGACTTCCTAGCCCCCAGTTTCACCACCTGACTTCTTCACTCTAACGCTGGATCTCTCACTCCCATTGCCCAATTTCTTAATATGCTGCCTGCTTTCTTCACCATGCTGCCCGATTTCCTTGTTCCCCAATGGGATTTCTTTGCCCTGTTGCCTGATTTCTAAACTTGCTGCCTAATCCCCTCCTCCCCACCCGGTGCCCCGCTCTCCCCGCACCGGGTTTTCTGAGATCCTCAGCGGATCCTTTCCTGAGTCCTTCCTCTGGTTTTAAATCTCAGTCCAACTCGTCAGCCTGCTGCCTCGTTCCCCAGACCTGCTGCCATATTTTTCTTTCTTGGTTCTCCCTCCACCCTTTCTCGGGTTGCCCTGTCTTTGCTTTCCAGTCCCGGGCTGGGGAGGGACTGACACTGGCCTTTTTTCCTTACCCTCTCTGGGCAGAGGCCACGCCCCTGGGAAAGCGAGGAGAAAACAAGATCCGGGCGCCAGTGCGGTACTGCATGTTGGGCAGTCGCGACTCTGCCAGGTCAGGCGGGCCCCCCCCAACCCCCGCCCACCACACCCACCACCGTTCACATGAACGCCAGGGCTGGTGGAGAGGGGAGAAAGGGCAGGAGTAGGGTGGGGACAAGGCCTCCTCAGAGCTGGTTGGAGGCGGGGTGGGCTGAGGAGCCAACCTGGGTGTTCTAGACACCGTGGGGCCCTCTGGCTCCTACAGGAACCCCCACACCCTGGTGGAAGTAACATCGTTCGCCGCCGTCAACAAGTTCCAGCCATTCAACGTGGCCATCTCCAGCAACGCGCTGTTTCTGCTGGTGTGTCCAAGCCCTACCTTGTCTTTCGTGGGCCAGGGGCTCCCGAGCCTGAGCAGAGGGCTGGGGTACTCCGGGGAGGGGCATCCCTGGAACGTCAGCTCCGTGTGGGTGGGGACCTTGTCTCCTCATGGGTACTCGGTCGATGTTTGAATGGAGGAGGAGGTGGGAGGGCTGGCCCCTGCCCATTACAAGGGCCCTGGGTCCCCAGGATGGGGTTGGGGTCAGCTGCAGCCTGAACATGTCTTCTGGTGCACCTCTTCCCCAGGACTTCCACAGCCACCTAACGCGCAGCGAGGTCGTGGGGTACCTGGGGGGACGCTGGGACATCAACAGCCAGAGTGGGTATTTGGGGCTGGGGTGGGCAGAGGGATGCTGGGGGCCAGGGTCGATGTCCACGCCTTCTTCCTGCTCTGTGCAGTGCTCTCGGTGCTGAGAGCCTTCCCCTGTCGCAGCCGGCTGGGGGACGCGGATACGGCGGCTGCCATGGAAGAGGAGGTGAGGGGACGCGCTGGGTGGGCTGGGGTGGACACAGCTGTCCTGGAAGCTAGCAGAGTCTGTGCTTGAAACATGTACAAATGCATGTGTGTGGGCCCCGTCCCCTCCTGGCACCTAGTAAAGGCCGCATAATAATAACTGCCGTCCTTAAAAGTGCTTCCATAACGGCTCTCAGTGTGCACCTGGCACTGTGCTCAGCACGCCCCCTCCCCCTCCCCGTGGCCCCGTCTGTGTCCCTCAGGGATGGGTGAGTGGACAGTGATCAGTGGGAAAGGTCCTTCTTCTGCCCTCGCTTGCCTCCACTTTCTGTAGGCATTCGAGAGTGCCTGTGCCTGCCCACCTGCACGCAGCCCACCTGTCTCTTTAACTGTTTATTGAGCATCTGCTGTGTGCCAGGCATTGTTCCATGAGCTGGGGACACAGCAGGGAACAGAAGTTTTTGCCTTTGCTACATGACAGGCCCATCTTTTTAAATGTGTGTGTTGGCTCTGCCCCTACTGGACTCCGTTAGGGTGGGGGCAGGCTCCGTCTGGGTCATTGCTGCATCCCCGGGCCTGGTACACGGCAGGTCCTCCTTATGTGTTGCCATACATGGGGCTGGGTAGGTGTCAGGAGTGCTGGCTGCAGGGAGTGGCAGGAGCACCCCAAGGCTGGCAGGGCCCCCGGCTCCCCATCGGCCCCAGCCTTGCCTCTGCCCCCCAGATCTACCAGAGCCTGCTCCTGCGCGGCCTGTCCCTAGTGGGCTGGTACCACAGTCACCCGCACAGCCCGGCCCTGCCGTCGCTGCAGGACATCGACACGCAGATGGACTACCAGCTGCGGCTGCAGGGCTCCAGCAATGGCTTCCAGCCCTGCCTCGCCCTGCTCTGCTGTGAGGCCTGGGCTGGCGGGGCTGGGGGTGTGGGTGGGCCTGCCTGTGTGACTCTCTCCCAGAGCACGAACTCCCCAGGCCCAGCCCCCTCTCGCACTCTCCCCCCACAGCCCCTTACTACTCTGGCAACCCGGGCCCCGAGTCCAAGATCTCCCCCTTCTGGGTGATGCCACCCCCTGAGGTAGGCAGGGCGCTTGGGGTGGGTGGGGGGCGGTGTTGAGGGCCAATGTGCGGGCTATGGGCCATGGGGTGGGAGGTGTGGGTTGGCTGGTGGTGACTGGCTGGTGTCCCTGTCAGCAAAGGCCCAGTGACTACGGCATCCCCATGGACGTGGAGATGGCCTATGTCCAGGACAGCTTCCTGACTAATGACATCCTCCATGAGATGGTGAGCTCACTCCCGGGTGGGGTGGGTGCCCCTCACCCCCGAGGGACAGGTGGGAGCTGAAAGCACATAGCTGGACGCACAAGCTCAGACTCAGGGAGCTGCGGCTGAATGTTCCACGCCAGGGCCCTGGGCAGCTTCCTCTGCTGAAGAAAATCACCTGTGGCTCTTAGGATCCAGTCCCAGGGCCTGTTGCGACTCCTCCCTTGTCCACTTGCTCACCCACCTGGCCACCTAGTTGTTCTGGAACACGCTAGGGTCTGCTTCCACCTCAGGCCTCTGCACCTGCCACTGCTTCTCCAAGTGGAGACACGTGGAGGACTTCAGGTGGTACCTGGATGGTTTATAATGCGTGTGCCTTAATAGGCATTTAAAAAATGCCTGTTCATCACACCTGTGATTTCACGGGTACCATCACAATGAGGCTGGAGCAGGGAGCTCGCGTCAGGCCTGTGTGAGGTGAAGAATCACGTTCAGCGTGACTTCCTGGGGGCGTTCCCTCTTCCAGGGGGCTTCCTGGGGGAGCCTCCTGCCGAGCTCCCCTCTCTCTGCTGGGCCACACTGCTCGGTGGTCCTTCTTGGTGAGTGGTAGTCTACTTGTCCAGTTAGCCTGGAAGCTGTCATGACGGGGTGGCAGTGGCTGTCGTGCTGGACCCCCAAGGTCCGGCGCCGGAAGGCCAGGGGCCTGGGCCCCAACCACACCTTGCTCCCTAGACGCTGCTGGTGGAGTTCTACAAGGGCGCCCCTGATGCGGTGCGGTTCCAGGAGCCCTGGGACCCAGAGCACACCTGCCTCGACAAGCTGAAGGTGAGACCTCTGCCCCTAGTCCTGGTCTGAGCCCCTCCTGGAGGACAGTTCTCGGGGAGCCCCCAGATGTACCCACAGGTAGCCTGAGAAACAGTACTTCCTAACTTGTTCTGTACAAGATATTTCAGCTGGAAATTAACACTGCCAAAAAGCCTTGTTCTATCACACAGAGATGGGGGTGGGGGGGAAATCACCATCACACAGTTGGAGAAGCTGCTCCCAAGCCCATCTCATTCCACTACCGCCAGCAGGGGGCGTGGGAGGGGCCTGACCCAGTTCCGAGCCAGGAGAGCAGCTGGGGGGTGATGTGTGCGCTGGCCCCGCAAGCAGTGGGACATTTAAATGGGGCTTTGGGGGCCTCCCGTGTGTCTGCTTTATCTCCTGTTTGAACGTCATTCTCCTAAGACACTCTCAGCTCTGCTTCACAGAGAAACAGTTTCACACGTTTGCTTGTTTTGGTGAAACTTTTAAAGAAAACAGTGACCAGGGCCTGAGGTTGCCCCTGGCCACCTCCCACTCAGATACTGGGCTGCTGGGTGGAGGGGGCACCTGCTGTCTTTGGAGGCCCTGGAGCTGGGCGGCTCCCGGCATTTGGTGTGTGTGAGATCCGGGCTGGGGTGAGAGCAGATCTGGAAAATGCAGGTAACCCCCTCAACCCAGACATGAGTCAGCTGGGCCTCAAGTTACTCAGCGCTCTTGGTAGAGAGAAAGCGCTGCTTCAGACAGCCCTGCGGACCTTGGTCAGGCAAGCCCTCTGCCAGTGGCAGCACTGGGGCCTGGGGGGGCAGGGGGTGGTGCAAGGCCCGACCAGGACTGCTGGGCAGAGTCCTGAGGCACCGGCGCCACCCCTTTCAGATCTCCCTGGCCGGCAGGATGCCCAAGGACCAGGGCCTGTGCCACGTGCTGGAGCAGGTGTGCAGCGTCCTCAAGCAAGGCATCTGAGGGCGTCGGCCTCTCAGGACCTGGGAGGACTCCTGGTCAGACTCGGAGCCCCTTGCCCCACTCTCAGCAGCTCTGGGTGAGGGGGAACGGGATTCAGGGCTTTGTCTGTGGCTGTGACTGGCTTGTGCGGTGGCAGGGGCTTACACAATAAAGGAGAGAAACAGCCCAGGCACAGGTCTCGCCCTGAGGTGGGGGTCCCCGCAGCACTTGCTGCTGGACACAGACTGCTGCCCGGAGAATCCGGGCTCGACCCCAGCCCCACTTCTTCCGGGGCTGTGGGAAGGGGACTCCTGAGGACATGCCTCCCGTGCTGGTGACTAGGTAATGAGTCACCCTTCCTGGGCTCACTGTGAGGCCTGTGCCCACTCCAGGAGTGGCTCTGGGTAGGGGTCTGGGGGTGGGCAACCACATGGGGCCTGTCCTGACCAGAGTCCCCTCGGGAGGGCTGTGGGTGTCTGGATGAGCAGAAGGCCTGCTCTGCACTACAACCAGGCAAGAGAGTGTAGAAAGAGACATTTAATACTTTGTTTTTCTTTTAAAAATCAAGATTACATTTCCATCCACCCTAGACTGTGACCAAGGCCATACTGCTTGTCTTGGTCCAGATGCCTGGGTCTCTCCCACTCACGGTGGTGAGGGACCTTGGGGAGGCGCAGAGCCTTGTGTCCTGGGGGCTGTGCAGGGTCACTGAAGGAAGGGAATGTGAACCAGGCCAGAGGCCCCCCATTAAGCCAATTTCATTTCAGATCAGGCCAGAGGGGAAGTGGATGCAGGGCTGGGGCCTGCTGGTCTGGGCAGCTGCCTACCTTAGTCTAAAAGAGACAGCTGGGGACACTGTCAATAGGGGGGATGGCGGCCAGCTTGGGGTGTGGGAAGGCCTGTGACCCCCCCAAGATGGCCCCAGCAGCCAGAGGTCTGGGAACATACATCAAAGCCTTTGTGCTTGACCTTCAGCAGAGAGGAAGCTGGGGGCTCCCGTGGTCCCATGTGTGGCAAGTTAAGTGTGTGTGCACGCAGCTGGCAGTAGCACCTTGTACCAGACAGAAACGTTCCGTGTGCTGGGCTGGGGGCAGGGCACCCTGCAGGTGGGCACTGAGGGGACCTGGGGTGGGGTGGTGGGCATGGTATGCGGGGCTCAGCACCCTGCAGCTGAGGAGAGGGCCTGCCTGTCCTTAAGGGCGAGGTCCTCCTACAGAGGTGGCATCTGGGGGTGTGCAGGGGCCTGAGGAGTATCTTAGGGGAATTTAAAAGCAGGGTAGCGAGCATCATCCAGGGGTCCTGCTTGGACCACCCCATCTCACAGACTTACAATCTGCTCCCAGTAACGGCAGGTCAGGGTGGGCCAAGCCCCAGTGTGGACGGGACAAAGGGTGTGTGTATGTCTTCGTGAGTGGAGGGGCCCGCCCAGAGTTGCCAGTCCTGGGGGCAGCGGGAGGAAGTTAGTGTTTCTAAGAGCACCTTAGTGTTAGCCCCCGCACGGCAGCGGAGCCCCAGACGGCTGTGTGGAGTGGAGAGGGGAGGCCCCACCGCCACTGTGGGTGAGCACTAGTGTAAACGGGGCCCCGGCCCCCCACTGGAGCTGCTGCCTCAAGTCCCTGGTGCCCTGGGAGGAGCACTGCCCAGGAACGTTGGGCCACGTGGAACACAGGTGATCTGGACGGAGGGGCGGGCAGGCTGCCGCTGTCACTGAGGCAGGGGCACCAGCACCTCCACATAGCTGAGGGGGAAGAAGCCCGACTGGCCGTGGAGCATGCCCTCGTACCAGTTCTCGTCAATCTGGTTGGTCAGCGTGATGATGTCACCCTCATGGAAGCCCAGCTCCCCATCATTCTCGGGCTCAAAGTCGTATAGTGCTTTGCAGCTCGGCTGGTCCAGGGGCGCTGCAGGTGGGCAGGGGATGGGTGTCAGGTCTGGGTGTCCAGCTGAGACCCCACCAGCTCCTGCTGCCTTGCTGTGCCTCAGTTTCCCCTAAGGAGAGCTGCTCCTCCCTCTTGCTCCCCAGGGATATTGGGAATAAGAAGTGGCAAGAAGGACGGAAAGGGTTTGCGAGTGGGAATAGCTGGAAACGCTCAGTGGCATGAAGATGACAGGATGACCAGAGCCCACTGCCCTCAGGGTGCCCCTCTGAGAGCCCAGAGCCAGTGGGTGCCCCAGGCGCTCACAACAACCCCTCTTTAGCAGGCGGAGGCCACAGAGGCAGGGACTTGCCACCCAGCTTCTTCCCTGTTTAAGAGGCTGAGAGGACTGACCACAGGGGTGCCCACTTCTACAGAGAAGGGGAGTTAGCAAGACCCTACAACAGACTGGAAGGCATTGTTATAAACCAAGGCAGGGGGACACTCACGCATGCTCCTGCTGGGGGTCCGGATGGGCTTGTCGGAAGATCGGAAAGATGACGAAGCTGCTTGTAGACAAAACACACGGGTGCGCTCAGAGTGTTGGGCTGGGGTATGGGTCCCATCTCTGGGGGCCCCTTTTGCAGAGGGCGAGTGGGTAGGCAGGAGGCACCAGGCCGTACCATTTGGATGGAGCGGGGGGCTGGGGGCTCCTGCACAAGGGGCCTGTTTCTGAGGCCCTGGGACAGCAGAGACACCTCCTGCTCCTTACCTGTGATCTTGGGGGCCGGTGCGCAGGGGAAGCCCCCGTTGGACTGCTCGGGCTCTCCGAGCTCGAAGGTCTCCCGGGGCTTGGGCTTGTACTCGCGCTTAGGGCGCGAGGAGGCATCCCGCATCCTGCACACAAAAGGAGAGACGTGAACAGCCACAGAGCCTGTGTCCTGAGCCAGGGTGTCAAGGCCAGGGGAAACGACCCCCCTGCCCCCTGTTCACACTGCTTCCCCGTGGGCGGTGGGGCCCTGGGGCGCTGGGGCTGGTCCCTAGACTCGAGCATTTTGCAGGTTGCCAGTAATGGGCTGGATGCTGCTAAAGCCCCTCCAGTGCCACCAGAGAAGCACTGCTGGCGAAGGAGACTGGCAGTGGAGGACGGGTCCCAGGGGTCACCCCTGGGTGAGCTGCTTCCGGTCCTCAGGCCACTCCAGTCCTGTCCTTCAGAGACCAGGATGAGCCCCTACTCCCACCCTCACAGTCCGGAGCTTGTTTAGGAAAAGTCAGCCCCCCCAGGCTCTGGATAGCACTGGGCTATTGGGAGGAGGTATGTGGGGCCTCTCAGGGGCCAGCCCAGGAATCCTCAGCAGGGGCTCCAGGGTTCCAGGGACCCCACAGCCACGAGGCATTTCTTGGCCGGCACAGAGCGGGAGAGGCTCACCTTCGCTTGAGCTTGCTGGCCAGCTCGTCCAGGATCTGCACGGCCTGCCGGTGGTACTCCAGCTGGGCGTCCACCAGGGCAGAGAGCTGGCTCACCTGCTCAATCTGCAAACCACCAGTCAGAGCTGAAGAGGGGGCTTCGCTCTAACTCCCACCTCCAGGCTACCTCCCGCCAGGAGCCTTCCCATGCCGCTCCAGGCAGGGGCCCGGCCGACCTGTGCACTGCAGCAAGGGTGAAGGGCCCAGAGAGGCCCACAGTCTCAGTGGGCCCCACTCTGGTCATTGTTCGACTTTCATTTCCTTCACCCTGTAAACGGGCCCTGGGCCTCTGGAAGCTAGCACCCCTGCAGGGCCCATGGACATACGTCAGTCTCCAGGAGGTTGTGCATGCTGGTCTCAGCCACCTCCTTGGACTCTTCGAACTTCTCCAGGGCCTGGCGCAGCTCCTCATCGGGGATCTTGCCCTGCCTCTTCTTCTTGTAGTCGAAGTCCAGGCGGCGGCCCTCCAGCTTCTTCAGGTGGTGCTGGGGGCAGGGACAAGGGTCACACTGCAGGGCCACCCCACACCCTACGGCCCTTCCTGCTGCAAGTATGTGTGGAGGTGGGCCAAGCTGGAGCCCAGGATGGGGAGGGGCTCACTGTTGAGTGAAGGACCTGGGAGGGATCCCGGAGAGCTGTACTGGGACAGGTGTACTGGGACGTGGGTGTACGGCCATCAAGGCATACCTGGATCTCCTTCAGGTCTTTGTCGCACAGGTTCTGGAGGGGATCGATGAAGTTCTGCTTGACCTCTATATCCAGGGCATCCTTCACCTCGGCCAGGCACTTCATGGACTCCCCTGCATCCAGCAGGGCGTCGCCTGTGGAAGGGACGGGAGTAGGGGAAGAAGCTGTCACAGGATGCCTTGGCCTGAGATGCCCAGACACCTCCAACTTCTACACTGACCCCACAGGCAGGACCTGGACCAGAATTCAGAGCAACAGACCGTCAAGTCTGAATCTGAGCTGCAGTGGCCTGGGGTTGGTGACTACAGGTGTCAAAACAACATGCCCTTCCACTCTTAGAGGGGAGCAAATTTGGCCTGAACCAGCTGTGGCATGAGCTGGGCCTGCCCTTGGCCTTGACCCTCCCTTACCTTTGGGGCATGGGGGG
This sequence comes from Phyllostomus hastatus, assembly GCF_019186645.2. Lineage (NCBI taxonomy): Eukaryota > Metazoa > Chordata > Mammalia > Chiroptera > Phyllostomidae > Phyllostomus > Phyllostomus hastatus. The sequence continues at coordinate 2,337,036 of NW_025333640.1, read as the reverse complement.
ACACACAGAGAGCAGCTCTTGCCCTCATCCAGGGACCAGCTAGCACCAGAGCAGATTCTAGAGCTATGGGAGTGAAGCACCCTCCTATTCGCCAGCGTGGGGTGCAGGCCTTCCTTCCCTCAGCCTGGCCACCTGCCCGAGCCGCCCTGCCCAGGCCCGAGGCCCCCTTAGAGGCCTCACCGAAGTTGGACTCGCCGCCCAGCTCCTTCCCGTGGCGGATCATGCACTCGCCCAGCAGGCCCTCCGACTGCGGGTAGCCAGGGTTCTTCACCTGCCCGCGGATCTTGGACACCGTGTTGAGCATCGTCAGCTTGGCCCTTGAGGCTGGAACAGAATGGGCCAGTGGGCACGTGGGTGGGCATGTGGATGGGCACTCCTGGAGCCACTAGGCCTGCACTTGGCCAGTGCTGCTGGCTGCCTCCCTCTGCCCTGGGTGCCCCCTGTCCCCGAAGTCCACTCATTCACCCACGTGGGTGTGTCCCTGGCACAGGCCTTGAATGGACATGCCAGGGTTTGCTGCCTATCCCATGTCCACAGCCTCCCAAGATGGGAACTAGCATTTGGATCATCCTTGAAGGAAGGTCCCTACTTGCCTCTCTTCCCAGGGGACCCCCACCTCACACTCCAAAGGCTGGGGTGTGGTTGGGGCCTGACCAACGAGGGATGAGCACCCAATTCAAGGTGGCCTGGTCAGTCGGGTGGGGGAAGACGCTCCTTTCTGATGGGACTGTCAGCTGCAAAGATGACTTAAGGCAAGGACTGACACAAGGAGTGGAGCTGCCAGATGAGGAAGAAAAGCAACACACGATCCCAAGGACACCCTTCAGACATCTGCATCCAGCCACGCCCACCCATGGCGTTTGTGCTTTACCAGAAGACTCTGACCGACACACACAGGGGAGTCAGGGGCAGATCCCGTGCCGCTAGCTGGTGCCCCTACCTGGGTTGGGCTGCAGGTATTCAATGGTTCTGGCCAGGACTTCCACCACAGCCTTGCTGGTAACGTCCACCTTCTGTAAAGAGAGGCAGTGTGTGTGGTTTCAAAACCCCTGGGACTCCACCCAAGGTCCAACCAAGGCCTCAGGACAGCCCTTGCCCTGCCCTCCAGTTCCCGCCTGCCTGTCTCAGAGCCCTCCTAAGGGCTGCAGGATGCCTGCTACCCTACTATCTAGGCCACCCTGATAAGCCCCCCCGCCCAAAGCTGGGCCACATGAGGGACACAGTTAATGGCATTGGGCATTTGACAGGGTGTACCACCTCTCCCATTACCTTCTCCATCTCTTTGAAGTCATCGTCAAGCTTGGTCCCTTCGGCCCCTCCGACCTTCTCACTGACCAACTGGGGAAGAGAAGGAGGTAAAAGAGTGAGTCTTCTGGGAAGAGGAGGGAGGCCCTGGGAAGACTTCCCGCCACGCCACGCCCACTGCCCATGGGAGTTGGGAGTTGAGGGGTCAGGACATGCATGATGGCTTCTCAGGGACACTGGACACAGCAGCCAATGGCAAGGCAGGTGGCCGGGTGAGGCCCTGCCTCAAAATCCACATACACCTTCAATGAGGGCGGGGGCACCTTCTCTCAGAATGAATCTCAGGGACCCCTGGGAACATCACTTCTCCCAAAATGCATCCTCTGGGGGGCACCTGAGAGGCGAGCAGGTCTGTGGTGGAGAGGAGTTCCCACAGCTTAGAGACCATGAAAGTGCATCTGACAAGCCCCGCTGTGGGGGGAGGGGGTGCAGGAGTAGACTTCCCCTACTGGGGCCAAATGTCATGGTGCCTGGAAACCATTTCCCATGAACATGTGTGTGCATGCAACCACATCTGAATAGCAGTTTGGCATGTTTAGTCACAACACTGAAGAGTGGAGCATGACAAGTTTGGTTTCTCACATTTAATCACAGACATGTGCCTGTACACACACACACACACACACACACACACACACACACGGAGTTTCCTGACACCAGCAGCAGTCTCCGCCCACCCGTGAAAACCCCTCCTAGGGCTCCTGAGGATGCTGGGTGGCTGCCAGCCTGTGGGAGGAGCCAGATCACCGGCACACAAGGATGGGTCCACCAGCTTCTACCTGTGTGGTCTTGGATAATCTGCTTCACTGGGCCTCAGTTTTTCCCTTTGAAAAATGGGGTGATAGGTATGCACTCACAGGGCCACATCCTGACTTCCGTGGCCTGCTGCATGCCTAGGGTGCCTTCGGGGCGTGCCTGGCATACAGGAAGCACTGGGTACTCATAACTACCCACATCTCTGACTACTACTACTTTCTCCACATGTCTTGTCCCTCCAAGGGGACTGAGCAGAACTCGAGGGCCAGCCCAGCCTGTCCGTATTTAGCTGCTGCCCCCACTCTGCTCCAATGGGAGTTGGCAGGGAAGGGGGCTGCACATCCCTGAAGGTCAGTGGTTCTCAACTTGGCTGCACCCGGGGAGCCCAGGAGGAAACTGGGCGCAAGTGAGAGAGGGGACCACTGCAGTGAGGGGGGAGGAAGGCAGCAGGGCTGGTGGGGGGCTGGCCCCGGTAATGTCCTCCCCAGGCCTGCTGGGCTGTGCTCTGTGGGGCACCATCCTCTAGGGCAGCGACTTTCAACCTTTCTCATCTCACGGCACAAATACACTAAAATATATATATATATAATTTTATTTCACTCACACCAGACAGCTACTGTTGAGTTAGCAGCTATTTTTAAGTTTAACAATCTAGGGAAAAAGGGGTCAGTGCCCCTGACTGAACAGTTAGGCAGTGCGTGTTTTAAAACTTTTTGTGGTGCACCGGTGTGCCACAGCATGCTGGTTGAACATCGCTGCTCTAGGGGACCTCATGACCTCATAAGGAAAAGATCCTGCCTGTCTAGGTGTTTTGGGGGCATTCTACTTTATTTCATGGGAGTTTCACTTCTTTTGATTACGGGAAAATAGGACGTTCTCAAAATTCGGTGGTTGCCCGAGAGGGAAGTGAGTGAGCCGACTGCCGTGAGACACTCCCCTGGCGCACAGGGAGGGGAGCTGAGGTACTGGGGCTGGAAACCACACCTTCCGGGCCGAGGGCAGGGGGGCCGAAGCCCGCTCAGTGCAGCGCTGAGGGCAGCAGCCCCCCTGGGGAGAAGCCCCTGCAGCCTCTTCCAGTCCCCCGAGGAGTGTCACCACCCTGCCCTTCCTGGGAATCTGAGACTCAGCTTTGCTAAGCCCTCCAGTTCCCCTGGCCCCCCTACCCCACTCAGGGCCACATTTACCTGGCCACCCTTGGTTCGCTCGGGTACCCGGGAGGCCTTGGAAGAACTACCAGGCTCCCACCGGTATCCCCACCGCACCCCATCTGGGAGCCCTGAGCTCAAGTGCCTAGGCGGTGGTTGGTTGTCCCCACATCCCTGCTCTCCAAGGCCCAGTCTTCGAACCAGCATGAACAGAGGTTGTAGGGACCACCAGGTGAGAGGGTGTGAGAGGCACACTGTTAATTTGGGGTGCAGATTCTACACATGGGTGTTATTTCCACAGCCACATCTACCGCTCTCGCTGGGCCCAAGGACGCGTGTGTGAACTTGTAGAGGAGAATATGACAAGAGGGACAAAAGGAAAAGGGAAAACCAGAGAAACCACACGCCAACCCAGCCACAGAAACAAAGAAGGGTGCAGTGCTGAGTGTGGGGCTCCCCAGTAGGCATGACCGTGGGCCAGCAGACGGAACCTGAGTGACCATAGGCAGAGCTGGGAGCCATGTGTGGGGTACAAGGAAGCACCTTTGGGTGTAACAAGCAGCCTTTTCTAGGGGCTGCCTGGGGTAAGTAGCCAACCCAGGATGCTCAGGGGTCAGTCAGGTCACTACTGTCTGGGTATTGGGGCCATTGGCCCAGAGGTGCCCTGTCCGTTGGGGAGGCCACCACCCTGACACTTCAGTCTTGCTCAAGTTCACACACGCGTCCTTGGGCCCAGCGAGAGCGGTAGATGTGGCTGTGGAAATAACACCCATGTGTAGAATCTGCACCCCAAATTAACAGCATGCCTCCCACACTCTCTCACCTGCTGGTCCCTACAACCTCAGTGTTCCCACACTGCAAGAGGACGCTGAGGTGCAGCACCTGGAGGAGTCCAAGAGGCTGAGGCCTGAAGCCCACTTTTCCCCTCCCATGTAATAAGGAGCCAGGGACCCCCCAAGTTCAGTGTGTGGAAGGACTGTGCCTCCCTGTTTGAGACCTGTGTGGCCACAGCACCTTCCAGGGGAAACCAGGGCAAGTGGATGACCGCTGCCCCCTCCCCCGCGGGGCCGTGACCTTGGTGGTGTGGGGAAAGCAATGCCTCCTGGGCTCCACCTGGCTGGCTCAGAACCTGAGTCACCAGTGGGGAGCCCTACCATGGCTGCCATTGTAAAATCCATGCTGGTGCCAACACAGGTCCCAGCCCGAGCCGGAATGCCCTCCAAAACTCTGCCCCGGCCAAGTGGGGCCCAGGGCTGAGAAGTCACTGTGGGAGAGGCTGCCACTCAGTCAGACATGGCAGCGGCCTCTTGCCCACTGGACGACTCTTGGGACTTTGCAAGCCTGGTTTCTGCTCTCTCAGATCCCAGGCCCAGCCAGGCCGGGCTCCGTGCTCTCCTGCGCGCACTTTCCCAGCGGGGCCTGCGTGCCACATGTCACTCTTCACGTGGGGCGGTCTGTCCCCTTTGTCTGTCTGGTGCCCGATGGGAGCTTGTGAGGAGAGGCCACACCTGCCTGGTGGTGGCCGTACTCCTCCTGTGCTGGTGCAGTGTGGGCCTCGGGCAAGCACTCAGTGACTCTGTGCTCCACAAGGGTCTGGAGCAGGGTCCCTCCTGGGGGGGAGGCCAGTCAGAGGACACCCGGTGCTGCTCTGTGACATCTCTGAGCATTTGCCTGCCTGTGTCTGTCTCTTAAACGGCTTCATGGAGCTTCATCTTTCTTAAGTGGCCTAATCACACAACCAACCAACCGACCCACCCACTGTGCGTGCACACCTTCATGAGGTGCAGTGACACCACCTCCAGCACAGAAGTCCCTCAGGCCACTGTCAATCCTGCTCCCGCCCCACACAACCCCTGCTTTGCTGTCACGGTCTCTGTCTCTCAGTACTGTTCCTGGAACTGCCAGGTGGATTCACACCCGGTGTTAGCAGCTTTAACTTTTAGGAAGAGCACGCCCTGCTCCCAACCCAGGCTGCAGGCCCTCCCAGGTCAGGACGGGGTCCCCAGCTCCATACTCTAAGTTCACACGATGCTTGGACCACACAGGCGGCTACTGCTGTGAGAAAGCAGAAGATGCCCTAGCCCTGCTCACGTTCTCAAGTACCCGAGCCACTCAGGCCGCTCTCCTGGGAGCCCCAGGCCCCATCCTGCCTGGACTCGGAACTGTCGTATTTACAGCATGCCCACAAGCAACTGCAAGGGGCAGACCTATGCGGGACTATTTCAGGCTCTTGCATCATCTGACAATGACGCCCATGAACCCAGCACCTGGAAAGTGAGCAGGCCTGGATCGGAAGTGGGGCTTTGACCCACGGCACCTATGTGATTTCTGTGCTCATGCTGGCCTGCGGGCACTTAAGAGAAAAACCAATTGGGGAAGGGGGCTGCTCTTTCAAAGACTGGTGCTCTTCAGCACTCTAGGCCTTTGGCCGTCCTTGGGGAGGAGCAAGGACACCGAATGCAGGAGAGAAGAGCACGTTGGTGCACAGTCCTCGAAAGGAGCTGAGAAGACGCTGCGTGCCAAGACTGTCAGGACAGCCACCATAGGAGGGGCCTAGGAAGCAAAGGCAGGAGAGGCTTTTATCCGGCGGTGCCAGATGACGACTGCCCCTCACTGGACAGGCACATCTGTGGTGGCCACTTGGTGGCAGCTGGAGGAGCTATTTGAATCCTGCCAAGTGGGACGATGGCACCAACTGCAGGCCTTGTAACAGAGTCATTTCGGAAGGAGAAATCTGATCAGTGCCACATGGAAAATAAGCGGGCTGACCTGCAGGCTCTGTGACCTGGGCAGACAATTCACTTTGACGAATTAAGAATTTAAGCGGGGGTGGGGGGGTGGGGGTGGGAGTAGGCACAGAGGGAGAAGGGGAGACAAGCAGGGCTGCTCAGGCAGGGCCTTGCTGTCCAGATGGGTACTCCCATCTCCTGCTCAGAGTCCTCATGCCCGGTCCAGGCATCATGCTCTGCATGGCCATGGGCAACACTCCATGACCGGATAACACCTGGGCCTCCTGTTTTCTCCTGGCATGGCCAGGGTCTGGGGGCAGGCCTCCCCTCCTGCCTCTGCCTGGCTGGCTTCTCTCCAGCCTTCTGTGAGTGCACAAGGGTGACACTTCCCTAGGGGGCAGCCCCTTCATTAGCTAGGGCAACAGACATGGAGACAACAGCCTGAGGGTGAGCCGGCTGTCAGGGTCCAGGCCCAGCAACCCTGAGAGAGCCATCTATCACCAGGTGTGGGTCAGCAAGAGGCCCCCTCACCGAGGCACGCCAACTCTCGGCTCTCAGGTGTAAGCACTTCTGACTCTAGTCAGTGACTGCTGGGGCGAGGGGTGAGGGGTGTTGGGGCAACAGGTCCGCACTGACCATGTACCGTGTAACTGTCTGAAGTGGGAGGGGGGTATGGGGGGCCTCAGAGACTGTGCTGGCCTTAAGGAGCACCCCCTAGCGAGAGAGACAAGAATGTCAGATGTAACAGCTACACAGAGGAAAACGTGACGGGAGCTGCGGGGAGGTGTAAACACACTGACGTGGCAGAGGGGTGTGCTCCTGGCTGGTTGGGCTGCAGAGACCAGTGCTGTCCACACTGACCCTCAAAGGGCTGGGTCCCAGCGGGCAGCCTGGCTAAGTTGGCAGGGCGTGTTCTGGGTGAGAGGCAGGGTCAGGGGCACAAGGGCTGCATTCCACCATGTGTTCGTGATCCCACACGGTATCACTGACTGTCACATTCACTCAACAATGATACAGGCACCAGCACACCCATTTTACAGATGAGGAAACTGAGGGATGAGAGATGGAAGAATTTAAAGGCCACGGAGCTATAAATGGAAGAGCTGAGCGCTGAGCCCAGACCTGTCAAACTGGATGGTCCATCACATGCCAAGTCCTGAACAGGCAAACTGGTCAGTGATGGAATGCGGAGGAGCCCGAGGCCTGACTGGAAGGGCATGGTACCTCCATGGGCAGCGCCCCGTGTGCAGGGTGCCGGACCTGGGAGGCCCAAGGGGCGACTGTGCTGGCCCTGGGCAGGGCTGAGAAATTCTTGGGCTGTGATGACAGCAAAGGGATGAGAAGGAAGGGAGGACCAGTTTGCCTCTAAATCCAACTGTGACCGCCCTCCCCTCTTGGCCTCCTAACATATGAAGAGACGTGTGCCAGACACCTCTGAGCAACCTCTCTGGTTTCCATTACAGTGTCCCATCTCGTGACTCAGAGTCCACGACACAGGCAGGGCCCCTGCTGGTCTACTGCCCAGCCAACACACAAAGCCACTGGCCTTCTCAATTTCCTTTCTCTGCTTGCACTTCTGGACCCCCAGCTCAGAGATGCTGGCTCAGACACAAGACGGTACACTCTGCGTAACCAGACTCTTTCTAGAAAGGTGAGCCACGCATGCTTCTCGGGAAGGTAATATGCGCAGTACACTGCCACCCTGAATCTTCCTGTTCTCGACATGTCTGTCCCTGCCCAGAAAACTTTAGTGGCCCCCAGTGTCACCAAGATACTCAGAATGATTTCCAAAGCTGAGGCCCTTGTGAATGGTTCAATTATGAAATGTCTGCTGACGGGGGCGGCACTCTGATTCCAGACAGCTGGGAGCGCCCGTGTGGTTCTCGAGAGTGAAGGCTATGAAGAAGCATGGGGGTGGCTGCCACCCTCTGGGGCAAGGGAGAGGTGCCACACAATAGGGGTCATGAAGCACCATGTGTGCCCTAATGAACCTTCATACCCCAACTGGGAGGAATCAGAGGGTAGAAATCAACCCCTCACCCCAAGGAACTGGGTGAGCAGGAAGGCTGAGGCTCTGGCAGCCAGCGGGAGACCTCATCCAACACACAGTCCTGGTGAGTAACACTTGTGAGCTGACTGACAGAGCATCATCCCCCCTTTGTTAAACCCCACGGAAGGAGGTGTCTAACAAGTCAGAAATTACTCTGGCCTACTGGGAACTCTGAAATCAGCCCTGATTTGCTCTGGGCACCCATTTCCTCTCCATGGGGGTGGGGGAGGGGTCAAAGCTAAATATGCATATATTTTTTAAAAGCATCTCTGTGAATGGGAGTGGTGGAAATGACTAACCAGGAAAAAGCTTCTGAAGTTACTCTGCATGTGGAAACCCCAAACTGGGCACCATGACCTCTGGATCAGGTCCCGGGGGCATCCACGTGCCCACGGACACGCCTCCATGTGCAGTGCCGCTGGTTTGCTGGAAACCTACTCCTGCCAGGAGTGGCTTTTGAAGCCCGAAGTGTTTTCTCAGCCGAAGGGGCGGTCCCTCGAGCCTGGGGAGGGTGGCTGAGATACCAGCTCAGCAGCAGAACCCTCAGGTCCCCCAGGCTGGGGACAAGCCACTGCCAGGTCTCCCAGCCAGAAGGGGTGCTGGCTGTTGCTGTGGAGAAGAGCCTGGCACAGGGGCCTCGATCAGAGCTGGCCTCTTGTAGTCTAGGTAGTTTTCTGCCACTGGCAGCGACGGCCATTTACATCACGTGTCAGGGTGGCTCGAGCTCCCCACTCCCAGCACACACACATTTCAGAACAGCCTGGCTCCTACTCCAGTTTAACAGAACTCTGAGCTGACACGGGAAGATAAACTTTGCTATCTTGAAGGCAGTGAGCTGACTGTCACGTGAGCCTCAGCTGTGGCCTCCCTGTCTGGCAGATGCTGCTAAAATGGAGGGGAACCCTAAAGCAAGAAAAATCCTCTCCAAGTCTTCTGTCTGGCTTAATACGAGAGTTTGAGCGGGACACGGCACGGGCACTGGCAACAAAGCAGGAACTGGCCGTTGGAAAGATAGGACTTTAGAGGAAGTGGCTACAGCACATGGAAAACAATCACAAAGTGATTGTTAATGTGGAGTGGCAAGCCCTGCCTGGTGTGGCTCAGGGGACTGAGCAATGGCCTGCAAACCAAAAAAAAAGTTGCCAGTTCGATTTCCAGGCAGGGCACATGCTTGGGCTGCAGGATGCGGGCCAGGTCCCCAGTGGGGAGGGTGTAAGAAACAACCAATGGATGTATCTCTCACTCACTGATATTTCTCTCCTTCCCTTCCTCTCTCTCTAAAAGTAAATAAAGCAAAATAAAAAATCTAAAAACAAACAAAAAAAAACACCAAAAAACAAAAACCAGATGGGGTGTGAGCCAGAAGACAAAGCTCTTTGAGATACAGCCAGGACGCAGCTGAATCTTCATCTTAGAGCCCTGGCCTCCGCACATAGGTCAGGTCACAGAACCCACAGCCAGAGATTCTTCCAGGGCGTACACTGACACCTGCCCCTTCAACTCCAGGCTGGAAAGAATTTTTCTTTGCTGACAGCGAGGTCGCCAGACCTCCACGAGTGCCTACCCGACTCCTCATACTGCTCTCACATGGCTTTTCTGCTGGGGCCTCAGACTGTGCCACTGGCTTTAAACACCCTGGAACCCGTCGTGAGGACCCCTGTGAGCCCCTGGAAGCCCCTCCACCCGCCTGAAACAGGCTCGCCCACACCCTGGCTTGGACTTGCATCTTTTTACTCCACAAGACCCTGGGCAGCCTTCTTGCTGGTCTCCCCTCCCAACCTGGCCCCGGCCTCCTGTCTGGGTTGCAGCAGCACTCAGACTGCCCCCTTCTCCCCGCCTGCCAGTTCTGTCCCAGCCCACTCCCGCTTTGTGAGCTCAGAGGCCTTGGCGTGGGCTCGACTTCACATTAGAGCTCCCCATGCCACTATTCGGAGAGCTCTCGAGTTCTAACTCTGCATGCAGTGCACCCACGCTTGTCCCCAGCAGCCATTGGCAAGCTCCTGAGGCAGCCCGTGTGCTGCCTCCTGCTGTCAGGCAGCACGTAGCCAGGTAGCATGCACAGGTGGGGCAGACACCATCTGACAAACTGGCCGGCCCAGCGCTCTAACCCTAATCACCCCAAAGGGTCAACTCTTGCCGGCTCCTCGGCCCCTACAAAGGGCATGCTCTTGGACATGGTCAGAGAGGAGTAGGGGCTGTGCCTGTGCCCCTTCCTTTGTGGGCAGCCCTCTCCTCGTCTCCCAAAGGAGTGGCTAACAACAGGGAGCATCAGCACAGGAGGACATGAAGGCTGGGAGATCTGTGATCAGGGGGCGACCAAGGAGGAGTATGGGGCTGGGCACACACAGGTGGCTGTGAGGTGCCTTGGCCCCAGCTCTCTCTGTTTGAGGTAAGTGCTTCCCTCCCTCCCCACAGGTGACTCAGTGGTCCTTGGAGAGGATGACAATAAGGAACCCACACCCCGACTGGCCTGGCCTCCAGGTGGACCTGAGGGGAGGGCAGGCTGAGTAAGTGTGGGCTCACATGGGGCTGAGGGGTTTTTCCCTCAAAGCCAGTCTGGCCAGAGGCCAGGCCCTGAGCATCCTCCCGACTCACTATGGTGGGTGGTGGCCTGGGGTCAGGGCACCAGGGCCCCGAGGCCCAGCTCCTCTGGGGATCCTCCCAATTTCCTCATTTGTTAACTAGAGCACAGGCCCAGGCTCAACTCTAAAGACAGGCCGTCCTGGGCCTTCCACTAAGACACCGCCAAGTTTCCTCAAAAGGAAACAGAAGCACTGAACAAAACCTGCTCCCCCTGTCACTCATGGTTAACCGGCTCCCTGGTTAGTCTCGGAGTCTGGGGAGGAAGAGGTCCCTGCTGGGCGCGGGGAGGGCTGCACGGTCTCTTGGGCAAGCAAAGCGGGCTCTTACAGACGCCGTTACGGCTTGCAGTGGGAGGCAGGCCTGCGGGGGCTGAGAAGGGGTTCTCAGAATTTGTATTTGTAATACTTTTATGTGACAGGGCAGCTACTGCGTAGCTCCTTGGACCTGCTGCGTTGCTGGCTCTTTTGTCCTCCTTAAAAACCCTAAGAGGAAGGGAGAGAGTCACCGGGACCTCCAGTGCCCACCTGGCCCAGCTGCAGCCTCTGGGCAAATGTCTCCACACCTTACAAATGGGACAACTAAGGCCCCAGGAGGTGACGTGCTTTGCCAGGCGGTGAAGTGTGTGTGTTTGTGTGTGCCTGTGCGTGTGCATGTGACACCAAGCCAGACAGGAGGGTAACTGGGCCCCCAAAATCTTAAATCACCCACTCCAGGGACATCCTGCACCTTTCCTCAGAGACTGGCCAGGCCTGCCAGGGTGCCAGGGGCTGAAGGAGCTGACAACAACAAGCAGGAGGCTGTGGGAGACTGAGGGCCAGGGCTCGGGACCAGACCCCAAGCCAGCACTCCAGCTGTGTGGAGGGTTTCTGCCACCAACTGGGATGCCAGCAGTCCCTGGAGGTTCATCTCCCAGGGACAAGTCATACCTGAACCTCTCACCAGAGCTAAAATGCCTGGATATACGTCAGCCTTGTGTATTTTAATTTCTTATCTCGGGGATGAGGCAGGAGGGCTACATGTCGCACAACTGAGAAAATCAACTTCAGATGAAAACTTATAAAAAGAAACACCCAACCCACAAACAAATGAGGCAATACATCCCCCGGGACCCGGCCGGCAGCACTGCACCAGCCCCATACCACTGAGAGTGAGCTGGGCTCACTGTGGGGAGCTGCCGGCCGCTGGTCCAAGGGCCAGCTGGCAGAGCATAATTCTGCTACCCTTATGTATAGAAATGATAAGGTATTTCTGCAAGCTAATCTGTTATTAGTGGCAAAGTTGACGTAAGACTAGCTCTTTAGGAAGGGACAGGAAACAGGGCCTGGAAATCCAGTGAGGCCAGAATGCACTGGAACAGACTCTGCGTCAGACATTGTGACCACAGCCCACTCACTGCACATGAGGCTGAGGGTATTCAGCACAAGTCTCAGTGGGGGGCCACGGGTGCGCCCAAAATGACAAAGTAGGGTGAACAACTGACTGACCTAAAAGCCCCGAGTCCCTGCATCCTGGAACACAAATGCTATCTCCCTGTCTCTAAGACCCCTTCCATTTTAAAGGTCTAACTAACAAGAAGCCTCCCCTTTCAGGAAGCTCTCCTGATTCTCCATCACCCACCTCCTTCCCCGGGCAGGAGTGACCTGGCTGCTGGCTGCCTCTCCTATCACAGTACACCACCTCTTCTCTCAAGCCGCTGCCCGTTTGGACCTTACCTTTGACCAGGCTTGTCCAGGCTGAGTTTCCCGTTCCACAAAGGCACCCACCTCATTCCCACCTCTTTACGGCCCTCCTCCCACTGGACTATGAGCTGAAGTGGGCAGCTGGTCACTGCTGTACCCATGCTCAGAAGGGCATCACAGACTCAAGAAGCGCTTAGCTAATACGACCTCATCCCACCACTCCACGGTGGCTGAGCTCTGGGAGGGTGGTGGACTAGGAAGATGTCTAGATTAAAGCCCACCCACAACTTCCCTTTATGGGAAGTTCAAGTTAGGCTGGCTCTCTGGCCGGAAGTTGCTAATCATTCCCCACTCTCCACCCAAGGTCTACCCACAGCTGACTCCCACGCCTGAGAGAAAGGTTCAGGAAAATCAGCAAAGATGAAAAATCTGAGCAAGCCAGGCCCAGGTTGGCTCGAACCCGAAGGACCTCATTCCCGGGACAGGTTGGTTTGTTCTCAACGGGAGCCCCCGTGAAAGCAGAGGGTCTGCGGTCTGAGAGGGCAGGACACAGGAAAGGAAGGCTGATGGGCAAACAGGCCTCGAAAGCCCAGCTGAAACGGCCTGAAAACACACACCAGGCAAGAGCAGGGAGGGGTGTGCGCGGGAACACACTCAATCCCTGAGGATTGCCGGGCAGCACACAGCATGGCCTTGAATCTCATCCACCTGACAGCCCCAGGCAGAAGCTCTGAGTGGGCACTAAGGAATGTGTTCTCATGTGGCTCCACTACTCACCTGCCACACGAAGGTGGTGACAACAGGCTCAGGTGCCAGGTGACTCACAGTCACCAAGACCAGTTTTTTTTAGGTGTGGCTACCAGCAGCACCTGGGCAGGACACGATTCTGGGACAGCTCTTGGCACTGCAGACCAGCCCCTATCATGGGTCAGTGATGGGCACTGCAAGCCAGGGCCACCAATCAGATGCCAGCGTCCCGTCACCCTTCATGGCCACACCTTCATCTGTGCCCCGTCCTATCTGTCTAAGGACACCCTAACTGCAAAGTCAGTCTTGGAGACCCGAAGCCAGAAGGACTCTCGGATCACTGTCCACCCTCAGCACACAGAGGGGGGAACCAATGGGGTCGAGGAGGGGGAGCTGCCAGGGCCAGGTGGTCACCAGGCAAACCACTCCTGTCCCACAGCTGCCATCACCCTGCAGCGGACAGAGCAGGTGGGTCTTTCCTCCCTAAGGACGCACATTTGGGCCTGGCACACACACGCTCACTGACACTACCTCTTGTGCCTCAGGGATGGGCGAGCACTCGAACTTCGAGGTGCTCGGGACCCACCTCGGGCCACAGACAGAGAAGAAAAGTTCTCAGGGGTCCTTTCTCCTCCCTGAGGCTCAGATTCATTCTGCCTCACCTCCCCGCTCCAAACACGCTGTCCCCAAACGCTAACTTGCCGCCACATCAGCAGCGCTGGTTTCAGTGACCGAGTTAGTAGAGTAGCAGGAGCCTGGTGTCCAGTAGGAGCTCGGGCAATCACTATTTGTTGAGATGATAAGTGTGCAGACCCCACCCCCACCAGGTCACTCTCAGATGTATCAGTAACAAGCTGACAAGCCAAGACAAGGCTGTGCCCGCAGCCCCAAAGCAATGCAGGGCTTGAGAGGGGAAGTGGAGGGGCTTGGGCAGAGGAACGGGGCCTGGATCCGGCTCGTCCACCAGGCTATGACTTGAAGCAAGAATGTGGACCCTCCGAGCCTCAGCTTCCTCACTGGAAAACGGGGGAAGGACAATGAGGAGCTGTGGCACAAGCTTTAAGAACCACAAACACGAGCCTGCTCTAGCTGTGTGATGCTCTCAGGAGGAAGGCCTCGGGCAGACAGCTTGAGGCGGGATTCAGGATGTGAGAAACATCCAGAAGCAGGGTCTGCTGAGTAGTGGGGGCAGGAAGATGCTGGGGTTTCTGGAGTGAAGGTTTGGTGTGGACTCTAGGAAAAGGGGACACACATCCTGGGTGGTCCTCTGATGAGGGGTCTGTGCTCCAACACACACCAGGACACATATGAAAACTGTCAACAGCAGGCTGATTACTCGCTCCTCCATTGTCCCAAAGGCCCTAGAGATCAGTAACGGCGTCTAACCCAAACTCCAGGAAGCCCACAACACCAAATGCATTTGCTGAAGGGCGACCAATACACACAGTTGTGAAGCTCTATTTGGGGGAGAAAGTGGGAACAAAGTGCCAGGTTTGAAGGACGATGGGTAGGGAGATCCCCCATATTCCACTGAGAGCAGCATCTGGTGAAGAAACACTATCATGTCTGACCTGGGCACAAGTCTCCAGGCCACCCCGCCTCTTCCAAACAATCTGGCCTGCTGGCCACCCCTACCGATCACCCTAGTGGCTTTCTGCTCTCCATCCTCGCTGACATGCTTCTTGCCCCTGGGACGCCCCTGCCCTCTTTCCTTCCAGATGGTGCACATCACTTCCAGGAATGCGCGCTTTCACTCCAGGTGTGAGGGTCCCCCCACCGTAGGTCTGAAGGTCTTGATGCCCTTGTCAAGACGGTTCTACAGTGCTGACTCAAGGCGCCCCTCCGCAGGGATGGCTCTTCATCTCTTAGGTTTCCTTTCTGCAGGAGAAAAGCTGCCCTGCCCCCTGCCCCAGGTCTTGCTTCTCTGCTGTCACAGTGTAATGCCTGTCTGCTGCGGCCACGTCCCGATCTAGGAGCCCGATCAGAAGAACATTCAAATCTCTCTCCACTCAAGGATGATGGCTCAGGAGCCAGGGCTTCCTCCCGACACCCAGCATCTGTGGCAGCTACCAGGCCCCGGGAGGATGTGGCCCTACAGACAGAGAGTGTTGGGGCTCCTGGACGAGGATGAGAACACAACAGGACAGACTGGGGACCTGGAGGCCCAGCTCCACTGCCTGCCAGGAAGCCCCGTGTCCCGTCCTCTTTTCCTTCCTCCTTCCTATGTCCAAATTCAAAACTAATGTCCCAGCCCACTCCCTGTGAATGAATCATCCCTGGTTTCTCCCTACGGGGAACTTGTCATAGGACCCTGTGTCACCGTACTGGCCCTATTTCAATCACTTAGCCATTGTATGTGTTTGGGACACTCTCCTGCCCCAAGCTAAACATTTGGAGTCAAAGTCAGATGACCAGATCTCCCCTTTTGAGAAGTTTGCTCTTACTCATTTAACAAATATTTTCTATTTCTAAGTGTCAGGTATATAGGAAGGAAGAAGATTACTAACAAAAACACACATAGAATGATAACATAAAGACCTCTGACAAGGAACCTACAGGGAGGACTCACAAGGAGACGACCCTGGACTTGGCTTTGAAGGATGGGCTGACACTGGAGGCGGGAGGATAAGGGACATGATGCGAGAAAAGGCAGAGACAAGGGCACACGGGGGTCTGCACCAACACAAGAGGACACCAGACACCTGCAACTGACGACAGCCCAGGGCAGACCCGCTCTTAGCACGTGCCTGTAAGTTGGCTTGGCCCTCCTGTTTTGCTGGCTTCAGCCATTAAGTTGGAGAAGAAAGCTAATAAAGAACACAGACACACACACACACCCTTAAAGGCTGAGCTGAAAACCTTTAGCAGGACAAAGCATTAAAACAGTTTGGACCCATGTGAGTTTCCCACAGCTGCTGTGACAAATTACCACGAGTTCAGTGACTTAAAATACAAGTTTCCTAGAAGATACAATAAATGAGAAGATACACCTTGTTCACAGACTGGAAGGACTAATACTGTTCGAATGTCCTTACTATTCAAAACGACCTACAAATTTAATGCAATCCCCATTAAATTACCAGTGGCATTTTTCCAGAATTAGAATGAATCCTAAAATTCATATGAAATCACAAAAGCCTCACGAAGCCCAAGGAATTCTGAGAAAAAAACAAGTGGGCGGCATCACGCTCCCTGATATCCCCGCACTCCATAGCTACAATAACCACAACAGCGCCATGCCGGCAGACAGACAGACAGACACACACACATACACACACACGGGAACGGAATGGAATGGAGAGGCCAGAAGTAAACCCTCACTTATACGATCACTTATTCTATGACGAAGGAGGCAAGGATACACAGGGTGGGGCAAAAGTAGGCTTACAGCTGCTTGTATAGAAAATACAATGATTAATAAACAAAAATATAAGAATAGACTGTTTCGTGTACTCACAATTGTAAGCCTGCTTTTGCCCCACCCTATATAATGGGGTAAAGATGATCTCTTCGAAAAATGGTGTTGTGAAAACTGGACAGATACATGCAAAAAAGAAAGAAAAAAAGAAACTGGACTATCTTCTTATAGCACATATGAAAAAAAAAACTCGAAATGAATTAGATTTAAGTGTAAGACCAGAAACCATAAAACTCCTAGAAGAAAAACATAGGCAGTAAACATTCTGACAGTGCCCTTAGCAATATCCTTTTGGGTATATTTCCTTAGGCAAGGGCAACAAAAGAAAAATGAAAAAAACGGGACTATGCCCTGGCTAGTGTGACTCAGCAGACTGAGCGCCAGCCTGTGAACCCAAGGGTCACTGGTTTGATTCCCAGTCAGGGCACATGCCTGGGTTGCAGACCAGGTCCCCAGTGGGGGTGCTTGACAGGCAACCACACATTGATGTTTCTCTCCCTCTCTTTTTCCCTCCCTTCCCCTCTGTCTAAAAATAAATAAAATCTAAAAAATAAAAATGGGACTACAGCAAGCTAAAAAGATTTTCCACAGGAAAGAAAATCATCTACAAAACAAAAACACAACCCACTGAATGGGAGAAGATATTTGCAAGTGATGAGGAATTAATATCTAAAATATATATGGAACTCATACAGCTTAACACCAAAAACCCCCAAATAATCAATTAAGAAACGGGCAGAGGGCCTAAACGGACAATTCTGGCAAGAAGACACAGAGATAGCCAACACATATGAAAAGATGCTCAGCATCACTAATCATCACAGAAACACAAATTAAAACTACGAGACACCATCTCATACCTGTCAGAATGGCAATCATCAATAAGTCAACAAGTAACAAGCGCTGGCTAGGATGTGGAGAAAGGGAACCCTTGTGCACTGTGGGTAGGACTGTAAATTGGTACAGCCACTACGGAAAACACTATGGAGGTTCCCCAGAAAATTAAAAATAGAACTATCATAAAGTCCAGCAATTCCACTTCCGGGTGTTTATCCAAAGAAATCAGAAACAGTAATCCGATGAGATACGTGCCCCTCTATGTCACTGCAGCATCCCTAGCAATAGCCAAGACATGGAGGCAACCCAGACGTCCGTCCGCAAACGACGGATAAAGGACACTGGTGCGTATATACACTGAACTACTACTGGGCTGTAAAAACGAAATCTTGACACTTGTGACAACATGGATGGACACAAAGGGTAGGTATTATGCTAAGTGAAATAAGGTGAACAGAGAAAGACAAATACCATGTGATTTCACTTCCATGTGGAACCTAAAAAAAACAAAACAAATTAGAGATAGACCCAAAGATGCAGAAAATAGGTTGACAGTTGTCAAAGGGGAGGATAGGTGGGAAAAGGGAATAATTTTTAAAAAATAAAACCATAAAACACAACACAAAACATCAAACAACACGACATTAAAACAACACAAAAATCTTAAAGAGGCCAGAAGTCGGACATGGATCTCACCAGCTAACACCAGGGTGTGGCTGGGCTATGTTCATTTCTGGGCTTTTTTTTTTTTTTTTAAGATTTTGTTTACTTATTTTTAGAGAGAGGGGAATGGAAGGAGAGGGAGAGAAACATCGAGGAGTGGGCATTGATCAGTCGCCTCTCCCAAACCTCCAACCAGGGGCCCAGACCCCAACCAAGAACCAAGGAACTGAACCAGCAGTGACCTTTCAGGTCGCAGGCTGGCACTCAAGCCACTCAGCCAGGCCAGCCAGGGCCATTCCTGGGGCTTCTAGGGATCCCCATGCCTTTTCTGGCTTCCAGAGGCCACCGGCATTCCTTGTCTGGCGGCCCTTTCCTCTCTCTTCAAAGCCAGCGAAGGCTTTGTGCTGCCTTCCCTCTGCCCCTCTCTTCCAGTCACACCTCCCTCTGACCACAGAAAGATGAGGTTCGAACTTTAGGGCCCCTATGATTAGGTCCGGAGTGCTCCCTCCATCTCCGGTCCACACTCTTAATCCCATTGGCAAAGCCCCTTATGCTAAATAAGGTAATGCATCCACAGGTCCCACAGAGTAGGACAGGGACATCCCTGGCAGGGAAGGGGGAGTGTATTCTACCTACCGCAGGAACCAGAGTGACTCTGGTTATTCACAGTGTTTCTGTTCTATAAAATCACCACAAACACTTAACAACTGCTTCTGGGGAGATCACTGGGTTAAGTTATATAACCTTCTGTTATGTGTATTTCTATTCAAAGACACCTTATTTAATATACGTTGTTGCTTCATTAACATTGAACTCAGCCAGCAGCACTGTAACTCATGCCTGAATAAACACATGTATCTATAATACATGTATCTTCCCCGCAAGGAAAAGCACAGCCTTCTTGAACTTAGAAACCCTAGAAAGTACTTCAGTTCTACGCTAGGGGCCAATTTAAACTGTGAAAATACCCCCAAGAAGCACAAAAGTACAAAAATGCACCACTAAATAAACAGTGAAGAGGACGGGTTTACAGTACAAAAGCTGAAACAAGAAGGCAGAGCTTGTTAGGAAACTTTTTCTCCTGCTCTGCACATGTCTGTGAAAGTACCACAAGTATTGATTTTGGGGTACAAAAAAAAATTCAACAAGTAGGTGAAACTGCAAACAGAATCTACACACGAGAAGTAACTGTATATCCCAGTCTGAGAAGGTGCCAGGTGCTGCTATCCATGAGCTCAGGCTCACTGCCGAGACCAAAACAGAAAACACAGGTTCTGGAGGAGCTGACAGGCTGGCGGAGAAATTAATTCCATGAGGAGGGTGTGGAGCAGAAACCGGGTTCTGGGTGCTGGCCGCGGCTGCGGACTTCCCTGGGTTGACCTACAGTCCGTGCTCCCTCCAATCACACCGAGCTGACACCAAGCCCCCGCTCCACACACGCCACTTCCTGGCTGAGGCCCCTGGGCACATGCAGCCCAGCGGAGCGCAGCTGAAATATCATCCTTTAAGAGGGCTCAAACGCATGACCCCTGTCAGCCCTGAGTCCATGCAAGCTGAACAGTTGGTTTTTTCCAGGCTGGTACCACTGAAAATCTATACGGTCACATTAAACAAGGTTTGACTCAAAAGAAAACTCTCAGACATACATCTAAAGGGACATCTAGAAGACTGCTCACTGCCACACTGTTTGAAGAGCAGAAACTTGGGAAGAGCCTAAATGCCCCTGGCAGGAAGATGGATGAAAGCACTGTGGAACAGTTGCAGGAAGGGAGCCACATGCCTGTGGAAATAAACGAGAGTCACGGGCATTGATGTGAACGAAGCACAAATAGTACTGAGCAAAGAAAGCAGATTATACACAAAAACAACCATGTGATACCATTTACTGTGACGTATAAACTTGCAAAGCAATATTGTGCATTTTTTAGTGATAATTCCATATGCAGTGAAGAGATGAAGTACTCTAACTGTATTGCTGTTTAAACTCTGGTGGGCACTTGGCTACAGCTCTCTTTCTGCATCTAAGACATTCATAATGCAAATTTAAGGTGCCCAGATGGGATAGGCCCCTTACTGCTGCTCACTGGCTGGTGGGCCTGCTGAATGCACCGTGAACAAACTCTGTGGAATCTCCCCTCGGGAGGACATCTCCTCTCCAGCAGATTCTCCTGGGAGGACTCCTGGACTCAGAGCAGGCAGAAGGTCCTCCTCGTCGCCACCGTCCTGAATGAGCTGCTTTCCTTCTGGGCCCCACACATTCCCATCTCTGCGCTTCCCACTTACGACTCCCAGACCCACCAGTCCAGAGGTGGCGGAGGCACTCTATTAAACAAAAGGGCCCACAGGTGCGTCTGTCCACCCAGTCCTGAGGGGCACGGGGTGCTCTGGGACAAAGCCGGGGGAGCCTGCCATGGGACCTGGGGCTTAAAGAGAACACTTGGCTGCCCTTGAGTCCCCTGAGAAGAAAGGAATTGATTAGGAACCTCCCAGACAGAAGCGCATGAGACTTCTGCACTGTGAGGTAAACGTATCAGAGCTGGGAAAGAAAGATGACCTCTGTTTCAATGTCCTGGGCCTCAAAGCCAGTCTCTGTGGGGGCATCACATACACACATGTAGGGACCCTGCCCACACACCCAGTGTGCAAGCAATGAGGGGCTGCGGCAACTCAAAGACTCCTTGGGGGTGAAATGCTGATCCTAAGGGCATAAGCAGCAAGAGACTAATGCCTAGCAAGGAGTGTCCACCTCTGCAGAGATAGGGAACAATGCGAAGCCAGGTGGGGTGGGTTAAAGGACAGGAAAGTCCTGTCCTCATTCCCTCGCTGCCTCTTCCGAACCACAAAGCCTGGCCTGAGGCCAGGGCTGCCCACCCGCCTGTTGTCAGATAACCGGGCTCTGAGGAGCTGGGGCTGTCAGGGTGACAGACACCTGCCCACCTGCCCACGGTGCCCAAGGGCATCATCCTGGGGAGGTGAGTGGCAGGGGACAATGAGGGGCCCTCGGGGTGAAAGGGTTCAGGAAGCTCCCAGGTTTCTTCCCAAAGGGCTTCCTAAGGACACAAGTCTCCTCTCACTCCCAGGGCCCAAAACCAGCAGAAAAAAAAAATCACTGATCAGCTGTTCCACTTTACAGAACAAAGGCTAAACTGAGGGGTAATGGTAAAAGGTATGTGAATTATCAGCCACAGTGGCTTCTGGGGACTAAGAATGTCAACCAGCTCTGCCACTCACTATCATGCCTCTTCCCAGACACTTGGGAATCCACCCTGATCCCACAGCTCTCTCTGCAGAGCCTTAATTCAAATCTGCAGGATTTCCTGGTTCTCCATGAAGACTACAAGAGGAATGGTTGTGGGTGCCAAGAGAAGAAAGGTAAAAAACTCCTGGCTGGTATGGTTCAGTGGACTCAGTGTTGGCCTGCAAACCAAAGGGTTGTTGGTTTGATTCCCAGTCAGGGCACATGCTTGGATAGCAGGCCAGGTCCCCAGTGCGGGGCACGTGAGGGGCAACTACACACTGATGTTTCTCTCCCTTTCTCCTTCCCTTCCCTTCTCTCTAAAAATAAATAAATAAAATCTTTAAAAAGTTCTATTAAAAAAGGTAAAAAGGTACACAGCTGATACAGATGATGTATTATAGAGGTGTACACCTGAAACCTATATAATTTTATTAATCAATGGCACCCCAATAAACTCAATAACAAAGTAAAAAAGAAAGATAAATATTGATGATATGAATGACTGTAGGTGTCAGAAAAGGATGGCTCTTCTGGAACATAAGTCTATACACAGATCTACAGCAACAGAACTCGAACTCCTAACCTAATTACCATGGCAACAATGTGACTGCACTCTGATTATTCTTCTGAAAAAGAAGAAGGAAGGTAATGTTGTTTACAGGGAATTTTATTCTTCAAAGCTCCTTCAAAACTTTGTGTTCCAGTTTCAACAATTCTTTAAAACAAGAGGGAACAGACCCCAGGTTTGGGGGTAAGGTATCCAGTAAAACTGATTACCCTGCTTTGTTTCAGCTGTATTTGGTGGTTCGGTTACTGTGATGTTGTAGCAAGAAATAACATCAAGATCCCTTTAAAATACATTTAAAAACTGAGTCAATATAGAAGGGGAAAGATGCGGAGAAGGTGGCAGAGTGAGTCAGGGTCCTTGCGCAGAGTCAGGGTGAAGACAGGGAAGGGTAGAAGGCGGCTAGCTTCCGGTGCCCTGAGCCTAGGAGTGTTTTGCATTCCAGGTACCTGTGGAATGGTCACAGGTTTAGGGTGTAGCTGGGAGTGACTGGAGATGTAGATCTGGAGGACAAGATGCAGGAGGGGTGGTGTGTGCCAGGGAGATGAGAAGGGAGGGAGGAGAGAGAGTGAAAAGGCCACACAGAGGGCCGCCTGGGACCAGCAGGGAAGGTGCGAGAGAAGGGGATGAAAAGAGGTAAGGGGAAACAGCAGGCAGGCATGGAAGCCAGGCTGGCAAACATAACTAAGGCTAAGAAGCCCAGTGGGCCAGGGGGTCAGGCTTCTGGAGGCCAGGGAGTGATCTAGAAGAAGGGAGAGCCCAACAAACTCTATTTCTGAGCAAGCTGCGCACCTCCAAGTAAGTTTGGGTTTGGTCTTAGGGTCCAGGTAATAGAGACTGCATGACACACAGATCCCTCTCAACCACAGCCCCTGGAGGCAGGCAGGTCCTAAGCCAAAGGAAGAACCTCTGAGCTTTGATTTATTTTTTAAACTAGTTGGACCTTTTCCCAACGGAGCTCTCCAAGGCCTCACGGGCCTTGCCAGCCACCCCACTTCCCTGGGGTTCTGCCAGGGCCAGGAGGGGGCTTGTACCACCAGAGACATTGCTGGAAACTCCCATTCTAAGAAGGAGCCCAACATTCATTCATTCATTCAAGATTTTATTTATTTTTAGAGAAAGGGGAGGGAAGGAGAAAGAGAAGGAGAGAAACACCAATCGGGTGCCTCTTGCACACCCCAAATGGGGACCTGGCCTGCAGGCATGTGCCCTGATTGGGAATCAAACTGGCAATCTTTTGGTTCACAGGTCAGTGCCCAATCCACTAAGCCATGCCAGCCAGAATACATGGAGCCCACCATTTCTGATGACACAGTCAGCAAGCCATAACCCAGGGGACTGGGGTTTGTCACAAACCCAGAGACAGCCCTGCTCATTCAGGTGCTGGCCTCTGACTAAAAGAAAAGTGCATTTGATGCCAGAATGTACTTGGCATGTGGATGGGAGACCACCACACCAGACACTCAGAGGGTGGAGGAGTGCTAGTCAGGGAGATGGCAAAGATAAAGGAAGATGCACAGAGGACTTTAAAGGGCAACCTTTAAAGGGCAACCAGGAAGTGAACAGAGAGACCCAAGTGGGCTGGGAAAGGTGAGAGGAGCACTGCCTTCAAAAGAAGGAGGGGGGAAGGTACAGGTAGCTGGGTGGGGCCTGAGCAGACTGGTAGGACTGGACTGTGGCCCTAGAAGGGGACAGGTGGGAATTGAAGCCAGGACCAGGGTGAGGGCTCCGGAAGGTCCTGAATGCCAGGTTGAAGCTCAAACTGCAACCAGGACAGCTGGGGACATCCTTCTTACCATGCATCTCAGCACTCTGCTTTCTCCAGGCCCACTGACTCTACCGCTCCAGCTTCTGCACTCTCCCAACCCATGCTACAGCATTCTGTGAGGAGCAGACATCTCCCCAGTTACTGAGTTCCTGCACCAGGCAGGGACAGGCTCAACACTGGGCATAGAGCAGTGAGCTGAAAACACAGTCCCTGCCTGCAAAGAGCTTACAATCCAGCGACAGACAACAGAATAGTCACTCAAGTCAACATCAGTCCTCTACTGGGAAGCTGCTACACAGGAGCCCGTGAAACTGGGAGATGGGGGATCTGAGGGATCAGAGGTCCTGGAAGATGCCATGTGAAAGGCTGGGCACACAGAGGAGGAACTCATGTTCACCAGGCCAAGGGCAAGCAGAGCTGCCCGGCACGGGAATGGCGTCTCACATTGTTGAGCTGTGACAGCATCTCCTGTGACAGTGAACACTGCCAAGACCGTGGCCGCTGAGCCAGGATGGCTGTCTCATACACTGGGCATGATGCCCACCAGAGGCGTTTATGCTCAGGTGTGAAAATCCCAGCAGCCAGGCAGCAGCCCTTTCCAAAGCAGACAGGGGACAGATGCTTAGTCAGGTCCTCCAGAGGAAATTGCACTATTCGGAGGAAATGGCACAGCTATTTTCCTGCTGTGGCTGGGAGTCTCCACTTGACCCCACTCTCGGAGCCCAGTCAGCAGGTTTTTCTAGGAGCAGAGCGGAAAAAGGAAGATGAAGCTGTCTTCTGGGAAGTGGCTGCCAAATCCAGCCCTGTGAAAGGCCAGGGAGGGAGAGGGAGAGGGGTGGGGAGTGAAAAAGAGGGAGGGAGGGAGGGAGGGAGGGAAGGGGAGGTGACAGAGAAGAGGGAAGCCAGCTGCTGCCACATTCTGACACATTCTTCCATCCAGCTTTCCAGGGATGGCCCTGAAAAAGAACCTACAGACCGCCCCCAACACTTCACCAGGCACATTAAAAAGCCATTAGGGCTTGAGTACAGGGGTAGAATCGCATCAAAGGGCTAGACGGCTGGGACAAAAAGGCCTGTGGCTTGAAAGTTTCAGCATCAAACCCTCCCTCCAAAGCTAGAAACCTCACCCCACTTTGGAACTCAGAAACAGAAACAATTTGACTTTCCTTCCCACCACTCCCCCACCCAACCTCCCGCCACGCAGTTGCCTCTGAAATCCTTAAGAGGAAGTTGGCTGCATGACCTAAATTAAAAACCAAGTTTCTTCAGATTGGATTAATTCCAAAATATTGGCAGTTCAGGAAAGAAGAACAGCTGAGATATGGGCCAGGACAGAGCTAACCTATGCCCTTGAACCTAAGGCCAGAGACACACATGCCAGAGGCAAATGGCAGGACTGGTCACAACCTGCAAGTTCTTTCTCTGAGGAAAAAAGCAAACATGCACATGTGGACAGCCGTGCAAACAGATGAACTCAGTCTCCAAACTGCACTAAGCGCTCAGATGTTGGTTTGGTGAAGGGAAGGCCGGGTAGATAGGTGGGTGGGTGAACAGCAGGACTTTCTTGGCTCAATGCTAAGTCTTTGACAAATCTGGGGTCTCAAAAATGTAACAGCCCCCAGTTTCTGAAACAGAACATGGAGACACTGTGAAACCCCTAACCTCACAGGCTACTATTAAGTGGCACATGGAATATAACTATGGTTTTGCCTTAAAACACACCCAGATAAGCAGGGCGATTACATTCCATCACACTTGAACTGTTTTTTGTCTTTAATCTTTTGAACTGGTCTGCAATACACAGTATTCTGAGTCAGAGGTGAACTTCTGGCCTCATATTCAGCAGTCACAGTGAAAAAATCAGAATGTGGTGATCCCTTAGTCCTGGTTTGTTAATAACAAGAACGTGCAGGATGCTGCATGGTGACAGAGTGCCTCTGATTGTGAATAGTGGGTCCTGCGAAGGAGGTCAGGTTAACCTGCTTCTGCAGACAGACCTGCAAAGTGGGGGTTGTGGGGCGGGGGGTACAGTTTAAAGAGTCCCCACTACCACCCTCCCCAGATCCTTTAGGGAAAAACAGCCTCAAACCTCTTCTGTAGCTAAAACACAGGCTGGTTACTCCACCCAGGCAGTGGGGGAAGTGGCCCAGCATGTTCACTGGTGGAGCGAGATGAGAACGTCTCCACCCAGGATCCCACAGGGACGAGGCTAATTCAAGGGTTTTCTTACAGGTCAAGTCAGCAGGGTGGCTTCCTGGAAAGGCAGAATTAACCCAGTTCCAATCACACATGGACATCCCAACAGCCAAAGCCCTTCCCCAGCCTGCTGCCCTGGGAAAGGTGGTCTTCCGGAGTTGAGCTGCAGCTGCTGAGCTCGAGGACCCCACTCTCCAGCCCTTGTCTGTCTCCCGTCATTTGCAGTGTGCGGGTTCCACACTTTTATTCACGTTAAAGTGAAGGGGTTGCAAGTTCCAGATTTTGGTATGTTAAGATCACTCCATGTTCATTACTTACAGCCCAAGCACTTTGTTAGGAAATCAAAAGTATGATTTCCTCCACAAACTAAGGTTTAAAAAATAGATCAGTGCAGATGGGTATCTGCGGACATTCCAAACACTAGTCACATCACCCAGAAACACCCTAACAGTTTGGGGTTCTAGGTCCTCCAACCCTCCCTCCACCCCATGCATCTCACAGGAAGTTCCATGTTTCCTCCGAGGCACAAACTGCACAAGTGGGTGGGAGGGCTACAGGATATGGTGGTCGTGAATTTTTCTCCTAGCTCAGAGGGGGCCAATCTTTCAGTTCAAACTCTCTCCCTCTTCAGGCAAAAAAAAAAAAAAAAAGTAAGTCAGGTCAGCATTCCAGCCAGCTGCCAGCTCTATCCTAGTTACACTCTCAAATCTCCACACCACCAGCCACAAGAGTTATCAGAAAACCAGTTAGCAGTTTAGGTATGGAAACTAAAAACACATGACAATGAGAAGTGAACTTTCAAGTCTGGCTCTCAGCAGTAAGGTTCCTTTACCTCCTTAGTTCCCCAGGAACATACATATAAAAGCACCTTCCCCAATTCTAGTCTTGCGTAAGTACTAGATAGCTATTGAGGGAGTGGGTGTTATACAGGGAAGCCAGAGGGATCAAAACGATGGATTCTTCAATTTTCCTCAGCCCAGGCACCAAACCCAGGCAATGACCAGTTCATACTAAGAAATAAAAGCTCACAAACCTCCCACTCAAGCCCAAACTGATTTTATGCAAGACCTGAAAGTTTTCACCTGAGATGAAATGGTGTGGAATTTGCCAACATATTGCTAGATACAGGCGGACCTTGGAATGATGCAAGTACAGTTCCAGACCACCACAATGAACCCAACACCGTAATGGCAAGTTGCACTGTTTTCTGCTTGGGGGTGGGGTGGGGAGAACAGACTTGTCTTCAATTTGTAAAAAACGCAAATACCTATGAAGTGCAATAACACTGCTATGCCTATACTGGTAACTGGTTTGATGATACTAGCAAGTATCATCAATGAAATTAAAATTTTTAAAAGAGATTTTATTGATTTACTCCAGACAGCAGATAAGGGAAGGAGAAAGAGAGGGAGAGAAACATCAACGTGTGGTTGCCTCTTGTACACACTCTACAGGGGCCCCGGCCCGCAACCCAGGCGTGTGCCCTAGACTGGGAACCAAAACAGTGACCATTGGTCTGTAGGCCCGAGCTCAATCCACTGAGCCAAACCAGCCAGGGTGAAATTAGAAATTTTTAATTAACATCACAGCCTCATCTGCTAGAAACCAAGTATCTCTATTCCTGGTGTCCACCCTAGCCCTCTCTCACACATCCACCTGGCTTTTCTTCCTCAATTTAGAAATGACACTGTTACAAGTCTTTGAAATCAAGACTGTTTCAAGCCGTGACTGATGTGGCTCAGTGGGTTGAGTGCTGGCCTGTGAAGAAAAAGTGTCTCATTTGATTCCCAGTGAGGGCACATGCCTGGGTTGCGGGCCAGGTCCCCAGTGGGGGCATGTGTGAGAGAAAATTGATTGATGTATTGCCTACACACTGATGCTGCTCTCCCTTTCTTTCTTCTTCCCTTCCCCTCTCTCTTAAAACAAAAACCTGTTTCAAGGCCTGGTCAGGTAGTTTGGTTGGTTAGAGTGTCATCTGGATACATCAAGGTCAGGGCACATATAATAATCAATAAATTATTGGCCATAAGTAAGTGGAACAACAAATTGATTATTTCTCTCTCTTTCTTGAAAAATAAAGGAACCTGTGTCAAAGCAGGATTTCTCAACCTGGGTGCTATTGACATTTGGGGACAGATAATTCTCTGTTGTGGGGAGGGCTGCCCTGTGCATTGCAGGGTATTTAGCAACCATCCCTGACCTCTACCCACTTGATGCCAGTAGCACTCTCTCCCCAAGGAGTGACAATGAAAACCTGTCTCAGACACTGCAAATGTCCCCAGGACGGTGCATGGGAGGAGATGAAAGAGAGCAGTGTTAGTCACCCCTGGCTGATACCAGATGCCAAAAGACACTCTGGATGCTGAGTCTTATGTACATGTCCATCTGTGTATATATAGTTATTATGTTTTATTTTTTTAAAGGTTTTACTTATTTATCTTTAGAGAGGGGAAGGGAAGAGGAGAAAGAGAGGGAGAGAAACATCAAGTGTGTGGTTGTTTCTCATGTGCCCCCTACTGGGTCCCGACGCACAACCCAGGCATGTGCCCTGACCGGGAATTGAACCGGTGACCCTTTGGTTCACAGGCCAGCACTCAATCTGCTAAGCTACGCCAGCCAGGGCTGGTTATTGTGTTTTAGAAACTTGGAAAAGGCCCTGGCTGGTGTGGCTCAATGGATTGAGCACCGGCCTGTGAAGGAAAGGTCGCTAGTTCGATTCCTAGTCAGGGCACATGCCTGGGCCGTGGGCCAGGTCCCCATTTGGGGGCATGCAAGAGGAGGCTGATCAGTGTATCTCCTGCACATTGATGTTTCTCTTTTTCTCTTTTTCCCTCCCTTCCCCTCTCTCTTAAAAGTAAATAAATAAAATCTTAAAAAAAAAAACAAAAAACTGGGAAAAGTAGGCTACCACAAGAATGGCCCAAATGGGATTTTTCTGGTACAATTGTCCTTACTTTTCTTGAACTTCAAGCAGAGCTTCTTAACTTGCTACCACTGCAGGACATCTGGGACCAGGGGACTCTTGGTCCTGGGGGCTGCCCAGAGCATTACAGGGTGTTGAGCAGCATCTCTGGCCTCCGCCCACTAGATACCATTAGCAATCCAAGTTGTGACAATTAAAATGTTTCCTGATGTCCCCTGAAGGGCAGAAGTGACCCTGGGTAAAAAGCACTGTTCTACAGGAAGATAAATGTCCTCAAACCTTTTTGTCTGAAAAGGTGGATACATTTACCCTTAGGCCAGATGAATGAGGCCAGTTGAGATTACTTGGTTTAAAGCATATTGTGTATTCACACTGATAATTCAATAAATATTACTACACTAACAAAAGATGTTACTCTTCAAGAAGCAACCCTATTCTGAGGTCATAGAAGAGAATGAAAAGGGGTGTTCCTAAGAGCAAGAAAAAGAAACACACAGAGAGATGGACACGGCCAGATGAACAACGGAAATGCTGGAGGGCTGTGGAAACTACTGAGGAAAAGAAGGGGACACAGCCAGGGTGACTCTTGAGAACACAACTCAATGTGGAACTGACCAGGTTGCCAAAATGACTACTCTCAGATTAGGATATGGCCACTGCAGCAATTCTTTGGGACTGGACCTCAGATAATAAATTGGTTTCCAGGTTTCAAAGTGCTTCTCACACAGGTCTGAATGCAGGTCGTCCTGTTTCCCTCTGAGAGAAAAGGCTCTGGTGGCTGGCCTGAGAGGCCCAGGCAGTTCGGGATGGAATGTACCACCAGCATGGGCCCTGGCAGCTGGGGATGGGGAAGAGAGGGCTTCCAGAGAGACCCGTCAACGTGAGAGTACAAAGTAGTTCTGGAATCCTTCCAAGACCTGTGGACACATCAGTCCTGCAGGAGGGACACCTCAGGGCCCCAGACAGTGAGCAGCTTTCCCAGGCGCTCCAGCCAAGCACATGGAGGTCCGATGCCAGCCTGAGCAGGGTCTAGCCTAGGGCCAGGTCATGTATTTCCATCCTGTTAGGGCAAAAGGCTGCACTCTCAGCAACAATCCTAGAATCCCTCCAGATTGTCTCTCTTCCTCTAGGGTTCAGCCATCATGTGAGGTCTACAGACAACCCCAAATGCCTTTAGCCCTAAACAACCACTAGGGTTGTGCCTTTTCCATTTATGGGATAAAAGATATCAGCTGTATGTTACTGGAGACTCATCTCCCTTCCCTCCCAATGGACATCTTCAAATCAGGAGTACAGCCCAGTTTGCCAGCATGGCCCCAACAATTCCTAAGATTATTGCCCATTCCTCCATGGAGTCTACCCACACAACTCCACACCTAAGATTCGTAACCTGGGATACGGGGACCAATAGGAATCAAGGACTCTTGGGCTTCTTGCCCCAGACTTTTAAAAACACCTATACAATCTGTCTCACATAAAACACATATATTTTTGATTCAGCATTCCACTTCTGGGAATTTATCCTACAAATCCAATACCCACTGTGAGCAAAGATATTCACTGTAGCAGAAAACTACTGGAAATAATCTAAACATCCATCAACAGAGGACTGGAAATTAATTTTGGTACACTTCAAGAAATTAATACCAAGAACCTATTAAAAAGATCCAAGAAACTCAGTGGGTATATTGTAGTGCAGTAATTCTGGTGGAGGGGGGAAGAGGAGGTTTCACCAGGGACATCTGGCAGCACCTGGCGACATTTGTGGTTGTCACGACTGGGGGTGCTCCTAGCATTGAGGGAGTGGAAGCCAGAAGTGTTGCTCAACACCCCACAGTGCCCAGAACACTCCCTCCCAACAGTGTGTAACCCGAGGTGGAGAATTCCGACAGATTTAACCAAAAAGTACACAGGATTACGTAGACTATGCTACATTGCTTGTGTGTGCTTTTAAATGAAAGACATGCACGTATCTTTGAAAAGAGAGACAGTCGTCAGTGACAGTTCTTGTCTCTGGGGAGATGGTCTGAATGCCTGAGGCACTGGTGAGAAACTGACTTTTCACTCTACCTTTCCAACTTTGTATCGTGTCCATCCAAAGAGTCTTTGTTGTTATTTTTCCTCCCCCTGGGCCATCTGGCAAGAATCCTGTTTCCTCCCCTAGTCTTTCCGCCTTTCCAGACCTTTTAGAGAGGAGGAAGGGGCGGGGATCCACAGCCCAGATCAACCTCTGGGGGTCTCTCTGACCCACCCAAGGGTCTATCCATCCTTCTCGAGGAGACTGGAGCCCACATGGTGGGCAGGGCCTGGGACACCTCGCAGGAAGCCCCCCGGCCTTCTTGGGCTCTCCCCACCCTGTGAAGACCGCGTGCCAACATCTCCCCCTCGGTACCCACGGCCACCCTCTCGAACCAGAGCTTGGCCTAACCTGGCTCCTCACTCCGGGAAGCCCCGATCAGAGGGGGCTCGCCTTCTGCTCACCTGGCTCGCCTTGTAGAACTGTTTCTTCAGCCCCGCCACCGACATTCTGCCTTTCGCTGTGGGACCTCCCGTCCGGACCCAGCGAACCGGAGGTACAGCGCAAGCGACAGGATCCCAGGCGCTGCCGAGCCCCCGCGCGCCTCAACTGGCCCTGTCGGCGCCGCCTCCGCAGCCCTCTCGCCAGCTCCGCGCCCGTCCGGGCGCAGCCTCAGCCCGTCTTGCGCCCGCGCGGCCAGGATATTACATGGCAACCGCACACTTCCGGCGCCGGCCATCTGAGCACGCGCGCGCGCGCCCTGCCGGCCGCAGAGCGCAAGCGCATTTCTAGTGCTGCGGTGCCGGGAGGCCGCTTCTGCTAGCCAGTGGCCGGGAGAGTCTAGAGCGGCCACAGCGGCTGCAGCGACCCCTGCAGTAGTGGAGGTGGCTCTAACATTTTAGGAAAGACGCTTAAACGTTTCTGGAGAGGTTGGAGACTGGGTCTCAGCTACACCGATTTCTACCTCGCGTTTAGTCCCTCCCATCCCACTCCGAGCCGTGCCCTGTGTTTATTCATTCAGTTGCCCAAGTCAGGCATCGGGGTGCCGCTTCTACCTCCTTTCCACTATCCCCACTGTCCTCTGCCCTAACCAAACCTTTGATTCCACCAGCTTCCTCTTTGATATGTTCCCATTCGGGTTCTTCTCTCCAATTTATCTCCCATCAGGAAGCCAGAAAGATGCTTCTGTAACACGATTCTTATCAAAGTTCCCCGTTTACAGTCCACCTACTGCCCTCAAAATACATTCCCGACTTCCCAATATGGCCTACAAAACTTGCATAATTTGGCCCCCTCAATCCTCTGATTTCGGCGGCTCTCTTCCTATTCTATAGTCCCTGCTGCCTATGGGCCTTTGCTAATGTTTTCCCTCTCATCCACATTCTTCCCTAATCTTTTCCTCCATTGTTCGTGCTTAGCAAAGGAATCTACTTGGAATACCACCTCTTCCAAAAAGCATTCCTCAACTGATACATATTTATTGATAGTAAAGATTGATTTTAAAATCAATTCTTATCCATGAAAATGTATTGAATGTGTTGGAAATTAATAATGAGTCAGAATGAGTAAATGAATCCAAAAAGAGGAACAAGAAAGTGACTATAGTTAACCGGCTTGCAACTTCAGTGCTAATATCTGACAGACTGGTGATTTTCTGAAGCAGGAGGTTACTTGAAGTTTCCAAATGCCTTACAGAATGTACTGGACTAGATCAGAGGCTTGTTTCAGAATACGTATGTCCCAACTTCCCTCCCAAAGATCCTGAAAGAGCTATTATGAATGATTTGGAAAAACACTCATGTGATTATGATGGGCACCCTCAACAGTGATCCAAATCATTGGTCTAAATCATTGCATAGTGCCAGAATATCAAAGAGAAGGAAACATTTCTTATGGTTCATATGTGGAAACTGAGGCCATGAGTAAGACACGACTAGCCCAAGCGGACGTCCCCAAATTCTCAGTGTCCCCATACTGTTTCCAACCAATTCTACTGATTTGGGTTCACTCTTAAATCTTCTCACTTGTGCTCTGCCTGAGATTAAATTTGTGGTGAAGAAAACTTATTTGTAAGACTTGCAGGTTGACACTGAAGGTCTCTGTTCTGTGAGACCATTAACCCACATGATTACACAGTCCACTTAAATATTTATGTATCCACGCAAACACTCATTGAGTACCTACTAATGTATCAGTCGTTGATAGGTCCTGGGGAATACAGTGGTAAATGATTCATGTCCTCATGGAGGTAATGACAAAAACAAATTAATTCATTAATCAAATAACATGCAAACAAACATAACCTATGACTGCTTACAAAAAAAAAAGAAGGAAAGAAAGAGAGAAAAGAAAGAAAGGAAAGGGAGGGAAGGAAGGAAAGTAAAGAAAGAAAGAGAAAGAAAAGAAAGAGAAGAAAGAAAGTTGTAGGCATTTGTTTGGGGTAAGGAAGAAAACTTGTCAATCTAAGATCTGAAAGTTAGGTAGAAATTAGCCAGGAAAAGAGTTGGGGAAAGTGTTTTCTAGGCGAGGAAACAGCGTGTGCAAAAATCCTCATGATTAAATCAGAAACATGTATTTCATTTGTTTCCTCTGAATATATTTACAGCATA
Organism: Phyllostomus hastatus; assembly: GCF_019186645.2. Lineage (NCBI taxonomy): Eukaryota > Metazoa > Chordata > Mammalia > Chiroptera > Phyllostomidae > Phyllostomus > Phyllostomus hastatus. The sequence continues at coordinate 2,303,808 of NW_025333640.1, read as the reverse complement.
TCAAATTCTTTAAAGCGCTGCCCAGATTTTATTATTTGTTCATATGAAAAGTAATTTATAATCTTGTTGCTGTTGCTATATTCAGCCGATGTCCAATTAGGATAAATTAAAAACTTCAGTCTTCATCTAAATCGCAGTTTCAGATTGTCACCAGTGCCCTACGTAAAAAGTTTCGTCTAGACGTGAAAACCTCGTCCTCTCTCCTACAGACCTATCATATCTCACACACTTAGCCAATCACAGTGGCGATTTCTTGGCCTGACATCTCCCGTCCCCAATCGCAGAACACCTTCTTCCCATCAGGCCGCTAAGGGAAAGCCCGCTCCTCTGCGGGAATATCAATAGGGCAGCTATGGGGAGGAATGGAAGCCACGGATCTCGCGAGGATGCTCCTTTTGGTGCCTATTTCCCTGGGCGGGACGTCACGTGATGCAGCCTCGTCCAATCCGTACGCGGGCTGCAGGGGTCGCCGCGGTTCCCGCCAAATACGAGCGCGGCGGCCGCGGCAGCAGCGGCGCGGGCGGGAGGGCGAGCAGCGGCGGCTGCCGGACCGGAGCCCGCGCCTCCGCCGCCTGAGAGGACCTTGAGCCGCTGCCGGAACGATGCTGGAGGAGCCGGAGTGCGGGGCGCCGGGCGCCAGGGGAGCGGCCACAGGTCGGTTCGGTCCCGCGCGGAGAGGCAGTGGGGGCGCGGCGAGCGGCCTGTGTGGGCCGAGGCAGTGGTTGGGGGCAGAAGGACGTCCCAGCTCCGGCCGATCCTCTGTGCCTGGTGTTTAGTTCGTGAGGTCGTTACAATTCCGAGAAAGGGCATTGCGATCCGAAAGGCTTCCTCCTTGACGTTATCGTTATTGTTGCGACCGGGACCATTCCTCCCCGCCCCCCCCCCCCGGCCCCGTGCTTTTGAGTTAAGTTCGTTCTTGTTAAGGGCTCTCTGCAGTGAGGGGTCTGTGTGGCCGGGAGGGAAAACCGAGATCCAGGGAGGCGAAAGGGCCAGCTCTGGAGGTTGCATTTGTGTTCTCAGAGCAAGTTGGAACCTGCAGAGACCCTCTGGCTGGGTGGGGAAACTGAGGCCCGGGGTCACATGGGCTCCGGGACCAGAGCGGCTGCTTCTGTGGGTCCGAGCAAGCCCAGGTAAGAGGTCTGGGTGGTAGGTATTGTCAGGAAGCTGAGACTCCCGGATTTCTGATCCTGTCCAATATACAAGGTGAAAACCTTTCTCTTCCCTATGTCTTGGGATGGGGTTTCCAGCACCTAGGAGGCCTCAGAAACATAGGGTGAACCAAGGAAAACTAGACTGCGCTCTTTCCTGCTTGACTTCCATTTTATCCCTAGCTCTTGGCACCATGCTGGTTCATAGTAGATGCTCACTAGGTATGTGTTGACTGAATTAAAGATTGGCAGGGACATTAACTAGACTAATTGAGGGTTTCTCAACCGCAGCACTAATGACATTCGGGGCCCTGTTGTGCACTTGAGGGTGTCAAGCAGTATCCCCAGTCTCCACCCATTAGATGCCAGTAGAAACCTCTTCTCCCCAGTTGTGACACCAGATGTGTCCAGACATTGCCAGGGGCATGGGGGCGGGGGGAATGGCAGAATCACTGCGGTAATTGTTTTCAGATTTGGGGATTTTACAAAGTAAAATTCAAATAAAGTTAGGTGGACTGATTGTCATGGACAGTCATTTGACCCAGTGGGGATGTTTATTTAAAAGTAAAAAAAGCATACCTGCTATGACCATACTATTGTAAAAGGAAAGTATAGTTTACCACTAAATGAAGTTAGGAGGGATGTGATATCAGAATAGAGAACTATGGTCAGTTTGTATGCAAGTGTGCGTTAATTGTGTGTGTGTGCTTTTGAACAGTCCATATCCCTGGATGGACTGTTTTTCGGTTGGTCTGAGGTAGCTTCTGGGCTCAGGTCACTTATGTACTGCTTGCATCAAAGCTGGTGGCTCAGGACCACACCAACAAATCCTTGTGATGATCCTAAAAGTAAGTTTAAGTGGCTAAGGATTGTGTATCCTTCAGTTGGGGGGGGTGGGATCCATGTTTTTTGGTAACTGAAAACTTGAGAATGATACTGTATTGAAAGGGGTAAAAAGGAAGTATGAGCTTTTTGGGTTCCTTAGATTTCAAGCTTGGAAGAGGGGAAGGCAGCCTCACCTATGGACAGCTGAGTTTTTTCAGAAAACCAGGTCTACTTTTTAAAAATATTCACTTGTACATATCTTTTATAAAGCATAAGTAGATTGCCAAAAATCAACTATATTTTTCCAAGCCACCTCTTCTGGCAGGTATGAGCTTAAAGATATTTATGGCCATTTCTGCATCAGCTTTGATATTATTAGATACTTAAGTTTTTTTGGTGCAGGAAAACATTTTTCCTTATTTTTTTTGACAACGCTTCAGTTTTTCCTGCCTGGCAAGTTCAAAATGCTTAAGTTGTATTACCTTCATAAACTCTTATTTAAAAGGAAAATAAACACTATTCTAACTTTGTAGAGCTGGTTGAATTGAAGGTGGATGTTTTGAGGCCCTATTAATGGTGATGTCAGTGATACAGTGTTTTCTTTCATCACCAGTTTTACTTACTCCCTGCTTCATTGTTGCTGTTACTGTATTCATTGATTTCCCCCTGTGTGCCAGACCCTGAGTTAGGTGCTCCAGGCACAGTATAGAAGAAGTGTCCCTGCCGTCACAGAGCTGCCATTCTGTACAGGGGGAGACATAATAAACAACATAAGTTTCAGAGCAATAAATGCCACAAGGAAAATAAACCAAGAAGGTGTGACAGTGTTCGGGGCAGGATTTCTTAACCTATTAACATTTTGTGCCAGATAACTAACTCTTAGTTATGGTGGGCTGTCCTGTGCATTGTAGGATGTTAGCAATATCCCTGTCTTCTACCTGCTAGATGTGTGTAGCACCCTTCCCCCAAGGCATGACAACCAAAAGTGTCCCCAGACATTGCCAACTTCCTGGGGTGAGGTTGGCAGTCACTCGAACTGGATAACCACTTGGTACATAATGGGTGCTACTTATGCATTTGCTGCTTCATTATTTCCAGCATTTAAGAACTTATCCTTTGACGTTTTTATTCATAGCAATGGATTGCAAAGACAGACCGGCTTTTCCAGTAAAGAAGTTAATACAAGGTAACTTTCTGGGAATGGGTTAAATATTTGTTCCTAATTTATATCTTTCATTGTTATCTCAATTGTATTTTTAATTTCCCTGGAGCAGAGGTCATCTGTTGAAGTCTTTAGCAGCAGTATCAAGGGGATAGGAAGGAAGAAGAACAATTGCACTTTACATTTGGAAGCCTGGGCACTCATTTTATTACACTACCGTTTCCCTGGCTTCCTAGGAGCAAATCCAGAAGTCACTGCCTTTACAGCAGCCTTTCTCTACTTCAGCACTATTGATGTTGTGTAATTTTTCGGTGGTGAGGGTCTGTCTTATATATTGTAGAGATTTTGGCAGCATCTCTGGTCTCTTCCCTCCAGCTCTGACAACCAATAATGTCTCCAGACGTTGCTAGATGTTCTTTGGCGGGCCCAGCTGCCCCAGTTGAACCGCGTTGTTGTATAGGAAAATAAATGTCCCAAGACCTTTTGTGTAAAAAAGGGAGTACATTTACAATGAGGCCAGATTAGTGGCTGGATTGTATTAAAAAACATGGTTTCTGGCTTTTAAAGCTTGGTTTCTAGTTCTCCCCTGTAGCAGTTTGCCTTCTCTCGTGACGACTGATAGCAGGTTTGGTGGTGGTAAGAGTTGTATTAAGGGCAACAGTCTTCTGAGGTTAAACAATTAGGGCCAAACCATAGGATCCAAGGGCATGATTGCTTTATAAAATGAAAATGCCCGCCACCAAGCCCACTAAGGTTGATCTTTTTTATTTATTATTATTATTTTTTTTTTTTTAAACCCTCACCTGAGCATATGTTTATTGATTTTTATAGAGGGAGGGAGGGAGGAAGAGAAACATTGGTGTGAGAGAAGCATTGATTGGGTTGCCTCCCATTTGCGCTCTGACCAGGGATTGAACCCGAAACCCAGGTATGTGCCCTTACTGGGAATCAAACCCACAACCTATCATGAGGACACTCCAATCAACTGAGCCACTGGCAAGGGCAAAGTTTGATCATTTTGTAGCCTGTGGAATGTTAAAGTATCGATCGATTGTCAGTCTTCACACTTACACTGTAAAGACAGCCTCCTCTCTTCGTTTCAGCTCGTCTGCCCTTCAAGCGCCTGAATCTTGCCCCAAAGGAGAAAACCAAGGACGGGTCAGACAACAGAAGAAGCTCTCCAAGTGCTCCTGCACAAAGTCAAGTCTCTGATGTAGAAGCCTCTTTGGACAACTTGGAGAACGATTTTCATATGGGTTCTGACATAGATTTTAGTCCAAAACTTGTCAATGAGAAGGGTCCCTTAGATAACTTTTTAGGAAGTAGAGTCGAAACAAATATTGGCAAGACCACAGTCATCGATTTGACAGAAGACTCCAGTGACCAACCAAAGGACATTGTGACCTACAGTAAACTGAATTCTGCAGCCTATCCCTCCTTGAAGGAGGCTGTAAATGGGGTCAGAGAAGCCGAAGGTGAGGGGCTGCTGCCGAAGGTTAGTCAGAAGGATGAGCTGGCATTTCCTGAGGAGACTCTTTTAGCCATTCCATACAAAACAGAGGAGGAGGGTGCTGGCCTAGGGGACACAGAGAGGAGCAGAGACAGGCAGAAAGCACCTCAAAGCTGCCCCACATTGACAGATGGTCTGAGAATATGCTCAGAGCAGGACCAGGACGGTTGGAGTGAAGCCGGGGACATCTTGTTCAAAAGGAAGGTGCCCGTGGTGGTCTTGCAGGATATCCTGGGTATGAAACCTGCAGCTGAGTCTCCATCGACCCCTCTGGACCAGGGCATGCCCTCTGAGAGTGAGATGCTGGACTCTGGTCCTGAAGAAGATTCTGTCCTCAGCCATTCGTCTCTGAGCTCTTCCTCTCCTACCAGCTCACCTGAGGGGTGGTCTGCTTCTGAAAATCAGCACAGCAGCCCTAGTCCCTTCCCAACCCCCACCTCTGTCCGCAGAGTGAGTATCTCCTCAAATCTCAGCATGTCAGGGTCGATGACACCTCTAGTCTGGCCCCTTTTCACATGGGGACAGTGTCCTCCTGTGGTTAGTAGTCGAGTGTGTGGGACAGCAAACTAAGTCTTGTAACTTCTGGTGCAGAATTTCGATTTTTTTCCCTGATATTAAAGACTATTATAGGTATTCAGTGATATGTACTGTACACTGAGATGGGTTGGTGGCTAGTTTACTCACTAGTATGTCCAGGCCGTTTTGGTAGCCTTTGTTGTTCACACCTAGTTAGTGGTTGGTCAGTCCAGCCACTTTAGGAAATGATGGCAGTAAGCAGGAGACGGTAATCCTCCGTGTCAGGCATTAGCTTCAGCTCCCTCCATTCCTTCTTGTTATCACACAGACTTGTGAGGGTGTGGGTGGTGAAGAGTCAGCATTGGTGAAGAGACCCCAAAGCAGCAGGAGGACTAAAATGGGGAGTTCTGTAGAGTCAGCTCTTGTCAGCATGGCCATCCGTTTTTAAGGACCCCAGGAAGATGGCTTTGTCACTGGTTTCTGATTAGTACAGTGGCAAATGTCAGTGTTCTCACCTATCCTTGAGGTGTTGTGGGTAAAACTGGAAAAATCCATTAAGAATCCTGAAGTGTGTCTAACAGTGTTTTGGTTTTACGTAATTTTTGTTTGTTTCTCCAATTTTATATGTATGTGAAATTTCATACACATATAAAATTGGATCCTGGGGTGGGTCTTAATTTGACAATAAATCATCAACTTTGATTACTTCTGAACTTTAATCTCTGAAGAATTAATTATTTTTCTAGATGATTCCACTTATTTACTTATTTATTTATTTTCTTCAGAAAGAAAAACATCAATTTGTTGTTCCACCCACTCATGCATCCATTGGTTGTTTCCTGTGTGTGCCCTGACCAGGCATTGAGCCTACAGCTTTGGCATACTGGGGCAACGACCTAACCAGTGGAGCTGCCCTGCCAGGGCAGATTCCATCTCCTGTTTTTCATCTCTTGAGTATAGGAGAAAATGGCTTTCTATGTAGGTTCATAAAAGATCAAGAGTGGAGCAAGCTTTTTTTCTTCTAAGTTTCTCAGTGTGGCAGACAAATACACATTTTTAAACTTCCAACTGAGCTATTACTCACACTCTCAGAGGCAGAGTGTGAGTCCCTCTTGCTGTAATCTGTACTGTTTTTTCCATCTAGGTAGTTGAAGTCCTTCTGGGCTGCTTGTAATCCTTTATAGAACTAGTAAGTCACATGATGTGTCATAGCTGGTTAGCCTGGAGAACAGGACATTACACATGTTTCCATTTTTTTAAAGATTTTATTTACTTTTAAAGAGAGGGAAGGAGAAAGGGAGAGAAACATCAATGTGTGGTTGCCTCTCATGCACCCCCTACTGGGGACCTGGCCTGTAACCCAGACATACGCCCTGACTGGGAATCGAACCTGCAACCCTTTGCTTCGCAGCCCAGCACTCAATCTACGGAGCTACAGCATCTGGGGCTTTTTCCATTCTTAATAGTGTCATTAAATATATTTTTATGCCCATAGCCAAGCCTGAGAATTGGGAGGTCACAGAGTTGGGCATTGTCATGAAACAATTTTACTTCTGTCCACTGGCCCAAATGTGCTCAGTTTGGGAAATCCTGCATCTGAGATGCTAGTTCTTACTCTTAGCACAGGCTTGGAGTTTTGAAGTGCTCTGGAAGGTATTGTTCTCGTAGCTTAGCAAAAAATTCACACTGCAAGTGGTGAAGGCTCAGGCTGCTGCAGAGCCTGTGGCAGAAAACTACCCCAGATGGGCCCTTCCATGGCAAGAGTGGAAATGGAGCCCCCTGATATTGGGTGACACCAGAGGTATGAGAGTGAAGTGAAGTGATTATCAGGAGCATCTGGATGCTCTGATGGCAGGACTCCCTGAGTGCAGAGCTGAAGACCACCTCCAACCACACACATACACATACTGCTTTACAGTTTATCTCCTTACCTTTTGGGAGTACTGGGTTTCCTGATTTGCTTGTGCCTTTTGTGGTTGGTATGCAATTCAGTCAGCTTTCCTTGCCTTGGCATTTGAGATTTTCCTGATCCCTATTACTGTGGGGAACACATTTGTTTTTCCATTTCCCCTCCACCTCCTTTTCAGATTGTAGGCACTGGCTGGAAGCTTACAGATTGCTTCCTATTACCCCGTAACGTGTGTGGTTTTTACTGCACTCTGTTAGTCCTGGAGTTGGTACCTCTGTGTTTGGGAACTCCTTTCTTTTGTGTTGTTGTTTTAGGGGTTTCATTTTCTTTGTGGGGAGCCTTGTTAAAATGCAGGTCTTGTTGTCCCTTCCCAGACACCCAGAGACTCTCGGTTTGAAAAACAATAGTTTAGAACGTGTTTTTAGATAATTGCAGAGTCTTTTGACTAATTTAAAGAGTTTCTATTTAGCATTAGGGCTTTTTAGCATTACGACCATTTCCCAAGCATGTTGGCAATGAGATACATGAAATATCCCACAATGAAAATGTTGACACAGTTGTGTTACTGGAATTTCTGCCTTGCTTCTGTACAGATAAGCCCAGATTGCTGGAACTTTTTCCCATATAATTTTAATTTTACAAGTATTAAATTCTCCATACTAAACAAAAAATTTTTGCCTTGACTTGTGTGGCTTAGTGGATTGAGTGCTGGCCTGCGTACCAAAGGGTCACCAGTTCAATTCTCAGTTGGGGCACATGCCTGATTTGCAGGCCAGGTTCCCAGTGGGGGACAAGCAAAAGGCAACCACACATTAAAGTTTCTCTCCCTCTGTTTTTCCCTCCCTTCCCCTCCCTAAAAATAAATAAGTAAATCTTTACAAACAAAGACAAAAAATTCTTGTCCTGGCCAAGCGGCTCAGGTGGTTGGTTGGTGCATCATCTTGAACAACTAAAAGGCTGCAGGTCTGATTCCAAATCAGGACACATACGAAGTTTTTGGTTTCCATCCCTGGTCTGGGTGTGTGTATGGAAGGCAACCCATGGATATTTCTCTCTCGCTCTCTCGCTCTCTCTCTCTCTCTCTCTCTCTCTCTCTCTCTCGTCAAAAAACATCCTCAGGTGAGGATTTTTTTTTTTTTTAATTAAAATATGGCAGTCCTTTTTGGCCCTCTTTTTCTCCCCCAGGTTGTCATTATTATCACCTTCTATTTATGGTATATTTGAGAGATCACTTAGGAATACATGGTATCATTTTATGTGAATGTATACCGTAAATTTGTTTATTTTTCAATGGAAGATGCCTCATTTTTTATATTGGATTGGGAAGAGGTATCTCTAACTGCCTATAGTGTGGATGTACTGCACTTCACAAAGTCAGCTTCACTGATGGATATTTCTGTTGTCTCTAATTCTTGCCTTGACAGAACAATAATTGTAATGAATTTCCTTCTACTTGTTTTCTGAGGCTGTTCAGTCAGTAATTTTGCAGGTTGTTGTTGAATAATTTTTCCCCACTTGCCCTGAAATGTGGCTGGACCAACTTGGGTGTGTCTTTTCTCTCTGCCTTCTCTCTCCTGCTGTTAGGTTTTTTAAATGCTGCTTCTGAGCCCATCCAAACCAGCATCTCCTCCTGTCATTCCCTGTTTGTCTGCTTTGAGTTTAGAAATTAGATCTCCAGAGTGAATTGGCTCTGAGAGGATTCTCCTGAATAAAATTAGGAATTTTAATGTGCAGACACAGTTAAATCTGCCATGACTGGAGGTAGTTGGTATGTGTTTCAGGGATCCTGGGTCTTGTTTTTGGCGGCTATGTTCCAGATAGATAAAATGTATGGCACGAAATTTTTTTTTGAGATTTTATTTGTTTTTAGAGAATGGGGAAAGCAGGGGAAAAGAAAACATCAATGTATGGTTGCCTCTCATGCGTGCCCCCCTCCCCCGCCACTGGTGATCTGGCCCACAACCCAGGCATGTGTCCTGACTGGGACTCAAACCAGCGACCCTTTGGTTCACAATCTGGCACTCAATCCACTGAGGCACACCAGCCAGGGCTAGCACATGATTTTGAGAGAGTTCTCTGGATATTTGTGCCATGTCACGAAGATAAATTGTATCAGATCAATGAGGTCCTCCCAAATGTCTGGTAAAGCAGTAGAGGAACTGGTTTTGTTCTATGTTATTGATTGATTGATCGATTATATGTATATATAAATATCCATTCATTATTCCACTTATTTATGCATTCATTGGTTGATTCTTGTATGGGCTCTGACCAGGAATCAAACCCACAAATTTGGTGTATTTGGATAGTGCTTTAACCAAGCGAGCTACCCAGCCAGGGCCAGTAGTGATACTGGTTTTATATTACATTGTAATTGCTGAGGTTGTTGGATATCATTAAGGAGGCTTCTGATAGTCATGTTAATTTTAGTATTCCCAGACTCACAGCAAAGGAGAAACAATGTAAAAGGCACTAGATTTTGCAGCTGAAATTCCACAAGTATGGGCAAGACTAAATGTGCCCTCCCTGCCTGCCCCCAATACTTTTATATAGGAATCTGACAATCATATTCACTATAATCTTTGAGCACAAAGAGCAATGATATAGCAAAAGTAAAAATTTTGCTGTTAGAGGCCCTGGCTGGCGTAGCTCAGTGGATTGAGCACGGGCTGCGAACCAAAGTGTCGCAGGTTCGATTCCCAGTCAGGGTACATGCCTGGGTTGCAGGCCATGACCACAGCAACCACACACTGATGTTTCTTTCTCTCTCTCTCTCTTTCTCCCTCTCTTCTCTCTCTAAAAAATAAATAAACAAAATCTTTTAAAAAAAAATTTGCTGTTAAATCTTTTACTGTGGAGGGGAAGCCCATAAACTTGGCAGGCAAAGTGGATTCTGAACAGACAGGTGCTTTTTTGTTTGTTTGTTTTTGTTTTATTTTTTTCCTTAAGATCTTGGAGATGGTTTTGGTAACTGGCATTTCTGTTGGCACATGCTCACTTGGGCACAGTCTCAGTGGCGTTTGAGTTCCTGACAACACATGTCTTTCAGATGACTGCTCAACCCTTTCCTATAAAAAGACTGAGTCCAGAAAGAACTTGGTATGCCAAATAAGAAGGATGAGACTGTTGATCTGTTGATCTGTTTTATTCTGTAAGAGTTCATAGTCAGGGCAGAGGCTTCCCCAGATGGAGAAATCACAGCTAAATGGTTTTGTCAACACGTCAGGCCATCTTAACAGAAACGGACCTTTGGTTTACCAGCTCCACTTCAGCCACATTTTTTGGCTGCCTGTCCAAGTCTGAACTCATTCCCCACTGCTCTTCAACCTAAGCAAGTTTGGTTGTCAAGGCTCCCTGCTCTGGAGGAAGCTTGAGCCAGTAGTCTAAACTCCTGTTCATATTTTGATCTGGGGCCATTTGGCCAACATCATGCATGAATCCAGTCGTGTGTCTTGAGAAGTCCTTGTCGCCATGCTCAGTTTGAGGCAGGGTGATAGAGGACGTTAAGCTCTAGAACACAGTGGTTCTAGGTCAGATTGCCTCCTCTGGCACATTGATCTTCTATTCTAGAGCTTTCACTCTACATTGTAAAAAGCAGAACTGCACCAGGCAAAGACCACAGATTGGTGGCCCACAGGAATCCAGCCCATTAACATGCTTTATTTGATTCACATTGCGTTAGTTTTTATTACTGTCTTTTATTTTCCTTTCCTTTTTTAAAAAATATATTTTATTGATTATACTATTACAGTTGTCCCATTTCCCCCCCTTTATTCCCCTCCGCCCTGCACACCCCCTCCCACCCACATTTCACCCCTTTAGTTCATGTCCATGGGTTATACATGTTAGTTCTTTGGCTTATACATTTCCTATACTATTCTTACCCTTCCCCTTTCTATTTTCTACCTACCATTTATGCTACTTATTCTCTGCACTTTTTCCCCCTCCCACTCCCCTGTTGCTAACCCTCCATGTGATCTCTATTTCTGTGGTTCCTGTTCTAGTTGTTTGCTTGGTTTGCTTTTGTTTTTGTTTTAGGTGTGGTTGTTAATAACTGAATTTGCTGTCATTTTAATGTTCATATTTTTATCTTCTTTTTCTTAAATAAATCCCTTTAACATTTCATATAATAAGGACTTGGTGATGATGAACTCCTTTAACTTGACCTTATCTGAGAAGCACTTTATCTGCCCTTCCATTCTAAATGAGAGCTTTGCTGGATAGAGCAATCTTGGATGTAGGTCCTTGCCTTTCACGGCTTGAAATACTTCTTTCCAGCCCCTTCTTGCCTGTAAGGTCTCTTTTGAGAAATCAGCTGACAGTCTGATGGGAACTCCTCTGTGGGTAATTGTCTCCTTTTCTCTTGCTGCTTCTAAGATTCTCTCCTTATCTTTAATCTTGGTTAATATAATTATGATGTGCCTTGGTGTGTTCCTCCTTGGGTCCAACTTCTTTGGGACTCTCTGAGCCTCCTGGACTTCCTGGAAGTCTATTTCCTTTGCCAGATTAGGGAAGTTCTCCATTATTTGTTCAAATAAGTTTCCAATTTGTTGCTCTTCCTCTTCTCCTTCTGGAACCCCTATAATTCGGATGTTGGAATGTTTAAAGATGTCCTGGATGTTCCTAAGCCTCTCCTCATTTTTTTGAATTCTTGTTTCTTCATTCTTTTCTGTTTGGTTGTTTCTTTCTTCTGATCCACAACATTGATTTGAGTTCCAGTTTCCTTCCTATCACTATTGGTTCCTTGTACATTTTTCTTTATTTCACTTAGCATAGCCTTCATTTTTTCATCTAATTTGCGACTAAATTCAACTAATTCTGTGAGCATCTTGATCACCAGTTCTTTGAACTGTGCATCTGATAGGTTGGCTATCTCTTGGTCGCTTAGTTGTATTTTTTCTGGAGCTTTGATCTGTTCTTTCATTTGGGCCTTCTCCCCCCCACCCCAGTGCACCTGTTACATAGTAACAGCTGAGCCTTAGGTGTTCACCAAGGCAGGGCAACTGATGTAGCTGTGCTGCGTTGCTTTGCGTTGTGACACTGTGAGGGAAAGGGGTCGAAGAGGGAACAGTGGTGCTTGCTCTGCTCTCTGACAGTTTTCAGTCATTTCCCCCAGTACCCACAATCAAATTGGGCCCTTCTGGTGCCAGTTCCTGGGTGGGTGGGCTTCTGTACGTTCCAATACCCTGTGGGTCTCTCCAACAAACTCTCCTGTGAGTCTGTGAGTTTCTCCCGCTGCTGCCTCAACCCCCACCGGTGTTTTCAATGAGTGGTTTGAGGCTTTATTACCCCATGCTGGGACCCCATGTTGCATGGTCTGTTTCGCTTCTCAGCTGTTCCTCCTGGTGTACCTGCACATGAATGTGGGACTACCGGTCCACCAGCTGCTGCCTTGCTGCGAGTCCTCTCCGCCAAGCTGCCTGTCTCCACCCCTCTTACTGGTCTGGGTGAATGTATGAATGTGTCTTCTTTAACTTCTTAGTTGTCTGACTTTAATACACTTTGATTTTCTGTCCATTTTGGTTGTTTTTTATTTTTAAATTTTTGGCGTCCCTCTTTTGATTGTGTGAGGAGGCACAATGTATCTACCTGTGCCTCCCTCTTCCTTTTTTTTTTTATCCCCCTTAGGCATTCCTTTTCTTCCCTCTTCTTTTAATCTAGATTTATTTATTTGTTTGTTTTATTATTTTTTTAGAGAGGCAGGAATGGAGACAAAAGAAGGAGAGAAACATTGATGTGTGAGTGAGACATTGATTGGTTGCCTCTCATCTGTGACCCAACCAGGGACTTGGCCTACAACTCAGGCGTGTGCCCTGACCGGGAATTAAACCAGCTACCTTTCGATGCACAGGCTGGTACTCAATCCACTAAACCATACCAGGCTGGCTGCTATATTTTTGTTATTGATTTTAGAGAGAAAGGAAGGGAGGGAGAAAGAAATATTGACTTGCTGTTCCACCCATCTATGCATTCACTGGTTGACTCCTATATGTGCCCTGATTGGGGTCGAACCTGCAACCTTGGCTCACTGGGACAGTGCTCCAGCCAGCTGACTGACCTGGCCAGGGCCACATAGTGTTAGTTTTTAAATATTACCTGTAAAATTGACAATTCTCTCTTAGGAATTGCCTATAAGAGCTCCGTCCTCTTTTGCCAGGTTGCATCATATCTAGTTGGCTGCAAATCTTGCAGGTGACCACTGCATGTCATCTGCATTGCTTTTATTTTCCAGCTTGCCATGTTTTCTTTGTGTTTGGCCTCTGTCATTCATTCATGTCATCTGCCCGTCCCCCATTTCCCTTCTTATCCCCAATGCACATGTGTGTAAGTCATTGGAGTGTATGACCCTCCCCTAAGACATTTTATGGTGGAAATCATAAAATGTGTGAACTCTATATGGTGGAAACTGGTTACCTGGAAATCATAAAATGTATGAACTCTATATGGTGGAAATCATAAAATGTATGAACTCTATATGGTGGAAACTTCATTTCATATAACTGAAAACCTGGAAAGGTTTTCATTTTTCTTGTTTTGCAAAGTTCTTTTTTATTTTTTAAGATTTTATTATTTCTTTTTTAGAAAGAGAGGGAAAGGGAGAGAAACATTGATCAGTTGTCTCTTGCTCACCCCCAACTGGGGATTTGGCCTGCAACCCAGACATGTGCACTGACTGGGAATCAAACCAGCAATGTTTCAGTTCGTAGGGTAGAGCTCAGTCCATCCAAGCCAGAGCAAGAAGTTCTTTTTTTTAATTGTCAGAGAAAGAGAAACATCAATTTATTGTTCTACTTACTTATGCATTCGTTGTTGTTTTTTTTCTTTATGTGCCCTGACTGGGGATTAAACCTGCAACCTTGATGTGTCAGGATGATACTGTAACCAATTGATCTACCTGGCCAGGGCCACAAAGGAGTTCTTAATAGTGTGTGTCTCTTGTTTCCTTCTTTCCCCCACCCCCCAGGATTGCAGTGTGTTACAGTGACTGAAACAACCCATATTTAAAGGTATATGTCTTTCGTTTCAGATAACTAAGAACTTGGTCAAAGGTTCTGCTGAGAAGAACAAGATGAAACTACAAAGAGTAAGACATTTTCCCTGATAAAGAAAATTAACCTGCTGTGCTTTTTACATTAACTATAAGCTGAATCCTTTGTGCTTCCCTCAGCCCAGTTTTTACTTCTCCCAGTTTATCCTGACCCTCACTGTGGCTCTTGCTTCATTTTATATAACTGGGTATCATAGATTGCATCATTTTTAGCTTTGCTAAAGCCTGTCTTTGCATGTAGCCTTTCCAAGCTATTATTATTATAGTAATATTTGTGTATCCAATTGTAGCTTAAAATTGTCTACACATGAACCTACTCCCTTTCCCTGCATGGCAACCTCCTACGAATAGAGTTTAATTAAGTTCCATTCCTTCCCTGGTGCTGTAGCATTTTTATGGCCCCTACAGAGATGGGTGATTACTACTTAGTGGTGCACTGCAGAGCTGTGGATTCTCTTATCTAGGGATCACCAAGTTTTGTACACAGCAGTGCATGCAAGATTTTTCTTACTACTGTGAAAAACAGAAGGCCAGTTTTTCTCCCTTCCTATGCCAGCTCATGGAAGGGGCACTGATAACAATTGGCTGTGGGTTCACCGGTGCTTCCTGTGCTGTCCACCTTTTGGCTGTCTTTGGTTTTTGTGGGTCTGATTTTGATGGCTTCTTTAGAGTGTATCTCATTCTCCCCTGCGATTTTAGAGATGGCCACACATGGGTGGAAGTGGAGACTAGACTCAAATATGGCTGAAGAGACCTGTTTTATCTAATTGACCCTTGCTTTCCAGAGCCTTCTGCCTTCTTAATGAGCAGTGGGGAGCTGTTAGTCTCATTTCTCGATCCAGATCAGACATTATCTTAAGTACTCTAAGTGTCAAGTGAAGATTCTGAGGATACTTGGCAAACATTCATACATCTCTAAATAACAGCCTCCATGGCTTTTACTAAAACAACCAAAGGGTTACCAGGGCAAAGGGTAGAATATTCTCTAGAGACAAGGCATAATCGGACACCCAGACCAAAAGGTGGAGTTGTCGGGCTCCTCACCTTGGGAAGACCATCTTTGGTGGTAAATGTAATGGTCCTTGAGAGTTACTCTGCGCTGTGTTAGAGGCTTACTGCCCTTCTGGTCACATGGATTCTGTAATAACTCAGTGCCCCAGGCCACATGCCAGTTCTTTGGAATCAGGGACTGATGTGCTGAAACAAGACATGACCATCTTAACAAATATCGAAGACACTAGCTGTTTTCTCCTTAGTTACACAAATTACTTTTCATCCTTTCTTCACACCCACCCTTCTTTTCAGATCCTAAGAAATGGTTTTAAAGATTTAAAACAATAATTTTTTTGCTTGTATTTTTTAGTGCATTCTCAGTTCCCTGCTGTTTTAAGTTTTTTTTTTTCCCAGCTGGTTTCCTGTCCTTGCCTCATCTAATCTTCCATTTTTAAAAGAAATAAAATAAACCCTGTCATCTGGTATGGTTTAGGGGAGGATTGAAACAAAAGAGCTTTTGGTTTAAAGGCATGAGGCAGCCTGGCTGGTGCAGCTCAATGGACTGAGTGCTGAACTGAGAACCAAACGGTGGCTAGTTCTATTCCCAGTCAGGGCATATGCCTGGGTGGCAGCCAGGTCCCCTGTAGAGGGCGCGTGAGAGGCATCCCCATATTGATGTTTCTCCCTATCTTTCGCCCTTTCTTCCCCTCTCTAAAAAATAAATAAAAATAAAATCTTAAAAAACAAAAAAAAAAAGACAGGGAGGCAAAACTGTGTTTATCTTTATTTTACCACAGATTTCTGATTAAATAAATGCCGTTCAAAAGAACAGTGGGCACCCAGCACAGGCAGCCCAGGGTACTTAATCATTTTTAAGTAAAAAGTTAACGCCGCTCCATGTGTAAAGAAGGTATTTTAAATGAATCTTATTTTAAATGGCCCACAAGTTCCTGTGACAATAGCTAATTCTCAAACAGAAGGAAATGTGATGGAAAAATCACTTCCGTGTAAACATTTTGACCATCGATCGGACTTCTAGAGCTGGTTCCTTCATTCTTTCCCTTTCTGCTTGAATTAATTGTCTCCATGATGCTGACCAGACCCTTCCCTGGAGGTCTGTCTGCAGGGGGCATAGCTGTCAAATTGTCTCTTGGCTGCAGGATAAGGAACGTTTGAGCAAGCAGCTGAAGTTACGGGCCAAAAAAGAGGAAAAAGAGAAGCAGAAAGAGGAGGCTAAACGGGTCAAAGAAGAAGCCAGAAAGAAGAGGGAGGAAGAGAAGGAGATGAAGGAGAAGGAGAGGCGTGAGAAAAGGGAGAAGGAAGAAAAGGAGAAGGCAGAGAAGCAGCGACTCAAGGAGGAGCGGCGCAAGGAGCGACAGGAGGCCCTGGAGTGAGTGTCGTACCCAGGGTGGTGTGAGCGGTCTGGGGCAAGGCCACTGCCTCCTTCCCTCTCTTTCTGTATCTTCCCCGAAGAAGGGGTAAAAGAAGCCAGAACCCTGGTGTACTCCCCCTTCTCCTCCTGCCTCTGTCTTCTGGGGACACCTGTGCAGACTCCTAACTGACTCGTGGGTTCTTGTCCGGGAACACAGGCTCTTTTTGTGTGTATCAGGCTCTGGTTGGCTGAAACCGAATTTCATGTCCCACAGGGCAAAGCTGGAGGAGAAGAGGAAAAAGGAAGAGGAGAAACGGTTGAGAGAAGAGGAAAAGGTAGACATCTTCCCAGAACATCCATGTTCTGGTTTGTTTGAGACCTCCATACGCTGGTCTGGTCCTAGAATTGTCACAAACAGGGTTTTTGCCTACTGCTGCCCAGTGTTCCCTAAGTCGTGGGAGGTCCATTGTCTCCACAGGGGCTGTCGTCTGTGTACATGTGTTCCTGTAGCTTGTTGTCATGCTGGCCTGTCACATGCCTGCTAGCTTGATGCCCCAGCCTTTCTGCTCACAAGAGCATCTCTGACACTCAAGATTATTTAGTACCCAGTTGAGAGATTGATGGGTTTTTAAAAAGTTTTAAAAATTAACATCAAAATAATGTTTCAACTTAAAAGTGTTGGGGTTTAGTTCTAGGGACCTTTGTGCATTGCGAACACACACAATTCCTGTTCATTTCCTCATCTTCTATTAAATTGCAGCGCATTAAAGCAGAAAAAGCCGAAATCACAAGATTCTTCCAGAAACCAAAGACTCCACAGGCCCCCAAGGTGAGCAGCAGCTTTCTTTGACCTTGCTTTTTGTTGCTGTTAGGCTCCTCCTTTGGAAAAACAAAAGGGTATCTTCTGATCAGCAGAAACTTCTGTTCCTGGTAGAGCCTAGAAGTTCTCGCTATGTCCTTGAAAAGGCAAAAAGTGGCCCATTTGCTAAAAGCCACGTGTTTAGAGGTTACTGTGTGAGGAGCTGTGTGGGAAGATGTGAGAAAATCTGGCCCTTATCCTTGGGACTTAACACACAAGTTGGGAAGCAAGATGAAGCATAAAACAAGAACCCAGAATTCCACTTCTCCAGTCTGGCACCCAGTCACCCCCTGAAGTCTCATCTGCTTGTGCAGACCCCAGATTCCCCCATTCCCTTCTCCCTGTGTACTCCAGAGGTAACCCATCTCCGCTGCAAGGGTTTCCTTCTAGGTATTTCTGTATTTAGGTCTCCTTGTATATTTGTGCAATTATATACATATAAATCAGGATTGATCTGAATTTATAATGTTACTGCTTTGTTTGCATCACTGTAACATGGATTCTTGCCAGGTCAACACTTAGGTCTATTTCATTCTTTGTTGCTGCATAATGCTTCATAATGTGGATAGTATCACTGTGTCCAGAGAACATTCTCCTATCTATCTCCCCACCAGTGGTGCCATGAATGTCACTGACACGCCTCTCTGCATAGGTGCCTTTCTTTTGGATGGCCCCCTGGAGGTGGGCTTGCTGCTAGGCCCAAGGGTATACATTTCAGTGAGATTGTAGTCATAATTGTCCTAGTGTCTTCCCAAAAGGACATGCTGGTGTATATTCCCCAAAACATGAAAATACAATCTTCCCTACCTGCCACCACCACTGGATGTGATAACTATATTTTTAAAAGCTTAACATAACAAATTTATTACCACACGGTTCTGCAGATCTGAAGTACAACAGTTTTCACTGGACTAAAGTCAAAGTTTTGTTTTGTTGTTTTTGTTATTTTTTCTTCAAGATTTTATTTATTTTTAGACAGAGGACAAGGGTGGGAGAGAAGGAGAGAAACATCAGTGTGTGGTTGCCTCTTGTGTGCCCCCTACTGGGGACCTGGCCTGCACCCCAGGCATGTGCCCTGACTAGGAATCGAACCAGCGACACTTTGGTTTTCAGGCCGGAGCTCAGTTAACTGAGCCACACCAGCCAGGGCCATAAAGTGAAAGTGTTTTAACTATAGCAGGGCTGTGTTTCTTGCTGGAGACTCCAGAGGAGAATCTGTCTCCTGGTCTTTTTCATCTTCTGAATGTGCATGCATTTCTTGGCATGTGGCCTCTTCCTCCATCTTCGAAGCCAGTAGCCCTGGGTCTCTCTGGTTGTTCTTCCATAGTCATATCTCTCTCTGTCAAATGTTCTTTTAACTTAGCCAACCTAATGGGTAAAAAATTGATATCCTTGTTTCACTTTACATTTTTCATGATGTCTAGTGTAGTTGAGCATGTTTTTTATTTTGGCTTTTTAAGAGAGAAGGGGATGGAGGGAGAAAGGGGGAGAAACGGCGATCATCCACCTCTCACACATCCCCAATCAAGGATACCTGGCCCGCAACCCAGGCATGTGTCCTAACCGGGAATTAAGCAGCAAACCTTCAGTTTGTGGGACAACCCACTTAGTCACATCAGTCAGGACCATTTGCCATGTTATTTCTGTACAGGATTGGCTTTCTAACCTGGTCTCTAGGAGTTATTTATATAGCCAGGATTTTCATCCTTGATGATATACATCACAAATACTTTCAGTCTGTTAACTTGCCCTTTTTTTAAAAAAAGATTTTATTTATTTACTTTTAGAGGGGGTGGGGGAGAAACATTGATTGGTCATCTCCCACACGCCCCCAACTGAGGACCTGGCCCACAACACAGGCATGTGCCCTGACTGGGAATTTAACTGGCTACCCTTCAGTTTGCAGGCCAGCGCTCAATCCACTGAGCCATGCCAGCCATGGCCTAAGTTTTGTTTTTTATGTCTAGTTCCTCAGCCTAACTGGAAATCTGTGTTCATAGTGTGGGGCATGGCCCTTTCCCATATGGGTGCTCAGTGTTCCAAGTATTGCTTGTTAGAACAATCAGCTGGTTCTTGGCCTTGGGTATATGTTGGCATCACCAAGGAGCGTTAAAGAACACTGGGGACTTCCGGTCAAGATAGTGACATAGGAAGACATGGCTCTCCTCCTTGCACAACCACATCAAAATTACAACTAAAATATAGAACAGTCATCACTCAGAACCATCAGAAATCGAGTTGAATGGAAGTCTGACAATTATAGAATTAAAAAGCCCACATCCATCCATACTGGTGGAGGGAGGGGTGCAGATGCAAAACAGGCTGGTCCCATACCAACGTGTGGTGGATAAAAATTTAGGAAGTATATCTCAGGAGCAAGGAGTCCCGGTCTCACACGAAGCCTCCACGCACCCAGTGTACAGCTACGGACCACGTCAGCACCACCACCACCCTACCCCTGCACAACTGGTCCTCCACAGAGGGCAGAGGGCGGTAGTCAGTGGTCACAGCCAATCCTTGCAGCTGATTGGCCTGGGTAAATCCCTCCAATTGACCTGCCAATAGCAGTCAAGGTTCCACTACAAGAAGAGGGTTTGCTTAGGGTCAGCCCACATGAGTGGTGTATAATGGGTACCCAGCTTGGGAAATAGGGGAGGCTGTGCCACTGGACCCTATACAACACCTACTACAGTAGGGCATACTACCAAGACACGGAGTCAGAGCACCTCTACCTAATACACAGAAACAAATGCAGGGAGGCTGCCAAAACAAGAAAAGGAAACATGGCCCAAATGAAAGAACAGATCAAAATTCCAGAAAAAGAGCAATCTATCAGTTGCAGAGTTCAAAACACTGGTTATAAGGATATTCAAGGAACTTAGTGAGGACCTCAGCAGCATAAAAATGATCAAGTCAGAAATGAAGGAAACACTCTTTTAAATAACAATTTATAGGGAAACAACAGTAGAATGATGAGGCCTAGAATCAAATCAATGATTTGGAACAAAAAAATTAAGATAGTATAAGCAGCCTCTGCAACAGCTTCAAGAGGTCCAACATTTGCATTGTAGAGGTACCAGAAGGAGAAGAGAAAGAGCAAGAAATTGGAGATCTATTGGAAAAAAATAAAAGAAAGCTTCCCTAATTTGGTGAATGAAATAGACGTGCAAGTCCAGGAAGCACAGAGTGTCCCAAAGAAGATGGATGCAAAGAGGCCCACACCCAGGCACATCATACTTAAAATGCCAAAGATTAAAGAGAGGCTTGAAAGCAGCAAGAGAAAAGAAATTAGTTACCTATAAGGGAGTTCCCATAAGCTGATTTCTCAAAAAAAAACTTTGCAGGCTAGAAGGGACTAGAAAGAAATATTCAAAGTCTTGAAAAACAGGGACCTACAGCCAAGATTGCTCTACTCAGCAAAGCTATCATTTAGAATTGAAGGGCAGATAGCTTCCCAAGACAAGAAAAAATTAAGGAGTTGATCATCACCAAACCATTATTATATGAAATGTTAAAGGGACTTATTTAAGAAGTAGATTAAAACTATGAAAATAAAATGGCAAAAATACATATCTATCAACAACTGGATCTAAAAAACAAACTAAGCAAACCATAACAGAGACTGAATCATGGATTTGGGGAGAGCCTTTTGATGGTTGCCAGATGGGAAGGTGGTGCAGGGATGGGTGAAGAGGTGAGGGGATTAAGAAATACAAATAGGTGGTTACAGAGTAGCCATGGGGGTGCAAAGTACAGTATAGGAAGTGGAGCAGCCAAAGAACTTTTATGCATGACCCATGGACATGAACAATGGTGAGGGGGCGCTGCTTAAGAGAGTGGGGGGGCTGGATGGGGGGTGGCAAAGGGAAAATCAGGACAACTGTATTAGCATAACCAATGGACTACAAAAAAGAAAACACTGGGGTCTGGGTCCCATCCTGTAGAACACCTTGGGCCTGGCGTGGGCAGCAGAGTTCCTGACAGCCCTTGCATTACCCTGTTGTGGGGCCACGAGGAGGGTTGCTGGCCTCAGCCGCTCTCCTTGCTGATATGAAAGGTTGGCTCTCTCATGTTGGACTTCATAGACATAGATCGTCCTCGCTTTCTATGCCCTCATATGCTGCCGGCTTTGGGGTCCACTGACACACACATGAACGATGCCGAAGGAGCCTGAGCAGGGAAATCAAACCTCCTAGAATTTATAGTGGGTGGTTCTTAGAACACAGACACCAGTGTTTCAGGGTCATGTCTGCCTTTAGTGTTGAAACTGACCCTATGTTGAAGGTCATCTTGTATCATAGAAGTGCATCTCTCGGTAAGCTAGTCACTCTCCAAGTCTTAGTTTCCTCACGTGACAACTCAGGTCTTCATTGTCTTCTTTTGTTCTTTATTTTTAAAGGAAAGTCAGATTTATTGAGGTATAATTTACAGCAATTCGCCACTGAATGAGTTTCGGCAATGTATGAGGCCACACAGCAACTGTGTGATCAAGATCTGCAGTGTTTCCATCACTCCTGATGGCTCCCTTGTAGCTAGTTCCCTCCTTCCCTCACCAGCCTGTGGCCATCACTGCTCTGTCCCTATAGTTTCACCTGTTCCAAAAACCTGTATTAATGTCATCGCATGGCATCTGTCCTTTGACTTACCCACCTGGATGCCTCTGCTGAGTGGCATCCATCACCCAGGTGTGCCATCACATCTTATCTCCATTTCAGACCCTGGCTGGCTCCTGCGGGAAGTTTGCCCCTTTTGAAATTAAAGAGAACATGGTCCTCGCCCCTCGTTGTCGGATTGCCTTTGACCAAGACCTCTGTGATCAGTTAGACCAGCTCCTGCAGCAGCAAAGCGACAACTTCTCCTTCCTGAAAGATCTAAAAGGCCGGCAGCCCCTCAGGTCTGGACCCACTGTGGTTTCTAACCAGAATGCAGAGTTTTTAAACAGGTTAGTGTCCTGGAGACTGTCCTTTGCCTGTTGGAGAAGTCAGAGTGCAGTGGGCCTAACTACAGATTCTGGTCCGCTGCTGACCCACTGTGGCCTTGGGCCAGTCATCTCCCTCCCATGTCTCCAGCCCTCAGTTCAGAGTTTAGTCTGACCTCTCTTTGGCTTCCTGTGAGCCTCTGAAATCTCTGAGGTGTGCTCTGGGAGTGCAGGCGGCCTGTTCAGCATCCCAGTCTCTCTTGGGAGGGATCCATTTCCAATGCTGGCCTCCCTGGAGGGGTGCTCCCTGCTCTTGGCCAATGGACTTTTTCACCATGACCTGGCTCACAGGCATGCCATGGGGCAGCAGCATGGCAGCACTCTGGTTTCCCCTCCTTGTGTTGTGTCTCTGGAGTGAATGTCCTTAGCCTTCTTCAGGGTCAGGGGGTGTTGCTGCTTAATGGTTACCTGCCCTTGTAGACTGTTGGTGGCCTGCTTCCTTGGGAAGACCAGGTGATCGTGTCGCTGGGGAGGCATGTGACTGAGCGCAGTGTCTTACCCTTCAGTGATGTGGTGATCGTGGAGAGCAGCAAAGTAGATGGCGTTCCTGAAAGGAAGAAGTTTGGCAGGATGAAGCTCTTACAGTTTTCTGAGAATCACCGACCAGCATATTGGGGGACGTGGAATAAGAGGACGACGGTCATCCATCCAAGGGACCCCTGGGCCCAAGACAGGGTGAGCTTGCAAGCCAAAGTGCCAGTGGTCTGGGCACACCTATGTTTCAGTTTTCCCTTCTCAGTTTGTCTTTGTTTACACTCGTCTCTCTCATTCCGTAAGTATTCTAGCTTCTCTGCTCTGCCATTTCCTCCCCACCCTGAGAGATGGCAGTGACGCACTGCGTGTCTGTTTTCTCAGAAGCTCCTGGACTATGAGGTAGACAGCGATGAAGAGTGGGAAGAGGAGGAGCCAGGAGAGTCTCTCTCTCACAGTGAAGGGGTGAGTACGGACCTGGAATGATCCCAGCTTCTCCCAAAGGACCGCAGCAGCCCTGGGCTGGATTCACTCACGCAGCTTCTCTGTCATCTACAGAGTTGTCTGAAAATGTCAGCCAGCGACTCACATCTGGGTTTCCAGCTTCTCTTGGAATACCTTATTTGGCAACACTAATCTGCCTGGCAGTAGTGGGTTGTCACCTAGCACAGTCGCCCCTTCTAGATGGGGCACACCCACTCTGGTTCACCCAGGTCTCCACCACTCCCTCTTGATTTACTGGGGGACTTCAGTCCTTGGTGTGTTGCCTGGCCCTCGTCCCCCACTGCAGTACAATGGAATTAGTTCATGAGGTTTTGGTTAATCAATTCTTGTATGTGCCTTGACTGGGGTTTGAACCTGAAATCTTGGTATATCAGGACAGCACTCTAACCAACTGAGCTACCTAGCCAGGCCCACAGATTTAAAGATTTTTTTTAACCTCTTTTTGTTTTTTAAAGATTGTATTTATTTTGGTGGAGGGGGGAGAGGGAGAGAAACATTGATGCCTCTCATGTGCCCCCAACTGGGACCTGTCCTACAACCCAGGCATGTGCCCTGACTGGGAATCAAACCAGCGACCCTTTGGTTTGCAGGCTGGCAGTCATTCCACTGAGCCACACCTGCCAGGGCTACAAATTTAAATTTTTAATGAAGCATGTATTGTTTCTACATGTGAACATACTTTTTTTTTTTTTTTAAGGATGATGATGATGAAGTAGGAGATGACGAAGATGAGGATGATGGTTTTTTTGTGCCCCATGGGTACCTGTCTGAGGATGAGGGAGTAACTGAGGTGAGTGGGTGCATGGGGAGGCGGCTGGTCAAAGAGGGGCTCAATCTGGAGCCAGAACTTGGTGCTAACCTGCTAACCTGGGGACAGTGCCGATGGGTCCCAGCCTACCCACAGCTGATCCCACATGTATCTTGCTCCTTGTAGATCTGAAGCTGATCCCCCACAGGTGGTCATCTGTGGGAATTCTGGACCCTGTGCTGGGGCTTGTCTGGGAAGTGGGAGAGAATTCCCAGTGATGGGAGGGATTGAGAAGAAACCCCAGACAAGGATTGACTGTGGTTCGTGGGTCAGCTTGACAAACATTTTTTTTTTAACATGTGTTTAGCTAAAGTGTAAGTAACGTACAGAACATTCACATTTTAATTATTCAGTTTGATGGGTTTTAATAATTGGCAACATCACCACCTGAAATAAAATATAGAACTTTCCATCTCTCCAGAGGGTTCCTTCAATTCCCCTTCAAGTTTAGCCCACCACCACCACCATCTTCTAAATATTGCCACATGGTTGAACTTTGGCATAAGCCATTTTTAGGGCTCCAAAGGACTATCAACTGTGGTGTTGGGGTAGTGGTGAAACAGTGACAGGTGTGGTAAACTGTAGAATGACTTTGCCTCAAAGTCAGACTTAATGGGGATGAGTCCTATATACATTTCTGACCAATGAGGCAGGCTGGTGTCTTGTTGGGCCCACAAGCATCTCTTAGTGGTATCATTTGTTGTGGGAGAGGCCCGGCCCTGTGGCTGTACTGGGCGTTGAGTTCTACAGCTCCTGGGGTCACATGTTAACCTGAAAATCAAGAGTGGAATTTGGCGGCCTCTTGTATACCTGTGACTCATTGTCACAGCCAGACCGGATAGATGCATCTAAAGCACCAGGAGTGCCAATTACCATTCAGTCTAGAAAAGCTTTCTGCACGTTTCATTTCCTATAATATTAGAGAAGGGACAAGTAGGACGTGGTGGGAACCATGAAGGTGCTGTTTCTGCCTTGGCCCTGACTTTTCGAATAACTGCCCCCAAAAGCTCTCTGCTTCACGGTCCCCAAGGCTGGGACTGCAGTGCAGTGCCTGAAGTGGAGAGGAGTGGGGACCCTGAGTAAGCGTCTGCTCTCTCACCTGCAAGGAATGTGCCGACCCCGAGAACCACAAGGTCCGCCAGAAGCTGAAGGCCAAGGAGTGGGATGAGTTTTTAGCCAAGGGAAAGCGGTTCCGCGTGCTCCAGCCCGTGAAGATTGGCTGCATCTGGGCGGCAGACAAGGATGACAGCGCCGACCTGAAGGTGCTAGAGCAGTTCACGGCGTGCCTTCTAGAGACAGTTCCCTCCGAGGAGGAGCAGACGCCCAAGGCCTCCAAGAGAGAGAAGAGGGACCAGCACAGTGAGTGCTGGCTTGGGGCAGGGGCAGAAGGGGATCAGGCTCCCACCTGCTCCGAGGCCCAGGTTGGTCCAGGGCCAAGGGCAGACGTCTTAGGCGAGTGGATTAATAATTTAAAAGTTCTTTCAGTAAATTACAAAGGCCAGCACTTGCTGAACACATCTGTTTCTTCTCTGATATTCACAGTAGCAGTACAAGGTAGCTAGTTTAATCAGCCCATTTTACCAACAGGGAGGGACACAGGTCCAGAGTGCTTGGCCCAGGGTCACTCATATCTCTCACCTCTGTGCCTCCTCACTCTTCAGAACTGGGGAGGACCGGTGCCTCAGAATGAGAGCACGATGACCGTGACCGAGGAAACACAGGTGCATAAAGTCAGACATGATAATTTCATCTGAATGAATCTGCCTTGTGAGGTTTGGGCTTCCCAGAATCTCTTCCGGAGCAAGTCTTTGTGTCTTAAATGTACCCTTAAAAGGCCACCTGAAGCTGATCATGTCCCTCAATTTTGGTGACAGGTTCAGGTACCATGTGCAGTGTTTATTGTGTTTCTCCCCGTGTCTGACACCCACCTGTATCCCCACCTCTCCCCACCAGTCTTGGCCCAGTTGCTTCCGCTGCTGCACGGGAACGTGAATGGAAGCAAAGTCATCATCCGGGAATTCCAAGAGTGTTGCCGCCAAGGACTGCTCAGCAAGGACACCAACAGTCCTGAGAACAGCTCCGCCAGCCCTCCGAGCCCTGGCTCTTCCCGCCCACAGACCCCCACCACCAGTGAGGACAACACTGTCCCCTCCAAGGCCAGGCTCAAGCGGATTATTTCTGAGAACTCAGTGTATGAGAAGAGGCCCGATTTCAGGATGTGTTGGTACGTCCACCCACAGGTGCTGAAGAGCTTTGATCAGGAGCACCTGCCTGTACCGTGCCAGTGGAATTATGTCACCATGGTGCCCTCGGCCACCAGGGAGGACAGTGGCACTGTCCCGGCTGCAGGGCCCAGCCAGGGGACACCCGTCTCGCTGAAGAGGAAGTCAGCGGGCAGCATGTGCATCACTCAGTTCATGAAGAAGCGCAGGCACGACGGGCAGGTGAGCAACGGGGGCTGGGGGGGCTGGGTGGTCAGGGAAGCCCCCAACGTCACTTTTTTATTTCTAATAAAGCTTGTTTTTTAGAGCAGTTTTAGATTCACAGCACAACTGAGGCAACAAACTTGTCCGAAATTAAGGGGAGGGTACAGGGATTTCCCATACTACCCACCCCACAATACATACGCAGCCCTCCCACCGTCGACGTCCCCCGCAGAGCTGTTTGCTTTTTAAGAGTTGAGGAACTCACGTTTGACACGTCATTATCATCCGAGGTCCATGGCTGGCATTAGGGTTCACTGTTGGTGTCCGTTTCATGGGTTTGGACAGATGTGTGATGATGTGTATCCCTCGTTACGGTATCACACAGAATCATTTCATGGCCCTAAAAATCCTCTGTCTTGCCTATTCCATCCTCCATCCTAACCCTTAGCAACTGCTGATCCTTTTGCCATCTCTGTAGTTTTGTCTTTTTTAGAATGTCACATCACGGGAATCATACAGTATGTGGGCTTTTCAGATTGGCTCTTTTACTTAGGTATGTGCCTTTCTGGGTCCTTTATGTTGTCTTTTCATGGCTCAATGGTTCCTCAATTTAGGGTCCTCACTTTGGGCCAGCCACACATTTTGATGAAGGCATGGTAGGAGCTAAGTCTTCTGCTCATGTCCAGAGCCCTTTTCCAGAGAGTGGTGCTGCTCTGGGAGCTGTGCTCTGAAGGCTGTAGCCGCGGTGTTGGAGGAGGAGAGTTGGTGTACACCCCCTTCACTCCCCGCTCTGGCCCCCCTGCTCCTCTGACATGAGTTACTATGCAGCTTAGAAAATAAAGTGATCATCAGGGTGAGGAGGCAAGAGAAATTAAATTGCTCTTGGAATGATGTCTGTCCGTCATAAACCTTCAACTGTCACAGCAAGTGGGTCCATCAGAACATCCGAATGTCAACTGCCACTCTCCAGAACCCTGGCCAGGTGCCTTGTGTGCACAGCTCTGCCTGCCTATGGATTCAGCTTGGTGATGTGGGGAGCCCACTGGGTCAGGAGACAGGGGCCCCAGA
Organism: Phyllostomus hastatus; assembly: GCF_019186645.2. NCBI lineage: Eukaryota > Metazoa > Chordata > Mammalia > Chiroptera > Phyllostomidae > Phyllostomus > Phyllostomus hastatus. The sequence goes on along the minus strand of NW_025333640.1, from coordinate 2,276,211 downwards.
CCCACAAACACTTCTCTCCCTGGACCTCAGCCCGTAGTGATGAGTATCATTAGATCTATCAGGTGTTTGAGCCACACAGAACCTTTAACGGTCGATCTTAGTGTTACCCAAACAGTCTTAGGAGGGACTCGTGTGGCTGCTCTGGTTGAAACCATCTGGGGGTTCCTCATTTGAAAATGGTTGGTGCTGGAAGACACTCTTCATGTGAGCTCACAAGCAGCCTTCAAAGGCCTTTGCCCTGTCAGCCCTCCCTCAGACACCTCTGTGCCGTTGTCTGCTGCTTTGGTGTGGTGTGGAATCCTGCACGGTCTTGTGTGGGAGCACAGCCATATCCCTGAGCTCCACTTCCCTTGTGATCATTTTCATTCACGTTTATAACCCATGTTGCCCTATGTAGCAAGTGGTTGTTTTGCCCTATTACCAGGCACTGTCCCAGGCACTTTATGTGAATGCCTGCATTTCTGGTGGTAAGAAGCTTTATCCTGTAATTGAGACCTCCAGGAATTAATTAAGCCAGGATGTGCCCTCCCAGGTGAGAGGTAGATATGGGAGGAAGGTATGCCTGGGGATCAGTGGAGCAGATCGTGTCACCCAATGATACAGTCAGTGCGGACTCAGCTCCTTGCTGCAAAAGCAGTCCACAAGAAGGGGGTTAAATCCTTAAGAGATCTGGGCATGCTGGCCCCCACAACTCTGATTCAGTAAGGTGGTAGGGGGCTAAAGTCTGCATTTCAAAGCCCCTTCTCAGGGAGTCCTATGGGAAGGGTCCAGGACCATTGCATGGGCCAGCACAGTGGGTACCGGCTCTTTGGATGTTCTGGGAGCGGTTCTGTGGGCAGTCAGACTCACCCCTACTCCTTGGAGCACTCAAGCTACAACACCCTGCTTGACAGCACTAGATCCCCAGAACTATGTTTGGCCTCAGATAATAGGCCCTTATGTTGTGGGAATTTGTCTGCAGCAACAAGTCCTGAGCTTGTGTAACTTCCTAGTCCAGTAGCTGAGTCCTCCTCTCTCCCGCTCCCTCCTTCCTTAGTGTGTGGCCTGCCAGCAGGAGGAGGGTGGCTGAACCCTCCCTGGGGAGACAGCCCATTTAGCTGGAAAGGGACACCCACCGCAGCCGACTTCCACCTGTATCTGTCTGGCCAAAACACCTAGGCACAGCCACTGCGGGTTGCAAGAGAGGCTGGGAAATAAGACCTGACCACCCTCCTCCCCCAATAAAACTCCAGTTCTGTCTTGGGCAGGGGGCTGCATGAGCAGGGCCTGCCAGCACACTGCACCTACCCAAAGTGGAGGGCAGGCATAACTTTCTAGAAGGGAGGACTGGAGGAGCATGTGGAACACCTCCTCCTACGTTTTGGTAAAGCTGCTAACTACTGTTTCTGCACCATTGGAAGTAGTCGGACCTAAACTATGAATGTGTGTGAATGTTTTTAAATCTTTATTTAGATTTAAGTTATCATGAACCCTGGGGTCACAAGTATTACCGGAAGAGTGAGCACTTGTGGATGGTTGAGACGCCAGCCAACTCTGCCACCAAATGTCTGTGGCACCAAAGTGACTCAGATCTGGGCCTTGGTTTTATTTTAATATGGGGAGAGGTTCTGCTTCTCCTTTTCAGTCAAATATATTCTGTTATCAAAGCAAAACTAAGACAAGTGTTACACTGCCATAGTTCTTAACAATTGCTGAACGTCTCCCTAACCCCTGCCTGTTCCACATGCCCCCCCTTTCCATCTCTGCATCTGCTGCATGCAACAGCGACAGTGGGGTGCGGAGCTTTCCCCTCACACTAAGCTGCTGGCCACTCAGCACAGCGCACTCAGTGTCACCCAAAATCCCACTGTAGAATAGTAACCTGTCCTGTGTGTGCGGGGTTATGATGGTGCGTCCCCTAAACTTATGTTTCTTGTTTGGAGGGTCCCATGACCAGGAAAGGCTATGAAATGTCTGTTCCTTTTGTTTAACAGATCCAAACAAACACTCCCAACAATGCATAGTTGAGAGCCGAACTGTCTGCTATTCTCAGTCAGCCAGTTCTTTAGAACAGGTTGTTAGACATTGCCCCCAGCATCTTACTGTGGCAGCTCCTGCTTTTGCTCTGGGGGCTGTTCCTGTCTCAGCGGTCCTCCAGCCGCCAGGGAGTCTGGCTGTGGAGCATACACACCAGGAACTGATGCTGCTGCAAACTCGAGCCCGGTCTGCCATCCAGGCCGGGAACCGCATGTGCAAATCTTGCTGCTCTGTCATCCCTTTTCCAGGCAAACAGAGGCTTTTGTAGCAGAGGAATTTTGAAGTGTTTTGAGAAGTAGCCCCTCTGTTGAAATCTGATCCTACCTCCTCTGCTGGTTCCCTTTGTTTGTTTACAGGAGGAGTAAATGTGTGTAGGTGGTTGATGTTTAAAATCGGTCCTGCTACCTTCCATCTTGCCCTTCTGTCTCCTCTGCTGAACGCCAGTGAAAACAGCCCAGGAACCTTGTTGGAAGTTCTAGCCCCGCTCTCCCACTGTCCTGACTTCCGTCTGGTTAATCGGATGGTGTACCGCACAGGCCAAACTGGTTCAAGCACAAATTGAGAGTTGTCAGGTCTCAGACAGAAGGGACAGAGAAAGCACTGACCAACTGAGCTCTCAGCCATTGATTTCAAATAATAAATGTAGAGAAAGCCTGTGCCTTATCAATTTTCCTTTCAAACTAAACCAGAAACCCAGACTTTTAATTCAAAGCAGTTCACAAATTATATTTTATTAAGGTAAATACGATGGTGGTAGTTTTCAGAGCTTCATTGGAGGGACCTTCCCACAGTTTCCTTTGGTCACTGGCTATCAAATGGATTCCTTCAGTGTGTTGCTGAAACAGGTAGAGGGGTCAGGCAAGTGGGCACCTGTAGCAGGAGGGGTCACATACTGGTCTGCCCCGAAGTGCCTGTACTGACAGCCCATGCCCCCCTGTCTATTCAGATAGGAGCTGGGGACCTGGATGGCTTCCAGGCAGACACAGAGGAAGAGGAGGAAGAGGATGGCGACTGTGTAATGATGGACATCTCAGATGTTGCTGGTGAGAACGGCCCCAGACCCTCCTCCCATAGGCTGGCAGCTGTGGGGAAGACACCCGCCCCCCACCCCCACCCCCACCCCCGCGACTTTTTACCTGGCTCACTTGCACATAATGTACAGAAAGGCACTGGGTGGGCTGGTCTAATGGTGGGGCTAGGCAGTTGAGTCCAGTCAAGATCTGGAGGGTCTGACTTTGTTCCCTAAGTTACTTTTAAGAAACCAAAGAATTGAAGGTTGATTGCCACCAAGGTGAAGGGTGGATGGGAGGTGTCAGAGAGAGAGCTGGCAAGGTGGAGGCTTGGCACCAGCGAGTTACCTCTAAACTGAGCTTCTGCAGGGAAAAGGAGGGCAGCAGTGATGCCGGCTCAGGGAGCTTGATGTCCGGTGATCCTTGACAGAGCCATTCGGCCTGGGTGCCCTGGTTTCCTCACCTTGGGCATGGAACTTCAGGCCAAGATTTGGCTCTTCCTCTCTGAGCTGAAGAGTGACAGGATCTGGCTGGAGGGGGTGAGGGACTACATCTGTCTAGAAGGTGGGAAGGGGCCTGGGGCTACAGCCATGCTCCTTCTCTGACCACAGTTGGATGGGGTAGGTGGGCGCATCTTACCCCAAGAAGGCCCTCAGAGCTGTTTCAGGCTCTAGGGACACAGGTACAGCCGGCTGAAGCCCCTGCCTGTCTTGCCTTGCAGAAGAGGTCCAGGACCCATGTGGAACCATTCCTGGAGCTGGAAGGCCTGAGGGAGTGGACACCAGTGACAGCCCCGCGCCCTCCAGCTCACTTGGCCCCTCCTGAGCACCCCAGTTGGCCCCTGTGTGTATGTAGAATGGTTAGGGTTTTCTCAGATGCTTCTCAGATACTTGAAAGTCCTACGATTCCTGTGTAAAGAGCACTTTGTCCTGCTTTGCATACCCATCCCCCACTAAGGGATGGAAAGTATATAGGATGCTTGGTTCATTCTTTTTGATATTTGTAAAAACTTTTCCCCCAAAGTTGCGTATTATTCTGCCCTTTAATAAAGCATTATCGCAATATGTTGGCCTGTACAGGGAAGCCTAATCTTGCCCTGAGGACCCTGAGCAGGCACTATGATGAAATGCTTATAAATGAATTGGAGCCCTGCTGGTGCAGCTTAGCACTGGGACCTGACATGAACATGTATAAACTTACTGTCTAGTCCTGACTTGGTGTCTGTCATCTTTTCAACCCATTGTTTCTGTGAGTGGGTGTGTGCCTTCACCCGTGGCTTGAGTTCATGCCCTGTGCTGTGCTACCAGGTGTTCACTCCTTACACCCCACGTACGGTGCTGTGGCATGTCTTAAGCTTTCCACTCCGCAAAAGCACTGTCCCATCTCTGTTGTGAAATCTCCCACCTCCCCAGTGACCTAGTTCAGGGTGGGGCTTCTCAGCAGGTAGGTACTCCTACCCATCCATCCCTCCTGCCCCTTGGGAGGGGAATAGGACCTACTCTGGGCCTCTGAGTGTTGGCTTCCAGATGGACTTCTGGGTCAGGCACAACACAGCAGAATGTTGGAACTGGGTGGAACCAGCTGAAGATGCCAGAGCCCTGGTCCCTGAGACCCGAGAACAGCGCCACACTGGGGCAGTGATAGCCCCACTGAGGTGTCTGTGGAAGGCCTCAGGGAGCTGAGATCTTGGCAGAGTTCACAGACTTCATCCAACCTGAACTCCTGTCCTGCTAACACCACACGTTGTTTTGTTCCTGCTGTCCCCAAGGGAGAAGGCATATCAGCATGCAAAACAGTTTACGTCAGCTGGATACAGCCAGATGGGGCAACCCGACCAGTTGCTGTGTGGCCGGCCAAGACTCCATGTGTTCCATTACCACCGTACCCTGATCCTCCCTCAGAGGCCCTGTATGGGTGGGCCTGAGGAACACCCAGTTGCAGAGCGAGCCCCAGCCAGGACCTCCTACTGGAGGCAGGGTGCCAGTGAATACAGGTGTGTGTACAGGACAGCAGCCCATGTGTTATTCCTGTAGATACAGCTACCTGTCAAGACCCCTTAGGCCTGTTTTAGTTGGGTGTCTTGACAACTTGCAGTTGGGGACAGGGAGGAGATGTAGGACCTAAGTGACAGGTCAAGGCTGTGCTGGGTTCCCAAGATATGGCAGCAAAGGAGACAGGCCTGGGTCCAACAGATGCTGGTGGCCCAAGTGTGAAATGGGGCTTGCATGGGGGCAAGTTGCATGGCAGGGTTACAAGGGATTTTTGCTTTAAAAATCAATTGCATTTGGCTCTAACCAGTATGGTTCAGTTGGTTGGGTGTCGTTCTACAAATCAAAAGGTCACCAGTTTGGTTCCTGGTCAGGGCACATGCTTTGGTTTGCAGGTTTGGTCCCCAGAAGGGGGACATGTGCACGAGGCAAAGGAATGACATTTCCTTCCCTTCTTCCCTTTCCCCCTCTCTAAAAACAGATTAAAAAAATTTAATTGTATTTGAGGTCTTGAAGCTTCAAGTCTTTCCGTTACCCAGCTGGCAGTGGTCAGGACCAGCCACCAGGCCTCTGCAGGAGTGTCTACAAACCACAGCTAGCAACCTGCTGGGGGTGAGAGGGAGGGGATGATCCGGGTCAGTGGTTGAGGGGGCATCTCCCAGCCTGGGTGTGACCAGGGATGAGTACCTTTGATGCTCCAGGTCTTGCTTTCCCTTAGTCCCTGTGGCTGTAATATATCACTATATCACTAAAAACGATGGCTTAAAACACACACCTGTTCTTACCGTTCTGGGTATCATATCTGACTAACATGGGTCTCACTACTTTAAAATACAGGTATGGGCAGGGCTGGGTCCTTCTGGAAGCTCCGGGGAGAATCCATTTCCTGCCTTTTCAGGCTTCTAGCAGCCACGGCATTCCTTGGCTCCTGGATCCTTCCTCCAAATTTGAAACCCGCAGCACAGTCTCTTCCATTTCTTCTGCCTCCTCCTCCCACGTATAAGAACACCTGGGATGATGCTGGGCCCGTCTGGAAAACCCAGGACCATCTCCCATCTGAAGGTCTTCAGTCACACACGAATTTCCTCGTCACTTTCCTCTTCTGTGGACGTTCTCAGTTCCAGGGGTGAGGATGTGAACATCTATGGAAACTAGTTCTGCAGGGCCCAGGGCCCAGGGCCCCTGGGGCGCCTTCCCTCGGGAAGGTGGGCTTGTCCACTGGGTGACAGCTACTGACCTGCCCTGCGACACACAGCCAGAACTCACCACCAGGAGTCTAGTCAAAGAGCCTATTTATTTCAGTTCAGAATTTAGAGTTACAGAATTCTGGCTTGACAGGCCCAGCATCTCCACCCTATGCCACTGTCACCAACAGTCCCACAGGGCAGCCTCAGGGCCAGCCGTGGGGCCTGGGCCCGTGCTGCAGGCCCACTCTCATGCCCAGGGAGGCGTTCACATCTGTCATGCCTAGGGTTCCATTAATCATGTTATTAGCAGCTGGATAAGGCTTAGAGCCAGCACTACCAAGGACAGCACAGCAGCTGTCTCCTGAAAGCCCTCTGAGTGGCAATCACAGGCCAACCAGTGGCCTCCCCTGCCTGTGGGCTGGGCAGACAGTCCCAGAAGAGGCTGGGAGGCCCTGAGTGGAGGGGGAGCAGGGACATGAGCAGTGGTGGAGGAAGCAGGAGAGCATGACACAGACCCATGGGGGCTGAAGCCAACCCTGCTTTTATTTCACGGGAGCTTCTCGATGACCATCAGGAGCTCGGGTTTCAGGATAGATGAGTCTGGCTCAGCCCCCGCAGCCTTGATGTCCTCTAGCACTGCCGAGTCCCACGAGAAGGTCAGGAGGGCCGAGGGCACCTGTGGTGGGGCAAGAAGCCTCAGCCTTGTTCTGGCATTTACGTGACAAAGTTCACATCTTCACATTCAAATCTTTGTGTTGGAGCCAGGGCCACGCCCTCCCAAGACTGTTCCCACTGGTGACAACAGTGACAGCAGTCACTCAGTAAGCCCATTCCCGAAGCAGTGGCCCCTCCTACCAAGGACCTGGGTTCAGGGACACCTCCTGGCCTGCTGAGGCTGACCACTGCTGGGCAGCACTCAGGACCTCCGAGCCAGGCCTCCTTCCTCCCTGGTCTCCCTGCATCAGGGTATGGCTGCCCTCCTCCAACTTCCTCCCCAGTAAATCCTCTCCTTTCCAATCTCCTCTGGGCTCTGCTCCTCAGAAAATAACATACTTGACAATTTTTCCATTTTAAGGGTGGGAAACTGAGGCACCGAGAAGTTATGCAGGTCACGTTGTGAATAAACAGGTAGAACTAAAACCCAGGGAGCCTGGCCCTGGGACCCCTTCTCCTAGGACCACCCTATACTAAGAAGCACTGCCCTTTCAGGGCATGTGTGGCAGATTCAGCCAGAATCCAGATCCAGCATGCGGCAACTTGTCACTCACCAGCCCGCACTCATTGAAGGGCAAGTTCTCATCCTCTGACAACTTCTGCCCACCCAAGGCCAGCAGCTCAAAGGGCAACCAGTCGCTCTGCAAGGCCTCCCGAACAAAGCTATAGAGTGCTGCCACCCGCTCCCGGGCGTAGAAGGTCCCTGGAGGGGGGTGGAACAGTCGGAGTGAGGCTGGACATCATGGGAACCCTCCCCAGGGCCCACCCAGCCCAGACAAGTGGAGGTGAGCCCAGAGGAGCTCAGAGAAGCTCAGATCACAGACCCTGCTGGAGGCAGAGCAAACCCACAGCCCAGCCAATCAGCACAGACACCAACCACCTCCCGGGCCTTGCCCAGCCCCTTCCCTGCACGACCCTGGCTAGCAGGCAGCACACACCCTGGAGGAGGCAGCCGTCAGGGAGGCGAACTCGCAGCAGTGTGTAAGTGTACTTGCGCATCTCCCTCTGCTCCTCCTTCTCCCTCATGGCCTTGGTCCGCAGCATGCTCAGCCGCTCCACCGCCTCAGACTTGAGCCTCTGTTCCCGCTTGACCTCCTCAGCCGTGAGATTGAAAAAATCAGAAGGCAGGTCAAACTGAGAGGCCAGGGGTGAGGGCCGGAAGACACGTCGCTGGCGGGCCAACGTGGCCCGCACAGGCTCCGCACACAGCAGCTGCTCCTTGTGCGTCTCCAGGCTCTGGGGCTGGGCCAGGGCGGCCTCACTCAGCACGTAGAACTCTTCAGGGCCCTCTGGGGGACACAAGATGTCCCTGTGCCACAGCAAGAAAACCCCCGAGCCAGGCCCCTCCCCTTCCCACCTCCCAACTCAGCCAAGGCTTTTCTCTCCCCAGCTTACCCTGATCTGGAACTGGCAACAATGCCTTCTGGAAGCCAATGGCCTCAAAAAACTCGTGGGTCCCTTCCAGGCAGTTAATGCGCTCCTGGGAATAGAGCTTAAGTCATGCAGGGCCCTTGGGCCTCCTCGAGCCCCACCAACCTCACTGCCCAGTGGGTCCCATCAGGCCCAGCACCCCCTCTTTTTGAGGGGCTGGCCCCTGGGGAGGACAAGCCCCCCTTCCCTGCCTCTGAAGCTGCCTAAAGAAAGGCTCCAAGGTTTCCAGTAGCTGCTCACAGAGGGACCCCAGAGGCCAATAACCAGGGTGAAGAGGAGCTCAAGAGCCAAAGAACAGCACGGGGGTCTTCAAAATGGGGGGAGGGCTGCGTATGATGCTGTAGGGGAGAGTGGGTGCCCTGCCAACAGCACAAGTAACATGGACCAGGGTGGCGGGACCACTTGATTTCTCCACAGAAGTCAGAAGTCTATGTAAGAAATCCCCCCAGCTGACATGATCCCAACTAGTTCAAATTAAGGTCAAAACATGCCAGCAGTGTTCATAAAGCCCCTCTCCACCTGCAACCCTGGAGAAGCCCTCCCAGGGCCCCACCACCAGACGAGGCCCAGTGTGATCGCTGGCCCAGCCATGCTGGCTGCACCGGCTGGAAGTCACTCAACAGAGCCCTCACCTGGAACACCTTGTTCTGCAGTTTGATCTTCCGGTACTTCTCCTCCTCAGGGTGCAGGTGGATATTGTCCAGGTACCTGAGGCAGAATTTGGGAACAAGGACAGGCCTGGGTTGGGTGACTGGCTGCTCTGCACCTTCCATCCCCAGGTGAACAGCAGCTCAGAGCTACACCTAGGCTCGTGGTTAAGAGGGGGAGCAGGTGCCATCACACCTCGGACCCGTTGCCAACAGCCTGGGCCACCTGGAGCCCACTGCTGCAACTGCTCCTGGGTCCTGCCTCCCCTGGAGGGCACCAATGGACCACAGTGTGGGGGCAAGTGGACAGAGCCAGAACGGGCCTCCAGTGCCAATGATCACCAGTGTTTGCTTGGGAGCTCATGCGCAAAACAGACTTCTAGCACCCCTGGACCTGCTTAGTGGTCAGGGGAGTGGGGTGGGAACCCACCTCCCTCACACTCCTCTATGGCCACCAAAGGGAAGCCAGGGTTGGGAATCCCCAATTCAGTAACCCCCTTCCTTTTATAGACAGGTAAACTGAGACCCAAAGAGGCCAAGCCCCTTCTCTTCCTGGGTCAGGGGGAGGGAAGGTCCCCTCAGCAGGTCCTGCTAGAGGCCTAAGACTCGCACCCTCAGTGGGGGACAGGGCGCCCACTCACTTGGCGATGGTGTCCACGCCCAGCTTCACCTTGTCCCGGTCTTTGTTGAACGTGTGGATCTTCATGATGGAGGCAGCCACCGGGTCCACGGAGAAGTGCTGGGCGCAGTGAGGAGAGCACGTCAGAGAGTGCTCCCCTCACAGCCCGGGGCCTGGTTACTCAGGAGGCAGCAGTAATAATGGCAGAGTAACAGGCTCGGGGCTTCGACTGCACACACTCAGCAGAAAAGGAGGAGAAAAGCCTCAGCAGTGCCCCTCCTCCTGGGGAAGAGGGGCCATGAGCAGCCCAGATCTCACAGTAAAATTATGGCTGTGACCAGCAGACCTTAAAACGGGGCATTAGTCTAGACAAGCCAGGTGGGCCCAGAGTAACCATAAGAGCCCGTCAGGGCAGAGAACCAGGACATGGAGGCTGGACCAAGACGCGGCCTGGCGTCACACGCTGTGAGGATGGAGGTAGGGGTCACAGAACACAGGTGGCCCGGAAGCTGGAAAAGGCCAGGAAATGGACTGTTCACACAGCTTCCAGAAGGAACACAGCCTTCCTGCCACTGGAGAGAGGCACGTCACACTCTGACTTGCAGGATTCTAGGAGACCAGACGTGTGTATTCCAAGCCCCTCAGGTTGCAATAGCCTGTTACGATGGCGATGGGAAACTCAGGCCCAGGGCAAAGGTATTTAGGTGTTCTTTTTGTTCCTGAAATTTTTTTTAAGTTTGAAATTATTTCCAAATTCAGTTTTAAGGAAAAAAAATGCTGAAGTTTGTTTCATACTGCTGTAATAGCTGGCAGTTCCTACGTTTAGCGTGAGTGGTACGTTACCTTTTATGAAAAATCAAAACAAGTGAAGGGGAGACACAAATATGTCGGCAGTTTGTACACACTCGAAATGTCCCTGAACAGGGATCTAAACTACCCACAGAGGCTGTCACCTGGGAAGGTGGCCAAGAGGTGAGTGAAAGGTGGCTTCTCTCTGCCTCCCGTTCTGTATGTGGAATTTTGTACCGCACGTAAGCATTTCCTCTTTGACCAGGTGACAACAGATACGATGTACACAGGTGGGGACACTAAGAAGGACCTGTGCCACCCGGCCTCACTGGGGCTTCCTGAAGGCAGCTCCAACCCTGGAACCTCTGAATGAGGGACGGGGCATGAGGCCTCCACTCACTGAGAGAATGGCTTCTTTGATCCGGCTGTCCCGCTGGTCCTTCCTCAGGGTGGCCCCTGTGAGGGGGCAGGTGAAGTACACTCCAGGCACTGCCAGGGGGGTTGAGCCTTCCTCTCTGGGCTCAGGCACCTGGGGGGGGGGGAGGGGGATGAAAGTGTCTCATCCTGGACTGTGCACAGATGCCACCCCAAGTCACTGAGTGCCACAGGCCTGAAAGCATGGCCCTGGGAGCCAGACACCCCTGGTCTCAACGCTGTCCCCTCCACCATGGAACACCTTGGCCCGGTGACCGAGCACCTCTGAGGATGTTCTCTAGTCTGTGAAATGTCTGCAGGACCAGCTCAGGACTCAACAAGGTGAGGAGGAAAGGAGAAGTGTGCAGCAGCTGCGAACACAGCGCTCAATCAGCGGCTTCTGCTGTTCCTGTCCCTGCTGCCTGGCGGAAAAGGGGCTTCGTGGTGGGGAGTTGAGTCACAGTGCCCTGGACCCGTCCCAGCCCACCTCTGGGCCTCAGTTCCTAGGCAATGTCTATCTAGGGTCTGTTCCTTGCTAAGACTCAGTGAGAACTTGAGGGCTGAACTGCTAGGAACACCCTTTCTGCAGAGCTCTCCTTTGAGACCCACCTGCTTCTAAACGGCCAAATTACACCACGCTCCATGGAGCCCTCCTGCCTCCTGAGAAGGCTGCAGAGGGCTGTGCCAGGGGTGCAGGCTCTGGGGTCGCACAGGCTGGGGTTCGCCTTCAGCCCTGCTGGTTCTGAGGTGCACGACTAAGAACACTGCCTTCACCTCCCTGAACCTGTTTTCTCTTCTGGAAAGTGGGAACTACAACAGCACCCACCCTCATGGGGTTAGAGTTGGGGCTGTAACCCACAAACTAATGGGGTCCAGTCCTACCCTCAGCACCCAAGCCTGGCACCCTAAGGTGCTGAGCGTGGAGGCCCCAGTCAACATCAACACAACCACAACCCGCCCCGACCTTTCAAGGCAGGGTTCCCCAAGCCAGCGGTGACCTCCCCCACCCTGCTGTCTCTTCTGTGTCCCCACCACGCCCAGAACCAAGAGCTTACAGGCAAGAACCTAGGGGTGGCCCCGCTCCCCGCCCCAGGCCACCCCTCAGGGTGTCATGCTGCCAGAAGGATGCTTTTACCATGTTAGTCCCTGGGGCCTTCGAGTTCCCACTGACAGTCGCCTCGACTTGAAGTTCCTTTCTCACTGGAGGGAGAAGCAGAAATGGGTCAGTGTGTGGCCCCTCCAGGGCTGGCCCTCGAGTGGGTCAAGTTCTAGTCGTCCTTCCAGTTTGAGGTCCTAGCCCGTCTTCCTGCAACACTGCCTCATGCCCCCACACTTCACCTGATAACCTGACAACGACCTGCAACCTCCCCTCCTCCCTCGTTCCCCTCTGCACCCTCCCTCACGTCCACGGCACTCAGACCACGCCAGACCCTTGTTCCTCTCCCCCCGAATTTCCCTCCTCTCACAACGGTGACTTTAAAGCCCCCCATGTCATTGGTTATATAATTATTTTCGTCCAGGACCGAGCACAGGATCTAGGACCTGTGAACAGCCACAGACAGGCCTCGAGGACAAGAGGGGACAGAGGCCTCACTCCACTTCACCTCGCCTGCCTCCCTGCAGCCCAAGGACAGCACAACTCACCCTGGTTCCGGGTGGAGTCCTGTGACGATGTGGGGCCCCGGGCCCTGGGCTGCTTCTGCTCCAGCCGGGCCAGGGCCGCTGCGGCTGCCATCTGCGCCTCATCTGTAGGTCCCTGGCGGGGCTGCCGGAGCACTGGCTGGTTGGGCTTTTCTTTGGGGCCCTTCTCCCTGGAGGGGAAACAGAGGGAAAGTGAAGTGACATAGGGTCAGACGGAAGAGCCTCTACCCCTCTCCCACTTCTACTCCTGCCCCATCAGACAGACATCTGCCTTAACAGCCCCTGGAGGCAGACAGTGATTTCACTCCCAGCTCTGCCCCGTTGGGCAAGTCCTTCACTGGCCTGGGCCTCAGAGGCATCACCTGTTAATTGGGGTTATTGGCACTCACCTCCATATGGGGGCCATCCGGTTAAGCATCCTAATGTCTTCAGGAACTGACAAGACTCAAAGGAGTCAACCCTCCCCCAGCTCCCTCCTGAGTAAGAATCGAGACCCTTCCTGTCTGTAGCAATGAGTAGTCTCAGTGGCATTAGTTGAGCATCTACGACGCGCCAGGCAACACAGTATTGTTTCCTCAAACCACACCCCTCTGAGGGCGGTCTTAAGATCTCCTTTTGCAGAAGCTCAGACAACATTCAAGCTCTGTGTTAAGTATGTTACAAAGATCAAGTTTCGTATCACCTCCACTTTGGGAAATAAGTGTAGTAATAACCTCAGGGGACGAATGGCTTCTTAATCTACTTAGTAGGACAATGATCTGGTTCTGGCTCTGGCTGGTGTGGCTCAGTGGATTACGTGCTGGCCTGCAAACCAAAGGGTCGCCAGTTCAATTCCCAGTCAGAGCACATGCCTGGGTTGCAGGCCAGGTCCCCAGTGGGGGGTGCACGAAAAGCAACCACACATTGATGTTTCCCTCTTTCTCTCTCCCTTCCCCTGTCTCTAAAAATAAATAAATAAAATCTTTTAAAAAGAAGGAAGAAAAAAAGAAAGGAAGAAAGGAAGGAAGAAAAGGATCTAGTTTTGAATATCCCAGCGGAGAAAGTCCCACCTGGTTTGACTCACCTACCTCACCTACATTCTTCCTTGAGGACCCTCTCCCGGCCCCAGCAGTTAGAATCCTATGTGCTGAGCCTGTAAACCTTACCAGAAGCCAAGGCTCTTGGTTCACGGCCTCACTCCTCCTACTTTGCTCAGATGTGCGGGCAGCCCCCTCTTCTTGTCCCAAGGCCCCTGGGACCTGCTTCCCTCGCATCCCTGCCCCACAGCTGAGAACCTCATGTTAGAAAAAATGGGTCACATAAAACCCACCCTAGCCCCATGTGGTATTGAGGTCTCTCTATAAAAATGCCATTAGTCCTGGTCAGTGTGGCTCAGTTGGTTGGAACACATCATCCCATAGCCAAAGGGTCACAGGTTCAATTCCCTGGTCAAGGTACACACCCACATTGCAAGTTCAATCCCTGCTTGGGACACATGCAAGAAGGGAGCAGATCACTGCTTCTCTTTCTTTCTCTCTCCCCCTCCCTTCTTCTCTAAAGCAATGAAATAAATATCCCTGGGCCACTTTCCAAGATACCTCACTCACCCACTTCGTGCTCTGCTGGGCAGCCATAGTGGTCCCCCTAAAACCTAAGTTAGCACTTATCATACCTCTACATCAAGTCCTCCCAACACCTACACAACAGAACCCTAAAGCCGCCCGTGTCCCCGCAGGCCACGAACAACATCCCCGTCTGCCTGGTTCACTCTTCTGTCTACCCCGGTCTCACTACTGCTGGTCACTGCAGGCCAGCCGGTCCCTGCCACAGAGCCTTTGCACCTCCCGCGCCTGCTGCCTGAGAGTGCCGCCAGCGGGTGGGATGAGGGAAGGAGGTTTGGGAGAGGGTAGAGCTGATGGGGGACTCAAATGTTGGAAAATTTTTAGTTTCAGATAATAACTAATAAGCTTAGTAATCGGTGCATGTAAAAGGCTATTGTTTCAGGAACTGAAGGGCTCACCCTGACTCCAGGAGACCACAGGCAGTCCCACCTTCGTGTCCAAAGAGGACTGCAGGCAGTCGGGATGGCTCTGAGCCCCTGTGCTCCAGGGTGAGACGCCCACTGCCCAGGGCACAGATGGAAGAATGCTGCAGCTTTCACCTGATTAATGTTTCCCCTGAGTTCCAAACCCCTTACCTACACTCCTCCTTGTGAAAAGAATCAGTTTAAAATGGAATTTAAGAAAGTTTGTTAGGGTATAAACCCGCCATCTTCTCAGATCACCGGCCATCTGAATAAAGTGCCCATAAAGATTCAATCCCCATCTCTGTTTACTAGTTCTGGTAGGTGACAGGCAGCATGAACACTGGCTTTTCCCGGTGTGCTGTATGTGTGTGGGGGGGCGGGGGGAAGGGAGGGGGTAGGTTATTTCCACATGGCTGAATCTCACCTCAACCAGCTTGCATGTCACATGTCACCTTCTCAAGAGCCAAATTCCTGGACCATCTAAAGGTCCCCCACCCCCAATACTCACTATCCCCTGCCCCTGCTTATTTTTTTCACAGCCCCGGGCACAACCTAATCTTCCATCATACGTGTACTGGTTTCTTTTTTCCGTCTCCACCCACTGGAAGGCAAACCATGAGAGACTCCTGCTCGACACCCCTCCACACGCCTGACAGGGGAATTCAAGAGTTAAAGATTTTAGCTTTAGGCATAGTTGATAGGCTTAAGCAATTAATGCATGTGGAAAGCTGTTGTTCTGGGAGCTGGAACACATGGGAGCGGAACACGTGGCCTGCATGACTCCAGGAGGTGGACAAGCAATTCAAATTTTGTCCCCAGGAGATGTGCAAGCTACTGAGATGGTATCTGACGTCAGTGATGCAGATAAAGGATTATTGATCAGTAGTTACAGAAATACTAGGAAAATCACTGTCTGCAACCGTTATCTGATTAACCTTTTTCCAAACCCACTACCTATCCTTTCCTTCTGCTTATAAAAAGGTTGGCTTGAGATGAGACGTTAGGATGATTTCTAGGGTACATAACCTGCAATCTTCTCAGATCACCGACATCTGAATAAAGCACCCATAAAGATCCAATCCTTGGCTCTACTGATTGGTCCTGGCAGTCAAGGCAGCAGGAATGCCGCCTTTTCCAGTGTTACACCTTGAGCTTCCCAGCTCACTCCAGGCACGTCACAACAGCCTACATCTCCAAATTACTTCCGTCCCCTCTCCTCCCAGGCCTCCAGTCTGGCACGGCAATCACCCACACAGCCCCCACCTTCTTCCCGTCACAGTCCCAGTTGCCCCAGCCCCCACCTCTACCCACAACTTGTCAAGCAAATGAATGAACCCCCTTGTCTGGTCCACCACTCTCCATGGCCCCCCTTAAGCTGCCCTCCTCTCCCTCCTCAGGTTCCTAGGACCTAATTTTGTCCACTGTGCTTCCCTCCCTCACTCATGAACCTGGCCTTCATGAGTCTCATTCTTCCCACTCAGCACTCCCTCCCAAGGATCTTGGGAGCCCCCAATCTTTGTGACAGATGTCCTGAAGTCCCTGCCCTGTACCCACTCTCCCTCACACAACCCTGACTCCCTCGTCTTCCCTTCCTGCCCTACTTCCTGCTCTCCTCCTACCCCTCCCAGCCCTACCTCTTCACAGTCCCTTTCCTTATTCCTCACAGAACCCTGCCCAGGCTGGGGTCTTTCCTCAGTCACTCCTGACTGATTCTAGGGCCACCCCCAAGTACACAGACACACACACACACACACACACACACACACACACACACACCCCGTAGCTCCCTGCAGCAGCCCTACCATCTCCCAGGCCCTCCTCCAAGTGGAGCTTCCTTCTCAGCCGCCCAGACCTGACAGTCCAGCATACTCACTTGTTCCTCCACTTTACTGACTCCTTCATGTCACCTGCCCTCCTCACATCTTTCCACTGAGTTTGCACTCTCGCCCCAGGCCCTTCCTTTCTTCAAGTCCTCCCCAGAAAACTCACAGAGGCCTAAAGGCGTGCAGACCACATCCCCCACACTCCCAAGTCTCCCAAGGGCCTCCCATTCAATTTAACCATCACCCACAAGGACCCCGCCTCCTTCCCATCACAGACATACCCCACCCCGTTCTCTTTCCACCTCCACCCACCCACTTCCATTCTCCTACCAGACCTTCCTCCGCCCCTCGCAGCCCCCTCCAATTCACCCTGTCGACTCTTCCAACAATGCCTTAGATTCCCTGGCCTTCCAGGCTCCCATTCAGTCCTCCCTCGAACTCCAGACCCAGGGCCCAGACCCCTCACGCCATGGACGATAACTCTTTGCTTCTCCAGGCTCACCCACCAATTCCCATCACCTAGATTTCCCCAAAATCTATATGCTTCTTCTGGGACCCTTCTTCGCCCCCTAGCTTCCCCCTTACCACCCCCTACTCCCCTCCCAAGTCTCTCCATTGATCACTATCTCCCGGCAGCCCCGCCCCCTCAGGCCTTGCCCCTCCCGTTCCGCCCCCAGGGGCCTCCACTTGCTTTTACACCCACTGCGCTCCTCGTGGCCCCTGCCCCCAAGATCTCTCCCCTCCTCACCTCTAGCCCTCTTGGCCTCCCCTGACCGTCTCCGCCCCCAGGCTTCACGCCCCAGCGCTAATCACGAACCTCACCGACTCCGTAAGCTTCTGTCCGGGACCTGCACTCTTAAACTTGATATCAGCCTTGATCTCCTGGAAGAATTTCTTCATGGTGGCGGAAGGCCCAGCGGCAGAGGGCCGCGGGGAAATAGGGGCCAAAGGCCCAGTCCGGGAGGGGTCTGTAAGAGCCAGCAACCGGAAAAAAAATAAGGGGCTGCCGGAAGTCCCGCCTCCCGCGCTCGCCCACGTGACAATCGGCCGGGCGCGCCTTTCTAGCTTTCCGCGCTTGGCTAGTCTGCGGCGACCGCTCTATACGTTTGAGCCTCCTCTCTGTAGTTCTTCCGGGACTCTGTTGCTAGGGGCGACGAAGGCGCTTCTAGCTGCAAGCTGTGCTTAGGCACCTTCCTGTTCCCCAAGCGGTAACTGGAGAGGGAACTTGGCTCCACGGAAGAAGTGCTGTCCTTGCTCACGAACCTTTCCTGGCTCCTCGGAGCTTATGTGATAAAGTCCCAATTCAATTGTGGGGGCAATCGAGGCCCCTACAACCCAGCCCCGTGATCATCTCCGGTACCCCGCCATCCCCCTTAACCTTCCTGAGCTTCAGTGTCCTATACATATGAAATGGGGTTAAGATAGCACCCGCTTCCTAGCAAGACTGTAATCACGATAATGCAATTGAAAAGATCAATAAATGGCAGGCCTTATATTTTACTCCTTTAATATTTCTTGAGTCAGCATGAATTCTCTGATCTCGCAGAGCTCATGATTTTTTCGATGGGGTTGAGGAGGGAGAGACAATATGATAAAACGTATGGTAAGGTAGATGGTGTTAAGTGCTATGGAGGAAAGGTGGAAACAGGAATGGAAGCGAGCAGAGTGGGGGCAGTTTGCAACACCAAATAAGAGGGTCAGGCACAGGAAAAGGACGGTTTTGAGACCACGATGGGCATTTGAATGTGTCTGAACATAAGATGATAGAAAGGAGGTATTGTTAATTTTGCTAAGGGTGATAAAGTCATGGCAGTTGTGTTTAAATATTTTTTTCAGAGATGTATTCTGAGATACTTACGGGTCAAACAACATCTGAGATGTGCTTTCGAAATGCTCCAGCAAAAAAAAAAAAAGTATACACATATACACACTCACACACACATACTTTAGGTAAGAATTCTCATGGCTGTAATTTCTCCATGTGGTAGTATGCGACAACGGTCATTCTCCAAACATTTACTGAGCATCTACTATGTGTCAGCCAGTAGAGCCACAGCAGGGAACAAGACAAGCAGGGCACTGCTCTTGAGGGGCTCACAGCTACTGAACAAGTGTATAATGCCAGGCAATGCTCACTTCCATTAAGAAAAACACAGTAGGAGAAAGCAATCAAGAGTGATGGGAGTCCTCCTTTAGATAGGCTAGAAAGTACTGACATTTGAATAGAGACCTCTGAAGGAGATGAGGGACAAAACCACAGGGATATCTAAGCAAGGAACACTCCAGGCAGAGGGAACAACAAAGGAAAGGGTCCTGAGGTGATAGCTTATTCAGGGAACATGGTACCTGCAGCAGAGTGAGAAGGGGAGAGTAGATTCTCTGCTAACAGCAAGTAATGTGTGGTCTGCTCATCCCCTCTATGGAATACTCTATAACCACCACAAAGTGTAAACATGGGAACTAAATAGCAGCAATAACAGAAGTAATTGCTATATAACAAATTATTCCCCAAATTTAGCAGCTTACAAGAACAAACATCTCAATTCCTGCGCATCAGGACTCAGGAGTGGCTTAGCTGGCTGGTTCAGGCTCAAGGCACTTCATGACACTTCAGTCAAGCTGTTGGCTGGGGCTATTGGTCTCACCTAAAGGCTTGACTGAAGGGAAGTCTACTTCAAAGCTCTAATGGTTGTTGGCAGGCCCTCATTCCTTGCTGGCTCTTGACCAAAGTCATGAGGTCCTTTCTATATGAACCTTTCTACAGAGAGAATGTCCTCACAACATGGCAGCTAGATTAATTCAGAGAGAGAGAGAGAGAGCGAGCACCAAGAAGGAAGCTGCAGTTCTTTTATAACCTAATATTAAACTTGCCATGCCATCATTTCTTCCTGTTGTATTGGTCATACAGACCAACCCTGGTACAATGTCAGAAGGGACTTGACAGTAATGTGAATACCAGGAGACAGAAACCACCTGGAGGCTCTCTATTACACTAGAGCACTGGGTAAAAGTGCAGTAGATGACCCTGGCTCCCCACCTGTTTGTGGAATGTAGAAGGCCTGCTATGGAAAACAAGGCAGGGAAGAAGGGCAAAATTCTAACATTGGTTATTTGGGTTGGGGGGAATCATAGGGAATTTTTCTTCCTTTTTCTCCTAGTATCCAAATTTATGTAACGGAGCTCTATGACTTTTACTATAGAAAATAATATTTAGGCCTGACCAGTGTAGCTCAGCTGGTTGGGCATTACCCTGCAAACCAGAAGATTGCCAGTATGATTCCAGGTCAGAGCATATGCCTGGGTTGCGGGCCGACACCAGTTCGGGCAGGACATGTGTGAGAGACAACCAATCAACGTCTCTCTTCCTCTCTTTCTTCCTCCCTTCCCCTCTCTCTAAGATAAATAAATAAAATCTTTAAATTAAAAATAAAAAATATATAGCCCTGACTGGTGCGGCTCAGTGGATTGAGTGCTGCCCTGCAAAGCAAAAGTTAGCCCGTTCAATTCCCAGTCAGCACACATGCCTGGATTGCCAGCCAGGTCCCCGGTTGGGGGCATGCGAGAGGCAACCAATCAATGTATCTCTCACACTTTGATGTTTCTCTTCCTCTCTCTTTTCCTCCCTTCCCCTCTCTCTAAAAACAAATAAATAAAATCCTTAAAATATATAATATATATAAAACGAAATAATATTTTTTAAAAAGGAATTGAATTAAACTTCTAGACCTAACTTACAGGAACAAGGGGTGGAGAAACAAATGAAACACATCACAAGGAAACAGACAAATCCTGCCTGTGACATATTTTCTAAGCCAACTGGTTTGGTTCCTTAAAAGAGTCAGTGTTGTGAAAAATAAACAAGACTCTAAATAAAAGGGATTAGAGAAACACAGCCTTTACTGCAGTGAGTGAACCTTGATTTGATCCTGATTTTTTTAAAAGCTGAAAAAGACTTAGAATAATGAAGACAATTAAAAATGACTCAGTATTTAATAGTAGTATGGAATAACTATGAATTTTCTTTGGTGTGATAAAGGTATTATGTTTATACAATAAAGTTGTTAATATTAAGAAATGCTGAAGTATTTAGGAATAAAGTGTCTTGATATTTAAAACTTTAAGCCCTGGCTGGTGTGGCTCAGTGGACCGAGTGCTGGCCTGCAAACCTAAGGGTCACTGGTTCGATTCCCAGTCTCAGTCACATGCCTGGGTTGCGGGCCCGGTCCCCGGTGTGGGGTGCACGAGAGGCAACCACACATTGATGCTTCTCTCCCTCTCTTTCTCCCTCCTTCCCCCTCTTTAAAAATAAATAAATAAAAGCTTTAAAATAAAAGAAACATTCAAATGTTTAAAAACAAATATATACATTTGACCCTTGAACAACACAGATTTGAATTGTTTTCAGTAAATACTTTAAATGTGAGGGAAAGAATGTGGCAGGTGGAGAACTTGGAAAGAAAAGAGCTGTGATCCATCCCTTCCACCAAGAACATACTTTCTTCTAAGGAACTACAGTTGTGTGGCTGCAGGTAGACTTTTTACACTGGGACCAGTTACTCCAGCATTTTTACCTTCACGTTCCGAGTCAGTTCAGGCACATCAGTCCTTTCAGCAGAACCTGCTGTAGGCACTTAACCTTTCATGGCTCAGTTGTGCCAAGACAAAAAAAAAAAAATGGGCCAAATGGAAGAACAGATCAAAGCTCCAGAAAAAATACAACTAAGCGACAAAGAGATAGCCAACCTATCAGATGCATAATTCAAAGCACTGGTGATCAGGATGCTCACAGAATTGGTTGAATTTGGTTGCAAATTAGATGAAAAAATAAAGGCTATGATAAGAGAAATGAAGGAAAATGTATAGGGAACCAATAGTGATGGGAAGGAAACTGGGACTCAGATCAATGGTGTGGACCAGAAGGAAGAAAGGAACATCCAATCAGAAAAGAATGAAGAAACAAGAATTCAAAAAAATAAGGAGAGGCTTAGGGACCTCCAGGACACCTTTAAACGTTCCAACATCCAAATCATAGGGGTACCAGAAGGAGAAGAGGAAGAGCAAGAAATCAAAAACTTATTTGAACAAATAATGAAGGAGAACTTCCCAAATCTGGCAAAGGAAGTAGACTTCCAGGAAGTCCAGGAAGCTCAGGGAGTCCCAAAGAAGTTGGACCCAAGGAGGAACACACCAAGGCACATCATAATTACATTAGCCAAGATTAAAGATAAGGAGAGAATCCTAAAAGCAGGAAGAGAAAAGGAGACAATTACCTGCAGAGGAATTCCCATCAGACTGTCAGCTGATTTCTCAAAAGAGACCTTACAGGCAAGAAGGGGCTGGAAAGAAGTATTCCAAGTCATGAAAGGCAAGGACCTACATCCAAGATTACTCTATCCAGCAAAGCTTTCATTTAGAATGGAAGGGCAGATAAAGTGCTTCTCAGATAAGGTCAAGTTAAAGGAGTTCATCATCACCAAGTCCTTATTATATGAAACGTTAAAGGGATTTATCTAAGAAAAAAAAGATAAAAACTATGAACAGTAAAATGACAACAAACTCACAGTTATTAACAACCACACTTAAAACAAAAACAAACTAAGCAAACAACTAGAAGAGAAACAGACCCACAGAAATGGAGATCACATGGAGGGTTATCAGCAGGGTAGTAAGAGGGGGAGAGAGGGAAAAAAGGTACACAGAATAAGTGGCATAAATGGTAGGTAGAAAATAGACAGGGGGAGGTTAAGAATAGTATAGGAAATGTAGAAGCCAAA
The DNA here is from genome assembly GCF_019186645.2 of Phyllostomus hastatus. Taxonomy (NCBI): domain Eukaryota; kingdom Metazoa; phylum Chordata; class Mammalia; order Chiroptera; family Phyllostomidae; genus Phyllostomus; species Phyllostomus hastatus. The sequence goes on along the minus strand of NW_025333640.1, from coordinate 2,254,153 downwards.
GAACTTACATGTATGACACATGGACATGAACTAAAGGGGAGGCAGGGGTGTGGGGTGTGGGTGGGAGGGGGTGTGCAGGGCAGAGGGGAATAAAGGGGGGGGGAATGGGACAACTGTAATAGCATAATCAATAATATATATCACTAAAAATACTGTAAATGTATTTTCTCTTCCTTATGATTTTCTTGCCATTTTCTTCTCTCTAGCTTTCTCAACTATAAGAATAGAGTATATAATGCACACAAAATATGTGTTAATTGGCTATTTATATTATCTGTAAAGCTTCCCATTAATAGTAGGCTATTAACAGTTAAGTGTTGGAGGGAATCCAAAGTTATTTATGGAGTTTTATTTATCTGTGTATATATACACATATACATATAAAGCACATATGGGGAAATGTTAACAATTGTTGAATATAGGTGCAGGGTTGTGGTAATTGTAAAATATGTCCATAAATTCTTTGACACTGCTCCCTTCCAAAGGTGGAATCTAAGTCCCTTCCTCTTGAGTGTAGGCTGGACTTAGTGACTTGCCTCTAACAAACAGAGAAGGGCAGAAGTGATGGTGTCCAGCTGTGAGACTAGATATAAAAAGCAGGGCTCAACGTCTGGTGTCACTCACTCCGGGGAAGCTGGCCGCCGCATCGTGAGGAGGCTCAGGCAGCGCTTTGGGCTGGCAAGGAGCTGAGGTTTCCTGCCAACAGCCATGTGAGGGAGCCACCTCGGAAGGGGCTTCTTTAGCCCCAGTCAAGCCTTCGAATGAGGCAGCCTTAGTTGAGATCTTGACCACAGTTTCATGAGATACCCTGAACCAGGACTCCCCAGATTCCTGACCCTCAGGGTCCACACAAGGTAATAAATGTTTATTGTTTTAAGTGGTTAAGTTTTAGGGTAATTTGTTACATAATAGTTAACTAATAAAAGAACATACCATGTTCATTGTGCTACACTTCTCATCCTTTTTAAATGTTTAAAATATTGAAAATTACTGTTAGCACGGTGAAACAATGGATCATATCTTTTATAATCTCAAGTATAAGATAAAGACATTGGCCCAAAGTCACACAACCAGACAGTGATGGGGACCCACACTCTTCCCTGAGAGTAAAGTCTTGCAGGGCTCCTCAGCCTGGCATTCAAGACCCTGAGGCTCCTGGGGAGTCTAAGAAGCCTCATAACTTTTTCCTCTCTGCCTCTACCTGGGATTATTCATAGCTCAACTCAAGTCCTTTGTCTAGGCCTTTGTCTCTGATGAAAGAGACCTGTCCCCATCCTAAATTCTCTTCTTCCAGGAAGCCCTTCCTGACTACCTTCCTCATGCTGGATGAAGTTTCCTCCGGGTTCCCGAAGCCTCTCCCTCTTATAATAATCATTGGTAATATTTACTGAGCACATACTATGTGTCAGGAAGCTTGCGGAGGGGGTGGCCCATGTTTTATTCTATGTGTAATCTTCACAGTCTTCTTCACAGCAGCTCTGTTCATAAATCAAGCCATGTCGTGACTCCCATTTTGCAGATGAGTAAACAGAAGTAATGTCACTTCCTCAATGCTGCCCAGCTTTTAAGCAGCAGAGCTACGACTTCAACACTATAGGGGCCGTTCTTGTAAAACCTCTAATGGCCCCTGAAGATAATCAAGTCCTAATCCTGAGAAATTGTAAATATGGTGGCATTTGTGGCAAAAGAGATGCTGCAGGTGTGATTAGATGAAGGACATTGAAATCATCCTGCATCACTTGGGTGGGCCCCATGTAATCACAAATCCTCATACGAAGGAGGCAGGAGGGTCAGAGAAGGAGACGCGATGATGGAAGCAATATGAGAAGACTCCACTCACTGTTATGGCTTTGAAGATGGCAGAAGGAGCCATGAGCCGAGGAATGCAGGCAGCTTCCAGAAGCTGGAAAAGGCAGGTTCTTCCCAAGAGCTTCCAGAAGCAGTGCGATCCTGCTGGCACCTGGATTTCAGCCCAGGGAGACCCATTCTGCATTTCTGACCTCCAGAATGATAAAAATAAATGTTCGTTATTTGAAGCCATTAAGTTTATAGTAATTAGTCACAGAAGCAATAAGTAATTATTACAACCTTTGAGCCAAATGACCCTTGAAAAGAAGCGCTAACATTCGTCGTCAATGTATATGGAAAGTTGCACAGATTCAGACATATCCCCATGGTTTGCAGAGGTGGGGATCCAACCCAGGACCATCAGACCCAATCACACTTCAGGGAGGTGCTTCTCAAACCACAGTACACACTCACATCCCATGGAGAGCCTGTTTAAATTCAGATTAGAGATTTATACTGATGCATACTTCTTTAGGGGGCTAGGATTCTACATTTCTGACAAGCTCCTGGGGAGAATGAATGAGGCCAGAGCTTCCTGTGGCTCTGAGTAAGCCTGCAGTAGATGAGCATGCTACCCTCACAGCTCGGGTGGGGAGAAGCTCAAGGAAAACCGAGTCTAATACTCATGGGTTCCAACTCCCGTTGGTGCTAGTTCTCTGCCTCAGTTTCCCCATTTGGAAAGTAGGAATGAAAAATAACAAGTGACATGGGAATAAAGTTAACTATGTTAAATGTATACTATAGCCCTGGCCAGTGTGGCTTAGTGGATTGAGCACTGGCCTGCAAACCAAAAGGTCACCAGTTCGATTCCCAGTCAGAGTACAAGTCTGGGCTGCGGGTCAGGTCTCCAGTTGTGGGTGTGTGAGAGGCAACCAGTCCATGTATCTCTCACACACATCAATGTTTCTCTCTCTCTCTTTCTCCATCCCTTCCCCTCTCTCTAAAAATAAATAAATAAAATCTTTAAAATAGATAGATAGATAGATAGATAGATAGATGTATACTATATAGTGTGGCCTGAAACATAGTATTAGCTTCTGGATAAATGTTAGTTATTATTCCACTTGGGTCCACTTGAGTAAGTGTGCAGTAAATATTTGTTAATGATAGAATTGAAGGCTATGGCCGAAGCAGTAAGCTGGAGACAAAGCCTGCAGTACATAGCAGGTGCCCAGGCCACCTGCTGCTTAGAGGACCATTTTGCACAATTCTGAAGGGCAGGGGCAGTGCCCGTTTCTGCCTTGCTTTCTCTGGCCAGGTGCCAGGCCCCACCTCTAAAGGAATGGGAAGAAATATCACCTCTCCAGTTGATGACTAATGGCCCGCCTTTGGTTTTACTGGCCTCTGATTTGGTGGGAAGACTTAAATATCCTTCCCCTTTTGGCTGGCCACTTTGGGGGGTCCTCTCCACCCTCTTGGAGAAATCTGCCTCCAGGCTTCTATCCGAGCCTGACTTTTCCCAGGCCTGAGCAGGAAGTCTCTCTGGGAGGCTGGTTTTCTACACTGGCTTAAGGTCTGGGAAGAAGTGGACCTCGGGCAAGCCATACTCCTCTCCAGACCTCAGCCTCTCCATCTGTACCTGGTCCTAGTCCAGGGGTCACGTTCCTCACTTGTGATGTGCCCTCCACTCCTGTGTGAGGGCACCCAAAGTAACACGTAAAAACACAGGAAGCCCAGTTAGATCTGAATTTCAGATAACAACACATTTTTTAATGTTATATGCATATAATATGAAATTTACAATATTAACCGTTGTTAAAGAAGCATGTGTCAGATATTTTTATTTATTGGTGTGTGCATTTATTATTATTTTTATTGTGGTAGAACATAAAATCTACCATCTCAACCATTTTCTTTTTCTTTATTTTTTAAAGGATTTTTTATTTTATTTTACAGATTTTATTTAGTTATTTTTAGAGAGGGAAGGGAGGGAGAAAGAGGGAAACATCAATGTGTGGTCGCATTGATGTTTCTCGAGCGCCCCCTACTGGAGACCTGACCTAGCCTGCAGCCCAGTCATATGCCATGACTGGGAATTGAACTGGCGACCCTCTGGTTCACAGGCTGGCACTCAATCCACTGATCCATACCAGCCAAGGATATCTTTTTTTTAAATGGCTGTATTAAATAATTTACATACCAAAAATTCACCTGTTTCAAGTGTACAATTGTGTATATTTACAGAGTTGTATGACCATCGATGCGATCTAATTTTAAAACATTTCCACCACCCCAAAAAGAAACCTCACACCCATTTGCAGTCATTTTGGAGTCCTACTTCCAGCCCAAGACAACCACCAATATACTTTCTGTCTTGAAAGATGTGCTTTTTGGAGACATGCCATCAAATGCCATGTGATGTTAGAATGGTACAACATGTGGTCTTTTCTTATTGACTTCTTTAATTTAGCCTAGTGCTTCTGAGGTTCATCCATGTCGCAGTGTGTATCAGTGCTTTATTTCCTTTTACTGCTGAGTGGGATCCATCATAAGGATATACCACATTTGATTTATTCATTCACTCACTGATGGACATTTGGGTTTTTTTCTCCTGTAGCTGTGAATAAGGCTGCTATGACTGTGAGTATAGAATTTTTTGTGTGGATGTTTATTTTTAACATTTTTCTTGGGTAGATACATAGGGCTGAAATTGCTGCATTAGATAATCGATTAAAAAACACCTTTATTATAAGGAAAATACATAGCAAAACATTACTGGAAGGTGGTGGGAGTGAAAGATATGGAAAAAACTCAGTCACCAAACGAGCTGCCCAAACAGAGATTTTTCTGCTGTGGAGAACAGTGATTTGACCCCTTCCTCACCTGCCTTTCTTTTGGTTTGTCCTGGTGGGCGGACATTACTTGTCTTTCTTGATTCAAAGAAACCTAGCAGGGCTGGGTCTAGGAAGCCCCATTTTTAAAGTGATTTTCTTCCTGGATGTTTCAAGATGTAAGACTTACGGAGAAGGGAAAGATGGGACAGCTGTTTGTTCCAACGTCATCCCCAGCCTCATCCATCAGTATTTATTGATGTCAAAGAGATGACCCCTATAGAATTGGGAAAATTTAGGCAGCAGTATGATGAGCAATGAAGCTGTGTTGATGAGGAAGTGAGCTACATCATACTCAGGGTGGAAGCTGGCCAGGAAGTAAAGTACAACAGGAAAGACACTGAGGAATTTGTGGGCAGAGGTAAACTGGAGACAGTAGTCCATCTGTTCCCAATGTGTCAATAGCTAAGAGCCTGTCCTTGATCAAGGGTCTCAAAGGGTGTCCCTTTCATAGTATGTGGGCAGACATACATAGCCTGCCAGCTACAGAAGCCTATCAGGCCTAGGGTGGATAGGCTTGCTTCTACGCATAAGGATGTTTCTTGAGACTAAAGTTAATTTCTTTGTACCCTGTAATCACATCCCTCCAATGTTGTCCCAAGAAGTTAAATTAAAACCTAATAGCCCTGGCTGGTGTAGCTCAGTGGATTGAGGGAGGGCTGTGAACCAAAGGGTCGCTAGTTCGATTCCCAGTTAGGGCACATGCCTGGGTTGTGGGCCAGGTCCCCAGTGGGGGCCACGTGAGAGGCAACCACACATTGATGTTTCTCTTTCTCTTTCTCCCTCCCTTCCCCTCTCTCTAAAAATAAATAAATAAATAAATAAATCTAAAAAATAAAAATAAAATAAAATAAAACCTAAATTTCTCACTAACGGTTACAAGGCACTATGATGGGTCCTCAGTGGATCCCTCCAGCCTTATCTTCTTCTCCCCTCATTTACTCCTTCATCCCAAACTCAGATGTTTGCAATAGCCTGCACTTACCTCACTACATGGCCCAATTTCTACTTATCTTTCATGTCTTTGGTTAAACCACCTCCTCCAGAAAGTCCTCCTGGTTCCTAGGATAGATGAAATCTTTCCCAGTACTCAGCTTTAAAAAACAAAAACAAAAACACTCTGGTTCTTTTGCTCTGGGTTCCTCCCAGCAGGTGAAAAGGGAAAGATTCTGAGATGCCCTAAGTTAAATTACAGCAGGCCGGAGGATGGAAGGAGGAGACAAACAGGAGTGGTTCAGAGAACAACTGCAGTGCAAAACAAACTAAAAACTACTTGCACTCCTTAATGTATGTTGGAATTATTAAATTAACATTCAGACAACCCTGTTTTCCACATGTGACATAATAAAGCCACCCTGGCTGGCGTGGCTCAGTGGATTGAATGTTGGCCTATAAACCAAAAGGTCACCAGTTTGATTCCAGGCCAGGGCACATGGCCAGGGTTTTGGGCAGGGTCCCGGTTGGGGGTGTGGAAGAGGCAACCAATCAATATTTCTCTCTGGAGCTGATGTTTCTCTCCCTCTCTCCCTCCCTTCTTCTCTCTCTAAAAATAAATTTAAAAATTTTAATTAACATCCAGGCAGATAGTTCCCAGATTATCTATTGTAAAAAGAGAATAGTCAGGTGCCCTAGAATACCAGGAACGCCTGCTTCTTATTTACACACGAGCCATAAGGACTCCGCTCTGCTGCATCTACCCCAGAACTTGACCCCAGCCCTGACTTCACTTTCTCCACCCCTTTGCCTATAGCTAATGTAAATTCTTTCAGATTGCTTGTATCTTTATTCCCCTCCCCATTACTCGATATATAAAAACACTTGCAAACTCCAAGATGGATGATCCTGTTGTTTTTCCTATCTAGCTATTTTGTTGGTAGTTTAGATTCCATACCCCAAGATCGCTGTCTTCTTCTTTTTCTTCTAATTAAAAAAATTGATGAGAGAAATATCGATTAATTTATTGTTCCAATTATTTATGCATTCATTGGTTGATTCTTGTATCTGCCCTGATTGGAGATGGAAGCCACAACCTTGGGATATCTGGACAATGCTCTAACTAACTGATCAAGCCTACCAGGGCTAATTCTTCTTCTAATTCTTCGTCTTCCCCTCCCCCTCCCCTCCGCCTCCTCTTCTTCTAATTTCTTTAAATGACCTAATAAACCCTTTCTTTAAAAAAAAACTTTCAGACATGGAAGTTAAAATTTTTTAACACAGGAGTCTTAATACATTCAGTTCTTGGAGAGCAGGCTAACGGTATCTACCGCTTCTAGTATTTCCTAATGCCAGGCAGTTTCCAGCGCCTTAGGCGTTTGGTCACTTAGCGTGCCCCTATAAAGATCAGTCAACGAGTCCCATTTTACAGGTGGGGAGACTAAGGCACAGGGCCATTAAGTAACTTGACTACGCAGTTCTGAGAGCACTTTTCTTCAATGAATTAATATTTATATACGGTATATTGTGGTTCTAGCACATAATGCTCAACAAACTTTTCCTAAGGGTTCTGAGCATTTTATGGCTGTTTAAGAACTCCCCCATGTCCCGCCCCTTTCCTGAGCCCCGCCCCCTGGGGGTTACGCCATGACACCTCCCTATTTTGCGTTAACCTCGTCTCTAACAATATCCAATGGAGGACATATATTTAAGCCACGCCTCCTGTGGTAGCCAATGGCCGCTCCCTACCTCGAGGCATTTCTTTTGGTACCCAATGGCCTGCAGCTCTGTTTTAAGCCCCGCCCCTGGGAGCTTGAGGCTATCAAATGACCCGCCGCCTACATTGATTGGGTGTTCTTTACTACGGTATCCAATGGCCTGCCTCCTCCATAAAATCCCTCTCCCTGTGGCGGTCTAATAGCCCGCCCTTTCATCCTAGGCTCCGGGCAGAAGGAGGCCGGCCGCTCTCCTCTTAGCTCCCAGAAGACCTCTGTTTCCCTCCTTCCCCCTTTCCCCTTTCACCTTCCATAACCTCCTCCCCCTTCAATTAGGCCTCTGGGTTACGCCCCTGGGCCCTACCCGTTATCCAATCCCGTTAACGTGTTCTCCAACCTCTCTTTTCATTGGTCCCCGCGCTCCTCTATCCCCGCACGTGGTTCTGAGCGACCGCGTCCCCCGCCGGTGATGGCAGGAAGGTGGGACATCCGGCGGCGGCGCGCTGCCCAATAAGCACGCGCCGGGCCGCTGCCCTAGCGGCCGTCTCCGCCCCCTTCGTTCCCTGCTCCCGCCCCCGGCTTCGCCTCCCGCTGCTGCCGCCGCTGCCGCTGCTGCAGCCACTTCCCGCGGTCTGGGCTTCCCGCCGCCAGCATGCCGCACGCCTTCAAGCCTGGGGACTTGGTGTTTGCCAAGATGAAGGGCTACCCGCACTGGCCGGCCCGGGTGAGGCCGGGCGGGAGATGTGCCAGGCGGAGGGTGGGGGTGGGGTGGGGCAGTAGAGGACCCAGGCCTGAGGGGACCTGCGCGCCAGGGGTCTGCAGGGCCCCATGGTCTGAGGGACCCGCGTTCCTGGAGGTTTGGGGGTCCCGGGCCTAAAGTACCCGCACGCCGGGTATCTGGGAGTTTCGGGCCTTAGGGATCTGGGGAACCTCGGGCTTGGGATACTCGGGTCTGAGGCACCCTGGGCCTGAAGTAACCGCGCGCCGGTGGGCTGGGGGGTCGCCGGGAGTGAGGAGCCCTCGTGCAAGGTGCCTGGGGGTCCCAGGTCTGAGGGACTGGCACTCCGAGGTATTGGGGGCCACCACGACCCTGGGGAGCCCTGGCCTGAAGAACGCCCCCCCCGGCGACCTGCATTCCGGAGGTCCCAGAGTCGAGGGACGCGGGGTTTGAGGGATCTAGGGCCTAAGTGGCATGGTTCAACTTCGGAGGAGGGTAGCTGAGAGACTTGGTATTTGAGGAGAGGGGACAAATTGATGGGAAGCATAGTCCCAAACTGAAGGCCTCATTGGCGAAACCATAAGAAACCAAGTTCTGAGGGGCTGGGGCCCTGGGACCATGTGTGAGCGAGGCTAGGGAAGAAGGATGCAGCAAAGGAGAAAGGTTGAGGGTCAAGGGTGAGGGAGGCCAAGGCTGGAAATGGGGCTAGGATTCTGTTAATAAGGTTAATGGAGCTGAAAGGACTTGATCTGATCATGCTGTTGGGCATCCAAGATCAGAAGTTGAAATAAGGTGTTTGTGGGTTCCCCCTGGAGCCTGATGGAGGAGGCTGGTTGGGGCGTGGAGTGGAGGGAGGGCATGGGGTGTAGGGAGGGCTTGGGGTGGGATAGTCCTCTCAGATGCACGAATCAGAGACTAGCCCCTTGCAAAGGGGAATCAAGCCCAAAAGAGAGCATATGAGGGAAGGGGGCTGGGCCGATGGGACTTTGGGGATCCCCTTTGGAGGAGGCTATGATCCAAAGGACCCAAATGGTCCGAGGGTGCCATCCAGGTCTGAAGGGTAGTCCTGAGCCTAGGGTCCCTTATCAGATCTGCAGGATGGAGTTCCTGGTCCTGTCCAGGGCTGGGCAGTGTGGAGGAGGGACTTGGAGGTTATTGTCAAACCAAGGTCTTAAGGCTCGAGTTGCCCCAGGGCTGAGATTGGTAGGACTGAAGGAATTTGGGAGGTAGAGGTGCAAGGCTCAAGCAGAAGCAGGAGACAGTGGAAGGACAAGGCTGAAGGTTTGACTCGAATAGGAGTGCAGGAGTTGCTGGACCAGTCCTGTGGAATGGCTGGAGGTTTCAGCCTGGATGCTCCCTACCTCTGGGTGAAAGTAAACAGAAGGTCACCTGTCAGAGCTGGGGGTTTGAGTGCAGGGAGGCCTCCATAGGATGTCAGGAGAGCCTCAGGGCCCAGAGAGCAGTCTGGAGCTGGTGCTGCTGCTAGGATATTTGGGCCTCAGGCTCAGAGGTGAGTCCTGAGAGCAGAAGATGGCCTGGAAGGCATGCTGGGCTGGGCCGTGGGCTGATGGCATTTGGGATGCTTCTGTATGGTAGTGGGATGCTTGGGATGGATGCCTGAGACCCACAGCCCAGGCCCAAGAATTTGAAAAGTAGCCTCTGAAAGCAAGGAAGGAGAAAACATAAACTGAGGAAGGAAGCTGGGTGAGGGGAGCAGGGAAGATTCTGCAGTCCCCAGGTGTTGAAGAGGATGGTAAGGAATTAATGGGGCTGGAGAACCTGTTTTAATCTCATTTGCTCACGCTTATTTTCTTGGGCAACACCAGAGCAATGAAACTTTGTGGGCACTTCCCTTTCCAGTGAACCGGCTTCTCCCTCTCTTCCAACCCCTTTCCAGCCAGCTCTCTTAAGCCCTGAACATTTCCAGGCACCTGATTGGAAGTAAAGGGGCTGCTAACCTCCTGTGGGGAGGTGACTGACAGCTGCTGGAGCCCATGGGTCTGTAGGGAGAGGGTGGGACTTCCTGGATGCTCAGGGCCTGTCTCCTGCAGCCCACCCCCCACCTTCTGCATCCTTGGAGCTGCCAGCTGCAGCCTCTGGGAGACTAACCACCCCACTACCGATCCCCTCTTTGAGGGAGGGGGTCCCATGGGAGGGTACTGGTAGTTCATAGAAGCTGAGCTTGGCCCCACCCCCTGGCTGCTCAGAGGACTATTTTCGGTTTTGCTCAGGTGAAGAACCTACCTTTGGGGCAAAGAGAGCACCCTGTGTGGGGGGGAAGGGACAGATAGACAGTGGGGGATGGGGATATACAGAAGAATGCAGATGCCTAACTGGAAGGTGATGCATCTTCCTGGGTTGAAGGCTTCCCTTCTGGCATGCTTCCCCCCAAGCAACTTGTCTGATTTCTGAGTGATTTTCTGGGTTAGTGGGTGAAGCTGCCCTGCCCCTCAGCCATCCCCTTACCGTCCTTTCACTGCAGATTGATGACATCGCTGATGGTGCCGTGAAACCCCCACCTAACAAGTATCCCATCTTCTTCTTTGGTACACACGAAACGTAAGTGTCCCTCGCTGGACTTGGTCTTTCCCACCTGGTGTCTGCTTGTGTGCCCTGGCTCACCTGGGACTGGTGTGATTTCTCTCTTCAGAGCCTTCCTGGGACCCAAGGACCTATTTCCCTACGACAAGTGGAAAGAGAAGTACGGGAAACCCAACAAGAGGAAAGGCTTCAATGAGGGACTGTGGGAGATCCAGAACAATCCCCACGCCAGCTATAGCGCTCCTCTGGTGAGTACCTGGGGGTGGGGGACAGCTGGCATGGGGTCCGCAGAGCCAGGTCAGGGGGTGCTCATATGCACTGGGAGCTAGAAGTAGCCTTAGCTCGTCTCATAGAGAAAGAAGAGGTCTCTTGGATAGGGCTCTTTGTCCTTGGTACCACTGACTACCCGGGCTGGATCATTTTGTGGGGGCCCATTCTGGGCACTGTGGGGTGTTGAGCAGCATTCCTGGCCCCCACCCACTTGATGCCAGGAGCACCCTCTCTACCCCAGTTGTGACAACCAAGCATGATCTCAGACATTGCCTACCAGCGTCCCTTGGGCAGAGTGAAGGGGGTCCCCTGGTGAGACCTCATGCTCTGGGATTACCGTGAATGTATACCAGTGTTGGAACTCTTATAAAACCTTTTGTTTTCTAAGGAAAATGCGTTCTCTTTTAATAACAACTCCCACTCTGCCATTATGGTCAGATTTTAGACTCAAAAAGGTAGCAGTTAGTGAATAGATGTGAGAGTTCTTGCTCAGGTGGGAAAAAAAAATGCCAAGAATCAGAGGTGATGTCTTAGAGGTGAATCGGAATCTAGAAACATTCAGGGAAAGGAAGGGATCTAGCAAAGTTGATGGTAAGGCCATAAAAAGTTGTGGAAGGCCACAAAAGGATGGCAGAGTGCCCGCTCTGGGTGTTTTGGGGTAAGAAGCAGATGAGGGGAGGCTGGGCCGGGATTCTCCACTCTGCTGTTAGCCACTGCTTTGGGGGTTTCTGTGGGTGGTGCGAGGAGGGGTGAGCACAAGGTCGGCTGGAACAAACTGACCACGGGGGCCAGAGCTTGGCTGGTAGGGAGGAAAAGCACTTGCAGCAGGGTCTGTGGGAGGCAGGCAGGAGTTGGAGAGCATCTGGTTTGTGTGAGCGGAGGTTGGAGTGGTTCTGTGGTGCCTGGTCCAACTTGAGAACTTTGGGCCTTGAGATGGTCTGAGTGCGCCTCTCCTTTGGCTCAGTCCACCCACTAACCCTGAGACACTCCTGTGTTGACACCTGCACACAGCTAGGAACCTGGAATTCATGATGACTCACACATTTCTCACCTCCCAGGAGCTCCCAGCCTAAAATTTGGTGTTCATTCAACAGATGGACCAGGCTTACATTTAGTGCATGTTGGGAGGCATTTGACTTTCACCTACCATGATGGGTCTGTGAGACAGATCCCCCTGCTCTGATGCCCATCTTTTCTTGTGCTTTGCATCTCCCCAGCTCGGGTAAATGGATCCGAAGGCCTTTAAGGTCGTAGAGTTTCATGAGATCTTTTTCTGGCCCCACCTCTAGTTCTGTTTGGTTATGTCCTAAGCTTATTGCCTCCTGGTGAATCATCAGACCATTTAATATTTATTGCACACTCACAGCTTGTGAAGTACTGTGTAGATGCCTGCCCTCGAGGAAACAAAACTGAAAAATGATGTGACTGGCAGTGAACCAGCCCCATAAAGGCTCCCCAAGTTGAGAAGTAGCTCTGAGTGTGAGAGCTTATCACTGCTCTTTGGTTCTCTAATGAGTCTGTGCCCACAGATGGAACATTGGTTTGCAATGCAGATCCCTGCCTCCTCTCTACCCCAGAGGTTTAGATGTAGCAGTTTAGGGATGAGGCCTGGGGACCTTGGTGTTATTCTTCCCATGCATCATCTGAGATGCTTCTGATGGAGCCAGTCCACGGGCAGGCTTTTAGTTTCAGAATCATTGCTTTATGGGCACTTGAGCAGTCTCTCTCTTTTTATTCTCTGTTTGCTGTCTGTCTGTCTGTCTTCTTTCTTTAAGGTCCTATTTACTTATAAAGAGAAGGGAAGGGAGAGAGGAAGAGAGGGAGAGAAACATCAGTGTGAGAGTGAAACACTGATTGGTTGTCTTGCATATGCCCCACCTTGGGACGGCGCCTGCAACCCGGGCAGGTACCCTGACTAGGAATCGAACCAGCGACCTTTTGCTTTGTGGGGGTGACACCCAACCCACTGAGCCATACTGGTCAGGGCTGTAGTTTATTTTTACATTTGGAGTGGCAGTGAAGACTCCTGGTACCCAATTACAAAAGGGACGTGCAGTGAAAAGTCAGTTCTGCCTCCTGTTTCCGTCAGGAGCGGCCCAATCAGGCACTCTGTTTCCGTCTCCGCTCAGGACAGCTACAGCGAGCAGTTCCTTCCACACCCTGCCAAGACCCTCTATTCCTAGAAGACCCTACATGGCTTTCTTTTTTTAAAGCATATAATTCTCTGATTTGCTTTATTTCCCCCATAATAATAAATCTTGACCACTGGTCCATGGCAACATGCAGAGAACAGCCTCATTCTTTTGCCAGCCTCACCCTGTCTGGTGCCCCTGCCAGGGGTGAATGGCAAGGGCTGCTCCGCAGCCCTTGCCAGACAGGACGTGGAAAATGGCATCTTGGTATGGCTGCAGGTTCATTCATTGGACCTGTCCAATGGATTCACACAGTGATCCTGAGAGTGGGGGGGCCAGTGTCATCTTTTCCTTTTTACAGACGAGCAAACTGAGGCCCAGAGAATTCTTGTGATTGCCCAGAGTGACCCAGTTGGAATCTGAGACTTTTTTAGACCCAGACCAACATTTGGGCTGGATAATTCTTTGGGGCTGTCCTGGGCACCATGGGTGTTGAGCAGCATCTCTGGCCTCCATGCACTCAGTGCCAGGAGCACCTACCTCATCATGACAACCAGAGTGTCTCTCAATACTGCCAAGTGCCCCGTGGGAGACAAAATCACCCTGGGTGGAACCCATTGACCTACAGGGTCTGGCACAAATAATGCCCCCATCTTTTATTACAGAATCGTAAGCATGTAATTCTGTAACATAACAATGCACACACGCACACCATATGACATTTTAGGTAAAATATTTAAATAAAAACTATAAATTATTACACCCATGTTATTACCCTACTAACCACACTCAAGCAGGCATTACTTCTGCCGGACCCTATAGCCGGATCCCAGTTAATACATCCTGGTCACTGATAGAGGAAGAGGTACGGGGACCTTTTCAAGGTTCTCAAGTTGATTAGAGCAGAACTGGGACTAAATCCTAGGCCTCCTGCCTCCCAGGCTGAAATTGGTTTTCCTCCGGCTGATATAGCCATGGTGGGGCCCTGAGGCAGAAAGAGGTTGCAGAGAACCTCTGCATGGAATGGTCCAGGGTCAGGAGCCACACTGTGTGGGGGCCTGCACCTGGGTGCAAATGAACAAGTGCACGTCAGGTATCTAGCGCAGCCACATAGTAAGTGCAGGATGGTAGTTGGGAATGAGGGGGCCAGGCTGGATTTGATCTGCCCTTTGCATCTCATTCACCTCCAGATCCCTTAGGATAGTGAGAGAAATGAGTGCTCATCTCACTCAGCCACTGGGTGTTGGGGTGCCCTCCATACTTTTCCACGTGACCCAGGGTTCCCAAAGCCTCTGTTGGCAGGTGCTTACATCCCATGGGCCGACCCAGATCAGAGTTTCTGGCTTTAGCCACAAGCAAAGCGTAGGGCAAGTCACTTGCCTTCCCAGAGACTCGGTTTCCCCAGTTGTGGACCATGCCCATTCATCTCAATTGCCTGACGGCCATGAAGGCACAGACCGGATCACAGTTGGTCAAGAGCTCGGCAGCAGTGAGGAGGGATTTAGTGAGCACTAGCTTTGTGCGGGGCCCAGGCTTGTGGCTAAGGTGGACCTGCCTTGCTTCCTGGCTTTGTTACTTGCTTGCATGATCTTGTCACACTGCCTGTTTTCTCATCTGCAAAAAGAGGATAATAGCTCCCACGAGTTAGAGAGAGAGATAATGAGCTCAGTGTCTGGTGGTTCGCACTTAACTAACACTTGCAAAGAGACCTTTGGACCACCACTTATTCTCTAAGTGACAAATGGGATAGCATTCCCTTTTCTATATTCACCAGTGGCGCTCCTCAGTCCTGGAGCAGAGGTGTGGTAGAAACCCATCATAAAGTTCTTCTGGCGTTTTAGGTTTGGGCCTTGCCCTACTTAGTGCTGCACTTTTTAACCTTGTCAAACAGTACACAGGGCCCTGCTGCCCTGCCCGAGGCCCTGGGTTATGATGTTCAAGGCAGACGGTTCGGTGCTGAGCGGCCAAGTCCTGCCAATTCCTGATTCTCATTTTTCTTGCCTATGAATTAGGGATTGTGGTGAAGGCTGGGGAGGGCTCAGGACTTTGATTTCTCCGTGGGGGAAGAAGGGTCTTTACACACGAGTGAGCGCGGAGTGGGGAGCAATGACAGGCTGGGTTCCCTCTGCCCCACCCCGCCCCTCCTCCGGCAGGGCCGTCCCTGGCCCAGCTCTGGCATCCACACTCCTGCGGTCACAGTTTCATTCTCTTCTATGAGTTTCCATTGTGATGTGTTGCCGAGACCTGGCCTCTCCCTCTGTCTGTCTGTTCGTGACCCTCCTCCTGGCCACCCAGCCACACCTCCATCTCCTTGCTCCTCACTCGAGTCTCCCTGGGTGCGTCCTGTCTGTGTGGCCCCGGAGACTCCTCTCCCACCCTCAGGCCCTTCTGGCTTCCTTGATTTTCGCTCGGCCAGAGTGCATGCTGTGCTCCAGTCCATTGAACCCCGGCTGTCATCACGCCCAGCGAAGGTGGCTTTTTGGGGTAATGCTTATTTTTTTAATTGGTGTGAAGTTTACGTAACATGAAATTCATAATTTTAAAGCATATACTACCTTTGGCTATTACTAACTACATTCGCTGTTGTTCAGCCACCACTACTGACTGATTTCAGAATGTTCCCATCTCCCTCTTCATCGGCAGTCACCCTCAGTTCTCTCCTCCCCCAAACCTTAGGAACTGTTGGCCCAGGCCGGGTGGCTTAGGTGGTTAGACTATTGTCCCAATATGCCAGAGTTGTGGGTTTGATCCCTGATCAGGGCACATAAAGAATCAACCAATGAGGGCATAAATAAGTGGAACAGCAAATTGATGTCTCTATGTGTCTCTCTCTCAGGAAAAAAAAAAAAACACCCCTAGGAACTACTAACCCACTTTCTGTTTCGATGAGTTTGCGCAGTCTGGGCATTTCACGTGAATGGAATCATGTGTTTGGTCCTGTGTCCGGCTGCTCGCTGAACGGGTTCTCAGTTGCCGCCCACGTTGGTTAGTGTGTGTCAGATCGTTCCTTTGTGTGGCCAAGTGGTGCTCCACTCCATAGCCACCCCGCGTTTACTTACATCCATCAGTAGATAGACATTGGGGTTGTTTCTAGAGAATGTGGCTTTTAAGAATCTCACTGTCTTTCTTTAAAAAAAAATCACTTATTTAGAAAAGACATACATATCATGAAATAACCTGCTCCGATTTTTACACTTGGATTTGGCTGGGTTAACCCCTCGTGTGTGTTGTTGTGCATTTACTTGTCTGTTTCCCCCTTAGACTGTGAGCTCCCCAAGGGCAGGGACCCTGTCTTACTCATCTCTAGCCCCAGCACCTGACACAGGGCTGGGCACACAGTAGGTATTCTGTGACATGCATTGGATGAGTGATTGGTGGTTGAATACGGCTGGAGCCCATCCATTTTCCTCCCACAAACATAAAACATCCCAAAGGAGTTCAAAAGGACCCGAGAAAGCCCTGTAGCCCAACTGTCACTGTGCCCTCTGCCCGATCTCCCTGAGCCTTGCTAACTCCTGCACGATTTGGCCCCCGCCTCTCCACTGCCATTTGCTTCTCCTTCGCTATGCACCGCCCTCCCCCCAGCCTGTCCGGGTTCCTTAGGGAACCTTCATTTATGCTGATCCTGTCTTCCCAAACGTGTCTGGACCCTGTCCTTCTTCATGCTTAGGACAACCCCTCAGCTCAAATGTCACATCTTCTGAGGGCCCCCTTCCTAATGTAAAATACTCCCACCACTGGGCACCCACCTCGCTTCACTTCCCTCCTGCCCATGGGCCAGTATTTTCCTTGCTGCCCATCACCACTGTATGACATTGGTTTGTTAAGTGGCTACAGTCGTTTCTCCCACTAGACTGTAAGCTCCCTGGGGGTAGGGACCATGCCCTGTTGGTATCTCACTACCTACTTAGCACTCACTACCTACTTAGCACAGTGCCTGGCACCCAGCACCTGCTCCTCGAAGTGACTGGGTTTAAACGAGCCTGGCATGTGTTTGCTATCTTTGTGGCTGTCACTGCCTGAGCAGGGATTTTGGGTAAAACAGAAATAATAGTGGCTTGAAGTTCAAGCCCAGAGGGCCTGTTCTGGGTTGGGTTGGCTTCCTTCTCCTTATTATGAAAATAATAATAATAACAATAACAATAATAATAATAATAATGAAGCCTTGGTGGACCTCTTGTGCCAGTCTGGGTACTGTCCTAAGTACGTCATGTACCACTGGTGTCTCATCCTCGTCATAGCCCTCTGAGGCCAAAACAGTGGCATCTTCATTGCTTGATGTAGAAACTGAGGCACAGAGAGGCTTAAGTCACTTGCCCAGGGTTTGACCTTGAATCCCACAGTACTTGAATCCTACTTTTGTCCATCTGAACCTCCTGCCTCAGTTCCCCCACTGGGAAAGTGAGGAGGCCCTGGCATTTGAGTCGCTGCCACTAGTGGGTGCTGCACTCTGAGTTCCTGTCCTGGTTGGGAGATCCACTGGAACCCGGGGGTGACTCACTGTCTCTGCCCCCCAACCCCTTAGCCGGTGAGCTCCTCCGACAGTGAGGCCCCTGAAGCTGACCCGGCGGGAAGGAGTGAGGACGACGAGGAAAGGGGGGTCATGGCTGTCACAGCTGTGACTTCGGCAGCCACCAGCGACAGGATGGAGAGTGACTCGGACTCGGACAAGAGCAGTGACACCAGTAGCCTGAAGCGAAAGGCATCAGCTTTGAAGGTAGGGGGTGGGGCAGGTGCACTTGCCCGTGGGATCCGGTGGCCTAGCAGCTCCCTTCCTGCCCCCACTCTGGGGCTGTACCCCTCGGCCTGCCCACCCGCCCTCTCTTTCTGTTCTTTTTTTTTTTTCCCACATGCATTAAAAAACAATTGAGATACCATTCACATACCATGAAATCCACCCTCTCAAAGTATACAGTTCAGTGGTTTTTAGTACATTCACAGGGTTGTGCAGCCATCACCATGTCTAATTCCAGAACATTCCATCTTCCCAAAAAGAAACCCTGTCCCTATTAGCAGTCACTCCTCATCTCCCACTCCCAGCCCCCGGCACCCACGAATCTACTTCCTGTTTCTCTGGACTTGTTTGTTGTGGGCATTTCACATGAATGTACTCACACACTCTGGCCTTTTGTGTCTGGCTTCTCTCACTGAGCAGCATGGGTTCAAGGTCCATCCACGCTGTAGCCTCCCTTTTTTTTCACAGTTGAAGAATATTCTTTTCTAAGGACAACATTTTGTCTATTCATTCATCTGTTGGTGGCTATCTGGGTTTCTTCTACCTTTTGGCCATTGTGAGTAACACTGCTGTGAACAGCCAGCCGTGTGCAAGCTTTTATGTGGACGTGTGTTTTCATTTCTTTTGGATATATTCTTTTTCCTGCCTTTTTTTTTTCCTCTTCTGCCTTTTGACTACTTCTAAATATTTGGGGGGTGCAGAATGAAAGGACCAGCACCTCTAGCAAACTCTTGATAGACTAAGGCATTCTTTTCATTATTAAAAATAACATTTATTTCTGGTTCCAGTGGCAACAATAAGCTCTGCTCATTGTATGTAAGCTGTCAAGATGCTGGTAAAAAAGACCCATTGTCTCTGAGGGTTTTCTGCAGCAAGGGCCGGGAGCACTCCTAGGTGTCTTCTCTGGGACGTGCGTGTCTCGCCTGGTGTATGGGTGTGTGTAAAGTGTAGAATTGGCCATCTGTACATACAGTGTGTGTCTTGCCTATTTTTCTCCACCTAATACGAACATTTCCTTGTCATTGAATATTATTTTAAGAAGCAGGTATCAGCGGTTGAGAAGTAGTCTATGGCATGGATGAATTCTAACGAATATATTAAGACTTTTGGGCATTTAGTCCCCCCCTCCAACTTTTTATGATTTGTATTTGGTATTGTTTTTTAAAAGTCTCCATAATTTCTGTTGTTAGAGAAGTTAAAACATAAGTATGTCAATACCCATCCTATATCCCCCTTAGAGAGAGATCACTATTTATAGGTCAGTGTATGTTCAGATTTTTTTTTTTTTGCTAACTTTTCATTAAACAATATAAGTTAATTATTATTACACCTTTTAACAACACTGGGGAAGAATTTAAAAGACCATTCGCTCTTAACCCCACTGCACTTAGCACAGCCTGGATGCTCCATTCCCAAATCCGAGGGATGCTGTGGTCTTCGTATTCATCCTTCTTAATGGCCCCGTGGGCGACTTCCTTTTGTTAGGGTTCAGCACCCGCCGGCAGCCACCAGTGCTTCTGGAGTGAGGACTCGCCCAGGGCCCTGGTAGGAGCGGAGCTGAGCTGGGTCCTCCAACTTGGCGCTGCCTGCGAGCCACCCCGTCTCCTCTCCAAGCCTTTGAGAGTGCCGCACTGCTGTCCACCTGCGCGCTTTGCACTGGCCGTTTCCTCAACCCAGGAAATGGCCCCCCTCGTGTTTTCCATGCCCTGAGCCTGCAGGTTTCTCAGTGCTCCCTCCGACCCCCCTTAAAGGCACGCCCCGTCACTGCACCGCAGCGTCCTCTTCTGTTTTCACAGGACTCGCTCTTCTCTCGCGTCGTTAATTAACGTTTCTGTTTGTTTCTCCTGATGAGATGAGTTGCAGGAGAGCTGAGGCCTCTTGTTGGGGTGTCACCAAGGACACGATTTGCTCGGGTCATCATGAGAAAGTATCTCAGCCTGGGGGGCTTAAATAACAGTTATTTTTGTATAATTCTGAAGGCCAGACTCCAAGATTGAGGTGCCAGCAGGGCTGGTTCCTGCTGAGGCTTTGCTCCCTGCCTTGTAGACGGCCGTCTCCTCCCTGTGCGCTCATATCCTCTCCCCCCTGCGTCCACTCTCTTCCTGTGAGGACACCAGTCTTACTGGACTAGGGCCCATTGTAATGACCTCTTTAAAGACCCCCATCTGCAGATACAGTCACATCCTGAGGTTCCAGAGGTTAGGCTTTCACATTTCAGTTTTAGGGGGACACAGTTCAGCCTGGCTTTGGACGGGGCATGGAGCAGGGACATGCTTAGGAAGCAATTTGTAAAGTAGGAACGAGTCTTATTTGTAACATAGTAGAGGCAAAAGCACTTGGTAAGTTAACAGCTGCCCGAGGAGGAAGACTGGTTGTCACTGGACAAGGATCTTCCCCCACCCCAAGATTTTATTTATTTACTATATTTTTAGATAGAGGGGAAGGGAGGTAGAAAGAGAGGTAGAGAAATATTGATATGCGAGAGATTTTTTGCCTCTTGCACAACCCCCAATGGGGGACCTGGCCTGCAACTCAGGCATGTCCCCTGGCTGGGAATTGAACCAGCGACCTCTTAGTTGTCAGGCTGGGCCTCAGTTTACTGAGCCACACCAGCCAGGGCGTATTTCTGAAGCTCAGTTCTCTATGCTTCCTTGCTTTTTCCTTCATGAGGACTCTTGAGTTGGCTTCTTTGGGAGGGCATCAGTCATGGACCCCCGAAACAAGTCAGATATGTATGTATGTATGTATGTATTGTATACCCACACACATATATAGCTTTTGAAAAATTTTTTTAAATTTTATTTTAATCATTGTTCAGATATAATTTTCTCCCTTTTACTCCCAGTCCAGCCCCCCCTCCCAACCCTCCCCACTTCCCTCCCATTAGCTTTTGAAATTTTTATTGCGGTGAGATTTATATAACAAAATGAAGCATTCAAGTGTATAGCTCAGTGGTTTAAAATATTTTCACGTTGTGTGACCACCACCACCATCCGCCTCCAGAACTTTCTCACCTTCCCACCTTCCCACCTTCCCACCTTCCCAGACTGAAACTCTGTGCACATTATATGCTGGCTCCCAGCCTTAGGCACCTGCCATCTACTTCCTGTCTCTATGGATCTGACTCCTCTAGGGACCTCTAATAAGAGGAAGCCTACAGTATTTGACCTTTTGAGACTGGTTGATTTCATTTAGCACAATGTCCTCAAGGGTTAAGCTCCCCGGTTTTTTTTGCCAGATTCACAAAGGGCCCCCACTGCCCTCGCAAAGGCTCTAGGGCCTCAGCTCTTCGCTGGGCCGTGGGGGTCAAGTGGGAGATGGCTCTGCTGCGCGCACGTTCTTTCCTGGGTACTGATCTGTTTGGGCTGCTCCCTCTTCAGATGTCAGTGTCAAAACGAGCCCGGAAGGCCTCCAGCGACCTGGATCAGGCCAGCGTGTCCCCATCTGAGGAGGAGAACTCTGAGAGCTCATCTGAGTCAGAGAAGACCAGTGACCAGGTGAGCAAGCGGATGGCTCCCCAGGTGCACAGGGGAGTGATGCACAGGAGGGAGCTGAGCAGAGCAGTGGCCAGCCTGTGGGGCTTGTTCAGCTCCCTTCTCTCCGCCCAGGACTTCACCCCTGAGAAGAAAGCTGTGGTCCGGGTGCCACGGCGGGGCCCCCTGGCAGGACGAAAGAAAAAGGTAGAGGTGTTTTGTTTTGTTTTTTACCCCATACCCACCTGGGAGAAACACTTAGAGCTTCTTTCCAAGGTTACCAGCCACTGTCCACAATTACAGTCTGGTTCTTTTTGGAGGAGGATAGGACATAGGCCACAAGGAGACCCCAGCTATCTCCGACTTTGGCCTCTCGTTTCACTGGTGTCCTCAGCCCATAGTTCCCGAGTACCGTGTGTGCAGAGCACTTCCTGATGAGGGATGACCTGGCTGCCACCACTACTGACCAGAGTCTCCAGGCCGGTGTAGAAAGTGGGGTTCTGGGGTGCTGGCATCAGATGGCAGTGAAGCAGCTTTAGGTTCTCCGTGAATGGGGTATGGGCAGGGAGAGGAAGACAGAAATCTGAGTGTTGTGTGTGTGTGTGTATGTGCTGTGTGTGCTTGTGCATGTATGAGCATGTGCATGCTTGCATCAGTGTACGTGTATGGTGTGTGCACGTGTATATGTGTGTTGTCTGGCATGTATAAGAATGATGTAAGAGTTGTGTCCAAATGTGTGTTGTGTGTGATGCACATGTGTGATGCAAATGTGTGTGCTGAGGGCCCAGCAGAGTTCAAGGGCAGAGATGGTATAAGAGGGCATCTCATCTGGTTGGGCCTCCAGGCATGATTTTGTGGTATTTGAAAGGTCTTGCCCCTGGGAAAAACAACTGTGTATCTCATTTGACCCCTGCACTTCACCCAGGAGCAAGGAGGCCTAGGTGGATCACGCATGGTAACTCAGGCGAAGGGTCAGGCAGCTGCAGGCACATCCAGGGCTCCCTGTGATTCCAGGCCTAAATGAAGCTTTCCCAATTTGGGGGAGGTGGATTTTTGTGGGGGCTACAGAGGGTGCTGGGGTCTGCTCTCTCATCTCCTTGCCCTGGCCTCTCCCAGAAGCTGCCCTCTGCCTCTGACTCAGACTCCAAACCAGAATCAGAAGGGGCCAAGGTTGAGCCAGTGGTGGTGGCCAGATCGGCCTCCTCCTCCTCTTTGGCCTCCTCATCCTCTTCCGACTCAGATGTGTCAGTAAAGAAACCTCCCAGGAGCAGGAAGCCAGGTAGGATCGCTGACACCGGTCCTGACCTGGTTCCATGCACCCTTGCCTCTGGGCTGGCCTGTGGGTGTCCCCACCCTTCCTGGAGGCTGCTGTGGGAAGAGACTACCCCCTCCTCCTTTTTCATAGCTGAGAAGCCTCCCCCAAAACCCCGCGGGCGGAAACTGAAGCCCGAACGACCCCCGAGCAGCTCAAGCAGTGACAGGTGGGTGACAGCCCTGGGTCGCCTCTGGCAGGGTCCTCTGCCAGGCTGCGGGTGGGTCTGAAGCAGCACCTCCTGAGGACTAGGCTTCCCTCTAATTGGCCCACACCTCCAGCGACAGTGAGGAGGTAGACCGAATCAGCGAGTGGAAGCGCCGAGACGAGGAGCGCCGCCGAGAGTTGGAGGCCCGGCGGCGCCGGGAGCAGGAAGAGGAGCTGCGGCGGCTGCGGGAGCAGGAGAAGGAGGAGAAGGAGAGGAGGCGCGAGCGGGCCGAGCACGGGGAGGCCCTCCACGGGGGCAGCGGGGGCAGCAGCGGCGATGAGCTCAGGGATGAGGAAGAGCCCGTCAGGAAGCAGCGCGGCCGGAAGGGTCGGGGACGGGGTCCCCAGTCCTCCTCTGACTCAGAGCCCGAGGCTGAGCTGGAGAGAGAGGTGTGCCCAGCCTGGCGGGGTCACAGGGGCCTCGTGGAGGGTGCTGGGGAAACATAGGTGACTGAGGAGGCTTCTCCCTAACAATCACCCCTTCGGGCAAGTCCATTTCTGCCAGCAGGGCCAGTGGTGACCACCAGGCACCGTGTGATGGTGCGGGCTGGTCAGCTCCCACTCTGGAGACACTCGAAGTCTGTCCTGAATCTGAGAGGCCGGCTTCCCAGGCCCGTCACATTCTAGACTGAGCCCAGGGTCCCGCTCGATACGGGGGTGGGGGAAGCCTGACGACACCCATCCTCTCCCAGCTGCTCTCCCTTTTGTCCCAAAAGGGGAACCAAGTTCCTTGCCTTAGGAAGTGTCCTGCTTGGAAGGAGGACTGTGGTGGGCTGCCCTGCTGTTGGATGGCCCTTTGAGGGGCTGAGAACCTGCGCTCTGGGGATGGACTGGTCCCAGGGGTCTTTCCCATCCCATCCTGTCCATTCCACCAGCTCCAGGCAGTGCGAAGGTGCTGGCAGGAAGTGTCAGGCTTTATTTCTAAGAGGGACGGTTCAAGAGTACAGGGCAAGCCTCTCCCACCCCCGTTTTGCTGCTGTAGGTGAAGAAGTCAGCTAAGAAGCAGCCACAAAGCACAGAGCCTGTGAAGAGACCCAGCCAGAAGGAGAAGAGAGGGCGCCCTGAGGAGAAGCCCCGGTCCAGGTCAGCACTCACTTAGCCTGTCCTTCCACAGCTCCCCGAAGCCGTCCTGGTCCTCGAGGTCTTCAGCCTTCTCGGGACCTCTTCTCTTAGGAGCGGCCCAGCTTCCCAATTTAGTTTGGCAGACAGAGCGAGTTGAAGTGGCTGCTGTTCAGGATTGTGGTCCTTGACTGGGGTGCTTCTGGCATCGAGTGGATGGGGGCCAGGGTTGCTGCTCCTCACCCCAGGATGGCCCCCCACAGGGAGAGGCCCAGCCCGTGTTGGTGCCAAAGAGGGGAATTGTCCCCAGACCAGTGGTTCTCAGGCTTTTTAAATCCACTGCCCACCAAGGTGTGGGGGTGGCACATCTCTGCCATTAAACATTTTTTTTTTACTAATTTATGAGAGAGAAAGAGAAACATTGATTTGTTGTTTCACTTATTTATACATTCATTTGTTGTGCTCTTGTATGTGCCCTGACCGGGGATTGAACCTGCACTTTGGTGTATTGGGATGACGCTCCAACCAACTGAGCCGCCTGGCCAGGGCTCCCTGCTGTTTTTAAGTGATGTTCCACCATCAGTTGGACTCTGCCCACTGGGAACTTGGCAGTCAGACTGCCCAGTGGAGTAGAACTGGAACTGTTAATGAGTGTTGCTGTCATCTAGAGTGCCTATTGATAACTCATCCATCCACTAGGTTTTACATACTAGCTATTAATCCTCAGCCACATAAAAAAAATAAAGAATTTTGAGATTTCACACGATTTGTCCCAGGTGCCTATCTTTGACTAGGTCACAGTGGTCCCTGACCCTTCCTCCCAGCTTCCAGGGCCTCCTGAAAGTGTCCTTCGGTAGTTCCCAGCCCTCAGTGGGGAGGATGCCGGTGGTTGGGGTAGGGTGGCAGTGTGGATATTGGTCAGAGGCCTAAGGGGAATGAGTCTTCACAGGCCCATGAAGGTGGAACGAACCAGGAAGCGGTCAGAAGGGTTCCTACCGGACAGGAAGGTTGAGAAGAAGAAAGGTGAGGGACCGGCTGCTCCCGGTCGCAGCCCAAGCTCTAGCCGCCCGAGGTTCCTGAGGTCGGGAGGAGGGAAGGTTGCATGTGTCACCACGGCAGTGCCCAGGCAGGTGCTCGGACACATCTGGCATGGGGGCTTAGGCCCAGGTGATGCATTCTCTCCTGGCCACAGAACCTTCCGTGGAGGAGAAGCTTCAGAAGCTGCATAGCGAAATCAAGTATGCCCTGAAAGTCGATAATCCGGTAAGATCCTCCTTGGGGCCACGGGGAGCCACTTTCCCTGAGTGAAGCAGTTCCTGCCACCCATCATGTCTACAGCTCCCTTAGAAGTCTCCAGAAATGGAGGTGACTCCAGGGCCCTTGGGGTGGGTGGGGCAGGGATCCTTGTGTCTGTTTGTTACCCCGCTGAGGGTCATCCTGAGGTGCATTGTGTTTGGTGTCCTCACCAGGTGGCGCTGTGGGCAGGCCCCAAGGATCCTCCAAGTTCTGGGTCTTTCTGCCGTCTCTGGCATGACCTTCTCTGACCCATTGGGTCTTCTAAGTGCTGTCCCTCCCTCTTCCTTTTCTGCCCTGCAGGATGTGAAGAGGTGTTTGAATGCACTAGAGGAGCTGGGGACCTTGCAGGTGACCTCGCATATCCTCCAGAAGAACACTGATGTGGTGGCCACGTTGAAAAAGGTACAGTCGGAGCCCAGGGGTAGAAGGGGGCTGGGCAGGCCGGTCCAGGCAGGCAGGGGTCTGCCAGGGAGCCGGTGTTCCCGGCCACAGCTGCTTTTGGTCAGTGGGGAGAAAGCCGGCAGACTGGGTGAGCACTGCCAGCTTCCAGGGGAGCTGAGGTGGTGGCAGCAATAGGGAGGGTCTCGGGTCGGGGGTGAGGCCAGCTGCATTCTCTGAGCCAGGCCTCTTGGTGGGCAGATTCGCCGTTACAAGGCCAACAAGGAGGTGATGGAGAAGGCCGCAGAAGTCTACACCCGGCTCAAGTCACGGGTCCTGGGACCAAAGATTGAGGCTATCCAGAAGGCAGCCAGAACCGGAGCAGAGAAGGAGCCGGCCGAGGCGGAGAAGGCCGAGGAGGCTCTGCTTGGAGAGGAGGCCCCGTCAGAGAGGGCAGAGGATGAGACCAGTGCTGGTGAGGAGCCGGGTGGACTCCTCCCCCACTGACTGGGGTGGTGTGCCCTGCTGGCGCTCTCTGTGCAGGCCTGGGTGACCCCCAAAGCAGCCAATGGCTGGTACACGCATACACCGAGGCTGCTGCTGGGCTCTGGACCCTCAGAGCCAGCTAGCGCAGGCGGCTGTGTGTGGGCTGGACAGGTATGTGTGAGCACTCTTGGGAGGTGCCAGCCTCAGCCTGGACCTGCAAGATCGTGGGTGAGCTGGGAGGAGAAAGAGAGTGTTTCCAGCAGGGACAGCCTCTGGGAGTGGGAGAGGACGTTCATGCTGGGGTCACCTGGTCCTGATGGCAGGTGTTTGGAACAGCCCTTCCCACTGACATCGCTGGCTTGGCTGAAAAAGCCTCAGCAGCCCAAGGAATAACCGAGGCTATTTTTCCCCTTATTTCCGTCCCATCCCCAGACACTCATTGACCGCGTGTCCCTTCCCTTCTTCAGGGGCCCAGCTGCTGGTGGAGCTGACAGTCCCCATACGACTGGGAGGCAGGGAGATAGAAGTGATGGTGGGAGCACAGGGCTAGGGCCCTTCAGGAGGGTCACAGACCCTCTGTCCCCAAGCTGGCTTGCTTTCCCACCCACTCTCGATGGAAGGCGGGGGCGGGGAGGGGGGGTTCCTGGATGATCGCGCCGCAATGTCCCACAATGCCCTTCCACCCCCACCCCCCGCCCCCCTAGATCTCTCTGCCTCCGTGAATGGTGAGGCCACATCCCAGAAGGGTGGAAGCACAGAGGACAAGGAGCAAGAGGAAGGACAGAACTTGGAAGAGGGGCCAGTGGGGGGCTCCTCTGAAGACCTGTTACACAATGAGTAAGTGTCCCCGGGGTCTGCAGCACTGGGGGCTGCTTTCTACAAGGGGGCGACCAGACTGGCAGAGAAAGCAGCTGCTGTCCTGAGTTGCTCCCAGGGGGCTGCTGGTAGTGGTCAGGGTCCCGGGGACTTGGCCCCCATGTGTGGGCCTCCTATCTCCACCTTAGCAGCAGACCCCAGGACCCCGGTGAAGGGAGCTGAGCTGCCCTGGGTCAGACCCTAGGGACAGTGATTCCCTCCTGGCTCTCCAGGAGTGGGAGCAGGCAGGCTCTGTCACAAGCCCCCTTGAATCTGGTGTGCGGTCGTGCTAAAGACCCCAGACCACTCAGCACACACCCACTGTCCTGGGCATGGTGGGGGGAGCCTAGGGCTTTCGGTCTGTCACTGCTGGACGGAGACAGACGGGCGGACAGGGAAGCGGCCTGCTCACCCCACCGTGCTGTGCTTCACCAGCAGCGCAAGGGAGGGCCCCGATCTGGACGGGCCGGGGAAGGACCGTCAGGAGCGCCCGAGGGCGCGCGTGGACTCTGAGTCCCTGGACGACGAGGACAGCTGAGCCCCGGGCAGCCCGGCGGCCAGGCCCCGCCCGTCACGTAGCTGCCCGTAGGCCTGCCCCGTTCCTTCCCGGCCGCCCAGGGAGCAGGAAACTGTCGGGGAGATGCTGTGCTCTTCGTTTGTATTTGTCCCTCGGGGGTTTTTTTCTGCCCAATTTCTGTGATTTCCAACCGACATGAAATGACTATAAAGGGTTTTTTTAATGAAAAAAATCACTTTTATTGGTTTGGTTTTCTAGTGTTACTGGTGCAGCTGGGCTGGAATTGGGAAGAGGTCTGGAGCTCTCAAGGGCCCACTTGGGGACAAAGTGTTCTAAGCCATAATGTCACCATATACAGTGAATGTGAGCTTGGTTCTAATGGTGTTCCCATCCCGTTAGGGCTGACCGTGAAACAGTGGAGTAGGAACAAGGCCTTTCCAAAAATAATAAATGAAAAATAAAACTCTCTGAACCTTGAGTCTCAAATGGAGGCTGTGGTTTGATGTCCCGGGTTTGGCTTCCCAGTGCCCAGGAAGAAGGAGCAAAGAGGCTGGGTGGCTGCCATGTTTTCCCCAGAAGCCAGTGCTGTGCTCACCTGACACAGCCGTTGTCCCTTCCGCCCCAGCTGCAGGCGGCACTGTAATCCACTCCCCACGAGGCAAGCCCTGGAGTGCCTGGCCCAGAGCATTCAGGCCTGGAAGGGTTCTGTGAGCCGTCCGTTGTCTCTGCGTGGCCAGAGGACATAAGCACTGGAGGCAGGCTTCCCTGTGTGACCGTGGGCGAGTGGCACTCCTGCTCTGGGCTTCTCTTCTCTCCTGGACAGGGGTGACCCCAGCCTCACAGGGCTGTGCCGAGGATTTAGACGGTGCGGGGTGGGGAGGTAGCTCTCGGCCAGGCACCCGCACACAGCAGTTCCCGGTTAGACAGTGGCCCCTGGCTGCATTCATCCATCCCCGCTGAGGGAGGGAGGCCGTGGTGTGGCAAGGGACTTCCTGAGTCCTGCCCGCTTCCACTCCACCCCCACCGGTGCGACTGGACTTGAAGGCAAGTCACTTTGCCAGGTTTCTGTGAATCCAGCGTCCTTACCTCTGATTACCTAACATGGTGAAGGCTGAGGGGAGAAAGGCTCAGAAGGTTCTCCAGTCCCCAGGGCAGAGCCTCTCCCAGACCCTGGACGCCTTCGGTAACCCTTAGCGAGAGCCAGCCCCTTGGTCCTGGAGCTCGGAGCGCCAAATCGTTTCCGAGAAGAGGGTACAGTGTGGGGTGTGCCGTAGGTGTGCGGTTCTGGGAGCGGGGAGCCCAGCACGGCTTTGGCGGGCCACTGCTGTTTGGACGTGCAGCTCCCAGCTGGAAAGAGGCCGGGGCTGGTGAGGGAGCCTTTCTGGGATGAACGTGGTGAGTTTTCACGTTCAGGTGCAGGGGCAGTAGACTAGGACCCCTGCAGCCGGGAAGGCAGGGACCTTCCAAACCATGGCAGGCCCTAGTCTCCAACCCGGAGTACGTTCCTGAGACCTGGAGGGTCATTCAGCACATTTTGTCACCTACTCCCTAGGGCCCTGTCCCCAGTGGGAAAGTCCTTTTATTCAGCTGTGGGCAGCCTCTGGGCCCAGGTACCTCAGAGACCAGAACCTCAGCTCTCTCATATGTGATTGGCCTACAGGGCGGAACAGGTGGGTAAGTGGAAGAGGCAGAAGGGGCTTGATTTGTATCAACTCTTCTCACCCCCGGGTAATGTCGTCCTCAAGGAAGGGCCCCGCAGAGCCTGGAGGTGAGGGGGTTGCTCCTGGTGGCTTTGTCCTCAAGAATCCCCTTCTCTTAGCCACACTGGGGTTAACTGAGGCAGTGAGACCCTGCCTCCGGGTGATGGTGACATTCTGGTACATTGTGGTGCAGGGTGTTTGCTGAGGGCTAGGAGAGATGCTTTAGAGTCAGGGTGGAGAGGCGGGACAACAAGCTGAGCTGGTAGCTGAAGGCCCAGACGGGGGTGGAAGACCCCTGTCCCCTGCGAAAGTAATGGGGCTCCTAGTGCAGGGAGCTGAGTGGAGAATCTCCCAGACTCAGGCACTTTCCACTTCTCTTTCCTAACTGGTGTGCTTGCTCAGCATTTTCAAGTGCAGGCCCTCTGTCCATGGTCTTAGCCGCCCTGGGCTCCTAGGTCCAGCCGAGCTTGGGAAGAAAGATAGATGGCACAGTTTCAGAGCTGGGAGCGTGGCACGTCTACTGCAGAAAGTCCTCTGTGCGCCAACCAGCAGTGTCCAGCGATTGGGGAGTTAGGGCTGGTTTGGGGTTGGGGAGCCTCTGAGGGGGGCCTATAGCTGCTGTCCACCAGGGTGCAGGTCAAAGGGCCCCACCAGCCAGCTGAGTGGGGGGCTGTGCTGCACACTCTCCAGCAGCTTCTCCAGCCCTCGCCAGGCCTGGACTACACGCTCACGGCTCTGGGCCAGGCGCTCGGTTGGCAGCTCTGTGACGGAGCTGGCAGAGGAGACGACGCCATAGAGCTCACAGAGGCTGTGCCGCGCTTGCCTCACACGCTGCTGGAGCTCAGCCGGAAGACCCTGGAGGCCGGAGGCCAGGGTGCTGTAGGCCACGTGGAGCTGCTGGATGAGTCCACGGGTTCTGGACAGAGCCTCCGAATCTGGCCCCTGCAGGAAGGAGAGATGTGAGTAGTGGTCAGAGAGAAGATTCTGGGAGCATTGGCCCCTCGTACATACCTCTTGGGTACCGGCTTTCTCCACTCCGCCCCTTGGACCTGGATCTGGCCATGGCTGTCCTTCTGGAGCCTGCTTGGCCTTTTCAATCTGGAAAGAGCCCAGCAGAGAAACAATGGCTTTCGGCAGGGCCCTTTCTCACACTTTCCCCCGGGGGAGGCCTGAGGGGCCAGGAGCCTGGTGTCCAGACCTCTGTGGCATGGTTGCAAGGCCACAGGCTTAGAGCCAATTGTGCCATGAGGGGCTTGTCTTCTCGTGCAAAGTGGCAGTAATCCAAATTTCCCAGGAGGTCCACAGTGAGATCAAATAACGGATAATGGGATCTTGTCACTCCCCAGCTCAAAGCCCTCCCGTGGCTCCCCAGTGCCTATTGGATAAGACTGACACCTCCCCATGGTCAGTGTGGTCTGCCCCTCGGGCCTCTGAGACCTGTCCCACTGGCACCCCGTCAGAACCTCTGCACATCGCTGATCCCGAGACCCCTGGGCTCCCGCTGCCCTGTCCCCGCCTTCGCTTCGCCCTGTCTACTCTGGGTACCTTTCTGCCCCATTAACACCCACTTTGTTATTGAGCACACTTTTTTTAGAGAGAGAGAGAAATGTTGATTCGTTGTTTCACCCATTTATGCGTTCATTTATCGATTATGTGCCCTGACTGGGTGTCAAACTTGCAACTTTTGTGTATCAGGGCAACATTAACTGACTGAGCTACCCAGCCAAGGCTGGGCTCTCTGTTCCGATGGTCCTCAATTCTCCCCAGTTCTGCATGGCTGTCTTTGTCATACACAGTGTGGCTCAAAGGGATGTGCTCCTGCCCGGCCCAGGCCCTCTCTGTGTGGATGTCTTGTTTCCTTCTTTGCACCCCCGTTGTCTGGAGGTGTAGCACTCCCCCCTTAATCTCCATTTCACTTTCCACAGTTTCTGTTCCCAAGGTCAACCATGATCCAAAAATATTAAATGGAAAATTCCAGAAATAAACAGTACGTAATTCTTAAGCAGCCCACTGTTCTGAGTAGTGTGATGAAATCTCACATGGTCTTGCTCTATCCCATCTGGGGCAGGACTCATACCCTCGTCCATGGTGTCCATGCTGCAGATGCCCCACCGCTTTGTAGCCACACAGTAGGCATCTCAGTTATGAGATGGGGGTGCCACAGGGCTCATGTTTACGTCACCCTTGTTTTGTTTTGTTTTTAAGATTTTATTTATTTTTAGAGAAAGGGGAAGGGAGAAAGAAAGGGAGAGAAACATTGATGTGTGGTTGCCTCTTGCATGGCCTCTACTGGGGACTTCACCTGCAACCCAGGTGTGTGCCAGTGACCTTTTGCTTTGCAGTTCGGCGCTCACACCACACCACTGAGCCAAACCACCAGGGCCAGTCACCCTTATTTTAATGCCATGTTAACATTGCTTTTATTGCAGTATAAATTGTTCTATTTTATTATTACTTATTGTTAACCTACTGTGCCTAAAGAAATTATAAATTAAACTTTATGATAGGTATGTATATGTAGGAAAAAGCCATAGTACTTGTAGGATTTGGTACTATCCGTGGTGTCAGGCATCTGCAGTGGATCTTGGAATGTATTTCTCACAGATAAGGGGGGCCGGGGCGGAATGGTCTATTTGATTTGGTTGTCTCGCTCCGTGGGACACAAGCCCCGCGAGGGCAGTCTGTGGTCACCTTAGTGGCTGACAGATACTGGATCACTGCACGCCAGCGGGAAAGCCATGGGGGGAAATTTTGAGAAAGGGGCCCCATACAGGGGCGGACACATACCGTACTGAAGGAGTCCTCAAGCAGGGCCAGTGTGGCTCTGGCTTGGAACTGGCCGTGCTGCAGGTGGCTCAGGGCGTGCTCGAAGGCTCGCTGGCGGACGCTGTGGGCCAGGTCACCGAGACGCACGAAGTAGCTCCTCTGGTCTCCTGCAGGAACTCTGGGCTCAGTCTCAGAGGCTGCCAACTGAGCTGCAAGGGAAGATGCGATTACTCAGACGGAGGGGACCAAGGACCATCCAGTTCTTAGACTGGACAAATGACAAGCCCTCACTAGGACCTGGGACCCAGCCCATCTTCTCACCTTGCTCCTCAGCATTCATAGGGTGGAAGATCTCCCCCAGCTCCTCCAGCTCATCCGAGAGTCTCGTAAAACCTGTGACACCTTCATGGCCGCATGTGGTAGCTATACGCCCAGCATTTTCCTTGCCCAGGCTCGTACCTTGTGTGAATGTTACTGCAGTAGAAACAAGGCTGTGGCTGTCAGGGGTGGCTTCTCTGGCAAGGTCCTGGCCTGCACATGGAGTGTTAGAGAGGCTGGAGACCCTGCAAGACTGAGCCTCCTGGGGGCTAAGAATACTTTCTTCCCCACATTTGTCCAGGTCCCTGCCGTTGATGAGTCCACTATAGGAGGTCTCCTCAGAGCCAGGTAACCAATTCTGGACACTGCCCATCTCAGACTGGATGGCGCCCTTGGCCACACTCATGGCCCCAATGAGGCCAGTGGACACTGCGTCTTTGGTGCCAGTGAGGACAGTCTTGGTGGTGTCCACCCCAGTGTGGACAGTGCCTTTGGCCATACCTATGGCCCCAGTAAGGCCAGTAGACATGACATCTTTGGTGCCAGTGAGGACTGTCTTGGTGGTGTCCATGCCTGTTTGGACAGCGCCCTTGGCCACACCCATGGCCCCAGTGAGGCGAGTGGACACTGTGTCCTTGGTGCCAGTGAGGACGGTCTTGGTGGTGTCCACGCCAGTCTGGACAGCG
Organism: Phyllostomus hastatus; assembly: GCF_019186645.2. Classification (NCBI taxonomy): domain Eukaryota; kingdom Metazoa; phylum Chordata; class Mammalia; order Chiroptera; family Phyllostomidae; genus Phyllostomus; species Phyllostomus hastatus. The sequence continues at coordinate 2,221,377 of NW_025333640.1, read as the reverse complement.
CCCTTGGCCACACTCATTGCCCCAGTCAAGCCACTGGACACTGTGTCTTTGGTGCCAGTGAGGACGGTCTTGGTGGTGTCCACGCCAGTCTGGACAGTACCCTTGGCCATACCGATGGCCCCAGTGAGGCCAGTGGACATGACATCTTTGGTGCCAGTGAGGACGGTCTTGGTGGTGTCCATGCCAGTCTGGACAGTGCCTTTGGCCATACCGATGGCCCCAGTAAGGCCAGTGGACATGACATCTTTGGTGCCAGTGAGGACTGTCTTGGTGGTGTCCATGCCTGTTTGGACAGCGCCCTTGGCCACACCCATGGCCCCAGTGAGGCCAGTGGACACTGTGTCCTTGGTGCCAGTGAGGACGGTCTTGGTGGTGTCCATGCCAGTCTGGACAGCGCCCTTGGCCACACTCATTGCCCCAGTCAAGCCAGTGGACACTGTGTCTTTGGTGCCAGTGAGGACAGTCTTGGTGGTGTCCACGCCAGTCTGGACAGTACCCTTGGCCATACCGATGGCCCCAGTGAGGCCAGTGGACATGACATCTTTGGTGCCAGTGAGGACGGTCTTGGTGGTGTCCATGCCAGTCTGGACAGCGCCCTTGGCCACACCCATGGCCCCAGTGAGGCCAGTGGACACCACGTCCTTGGTGCCAGTGAGGACAGTCTTGGTGGTGTCCACGCCAGTCTGGACAGCACCCTTGGCCACACCCATGGCCCCAGTGAGGCCAGTGGACACTACATCCTTGGTGCCAGTGAGGACAGTCTTGGTGGTGTCCACGCCAGTCTGGACAGCGCCCTTGGCCACACCTATTGCCCCAGTGAGGCCAGTGGACACTGTGTCTTTGGTGCCAGTGAGGACAGTCTTGGTGGTGTCCATGCCAGTCTGGACAGCACCCTTGGCCATACCTATGGCCCCAGTGAGGCCAGTGGACACCGTGTCTTTGGTGCCACTGAGGACAGTCTTGGTGGTGTCCACGCCAGTCTGGACAGCGCCCTTGGCCACACCCATTGCACCAGTGAGGCCAGTGGACACTGTGTCTTTGGTGCCAGTGAGGACAGTCTTGGTGGTGTCCACACCAGTCTGGACAGCACCCTTGGCCACACCCATGGCCCCAGTAAGGCCTGTGGACACTGCATCTTTGGTGCCAGTGAGGACGGTCTTGGTGGTGTCCACGCCAGTCTGGACAGCGCCCTTGGCCACACCCATGGCCCCAGTAAGGCCTGTGGACACTGCGTCCTTGGTGCCAGTGAGGACGGTCTTGGTGGTGTCCACGCCAGTCTGGACAGCGCCCTTGGCCACACCCATGGCCCCAGTAAGGCCTGTGGACACTGCATCTTTGGTGCCAGTGAGGACGGTCTTGGTGGTGTCCACGCCAGTCTGGACAGCACCCTTGGCCACACCGATGGCCCCAGTGAGGCCAGTGGACACTGCGTCTTTGGTGCCAGTGAGGACAGTCTTGGTGGTGTCCAGGCCAGTCTGGACGGCACCCTTGGCCACACCCATGGCCCCAGTCAAGCCACTGGACACTGTGTCTTTGGTGCCAGTGAGGACGGTCTTGGTGGTGTCCACGCCAGTCTGGACAGCACCCTTGGCCACACCGATGGCCCCAGTGAGGCCAGTGGACACTGTGTCTTTGGTGCCAGTGAGGACAGTCTTGGTGGTGTCCACGCCAGTCTGGACAGCGCCCTTGGCCACACCCATGGCCCCAGTCAAGCCCCTGGACACTGCGTCTTTGGTGCCAGTGAGGACGGTCTTGCTAGTGTCCATGCCAGTCTGGACAGCGCCCTTGGCCATACCTATGGCTCCAGTGAGGCCTGTGGACACTGCGTCTTTGGTGCCAGTGAGGGCGGTCTTGGTGGTGTCCACGCCAGTCTGGACAGCGCCCTTGGCCACACCCATGGCCCCAGTGAGACCAGTGGACACTGTGTCTTTGGTGCCAGTGAGGACAGTCTTGGTGGTATCCACGCCAGTCTGGACGGCACCCTTGGCCACACCGATGGCCCCAGTGAGGCCAGTGGACACTGTGTCTTTGGTGCCAGTGAGGACGGTCTTGGTGGTGTCCATGCCAGTCTGGACAGCACCCTTGGCCACACCCATTGCCCCAGTGAGGCCAGTGGACACTGTGTCTTTGGTGCCAGTGAGGACAGTCTTGGTGGTGTCCATGCCAGTCTGGACAGCGCCCTTGGCCATACCTATGGCTCCAGTGAGGCCTGTGGACACTGCGTCTTTGGTGCCAGTGAGGACGGTCTTGGTGGTGTCCACGCCAGTCTGGACAGCGCCCTTGGCCACACCCATTGCCCCAGTCAAGCCACTGGACACTGTGTCTTTGGTGCCAGTGAGGACAGTCTTGGTGGTGTCCACGCCAGTCTGGACGGCACCCTTGGCCACACCGATGGCCCCAGTGAGGCCAGTGGACACTGTGTCTTTGGTGCCAGTGAGGACAGTCTTGGTGGTGTCCATGCCAGTCTGGACAGCACCCTTGGCCACACCCATTGCCCCAGTGAGGCCAGTGGACACTGTGTCTTTGGTGCCAGTGAGGACAGTCTTGGTGGTGTCCATGCCAGTCTGGACAGCGCCCTTGGCCATACCTATGGCTCCAGTGAGGCCTGTGGACACTGCATCTTTGGTGCCAGTGAGGACGGTCTTGGTGGTGTCCATGCCAGTCTGGACAGCACCCTTGGCCACACCCATGGCCCCAGTGAGACCAGTGGACACTGTGTCTTTGGTGCCAGTGAGGACAGTCTTGGTGGTGTCCACGCCAGTCTGGACAGTGCCTTTGGCCATACCTATGGCCCCAGTGAGGCCAGTGGACACTGTTTGTTTGGTGCCAGTGAGGACGGTCTTGGTGGTGTCCACGCCAGTCTGGACAGTGCCCTTGGCCACGCCCATTGCCCCAGTGAGGCCAGTGGACACCACGTCCTTGGTGCCAGTGAGGACGGTCTTGGTGGTGTCCATGCCAGTCTGGACGGCGCCCTTGGCCATACCTATGGCCCCAGTAAGGCCTGTGGACACTGCATCTTTGGTGCCAGTGAGGGCGGTCTTGGTGGTGTCCACGCCAGTCTGGACAGTGCCCTTGGCCATATCTATGGCCCCAGTAAGGCCAGTGGACACTGTGTCTTTGGTGCCAGTGAGGAGGGTCTTGGTGGTGTCCATGCCAGTTTGGATGGCACCCTTGGCCACACCTACTGTTCCCGTGACTCCACTGGCCACAGCTTCCTTGGTTCCTGTGAGCACAGGTCGGGTCATCCCGAGTCCTCCCTGGACTACTCCTTTAGCTGAATCCACCATGTTGGCCACTCCGGAGGAGAAGGCATCCTTGGTTTTGGTCATTGTGGAGCTCACCAGATCCTTTGCCCCAGACGTCATCTGATGGAAAAGGACACGTGGTTAGAAGCAGAGCTGGGAGCCGCCTCCCCTCCCAGACCTCTGCCCACTGCCTGCTGAGGCTCCTGGTGAGTGGGGTCTGTTCCCCGGAGGCCCATGTCCTCACTGCCCACCCCTGCTGTCCCCGTGGTTTTCCAGCACTTGGGCTTAACAAGCTCCCTCATGGTGTCAGCTTACCTGTCCCCCACCCCCGATTCACTAGACCCCGTGGCTGACAGCGGGTCCCTTACACCTTTGGAACCCTTGACAAGGTGCCTTGGCCTTGTGGTCAGCAAGCCGTTGAATTACATATTTTTGTTCACTTTTAGCAGATTTTGAACCTGTGCCCTGTTACAGTGAGGAGATCAAAGTTCTTGTTAAAATGAGCATGTCCAATTAAGAGAAGGGGATGAGCATTTGGAAAGTAGCAAACTAAACATACAGGTACAGGTGTTGGGTTTGAGCCGTAAGGAGTTGTCAGTAACTTTGTTTGTTTGTTTATTTATTTTTCTATAAAGTTAGGGGTTCTTTTAAGAATTTTTTTTTTAAGATTTTATCCATTTATATTTAGAGAGGGAAGGGAGGGAGAAAGAGAGAGAAACATCAATGTGCATTTGCTGGGGGCCGTGGCCTGCAACCCAGGCATGTGCCCTGACTGGGAATTGAACCTGTGATGCTTTGGTTCGCAGCCTGTGCTCGATCCACTGAGCTACGCCAGCCAGGGCTGTTTATTTAGTTTTAAGACTTTATTTATTTATTCTTAGAGGGGAAGGGAGGGACAAAGAGGGAGAGAAACAATGTGTGATTGCCTCTCATGCGCCCCCAAGTGGGGATCTGGCTTGCAACCCAGTTGTGTCCTGAGTGGGAATCGAACCAGTGACCCTTTGGTTCACAGGCTGGTGCTCAATCCACTGACCCACACTAGCCAGGGGAATAACATTATTTTCTAACCTACCTAGTGGTGGTTGTCTTTAGTTCGACCAAACTGCGAAAAGATTGTAATGGCCCAGTGTTGCCACCACTGGGGCAGCCATGAGCACGCCGTTTTCACTTCAGTGGTTCTCACAAGGGGCAATCCTGCTCCCCACGCCCTGGGGATGGGGATGTTGGACAAAATTTGGGGCCATCTGTGATTGTGTGACTGTTGGGAGGGGGTGCTATTTGCATTGAATGGTTGGGGGCCTCGGATGCTGCACAAACCCTGCCATGCCCAGGAGCACCTCACAACCAAGAATGGTCCTGCACAGATCGCCACCATGCTGATGCTGAGAAACTCTGAAGTTTTATTCTCACTCCCTGCCTCCTGCTCAGCATTGAATTAAGTGGGAACCTCGGGCTCTGTGCCTAAAGAGATCCAGGTTCAAATCTCACCTCTTCTCTGCACTAGCTGTGTGAAAGCCACATCCCCCGTCTGAGCCAGTTTCTGAAAAATGGTGGTTAAAATAGCACCTCTTTCAAGGATTGGGGAGGAAGTAAGTCACAAGGCACCTAAAGCACTTTGGAGATAGTAGGTGCTCAGTTAACATGAGTGGAGGGGAGCAGAGAACGCATGCATAAAGGGAGAGGGACAAGGGATCTGTCAGTTTGGGCTGGAAGGACCTGTGAGGTTCTTCACCCTCTGAGCTCCTAAGACCTGGTTGAACTGGGGGAAGAGGGAGACTGGGAGGACCAGAGTGGGGGCATGTGTGGAGCAGAGGAGTTCCTGTCAAGCTTCTGCCATCCTTCTGTGGCTGCACCTAGCGTACATCAGCCCGTTCGCTTGGCCCAGCCGTGGGGACAGGATAACGTGTGGTCCCCATGTATTCAGGACAGAGGGTGAATGCCACACTGGTGCATTTTAGCCTCTGCCCTGGATTCAAATCCCAAGTTACCATGTCCTGCTGTGTGACCTTTGGCAGGTGGCTCAGCTTCTCTGTGCCTCAGCTATCGTGTGGGTATTATTTACTTCCTCACAGGCTGGTTGGGAGGATTAACTATTAAGGAGCACATATAAAGCATGGCGGCCAGAGCCTAGTGTGGTGAGTGAGTTGCTGTTTTTTGGCTCACATCATGCCAGACACAGTGAGGGGCTCTCAGTAGTCTGGAGCCTGACCGTGCTGGGCAGTGAGGCAGTACTGTACCCATTTCACAGATGTAGAAGTAGAGGTTCAGAGGGGAAGGATCTGTCTAGAATCCCATAGTAGGACACATGGGGGTGTCCGTTCTCTCCTTCGGTAGGAACCACAACATCCCCAAGGAAGGCAGAGGCCATCATACAGGCCCTGGCAGCACCTCTCACCTTGTCTGAAGGCAGCGGCAGCATCTCCACCTCCCTTGCCATCTGCTTCGGGCTGGTAGCTGCTATGGGGACAGGAGCTGGTCAGGCACTCCCAGGAAGGAAAGGGAAGTGAGTTGGCATCAGCCACCCCAGTGCCTGTTGTGCAATTGACAGGCACAGCCCGAAAGGTCAGGAATGTCCCAGCCACTGTGCCAGGGACAACAGGAGTTGACGGCTGTGGCCATGGGCTGGGCTCCCTTCAACTCCCCCACCCAGGGCCTTCGTATCCTGGAACAGGGGCTCCCTGCTGTTTTCTCTGCCTGGGCCCGGGGTGCTGGAGGCCCACCCAGGAAGGCCACAGGAAGAGTCAGAGCCCCATGTCACCCCTGCCACAGCTGGCAGTTGCCCGTCAGACCTGGGTATGTGGAACAGAAGTCAGCCACCAAGGGCCCTGGGCCCAGGGGCAGGAGGCCCCGCCCAGGCAGCCACTGCAACCCTAGGCTGCCCCCTGCACCAGCCCCTCTTTGTGTCCAGGGTACTCGGGCTGAATAACTGGAGGGTGGGGAGACCCCAGGCTCTGCCACCCCGGGGAAGCCACTGTCCCTCTTTGGGAGCCAGGATCGCTATCCCCAGTGAGTTCACACCTGTGGAACACCCAGCTTCTGGTTCATGGGTGTCGCAAATGGGCTGATGGGGGCTGGGGGTAAGCACAGGTGTACTGCAGGGAGACAGGCTGTGTTCACACCTCCACTTTCGCTGCTTATGCCACTTTGGGCCACATACCTGCCATATTTATGCCTCAGTTTCCCCATCTGGTGCTAAACGAGCAATGCCAGTCCCATATAAAATGTCCCCAAAGTGGCTAGAAGTCCCTACTAGAAGATTTCCTATTGCTGGGTGCCCCACCCTGTGAACCTGTGCACTCACCCTGGGCTTGGGGATGGGTGGCTTGGGGGGTGGTAGCACCTGCAGGATCAGTGACTGGCTGGACCTCTCTCGCTGGGCCTTGGGCATTGGCCACCAGGTTCCGAGCAGAACTGAAGCCAGGCAGGAACCCCAGGAAGCTGCCCAGGATCTGTGTGGGGAGGGGCCATGTGAGAAGGGCTGGGCTGCGATGGGGTGGGGGAGAGCCTCAGACAGCCCTGGGCTTCCACACCTCCTCAGGCCCTTGCTTTTGGGTGGCCTTGAGTTCCCAGCCTCAGTTTCCTCAACTGGACAATGGGCAGATGCAGCCGGCCTCCCGTGGGCAGAGGAGAAGGTTGTCCTAGTCTCCAAGGCCTTCTCCTTCCATGGCCCCCATTTCACAGATGGAGAAATGGAGGCTCAGAGAGGGCCGTGGCCCACCCAGTCACACAGTAGGGAAGGAGCTGAGGTCTGCATGAGCTATCCTCTGCCCCCAGCTTGGGACAGGAGGGAAGAGCCCTTCCCAGGACTGTGAGGTCACCTCCCCAAGGTTCTGGGGGGTCTCCTGCTCCTGTGCCTCCCCTTACCTTGCCCTTGGGTTTGGGCTCCCGGCCTCCTTCCCCTTGAGCAGACATGTTAATACTCTAAGCAGCTGGAAGAGAGCAGAGGGGGTTTGTAAATGGGGGCTCCCAGGTCTCCTGCCCCACACCCACACCCACACCCCCAGGCATTCCCAAACACCCACCTGGAGACCTGGCCTCACCCTGGCATTGCTCACCTAGACTGTGTGAGGGTCCTTTGGAGTGACTGGTGGCGCAGCTGACAGCTGGCTCTGCTTTCAGCTCCCAGGCCTTATAGGGTCTGGGGCAGGCGCAGGCCTGGCCACCAGAGGCAGGCAGCCAGCAGACTGGGGGAGGGCCCTGGACAGTCACGTGCCTGCCTGCCCAGCCCAGCATGGGCCCTGGGCCCGCACCTTTCCCCTTCTGTCAGTACTGGGCCACCTCTGCTCACAGCACCGCCCCCACCAAGCTAAGTGAGTCACAGGCCATCCTGTGTCCCTGAGACGTGGCCTGTATGCCCTTTGGCCTGTTCTTTTCATCCACGAGATGGGCATGGTTCAAAGCTCAGCTCTGCTGGGATGCCTTGGCCTCAGTTTCCCCCTCAGACTTCTCACTGTGCCCACAATGTGCTGTTCCCCCTCTGCTTTCATCTCCCCTGGCTCTCTTCCCCCTGGATCACTCCAGCCACACTGGACCCCATACACCGGGGCCTTCTTGCTGTTCCTCCAAATCTGCAGGCGAGGTCTGGCCCCAGGGCCTTTGCATGGGCTTTCCCTTCTGCCTACAGCACTCTTCCCCAGGCACCCACACAACTCGTGCCCTCCCTGTGTTCCCTGTAGTAGGACAATACATGGCATAGAGTTGGCACCTAATAAATGGTTAAATGGGCCAACTCACAGAGTGGTTGTGAGTGTGAAAAGAGGTCACAACCTGTTTATCCCTGTGCCTGGTACCCAGCAGGTGCTCAACAGATGTTAGCTTAGCATTGTCCAGGCAGAGAGCAACATCTCTCCTCAGCAGGGAGGGGACATATTGCTGTCTGGAAGAGAGAACAAGGGACCAATATGTAGACCAAGAGAGCACCGACAGAGCTGGGGCCACCCAAAGAGTGAGAACGAGGCCTGGTAGGCTCAGGCCAATCCAAGGTGGTTTCCTGGAGGAGGCTTTTTGTGCCTGAGGCCACAGAGCCAGGAAGTGGCAGAGATGGCATTCAAATCAGACCCTGAGCCTGTGTGCAGAATGACCTGGCTATGGATAGGTGCACAGGTGACCAGAGGAGTGACTACCATGCCCTCCCTGGGCAGTTTCCCTCCTGCCTGCGCCCAAAGCAGGCATCCCAGTCATATGCCCGTGGGAGCTGGGGAGAGGCCCTCTGGTGGCTCTGGGCTCTGAGCTGGGAGAAGGGAGGGCCCTGTCTCTGGGTCTGATGACTCCCAGGTTGTCGTCTTGAAGCCATCACTGTTTGTCCAACAGTCAAGGAACAAGAGGGGGATCCCCTAACCTCTTTCCAGCCAACACTTCCTAAAGGTGACAATGGGTTGGGTGGACCCTGGGAGTGCTCCTCCCCTCAGGGCTGCCACAGCACCCTGAGGGGAAGGGGAACCCAGCAATAATAACAAAAATGGCCATGAACAACAGGTTGGGTCTCCTCCCCCTCCTGCCCTCAGTCCTCCAGGGCTCCCATATCCCTTGCAGTAAAGGCCCAAGTTCTCCCCGAGGCCCATAGGCCCTGGATGACCTGCTCCTGTCCCCTCCCTGTCCTCACATACTCCCTTTCTCCGCCTCACTCTGCTGCAGCCACACAGGCCAGGCCAGGTCCAGCCCCAGGGCCTTTGCATAGGCTGTGCCCCCTGCCTGGAATGTTCTTCAGTCTTTGCTCATATGCCACCTCCTCAGAGAGGCCTTCCTGGCCCCCTTCTATTTAAAAATACACTTCTCTTCTTCAACCCCCACACACTTCCCATTGTCCTTCCCTTTTATTTTTCTCATCATTCTAACACTAAGAAAAGTAATTTACTTATTTTGTTTATTATCTGTCTCCTACTGTATTGTTAGGTCATGGAGGGTAGGATTTGTATCCATTTTTTGTGGATAAAAGTGCCTGGAACACAGCAGGTGCTCTATAGTGTTTGTTGAATAAATGAGTGAGTGAATAATAGCCTTTGGGGGTGAAGTGTTTGCTAGGATCTGGCATGACTTGCCCATTTTGTAGAGGAGAAAATGGGTTCGTAGAGGGGACACCGCTTGCCCACCCACCTACGAGCAAGGCTGGGACTCAACCCCAGGGTGGTGGGGGGCCGGGGAGGTTCCTGAGCAGGGGCAGGGCAGTGAGTCTGGCCGGTGGGAAGTGGGCAGGGCTGAGTCCCAAGGAAGCCAGGGGCCATCCTGACCTCATTGAATCAGACTGTGGTTTCCCAACACCCTGCCTGGCCTCCGGGGAGCCTGAGGGGCAGCCAAGAATGTGGTCAGGGCATGGGAGGGCCCCTGTGAGACTCCCGTGGCCCTTGCTCTGCCTCTGTCTCCCCAGTTCTGAGCAGTGGAGAAGCCACAGCAAGGCCAGCTCCTGGGGGCCCAGGGAGGTGGGCACGGGAGGGGCTGACCCATCTAACTTCTTTCTCCTCAGATCCTGCCCCCTATAATTTCCAAGACATTCATTTATACTAAAGTGTGAACTTGCACTCCAGGAAGCACAGCTGAAGGGGCAATGCTTAACCCGAGTGGGCTGGGCACTGAAGGTAGAACTACAGACAGGATGTCAAGCTGGTGTGTAGGGGGGCATCCTTTCAGATCTCATCCCTGCCTTGTGCCATGTGGTCACACAGCCCTGAGGCCCCCAGCACCCTGCACCTGAGACCGCCCCCGGTCAGAACAGAGGCCAGGCGCATCTGGGCAGCATGAAGCACCTTTATTCTGGAGAGCATGCCCCAAACAGCAAAGCAGGTGGGTCTGGCAGGCCCAGCTGGTGCAACCCAGCATCTCTGGGGGCCCCTCAGTCCAGGATGTGCAAGCTGGGGGAGCAGGGGAGTGCTCACTTTTCAAAGCCCCAAATAGAAGCCATTGGGCAAAATGTGTGTTTCTCCAAGGAGGTTTGATTGGCTTCTTGGGGTAAGGAAACAGGTGACCACAGAGATGAACCCAGCTGAGGACTAGTCAGACTGGATTAGGTTCATGTCCCCATATGTCCAAGGGATGTACTGGGGAGGATCTGGTATCAGTGAAGCTGGCCTAGATTCACAATTCCGCCCGGAAGCCCCCCAATCCGTGCCTGGGCCAAGGTTAAGGCATTCGGTGTTAGTGCTTCCACATGGCCACTAGGGGGCAGCAAGATGAGGTGTAGAGACAGTCTCCTTCTGCCTCTGGTTGCAAGGCCCAGTCCGGTTAGAAGTCCAGCTCTGGCATCAGCGTGTGCTTGGGACGGCTGGGGGGCTCAGGCTCCTCCTCTGGAATGTCCTCTGGGAAACCTGTCCCATCCCTGTGCTGGGCCTGCCAGGCTCTCTGCTGGGCTGGCCAGTCCAGGTGCGCCCAGCGAGGGTCAGGGGTCCCCACGACCTCGTCCACTAGGTTTTCCAGGTCTGGTGGGGGCTCCGACCGCTCTAGCAGAACAGGCGAGAAGGGCCCCACGAGCCAGGGCAGTGGCACGGCCTGCACCACCAGCTCTAGCAGCTCGTCCACGCAGGCGTGGGCCCGAGCCACTCTGCCCCGTCCCTCAGCCAACGCCGCTGCGGGCACGTCCCCAAAGCAGCGCGCGTCGGCGAAGGCGGCCTGCAGGGCATCCACGCTGCGCCGGACCTCGGACACCTTATCCTGGGCGCCCCGGGGCAGGCCCCGCACGCTGCTCTCCAGTGCGTCCACTGAGCTCTGTAGCTCCTGCATCAGACTTCGGGATAGTACCAGTGTTTCCAGCTCCGCCTGTGGGGAGGGGCGGGAGGGGCGGGGCCTCAGTGTCCTGGAGGGACACTTGCTGAGACCACAGCCCTGCCTCAGTTTCCCCATGGATACAATGGTATTGTCACTCTGACTCAATTTCCCCACGGACACAATGGGACTATCTGCCTGCCTCTGTTTCCCCCATGGACACAACAAGACAGCCCTGCCTTCCCAAAAGTAGGAATCGGGAAGGTTTCCCTAAAGGGCCCACAATGAGACTTTCCTAGCCTCAGTTTCCTCCATGGACACTCCAACCACCTGACCTCACCAGTTGGCTAGACGCAGCTCCAGACAGGCCCATGGCAACCCTGGGCGGATCCAGAACCACCTCCTACACCCCCACCATCCTACCTGGCTGCGTCGGCGGCCGTTCTCCAGGGCACCGAGGCTCCAGTCCCCCCACAGCTCGTGCACTTTCCCAGGGCTGGCTGGGGCGGTGGGCGTCACCCCACACCGCACAAGGTCAATCTGTGGGGGTGGGAGAAGTGGTCGTCAGAGGTGGAGGATTTGGGGGGTTCGATCTGGCCTTATTAAGCATCTAGGGAACACCTGTGAGCAACCTGCCACACCTGCTGGTCCAGCCTGGCCAGCCTGTTCACTATCTCCCCTGCCCTCTGGCAGGCCCTGCGCACAGGGCTCCCCCAGAGCTCAGACTCGCTGCCTGGTGTTTGCTCATGCCGGTCCCTCTGCCAGATACGCTCTTCCCTCCACCCTACCCCCGACCTCTCTCCTGGTGTGCTCCAGCTCTAGTCCCAGTGCAGACGTCACCAGGAGGTCTTCCCTCCTCCCCTTCTGGCTGGGTAGACCCCTCCTCTGGGCCCCACAAACACCTGCTGTGTTCCTCGTTATAACCTCACTCTCCCGACGGGACCGTGAGTATCCTAAAGGGGCCACTGTGCCTTCAGTACCCAGGACAGGGAATGTATTAGAAAATAGGCAGAAATAAAGCATGGCCCATTGATACAATGAAATAATATTGAGCCATAGAAAGGAAGTTCTGATACATGCTACAAAATTAATGAACCTTGAGGATATTATGCTCAGTGAAATAGACCTACTCAGGGGTTCACAGGCACCCTCTAGTGGCTGCTGTGGGGATGACAGTTGGATCCAGGAAGGTAGCTGGGGGACTAGGTGAGCAATTGCCGGGGCTGGATACAGGTGGACGGAGGAAGAGGAGGGAGGAGATGTGGGTAGATTCAGGATAGACTTTGAGGACAGAGCTAATAGTGTAGCCGATGAGTCAGATGTGGGAGGGGATGAGAATATGGAGCTGCAGGCAGTTGAAGTGGGGAGAGGGGATGTGAGATAAGAAGGTTGGGGCATCTGAGCCTATCGAGCCCAGGAAGCAGGAGCTGTCATGTCCCTTTGGAGCGAGAAGGGATGGACAATGTGGGAAGATGTTGGCTGTGAGCTGGAACCTAAGGGGTGGAGAGGACTGGTGTTGGTGACAGGAGAGTGAAAGAAGAGGCACCTTCTCTCTCTCTGGACCTATCTTAACTGCCTGTGAGTTCCAACTCCTACTTCGCCTCCTCCGCCGAACCCTTCCCTCACTCCCCAGCCTGACTCGTAGCAGGCCCTGAGCTTCCCCAGCCCCAGGCAGTCCCCGGCCCCAACCCTGAACACACGCACTTAGAGGCGGCTGAGCACAGTTCTGCCTCCCCCTTCAGTCTAGCATGGGGCCAGGTACTCAGCTGGTGCTCAGCCCATGCTTAGTGGCCTGCATTACGGGGGTGGGGGACAGGCGGAGGGCTCTCACCAGCTCCAGTGTCTCCTGCAGCTGGGCCAGTGTGTTCTGGGCGTGGTGTTTCTTCTGCCTCAGTTTCCCGAGAGAGTGCTCATATGCCAGGTGGCGGAGCCGTGCTGACAGGGAGCCCAGGCGCACAAAGTAGCCCTGATGTCTCCTCTGCTCTTCCACTGAGCCCACTTCTGGGCCTTCAGCCTCCGCTGCCAGCGCCGCTGGAGGACAGGATGGGGGACGGGGGGTCAGCATAGACACCACCTCCATGTCTGTTCACTCTCCTTCTGCGTGGACAAGCCCATGGGCTCCCAAATTTATAGTTTCCCTTTATCAATATCAACTCATTCAACCTTCCCTAAACCCTGTGATGTAGGCACTTTTATTAGCCCCACTTCACAGATGGGGAAAACTGAGGGAGAGGTGAAGTCCTACAGTCTGCAGAAAACAGAACTGGAATTCAAACCTGGACACTCTGGCTCTAGACTATTCTTTAAAAAATTTTTTTGCTTTGGCTGGTGTGGCTCAGTGGATTGAGTGCCAGCTCGTGAACCAAAAGGTCACTGGTTTGATTCCCAGTCAGGGCACATGTCTGGGTTGCGGGCCAGGTCTGCAGGAGGGAGTGCATGAGAGGCAACCACACATTGATGTTTCTCTCCTTCCAGAGGAAGGGAGGGAGAGAGAAGGGGAGAGAAACATGGATATGAGAGAGAAATATCAATCGGCTGCCTCTTGCACATTCCCAACCAGGGACTGAACTTGCAACCCAGGCATGTGTCTTGACCAGGAATTGAACCTACAGCCTTTCGGTTTGTGGGACGACATCCAACTAACTGAGCCACACCAGTCGGGGCTAGACTATTTCTTTTTCTTTCTTTTTTTTTTTTTTTTGAAGATTTTATTTATTTTTAGAGAGGGGAAGGAAGGGAGAAAGAAAGGGAGAGAACACCTACTGTGTGCCAGGCACTTGTGATATATTCTTTAAGAGGCAGTTTAGCACATTGGTTAAGAATAGTCTCACCCTGGCCTGGCTGGTGTGGCTACGTAGGTGCTCCAAAAATGCCTCACAGCCTTTGTGCTGAGGAGGAAGCACGTGAACACATTTTCTAGTGCCGTAAAGCAAGGGTTGAGCAGTCAGACTGTGTCCAGCGCCAGCAGACAACACTAGAACACTGGAGAAAGGTGGGCTTTAAAGGGGCAGATGCTATTGAACCCAAGTGTCTAGTTTTTGAAGGCGAGGCAGGAATCAGGATGTGTAGGGCAAAATCTGGTTGTTAAATGCATGCAATAAATTAAAAGATTTTAAAGGCATTGTACAGGCCAGATGATATAATTTGGAGGGCTGGCAGTTCAAGACCATGACTCTCTTGAGCCTTTAAGCCAATTATGCCCTTGGGGTCTGGGTGGTCTGTTTCTAGTAGGATGTGGGCTGGGGGGCCATGGAAGTGGAGTGGGAGGTCAGGGCTAGGCCCCAGCTCCATGTTCCTGCCGATCAGTTATGTCCTTGAGCGAGCCCTGAACCTTTCCGATCTGGAACCTCCGGGGATGTGGACTGGGCAGGAGGACTTAGGGATGGGGCGGGGAGGGCACTGGCCTCACCAAGCTCCTCCTCGGTCATGGGCAGGAAGTGGTCCACCAGCTCCTCCGACTTGCCCAGCACAACGTCCACAGCGTGGCTCATGGAGCGCTTTAGCTCCACACTCCAGCGCCGGCTCTGCCGTGCCAGGCCCACCACGCCGGTCATACTGCTGGCCACTGCATCCTTGGCTGAGGTTACCACCTAGAGGGAAGGGCCCCTGATCCAGGTGCTGTTAGATTCTGGCTCCTTTCCCTAGCCCCTGGGGCCAGGGGTCAAGGATTCCTGGCCAATTCCCAGCTCTGGGCCAGAAATCCTCCTCTATAAATTGGAGAAAAAGAAACTATCTCCCTCACAAGGTGGTTGAAGGGGTTACCAGCACCTACTGGCACATATTAAGTGCTCAATAAATGTGGGTGCCAACTATTTTCATCTGGCTGGTGTTTTTTGAGGTGACCAAAGTCCCAGGTCCAGGCTGGGTCTGGGAGGAGGCAATCTTCCTCCCTCCCACTCCCACCCCCCGCACGCCCCCACGGTGTGGTACCCTGTCGGAAGGCTGCTGGAGAAAGGGTAGCTTCTCCTCCAGCTTGTCTAGGCCCCTGCAGGCAAGATCATTCACTGTAGCCACTGGAGAGAGACAGAGAAAGAGAGAGAGGCGGGGAGAATCTGGAAGATGACAAGAGAGATACAGAGTAACATAGAAGGAGGGAGTGCTGGAGGGAGAAGCAGAGGAAAAAGGAGGAGAGGAGGAGAACAGGGAGGGGAGGAGGGAGAGAGAGAGAGAGACAAGATATGGAGAGGTCAAGGAAAGCCTGGCTGGTCCCCTGAGGGGCTGGAGACCCTGAGGGTGTGTGTGGGTCATCAGGCTGGGCCCCGCCTCCTCCACTTTCCCCACCTCTGCTCTGCCACTGGCTTCTGCCAGCACCAAGGTGACTCCACAGCCCTGCTCAGCTCAGATGCCGCAGCAGTGAGCGGGCTCAAGGTCATTCAAGCCAGCAAAGGAGATGGGGAGGCCCTGGGCTGGGACCCTCAGATGGCTCCCTTCTTCAGTCAAATGTGAGACCGAGAGCCTTCTGCCCTCCCCACATTGGGCATCAGGTTGGACTCCTGAGCTGGTCACAGGTCTGGGAAGATGTGGGGCCCAGGGCAGGTGGGGGCAAGGACACAGGGGCAGGTGGGGAAGGGAGGATGGGCAGGCAGAGGGAACCCAAGGCACAGCAGGCCAACCAACAAGGGAGGACGACACCAAGACAGATGGAAAGGGGACAGAAGGAGGGGACCACAAGTAAACTGCACAGTACACCCACAAACAGAGGAGAAATGGGACAGGCGAAGAAGGACTGAGTGAGGAGAGCACGGGTGGATGTGGGGAGAGGCAGTCAGACTGAAGGCACACAGGATAGGTGAGACCACGGAGGGACACCCAGACCCTGGGGTCCACCCCAGGGCATGCCATGTGGGTGGAGCAGGAGAGGGTGGAACCACAGGGCAACCAAAGTATTCTGGCCAGGGGGACTCACGCTGAGGTTGCAGGTGGCTGAGCAGCGGTTGGGCGTGGTCCAGAGCGCTGGTGGTGAGGCTGCACACGCAGTGCTCGGCCAGGCGGCAGGCAGAGCCCAGTAGCGGGTGCCTATCCTTGGCTGCGCTATACGCACCGGAGACGGCAGTGCATGTGGCCCGGACCAGGGGCAGGGCCACAACTCGCTGCACTGCGCTCTGTGGGAACGGGAAACATCAAAAGGGTCCCCAGGGAGGTGGGAGTTTCAGCCACTCTTTAGCCCACTTTCACTTTCTCTCTATGGGCCAGAATGAGGGGTGGGCAAGAGGGCGTATGGAGCATCTGGCTGTGTGCAGCAGAGGAAACCCATGGGAAGCGGCTCACAGGCTCCTGTTCTCAACAGCACACGCACAGCGTGACAAGTTCTGATAGAGTCTGGTGGCTAAGGGCACACAGCCTCTGGAGCAAAACTGCCTGTAGTCAGTTGTGGTTTGGCCACCTCTGAGTTGTGAGCTTGGGCAAGTGAGTGAACCTCTTGGCGCCTTGGTCTCCACTCTGTAAAATCGGTTTCCAGGGCTATGATCGATGTGTTGGGGGCCAGTGTATGTGAAGCCCTTGGAACAGTGACTGATGCAGAGCAGGTGCTGCGAGCGCTGCGGTTGCTGCTGCGGGTGTTAAGAGCGCCGCGATGCTGGACGCAGAAACAAGGACGTGTGGGCGGGGAGACCCGGAGCGGGAGAGGGAAAGTTGGGCAGGGGCCAGCTGGGTCTGCTTGGAGAGATACTCCCTTCCCCGGGCTTCTCTGTGCTCTCCGGGGAAAGGGTAGGAAGCGCCGAGATGCCAGCTTCCATGGTCCAAAATGCCCTGAGTGAGGCGCTCGCATCAAAGATAGAGGCGGTAGGGGACAACCAGCCTGCAGCTGTTCAGGGAGGGACTGTACCCCACTCTTCCCCATGCCCTGCTTCACAGAACGTGCACCCCCTCACCTGCTGGTCCTGCTCCCACAAGCTGGGTCTGCGGGCCTGAGCCGCCTCATCCTCTGACATGCCTGCTGCAAGCAAGGTCACCTGGGGACCAGGACAGAGTGAGGGGGGTCAGCTCTCCCAGCTCCCTCCCAGGCCTTGGGTTCTGCCTGGAGCCTAAGAGCCTCTGTGACTCCAGGAATTCTTGTTCCTTCTTAGGCCCTCAGTTTCTTCATCTGAAAAATGGGGTAGCGACAATACTTTCCTCAAAATGTCACAAGGAGCACAGATAATGCATGTACAGGACTCCGCCCACAGTAGGTACACATGAGAGAGCCTCTGGCAAGGGGGTGGCTCCGTTGTGATTCAAAGCATGGGCTCAGGGTTTGAATCCTGCCATTATCTGCTGTGTGACTTTGGGCAAAGGCCTTCACCTCTCTGGGCTGTTTTCTCTTCTGCAAAGTAGGGAATGCTCCTGCTGTCCCTGCCCTGTACAGAACTGCACAAGCAGCCCCCCACAGGGATGCAGGTGGTAACTGTAGAATCCCAATAAACTCAGTCAGTTGGACAGTCGGGAAAACTGAGGCACACAGCAGTCCATGCTGGGCCCAAGGTCACTCAGCATAAGCTTGACTCCGAGTAGAGAGTTCGACCTCAGGCTCCCCGCCTGCAGTTCATCTCCACCCCAAGCCTTCAGAGCCGTGGTCCCCGCCCACCTGGGTCCTGAGCTTCAGCCAACTGGGACAAGGGTCTCAGCCACCTGCTCAGGCCTGTCACCTGTCTCTTGCTGAACCCTCGTCTGCCCACCCAATTCGGGGCCTCCTGGGCCTGCGGAGCACTCCTGGACGCCACCCGCGTGGCACTCACCTGGGCGTGTGCAGCCTCAGCCCCCAGGTACCTCCACGGACCCCCGACTCAGGCTCGTCTCCGCCCCCTGCCTGCCCCTCCTGCCTTATAGTGGCTCCGGAGGCGGAGCCTCTGGGGACTGACCAATAGAGAGAGGCCGTGCAGGGGCGTGCCTCTGGGGCGGGGCTCCAGGCCCGCTTGCTCTTCTCCGATGCTCCCAGAACCCTGTGCGGTTGCCAAAGCAGCTTGGGGACGCTAGACGCCCATGGGTTGAGCTACTTCCGTATCACCCTCAGTGGAGGGCGATCACAGCCCTTACCTCCACGCACAGTGACCTCAGGCAAGTCCTTAACGTTGTTCTGTTTTTTTTTGTTTTTGTTTTTTTTTGCTTTTCAATCCGCCGCTTAACTAAACCAGGAGCCTGGCTGGCCCATTCCCTCAGATTCTTGTTTTACAGATGAGCAAATGAGGCTCAGAATGCTTAAACCACTTGCCCTGGATCCCACAGCGATCGAAGGATTTGACTTAAACCCAGCTCTGCCAGGCTCCAGACCCTGGCTTTTTCATCATCGTGCCTGAAATGACCACCAACGAGCATGACATACCTCCCGGGGGACTGACAAATCCGAGCATGGCCCAGAGTTCCCAGGACCCCCAAATCTGACCCTGGCTCCCACTATGCCCAGCACTGTGTCAGCAGGTGGCTCCAGGTTCTGAGTTGTGAAGACACAGGTCCCTGGGCTTCTGCCCATCTGTTCAGCCTCATCCAGTCTGCCCACACTTGCCCTGGGTGACTGCCCCATGGGTTATCACTGGCCAGCATGACAAATTGTTTGGAGACCTGAAGCAATCTGGTTTAATTTAAACCTTCCCCAGGGCACAAGCTCTGGCAGGAATCCACCAGTAAAATGACACCTCGGGCAACAGTCAGGGTTTTATTTCCAGTTAAGCCTCAGGATAGAAGGGAGGAGGAGGACCAGCTACAGGGCATCAGATCCCAATTGCCATCCATTTGGAATTTCAAGCCCAGCATTCCATGCCCTGGTTCAAGCCTCTTCTTTCCTCCTTTATCCTGTAGACTGAGGAGGTTGCAGGAAGACAGTGACTTGGGAGATGGAGGAACACAGTACATGCCAATTCTGTTTGACAATTATTTATTAAACCCCTTGGGTCTGACCCCTAACTAAGTGATGAGTAAGAGGCAACTCAGCCCTAGGCCCTGCACTCAGAGACCCCCTAAACTGGGGGATAGAGAGAGCCAGAGCCAGATAAAGACAGCCCCAGTGTGGCCAGGGCTGTGCCAGAGGGAGGGCAAGAGAGCTGAGGGAACAGGGAGACTAAGAGATCTACGGAATGGGGAAGGCATTCCTAGAAGAGGATGCAGCATAAGCAAAGGCAAGGAAGCCACAGAGCCTAAGAAGTGTTTTGGGAAGCGTGGGAAGAATGGGTCCAGCAATTATGCAAAGCCTGCCTCACCCTTAAAAGGGGAGATTAATCGCCTAGTGGGGTGCAGTGTTCTGCCAGGCCATCCCTACCCATCTCCACCCCAGCCTTAAACTTCAAATGGGTTATGGCCACGGCCAGTAGTGTCTGGCCCTTTACGGCTTTAGGCTCAGCACAACACGTGTTATTCCGGAAGAACATCTTGTCTTTGTTGTCCACAAGCCACTGATAGAGGTCATCCAAGTTTTGGTCACAGACCCAGGGGTTACCGGAGATGTCAAAGCCATCCTTCATGTCCTGGGCTGCTCTGGGCTTCCCCAGGGATGCCCAGAGCCCCTTGGGCACGCTGGTCAGTAGATTGTTGGAGAGGTCCAGCATGTCCAGCTGCTTCAGACCTCGGAAGGTGCTGGCTGCCACTGTGGCCAGCTGGTTATTACTCAGGAAAAGGTGGTGCAGGTTTGGCTGGGGCACCAGTAGGTCCTCTTCGAGTGTTCGCAATCTGTTGCCTTCCAGGTGTAGACGTTCCAACTTCAGGGGGCCCCTCAGAAGGTCAGGGGGCAAAGTTTCCAGCTGGTTCTTGCTAAGGTCAAGGATGCGCAGATCGGTGAAGTTGGCCAGCAGGCCATTGGGCAGTGTCTGGAGGCGGTTTCCAGATAGGTCCAGGTGCCCCAGGGCTTTCAGGCCATGCAGCCATGAAGCTTCCAGGACGTCCAGCTGGTTCTCTGTCAGCACCAAGGTGCGGAGGGCAGCTGAGTTCTGGAAGAGGCCCGGGGGCAGCCGGGTCAGGGCGTTGCGGGTTAGATCGAGCACCTTCAGCCGAGGCACAGGCAATAGGAACTTGGCTGAGAGGTTCTTCAGCCCGTTGCTGGAAAGGTGCAGTTCCTGGAGGTTAGACATGTCCTGGAGGAGTTCGGGTGGCAGCTGGGTGAGGTTGTAGAACTCCACAGACAGGAAGGTGGTGTCAGCTCGGAGGTAACTCAAGAATTTGGCAGGTGGCTGGCAGGTGACGCTGCTGCCATTTTCCGACTGGAACACGAGGCAGGCGTTAGGGCTTGGGGTGACTCTCTGGGCTGAGGGGGCCACAGTTATTAGCAGCAGGAACAGGGTTCTAGAAAGTAGGAGGTCCAAGCCCCCTGGGCTGCAGGCAATGACAGAAGGTGCTTAATGAGCCAAAGTAAAAATATACCCACCTCAGTGAAACTATACCCAGACTCTTCCCACTTCTTCTCATCTGGACCTCCACCCCCGACCGCCATGCCTCCTCATCGTCTTGCTGGACTAGTACAGTCACCTCCTCCTCTGCATGTTTTAAAGGCAGAGCCAGTGAACTCCTACCCATCCCGCAAAGCCCCCAACTCCAATGCCCCCTTTTCCATGAAGCTTTCTCCTACTTTCCCAAACAGCATCCTCAGTTTCCCCTCTGTGCTCCTCCTCCTCTTTCTGTTCAGCCCTGACTAAACCAGGCTAGGTTGTGTCCAGTTCCTTCTTGCTTCCAGCACTCAGGTACGACCCAGGGCTCCAGGTGTGAACAGGACCCTGAATCTGAAAAGTGCCTGAAGCAGGTTTGGGCACAGGCGTTTGGCCTTGGGACTGGGTGGTTTACAGCTTGGCTCTGAAACCCTGGGTGAGCTGGGGCTTCTGCTCCTCCCTGTCCCTCCAGCAGGCCTCCGACGTTGGGGGTGGGCTCCCACACCCTGCCTGGGGTGCCTGCAGGCCAGCGCATGTGTGGGAGCAAGCTTATCCTAGCTGGGGCCGGAGTGTCAGTCTGCTCCAGCCAGCGGGCCAGCGGTGCGGCCCCAGGGCTTCTGGGTTCGGATGGAATGTCCGCACTGCCTGTCATCCAAGTCCGCCCAGGAGCGGCAGGGGGACCTACCTTCGGGTTAGCTCTGGGCTCCAGGAGGACATGGTGGCCTCTCTCTTTTCCATCTAGGTTCCTTTGGTCTGGTGAGTTAGCCTTATACCTGCCTGGGCTGGGGGAGGGGGCACCAACCATAGGGAAGTCCCCACCCACATCCTGTTCCTGATGGTGGCTAAACCTGAGCCAGGCAGGGGGAAGGGAGGGGTCAGGATTGCAAAATTGTTTTCCCGGCAGGGGGAGGACAGCAGAGGGTCTGCCCACCCCATCTTGTCCCTGCTTCTGCCAAGTTTTCCTTCCCCGATTCCTGCTTTTGGGAAGTGGGTACCCTTGAACCTCTGGGGCTGAGTCCCCACTCCAGGAATTCAAGGAATCAAGGGTCAAGCCTGGGGGATGGGGACAGATCTTTGAGCAAGAGGTACTATTTATGACACATCTGAGCAACCAGGAAGTGCAGTGAAGAGAACAAAAAACACTTGTCTTGAATTTATGACATGTTGTTGGATATATTTTTATTGAACTAATTTTTTAGAAATACAGTTCAGAAGTGAGTGATGCCAAAAGTCTCTGAGATCTTGGAAAAATGGTCTGGGAGGGACTAGACTTGGTGTGATCCCAGCTGTGCTAGGACTGCTGTGCTTGTGACCATGGGCATGCAGCTTAACCTTTCTTGGCCTCTGTTTCCCCATCAGTGAGGTGGAATTCAATGTCCAAGAGCCCCGTCCATTCTTCTTTTTAATTGAATTTAATGGGGTGATGCTGGTTAATAAAATCACATAGGTTTCAGGTGTTGTGCTTTCTTTCTTCACCCTAAGCTGATGCACTATTTGTTTTGGGTCTTTTGCTTACTAGTGAATGCATTCAGGGGCTATACATTTACCTTTAAGAGCAGCTTTGGCTGCATCTCATGGGTTTTGCTATTTGGTGCTTTTGTTCTTGTTGAGCTCTAAAAATTCACATGTGCTTTGAGGTCTTTATCTGTCTTGCCTGGCCACAGCCTCTTCTCCCTGGCCCCAACCATTAACGATCTGTCCCTATTCAGCTGTGAGGATGATTGTGGGACAGTGGACACACAGGCCCAGAGACAAACACGCAGGCTGACAGTGACAGACACAGATAAAGAATGACAGAGAGACACACGTGACTTCACAGACATAGATACTGACATAGAGAAGGCAAAAAAAAAATACACAGAACCCAAGAGAGACAGGGGCAGAGCCGGACACACAGGACAGAACGGCAGGCCTGCAGAGACAGACACACAAAGCAGACACACACCAAAAAGGGCAAAGGACCTGAGTAGACATTTTTCCAAATAAGACATACAAATGGCCACAAGATATATGAAAAGATCCTCAACATCACTGATCACCAGGGAAACGCCAAAATGACCATGAAACAGGATCTCACACCTGGTGGAATGGCTATTACCAGGGGTACAAGAAGTGACACGCGCTGGAGAGGAGGTGGGGAAAAGAGAGCCCTCTGCACTGGTGGTGGGGACGCATGAGTTGGGCAGCTGCTACAGAGAACAACATGGCGGTTCCTCGGAAGATTAAAAATGGAGCTGCCATACCATCCAGCAACTCCACATCTAGGTGTTTATCTGAAGTAAATGAAATCACTGTCTTTAGATATCTGCACCCTCATGGCTATTGCAGCATTATTCTCTCTCTCTCTCTCTCACTCGCTCGCGGGCGCACACACACACACACACACAGAGGAACATTACCCAGCCATAAAATAAGACATGAATCCTGCCATTTGCCACAACATGGGTGAACCTGGAGGGCATTATGCTAAGTGAAATAAGTCAGAGAAAGACAAATACTGCGTGATTTCACTTATATGTGGGACCTAAAAAATGAACTCATAGACCCCGATAGTAGAATGGTTCTTGTCAGGGGCTGGGGCGGGGGATGGGAGATGCCAGCCTAAGGGCACAGACCACAGTTACGAGTAAGATCTGGGATCTTGAGTATGGCAGCTGTAGTTGAGAACGCTGCATTGTGTACTTGAAAGTAGCTGAGAGAGTGGATTTTAAGTGTTCTGACCACACACTAACAGGCAACTGTGTGAGGTAATGGATGCGTTAACCCTTTCGTGGTTGTCATCTTGCAATATGCACGTATATCAGATAGTCGAGTTGTGCACCTGAAACTTATGTGATGTCATATGTCAATTACACCTCAAGCTGGAAAAAAAAACCAGACACGCACAGATTCTGCGTGTTAGGAGGAGCTGTTAGATGCCGTCACAGTGTTTTGAGTTTCTTGGTTGATTATCAGTTTCCCCCACAGCAAGGGGAAAGCGGGTCTGTCTTGTTCACACAGTAGGTGCTTCATTGACACAGGCTGGAAGGGAGGGTTATGAGCTGTAATGACATAATGCTGAAGCATCCTCTTAAAATGAAATCAGATCATGTCTCCTGCCTGAGACCCTCTGGTGGCTTCCCGTCTAACTTAAAACTCCGCAGGTGGGGTGAGTGCGGAGCAGGATAAGGAGTGCTTCACGAGGAAGAGTTTCTGTTTGGGAAGGTGAGAAAGGGCTGGAGACGGATGGTAGGGATGGTCGCCCGACAGCGTGAATGGACTTCACGCCACTGCATTGACCACTTAGAAAAGGCTGGCATGGCACATTCGGGTTTATGTGCACTTATGCACACTTTACCACAGTTAAGAAAATTGTACTCCTCAGCTGTGAGGCCCTGCTGACCTAGGTCCTGTCCTCCTCTCCCTTCGTTGTCGATGGACCTCCCCTCACCAACTGCTCCAGCTACACTGGCCACCTCCCCCCTCCTCTGAGTGAATTCCCATCTTGGGGCCTTCGAGCTGGCTGTTCCCCCTGCCGGGAAGGTTCTATCTGCACATCTCCCCAGGGTGGGCCCTTCCTACCAATTCCTGTCTCAGCTCAGACATCACCTCCAGCAGGCCCTCCTTGACCACCCCTCCCACTCCCAGTCATCCCCACCCAGCACATTGTCTGGTTTTTACTTCATTACATATATCGCTGCCTCAGATCACGTCCTCACCTGCTTGTATGTGTCGGGCTCCCCACTGGGCGGGGAGCTCCATGAGGACGGGGTCTCTGCTCTCACAGTGTCTGGCGCACACACTGTGAGTGGGTGCACAGTAACTAATTGCTGAAGGACCCGTCAGAAAGTGGCTCTTCAGTCAGATGAAGACAGGGACTCCCTGCAACTCTGCATTCCCACACCCGGTGCCCCTGAGTTCTGTCGGCTGCTGTGACCCAGCAGTGAATCTTGCAGGTGCCCCCCAGCTGTGTAAGGGCCATGCCGCTGCCCCGGTCCCACCCCTGGGAGACAGAGCAGACCCAGAGCCTTGGGGGCCGGTGGTTGTAAACAGTTTTATTGATGGGGAGGTGGTTGGGGAGGCAAATTCCAGAGAGGGTCCAGGTCTCAGCTGGCCACTCAGCTGGCATGCAGGGTCAGCTGGAGGTCAAAGGGGAGGTCACAGGGGACAGGTGGCGTGGGACCCTCTGACCACCCTGGGGCCATATTTACAGGGGGGCCCACCTGCCTTTGCTGTTCCCCAGACCGTTGCACAGCTGCTGCCAGTATGACCTGTGGGCAGGCCCCCCTGGACCCCCTTGCCTGAAACCCTTTCACTGTCTCCCCTCAAATTCCTACCCGGCACCTTGGAGGACCCCCAGCCTTCTGGAAGCCCCTGCGTTGGCTCAGCCAATGCCCAGGCCGCTGAGGCCGCTGCACTCACACACAGACACACACCCCACGTGAGTGCCCGTCCCCACGCACACGCCGGCAGCAGCCCTCGCAGGCATCCGCACGCACACCTCCCTCCCCTTCCCGGCCCCTCGCACACGAACACGGCATGCACACACACACACACTCACACACGCCAGGAGCCTGGGTCGAGGAGGGACCCGGGGGGGGGGGCACTTGGGTCTGCAGCTGTGGCCCCCTCCTCATCCCACCACCTCCAAGCCCCTGGCCGCCACCCCGAGAACGGAGTTGTGCAACTGGGTAGAAAACTGCAAAAATAAAACGTAAATTGGAAACAAACCCAAACCCACGCACAGAAGATCAACCGCAAATCCGCAGCGCATCCTCCCGCCCCGCCCCCCAAACCGCCTAGTGTCCCGCGGCCCCAGGTCAGGGGGGGCCGAGCCTTGTGCTTCCATGTAGCGGAGGCCCCCCGCGCCCCCTGTGCGCTGGGGTGGGGTCTTGAGCACCCACTCGGAGCTGGGCCTGATCTCTTGCTCCTGTTCCCGTGGCTGGCACAGCCGAGGCGTCGGGGGGCCCTGGCCTAGGGCACAGGGGGCGCAGTCCTGTCTGTCCCACCGTAGGAGAGGAGGTGGGCCAAGTCTGTGCTAGGCCGGGCGTGTCGGCCGCGGTGACGGTCACCCGGGCGGCCCTCGCCGCTGTTGAACGTGTGCGTGCGACGCAGGGCGGCAGCTGCTGGGGCCTGGGGGCCTGGCCTCCGCAGGCTGCCTGTGGGCGGGGGGCTCCAGGGCCGAGGGAGACTGTCGGAGGCTGCTGTGTTGGGGTCCAAGGGGCCTGTGGGTGCTGACACCACACGCCGGCGGTCTGGGCTGGCATGGGGCGTTAGCGGGAAGTCACCGTGGGAGGCCCGGCTGGGCACGGGGGGCTGCTCGGGGGCCCGGGCGGGGGCCAGCAGCAGCAGGGAGGAGGAGGCAGAGGCTGGAAGCAGGGGGTGGCTGTGCTCCCAGGCACGGGGGCCCAGGGTGTGGGGGTGTGGGGTGGGCAGGCGCTTCTGGGGCAGTGGCGTCTGCTCGGGCGTGGGCAGCAGCCCCGAGTCCAGGTCATGGGGGCCCTGCAGGAGTGTGGTCTTGACCCACCCGTTCTGCATTAAGGGGGCCAGCAGGGCCTCCGGGGGTCCCCCAGCTCCACCACCACCCCCACCCCGGCCCCCAGGACCACCTGCCCGGCGCTCGCCCAGCCGGCTCACGCTCAGCACAGCTTCGCTGCCCCCGTGGGCCAGGATGGCTTCCTTGTCCTTGCGGCGGGCCAGCTCGCGCCGCTCTCGGAGACCCACGTACCAGCCCACGCTGAAGCCCGACACCACAGCACCCACCACAAAAGCCGCCACTGACGATGTCACCAGGAGGTTCACTGATACCAGCCCGGCACGCTCCTCCGAGAGGCTGGCCCGCAGCAGTCCTGGCCGAGAGGGCCGTGTGAGAGGGGCCGGCCAGGGGACCGTTCCGTCCGCACCTCTGGCCACCTTGGGCTTGTCTGCCCACCTGTCCGTCCTCTCAAAGTCTATCTGCCTTGTGAGGTCTCTGTCCCTTCCAAGGCCTGCCTGTCTCTCAGAGTCTCTGCTTCTCTGGATCTGTCTGTCCTCTCCAAGTCTACTCAGCTGACTGTCCTGTGGTGTCTCTGTCACTTTAAAGCCTGCCTGTCCATTTGTTTCTTGGCGTCTCCAGCATCTGTTGTGTCTCATGATCTGTCTGTCCCTTTCAATGCCTGTCCATACATCTGTCTGTCCCTTCAGTTTGTCCATTTATCTGTCTCTTGGCCTCTCTCTGTCTCTCACCTACCTCCCTATTTGGAAGTGGGACCCTCCCACCGGCCCTTGCAAAGCTAGCCCCAACCCCATCTGGACATGGACGGCCAAGGGTGTGAGATCCCCGGGGAGGCCCCCGTTCTCCTCCCTTCCCCCCACTCACCTGTGCAGTCCCCTAAGCCTGAGGTGCTGGCCCCGGACACGTCCTGCTCGAAGGTGGCCCTAAGGGAGGCAGGACAGGCGCAGTGAGCAGACAGCCCTCCCCCAGAGCCCGAGCGAGGGGCAGGGAGCCCCCCTCATTCTCTCCTCCCCATACCTGGTGCCAGGGCTGAGGAAGACGCAGGAGCCGTCGGGGGCCCAGCCGCAGTAGGGGTCCTGGCTGCCGATGCAGTTCCTGGAGCAAACAAGGGGCGGGGAAGTGGGGGGGCCCCGCCAGCCACAGCCTCTCACAGGGCGCCCCCTCCTGTTTATGGGCGCGGGAGCCTCAGGCATCCTGGCCACCAATTCCCGCGGTGGGCGCTGTTTGTTCTCCGTTTTACAGATAAGAAAACTGAGGCCCAGGGAAGTTCACTTTTGCCAGAGCAGCAGAGCGGGCTGGGTGCCCAGCAGGGGCCTGTGCTCTGGCATCACTGCTGTCAGGGTGGCAGCTGTGGGCGGGTTTCTCAGCGTGGAGGGCTCACACGGAGCTCAGGGGGCACCAGAACTCTGCATCTGATCTTTCCGCCCCTATTAGAGCCACCTCCCTGGTCCCCAGCTTCTGCTCCTGCTGCTCCTAAAAATGTCTCACAGGTTCCACCTTTCCTCTGCCCGCCGCCCTCCGGGGCTCCCACCTCCCTCAGCGTGAGAGCCAAAGCCCTCCCCATGGCACACACGGCCATGCACGACCTGCCCCACCCCCCGCCTTCACCTCCTTTTCCACAGACTCCTCTCCAGCCACACGGAGCGGCGTCTCACGATTCCCCTAAAGCCCCAGACACGGTCCTGTCCCAGGGCCTTTGCAGATGCTCTGCCTCCTGCCTCGCTCATCTGCCGAGTCAGGATGCTGCTGGGCCCTTAACTCGAGCTCAGCTCTTCCCCTCTTGCCGTGCTCCTCCCCCCTCGGTCCCCCGTGCACCCCCACCGTGGGCCGGGGGGCACTCACTTCATGCACCCTGAGTACTGCTGGCAGCGGGCCACAGGCACTCGGACCACACAGCGTGGGAAGGCCGCCAGCAGGCCTCCCGAGGCCGCATCCAACTCCAGGCTCAGCAGCCGCTGCCCCGTCTCGCTGCCGCCTGACCGTCCGCACCTGGAGGTGAGCGGATTAGTAAGACTCAAGGGTTGTGTCCCACCTCCCTGCCCACTTGCCCAACTCCTGGCCTCTGCCAGACCCCACCTGTCTGGCCGGTAGGTCTCGAACTCTTCAAGGAAGACACTGGGTCCAGAGGTGCCCAAGGCACTGGCATTGGGCCAGATGAGGAACTTGAGGATGGTGCCGGCCTCGGAGCCCAGGAAGACGATGGTCTGGTTGCCCCAGGGGCCGGCGCCCACGTCCACGGCCACTCGAGTCAGCTGGTGCCTGTGGCCAGGGCAGCAGGGGTCAGTCTGGCCCCACCCCCACCAGGCAGACAGAGACACCACCCGCAACGGACAATGCAGGCACAGGTGTGCTTACACGGGTCCCCATCACCCTCCTCCAAACAGACCCCAAGCTGGGCTCCCACTTGGGCCTGCCTCTCTCACCCTGGACCTCTCAGTACCTCTGTCCCTCCCTGTCTCCCGCCCTCTGTGTCTCTGTCTGTTGCCCTCTCTCTGCCTCCTGCTCCAGCTCTGTTTCTGTCCCTCCGTGTCTCTCTCTGTGTGTCTTCGGTCCGTCCTAGAGCCGCATGCTCACCGTCTCCACCACCACTGCTCTCCCTCCCTCCCCCGTGTCCTCAGTCAGCCCTGGCTCCTCCCTGGGCCTCCATCTTCGCCCTCTGCCCCCACAGGACCCCAGCCACGCCTGGGGACTGACCGTGTCAGGGTCCGCACGATCCAGGGTGCGTGGCCCAGGGAGGGCACCGCCTCATCCATTAGGGGGTGGGTCTTGACGAAGTTGAGGATCTCGTCGGGGAAGGCGCTGGAGGCGTTGTACTGCATGCCGGGAGCTGCGCAGCACCCGGGCCTGCGGGGAGGACAGGGTGGTCAGGGCAGTTTGGGGGTCCCCATACAGGGGTTCTGATTCTCCAGGGGACCCACTGCCTACCCCCAGGGCTTCAGTTTCCCTCATCTGCATAATGGGGACGGCTGAACTTGGCAACAGCTAAGCAACTGCCTGGGAGTCGCTGGCCCACACTCGTGGGGACAGCAGCCCACACAGGCACCTGTCTCAGGACGGAGGGGACTCTCACCGGGGCCGCGGCACCTGGTCCTCTGGCACAGGCGTCCAGATGGACTCAGGGGACTTTTGCTCGCGGAAGCGGCCCTCAAACACAGCAGCCACCTGTGTCATGTCAAAGGCGCAGACGGCAGAGCCCGGGATGCTGGGGAGGTCGGACGAAAGGGAGCAGTGAGCCTCGGGCGCCTGTGTGGAGGGTCCTTGTCCTCGGGAGCTGTCAGATGTTCGGTCCCCTGGGCCAGAGAGGCCCACCCAGTCGCTCTGCCTCCTGAACAGTGCTCAAACAGGGTCGTGTATCCCCCACAACCACCGCATCCTGGCCTTCCCTGCCTCTGGCCTGAACGCTCAGTCTCCCAGACACCACTCTTGCCCCTCACAGCCCCTCCCTTCTTCAGCTCCGCACTCTCCCACGCTCCCTCGTGCTCCCAAGGTAAAACCCAGGCCGGCCCCGCACCGGCAGCTCCCTGCCCTCGCAGTGCCCACCTTCCCCTTTGCTCCCTCCGTGCTGGCCACACGGGCTTCTCCCTGTTGTTTAAACACACCAAGTTCATTGCAGCCTGGCACACGCTGTTCCTACAACTTGGCACACTCTCCACTTTTCCTCCCTCTCACTCCCGCCGACAGCCAGTTCCAACACCCCTCCTCCAGGTAGCTCTCCCCGACCCCCTCCTTTCAAGGCAGTGGATGCTGATGTGCCCCCTCTGCCCAGCTGTGACCCGCGGGCCTTGGAGGGTCCGTGTGGGCTTGTTCTGGCATGGTCCGGGACCCCGGGGAACAGGCAACGAGTGAGTGCGGGGCCTCTCCACTCACGCCCGCCCGGTGCCCTGCGTCTGCCCCAGGGACACCCACCGACCTGTTGCTGGGGGTGGAGAAGATGGCGAGGACCAGGGGCCGGCCCCCCAGGCTGACCACGCCCGTGACGGCCTGCAGCACGTTGAAGTAGAAGTGGGAGTCCCCGGGCACGGAGCAGTTGAGCCGCGCCTTCAGGAAGGACGTCCACTGTTTCTCCAGCACGCGCGGGGAGCCCCCCACGTCGTTCTTGCACACCCGGGCCACGCGCGACACCACCACCTGGCACGACAGTGGGCAGATGGGCCTAAGCCCTGTGCCCCAAAGGCCACGCCGCCCACCACGCAGGCTGGGACGGAGGAGCCTGACCCCGGCTCACCATGGGGTCCCGGCCAGCCACTGTACCTTCCTGGGCACCAACCGACTCCCCAGTGGAAATGTTGGGGTGACGGTGAGGGACACGGCCATGCGAGAGCCGTGATCGTAATCACACTTAAGGTCGTTCACTGTGAACCTGGCACTGGATTCTCGTCATCTCTTACTTTCCTCCCAAAGCTCTACAAAGGAGGGCCTAGTGATATCCCCATTGTATAGACTGGGAAACTGAGGCACAGAGAAAGGAAAGTGACTGGCTTAAGGCAGTCTGTGCACTGAACTGCCTGGCTGCTGGAATGGACCAGTAGGTAGAGGGAGGCAGGATGAGTGGATGGGTGATTAGTGGACGGATGCATGGGTAAGTGAACGCTTTGAAGGAGATGGAAGTAATGAAGAAGATAGCCAGTGGATAGATGTGTGCATGAATGGATGCCTCTCAGCTCCACGCCCCACTGCCTGGGACCCTCTGGGAGGGGAGAGTAGGGTTTTACCTTCTCCAGGTAGTTGAACTCCATTGCGATCTCCCGGAAGAAGAAGTAGATGTGGCCGCCCCACTCCACCGCATGCACAAAGTAGGGCTCTATAGGAGAGGAGGGGTCAGAATGCAGCCCCCGATGTGAGAAAGGGCGCTTCTGGAGCTGAGAACACATCAGCCCAAGTGGCTGCTTTTATAGTGAAGGGGGGATATCAGTTGTTACCCAGGCAAAAGAAAACAGACTCAAACTTTTGGGGTTTTGAGGGGAGGGGTGAGTGTCAGAATCTTAAAATCACTGTGTCTACCCTCCACAAACAGCAACATCTACTACTTTCGTCACCTTCCTCCCTCACGTGTTAAAGAGCTGAACTCCTACTGCATACTCGTCTTGTAGTTCCATTTTGGGCTTCCAAGCCACTCATTCCTAGCAAGTCCTACTTTAGATCCAACTTCAGTCTTTCCTCTGGCTTTGTCTTTAAAGAGGCCAGTAGGTTCCAAAGATGAGACGGGAGTCCCCTCCCTGACTCCTCTGGGACTCTTATTATGGTGGGGTGGTGGTGGGGGATCCAATGAATATCCATCTCACCTTTAAACCACTTGGAGTCGTGTTTCACTGTGCGCAGAGTGGGCCGGTCCCCGAGGCTGCGGTAGATGACAGCATCGATGGCTAGGAAGTCGGTAACGGTGGCTGTGAAGAGCATTCCTTCTGCATGGGGTGATGGGGGAAGCAGGTGAGAGACCGACTGGACCGCAGAGGCCAGAGGCGGTGCCGGTCAATACTTCGCCTTCCAAGGCTCTCAGTCTACCACCTCCCTGAGACACAGTGAGCCCTGTCTCCAGGCTGAGCCCCAGCTGAGCCCCTGACCCCAGACTGAGACTCTGCCTGCTCCACAGCTGAACAGACAGTCTCCCAGCTGCTTCTGAATGACTCCAACTCCAAAAGTGGAAGATGCAGTGCCTCACTTGGGGCTGGGGTCCCGCCAGATGGGCAGAGTTAGGCCGTGGGGGTGCACTCACCAGAGAAGAGGGCGACGTTGGCGTGTTTGGGGTCATATGGGCAGCGGGCCATGCCACTGATGTTGTCCCCAAGAGGCTGTAGTGTGTCTATCTGCAGGGGGACAGGGCCTGAGTGACAGCTCCTGGCCAAGCCTGGCAGCCCCCCCGCCCCCATACCTCCACTCCAAGGGGAATTCTGCCTCTACCTTGGATGCCATGTGACTGAACCAGTCACCCAACCTCTCTGGGGCTCAGTTTGTTGATGGGTAAATGGGTCTAACAGCCAATTCTGGTTAATCCTATAACTGGGTCATAGGCAAAGTAACTAGGGCTTCCCTGACCCCATACAGGCCTCCTTTGGAAGCCTCTTGAGCTGGCAGGGCATATCCAGCAAGGCTTCCTATAAGAGGGTATGTGGGATCGGGAAAGGGCACGGCCAGTGGAGGGCAGGTGAGCAGAGGTATGGAGGTTGGACCTGGGGCGACCAAGCCTTGGAAGGGCGGAGACTCACGCTGTAGTTGGCACACACAGGGTTGAAGGCATTGGAACCGCACACGAAGAGGGTCGATTCGTCCCGAAGTAGCAGCACCTTTACAAAGTTTCGACATTCGCCCTGGAGTGGGGAGGGAAGAGAAATGGAGAGGTGGGCGTGGTCACACGTGGGGGCGTGGTCATGGCTGTGGGCCATAATAGGGAGTGGCTAGAACAGAGAGGGAACCAGGACTGAGGTAAGGATTTACAGGTATGGGCGGGGATGTGGCTGTGTCTAAGTCTCACGTGGATGGCATGAGCACAGCTAAAAGAGAGCCGGATGGGGGCTTGGCCATGACTAAGGGAGGGGCCAGGACCAGGGTATTCCCTATCAGTGGCCATTGAAGGGGTGGAGTTATGGCAAGACTTGGTCTAGGGACATGGTCGTGACTGAGGACCATTAGGGGTCCTGGCTAGGCTCTGGGCATAGCAATAACACCACCAGTGTCCAGGTCTGGGATGAAGGGGGAGGTAGATTTTGCCTTGGGTGAGCAGGCTGCATTGAGGAGTGGCTTGGGGCGTGGTCATAGCTGATTGGGGGCGCGACCAGGGCCACTCACCTCCTGCTTGCCCTTCATCCGACACACGTTGATGTCACTGGGGTTGGAGCGCCAGGTCAGCTTCTGGGGGCACAGGGAGCTGATGATGGGTACCCAGCAGCCCTAGGAACCCCCGCCAGGTAGGCCCTAATCCCCAGTGCAATGTCAGGCCCCTCTGGTGCAAGCCCTGAGCGCTGCCCCTCCCCCCACCTCCCACCCTCCTGGGCCCCCTGCTCACCTTCTGGTACCGAAGCTCCGTGGAGGTAGGGGGCTCTAGCTCTACTCGGTACAAATTGTCCCTGAGGGAGGGGTGCAGTTAGTGAGACTGAAGGGCCCCCCTCACCATGTCCCACTCCCCTGGTGGCAGACGTGGTGTCCAACATGTGACATGCAGGCATGACGTCTCTGCCACGAGCAACCCCAACACCGAACATGCCCTCACACTCACGCGTGTGGCCTACCGCATCTCCTCATGCCCTGAAAGACTCACAAGCTCTAGCACATGGACATGCGCAATGAGCCCCCGCAGGGTTACACACCCAGTGGCCTGGGGCCACGCCCAGCATGGTGAACTGTCCGACGTCTAACACCAGATGCCCCACGCAGTACCTCATTTGCCCCGGGCTCACCCCTTCCCCCCACGTCAGGGAAACCTGCCCTGGCCAAGGTCACTGACCAACGAGCACTAAGTACAGCAGTAACTTCTCTGTCTTCCTCCCCGCTCCAGTGTCTGACCTCCACAGGTACGCCCCACCCTCACCCCCTGCCCCTCCGCCGCCGGAACTAAGTTCTCACAAGGACCTCCATTCCCCAAACTCACCAGGCTTCCTTCCTACTTCTCTGACTCTCTCTGGCCTCTTCCCTTCCCCACCCACACCCTTCCTGGATGGCCTTGTCCACTCGAATACTGACTGCGCACCTTCATGACAATGCCTGTGGTCCTGTTACCAGCTTGGGCCTTCTCTGAGCTCCAGACTCCGGGTCCAGCCACCCCTTACCATCACCACGCAGAGGGCTCACAGGCATTTCACACTCAGTGTGGCCACTCTGAGCCTGACTGTCCGCTCAGATTGCTACCTCCCTTCCCCTGTCTTCCACCTCTGAACTTCCTCTCCAGCTCTGTCCTTCTGGGGGTGCACACCATAACTTGGAAGTCGCCCGCAACTCCTTTCTTCTCCTCCCTCCCACATCCAACACATCAGCCAGCACTGTCTCCTCTGCCTTTAATGTCTATTGGGAATTCACCTACTTCTCACCGCCCCCATGACCACCCCTATTCCAGCCCCATCATCTCCCACCTGGACCAGCTCAGTCCCCTCCAACTTGCTCTACCGGACCTGTGCTAACAGTCTGTTCTTCCTAAAGAAGCCACCAGAGGGCGACTGAGCACCTGAATCAGGTTTCCTCCGTTTACCTACAGCTCTCCACGGCCCCACCTCCCTCCAGGTGAAAACCCAAGTCTTCCCCTCAAGCCAGGGGGCTCTGAACGACCTGCTTCTGTCCCCCCGCCCCGTTCTCACCTCCCCCCTCTCTCCCCCTCACTCGCTCTGCTCCAGCCACACGGGCTTCTTGCTGTTCCTCTAACACGCCAGGCACGATCCTGGCCTTTGCACATGCTGTGCCCTCTGCCTGGATGTCTCCCTCTCCACCAGATTTCCTCATGGCTGACTCCTCATTATGTAGGTTTTGAATCTGGAGGCACCCACTGAATTCTGACCAAACAGTTGTCTCCATCCACTAACGCACCATAGTAAGCACCCAGCTCCAACCACACCCAGAGTTCAGCACCCTTAAAAGCGCCACTCCCAGTACACACATTCACACTCCAGCCAAACAACGGACCCCATCGTGAAAACTCCCCCAAAGGCTCAGCCTGGTCCCTGCAGCCTGAACACCCTGCCAAACGGACCCCATACCTGTCCCCGATGAACAGCGTCCTGTTGACCCGCAGGACCCGCTGGATGTGGAGGTCGTCGGTGCCCTCTGTGGTGGTTAGGCGCCCCGGCCCGCTGCCCACGAACACGGGATAGTGGTTCAGGTCTGGGGGAGGGGGAGAGGGGAGTGCCATTCAGGGCCGCGGTGAGCCCGGCCTAGTGAGCCCCTGGGGGAGGGGAGACAGCAGGCTCAGTTGGGGAGCAAGACCCTCCCTTGGGATGCCCCTCCCCCAGGATCCCCACTCACAGTCCCTGGGGGCCACACTGAGCGGCGGCGGCTCCTCGGGGAAGAGTCCGTGGGCACCCCCCAGTAGCAGCAGCAGAAGCAGTAGGGCCGGGAGGGGAGGGGGCACTCGCGGGGTCCGCATGGCGAGGTCGGGGTGACGCGGGTGACACCTGCGGGTGAGAGGTGGGGCAGTGAGCGGCGTGGCCTGCATCCGCCGCCAGATGGCGCTGACAAGCCGCAGCGGTCGACACCTTCCATTCCCAGAAAAATTCTGTTGGGATAACAATTTAAGCTAATAACAATCATGACACTAACAACAACAATACCAGCGTTTGTTTAATTACCAGAGCAACTTTCTTACCACATATTAGTGAAAGCTCAGGAAACTGTTTCTAACAAAAAATTAATAAGAATATTTAATACTTTTAATATTAAATAATTTTACTAATAACGATAATAGATACAACATTTCAAAAGATATTAACAAATTAACCTCAAAAGATAGAGTTAAAACATAACTACCTTAAAGTGGAAGGCTCAAAAAAATTCAAAGGCTCTTGGTATTTTATCAACCACAACCTGGGAATTGCGGTGCTTTAGAATCAGAGGATATTCCCGCTGGCGAGGGATCTCAGAGACCCCGGTAAGTCTGACTCCTTCTGGAGTCCAGCCTCTCTGTCCCCTGCTCCGGTACCCCTGCGACAGGTGCCTCATTACCTCTCCAGGGCCTGTTTCTCACTCCTGCTCAAGGGAATTTAAACCTTCAAGGTGTGTAGAGCAGAGACAGCCCCCCCACCAAGTGATGATCTGTTGGTGGGAGTGTTTGTGGAACTCACCCTCTGGAACCTAGCCCTCCATGCTCCTTCCAGAAAGGGGTGCAGTGCAGAGGTCCCGAATAAGAAACCCACATCCTTGTCCTTCTGAGATGTCCCAGCAAGCTCCATGCCTCACGTCCCCCATGGCAGCAGCAAGGACATCCCCAGCCCTGCCCTGGCCTCGTAGGAAATTCCGAGGCCCTGGAGGTGGAGGCAATGACGATCTTTGGCCCTGGAGTGACTGCCTCCTGTTCTTCGGGGCCAAAACAGGAAGGCCTTGCATGAAGCACCAGGACTTCCTCTCCATGACCCTGAACTTCCAGGATTTGTGACTCAGAGGATGCCTGGATCCCACGTGTGCACGGACTTGGCGTTCCTTCCTTACTAGTTTCCTTCCCCGGCTCCTCCCTTGACCCGGACCTCCCTCCCCACGATCCAAGGTCCAGACCCCAGCGGCTCACTGCCTGGCATTCAGCCCCGCCCCGGCCCCCCCCACTGCCTGCCCCATCCTGCTCCCTACAACACCAGCCCAGGTAACCTGACCTCTCGGGTGCTCTATCTGCTCCGTGCCATTTTTAGAAAACATTCTTTACATTGTGGTGACATATGTATAACCTGAAATTTACCATCTTAACTATTTTAAGTGTACTGTTCAGTGGCATTATGTACATTCACACTGTTGTACAGCCATTGCCACCATCCATCTCCAGAACTTTCTTACTTTCCCAAACTGACACTCTGTTCCCATTAAACACTGATTCCCACCCCCTCCCCCAGCCCCCCGGGCACCCACCACCTACTTCCTGTCTCTGTGGATCGACTCCTCCAGGGACCTCATATAGGGACTCACGTAGTGTTTGCCCTTCTGTGTCTGGCTTCTCTCACTGAGCATAGTGTCCTCAGGGTTCCTCCCTGTAGCAGCAGGGGTCAGAACTCCCTTCCTTGTTAAGGTTAAATAATATTCCAGTGTGTGGATGGACCACACTGTGGTACACAGAAGTAAAACTGCTAGATCATAATGTAATTCTATGTTTTTTTTAAGATTTTATTTTTATTTATTTTTAGAGAAAGGGGAAAGGAGGGGGAAAGAGAGGAGTGAAACTTCACCTCTCCTACCACTCACAGCCGGGCACCAGGCCCGTGACCAGGCTTGTGCCCGGACAGAGAATCAAACCGGTGACCTTTCAGTTTGCGATACACGCCCACCCCACGGAGCCACACCAGTCAGCCAGTCAGGGCTGGTTCTTTTTTTTTTTTTTAGGAATCGCCACACAGTTTTCCGCAGTCACTGCCATGTTTCACATTCCCACTGGCAATGCCGGTGTTCCCGTTTCTCCACACTCTTGTCAACGCTTCTTATTGTCCATTTTTTTTTTGATAGTTTCTATCCTGATGAGTGTGAAGTGATGCTGTGTCTTTTCACATTAGTTATTTTGACAATATTACACAACTAAACCCCACATGCTCCCCAGAGTCTGGGCCACTCCAGGGCCAACCCACCTGGGGTGACCAGAGGCCCCAGCACCTCCCCCAGCTCCCCTACCACCATCTGCTTCTCTCCATGAAACTCGAGGCGCCTCTGCTAGCAGCCGCCCGGCGCCTGCCTGCCTGGAAGCCACCCCACCACCTGCCTCAGCACCTGGCCACCGGGAGCTGCCACCAGGCAGGGAAGTGTGTAGCCAGCCTGCACACCCCCTGACGTGCAGGGCACTCATGCGCCCACATGTCTGTGTGCCCGTGGAGGGGCAAGCTTCCTGCCTGCAGCCCTGGGACATGCCCATAGGGGAGTGGGACAGTCATCAATTGATAAAGTGGTAGCTCCCACCTAGACGGGCTCACGCTGTGGCTGGGCCCTTAACCGTCACTCTGAGTAGCGGCAGCCGATCCCACTGTCTGAATGAGGAAGCTGAGGCAGAGAGGGAAGTCCCTCAAAGCTGCCTGACTTCATCTCCTCCCCCTGTCAGGTGTGCCCTGGACCGACTGCCCACGTCTTCCACTGCCTTTGTTACTCTAAGTTTATCACAGGTTTGCATTTCCTTCTGGAATGTCCCTCCCACTTTTGTGGCCAGGCTGTCCAGGTTACTTATGGAACCCAAGGTTTCAGCATAAATTTTAGTATCAGCTGGTAACTCCGAAAATGAGCAACAGATAAAACACAAACCCCGTCAGGGTTTTCACGGGCAGGTGCTGA
Organism: Phyllostomus hastatus; assembly: GCF_019186645.2. NCBI lineage: Eukaryota > Metazoa > Chordata > Mammalia > Chiroptera > Phyllostomidae > Phyllostomus > Phyllostomus hastatus. Next base: position 2,183,716 of record NW_025333640.1, on the reverse strand, counting down.
ACAGATACATCAAATAGAGCTGCTGACTTACAGCTGATGTTCCCTGACCCAGCCAGTGCTTCCTGGGTCCTGCCTGCTTCTGCTGGGGGCTCAGGCTGCACCGGGGAGTCACTCTCCAGCTCCCCCCAGCACCCCCGCTCCCCCCAGCCTCATTCTCTCACACTCACATCCATTGCCAGAAAGTCCTGTGCGCTCTGTCTTCAGATTTATCTGGAATTCTCGCCCCTTCCCAGTCTGCTCCCTGGTCAGTACCCGTCACCTCCCACGTGGACCAGTCCAGAACCCTCCACCCTGGTTCCCTGGCTCCTGCCCTTGCTCCCCACAGCCTGTTTTCCCTGCAGCAGCCACCAGAGGGCCCATGTGGGCACCCACGTCAGGGCCATGTCCCCAGTCTGCCCACGGCCCTCCCAGACTCCCACCTCCCTTGGGGTAAAAGCCCAAGTCCCTCCGTGTCCCACAAGGCCCTGCGTGACCTGCCTTCACCTGCCCTCCCTGCTCTCCTGCCCTCCCTCTCTCCTTCTTGCTCACTCGGTTCCAGCCACATGGGCCTCCCTGCCATTCCTCCATCAGGCCACGCACAGTGCTGCCGCAGGACTTTGGCACGAGCTGGTCCCCCACACCCGAAAGCCTCTTCCTTCAGATACCCACAAGGTTCCCTCTTTATTTCAGTTCTGTGCTGAAATGCTGCCTCCTCAGAGAGTCCCCCCGCCCCCATCACCCTGGACTCCAGGAGCCTCTCCTTCCCCATGTCCCCCGCAACCTGGCATCACACTCTCAAAGGGTCCTTTAGACCTTTCGCTTCTGCAAGTATGGCCCTCGGGCCAGCAGCCTCAGCCTCACTGGGGAGCTACAGGAATGCAGAGTCCTGTGCCCCACCCCAGAGCCCCAGGACCAGAGCCTGCATTCTAGCGATGCAGGTGCCTGAATGAGCAGTAACTCACAGAATCGGCTTCTGCACTGATTCCCCTGATGAAATAAGGGCCCATGTAACAACACATCAGGTACTGTCTGTGCCCCCCAGAATTTGAGCCCTGTGAAAGCAGCCTGGGGGTGTCTGGGGCAGTGCCATGTCCCCATAGTGTCTGGCCCACAACTGGGGTTCTGTGGTGGCTTGTTACATGTGGATGACATGTAACAAGTGTCAGCACCAGGAGTCGACCCCAGATGAGAGACCTCTTGCCTGGTTCGACTTTGCTTATTGCCTCCACAACATGCACGGGTGTCCACAGGCAGGCGGGTTTCTGCCACGCGGGCCCACGGCCCCCGATGTCCACTGCACACGACGGCGTCCGTATGTTCTCACATATCCATGGCCGCAACCACAGGACACCCACGTGCCCCAGCAGGGGTGGGCAGCCTGCATGTGTATGTGCGCATGCCTGTGTGTCCGAGCATACACACAGCCACACCCAGGGAGCTTCTGCCTGCACCCTTCATGGATGACTTTCTGGCCGTCAGTTTCCAAAGACCCCAGTTAACTGTAGACCACTCTGTCTACCCCTCCTCCTGCCTTGCCCAGCCCAGCCCAATCTCTCTGGTAGGCTGGGGAAACTGAGGCTCAGAATGAGGGCTGAACAGATAACAGTGCTAGCCAAAGAGCTCTAGGTTAGCAGCCCAGTCCCTGAAATGCATGGTGTAGGTTCAAATCCCAGCTTTGCCTCTTATCAGCCACAAGACCTCCGATGGTCTCTTCCCCTCTCTGGGCCTCAGTTTCCCCATCTATAAACAGTGGTTGACTACAGTCCATCCCTGAAATGTTTCTACGCAGATAAAAGACATACTGTAGCCCAGCAACACCCACCAGAAAACCACTCACATGTGTGGTTTTAAATTTCCCAGTGGCCACATAGGAAAGGTAAGTCACAGCCACATGTGGCCAGCGACCGCTGTTTTAGACAGCCCCGCTCTGGATGAAGGGCCGAGCCCCGCACTGAAGCACAGTAACAGGAACCACTGAAGAAGAGCAAGAAAGTCCCGGCTGGCAGAGGGAGGATTCCTGGGATTCTCCTCCTTTGCTAGACAAGGGGCTTTCCCCTTCTGTAACATAAGGCGCTAGAATGGGGCCTGGTCCACATGTTCACTCTATGTGAAATGACCTTGCTGGGTGACCTTGGGCCAGCCGCTAGCACTTTCGGGGCCTCTGTCATGACAGGAACTCAGTGACTCCAGGCCAGGCGCAGAGGCCATGTCTCCATCTGCCATGGCGGAGATGGGGGTGAGATGCCCATCTTCAGTTCCATAGAAGGAGCTCCTGTCAGCCCAGCCGCCCTAAGATTCCAGCTCCGGGGCCCGGCGTCCCCGAGGAGATCAGGTAACCTGGCCTGGCAGCCAGGCCCCGGCACCATCCAGGTCTGGTTACCGGCTCTGCTTACAGCTGCCTCCTCCAGCTGCCTCCGTCAGCCCCGTCTCAGCCCAGCCGGGCTCTGGAGCTGTCTAGGAACTTGGCTGAGCAGCCAGAGGGTGCCCCTGGGACCCTGATCATGGGGAGCTGTGGAGAGACCCCCTTGCACCCCAATGTCCTCTCAATGCCAGACAACTCCTCTCTCCCCTGCCTGGAGGCAGCCAGTGCACCCCCCTCTGTCCTCCACCCTCCTCCCTGTTTCCCTGTCATGATAACTGTCACCATGTGGTTATCACGAGGGGTAAATGAGGTGTGCATAGTAGGTGCTCGATAAACCACACTGCCTGCTGTGCAGCCTTGGGCTACATCCTCCCCCTCTTTGGACTTGCTTTCTCCTCTGCGAATCAGGGCTGAAAATGTCAGCTCCACAATGGCAGAGGGTCTGGCATGTAGTAGGTGCTTAGCACACACTGGCTAAATGAATATCCGAGGGACAGTCCCTGGGATATGCTTGTTGCAAGGGTGTGTTTAGTCTAGACTGTCTGAGCCCCAACACGGCTGGGGGCTGAGCCGCGATCAGGACTATGCGTCAAGAGCTTGGCACTCAACTAATCACTCAGCTAATGCTGAGCGTGTCTGAAGACAATGGTACTCAGAGTACCTGAGCCACACTCATCCCACAGCAGCCCAGCAGAGCAGAGACTTAAGCTGAGATCTGTGAACCCCCCACTACGCGTGCACCAGCGTGCACCACGCTGGGCCAAGCCTTTCACTCATATGAACTCCTTTCCTGCCCACACCAACCAGATGAGGCAGAGAGCAGCACAATCACCAGTTTTACAGATGGGAAAGCTGAGACTCGGAGAGGTTAAGTCACTTAGCCAAAGTCACACAGCACAGAAGGACACAGTCAGCATGTGAACCCCGGTACATGGTTATATGCCCTCCTGCTGACATTTATGGAGTGGCCACAATGTGCCATCCGGCTATGAGACCACACAGTCTGAATGGACGTTTTGAGGAGAAACAAGTGACACCCAGAAAGAGGCTGTCCTGGTCCGAGGCCACTAGGGGAACCAGAGAGGAGACCAGGTAAGGGAGAAAAGGCCTCACATGGGGGACGAGGCAGGTCCCTGGAGCTCCTGGCCCCCTCCCGGAGATGGGGAGGGGGTGCTCCTGAGTAATTAATTTTAATCACTGTTTGGAAATTGGGCCACCAGGAGGCAAATGGGAAGCAGCAATTTGTAATTAGGAATGGGAAATATGGGGCTGCTTTCTCCACGATGCCCAGCCCATTTCAAGGAAATTAAAGTATCGTTTATACCCAGCAAGTCACTAGGGGGCCTGGAAACAGGGGAATCCAGGCTGGGGCTTGGGGGCTGGCCACCCACAGAGTCCTGGGCAGGCCTGGGGGCAGCCAGGCCGTGTGCTCTCAGCCCCAATTGGGGACATCGAGTCAGGTCCTGGGGGCCCGGTTTGGGGAGACAGGGAGAAGTGAGGTTTGGCCCTCGGGGCTCCACTTTAGGGAGGACAAGGAGATCCCGTCCCTACCCTTGGTGTCCTCCATCTGAGAGCAGATGGGGACCCCAGCCCCTCACTGGGGTTCCTAGGAGCCCTCCTTCACCCCAGAGCGCCACCTAGAATCCCCCCACTCACTGCGCCTTTCACAGACCCTGCCTGGGAAGACGCAGGGGTCCCCAAATGGGGCAGGGCCAGAAAGGCAGGTCTGCAGGGCACACCGCTGAGAGATGCAGCGCGGGAGGAAGGCAGGGCTGTGCCAAGTGCTGCTGGGAACGGAAGACCTAGCCAATGAACTTGAAGAAGACAAAGGCGGGAAATAGGTCCCAAGGGAAGGCCCTGGGCTCAGAGTAGACCACAGTCCTAGTGAGTCACGGCTCAAGAATGGCCCGATCAGTGGCAGAGTGGCATGGGTTCTGGGGGACGGGTCATGAGAAACTGATGGAGAAACACAGTGAGGGGCCCGGGTTTTACTGGGTGACCTCAAGGAGCTTGCCTCTCAATCTGTGCCTCATTTCCCCCCACAGAGCCTGGGGATTAGACCTTTAAGGGGAAATAACACGGAGCATCTATTGTGTTCCAAGCTTTACAGAAAGTGCTGGTGGGACAGGCAAGGGGGTTCTTCTCACCATTTTACAGGTGGGGAAATCGAGGCCTGGGGTGGGAGAGTGAGGGGCCCAACATGGCACAGCTAGGACATGGCCACGCTGGAGTTTAAACCCAGGTCGTCTGGTCCAGACCCCACACTCTTAACCACAGCACCACCCGCTCCCTGAGAAAGGGGCTCCAGTCCCTCCCCACATCCACGCAACAGCAAGTCCAAAATCTCCCGCACCCACCCACTCTTCTCCCCTACACTTCTCCGCCCACAGCCCTCAGGGCTCCCAGCTCTCTCAGGGCAAAAGTCCCCTCACCCTCCCCTCCTCTCTCTCTTCCCCTCCCCCCCTCCCTCACTCTGCTCTAGCCATACAGGCCTCCTACTTGCTCCTCCAACATGCCAGGCACAGTCCTGCCCCAGGGCCTTTGAACAGCCGGTGCCCTCTTGCTGGAATGCTCTTCCTCCAGATCTTTGAATGACTGGCTCCTTCTTATTTTCCAGGTCTCAGCTCAAATGCCACCTCCTCAGAGACACCCTTGCTGTTCCATCACTCTGCCCATCTCGGCTGTATCATCCCGTGTTGTGGTCCTCAGGGCACTCACTGTACTTGATTCACTTTCTTTGTCTAGTTCCTGTCCGCATCCGTGTCCCCACCCGGCTTCGAGCACGACGAGGTCAGGGCCCAGTCACCCTCGGTCATGGCTGGGTCCCAAGCCCCTGGCCATAGTAGGTGCTCATTAAATGTTTGTCGACTTATCAAATGGGAGCAGAGACCCACAGACCCCAATGGGATTGGGGTCACTGGCCACAGTTCCTGCTTTTCGAAGTAACTCCTTTTTTCTGGAGTAAGGAAAATAGGACTGTGCCCGGCATTTGGCCTGCATCCTCTTGTTTAAATGTTGAAGCCTAAGAGAGAAATAACAGCATCTATGTTTCACCGACAGGGAAACTGAGGCTCAGAGAGGGGGCGGCATTTGAGTGAGTGAGGGGATTAAAAGATGGGCTCGAAGCTAGGTAGTAAGTCTGACCTGACTGCTGCAGCAGTCTCTACCGGCAGTCATTCCGAGTGGCTATTGCAACTGTTTGGGGGCTCTTACTCCACAGAAGGAAGAAGGATCTTCTGAAACTATCAGAAAACACTTGGTGTCTCCCTGGTGAACTCCTACACATTCATCCAAGTCCTACTTACAGTGTCCCTCCAAAGTGCATCTTCTCGGATCCCCTGGGCAGAGCCTGCTTTCTCCAGTCCCCTTTGCTCACTGTGCTCAGGCCCTGACCCCTTGTAGCCGCGGGCCAGTGCCTGCCTCTGTTTCCCTTCCCCACTAAGAGCCAAACAGAGCTAAAGCCGCCCTCTCTGGGATCCCAGTGTCATCCAGCATGGGATGCAGTATCTGGGGGCCACTGGGAGCATTTACTGAGTGACTGGTCTCCCAGCTGCCTTGGATGAGAGCTTCCCTGAGAACCCACAAACCTTACTGGGCTCCTGCATTTGGGAAGTTCTCTCCTAGATCTGCCCTTGGAATGCTGGCTCAGCCTGGGCCAAGGTGCATCCTGGGAAATGTAGTCCTCGCTAGATGGCCTCCCTCCCTGGAGGCCCTGGGGTGGCCTCCCTTGGGACCCTGGAGTCCCAAGACAGTGAAGGGTCATTGATGGTGGCTGGTGGGGGTCCCGTATTTCTGCCCAAAGGAATAGAAGAGGGTCCTGGCCTCCCAAGTCACCTCCTTAGTGTTCCAATGCTTGCTACTTTATCTGGACATCCCCGAAGGACAAGTGACGAATGGCCATGGAAATAAAAGACAGTTTTGTGGCTCGGGTCCAGACCTCTTAGGCCACATACGGAACCCTGGCTCTGGCAAGCCAGGCTTGCACCCCATTCATGATGGTGGAGGTCTGTCCCTTGAGCTCCCTGACCCTGCAGCCAGATCCTAGATACTTCTGCAGGACATGGGGCAGGTGGCTGGAGCCTGTGGTGTCAGGGCTGCCGTGGTCCTCAGTTTCTCTATTTCTGCTAAATGAGGCTCCGCCCACAATCAACTCCAATCACCTCAAGGTCTTAGAGGAATCAGTCTGAGAATCTGCAGCTCTTTAAATGGCTTAGGATTTCATAATCATGGTATCTTAAATATTCCGGCTCAGAAAACCCATAGGACCTGGAAATGTAAAAGAAAGCTGGAGGGTCACCTGGGCCTGACCAATATGGGAGTTCTTTTTCCAGGATTGTGGAAAGATGGCTGCCGCCCCTCTCACCTGTCTCCCGGGACAGGTGGCTCACCGCCCCTCCAAACTGCTGACTTGGTTCCCAGGAGCTTGTCTCCTGGTAGCTACTCTTCCTCACTGTTGCTCAAGGTCTGAAATGTTGCCCATTCACTGTCCTGCTCTAAAACCTCGCATGGCTCCCTGGTCCCCTTAGGATAAAGTCCTCTCCTCAGCTGGGCATTCACAGTCCCGCCACCTCTCGGGCCTTGCTGTTCATCGTCTCCCACCCTTAAAGCAGTCCAGCCACTCAGACTCCCACAGCTCAGCACGCAGTGGCTACCCTTGCTTCTCCTTCCACCTGGAGTCCCTGCCTCTCTTTTCCCGGCAACGTCCTTTTCCTCCTTCAATCCCAGGGCCAGCACCCCCTCCTCCAGGCAGTCTTTCCTGCTTCCACCTGTCATGACCCTGGCTGAGTCCTCTCTGGGCCCCCATCATCACCTGGCAAAGGGCCAGGCACACAGGACAGGGCCACACCCCAGGTTCAGCTAGGGACAACCTCCATCCCAGGAGATGGGCAGCAACCGGCATGTCCTTCAGCCCCTGGGGACCCAGCTCCCCTGTCCCTCTGGCTGACGTCAGGGTCACCTTTCCAAGGACAGATTGATTTCTATCTTCCAGGTCCAGTCCCAGGTAACCCCAGCAACTCCTTGTCACAAGCCCTGGGCAGTCACTGCAGATGCCAAACCCTCCTACAGTACAGATCGCCAGCACTTTCTCTGCCCAGTGGATGGAGACAAAAACTGAAGCCCAGATGGGGAGCGGCACCTCCTGGGTGACTCAGTGCCTCTGGGGGCTTAGAGACACCTTCTCACCTCAAAGCAGGGAAGGCAAAGGGGGCCTGAGGGTCCCGGGGGAGCTCAGCTGGGGCAGAAGGCAGGTGGGAAGTGGAGGGAGTGGGGAGAGGTTACAAATCCCAGGCGTTACAATGTGACCTCGCTCTGCCTCCTCTCCCCCCACTCAGCCCCTAAACGTAAAGAGTGCCTCCTGCGGTACCAAGGCCGAGAGAGGGCCAGGTACCTGTCTAAGGCCACACCGCTCAGTCCCCAGACTTTCCCTCTGAGTCGGATTTTTTTTTTTTGAGAGGAGTCGGGGCATTGGAAGCTCCAGTCTGATTTCTGCACAACTCAGGGTAGACAGAGGAGTGGGTTCCAGGGTAACCTTTGCGAGAGCGTCTGGGTTTCATGGGGGGACACCTTTACCCGGACCCCATCTAGCAGCCCCAGGAGCACAGAGGCTTGGCTTCCCCCTTTACCCACTCTGTCACCTCCCTGGGCCTCAGTTTCCCAATCTGCTCTTGGGAATGAACCGGTACAGGGTGACCACACTATAGTTTAATGAGGCTCTGGCAGGCTGCAACCTACCCAATATCCAAGGGGTCTCCATTGGGGCCCACCAACTGACCCCCAGCCACAGTCCTGTAGAGCTTGGGACCTCCTCTCCCGTGAGTCCTGACCCTACCGTGACCCCATCCATCTCCCCACATCCTGTGCTTCCTCAAAACAGTTTCAGCAACTGCCCAGATTCATCTGAAATTTTTACCCTTGAAAGAAACTGCCTACTAGGATATGGGAAAAGGGATGGGGGTGGGGAACTCATGGGGGTGTGGGGATATCCTGGGGCACTGAACTTTGATTCTGGACCCCTTGAGAAGCTGAGGGAACCCAGAGACATATGAAGAAATGCAATTTTGCAGATGGTGAGGGGGTCCCTTCTGTAGCCCCAGCCAACGGTTCCCTCCTTCCTCCCCAAATCCAGACCCTCCAAACCCCACATCCAGTTCTCTTCAGTTCTGAGGGTCAAAGATACCAGCATCAGGGAGAGGATGCCAGAGGTCCCGGCCAGAGAGGGCCTGCCGGGGTCTGAGGTGTGGGAAGGGCCCCAGTCCCAGGGCTCTCGGAAACACTTCCAGCTCCCGTGTCTGCACGTCCCGGGCAGGGCCAGGGGTCCTTTATGGCACCCCTCTCTGGGAGGTGCCCCCAACTGGAGGGCACCCAGAGGCACAGAGCAGGACAGAGGGACACGTGACACCTGCCCTGGGGACCAATCAGTGCCTGCAGAAGAGGGCCACACTCGGTGCTCCCCACCCTGCCTGGCACCCTCTGAGAGAGATGCTTTCTTTGTCCCTTTGTCAGCTCTTGGGGGGGCCCCCATACCCCTCCGGGTCCTCACTGCAGTGAGTGGTATCCGGACTGGCTCTCTCCCACCACCTCGGCCCCTCCCTTGTGGCTGGGGCCCTGGACTCCATCTGGGCCAGGCAGGAGGCTGGAGAGGGCTCAGGGGCGTCCAAGGTGCGGTGGCTGATCGTGGAGTGGGGTGGAGCGGCCTCACCGCGCTGGGACCACCACCCCAGTCCCGGGTGGCCCTTGACTTAGCCTCCGTGGCCCCGCCCCCCGGCACCAGCCCCCATCCCTGGCCAGCAGACCCCCTGCCTGCCCTGAACCCCCCACCTGGGCCCAAATCCAGCTCCCCAGCGGCGCAGCCCTGAGCCCCCATTATTGTCTCTTATGGTCCCCCACCCCGGACAAAATCTCCACCCGCTGCAGTGCCGACAGAACCCCCATTATACGTCCACATACAGGCCCCCAGTCAACATCCAGCTCCCCCCAGCTGCGGTGCCATTGGACACCCCCATTACCGAGCCTCATTCAAGCACCTCAGGCCCCAATCCAGCCTCTTCAAGGCGTTGCTACTGGACCCCATTATAACCCTCCATACAGCGACCCCCACCTCTAAAATCTCGCCCCCTCCCCAGTTTCGTTGCTGAAAGATCCTCCCGTTATGGTGCTCCACAAACACCCTCCCGGCTCCAAATTCATTCCCCTTCCAGTGGTGGGGTCTTCAGCGCCCCCCGCCCCCCACTAATAGCGCCTGACCCTGTCGCCCCAGCCAACAATTCAGACCCCCAGCTGAGCGCCGACAGACACCCCCAGGGCAGCGTCTCCCCAGCCCCCTCTCGCAGACGCCCCGGGGCGCTTACCTCGGAGCCGCGGCCGCCGCGAGTGCGCGGGAGGGAGCGCGAGGGCGGGAGGGCGCAGGCGGGGGGGGGGGTACAGGGGGGGTGCGCGCACCTGTCCTGGCCGGGCCGGCTCAGCCGGGCATCCCGGGTGGGGAGGGGGGCTGGGGGGCGCGCTCCCCGGCCCCCGGGCCGCGGCGCTGCGCTGGGGGAGGGGGCTCAGCCCCGGTTCCCCGCGCGCTGGCGTCGACTCCTTGGGGGGCGCTGTGCGGCGGCCGGACCGGGGGCGCGCCGCGGCCCCATTTCCTCCACCCGCCGCGGCGGCCGCTGCGACTCGCGGCTAGTCACCTCCGCCCCCCCCTCGGTCACCCCGCCCCCCCCCCGCCGCCAACTTCCCCCCCCCACCGACCCTGCCGGAGCCGCGCAAAAAGCGGCCCGGAGTAACGGCTGCGCGGAATGGAGGGCGGAGCCGGGTGGGCGGCCCGCGGCACTGGGGGCTGGGGCGAGAGTGGGAGAAGACCCAAGAGAAGACTCCCTGCTTTTGTCCAGGTGGGGCACCTCCTTGAGCAGCTCCCCAACCCCCGACTTCCTGCTCCAGTCCATCCTGGCCAGACTGACATCCCCAGGATCCATCATCCCCAATCACACCCGTGGATGATGGGGCAGTGTTAAGAACCCCTGTGGTCTACACGACCCCCTTCATAGGAGGTCATTTGTTCAACCCACAAACATTAAATTTAACTAACATTCAGCATACATGTGAAGAAACTGAGGTGTCTCATCCAAAGTCACCCCGTAAGAAGGTGGGGATTTGAACCTGAGCCAGCTGGCTGCAGAGATCATAGTACACAGGCTGTCCTCTGTCCCAGTGTCCTGTGAGGCCTGGCACAGAAAGGGGGTTCTAGGGGGCTGCAGCTCCCCCTGGGCCCATGGGGGGCACACCTTGCCCCTGCCTTGGGGACTAAGGACAAACTGGTCTTCTGATTCCAGAGACCTTCCTGTCACCTCCCTGACCCTCTGTGACCTGAGGACAACCGGAGCCCCTCTCAGGGCCTCAAGGTTCCCCTCTGCCCAAAGCACCTCTCACGTGGGTGTGACGATGTGTGTCTGTCTCACTGGTCCCTCCAACATCTCTTGTAATATAGTGGGTACTCAATAAGCGGCTTATTATTATGTATTTATCTCCAACATGTCTTGTACACCTACTGCTGTTGGGCCACTCCCGAGGCCTTGATGCTTACTTAAGTCACCTCCTTCACTCCTCAGGGCAGTCCCTCAAGGCTCCTATAGATGGGAAACTGAAGCACACAGAAGCCAAAGAGCTCGCCCAAGAGCACAGGTGGTTGGGAAGAGAACGTTAGTCTTCTTGCTGCAGATTACAAAGCACCTTTTATGTGGGTCTTACCCCTTGTGTCCTGTCTATGGACCCCAACAGTACTGGGGCTCATGCAAGCTGTGTGCTTCCTCATATGGCATGAAAACTTGAACCCTGCTCCCTGGGACACACGGGGTCCCGGGCAACCTGATTCTTCCAGGGCCTAGGCCTCTGACCAGGGGCCTGTCCCAGTGACCACAAACCTCCACCAGCAGCCAGGTCTTCCTCACTGTGGTTCTGCCCTGACCCGATTTCCGGCAGAGCCAGAGTCCTAGGCAAATGGGCCTGTACCTGTGGGCACCCAGCCCCACCCCCTGTGTCCTGCCCACCTAGAGAGTTAGGGCCTGTCAACAAGGGAGGGGGCTAAGCCAGGTTCTGCACCTTCCTCCCACCTCCACACCATTACCTGGACTGTGCCCACACCCCTGGCATGCCCACCCTTTCCTGCAACCTCGTCCTTCAACAAGCATTTATTGAGCATTGATCTACTGTGTGCCAGACCCTGGGCTGACTAGTCAACAGGATGAACCAGCTACCTGCCTTCAACCTCACAGAGGAGATAGAGGAACAAGGCTGAGAGGGATGAGCACTGTGACTGGGTGGGGGTTCAGGGGGACCATGAGAAGGTGGTTTGGGGGCCTTAGAAGGACAATAGATGGGTTTGGCAAAGCACATGGAGAGCGGGTTGAGGGGTGGGAAAGGAATACTAGGCAGAGAGACCTGCTTGAACAAAGGCCCTGAGGGAGCCCCCCCCCCCCCCCGCCGCCTCCCGGGTCAGCTCAGCTGCCACCCAGTCTTCAGCGGCCATGAATGGGTCTTTCATGCCCTGGATCAGGGCAAGGTCAGGCCCGGCTGCTCCCTCCCCCGCCCTGGGCTCCTGACTGTCTGATCCCTGACCTGAAGGAGGGTGGCAGGAAGTTCACAGCTTCCCCTCCGGGTAAGCCAAGGAGACCCTGGCAGGACCTTGCCAGAGGTCACCAGAGCCAGCAGCACCCTCTTAGTTGCGTGATTTTAAATTAAGTTCTGCCTCTCTGGGCCTCGGTTTCCCCACCCGAGCTGCTGGTTGGGCAGCACTGCGCTCCCGTCCTGCTCCGACCCGGGAGGAATCCAGTGAGGGTTTTGAGGACGCCCAGGGCCACTGACACCTTCAGACCTACGCGGCTCGGCTGCGGCCCGGGGTCGGAGGGGGCCGGGGGAGACCTGGAGGGGACCAGAGGACCAGAAGGCCTTCGGGGACCCTGAGATGATGTGAGGCTGAAACAGTCCCCGGTGCCTGGAGCCTGCGGGGAAGGGAAATCCTGCTCACTGCGCGCCACCCATCAGTACTCGCGGTCCCGCTGCCCCGCTGTGTGACTCCCGTCAATCCCTGGCCCTCTCTGGGCCCCGCTGGAGCCTGGCTCTTGGGCAGCCGCACTCAGGGTCCTGCCTCCTTTCAGGCAGGTCCCAGCCTCGGTTTCCCCAGCCAGGTGCCGGCCCTCCTTTAAATCCAAGTTGGGCATCGTCTATGCTGGGTCGCGCCCCAGGTTCCTGCTGTGACCCGGGAATCCCCTTGGGGCTCGGGAAGGGCGGCTCCGATTGGCAGATCCCTCCTGTGACGTCAGGACCTCCCGACGCCCCCTCCCCCAAAGGCACGTGGGGGGCGATCGCTGCAAGGGAGGGACCCGGGCCCGGTCGGATTTGGGGTGTCCCCCCCGCCTGAGCCAGCAGCTGGTCGGCGCAGACGCAATTCTCCTCGGACAGATTTTTTCCTCGTCCCAAATCCCCTCCAACCACCCCCCCACCCCCCCACCCCCGACAGAACGGCAGCTGCTCGAGTGGCAGATGCACCGACTAAATCCTCCCAGCTGGTCCTTCCACAGAGCTAACAGCCTTGAGTCCATGGTTTGTGTTGGGGGCGGGGTGGACGGGTAGGTTTGTGTGTGTGTCATAGTACTTACCCTTCCCTGACCCTGCCCTTTGACCCTTGCCTCTCCACTGAGGAGAGGGGGTTTGTTTCTTGGGTTGGTTCCCAAGTTCAAATACCCTTCTGGAGCTCCTGGAGGATTTGGGTGTAACTGGTGCCCAGGGAGGGTGTGGACCTTTCCAGAGGCTGCATAGCACCCCTGGGCCTGCTGCCCAGAAAGTACCCCATATTGTGCATACATTCATCATTATAATGCTGAGCAAACACTTATGGAGCATCTACTGTGTGCAGCCCCATGATTCTAGAACAAAGCTGCTGTTACCCGGTTTTCAGGTGTGGAAACTGGAGCCCAGAGAGAAATGGCTTCCCCACTCACATAGTCAGGAAATGGAGCTGGAATGGGAGTCCCACACTTTTACTCATTTCCATGGGCTCAGGGACTCTGTAGCCTGGAAGTCCTTTAAGGCATATGACTTGGGAGCCGGGCTGAGTGAGTGGGGTCTCAGGGACTTCCTTCATGCCCCGTCTTCCTTGCTTCTTCAGCCCCGTCATGGGCGCCACTCTTATCTGGAGGCACTGAGGATCTAGCAAGGCTTCTTCCTCAGGGAGGAGGCATCACTGGGATGTGAGGCAGGTACAGCTGTTAAGGGTTTGAGGATGGCTCTGAGCGTGTAATTTGTACCAAGCCTGCTCTGCCCCAGGGCCTTTGCATTTGCTTTTCTCTTTGCTTGGAATGCTCTCCCCACAGATTTCCACGTGGACCCTCTCTTCCTCCAAGTTGCAGCTCAAATGTCACTTCTGCAGGGGGACCGCCCTGACCTCTGCACCTGCAGCAACGCCCCATCCTTTTCTCTTATCCTGCTATGTTTTTATTCCTTTTATTTTTCACAACCAAACATTGTGTATTGTCTTTCCCACAGCACCATTTTGTTCCCTGCTGGGTTCCCATTGCCTGGAACAACGCTGGCACACAGTAGGTACTCAATAAAGGTTATCCGGAAATCTCAGGGACATGAGCACGAGTGGGGGCTGGAGGCAGAGGCAGCCGTGCGAAAGGCCATGTGGCAGAGCCACAGACAGAGAGTTCTGTCTCGTGCGTGTGTCCAGGAGCCTAGGCTGGGCCCCTGTCCTGTGCCTCCGCCATCCGGAAGTCTCCCCAGGGCCCACCCCCTCTCACACTTCCCCCATCACTGTGCTTCAGCCACACAGACCGCTGCCTCCTCTCTGTTCCTTGGTCCAGGCTTAGGGCCTTTGCACTGGCTGCCCCTTCTGCTCGGGCAGATGCTTGTGCTTGGCTAATGTTCCTTTCTGCAAGAGGTCTTTTCTGACCATTCCAAGTGAAGGGGAGGGCAGTTCTTTGTTGCCCCAGTTTTTCTTCTAAGATTATCTTTAAAAAAAAAGATTTTATTTATTTATTTTTTAGAGAGGGGGGAAGGGAGGGAGGAAGGGAGGGAGAGAAACATTGATGGGTTGCTTCTCGCACGCCCCCAGCCAGGGACCTGACCTGTAACCCAGTCATGTGCCCTGACCTAGAATGGAACTGGCGACCTTTCCATTTGCAGGATGAGGCCCAACCCACGGAGCCACACCAGGCAGGGCTCAGATTATTTTATTAATTCATTCTTGAATCAGTGATGGAGTGGTGAGCCACCTCTCATTAGAGGCAAGCAAGCAGGTGGGGGAAGAGGTGTGCCCTCTGCAGTCTGGGCTCCAGACCTCAGCTTTGCCACTCCCCAGCTTCAGCAAATCGTTTAATGTGAGGATGTTTCAAAAGATGCCAGGGCCTGGCACATAGTAGGTGCTTAATAAAGATGGGTTTCCTTCTCACTTCCTTCAGGGTTCTGAAATTCCACATTTCTTCCTCATCCTTCCTTGGAAGTTGTGAAGAGCTTTGTCAAAGCCCTGGACATTGTTTAGGGCGCTGTCAACAGAGAAACAAAAACAGACAATTAGAACAGATGCTTGTGTGTCAGGAGCAGATCTTCGCACACCTCTGTTCATGCCAGCATTATCCACAACGGCCCAAGCGTCCACGGGCCGGTGAATGGATGAACACAATGTGGTCCGCCTAGACAATGGAACTCAGCCTTAACAAGGAAGGAAATTCTGACATGTGGTACAACATGGATGAACCTTGAGTACGTTATGCTCAGTCAAATAAGCCAGGCACAGAAGGACAAATACTGTGTAATTCCACTCATAGGAAGTCCCAAGAGGAGTCAGATCCCTAGAGGCAGGGAGGTAGATGATGAGAGCCGGAGGCTGGGGCAGGGGAGCGGAGTATTGAATGGGGACAGAGTTCCAGTTGGGAAAATACCAGAGTTCTGGAGGTGGACAGTGGGGATGGTCCCCCAGTAATGTGAATGTGCTTACTGCCAGTGAGCTGTGCATTACAAATGGCTAAAATGGTAAGTATTATTATATATAGTTTACTGCAATTTAAAAACGAAAAGAAAAACTGTTATGGAGGAAAAGCCAGACTGCGAGAGTGGAGAGGGTGTGTGAATGACCTCAGCCGGTGGCGAGTCCCTCATTGCCACCAGGGTTAGCGGCTCAAGTGATGCTGACAGCAGTGTGTGGAGGTGCTGGTGGCAGGTGCTGAGCTCACAACCCCACACCCATGCTCCCTGCAGCATTCTCGCCCTTCCCAGGGCAAGCTCAGCTCCAGCTACCAAACCTCCAACATCTCCGGAAGCCGAGCTGAGCCCATGGGTCCTGACCCTCACCGACCTATTTATTCAGCTAACTTTATTGGGCACCTGCTGTGTACCAGGCTCTGGGTGGTACTGGGGACATAGCAGTGACCGAGACTGAGCTGATCATTGGAGAGTTTATAGTGAGCAAGTGAGATGATCTGATTTCATTTTTTAAAAGGTCCCTCTGGCTGTCTTGTGGAGAATGATGCATCCTGGACAGGAATGGCTCATGGGGACCAGGGAGAAGGTGACTGTGTTAGACTAGGGGAGCGGGGCAGGGGCTGCAGAGGTGGAGAGCGATAGGAGGATGTGAGAGGCATTTTGGATGCAGAGACACAGGAGCTGGGGCGTGAGGAAGAGGGAAGAATCCGGGAGGACTCAGAACTTCTTTCCCGCAGCCCCCTCTCCAACCTGGCTCTTCCCCTCCCATCTTTCTCGTTCTCCTTTGGGCTCAGCTCATGTCACCTCCTCCAGGAAGCTTTCCCAACTGCCTTGGCTAAGTCTGAACTTTCTGCCTTGGTCCTGCCAGCTTCCCAGTGTTCAACACAATGTAAAATCCTATGTATTCCCTAAGAGAAAGCAAATCCCAGAGTTTTGGGATTTGAAGTTTTCAACAAATCCATAATTCTCACCTCTGGGCTTAAAATCTCATCTGCACCTCCCAGAGACAGACCCAGCAATGCCCCTCAGACACCTGACAGGGGAGGCAAGGACAGAAGTTGAGCTCTTTGGGGTAAACTGAGGCTCTACCAGTTGCTTTCCTCCACTGTTTTCTGGTAGGGTACCTGGGGTTGGGGACTTTGGCCCAGCAACTATGGGGCAGGCGCCTAGCCAGGAAAGATTTGGAGTGGGAGAGAGGCAAGGCTGGGAAGAGCTAGAAAAGTGTCTATTTTTCCTCCTGCAGCTGTATTTATAGATTCCCTTTGATGTCCTAGCGGTTGGCTGACCTGGTTCTCTGCCACCACAGGAGGAAGACAGGTTCTTGGAGCTGTTTCTTGGAGCTGGGTGGTGGTGCCTGAGTGTGTGGGGCCCGGTGTGCAATGATCCGGCTCCTGGACTGGGAGGTGGGGGGTAGGGAGCTGGCCTCAGTTTCCTCATTTGCAGTGTATGGTTCTCAGAAAGTTGAAAACATGACTCTTCCCAACGGAATAAACACGTGTCAATGATTAACTAACTCACTCAGGGAACCAGTTCAAAGGTAACGCTGGTTCTAAGAGCATGTGCAGAACTAGGTATGTATCAGGATTTTTCTTTTTTAAGAAAGTTAGAATAAGCTTAGGCTACGATACAAACGCAACACATCCTGCATGTTGCAAATGAATAGGGCTTCTCTTTTGTACCAGGCAGAAATCTACAAGGTAACTATAATTTTCCAGGGCCTGGGCTCTAAGCTGATGGTAAAGAGCAAATTCAAGTAGAAGTGCTTTCTCCTAGAGAAACCTGGTTCAATAGAAGTTCTGTGATGATGGACATGTTTGCAATTTGTGCTTTTCTGACACAGCAGCCACCAGCTACGAAGCCACTGAGCCCTTACACTTTGGCTAGTATGAGTGAGGAATTGGATTTTTAACTTTATTTCATGTAATTGATTTCAATTTAAATTGACATAGTTGCAAGTGGCTGGCGGTCCCACATGGAATGGTGCCGTAAGGATGAAATAATCGATGGTGGTCATGCTGGACACCACCCCCTGGAACTTTGAAATCACCTGCTGTAGCCCGGACCAGTGTGACTCGGTGGGTTGGGCGCCCACTCATAAAGTGAGAGGTCACTGGTTTGATTCGGGGCCAGGGAACATGCCTGGGTTTCGGGTTCAGTCCCATAAGATATTTCTCTCCCTCTTTCTCCCTCCCTTCCCCTCTCTCTAAAGATAAATTTAAAAAAAGAAATATCTCAGAATTTGCTTCTCATGCACCCCCTACTGGGGACCTGACTTGCAACCCAGGCATGTGCCCTGACTGGGAATCGAACCAGTGACCCTTTGCTTCACAGGCCCATACTCAATCCACTGAGCTACATCAGCCAGGTAAATAAAATCTTTTAAAAAAAAGATCACATGCTGCGTCTCTTGGCTTTCATGTCCAAGTTTTAGACAATGTTTCTTAACAGGTAGAAGAACAGTAATAACGTGAGAGCAGCGGTGATAATAACGGCCCTATTCGTGGAGTGTTCCCCGTGGGCCCCATTTACACAGCTTTGTGACTTGGGGCTGATTGCTTAGCCTCTCTGGGCCTCGGTTTTCGCCTCTATAAGAGACCTCTGCTAACGCTTCCCACAACCTCATTTGGCTTTGGGGAGAACTAAGTGAGCTAATCCATATAAAGAAGGCAAACAGGGAGCACGCAGTGTGCATTATGTGGGTTGTTACTGATTAGATTATTTCACCATGTAAATTACATAACCTTGCTCTGTGCCTCAGTTTCTATTTCTTGTGAAGTAGGGTCAACAGCACTTGAGAACTCAGATTCCTGCTACAAGACGGAGTTTAGTTATAGAAAGGCCCCAAACACGTCCCAGGCACGGACACGCACTGGCATTATTATTGGCTGTGGTGGTGATCAGCAATGTTGTCTAACTTTCCCCAGGCCACACATCCAGGCAACGCCAGAGCTAGGAGTTGAAGTGGGGTCTTTCCAGCAAAGGCTGGGAGCGGTGCCAGGGTTCTCGACGGGTCAAGAGGGACGGCATTGGGCCTCTGAGGACCCGGCGCCCAGGCTCCAGGGTTAAGCCAGTGGAGCAGCTGAACTTCCGCACATCTACTCTTCTGAAATCCCTGGGAAGCGAGGCATCAGGTGTTCCGGAACAGGCGCCTGCCCCTGACAGACCGGGGCGCACATGGAGGGACAGCTGGTGGAGGACTGGTGGGCCAGGGGGAGAGGGGCCCACGGTGCGGTGGGGGGCTCCAGGAAAAGGTCAAAAGCTGCCCCAACCCACTCACCCCAGACAGGGTCCATGAGCCTTCTGTTTCACGACAATCCTCTAGAACCTCAATTTTCTCATCAACTTTTGACAAATACTTATGAGGTGCCTGTCGTGTTCCAGGGGCCCTTCTGGGCCTTCAGTTTGAGTATTGTGAAGGTGAGGCTCAGAAAGAGTTGATTGCTTGTCCAGATCACACAGCACATAAATGGCAAAGCTGGGACCAAAGCCAGGGGCTGCTGCCTCAGGGCCTTTGCACTTGCTGGTCTCTGTGCTGGGAACACCCTCCCTTAACCCATAAGCCCTCCATTCAGATGACACCTTCTGCAGAAGTCTTGCTGGACCCACCAGTTCCCTGACCCTCACAGCTACCTGTTTCCCCATCACAGCCCTCTACCCCATCACCCCACTGGACTACATGCCTGACTATATCCCGGGTTCCCAGCACAGACCTGAGGAGAGTAGGTGCTCATGAAGTATTTGTTGAATAATATGAATGAATGAGCCTGGCCCTGTAGGTTGGTTGGTTAGGGCATCATCGTAGGGATAAGCCAAGGACACAGTTTCAGTCCTTGATCAGGGCACTTAGAAGAAGCAACCAATGAATGAATAAATAAGTGGAACAACAAATCAGTGTTTCTCTCTCTCTCTGTCCCTTCGTCTCTCACACTTTAAAATCAATAAATAAAAAATTTAAAAAATGCAAAGCTCACAGTGAAAAAAACAAACGAACAGATGAAGAAATGATGTCAGAATTTCTACTCATCCCTTATTTCAAAACTGGATGGGGAGTGAGGTGGAGAGGTCGGTGCTGGGGCTTGAGTGGGCTGGGGGGGTGGGGTACAGGCCTTTCCTGCAGTTTCCATGTGGAGCCCAGCCTGGCACTGCGTGTCAGGGTCGGTGCTATTTGCAGATGTTTGCTGGGTAACCGGGCTGCAGGGGGCCAAAGGGCAGAACCGAACCTCAGAAGTTCGGGCGGGTCTTCATACCACAAAATATGAGGGTGCTGCCACGGATAAGGAAGTACCAGGTGGTCCCCACCAGCCAAAAGGGTGTCCCAGGCCACCCCCTCTGAAGGCGCTGGAAATGGGGGGGAGTGCTGAGAAAGGGGAGGAGGGAGCAGGAGATTCAGAAAGGGAGGGGGCTCAGAGAGGGCTGGAATCTCAGGAGGAGAGGTCTGAGAGAGGGCAGGGGGTTCAGTGAGGCGAAGGGACTCGGAAGGAGATGGGGACCCATGGGGGCGGGGCTCAGAAATGGCAGGGGCTGAGAGACTGGAGGAGGCTCAGAAGAGAGAGGGGGCGCTCAGGAGGGGACAGGGTTCTGGAAGAAAGGGGTCTGGCGAGACGCGGGGCTCAGCAAGGATATGCGGCGGCCTGCCTTCCTTCGGCCCTCCCCCGGGGCCCCAGGACGCCAGGGTCCGGAATGATCTTGTCAGCGGGTTTCATGTCCACCCAGAAACCTGACCACATCCCCAGGTCTCAGGTCGACCCCCATCCCTCACCCCACTCCCTGCTCCTAGGGTGCTCCAGGTTTTCTCCGATCTCCCCTCCACCCCCCAGTCAGCTGTGTCCATATTTATAGCGGTGAGGCCGATGTCACTTCACTTCCGAAATGGATTGTGTCCCTTATCCTGCCTTCAGAACCCCCCACACCTGTTCCTGGCACGAGCCAGAGGCCAAGGAGAATGGGTGGCCTGTCTCTGGAGCCGCGGTGGGAGAACGAAGGTGCCTCTCCTCATTTAGGCCCCTCCCCCTCTGCGGCCTCGCCTCCTCGAGGCCCCGCCCCTCCTTGTGTCCCCCCCATCCTCGCCCAGTGCCACCCTCTCTTGGAAGCCCCGTCTGATCTCAGGACCTCTCTCTGCACACCGACCCCAAGTCGCCTTGTTCCCACGTCCCCCAAGGCCCCGGCTCCGCCTACCCCCCTCCTAGACCCTGCCTGCTTATTGTCCTGGGCCTGGGTTCCAGCGGGCCCGGCGAGCAGGGGTCTGCGAGCAAGAGCAGTTGCCTGCCTGCTGCCCACCCGTCTCTGGGCAACGCTGGCAAACCTCGACTAGGGACACAGAGGCAGTGCTGTTTCCTGGGAGGTTCCAGGGACATTAGGTGAACAAACCCCTGGGAAGGGGGGCTCAGGCAGGCGGCAAAGCTAACTGACCAGGGTGGAACGAGGTTAATGGGCCGTGGCCATGGGGCCCGGCTTGGAGTCCCAGATTGAGGTAGGTGTCTGGGACTGGTCCCCTTGCCTGCAGAGTGCCATGGTAGGTTCCCCCACCCGACTCTCATCCCTTCTGCCTGGGCTGTGTAGACCGCCCAGAGCCCCTGAAGTTGGGAGACCCACCCAGCCCTGACCCCATCTGGATAGCCCCTAGGGAGCAAAGTCCCTGCTGCCCCCTGCCCCCCCATCCGCACATTGTGACTCCCCAGGGTGCAGGACAGCCGCAGCCAGGCTCTCCAGCTCTCCCCCTGCAAGTGAAGGTGGTGGTGGCTTTCCCTGGTACAGAGAAGGGGCCCAGCTGCCCCCTCTTGTCCGCCCTGGTGGTCCCCAAGGTGGGTGCTCCTGCCATTGGCATCCTTCCCAGAACAGCATCCCGGTGTGTGGAGGACCCTGGTTGGGGAGGTGGCAAGAGAGACTCACTGGAGCAGATTCTGGAAGGAACACGAGGAGGAGAAGTGGGGACAGGGACGTGCACAGAAAAGCCAGGGGTCACTGGAAGGGCATGTGGGATCGACAAAAGTGTTTTAAAAAGTGCCGTGAACAGTGGAAACGCTCACCAAAGTGGATGCTGCTAAATGTGCTTTTATTGAGTAATAATTAAAATCATTATCCCAGTGACGGCTATTACCAGTTCTCAATGCTTTGGGCAAACCCCGAACTGCTCCAGAGTCTGTCACCACCCCTTCAACACAGGAAGGAAGGGCTTAAAGTGACAGCGGGTGCCTGGGGGCTCACAGCCCAAGGTCCAAGCCCAAGGGTGTCCGTGTGGAGGAGGCGCCGATTTTGATTTAGTGTTGATTTCAAAACCCAGGAGGCTGCAGCCTTCTGCCTCTCAGGCTGTCAGGGAGCAGTAATGAGGCCTCTCTGGGGAGGACGGGAAGCTGGAAGCATCGTGGCGGCTAACGTGGGCACAGCCTGGAGCGAGCAGGGAGGTGGACGACCCCAGCCTGGCCTTCCGCAGCTGCCAGTTGGCAGGTTCTCTGGGGGGGGGGGGGGTGCTGCATCCCAGGGCTGAGCCTGATGCTGGTGCTTTCAGTGAATACACCTTTACTAAGCACCCACTCTGTTCCAGGCTCTGGGAACTTGGTGACATCTACAACAGATGTTAATGAAAGAAGCTCCCAGAGAGTTTCAAGGAATCAGAGACCCCAAATGAGAGAGGGAGCAGAAGATGGATCCTGAGGAAGTGGCGCTTGATCTGAGAACAGGAAGATGAGGAGAGGGAAGGGAGCCTGGCAGTGGGACAGCAGGAGCAAAGGCCCTGGGGCCACACAGAGCGCAGGATGTTGCAGAAACTGGGTGACCACGAACAAGCCCATGTCCTTCTGGTCTCAGAGCCTCACTTATCTCTTCTGTGAAATGGGAGTGCAGATCATCCTAGAAACTACCTCTCCAGGTGGTGGGTGTGTCTGTTACTTTCACTCTGCCCTCCCCCCACCCCGCCCCCATTCACATGTCAGCTCCCCAGGACGGGAATCTGTGTATACCCTTTCCCTGCCGTAATCACTCGGTCTGGCATGCAGCAGGTGATCAGTGCTTGCTGAATACATACATAATAAGCATTGGAGAACACTGAGTATATGCTGGGCCCCATGTGAAGCATTTTCTGACTATTATTTCATTCCCCCAGAAGCCCAGTGCGCGTGCGTGGGAGTACTGTTACAACCCCACTCTGCAAGCCGGGGGACTGAGGCACGAAGCTGCTGTGCCTACTCACTGCATTGCCATGCTGCCCTGCACCTCTGCCTGGTCTGCGGTTGTGGGTTCGTTTGCATGTGTTCATGTGACTGCAGGTCAGTGGGTGCCCTAGACCTGGGGGCCAGAGAGGGGAGGATAAGTGACCGGCGAGCCCGCTCTAGCACCAAAGGCAGAGTCCAGCCTTCAGGCCTTGGTGCCCTTTCCTGGAGTGGCCCCTCCCGCCTGCTGTGGCCTGGCCCAGGCTCTGCTTGCTGACCTTGGGAACTTGAGTACATACACTCCCACCCCCTATCCCCGGGGACATACAGGCAATCAATTAGGATTGGCAGCACCTGCCTGAGTTAAAGACCTGCTTTAACGACACCAAAGGAGCTGCTGCAGGTGGGGACACTGCGCTGAGCTAGGCAGAGCCAGGCCAGCCAGCCTGCCCCAGGTGGAGGGGTTCCCAGGCCACCAGTGCCCACCCAACTGACCAGTTTGGGAGTCTCTGTGTTTGCTCTTACTATGTTTATCATTATTAGGCTGGCTATATACAGACCCAAGTAGAGCAGCCTTCAAATCCTGCTGGCCACAAGCATTTATTGGGCACCACCTGTGTGTTAGGCCCTGTGCTGGGTGTGAGGACACAGCAGGGAGAAGACACACCTCTTGGGGCCTCAGTCCAGCAGGAGTGATAGACACATCACCAGGTAACCCACACAGATGGTAAGGGCTCTCTGATGGGGACACACAGATAGCAGTGGGGACCAGAGGAGAATCAGGGTGGGCTTTCTGAAAGAGGTGTTACACAAGCAGAGATCTGAAGGATAAG
This sequence comes from Phyllostomus hastatus, assembly GCF_019186645.2. Taxonomy (NCBI): domain Eukaryota; kingdom Metazoa; phylum Chordata; class Mammalia; order Chiroptera; family Phyllostomidae; genus Phyllostomus; species Phyllostomus hastatus. Next base: position 2,160,437 of record NW_025333640.1, on the reverse strand, counting down.
TAGAAGCCACTCTGGAAGGAGAGACAGGAGGAGGGCTACTGTGGCATGATAAAGAATTTCTCCACGTGTTTCAGTTGTTTGAAGGTTGCCAATCAATTGACATTAAGATAAACTGATCCTCTCAGGTTATCCAGGTGAGCCCAGTGCAATCACAGGGGTCCTTGTAACAAGGGAGGCAAAGAATGGGAGTGATGCCATGTGAGAAAGGCTCCATCCTCCGTGGCCAGCTGTGAACACAGAAGGGCCACGAGCTGTGGATGCGGTGGCTCTAGAAGCCCACAGAGTCAGGTAAAGGTTCTCCCCTGGTGCCTCTGGAAGGAGCCAGGTGGATTTTAGACCTATGTCAGACTCCTGACCTCTGAAGATTTAAAATAATAAGTTTATGTGGTGTTAAGCCAGAGACTGAAAGAGAGAGAGAGAGGAAGAGGGAGGGAGATGGCGAGGGAGAGGGCAGAGGAGAGGGAGAGGGAGCGGCCTGCGAGAGGCTCCCAGCCCATGCCCCCTGCTTGTTCTCCTGGGGTATCCCGGGCCCTATATCTCTAGTCTGACCCTCCCCCTCCCATTCCCCAGCCGGTACTTGAGACCCCCTCCCTGAGGGGCCAGGATCCCGAACGTGGGGTCTCCCCAGCACGGAGATTCTGAGCTCAGCCCTGGGACTCAGGGATAGATAGTGGCACCATTCCTCCCACCATTCCTCCCGGGAGGAATGCTCCACCCAGCCTGAACTGGAGGGACGCTCACATTCTTTTTTTTTTTTAAGATTTTATTTCTTTATTTTTAGACAGAGGGGAAGAGAGAGAGAAAGAGAGGGAGAGAAGTGTCAATGTGTAGTTGCCTCTCATGCACCACCTACTGAGGACCTGGCCCGCAGCCCAGGGACATGTCCTGACTGGGAATCGAACTGAGGACTCTTCAGTTCGCAGGCCAGTGCTCAATCCACTGAGCCACACCGGCCAGGATGGAAGCTCTCATTCCTGATGTCCCTGCTGTGTGCAGCCACCACGGCAGCTCCCTGCCTCCTCTCACCATAAACAGTTATCAAAATGCAATCGACTTTATTTAGCCTTTTACATTCATCCCCTCAACTATTTGGTCTGTTTTTGTAGTTTGTTTCTGTGTGTGTGTGTGTGTGTGTGTGTGTGTGTTTAGATTTCACATATAAGTGAAACTATACAGTATTTATCTTTTCCTGGCTGACTTATTTCACTTAGCATAATATCCTGTAGGTCCATCCATGTTGATGCAAATGACAAGACTTCATTCTTTTTATTGTTGCATGATATTTCACTGTGTAATGTACCAAGTAGAATATTATGCAAAAGGTATATGCCAATCTTTTTAAAAAGATTTTATTTATTATAGAGAGAAGAGAAGGGAGGGAGAGAAACATCAATGTGAGAAAGAAACATGAATCAGTTGCCCGTTGCACGCCCCCAATCAGGGATTGAACATGCAACCCAGGCATGTGCCCTAATCAGGAATCAAACCAGTGACCTTTCACTTTGCAGGACAACACCCAACCAACTGAGCGACACTGGTCAGGGCCACATCTTTATTTAATCACGTATCAGTGGACACTTAGGTTGCTTTCATATCTCAGCTATTGTAAATAATGCTGCAGTGAACACAGGGGTGCATGTATCTTTTCAAATTAATGTTTTCATTTTCCTAAGATAAACATGCAGAAGTGGAATTGCGGGGTTGTATGATTGGTCTATTTTTAGTTTTTTGTGGAATCTCCATACTCTTTTCCATAGTGGCTACACCAATTTGTAGTCCTACCAAGAGTGCACGTGGTTTCTTTTTTCTCCACATCCACACCAACACTTGTTTGTTGATGTATTTGTTTTTTTTCCCAGTCAATGAAAGGGAAACTTTATTGAGGCCCCAGTGCAGTGGGTTTAGGCAGGAGGCGGCCTTGCGGGCCGAGGAGGTGATGAAGGGGCCTCATTTGACCTTCTTCTTGGGGTGCAGGTTGTTGGTGTGGCTGCATTTCTTCTTGGGGCAGTTGACAGCACAGGGGTGCGGGTGGGCATGACATTTGGGGCAGATCACCTTGTCGCAGTTGTGCTTCCGGGTGAGCTGGCAGAGGGAGGGCTCCATGGTGCCTCCCCGCAGGGGAGTGCAGCCATCACACGCTGCTGATCTGGAGGGATGATCTCCCTGTCTCGGATTTAACTTTGACATTCTCAGAGGTATCACTGGGCTTGACCTTTAGGGGGATGGTGTTGCCCATCAGTCTTCACAGAGATCTGCTTCTATGCACCTGCTGGGGAGGCTGCTTGGCCGCCTCACTGACGAGAGAGAGCATTTGTTGATTTATTGATGATAGTTATTCTGACTGGTGTGTGGTGATATTTCATTGTGGTTTTGATTTGCATCTCCCTGAAAATTAGTGACATTGAACACTTCTTCATATATCTGCTGATCGTTTGTACGTCCTCTTCGGAGAAATGTCTCTTCTCGTCCTCTGCCCAGTTTTTGATCACATGGTTTATTTTTTTGTTAATGACTTTATTATATATGTTGGATACCAACCCATTAGATGTATCATTTATGAATGTCTTCTCCCATTCAGTAGGTTGTCTTTTTGTTTGTTAACGGTTTCCTTTGCTGTGCAAAAACTTTTTAGCTTTATGAAGTCCATTTGTTTATTTTTGCTTTGTTTCCCTTGCTTGAGGGGATGTGTCCAAAAAGATATCACTCAGATTGATAGCAAACAGTTTACTACCTATGCTTTCTTCTAAGAGATTTTAAAAAATTGTATTTATTGATTTGAGAGAGAGAGTGAAATATTAATTTGTTATTCCTCTTATTTATGCACTCATTAGTTGCTTCCAAGGATCAAACCCACAATCTTGGCATATGAGGATGATGCTCTAACCAACTAAGCTACCTGGCCAGAGCCTCTTCTGGGAGTTTTATGGTTTCAGGTATAACATTTAAGTCTTTTATTAGTTTTGAGTTTATCTTTATATATGGTGTAATAAAGTGGTCCAGTTTCATTTTTTGGCATGTATCTGTCCAGTTTTCCCGACACTGTTTATTGAAGAGACTATCTTTACCCCTTGTATATTTTTGCCTCTTTTGTTGTAGACTGACCATATAGGTATGGGCTTATTTCTGGGCTCTCTATTCTGTTCCATAGAGCTATGTGTCTCTTCTTATGTCAGTACCATGTTGTTTTGATTGTTATAGCTTTGTAGTATAGTTTGAAATCAGGAAGTGTGATATCTCCAAATTTGTTCTTCATCTCAAGATTGCTATGGCTACTTGTGGTCTTCTGTGGTTCCACATAAACTTTAGGGTTATTTGTTCTAGATCTGAGTCAAATGTCATTGGCATTTTGATAGGGATTGCACTGACTCTGTAGATTGCTTAGGTAGTATCATCACTTTAATGTTATTACTTCTTTCAATCCATGAGCACTGTATATGCTTCCATTTATTTGTATCTGCTCCAATTTCTTTCCTCAACATCTTATAGTTTACTGAGTACAGGTCTTTTACCTCCTCAGTTAAGTTTATTTCTGGATATTTTATTCTTTTTGATGCAGTTGTAAATGGGATTGCTTTCTTAACTTCTTCTGATTGTTCATTATTAGTATATAGGAACACTATAGATTTTTATATATTAAATTTATATCATGCTACTTTACTAAAATCTTTTCTTAAGTCTATTCATTTTTTGGTGGATTCTTTAGAGTTTTCTATATATAGTATCATGTCATCTGCAAATAGTGACTGGTTTACTTCTTCCTTTCTCATTTGGATGCTATGTATTTTCTTGGCTGATTGCTGTGGCTAGCACTTCAATATTATGTTTAATAATAGGAGTGAGAGCAGAGATCCTTGACTTGTTCATCATCTTAGAGAGAGAACTTCAGCTTTTCACCACTGAGTATGACCTTAGCTCTGGGCTTGTCATATATGGCATCTATTATGTTGAGGTCAGTTCCATCTGTTGTTGAGAGTTCTTATCATAAATGGTTGTTGAATTTTGTCAAATGCTTTTTCTGCATCTATTGAAATAACCATATGATTTTATTTTTTTAATTTGTTAAAAATATTTTATTTCTTTTTAGAAAGAGATGAAGGGAGGGATGAAAAGAGGGAGAGAAACATCAATGTGTGGGTGCCTCTCTGGTACCCCCCACAGGGAACCTGGCCCACAACCCAGGCATGTGCCCTGATTGGGAATCGAACTGGTGATTCCTTTGGTTTGCAAGCTGGTATGCAATCCACTGAGCCACACCAGCCAGGGCTGAAATGCCCAGTTTTTGATCACATGGATCATATGCTTTTAATCCTTGGTTTTGTTGATGTGATAAATTACTTTTTTGTGTGTGTGGATGTTGAGAACACTTGCATCCCTTCCACAGTCTAAAGCAGGACCTGACTTAGATCCACACACACGAATATGTCTGTAAATCTCTTTTAGTCTACAGGTTTCGATCAATCTCTTTCTATTTCCCTTGGCATTTATTTCTTGATGATGTAGCATTCTGTTTTAGATACATGCCATCAAAAGAACATACAGGATGGGGCAAAAGTAGGTTCACAGGTGTGAGTTAATGAAACAGGTTTTCTTGTATTATTGCTTATTAATTATTGTGTTATTTTCCATACAAACAACTGTAGACCTACTTTTTCTCCACCTTGTAGAGGTGGGTTTTGTTTGTTTGTTCTTGTTTCTGTGCATCCAATCCGAGCTCCATGTCTTTCAAGTGGTAAGTTTAATCCATTTATATACATTGTACTTACAGACATAGTTGGGTATATTTTTGTCACCTTTTATTGGGTTTTCTGTTCGACATAATTGATTTTTTTCCCATTGATTCCTGTTTTCGTCTTCAACCTTCTGCTGAATTTTTTGGATTTTCATATTTTTTCTTTCTTATTCCCTCTAGTGAATTAAAATTACTCATTCTATTTCTGTCCTCTGAGTGGTAACCCTTATACTTTTTAACATGCATACCTAGCTTATCATAGCAGAAAGTTAATCAACGTCTCTTTGCATCTCCTAACAAGAGAAGGTCTTAGGACTCATGCCCACCAGTACCCCCCATCACCTCCACTTTGCTTGTCACTTGTTTGGCATTTGGGGTCTGCTTGGCACACCCAAGGATGGAGATGGAGGGGCGCATAGCTGTCATTCACCAGCAGGAAAGGCAGAAGAGATGGAGATGGATTCCAGAGGCCCTAACTCTTTGTGTGGCTTCAGACAGGTCCTGCTTTGGGCCTCAGTTTCCCCATCTGCAGGGAAGCATAAAGAATCCCTCTGGTGCTAACATCTAAGGACTTTGAGGCCCTCACTCTCTCCTTGGTTCTCACCACTCAGGCAAAAAAACGGTATAGGCAACTCAGCTGCAGGACTAAAATGGGGGGGGGGGGTTCCTCCAGGAGCTTGCAGGAGAAAGCTAATGCCATTATTTACTTCACTGAACTAAATAATCTCGGAAATTGCTCATCGGGGCCTGATAATTCGATTGGATTTCACGCACAATTAGGCCTCCAGAGCTGAGGATTCATGGACGAGTTCAGGGAAGAAGCCAGGCTTCCTGCCAGGGAGGCTCAAGGTGAGGGGAAGCAATGGGGGACCCCGCCCCAGGACAGGATTAAGTGTTCCCGCCAGAGGGAAGCCTGGGCATCCCACAGTCAGTGGCCTCTGCTGGGGCTGGAGTTGGAGACTTATCAATCGGATTCGGCTTGCCGTTGCTCAGTTATTAGCTGATGCACATTTGGAGAAGTTTTTAAGTAACAACGTCCTGCAAATAATACCACATAAGGACCAACCTCAGTTGAGAATTCAGAATAATGGATTTAAAATCTGTCAGATCCATGCCTTTCCTGCCCACAGCCCTCCAGGGCTCCCACTTCCCTCCGGGTGAAAAACCGAGTCCTCCTGCAAGGCCCTGCATGACCTACCCCCATCCCCTCCCTGCCCTCCCGCCCTCCCTCTCTCTCCCTGCTCGCTCTGCTCCAGCCACATGAGCCTCCCTGCCATTCCTCCGGCAAGCCAGGCACAGTCCTGCCCCAGAGCATTGCACAGGCTGTGCCCACTGCCTGGAATGCCTTTCCCCCCAAAGTCGTTCCTTCCTAGTAACTGGTTGCCTGTTAATCCTTAATGCCCAGCTCCAGGCCCCTCTTCTGTGCAACCTTAGTTCTCCCACTCAGACCAGAGCCTCCCTCCCCGTTCTTCTCTGGACAGTTCCCCACTGGTTCGACTCTCTGCAGCCCAGCCTGACCACAGGGGGTGGAGGGTAGTCTATGGGGGAACTCCTGGGCTCCAGCAACTACCGGGACCTGCCTGGGCACCCAGCGATAACCACTGAAAGGACATAAGCCAGCAGCTTAAACAGTTATGATCTGAATGCTCCCCTGAGGCCTTTCCCAGGTCCCAGTGACTGTCTCACCATCTCTCTCCGACCCCGCCCATCTCTGACCCCTGGTGTGTGTGTCTGTGTCTGCACTTCTCTCCCGCTCTGTCTCGGTCCCCTCGTGTGTGTGTTTCTTCTTGGGGCACCTGCTTCATTTACTGCTTCCCTCCTCCTCCTCTCCTGGCTCTCCCCCCCACCCCACTCCTCCTAACTCTCCTCCCCACCGTACCTCCCTCACCCCTCCCCTCCTTTCTTTTCTCTCCTTCCCCCACGAAGCTGTGTGGACTCATATGCCCTTCTACGAAGGGTCACAGGGTGAGGGGGTGGTCTGGCCTCCCTCCACGTTCCCCTCTCTGCCCCCTCCTTCTATCAGCTCCCTCCTACCTGAACCCTCCCTCCACCAGCTTCCCACCCCACCCACTCACCTCCCTCCCTTCTCTTTACCTCTCTTCTCTCTTTTGATTTTCTATTTCTATCTTAGGTAGCAGGGATCTAAGATGTGCTGGGCGCCCTCCCCAACACTGCCCTTCTCTGAGCTCCATATTCCCTTTTTTATACTGTGTGGATCCCTCCATTTCTGGACCCTGCATCTGCTCCCTGCTTCCCCAGCTATCCAGCTTAGAGCTGGGAGGCACAGTTGAAATGTATCCTGACTTTACTTCTCCTGGCCTGGCTGGGAGTGGGTGTGGGGGAACAGGGAGGGAAGGGGAGCTCCCCACAGTCACGCAGCACCTGGCCTGGGACCCCCTGCAGTTTCAGGTGTCAGTCCTACCAGGCCACCACTTGCTGTATGACCTGGGCACTTCAGCCTCATCTATATGGGGACAATGAGAGTGCCACTTCGCTGGCTGATAGTTCAGCAAACTAGACAAGGGAGGTACTTAGAACACAGGAAAGATGGAATTGAGGAAGCATGGCTATTCCCAGAAAGTGGGTGAGGAGGTGGGGAGGGGCCAGCTTGCTTTGGGACCCTCATCCAGAGGCTAGTTTGGTTCAGAAAGGGTAGCCAGGGGGGTGCATGGGTGGGGGGGGGGCGGGAAGGGGAGAGGGAGGGAGGTGGAAACAGCTTATCTAAATATGAACTGGGAGCTGGGGCAGGGCCAGAGCGTTGGGTTGCCTAGCAAGGAGGATGAAACCAACAGAATGGGTCAAGGTCACAGATTTCCCAGGGTCTGGGGTGAGGGGAACATTTAAGAAAAGGGGGCTGCCCACTTTCCAAACAAGGAACCAGCAACCTTTCACTTTACAGGACAATGCTCAGCCAACGGAGCCACACTGCCCAGGGCATAATGCTCCCTCACTTTCTAGGGTGGCTTTCCAAGGGCTGTTGAATGCTATCACAGAAAGTGCTTAATTCAGTGCCTGGCACATAGTAGGTGCTCAATTAATGTTAGAAATTATTATTGTGTTAATCTAATTAATTTCCACACGATTCCATCATTTGAATATGCTTTCATTCATTTATCTGTTCTCCTGTTGATTAATTTCTGGGTTAATTCTTGGCTTTTGATATTATGAACACTGCTGCTGTGAACAGCTTTTACACATCTCTTTATGCGCTTGGCAGAATATTTCTCTGAAGATTGTGGCTAAAAATGGAATCACTGAGGGCACTGGATATGTGCGCACAGAAGCCTCAGTCCTCCTCCATCGTCTCTCCGTCTGCCCCCGAAACAGCAGCTCACTGGAGTCAGTGCCTCAGGGCCTTTGCACACATTGTTTCCTCTGCCCGGAACACTCTCCCAGCGGTGTGCACGTGCTCACCTCCTTTCAGGCTCTGCTCACACATCACTTCCTCAGAGATGCCTTCCTGAGCACCCTGTTCCTCTGGCAACCGGCTTCCTTTTTGATGAGAGAACTTACACCTGCCATTTTGCTAGGTGTTCTGTTCTATTACTTATTGTGCATCTCCCCTAATGGAATGTCACTTCCACGAGGGCATGGATTTTTGTCTGTTTTCTCCACAGTTGCATCCCCAGAGCTCAGAACAGTGCCTGGCACACAGTAGGCATTCAGGAAACAGCGGATGAGTGGGCCGGAGGGCTGGGTAGAGCTCTCCAGGGTCCTGACACCTCCACTCTGCCTCCTGGGTGCCACCCTGAGCTCCCCTGAGCTGAAATCAGGGCGCCAGCAGGATTGCGGTCCTGGAGGCTCCTAGGCGGGGAGCCCATTTCTCACCTTTTTCAGCTTCTAGAGGCTTCCTGCACCCCTTGGCCCACAGCCTCTTTCTCCATTTCTAAGCCAGCAAAGGCTGGTCAAGTCTCTCTCCAACGGCATCACCGCGGTTCTTGGCGTCTGTTGCCAGAGCTTGTCAGACACTGGTGCTCCCGCCTTTCTCTCATAACAGCCCTTGTGATGGCATCGAGCTCACCCAGATACTCCAGGACCCCATCTCAAGATGTGACCCCTAACTTAGTCACATTTGCAAGTCACTTCTACTGAGGTGACAGGCGCACAGGTTCTGGGGACTAGGACAGGGCGTCTTTTTCAGGGGGAGACCATTACTCTGTCAGCCACAAGGAGGTGCAGACATGAATGTATTCATTTATTCTATCAACACTTATTAAGGGCCTATTGTATACCGAGCTGTTCTAGGTGCTGGAGACACAGCAGGGAACAAGGCAGACAGTAACCTGGCTGTCCTGGAGCATCGTGAGAAAGGCAGACAGGAAGCACGGCCGATGGAACAGACACAGTACCTGACGTGCCCTGTCTGGGGCTGTCTGCCTTGGGGGTGGGGTCCTAGAACCTGTGGCCAGCATTGCCCGAAGTTCTGTGTGCTTCTGGTTAGGAAATAACATGACTTCAGCGGGAGCTTGATGTGGTGGGAAATAACATCAAATCCAGTTGCAAAGGAACTCCTCTTAAATGTCATTTCCATCTTCTTTCTAGTCTCAGCTGGGTCCTGGGGGGTTTGTAATACTTTTTCCATCGGCTAATCCCTATCCGTGCTGCAGGGCCAGTGCTCTGAAGACAGCAGTAGCTGGTGAGATTCAGATTAAATTGTATTTTCAGTCACCTTCTACCTATGGCAAGAGATGCTGATCTTTTCACCTTTGTGATTTAAAAAGGACTTTAAAAAACTAATACATTTATTGATGTTCCAAATGTGAGCAGGTTTAGAGGAAAACATTAAACAGTTATAGATATGTGGGAAGTGGGAAGAGTAAGAAACCATTGGCACAGATTTGGGAAAGGTTACCTGTCTGTTTTACAGATGACGAACAGAGGCCCAGGTAAGGGGAGGGGCTTCCCAGTGACCATAACCTGTGGGGTGGGCTGAAGGTCTTTCTCCAAGGGGTGGCGTGAAGGGAGCAGAAAGCACTCGGTCATCTTCACCCTCTCACCCGCCTGTGAGCAGGAATCTCCTCCACCCTCCTCGCCTTCAGCTGATGTGAAGGAGATTCCCTATAAATATCTCCAGGAAACAGCATCCTAAGCAGAAATAACAGCTCATGCAAAGGCCCTGGGGCAGGACTGTGCCCAGCATATCAAAGGAACATCAAGGATGCCTGTATGTCTGGAACAGAGAGCAGGGGAGAGAGGGGAGGAGGTGAGGGCAGGAAAGGGATGGGGCAGGTCCTGTAGGACCTTGTGGGGAGGACTTGGGCTTTCACCGCTCCGGAGGTGGGAGCCCTGGAGGGCTGTGGGCAGAGGAGACTGTACTCAACTCAGGTTCTCAGAGGCGCCCTCTAGCCACTACAGGGAGAATGAACTGAAGGGAGAGTGCAGTGGCTGAGGGGTGACCAGTCCCAGTTCTGTCTGTCATTTGCTGTGTGTCTCCAGGTGGTGAATTTCTTCTTTGGATTAAATTTCTTTATCTGCCTAAGGGGGGCCTATAACAACATCTTCCTCAAGGGGCTGAGGCCGGGACTCTGAGATAATGTGTAGAAGATGCTTGTTGCCCTAGATTCTGGCTGGGTGTGGGGCTGCTGAGTTATTATTTTATTGTGTCAGGGTTCAGCTAACACATCCTCCCTGAGGTGGGAGGATGAGATCAGCAGCACCCCCTGCTCAGGCCCAGATGCAGTCATCAAGACAGAGATGGATGCGAGGAAAACAGAGGGAATAGATTTCCCACCTAAGCCCCGTGACTCCCAAGAATTGAGGATGAGCAAAATAATTGGGAATTCATGGGCTGTACAGGGTAATCCTCAGCACACCCTGCTGCCTAGGGGCTTCCTCCTTCAGGAAGCCCTCTTGGATTGCCTTGACCCTCGGGGGACTTGCAGAACCCTGGTGGGGGGAGAGTCTTAGGGAAATAGTCAGGGACCCCAGAGAGGCTGACCAGACTGAGATATGGGAGGGAAGGATGGCTGGAGAATATGGCAGAAGTGCTCCAAAGGCAAAGGAAAGCACTGAGCTGGACAGGGAGGGCAGAGGGTGTGGGTTTGAATCCCAACTCGGCATATGGATTTCTCCCATTTTTCCACTAATGCCCTTTTTCCCGTTCCAGGGTCCAACCCAGGACACCTCTTTGCTCTGAGTGTCTACTGCCCTTTACAGTTGCATGATTGTAATTTAAAATAAAATTTACATAGTTCCAGCGTCTTGCTTCACTGGAAAATCAGCCCATGAAGGCTTCTATCTGTTATGTTCCCCAATGGGTCCTCCGTACCTAGAACAGTACCTAGTATAAAGTAAGTGTTCATTAAATGTATGTGGGATTCAAGAGTATGTGGGATTCGAGGATATGTGGGGAGGTGCCCAGGGTGGGACAGGCCAGAGCCTGAATTCCTCACCTGGGTTCCCATGAACACCTGGCAACTTTGGACAGGAGATAGTAACAGTCCAAATAGTTGACCCGCCCAGTCCCACGCTACCCGGAATTCAGCACGGCAGGACAATTAGCCCCAGTGGATGGATAGAAGGCCCTGAGGCTGACAAACAGATAATCACTGGGCCCAGCTGGAAACTGTGATTCAGGAGCTGGACTTCCTCCCTCATGCAGCTAACTCATCTGCGGAGTCTGGGAGTGCAAGGAGGGTTCTGAGGATGGAGGGAACAGATAACCAAAGGTGTGGCCCCGCGTCCTTGGGACACTAGAACACTTTGTCAGGACTGAGGTGATGGGGGTGGCTGCGCGGGGTGAGGGTGAGGGGCCCATCTCCAGAGGGGTTTTGCCCCACACACAAGAGGAGCTGATGACAGATGGATTGTGGGAGTTAACGCCTGGGCTTGGAGCATGGGAGTTGGGCGTTGTGGCCACTACCACAGCTGGTTCTCCAAAGCGTCTGGGCATTGGGGAAGCCGCCAGGCAAGGCGGCTTTCCCGGAGGCTCCTGGAGAAAAGGTTTCCCACTCCCTCAATCCTCCTCTGCGCCACTGAGGTCCCATTGCATAGCGAGGAGCCAGAGGGCCAAAGAAGGGATCGCTTTTTCTGAGTCACGCAGCCCGGCAGAATGCAAGGCCTGATATTGAAGTGCAAGTGACACTGGCTGGGTCTAGGGTCTGGGGTGACTTGGACCGGGGATCCTTCCCCCCACATAGATCCCACCCCCTCTGGGGGCGGGGGAGGGAGAGGAGAGGAGAGAGAAGGAGAAAGTGTGCTGGGCTGGTTGTGGGCAACGCACGCCCCCTGCTGAGCACAGCTGGAATCGGCACAGCTACTAGCGGGAGACCTGGCCTGAGCCCGGGTTCTGAGCTGAGCCTCTGACCCCAGATAGAGCCGCTGGTCTGTTCTACCATCAGCCCCCTGGCCAGCTGGGGCAACCCCAGGGATATTTAGGCAACTCAGAGAGCTGTACACATTACACCCAACTCAAATGGTCCCAGATTCTAATCCCACCTCTGTCACGACCTGGCAGTGTGGCCTGGGACAGGCCACTTGCTTCCTCTGAGCCTCAGTTTTACCATTTAAAATTTTTTTTTTCAATTTGTTTAGTTTTAGAAAGGAGAGAGAAAAGAGAGAGAAAAGAGAGAAACATTAAGGTATGGTTGTTGCTCACCGGGCCCCCTGCTGGGGGGCTGGCCCACAACTCAGGCATGTGCCCTGACTGGGAATCAAACTGGGGAACCTCTGGTTCCCAGGCTGGCGCTCAATCCATGAGCCACCCAGCCAGGGCAGTTTTACCATCTTTTGAAATAAAACAGTTGTAGCCCCTGGCCAGGTTGCTTTGAGGTTCGGTGAGTTAATTTATATAAAGTGCTAATAGTAACTGACACATAATAGGTGCTCAATAAATATTAGCTGTACTATTGCTATTATTACCAGATGCACAGCTGGGCACTTTCTAAAAAAACCCCACCCCCCAAAAAACCAGTTTTATTGCGACATAATTCATATACCATTCAATTTACCCATCTAAAGTATACAATTCAGGGTTTTGGTATATTCATTATTCATTTCTAAAATTGTGGTAAATATTTAACATAATGTTTACCACTTTAACTATTTTTAAGTATACAGTTCAGTGGCATTAAATACATTCATATTGTTGTATAATTGTCACTACCATCCATTTCCAGAACTTTCTCATCTTCCCAAACTGAAACTCTGTCCCCATCACACACTAACTCCCATTCCCTCCCCCAGCCCCTGGCTCCCACCATCTACTTCCTGTCTCTATGGATCTGACTCCTCTAGGGACCTTATGAGTGGAATCACACTGTATTTGTCCTTTTGTGTCTGGCTTATTTCACTCAACAACATCCTCAGGCTTCATCCATGTTGTAACAGGTATCAGAATTTTCTTTCTTCTTAAGGCTGAATAATATGCCATTGTCTGAATGGACCACATTGTGTTTATCCATCATCTGTTGATAAATACAGGTGGCTTCCACCTTTTGACTATTGTGAATAACGCTGCTCTGAACATTGAGTCCCTGCTTTCAACTTCATTGGGTAGATACGTACGAGTGGAATTGCTCAGTCGTATGGTGATTCTATGATTAACTTTTTGAGAAATGGCCGAACTTCTCCAGAGAAGCTGCACTATTTTACATTCCCACCATCAATGTTCAAAGATTCTAATTTCTTCGCATCCTTGTGAACATTTTTTATTCGTTGTCTTGTTTGTGTACCTCCAGGCTTTATTACTCTTTTTCTTTAAAGATTTTATTTTTAGAGAGGAGGAAGGGAGGGAGAAAGAGAGGGAGAGAAACATCGATGTGTGAGTGACACATCGATCAGTTGCCCTTCGCATGCCCCCAACTGGGGACCTGGTCCAGAACCCAGGCATGTGTCCTGCCCAGGTATTAAACTAGTGACCTTTCAGTTTGCAGGCCAGCATTCAATCCACTGAGCCACACCAGCCAGGGCAGCTTTATTATTCTTATGTCACATGTGGAAGACTGAGGCTTGGAGAGATGAACACATGTAGGCAGATACTGACAAGGCTGGAATTGAACTCACCTCAGTCACACTCCACACCTGCCATGCCCACACAGCACTCATTGAAACAATCTGTTGTGCTTTGCTAAGGTGCCAAAAACAGCTCCCTCTGCCCCATTACTACCCTGATCCAAAGAATCGGTCTCCATAATTTGGGGCTCTGGGAAATGAAGGGATGGATCTAGGTCTCAACCAGGGGCCATTCTGCCCCCAGAGAACACTTGGCAATGACTGGACACGTTTTTGGTTGTCATGACTTGGTGGTAGGGCTACTTTGGCATTGAGTGGGTGGAAGCCAGGGATGCTGCCTGCCATACCATAGTGCAAAGGACGCCCCCCACCCCACTCTCACAAGCAGGAATTACTGGTCCCACATGTCAATAGTGCTAATGAAGAGAAACCCTGGACTAAAGAAAGAGTGAGACCTAGCTGTGGGTGGGACGCAGTGGGACAAGCAGTCCTGGGTTTTGAACTGTGGCCCCGCCGCTTGTGCCTGCATGTCCTCAGGCAAGTCACTTCCCCTCCCAGGACCTCAGTTTCCCCCTCCAAGATGGGATAGAGACATTTCACTCATTTGGGACTCATGAGGCCTGAGTCAGGGCTCCGTGATCTCCACGTGCAGAACAGGACTAGGCACTCACCAAACTCTTGTTGTCTGACCTGCTCTGGGCTCCATTGGCTCTAGCAGCAACTGGGACCCTGGGTTGGGGCTGCGGGAGGAAACAGGAGCAGCAGAAGAGCTGGGAGCCGATCCTGGGCCCCGTTCCCAGAACTCACAGCTGCATCCTCTGGGGTGGGGGGGGCCCAGCTGGCCCCATCGCCCGACCCGCTGCCGGCCAGGAGGTTCATTCCCACGGAAATTGAGGCTGGATCTGGGACTCTCTCTGGTAGGATCTCCAGGGCCTGTTCAGCCAGCGACTGCCTCAAACCTCACCCGGCGAATGTATCAGCAACCCAGAACGATTGATCTTCAACACTGGGTCAGGTTCAGCCTTTCTGGGGGTACCAGAATCTGCACTTTTAAAGGAGTTCTCAGCTGATTCTGATGTACTTTAAGAAACAAGTTTCTACACCAACTGCTATTATCCTGGTGGGTAAACTGAGTCCCAGAGGGAGGAAGGAGCCTATCCAGAACTGCATGTTGATCTGTTTTTCTTTTTGGCTCCCTCTGTCTTCCTCTCTTCCCCTGGGTCTCTGTTTTTCATTCTGTCCCCTTCCTCTCCTTTCTTCGGATGGGCCCAGTCCCGCGGCACCCCCAGCATCCGGCTACTTGTGCGATTCCGGAGAAATCCCCCGAAGCCGCCTGGCCCGCCCCGGACCCGCCCCTCTCGCGGAGGTGACCTTCTCCTATTGGCTTCTTTGTACACCGCCCGCACTGCCATTGGCTGATCCCGTGTCTTCGGCCCATCCCCTTCTTCTCTTGCTTCTCTGCTTCCAAGCGGGCGGGGCAGGGCGGGGGTGGAGCGATGGGAGGGCGGGCAGAGCTTCCCGCCCCGCCCCTCGTGGTTATCAAGCGCGAGTGCTGCGGTCCCTCGGAGGCAGCGGGGTAAAATCCAGGTGGTGGGATCCACGACTGGCCCCAAAGAGCAGGTGAGAGCGATGCTGGGGGCGTCCCCCACCTCGGCGCATTTCGGGGACCACCTAGCCGCCCTCTGTCTATCTCTCCCGCTCCCCCATGCCCCTGGAACCCCCCTTCCCGGCCAGTCTATTCCTGCCTGAGTTTCTCCCTTTCTCCTTTTCTCCCTTTCCCTCTGTCTCTGACACTCTCTTGCTGTATGGGTTAGGGGAAGAAGGCACAGAGGGCCTGAACTGCCCAGTGGGCATGGGGCATTGATTACTGTGGGACCAGCGAGCCCCCCGCCCCTTCCCGCTCCAAGGGGACTCTGATGTACTCTGCCCCTTTCACCGCGCAGGGCGCCAGGTGCTAGGGCCAGATTTCAGAGTCGGAAGGGCATTCCAGGTGGTGGGCAGCCCTGCCAAAGGCGTGGGGATGGAAAAGAGTGTGACTTCCAGCGGGTCCAGGCTGCTGGGATATCCAAGGCTAGGCCCACCCAGACTGGCCACCTAGGAGCTCCCCAGTTGCCTGAAGCCTTGGCCTCAGTTTTACCAACTGTGAACTGGGACTGTTACCGCTGAGGTAATTGGCAGGTGAGCTGACCCAGCATCATCACCTCTATCCTGGGGGCCCCGCTGGAGGAGGGGTAGCCCCAGGTGGGGACAGGTCTTCATGGTTACCTCCTGAGTATATGAGCCCAGCTGAGGGTGGTGAAGGCCCTGAGGGGCTGCTGATGGGTGAGGGCAGTTTCACAAGTGGTTGGGGGGTTCCATCTTGGAATTTGACATACCTGCGTTCCCACCCACCACTCACCATATAGTACCTTGAACAGATGATTTGATTCTCCCAGCCTCAGTTTCCTGTCTATATAATAGGAGGAACCCTGAGGGTGAGTGCTGCTTCCAGGTTAAATGCAGGAATGTGGGTCCTGCACGCCTCCTGGGTCTCATCTCCTCCCATTCTCCCTCTGGCTCACTGCTCACTCTACCTCCAGCCACACCAGTCTCACAGTCACACGCCTGGCATGATATTGCCTCTGGGCCTTTGCACAGGTTGTTTCCTCCACCACCAAGCCAGGTCCACGATGTCAACTTTAAAACATAACAAGTTGCCTGGATAGGCTGGGCCGGAGGACTGCCAGGCAAGGGCTGGGCAACTGGGCGGGGTGGAGGAGGGGCCTGCCCAGGGACGCTGTACCTATGGAAACCGGAACAAAGAGCCGGAGTCCCAGCCACACAAACACCTTGGCTGTGCTTCTTCTACTTGGCAGGCCTTGTGGCCTGGGACACTGGGGGTGGGTGAGTACCCAGACCCTGGGGGCTCGAATCCCACCCTGTGGGGAGCAGGACAAGAGGATCCAGTCCCTAAGAGAAGAGATTAGGCAGGTGTAGACTTGAAGCCCCATGTGTCCCCTCCTGCTGTGGGACCTTGGGCATGTCTGAGGCCCAGAGCCTCAGTTTTCTCATCTGAGGCCTGGGTAGGTAAGGGGACTTTTGGTTGCTTGGGGTCTGATTAGGTGGATTTAGGAGGACTCGGTGTCCCTGTCTGTCAAATGGAGCCACAATAGTGTACTAGGACACTATCCTCACTCATGTCTCTCCAGTGGTTGGTGTGAAAACAGCCTTGCTCAGAGGCAGATGCTGAATGATGGCCCATGCTGGTCTGGGTTCAGCCCCCAGTGGTACACACGGAGAGGTGGGAGCCTGGAGCTGGCAGGGCTGGGCCCAGTTCCACAGTGCGCGCACCTTCTTTGCGATCCCCCTGCACTCCTCCATGAAATGGCTGCCTCTGGAATCCCACTCTCCTGAGCTTTCATAAAAGGACCTCAGCCTAAGTCTTCAAGATCTAAGGCCTCATCCTTTAGACCACAGTTTCCCCTTATGTCCAGTGGGATAGTGGAAGTAGGGGAGCTTCCACCCAGGGGCCCCCCCTCCAGAGGGGTTTGTACTGTGCTACTGTGTAACCTTGGACTAACTCTGTCTTTCTTTGGGTGTCTCTTTTCCTGGCTGAATAGTGAAGCCCTTGAATGAGATCTCTGTGACCCTCTGAGAGGTCATTTATTCACTCAACAAACAGGTTCTGAACACCTACTGTGAGCCAAGCTTGGGGGTTGGAAGAAATGTATTTCA
Organism: Phyllostomus hastatus; assembly: GCF_019186645.2. Classification (NCBI taxonomy): domain Eukaryota; kingdom Metazoa; phylum Chordata; class Mammalia; order Chiroptera; family Phyllostomidae; genus Phyllostomus; species Phyllostomus hastatus. The sequence goes on along the minus strand of NW_025333640.1, from coordinate 2,143,042 downwards.
TCCAGAGAAATCATTACACTTCGTTGTAACTGCCTGGAGATAATGGAGAGTCAGATGGATGGGGAAGTTAGTTTGGTTGGCGGTTCTGAGAGGGCCTCCTGAGGGGGTGATGTTTGATCTAAGTCCTGAATGACAAGAAACATCCATGCAGAGACCTGGGTGGGGGAGCAGAGCATTCCAGGCAGCAGGCACAGACTGTGCAATGGCCCTGGGGCAGGACATTGCCTGATGTGTTGGAAGAACAGGGAGGAGGCCCTTGTGGTTGAAGCAGAGTGAGTGAGGGGAGGGCCGGCGGGGGCGGGAGGAGTTGAGGGCAGGGAGGGGATAGTGGCAAGTCTTGCAGGGCCGTGAGAGCCTCTGGGAGGACTTGTGCTTTTACCCAGAGGAAGGTGTGAGCAAAGGTGGGATGGGACCTGACTTAGGTGCTCACATGCACCCTCTGGAGGCTGCTGTAGGGAGGACAGCATGGGGCACCAGGGGCCTGAGGCAGTGAGTAGGTGAGAACTGGGTGGAAGCCAGCACTCATTTAGGGGCTGCATCCACACTCCTGCCACCTGACCCTGAAATTCCCACTTGCTGTTGAATGTCTTTTGCTCAGCCTGAGCTGAGTCTGTCCTGTCCGTCCCTGTGTGGCATTTGGCGGCAGTCTCCCAACATTTGGTGTTTGGCCACCAAACTCTTTCTTTAGGGGAAATCTGACCACAGTTAAAAGTGTCCTGGCTCCCACTGCAGCCTGGCAGGTGGCCAGACCCTGCCCATCCATGGGGTGGACCCCAAAGGATCTGGGAAACCCAGTTCGATAACCACTGGTGTTTCCCTAACCTCAGGCAAGCCAATCTCCCTCTCCCTTTGGCCGTATCTGACATGCACGCTGACTGAGCGGCGAGTGATGGTTAGTAAAGAGCACCCAGTGTGGTGGGTGTCCGACAGTGCGTGGGGACAATGACTATGGGGTCATTTGCCAACGTGGGCAGAGGCCTGGTGCCCCCTGAGGCCATCCTGGGCCATTGCAGCAAGGGCTGGGAGAGGAGAGGAGTGGCTTCGACCTGCTGAGCGGGCCCATCAATTATTGACACCTTTGTGTGGGGCATGAAGAATTCATGTGGTGGGGGCTGGGGGGAGGTGCCTGTGGACTAGTGGCGTGCCGGTGCTGCCTCACCCCAGCTCACAAGACCCACTTGCTGTATTTTCAGGAGTTTTGCCATTTAATAATTTTGTCATTATTTAAAACGACAGACTAGGAACTTAGAGTTAAACACATTATATTTGAAGCAAAGGTGTGGAATATTATTCAGTCATAAAAAGGAGTGAAGCACTGGCACTTGCTATGGCCACGGACCTTGAGACCGTGAAGCTCAGGGAGAGAAGCCAGACATAGAAGGCCACCCCGTGTGTGATTCCTGGTGTGTGACATGCCCAGAACAGGCACATCCACAGAGACAGGGAGTGGGCTAGTGGTTGCCTGGGGCTGGAAGAAGAGGGCAATGGGGGTGACTCCCAGGAATAGTGGGAGTTGGAGTGTCCAGAATGGGCATGAGGGCAAAGGTTGGAGTCCAAAACACGAAATGGGGTTGGCAGAGGATGGAAGTCCCAGATGTGGACCGGGCTCCAGCATTCTGGGGAAGAATGTGGGGGCAGGCCAGGGGTCGACAGAGCCCCTCGGTGTCTGGACACCCATTTCACAGATGGGAAAGCTGCCCCGGAGCATGGGGCTTGTCTGGGGCCACTGTGGGAGGATATGGACGGTGGCCTGTGAGGCGTGGCGTGTGGGCCTACGGCCCTCCTCCTGTTTCTGCAGCACACGGGTGTGGTCCTGCCCCGGGGCCTTGGTCCAGGCTCTTCCCCTTGCCAGGTTCAACCTCTCCCCAGACCTTGTCCTTGCAGCCTCAGCTCCAGGGGCTCCGCCTCAGAGAAGCCTTCCTGACCCTGCAAGCCCAAGTCACTTGCCTGTTCCTGGCTGTCACTCCCCTCCCTGCCCCCATGGCCCTTGTCTCCCCTGAAATTATTCTGTTTATTTCCATGTTCTTTGGTTTCTGGCACCTCCTTCCAGTATGAGCAACATTTCTTAGGGGGCTGCCTTGGAAATTTGGAGAGATGCTATTTTTCGTCTGAAGTAGAAAGGTGTCCTGGTGTTTGAGGGCAGGGACCAGGGTGCTAGGGGTCCGGCCACACGCAGGGCAGCCCTGGGTCTCCCCGCTTCCTACTGTCCCGCAAAAACACAAGCTGATGTGTGGGGTTTTTTTTCCTGCACCGTTTTCATATTCAGTGACTATTCCTGAGTGAATCAAAGGGAGACAGAGCTCCTTTTTGATAGAGTTTTATAGCTATATGTTCACCATATGGGCAGACCTCTGACAGAATCACTTCATCTGTAAGGGCAGTGAGCTTGAGCTTTTGAGGGAAATTCTTCTTAATTAAGCACGTCTTGAGTACCGACTGAGGGCCTGTCCATGTGGAAGTGATTTCTAAATCTCACGTTGTGGAATTCTTTTATTTTCTGTTTATATTACAATTTGGACCAAGTCCTGTTTTTAACATTTTAAATTCATTTAACATTATAAAAATGAGGTATAAAAGATATATAGTAAGGAGCACAGAGGTGTAAATATATACACTTAATTTTTGTATTTTTTTTGAGAGAGACATGGATTTGTTGTCCCACTTAGTTATGCAGTCATTGGGTGATTCTCCTATGTGCCCTGATCAGGGATCAAACCCTCAACTTTGGTGTATCTGGATGATGAACTAACCAACTGAGCCACCCCACCAGGGCTACACTTAATATTAATAGTAACTCTGGGCTGGTGTGGCTCAGTTGGTTGGAGAGTCATCTCATACACCAAAAAGTTGGGGGTTTGATTCCCAGTCAGGGCACATACCTAGGTTGTCCATTTCTCTTTCCCTCCCTTCCTCTCTCTCTAAAATCAATAAACATATTTCAAAAAAAATAGTTTTAAAAAGTAATGCCCTGGCTGGTGTAGCTCAGTGGACTGAGCGTGGGCCTGCAAACCAAAGGGTTGCCAGTTTGATTCCCAGTCAGGACCCATGCCTGGGTTGCAGGCCAGGTCCCCAGTAAGGGGGTGCATGAGAGGCAACCACACACTGATGTTTCTCTCCCTCTCTTTCTCTTTTCCTTCCCTTCTTTCTAAAAATAAATAAATAAAATCTTTTTTTAAAAACAGTAAGTTCCACTTGATAAGATATAAACTCACTATTTTAAAGTATTCAAATTCCAGAACATTCCAGCACCCCAAAGAGAAGCCCAGTCCCTATCAGCAGTCACTGCTCTTGCCCCTCCCCCAGCCCCTGGCAACCTACTTCCTGTGTCCGTGGCCGTGCCTGTCCTAGACGTTTCATGTAAATGGAATCCCACACTGTGTGGTCTTTTGTGTCTGGCTTCTCTCACTGAGCGACATGTGTTGAGGGTCCATCAGTGTGGTGAGTGCCAGAGCTTCACTCCTTTTCCCAGCCGAGCAATATCCCAGTGTGTGGCTGGACCCCATTTTGTTTACTCATCTGTGGGTGGCCATCGGGGTTGTTTCCACTTCCTGGCCGTGAGCCGTGCTGCTGTAAACGTGTGTGCGTGAGGTTTTGGTGGATGTGTGTTTTCATTTCTTTCGGGTGGATGTTTATGAGTGGAATTGCTGGGCCACGTGGTAACTCTGAGGAGCTGCCAGAAACGGCTGCACCGTTTTCCATCCCTCCTCCCGCCATGTATGAGGGTCCAGGTTCTCCGCATCCCCGCCAGCGCTCGGCAGGGCCTGTGTTTTTGATAGGAGCTGTTCTCGTGGGGGTGAGGCGATGGATCACTATGATTCTGACTTGCATTTCATTGGGGGCCAATGATGTGGACCATCTTTTAGCTGCTTGTTGGCCATTTGTATACCTTCTTTGGAGAACGTTGGGGCCCCAGTGCTGGGGCCCCCAAACTATTCCGTGATGAGGAGGCATGGGATCTAGAGGCGGGGATCCCCAGGAAAGCAGGGACCGATCTCCTGTGGCCATGGCTGGTCCCCAGTGCCTGGGACATGACTGGCAGTTCATAAATGCTCATTGAGCAGCTGAGTGAATGCCCTGGCAGAGCCTAGATGAATCTTGAGTGGGCCTTTTTCGGTTGTAATGACAGGGGGCTTTCTGGCATTTCGGGGGCAGAGGCCAGGGACACTAGCTGTCTGGCCCCCAAGCCTCTGGGCATTTCCTGGGGAGGTCTTGACACAGAAGGGCCGGTGAGGTGCAGCCTAGCCACCTCCTGGCTTATTCGCCCTCGGCCCTGAGCGAGCACGGCAGGCAGGAAGGAAGGCCGGGGTTTATTTTGGTCCATGGCCCGCTCCCCCGGGATAGCAGTCATCCCTCTGGCTGCTTGAATGGGGGTGTTTCTGGAAGAACAATGGGTCAGGGAGGAGTGGAGGGCACACAGCTGGGCTGACCCAGGTGCGGCAGGTCTGGAGACTGGTGGGGGGGGGCTAGGAGTGTGGAGGTGGGGAAAGGAGTCTGCAGCTGCCTCCACTCCCAGCTCTGTTCCTGCTGGGCTTGGAGACGGGGTTGCTGCTGGGGGCCCAGCCCCTTCCCAAAGCCTGTAAATAGGCCCAGCTCCCCTCGAGAACCAACACGCTCAACCTCAGGACCTTTGAGGGAAAGGACCTGCCTCGGCTCACACAGCAACCAAGACAGTCAGAAGGGGCTGGGCTCCAGGGCCCTTGGGGTCCAGAGGCCTGGCCCTCACCCCTGGACTCGGAGAAAGCTCCTCTCTGAACCTCAGTTTGCCCATCTGTAACCTGGGGAGACTGGACCCAGGGCCTGGGGGTAGCCTCTCATGTCCAGCGTTTGCCCACATCCTTCCCCTGACACGTTCAACAAACACCGTGGGCCACTTGCTGTGCGCCAGGCCCTGGGCTGGGAGACACAGCCCCTAAACGTGCCACTGGGCCAGGGAGGTGGACGTGGAGACCAAGGTGCTCGAGGCCACAGAGGAGGACGCCCAGGGCGCCGTGGGAGCCAGGAGCACCTGGCCCAGGTTGGGACTTCTGGGAAGGCTTCCAGGACTAGGTGGTGGTGACGCTGAGACTTGAAGGATGAGCAGGAGTTTGTAGGATGAGTTTGGGAGGAGGGGTCCAGGTAAAGGGAGTGGGATAGAATGTTCTAGAGAACTGGCGGGAGAGAGTTCAGGAGGCGTAGGTAGTTGTGCCAAGTGGGGAGCCTGATGCCGCCGCTGCTCACAGAGGCCTCTACACCAGGCTGCTGGATGCTGAGACCTTAAATGGCAGAGTCCCAGGTGGTGGTGCCCAGGGGAGAGTCACAGCCTGGTGGGCATTGGGTTGGCCACAAGCTTCTGCCCTAGGGCAGAGTTCTGATCTTCCCCATTTTACAAGTGGGGAAACCGAGGCATGGGGCAGTGATGTTTCTGGACCCAGTGGTCAAAGCCAGAGTAAGGCCTGAATATTGGAGTTGGTCTTGTCATGGGGGGCAGCCCCCAGTCCTCTAAGACTCAGGGTGACTTGCAGGTGTCAGCTGGGGAAGGTGAGGGGTTAGAGGTGCAGAGGCATCGGGGGCAGGCAGTTACTGTCTTCTTGTGTGGCCTCAGGGAAGTGGCTTGGCCTCGCTCTGTTTTCTTCTGCAAAACAGGCAACCTGCCCAATACCTGGTGGGAGTGACAAAATGGGCTCATGCTGCCAGCTCTGGGCTTGCCACGTGATGCTGAGTCAGCAGGGCCCCAGCTCTGGCCCCGGCCGTGGCCTTTGTGGCCCTGAGGTCCGGTGGCTGGTGTAGGGGGCAGGGACGGCTGCTCCAGTAATCCCTGGGCCCGCCCCGGCCTCCAACATGGCGGCTGAGGGTTGGGACTGCTTCCAGGGTCTGTGCTCCCACAAAGATGGGCTTTGTGGGAGCCTCTGGGGGTGAGTGGGAGCCCACATGACATTCCTGGTCTGGCTGTCCTGGGGCCACGGCAGGGGTGGATTCTGACCAGGGCCTGGGCAGCGGGGGAGGGCTGGGGGTGGGTCTGAGGCTCCCCTGATTCATTCCACAGATGTTTCTGGAGTCTCCAAGGATACAGTGGAGAAGGAATCAGGCATCAGGCCCAGGGCCTCTGCTGTGGCCTGGGGTGAGGCAGGCAGCGGGGAAGCAAAGCCAGGGGGAGCAGAGCAGTGATGGGGGCGGTGCTTGGGGTGCTGTGTGGCCCAGAAGAGGTGCCTCCCCAACAGTTTGACGGTTCAAGGATGGCTTTCTGGAAGAGGCAGTGTCCAGGCTAAGCGGAAGGATAAATCTGCAAGAAGAGGCAGAAGCCTGGGGGCCAGGGCATTGGGGGATGTATGTGAGTCCACCAGGAAAGGGGCAGGGCCTGAGGGGTTTTGGGGGATGTAAAGGAGTTCGCCAGGGAAGAGGCGAGGGCTTGGGGAGATGGTGGGAGCAAACAAAGCGGCCTGACCGGGCAAGCCCCGTGTGGCCCAGGGCATGGGAACTGATGCCGGGTCTGTCTTTCCCCTGGGCAGGGCTGATGGACACCTTCAGCACCAAGAGCCTGGCTCTGCAGGCCCAGAAAAAGCTCCTGAGCAAAGTGGCGACCAAGGCGACAGTGGCTGTGTTCATCGACGACACGAGCAGCGAGGTGCTAGACGAGCTGTACCGTGCCACCAAGGAGTTCACTCGCAGCCGCAAGGAGGCTCAGAAGGTGCTCAAGAACCTGGTCAAGGTGGCCGTGAAGCTGAGCATCCTGCTCCGCAGTGGCCAGCTGGGCGGGGAGGAGCTGGCGCTCCTCCAGCGCTTCCGCCAGAGGGCGCGCTGCCTGGCCATGACGGCCATCAGTTTCCACCAGGTGGACTTCACCTTTGACAGACGTGTGCTGGCCACCGCCCTGCTCGAGTGCCGGGACTTGCTGCACCAGGCCGTGGGCCCACACCTGACCGCTAAGTCCCACGGCCGCATCAACCATGTCTTCAGCCACTTTGCCAACTGCGACTTCCTGGCCGCGCTCTACGGCCCAGCTGAGCCCTACTGCTCCCACCTGCGCCGCATCTGTGACGGGCTCATCAGGATGCTGGACGAGGACAACATATGACCGCTGTCCACAGTTTTCCTGCTGGGGGTGGGGATTCGTGAGGTTTTTTTTGTTTTAAATGACCTCTTTTTACCCCTGGTGTGATTCTAGCCAAACTCCCTGGACAGATGACCGGTCCTCTTTCTGAAGATGCTTAACCGTTCACAGCAGCAGCTTTCAGGACCCTCGTCACCTGACCCTGCTGGGAGAGGGGCTCAGCGTGGCAGCCGGCACAGTCCCCAGGCTGGCAGCCTACCCCGCACCTCGAGCCTGCTCGGGTCCCCTGTCCTGAGCGGCAACAACTGGATGGTGCCCCTCAGACCACTGGGTGCTCTCTGAAAGCCGATACTGCTCACTTCATGTTGTAGCCTGGGCTTTTTAATTCCTTCAGAAAGGACTCATCCTGCCCTGGCTGGTGTGGCTCAGTTGCGGGTTTGATTCCTGGTGCAGGCACATACCAAGGTTGCAGGTTCAATTTTCCGTCTGGGTGTGTACAGTCCCATCCAGATGCTTAGGAGAGGCAATCAATCGATGTTTCTCTCTCACATCGATATCTCTGTCTCCCCCTTTCTAAAAGCAATGGGAAAAGTGTGAGTCATACTGAACTGGGAGAAAGGAAGTGTTATGGGGTGAGCAGGACTGCCCCCTCATTCCTTTGTTGAAGTCCTGACCCTCTGTGACCCAGATCTGGCAGTAGGGTCGTGGCTGACGTGACTGGTGAGATGTGATCACAGTGGAACACAGCAGGCCCCTGCCCAGCGTGACTGGGGCCCTTGCAAATGGGAGAAATGTGGACACAGGAGGAATGTCATGGGAAGAAAGAGGCAGAAATCAGAGGGATGTGCTACAAACCAGGGGACCCCAAGGATCACCAGCATCCCCGGCAGCTGGGACGGAGGCCGGGAACAGCCCTCAGAAGGAACCGGCCTGGCCAGCACCGAGAGGGAGCAAGGCTCTTGCTTCAGCCGCCTGGCCCAGGGAGCCATGGGCAGGGTTGCGCTGGGTGCCGGTGTACCGGTGAGGACACCTTGATGTGCCTGCACCCCCAGCTCTGACTCCCGAGTGGGCAGGGACTGAGTGCACCCCATATACAGGATGCGAAGGTAAAGCCATCTGAGGTGCGGGCAGTGTTTCCAACGATCACGTCATGTTTGGAAAACAGATACACTGACACACACACTTTTCAGACCTCAGAAGGCAGAGCTCACCAAATCGTGGCTTTGGGGACACCCAAAAGATACAGTGATTTTCCACTCGGGCCGTGGATGGACATGTAGGGTGTGGCAGGGTATTTGCAGGTTTTGTCAGAAGGGGAGAATGGGTGCAGAACAGGGCTGCGGGGCCGTTCGGGTCAGCTTTGGGAAGGGTTCTCCTGGGCGCCCAAGCAGGAGGAGGAATGGTGTCCAGTGACTGTTTTACAGAACTGGATCTGGTCCGTTCAGGGAGAGGGTTGCAAACAGGAGGCCTTATTAGGCTAGAACTTGGGTTTGCTTGCCCCATTCAAGGTTTGAGCCAAATGGAATCAGCTGACAACACTTAAAAGTGGAGAACTGCACATACCAATCTGGATTTGGAATTTCTCTCAACAACTCGGCTAAGCCTGCATCGCCTGCTGGTGAAGCTGTATAGAGGTTGCCCCTCTGCTTTGTCACAGTCCCCACCACTCCCTTTTGCCTCACCCTGGCCTGTTGCACTAGTTAAGATTATGACCTCAGATTCAAGTTAGCCTTTCTGTGAGTTGGTTTCTGCTTCCCTGAAGAAGCCAAAGCCTTTTCGCCCGAGAGCCAGCAGTTCCTGCCTCCCACTCCACCATTCTAAGGCCAGCCTTTCCCTCTTATCTGTCCAGTCCGGAGGTAGCTCTTCATATTCAAGAGGGAAGGTGCATTTTGAGTATCCTGAGAAGCCCTAGATGATTTTTTTCCCCAGATTTTATTTATTTACTTTTAAAGAGAGGGGAAGGGAGGGAGAAAGGGAGAGAAACATCGATTGGTTGCCTCTCACACACCGTCAACTGGGGACCTGCCCCACAACACAGGCCTGTGCCCTGACTGGGATTCAGACCAGTGACCTTTAGGTTTCCAAGACACTGTCCAACCCACTGAGCCAAACCAGTCAGGGCCCAGATGAAATTCTTTGCCCTCGGTTCCGCTGACTGAGTTTATCAACATGCATAATAATGCTTGTACTTGTTCCTTGCTGGGTTGTTCATCTTGACTCTTCATAAATTTGGGATTTAATTTTGGAAAACCAAACAGCACTGCAGAAAAATTTAAATAAAAGCACATGTCTTCCATTGGCCGTATGTGAAAATGGCTTGAATTGCTCAGTGCTGAGTTTTCTCCTCTTGGGGTTTTTGCCTTTTAAAAAACAATTTTAAAAATTTCGATTACAGTTGACATACAATACTGTATTACTTTCAGGTGTACTGCATAGCAGTTAGAGATTTATGTGACTTGTGAAGTGATCACTCTGACAAGTCCCGTCCCTGCCTGACACCACCCCCGGTCACCGCAGGGTTATGGCCGTGCTCCCTGTGCTGCGGTTTACGTCCCGGGCCTGCTGGTAACTGTGTTCGCCTCTCCCTCCCATCGGGAAGCTATCAGTTCGTTCTCCGTATCTACGTTCATTTTGGTTTTTAGACCCCACCTGTAAGTCATATAGTACTTGTCTTTTACTGTCTAAATTATTTCGCTTAGCATAATTCCCCTCTTGGTCCATCCATGGTGTTGTAAATGGTAAGATTTCATTCTTTTTTATTCCATCTCAAATGTCTATCACATCTTTATCCACTCATCTCTCGACGGACACTTAGGCTGCTTCCATCTCTTGACTACTGTAAATAATAACACAGTGAACGTAGGGATGCACGTATCTTTTTGAATTAGTGTTTTTATTTTCTTCAGATAAACACCCAGAAGTGCAATTGCTGGATCATGTGACTGCTCTGATGTTTTAAAAAATCTTCACCCAGGGATATTTTTCCCCATTGCTTTTAGAGAGAGAGGAAGGAAGAGAAACATCGATTTGGTTGCCTTCCATATGCACCCAAGGCCGGGCATTGGACCTGCAACCTAGGTATGCGCCCTGACCAGGAATCGAACCTGCAACCTTTTGGTTACAGGATGACACTCCAACAAACTGAGCCACACTGGCCAGGTCACCCACTTTTAATTTTTGGAGGAAACTCCACACCGTTTTCTGTAGCGGCTGTGCCGATTCTCAACCCCGCGCTTGTGCACCGTGGGCGGGACCTTTCCCTCCACACCCAGCCGCTCGCGTGTTGTTTGTTGGTGCACCGACGGCCACTCTGATGGAGAGGCGAAGTCTCATGGTGGTTTTGACTCACGTTTCCCTGATCAGGTGAAGGTGAGTGTCTTTTCATGTCCCTGCTGGCCATCCGTACGTCCTCTTCACTGAAATGCCTACTCAGGGTCTCTGCCCCTTCTTAAATTGGATTGGGTTTCTTTTGTTATTGCATAGTTCTAGGTTTACACCCTTGCAATTGATGATTTCAATCTTAAATTTACTGACGCTTGTTTTGTGGCCTCATGGGGACTATCCTGGAAAATGTCCCATGTGCACTTGAAGTAAACGTGTATTTGGCTGCTTTTGGGCAAAATATCCTAAAAATATCAATTAAGTCCATCTGGTCTAATGTGATATTTAAGGCCAGCCTCCTTGTTGATTTTGTCTAGAACAGGGGTGTCAAACTCATTTTCACCGGGGGCCACATCAGCCTCATGGTTGCCTTCAAAGGGCCGAATAACTTTAGGACTGTGTAAATGTAACTACTCCTTCACTGTTAAGTGAGAGCTCGGTGCTGCTGCCTGGTAGAAACGAGGTGCCGGGCCAGATGAAACAGGGCGGAGGGCCGGATTCGGCCCGCGGGGCTCGTGTGTGCCACCCGTGCTCCAGAGGATCTGCCCACTGATGACGATGGGGTGTTAAAATGCCTGCCATTACTGCATCAGTGTTGATCTCTCTCTCACATGTCCATCAGCATTTACTTTATATATTTAGGTGCTCCTATGTTGGATGCATAGGATTTACAAGTTATTTCCTCTTGTTGGATTGATCCCTTTATCATTATGAAATGTCCTTCTTTGTCTCTTGTTATAGCCCTTGGGTTTTTTTTTTTTTTAAGATTTTATTTTATATTTTTAGAAAGTGGGAAAGGGAGCAATAGGGGGAGAAATATTGATGTGAGAGAGAAACATCAATTGGTTGCCTCTTGCACACACCCCAACTGGGGACTGAACCCCAAACCCAGACATGTATGTGCCCTGACTGGGAATTGAACTGGTGACCTTTTGCTTTGCAGGATGATGCCCAACTAACTGAGGCACACCAGTCAGGGCTACAGCCCTTGTTTTATTATATTTATTTATTTTTTAAAGATTTTATTTATAATTTATTTTTAGAGAAAGGGGAAGGGAGTGAGAAAGAGAGGGAGAGGCATCAATGTGCAGTTGCCTTTCATGCGTCCCCACTGGGGACCCATCTGGCAGCCCAGGCATATGCCTGGACTGGGAATCGAACCAGTGACCCCCTGGTGTGCAGGCTGCACCCCATCCCCCCAGCCACACCAGCCAGGGCTTCTTTCCTATATTTTCTTATTCATATTTTTTTCCTTTTTTACTTAAGACCCTTTAATATTTCTTTTAATACTGGTTTGGTGGTGATGAACTTCTTTAGCTTTTTTTGACTGCAAAGCTCTTTATCTGCCCTTCTATTCCTAATGATAGCTTTGCTGGGTAGAGTAAGCTTGGTTACAGGTCCTTGCTCTTCATCACGATGACTATTTTGTGCCAGCCCCTTCTGGCCTGCAAAGTTGCTGTGGAACAATCAGCTGAGAGCCTTATGAGACTCCCACATAGGTAACTGACTGCTCTTAAAATTCTTTGTCTTCAACCTTTGGCATTTCAATTAGGCTGTGTCTTTGTGTGGGCCTTTGTTCGCAACTCTGTGCTTCCTGGAATTGTACGTCTGCTTCCTTCCCCGGGGTACGGGGTTTCCCCTCACAGATTTTCAGTACCCCCGTCCCTCCTTCTGGTCCCCTGTGCTGCAGATGTTGGTGTGCCTGGTGCGGTCCTAGAGGCCTCTTAAACTACCCTCATTTAAATTTTTTTTTTTCTGTTCCAGTTGGGTATTTTCTCCTAGTTTATCTTACAAATTGCTGATCTGACCTTATGTCTCATCTAATCTGCTATTGATTCCCTCTAGGTATTCATTTCAGTTATTGCATTCTTCATTCTCATTGGTTCATTTTTTGTTTTCAACCCCTTTTAATGTTTACCAATTCTTTGTCGAAGTTCTGAGTTCACCTATTCCCCTAAGTTCGCTGAGCATCCTTACACAAGTGTTTTAAACTCTGAATCTGACAGGTTGTCTCCATTTCTTTTTCTTTTTTATATTTTATTTATTTTTAGAAAGACAGGAAGGGAAAAAAGAGGGACAGAAACATCAATGTGTCGTCGTCTCTCACACATGTCCTACTGGGGACCTGGCCTGCAACCCAGCCATGTGCCCTGACTGGGAATCAAACCGGTGACCCTTTGGTTTGCAGGCTGGCAATGAGCCACACCAGCTAGGTGTTTGTCTCCATTTCACTTAATTCCCTTTTTAAAAAAGACTTTATTTATATTTATAGGGGAAGGGGAGAGAAAGGGAGAGAAACATTGGTGTGAGAGGGAAACATTGATCGGCTGCCTCTTGTATACGACCTGGTTAGGGACTGAACCTGAAATCCAGGTGGGTGTCCTGACCAGGAATTGAACCAACAACCTTTCACTTTGTGGGAATTCACCAAACCAGCTGAGTGAGCCACACTGGTCAGGGCTTCATGTAGTTCTTTTTCTGGAGTTTTATCCTGTTCTTCGTTTGGGATGTTTGTCTTCTCAATTTGGCTGCCTTCCTTTGATTGTTTCTGTATATTGCGTAGATCTGCTACATCTCCTGTTCTTGACAGTGGCCTTACCTAGTAGCTGTCCGGTGGGGCCCAGTAGTGTCCTTGCTCACCTGAGCTGAATGCCCTGGGCGTGTCCGTGTGGGCTGAGTTGCCCTCCTGTTGTAGCTGGCCTTGACTGCTGCTGCAGTCAGTGGGGGGATGGGAGGGCGGGGAGTTTGACCTTGACCTTCAGGCTGACACACTGTGAAAGCTGGTCACAATACAGTGAGTTGTCGTGTGAGGGATGACTCCATGGGACAGGAGTCACTTTAGCAGGGGTCTGGTGAAGCCAGGCACTGGGTATGTTCGATCTGGAGCCTCTTGGGAGGGGCTCCAGCACAGGCCAAGTTCAGTGGCAACTTGCATCAGGCCTTGGGGCCCCTTGGTGGGAGCTATAGTGTTCTGTGGTTGGTTGCCTTTGGTACCAGGCTTGGGGTCCTCTGGGGGGCACTACAATGCAAGCCCAGGCCAGCTGCCACTCATGTCCAGTTTGTGACTGCTTAGTTGAAGCTATTTCCAAGTCAAGAATGGCTGCCACTTATGCCAAGCTTGGGGCCACCTGATGAGAGTTAAACTTTGAGTTCATCTGGGATTTGTGGAACTTTGAGAGGTCCGTACCACAAACCTAGGACAGCCACCTCTGATGTGAGGTTTGTGAACGTGGGGGGGAATGCACAGTGTGAGCCGAGGTCGGCTGCTTGCTTGTGTGGAAAAGCCGCTGGGAGCAGCTCAGGCTGGGTGAGCGAGTGGGGTGGGGCGGGGTCTCAGAGCATCCCCAAGGTGGCACGAATGGTGTTAGCCCGGTGAATGAAGAGCACAGATTTGCTGCTTCCTGAGCCAGCCAGTGGGGCTGGGGTCGGCCAGGGCTCAACAAAGGAGTACTGGTGTCCGCCAGAACTTCCATCTCCAGAGTTGTCCCACTCCCTGCCCCTGTAGCCTTGACAAAATTAGTCAATTTAGTTATTTTCCGTGTGTCCCTGGTGCTTTTGGAACAGCTGCCCCTGCGCTGGACCTTAGTGAGTTTGTGAGCGAGTGAGCCTGTTTTCAAACCCTTTAAGAAAAGCACCTGAGTCCTGGCTGGTGTGGCTCAGTGGACTGAGTGCCAGCCTCTGAACCAATCCCCTCTCTCTCTGGAAACAAATGAATAAAATAAATCCTTCCAAAAAAGAAAAGAAAGAAAACAAAAGGAAAAGCACCTCAGCCCTAGCCAGTGTGGCTCACTTGCTTGGAGCATCATCCGATAAACTGAAGGTCACGGGTTCAATACCCAGTCAGGACACATGTCTGGGTTGCAGGTTCTGGCCTGACCGGGGAACCTGTGAGAGGCAGCTGATCTATGTTTCTCTCCTTCTCTGCCTCTCCCCTCCCGTCTCTGAAAGTCAATGGCACATCATCCAGTGAGGATTAAAAAAAACAGCGCTTAGTCTTTGGCAGCCCCTTGTCTGTCCCGGAGGCAATCCTGGCTGGTTGGCACAGCCAGGCAGAAAACACTGGTGCCCGCCTGCCTGACTGAAGGCTGTGACCCCTGCTCCTCAGGGGAGTCCTCTGTGGTGGAGCTGTCCTTCTAATTCTTAATTGCCACACGGAATGTGGGACTCGCCCATTCCTCATGTCTGTCCTTCCTACGAGTCTCAACATGGTTTCATGTCCTTAGTAATAGGGAGTGGTTCTCAAGAACAGTTCTCCTGGAATTTAGTTGTAATTTGCTTATGGTCGTGGGAGGAGGTGAGTAGTGTTCTATTCTGCCATCTTGATCAGAAGGTACACCAGGTTTTACCTTTTAAATGGAGGTTGCAGGTGAATGTCACACACCTGTGGCCCCTGCTGAGGTTTGACATCTGTTGTACTGGGCGTTGTGATGACAGTCTAGTGCAGTGGCAGAGCTTGGCTTCTGCAGGCCAGACAGCGTTAGTTCCGCTTCTCCTCATGAGAAGGTGCTGGCGTCGGGGTGGCTCTCTTCTTTAAGGTACCTGAGAGCTACATAAAGACACACACATGTGCCACATGGGGGCAGAAGGAGCTCCTTTTGTCCAGGGACGCCCTCCTGCATCCTGGCATGCCACATCCACTGTTCTGCATCCCTGGTGACACCCAGGGATTTGGCAGCAGTGACTCTGGGCTGACTGTGGAAGAGTCCCCTTCCCTTCTGCTGACACCTCAGGGCTCAGGGTCTCACTGCCCGGTGTGGCAGGAGGTCCTGGGCAATCATCTCCAGGGTCCTGCAGTTGGCTGTGCTCACCAGACCTTGAGGCCGGACCTTCTTAGTGGAGTGACCTTCCCTGTGTACAGCCTGCAGAACGTCTCTCATGAGGTGGCAGAACACATGGCTTAGAAGCTAAGGCTGGCTGGGCCTGCCCCCTGAACATCTTTGGGGCCCAAGGTCCCTCTTCAACGGTTACCTGTTCTGAGAACAGTTATTCTTCACGCTCACGCACCTCGGTCTAAACCGGCCTGACTGCGGGACCCACTGAGGGTGCAGGCAGGTGAGAGCCTCCCCCTTCTCCCTGCAGATGTGAGACCCGGCAGGAACCCAGTGGCCCTCAGGTTGGCACAAGGTGAGTGAAAGGTAGAGAGAGCCCCATGGATCCAACATGGCGATTTCAATTAGGAAGGGCCCCGCTTCACAGCCACACAGTATTTCCCCCTTGTTTGCTCTTGAAGACGCAGCCAGGGATCGGACTCCCAGCCCCCACACTGCTGGAGGGCAAGGCCCCTCTGAGTGGCTGGGGCGTTTTTTGGGTTTCATTCATTTTTGTTTGCTTGTGGGTGTTTTTTGTTTTCTTGTTTCTTTAAATCACCATACTGCAACCTGGCTTTTAACAACTAAGCCACCAGTCAGCGGGGTCAGAAGTAGCCTGCCCCAGGGCACTCACCCTCCACCAGTGTCAGTGGGATGTGCTGGGTGTGGCAGGGTCTGCCCGCGCGTTCAGGGAGTCGCAGTGCCCGGCCACAGGGACTGGCTCCCGGCCGCCAGCCACAGGACCTGCTGCTTTTGTACCTGCAGAAAAGTTGTGCCTAAAGATTCCGCAGGTCCTGGGGGACACAGCCTGCCTGCTTCCACCCGAGAAGCAGGGGCAGCCAGACCCCGCTGTAGTCCCTGGGCCCAGCCAGGCAGGCACCGGCACCAGATGCCTGGTCTATGTGGTTCCTTTTCAATTTATTTATTTAAATACAAAACATTTCATTTCTTCCCAGTTAGTCTGAAAGGTTGTCTCCTGGGGAAACTGAGAAAACAGTCAGCTAGGGGTCAGAGGGCAGTGGGACCATTCTTCCTTGAAAGTCCGGAGCCTGGCCTGTGCCCAAGGGGAGACACGGGCTTCAGAAACGCTGCGACCCCCCACCCCCCACCCCCTTGTGCTGATGTCTCTCCTGTCACAACCAGCAGCGGGCTGGAACCCGCATTCTGCGGAGTTCAGAGGAGCAAGGGTGGGTGGAGGGGGCTGGGGGCTGGGGGCGGGGCCCAGGCCCAACACCTCCTGGCCCCAGACTCTGTCCCAGGGCCTCATCACCCTGTGAGCCCCTCCAGGCAGGGCAACATCGCCAGGGCAGAAATCCCTCAGTGTCCTCTAGGAGACCAGTAATGCGCTGGCCCTCACAGGGCATGGCTCCTTTAGTAGAGATGAGGGAAAGCTGCCCTCCGGGGGGCTGCTGGTCACAGCTCACTGCGGGACGCCTTGGCCACGATCACCAGCTTGGATAGCTCGGCCTTGAACGCCCCGGGCCTGTGGGACACTGCAAAAGAAGAAACTCATGGAAGGGCCCTCGAGACTCCACAGGTGCTGCTGGGCCAGTGTGAGGCCCGGTGGGGTCTGGCAGAGCAAGCGAGCAGTCCCCAAAGTGGACCGCATGTAGCAAGGACCCAGCCCCAAAAGTCCTATGGGTGAGCGACAGGAGAAGGGTGAAGAGGTTGGCCACCCTGTCCCGAGGGCAGTGGGCGTGCACGGGGAAGCCCCCGGTGGGCCGAACCGTGGTCATCTCGGGCACACTGAGGACGAGTGGAGGTTGGGGCTGGCCTCCATCAACACCGGCAAGCTTGCTGAGAACCCCACGATGCTTTCACAGCAGCATCAGGGCATCGGCAAACACCATCTGCCACACCCGGCCAGACCCTGACTCCCTGTGCGCCTTGTCCTATGCGCCCTGGGGCTCGGCGTCTGCCCACAACCCAACACCCTCCGTCCTTGACCTCTACTCTGAATGGTCCCCTTCCCTCAAGGACCTGCAGGTGGGGCTCTACCCAGACCTCCCTTCTCCCTATAGACCCTGCCCATGCCACCTCCTCCTCCCCAGGGCTTCATGCCCGGTGATGTCCACAGCCACACGGGTTCCTTCTCATCTTTTCCTGAAACTCAGGACCCTTGGGGCTTCCCCTCTCCTACTTGGCTGGCTCCCAAGTCCATCATCCTGCCCACTTGCCTGTCCACCCTTGCTCTGCAACCCTAGGCCCCACCTCTGGATCTCCCCACCTCTTCCTGTCCAGCACCTGCCCTTCGTGGCTGAATGTAGCGCAGAGGACTGGGCCAGGGGCTCTCAGGAACTCAGAAGGTCCCAGTCTTGGAGCTGTGCCTGGGCTCTGTGACCAGGACAGTCAGGCTGTGTGGAGGTCACAGCCCGCCCACGGAGCATGAGGACGTTCTTATGTTCTCAGCTGTCTAGCGGGGGGTTAGCACCATGTGGCCCGCCACCCGAGCTAAGGATATTTTTTACATTTTTAAATAGCTTTAACAAAAATATAAAGAAAATGGTATTTTGTGATACGGGAAAGTGACATGACATTCACATTTCTAAGTTCGTCAAGTATTCACATTTTGTTAGAACACAGCCACACCCACTTGCTGCAGTGGGGATGGCCTTTGATGGGGGTGGGCAGAACAGTGTCAACAGGGGCCATCTGCCCACCGGACCGAAAACATTCGCCATGGAGCTCGTTCCAGGAACCGCGCGCAGGTGCCTGGCCCAGGCCCCCCCCCCCCGGCGCGCCGTAGCGGTCCCCGCTCCGCCCAGCCCTGCGGCCTTCTGCTGCCCCCCACCCACCTCCCCCTGGTGTCAGCGTCCATGGCCACAGTCTGTCGTTACCCACCTGCTGTTTTGGTCACTTCAAATTCTTCGTTTTTCAGGGGAACGTCACTCTCTCTTTCAAACGCAGCTTTAGACTGCAAGTGAAAAAGTGGAAACTCTGCTAATCAAGAATGAACAGGATTTGATTTGCTTTCCCGAAAGGCAGAGTAGAGCCTTGCACTTTTGCTGGAAAGCTGGGTGACGCCAGTCTGAGCATGCAAGGGGACCCAGGGGTGGCTCTGGACCCCACTTAAGAGAGCGGCCACTGGCTTGAAAGCTCCTGCCTTCACTGCAGATCCCAGGAAGAAGGTACCTGACTCAGTTTTTTCTTTAATTTATGGAAATGGGACAAGCACAACAGCCTCACGAATGTAATTTTTAAAAACCAGAATCATGTCTCTCTCACATCAGCTAAAATAATAGTTTTAAAGTGAGAATGGACCCTGGAGAGTAACTGGTTCAAAGCGGTGACAGTCAGGCTGATGTGTCACTGGCAGTAGCCACGTCCCGTTATGCAACGAGCCTCTCACCAGGAGCTGCCGTGAAGGTTTCCTGTGCGAGTGATAAAAATACCTCCTGAGCTGATTCTTCTCCTCGACAGCCTGGCTGGGCCTGACTCAACCACTGGGAAGGGCCTTCGGAGCAGAGCCGTGGCA
The DNA here is from genome assembly GCF_019186645.2 of Phyllostomus hastatus. Taxonomy (NCBI): domain Eukaryota; kingdom Metazoa; phylum Chordata; class Mammalia; order Chiroptera; family Phyllostomidae; genus Phyllostomus; species Phyllostomus hastatus. The sequence goes on along the minus strand of NW_025333640.1, from coordinate 2,124,351 downwards.
GAGCTGTGGCTTCCCTGAAGACAGCCCCCTCCCCCCCGCCCCACCGCCCCGGGGCGGCGGGGACAGCTCGTGCCCGAGCACCGGCCCCACCTGCCAGCCTGCCTGGCCTGTGGACTCCGGAGCTGCCTGGCCAATCCGCTGGGACAGAAGCCAATTCCTGGCAGTAAGTCTCTGAATGCCTTTCTCCTACTGGTTCTGTTTCTTCGTTGAACCTGGCCTGACAGTGGTTCCCAAACTTTCTGGCCCCAAGGCGGAAACGGCAGGCTCCGCAGAGTGGCCGGCCTCTGGCGGGGCTGCAGGGATCCGAGTGCAGCAGAAGGTGCTGTGTGCGCTGCGAACCGCAGGCCCCTGGGGCCAAGGGATGTGGACCTCCACACATAAACCAGCGAGCCACACCGCCTGCCCCTCCGGGGCCACTGCCACCCTTGCTGCCCTTGTTCCTGCCCCAGAGCCAAGCATCCAGGTCTCTGTGCCCTCTAGGTTCCTGCTGGTATTCCAACAGGAGCACTGGCAGGAGACTGATAGACAGCAGGAGAGGACGTCAGGGCGTCCACTCCCTGCTCTGCCTACCTTCCAGGTTTCTAGGGGTCAGCAGGTCCCTCTGGGCACCGCCACTGCCTCTCCCCCTGCACCTCCAGACCCGGGGTCTGCAATATCCTGTGTCCTTCCCTGCACTTGCAGGACAGGGGGCACAGGCAGGGTCTGGCCCTCTCATCTTGCCTGTCCCTGCTGGGGTCTGAAAGGCGCTGTCCGCAGGGGGACACCCAGGCAGCCACCCCGATGTGCAGGCCTGATACTCACGTAAGCCATGCCGTACTCAATCTCGGCACCGCGCACCTCCGCCTTGAACTGTGTGAAGTACAGGTAGGACTTGCCCTGGGGCCTGCAGAGAAGGTGGGGTCAGGGGTCCGTCCAGGGCCAGGTGTTTCCAGGCACTGCTGACTCTGGGAAGCACTGCAGGGCCCTCGACATCATCGCCCCTTTCCCTTGCCAGAGTCTTCTGGCTTTTACTCACAAGCCTCTTTCCCCTTCTTGGGGGAAGCCTTTCTAGGGCAGGGACCCTCATGCTCGTCCACTGAATGCTTTTCATTGAGTGCCAGTGACATCTAGGTATCGCAGTGGGGCCACAGCAACATGCCAAATGCTGAGAAGTACAGGAGTTAACTAGGAAGGGGAGGGGGCGGGCTGGCCAGGCCGCAGAAATGGTGGCTGCAAAGCTCCCTCACAGGTGCGAGTGAGGACGCTTACGGGACATGAGGTCAATATGGCCAGGGCAGAGAGAGGAGCCTAACGAGGAGGACTGGTGACAGCATGGGTACAATGAAGTCTGCAGTAGGAAAAGCTCCAATGAGCCACGTGTGGAAAGCAGACAGCAGTGGGGGTGGGCATAGAAAAGGCAGCAAGGAGGCCAGGGAGGAGGCTGTGGGGTGGGGGCGTGGCATCCAGACAGCCTCCCAGATTCTCTAAGCCTCTGCGTGGACAGAGGGTGGGTGGGCATCTGAAAGCTGGACCGTGGCTGAGCTGGTGTCTGGGGATGAGTGAGTACTTGGGCCTGCGTGGCTGGCTGGGGTCTGTGCCCCCGGAGGGCTGGTGTTCACAGCCCCGTGAGAGGCGGTGCCCTGCACACTGCAGAATGCAGCCCCGTGACGAGCCTTCCCTGTAGCCAGCACCCCGGGCTCCTTCCTTTGTGACGCTTCTCTCTGAGGTCAGGGGAAGTGACGCAGGCAGGGTCTGGCCCGGGGAAGAGCGGGGCCCCTTGACCCTGGGCAAGTCGAGCAGAAGGGCAGGAACCCCCCAACAGCACCCAGTGGACACTGCAGTTTGTGCAGCCCTGCGTGGGAGACTGTGGGCGGGCCTGCAGGCAGGACTGAAAGACGCCATGTCCTCACTGTACGCCTGAAACTGTGATTTTATGAACCAATGTCACCCCAACATGTTAAAAAAAATGCGTTGTGTCCTTTAATTAGTGTCGAGTGCCTGCTCTCCCACTGTGTCCAACTTTGGGTCTGCCTCCTGGGTGGACCCTGGTCCCCCAAGGGTGGGGCCACAGCTCGGACTTTTCCTGTCGGGCACCCAATAAACGCTCAAGAAACCAGCTCTGTCTGGGGTGACACACTCTGGGCAGAGAAGCCCGGGGAGAGGGGACATGATTCCATGCAGCCCCACCACCCTCCTCCCTGCCCAGGGCCACACTCCCTCGCCTTCGCCCCTGCCTGGGCTCACCGTTCCCCCATCAGGCGGGGTTCTGGCAGCAGGGTTACTCGAAGGGTAAACAGGGCATCAGTCCCTGGTGGGGAGGCTGAGCCCATGAACTGTGAATGTGACTGAGGGTGACAGTCGCAGGCGAGCATCTGGGGGGCCTGGCCCCCTCCCTGGCCTCCTGGCCACTGCCTGGACTGCACCCCCCAAGCCCCATAGCCCCTCTAGGCCTCAGTGTCCCGTGCTCCCCAGGGAGCCCTCTGGCCCTCGCCAACCCCCAGCACGATGTGGCATGCCCTCTGTGTGCCCCTCCAGGGCCACAGCATGCTCTGGTCTGTCTGGCCCCCTCTTTTCGCCCCCCAGAGCAGCCGTGCACTCACCCCCAGCGGCCTGAGCCAAGGCAACTGCTCCCAGGAGACCCCCTGCTGGGACCCACCGCTCACCTCCAGATGGTGCAAGTGAAGTGCTGGTGGTCTTCGCTGGTCCCCAGACTCATCTGCCACTTCTAGGGAAAGGAGAGAGACGCGGGTCAGCCCGGGACACGCAGGCGGACATGTGCGGCCCAGCTCTGAGAGCCTCAGGTTTCCTTCCAGTTCTGCACGGTGAGCGGCCCTTTCCTGGGCCTCTGGGCTGCAGCCCCCAGGGGCCGCTACACTCTGCCAGCGCCAGTGAAACTACTCTGTGGAAAACTACAGTTGTGGGTACATGCCATTTTACGTTTCACCGGACCCACAAAATAAGTGCACACAAGAGAACCCTAATGTATGAACTTGGGGCCACAATGATGCGTCAGTGTTGGTCACTGACTGTAAGAAATGTCCCCTCTGGGGGGGATGTTGACAGTGGGCAGCTTGTGCAGGTGGGGAGGGGCAAGGGGGTTTATCAGAATTTCTACGCTTTCTGCTCAATTTGGCTGTGAACCTAAAACTGCTCTAAAAAATAATGTCTGTTAAGAAAAATAAAAACAAACAGAAAAGGGAAGACAGTGCATTCCTGCCTGCCTGCAGAGCATGAAGTCGTCCTCGGAAAAGACACAACATTTTTAGTAACCATGGTTACCGGCCGGACGAGGGCAGGAGAAGTACAAGGCCCATCACCTTTTATAGGTTCTTCTTTATCAACAATGTATACATATTAGCTTGTTTAAAATTAACATTTTAAACTAGTTCCAAAACACACCACTACTAGTATATTCTAATTTCCATGGCCTCTGAGAAACGGCCCAATGGAAGTGGGAAACCCACTGTGACCTCGGGGCTGCCTCAGGCACCTTCACAGTCTGTTGGTAAAAGCAGTGTACAGTCCCCTCCCAGGAGTAATGATGGGCTCCCACTACTGGTACAGCACCGCAGCTTTTTCATTATGGAAACAAGGCCGTTTTTACATTGATTACCACAGAAGCGAATGGGCATTTAGAGCCTTTCGCCTGCTGCACAGATGCAGGAGCCCATCACCGGTTTACACACACTGTACAATTCACCCCGTTACACTGTGCAATCCAAAGGCAGTCCAGGATGGTGCTGGAGGTGGACACTGCGCTCCCCGCTCCCAAGAACAGAAGAAATATTTAGAGCACGTCCTTCTGAGAGACAACTGTGAGCCAAGTAAACAGCTTCTGCACGAAGAGTGCGAGGAACCAGAGAGAAGGATGAGAGAGCTGCCTTCGGGCTGAGGAACCCAGGGTCACAGGGACCAGGGAGCACCCTCGCTTAGGTTTCCCCCACTTGTGCAGAGAGAGCGAGAGCTCCATCCAGGTTCTTCAGTTACACTGCAGAGCACTGCTGCAGGTCCTCAGCCAGTTCCAGCTATGACCAGCAGGAACAGGAGGATGCCACAGCATGTGTACAAGGGCCCCCCCCTCCGCCTCCGCCCTGAGATCCATGCTGCGGTGCAGCAGGGTGCTGCTTCGCACATCCATGGGGCTGCTGTGTGTATGTGGAGGCCCCACCTGGGAAGAATGAGCAAAAGTTGCAGTACCTGCCTACAGGGCTGCCCTGTCCAGAGAGAGTGCAGAGACAGTGAATTGCTACCATGTGTTCACAGGGGGCTTCTCCACCCGATGAAAATGGGGAATTAGCAAAATGCTGTAGTACCCACACACAGGGCTGCCCCACTGAGATCGAGTGGGGCACTGCTGAGTCAGTGCGCTCACATGTGGCTGCGCACGCACACCAGGCCGCCCCACAAGGACAAAGGGCGGAGCTGGTAGAGCACTGAGACAAACACACAGGGCAGCCTTGCGAGGACCCTACTCAGCCAACAGACAAAGCAAGAGGGCACGCAAAGCACACGGCCAGCGGTCCCACCCACACCAGCCCGCCCCACCCAGAAGCCACTGCTACAGGCCAGGTGACACACCAGGCACCACACGCACCAGCCCCAACAACCACCTGCCGAGGGCACCCAACACACGGCTTACACAGGGACCGCTTTTTCAGGACTGGGAGAGAGCTACTCCATCCACCTCACAGGAACAAACACAGAGAGTCAAACAAAGTGGGCAGCCAAAGGGATATGCCCCGAAGGACACAACAAACAAAAACCAGAAAAACCTAACGACATGGAGAGAAAAACCTAACGACAGCCTGATAACGCCAGGCTGCAGGTGCGCCTTCAGTCACAACACACACAGGAGGCACCCAGCGAGGGATCAGCAAGTGGGACAACAAACTGATGTTTCTCTCTCTCTCCACCCTCCCTCCCCTAAAAGCAATCAATTAAAAGAATTAAGTTACTCGAATGTATATATATAAATTATCAATCATAACACTCAACAAGCTTGAGAGCAGTGCAGAGGAATTCGGAGAGCACTTCAACAGAGACAGACGACGTGGTAAAGCGCCCATCGGAGACGGAGAACACAATGACTGAGATGAAGAACATGTCAGAAGGAACCAACATCAGATTAGTTAACACAGAGAAACAAATTAGTAACATGGAAGACAGAATATTGGAAATCACACAAGCTGAATAGCAAAATAAAAAAAATAATTTTAAGAACTGAGGACAGGCCCCGACCAGTGCGGCTCAGTTGGCCAGTTGGACTGTCGGTCAGGGCACATGCCTGGGCTGCAGGTTGGGTCCCGCCCGGTTGGGGCGTTTAGAAGAGGTAACTGATCAATGTTTCTCTCTCACATCAATGATCTGAGCTGGTTCTTTGAAAGAATAATAGACAAGTCTTTAGGCAAGACTAAGAAAAAAACAGAACACAAATAAATAAAATCAGAAATGAAAGAGGAGAGGTTAAAACCGACACCACAGAAATACAAACAATCATGAAAGAATACTATAAATACTTATATGCCAAAGCTTGAATAATATAGAATGGTAAGTTTTTAGAAACATACAACTTTCTACGACTAACCAGGAAGAACAGAGAATCTGAACAGACCAATTACTAGCAATGAAACTGAAGCAGTAATCAAAAAACTCCCAACAGACAAAAGCTCAGGACCAGAGACAGTTTCACAAGTGAATTCTTCCAAACAGTTAAAGAAAATTTAGTACTTATGTTTCTCAAACTATTAAAAAAAACTGAAGAGGAAGGAGTGCTTCCAAACTCAGTTTAAAAGCCCAGCAACACCATGATATGAAACCTGACAAGGACACTACAAAAAAAAATAATAAATCACAGACCAGTATCCCTGAAGAGCATAGAAGCCAAAACTCTCAACAAAACACCAGCAAGCTGATTTCAACAGTACATTAAAAGGATTATGCACCTCGATCAAGTTAGATTTATACCAGGGATGCAAGGCTGGTTAAAAATCTACGTAACAATTAATAGAGTTATCACATCAGCAAAACCAAGGATAAAAATCATATAATTATTTCAGTAGATGCAGAAAAAGCATTTGACAAAATTCAACATCCATTTATGATGAAAACTCTCAACAAAGTGGGTACAGAAGAAATATGCCTCCACATGATAGGGGCCACATGTGGCAAGCCCACGGCTAACGTCACGCTCAGTGGTGAAGAGCGGAAAGCGCCTCCGCTAAGGGGAGGAGCCAGGCAAGGGTGCCCACTCTCACCACTACTATTCAACACAGTCTGGGAGTCCGAGCCACCGCAGTCAGCTGGGGAAAACAAGGCATCCAGACTGGATAGGAAGAAGTGAAACTGTAGCTGTTTGCAGATGTTTCTATATTGTATATAGAAAACATTAAAGAATCAACCAAAAATGACTTAATAATTCAGTAAAGTAACAGGGAACAAAATGAATATACAGAAATCCACTGTGTTCCTAGACACTAATAACAAATAATCAGAAGGAGAAATTAGGAAAACAATCCCAATCACAGTTGCATCAAAAAGAATAAAATACCTAGGAATAAATACCCAAGACAGTAAAGACCTATACTCCAAAAATTAAAAGACATCGAGGAAAGAAACTAAAGAAGATCCAGATTAAATGGAAGCATATACTGTGCTCATGGATTGAAAGGAGTAATAGCATTAAAATGTCCATACTACTCAAAGCAATCTACAGACTCAATGCAATCCCCATCAAAATACGAGTAACATTCATCTCACAACTACAACAAATAATCCTAAAATTGATATGGAACCACAAAAGACCACAAATAGCCAAAGCAATCCTGAGAAAGAACAAAGTTGGAGGTATCACGCTCCCTGATTTCAAATTATATTGCAAAGCTATAAAAATTAAAACAACAGCCCTGGTTGGTGTGGCTCAGTAGACTGAGCACCAGCCTGAGAACCAGGGGGTCACCTGTTCCATTTCTGGTCTAGGGCACATGCCTGGGTTGAGGGTGGGGTCCCCAGTAGGGGATGCATGAGAGGCAACCACACACTGATGTTTCCCTCTCTCTCTTCCATTCCCATTTTGAAAATAAATAAAAACAAATCTTAAAAAAAAATCAACATGGTACTGACACAAAAAAAGACACACAGGTCAATGGAACAGAACAGCCCAGAAATAAACCCATGCCTAAACAGTCCATTAATCTACAACAAAGGAGGCAAGAACATACAATGGAGTAATGACAATCTATTTAATAAGTGGTGATGGGCCCTGGCTGGTGTGGTTCGGTGGATTGAGCACCGGCCTGTGAACCAAAAGGTCACTGGTTCGATTTCCAGTCAGGGCACATGACTGGGTTGCAGGCCAGGTCCGCAGTAGGACCTGGTGCACAAGAGGAAACCACACACTGATGTTTCTCTCCCTCTCTTTCTCTCGCCCTTCTCCTCTGCCTAAAAATAAATAAATAAAACTTTTAAAAAATAAATAAATAAGTGGTGATGGGCCCTGGCTGGTGTGGCTCAGTGCAATGAGCATCAACCTGCAAACCGAAAGGTCACCAGTTCGATTCCCAATCAGAGCACATGCAACTGGGTCAGGTCCCCAGTTGGTGACATCCAAGAAGCAACCAATCGATGTTTCTCTCCCACTCTTTCTCCTCCTTTCCCCCCCGTCTAAAAAAAATCAATAAATAATATTTTTTACATTAAAAGTGTAACTCTAGAAAACAATAATGATATTCATATGCAAAATAATATCCTGGAATACAATAGTATTGTTTCTAAAAATAGGTAAATAAATAATTTAATTTTAAAAAAAATTTTTTTCCTGAAAGTTTAGGTCACAAACATGAGTGCGCATTATACATGGGAGTACGCTATATTCAGCAAAATACAGTATTCAGCACTTCAGAGGAATGAAATCTTGCCACTCTCAACAACACAGACGTACCTAGAGTGTAATTACAGTAAGTGAAATAAGCCCGAAAGAGAAAGACAAATATCATACAGTTTCAATTATATGTGGACACTAATGAACAAACCAAATGCATATATAAAACAAAACAGAAACAGACCTACGGATGCAGAGAATGAGCTGATGGCTACCAAAGGGGAAGGGATGGGGTAGCTGGGGGAAAAAAGCCTGGGCAGGGCATGGCGGGGCTGGGTCCTTTGCTGTCTCACAAGTAAAATCAAGGTGTTGGTCAGACTGTGTTCCCACTGGAGTTGGGGACTTCTTCCCACTCTAGGGGTGGTGGCAGAATCTGGTCTCTGTGGTTGTAGGACCGATGCCCTTGTTTCCTTGATGCCAGCAGGGGCCGCTCTCACCACCTAAAGGTCACCTACACTTCTAGTCACGTGGTCCCCTCAAATCAGGCAAAGGTGCAATGCACCGTTCTGGTGCTTGAAATCTCTCTAACTTCCTCTTCTGCAACCAGCTGGGCAAAACCTCCAGCAAGGAAATGGGGACCTCAGTCCTATACCATAAGGAATTGAATTCTGCTGACAAACTGACGGGAGCCCATCTTGGCCAACAACTTGATTTTGATTTTGGCTTATGAAGCATCCACCTGAGCTGCCAGGACTTCTGACCTCCAGAACTGAGAGATGATAAATGGGTGCTGTTTTAAGCTGCTACGTTTGTTCAGCAGCACAGAAAACAAATACAACACCTCTAATAGAGGATCATGGGAATAGCAGATTCACATTTCACGTCCCTTCTTCTGTTCAGACATTTGTTCACTTTATGAAATTGAGTGGAACACACCCTCACTATTTACCTTAAGCACTCTCACTTTCATTGGTTAAGGGAGGATAATTCAATGAGTGTAAGTTAACCCAAGCATAACTCCCCACACTGTCCCTGGGGAGCATCTCTGTATGACAGCAGATACTGTCATACTAAATTACATGGAATTTTGAACTCACCTCATTGGTCCCTCCTTGAGAAGCATAGGTGAATACACAGGTATATTTGTCCTAGAAAATGAAATGGGGGGGGGAAGGGCTTAGTAGGAGGTAATAATCCTTAGGGCCTAAGGTGCAGGGTCTCAGGATGTCTTTCTGAGAACCAGAATCAAGAAGATCCTGCTTTTGAACATCTGCACTAAAGGGGAAGGAGGAAGATACCTCTGGCAGATGTCCCTGGAAGCGTTCCCATGAGGCCTCCCAGTGACTGACAACCTAGAATTCCCCTGCCTGCCTCCCTACTGGTGAGCTCCTGAGTCAGGACAAACAACCCATGTAGCTTCTGAGGAATAAAGAACAGGAAGGAGGTCAGACCCCATCTAGCACCCACCCCTCCAGGAGACAGGGACATCAAGGAGAAAAGCCTGGGGGCCCAATTCTGTGCTGCTGTGGCTCTTGGGCAGGTGCAAGCCTTTCTGAGTCTCTATTCCCTCATCTGCAAAATAGGTGTAACGTATAAAGAATTCAGGACAATACCCAGCTGTTAAGTTAATACTCATAAATAGCGACAATGAAAAAGGAAAATGGAAGAGGCAGCAACTTCTCCAACAAGTCGAGGACAAGGCTGGGGTAGACGTACGCCTGCTGCCTAGGCAAAGAAAGGCCCGGCCTCACACTACAGTGAAATAGACGCGGAACTTGTGCAATAGAAGGAACAATGTCTGTCTACTTCCTCCCTCGTCACAGCTGCAACAGGATCAGCCTTCTTCTGCAGGACCTGGAGGCGCGAAGCCGTCAGGCCCCAACTCCCCTCTCCCCACCTGTGTCGGCTCTGCCCTCCAATGGCTGGAAACTCGCCTGGGTCTGGGGGATAGGGCTGCTTGGGCACGCTGGGCATGTGAGGAGACAGGGACTGAGGCTAGTGACCCAGTTCTCTCAAAGTTGCCAGCCTCCGAGTCGGCACCCATCCTCAGGCCCCCCTCCCGATGTCGGAGCCCCCTCCTCCTCTGGCAGCAACCCCTCCACTGGCCCCGTCCCCGAGGGCATTTTGCTCAAGCCTCCAGATCAGCCGCGTCAGTTACCCCAGGGCCCACGTTCTGGGAGAAGGTGTGCACGACGCCGCCGGGCCGCACGTCAAATGCCACCGTTGTGGGCTCGGACACCGCTTCTGCTGGCCTCAGCACCACAGCCGCCAGAAGCAGCGTGGACCACAAGCTAGCACCTCCGCCACCGTCCCTCCTTCCGCTGGGCGCCGCCATCTTGGGATCGGGTACCCGAGGCAAACAGCGGACGGAGCGCTACGAGGGACACGTTGGGCATCCCCGGAAGGCCACGTCAGCGCTGGGGGACCACGTGACCAGGCCCGCCCCGCCCCGCCCCACCATGTTGGGGCGGGGTTTGGAAGTCCACGGAGTGTCCGTAGGGTGGGTATTCTTGGTTCTGCTGTCCCTCACTATGTGACTGACCGTTTAGCTCTTACAGTTAGTAAATGTACAAGGAATGAGGGTAATAAAAGATCGCCACTAAAATTCAAGTTAAGTGTAGACAGTATGAGGGAAATGAAAGATAGACCATTGGGCAAACACCTCGTAATCCTTGCAGGCAAAATCCATCCATTAATGGATGCTAAAAATTGGTGATGGAAAAGGTATGGTTAGAAACAGGATATTTGCATAGTGTCAAAGAATTTTCTCCCCCCAAGATACTTATTAATTACGAGAAAAAGGTGATTTTATACTGGAGAAACCACCGTAGCCCAATGGTCCAAGTTAACATCACCCCAGGACACACTAAGAAGAATGTATACCTTCTCAGTGGCACCTCTGGAATTCCTGCCCAAAGTGCTTGTCCTCAATCTAATTATAAGAAATTTTTATTTCAAAATAAAAAAATAAAAAAGAAAAGTATCCTTACAGGGGTTGCCAGAAGGATTAACTGAGGGAATGTAGGTAAAAACTCTAAATTCTAGCTGATACTAGTATTAGATACCAATGAAGAAATTCCAGGTTTTCAATTACAGAAGGAAATTTTTTTTTTGTCACAAATTGCTTTGAATTTCAAGAAAATGTCAATGGCCATGTCTGGGTTGTCTAAAATTAAGCTGCTTTTCCCAGTCCTTTCTGACTTGAAAGAACAGAATGCAGGGAGAAAATGTCACCGGTAAACCCTAAGCTGGGCTGTATTCCACTCCTTATGGAACTCAAAGCTCTCAACTCCCAACACCCCTCCAGCCCCCAGCCCCCAGCCCCAGACACACAGAGGATGAAGGTCAGTTTCAGGGAAGTCAGGAGGCTCTTGCAGAAGGCTGACTGCTCCCCAGGTAATCTTAACTCCAGAATTCTTCTTTTTTGGCAGCAGCAGCCTATCTTCAATGGAGGTACCTGCTTGTGTTAAGAAACTCCCTCCTTGCAGCTGGCTGCTTTGAATTCATTGGAACTTGGCTCCATAACTTGAACCGCTGTCTGGTTTCTTTGGTGTTTCACACAGCATGGCTCCATTCCTATCTTGCCCATTCTCAGCCCGTGTCTGACCTTTAGCTTGTCACTGTGAAGAATCTGGTTAGTGGCCCAGAGCTGTTGCTAACAAGACACTGCATTTCAATTGTGAGTTGATTGGGTCTCCTACTGAAGAGGGGTGGGTTTATTTTATTTATTTAATTTAACAGTTTGATTTTTCTGTGTGTGTGTTCAGAAAAAGAGCCTCAAGCCTCTTTTTTTTTTTTTGCCTGAAAAGAAAAAAAATCACACTGAAGGAATTAAAAGAAAAAGCCATCGTTTCAAAGATACCACTTTCTAATCATGACATGAAATCCAGAAGTCAAAAAAAAAAAAACTGATGGCACATAAATGTCACGGACTTCCTATGTCAGGACACCATAAACGGGGTCGGTGTGGATATAAGGGGCCTACACGCAGGAGCTCCTTGTGGTGAATAAACATTTCAGTGTTGTGATTGCAGTGGTGGTTACAGGAATCTGCTCGATGACAAACTGGAACAGAACTACACACGCAGAGAAATGAATGCATGTGAAAGCTGACACCGTGAGAATAAGGTTTAGTCTAGTTAATGGCATTGCCCTGCCAGTTTCCTGGGCTGACAGTACACTGTGGTTAAGATGTAAGCTGGGTGAAGGGTATACAGGACTCTGTGCTATTTTTTGCAACTTCCTATGTGTCTAGTTATTTTTTTTAATACCATAAACATGTTTGGAAGGCAAACAACAAGCCAGTAAAATATCTGCAACTGATATGACACAGGGTTTTATGTCCATCATATACGGGTCCTTTCCAGTAGGGGAGAAAGCACTTGCGTGGGGAAAGGAGTCAGGCATGCACATGGGGAACCTCACACAGCCTCAGGGACCCTCGGCTGACGGGACCCCCAGCAGTGGTGAAGGGAACAAGTGGCACATTTCTAACCTGCCACCTCTGAGATACTGAGACCTGCTAAGATAGAGTCCTTTTGTAGCTGCCCCTCATCCATTTCCCCTTCTTGCTGACACCCCACTTCCCTTTCTTGACCTCGTTGTTGGGGCAGGAATGTGACTAACTGAAGGTTGGCAGATAGATGTTGTCTCGTGACAATCTGAGTGCTGACCAGTGAGGCAGGGACAGAGGTTCTGATGAAGAGTTCCTGCTTTGAGCTGCCAAGCCTCCCGGGGCAACCCCAGTGTCCCCTTCCTCACCAGTTTCTATCATTCTGTGACTTATGACTAGTTCCCTTTCCACTCCATTGCACAGTGGGTTAAGTGAAAGACGTCGTGCTCCCGAGATGATTTTAAGCATTCATTGGCTGAGCTTCCTAAACAGTTTGAAGTCAGCAACATAGTTCAATTTGCAACCTGTATGACAAAAGGTATTTATGAACGGTAAACAAGTATTTTAACACATAAACGAAATTTGAGTGCAATTACTGGGAGATGCCACGTTGCACCTGTAAGACTGACGGAGGTAGGAATGTTCCATGACACGCAACCCTGGTGGAGGAGTGGAGAAGCTGGCACACTGCTTTCCTGGCAAAGTGTACACTGAGACATTCGCTTTGGAAGGCACTTTGACAGAATTCTTTAAAATTAAAAATGAATATGTCTTTTCCTAATTCTAGGAATTTACTCAGTAAACTCAAACATTTGCCCAAAATATGTACAATGCTGTTGGTTGCAGTATCATTTATACCAGGGGCTGTCCAATTACAGCCTGTGGGTTGAAACCAGCCAGCTGCCTGGTTTTATAAATAAAGTTTTATTGGCACACAGCCATGCCTACTCATTTACGTATGTTGGTGGCTGCTATTGAACCACAAGGGCAAAGTTGGGTAATTGCAACACAGACTATCCAGCCCATAAAGTCCAAAATATTTACTACCTGGCTCTTTACAGAGGCCAGCTGACCTGATTTATGCTGATTAATACAAAAAGCTCCAAATAACTTATCCCTTGATAGGTGCCTGGCAAAATAAATTACACACGTTCACAAAGCTGAATAGGATGCACTTATTAAAAATAGGGACTCAGGCCCTGGCCACTGTGGCTCAGTTGGTTGGAGGATCATCCTGTGACCGCAAGGCTGCTGATTTGATTCCCAGTCAGGGCATATACCTAGGTTGTGGGTTTGATCCCTGGTCCAGGCACTTACAGGAGGCAACGAATTGATGTTTCTCTCTCTTCCTTCCTCTCTTGCTAAAAAGCAGTAAAAAACTGTCCTCAGGTGAGAATAGAAACAAAGAAACGGAGGAGGGCTCACCTGCTGGGTGGGAGGGTGTCCTTCCTCTCCATACCCTTTTATACCCAAGTTCATTTTTTTAAGCCACTGGGCCATGGATGGTATGGCTCAGTGGATTGAGCACTGGCCTGTGAATGGAAAGGTCACCTGTTCAATTCCCAGGCAGGGCATAGGCCTGGGTTGTGGGCCAGGTCTCTAGTTGGGGGCCTGTGAGAGGCAACCAACTGATTTTTCGCACATCAATGTTTCTCTCCCTCGCCCTCTCTAAAAATATATACAAATAAAAATCTTTAAAAAATAAACAAAAGTGGAGCCTTGGATGGTGTGGCTCAGTTGGTTGGAGTGTCTCCTCCCATAGATCAAAAGGTTGCAGGTTGGATTCCCATCAGAAACATGCCTGCTTTGTGGGTTCAATTCTGGTCAGGGTGCATGCGAGAAGGCAACCAATTGATGTTTCTCTCTCACATCAATATTTCTCTCCCTTCCCCCTCCTCTCTCTAAAAAGCAATGAAAAAATGTCTTTGTGTGAGGGTTAAAAAAAAAAAAAGGCGGAGCTTCTCAAAGGATGGAGGGGGTGATCACACTCAGCAAGACCATCCAGTCATCAGAAACTCCAGTACTACACACGCCGTCTACACAGGCACAGTCTCCAGTCTCCCCCGGCCTCTGCTATGGGGACGAACATAAAAAGGGGGTCTCTGGACCTCTGGACCATGGAGTCAAGTCTCTGGACAAGCACAGCTGCAAGAGGAAGTCATGGTGGCCCACGGCTGAGTGCCGGAAGGACGCTGCACCTCAGGTGTTGTCGCCCTAGGAAAGGGTGGCAGACAGTATAGGCCGCCTGCCACACCCTATGCTGGTCCTCAAGTGATACATCAGGACAGAGGGGACTGTCCCCTCTGGGCCACTCTGATGAGGAGTGGGGCTTCTTCCAGCCAGAGCACAGTGCCTCTCCCCCTTTCATGCCAAGTGCCCAGGACTGACTGCAAAGATCATCATGCCTTTGGCTCCATCACCACCTGGACTCTGCACACTCAGAAAGGCTGCACCCCACCCCCACCCCCAGGACTCAGAAGGAACTGTGGGCAGGGGGCAGTGCTTCCATCTGGAATCGTTTAATGAGACTACTTCTTACACGCATAATTATAAAAGAATAAGAATTGACAAAAATATTTTCTTTCCATAATATGTAGAGGTGGTTTGTTTCTGGTGGGTTTTTTTTTCCTCTTTCTTCTTCTTTTTTGCCCACCCCTGGCAGAACTCTTGGCAGGGAGGGAAAGGAAGGAGTAAAGATAACCCTGAGGCGGGGATGGTTCCACTCCCAACCCCGGAAACCGGTCTGTGCAGGCCCGGCAGACGTGTGGCCGGAGGGCTGGGAAGTGGGCACCAGCCACCAGGCAGCAGAGACGGAAGCTGGACGAGTTCGGAGCCTACCTGAAGCTGGGGAGGCGGGCCCAGGAGGGTGGCCCTGTACCACGTACATCGCTCACACCTGCCGGCCACCACTCCCCACTCTGGGCTTCGAGAGAGGTGGGGCTCCCCAAGTACTGACTGGGCTGAAGCCCATTGCTCAGCGGCAGACCCCAATTCTAGATTTAGGCACCCCTTGCTTTCTGTCTTTTAAATAATTATGAAAAACGTCCCCAAAACAAAACACAAATAGGAAGTGGGGCAGGTGGGGAGAAAAGGCAATCGCATGCTTCTGTGCTGGGTGCGGCAGTGGGTCAGGGCCCAGGAGGCAGACCCAGCCTCTCCAGTGGCCAGAAGAGCTCAGGCCTCCCGCTCCCAGACAACGGGAAGAGGAGAGGATGGCTTTAGGAAGTGCCTCGTGGATGTCGGCCTTGTCTTTCTGTCTTGGCAACCAAGAAGCAGCAGGCAAAGAATCCAGGAGCATTTTAAAAAATGAAAGGCGTCGGGATGTGAAGGCGGTGGCTCTTGGGCCTGGGGCGGTTCAGCGGGGGCTGAGAAGAGGGCACTGCAGGGTTGGTGGCTGTGAGGCCACTCGTTCCTTCCCGCCTGGTCCCCCTGGTGGTGGTGGCGGCGGCAGTGAAGCCACTTGTGCTCTAAATGTGCAGCTGAGTGCGCGTGGGCCCTCAGAGGTATTCCTGTAGAAAGTGCAGCAGCGTGACTTCATAGTGCTCGCCGGACTCGGGGCAGCGGATGCTGTGTCTCTCATTGGGGTAGATCTGGGCAGAGAAGGAGGGCTGGTGACACCAAGGGACCCTGCTGGAGTTGCAGGCCTACCCCTGCACCCTGGAGCCCCTCCCTCTTTCTGGTTCAGAGCACCCCCCCGGGCGGGCAGCTGTGCCACCATCCCCTCCAGGTGGAGACAGAAGAGCACAAGCCCTGGAGCTGACAAAACTGATTCCAGTCCTGCCCGCTGCCAGTCAGCCTGCTGTGTAACTGGGCAAGTGACTGTCTCTCTGACTGCAGTCACCCCCTTGAAAATGGGGCAAAGAATTTGGACCTTGCAGGATCTTTGTGAGGGTCACTAAAACACAGAGCACTTGCACATATGAAAGACTTAAGGAATGGTACTGCCACTCCGTCCCCAAACCTAAGGAGGTGCAATGAACCCATGTCAGTGGAGGGGCAGAACTTCAAACCTCGGGACCTATTTGCACTTTACCAAAAGGCCACCTCTGGACTGCACACAGAAAGGCTCCCAGCTCGGCCTCCTGCCAGGCTTTGCCAATTGATTCCTGGGCCCTCTCACCACTGCAAAGGGAGTCATCCCCAGAGAGAGGCAGCAACCTGCTAGTGCCAAGGGCCACACCCATGGAACTACCCAGTCCCTGAGACCTGGCTGAAGTGATGTCCCAGGTAGACCAGCGACAGGAGCACAGGTCTTGCTTCTGGCCCCATTCCCACACTCCAATAGCTCCTGGATGGGCCCTGGGGGTTCATGGAATAATCGTGAACCTGCTCCAGACTCTCCCAAAGCATGTGGCTGGCACTAGGCCCAGAAGGCCTGCTCCTCACCTCTTTCTGCTAGTGAGATGGGTTTCTGAACTAAACTATTCCTCTCTCGAGGCCCATGGCAATTGCCCTATCCCATGACTGGAGATGCATCCGACCACCCAGAATTCTCCCCTCCTCCACTCCTGCCTTCTTTACTCCATCCCTGGATGAATCGTCAGTCTGATCAGACTGACCCCAGCTCAGAGCTCTGCAAGAACTTGCCAGACTGACATCAAGACTCAGCCTCTTGGGTCTTGCAGTCTCACAGGCACCACTGCTTTCCTGCCTGGGGCACCAGGAACGCTCAGCACAGACCCTGCTGCCATCGTCCCTTCATACCACCTTGACTGTGGCTGCCGGGCTGCTTCTCCATCCTCCAGGGCTGTGAGGGCAGGGAGCGCGTCTGTCTGGCTCCCCACCATGCTCCCGGCCTGAGCCCAGGGAATGGCACAGGACAGCTGTGATGCGTGAACAAACTGGGCTGCCGGCTGCCAGTCCAACTGTTTCAGGGTGTCTGAACCAGGAGGGGGGTTGCTATCTTCCTCAGGGGGCGCCCTGTTCCCATCCCCATAGAGTGTGCAATCTCAACTTTGGAAATCTCCCCGGGAGGCGGGGCTCAGGAAAAACCCCACGTGCTAAGTGCTTTCCTGGGGAGAGCCCATTTGACCCTCACAGCCTCCCTGGAAGGAAGGGGCCCCCTTGCCCATTCCACAGATGAGGACATGAGGCTTGAGGTTAGCAGACCTGCCACCTTGGAGGGAGATGGCACAGCTGCCTCAGGAGGGCACAGCTGCCTCAGCTGCCTGCCTCATGATTTCGAGTTTTCAGTTCAGAGGGACACTTGAGGGTCTATTCTGGTCCTGCCTGACTTTTGCCCTGACCTGCAGCTGACCTGACCTGACATGCTCTGGCTTGTTGGCGAGAAGCAGAGGCAGGTGCGGACAGGGCTGCTGAGAGGCACTCCAACGGCTCTTCACCCCACAGAAGCTCTGCCCGCCTCCCTCCTGCCACGTCTGGCAAGTGTGTGCCCAGTCACAGGTCCCTAAAGCCAGTGCCTCCTGCTCTGTGACCCTCAGTTACGGCGTTTCCAACAGGACAGAGCGAGCACATGGAGTCAGGAAGCAGAAAGACATTGTGACAGCAGGATGTGGTAAAATCTGTCCCTCTCTCCCCCAGAAGAGCTCCACAGTCCACCAAGCCTCTTGCTTCTGACTATTGACCCCGTTCCCGTTGGGACAGCTGACCGTGTGGCTTATGTCCCATGGGCCCTCGCCTACAGGTGCTAGAAGGGTGCTGGTCCCTGGCAGGAACAGTCACAGTCCTGCTCCCAGACCCAGACACCTCCCCTCATCTTTAGAACAAATTCCAGGCAAGGGTCTGCCCCTCACCCAAGACCCACCCCCTTGATGCTGAAGTCTAGCCCCCCACCAAGGCCCCACCCCTTACTACTAAAGCCTACCCCTCTCCCAATACCCACTCTTCACCTGAGGCCCTAGCCAGCTGGGCCTGCCCCATCCCCAACTCCTCTCCCACTTATCCCACCAGCCACCCTAGTTTCCTGTCCCTGACCTGCTTCCTCCACCTAGCTCCCTGGGTCTGGTGTCCTCCACACCTGCCCCGACCCCCAGGGCCTAGCTGACTCCTGCTCAGTCTTTAGTGCCCTTAAGTGTCACCTCCTCAGGGAATTCTTCTCTGACACCCCGTTCAAGGTGACACCCACCTAGATGCTTCCAGAACACCAGACAGTTCCTCCAAAGCAAATCTCTTCATTTAAAATAAAACCTATGCCTGTGTGATAATCTGGTAGCAATGACCTCACTCCAGCAGGCCCTGGGTCGGGAGGACTCTGGCCGTGTTCCCAGCACTGAGGGCAGCAAAGACCAACCCATGACTGCTGAATGAAGCACGAATAAAGGCTGGATACAGGGAGCACTGAAGTGGGCAGTGCAGGGTGACCACAGATGCCCTGGAAGAGGTGGCAAGTGTACCCGGATCACCCTGCCCACCCTGCCAGGTCCTGGGATGGGCCTAAAATGTCCAGGAGCCACCCACCTGGAGCTGGTAAGGTTTTCCGGCTCGAATCAGCTGGGAGACGAGAAAATTGGTGTGGAAAAAGTGCACGTTCTCATCTAGGAAGCCGTGTAGGATGAGCAGGCGGTTGGGCCTGGAAGACAAAATGGGGTGACGGTCTGGGCCGGGACCCTCCTCTCCTGCCCCGAGGCAGTTAGTCCCAGAGTCCCCTGCCAGCCCAGGGGCAGCAAGGACAAAAGCAAGAGAAGGTGGTGGAACTGGAAGTGGCAGGGGGCACAACTGGTGGGTTGAGAAGACCTCCTCACTTCCTCCAGACAAGGAGGGGAGAAGGGTGCTCTCAGTTGTGTGTACAGTGCCCTGAGGTACAGCAAAGCTTTTAGGGCAATGCTGCCCCAAGGTACTCTGGGATGACGGAATGTTCTAGACCTGCCCAGCCATAAAATCACCATCAACACCACGCATGGCTATTGAGCACGTGAAATGTGGGAAGAGTGGCCAAAGAACTGTAATTTTTAAAATTTTGATTTTAGAAAGTAATTTATGGAGATGAAATTCATATAACTTCAAGTTAACTTGTTTGGAAGTGAACACTTGGTGCATTCACAAGGTCCTACAACCATTACCTCTATGTAGATCCAGAACACTCCATCGCCCCAAAGCAGAAGCCCATGCCCATCAGTGGTCACTCCCATCCCCTGGCAACCAGCGATCTGTCTCCAGGGATTTATTATTGCAATGGATGTGAGTGAATGCGAACTTAAATTTAAGCAGGGGGTTCCAAGCTGGGCTGCACGTTGGTGCCCCCAGGGAGTCCGGGCCACACTCCAGACGAAGAGCAGCTTCACTGCGGGGGGGGGGGGAGCGGGGGGTGGTGGCCCGGGTCGGTGTAAGGTAACGGGAATCAGCATGAAAGACACAGGAGCCCGGCACATATTCAGATAGAGCCAGAGCAGAACGTGGCAACATTGACTTCTTTCCACCAGAAAAGGAGATGCCAATGCCAAAAGCATGACCCGAGACATCGGGGCTGGTCCCATCGAGCTGATGTTGCAAACACATGTCAAAACCAGCAAGACAGAGGCTGCTCAGGCTGCAGACCAATTGATAGGTCCATGGTGGGCGATGTGCTTCAGTAGTGAGGGCAGCCCACATGTGCAGTGGTACAAATCTAGAACCTTCTTCCAGCCTTCTGAAGGCAGGGCCAGGGGCCGCCTCCCAGAGCACACAGGTGCCCACTTCCTGGGAGAGCAGAGAGGAGACAGGGCTGTGGTGCGGCAGGCATGTGAGGCTCGAGCAGAGGAGCGGAAGCCACAGGAGTGCAGTGTCAGAGCCGGGGGGCCTTGGTGATTCGGAGCTTCCAGGGCAGGTGGGAGCCTTACTCATTGGGCAGCTTCTCCACGTGCAGGGCCACAGACCCCGCCTCATAGCCGAGCTGGTTATTCTCCGGGATATCCATGTAGCGTTCCGTGTAACCTGTGTCGTAGGCCATCCAGACTGTGACCGGGGCACCTGCGATGGCCACCTGAGGGCCACAGTGGATGGAGAGTGCAGAAGTGGGTGTGGGGAGAGGCAGAGAGGTGGAAAGGCGGGGGGGTGGGGGGAGAGGGAGAGGGAGAGAGGGGGGGAGAGAGAGGGAGAGGGAGAGGGAGAGAGAGAGAGAGAGAGAGAGAGAGAGGGAGCACATGGGTCAGGCTCCGGGAGCCCTTGCTCAGCCGGCTGTCCCAGGGCCTCCCCCGGAGGGCATGCATACGGGGGTGGGGGCTAGCAGGGAGGGGCCCTCGGACCGTGTGTCCCCGTGGACCGTGCGCTGTTGAGGGAGGGCTAATTGAATGGGCATGTCGAGGCCAGATCGGCCCCTCCCTGGTCCCACTGCCTCTCTGCCTCCTCCTCCTCATCGCCGCCCCGCGGTGCCCGGACAGTGCCGCCGGCCTGGGGGCCCCTCCCCCGATGCTCTTCACACCATGCCCCACCTCTGCCCATCCGAGGCCGGGGTCCCAGGCTCAGCCTCCCACAGAAAGCTGCTGGCGGGGTTTTGTGCAGCCGGACGCCATCCTGGGGTCAGCAGTGGCGGGCAATGAGGAGGGGGGCTCGGCCCCGTGGGGCTGCTGCAGGGAGAAACAGCCACGTGGCAAAGCCCCTGCCAAGATGCCTCCCCTGGGGGCTCCAAGGGACACAGGTGGGCACTGGTAGACAAGAGGGAGCGGTTGGGGGTGGGACCCACCTTGAACACTTGGGGCTTGTGGATCAGTCCCATGAGCGAGAGGAAGCCTCCGTAGGACCAGCCATGGATGGCCACCCGGCTCAGGTCAATGAAGCCGTACTTCTCAGCCACGAACTGCAGGCCTTCCACCTGGTCCTCAATCTCCACCTGGCCCTGGGGGACGAGGCCGGGAACCTCTCAGGGGCCTCCTCTGGGTGTGCGCCCTGCTGCCCCACCTCTGTCCCTGCAGGGGGTCCTGTCCCTCCCAGATCAGAGCAGCTTTCTGGAAGGCATCCTCTTCTCCAAGCCCTGTTTACGCTCTGCCTGACCACTGGGGCAGCGGTCAGAGAGGCCCAGCACCACCTGCCCTGCAACCTCCCAGCTCAGTGACTCTGAGGAAGTCACATCCCATCTGGGCCTCAGTTTTTGCATCCCCAAGACAAGGATGTTAACTTAAGTAGGACCCATTCTACAGTGAGTGAGAGATGGTGAGTGTCCCATTTCAGAGGTCTGGCACATAGCAGGGCTCAGTGAACAGTTGGTGCCCTCACTGTCATCATCTCCACCAACATTCTCCTCCTCCTCACCATCATCACCACCATCACCACCACCATCACCGTGAGCTCCACTCCCACAGACACCAGTCCCTGTCGGGCCCAGCCTTTGGCACCTCCCGCCACCCGGCCTGTGCTGACACGTCTGGCTGTGTCTGGTCTCCGGCAACAGGCGGAACAGTGTACACCTGTCTCTCACGGGGTGAAGCTCAGGGTTGAGCAGCAGAGCAGATGTTCCCCCTGGTTCTGAAATGCCGCTCCATTTATGCCTGGCATCCTGGCCAGGACAGTCCTTGAAGGTGGTGCCCCGGAGCCACCCCAAACCCCGAGCCAACAAAACGAAGATCTCCCTTCACCACACAGGAAGGGTCCAGAGAGACTGGGAAGAGAAGTTACCATTTGGTTTTTCAGAGCCCCTTCGAACCGAAGCCCTCGCTGACATGAGCCCCTGCCATCAATCACAACCACGGCGTAGCCCAGGGACGCCAGCGTGTTGAGCCGCAAATACTTGATTCCCTTGAAGGAGTTATTGACCAACTGTACCTGTGAGGGAAGGCAAAGAGAAAACATGGGGCTTCGTCTTACAGCCTAATCAAGGCCTCTGTTCTCTATAGTGAAGGCTGTGAACGGCCCAGAAGGGCTCTGGAAGGGGGCAGGGGAAGATGGGAGCTGCAGCAGGCCTTGCGCCTAGAATGTGGTGTAGAGAGGGAGGCCCCAGTAGAGCTCTCTTCTCAGCTAGGCCCTCCCTGGAGCCTTCTCTTATTTCATCAGCTACTTTCTGCATCTTGTATACCCCTCAGTTATCTCTAAAAAGGAGGCATAAAAACTGGTAGGGGGAGCGGCTGGTGGCAGCAGATTCTGCCACCAGACGCTTCTCCGAGGAACTTGATTTAAACCAGCTCCTTGCTTTGGCACTTGTCATTCTGTGTGTGTGTTGGTTGGGAGAGCGTTCTTGGCACTGCAGAGTGTACAGAGCATCCCTGGCCTCCACCCACCGATGCCAGGAGTGCTTCCCCAAGTTGTTACAACTACATATGTCCCCAGACATCGTCCAGTGTCCCCTGGGGGAAAGAACACTCCCAAGTGAGAACTACTGTCTTAGATGGACCTGCCGGCCTGGCCTTGTCTCCTTCTTAGGGAACTGGGCCCAGGGCTCAGGCCACCTCTCTCCCTATGCTGGGGACAGTGGACCACTACTGGGCAGGTGGCCCAAATGAACACGTGGGGGTGAGGGAGACGTCCCAAAGGGACAGGAAACATAAGAGGGTGAGGAGGGGTGGGTGGTCATTAGGGAGGATAAAGTGTACGAAAGCCAGAGGCAGAAGATCGAGGGACTCCAGAACCCAGGGTGGTCAGTGGGGATGGGGTGGGGCACCCGAGTCCTGGCATGGAAGGAGAGGGTGTAGAGAGCCAGCCAGCACCCACCTGAGGACCTCCGTACACAAATAGGACGGTGGGGTGCTTCTTCCCTGGCTGTACAGCATGTGGCTTGTAGATCATGCCGTAGAGCCGCACGTCAGACCGCGTGTGGAAGTCGAAGATTTCCGGGGGCACGTAATCAGGGGGGCAGCCTGCAGAGACAGAGAAGCCGTGGCTACTCAGGCAGGAGCCCACAGCTGGCCAACACCCACACCCCACTGCCTGGCTCCCACCCACTGAGGCTGGGTTGGAGGTACCCTGCTCCAGCAGCCCGACGCTGCTTTCCCCCATAGAGGTAATGACACTTCTGGGATTTGACTAATAGCCAATTTCATGGTTTGCTCCTGATTTTTAGAATCACTTTCATTTTGGCAAAGTAACACTGGTGTTTGGATCATGATGGCAAAGAAAGGTCTTTCTCTACGATAATTTTATTCAGGTAAATAGGTTGCAGACTTAAAAGTTAAATAAGTAGGTGGTGATGTAGTTCAGGGGTTGTCGAAGGTATTCTGGAAAGGGGTAGAGAGTGCTTTGGGCTTTAAGTGCTGAGGAGGGATCTGCCCATGGTTGGCCAACCTCTCATACAGGATGCCTACAGACAGGCCTGCAGACCCAGAGCTTGGCATTAAGATGCTCAAGTTCCTACCACTGCTCCCCGCTGCTGTGCAAGACCCGTTCCCATCTGTACAACCAGGGCCGAAGGTCCTGCTCCGTCACGTCCATGGTGACATGAGGAGTCAGACTGAGTTACTGGGTGGAGAGGCTTCGCATCTACCGAGGTTCCAGGGGGTGATGATATAATGGGGTGCTTTTAACCCAGAGAAGACTCTACAAATGCCAGGGCTCCTTATTTCCTGAAACACCGGGAAATCTAGAAAGTGGCAGGGCTGGGGTCAGGGAACAGAGTCCTTCCCAGGGAGAGATTCTTGTGTATTCCAAGGGTTTGATTTTCATCCCAAGAATGAGTGTTGCACGATTTTATACATAAAGGAACATTTTAGGGAGACGAGCTGACTTGCCCATGGCTCTGCAGCCAGAACTGGAACCCGGGGTTACCCCAGCTGAGTCCGGGCCGCCCTTCAGGCTCCTGGACAAACGGACACACTACCTCCTGTTTCCTGAGGCTCCTCTAGAGATGGACTCCTGGGCTTCTCCCACCAAGGCTTAGGAGTGTCTGCCCTGCGTCCCTAGAGACAGCGTCCCCCAAGGAGAGGGACGCCCTCTACAGCAGGGGTGTCCAACTCATTTTCACCGGGGGCTACCACATCAGCCTCGAAGTTGCCTTCAAAGGGCTGAATGAAATTTTAGAACTGTATAAATGTAACTACTCCTTAACAGTTAAGTGAGAACTCGGTGCTGCCACAGGGTAGAAATGAGGTGCTAGGCCAAATGAAACAAGGCGGAGGGCCGGATTTGGCCCGCAGGCCTTGTTTGCCACCTGTGCTCTATGGGGACCCCCTGTCAGGCAGTCAGGTCCTGAACTGAGTCTGCTCTGTGAGGCCTTGACTGCAGTGCAGAAATGAGAGACTGTCCCAGGTGGAAGGGCCCAAAGGATAGTTGGGGCTGGTGGTCATGTTCAACAATGAGCTCTTGGGGCTGCTGGGAGGGGCTGGGTGCTGAGCAGGCCTTGCAGGCAGGGCTTTGGGCATGCTTGCTGCCTCAGACCCTCGAGGACAACCTCCTCTCACCACTGTTATTTAATGGGACCCCATCCCATTTTATAGACGGGCAAGCTGAGACTCCCAAGAGGAAGGACTGGGTCAAAGCTCCGGGGGGTCTGGGGTTACTCACTGGCCGCCTCCATCATGCTGGCCCAGAACTGAGGCTGCTTGTGTAGAGGGTCGTCCTCGGGGCCGCTCAGCTTATAGACGTGCACACAGGGTGGTGTGCCCACGCTGCTGTAGTGGCTGATGAACATGTCGAAATTCTGTGGGTAGGACAGGGGCACTGAGCACCTCTCCCCACTTCTGATTCTGTGCCCTTTGCCCCATCACCCGCCAACCTTCACTGAACATTTACCATCTTTACCCTCAGTGAATGCTCATTTAAACCTCAAAACTCCACCCACACGGGGTGGCTGCTATTACCATCACCCCTATTTTGCAGATAAGCAAACTGAGGCCAAGAGGAATCCATCCCCTGGCCAAGAGCCCCATATGGGCAGACCCAGATCCTTCTGACGCTAGAGCCCACTCATCTCTCTGGTTCTACCAAGTGTTTGCCTTGGATGGGGAGTTGCCCTATGCTTGGCTACTACCAGATGTTCTAGAATGTTCCAAGAGGCTAAGGGCAGGTGCAGGGATGGTGCCATTGAGTGCACCAGGGCTCAGGGGAGTGCCCACCTGGCTCATGGAGCAGCTGTGCGAGAAGCCGGGCGTGGTGAGGCGCACGATCTCGCTGGCTGACTCATAGCTGACCACATAGAGGTGGTGCTCCAGGGGTGTGTCCTTTGTGCCTTGAAAGTATACCAGCTTCGTCTCCTCGTTGACCCAGATCTGTGGGGACACCGGGGATCCTTATGATGCTGCCCCATGCTTCCCGTGCCTGCCTTCCCATGGCCCCCGCCCCTCTCCCTGTCCCCACAGGGAGGGCCCAGTGTTCTGTGAACAAGGGACTTGTTATCCCCCAAGTTGGCTACAGAAGTGTCTGAGAGAGACACCCTTCTCGGACCCTGTGGAGCAGGAGGCAATCCCAATCTGGCTGGGCTGACTGCACGTCCTGAGGCGACTTAGGATCAGAAGCCTGGACAGTTACCCTGGGTGTGCCCAGAACCTTTGGGTGGGAGCTGAGGGCCAGTGTCTTGGACAGAGGCTGAGGGAGGGGCCATCCTGGGCCCAAGGACCTGCCAGGCCCAGGCCCTGGTCCCAGGCGGGTTCAGCCCACCTCTGACCCAGATGAATGGGGTTAAGAGGTGGCACTCCCTGTCCCGCCTATTTGCTGGCAGAACCCCCACCAGGCCCTGTGTGGTTCTGCAGTGATGTCCACAGGAGCGGAGGAAAAAGCCCTGCTTGACGATGAGAAGAGGCACTGTCTTTCAGGGCAGACCTGGCAGCAGGGAGATAGAACACTTGAAGAGGCGAGTCCTCTGCCCTGGCCACCCAGCCCTGGGAAGTGCTCCCAAGGGTTCCACCCAGGAGGAGACTTTGAAATGGGAGGACAAAGATGTTCACCTGTTCTTAAGACTAAGGAAAGGTGACAAGTTGAATGTCCAGAAAGGTGGGATTTTTTTCTTACAATTATGGCACAATTCTCTGGGTCCACAAACAAACTGTATTTTCTAAAAAACCTCTAGAAATCCCCTAAGACAACATGTGCAAATAGGAAAGGTCTGCGGGGTTTCCCTCTCTGGGCATTTCCGTGGAGGGCAGGCCACTGCAGGGTCCAGGGGGAGCACTGAAAGGGATTCCAACTTGAGTCTCATCTAGAATGATTCAGTTATTATAACAAACACCGATGCATTTGTTGTTAGCATACTTTTTAAATAAAGGTTTTCTAGAAATAGAGGATGTTGTTGGAAAACTCAGACCACACAGAGTTAAGAGCCGGTTTTGTCTCAGGGACGATGTGACCAGGTGCAGAAGTGGGGAAGTACCGGTAGGCACTCTCAGACCCAGGACCCACTAGGGCCACTGTCTTTCTGGAGGGGTGCTGAAACAGGCTGGGGCACATGGCCTCAGGCAGGAATGTGGGAGAGCCACTCCTTCCTTTTTTTAATTTTTAAAATGCTACTGCTTTGTTTTTTCATTTCTGGGTAAAAAGATAAGGTACGCCAAGGGTGAAAAGTTCCAGTGACAGAGAAAGGTGATGATGTGGGCTTGTGTGTGTGCCAGACGCCATGTGTGCCAAGGGCTTCTAACTGCTTTACAGCAGGGTCCTTACCCAGGGTGATTCTGCCCCCAGGGGACACCTGGCCATGTCTGGGGGCACCTGTGGTTGTCAGGACTGGGAATACTCCTAGCGGAAGCCAGGGATGCTGCTCAATGCCCTGCAGGGCCCAGGACCCCCTTGCAGAGAATCATCTGGCCCCGATGCCAGCAGTGACGAGGGGCAGAGACTGGCTGTCAGGATGAAAGAATCAGAGCTACTAAATGGTCCCATTTCACAGATGAGGAAACTGAGTCTTAGTACCCAGCTACTAAGGGGCAGGGCTAGGCTATGAGCTGGGGGTGAGGGAGGCAACACCTTCAGCAAAACTGGCTGCAACCACAGCACAGCCACTAAGAGTAAGCGACTGCCCTTTAACCTTTGCACCCAACCTCTGGCCTGCTCTCCTCACACACAGAGATTTGAATGTGAAATCTGATAATGCCAGGACTATGCTCCACGGCTTTACACTTTTGCTTCTTTCCCAAGAATGTGCAGTGATGTCTGTACAAGTGGGTCACACGGCATTCTGTCAGGAGTGGTCACATTACAGTCAAGCGGTCGTCTACGGAGCCTGGACCCACCCGTGCACTCCTGGATCGCTCACTCGAGCATTTACTGGCTGCTCTTTCTCGCCATGCGAAGAGCACTGAGCAGCTCACACGTGTGCCAACACCTCTAAGTCTGTCTTTGGTCCCAGAGGCATCTATGATGGTGTGAGGTAGAGGCAGGGAGTCTGATTACAGGGGCCTCTGCAAAACCTGGAATTTTGTAGACCTGGACCCCAGTGAAGACCCTTCAGCCAGAGGCAAAGGCTTGCCACGTTTTTATGATGGTGCGTTTGGGGGAATGGAAGGTACATTTCTGGGCTTCCCTGTGGCCGCATTCTCGGTTCCCAAAACTCTCTGTGGGGAGGCGTTGGGGTGGGCCCTGGTCAGAAGCTGCAGAACATTCCCATGGTGGGCACTCCAACTATCCCACAAACTGTTCTTCCAGGGACAAGTGGTTTCACGGATCGGAAGGAGACAACCGAAAGCTCCAGGTGGCCGTGAGAATGGATCAGGCCCCACCCACCAGGATCCAATAACAGATGCTTAGAGCAGGCCCTGCACCCTGGACCCAGGGTGTTTTCAGCTGGCCAGAACCACAGTCCCCGAGGCCCTGGGCATGTGGGAACTGAGGAGGGAGCAGAGTGGGAGGGGTGTGTGGCCAGGTGGGGGCAGGGCGAGCCACAAGCACAGAAGGTCTGGACAGGGACCAGGTGTGTGTGTGCGCGCGAGCATGTGCATGTATAAGTGTGCATGGAGACACTGGTACCTTGGAGCCGTGCCTGGCCAAAACCTCCCATTCACCGCTGGTCAGCGCAATCTCCTCTTTGATGGGACACTTAAATTCATCTGGAAGGAAGGAAAGGAAAGGAGGTGAAGGGGGCCCTAGGAACCTGTGATGGGGACACAAAGCACCGAGACCAAATTTCACCACAGCAGACTTATTCTGGAGCCCACATTTTCCAGGCTGGCCCCCACCAACTGGCCAAATGCCAGTCTATAGCCTCTGTGTCCTAGGCCAGCCCTGCCCTTCCTCAATTTTCCTGCCACCCCTGAGGCCACTCGCTGAGGCATGGGCTATGGCTCAGCTGGCTAGACCCCTGCCTTGCTCCTGGCCATTCTGAGCCCTGGGCTACCCTCTCAAGAGGTTCTTGAGTCTTCCTTGGCCATCCAGATTCAAGCCCATGCTTCTGTTGGCCCAGAGGGTCCTGCCAACCACACATGCTGGGCCGAGTCTGACAGGACAGTATACTTCACTTGCCACTGTCACTCCATCCCTGTCCCTCATGTGTCCCTCCAGGTTCCTGGCCTTGCTCCCACTTTACCAGGACACATTGATGTTGCTTTTAAGGTTCTGAAGTGAATGAGGCCAGCCTTCTCATCTGTTCAATTGCCATCAAGCAGGTGAGAGACACGTGACAGGTAGGGCAATATGGGGACGCAGTTGGCCCCTCCCCCTCCCAAGGCTGATGGGAAAATGGGTGTGCCTAGCTCCAAAGCAGAAGGTCTCATGAGAGGCACTTGCTGCAAGCTCCACTCAACTACCAACAGGTAAAATCTGAGCATTCAGCCCATTTCAAGAGGCAGAAATGAGAACTTTTCAAGTATATTTCCCAAGGCTAGGTGGGGTCAG
Source organism: Phyllostomus hastatus (assembly GCF_019186645.2). NCBI lineage: Eukaryota > Metazoa > Chordata > Mammalia > Chiroptera > Phyllostomidae > Phyllostomus > Phyllostomus hastatus. Next base: position 2,095,549 of record NW_025333640.1, on the reverse strand, counting down.
TTAAGTCAACATACAAACCAAAAAGTGGAAACACCCATGAGCCAAAGAAAACTCCCCTTAGAGATGGCTCTGCTGGCCTGTGATAGCCGAGTTACACCCCGGGTGACAATGCCCTCAGACAGGAGTCACTCCTCAGCCCCTCGTAGCTTGTGGCTTCGCTTGTTCTTGACACTTGGGCTCCCCTCAGCTCCTGGCCCCCTGAACACACCCTCACTTAGGTCTCTGTCCCGTGACGGTGGCTGCCGGCGGCTCCTTTGTGGGCCCTACCTCTAACCTGTGGGGCAACCCTGGGGGGACTCGGTGCCAGGAAACACTGGGTGCCATCTGGAAACACCTATGGTTGTCACAACTGGGGGGTGGGTGGGGATCAGGGATGCCGCTCAACCCTCCAGAGTGCCCAGGACAACCCCCAAAGAGAGGGACCCAGCCCTGGTGTTGGCAGTTTCCAGGGGTAAGCCCAGCTCCAAGCCAGAGGAGCCCCAGCTCACCTCTCGGCCACTCCGTCCCGCCCTTCCTGAGGCTGGGATGCCGTCCGAGTGAGAGGACGGCCACACTCCCACCGCAAGTATGTGTGCGTTCTGCTCCCCCCAGCTCCGAGCACACAAGCCCGCCGCGCTGCACCCCCACTGCTGAGCACTTCACCTTGAACATGCCCAAAACCCACCTCTGGAGTTTTCCCTCCCAAAACTGTCCCTTTCAGTCTTTCCACCTCAGACTAGAACTCCAATAATCTTCCAAGTGTCTGTGCCTTCCTCCATCTGTCTCCACATCCAAAACCCACCGGCAAACTGTGTCTGCCCGGTGGTCAAAGTGCATCCAGAATTGAATCACCGGGGTCAGCCTCACCGTCCAACTCCAGTCCTTGTGCCTTCTTGCCCCTGAGGCTACACTCCATGCAGCAAACCCAGGAATCATTTTAAGCTGGTACAGATCACTGGCAAAAGCTCAAGACCTCCCCAAAACTCACGAGGCCCCGCACGACCTGCCCATTTCCTCCCTGCCCCTCGTTCACTCTGCTCCAGTCACCCAGGCCTCCTTGCTGTTCCCCTAACATGCTGGGCATGGTCCTGCCCCAGGACCCTTGCACGGGCTGCTCCTGGGCCTGGAGTGCTCTGTGTGGCTGCCTTCGCCACCCCTACCATGTCCTCCAGGTCTCTGCTGCATGGCCCATTATCCAGGGACGCCCTCCTGACCAACCATTCTAGAAAGCTCCTCCCTCTCTAACCTCTTACCCTGCTGCACTTCCCTGCTCATGCTCATCACTCCTGGGCAGCGTCATTCACTGTTTTTGTGTGACTCCTCAACTCTGCTGTCATGGCACAAAACCTCCACAGAGGTCACGTAAATGAAGGGGGATGACCAGGTGCCACTAAAACTTTACGGAAATAGGCAGTGAGCTGGAACTGACCTGTGGCTGTAAATTGCCAACCCCTGGTATGAGCAGGGCCTGGCACCTGGTGGGTGCTAATAACCAGTGCTGACTGATGAACGACAGCTAGCTGTGACAGCCCCACCAGGCCATGAATAACGTGCGCCAGAGGCTAGCTTCGCTGTCGCAGGCGGCTCGGCCAAAGGGTGGGATCCAGGAGCAAACGGCGCATGGAACCTTGATGAGCACTACCGTCGCTCAGACTTTGCTCACCTTCCCCGGGGCTGAGGGGCTCACTCCAGTCGTAGCCACTGGGCTGTAACACGGCGGTGACCTTGTATAAGTGGCAGAAGCCGGTCTTGCTTTCGTTGGCGCGGATGAAGCAGAGCTCGTCCTCACCCTCTGATTGGGGGAAGGGATAGAAGATGTCATGAACCTGTCAGGGCAGAAGAGAGAAGGTGCGTCAGGAGTGGGGGCACGCCCCACAGGGTAAGGTGGGGCTCTGACGGCTGGCTGGGTTTAGAGGCACACACGGTCTCTCTACTCCCTGGCCGGGGGAGGCCTGCCTGAGCTCGCTTCTCCATGCAGAGGACCCAGGCTGCAAACCCAGCACCTTCCCACCCTTACGTTGATCCACACGCTGGTGACCTCCTCGTACACCACGTACGGCTGGACATTCCTGGGCACGGCTCTGGCGAAGGCCACGTGCTGCTCCTCGTCCTCAGTGGTGGGGATGAACAGGGCCGGGGGCAGGAGGACAAGCTGAAGCCGCTGCTGGGGCCGGTCCAGGAGCATGGCCCAAGCACTGAGGGGATGCAAGAGAAGGCAGGGGCCTCAGGGGCCAGCAGAGGGAGGCCAGTGACTATCGCTGCCCACCGCCCCTTGGTCAACCTTGCCAATGCCTGACAGTGCAGCCCTGTAATACGCAAAGGTTTCGGGCTGGCACGTGTGCTCAGGGGAAGACAGGAGTGCTGACAGGACCCCACAACCTGCCTTCTGGAAACGTCTCACATCATTTAATCTTAGAGTAGTGTTTTGAGATGCCATAATTCCTGCCAAATCCTCACCCACATGCATCATCCTTGATTGCATACTTTGCTGTAACTTGACAGTTTTTAACTTAAATTTATTTTAAATGGGGACCTATCAGTATTCTAGGTGGAAAGGCAGCATCTCAACATCAACAGGGAACAACTAAAACCAAATCACAGAGCAACAGGTCAGGGATGGGAGGTTCCAGAGGGAGCCTGCACCCTCACCAGGTGCTGGGCCTAGCCGTGCTGTCGTGAAGGGGGTCCAGTGAGCATCTGGAGTGGGGAAAGCACACCCTTTTGGTTGGCACGTCAGGATTTCAACCCTGTGGCCACCAGTGTCCTTTATAACTATTTAAGACTGCCCTCACAATGCGAAAGCGGCTGTAGACAAGCTATGATGAATGAGTGTGGCCCTGTGCCAATAAAACTTTATACACGCCAAAATACGTATTCCGTATCATGTCTGTGTGTGATAAAATATTCTTCTTCTTCTTTTTTTTTTAAATACTTTATTTATTTATTTTTAGAGAGGGAAGGGAGGGGGAGAGAGAGAGAGAGAGAGAGAGAGAGAGAGAAACATCAATGCGGTTGCTGGGGGTTATGGCCTGCAACCCAGGAATGTACCCTGGCTGGGAATCGAACTTGGGACACTTTGGTCCCCAGCCCGCGCTCAATCCACTGAGCTACACCAGCCAGGGCAAATATTATTATTCTTTAGAGCACCCCCCAATAACTTAAAAATTAAAAAAAACCATTCCCTGGCTCCTGGACCTCACAAGAAAAGGAGGATGGTGAGGACTCAGCCCTTGGGTTGTGCTTTAGGGCCTGGTCAGAGATGCTTGTCCCTGATGTCAGCAGAAGGGCTAGAAAGCAAGTGAAACAAGAATCCTCCTTTTTTGGGACTCCGTGGTTCTTACGATAGGGCACAAGGGGGAGGGAGTGGCCCGCCCAGGCTTCTGAATGTAAATGGCGCACAGCCTATCAGACGGAGACTCACTATTTGCCGTCCCGGGTCCACCCGGCCCTGGCGATGTACTCCACCTTCGGGAAGAGCATGCCGAAGGGCTGCACCAGCTCCTTCTCTTGGGTCGAGACGATCTAAAGGGAAAACAGAGTTGGGTCACACTCCGGCACAATCACGTGCTACCCAGGAGTAGACAGCCACTGTTAGGGCACACTGTGTCCCCCTCAAATCCGTATCTTGCAGTCCTCATCCCGGTACCTCAGAATGGGGCCTTATTTGGACATAAAGCAGCTGCGGACGTGATTGGTTATGATGAGGTCATACAGGAGTAGGACCACCCAATCCAACAGGACTAGCGTTCTCGTAAAAGAGGAAACGTGGGCACAGGCAGGGTGCCTCGTGACGAGAAACAGGAAGGATGAGGCCTGGAACAGGTCCTTTCTCACAGCCTCAGGAGAAACAGCCCGGCCAGCACCTCGATTTCGGACTTTTAGCCTCTGCAGCTGTGAGAATATATACTTCTGCTGTTTAAGCCACCCAGTCTGCGGGACTTTGCTATGACAGCCTATTGACAGCACCCCAAGGGTTCTAGTGTGGACTATCACCGCAGTGCCAGGTGGCCTTGAGCAAGACAGCCTCTGGACATCACAGCCTCCTGGAGCCTAAATGGGGCTGGCATGGCATCTCCCCAGGGGGATGTAGGGTAGGTGGAAAAAAGGCAGGTAGAGCCTTGGCATGGCCCACAACCCAGCAGCCAGCCCCCCACACCCCCGAGCTGCCTGTTCAGTTGGTATAACCCATGCCACTGCAGGAGCTGTTCGTCTGACAGAGCCAGGGACTGTTTCAAACAAAGCCACCTAGAGTGGATCTGTGTCAATCTGCAAGAATACTCTGTCAACAGTGAAGGAGGGGTTTAGTTAGGACCTAACTGTGCCCGAAATGAAAAAGACTCCTAAATTACAAATATAAGTGTATTTTATTGCACACTTTTTTGGAAATATTGCACAAGAATGTATTTTGGCAAAAATACGCAAGGGCTTCCTCAGCTGGTCTAAACTCTGACCTCTGAGGTGTGGTGCCAGTGCCCTGCCCCCACAGCCCCTCTCAGACACCTCCTGACTATGGAGGCCTGAGCAACAACTCCCCAGGCGATGAGGAGCTCTTGCATTTGAGTGAGGTGCAGGACAACAGGGGCAGCAGGGCCCAGCCTGGAAGCAGGGCTCTGGGCAGTGCCATTTTGCATTCAGCTGGAGCACCTCCCCCTACAGCAGGGCGAGCAGCCTGCTGATGCCGCCCAACTATCCACCCAGATCACAATACACACCCCAGCCCCTCTTCATGTCTAGAAGCTTCTCTGGGGTTCGCCGGCCCCTTTACCTTGCCCTGACTGTCAGTCTGAAACTCGGCCAGCTTCAAGGCGATCTTGGGATTCTTGCTACCTACAGAAATGAAAGTGAGGTGAGCCCAGAGCGTGTTGCCCATATAGGGTGAGAGCAGGTATTTGGGTGGAGGGTACAGGGTGACACCTACAGAAAGGTGACAGCTGGTGTGGAGGGAGGGGAGGAAGGGTATCCAAAAGTTTCTCCACGGGCACATCACCCTCTCTTGTCCAGGTACAAGTCCTGGACTTTCTGACTTTGGCCCAGGACCTCCTTCCAGATAGTGACACAGCAAACTCTATGCTGATGGGGGGTCGTGGGGGACACATACCCAAGGAAGACACCTGCCTGCATCTGGAGAGCTTGACATCTGGCTGTGAAATGGGGTACGTCCATAATAAAACCACCAACACTGCAGAAAGGTGGTGCACACCCCGTGTAACACAGCTGGGGCCCCACCCACTGGGAAGAGAGTGGCTTATTGACTGGGATGACTCAGATGTGCATCTGGAGGTGGGATTTGGTTCAGGCTCCAGTTACTTCTATGCTAGGTCTCAACTTTGGCACGCAGGGCTCCAGCACTCCAGGCAGGGGTGTCCACGAGCCTCGGTGTTCTCTCACTCATCAGACGGGTAGGGTGAGACTGACTTTTCCCATCTGCACTGGGACTGGGAAGATCCTCTAGGAAGGTTCCATCTAGCCTTGCACACAGTAGGTGCTCACTGCTGTTAGTGAGAACAACTCTTTCATTTGCTTCCATGGAGGGGGCAAACAAGAGGCCCGCAGGCTGGACCTGGCCCGCTGTGTATTTTATGTTCAGCTAAGTATTTTTAAATAATTTGAGTAATATTTAAGAATAGGGCCCTGGCTAGTGTAGCTCAGTGGATTAAGCACAGGCTGCAAACCAAAGGGTCACCAGTTCAATTCCCAGTCAGAGCACATGCCTGGGTTGTGGGCCAGGTCCCCAGTAGGGGGTGCGTGAGAGGGAATCACACATTGATGTTTCTCTCCCTCTCTTTCTCCCTCCCTCTCTCTCATAATAAATAAATAAATAAAATAAAATAAATAAATCAATAACCTTGATTTATCATTAAAAAAAAAAAGAATGGGGTAACTTCTCAAGTGATTCTGGATTTCCAGTTTCTCTTGAGAAACAGGGAAACTTGAGTCTGTCTTCTCACAAGGTGGTGAGTGCCTGAGGTGTCCTAGGATGGGGCGCACACGCCTTCACAACCTCCCCTGGCTTCTTCTGTCTCCTGGGCCCCGAGGCGGTGCCAGCCCTGCTCTTGTTCCCAGCCTGGCCTGCTTCTCTAGGTGCTGTGGGCCCGTCCCAGTTGGTGCCTCGCCTTGCTCTGTGGGGCCTCGGACCACTGCTCAGCCACCCAAACCTGTCCTGGACACTCACCTGTGCGGGGGTATCGGTACGAGTCTGTCTTCCTTTCTTCCAGCGCAGGAGACGGAACATGAATGACCTCCACCTCAGACTCATCAACTTCCTCGTATAGGATTCGCAGTGTCTTGTGGCCTTCTGAACCTGGGTGGGGGGCAGGGGACACTGGTGAAGGTGCCAGGAGTCTCACCCCATCTGGTACATATGAAGGACTCGCCTCCGCCACGGATCGGCCCAGACGAGAGCATGAGCCTTGGGGCTAGGACCCTGGGATCTGCCCTTTACTAGACCTTTAGCCAGTTGAGGCTCCTCTTGGGACCTCCATTTCCTTACCAGCACAGTGGGGACAAGAACTGAGCTATTCCCAGAACAAAATGGCATGGGAGGTGGCCATGTGGAATGTCTGTGAGCTACATTATGTGTGCCCCCTGCCAGATCCCTATGTTGAAGCCCTCATCCCCAGGACCACAGAATGTGACTGTATTCATAAACGGGGTCTTTAAAGAGGTAATTAAGGTAAAACAAGGCCATTACAGAGGGCCCTAATGACTGATGTCCTCATAGGAAGAGATTAGAACACAGACACACACAGAAAAAGAGGTATCTACAAACCAAGGAGAGAGAGCCAAGGTGTTTGACACCTTGAACTTGGACTTGCAGCCTGCAGCACTGAGACAATAAACACCTGTTGTCTCAGCCCTCAGTCTGTGGGAGTTGGTTCAGCCATCCAAGCTGATTAACCCACGGCTCAAGAACTACAATGAGGATCGTTGTGGGAATAAGTAAATCGCTGGGCGGTAACAGCTCAGAAAGGAGCATGCTGACCGGCAGTGCTGAAGCCACAGGGACAGAGCCCATGGCCATTCCTCCCTCAACAAGGAAGGTACTGAGAAGGTTCTCCATCCTCTGCGCTCTGTGCCCTCAGCCAGGGCTTACTGTGGACAGACCAAAGATGTCCCCAGAAACACCCGTGGTCCACAGCTACTTTATGGGTGGAGCACCGGAAGCCTGAGAGGCTGAGTGGCTGGCTTGAGGCCATGTGGTTTGGGAGTGGTTCAGACTCGGGTGTGACAACCACAGCCGTCTCCAGACACTGTGGAATGTCCCCTAAAGGCAGACTAACCCCAGCTGAGAACCACTGATATATTCCCAGATCACCGACCAGGACGTGTATATAGAGATGTTCATTGGAGTATTGCGTATGATACCAAAATAAAACCAAAACCCACAACTGGAGTCAACCAAAGTGTCCATGTGGGACTAGTTCAATAAACCATGGCACATTCACACTCCAGGGTCGACTATAGTCATTAAAGAGTTCTCAGCCCTGGCTGGTGTAGCTCAATGGACTAAGTGCTGGTCCTGGTCTGTGAACCAAAGGGTCGCTGGTTCAATTCCCAGCCAGGGCACATGCCTGGGTTGTGGGCCAGGTCCCCAGTGGGGGGCACACATGAGAGGCAACCACACATTGATGTTTCTCTCCTTCTCTCTCTAAAAATAAATAAATAAAATCTTAAAAAAAAAAAGAATTCTCTGTGTGCTGACTGCAATGGACTGGATGTTGTATCCCCCCAACCTAAGAATCAAATATTAGTGGCATTACATCATGGGCCCTTTGGGAGGTGATTCAGTCAGGAGGGTGGAGCTCTCATGGGTGACATTAGTGTCCTTATAAAAGAGAGCCCACCACATGAGGACACAGCAAGAAGATGCCATCTATGAGTCAGAAAGTGGTTCTCACCAGACCCCAAACTTCTGGTGCCTTGATCTTGGACTTCTAGCCTCCAGAACCATGAGGAGTAAGTGTTTGCTGTTCATAAGCCCCTCAAACTGTGGTACTGATAGACTGAGACACTGATATCAATAGAAAGGTTGCTGAGGTTTCTTTTAAGTGAAAAGTGCAAAGAGCAGAGAAGCATTTATATTCTATTAATATAAGTTCATAGAAGCCTTTTGTAAAAAAATGGAAAGGGACCTACCTTCCCAAGAGGCTGTGGGACACCACCAGTAGCCTGTGAATCGGTCGAATTCTTCCTGGATGACGAAGGTGGCCACACCTGCAGATTTGGGGTCTTCGAGAACACTGGATAAGCCTGGAGAGGGAGAAAGCAGGATGAGAGATGAGAAGTCCAGTTTAAAGCAGGTTCCTCGCCTCAGCACCGCTAACACTGGGGTCGGCACATTCTCTGCGTGGGCTATCCTAGGCACTGCGGGGTGTTGAGCAGCATCCCTGAATCCTCACCCATTTGGTGCCAGGAGCACCCTGACCCAGCTATGACAACTAAAAGTATCCCTGGGCATGGCCAGTGTCTGAGTTGCCCCTGGTGAGCCGCTAGGGTTTAGAGCAAGGGTAGGACAGGGAGGCAGGTCTGAGGCCATGCCGGGTGCCGAGTTCCACGGGCATCTGCAAAGGGGAAGGTTACTTCCAGTGAGGAGGGGCGTGAGGGAAAATTTATGGAGCAGGTAAGATCTGAGCTTGCCCCCATGGAATCAGACAGGAGAGTCAGGGTGCAGGGGCCAAGTGGGCCAAGGTACAATGTGCCTGGTGGGAGAAGCCACAGTGCCACTCAGGAGGGTAGGCTGTGAGAGCAGGGTCCAGGAAGGTTCCCAGGGGTTACGGTGAGTGGAGTGGGGGCAGAGTATTTTCTAGAGGCTGGGCTGGTGGCTTTGATGGCTAACCCTGGAAAGGGTTGGCCTGGGCCTGGCCCAACAGACCACACCCCTGATGCAGGTTACTGCCCACCCCAGCCAGGACTTGGCACCCTCTACTTGTTTTACCCCTGTGGCAGAATGTCAGCCGCCGCTCCTCGCCCGTCTCAATGTTGGCCACCCATAGGTCACTGTTGTTGATGAAGGAGAAGAAGGCGGGGTCAGCAGGGCAGATCTTGGGGTCCATCCGAGGCCCGGAACACTGCGTCTTGATTTCCAGTGGCTTCATGGGGGACACCTGGGGACAGAGAGACCTGGCTCAGGAGGGCAGGATGCTACCCACCCGCCCATCTGTCCCCTAGCCAGGGGCCAGAGCTTACCATGAAGCCGTTTTTGCCCCCATCCCGACAGTGGAAGAGGCTGTTGCTGGCCTGGAAGAGGAAGAGGCCACTCTCGCTGTGGAAGTCATAGGAGGTGATGCCAAAGACTCCCAGGCGCTTCCGCTCCCGAAGGAGCTCTTCCTCCCGAGAGTAGACCCCGTGGTGGGGAGTGGCCTGGGGGCACACAGGAGACAGATGCCAGTGTCAGTAGCTAGAGGCCCTGGCAACCTGGGCATTCCTGGGAGGGACCTATCAGACTTGGTTCCACGCCAGAGAGAACATTCTGATGAACACAGCTGTACCCATGATCGGGTGGCCAGGGGTGTCCAGGGCTGGCTGGCAGGCTTTGGGGACTTACAGGGAACTCTTCCCTTCCCAGTCCATCTCTGGGCTTCCCTGTGCCACTTTCCCCACGGAATCTCTTCCGGGCAGACTGGACTGTCCTCTGCCCTACAGCACAGAGTGACACTGTTGGACCGCTTTTCCCTGGTCCCCAAGGCCAATCCTACAGAAAAGCCCTGCCCTCTTCAACACCCCTTCCTGCCAAGAGCATTCGACCTGAACCCACCCAACATCAAACATTCATACTTTCTGCACAGGTGGCGGGCAGGGCAAATTTGGGACTGCCTTACTACCCACGCGCCCAACCACGGCGGGTCCGGGCAGCTATGCTATTGTGGGCACCACCACACAGCTGTCCCAAGGAGAGTTCTGAAGATATGGAGATGCGGAGGAGTGTTAATGACAAGAAATGCATTTAGAAAAAGCAGAATCCAAAGCAAAATTACGCTCATGCTGAGGTAAAACCTATGTGAATACAAGCCCCTCGGCTTGCGAACTACGTGGGGCGGGCAAAGGGCACTGCTGCGTTGGCACGGAGAAGTGCAGAGTGTGTCACTCCCCCCGCTCCCTGCTACTGTCATATCACTTTTACAGTCAGACAGAACTGCACGTAAACCAATAAAAAAGGCACTCTCATCCCTCCCCTGCCATCCTTCTACTTGGAAGTGAACCAACTCTAGATGACATTAATTATTATCCAAGTCTCCATAAAAAGGCCTGGGCCCAAGTCAGTTCAAGTTCAATTCTTCGGTGAGGCATTAAGAAGGAAGAGATGCTTAGATAAGCATTCTCATCAGAAGCCTGGACTCGGGGGCTAGAGCGCAGACTGGGGTGGAGGGAGGGCTGCGGTGAGCCAGAAGCTGTTCTCTGCCAGGTGTGCGTGAACTGTGTGGCTGGCCTAGGCCTCTTGGGGGTTGAGGGCTCACGGAAATGGTGTATAGCCTGATGACGTGGCCTGCGCCCACACCCCTCACCCACAAGCAGGATTCGACGGGTGCAGCTCACCTGGAAATGGTCCAGCATCTGCTTCCAGGACAGGAGCAGCAGAGCTTCTTTCCGGACCTTCCTGGGGATCTCAGAGTAGAGGAGGGAGTTCTCTCTGCTTCCATAAGGCATCCCTTGGGGGAAGAGGAAAGAAGCAAAATGGATGACCTGGTCCAGGACAGGCAGGGGCCAGCCTCAGGTTCCCCATGGCTGGGCCCAGTTGGTTCCTTCTGCTTCTATGTCACCCTGCAAGCTCATCCTAGCTGCACACCCTCCTCAGAGAAGCTACGGCCCTGAGTTTAAGCAAGTCAGCAGTAGTACAGCATCTTCCATTGCTGAGGTATTTGTGCTAAATATCTTGGCCTAAGTTACTGAAAAAGCAGCATACAGTAGAACAAAAAAAAATGGTGGTCAGGGCTACCCAGATTTTACTCAATAGGTGAGGCTCTGGCCTTAAAATCCTTTATTAAAAGGCTTTTGCACCCTGGCTGGTGTGGTTCAGTGGACTGAATGCCGGCCTGTGAACCAAAATTGCTGGTTCGACTCCCAGTCAGGGCACATGACTGGGAGTCAAACTGGCCTGGGTTGTGGGCCAGGTCTCCAGTGGCGGGTAAGTAAGAGGCAAACCAGTCTATGTATCTCTTGCACATCAATGTTCTTCTCCCTCTTTCTCCCTCCCTTTCCCTCTCTCTAAAAATAAATAAAATCTTTTTGTTTTTAAAAAAAGTCTTTTGCAAAGGAAAAAGGATCCATGGACACAGACAATGGCGTAGTGATCACTGAGGGGAAGGGAGGTAAAAGGGGACTAAATGGTAATGGAAAATAATACAATAAAGATTAAATTTGTTTTAAAAAGGCTTTTGCAAAGGCCATGAACCAATCTACAATTCCAGCAAATATGTCTAATCAAGGGTCTCTTCCCCTTGACATTGGTGACACTGTGGCCTAGTTACTCTCTGTGGAGGACGTCCTGGGCACTGTGGCATCTTCAGCAGCATCTCTGGCCCCCCTCACTCCGTGCTAGCAGCATCCCCAGCCGTGATGACCACAGATGTCCCCAGATGTTGCCCAGTGTCCCCGAGAGAATCACTGATCTAACCTGACCTATGAAATGAGAGCAGCTGCCCAGTGAGGATTCAATGTGAATTAAATGAGGCAAGAAAGACGAAGCACTTAGCACAGTGCCCGGGATACGCCCCCCAGAGACTTCAGTGTAACTCCAGTAAGCTGCAGTTTCTCACAATCGTGCATCTCTGAAGGTGAGACGTGTCTTACGTCGCAGGTGCTGGCCTTTTCTCAGTGGCAAATACGACAATGGCAGACCTAGCTGGTAGTGCCTTCAGGTGGACAACAGTGTAAGCATCGTCAACAAAGTTAACGGTAAAGCAGAACAATTCTCTCCAGTGAGCCTTGGGTTCCCCCTCTCAGTGAGGTGGGGGACACCAGGGCTGCCCTCCCCGAGTGTGGAACCCCCTGGCTGGGATATTCTGTGGTGGCCCAGGAACATGCCGGAAGCTAGCAATCATTCACGGAAAGCCCAGCCCCTCTCCAGAGGAATCTCAGCCTGGTGCTGGCCTCTTCTCTGCACCCCATCATACGCACCCGCACTTTCATGACTGGGAGAACAAGCGGGCCCCACGCTTGGCCCCTCTAGAGCTAGAGCTTAATAAATAACATATGTTCTGCTTATAGTTATCTTTGTAGGTAGCTTTTCAATATGGCAAATGACATAGGTTTTCCACTTACGATTAAGCTGCTCATGAAGTATAGTTAGCAAAATAAAAACATATTTAAAGAAAATTGTCCCTGGCTGGCGTAGCTCAGTGGATTGAGCGCAGGCTGGGAACCAAAGTGTCCCAGGTTCGATTCCCAGCCAGGGTACATTCTTGGGTTGCAGGCCATTACCCCCAGCAACCGCACATTGATGTTTCTCTCACTATCTCCCTCCCTCCCTTCCCTCTCTAAAATAAATAAATAAAATCTTAAAAAAAAAAAAAAAAAGAAAATTGTTAGGTTATTAAGGGCTCCTTTTAAAGCAGATTTAAGGAATATGCAAAGTTAGCTTAGATGTGCAGGTGGGAAGCATTCACAATTCAATCTCTAAGGACCCTTTTGGCGCCTTTGATTTGTCCCATTCCCAGCTGGAGGCACAGACAGGACGCCACCCTGCCACACTGCCTGTGGCACGTGCTCTGGATGACTTCTGTCCATGGGGCTCTCTGGGACAGCTGGGGCTTTCCAAATGGAAAGTCAAGGGTGTGGCCTTGCAAAGGACGTTGGGGCTGCCTCCCTCCCCAGCTGATTAGTAAGAGACGACACCAAATGGCCTAAACTAGCCCATTCCCTGTAACGGTGCCTATCAGCATGTAAGGTAGGGATCTGAGATGACCAGTGACTACTGCTGATTAGAAATCAGCCATCTTGTTCCAGGTCTGCCCCATCTTTAGGGACAGCACCCCCATCTCCAATGCAAGCACCATCTCCGCCCCCGTGCACTGCGGCCTGGGTGACTGGTACGGTGGGGGCATGGGATCCTGGATCTGGACACAGGACACAAGGGTCTTGCATTTCCTGCCTAAGGAGCCCCCAAAGCTGTCTGGGGCCCTGTGCCCTCCTCAGGCAACATGAGATGCCGACAGGCAGGAGGAGCAGGAGGAGCAGGAGGAGCGGGAGTGCCAGAAGGAGAAGCTCTCCTGACGCTGCAGTTTGAGCCCTGGAACCTGAGCCACCGCCAGCCCATCTTCTTGGCAGCGGCAGCTGGCCAAGTCCCTTCTCTGCTCCTTCTCGAGGGTATTGGGCCTCATCAGGGGCATTGGCAAGAGCCTTCACTGAGGACCTGGTGACTGGCTCCACATGCCCCCAACAGCAAAGCCTGGTGTCCACTGAGGAGACAGGAGTTCCAGGAGAGTGGGGGGCAGGTGGCACTTAGAGCAGCAGGCTAGGCATCGCCCTGGGGGGCCTCTTCTGTCCATAAAACTGCTGGCTGCCAGCACTCACCCAGGTGCTGGGCTGGTGCAAAGCCACATTATAAATAGTCAGGAACTCCGGGGATGGCTGCCCCACCAACTTAGACATAAAGTCAAGTCAAGGGTACCCTGAGGTGTTGAGTGATGCAGTGGCTCAGCTCAAGGGTGAGCAATGTCACTCCCAAAGCAGCACCACAGATCTGAACTGTTCTAGGCACACTTTGGGTTCTCTGCCCAGTCCACAGCCCTTGTCTGGAGCCGCCCCTATCCACCTGTGGGACAGGTGCCTCGGAGCCTCCTATGGACATTAGGTACCCCCTGCCCCAGGCATGGACATGCACACAAGGCTATGGCTGACTAGACAAGTGGACGTCTGACCTATGTTGAGCCGATCTAATTCTCTCTCCCAGGAATTTGGCAAAAGCTCATCCATTTTTGCTGATGGCTAGATCCCTAGACAAGTAACCCCGGGAGTGGAAGGTAGGAAGGCAGTGACGGTGGACCTGTGGAGAAGAATATACGCAGGGCAGCTGCCTAGGCTCCGCAAGGCTTGGGGGGGTCATATCGTAAGGTACAGGGTGGGGGTCCCTGAGATGTCCCTGTGACCCTCCTACAAAGTACACTTGGTGGCTCAAAGGAACTCTATGAGAATTTCTGCCCCTTTCAGCAGCTCCGTACTTAGCTGAACAATGGCTCCCAAAATGTCCATGTCCTGATCCCAGAACCTGTGAATACCTGACCTGTAGCAAAAGGGATTTTGCAGATGGGATTAAGTTAAGGCCCTTAAACTGGGGAGATCAGAGTGGATTATCTAGGTGGGCCCTACAAGTAATTACGTGCCTTGTAAGAGGGGGCAGAGAGAGATTTCAGAGACGGAGGAAGAGGCAGTGATGTGACCACAGAGGCTAAGACTATAGTGATATAGCTATAAGCCAAGAAATGCCAGCAACTACCAGAAGCTGGAAGAGGCCAGAAACAGTTTCTCCCTTCCAGCCTCTGGAGGGAGTGCAATGCAGCTGGCTCACACCTTGACATCAGCCCAGAGAAACTGATTGCAGACTTCTGGTGAGAATACTGACCTGTGAGAGAATAAATTTCGGTTGTTTAAAGCCACCTAGTTGAGAGTGGTTTGTTGTAGTAGCAGCTCTAGGAAACTTACACAAGTACCTTGACCAGGATGGAAATCTGAACTTCAGTGAGTGAGTGGTCAAAGAAAGTGGGAAAAAGGGGTTTGATGTGTGTGGGGGGGGCAGGCACAAAACCGCAGGAAAAAAGGGAGGCAACAGCCCACCAGAGTCCGTGAGCCTTGGCCACTTTCAGTCCTAACAGCCATGCTCCTCCTTGGCTAAATGAAGTGTGAAATACATACAGCCCTAATCTCCCTAAACTAGAACTGGTGAACTATTTTCTGTAAAGGGCCAGACAGCAAATATTTTCAGCTTTGGTGGCCATATGACCTCTGGTGCAACTAGACTCCAAAGCAGTCATAGATGGGAATAAACAAGTGGGCATGCTGGGCATCAGTAAAACCAGATTTCCAAAATCGGCCGCTTGTTGCTCGACGACCCCCATCCTAGCCCATCTCTCTTTCTAACTCTGTGCTTGCCGAACAACTGCCGGCTCTCGTGTGGGCCCTTATGAGGAGGGTCTGCATCAACTGCGGGAGGGGAGAGCCACCTGGTGTCCATCTTGGTCACAGTCACAATCATGAGCATGGGGTTGGCCTCAGGCAGAATGGACTTCATTCATTCATTCCATAGCTCACTCCAACACTGACTGAGGGCATGACCAGGAACAGGCACTGTGCTGGGGGCTGAGGACACAAGAGACACTGATCCTGGGCTCCAAGTCAAGGGTGCTAAGAATGAAACCTGCCTTGGGTCAATAACCACATGTCACACTGCTTTCAAACATGCTTGGAACTGTTCCTATCTGTTCTAGGACCTTTAGGTAAGTAGGACAACATTCATTCACAACTCAACAGATACTGACTGTCCACCTGCCAGGAGCCAGGCCGTGCCTTGGCCACTGTGGGTACAAATGCAGGAGGCCACAGGTGCACAGGACCCATGCCACGCCCTGCAGGTTTTCACATGGCCCAGCAGGGAACATGAACCTAAAGAACTGCAAATGTGTCCAGAGGCACACACCAGGAGGAGGCAGTGGTTAGCTATGCACGTGCTTATCCAGGTATCTAGGACAGCCACAGCAATGTGGTAGGCCACCATTCGTTGTTAGCCTACCAGGTATCCGGTTATGCAATCGTAGCAGCTTTCCATGAGCCTCAGGATCCTACTTAATACTTTGCTCCACAGCCAGAGACTACTGGAGCTACTTGGGACTCTCCCTGCTGTGGGAGTCCGGCAGCTCACAAGCCCAGCTCAGCCCAGGGGGTAGGCTCAACAGACCGACACTGGAAACAATCTCAGTGGCTCAGCCCATGTCCCAGGCCCAAACCACAGCACTGAGCACCACAGATGGGTGGTCCTGTCCTCTGCTCCCCTCACCAGAACATCTGACCCTCTTGAGGACCCTTAGGCCAGGCCTTCATTATAAACAGATGTCACTGTGGGTGGCATGACAGTTTGCCCAGGACCAGACCCATCTATTTGGACCTTCTAAGAGGACCAGCTGACCTCTGGAAATTAGAGGATTTAGAAACAGCCATCTCAGAAACACTGCCCTGCTCAAGGGCAGCCCGTGGGGCCTAAAAGGTCCTGGGGGGTCTGCAGGAGCCTGGAGGGCCCAAGGGGATGCTGGAGGGCCTACCTAGGTAGTAAAGGCGGTGGGAGTGGGGGCTCGACTCATCCGTCTTCTGCACAAACTGGAAGTCGTGCGGAGCCTTGTTGACAATCAAGCCCGAGTTCTTGCGGCTGCCGTGGATGATGTTCCGGAGGCCTTCCCACGAGTGCTTCTGCACCTGGAAGCGGGATGCTGGGTCCTCCATCTCCACCGTGTCTCCCGAGTCGGTCGTCGTTGCCCTGGTGGCCATCCTTTCTGCCCCCTCGGAATTCAGCGAGAAGCTATGAGGAGGAAGGAACATGCAGGAAGAAAATGAGGAGAGGGGTTCCGAGTTCCATGCACAAGCTGCCGCCTCATCAGACACTGATTCCCCCAGCCGAGCCCCACACCATGCAACCTTCCCTGCCCCCACTCCTTGAACTGTTCCTTCCCTTCAATGCCATGACTGCTAAGATCCAAGCCTCCATCACCTCTCAGCTGAATGATGGCAACCATCTACTAACACAAACCCTCTCTTGGTTTTCCCTAGAGAGAAAACCAGTCCTCACTATGGCCTTCAGCACTCAGTCCTCTGACCTCTGCCAGGCTCTCGAACCTCATTCCCTGTCATCACTATATCCCAGGTGAACTGGCCTTCTCGTGGCTTCTCAAACAGGTCAGACTCCTTCCCTTTCCAGGGCCTTTGCTCATGCTGGCCCTTCTGCCTGGAACAGGTTTTTTCCCCTCTCTTTGCTCAACTAACTTCTAATCAGATCTCAGTTTAAATATCTGTCAGTTCCTTAGAAACTTTCTATGATGATCGTACCAAAGCTGGTGTCTCCGTTAACCTTTCACAGGCCCCCAGGCTGCCCCACCCTCAGAGCATTCGTCACAATGGGTGACTGTCAATTGCCTGTCTCCCCCACGTTTGTCCTGTTCACAGCTGCATCCCCGTGGCTTGTCCCCAGAAGCTCTCGTGGAGCCCGGGCTCAGTGGACACTTCACAGAGGGCCATGGAAGACACACTTGCCCACGCACAGAAGCCTGAGCACAGAGAAGCAATCCCCAAACCTTGTCCCCTGCACCGTCAGCTTGCTGTCCAGCAGGGTAAATGTGTGCCTCACTGGAGGCCCTGGAGAAGCAGATATCACTGGGAACTTGAGACCTCTAGGTGAGAGCATGTGTGCACACCCTGCCCCTCAGAGGCCATCCCACTTCGGGAGCAGCTGCAGCCGTGCAAAGGCTCCCTCCCTCCCCTCTCCAGCACTGGCTTCTGAGCACACTTCTTGAGCAGACTGGACTGGCCAGGCAAATATTTGTTTTAGAGAAATCTAAACACAGCCGTGGTGACCCGGTTGTGGAAGAGCCAAGGTCATCTCACGAGGCCAGCCAAAGTGAGCAGGCTGGCCCTGCTCTCTTCCGAGGCACCAAACGGTTGAAGGCCTCACTGGGTGCTGGGACCGTGTGCTCTGGGATTAGCAGTTTTGCAAGCTAGAGCCTGCAATCACTTGTCAGAGTGGGACTTGAACTTACTACTGCTGCGCTCACGGCCAGAACAGCACAGGCCAAGGGCAGAGGAGTAACAGGCAGATCTCTGCCCAACCCCCTTCATTCAGTTGCCCTCTGATTCCCAGAAAGCTTTGACCCCTGCCAGTAGCAGACTCCACAGAATGACCACCAGAGGACAAAGGACCGCCCCCCCCGCTTTGAAAGGCAAGGGAAAAAGAGACACGGGAAGAGTGCCCATGGCTTTTGGGCTTCCACTGTAGGCTGACTTTCCAAGTTCCCTTTCTAACTCAATTCCGTAATGGAGGGGAGGAGAAATGCTCCCCAGCCCTGCTCAGCCCTACATGACCCTGCTGGAGCATGGGGGGTGTGCAAGGAGCTGGCACGTCCTGTGCAGGGTATGGATGAGCACACCAGAACCTACACAGCCCCAAACACCACCAGCAACAAGCCCAGAAAACAAAACCATCCAACCCTCCCAAACTCTGCCACCACAGTTCAAGTCTTGCTCACAGCAAAAAAATGGATCATGACCTCCAGGGTCTCTAAAAGGGACCCCGGAAGCAAAGAGCCTGTGGAAAACACTTACAAAATCACATGGCTTACTTCCACACCAAAGAGTGATAAAATGATCTTGCCTCCAGTCACTACAGAGAGCCCAAGGAGCAAAAATGCGATCCAGGAGATGAGAAATAAAATGAAACATCGTGAGAAACGTCTAAGGATCTTCTAGATGCAGTGGAGCAGCATGCACTCCCAGACAGGCTAAGCCTTGGTGCTATAGCCCGGTCTTCCACTTGCTTCTCTCCTCCCCAGAGGCAAAGCCCTGACTGTAGGAAGAGGCTGAAGAGAGTGGCAGGTGGACGAAATGGGGCCCCCGGTGAAGCAAGTCTGTACCAGCCCTTTCCCATCTAGTGCCAGCCTATACTGGGCTTCTTGAGTCAAGAGTTTACACAGCTGGAAAATGAAAGTGGATTGCAAACGTCTTAGGCCGGGTCCAACCACACTTTCCTTCTGCCAATCGGCAGGGCACCCTCAACAGCCTATGACCCAGACCTAAGACTCTGCAACATCCCCAGCAATCAGGGCTCCCGAGGCTGTGCCTCTTACCTTCTCCAATTTCCTGTGTTCACGTTGTCCAGACGTAGCTTCTTAACCGTCCGCATGAACCACTTGGCTGATCAGGAGGGTGGGACAGCCTGTGAAGGAAGAGACCACAGGGCTGCACCTCCCAGCACACAGTCCAGGGGCACAAGCTCTCACCCTGTTTTCCCCTCTCCCCCTTCCCCAGGCAGCCCTCCATGCCTCCGGGGAACACTCAATGCCAAGGGCATTCTGATGAGGCAGATGGCTCAGGCCCTGCCCTGAAATCTGAGAGGGTGCCTGGCATTTGCCAGAAACCAGCATCTTTTTGTTGAGCAGTTCTCCCAAGGTGAGAAGTCCCAGAGAAGATGGGAGTATCGAATGACTCTGAGGATGCCACATACAGACACTGGCCAGAAATGGAATAAAACCAAATTCCCCATTGTGGCTGCTCCCTGATGGCCTTCCTGACCTCCCCTGCTCCCTACCCTTGACCATTACGTCTAGCACACTGGCCTTACTCTTCCCTAAAGACACTACTCATTTCCATTCCAGGGCCTTTGTGCTTGCCAGTCCCTCTGCCTGGGACACCCTTTCCTGTCTTCCTGTATAACCTGCTTCCTTTAGCCTTTGGGTCCCAGTATCACCTCTTCAGAGGTCTCTCCTTGCATCTAACCCTCAGTTGCCACCTTATCACCCCCATCACAACACCTGGTCTTTCTGCATAGCACTCACTGCAGGTCAGTGGTTCTCAATGGCAGCAATTCTGCCTCCCCAGGGGGCGTTTTTGGTTGCTACTGGTTTCAAGTGGGTGAAGGTCAGGGATGATGCTCAACAACCCAGAGTGCTCAGGGCTGTCCCCCACAACAGAGAATGACCTGGTCCCAAAGTCAGCAGTGTTGAGGGGAAAACTCTACAATCATTACTTGGGGGAAAAATTGAGTTTGATCCTCAGGCTTACAATAGACACTGAAGTAAACCTCTGACACTCAGATGGTATAAACCAAAATGACCCCCAGCGTCTGTGAGTCACCTCTTCCCTCCCTCACTACCCAGTTAACGTATTTAAGGGAGCAGCACCCCATATCCTCAGTAGGTCAAATGATTTGAGAATGCAGTGCCTCCTGGTGGTGTTGGGGGTGGGGTCAATGGAATCCCCTAATCCAAGGGGCTTCAACCAGGGTGGATTCTGGCCCCTGGGAAACATTGTTGGTTGTCACAACTGGAAGGCATGCTACTGGCAATGTGGTTGGAGGCCTGATCCCACAATGCACAGGATGGCCTCCTACCCATCCCACAAAGAATGACTGGGCCCCAAATATGACTAGTGCTGAGGCTGGGAAGCCCTGCTCTGGGTGAGTGGGCACTCCTCACTGGGATAACCACCCCACGGGGGCAGGCCCACATCTGTCTTGTCCCTGCGGCATCCTGAACCCGGGGCCAAGCCTAGCACACAGAAAGCACTCCATAAACATTTCGGGTTGAGTGAACTTGTCCCTGCCCTCACTTGAATGCTGTCTAAAGTCAAAGGGACCTCTGGTTTGGTTGGCACCCAACCATCTTCTTATCAAGCTAGGTCCCAGGAGAATAGGCAGGTACCCAAGTGCTCAAAGGAAAAGAAATCAGGATTGGAGATCATGTGGAAAAGGTGAAGCAACATGTCCCCATAAAGAAGCATTGGCTTCACTCTCAGTACCATTGTGAAAAGAGTGGGCTCTGGTGTCAGAGAGATATGGGTCCAAATAGTGGCTCTGTTGCTTCTGGACTTTATGACCTTGGGGAGTCACTTAACTTCTCTGTGCCTCAATATTCCCAGTTATAAAATGGGACTGCAGTAGGACTGCTGTTAGGCTTAAATGAGACTGCACAGGTAAAGTGCCTGATGTGGCAGAAACTATATGACAGCTAATATTGTTGACTAAGCAAGTTATTTAAAATTACATCAAGGGGAGAATTGGACTAAAGTCCCTTTCAGAGGCAGAATCCACCCTATTCACTGACTCAATGCGAGGCATCATGTTAGGTGTGGGAGGGTGCAGTCACACCTCCACCAAACCCAGCTGGAATCAGCACTCTCCCCTTTTTCACCCCCAGTCTCTCAGGGGATCCATAGGGGGGCAGCTGGAGGGGAACACTGGATGGAAAGAGAAGTCTTCAGCAAGAACGCACAAAGCTGCAGCTACTGGCCTGGGTCCCAGCCAACTGTCCCTAAGGGCAGTGACCCCAGGATTGTAGAAAAACTCTTCCTGCTGACTTCTATATCCTGGCACAAATGAATCCCACCAGCCCACATTCAGCCTCCCTGGCTGCCCCACCTCCGCCCAACTGACCTTCTAAAGAGTCCAGAAAGCCTCCACTGTGGCTGCAGGTGTGGGACACAAGACCTTGACAGAGTGAACGTGTCATTAATGTGGCAGGTTAATGAAGGGACTGGCTAACCACTTGCTCTCCTTCCGCTCTCCTTCCACTGGGGAGTCCCGGCTGTGGTGCCTCATTCTGTCTATCTGGGCAGTTTCTAGCCGCGCCTCACAGCCCTGCGGTGAAGTCTGTGAGTCCTGAACCACACCTAGGAGAAAAGTCCTCCCAGGGCCCGTTCCCCCAGGATTCGGCCAGAGAGGGGAGGGTTGGTGGCCACAGTGCAATCTGGGCTTGAGTCCCAGCTCCTGGAAAGCAGGTTGGTTCTTTCCGAGAGGCAAGGGACTTCCTTACGGTGGGGGATGGGAGGGTTGACAGGGGCAATGGCGAAGGAAGGGGGCTGCTTCCGATGTTGGCTCAGCGGCAGCACCGATGTCAGGAAGTGTCAAGGCCGGTCTGAGACACTTAGGAAGGTGGACAGCTCTGGGCGTGGGCCGGGGAGAGGCTGAGAAAAGGGGTTCGATCCTGCGGGGATGTGGGGGGAGAAAGCACACGGGGCAGGGAGACGGCCTCGGCTCTCACACATTAGCTTGGGGAGTTGGAGAAGGTGGGGACCTCCAGAGTCTGCCGGGAAGGGAGGGCGTTCTTGGGTGCGGCCAGCCCGGGCAGGGGCCACAGCCAGGTGGCTTGGGCAGCGACGGGATGGGTGGGGAGGCGAGGCCCGGCCAGGGAGAGGCTGAGAGGTGGCCTGGGCACAGAAAGGGGCGGGCGGGGAAGAAGGGGTGAGGAGGGGCGGGGGGGGAGAGGAAACCGACACATGGGCTGGAGGTACCGCGAGTGCGGACCACGGCGGGGCCGCGGGGCGGGAAGGCGGGGGCAGAGAGTACCCGGGCGGGTCGCCGGCGGGTTCAGGGTCGCGGCCAAGGCGGGACGGGCCCGCAGGCACTGCTCACCAGGGCTTGGGGCCAGCGCGGGGCGGCCGGGCTGGCCAGGACGTCCCGCGGCCGGAGGCGCCTCAGGCTCGCGGCTCCATGCCCAGGACTGCGGCCCCGGAAGTGGCGAGCACGGGGGACAGCGGAGGCGGCGGACACAGGGGACTCAGGAGGCTCAGGTCCCTTTGACCCGGAAGTCGAGCGGCCCAGGCGGCGGCCTGGGATTGGCCACCGCCCGGCCAGCACCAAGGCTTCACGGCGCTGGGGGGGACGGGCGGGCACGGCCCCGTGGACAGTGGTGTGGAAGATTCCTTGGACAGTGTCTTCGGATGCACTGAGGGATGCCAGGAAGGGATGTCCCTACAAAGTTTGGTATCGCCCAGCCAATCCAACGAATCTTCCACTAAAGGAACTTGGAAAAGATCGGACGCTGCCGCAGCGTTGGTGGTATAGTGGTTAGCATAGCTGCCTTCCAAGCAGTTGACCCGGGTTCGATTCCCGGCCAACGCAAGCGAATTGGCTTTTTTTCCTATTTCTCTGGTTCCTTTTCACTATCCATCTGAAGTTTCTTAATAAAATAATCAAACTAGAATTTTGATTACTTTGAAAAAACTAAACTTTATAATAACATAAAAATTCAGGGGTAGAATTAAAAATCAGCGAACTGTAGTTTCCATTACAGTTACTTTGAATTAATTTTAAAATTTTGAAATGAAGAGAAAAAACAAAACAAAAGGGCCTACTTGTTTCCTCCCGGGATTGAACTAGGGACCTTTGAAGTGGGAGGGAAAGGGGACAGCCGCTACACTACACTGCTAACTAGCAGACCACAAACTCTTAGTAATTACTAGGCACAGACAATGTTACAAAAAATTGTTACATTATAATTCCCGAGAAGACTACTGTATCATTTGGTCGCCGCCTCGTCGATGATTTCCTCTTTCCTCAAAACTCATCACTCCGCTTGATGCAGTGGCTGCTGGAAAGCGGAAAACAACCCATAAAAGCACATATCTGTATTACTTTATCGTCAACACACGTCCTATTAAAACACTCAAAGACAAAAATTGCAAACGAACCCATGCTAAAGCCAATGTTTCATTCGTTGTGTCTGTCCAGAAGGTATCCAGCCATGTAATGTGAAAATTAGAGACATTTATTGAAGAAGATACAAAACACAAGAAACATTGTATGTAGGACAACGACACCCCAGTCCCCTTCAAAGCAGGCAACTTCCCGCAATTACCGTGAGCTGGCTGGATGTGTTTTCCTGAATCTCCTCGAGGGTCTGAAATCTCTTCCCTTTCAAAGGTGATTTAGTTTTGGGAAAAGCCAGAAGTCGCAGGGCACCAAATTTGGGCTGCAGATGGGCTGAGTCGCCTGGGTGATTTGATGTTTCACCAAAAACCAAGAGACATGATGCATGTGTAGGCACACTGTCGTGATGAAACTGCCAGTCGCCAGTTGCCCATATCTGTGGCCTTCTGAATCATCCGAATAGTTTCCACAGAGGAATGTTCAAGCTTAACACAAAATTTGGTGCACATTTCTTGCTCTACTCACACAGTCATTTTGAATGTGGTGGCCACACAGTACACATGCTCACTCAAAGGAGTCTACTGACCCCACTGACTAGTACAGTGAACTTCTCATTGTTCACCCATGGTCATTCCAGTCCGCTCTCCTTGGCTGCCAGGTTACCTGGATGTCTTGCAAACCATTCTCCTTATATTACCAATGGCTGGACTTTTTCCAGACAGACCTCAAATAATGATACTTCCGGATTACTTTCCTACAGCTACTGTAACAAATTACCACAAACTCTGGCTGAAAACACAAATTTGTTATCTTACAGTTCTGGAGGTCAGAAGTCCAAAAATTAGTCTTGGGGGTAAAAATCCAGATGCGGGCAGGGCTGGCTTTTTTTGGAGGCTCCAGGGGAGAACCCTTTGCCAAGCCTTTTCCAGTTTCCAGGGGCATCCCTGGTTCCTCTTTGACTATCGACCCACATGCGGCTCAGGATGGCTGTGAACATGGCCCAATACAAAATCGTAAATTTACTTAAAACATTATGAGATTTTTTTTGTGATTACAGGTCACAATGCATTTAATATGTGGCCTAAGACAGCTCTTCTTCTCCCAATGCAGCCCAGGGACACCAAAAGGTTGGACACCCCTGTTTAGAGGCCACTGCATTCCTTGGCTCATGGTCCTGCACCACTTCAGCTTCTGGTTCTGTTGTCATGTCTCAGTCTTTGATTTTGACTCTCTTACCTTCCTCTTATATGGGCCCTTGTGATTACATCAGGCCCACCCAGATACTGTAAAATAATTTCCTCTATGTCAAGATCCTCAATTTAACCCCATCTGCATAGATCCTTTTGCCATATAAGGGAGCATAGTCACAGGTTCTGGAGAGTAGGATGTGGACTTGAGGAGGGACCGTTACCCTGCTGACCACAACTTCCCTCCTTGTCACACATCCTTCTGTAATATTACTTTTGACAGCTACATAATATTCCATCTGTCCATCTACCCATCCATCCATGTGTTCATTGAACAAGCATTTACTGACCATCTACTTTGTGAACTTGGGAGGGGTGGGGAAGAGACAAGGGCAGAAGTTCAAGCTGGGGCTGGCAACAAGGGAACTGTTCTGAGGGATATTTAGGACCTAATATTGATCTGACTTACCAGTTCACTCCCACAAGGATGCCTACAATCAGGAAGACAGACACTAACAAGTTTTGGCGAGGATGTGGAGAAACTGGAACCCTCATGCATGGCTGGTGGGAATGTAGGATGGTGCAGCTGCTGTAGAAAACAGTCTGACAATTCCTCAAAAGGTTTAAGTATAGAACGACCATCTGACCCAGCAAGTCCACTCCTAGGGATCTACCCAAGAAAATAAAAGACATACACCCACACAAAAACTTGTCCATGGGCATTCACAGCAGCGTGATTCACGATAGTCCAAAGATGGACACTGTGTTGGGTCTCATAAGGTCAGTTAGATGTCCTGGTGTAGGCCACACACCTAGAGAGGTACCTTGGATGAAAAAGATGATAATCCCATCTTTCCACTAGGTGTCAGCAGGAGCCGGGCTGGCAGAGTGTGGCACAGTGCTCTCACCCCCAACACTACCCCCTCTCTGCTGCCCACCCCTTCCTCCCCTCCAGCTCCACTCTAAGCCCCAGACCTCAGCATCTCAAAGTCAGACACTTCCCTCCTCCAACACACATCCCAGGATTTGCAAAGTGTCTCTGTTCTCAAGCAGGCTGTGTCAGCAGGCAGGGGTGCTGGCCTGTCCTAGCACATGTCAAGCCAGTCTAGGAGTCTTCACCAAATGTTTGGGGAGCTTTTCTTGCAAAGGCTAGCTGCATCAAATAGGATGCAGCAGGCCTGTGCATGTCTGAGAATAACATGTGTGGAATACTGGAAATGCATGCTAGGAAATGTTACTTTTTTTTTATACTCATTGAGTCCTCCTAACCATCCCATGATACAGGTGCTATCAGTATCATCAACCCCCTTTTAATGAGTGAGGAGACTAAGACACAGAGAGATTAGTAACATGCTCAAGGAAACACAGAGAAGTTAAATAATTTGCCAAAGGTCACAAAACTTACAAGTAGCAGAATCGAGATTCAAAGTCAGGTGGTCTGGCTCCAAAGTCCATGGCACAAGTTGAGACTGCCTACTGCATAGATAAAGTTCAAGGTAATCAAGAGACCCAAAAATAAAATAAAAGGTCATGAATCTGGATCAACCATTAGAACATCAGCTTGGGCCTTCTAAGTGTCATGAGCACAATGAGACATGGTAGCCTGACAGGTTTCTACACAAAAGAACATAAACAGCCCAAATGTTCACCCACAGTTTGGAGAGACCATAAAATAAGTGAGGAGGCCCTTTGTGTTCTGAGCTGGGGTAATTTGGGGAGGTGTATTTCATAGACAGTTATTTATAGTAATCACAATCCAAAGAGGAGATAGATACATAGATAGATGATAGATAGATAGATAAATAGGCAGATAAACAGACATAAAAGTGGTAGGGCACATGCATGAAACATCTCTGGAAGGAATCCATGAAATGCACAGCAGGGTGGCTGGCTATGACCTGTGGCTGAGGCACCTGGGGCCAGGGCACGGGGGCTCAGTGTTTTATACAAGTTGAATTTCGACTTTCTAAACTATCCCAAACATACAGAAAAGCACGTGGGGTAACAGAGTCATGGCTTCAAGCCCAAGACCTCTTCTCTCTTACAATTCTTTTAGATAAAGAATGGCGTACCATCCCTGGCTGGTGTGGTTCAGTGGATTGAGTGCCAACCTGCGAACCAAAGGGTCGCTGCTTCAATTACCAGTCAGGGCACATGCCTGGGCTGCAGACCAGGTCCCCAGTTGGGGGCACGTGACAGGTAACCAATCCGTGTATCTCTCAGACACGGATGTTTCTCTTTTTCTTCCTCTCTGCCCCTTTCTCTAAAAGTAAATGAATAAAATCTTTTACAAAAAGAAGAATAGCATGCCTAATATGGTGGAGTTAGAGAGGGAACAGGGGAGATGTGCTGATGTGGAATGAGCCCTCCCACAAGACATGTAAAGTTAAAAAAAAAAAAAGCAAACAACAGATGGAGCCGGCTCCTCTCTGCACGGGCAGAAATGTGAAAACATACTCGGAAAACTGCTAGAGTCAAATACAGGAGACACTGTGAGGATGGTTGTTTGTAGCAGTGACAGACTAGATGAAATTCAAAGTAATCAAGATAATTAAAAATAAAATAAAAGCCCATGGATCCTTTGCAAACAGATAGGAGAGAGCCTGTCTGTTCCTGACACGCCTTTTGGTTGCGCTGCGTTTGAACGGGCCAGGTGTTCACTCTGCATTTAAAGCCCATTAAAAAATAGTAAGAATATAGAATATTTGCTTTGAGTCTTTTTAAAAACAATAAATAAGGCATACCTGATGTTGTTGATGTCCTCTCTGAACAGGTATCACTTGTTCAATGAAAAATGAGTTTAAGAAAATAATGATATTGATGAGGCAGTTAACTAGTAGTTAGACAATGAGGGTTAAGGTGCTAGGCCCCTACTGGGTGTTTTAATCGCTTCTTTATTAGAACCACCTCTGTAGGGGCTGGGACACTCATGCCCATTTTGCACCTGGGGAAACTAAGGCTCACATTTAAGTTAATCTAGGAGCTGTGTGCTGGAGAGGGCAAGAGAGTGGAGAAGGAGAGCAAGAGAGAGGCCACCGACGATCCCACTCACGTCACTGGCCCTCCACAACAACCCTACATCAGCTAAAAGGAATTTTTGCCATTGAGAGATACTTTTATGTATAAAAAATTTATTTTTAGATTTTATTGATTTATTTCCAGAGAGAGGGGAACGGAAGGAGAGGGGAAGGGAAGGGGAAAGAGAGGGAGAGAAGCACTTATGTGCAAGAGAAACATCAGTTGGCTGCCTCTCACACACCCCCAACTGGGGACCTGGGCCGCATTCCCGGGCATGTGCCCTGACTGGGAATTGAACCAACGACCTTCTTGTTCATAGGCCAGTGCTCAATCCACTGAGCCACACCAGCCAGGAGAAGTAGTTTTAAATTAAATTATTTGTTCCCTCAGTGTCAACACGACAATAATCATGTTTTATTCTCAATGCCGTGGTGACAATTTTTTGATTGATACCAGGTAGGTGAGGTTTGCAGTAGCCGGGAAACTCCCAACTCCACCATATATTTGTCATTGCCACTGATTTACAAATGATTTCTTTCGTCTGAGGCCATGTTGGAGTCCACCCCGATTCTTGCCATTTGGGAATCCTTAAATTCTATCTCACACACCTCAATTCACCACGTCCACACTAATAGATAATGCTTATTGAAGACCTCCTGGGCACTCTTCTAGAGTGTTTCGTCCTCACAACTACCCTATGAGGTGTGATTATCAATTCCATTATACAGATGGTGAAATTGAGGCCCAAAATGTGAAGCCACACAGTTGGCTAGCAAGTGGGGATTTTAACCCTAGCATTTTGACTCCAGAACACACGTTTCTAAACCTCACCACAGTTCAAACAGTGCCTATAAATACAGAAATGGCTTTCTCAATTAAGAGACGGTGACAAAGTAGCCTCGTTATTTTTTTGTCATGGGAATATAGGAATGGTAGATAAAGAAGACAGTTGGCAGAAGCTACAAAAGGGGGAAGAGACTTGGGGGGATGCATAAAGGGTAAGACTTTCCCCCCTCCCTGTCTCCATCTCTCCCAACTGCCCACCTCCCCGAGTGTGGAGGCCACTTTGCATTGTATTCTTAGTTCTGCACGGTCAAACCATCACCCACCTGAAGGCTAAGCAGAGGGAGAGAAGGCGCAGCAGAGCGGAAGTGATGGGAGGGACATGGGAACACTCTTCTTATTCCCCACATTGTGTCTCTGCCCCCACTGCCCCCTGCCCACCATTCACACGCATAGAAGCTACTGGAATTTCCCCAGGACTGTGTTTCTCTCTCATTCTTCTCAGTTGGCCTGGTAAACTCAGTCACACTGTGGGATGCTGGGCCGGTAGCTTTCCCTCTCTGAGCCTTAACTTCCTCATCTGTGAAATGTGGATAATAACAGCACTATCTCATGGAGGGTAATGGTAGGATTAAACAAACTAAGGGCTAACCAAGGGTCTTGGCCCAATACAGAGCATTAATGGTGCGTTTTATTTCATCCAGCAGTCCCCCTGGGTGAAGACACTAGTGTAGCTTCTGCCACTGACCGTAAATGTTGTCCGACAGACACTTACCAGTGCCTCGCATCCAACGTGGCAGAAGCTACCGTGGCAGAAGGGCCTCACTCTTGACACCCTCCCAGAGTCCACAATGAAAAAGACTCTGACACCCAGCTGTTGACCAGGCTGAGCTATTACACGACAACTCACGTTATAAATCGCCAGCCGCATTTTCCAGTTCCTTTGTTGCACGCTCTCTGTGCATCAGACCTGCTGCTCCTCCCCCATCCACCTGCCGTGCCCCTGCGGGGCCGCACAGCAAGCAAAGAGGACAGACATTCCAGCAATCACAGCTGATGCTCGTTGGGTCACCCTGGGCCATAGTATCGCAGCACCTGGTGCTGACCTCGGTTTTCTAAAGTGGAGGTTATGACAGGGCCTCTCTCTGGGGGTTGTCTTGAGCACTAAATGTACGATGCACCGGAAGGCAGGCACAGGGCCCTTAGCAACTCAGTAGTGCTGAAGACTTGCCCTTTCACATGGTGCTGAGCTTGGCCCTCTCCTCAATTGCTCCTTGACCTCTCCCTGCTCAGGCAAAGAAACACGAAGGTCTATAGACCATCCCTTTTGAAATCTTCTTGCTATTTCTGCTTTCTCCTAAGCAAGGTCCGTAAGTCTTAGCCATTGGTCTGACCACAGGATACAACCTGTGGTGTTCAGGAAAGACATTAAGTGTATGAATGAATAAATGAATGAATGTTTCTCAATTCCCTTCTAGAAATCGCTTTTCTCTCTTTGAGGACGTAAGGCCGACATGCCCAAGAGTCTACTACATTTGCTCAATATCATACCATAAGACACTACGGCCTAGTGGCTAGGCACCCAGGCATTGGTACCTGGGTTCAAATCTCAGTCTTGCTACTTAATTGCTCTACTACATCGGTTAAACTACTACTGCTCTCTGTGCTTTGGGTTCTCATTTGTGAGGTCTGGGTGTTGTGAAGGACTGAATGGGCTAGTCCTCACGAAGAGTGGTTTTGTGTGAGGTTCTAATCTTAAGTGTCAGCTTGACTGGGCCATCATGGGGTGCCCAGATATCTGGTGGCATTCAGTCCTTTCCTAGGATTCTTTCTGGAGATTCATCATTTGTTCCCTCCCCTCACCCCTATGACCCCCACCCTCATATATCACTGGCCCTGACTGGGGTGGGGGGTTGTTGGTTCCCCTTAGCCCTGCCTACACCACTAAGTCAATAAGCCCTGCTTGGGATTTTCTTCCAGGCCCCATTTAGAACAGGTCAGCTCTGTCTTGCCAGGATCCTAACCCACCTGCAACATACCCCTGAACCTCATCATAAACATTGACTTTGAATTTGAGCCACAGTAGTGGGAGATTGGTTGGGAGAGAGAAGGCAGGGTAACCAGAGGGAGGAATGGGATTGGTTGGGGTCTCAAGGACACGAGGAAGGGGGCTGATGTGAGCAGCGGGCTGCCCAGGCCAACAGTGCAGGGCAGACAGGGGGACACAGCCTAGGGACCAGTTCTATAGTCACTTCCTAGGTGGCGGGACTGAGGCTGGGAGGGCCTCTCTGTTCTTCTGGCCCTGCTCTGTCTGGGGGAAGGTAGAGAAGTTGGGTGGCAGGGAGAAGAGCAGAGCTGGCAAGTGAGTGAGACTAAGTGGAGTAGGGGTCTGTTTATTAGCTCTAATTGCTGTCTCCCAGGCTGAATTAGAGGAAATTACAGCAGCCCTTTAGGACAGCAGGCTCAGGCATTGTCTGCTGGAGCAAGCTGGCAGTGGCAGAGAGGGGGCAGGGCCTGAGGGGCCACCTCTCCATAAAGGAGCCCTCCAATTAGGCAGGCTGGAGGCTGGAGGAGAAGCAGTGGCCCCTCCTACCTTGCAGGGCTGTGCTGAGGCCCAGTGGATTCAGGGCTATAAAGGCCAATTAGAGACGGGGGGGGAGCACTGAGTGAGCCATGAGGAAGCGGGGAGAAAATAGAGGAGAGAAGGGAGTCTACTGGGAGAATCCAGATGAGGAAACTGAGGCACCAAGAGGGCAATGACTTGCCCATAGTCACAGAATAAGAACAAGTCAGTCAGGGCTGGAAGTCAAGTCAGTGTGACCCCAGAGGACAGGAGGGAGGTGGGGGCTCCTGGGTGGGGTCTCCACCCATGCAAGAAGGATGGGGAGCCCTCTATTCTAGCTCATGAAAAGCCCTTCAGAGAAATGAAGTGCTCGGTCTCCTGGGGTGGTGGAGGCTTGTCTCAAACCCAGAACTCTCCCCGCCAGTCCACCGGTGCGCACACAGGCACACACGCTCCACTTCTGATTCTTTGGAATCAAAGCTCCTGTGAGAACTCAGCTCGGCCCAGAGTGCATGTGACAGGAAGACTGAGGTAGGGTAAGACCACCCCAGAGGGGAGAGAAGTCTGGGGGCTCCTGCCCTCCCTCTGTTCCCTGGCTGAGCCGGCACCACACCGCAGCCCCCCTAGCAGGCCCTTGAGAGGAGGACTGTTAGGACCAAATGTTCTAGAAGAGAAGGTAGAGGCTCGGAGAGGCCAAGGGGTTGCCTGGCTTGTGGCTGGGGTTCCTTCGCCAATTGGAAGCTGGGGTCTAGATCATCAGTTTCACTGGTTTGGGCTGTACACTGTTTATTTTCTTTTTCTTTGTAAATGGTTCCACTTTAAAACCCAGATGGCCATCTTCTCCAGAAGAAAATTGGTGGCTCTGGCTGTGCTGGGCTGGCCTTCCTGCCTGGCTCCACACAGCTGTGCGCAAGGCCGAGGAGGCCCCACTGTGGCCGGCTGCTGCGACTGCATGTGTCGTCCAACTGTTGTGTCTGCTCCTGTGTGTCTGGGATCTGTGAGTCTGTGTTTGTGTTCACGGCAGCTTGTGTGTGACCACAGGTGTGAAGGTGGGCGAAGGCAAATTCCCAATTCACATGCACTGGTGTCGGCAGCTATGTGCTGTCAGTGTGCATGCAGCCAACAAGTGGGCGTGCAACCGCATGTGCAACTGCGTGTGTGACTGCATGTGCGGCCTTTATTCCTTCATGTTCTCCATGCCTCTTGGTGCAGTGTGCATGCAGCACAGTTTGTCTGTACTCTGTGAGTGTGTGAGCGTGTGAGTGTGTCCTGCGATCTGTCCATCTGTGGCTGTAGGTGAGTGTTCTGGGCCTGTGTCCGGGTGTGTGATTGTCCCTGACGTCTGTGATTGTGTGTGTGGACACGGGATGCTGTGTGACCATGTGTGCATGAGTGTAGACATGTGCCTGTGAGTACATGTGTGGTTGTATTTGTGCCATGTGCCTGTGCCTGTGTGTGATTGGGCACATGCCCCTGTGTGTACTTGTGACATATCCCTGTGATTGTGTGTGTGTGGGGTCTGTGTGTACACATGTTTGTGACCACATGTGTGGACATGTGCCTATACACACATGCGTGAGAGCATTATGTGGACATAAAGCGCACCTGCCTGCGTCCATGTGAACATATGTGTATATGTGCCTGTGACCAAGTGAGAGTGCATGTGAGCATGTGCGTGGACACCTTTGTGGGCCCATGATGCTGTGTGAGTGTGCGGACATGCATTTGTGTGTCTGTGGCTGTGTGAGTGGGTGCATGTGTGTGAGGGCATCATGTAGACATAAGTACTGAGCTGTGTCACAAGCATATTGCTTCTCTGCATTGGATCCTGTGCAAAGACCTTCTTTGCATGTAGGCCTGGGCGCGTCCCCTGGGATGACTATCTGTGACCCCAGCCTGCATGCTTGTGGCTCTGGGGTTGTACCTGTGTGACTCTGCAAGACGGTGTCCCAGGGGCCTAGGGGGTCCAAGAACTGCCTGAGCAACATGGAGGTGCCTGTGACCAAGGCCTGTGTGGCTATGGGGTGCCCCTAAGTGGGAATGTGTGGTGGACAAGTGTGTGGGGGACCCTGTTCCTGGGGTCCAGGATCCAACCTACCTGCCCCTCTCAGCCAGTCCAGTGCATTTTCCCAAGGCACCCTGGACCCAAAACCGAGCTGCAGCTCCCTCCCTTGCTACCCTACCTCGATTCCCCTCCTCCCCTCCCTCCTACTTCCTATGCCCCTTCCCCACCATGTCCCTTCCTCCTCTCCTTCTTTCTCCCCTCTCTTCCCTCTCCCAGCCCAGTCTCAAAAGCAGCCAGGAGAAGTGGCCATGGGCTGCCATTAGCTCCGAAAGGCTTAAGTGGCCCATTTCCTGGGTGGCTGGGTGCCCTTGGCAGACACCATTAAGGTAATGAACCCACAGCCCCTCCCTGGCCCCAGTGCCCTGGCAACCAAGGGGGGGGGGTCCCCAGACCTACAGGGCTGCAGTTCCCTCCTGTTTGCACTTAAAGGGCGTGGAGGTGGGCAGGCAGCTGGGAGGGAGAGCCTCCAGAGAGGCAGAGACAGCAGCAGAAAGACAGAGACACAAAGGGGCAGAGAGGGAGAGCAGAAAGGAGGACAGAGGGAACAAGATCGCTCTCAAGACATGAAAGTCAAGAGAGGAGGGAGAGAGGGAAATGAAACGGGAAGGGGAAGACACTTACGGATGATGAACAGGCCCAGAGTCACGGAGAGGGGGTCAGGGAGAACTAAGACGGGATGGAGACGTGGAGGTGGCAAGGGAAGAAGAGAGCAATAACAGAGGGAGACGGACAGACAGAGGTGACGACAGAGGGAGGAAGGTGGCAGTAAGAGGGGAGAGATATGAGAGAGGGAAAGAGAGAGGCAGAGCGGGACAGAAAGACCTGAACAACAGGGCGGAAGGAGAAAAAGAGGTCCGAGCTCGGGCATTCCAGCACCCCCCGGCCCCACCCAGGACATTTGGCAGTAGGGTCAGCAGTTACAGGTATTGCTCTCTGCCATGCTTCCTTTCTTTAACTCACAAATGTTTACCCAGTGCCTGCTGCATGCCAGGCACGGGGCTAGGCCCAGGGGTCACAGCAGTGAGAAAATGGAGAGAAGCTCCTGTCTCCATGGCTCTGACCTTCCCGTGGGAAAGGTGAGCCAGCAGTTCTATGAGAAACAGACAATCAGGGAGAGTGGTTACCACTGGGGGCTCAGAGCATCCCCCTCTTCAACAAAGCAAATGTGAAGTTGCCACGTAACCCAGCAACCCCAAACTGTCTCTACCTAAGACAGACGAAAATGCGCACCGCTTCTCTGTGTCGCTTTACCTTAAAAACATGATACTCAGCCTGGCTGGTGTGGCTCAGTAAATTGAGCGCTGGTCTGTAAAGTGAAAGGTCCCGGTTCGACTCCCAGTCAGGGCACATGCCTGGGTTTCGGGCCAGGTCCCCATTTGGAAGCACATGGGATGTAGCCAACTAATGTATCTCTCGCATATCGATGTTTCTCTCCCTCTCTTTCTCCCCCACTCTTTCTCCCTCCTTTCCCCTCTCAATAAATAAATAAAATCTTTTTTAAAAATACATGATGTTCAGGGAGAGAAGCCAGACATAAAGGCCACACAGTATGTGTGTGATTCCATTTATGTGAAACGCCCAGAACAGGCACATCCACAGAGACAGGAAGTGGGTTAGTAGTTGCCAGGGCCTGGGGAGGGGGCGGGGAGGGACTGCTAACGGGAACTGGGTCTTTTTCAAGGAGATGAAAACGTTCTAAATTAGATTGTGGCAATGGTTGCACAACTCCGACTGTACTAAACACAGGCAGAAAAAAATACCAGGATGATTTGTATACTTTAAAGGGGTAAATTATATGGTGTGTGAATTATATCTCAATAAAGCTATTTTTTAAAAAAACCCAAATCCAAGCTGGAGTTCGTGAGGGTGCCCTGAAACCAGTCCTTTGCAGCAACCTCTGAAACAGAAGTTTAGGGACAAATTGTGGATGTGGGAGCAGAGGAAACTCCAGAGAGAGGGTGGGGACTAAGACGGGGCAGGGAAGGGGGATGCAGGAGGTGATCACCATGGCAACAGGGGCTCAGACCTGCTAGTGACTGGGGGAGACCACATCGGGTGTTCTCAGCATTGTCCCTCCTTTTATCCATCAATTGCCATGTCCTATTGGTTGAGGGGCCCTCCTGGAATGGCTCCCCCACCCCCGACATACGCATGCTAGCCAAGTTCAGTGCCCTGACAGGAGAACACCCTCAAGTTACAAGATTTAGGAACTGACAGCAGCTGACCTCTGGGGTGGACTGAGGGGGACACCTAAATTAGAAACTTGGGAGTCATTCTGTTGGCTTGACCTTCCAAATCTTTCATAAGCTAAAAATCAGTGAGCAAAAAGTTTAAGTGCACACATACACGCATGGTCTCAAAGTATCTCCCCCAAGATACTTATGAATGACAAAGGGGAGAATGGTAACTTTCCAGGGGAGATGCCTGGTCTGCAGCACCATAACCAAGCAATCGAGGTTAACGTCACTGATGGTGAGACATGTTGACATGATGTGCCTCCGAATATGATGCACTGAGACATCATTTCTGTGCTTCCCTTCCCCCAAGTGCATGACCTCAAGCTAATGAGACAAACCTAAACTGAGGAACGTTCTACACAATACCTCACCAGTTTCCTTCAAAAGTGTGAAGGTCAAGAACGATTGAGGAGCTGCTCAGACTGGAGGAGATGTGGGATCCAGACGAGAATCCTATTAATGTTTAATAGGATCAATTTTACAACTTTATATTAATTTAATTTAATTTAATTTTAATAAGATGATTGATAATGTAATAATATTAATCCCATTAAGAGGAAAAACTGATGGAATTTGAATAAGATTTATAGTTCATTTGAAATATATTGTACCAGACATCAATAGGACAATTAGCGAAATTTGAATAAGGTCTTTACAATTTTTTGTTGCAGTACAATTGACAAGTAACACTGTGTAAGTTTAAGGTGTGCAATGTGTTGATTTGCTACATTTGTATATTGCACTGTGATGACCTCCATGCTTAGCTAATGCCTCCATCATGTCACATAGTTACCATTTCTTTTTTGTGCTGAGGACAATGAAGATCTAGTCTCTTAGCAATTTTGAAGTTTATAATATAATATTGCTATGTATGGTTATTCTGCTGTGCATTGGATTTACAGAACGCGTGTATCTACTGGTTGTGAGTTCTCGACCTCAACCAACATCTCCCCAGTCTCCCCCACCTCCAGCCCCTGGTAACCAGCACTCTACTCTGTTTTTATGAGTTCAGCTTTTTTCGATTCTACGTATTAAGTGAGATGATACAGTGTTTGTCTCTCTGTCCTATTTCACTCAGGATTATGCCCTCAAGATCCATACATATTGTCACAAGGAGCAGGATTTTTCTTCTTTCTTCATATGTATGTATGTATGTATTTGAACTCCATCAGGGAGTTCAAGTATTTATTTCATATATATATAGTTTTTTCCCACTCACTCATTTAATCATTATTTATTGTCTATACCGGGTACTGTTATAGGAGATGGGACACAGCAATAAACAAAGCAACTAAAAATCACTGCCCTAAAAAAAAATCACTTCCCTGATGGAGTTCAAACTGTAGTGCGGGAGGTAGTTAGGAAAGTATTAGCACATAAACTGTGTCATATTAGATGGGGTTGAATGCTAAGGAGAAAAATAAAGCAGGGAAAAGGGGTGGTGAATATAGGATGGGGGTGTGCTCAAAAATGTTAATGTGGCCAACATAGGCCTCACAAAAAAAAAATAAACATTTGAGCTGAGGTCATTCTTGTGCCCCAGGACACCGGCGACACCAGCCACTGTGTGCTCTCCATCCAGAAACTGAGAGTGAGTCGAGGGCCTGAGAAAAGCATTGTCCATGCCACAGTCTCCCCTGATGTCTGCGCATCTCTCCATCCTCTCTCAGAGATGGCCCTTTTCACACCAGCGACTCTTTAGGGCTCTGCCTCCCAACCATCTTGCTGAAGACTGGTTTTTTATCCCTGTTCTAATTGCAATCCTGCACACCCAGAAATTGCCCCCTGCTCCCTCCCATGCCTTTCCTCTCTCCCCCACACCCCACACCCAGCCACCAGGAGGAAAGAACCACTGTGTGGTCCTGGGCAAGCCCTTCTGCCCGGGCTGGATCAGCTCACTTCACTGTGGTTCCAGTAGTGTTTTTCTGAGGGCTCTTCTGGCTCTGCTATTCCACATCGTGACTCCAGCATTGTTGCTTTTTTGGCCTTGGTTGAGTTGGGAACCTGACTCCACAGAAATTCTTTTCCTTAAACTAAATTCTCTGTTGTCTTTTACATAAAACACCCATCCATGCAGACGTCACCTTCATTTAGGACCATGGGTGGCAAGTTACAGACTTGGCAACTGCCAAGAACAGTGACCTAACTGGACCCCCACGCCCTGCCTTTTAATGCCCTCCAAAGATGATACCTGGACACTCACACCTTTGTTCATACCATAACACCACCGTGCTTGCCAAGAAACATAGAACAGATAAGCCAGAAATAAAGCCTCTGCACCAACCATCGTATGACTTTCTTCCACTAACAGAATTTGACTGCAACCAGAGCTTAGCTGCAGGGGATTCTGGGATAGGTAATTTCAAGGCACCCAGCCCCAGCAGGGCAACATGTAGAGAGAGATCCTCACCTTCAGGCCACCCCTCAAGGCCTCAGACATGTGGATGTGATCATCTTAGACCTTCTAGCCCAGCTCAGTTGCCCTTTGTATGCAGCTGCATGAATGTGCCCAGGCAAGAACTGCTCAGCCAAACCACAGAACCATGAAAAAGCATACATTTTTTTAGCCTTTAAGTTGGAGGTGGTTTGTCACACAGCAGTGGATAACTGATACATTACTGGCCTGCTGAGAGAAGACCACTGAATGGACCAATTAATGAATTGATCCATCCTTTTAAGCAAGTAGACAGTGGCTTCATAGAGACAGTAAATGTTTAAATCATTTCTTTGTCTCCCCTTCTCTGTCTCTGTGTCTGTCTCCCTCTCCCTCTCTGTTTCTCTTTCTCTTTCTGACTCTGTCTCTGTGTTTCTGACTGTCTCTATGTCTCTGTGTCTCAGTCTCTATCTCTGTCTGTCTGTCTGTCTGTCTCCCTCTATCTCTGTGTTTCTCTCTACACGCCCCCCGCCTGTCTCCCTCCCTCCCTGCCTCATTCTCTCTCTTCCCACCCCCTTCAACTCTAGACCCTGGGGTTTGGGAAGAACCCCCACAGCAGCAGGTGGTCAGACAACCTGACACCCCTGGGGATTAGCTGCTCTACCCCTCACTCCCCTGGTACCCCAAGAGATTTGATGCCGCTGACTTTTCCACTTCACCTTGATTAAATTTCCTCATCTTTACCTATGAAGTCCCGGTCATTTGCTAATGCGCTTGATCCCCTCCCAGGTCCTCCTGAGTCACCAGTCGGCCACATGGCTGCACCTGCCTGAATTGGGTCTGAGTCTCCTCACCCCTACTACCGCCCCCTGCTCCCCAACATGCACTGCCATCTGCCACCTGGGAGATTTAGGGCATCAACAATGTTCTCAGTTAAGAATCTTACTTAAAGAAAAATCATAAGTTGGCTGCCCAGAGTTTTTGCATTTTCTCCTGCTTCTTTTAAAGAGACACAAAAGCATGTGAAATCTGTGTTCCTCAGTCCCAAATTTTTAAATTTTTTTAAATTTTAAACATAAGTATAGGTTCTACAGGAAGCTGCCAATACAGCACAGAT
Source organism: Phyllostomus hastatus (assembly GCF_019186645.2). Classification (NCBI taxonomy): domain Eukaryota; kingdom Metazoa; phylum Chordata; class Mammalia; order Chiroptera; family Phyllostomidae; genus Phyllostomus; species Phyllostomus hastatus. The sequence continues at coordinate 2,057,113 of NW_025333640.1, read as the reverse complement.
GGTCCCAGTACCCTCCCCCGCCTTCCCTCAATAGTAACATCTTACAGAACTCTAAAAACACTCTAAAAATCAGGAAATTAACATAGTTACAATACTGCTAATTAGACTACAGATATTTGTTTCCCAGTTTTTAGCTTGAGCTCCCACATCATGTGCACGCACCTAAATGTGTGCACATGCATTTCTGGAACAGCACACATGACTAACACACGTGTGCACGGAAACACCTGCATTGAAGCGCATGAGTCACTCACTCACAGCATGCACATACGTGCACAAGCAGACTCAAATACCCACACAAAAGCAAGCACATGGACAGGAGCACAGGTGCACAGAGCTGACTACACAGTACGTGTAAAGGAACACTTGGACATACACGGGACTCATCACCTGCCCACGTGCAGCTCTAAACCCCTGTGGGAAAGGGCTCACACTTGCAGCCACATCTATGCACAGCACACACCTGTTACCTATGTACACACAGTCACACACACATTCAGACACCTATGCAAATATGCACACACAGCAACAGCTGTGCAAGCAGGCACACACGCACGCACACGCACACATGCTGCCTTGCCCATATAACTCATGCTGGAAAAATCCACATAGATGATTATTATTAATATCATTGCACCCCCTCCTAAGTTGTACTGATCACCATGGTTTCAGGAGGATGCTGTCTGCCCTTGCCAGTTTCTCTCTGGAAGGGGAGAGAAAGGAGGCTGTACCAAGGCCTGAGGTTGTAACCCTCACAGACCCCTCCCCAGGCTCTGTCTTATTCTAGTATTGGAGAAGTGGGTCTTGGTGGTTGGGGTGGGGAATTTGAGTCTGGTTTACCAGGTCCCAAAGCAGGTGCTTGGGCCATTAGGACAACTTGCCCCTCACCTGTGCCAGCCCCCTGGTGGCACTTTTGAAACTCTGGGTTCTTCCCCCAGCCTCTTACTCACTTCCTACACCAGTCTTCTTGACACCCTCTCAGCCCCCCAACACTAACAGGTATCTTGATGCCTCCAAACCTGAGCTCACGACCCTTCCTCTAGAAACCTGACCTTCATCAAGCTCACCACCACCCATCCTGCCTCACAGGCCAGAATCTTGGGGAATCCCCTTGACACGTTCTCTGCTCCTAACCCAAGTTCCACCTTCTCACACCCAGCCTAGTCCCAGCCAGCATCAGGATCAGAACAAGTCCAGTACATTTCCAGCCAGGATACCCCCTCTCTCACAAACCTGGCTGCAGTGCCTTGAATGGGGCATGTTCCCTCACCTCAGAGCCTTTGCACATGCTGTGCCTGCCTCCTGGAACACTCTTTCCTCTCTGTGTTTCTTCATAGCGTCAATCCATCCTTTGGTCTCAGCTCCCATGTCTGTGGGGAAGTCTACCCTAGTCACCTGTGCATGCCCACTCATGTCACCCTGCACTTTTCTCTACCACCCTGGGTTAGAACACTTCCTTGTTCGGTGTCTGTCTCACTTTCTTCTTAGGCTATGAACTCCCTAAGGACAAGGATGTTTCTGTCTCGTTCATTGCTCATCTAGAACAATGTCTGGCACACAGCAGGTGTTCGGTGACTATGTGCTGAATGAACAAATGAATGAGGACACTTTCAACCCTAAGTCACACAACCAACAGGAGAATGAGAGTCAGGTGGGCCCAGACTTTCAATGTCATTAGAACTGAAAACAGAAGGGACAAAGATGGTCTTACTTGTTTTAAAGGGGATTTTATGGTCAAGAACAGAGTGACCTCATGTTCTGTGGAAGCGAAACTCATGAACATGGGTTTGTGCCCATATAGAGGTTTTTCTATGTGGGCACAAACTCCCAAGAGATGTTGCACTAAGCGGTGGAATAACGGAAATGCTTATTTTTCCTCTTCATGTCCTTCTTTAAGCTCTTTCAGAAACTGCATTTTCAATTTGTACTATAGTTGATAATGCAATTGTCAACTTGCAGTGGTAGGTAGTAGATAAGTTGTCATTTTAAAAAATACTTTAAAATGAGCATGCTTGCTGACAGGGCAGTTCTGCCCCCAACCACTTGCCTGAAGGAAGTAAAGGTGAACATGCATAAAGATTTAGCCCCAAAGGCTCTATCACAAAGTCGCTTTAGCCCTGAACTCTGACAAACCAGCGGGTCCAATGATGGGGCACTTGTCACTCAAACTGTGGGGCAGCCATACCAGGAAGTATCATGTAGGAGAGAATTTTAAGTCATAAAAAGATGTGTCCCAAGTATTCAGTGAAATGCTGTGCTGAATGATTCAATTTTTGTAAATATGTGAATGAGAACACAGATGCATCGGGGGAAAGGTAGGGGAGGGTATTAAACACAGTTAGCAGCAATTTCCTCTGCATGGGGTTGTCGTGGGTGACTTTCATTTTCATTGGTGCCTTTCTCTCATTATGAAACTATCTGCAGGGAACACACACTCACAGAAAAAGAAAAAGACAACAAAAACATTCTTTTTTGAACATACAAAGTGAATGCAATGGTAAACAGTTGTGTGTGTAGCTGTATGGCTGAACACCGGTGTGTGTGTGGAGACGTAGTCCTGACCCTTTTCCTAATGCACACCAGGGGTTCTCTCCCTCAGCACTATTGACATTTAGGGCTGATGAGTCTTGCTTGTGGGTGGGCCATCCTGTACATCATAGGATGTTAGCAGCCTCCACCCATTGTATGCCAGTAGCACCTCGAACCAACAATGTCTCCAGACATTGCCAAATGTCCCCTGGAGGGCAACCCCCCGCCCCCCGCCCAGTTGACTACCACTGGTGCAGGTAGACACATGGCACACAGCCCCACACGACTGGCTACCCACGCCGAATCTCCATTTCTTGGGCCCCTGAGCTAGCTGTCACAGGTGAGCCAGGACACTCTGCAAGGGGCAAGAGTGACACAAGGATTATGAGGCTCAGTATTCATCAGAGAACACTCACTCCCAAGCCCCTCACCTGCCTAGCAGGGCCTCCCAGCAGCTGCCCTAAGCTGAAACCTGAGACCCTGTTCTCGTCACTGGCTGGCGGCTGGAGACAGGAGGCTATGCAGGCGGGTGCACCCAGATCCACTGAGACACAGCAGTGAATGAGCCAGGGGTGGTGTTCCAGGGGCCCCTGGGCAGCAAGTGAAGTGTCTGACTACAGCTCGGGAAATCTTACCCTGGCGAAACCAGAAACTCCAAACTCAAAGATTCTTAGAGACTTCAGATTCATCAGCATCTCTCAACCCTGAGTTGTGTGGGTATGGAGTATTTGCTCTCCTAACCCCAGACTGCTTCAATCACTGTCCTTCTTTAAAGTCCTATATCATAGATCACATATCCTCACCTAGGGGTGGTTCTCCTCCCTGGGGGACACTGGGCAATACCTGGGGACATTTGCGATTGTCACTGCATAGGGCAGGGTGCTACTGGCATCAACAAGTGGAGGCCAGGATGTGCTCCACACCCTACAATGCACAGAACAGCCCCTACAATGGGCAACCTGGCCCCAATGTCAGCAGTGCCAAGGAGGGGGAGAAACTGTGAGTTAGATTCGCAGAATGACAAAAATCAGAAGAGTTCACTTTGTTTACTGCATATTCAGTATTTGCCAGTCTAGCCATGTGTGGTGTCCATTAATTTTCAGAACCTGTGTAAGTGGTTAAGACTAGCACCATCCACATTTTCCAAATGATGAAACTAAAGCCCAGCAAGGAAAAGGGTCCAATGCAAGGTCACTTAGCCAGTGAATGACAGAGCTGGGTATTTGGCCTGGAAGGGCTGGACACCTCAAAGCATCACTACCACACATCCACCTGATGGTTTTATTGCACAACCAGGAAGTCCTGGTTGCTGCTGGGACACCAGTATCTGGCATGAAGAAGGAGCTCAATAAGTGTTTGCTGAATGAATTAAATGAATTAGAGAGACCATAGGACAAATCCAAACGAAAAGCACCTGTGAAACAACTTCTTTGCTCTCTTTGTCATGGAAGACAAAGAGAGTGAATTCAGACAGGAACACCAACTGCAACATATGCTTCTGATTATATCCCAGATCAAAAATGAAAAGCACTATAAAGAACATGATGTAAATGGTCAGCAAAATTTGAATATGAATTACATGTTGAATAATAGCATTGAATCAATGTTCAATTTCATGCATCCTAATTATGTAAGACAAGGTGACGATGACAAGATGCACATGAGGTCTGTCTGGAAAAAGCCCAAGCATTGTTAATATAATGAGGATGGTTTGCACAACATCGATGTGAGCTGGCAGCCAAGGAGAGCAGATTGGAATGTGCATGTGTGAACAATGACAACGTCACTGTACTTGTCAGTGGATGCGCTAGGCGCTGTTGAGTGAGCATGTGTACTGTGTGGCCATTGCACTGAAAATGACTGAGAGAGTAGAGCAATCAATCTGCACGGATTTTGTGTTAAGCTTCAACATTCCTCCACAGAAACTATTCCGATGACTCAGAAAGCCACAGATATGGGCAACTGACAATCAGCAGCTTCATCATGACAACATGCCTGCTAGTGCACCATGTCTCATGCAGAAGTTTTTGGCAAAACATCAAACCACTCAGGTTATTCGGCCCAGGTACTGCTCAAATTTGGCATCCTGCAACTTCTGGCTTTTCCCAAAATTAAAACCAACTTTGAAAAGGAAGAGATTTCAGACCATCGATAAGATTCAGGAGAATATGATGGGCCAGCTGATGGTGATTGAAAGAGCTATGTGAGGTGCCAAGGTGCCTATTCTGAAGGGGTCTGGGGTGTCATTGTCCTGTGTACAATGTTTCTTGTGTCTTCTATCTTCTTCAGTAAATGTCTCTGTTTTTCATATTACATGGCTGAATATCTTCTGGACAGATCCCATATATTAAAATGTTAAATATTGTTGTTTTATGCTACTAAGTTTAGAGTAATTTGTTACACAGCAATAGCTAACTAATACACTATTATCATTATTATGATTATTAGAGTAAATTTTATAAAGTGAATTAGTATATGGGCTTTAATAGACACTCCTGGAAGGCAGAGTCCCTGTTTCTTAGCGAGATGCTGGCACCATTCTGAATCTCAGTTTCCTCATCTTAAAAGGGATTTATATAGGATGTAATGAAGATGAAATGCAGGTAAAGTCCTCGGCTGAGGCACTGCACATAGACTGGTCAGGTGTAGGGGCACCTGTAATGAGGATGATGATTTCGGAGACAGGGACTGTCTCATCTCTATCTTATCTAGTGTCATCCCTCTCTGAGCGCAGGCTCTGAGCCTGGTGGGCTTTTCAGCAACTAATTGTTAATACAAGATCTGTGTATCTGTGTTCTCTCTGTACGCCCTGCCTGTGCTTGGGGGAGTCCCTGGCCTGGATCCCGTCTGCGTTGGCAGAGTGCGTGCCCCCTGTCTGGGTCTGTGACCCTAAACCTGGTGTGTACACCCACCTGGATGTCAGTTCCATGGGGGCCTCGTGGAGACAGGGTTGAGGGGCTGGGCCTGGGAAGAGCCAGGGGAGGGAAGCAGCTTGCCTCTGTCTCCCTATCCCCCCTCCTCACTCTCCTGCCAAGTCTCCAGACCCTCTGCACAGCCACTTCTCTCCCACACTTGTCAGGAAGGACGAGCGGCAGGCGTTGCCTCGGCAACACTGGGATGCCCAGCAACAAGTCCGCCGTGTGCGTCACGTGCTCGGAGTGGACCAATCCCAGGGCCCGCCTAGAAGCAGGTCAGCCTGGGCCAAAGTCCGCCTCCCTTCCTCCCGTCCAGGCTTGAGGCTCCGAGCTAATTACCGTAATTGCGGTGGGAGAGCTCCGGGTGCGCGGGAGCTGGGGCTGGGGGCTGGGGGCTGGGAGCTGGGGGCTGGGCAGGTCCCGAGGAGCTGAGGGGGGAGGCGAAGCAGAACCCTTTCCCTCCTGCAGCTTCGTCAATGCTTCCATACCCTCCATGGAAGAGCTCGTTAAGCGCCTATTGCGTACATTTACTGTAGAGGAGGAGGCTTGGCGCACTTGCAGTGCGAGTGGGAAACCGTAGCCTCCGGCCTTGGTAAATCTGAATTTGGGGGGCGCGAATCAGATCAGTGGGTTTAACTGTTAACATTTGGGGTCTCAAAGGAATGGCTCAATCACTATGTGCTATACTGACTTACACACACACATGCTATTTCACTTTGTGTCATTTCCTCATGCACAAAAATACGAAAAATACACTCTTGAAGAGTGTATAAAAAGACAGCTCTGAGCAGATGGGGTTTGAATCCAGTCTCTGCTCTTTACCGCTGTGTGACTCTAGATGAGTCCTTTACCCGCTCTGAGCCTCTGATTCCTCAACAATTAAGAAACCAAACAAATAGGGGGATCTCAATATTTATTCGTTGGAGTTGTATTTACTGAGAGAATGTATGTGAAGCATATGGTAGGTATTTAATAAACAGAAGTTCATCGTCATCATCATGGTCCCTACTCTTACTTAGGAGCTGGAGACTTTCAAGCATTAGTTAATGGCTCGGAACACATTTTTTTCCACAGATAAAACGAAGAGATTAAATAGGTATGCTGAATTGGCAGCCACTGGGGTTTGTTCCCTCATTTGATTTTTCCAAAGACCCCAAATTGGGGACTTCCACATGAAATACCCCTACCTGAATTTGAATTTTTGATTCCTGGACTGGCTGATCTCTTAAATCCCTTCCAGTTCTTAGCTTTATTCATTCTTTTAGCAACAAACATTAATTGAGCAACTACTGTGTACCTGGCCTTCTGAGTCAGTCCTCCGCTTCCTTGCAGAGAACAGAGGCTACAAGGACCACCTTTATCACGGACCACAGGAAGCAGCCCTGGAGCTCAGTGGACGACAGGCTGGATCTGGACTTCTTCCAGGTTTCCCAGAACTGCTCCCACCTCCAGGCCTCTGCAACTGCCGTTCCCTTTGCACCTATTATTCCCTCAGCCTGGCAGGCTCTGTTCACAGATTGGCTCTTTCTCACTTTCCTGTCTCAGCACATAGGGCACAGCCTCTGAGTTGCCTCACTGACACAGACACATCTTACTCCCTTCCACCACTGTTGCTGCGGAGAATTCTGTTCCTGTTGCTTCCTTCACTGCTAGGACAGGAAGTCAAAGGAAGGATGGGGAGGGTTGTACCAGGAATTTTGTTAATACATGAAGCACCTCTGAAAGCTGAAAAGAGGAGGGGGAACTGGATTGGGAGTAAAAAGGAGAAAACTGTATATGAACAATGATTAATAAAAAGAAAGAAAAAAAAAGAAAGCTGAAAAGAGAGAACACATTGTTTGGTGCTCACTCAAGGTCCTTCCAGGACTCGGGGTTGGACAGGAAACTAAGTCCACAGAGGCCTGGCTTTCCTCATCAACTGCACAGCCTGAGAGCCACCCTCTGGAGACTGGAGGCTGATCCCGCTCAGCACACAGACATTAACCACACAATGTGGCTACAGGTGTGGGCTCTGGTTTCGAACAACACCTCTCCCTCCTTCCCTGCTGTGTGAGCCTGGGTGAATGTCTCAATCTCTCTGTGCCCTCTTCCACCTCTGGGAAGTGGGGCTAATGACACCAAGTTTGGGACATTAATGTAAGAATCAGACAGGGCAGAGAGAGCCCTTACCTAGTAAGTACTCAGTAAATGGTAGCTGGCATCACTACTTAAACAGAAAAGGGGTCTATGGAAAGGATGTTGTGAGGGCCAGAGAACCATCAGGAAAGCTAGAAAATTGGTTTGGAAACTGGCAGGTGTGCAAGAGGAGTCGTTCAGGGGAACAGCGGGATGGCCTGGGGGAAACAGCCAGCCCTAGCCAGCCACCTTCTCTTGGTGTGACCATAAGCTGGCAATCTGACCTCTGTGTTCTTCCCTTCCCCTCTCGGGGACAAAACCATGTTCTGGCCTCTTGGATGGATGTGAGAGCAGAGCAGATAACCTGAAAAGGGTTCCAGAAGGTTCTGGAAGGCCTGAACCTGGTACATACAGCAATATGCCTCAATATTTACTGTTAGGGCCCACTGTTTGTGGGACATTGTACTTGTTGCTATGGCTGCAAGGGACTATGGAAGAGCCAAGAAAGAGAGTGCCAGAGAGAGGGGTGGGAAAGCCTTATTCTAGTCCTGCTGGGTCCCTGACAGGCTTTGTGAACCGGAGAAAGTTGCTTTCCCTCTCTGGGTCGCATGCAGATGAGAGCGAGGGAGCTCTGTAGTACGAAGACCTCCTTTCAGAGCCCTCCTCTGTCCCCTACTTGCTGAGTGCCCTTGGGGAGCATCTCTACTTCTCTAAGCCTTGGTTCCCACATCTGAAAAATGAGATTCAGTAATTAATTATGCTGCGCAATGGCTGTGAGAAGTGAATTACAGCGTTCAGTCATTTAATGACTATGGATTCCAGGCATTGGGAAAGACAGTGGGATTAAAATGGGCAAGATCCTTGCCCTTGGATGATCCATAAAGCTCTTAGACAAATAAATGAGCATCAGCATTATAATAATTATTATACATAGTTTTCCAGTGTGCAATTATCATATATTTTATTATATGTAAAATGCTCAGTGCTCGGCACAAAATAGATGCTCAGGAAACACTAGCTGGTATTACTGCAATAATCTCAGGATACACACTGTGAGATTCTCTCATCTCTCTCTGGGTCTGAAGTGTTAAAGTGCCTGGGGTAATTTTCGTTGGGGGTGGGGTACTGAGACCTTCATTAGGGATTCCCTGGAGGCCTCAGGTGAGAAGGGTGGCCTATGTGTGGTCCTGTTTGTGTGTTCTGCCTCTTCTGGGTAAATGCCTCCATTAATCTCCCCCTGCCTGGGCTGGAGGGTCAGGTTTCAGGCCCAGGCAGATGTTGTCCAGAGTAGCCCTGTTTCCTTAATCCTCAGGGCTCCAGAAACTGTCCTTAGAAGAGAGAACAACAGGCTTTCTGAGGCCACCATCTGTGCAGTCTTGATTTATAAATGCTCATGAGGGTGGCAGGAACGAGGTCTCTATAGTAACGGCTGAGGAAGGGGCTGTGTGTGTGTGTGTGTGTGTGTGCGTGCGTGTATCAGGCAGGGAACAGGGAGGAAGAATCACCCAAGACCCTATTCCTAAATCTTTTTTTCTACTGTGATGAGCTTTTAATTAATACTCATTGCTGGCTTATTATCCTTGGGGATAATTAGCTACTGTTCCTAACTGGAGCCTTTGTGGGGGACATTCTTTAATGAGACTCAGTCATTTCTGCCCACCTGCACCTGACCTTCTCCTGGGACACAGGCAAATGTTGCAGGTCCTATGGACCCAGAGGGGAGAAAACAGAGCAAAGGGGACCCTCACTGAGATTCGTAGCAAGATAACAAGGGTAAAACCCAAATTAGCAAGGGCGTCGTAGTAAGTGATTAAAAACCACCAGCTATGGCTATTCTGGGAGGCAGAATGGAGCCTCCTAAGGGGCCAGTGTTTGCAAGGGAAAGTCACTACCTCTGTTTAAATGGACCAGTTAGACCCAAAGGTAAGCAAAAGAGGTGAGAGGAGGAAGGACTCTGCAACCAAGTGGTCTTGAGTCTAAATGTGTCGAGTCCAGAATCCCTCTTGACCTTTGCACATCATGTTCCTTCTATTAGTAAGACAATTCCTGCAACTTCACCTAACTCACTCCTTCTCAGCCTTAGATCTCAGTTTATACAGTGGTACCTCCTCCAGGAAGCCCTCTTTGATTTGTCCCCCATCTTCTTCTACCTGGACTGTAGCAGGTGACCCCCTTGGGTTCTCACAGTACCCTAAGTCTCTTCAATCACAGCATTGTTCACTCTGAGCTATAATAGCTTGGGAGTATCTGCCTCTTCAACTAGATTTTTTTTTGTTGAGGATTATGTAGGATTGTGTTCTCCTATATACACTGCTAAGTGAAAACAACATGTTTTTCAAGGTGTGTATAGAATGCTACTTTATACATTAAAAGGGGAAGAAGACATTGCACACTGCTTAGGTGGCTAAAAAAAAAAAAGAAGCTGACAATACCAAGTGCTAACAAAGATTCCAAGCAAAAGAAACATTCATCCACTGCTCACGGGAATGCAAAATAGTGCAGCCACTTTGGAAAAAAACTTGGGTAGTTTCTTAAAAGTCAAATATACCTGCCTGACCAGAGGGGCTCAGTTGGTTGGGTATCATCCTGCAAAGCAAAAGATTGTCAGTTTGATGCCTGGGTTGTGAGTTTGGGTCCCTGGTTGGGGCATGTATGAGAGGTAACTGATCAATATTTCTCTTTCACATAGACGTTTCTCTCCTTCTCTTTCTCATTCCCTTTCCCTCTCTCTAAAAATAAATAAAATCTTTTAAAAAACGTATCCTTACCTTATGGCCCAGATATCCCACTCCTATGTATCTCTGGTGAGAAATCAAAACATACTATCCACACAAACACCTGTATGTGAATATTTCTAGCAGCTTTATTCATAATCCCCCAAACCCAGAGACATCCTGAGCCCAGTGTCCCTGCACTGGTGAATGACTAAACACACTGTCCTCCACCCACATAACGGGATGCCACATAGTAATAAGAAGAAGCTAATTCCTGATACATACAACAACATGGATGAATCTCCAATGCATTGTGAAGAGTGAAAGAAGCCAGAAACTGTAAGCTACATATCATGAGATTCTATTTAAATGATGTTCTGGAAAAAGCAAAACTATAATGATGGCAATCAGATCAGCAGTTACCAGTAATTAGGAATGGGGTGGAGTTAGCCAGGGGGCACAAGGGAACCTTTTAGGGTGAAGGAAACTGTTCTGTATCTTGACTACAGTGTTGGATACATAACTGCATTTGTCAAAATTTATAGAACTGTACACCTAAAAATATGAATGTTACTGTTTATTAATTATGCTTCCATATACCTGGCTTTACAAGTGAATTCTGCCCTGGCTGGTATGGCTCAGTGGATTGAGTGCTGGCCTGTGAACTGAAAGGTCACCAGTTCAATTCCAAGTCAGGGCACATGGCTGGGGCCGGTCCCCAGCTGGGAGTGCGAGAGGCAACAGATCGATGTGTCTCTCACACATTGATGTTTCTCTCCTCTCTTTACCCCTCCCTTCCTCTCTCTCTAAAAATAACAAATAAAATCATTTTAAAAACCTTAATTCTTAAAGTAAAAAAAGCCTTTGTGTGGGGAGGGTGACGTATAAAATTATATATGTATAAGGACCTCTGGAAGGGGCAGGGAAAGAAATGGATAGTTGATAGAGTTTAGATATTGGAGTTGCAGACAGGGTTCTCATCCCAGCTACAGCCCCTGATCACTGCGGACTATGGGGGAGCAGGCTTGCCTCTGCCACATCTGTAAAACAGGGCATGTCACACCTGCTCTGCAGCACAGAAGGACTGACAGATGGAAGAATCTCTGAATCCTAGGCATGAAGACTCTCTGCTCTCCAGGAGGTACAAAGGAGACCACGAGTAAAGGCAATATTAAGGGTGGAAGAGTGGTGATGGGCACGAGTTTTGGAGCCAAGAGAAAGAGCTGTGTTTCAATTCCAGCTCTGCCTCTTGATAGCTAGATTTATCTTGTTACTACAAGCCCACCTCTCTGCAAAAGAGATGGGAAACACAGGACGATGAAGTGCATTGCACGATCCTGAACTGAATCCCAATTTATGAAAAAATGTCATAAAGGACAGTATAGAGGCAACTGATGAAACTGGAATGTAGACCAGGGATTAGAGACTAGTGTTGTCACAATTTTAACTTCATGGTTGTGATTATCTCATTGCAGTTACATAGGAAACTGTCCTTGACCTTAGGGAATGTATGCTGAAGTGTTTAAGAATGAAGGGTCAGTTGTGTCTGCCACTTATATGGTTGAAATAGAGGCAAAGATATATGTAGAGAAAAAGGCAAAGATGAAGTGAATGTTGGCAAAATGTTAACAATGGGTGGGTGAATCTAAGTAAAGAATATATGGAAGTTCATTGCACTTTCTTGCAACTTTCCTGTGAGTTTGAATTTTTTTTCAAAATGAAAAGGCTAAAAGGAAAAGATGAAGAAATGAACAAACAAAGCAACCATTTCCCGGCTATATTCCCATTTCTTCTTCTTCCTTTGGTAGCAAGTTCTCTGCTCCTTGGGAACTGTGAAGCCGGAATGAGCCTCTGTGTGGGAGGCAGAATACAGAAGTTAGTGTATTTCAGATGAATCATACACTTGACAGTGAATTTTTTGGGCACCTACTATGTGTCAGAATTCCAAAAAGCTTCAGCACCCTCTCCCCATGTTTTTTTTTAAGATTTTATTTATTTATTTTTAGAGAGGGAAGGGAGGGAGAGAGAGAGAGAGAGAGAGAGAGAGAGAGAGAGAGAGAGAGAGGGAGAGAAACATCAATGTTCGGTTTCTGGGGGTCATGGCATGAAACCCAGGCATGTACCCTGACTGGGAATCGAACCTGCGACACTTGGTTCGCAGCCCGCACTCAATCCACTGAGCTACGCCAGCCAGGGCTCCCCATGGGTTTGATTGAACTTTTCCCCAGAGAATTGATGGAGTTAAACTTTGGTTTGGGTATCTTTGTTGACAACCTCATCTGACATTCCTGGATCCATGGGTAATCTGCAGGCAGCTCACTTGTGAGTTCAAATTCCACAAAAGAAGCAGCCCTCTTAGGGGACTTTCATACTGGGGAGAGCACAAACTAGGGCACAAATCCCTCTATTGTCATGCATACTATTTTTGAAAAGAGTTACTTTTTTCCTGTCCTCACCCTCCCTAAAGGAAGGTTAGTTGCCGAATTCATAAATGTGCTTCCCCCAGTGCTTAATACAATAAAGTTGTTTTGAGTAAATGAATAGAATGTCTCAGAAAATAACAATAATTACATTGTTGGAAAATTTGCCGGGCCAGACATGTTTTCTAACGCCATGCCAAGCTTCACTGGAACCTGAGACAAAAGGAAAAACTCGGGAATGCAGATCCTGTCTTTATTTAAAATGTTGATATTTTGTTTATTGTGGACTTCGTGCATTAGTTTTTATTTTGAAAACATTCCATTGAAAAATTATTTATTTTTATTTTTGAATTGTGGGGTTTTTTTAAGTTTTTAATTATTTTTAGAGAGGGGAAGGGAGGGAGAAAGAAAGGGAGAGAAACATCGATGTGTGTGAGAGATACATCAGTTGGTTGCCTCTCACATGCCCCAACTGGGGACCTGGCCTGCAATCCAGGCATGTGCCCTGACTGGGAATCAAACCAGTGGCCTTCCAGTTTGCAGGCCAGTGCTCAATCTACTGAGCCACAATAGCAAGGGCATGCATTAAAACATTATTTATTTTGATTACTGAGGGTTTCTTTTTGTGTGTGTCCCCTTAAATTTTGTTCCTGAGGAAGTGCCTCCCTCTCCTTAGTCCTGGCCCTGATTATTTATTTCCAACATGCAATCTACACCATAGCATTATTTTTTCATCACAACACTTTGAGAAGATACTACCATTATCACCATTTTACAATTGAGGAAGCTGAAGCACAGATAGGTTCAATTGTGCCCGGAGTCCCACAGCAAGGAGGAGAAAAATCTCAACTTGAGCCCAAGTTTGGGTGTTGTTTTTTTTTTTTGTCACAGAGCCTTCTCAGTAAAGCAAAACAATAAACTAAGTTATGGGGTGGGTGTTGGGTCAAGAAATCAGAAGGTCTGGTCCCACCTCTGCTCCAGGCTCTTCTGAACCCTACATTCACACAGACCTCAGTTTCCCACCTGGAACTGGACTTAAATATTCTGACCCTCACCTGTTTTACCCCCAACACAATTTACCAGCTTTCTCTCTCCTGATACAGCAATAGCACAAGCTGGACGTGGGGAGAAACAGGTACTGACAGCCAGAGCTCCTAAGCTTATGCGGAGCTCAGTGATCCAGGAGGGGGTTGGGCCAAGTGGGGAGATCCTGGGGACTACAATGAGTGTCCCCTCCCCGTTCAGAAAATCCCCAACCCAGTTTTTGGGCAGATGCCAGTCTTTTATTCTGAAGCCGAGGCCACAACCTATGAGGTAATCTTTGGAACTGCATTCGAGGCGGAGTCCCATTGGCCGGTTGGTGAAGCCCCTCCCCGGGTTCCCGGTGTCCCGCCTTCCCCAAAGCCCATAAAACGGCAGTCCCCGCCTCGGCAGTCACTGGACACCTGCATCTGCCTACAAGACTGGAAGGAGGTGAGACAACAAGGGAGGGACTTAAGCCGCGTGGAAGAAGGGTGGTCTGGGGGACCTGGTATCCCAGGTATGGGGCTGGCTTGCAGGTCAGCGCATGGACATCGTCCCAGAAAGCGACAAAGACGGCGAAGTTTGACAGTCTGGAGAACAGAGACCAGCCGGGCTGACTATCTGGTAGGTAAGGTCTGGGGACCTGGCACCAGGTGAGGTATGAGTCCTAGTCGCGACCTCTCCGATTCTTCCCCTCTTGCCATTATGAAGAGCTCCAGGAAGAGGACCAAAGAGAAAAGAAATTTTGAGGAGGGGGTTCCCAAGAGTCAGAGGAACAGAGGACGGAGGGGAGTGGGTTGAGCCGAGGAAGAGAGGAAAGTTTTTCTTCAGCACAGGCTAAAGACAGCTGTCCAATGACCACGGAAAGAAACTGCTGTTTATTTCAGCACCGAGTCTCCGGACAGCGCCTCTCGGGGTCCAGGAAGGGAAACACGACCTGCTTCAGCACAAGATTCTGGACAGCTCCGGGCGGGGTCTTCGGCTGACTTCGTTTCAGCACTAGGATACAGGACAGCTCCCCAGGTGAAGGAGAACCCCACCACCTTGCTGGGGAAACAGTGTGGTCTGCGGTGTCTGATGTTTCTGGAGACTTGTCCCTCATTTAACGGATTTTTCAGCGCATTATTTTACAGATGAGATAAAACCGCACACAGAAACCTGTAATTCCCAACAGTGAAATGACCAATCTTTAGGATTGTGGGGGAACAGGTTCCTGCCAAGATGACATTATTGTGGTCTTTCTAGACTTCTGTGGGAAACATTGTGTCAAGTGCTTTACATACATCATATCTTGCCATCTTCAACCTTAGGACATGGGGGTTATGACATCCAGGTGACCATTGAGGAAACTGAGACCCAGAGAGAGGCAGATATATAACTAGCCCGGGAGGTCTCGGGCCAAGGGGGAACCTGCAAGTCAACCCCACATCCTTCCAATTACAAATTCCATGTTTCATGAGTGGGAGTTGGGTTCTTGGAGATCAGACCCTTTCACTCCCCAGGAGGACCAGGAATGGAAGACAGGAGGCAATAGAGAAGCAAGATGTCCACGTGTTACAACTTGGCTCAGGTGAGAAGAAAGAGCTGGGTTGGGGGATCTTAGACACAGGGCGAAGTGTGGCAAAGAAGACTGGAGCGGTTGTGGTCTAGTGCTGTGTGGAAGACTAGTGATTTTGTTGTTCTGGTGTACTATGACAACAAGTCACAGCTTCCTCATAGCGTGGACTCCCATCAACCTCCGCCCAAGATGAACACGCAAGTGTAGGGGGCAGAGAGCCAGGAAGGAGTCACTTCCACTCAGGGGGTGAGCTACCTAAGTTCATGGGACAAGAACAGGGGAGGCAATAAAACACGGGCAGGCTCCCCTTGAACACATAGCAATGTGCCATGCATGGTGTTAGCCATGTCACTCATATGCCACCCACAGGCCTGAAAACACAAAATATCTGACTCTGAACCCAGGGCCTTGACCACCTCCCTACACTTTCCTGGGGAATCAATGAGGGAATGGTGCCTGAAGCCCTCCCAAGATCAGGATTCTACTAAGACGTTTCAATAAAAATTCTAGGAATAATTTATTTTCTCCCCCACCCTACCATCAGTTCCATGAACCAACTACAGAACAGTGTAAATTTGTGGCTGGTAGGTAAGTTGTAGTATCATCAAGGCTCACTCCCAGTTCTCTGCGACATCCTAATCAAATTATAGACACTACATCAAAGTAAGTCCAGCCTCAGAGCCTTTGCCTTTGATGCTTCCTCATCTTGGAATGCTCTGCTTCCCAGAGTGCCCCATGGCTCCCTCTGACTTCTTACCCAAGCTTCATTTCATCAATAGAAACTTTCCTTGTGGCCTCACCATCCTCCTTGCCAAGTCTGTATACTCGCATAGATCTGGATGTCTTCTCTCCAGCACTTACTCCAATTATTGTTAACTTGATAAAAACTGTCTCTTGTCCTCATTATATATACTGTGAGCTACGTGAGGGCAGGGAATGTATTTGTGTTTTTTCACTTCTGTGTCCCCAGCACCCAAACCATGGCTTGCCACACAGCAGATACTGAATAAATGTTGGTTGAGTCAATAAAGGCATCAGGGAATAAACCAATGCATTAATCAATAAATGAATTGATGGCCCTGGCTGCTGTGGCTCAGTGGATTGAGTGCCATCCTGTGAATGGAAAGGTTACCAGTTCAATTCCCAGTCAGGACACATGCCTGGGCTGTGAGCCAGGTCCCCAGTTGGGGGTATGCAAGAGGCAACTGATAGATGTCTCTCACACACTGATGTTTCTCTCCCTCTTTTTCTCTCTCCCTTCTCCCTCTCTAAAAATAAACAAATAAAATATTTTTTTTTAAAATAAGTGAATTGATTATCTCAGCACACACATGAATATCCTGCTTCTCCTTGGTCTTCCCCAGAGAGATACCATAGGGTGCTGCAGGTGTTTATTGGGGAGTGTGATTAAATTTGTGGACACTCAAGGGCCAGCCAGCCAACTAATAGCCCCAGGAGAGAGCCAGGATCATTTAATTAGCAATTACCAGGCATTGATTCCTCATTAGCTCTGGCAACCCCCGTCTCCCTTCTCAGCCCCAGACAAATGAAATCTTTCTCTCTCTGGGAGTACTGCCTCAGTGAGTTCATTAACAAGCAGAGAAAATACAATTATAAGACACCTACATGCCAGAGGCACTTTGAGAATGGGTGGGGAAAGGGGTTCAATGTCTGGGTTAAGGCTAATTTTGAGAGATTTTTGTTATATATAGAATCACCCTTTGGGAATGGGAAAGTGTTCAGACTCAAGAAGAAGAAGAAGAAAGAAAAAGAAAGAAAGAAAGACACCCAGAGGCTGCCCTTCAGGGATGCCCATGAAAGAAGAGATTCTGCCCTGGCATTTCTATGAACGTCCCCACTTCGTGCCTCACAGTCACTCCAAATTAACCATTTTGAATTGAACACCTAGTCCACCTGACCCCCACCTCACCCTCCCTCCATGTTCTCATCAGTGTGGCAGCCTCTCCACATCCCAGAGTCCCTCCCCTCCTCATCCATTTCCCCAACCCCGCATTTGCCAAGGGGAGTCATTCTGGACAAATCCATTCTCTTCTCCAGCCCTCTGCCTCCATCACTACCTGGTTGTCTCATGGTCTCTTTCCTGCCCAAAACACACACACAGAGTCAATTTGTTCTCCACATACAGTGAGGGGTCTTTCTAGAACACAAATCTGATCAAGTCCCACCATTGCCTTTAACTCTTCCAAGACTCCCATTGCCTGAAGGATGAAATTCAAATTTCAAAATGCAGCCTGGCCTGTCCCAGGTGAGAGTATTGCCTATCATTTTCCCACCAGCTACACTCAACACCTAGCCCACCCAGGACCATCTTGGATTTCTTTAGGAAGCTCACAGAGCATGCAGATTCCTAGGACCCTTCTAGTTTCAATAAGCCAGAGGTGGGGTAGGTCCCAGCATCTGCATTTTGAACAGCTTCCCCACCGATTCTTTAAAAAACAAAAACACTTTTTTTATTGATGAGAGAGAGAAATACCAATTTGTTGTTCCACTTATTTATGCATTCATTGGTTTCTTCTTGTATGTGCCTTGACCAGAGACTGAACCCACCGCAACCTTGGTGAATAGGGATGATGCTCTTACTAACTGAGCTACCTGGCCAGGGCCCCACTGATTCTAATTTAGGGGAATCCTTCCTTTGATTAAAAAATAAGATCACCAAGAAAACCACCAACATTTATTTCTCCCAAATACTTCTAGGAGGGGGAACCTCATTTAATTTCACCAGTTTCATCATTACCCCCCACCATGCCCAGATCAGTGTTTGCACCCAGTAAGTAGTCAGTTGAGATAAATGCTCAACTGAGTACTGAGACCCTTTGTCAGACACAGAAACACAAAGGCCACATGGAGCTGAGAACATCTGATCTGAAGGGACAACCCATTGAGATTTCTTATTACAGCTGGTCAGTGTCCAATTATCTTCATTTGGGATTCCATGAAAGTGGAGCCTGAGACAAGGACAGTGATTCCGGGAACGAAGGAATCAGAGAGTGAGGCAAAGAAGCAGGGAGTGCCAGCATGTGGGGATATAGTCCAATTACTCTGACACTCAAAATAGCAGTGGCTTAAACAAAGGGAAGTTTATTTTCTTCCCTTTGACTCATCAATTCCATGCCTAGACTTACACATGAGAAATGAATATCTACTTCCACAGAATGAAGGAAAGAAAGAAGAGACAGAGGGAGGCCAATCAGTTTCTCTTGAGCAACTGATGAAATCCACACCTGGACCACCTCCCTTGTCAGCCCTCATGCTCAAGGGTCACAGGGCACTTGCTTTGCCCTGGTTTCTAGCACCCCAGGGCTAGACACCAGGCAACTAGGGACAGCCCTATTGTCCTGGAGTTTGGAAAATTATTTAAATTAGCAACGCCAGGAAGCCCAGGAAACCTAGCTAACTCAACAGGCTTTCCCTGCGTGAGCTGCCCCATACAGCTCCAATTTACTGCTCCCCCCGCCCCCGCCCCATCCCTGGGGTAAGCCTTTTATTCTCTTCTTTGGAGCCCCAAGGAACAAAGTGTTCTGCCTTTCTTGTATCTGAGTGTCACTGTGTTGTGTTTCTCCATAAAAACTTTAAATCGAATAAAATAAATAAACAGAGCATAATATTTCCATTTTAACTATCTTAAAGTGATAGTTCAGAGGGATGTAGTACTTTACAAAGTTTTGCAACCATCACCACCACATAGTTAATTCTAGAACATTCCATCACCCCAAAAGAACAGTTTCTATTAAGCATTCACTCCCCATCCCCCTCTTCCTACAGCCCCTGGCAACCATTAATGTGTTTTCTGTCTCTGTGGATTTGCCTCTTCTGGGCATTTCATTTCAATGGACTCAGACTATGTGGCCTTTTGTGTCTGGCTTTTTTCACCAAGCAGCATGTTTTCAGGGGTCATCCATATTATAGTGTGTATCTGTGCTTCATTCCTTTTATATGGCTGAAAATAATATTACATTGGATGGATATACTAGGCTTTTTTTTAATCCAGATACTGTTTTAACAGCTTTAGATACATTAGCTCCTATGAGGTGGGTGCCATTATTATAATCCATTTTATAGCAGAGGAAACTGAGGCTCAGAGAAGTGAAGCAAGTTGCTTGAGGTTGCACAGCTAGAGGGTGCAGAGCCAGGACCTGAATGTTCGAAGTGTGCATCCAGCGTCTGCATTTTGAACCACTATCTTACACTCTTCTCATAGTCTGGTACACACAGACACTGCGGCAATTGTGACGTGTCCCTCTGTCATTTCCACAGGGGAGGAGGCCAAGATGTAGACAGGAATGGAGACTCATGGTCACACAGCGAGTCATCTTCAGCCAAGGCTAAAGAGGGGTGTGAGGGCAGAACTCAGATGCTGCTGCATCGTCTAGGGAGGGTGGGGGGTCTGCCAGAGAGGGCGCTGATTATATCCTCTATCTTAATAGGTCCTTCAAAAGAGAGTGGCTTGGGTTTCCATGACAACAGGCAGGCAGCATCACAAGGAAATAGCTGAGTTTCCTCCCTCAACCCACATCTGGCTCAGGAATCTGTTCTCTTCCATGCCTGTCTTCCTGGATCCAGAAAGAGCACCTGCACGAGTGGTCAGAGCCCATACCTGCTGGTACACTCAGACACCCCTCTCCCTGGCCCTGCCCCAGCTGAGTGACTGAGGGGTGGACAGAAACAACACACTGGGCACACGTGCAAAGTGAGGCAGAAGGGACTGGGCACAGAGAAGGGTTCCAGGGGCCTCCACATCATCCCAAGTTTTCCCAGTAACATCACCGGTCAGCCAAGGGTCTGAAGAAAGCTTTGAGATGGAAATTGTTGACAGGTCAAGACTTTTTAACTGGCAGTGACCAGTCAGGTTACAGAATGTGCTCCTCAGGGCAGAGAAGGGAGATTTGACAGAAAGCAGGGGAGACAATTATTGGGGAAAACTTCACCCTTGTTTTATCCCACCTGGCCCGGACTCAGCGATAAACCAGTGGTCAAGAGAAGAAAAGCACGAAAAGCGAGTATCTCTGACTGCCACGGAGCAGCTGCAAAGGGCACTATGGGAACAATAGAAAGCACTGGAGTCTGGATGGTGGACCACATGATGGGGCTTATCAGTGTTACAGCTCCCGATTTGGATCACTGACCTGCGGGTCTGTGAAAGAGCATCCTCCTTCTTAGGAAACGCCCACTGAAGTACTTAAGAGTAAAGGTTGTCAAGACTCCAAATTACCTCCTCGAATTATTCAGAAAACATTATCTATACATTGTGTGTATATGTGTGCATTACATCTTATTTTGACTTTTACATGTCAAATGAATTTATAATATATTGTATACATTGTTTATTATTTTACATATTTTTACATATATGTAACATTTGTAATACATTATCTTCTGTTATAAATATTATATACTATTATATAATATAAACATCATGTATCCTATATACTAGTGTATTACATTTATATACACATGTGATATATAATAAATATACATTATATAGCTTGGGAGTGACTGCTCATGGGGCTAGGGTTTCCTTTTGGGGTGATAAAAATACAGGGGTGTGCAAAAGTAGGTTCACAGTTTTTCGTATGGAAAATAACACAGTAATTAATAGATAACAATCTATTGTTAATAGTAAATAGCAGTTAATAGTAAACTGCTCTGCTATTTACTGCTTTGCTTTGCATACTCACAACTGTAAACCAGCTTCTGCCCACCCTCGCATCTTGGAACTCAATAGAGGTGACAGTTGTTCGACACTGTGAATGTACCAAATGCATTGAGCTGTTTATGTGAATATGGCTAACTTCACTTCAATGTTTTTTACAGATTTTATTTTATTTATTTTTAGAGAGGGGGAAAGGAGGGAGAAAGAGAGAGAAATGTCAAGTGTGGTTGCATTTCCCACGCCCCCTACTGGCGACCTGGCCCACAACCCAGGCCTGTACCCTGCTCAGGAATCGAATCCATGACCCTTTAGTTTGCAGGCCCGTGCTCAATCCACTGAGCTACACCAGCCAGGGCCAATTTTTAAAATTTCAGACTCAAGGAAAAGTTTTTCTCTTGCTTGTTGTCACAGGGAACCACAGACTCCTGTTACTGAATGAGATTTCTGTTAGAGATGAGTGAAGGTCACCCTTTAAGGCCCTTGATGAGAAAGAAAAACCATATATTGAACACCACTGATGTCAGTCATCACTGCTTGAGAAGCAGTGACTAAAATGCCCTCACATAGCTCTTCTCTCTCACTCCCCAGACTTCAGGTGTGCACAGGTATCTTCACAAGCCAAACTTCTCCTATAAAAAAAGGACACTTCACCATAGTGAGCTAAGAAAGTAGTGTGGACAATGTTTACTACTCAGCAATGTCTTATCTTGAAGGAAAAATCAAGAAGACTTTGTTGAAATGTCCTTTGATAGATGTGTTTACCTCTGACTGTCTCATTCAGTATATTATAAAAAAGAGCCAATTGCATAATTGATTTTGGGACTTTTAAAGAGAAGGAAGTGTCTCCTCATTGTTGGCAAAGAATCCCCCTGAAATGCTCTCTTGTAGGCATGGAGTGAGTGACTCAGTGAGGTACTGAATGCGCCATGCCTCCCCTGTGGTCTGTCCCCTGGGTTTTTGCTCTATGTGATTTTACAACATATCTCCAAACTTATTGACATTTCTCCAACATCTAATTCCCTCTCCTTGGAAGGATGGCGCCTGATTCTCTCCCCTTGAAGCAGGTCAGACTTAGTGAAAGTCTCCCAGAAAGTCTCTCAGAAGCTTCTCCCAGAAAATACCATGGGGTGGAAATGACCCTGAGTGACTGTCAGGGCTGCACGGCACCTCCTAAAGACTCTGTCTGCAAACACAGTCACGTTGCAGTTTAGGGCTTCAACATGTAAATTCTGGGAGGACACAATTCAGTCCACCACAGTCAGTAAGCCTGGGGTAATTAGCTAAGCCAAAACAGATAACTAGAATAATATAGAACACTGCTTCTTTTAGTAACTACCTGAAAAATTCTTTGTCTATCAATGAAACATCTCCCAACTCCCTCCTTCCCTCCCCAGGCAGGTACAATCTATTCGTCCTCTGGGGTCCTACACCCCTGACCACAGAGCTTGATCTAGGCTACCGTCCTTAATTAGATTCTGGGTTCTTGAGAACAGTGTCTGCCTGCTCACCTACACATCCCCAGCTTGTAGCACATGACCCAAAACAAAGTAGGTGCTTACAGTATCAATAAAAATGGCTAAACAAGTGAAACAAAGACATATGCCAATACCTCAGGCTGAGCTAACCAGCACAGATCTATGCAGTCTCTCAAGACCACATTGAGACTGTTTCTTAGAAACTAAACCATGGCATATTTTCCCAATGAACAGGGAGTTCCCCAGAGAGGAAACACACATAGTAAACAAACTCTTGGGGAACTGTGTGATTTGGTTAGTAATTATAGACAGGCAAACTGAAGCCACAAGCTGCACTTAACACAGTCCCAGTTACTATTGTTGCATCACAAACTACTCCAAAATATACAGACTTAAAACAATCATTTTCTTAAATGTCATGGTTTCTGTAAGTCAGGAATTTGGGCAGTGTTCAGTTTGAAGGTGGGGCAGGGAGCTTCTTTTGTTACCTGTGTGTGGTGTCAGCTGGTGGATGACTGGTCTGGAAGGTCCAAAACGGTTCCATTCACACAGGGGACATCCCAGAGGGGATGGCTGGAAGGCTGGGTTCAGCTGGGACAGCAGACAAGAGGGTCTACACGTGGTCTGTCCAGCATGATGGCCTTAACTTCTTTTATGGTGGCTGGTTCCCCAAAGTGGGCATCTGAAGAGAACAGTGGATTACACAGAATTGATATTGAGTATTTCTGATTAG
This sequence comes from Phyllostomus hastatus, assembly GCF_019186645.2. NCBI lineage: Eukaryota > Metazoa > Chordata > Mammalia > Chiroptera > Phyllostomidae > Phyllostomus > Phyllostomus hastatus. Next base: position 2,033,957 of record NW_025333640.1, on the reverse strand, counting down.
TACCAAAATTGAAAAAAAAAATCCTATAACCCAATTGAATAAAAAAATTCCTTTGGGACCCTTAAAGACAGAGAGAGAGAACAGGGGAATCTGGCGACCTTTTATATCCTAAACTCAGAAATCCCAGCACCACTGGTCCAAGTGTTATGGGAGAAACTCAGTTCTTCTTGCAGACAGTAAAGCATTAGAGATCAGAGCATCTATTAGCATGTAAGCAGGGTTTATTAGTGATAAGTTCTTGTGGAAAAGAATGGGCCTTGCCGAGGTGGGGGTGAAAGGCCAGAGCTTGGGTGGCAAAAAACAAGCTGGCAAGAGCACTAGGTCCTTTGTCCTGAGGACTTATACAGTTGGTGGGATGGGGGTGAAGGAGTTACATTTTAATTGATGGTAAAGGTGGTGTCAGCTTTCCTGGGGTGGGGGTGGGGGGACATGGCTACCAAAACAAAGGTATGTGTGGGTGTATATTAGCCTGAATCCTTATCTTGCTCCAGATCACATCTGTTCATCTTGTCATAAAGACGGGACAGGAGGCAGTTAACTAAAGTTGGGGCAGTTACCCAAAATCATGTATGGGCTCTTTCTCTAAGTACTAGCTAGAGACTCCCTTGTAAAACAGTGACCAGAAGTAGGCAATTCACCAAAGTTGTTTTATGGTTTTTTTCTTTGGGCACTGTGAACTCCCTCCTCTTCCACCTTCTAGACCTTGGGATGAATAAATAGTTTCAAAGGCTATCTTTCCCAGGTAGTGGAAACGATACACAGAATTTCAAAGTGTTAGCATGGTGTTTCCTATGATGTTGGAACACCTGGCGATGTTATTGGACCAGGCTCAGGACTGCTGAGTTAGTGGGTGAGACACGTCTCCCTCTTCCTTGCTGCCTAGGTTTACTATTTAATCTACTTAACAAAAGCAGCCACAAGTCCACCCACATTCAAGGATGGGGGACACAGTCCTCACCTCTCAAGGTAGGAGTGTTAGGGACCAATCAAACTGAGGATTTGGAGCCTTCATTTGCATAGAAATGGACCAATCAGGGTCATGAGCCTAGACTCCTCTGTATAAGCCAGTTTCCCCCGCGCCTCAACGAGTGCCCTGTTTCCCTACAAGCAGGGGCTGTAACACCAGAACTGAAGCAGCAAGATACCCTCACTGGAGCTATTTGGACTGAGCTGTCTCACACCTAAGCTGTCCCACAGCCCAGCCTTTCCACACCCAAGCTATATCACAATTGAGCTGTTATCACTAGTCTCTCGGCTTTACCCCACCCCAAGGATTTCTGGTGGCACTAACTTGGTGGCAACCGTCTTCAGTTGATATTATTAATGGATGAGTGAACGGAAGAATAAATGAATGAGAGTGAGTGCAAGACACTGACCCTTAGGACCAACTGTACTTCCTGCTTCCCTAACATCCTGGCCCTGTCGACTTTCCTTCCTCTCCCGAGCGCCCCCTGTCAGAAGCCTGAGTCAGATCGTTTGGCCAGCTTAGCCAGACTTCACTCTATAATTGGCGCCAAATTGCTCCCAATACCTTTTGGGGAATGTAGTCTTTGGCTCCCGCTTCCGTTTCCGGTTGGCATAAGCATTGAGGCAGCCACGTAACTTTCTTCGGGCCCATAAGTTATTGCGATGGCATTGCATCTCGGGAATTGTAGTCCTCTGTTCAGTTTCCGAGGCAATTGGCAGCAAGTGGAACGACAATTCCCACCATGCACTGTGCTACCAGTTCGCTGAGGCTGGCCCGCAGACTTCTGGGAGATATAGTCCTCAAACCTCACAGGTCCTTCCATATCCTACAGAGCAGGCCGGCTCAAGGGACTACATTTTTTCTACGCGCTCCCATTAGCGAACGCCATCAGGCAGCGGCAACCATTTTGTTTCGTCCAAGAAGCCCTTAAGATGGCGGCGGGGGAGACGGTGAAGGTTGCACCCTGTCCCTCCGGGCTGTAGCCCGCCGTCTCCCGGTGTCCCGGCGGTCGGCCAATGGCCTGGCGGAGGTCCAAACCATGGACCTGCGCACCGCTGTGTACAATGCCGCCCGCGACGGCAAGCTTCAGCTGCTTCAAAAGCTGCTCAGCGGCCGGACCCAGGAGGAGCTGGATGAGCTGACAGGCGAGGTGGCCGGCGAGGGGACGCCACTGCTCATTGCCGCCCGCTACGGCCATCTGGACGTGGTTGAGTACCTAGTGGACCGGTGCGGCGCGAGCGTGGAGGCGGGCGGCTCGGTGCACTTCGATGGCGAGACCATCGAGGGCGCGCCTCCTCTCTGGGCCGCCTCAGCCGCCGGCCATCTGGACGTGGTGCAGAGCCTGCTGCGCCGCGGGGCCTCGGTGAACCGCACCACGCGCACCAACTCCACGCCCTTGCGTGCCGCTTGCTTCGATGGACACCTAGAAGTAGTGCGCTACCTGGTGGGTGAGCACCAAGCCGACCTGGAGGTGGCCAACCGGCATGGACACACATGCCTCATGATCTCCTGTTACAAGGGCCACCGTGAGATCGCCCGCTACCTGCTGGAGCAGGGCGCCCAGGTGAACCGGCGCAGCGCCAAGGGTAACACGGCCCTGCATGACTGCGCCGAGTCCGGCAGCCTGGAGATCCTGCAGCTGCTGCTTGGGTGCAATGCCCGCATGGAACGCGATGGCTATGGCATGACCCCGTTGCTGGCGGCCAGCGTGACTGGCCACACCAACATCGTGGAATACCTTATCCAGGAGCAGCCTGCTGGGAAGGAAGTGCAGCCAGGGCTTGCCCAAAAAGGCCCCTCCACCAGTCCGGGATGTGTGATGCCCCAGGGGGCCAGCTGTTGCAATTCCTCCCCAGAGGAACCACCTAGTAGTGAATCTTATGAGAGCTGCTGCCCCACCAGCCGGGAAGCTGCTGTGGAAGCCTTGGAATTGCTGGGAGCCACGTATGTGGATAAGAAGCGTGATCTGCTTGGGGCCTTGAAACACTGGAGACGAGCTATGGAGTTACGTCACCAGGGGGGCGCATATCTGCCCAAACCAGAGCCCCCGCAGCTGGTCTTGGCCTATGACTATTCCAGGGAGGTAAACACTGCTGAGGAGTTAGAGGCACTTATAACCGACCCGGATGAGATGCGCATGCAGGCCCTGTTGATCCGAGAGCGCATCCTTGGTCCCTCTCACCCAGACACTTCCTATTATATCCGTTACAGGGGCGCAGTATACGCTGATTCGGGCGATTTCGAGCGCTGTATCCGCTTGTGGAAATATGCCCTAGACATGCAACAGAACAACCTGGAGCCTCTGAGCCCCATGACCGCCAGCAGCTTCCTCTCCTTTGCTGAACTCTTCTCTTATGTGCTTCAGGACCGCACAGCCAAGGGCAGCCAGGGCACACAAATCGGCTTTGCAGACCTCATGGGGGTGCTCTGTAAAGGGGTCCGAGAAGTGGAACGAGCCCTGCAACTGCCCAAGGAGCCCGGAGACTCAGTCCAGTTCACCAAGACCCTGGCCATCATCCTCCACCTGCTCTATCTGTTGGAGAAAGTGGAATGCACACCAGACCAGGAACATCTGAAGCACCAGACCATCTACCGGCTGCTGAAGTGTGCCCCCCGGGGCAAGAATGGCTTCACCCCTTTGCACATGGCCGTGGACAAGGATACCACGAATGTAGGCCGATACCCGGTGGGCAGATTCCCCTCCCTCCAGGTGGTCAAGGTACTGCTCGACTGCGGGGCTGACCCAGACAGTCGGGACTTCGACAACAACACCCCGCTGCACATAGCAGCCCACAACAATTGCCCGGGTATCATGAACGCCCTGATAGAAGCAGGGGCCCACATGGATGCCACCAATGCCTTCAAGAAAACGGCCTACGAGCTGCTGGATGAGAAGCTGCTGGCTAAGAGCACAATTCAGCCCTTCAACTACGTAACCCTGCAGTGCCTTGCAGCCCGTGCCCTAGACAAGAATAAAATCCCCTACAAGGGCTTCATCCCCGAGGAGCTGGAGGCATTCATTGAGCTACACTGACAGGGTTCTGAGAGGGGCGAACCGGGAGAGGTATAGCCACACCAATGCTCGCCCACTCTTGGTGAGCACTTCAGGTGGCATGCAATGGGCAAAGGGCTCTCCCACCTCCACAGCCCTTCACCTCTGCAGAGAGAGGATAGGAGTTAGTTGTTGGTGCTAGAAGCCTTCAGGATTGTGTGCTCAGAGAACTGTCTTTCTCAGGAGCATGTGCACCCATCCTTAATTGGGAGAAGATGCACGATCTTCCAACATCCCATCTGCCTGGGTCTCAGAAGATTTTGCCTTCTTACTGAGAAGCAGAGGGATTGAAGCCATTGCCTTCCTCCCCTGCTAGAAACAGGAAGAAACTGAGAATTGGGTCTGTCCCTTTTTGTCCCTTAATATGGTTGGATAAACCTACCCACAAAGTGCAGTGTTAGGATTGGGGGCTCCCAAGGTGGAAAGTTGGAGATTCAAGAAGCAAGACCTCCTCTCACTTCTTCCAGCACAGTTGCACCCTGCTCCCTCCCCGCATTGCCATAGTTGGCCTGCCAGGGCAGCCTGCCACTTGCATAGCTTTGGGCTGGTTTGGTGTTCTCTTTATTTAGTAGGTGGGCAGACTACAGGCATTGCACAGGAGTTCTGAGGTTTTGCTGCCATTTTCTTTTTCTTAAGAATTTAACATTTTCTTTTAAAACTTGCTAAGTTAATTTTGTGCGCCAAGAGTTTTGTCATGCCTAAGGTGGCCGCCGCCACCAGGAGCAAGCTTCATTGTGTGAAGAATTTGGTAAAGGAGGTAGAAAACTATGGTGTCGGTTCCTAAAACGTAGGTGACTATACACTCCTTAAAACTTCACTCATTCGCCTTTTTCTTGGGCCTCCTGTATTGCCATCCTCATTAGTGAAGTATTTTCTAAATAGGTTCAGGTGAAGTGCCCAAGAAGTTGAGTTTGATAAGAGCTTCCCACTAAGAACTAGCAAGGTTGGCTTGGGGCTTGGTTTTTATAGATTCTGAGTCAGAGCTGCAGGCCGCTTCAGCCTCACAGATCATGTACAAGTGCACAGTGTTGTGGGCATAACCACCCCGAGTGGCTCCAGCCACTCTTCCCACTGCTCAAGGCCCGAATCCAGGTCTTCGTGAGGAAATCCTAAGTGCAGCGTTAACTCTGCAAATCAGCTGGATGAGGCAGTGAATGCTGAGAGCTGAAGTGATGCAAAATCTTGGCTTCCCATAACTCAGGGTATGAAGTGCCTGTGTAAGAGAACCTGCTGCAGGGAGATTTGTCTTGGGTTGTACTGCATGCACTCTGACAGGAGGGGTGGTTCTTGGCCTGTTTGGGCAGCAGTGAATTGTAGAAGGGGACAGAAGCTCAGAAGAAAGGTCACATTCAGGACAGCAGCATCCTCATCCCATGCCTCTCCTGCAGCCTTGTCCAGTGGCAGCTACATGGAGGCCTTCGGACACCACAACAGGTCCCTGGATATTCCACCCTCCAAGAAAACTAGGCCTCATGTGGACTTGCAGTGTTACTTAGGATGTTATTTATTTACAAGACCAGGTTTTACCTCCATCAAGGCAGGAAACTGCATGGAATAAAGAAATGAGGCTGTTTAAATTGTGAGTTCTGGCACTGGTGTTGAAGTCATTAAAAAGACATTTGAAGAGAACCACCCGGCAGTTCCTTGCTGGGGAGGAGGTGGGAAGTGGGCACCCCTGAGAGTTAAAAGCCAGGTGTCCCAGGAGCAGCCCTTGGGCTGCCCTCTGTAGCTGGAGGAGTCTCTCTGCATGTGCTGGGGCTCTGTGTAAAATTTCACTGGGAAATGGAGCGTTACTGCATGAAAAGTGAACACCAAACTCCCCACTTTGTGGGAGGGTTGACATGGAAAAGAGGGTGGCTTGACCCTTCTGAAAGTCTAGGAAGGACTAAGGAAGTGGGCCCCTAATCAGTGGGAGACCCGTGGATGGAACCAGTGCAGCGCTGTGGCCCAAGAGGTCTGTTTAGGGGCTTGGTGAGTTTCCTGGAGCTGGTTGTAGCATAAGACAATCCAGGCCTCCCCTCCTCTGTTTCGGCTGCCATCTCCCTTGTGAAATTCTGGTTTTCTCCACATTGGCACAGTAAACTCTGCCCAAAAGCACTGCCCCTTTAGGTGGTCGTTGAGGCTTTCCAAGCACCTGTTGTTTGCCAGGCCTGCTCCAAGTCCTCTTACGGGTAAGGACTGAGCTGTCATCCCCGAGGTCGGTGACCGATCCACGTGCTCACCCCCTGTGGCAGGCAGTAGGGGAGGCCGTGTCTTGGGGACATCGCACGCACAGTGGTTCATGGGGCTGGAGTGTTCTGGTTTCATTGGGGGTCCAACAACTTTTTTAAATTACAGTTTATTTATGCTATTACAGTTGTCCCAGGTTTTCTGCCCTGGTCCCTCCACCCAGCCCATCCCCCACTCAGCTACTGCATGGATATATATATATTCTTGCCTTAAAGGGGTGGGTTTCAAATCAGATTTCTCAGCCACGTTCTCTTGGGAGACACATAACAGTAGCAAAAGCGTTTATTGAGCCCTGACTGCTGGCACCGTTCTACTGTGCTTAGGTTAGCCACCTCGTTAACCTCGCAACGGTCCTGTCGGTCCTGTCGGGTAGGTGTCATGCCTACTTTGAGGCTATTAAGAAGTGTTAGGAGGTGCACCAAAGAGGAAAACTGCTCTGTGCCAAATGCTTTACAAGCTCAGACTTCCCAGTGAAAACCATCTTAAAACAGCTCAGGCAGGTTCGGTTGAGGGTTGTTTCAGCAGCTCGAAACTCAGGAATGACCTGGCTCCTCTGGGGTTCTCACAGGGCAGCCAACAGAATGGAGGCATCTTTCTGCCAAGTCCAAAGTTTCATTTGGATTAGACCCATCAGTAGCCTGGAAATAGGGGCTGGAGGAGGAGGGCGCCTCCCCAAAACACCTGTACCCCAAGTGAAGTTGGGGTACTGTAAAATGGAACATACCATGGAGGAGGGCAATATATATGTATGGTAAAATTACTACGTGTAATCTGAAGAAACTCGCTCAGAGAGGTGAAGTGGCCTGTCCAAGGCCACACAGCCGGGATAATGACCCACGTCACCGGTACTCGAGCAGACAGGTTCAGAGAGGAGTAGGGGTTTGCACAAGCTCAGCCAGGAAGCATGCATTCCCCCTCGTCAGTGGGAACCACTACACCCGCTCACTGTCACTTCCCACCTTCCTCTCTGCCTCCACAGAACTGAAGTCAGGGCCTGACATTCTGCTCATTTGGTCATCCACTTGCTTAATGCCTTCCTCAGGCCTTCCAGAGGAAGGTCTGCCCTGTGAGGGTCTGTCTGTCTTGGTCACGCCCATGACCTTAGCTCCCATGGATTGAGTGAGGAAATGGATGAATCTTCCTCAACTCCTAGAATTCCAGTCCTTGAACTACTTGGGGCAGCTTCAGGGGACACAGGGAGCAGGCCCTGACAGCTTGGCCGTACTCAGAGCCCACTGCCCCCACAGGATCCGGCGCTGTCATCTGAGCAGTGTTTATGGAAGGGAGTGGAGTTAAAGATAGCACAGCTCCAAATCACATCACAGGCCAGAAAGGTAAGATGACCAACCCCTGGGACCGCTGGCACAGCAGGTCACTGACTGCGTATGCCTGGAAAAAGGATGGGTGGGGGTCTGGATTCCTGGGGGAGATTCTGTGAGGACTGGACAGAGGGTGGTTCCATCCAGTGGTTGTCACATGTGTTAGGCGAGTCCCAGCCCAAATTTGGGCAGCACCACCCCTTTCACAGGGCTGGGAGAGAAATCCTCCCTGACCCCAGCACCTGTGGTTTTGTAGCCCACAAAAGAGAATTGAACCTAGGTGTTGAGCAAGACATTTGAGATTCCCCCAGGGCATCCCTTTCCCCCATCCTAAGCACTAATGTCTTCTACTGAAAGCCCATTGAGCAGTGATCTCGATAAAATGTCACTTCCTCATGAAGCCCTCCCAGATCATCAAAGGCACAGCCCCAGCCATCCTCCACTGCATCCCCTTTATGTATTTCCTTCTCAACCCTTATAACCTTAATTCCTATAATTATCTTTTTCTTTACAAGCTTCCTTTGCTCATTGTGTCCCTCCCTTAGAATGTCAGCTACACAAGCTCATTCCCTGCTGTGTTCCCAGTGCCTTAAAGAAGGCGTGATGCCCTGGCTGGTGTGGGTAAGTGGAGTGAATGCCAGCCTGCAAACCCAAAAGGTTGCCAGTTCAGTTCTCAGGCAGGGCACATGCCTGGGTTGCAGGCCAGGTAGAAAAGGCAATCAGTTGATGTTTCTCTTGCATATTGATGTTTTCCTTCCTCTCTCCCTGACATATAGTAGCTCTTTAAATGTTTGTTGAATGAATGAATGAACTCATGTGGCTCCTTCTAAGAAGAGGATGGAGGCCTATGTGGCCAGCGTAACTGAGGGGGAGCTAGGGGATGCAGGCAGATGGTGCAGGGTCTTTAAGTCCCTGTGAGCTGTTTGGGTCTTATCCTTAGGGAGCTGTGACAGTTTCCAGTTGAGGAGAGGAGTGGCCTGATTTGTTGTGAGATTGCTATGGGCAAGCCTGGAGGAATGGTTTGGGGTGGATCTACAGACCAGGGGTGGGGAAGCTGTGTGGGTACCCCGAGAACACTGGGTAGAAGTGGGCTGGACCAAGTCATGTTGTGGGTGGGGAGAAGTGGACCTGTTGGATCTACTTTGGAGTTGGGCTGGCAAGAGCTGTTGATGACCTGGTTTGGAAAATGGGGATTGAGAGGAGTCAAAAATGTACTCCTAGTTCTGGCCGGTGTGGCTCAGTTGGTTGGAGCAACGTCCCGTAAACTAAAAAGTGACAGGTTCGATTCCTGGCCAGTGCACATGCCTGGGTTCCAGATTTGGTTCACAGCTGGCACGTATGAGAGGCAGCCAATCAGTGTTTCTCTCTCACATGGATATATCTCTCTCTCCCTCCCTCCCTCCCTCCCTCCCTTCCCCTCTCTCTAAAGTCAATAAGCATATCCTTGGGTGAGGATAAAATAAATAAAAAAGAGTACTCCTAGGTTTGGAGACGGAGCTGGTAGGTGGATGGGTAGTGGGTGTTTAGTGGGCCGGGGAGAATGGAGCAGAGTTCTGGACTCGAGGTCGCTCTAGGGCTGCGTGGGAGTCCCACGTAGCTGCCTTGCTCATCCCCATACGCTGTACCCAGGAGAACGCTTGGCCCGTAGTGGGCGCTCAGTCAGTATTGCTGACTAAGTGAGAGCTCTCAGTCACAGGGAAGGTAGGCCTTTGAGTTGCTGAAGCAGCTTAGCATTGACTTCTAACGGACCTCAAATTGAGATGTCATTTGGGGCCAGCAGGTGACACAAGTGGGTGGGCAGTTGTGCCCCAGCTTCAGTCAGAGAAGAAATAACTAAACTAGAAAATATTTTGAATGGCGCATAGAACACAACAAAGGAAATGTGTGGAACGCAGCCGCTAGAGCAGTGCTGGAGAGAAGCGCCCGGCGCTGGGTGTGTAGACGGGCGTGAAAACGGGGAATCGCCTATCTGGGGCCCGAGTCTGCAAACTGGCTCATGGGCCAGGTCCAGCCTCCTTTTTGTAAATAAGGTTTTATTTGCAAAAGCTTTTTTTTTTCTTTTACATTTTTAAGGCCACCAACTTGCCATCATTTCTATGATTTAGTCCAGTTTCCTCTTTCAGAAAATGGGTGTGCTCACTGGGCAGTGCAGAATAGTGGTTAGGACACAGGCCACATAACCTCGGAACCATCATTTCCCCTCCCTGTGCCTTGGTTTCCTCACCCGTAAAATGGTGTAAAATGGGGCAGTGGCAGCTGCCTCCTGGCGTTGTAGGAAGGGTCAGATGAGTCTGCTTATGAAAACGTCCTGGCGCACAGTGAGTGTTCAGTAGAGCTCTCGGTTACAGATCGCCTACTGTCTGCATGCACATTTGCACGTTAATACATGAATGAAGTTTTAAAATATTTAAATATGTATTCATTTGAACGTGTCTTAAGGAACAAACCATAGCTAGCTCTGCACAACACGTGAGCTCACAGATGTTAATACTGCAAATGACCTAAGTTTAAGAATAAAGACAAGTTTGCATTTTTATACACATTTTTTACCAAGATAAAATTTACCATTGTGAAGCATACAGTTCAGTGGCTTTTAGTGTAGTTGCAAGGTTGTGTAACATCACTGCTGATTAATTCCTGGGGCGGTGGGGGGGGGTTCATTTTAATGCCTGCTTAAAGAAAATTGTCTCATGACTCAGGGAAAAGAATAGAAAAAAAATTTAATAAGAGGGCAGATGGCCGGCAAAGATCATGGGGACAGTAGACAGGTAAGCGAAGTCGGGATCAGCAGGAGGATGCCGAAGAGCATCACAGCTCCATGTGACAAAAGGGGGCTCAGACCCAACACGGGGTCAGGCACACTGCACCACCCCTGGCCAGAGCCCAGGTGTCACTGGAGAGGGAGACGGGGTTTATGAGGTGGAGACAGGCTCAGAGCCCGGTGAGGGGTCTGAGGAACCCTAGGCAAGCCTTGGGGAGGAGAGGAGATTGGGCGGGCCTCCCCACCCCAAGAGGTCTCAGGCAGCTCCATTTCTTGAGAAGAAAACAAGTTTTTTAACTTCCCTCAGAAATTGGAAACCCTGGGCACCTCCCAGGGCTATAATAAGGCCGTGTCCACTGACCAGGTTAAAAATAAAAGATCCCCACCCAGGAGCACTTGGGGCTGGGAGGAGACACTGTAGGCTGGGCAGGGGAGGACCTGCTCTGTGACTTCAGGCATGTGCCTGCTCTCTGGCCTCTGGCCCCTCAACAGCGTTAGACAGAACAAACGCTTTCTGAAGACCCACTTAAGGGGGAGATGTATATGGATCTGTGCTTAGGAGGCTGTAGGCTGAAAGGGGACTGTTGGCTGTTGGTGTGGCTTGGACCTTGGCACTCTCTGGGGGTCCCTGCCCCTCAGGGTTCCCTTGGGAGGATTCCCACCCAGCCCTGGCAGGGGGAGAGGCCGGAAACACTGATGGCCAGCACCACCTGGTGGCGCTGAGTGCTCATTGCAGCACCTGGGTCCCCACAAACGAAGCATCCTGTTTTCCAGGCCTGGGAGAGAACAGGTCCTGTACCCAAGTCAATCACACTGGCTCCTCCCAGTCCTTCAGAGGCACCCAGCTCCTCCCCATCACAGGGCCTGTCTGGGCTGTAGCCTCTCTTGCCTGCACTGCCCCCTTCAGGAACTCCTGTGTGCCCCATCACACCCAGGACTGCCTAAGTTTAACCACTTAGTCTCATGTCAGACTCTCCACAGAGCTGTGAGCTCCGTGAAGGCAGTAACAGAGTCTGCCTCTGTGAACACTGTGTCCCCTGAGTCTGAAGCCATCCCTGGCATACAGTAGGTGCTCGTTACATACTGTTTAATGAATGAATGAATGGATGACAGAAGGGATGATGAAATGAACAGACTGCCTGCCAGCAGGCAGGAAGGGAGCATGAAATCAAGAGGCTGTTTTAAAGATAAAGACAGACTTAAACAGTGATTCAAATTCATGTATTAAACACCTGCTGTGTGCCAGGCACTGGAATGCAACAGTAAAGTCAGCAGACAAAATTCACATCCTCATGGAGAAGGTGGATAACAATCTGGCCAATGAGTAAATGACTTACAGAGTAGATTCAGGGGGATCTGGTGGGTGAGATTGTAAATGAATTTTAAATGGTGTGCTCAAGAAAGCCTCCCATTGAGAGGGTGACATTTGAGCAAAGATCTGGAGGAGATGAGGTGGGAGCTGTGGAGGTTTCTGGAGGAAGGACATTCCAAGCATAGGGAACAGCCTGTGCAAAGACCCTGGGGCAGGACCGGGCCTTGCCTGAGTGGCTGGAATGGAGTGAGCAGGGGAAGAGAGGAGGAGGTGAGGGCAGGGAGGGGAAGGGGGTAGGTTACATAGGGTCTCCTTGGGCTTTTATCCCGAGGGAGGGAGATGGGAGCCCTGGAGGGCTGTGGGCAGAGGGGGAGCAGGACCTGACTTGGGTACTCGGATGTGTATTCTGGCTGCTTCAGGGAGAGCACATGGTAAGGGGCCAGGGATTGAATACAAATCAATAGGGTCTCTGGAATGAAGAACTCAGTGGCTGAGGACGGGGAACAGAGGGCAGCTTTACCTGGATTCCTCTTTGGTGCGTTTTGAATTTTGAACCATGGGAATGTATTCCTTGTTCAATGGAAAATAATTTTAAATACACATCTGTTGGTTGTGTGTTTGTGTGCAGTGCTGTGCTGATTGTCGGGGAGGCTGGGGGGTTTGGTGGGGGAGACCTGTCATCTTCTTTATGTCTTGCCAGGCAGTGGGACACTCAGCCTGCTCTGGAGACATAAGTTTGTGAGATCCAAGTGCAGCCCAGCTCCGCTCGCCCGTTCTGCCCAGGCCAAGCCACAGCTGCGCATGTGCTGACAGCGGGCAAAGCGCTGCGCTTGGGCCAGCGGGTGGAAGAACATCCGTACACCATCTGACCGTCTCAGAAAGACCTCGTTGCAAGCAGGACACAGCTGTTGACCTCCAAAAAAACCAAGTTATCTATTATTTATTCACTCTCCACAGTTTTTAAATGGGAAAATTTTTCTATTTTTCGTTAAGGCCATTTGGCCAAGCGAGGACATGGGACTTCCCCGGGAAATACCCAGGTGCATGTGGGCACCAGGGGGCGCTGGGAGCAGCAGGAATGATAGCTGAGCCCCCAACTTTGGAAAATTTTGGGTCTCTCCCTCCACCCCTACCCCTCAACTCCCCCACCACCCCTGGAGTTACCGTGTCCTGCGTGGTCTCTCTCGCAGACTTTTGCCATGCTCTGCCACCTCCAGGAACACTTTTCCCAACCTGTTCCTCGGGTCTCAGCTTACTTCTTCCTTTCAGAAGCTTCTCAATCCCCCCTGGCTGGCCAAGGGTCCCTTTTAAGCTCTAGCAGCTCCCTAGACTTCCTCATCACAGCCCTAATTACCCCAGAACAGTCTCTGTCTTTGGCACTGGGCCACGCATACTGAAAAGACAGAATGGGGTTGTCCTGGGTCACCTCCCAGGTGACTGCTCAGTCACCACTGCGCCACTGGGGCTGCACTCGGTAGGACCTTAATAAATGTTGGTTGGATCAGTGGAAAGAGGAATCCGCACTCTCCTTACTCACTGGTAACAGGTCTGTCCCCCCTAAAGTTCTCCAAAGTCTCACACACGGCAGGTGCTCAGTAATTGTCTATCAAATAACTCAATTGCCAAGCACTTACTATGTGCCATGCCCTGTACTGGCTTCTGAAAACACCAGTGACAGATCTGTCCCCAGCCCTCTCAGGGTGGCCAGGTGTGGTGGAGAAACCATAAATTAACAAATGATGAAATTAACAAGAATAATTTAAAAGTCAAGGCAATGATTTAACAGGCTATTCAGTCTCTGTATGAGCTAGAATCCAAGAGAGAGAACTCCTGCCCCTGAAGGCTACTTACGTGTTGTGTGACCTTGTATAAGTAATTTCACTTCTCTGGGCCTCAGTTTACTCATCTGTAAATTGGGGACAATAATGGTCTCCAGCTCCTGGGGCTGTTGGGAGGATGACATACATAAGCCCATCTGCCCTAGTTTCCTAGCTCCTACCCTGGCTCCCAGTCTGTCCTCCCCATAGCAGCCACCAGAGGCCGCCTGTGAGCATCTGAGGTCCCAGCCCTTCTCAGCCCACAGCTCTCCAGAGCTTCCAACTCTCTTAGCAGGTGGAAGTGGGAGTGGAGCTGGGAACCCAAGTCCTCCATGTGGTCCAGAAGGCCCTGCACAACCTGCCTCTCCCAGCCCCCACCTCTTCCCTCCCTCTCTCCTCTAGCCACATGGGCCTCCTAGCTGTTCCTCTGACAGGCCAAACATGGCCTTACCCCAGGACCTTTGCACGGGCTGTTTCCTCCACCCAGATCATCCCCACCCTGCTCCACCCAGTTCTTTCCATGGCCAGCTCCCTCTCTTCCTCCAGATCTTGGCTCCAACACCACCTCCTCAGAGAGGCCCTCTCTGGCCCCTGGGCCAAAGGTCTCTCTCCTGAGACATTCCCATTGCCTGGCCCTGTTATCTTGGCTTCCTTATTTGATGACTCATTCACTGTTCCCCCTTCCTCCACCTTCAGCTGAAAAGAGAGCAAGGGACAATCACGTCTGCCCCTACAACACTACACACTCACTGCTTGGGAAGATCCGGCAGGCACTGTGTCAGTGAATAAGCAAATATTCACTGCTGCTGTCCAGTTACTACAGGGTATCTCCAAAACCCCTCCCGACAGTACCTCACCCTGGAATCTAAGCTCAGGATTTCCTCCCCGGGGTTTCACTTCATCGTGGCTGGGCGGCCAGAAGCAGAGCCGTGACAAAATATGAGTCAGCCACTGAAAGCAAGTGCAAATGACAGCCCAGGTGACTCACACCAGGCCTGCCCTTCGAGGTGGCAGGCACTGGGGGAAAGGGGCGCAAAGGGAATGTTCAGATCAGATGGTTGGGTGGAGAGGGCCTTCTGGGCCCTCCCACCATCTCCTCCCTTGGAAGTTTAGCTTCTTCCATTGTAATCTCGCCACTTCCAACCTATGACTTTTGGGACCAGAATTCACCTCTTTGGGTCACAGGTTTCCCCTCTATACATGTGCCGGACCACAGAAGCTTCTACCTCGGGGGTCATTTTGAAAGATTCAAATATATTTAGGCATTTAAAGCCTCCAGAACCGTTAAGTGGTGAGTGCTCAAAACTCAATTCTACTCTTCTTCTCAAGAAAAGATGAATCCCCTCCCTGCCAGGCATGCAAAGTTAGTAAGTCCTTACTCTGTCCCTGGTGTTTCAGTGTCATGGGCCGATTTACTGATGACCTTGAAACACTGGACTCATAAATCTACTTCTGAGAAAGCAGAGACTCAGAGAGGTGAAGATGCTTGCCAAAAATCACACAATGAGATCTGAGCCCAGCCTCGGCGAACACATGAAGGCAGACCCCACAACGCCCCCCAACTCCCCAAAAGAACTGCAGCAGAAACTGCTAAATACCCACTTCCAGTGTTAGATCTACTTTCAGCAACGCACACTGCCCCTCAGAAGATTGCATTTCCCAGTTGCCCTTGCAGCTGGAGAGGAGCCCTGTGACTAGGTTCTGGCCAATGAGAGCAGCAGATACCGGAGACTTCTGGTGCAAGCCATTCAGAGAAGTGAGTTTCTCTTCAGTTTCCCTTTTTTGGGTACAGTAGGCATGTTTTTTATCTTAACAAATCTCCCAGCAGTTTCCCAGAGGAGAATGGTGCTACAGAGGCATTCAATAAATATTTATTATAATTAAAACACTGTACTAATGTCCCCTAGCCCATTCCCCACCACCACCATACAGCAAGTTTGTAAACACCACGTCTAATCCTGGCCTTCCCAAGAGCTGGATAGTCACTGGGACCCATTTTGCACAATTTCCTGAGACATGAAGGTGTCCCTAGTAATGTCCTGAAAATAGCAGATGACACCATCTTCCACTGCACCCCTGGAGATGAGGAGTCTCCAAGGTATGGCCCAAGGGCGTCTGATGGTCAAGGTCATAAGCTTCATCACTTGGTCATTCTGCTTCCTGTGTCTTGTCCTCAGGCGGCTGGGTCCCTCTTTGGTTCCACATGTGGTTGTTGAGCCCCAGCTGCACCATCTGTGCATGGTGGATGATGAGGGGCTGCAGCCCTGGGCTCTGAGGGGGCACAGGTGAGGCTTGTGGGGAGGCTGGAGGCTGCGGGAAGGCTGGAGGCTGCGGGAAGGCTGGAGGCTGTGGGAAGGATGGAGGCTGCGGGAAGGCTGGAGGCTGTGGGAAGGCTGGAGGCTGAGGGAAGGCTGGAGGCTGTGGGAAGGCTGGAGGCTGAGGGAAGGCTGGAGGCTGTGGGAAGGCTGGGCTGGGGGTGCCAGCCAGCCATGGAGTCAGGGTTGGTGGCTGGTGGCTGGGCCAGGTAGGAAAGGGTGGCCGGGCTCCCAGGGGCCCCCGAGCCCCAGAGGGCAACTGAGTCCCAAATGCCATGCTGTTCTCAAAAGCTGCCTGGAGCTGATTCATCTGTGAATGCCAGGACAAGTATGTCTGGAGATAGGTTGAGTATGCGGCATTTAATGCCGCTGCCTGTTGCCGCTCACCCTCTAGGTGTTGGCACTGCTCCTGCAGGGCCCGAGCATCCTGTTCCTTCTTCCAGTTGGCCTTTCGAGCTCGCAGCTTACGAGGGTTGAAGGTGTTGGCTACCTTCCTGGCAAAGATCTCAGAGTGCTCATTTAGCCACTCAACGCTGGTGAGCAGCTTGGATGTGTCAGGGCTGAGCTGGGCCTGGGAGCTCTCTAGAGGCAGAAAAGGGACCACGCAGCCTTGCCACCCTGGCCGTGTGAGGCTGTTCATCAGAGAATGGTTCACCTGGTGCAGGCTCAGACTGCAGTCGAAGCTGGCGGTGAGCAGCAGGATGGTGAAGGCCGAGTGGTCTATGGCGTCCTGCAGGCAGCTCAGCTTGCTGCGCCCAGGCACCTGGAAATCCTCACAGAGGGTGGCCCCGTTGGGCACACCCAGGGCCTCGAGCTTGTCCCGGACACGCAGGGCGATGTGCTCATCTGCCTTGGCGTGCAAGACCACAAAGTTGTAGAATTTCTGCTCTGATGACTCTGACTCTGGGGAAGGGGGACGGGGGTTCAAGGAGGCCGGGTGAGCCGAACAAGGAGTCAACAGAGAAGGACAGGAAGGGGATGCCTTTGGGGCCAGGGGAGTTGGGGGGCGTGGCTGGGCTGTCGAGGAAAAGGTATCTTCTATGGGAATTTGTAGTGGTATCTGGTCCTTGACAGGGCAGGTGTTTCTGGAGGGGGAGGGGAGAGATTTGGGGGCCGGTGACACTTCCGTGCATTCCACCGGGTAGTGGGCGCTGGTGTCTGGAGCTTCAGAGGGGCTGGATGGACCAGCAGGGCTTGCATCCGAGGCCACCTCCGGAAGCCTGGGGGCTGGACTATTTGATGGTACTGGGATGTCTGCCATATCTCCCGACATAGGCCAGCTCATCTCCTCAGGCTCCTGGCAGCCTGCAGGGACAGGCTGGTGTACTGGGGGCTCAGCACACAGCTTGCTGGACCCATGGGGGCTGCGGGGCTGGCTGAGGAGGGCCACAGTGGGCGACTGGCTAATTTCTAAGTTGCTGGCCAGGGAGGCTGGCGTGCTGGTGGATCTCAGGGAGCATCCTCTGCTCCAGTCCACAGGGTCCTCAATGGGCCGGGGAAGGCTTCGGGTCGCAGAGGGTGATGCTGAGGATGGTGGGAGGCAGCCCAGAGCAGAGTGAAGGGGATGGAAGCCCCCAGGGTCCCTGATGATGTCCCACCCGCACCGTTCCTGGGCCTCCTCCTGGAGCTCCCTAAGCTGAGGGTCATTCCTGGAGCTGAAAGCCTGGAGTGCTGCCCGGTAGGCCACATCCCGCATAGAGGCCGGGCACAGCTTCTCCTCGGCAAGCAGGTGGTACACCCGGGCGACAGCCCAGGACACATCTGGGGGCTCCTCTGTGGCCTCAGCACCACTGTCCATGCTGGCCCACTGGGAGGCCACGAGCTGGGCCGCCGCATCTGCCTTCAGGGCCTCCAGGGAGATCCTGGCCTCAGTCTCCTGGCCCAGTGTCAGAAGCACCATGGCGTGCAGGAGGTCCGCCCCCCGCCAGCATGGGCGCAGGGTCTTCAGCTTGTGCTTAAGATGCAGGAGCTTGTTCTGGCCTGCTGTACTCAGAATGTCAAAGGCACTGGAGAGTGACGGGCCCGTGCAGGCCATGGGCAAGATGGGTGAAGCCTCCAATGGCAGAAGTGCCCGCTGGCGAAGGCATGTTCCACACCGCCTGCCTTCCTGCACGCTCGGTGTCCCCTACCCGCTCACCATGCCGGACTCCGAGGAACTGCCAGAGCAGACCTGTGGGAAGCAGGAAGCATGTTAGCACCAGAGAGGGGGTGGTCCCTGGGAAGCAGCCCAGATACCCCACCTTCAGAGGCCACCATGACCTGCTATATCGGGGGAACTTGGGCAAGACGTGTCATCTCCTCCAAACTGTTTCCTCCTCTACAAGAGGAAAGCAGCTGACACTTTCCAGGTGTCACCCTAGAGGCAGACACTACTATTTCCCTCATTTGCAAATGAAGAAAGTGAGCCAGAGAGGTGAAGTCACTTGTGCAAAGTCAGATAGCCAGTGAGTGACAGAGGTGGGATTTGAACCCAAGCAGTCTGGCTCCAGAGGTCGTGTCCTTAACCATGAGACTACACCGCCTATTATGATAATAATAAGCCCACTTATGGGATTGTTTCAGGGAACTGAGTTATGTCAATGTATGGGAAGTTCTGGGTCCACTGACTGGAGGTCGGCAGGTGCTCAATACACGTTTGGATGGCTGCAGTGAGCCCCCAACCCTGGTATTCACAGCCCTGAGTGGTCCTTCCAACACTGAGCCCAAGTCAGCCTATGAGAAGATGGCAGAACTGAGGGGGTGTCACTCATGACATAAGTTATAAAACATACTGGCTTTCTCTCTTTGTCTGTCATGCTGTTGGGGACAAACCACGTCGTGAGCAGCTCCATGGAGAGGCCTATGTGGCGAGGAACTGAGGGCCCCTTGCCACTAGCCATGCAGGGCGTGAGCTTGGGCTCCCACTGACTACAGCCCCGGTCAAGTCTCCAGGTGAAGCGGCTTGAGCCGCCAGCTCGTCTGTGGCCTCCATGGAGACTCCAAGACAGAAGCCTCCACCTCTCTGCCCCCAGATGCCTGACACTCAGAAATTGTGTGAGATCACACATGTTTGTTGATTTTAAGCCACGACATTCTGCGGTGATTCGTTACGCAGCTATACATATAGCTAACTGATATAAGTAGCATTGTTAATACAGTGCGCTAATCATTACCGTGTGCTGGCTCTAGGCCTAACAGCACTGCCAAGCCATGTGGAGGCTATGTCCTCTTCTATGTCTCAAAAAATGGCACGCTATTCCCACTTCAGGCTCTCTGCAGGCGCCGTTCCCTCTGCTTGGAGAACCTTATCCCCAGACCTTTGCCTGGGTGACCATAGTCTCTTCGCTCAGCCCTCGAGTACAGTGACACCAGCGCAGGTTCAGCGGAGCCGTCCACAACCACCTCAGCTCCCCATACCAGCCTGTCCCTCCCACATCACCCTGTTTCCCCCACAGCAGAATCTGCCTCTGGGAGAACTTTTCCTGTGCATCGAACCTTTCACATTTACTGTCCGCTTTCCGACCGGGGGCATCAGAGGGTGCAGGGCAAGTGTCTCCCGGGCACTGCTCGGGCAGTGAACTACGGAACCTAATGAACACCTGCTGGGTGAATGAATCAGCCCCACACTCCTCTCCTCCCAACGCTGAGGAAAGGAAACAGGCCCAGAGAGAAGGCCTTTCCAAGGGCGCCTGGCGCAGATGGTGGGGAGGGTGTCCCAAACCCCGTAATTTAGGTCACTGGGTGCTCAAATCATGTCATATTCAGGCTGAGGGGAAACACAGGTCCGTCTCAGGGGGCCAAGAACACTGGGTCTGCACCCCAGCTCGGCGGGGCTGCGGCCTAACGCCTGTGCCTCCGGGCTGCCACGGAACGTGTCCACAGCCTGGGGCAGCGCTGCTCCACGGGGACGCCTCTTCTCCCAGGGGACACTGGGTGAGGTCTGGGGACGCTTCTGGCTGTCACAACTGTGGGGGAGGGTGCCCCTGGTGTCGAGTGGGTGGAGGCCAGGGATGCTGCTCGTCACCCCACAGTGCCCAAGACAGCCCCCCACAGAGAGTGATCTAGCTGCAAATGTTGGTAAATGCTGATGCTGAGGGACCCTAGTCTAGAATTCGAGACTTTTAAAAAGTTTTATTATTTATTGATTTTTTTTTTTAGAGAGAGAGGGGGCAATGGAGAGAGAGAGAGAGACATTGACTTGTTGTTCCACTTATTTATGCCATCATTGGTTGATTCTTGTATATGCCCTGACTGGGGATCAAATCCACAACCTTGGTGTATTGGGGTGATATCCTAATCAACTGAGTTACCCAGCTGGAGCTAGGATTCAAGATTTTTAAAAAATTCATTTTAAAAATGAATTTACAGATGTCATATTGTTCACCGGGGCACCTGGACCACGGCTGCTGATTCTAGGGAGGTCAGTGGCAGGGCAGAGACAGCATGGCCCCGCCCAGATGCTGGCCTCGGGGAGTGGAGGTGCGAGGGGGCGTGGCTGAGGGCCGTGGGTGACAGAGGACAGCAGTGGTACAGAGGAGAACAGCAGTGCTGTGGGAAGGATTAAGGAGGTCGGTGACTGCCTGGCTGTTTGGAAAATGGAAGTGGCCTGATGTGTTGAAATGCAGCCGAGACCCAAACAACGGAGCTGACTTTCTAGTGTGGAGGACAACCAACAAGTACATGAGTGGAATTCTCCGTGTATCAACAGGTGATAAGTGCCATGGAAAAACATGACAGGGGTGAGGGGGCGTGTCTTGAATGCCCAGAATCGGGGAGGGTATTTGCAGTTTTAAACATGGTGGTTCAAGAAAGCCTCAGTGAGAAGAAGAGATTTCATTAAGACATAAAAATGGGGAGGGAGTTGACCCCTGGAGTCTTCTGAGGGAAGAGAACATCCAGGCAGAGGGGACAACCTGTGCAAAGGTCCTGGGGCAGGACTCTGTCTGCTACGTCGGAGGAACAGCGAGGAGACCCATGTGGCTTACATGGAGTGAGTGAGGGTGGGGAGAAAGGAGGTGAGAACGGAAGGAACAGGCGGTTGGTCACACAGGGCTTTGTGGGCTGCAGGGAGGACTTGAGTTGCTGCCCCAATTGAGGGGGGACCTAAAAACCAAAAACACCTTAGACCTGTCTGAATGCAGTGGCTTTGACTTGTGCCTGGTGCTATGAGAGAAAACGGACTTAACAGGACCAGATCTGCTAATATTTCAAGAGCAGCTTGACAACATTCAGAATTTCAGGAAGCTGCTAGGTTTTGCCATGTTGGCAGCCAATTCAAGTAAGTGAACTTGTGAGCTTAAAAAAAAGGATCATGGGTCCTTGAGGTCATGGATGGCCAGTGTGTCATCCATGGAGGAAAAACTCTAAAAATACTTGTTTTTTAAAATAAGATTTTATTGATTTATTTTTAGAGAGAGAGGAAAGGAGGGAGAAAGAGAGGGAGAGAAACACTGATGTGCAAAAGAAACATCTATCAGTTGCTTCTTCCATGGCCCCACTAGGGACCTGGCCAGCAACTTAAGAAGCATGTGCCCTGACTGGGAATCGAACTGATGACCTTTTGGTTTGTGGGATGATATCCAACCCACTGAGCCACACCAGTCAGAGCTAAAAATATTTGTTGTGTAATAAGTAAATGGTATGAGGAGAGGGAAGGGATACATACATAGTATTCATTCATTCAAGAAGTAATTTTTCAGGTTCAACCATGTAATGGGTATCATTGAATATACCAGGACAGTAAGAGAAAAAAACAGATATAGATTCTTCCCTCTTGGAGCTGACAGTCCAGTGAGTACATTAATTATTATCATATAGATGTTATCTATATGATATATATATAAAATATATATAAAATTCATAATCCAGGCAGCAGAAACAGTATGTGCAATGGCCCTAGGGTAGGACTGTGCCTGGCATGTTGGAGGAACAGTGAGCAGGCCCACATGGCTAAAGCAGAGTGATTTCAGGGAGGAGATGAGGGCTGGCGGGGGGGCAAGTCATGCCAGACCTTGTGCATAGTGGGGAGGTTTTGGGCTTTTACCCCACTGTGATAGGAGCCCTGGATGTCTGTGGATGGGGGTGGGGGCAGGACCTGACATAGGCGCTCACAGCCCAGAGGGGCTACTGCAGGGAGGACAGACTGCTGGGGGCAAGGACAGGAGGAGAGGTGCTGGAGACCAAGGTGGAGGTGACCACTGGTTCAGGCCAGCAATGATGGGCACTGGACCAGGTGGTGGTCTCAGTGAAGGATGGGGATGGTTGGCTCTGTGGGTAATTTGGAGACAGCAAGGGAGCAGGAGGAGGCACGGAGGACACCTGAGCTTTTGGCACTAATGCTTGAGCCTGGAATGATGTGGAAGAAGCTGATCTGGGGTCAGGAGGGAGTAATCAAGGGTTGTTTCAGGCCCCTGTCACCTCCCTGCCCTCACCTCTTTCCATTCTCCCCCTCACTCCCTCTGATCCAGCCACGCTGTTCATTAAATACTCCATGCTGGATCCCGTCTCAGAGCCTTTACTATGGCTGTTCCCTCAGCCTAGAACACCCCAGATATACAAACAGCTGGCCCCCTTGTGTCCTTGAGTTCTCAGCTCAAATGGCACCTCCTCATCAAGATCAGACCTTGGCTACCCCACTTAACACTAAACCCCATCCCCCCACACTCCCTGCCTTTTTCTTTTCTTCTGTCAACTTCTTACCACCTGACACTCACTTTCATTTGCTTACTTTGTTGAATATGCATCACCTTCCACTGGAGTAAGTTCCAGTAATACAGGGATGTCCATCCATCCTGTTCACGGCTGTATCTCTGGTGACTGGCACACGGTATGTGCTTAATAAATATTTACTGACTAAATATATCAATGAGTGGACAGAATAGCATCTGGCACATAGTAAGTCCTCAAAAACATTCCCTGCTTGACTCCTTTCTTCCCAAGAAGACAATGAATCTAATCTACTCCCACCAGCACTAGAGCACAGTGGGGGTGCACTTCACTCCTTTTTGGCTAATTAAGAAATGTTACAAGACCTGCAAAGCAAAACATAGCCAGACTGCCTCTGAAAGCTGTATAGGAAACCAAAGAGGCAGTTATTCAATAAGTGTTTACTGAGCACCTACTACATGCAGGCCCCTTCCCACTCCTGGCTCTGAGGAATCCTCACACCAGTCCAGTGGGGAAGCTACTTGATATCCACTCTTGGCATTTGGCATGCATTGCTGTGACCTTTCAGTTTTTGCTGATTGTCTTGACTGTGGGCTCCATGACAGCACTAACTACACGGTCCCTACTGTGTGTCCAGCACACTCAACAGTGTCTCCTGACCTAGAGCAGGGACTCCATAAGCATTTGCTGGAGATTTAATAAATGCCCCTGAATCAGAGGAGGAAAGAGGCCCAGGCCATTTCGGGAGTCTGCCTCACTCACCTACACACCCCCAAACTCTGGAACCCCACCGCAGACCTCCAGCCTGCCTGGGTCACACTGTGATGCCCCCTCTGCCGATCCCCTGCTGTGTGGCCACAGTGAGAAGAAAGACAGACGTGTGGGCGCGGGGCCCCCGGGGCTCTGGCAGGTGCCAGCGCCAGCACCGGCAGGCCAAATTTGCAGCAGTTCTTAGTGCCAATCCCAGACCCCACGGAAAAGGATAGGAGGTTGGGGCGGGGGGTGGAGATTTCACGATTTCAGCGGATCCAGGGCGGACCAAGGGACCTATCGTGGGAGGGGGGTTCTGGTGGGCCCACACCCTAAATCCTCTGGGAAAGGAGGGGTTCAGGTCTCAGAAGGGACTAAGAGGAGGGGCGGCGGAAGCAGCGGAGGCAGCGTCCCTGGGCAAGAGGAACAGGGGCTAAGGCAGAGAAAGCTCTGGCTGAGACTTGAAAACAGAAACATAGGGGAGAAAAGGGAGCGGAGATTGAAGGAGATCTGAAGGATTGGGAAAACATTCAGGGTGTTGGGAAGGAATTCAGGGTGTGGGGGGAACGGGGGGTGGGGGTGGGACGGACCTGAGTTACTAGAGAGGCAGGCTGGATCCTTGAGAAGGGCACCAAACTTGCGGCGCGCTGACGGCGGAAGCTCGGAGGGCTGGAGCAGCCGGCCTTGAACCTGGCAAGGCGCCACGGGCGCCCAGCCAGCTGCAGACGCCCCAGGCACATGCCACGACACACAGACGACCCTCGCGCCTTCTTCACTTACCGGGGCTTCCGCGGTGGGGAGGCCGCGCACGCTGCCGCTCGAGTCCTCCGGGCCAGCGTTTGTGGCGGGACCGCACGGCAGTAACGCGGATGGAGGGCCGAGCGAGCACAGAGGGAGTGTGGGCAGGCCCTCCACACTGCCTTCCCCTTCCGTGGGCAGGCACGAGCAGGGGAGGTGAGGTCACACTTATCCTGGCGGTACCCCGGAAAGTCCCCGAGAGGTCCCGCAGCGCCTCCCTGCTCCGCTCCGCACGCTTCCCCGCTTCAGTTTGGACACTTGTGGTAGGCGCTCTGGGAACCTCGACGGGGGTCAAAAGGGACAAGGCCCTGCCCTAGGCCGGCGGGGTGGGGGGGACACAATCTAGTGAGAAAAGAACCGCAATTTAAAATCAGAGCATCTCCGTTAGTGATCAGTGCTATCCAGGAAATAGAACAGGGGCTGGGAAAATGGGGGGTGGGCCCAGGGGCGCCCCCAAATTGCGAGGAATGGGAATCCAGGAGTTGTTTTGGGGAACCCGTGTGGTGGGATGAGGGGAAGCAAGATAGCATGTCTTTTTTTTGTTTAGTTTTTATTTTACAACCATAAACTTGACTCCACAATCCTGCTGAACTTGGAAGGGGTAAGGAAAACATGGAAATGACGAGCCGGGCAAGAGCGCGAGGATGGCAGAACATTCCAAGCAGACGGGGGTGAAAGGGTGCTATCCCGTGCTACAGAAGGAATGGTCAGGTGGTTACGATAAAGCAAAAGTCACGTTCATGAGAGCTGTCCACAGGCAGTGATGGTGATCTTCCGGCTGGTCCTGCCGTTCCTGGACCCGAAGCGCTCCATGGCAGTCAGGACATCCATGCCGTCCTTCACCTGGCCGAAGACCACGTGCTTGCCATCCAGCCACGAGGTCTTGGCCGTGCAGATGAAAAACTGGGAACCGTTTGTGTTGGGTCCAGCATTTGCCATGGACAAGATGCCAGGACCTGTGTGCTTCAGGATGAAATTCTCATCATTAAATTTCTCCCCGTAGATGGACTTGCCGCCTGTGCCATTGTGGCGCGTGAAGTCGCCACCCTGGCACATGAATCCCGGAATAATTCTGTGAAAGCAGGAGCCTTTATAACCAAATCCTTTCTCCCCAGTGCTCAGAGCACGAAAGTTTTCTGCCGTCTTTGGGACTTTGTCTGCAAACAGCTCGAAGGAGATGCGCCCCAAGGGCTCGCCCTGCACAGCGATGTCGAAGAACACGGTGGGGTTGACCAGGGCTGGGCACAGGACGCCTCTGGGCAGCCGTGTCTGCAAGGCCAAGACAGCATATCTTGAAGCTGCTAACATGACGTTTTAGAATTTGCAGGGGTCCTAACCTTTCAGGTGTCCTGGACCCGGAAGGGACATATCTATGGGGCATAGCTAAGACACATAGCTAAGACATAGCTAAGACACTACTCATAGCTAAGACACTACCCATCACACTTTTAGGGGCCCACAAAAAGTTTTCATTTCTTTTAAAATAAGAAAAAGAATGCATAGAATCCAACCTGGATTCTATTCATCTTCATACCAATGCAGTTGGTAAAGTGTAGTAAGTGTATATATATATATATATATATATATATATATATATATATATATATATATATATAATGGAATATATATATATATAATGGGGTGTATATATATATATAAAATGGAGTATATATACATATAATGGAGTATATATATAATGGAATATATATATAATGGAGTGTGTGTGTGTGTATATATATATATATTTAATGGAGTAAGGGGTCTACCAAATTATAAATGCCTTCTTCTGAGCTCCTTTGTTTGTCTGCTTGGAGAATTGAGGAGTCTCTTCTCAAAATACCATTTGTAGATTCACAAAGCAAAATACAGGAGGTTATAGGGATATTATGTTGCCATGCATTTATTAAAATATTTTTTAAACAAGTTAGTAATCCATCATTGGGTGAATGGATAAACAAAATGTGGTATTTCAATTCAATGGACGACGTATTGTTCAGCCTTAAAAAGGAAGTTCTGCCCTGGCTGGGTTGCTCAGTTGGTTGGAGCATCATCCTGTACACCAAAAGGTCATGAGTTCGATTCCCAGTAGGGCACATGCCTGGGTTTCAGGTTCAATCCCCATTTGAGGTACATGATGTGGGGTGGGGCAGCCAGTGTTTCTCTCTCTCTCTCTCACCCTTCCGCTCTCTCTAAAACCAATAAACATATCCCTGAGTGAGGAAAAGGAAGTTCTGACACCTGCTGCAGCATGGATGCACCTGGAGGACAAGATGCTCAGTGACATAGGCCAACACAGAAGGACAAACATTGTGTGATTTCACTTATGTGAAGTCCCTAGAGGAGTCAGGTTCATAGAAACACAAAGACAGTGGGAGTCGGGGCTGGGGAGGGCGTGGGGAGTTAGTGTTTCATTGGGACCAGGTTTGAGTCTGGGAAGATGGAAAAGTTCTGGAGACGGATGGTGGGGACAGCTGCACAGCAGCGTGAGTGGACTTAATGCCACTGAGCTGTGCACTTAAAAATGGTTAAGGTGGTAGGTTTTATGTTAAGTATATTTTACCACAATTTTTAAGAGCAAGAAAAAAATTTGTAAGACAATCACTTTAAAAATAGTTTTGACCCCTGGCTGGTGTGGCTCAGTGGATTGAGTTGCCGGCCTGTGAACCAAAGTTTCACTGGTTCAATTCCCAGTCAGGGCACATGCCTGGGTTGTGGGCCAGGTCCCCAGGAGGGGGCGTGTGACAGGCAACCACACATTGATGTTTCTCTCCCTCTCCCCCTCCCTCCCTCTCTGCCTAAAAGTAAATAAAATCTTTTAAAAAATACTTTTGAAATAGAGCTATTCTGAAACAAACACTTAGGGATACACCCTTACCACCGTATTAACTAACAGGATCTAACGGCTGCAGTGACATTGTGGTGGAGACGAGCGTCAGCGGCACTTTGAGCACCTGCAGCGACGCAGTCCGACTGGAAAACACCTGTGGTGAAATCCCAAGGCCTGTTGCCTTTGTTCATAATTCAAGCAAATGATAAATGTTAGTGAGAGTCAGTGAAGATGAAGATGTGCATTTTCCCCCAGCAGTTCTTGGACACCCTGAACTCTGTCATCAGGTCTGACAGGCGGTCCATGAATCTCAGGACAAAGTTCACCTAAAGGTTCATGGGTTGGGGGGTAGCAAGTGGAAGTTATATGGAGGCAACCCCCCAGGGGGCTGGTACTTAATGCTTGGCTCTGGCTCTGGCTCGGGAGAAATTTTAATGAGTACCTACTGTGTGCTAGGCACGGGCAGGCTTTGGGGATACATCAGGAAGAAAGAAGTGGTCCCTGCCTGTGGGGCCTCTGGAGCTGGAGGGGGAGAGTGCATTAAACCCACCTCCCCATGCCTCCCTCCCTGCTGCCCCACCATCACCAACTTTTGTGCCTGCCTCTAAGCCAAATACATCTGATCCATGACTTGACCTTTCCAGGAGGTTTGAATGTGCCCCTTTTATAGGTGAGAAAACTGAGGCTCAGAGGGAGTAACAGCTGGAGCGTGCCAGCTTCCAGGGGAGACCCTGGGCTCCAGATGGATAAATCTGATTGTCTGCAGACAGGTTGCCCACCTCCCTGCTTCGGTGACAGAAAGGCCACATTCCAGTTGGGCACCCATCCCTTCAGTTTTGCACATGTATGCACATATCCATGCATGTGACATTTAGTATTCTTCAGTCTGGTTTGGCTTTTTAATTCGTGTCTGCCAGAAGTCAGCAAACGTTTTTTTCTGTAAAGGACCAGATAGTAATTATCGTCGGCATTTCTGGCCTGACGTGATGCTGCTGTCGTAGCACTGACAGGTAATGTGTCAATAAATGAGCATGACTGTGTGTAAATAAAACTTTATTTACAAAAATCAGGTGGTGGACCAGACACTGGCCCTAGTTCACTGACTCTGGACATAGATGGCATCAATATTTAGCTTTATTCCATCAACATCTCTAATGTTTTTCTAATCAAATAATGTGTAGCCTAACCTTGTTCTTTTTAAGTGTGTCATGGTTTCATTAAGCATGGCTGTATCACCATTTATTGGGTCCCCTGTCATTAGACATGCTGGTTGCTTCCACTATTCCCCCACAACAGGCCTTGCTACCTTACGAGGTGGCAGTTATGAGCACAGCGCCCAGGTGGGGGGAGATTTGAGTACTATGACCCTTACTTACTAGCTGTGAGGTGGGGCTAAGGGCTGGTCTTCTGACTGGTGCCTCAGTCTCCCTCCTGTGTAACATGGAGGTGATGACATCGCCTGTCTGCAGGGTTTCTGGAGGGTAGCTGTGGGGAAGGGGAACTTCTGGGACTTCTCCTCCCATGTGGAAAAGATACACTCTTGCTCTTACTAAATACTACCGCCTGTTCTGCAAATCAGGGCTCCCTGTTTGTACTCCCACTGGAAGTGAACGAAAGGGCTCATTTCCTCCGTCACCACCACATGTCACTTTCACTTTCTTAATTTGTATTGAAGTATCATTATAGGTGCTAAAGTATACAAATCTTAAATGAGCATCTCAGTGGACTTTTGCTTATATATACACTCCTGGTAGCTAACACCCAGGCCAAGAGGTAGCTCATTTCAGATTCAAGAACTGCCCGCCAGCCCCTCCTACATCACTGCCCCCTGGGCTACCGCTGTGTAGGTTTCCCTCATCACAGTTCAGTTTCACTTGTCTTGAAACTTCACTGAAATGAAACCAGAGTATGGATTCTCTTGTGTCTGGCTTCTTCCACTCAACATCATGCCTGTGAGTTTCATCCATGTGATTATAAATATCAAATATTGGTAATCTGTCCTTGTTCCTTGCTGTACAATATTCCACAGAGTGCATCTACCCCAGTTGCTTATCTGTTCTCTCCTGGATGCCCACTCAGGTGGTGTTTCAGTTGGGGGCTGTTGTGACTGAAGCAGCCGTGAACATTTGGGGGTAAGTCCCTGTGTGGACATCCACACACAGCTTGGGCACAAACACAGGTTGGGGCTGCTAGACTCTAAGGGAGGGGCCCCAAGTTGCTTTTCAAATAAGGCTTTGTAAATTCTTGCCCCTCGGACCCAGAGCACTCAGGAGAAAGCTACATTACCCTGCCCTTGCTAATGAGAAGTCACAGAAAGTCGCTTTAGCTCTCTAGGGGGCCTGGTGGGTGTGTGCCGAAGTCCCCCTCTCACTTGCGTGCCTCAGTTGGGGGCAGACATGGTGCTGGTTCATCCCATCACCCCAGCATCAGCCCCGGCTATCCTGCACCCCCATATCGTCCCTGTGAGCTGCTGCTGGAGAGGGGCCCCACAGTTAGCTCTGGCACCATTCGTGTGACATGATGATGTTTCCCATTACTGCAGCAAAACATCACAGCTTTTAGCTGCCAGGAGGAGTATTTCAGTCTAAGCAGTAAAATGCAGCAGGAAGCACAATCCCAAGCAGAGGCTGGCAAACTTTTCCTACACAGGATGGGAAACTTTACAGGAGTAGAAATTTTAGGCTTTGTGGGCCATGAACTTTGAAAAAGAGGTCCTCCCACCCTGGCTGGTGTAGCTCAGTGGATTGAGCGCAGGCTGCGATCCAGGCATCACAGGTTCGATTC
The DNA here is from genome assembly GCF_019186645.2 of Phyllostomus hastatus. Lineage (NCBI taxonomy): Eukaryota > Metazoa > Chordata > Mammalia > Chiroptera > Phyllostomidae > Phyllostomus > Phyllostomus hastatus. Next base: position 2,004,381 of record NW_025333640.1, on the reverse strand, counting down.
CCAGTCAGGGCACATGCCTAGGTTGCAGGCCATGGCCCCCAGCAACTGCACATTGATGTTTCTCTCTCTCTCTCTCTCTCTCTCTCTCTCTCTCTCCCCCCCTTCCCTCTCTAAAAATAAATAAATAAAATCTTTAAAAAAAAGTTATTTGGAAAAAACCCCCGACTCATACTTTAAAAAAAAAAGAAAGAAAGAAAAAGAGATCCTCCCTCTTCCAGTCCCAACCTCTAAGAGAGAGGGGATTTGCCCAGTGCCACCAACAGCATTTTTTTTTTTTTTACAAAGTAAAGTCTGCGATTGCTCATCCATCAGAACAGGAACGAACACAAAAGAGCAGACTGGATGCTGCCTGTGATGGATAAACAGTCTTCTAATTACATCACAACTGACTTTACAAAAGTATTTTGGAAAATATGTTGAAAGCCACTAAGTTCATGGAAACTTGCTATATGAAAATAAGTAACACATCCGTTTTGCAGAGGGGTGGGACAGTGAGGAGCAGAGAGGCCAAGCAGCCAGCTCCTCCAGCAAGCCAGGGCACACGCTGAAAGACAAGAGTCCCGGCTTGCTTGCCAGGCCCTCATGGGCTCCAGGGCCAGCTTGCCCAGGTCTGAGACCTAGGTCCCCTACCACTTATGGACCAGGAGACTTTGAGCAAATTATGTGTTTTCTGTCCACCTCAGTTCCCCCACCTCTAAAATGGGAAGATTAGTAGCAACCACCTCAGAGGGCTAAAATGAGAACGAGGCTGACATCCACCAAGTGCTCTCAGAAGAGCACCCGACTCACGGCCATGCTCGCTGCTAGCTGAGCATCCTTAGCACAAAGAGATTTGCTTCTTGACAGATCAGCAGCCCTGTTTGGGGAACCTCGGTGACTCATTTAAGCAAAAGGCACGAAAATAAGTGTTTGGGAGGGAACCGACTAATTCACTGGTTCTCACCAGGGGGTGATTCTGCCCTCAGGGGATGTTGGGCAGATGTGGTTGTCACGGCCTGGCGTCAAGTAAACGGGGGCCAGGGATGCTGTTGAACACCCCACAGTGTCCAGGACAGCCCCCCACAGAAAATGATCCGGCTTCACATGTGCACTGTACCAAGAGGGACGAACTCCGAGGTAGCACCAGTACCAGACTCTTTAAATGCACAATCCCACGAAACCGTTGCAGCAGAGCTACACTGAAGCTGAGTCTCAGGTGATGACACTGAGGGACAGGGAAGCAAAGGCCCCCACCTAGAGGTCCCCACCAGGAACTGGGGAACTAGCCAGTAGACCCGTGTCCCATCACTGGGCTGGGTCCAGGGATGCCCAGCCAGCCCTGAGGAGCACAGAACGCCCGGCCCTCAGGAATGTGCAGCAAATAGAATGAGCACAGATTAGTGGCACTGAGGACACGGCTTAGAGGCGGCGACCCTATTCCCCGGCTGTGTGCTTCCATTTTGTTACCTCTGAAGAGGGGAGACCTAACCTGCAAGGTTGAGGAGGTCAAAGGGGTATGTGTGAGAAGTGAGGGCAACAGCCCTGGGCCAGAGTGGGCGAGGAAGGACTTGGCTTTGGTGTCGTAAGTAAAGGGCACCAGAGCAGCGGGAACACAGCTAGTGACACGAGTGGACAAACTGAGTTCTATTCAGTGGCAACTTGAAGTCCTTGCACCTGGTGTGAGCTCCCTGCAGCTGCTGCAAACAGTGACCACAAACTGGAGGCTGAAAAAGCCACAGTGCACCATCTCACAATTCTGGAGGTCAGAAGTCTGAAATGAGTCTTATGGGGCAAAACTCAAGGTGTTGGCGGGGCTGGTTCTTTCTGGAAGCTTCAGGGGAAAATCTGTTTCCTGCCTTTTCCAGCTTATAAAGGTGCCTGCATCCTTGGCTTGTGGCCTCGTCCATCTTCAAGGTGAACAGCATCTTCCCATCTCCGCTTCTGCCCTCACATCTCCTCCACTTCTGACCCTCCAGCCTCCCTCTGCCCTAAAGGACCCTTGTGATGACATTTAGGGCCCATTGGGTAATCCAGGATCACCTCTCCTCTCTAGGTTCTTAACTGAATCCCATCCTCGAAGTCCCCTCTGTCAGGCAGAAAGGTCCTAGGGGTCAGGATGTGGATGTGTTGGAGGGGTCAGCCCGCCACACTGTTCCCCACACACCTAAGAAGTTCCACTGTGAAAAACGCAGCAGGCTTCTTGCTCTGCTACGTAAGTGTGACGTGACATGACCCAGGGGGAAGACTCCGGCACGCCAGGGTGGGGAGGAAAGGCCCTCCTCGCATCCTGCTCTTCTGTAATGTCCAGGACCAAATTCGACGACTCAAGGCCAAGCAAGTATGGCGAGCACACTGCTGACAACCAACATGGGTGCCGAACTTCAAGTTCAGTAGCAGGTCCATCCCTGTCCCACCCATGCCACACAGAGACCCCCGGAACTGCTCAGCTGCTGGGAAAACACACACACCCACAAACACACACACACACATGCTTGCAATTAGCTGCAGGTAAAATTTATTAAGGCGACACTGAAGCTCCAGGCACCTATGAGCTGCTGGGCAGGCCTCGGCCCCTTTCTGCTCTACAAAGCGCTGGGGAGCCCCACCCCCACCCTGTGGCAGGAGGCCCACTTCTCAGGCCGGAGGTCCAAGTCCAGTTCCTAAAGACTGATGTCTGGGGCTCTGGATGTAGAAAAGGAAGTGGGATGGGAGAACTATGTCCCTGGTTTTTAAGAAAGAAAAAAAAAGTTGGGACCTTCTTCTAAAACAATTGTTTTAAAGGCTTCTAGAAAAAAATTTCCAGATACCTCACACGAATGACTGATAAGGTCAGAACATGCCTCCTCCGGGCTCAGAGAGGGGGTGGGACTGGTCTGTGAGAGGCCCCAGCTTCCCAGGGTGGCAGCTGATAGGCTGGGGGGTAGGGGATGGGGGTTCAGGGCTCCTTGCTGGTCCCCTAGGAGAGGGACTGAGTTGCTGAGCCCCCTTACTGTCTATCCTACTTCTTTTCTTCTTGGGCTTTCTCAGCGACTCCAGGGGCGAAGGGTCCCACCACCCAGGTGATGGGTGTGCTCTGGGCCACGTACTCGACCATGTGGTCCAGGGCCTCCCGGGCCTTGGCCACTTGCTCTCGGCTCTGTGTCAGGACGCTGCTGGACAGGTCCTGGAAGGAGTGAATGCCAGAAAAGGTGGCCTGGAGGTCCTCCACCTGGCGCCGAGCCTGCTGCACCTGGTCCTTCACGTGGGTGGGCAGCCCCTGGATGCTGGACCCCAGAGAGGTGCAGGTGGCCTGCAGCTGCTGGGCAATGTCCCGGAACATGGTGAGCGTCTGGGACTCGACCTGCTGAGAAGGGAGAGTGGGTGGGGGGCGATCAGGACCACTGCTCTGGGGGAAACTGGATTCAAAGAAGGGGAAAAAGAAAGCGGTTCTACCGCTGACCTTCAGGAAAACCATTCCATAGGAGAGGCCGCCTAGCACTGTGCTCCGGAATACCAGCTCTCAGAGTTGTGAACCGTGAGATACACACTGGTCAAAGTGAAAGAGAGGCACAGACATTTCTCCAAAGATACACACAGATGGCCATGAAAAGGACATGAAAAGATGTTCAACTTCACTAGCCGTCAGGGAGACGCAGCTCAAACCCACAATGAAACACCCCACTCACTGAGAGAGCTGACAGAACCACAAAGATAAGAACGAGGGTCTGCAGGGTGGGGAGGGGTCAGAGCACTTGGACTGGCCGGTGGTGCAGTCGCTGTGGGAAACAGACTGGTGGCTCCTCAGAATATTGAACCACCGAGTCACCATGTAATCCAGCAGCACGTCTACACAAAGACCTGTACCTAAGCATTCCTAGGGGCGCTACTCACAGCAGTCACAAGTGGAAACAACCTCGATGTCCATAAGCTGGCAACCCAGCCACAGTGTGGCCCTCACTGGAATATTACTTAGCTACGAAAAAGGGTGAAGCTCTGATACTCACTACAGTGTGGGTGGACCTTGAGACCATGATGCTCCATGACAGAAGTCAGACACAAAAGGCCACAGGGTGTGGCCTTCCATGTATGAGAAATGCCCAGAATAGGCGAGTCCTCAGAGACAGGTAGTGGGTTAGTGGCTGGGGGAGAGGGCCGGGGAGTGACTGCTCATGGGCACAGGGCTTCTTTTGGGGGTGAGTACAAGGTCCTAACTGGATTGTGGTAAAAGTCCCGCACTCCGTGAATACAGACAGTCCCCAATTTATGATGTTTCAACTTACCATTATTCAACTTTATGATGGTGCAAGAGTGACATGCATACTTTGAATCTGGAATCTGGATCTCGTGCTGGGCTAGCGATGCCAGTCTGATATTGTCCCGCGGTGCTGGCCGGCAGCACGGCAGGATTTTGCCCAACCCCAGGGCACGTTCACAGTGGGCGTGGCCAGGCTGTGACATTCGGTAGGTGAGGTGTAGTGGATGAATTTCGATTTAGGGTATGTTCGACTTACGAAGAGTTTATGGGGACGTAACCCGTTGTAAGTTGAGGAGCATCTGTATACCAAAAACCACTGGGTCACACTTTAATTGGGTGAATTGTACGGGATGTGAATTATATCTTAAAAATTAAAGCTTTAAAAAAAAGTGTAAGATATTTTTATATCTCAAAATTGTCTTTTTTAAATTTTAAAAAAGAGAGAATATCTGGAAGAACTTTCTGGCAGAAGTCATGAGCAGTTTAGATCCAGTCCTAGAAAATTCCTGTGGCAGGAAGGAGATCCGCACAGGACTGCCCCAGGGCTGCAGGACTGCCCCAGCGCTGCTGGCCGAGGGCTCTGGACTTGCACCTGCAGGCGAGGCGTAGAGGGGAGCACAAATCGGTGTCTTCTGCTGCTGCAGTCAGCAGCGGGCGGCGGGGAGGGGGGGTGGCATAGGGAGATGGTTTTCTGCAGTTTGGGTCTCGATGTTGAGCAGATGCACGTTTATAGAGATGTTCATGGGATCTTTATAAACACCACTTTTGTAGCAGTATGTGCTTTACTTATGAACTCATTTAATCTCTTTTAAAAGATTTTATTTATTTATTTTTAGACAGGGAGAAGGGAAGGAGAAAGAGGAGAGAAATGTCAATGTGTGGTTGCAATGTGTGGTCATGTGCTTCCTACTGGAGACTTGGCCCGCAACTCAAGCATGTGCCCTGACTGGGAATCGAAACAGCAACCGTTCGGTTTGCAGGCCGGTGCTCAATCCACTGAGCCACACCAACCAAGGCATCATTTCATTTATATATATATATATATATATATATATATATATATATATATATATATATATATCATATAAGATATATATATATCATATATATATATATCATATAAGATATATATATATATCATATATATATATCATATAAGATATATATATATATCATATAAATATATATATATATATATATATAACTTACGTGTCAGAAAATTCACCCTTCTAAGTGTACAGTTCAGTGGATTTTAGTATATTCATGAGGTTGTGTACCACCTCTAATTCCAGAACATTCCACCACCTCCAAAAGGAATTCCCTCCCGTAGCCCTTGGCAACCACGAATTCATTTTCTGTCTCTGCAGAGTTGCCTGTTCTGGACATTGCACATAAACGAAATCATATAATACGTGGTCTTTTTTGTCTGAGGGTAATACACTCACGGTTCATTCACGTCAGAGCGGGCGTCAGTGCCTCACTCTATTTCTGTCTGAGTGACACTCCACTGTATGGATGGGCCACATGTTCATCCATCTACCCACTGACAGACATCTGGGCTTTCCCCCCTCTTGGCCCATTGTGAATAAGGCTGCTGTGAACATTCACGTACGAGTTTAGCTAGTTTCATCTTAACAGCCCTGCAGAAGGTCCTATATTCCGTTCACCAACGGAGAAACCGAGGCCCAGAGAGGTTAAGCTGAGAAGCTCTAGTATTAGTACGGACCTAAGACTGGGAAGGGGGTACCATTCAGAACGAGGTGTGAGGATTGTGTGAGGCGTTGGTTCAATGAAAGCCGGGATGAGGGAAGGTACAGGCAGCCAAAGGCAGAGCAGGTGCGAGAGGCCAATGCTTGGGGCAGACTGGAGGAAGCAGAGAAAGCCAGCAGTTACTTGGAGCTGGAGCCCGGTGGTAAACATGAAGGGCTTGATGGGACACTGCGATGGGGGAGGGGAGGTTACAAGAGTTTCAAGATGTAGCTTAGCACATTGAGACACATCACTGTCAAGTGCCCCAGGTTCAGAAGCAACCCCTGTACCCAAGAACAGAAAACTAGGCTGGAGAGTCCTGAAAGCAGGCACAGGGAGGCGAGGCGTAGGGAGTGTTCCAGGCAGGCCTCTGAGAAGAGGTGTGGAAAGGGAAGTCAGGGCCCCAAGCCCCACCCCCGCCCTGCCCCACAGTGGGTACCTCTTGCTTGGGCAGGTCCCCCTCTGCGCCCTGGAGCTGCTTCTTCTGGTTCCAGGTGAGCCACATCTGGGATAGTTTCTCCTGACCCTCCACCAGCTTCTGATCAACTCCCTGCTTGACAGTTTCCATCTAGAGCAGGAGAGAGAGCAGTGAAGGAGGCTGCCTCCGGTGCTCGACCAAGGCCAGCAGAGCCCTGCTATCCCAGGAGAGGGGGTATTCCAGAGGCAGGCCCTGGAGTCCTCCTTTCATCTGAGATCAGGGGAGGGGAGGTGGGAGGGCGCTGTTTTAACACAGTTTCCATAGCTACAAAGTGGCCCTACATTTTCTGCAGCCCCTCCCATTTTCCTCTATTTCTCCCCTCCCTTGCAACTGGGCCTGGCCACCTGAGTGGCGGTGGCCACCAGAACACCGGAAGCACAAGCTTAGAAAGTGCTCTCGATGGAACATTACTCAGCCTTGAAAAGGACGGAAATGCTGACACCTGCTACAATGGGGATGAACCTTGAGGACATCACACTTCAAGAAACAAGCCAGACACAGCAGAACAAATCCCGTGTGACTCCACTTACATGAGGTCCTTAGAGGACCTTAGAGGTCCTTAGAGTCACAGAGACACAAAGACGGTGGCAGCCAGGGGTTGGGGTAGGCGATGGGGTGTGTCTAATGGGGACAGACTTTGGGTTTGGGAAGATGAGAAAGTTCTGGAGCTGGACAACGGGAATGGCCGCACAATGTGAATTACTTAATGCCACTGAGCTGTGCTTACAAATGGTGGCGGCGGCAAATTTTCTCGTGTGGTTCACCACAGCTGAAAATATTTTAAAAGAGAGGAGATATGCTTAGCAGAGGTAACAGAGGGAACAGAGAAGTAAAACAGCTGGGTGGGGGGATGTGACTGTGCAGAGGCAGGGGGACTTTATGGGGCAGTAGTGATAAGTCCATTTACATTTATAAAACTCCTCAAATGGTACACTTTAAAGAGGGTGATTTTTATTGCATGTAAATTATACCTCCATGAAACTGACTTAAAACAAAACAAAAAGAAAATGTGCTTTATGTGTTCTCGCTGCACCTGGATCCCTCGGCCGCCTGCAGGGGAAGGAAGGGCTGGCTTGCTGAGGGAGGAGCCCATGGTGAGAGGCCCAGCCTCCAGCCCACCTGTGGGGCCAAACTGTGTCCCCTCCAAATGCGCATGTTGAAGCTCTCACCCCCAGGACTGCAGAATGTGACTGTATTCGTAGATCAGGTCAAAAAGAGGTCATGAGAATGCGCCCTAATCCAGTGTGACTGGTGTCCCTATAAGAGGAGACCAGGACACAGACATGCACAGAGGGATGACCACGTGAGGACGCAGGAAGAAGAGGGCCATCTACAGCCAAAAAGACAGACCTCAGGAAATCCCAACTCTGCCAATACCTTGATCTTGGACTGCCAGCCTCCAGAACAGAGACAATAAATGTCTGTTGTTTATACCACCTACACTATGGGACTTCGTTATGGCAGCCCCTGCAAACTCATCCAGCACCACAGTCACATGAACCAGCAGCCCAAGTGGATGTGCAGAATGGTGAGCGATAAGCCACTAGGTTTGGGGAGGGCTCATGAGAGTGGATGCTGCTGTGCCACACCCCCAAGCCTGGGCAGGCCCTCACCAGGCTGAGCGCCTGCGTCAGCTGCAGCAGGGCCTCCTGGGCCCTCTGCCTGGTGTGCTGCAGTTTTCCCAGTGAGTGTTCGTAGGCCCGCTGGCGCAGCCGCTCCGACAGGGAGCCCAGACGCACGAAGTAGCTCTGCTCCTGCCGCTGCTGCTGCACTGAGGCCACGTCAGAGCCCTCCACGGATGTGGCGAGGTGGGCTGCAGAAGGGAGGCAAGAGAAGCATCGTGAAGGTTGGGATGCAGACAGAGCACACAGCTCAGGCTCCCCTGGTGCACACTAGGGTATGGCCCTTGGGTTTCACACAGACTACTCAAGTTTATGTAGATCTGATGCTTGCCAGCTTGAAGCCTTGGAGTGAAGGATTTCCCTGCCTTTGTTTCACCCATCTGCAGAATGGGTATGTTGAGAACCAAACTTCCCAGAATTGAGAGGTCTTAGACTAGCATGAGGGTCTGCCAACCACAGCCCATGGGACACGTCCGACCCGCCTCCGGTTTTGCACAAATGGTGAATGCAGCAACTACGCGTGTTCACTGTATGTTGTCTTCGGCTCCTTTCCAACTACAACAGTGGAGTGAGTATGGGGCCTCATGCCCAGCGGAGACTAAAACACTTATTACCAGGTCCTTTACAGAAAAAAAAGTCAGCTGATCCTATGTTAGTGCCTGAAACATATCTTTTTAATTTAAAATTTTAATAGATTTTTTTCTTAGAGAAGCATCGATGTGTTGTCCCACTTATTTATGCGTTCATCGGTTGAACGAATGTGCCCTGACTGGGGATCCAACTCATGACCTTGGTGCACTGGGTCAGCCCTCTAACTGAGCTACCCAGCCAGGGCCAATGTTTTTGTTTTGTAGGCTATACTCTGCCTCTATTACTCAGCTCTACCATTACCGATGTGAGACAGCCATAAAAAAATGTAAACAAAGGGATGTGACTGTGTGCCAATAAAACTTTATTTACAAAAGAAGGTGGGCCCTGGCTGGTGCAGCTCAGTGGATTGAGCGCAGGCCTGTGAACCAAAGGGTCGCAGGTTTGGTCCCCAGTCAGGGCACATGCCTGGGTTGCAGGCCAGGTCCCCAGCAAGGGATGTATGAGAGACAACCACACATTCATGTTTCTCTCCCTCTCTTTCTCCTTCTCTTCCCTTCTCTCTAAAAAAAATTAATAAAATCTTAAAGAAAAAAAGCAGGTGGTAGGCCTGACGGGGCTTTGTGGTTGGCTAGGGAAGAGTTTGCCCATGAACAACTGTTTCATGCTGACATTTAAAAAAACTGAACAAAAAGACATGGGACACTTCAAGGAAGCAAAAATAAACGCATTTTGAGAAAAATGGATTCCTCCCTATTCTCCCACCAAAGGTGGGTTTGCAAAGCCTAACCAGAACTAGCAACACTTTTAACCCCCCCTTGCTGATGTCCAGAACTTCTCCATGGCTCTCCAAGAGCCCCTGAGCTCTGCCCTTGGAAGTGAAAACAGCTTTGTAACTTAGGCCAAGGACATCTGGCAGAGTCCTGGCATGTCTGAGCAAGCTGGCAAGGCCCCGAGGAGGGGCAGGTGCCCTTGGCAAAGGGCAGAGCCCCCAGGAGGGGGGAGGGCTGCCCTCCTAGCTTGAACCCCTGACTAACCTGCCTGGTTCTAACGGGGCACTGCAACAGCTCCTCAAATCCTCATCTACCGACCACCTAGTACCCTAAACACCTGTGTGCATAGTGCTCTCATCCTCAGTGGACCGATGCAGAAGAGCAAAGCCACTCAAATGGACCTGTTCCCTGCTGTGGCTTTCAGGCCTGGCTCAAGGCTGTCCTCCAACAGACCCTGCTTTCTCCTCCTGCCTTCAGGGTCCAAGGCCCACGGCTGAGCCTTGCAGAGGAGGAGCACCTACTATGGGCCAGCTGTCACTGAACTTGGGATGCAGCAGGGAAGACATCAGCTAGGTCCCATCTTCCAAGAGGTTTGGAGTTGGGTTTTGGAAACTCAAAAAACAAGTGATGTGCTACACTCAAGCCACATGCTGCAGGACTGCCTGGGACGTCGAGCTGCTCCAGAGAGCAATGGACTCCCCCCTTCCACTGAGAGTTCTTAGGGAGGGTCATGGGGACTCACAGCCAACTCTAGAGGGACTCCAAGCAGCTGAAAACAGTGGGACAAATAAGGTATCAATAAAACAAACACTTCGTGTTAGAATATGTCGTGTGAATCCACATGTTCAAGCGTATAGTGAAAAACCACTATGGACTCATGGAGGGTGCTGGTGAACCAGCCACGATGCCAAAATAAATTTGCCATTTTCCCTGCTTTTCCTCAGTAAACTTGTACCTTGGGATAATCAAAGCTTCAGAGAACTTTCTCCACGGAAGTGTTCTAGCAACAGAGAAAGAAGCGATACTTTTAAGAGCAACCTGTGGCGATCCCAGATGGAAACAGGGATGGAGATAAAGACCAGCTGTTTGCCCATCGGAGAACCGCGTGATCCCGTTTATACAAGGTTCCAGAACAGGCAAAACAGCGACTCTCATCTGGGGGCAGTTCGGCCCATCAGGGGACTCTGGGCAATGTCTGGGGACATTTGTGGTTGTCACAAGTTAGGGGAACTCCTGGCATTGAGTAGGTAGGGGCCAAAAAGGCTGCTTGGCCCCTGCCGTGCCCAGGATGGCTCCACAGAAGAGTGATGAAACCCTATCTAGCCTGTCTTCAACTTTTTTCTGTTCTCCCAAATATGTGGCTCCTCATTCAAACCAACCAGGCCCGGCCAGTGGGCCAGGGCCAAGCTGCACTCTGGATGGAGCACGGTGCCTACTTAGGTGCGGCCCCCACGGGCCCTCGCGGTCATGGATGGGCCTTGGAGGCTGATGTGCCAGCACACTGGGCATGTGCACAAAGGAGGGCTGCCTTTTAAATGTGGTGTCAAGACCCACCACAAGGGCCAAGGGTGTCGGAGGGCAAGTACAGACCATGAGTAGGACCGGCTGCTTGGTCTCCAATGGTTTCATCCCCAGTTTGTCTATTTGTCTTCATTTCTGCCCCAATTTGGTTCTGTCTCCGTTTTCACTGGCCTGGACCAGGGGCAACTTCCTTTGCCCTGGTCCCTCCGCTCTCACCCTTGCCTTCCAGTCTGTGCTCCCTGAAGCAGCCACCAGAGGGCGCCTGCTAGTACCAGAGTCAGATCCAGACCCTCCACTGCTCTCAGGCCCCCACCTCCCTTCCCACCTTCTTCAGGGTAGGGCCCTTAGTCCTCCCCTTGGCCCACACTGCCCTGCATCACCTGCCCCTGTCCTCCCCCCGCCCCACCCCGCCCGCCCTCACTTTCTCCCTCTCTCCTCCTCACTCATTCTGTTCCAGCCACAGGGGCCTCCTAGCTGTTCCTCCAACACACCAGGCAAGGTCCTGCCTCCGGGCCTTTGCATGTGCTGTTCCCTCTCCCAGGACCATTCTTCCCCTAGACATCCCGATGGATAACTCCCTTCCTCCTCCAGCTCTGTACTCAAACACCACCTTCCTGCAGGGCCTCTAAGAATGAGAACTTCCTCCTCCATACTGTGTTCTGGAACCCTCCCACACCCCCTCCTGGCATGCTGTTCTTTCCTCTCAGGCACTGGTCATCGCTTCTGTCATCAGTTCCACAAAGCGGAGGCTTCCGTCTTGCTCACTGGTTGTGCCCCTGTGTCTAGGGCAGGGCCTGGTGCCCAGAGGGTGCTTCAATCCCTGAAAATCGCCCAGACTCTCCTCTGCTGTTCCCCTCACTCCCCCGACCCCCGACACGTCTGTTCATTTAAAAGTTCACTCAGATGGTCAGACTCCAGGTGGCTGAGAGGGTGAGAGGATCTCGGGCCCATGGGCCACACTTACCCAGCTCGGAGTCTGTCATGGGCAGGTGGTTGTCCACCCACTCCTCTGACTTGCCCAACACCGTGTCCACTCCGCTCAGCACCATCTGGCCCACGCGGGACCCCATGACCGAGTGGACGCTGCTGGTCACCACGGATTTGGTCATGTCCACTCCGCTCTGCACAGCTCCCCGGGTCACATCTACTGCCTCTGTCATTCGGGTGGCCACTGTGTCCTTGGCGCTGGACACCGTGTTGGACACAGCTTCTCGGGCCCCCGACACCCTGGACGACACGAGTTCCTTGGTATCCGCCAGGACCTACGAGTCAGGCCAGCATCAGCATCTCTGCATGCCCTCCACACCTGGGTAGCCCCACCCCTGCACCCCAACCTCCAGGGTGGCCCAAGGGTTGACAGTGACTCCAGTATCGCAGTTAAGACCACTTCTCAGGAGTCAGCCAGTCTGGTTAGAATCCCTGGCTTGATACTTCTTAGCTGTGTGGCCTCAGGCCAGTCACTCCCCCTCTCTGTGCCTCAATCCTCCCAGATCCACAATGCCTAATACATTGGCCACTAGTTATGTGTGGCTATTTAAATTTAAAATAATTAAAACTAAATAAAATGTGATTGAAAGCAGGGTCTCAGGGAGATATAGGTACATCCATGTTTGTAGCAGCGTTATTCATAACAATCAAAGAACAGAAGCAACCCAAAGCAATCCACGGACGGACAAATGGATAAACACGACGTGGTCCATCCAGACAATGGGGTACTATTCCGCCTTAAAAAGGAAGAACATTCTGACATGTTATCACATGGATGAAACTTGGAGACATTATGCTCAGTGAGACAGGGCCACAGAGACAGGAAGTAGATGGTGGGGGCTGGGGGAGGGAGATGGGGAGTCAGTGTTCAGTGGGGACAGAGGGACAGTTCAGGAAAGCTGTGGAGACAGATGGTGGGGACGGCTGCACAACAGTGTCAGTGTGGTTAATGCCGCTGAGCTGTGGACTCAGAAGTAGTTAAAATGGTAAATTTGATGTTATAAAAAACTGAATGTAACTTGTGCACCAGTGTTCACGGCAGTGTTATTCCTAATAGCCAAGAAGTGGAAGCTTCCTAAAATGTCCATCATCAGATGAATGAACAAACAAAACTCAGTCCATGAGTGAACAAGAGCGAGGCACTGACACTCACCGCAAGGTGGACGGACCTTGCAAACACGGTGCTCAGTGGGAGCAGCCAGACCTGAAAGGCCACATTTACGTGAAGTGTCCAAAACAGGCAAATCCAAAGGGAAAAGAAGTACGTTAGTGGTTGCCAGGGGTTGGGATGTTTCATGGGAAGGAAAATAACAGCCAAGGAGTGTGAAGTTTGTTTTGGTGGGGAAGAAATGTTCTAAAATAGATGGTGAAGATTACAAAGTAGCTATTTGCATTTATAATAATTAAAATTAGTAGTTGAGTTCCTCAGTCACACTAGACACGTTCGAAAGATTCAGCAGCCTCACAGGGCTGATGGGTCCCCTCCTGAATAGTGAAGACCAAGAGCATGGACCTTAGAGAAAGTTCTACTGGGCTGTGCTGAGCTAGAGTCTTTAAGGAAGGGAAGGCCTCTGAAGAGGTGTGATTAGAACAGAGACCTGAAAACCTGGTCCACAAAGGAGCTGCGTGTGCAAAGGCCCTGGGGTAGGACTGGGCCAGGTGCACTCATTGTCTTTGCTTCCCTCAGTGTCCCAGAGTGAGTGCCATGCGGGCAAGAACCCTCTCCACCGCTGTGTCCCGTATGTGCACACACTATGTCACTGCCCAGGGAGTAGGAGGGCCAACGTAACTGCAGTGCAGCAAGAGAGGGGGGTGGTGAGGGCAGGGAGGCAGTGGGGCCACATCAGGTGGGGCCATGTGAGCGTGGGGAGGGCTTTGGCTTTTCTCTGGGCAAGGTGGGAGACAGGGGGCGGTTTTGAGCAGATCTGGTTGGGTTTGAGAATATTTGTCCAGCTGCCCAGTGGGGAGTAGGCTTGGGGTGTGGGGGCATGTTTAGAGGAGCGGTCAGGGAGTAAGCTGTCGCATTGTCTCTTCTAGTTGGGGTGGGCCACAGACCCAACACCCAGGGAGGTCCCTGGGGCTCCCTTGGCGGAGGTCCATTACCTTCTCCGGCTGCTGCTGTAGGATGGGCAGGTTCTCCTCCAGCTTATCGAGCCCCCTGTGGGCATAGCCACTGGCTGATGTGACTACAGGAGGTAGAAGACAGAAATATGTTGGTTACCACACACGAGCATCTCTCGGGGTCCCAGGAAGGTCAGCCACTGGTTTGGGGGTAACAGGGCCAAGGGTGGGGCAGATCCCCCCGAAACAGCCAGGAACATTCCATGTTCTTTGGGACTTCACTCACTCTGGGGCTCTAGCTTGGACAGGATGGGCTGGGCCCCGCTGATGGCTGCTGCTGTGAGGGTCTTCACGCCTTTCTCCGCCGCATCGCAGACAGTCTTGATATGGGGGTAGCTCTCCTTGGTGGAGGTGTAGGCTGCCGATACCATGCCACAGGTGGAGCTGATGAGGGGCATGTTGGCCACTCGGTCCACCACGCTGGGCTGTAGGGAGAAGCAGCTAAGGCAGGCTGGGCCGGGGGTGGGGAGGCCAGAGGGCTGGGCCTGAAGCTCCAGTGCCAGCACTTTTGCTTGTGGCCAGGGAAATGGCTCACCCTTGCTTTGGGTCCACAGGATTGCGCAACCCAGGAACTTCAGGGTTCCGCCGTGTGCTTCCTTTGTCTTAGCTCTGCAGCTCATTTGTTTGGACGTGACTTTGACACCCACTGTGTGCCAGGGAGTGAAAAGAGACGAGAACCCTACACTCACAGAGTTTACGGTCTAAAGCTGGGGTCTGCTGACTGTGACCCACCACCTGATGTTTTATTCTTGTGTTTTTTTCCTAATAGTTTTACTGAGATCAAGTTCACACAGCACAAATTCCACCATTTTTAAAGCGTACAATTCAATGTTTCCAGTACATTCACTAGGCTGCAAGACCATCACCAGTAACTGCAGACCTGCTCCATCACCGCAGGAAGGAGCCTGCCCCCGGTAACAGTCACCCCCTCCCCTTCCCCCAGCCCCCGGTGACCACGGACTGATCCGCTTTCTGTCTCTGAGTTCGTCTCTTCTGGACATTTTCTGTCAATGAGATCATGTTTTCTGTGGCCTATTGTGTCTGATGTTTCCACTGAGTAATGTTTTCAGTGTTCATTCATGTAGTAATGTATGGAAATGCACATTTTTTTTAAATTGTAGTAAAATAAAGCCCTGGCCAGGTGGCTCAGTTGGTTGGAGCATCAACCACGCCCCAAGAAATTGCAGGTTTGATCCCCAGTCAGGGCACATATTGGAGGCAACCAATCGATGTTTCTCTCTCACATGGATATTTCTCTCTCTCTAAAATCAACAAAATATATCCTTGGGTGAGGATTAAAATACATACATACATAATTAAATAAATTATAGTAAAACAGAGATAACATAAAATGTACCATTTTAACCATTTGTAAGTGTACAGTTCAGTGGCAATGAGTATGTTCACACTCTCGTACAACCACCACCTCCATCCATCTCCAGAACTTTCCCATCTCCACAAACTGACACTTTGTCCCCATGAAACATTCACTCCCCCTCCCCCAGGCCCCGTCCCCCACCATCTACTTCCTGTCCCTGGGGATCTGACTCCTCTGGGAACCTGATATGAGTGGGATCACACAGAACTTGTCCTCCTGTGTCTGGCTTATTTCACCAAGCATATCTTCAAAGTTCATCCATGTGGTAGTATGTGTCAGTATTTTATTCCTTTTATGGCTAAATAATATTCCATCACTGCCTAGTTTTGTAAATTAAGTTTTCTCAGCATACAGCCTCACCAGAATAAGTAAACCCATAGACAGAAAGCAGAGTAGTTGTTGTTGGGGGCTGGGGGGTGACGGAAATGGGAGTCGCTATTAATGGGGCTGGGATTTCCATTTGGGGTGGTGATAAAGCTCTGGAATTATGTAGTGGGAATGGTTGCACATTGTGAAGGTACTTAATGCCACTGCAGTGTATACTTTTTTTTAACATATATTTTATTGATTATGCTATTACAGTTGTCCCATTTCCCCCCTTTATTCCCCTCCACCCTGCACACCCCCTCCCACCTACGTTCCCCACCTTTAGTTCATGTCCATGGGTCATATAGATAAGTTCTTTGGCTTCTACATTCCCCATACTATTCTTAACTGCCCCCTATTTTCTACCTACCATTTATGCTACTTATTCTCTGTAGCTTTTCCCCCTCTCTCCTCCTCCCACTCCCCTGTTGCTAACCCTCCATCTGATCTCCATTTCTGTGGTTCTGTTCCTGTTCTAGGTATTTGCTTGGTTTGCTTTTGTTTTTGTTTTAGGTGTGGTTGTTAATAACTGTGAGTTTGCTGTCATTTTACTGTTCATATTTTTTATCTTCTTTTTCTTAGATAAATCCCTTTAACATTTCATATAATAAGGGCTTGGTAATGATGAACTCCTTTAATTTGACCTTATCTGGGAAGCACTTTATCTGCCTTTCCATTCTAAATGAAAGTTTTGCTGGATAGAGTAATCTTGTATGTAGACCCTTGCCTTTCATGACTTGGAATACTTCTTTCCAGCCCCTTCTTGCCTGTAAAGTCTCTTTTGAGAAATCAGCTGACAGTCCGATGGGAACTCTTTTGTAGGTAACTGCCTCCTTGTCTCTTGCTGCTTCTAGGATTCTCTCCTTATTTTTAATCTTTGGTAATGTAATTATGATGTGCCTTGGTGTGTTCCTCCTTGGGTTCACCTTCTTTGGGACTCTCTGAGCTTCCTGGACTTCCTGGAAGTCTATTTCCTTTGCCAGATTGGGGAAGTTCTCTGTCATTATTTGTTCAAATAAGTTTTCAATTTGTTGCTCTTCCTCTACTCCTGCTGGCACCACTATGATTGGGATGTTGGCATGTTTAAAGGTGTCCTGGAGGTTCCTAAGCCTCTCCTCATTTTTTTGAATTCTTGTTTCTTCATTCTTTTCTGGTTGGATATTTCTTTCTTCCTTTTGGTCCACACCGTTGATTTGAGTCCCAGTTTCCTTCCCATCACTATTGGTTCCCTGTACATTTTCCTTTTATTTCACTTAGCAATGCCTTCATTTTTTCATCTAATTTGTGACCAAATTCAACCAATTCTGTGAGCATCCTGATTACCAGTGTTTTGAACTGTGTATCTGATAAGGTGGCTATTGCTTTGTCGCTTAGTTGTATTTTTTCTGGAGCTTTGATCTGTTCTTTCATTTGGGCCATTTTTTTTTTCTCAGTGCACCTGTTATGTAGTGAGGGGCGGGATCTTAGGTGTTCATGAGGGCTGGGTGACCAATGTAGCTGCACTGTGATGCTGTATGTGGGGAAGGGGTCTGAGAAGAAACAATGATGCTTGCTCTGCCTCTGCCGGATTTCAGTTACTTCCCCAGCTACCCACAAGCAAATTGAGCCCTTCTGATGCTGATTCCCTGGTGGGTGGGCGTGTGTATGTTCTAACACCCTGTGGGTCTCTCCAATGAACTCTCCTGTGGGGCTGGGAGTTTCTCCCGCTGCCGCCTCAACCCCCACCGGTGTTTTCAATCAGTGGTTTGAGGCTTTATTTCCTTGAGCTGGGACTCCAGGTTGTGAGGTCTGTCTCCTTCCCCAGCTGTTCCTCTGGGTTTATCTGCAAGTGAATGTGGGACCACTGCTCCACCAGCCTCCGCCTTGCCCGATCTGGTCCTCCACCACTGCTGTGCCCCAAGTGTTCCCCGCTCGGCTGCCCGTCTACACCCCTCCTACTGGTCTGGATGGATGTTTCTTCTTTAACTCCTTGGTTGTCAGACTGCCATACAGTTTGATTTTCTGTCAGTTCAGGTTGTTCTTTATTTTTAAATTGTTGTTGTCCTTTTGATTGTGCGATGAGGCACAGTGTGTCTACCTATGCTTCCATCTTGGCTAGAAGTCCTGTATACTCTTTGAAATGGTTAAAATAGTATACTTTTATATTGTGTATATTTTACCACAATTTTTAAAAAGATTTCATTTATTTATTTTTAGAGAGCGGAAGGGAGGGAGAGAGGGAGAAAAACATCAATGTGTGGTTGCCTCTCACACGCCCCCTACGGGGGGCCTGACTAGCAACCCGGGCATGTGCCCTTAGACTGGGAATTGGAACCTGCGACCCCTAGATTTGCAGGCCGACACTCAATCCACTGCGCCACACCAGCCAGGACTATTTTACCACAATTTTTAAAAAGGAATGATGCAAATGAGATACACTGCACGGATGAACCTCTAGAACATTACACGCAGTAAAAGAAGAATCTCATAGAGACAGAACTAGCTGAGTGGCTGCCAAGGAGGAAGCGGGAAGGGGTGGTGACTGCTACTGGGTATGGGGTTTCCTTTGGGTGAGACGAAAAATGTTCTAACACTACGGTGGTGATAACTGCATAACTTGATAGTTCACTAAAAAAATGACTGAATCGCAACGCACTCTGCGTAAGGGTGAATTTTATGATATGTAGATGATACCATAATAGTCTATTAAAAAGGGAACTTATTTAAACTAGGGAGGGGGGAATGCGGACTGACTCCTTGGAAGGGGGACCCTAAGAGAATCTCCAGAGGCAGAGAACATTTGTCTGGGTGGTGCCGGGCAGTTTCAGACTGTACCCCTGTTCTCCCGAGAGCCTCTGAGATTCCCAGTTCTCCTGCCTCCACTTGTTAGTGGGACACCTGTTAGAGGTTTGTTGGCTGGTTCTCTCCAGCCCAGTCAGAAAGACATTTCTTAACCCCCATGTGCTGCCAGAAGCTCCCCGGCTCCGTTCCATGGTACCATGATGTGGGAAGCCTCACCCCATAGATTCCAGACCTTTCTTACCTGCTGTACCGGTTCTTCAGCTGTTGCCTGGGTGTCAGCAGGGGCTTCTGTCTCGTTGGTAGACATTTCTCAGAAGCACCTGCTGTGGACAAATGGATTAGTCAGGTACAGCCTGACCTTTCCCTCCCTGCAACAACCCTTCCCCTCCCTCCAACAACCCTTCCCCCAATTCTAAGAGCCCTGCCTCTCAGCCATTAACATGCACCTGTGGGCCTATTCAAGAGCAGGTGCTTATTCAGCAGGGCCTAGAGTCTGCATTCCTAACAAGCTCCCTGTTACTGCCGATACAGTTGATACAGATGATCCCGGGCTATACCTTGAAGGGCAAGGTCAAATTATAGCCTCAGGAGAGCTCATCTGTACAATAACTCCAGACGCACCCATGGAGCAAAACCTCTGTGGATGGCGACTTGCCAATAGCTATCAAGTTTCAAGATGCATCTTCCCTTTGACCCAGAAACCTCACTGTGGGGACAGTCCCACACTTGTACTGCCAAGTGGGCAAAGGGGGGTGCACCTGTGTTGGCCACAACAAGACACTGGTAACGACCTGTCTGCCTAGCAGAAGGGGACTAAAGAAAACACCAGGTTAGCCCAGTGCCTGGCAAAAGAATGAGAATTTACATGTAATTGACATGGACCAAGATACTGTAAGGAGACAAAGGTGTGAATGGGGCAAAGGTGTGAAGGGGGTGTAAAAGAATCTTTAAATGTTTTTTAAAATTGCGTTTTAGAGAGAAATATGGAATTTGTTGTTCCATTTGTTCAGGTATTCATTGGTTGATTCTTACATGTGCCCTGACTGTGGACTGAACCTACAACTTTGACATATCAGGATGACACTCTAACCAACTGAGCTACCCTGCCAGGGTGTACAGAATCTTTAAAGAGACACAGGAAACTGTTAAAAGTGGCCACCTTTTAAAGAGGAAGATCAAGTAACTAGGGCAAGCTTCTGACTTTTGAGCCAGGTAGATAATATTACCTGTTCAAAATAAAATTAAGCTAAAAAAAAAAAAGAAAGTGTTAGAGACCATGCCTGGCCCCACTGCAAACCAATCAAGTCAGACTTGGGGGTGAGAAGGGCAAGGAAGTCTCCCCGCCCTCCGCCCCCTGTGAGGCTACTGCACACATTTGCAGGTGAGATAGGAGCCATAGGTATGCTTCATTTCCCTGGCCAGGGGAGCAGAGATGGGTGGGAGATCCTCACATTAGATTCCAGGAGTCTCAGTTCTGTTCACGCTGTGCTCTATGTTGGGCAAGGAGCTTCTTCTCCCCTAGCCTCAGCTCTCTTACCTGTAAAATAGGGCTAAGAGTAGTGCCTGCCTTAAAGACTGGTCCCACAGGCAATTCTGGAGTGAGCCTGTTGAGAACCCCTGACCTTGATTCTGAGAGATTCCTTCTAGAGGAAAGGAGATTCCTTCTAGATAAAAGGAGTCCACTTCTCCAAAGTGGAAGCTGACATTTTCAGAGTACCAGTTCTGGAGTCTCAACCAGGTTCTAATCCCACTTTGCATCTCACTAGCTGTGACAGCTTGAAAAGGCATCACCCCTCCTTGGAGCCTCGCTTGCTACATCTATACCTATTAGTTTAGATAACCATTCCTAGCTCAGAGTCCCTGCAGATTGGAGGAGATGCTGCATATGTGATGCTTAGCCTGACACATAGATGCTCAATAAACAGATCCATGTGACACCACGTACATGTGGCTGCCACGTACAAAGGGTGAAGCCAGCCAGAAATGAGATTCCTGCTTGTTACCGAGGTACCAACTTGTTACTCAAGTTCCTCAGCCAACTGGGAAGTGGGTGAAGAGACATACCTGCCCTGTTGGTCATCACCTATGTCCCCCTCACCTTCTTCTAAGCCTAAGCTCACCTGGGCAGTTTAGAGGTCCTCCCTTGAACCACTTTAACCAAGGGTGACCATGCAGATGTCCACACCCCATTCAAGTGCTTCCGGTCCACAACCTGCCCTGACTGTGGACTGAACCTACAATTTTGGCTTCCAGAGAAAGAGCTGGCTGGAACTGGGTGGAATTGTGCACCCCTCCTGTGGCTGCCAGGATACGCTAAGATCCAACTTCCGAAGTTTCCAGAGCCTGGCCCCTCATCTCAGTGCTGACACAGGTCCCAAGGACTCAGATAAGGGGTGGCCTTTGCTCCCCAACCCTACCGGTATCCGGGGCCTTGTGCAATCCACTGGCCACACCCACTCAGGGAAGTGGGCGGGGTTCGATTCGCCTGTCCTCTGGGGGTCAGGAGCTGGGGCAAGGGAGGGCCACAGGCAGCAAAATCATTTGCAGGGAAGGGGGCTGTGCTAGGCAGAAGGACGCTCCATGGTGACAGTGGGGGGAGACTCTGAAGTCCTAGGGAGGGCGGAATTCCGGTGCAGGACGGGCTGCGGCTTGCCCCCAAACGGCATTTGCAAGCAAAGCAAACACACTTTAAATTTGGCGAGCCTGTTGTTTGGGACGAGGGATTTCTCCCCACTGCTTGATACTGGCATTTCTAGGGGACTCTTTCGCAACTCCCCCACCAAAGTCCCAGGAATTAAGAGGAGAGAGTATGAAAATCTGAGCCTGTTCTAGAAGTTGGATTGGGGGTAGGGGAGGGGTGATCAGCCTGGGCTGGAGACCCTCCCCCAGGCCGCAGAGACCAGCAGAGCGCCCGGAAAGGCTCTCTACACCGCTTCCACCCCTGGGGCGCCCCAAGACTCAGTGGGTCCCATCCCCCACCTCAATCGGGCACCCCGCCTCTCACCGCAGTCAGCGGGACGTCCGGGGCGCAGCCGCCACGACTTTGAGGTGATAGCTTCAAAACCGCCCTGTGTAGGTCTAGGGCGGGCCTTTATACTGGGACTGCGCCCGCGAGTGACGGTCCAACCAACCAATCCGGTAGGGGGTTGTCAGACCACGCCCCTCTCCACTCTGGACGTTGGAGTCACAAGTGAAGTCTGAGAAGGGCTAGTTTTGGGAGTCGGGCGCGCCCTCTGAGCATTGCCCAGGGGTTGGGGAGACCGCTATATGACACCGGATTCAGCCAAGGGCACCTCAGCCTCACCTAGAGACCCTATGAACTTGGCTTTGGAAGGTAAGCACGATTCTGGGGTTCCCTGTTTCCTTTCTCCAATAGTGAAACCCAGGCTGTAAGAACTGGGTGCGTCTGCGTGGTTAGCACAGGAGTGAAGGAGCGAAACCCGACCGTGCGTTATGAACAGTGTTAACCACAGCAGTGGACAGATACATCCAGTGCCTTCTGCCCTCCCTGACCTGTATAATAGTGCCACTTAACTCTCCAACACTATGTGTTTCTTTATCCTCATATTACAGATGAGAAAACAGGCTCAGAGGCCGCCTGCCTAGGGCAATTCAGGCACCAACTCCTGGATCTCTGACTCCTGTAGTAACCATTTCCGGAAGCCACGCCCATTCGAATTCCTCCCTCCCCCACCCCCCCAGCAAAAAAAACCCCAACAACAACTAACGTCTGTTCTCTTGGTCTATTAACCAGAGTCTCAAACTCAGATGTTCCCAGTGGTCAGCGGGAGGTAAATGGGGTGGCAGCGTGCCCTGCCTAGACAGTGTGGCTCATTGTCCTGTGGAGGCCCACCCCAGGGGTTCATGATCCACGGGAATTTGCTGTCCGGCCTTTTAGAAAACTACTGGACTAAATAAAACTCAGTTTGCCACCTCTACTAAATTACTCACATATGGGTTGAGGTAAGACTTATGGAACCTTCAGAAAGAACATAGACAAAATTGGGTGTTTGTGACTAAGTGCATTTTATTGAGAGGTTCTACACTCACTGTTCACTAGAGCTTTCTGAGGTGTAAGGAATGTTCTAGAATTTAAGTAACCACGTGCAGCTAGTTAGATTTGCAAGTTTGGGACCCAAAAATGATTTCAGCAATAAACTATAACACATACAAACTTCACATTTGCTTGCAGGCCGTATTTTCCTACCAGTTCGTTCATTCAGCAGTTTTTTTTGAGCTGCTGTGCTGAGTGCTGAGGACACAGCTGTGAGTAAAACAGATCCTGGCCTTGTGGCGCTCACCACGCAGTGAGAGGGACGTGAGAGGGACGGACAAAGAGTGAGTGAGTAAAATGCGCAATGGGTCAGGTGGTGTTGAGTGCTACTGAGAAAAGTAAAGGACTGGGATGAGTCAAAAATGGGAGCTCAATTATTAATAGGATGGTCAGGGAGGCCTTTCTGAGTGCTCTTTGAACCCAGAAGTCACGAGAGGAGGGAGCCATGTAAGGATTTGGGAAGCGTGTTTCTGATGAAGGGAAGAGCATATGCAGAAGCTCTGAAGCTGGACCATGCCTGGTGTGTTGGAGATGCAGCCAAGAAGCCAATATTGCTGGAGCAGGAAGGGGAGAGCTGGAAGAGAAGGGGTCGGGGATGTATAGAGCTCAGAGAGGTGAAGTGGCTTATTCAAAGTCACACAGCTCTAAAGTCACAGGGAGTCTTCAGCTTCTGAGTGGCATTCAGTGCCGGGACGTTGCCAATATATTCTTGGTCAAGGGGATGTAACCCAATTCTGATTTGGAAGTAATGCCCTAGTGCTTTTGCCCTGCATCTTCTGAACGAAAGGAGAACAGTCATGCTCATCTCCTTCCCTGGTGTGGGGATCAAACCCCACCCTCCAGTCCCCTGTGAGCAGTCAGAGGCATTTGCCACTGAGCATGCACTCATGTGAGTGGGGGAGGGGAAGGAAGGGCAGCTGTGCCACTACCCCCTGCCCCTGGAAGCCTTCCTGCCTACCTCCCCAGACACCCCCATGCTAGAATTTCCAGCTAAAATACAGGATGTCGCCCTGGCTGGCGTAGCTCAGTGGATTGAGCATGGGCTGCGAACCAAAGCATCGCAGGTTCGATTCCCAGTCAGGGCACATGCCTGGGTTGCAGGCCACAGCCCCCAGCAACCGCACATTGATGTTTCTCTCTCTTTCTCATTCTCCCTCCCTTCCCTCTCTAAAATAAATAAATAAATAAAATCTTTAAAATACAGGATGTCCAGTTCACTTCAAATTTCGGGTCAATAATGAATACATTTTGGGAGTGTGGTACATCGCATGTGATAAAAAATTATTCATTGTTGATCTGAAATTCAAATGGAGCTGGGCATCCTTTTTTTGCTGGTTTTACTACATCTGACAACTCTACCTCCAAACCCATTCCCTTTCTTCACCCCAGCCATGTCTTCATGGAAAATCTGTCCCCTCCCATTCCTGGGGGAGGCTCCTGGAAGGCAGCACCTGTCCAGGAGCCCCAGAGGGGGAGATGAGAAATAGTTGCTGTTTTCTGAGTTCTTTCATCACATTACTTAGAGGCCTGATTTTGATTTGTCCAACTCTCTGGATGAGGAAGTTCAGGATCAGGGGAGTGATACCGTACCACAGCACACAGCTGGAAACGGGAGGCCAAGGGCTTTGGACTGGGAGTTGTCTGTCTTCATAGTCTTTGTTTCTGAGATTTCTGCCAGCTGCCATTTTTACCTCCCACCCCCCCTCCTGTTCCTCCTCCTCTCTCTTCTTTCTTCTCCCTCTTCCCCCCGCCCCCACACCCTCCTCCTTCTCTTCTTTGTCCACTCCACCCCCTTTCAGTGGGAGGACTCTGAAAACTCTCCAGTTCTTTTCTTCCCAGGGTAGTGGAGGGAGAGGCAGGTCGGCACCGTGCCACAAGGTGGCGCTGCTGGTCCCAACTTGGTCTCTGCCTGGCCCAGGTGTCCTCTCTGCCTGCCCTCTGACCCTTCCCTCTGTCCATCCATCCGTTTATCAAGCATCTCCTAAAATGTGTGAGCCATGCCAGGCCTGGCCTTGAGGACCCAGCAATCACTGGATTTTCATCCTTTCAACAATTATGAAGCACCTGCTGTGTCTCGGGCCCTTGCTGGGCAGCCCTGGGGATCCAGTTGCCACCTCTGCTTCCTGGCTCTCATAGCCCAGTGGGGAGACACACAAGGGACCCTGAGGCCCACATGAAGACCTCTGTGGGTCCGAGGCACTTTTGCCGTTGCAAGTCCCTCCCTCTATGAAAAAAATTTTACAAATGATCTTTTACAACTGTATTGGTATTATTTTATTAATTTTTTCTCCTGATTTTCAGAGAAATTAAAATAAAACCATTTGTAGATCCCTAAAGGTGTTGCAGGACCTGGGTCTCCTGTGTCCGATGGATGAGTTGGCTGTGGTTACCCGGTATATTAATACAGGGTGATCAGGGCTGTGATGGGGGTAGGGCCAGAGGAGGGGCTAGACCCAGTTGGTTTGGGGATGGGGGTCCTGGAAGGCTTCCAGGAGGAGGTGATGTATAAACTGAGGCCTGAGAGATGAATAGGGGTCAGACAGGTGAAGGCAGTGGAGAGCTGTTTTCAGTCAGAGGAAACAGGGAGTGTGAAGGTGCAGAGTGAGGCTGGAGGGTGGGGCCGGTGGGGGTAGAGGTGTCAGAGAAAAGAGGTGGAGTTAAGAGATAGGTTGGCAAGGGCCAAACTGACAGAGTCCTGAGGGCACTGGGGAGCCACAGAAGATTTTGGAGCAGGGTCAGCAAGGGCAGGCCGGAGCATTCAAAAGATCTCTTGAGCTGCCCTGTGGATAAAGAAGACCTGGGGAAGGAAAACAAGCCCACTTTTTCAGGTGAGTCTTTGAGAAAACATAGTACTTAGAAAGGTGGAAGGGGGTATTGGAGGACGTTCCAGCCACCGTGATGCCGATTCATTCAGGAAGTATTTATTAAGTGCCTCCTGTGTGCCCTTCTGGGGATATATGGCAGTGAACCAGGCAGAGAAAGTCTCTGTCCTCTTGAAGGAGATGGACCAGATACGAACTACAAAGCACACATTATGTAGTCATTTTACAGTCTGTTGGAAGGTGGTGTGCACTGTGGAAAAAACCACAGCAGGAAAGGAGGATGGGGAGCCAAGGTGATTGCGATTTTAAATAAGGTGGGCAAGGGAGACCTCATTGCGGAGGTGACATTTGAGCTGCGAGCTATAAGAGGGGAACTAACTGTGTGGCTCTCTGTTTGAGGTGTGCACCAGGTAGCAGTAACAGCTGGTACAAAGGTCCTGGGGCAGGACCATGCCTGGCTGTTGGAAGAATAGTGAGGAGGCCTGTGTGACTGGAGCACACAGTGAGAGAGGGGAGAGAGGGAGGAGGTGAGGGCAGGGAGTGGATGGTGCTGGTTCTGCAGGGCCTTGAGGAAGCTGGGAGAACTTGGGCTTCTAGCCCAGAGGAAGGTTGGAGTGCTGGAGGTCTGTGGCAGAGAGGGGAGCGCTGGAGAGCAGTGGGCAGAGGAGGGATAGGACCTGACTCAGGCTGAGGCCATGGCCCATGCCTGGGGTCCTGAAAGAGCAGCAGGCTTTTGGGAAAGTACAGCTAAGCAAGGAAGAGCAGTAGTGTGTGTTGAGGGTGGGCAGGTGGAAGCTCAGGTGCCATGGCAGGGTGTGCAGGGGGTGGGGCAGATGGGAAAGAAACTGTGGGGGAGTGGTTCAGGAGGTGAGATCGATGTGGGCCTGCGGCTGGAGGTCCTGGGGTGTAGGCAGGAAGGACAGGGTGCCATCCCTGAGGCTGGAACCAGCAAGGAGCAAGTCAGGAGGGATGTTGGTGGGCTCACTTTTACTTGCCCCAGAGCCCCTGGCCTAGGATGGCAGGCTTATCAAATAAAAATACAGGGTACCCAGTTAAATGTGAATTCCAGACCCATAATAAATACTTGTAGCAATTGCAAAGGCCTTACTTATGCTAAGAAATGACTTGTTTACCTGCGTGTCTTGTATTTTTTCCTGGCAGCCTAGCCCAGTTATGACAGGCCTGCCCATGTCTTCTTGTACGCTATGCTCCAGAACCAACCAGTGCGGGGGTGGCCTGACCAGCTGTGGGCCGATGGCCAGAAGGCAAGGTTTTGGCTTCTCCGGCCAGCTAGCCAAGGAAGCTGGGGTCTTTTAACAGGCAGGCCCTGGCCTGTCTTGCCTTCCCAAATCCCCTCCAGCCCCTCTCACTCGCCCCGCCCTCGTGGCGCCAGCTGTTCAAGGCCCCCTGCTCCATGGTGGCGGAGTTGGGGGAGGGGGAAGGCAGACCAGCTAAGACACGTTGGCCCCTGGGCCGGCCCCTTCCAGGCCAGGTAGGCCCCACTGGGCACCCTCGGCCCCCGAATGCCAGGCCAGGGGTCCAGGCTTCAGGAAGGCCTCCACGGGGCCTTTGTTCCCCCCTCCCCATACCCATCTGCCTTCAGTGGCCTTTGTGGCTCGTCCAACTGAGAGCCAGACATCTGCGGCCCCCTGGCCTTCATGTGAAGTTCTGCATGCCAAGCAGGCAGACTTCCTTGTCAGGAGTTACCGGAAGGACGGAGGCCTAGGGGCAGCCTACCAGGAACTAGATCCCTCCAGGCCATAGCCACCACCCACCCCCAATGCCGCCACACTGAATGGTCCTGTCAAGGGTGGCCAGGCTCCTCCGCTCAGGACAGAGCTCTCCGAGTGCCAGCTGCCGGGATGTGCCAGTCACGTTGGCAGGGAAAGAACATGCAGTTCTTGGCTCTCCTGGCTGCTCCTTTGTTCCCCCAGCAGACATGGGGGGCTGTTGTCCTGGCAACCAGCACTCCCCTTCTCACCAAATTGTCTATTGAGGTGAAGATTGGAGGTACCTCAGATCTGGGAGTTCTAGCCAGAGAGGGCCCCTTGTCACCAAGGGTGGCAAAGGAGCCCCCTCCTTTAGCCAGCCCTGTCTGCTGCTCAGACCACAAGGGAGGCCAGGTCACCCCCTTGAGTTTGGAATGCCGGAGGTGGGGGCAGGGGATTGGGGGGAGGACATTCTCAATGGGGCAGGCTTTATGGTGGCAGCTGCTGGCCCCTGCCTGTTCTGTGTCCCATGAGTTGGAGGCTGCAGCTAGTGCGGGTAGCTCCAACTAGGTGGGGGAGTAGTGGGGTGGGATGTGTTATTTTGGGGGTGGAGGTAAAGGAGCATAAGAGGCGCCTCCTGGGACAGGAAGTGGGGCGGCCCCAGCTGTGTTCTCTGGTTGGCCCACCTGGTCCTGTGGGCACTGCAGGCACCACACAGGAAGTGTTCCCAACGCCTGCCTGTGTGGTGCCCTGAACCTGGGGCCTGAAGGGGAGGCAGCCAGCAGGGAGAGTGCAGGGGCCCCTATTGCGGGTCGGAATCTTCCAGAATACCCCCACTGTGGTAAGAGGAACGCCTGTGGAGTGACTATTTACTTTGGCTGATAATGTTTATAGACATTGGCTCATTTAATCGTGGGTCTTCGGGAAGGAGGGGCTATTGAGGAATCCAAATCTACAGCTGGGAAAACAGGCTCAGCAGCAGACGTGACACGCCCAAGGTCACACAGCAAAACTCGGAGCTGGGGTTCTCGGTAGAGTTTGCTCCCAGGTGTGCTAACTTGACACAGGCTCCCAACCCTGCAGTGTGAGCAGGGGCTCCTAGCTAAGGCGACTCTTGGTGTCCTCGGGATGTCTGGGGATATTTTTGGTTGTCCTGACTAAGGGGTGCTCCTGTCATCAAGTGGGTGGGGGCTGAAGATGCTGCTCAACACCCCCCAGTGCCCAGGATGGCCCCACCCAGGAACAGTCCAGCTCCAAGTGTCCTTGCAGAGGTGAGAAAGAATAACATTAATAATGATAGTTATTTTTATTGAATATTACCTCCATGTTACAGATAAGGAACCTGAAGTTCAAGAAAGCATATGCTTTGGACTCCTGGGTCTCCCCACATGCCCGTTACCCTTGGCTGCTTCCATAGTTCCTTTTTAAAGCTTTACGCAAAGGGAAACTGAGGCCCAGAGTGGAGCTATGAATGAAGACTCGAACCTTCAGCACCAGCACAGGCCTCTCTGCCCTGCTCTTGGAGAAGCCCCCCTGCCACGCATCAAGACTGCAGTGTCTATGCAGGCTCAGACCCTCCTGTGTCCCCAGCTTGGGGCTGATGCCGAAGGACCCTGGCCAGCCACGTCACCCACCTCAGTTCTGCATCTCTGTGATGTATCCCTTCCTTTTTAGCTGAAACAATATCAAGAGGCTCTGTGCTTCACAAGCGGTATGCACAGTGGTCAGGGGACCTAATCCTGGCTGTGAGAACCTGGGCAAGTCACTGAACTTCTCTGAGCCTCAGTTGCCCCATCTGTAAAATGGGGGTGATGATCATCATCCCTGACTCAAAGATGATGGAGGGATTCAATGAGGCAACACACATCTCAGCACGGCACCTGGGACACAGTAAGTGCCCCGTAACAGTTGGATGTTATTCTTTAAAGTTTTTTAAACTGTGGTAAAATACACTGTAAAATTTACTTTAGCTTAACCGTTTTTAAGTGTACCATTCAGCAGCATTAAGTACATTTGCCAACACCACCGTCTGTCTCTGGAACTTTCTTGTCTTCCCAAACTGAAACTCTGTCCCCATTAAACACTAGCTCCCCATTCTCCTCCCCCAGCCCCTGGCTCCACCGTTTACTTCCTGTCTCTGATTTGACTGCTCCTGTGAGTGGGATCACGCAGTGGCTGGGATCTGGGTTTTTTGTGTCTTGGTTCTTTAGTGAGCATAATTTGCTCAAGGTTTGTCCAAGTTGTAGCAGGGGTCATAATTTCCTTCCTTCTTAAGGATGACTAGCAGTCCATTGTCTGGGTGGCGCATGTTGTGTGTGTCTTTTCATCCGCTGGGACACTGGGCTGCTGGGCAGGGCAGTGACAGTGGTGAGTTTGAGTCTAAAGGATTTTGAAGGTGGATCCAATATGCCAAAAAATTGGTTGAGGAATGTATTTTTTAAAAAACAGACCCACACATTTTTTTTTTAAAGGTGGAGGCTAATTCTCTTCCCTATGCTTGTGGGCTGAACTTAGTAAATTGTTACTCACCAACAAAATAATAGAAGTAATTACGTTAGTGACTTTTGAGACCAGGTCATAAAAGACACCATGGCCTCCTTTCTCTCTGTGTTGGATCTCTTCCTCCAGCATAAGCCAGATGCCGTGTTTTGAGGACACCCAAGAAGCCCACATGGCAAGGAACTGAGCACCCCCCCCCCCCAGCCATGTGAGGGAGCTATTTTGGAAGCGGGCTCCTGCAGCCCCAGACAAGCCTGTAATCGCAAACCCGTTTTGAAAAGCTCTGTCTCTGGCTGCTGGTTGAGAATGGACTGCAGGGGAAGGAGTGAAAGGGACCTGGGGGTGGCTACTTTAACACTCCAGGCATTCAGTGATGGCAGCCTGGATTCAGGTGGTGGCAGGGGAGATGGAGAGAAGTAGATGGGTTTAATAATCACTCAGGGAAGAGCACAAACAGGACTTGGGAGAATAAAAGGCGGGTCCTTTGTTGCAGTGGAGAGCTGAGGGCCGAGGGAAAACAGGTAGAAAGAAGGGTGGGGGAGCATGGGACGGCAGGGTTGGCTGTGGCCACATTGAGTCCATATCCCTGCAGTGTCCGAGAGCTTCCATAATGTAGCTACAGAAAGAGACTGGAGAGACTCTCAACTGGGGGTGATTCTGCACACCCGGGGGACACTTGGCAATGTCTGGAGACATTTTTGGTTGTCACAACTGGGGTGGGGATTGCTATTGGCATTCTGTGGGTGAAAGCGGGAGATGGTAGTCAGTATCATACAGTGCACCGGACTGTCCCCCATAAAAAGAAATGTCTGACCCCAGGTGTCACATGGTGGAGAAATCCTAGGGTAGACCGATGGCTGGAATAAGCAAATCTCAGTTTCAGTGGAGGTTTCTTACTCAATAAAGTTTTATTTCTTGTGTCTGTAACAATCAAGTGCAGATCAAGTTCCTTGGGCATCTCTGCTCCAGTAGCAGGTGGCAGAAAGAACAAGCCATCTGTGGAGAGCTTTCAGTGGATCTTACTGGGAAGTGTTATATCACTTTTTCCTTATCCATTGGCCAAGTCAGTCACATGGCCTCACCTAATTGCAAGGGATGCTGGGAAATGTCCTGCCACGTGCCCAGAAGGTAACAAGTTTGATGGACATCGAACCTGTCCATGCCACAGTACTATTATTGTCTTAAATTATTTCTGTTATTCAGACCTAGTAGCTTCCTAAACATATTTTTACTCCCATGTTCTTTCTCAACTCTTCTATCCCCAGGGTCAGTGGAGTGATTTTCAAACCTATTTTCTCAAATCCTAATTCTCTATCCCATCAACAAAGAAAAACACTCCCCAAGCAGTTCTTCATGAGCCCTAGGATCCAGCCCAGTGCCCTTGGCCTAGCATTTCCAGAGTTCAAAATGTTGAGCAAGTAATGGGATGAGTGTGGAAATGAACCTTGAAGGTCATCCCTATTTCAGGACCTTGAAGAGGAAGAGGGGAGGCTCTGCCTGGCACAGCTGAAAGAGGAGGCATTGATGCTGTGGCTTGGAAGAAAGCAAACCCAAAATCTGAGATCTGGGAGAGTGAGAAGGGCGTGGCACCAAGGAAGTCCAGGGAAGAGGGCGATTGAGGAAGAAGGAAATGGTCAGCTCTAAGGAATGTGGGAAAGAGATTAGAAAGATAGTAGGGGTGGGGTGGGGCGGGGTGGTTCAGGGAAAGCTCCTCTTTGCAGAACAATTCAGGTAGCAGATAGAGGAGGAGTCTATAGGATTAGAAAAATCACGTGCAACCACCAGCAATATAAGTGACTCAAACAAGGGGCACCAACAGAGGCAAAACCCACTGGGTAAAAGGTTGTAAGAGACAAGGTGGTCACAGTCCTGGAATACCCTTCCCACAGATTGCTTGTTAATTATAAAGGTGAGAAGGACTCTGTCACGTAGAGGCTGGTGGACACCACCGGATCCAAGTGATCAAGGTTCACGTCATTAGGTGATAAGGCAGCACCGTGCGCCTGCGGGTACCGTGCAATGAGGAGGACATAACAGGACACAACGTCACTTCTGAAATCCCAGCCTGAATCTAATCTGGAGGAAACATCAGACTGGGAGATTCCAGCAGACAACTGGCCCAGCCTCTTGAACAATGACGGTGGGGAAACACGCAAACAAGGGAAGGGCAATGCGCCAGATGGAAAAGCAGACGCAATGGAAAACACGGTGTATGATCCCCATCGGGGTCTGGATTTGCCTCTGCCTCCTTGCCACTCCCCGCCTCCCCAAACCCCAACTATAAAAGATATATTTGGTGAGAATATAAAATGATGAGAATGTAAAATGATGCAGCAGATGGTATAGCAGTTCCTAAAAAAAAAAATTAAACATAGAATTACCATGTGATCCAGCATTTCACTCTGGGTTTGTACACAAAAGAATTGAAAGTAGGGTCTCAAAAAATACTTATTTGTATACCCGTGTTCACGGCAACATTATTTACAAGAACCAAAAGATGAAAACAACTTAAATTTCTATCTGGTTGAATAGGTAAACACAATGTGGTCCCCATCTACCCACTGGAATATTATTCAGTATTAAAAGGAAGGAAAATCTGTTTCATGCCACAACATGGATGAGCCTTGAGGACGTTACACTCGGTGAAGTAAGCCAGACACAGAAGGACAGATGCAGTGCAATGCCACTTATAGGAGGCCCCTGGAGGAGTCAGAGCTGTAGAGACAGGAAGTAGATGGTGGGCGCCAGGGGCTGGGGGAGGGGATTCGGGGGTTAGTGTTTCATGGGGTCAGAGTTTCAGCTTGGGAAGGTGAGAAAGCTCTAGAGATGGATGGTGACGGTGGTTGCACGTGAAAGTGCTTACTGCCACTGAACGGTGCACTTAGAAATGGTTGGGATGGTGAATTTCACGTTTTGTATATTTTATTAGAGTAATAAAGATATGTGGGATGTGGGGCGATGGGAAACTGGAGCATGGAGCACGTGTGTGGGAAGGCTCTGCAGCCTCTGTGGAGAGCCCTGAGAGCGATGATGGTACTGGCTGTGGTTTTCTAGGAGAAGCTTCTGATTCTTAGCATATGGGGTGGAGCACAAAGCGTAGCGATGAAATGCTGAGATGCTGCGTCTTTCCTCAAAGCAGTTTGGGGGAGAGAAGAAGAGGAGAAGAGCAGAAATGGTCAATACCAACCCTCGGAGAATTGAGGGGCACTGTTGTGTCACTCCACTCCTTTTCACAGGATTGGAATTTTTCCAAATAGAAAGCCGAAGACAATAAAAGAAGACAAGGACAGTGAGGTGAATACTATTGTCCTCTCCATTTTACAGAAGGGAAAACTGAAGCCCAGAGAGAAATCACTTGCCCTAACGCAGAAGTAAGTAGGGATGTTACAGTGAGGTGAAACAACCCAGAAGGAATCCGAGGCCGCCTCTTTGTTCAGAAGTGCCCCCCTCCAGCCTGACAACACCCCGCTTGTGAGGGGCACTCACCAGCTGACTTGTGATCTGCTCCTGGCATGCCCGAAGTGCTACTTCCCAGCACTCAAGATGAGCAGAGCCCTGAAAGCTGCGGTTATGCAGTTGACCCTTGAACAATGCAATTTGAACTCTAGGATCCACTTACATGCACATTTTTTCAGGTGACCCACACAGTCCAAATCCATGTTGTTCAAGGGGCAACTGTATTTCATTCTACAGACACTTGTGGGCTGGGGTGGGGCTGGAGCCCTGTGGTTCCCCCTACCTCAATTTCCCCCAGGTATTGAGCAGAGCTAGATACAGGTCTTTGCACTGCAAGCAGACAAGACTAGGTGCAGGAAGGGAGATTAGCATTGGCTCTGCAGCTTTAAAGAATGTAGCCCTTCTGAACCCAGGGATGTGGGGATGGCCCAGGCTTGGCCTCTAGAGCCTTGAAGACGCTCAGGCTGGGGCCAAGGACATTAGGGCAAGCAAGACCATCCCCATGTCTTCCCTCCCCGCCCCCCCCAAAAGCTTTTTTTGGTGAGTTTCTGGTAAGTGGGACATCCAGATGATGCCACCCCAAGGGTGGATTCTTTTGTCCTTTGCAAAGGGAAGATCACATATCCAAGCCAGCAGGTACATCCCCACCCTGGCCCAACAGTAACCCCTCCAGGGAGCCAGGAGCCCCCTCCAACTGGCTCTTTTGGAGATGCCCTAAGAATGTGGTTATAAGTGAAGGGATCTCTCCCTAGAGCCCCCCAAAGTTAAAAATAAATAATTAAATCTGCATTCTGTTCACTCTGCCTCCTCCTCACCAAATTTTTTTACTTAAAACAGTGGCTCAGCCCTGGCTGGGTAGCACAGCTGTTATAGCATTATCTCAATACACCAAGGTTGTGGGTTCCATCCCTAGTCAGGGCACATACAAGAAGCACCCAATGAATACATAAATAAGTAGAATAACAAATTGATGTTTCTCTCTCTCTCTCTTCCCCTTCCCCTGTCTCTAAAATCAATAAACAAAAATAAAAAAAATTAAGCCCTGGCTGGTGTGGCTCAGTGGATTGAGTACCAGCCTGCGAACCAAAGGGTCGCCAGTTCAATTCCCAGTCAAGGCATATACCTGGGCTGTGAGTCGGGTCCCCAATAGGGGGCGTGTGAGAGGCAATCACACATTGATGTTTCTCTTCCTCTTTGTTCCCCTCCCTTCCCTTCTCTAAAAATAAATAAAATCTTTAAAAAAATACAAAAAATTAAAGTAGCCTTTTCCTCTTCTCGGAACAGTGCCATTAGGCATTCACAGTGGTCCGGCGTTTGACAGACCGTCAGAGGCTGTCCTACAGTACAACCTCTAACAAAACTAGTCTGTCCCGAACCCCTGGCAATGGGATTGTTTACCTTTATACCAAAAAGGTTGGGAAAGCACCAAGATCTGCATGTGGTGTATGCCCAGGCCGACTTCTCGGAGTTCATGCTGTGAGACCTGAAGTTCTGGTGGGTTGTCTAAAACGAAAAACGACGTCAGCAGGGCCCGTGGCGTGCCCTGGCATGCCCTGGCGTGTGCCAGTGTGTCTGTGACAGGAGCAACTGCATTCTCCTTACTGAGGGGGTGGAAAAAGTGTTGTCACAGTGTTGGAGGCACAAGCACAGAGTCGGGAAGCTAAATGAAAAAAAAAATGAAGCTATTTGACTAATAAAAATAATTAAAAGGCACCCTGGCTGGCATAGCTCAGTGGATTGAGCACGGGCCGTGAACCAAAGTGTCGCAGGTTCAATTCCCAGTCAGGGCTCATGCCTGGGTTGCAGGCCGTGGCCCCCAGCAACTGCACATTTATGTTTCTCTCTCTCTTTCTCACTCCCTTCCCTCTCTAAAAATAAGTAAATAAAATCTTAAAAAAATAATTAAAAGGCTTAAGATTTTTTTTTTTTTTTAATTAAAAAGTTGAAACAGTTGCATAGCTGGAGCTACCCACCTCCTCTTCTGGAATCTTCCGGAATGCTAGGGTGGGGGCAGCTGCTACCATTCAAGTCTGCATGCCTCCTGTCTGAGTCATGGGTGAGGCAGGTACACGTATTTTGCAGCCTTTTGCTGGGAGAAGTATTTTGGGATCGTTAGCCCGGAAAAACGCACTCCGATCCATTCCTCCACTCCTACCCACGCAGGGCCTTGCAGGCCGAGGCACAGTGCTGTGAGGACCCAATGGAGATTTTTAAAAAATCCTCCCCTAAGGTTATGCTTTTATTGATTTTAGAGAGAGAGGAAGGGAGAGAGAGAAAAATAACAACGTGAGAAATATTAATTGGTTGCCTCTCGAACATGGCCCGACTGGGAATTAAACCTGCGGTCTTTTGATGTACGGGAGGAAGCTCCAACCAGCTGAGCCACGCAGCCAGGGCTGATGGAGGTTTTCAGTCAAGGCGTGAAGTGGCCTGATTTGTATGGCGAGTCTTTTAGTTGCTTGGGGAATAGGATTGCCAGGTAAAATCTAGGCTGCCCATTTAAAGTGGGATATCAGATAAACAATGAAATATTTTAAGCATACATATATCTCTAAAATAGTGTGGGCCATACTTAACAATAAGAAAAATTTATTGTCTCTTTGAAATTCAAATTTAAGCGGGTATCCTATATTTTTATTTGCAGGGAGGGGGACAAGGTCAGGATCCAGGAGACCCAGGTGCAACTGACTGTACTGGCCCAGGTGAACAATGATGATGGATGGATGGAAGCCAAGGGGAGGCAGAGTAGTGGAGAGAAATAGCAGGATTCTGGGTAGATTTAGGAGAAGGAGCCCCTATGTCTTGCCGATGGACTGGACGTGGCAGGTATGTATGCCTTTTGCTGGGAGGACTTCAGTTTTACCCTGAGCGAGGCTGGGGGAGCCCTGGAGCCCCAGGAGGGCTGTGAGTAGAGGAGGTCGCTGGAGCTGACCTGGGTGAGAGGCCTGCAGGTGCAGTCCTGGAACTCAACAACCACCTGCTCCCGTGAATTGCTCCAGCCCAGGGTCTCCGCCTCAGCGCTGCTGACATTTGAGTGTGGGTCAGTCTCTGAGTTGGGGCCTTCCTGGATGCTATGAGGTGTTGAGCAGTATCCCTGAACTTCCAGGGGCACCTCCTCCCCCAGGTCACCATCCAGTGTCCCCTGGTGGACAGAACCACCCTTGGTCTGGGCACTGAAAGACCCCAGTGAAGAGATGAGTCTGGATGGTCAAATGGCCGGGCTTGGGGAGGTTAGGCAACGTGCTCCCCACACCCTGGCTCCTGTGCCAGCCACCTGTGCCAGATGAGGAAAGGGCTGCTGGTAGAGTGATATAGCTTTTAATATTTAAAAGTTTGGGCACTTAATTCTGGCAATCCTCGCTCATGGATAACACTGACCCCTCCTGTAGCTGGTAGCTGTCTGAGTCCAAGGGGTTCCTGGTGATGATGATGGGAATCTTGGCTTTCACGCTGGTCAGGGACCAGGGCAGGTGGATGGTGCTGACCAGCTCGTATTGGGTGCTCATGATCTCGCCTTCCCGCATGTCGCTGCTCACGGACAGCACCAGCGGGAGGTTGAGGGTGCTGACGATCTTGGTGGTGTTGAAGGGTGTAATTTGGGTGTTGACCTCCTGCCGGAGCAGCTCACTGCTCTCCACCCGTAACCGCCGCTCTGCCTTGGGTGTGAAGCCCACGTACCGCACGTGGGCGTAGAGGGCAAAGACGACCGTCTTGATGTACTTGCCCGTCTGGTTGTTGATCTCCGTGGTGAAGACGACCCTCTCCCCTGGCACGAAGGTGTCCTTTTCCATTTGGATCTGCAGGCAGATGGTGCCCTGGCTGCAGCAATTGTAGGAGACCTTCTTCTCAGTCTCCACAAACAGGGGATTCTGGAAGGGGTGGGGTTGGGGGGAACGAACGGACAGCTGTGAGGGGCCATGGCCACAAGATCCACACACCTGCCTAACATCCCACTATTTTAGCTGCTCCAAGCCATGAGCCTTTTGGGACTCTCCTAGTAAGGGGCATGGAGATGGAACGTGGAATCTTGGAGATTCTGTAGCCAAAACCCTGGAGTCATCTTCCAGCTTCCTTTAATCAAAGTCCTCTTGCCATTCTGAGTATCAATTTTCTCATGTATAAAATAGGGCTAAGAAATCCACAAGAACCTAGCTTAATCCCCAGCTCCGTTACTCACTTGCTGTGTGACCTTGAACAAGTGGCTTGACTTTTCTGAGCCTTAATCTTACAGTCTAAGCCCAAGACTTGGGTTTATCTAAATTGTTCAGATTTAAGAAGGAAATATCACAGACTGTATCATGAAAGGGAACCCGTGGAGTTGAAGTTATGCAACATGTTAAAATAAATGCCTCAAAATACAGCCCATATATCAACTGGTCAGCTGCTGGATTAGAAATAAAGTCACCTATATATTATGTTTAATGTGTGTCTTGGGTAACATTTTATTTTTGATTTGTGGATAAAGATTTCATGTAATGTGGGAAGGGTTAGAATGAACGTGCATGCTTATTCCCCTTAAGCATGAGAGAGAAAGAGCCTCCACCTTCCCATTAGTGACATGAGGTTGGTAACCTGAAAATGACCATGATGGGAATATATACACCATGGACATTGGCAAACATTACACATTAGGGCTGTCCTGTTAACCCCATGTTCTTGCTTTGTCAGCAGGCAGGACATCTCCCAACTTGCTTCAGAGCACTGTTCACTTAAAAAATAAAACATTGGTATTGCACACACACACAACTGAGTGTACTTAACACTACTGAACTACACATTTACAAATGGTTAAGATGCCCTGTTTGGGTAGCTCAGTTGGTTAGAGCATCATCCTGATATGCCAAGGTTTTGGAGTTTTTAAAAAAAGATTTTATTTATTTGTTTTTAGATAGGGTACGGCATGGAGAAAGAGAGGGAAAGAAACATCAATGTGTGGTTGCCTCTCACATTCCCTACTGGGAATGTGGCATGAAACCCAGGCATGTGCCCTAGACTGGGAATTGAACCACCAACCCTTTGTTCACAGGTTGACATTCAATTCACTGAGCCACACCAACCAGGGCAAGGTTGTGGGTTTGATCCTTGTCAGGGCACATACAAGAATCAACTAATAAATGCGTAAATAAGTGGAGCAACAAATTGATGTTTCTCTGTCTCTCTTTCCCTCTCTCTAAAAACAAACAAACAAACAACCCCCCCCCAAAAAAAAAACCCTACAAACCAATGGTTAAGGTGGTTAATGGTCATGTTTTGTAAAAAATACGTAACAGCCCTGGCTGGTATAGCTCAGTGGATTGAACTCAGGCTGCAAACCAAAGGGTCTTTGGTTCGATTCCCAGTCAGGGCACATGCCTGGGTTGCAGGCCAGGTGCCCAGTGGGGGACATACCTGAGAGGCAACCACACATTGATGTTTCTCTCCCTCTCTTTCTCCTTCCCTTCCCCTCTCTCTAAAAATAAATTAATAAAATCTTAAATAAAAACAACTGAGATACAGAAAAACCCACAAAGCCATAAGGCCAGCCCTCTTGTAATAGCCACCCAAGTCAAGCAATAGAACTTTGCCAGCTTCCCCCAAAGTCCCTCATATGTGCCCAGCCACCCACTTAGCCCCCCAAATGCAACTATCCTGAATGTTATAGTAATCACTGTCTTGTATCTGCACAGGTTTATGTGTAGGGACCTACACAAGATATGTTGTTTTAGAAAAAAAAGCATGTAAATGATAGTATAAAAATTTAAAATATATCTTTCAGGTTTGAGAAATGAAATATTACCAGTTAGACTGAAATCGCGGGGGTTCTATCAGCTTTGCCCTGCTGCCCCTGTCCTCTGCACAGGCAGCCACGGTCTGAATCTGGCCTTCTACATTTTTATTTAGGAATACACCTATTTTCAGAAGTATATGTTATTGTTTTACATATTTTTTCTTAATATTTTGTTTATTTCTACAGAGGGGAAAGGAGGGAGAAAGAGAGGGAGAGAAACATCAATTTGTAGTTGCCTCTCACATGGCCCCATACGGGGGACCTGGCCTACACCCCAGGCATGTGGCCCCTGACTGGGAATTGAACCTTCGACCCTTTGGTTCACAGTCCACGCTCAATCCACTGAGCTACACTCGCCAGGGCCTTGTTTTACATATTTTGCTATTTCATATAATTCGAGCTGCATATGTCTCCCAGCAACTTGCTTTTTTCCAGCTCAATACTCTGTCTGGAATGCATTCATGTTGGTGCCTGTAATTCTTGTTCATTTGTTTTCATGAATGCAGCTGAGTGTTTTGCAAAATAGTTTATCCACTCCCCCATGATAGACATTTATATTGTTTCCATGTGTTCAACATCATAAAAGTGCTAGAAGGAGCAGACTGAAGACAATTTTCTTGAGCTTACACCCACGAGCATCTCTAGGGCATGAGTTGGCAAGCTTTTTCTGTAAAGGGACTGATAATAATCATAGTTTAGGCTTTTCAGGCCACATACAGTATTTGGCATATACTATTCCTTTACTTTGTTTTATTTTATGAATTTTAGAGGGAGGAAGGGGGAGAGAGAGAGAAACATTGCTTTGTTGTTCCACTTACTTATGCATTCATTGCTTGCTTCTTGTGTGTGCCCTAGTGGGGGATTGAACCTGCAACCTTGGCATATCAGGACGAGGCTCCAACCAACTAAGGTACCCAGCTAGGGCTCCTTTTTTAAAAAAAACCAGAACTCACAGTTAAAACATAGATTTTAACATTGTGGCAAAGAATACAAATCTGTATGTACACCTCACCTAGATTGGTGAAAAAGAAGCAAGTTTTATGAAATTTTGTTTATCCTTATTATATTTCCTGTTCTACTCTGTGTATTCTATTCGTTTAAAAAATGTTGGTTGCAACCCTATACATTTATTTTTATTTTTAGTCTACTTACCTTATTTTATTATTTCATATAAAACAAAAATTTTAGCCCTGGCTGGTGTACCTCAATGGATTGAGCACTGGCCTACAAACCAGAAGGTTGCCGGTTCGATTCCCAGTCAGGGCACATGCCTGGGTTGCGGGCCAAGTTTCTAGTTGGGGGCATGTGAGAGCCACTGCTCAATGTTTCTGTCCCTCTCTTCTTCCCTCCCTTACTCTTTCTCTAAAAATAAATAAAATCTCTAAAAAAATTTTTTTAAGATTTTATTTATTTATTTTCTTTTTAGAAAGGGAAAGGAGAGAGAAAGAGAGAGAGAGAAGCATCAATGTGCAGTTGCTGGGGGCTATGGCCTGCAATCTAGGCATGTGCCCTGACTGGGAATCAAACCTGCAATGCCTGGTTCGCAGCCTGCACTCAATCCACTGAGCTACGCCAGCCAGGGCCCAAATCTCTAAAAATTTTTATAAAAATTAGCTGGTTGTAACCTACCAATTTTTTTCTTCTGGAAAATTCTATTCTTTCATTTAAAGTTGATTGCAACCCACCAAACTTTTTTTTTTGTGATATTCTCTTTTTCTTATTCATTTTAGAGAGAGAGAGAACCATCAATTTGTTGTTCCACTTAATTTATGCATTCATTGGTTGATTCTTATATGTGCCCTGACTAGGGATTGAACCTACAACTTTGTAGTATCGGTACTATACTCTAACCAACTGAGCAACCTGCCCAGGCTGATATTTTCTACTACATTTATATTATTATGTGTCCTTTTTTCACATGTATAAATATATATGTGAAATATATATATTTATACATGTGAAAAATATATATTTATGTATACATTTATATATAAATGTTTGTGACCCACTAAATTGATATTTTCTATTTTAGTCTTGGCTATTCTTTCATTTTACAGAAATATGCTTGCAACCTGCTAAATTGGTCTTTCAGCCCACTAATGGGTCATGATCTGAGGTTGAAAAACACTGTTTCAGGTCCTCTGTGTTTCTTCTTAGACACCTCGGGTGACCCTCACCCCTTCTGACCTCAGCCCCTGCCCTCTGCCCATGGCTCCTCTCTTTAGCCTTCCCATGCTTCCCTTTCTCTAGGAAGGCTTGTTGTAGGGAGTTTAGGTTATAAATCCTTCTACTCTTATTTGGAATTCTGTGGTGTGCTTTAGGGACCTGCAGGAATTAAGGAACTTGCTGCTCTAACTCAGGGCTAAGTCAGCAGTTCTGTCCTGGTCCTGGAGGAGGTACCAAGAGATACCAGCAGGGGGTCCAGGAGACCTCCACGCCTGACCAGGTGGGGCTGGCCCACGGGTCCTGACTCCTAGTCACATGTGCAATGCGAAGCCAACACTGGAGTTCCTGGACCTGAGAGTGTTTTGGAGCCCTGTGTTTCTTCAGCATATATGAGGCTTCTGGGAGATTCATTCATTCATCTGGTTTTTGCATCTGCTTTGTGCCAAGTTTAGGGAAAACCCATAGATAGCAGTGAAGACCTGCTCCGGGTGAGGAGATGGACACAAATGGTACGTGTGAGAACAAACTAGGCCATTTCTGGTGGGGACAGTGATGAGGCCGTGACCAGATGCAAATGGCAGGGTACAAGATAAAGGGAGCGGGGGCGGGGGACTCTGGTACAGATGATAGTTAGGAAGGGGCTCTGGGACAAGCTCCTCTCCCAAGTGGTATTTAATGTCGGAAGAGGAGATGATTGGAACCCTGCAATTAGTGGTGGGAAGGTAAAATGGGGCCTGGCTGTGGAAAACGGGCAGTTCCTCAAAAGGTGAAACAGAGTTACCACCTGACCCAGCCATTCCACTCCAGGAATCCACTCTAGGAAAGAAGTAGACTCACGCCCACACAACAACTTGCACAGAAACGTTTACAGCAACATGATTCATAATGACCAAGAAACAGAAGCAACTGAGGTGTCCAGCAGTGGATAAAGGGATACACAAAATGTGAACATTCGTGCATTGATTGGGCCTTAGAAAAGGAGTGAAGCGCTGACACTCCCTGGACCTCGAGCACGTGATGCTCAGTGAGAGGAGCCAGATGCAAAGGCTACAGAGTGTGTGATTCCTTTTCTGTGACATGTCCAGAACAGGCACATCCAGACAGAGAGTGGGGGCTGGAGCCAGGGCAATGGGAGGTTGGGGGTGACAGCTAAGGGATGCAAGATTTCTTTTGGGGGTGATGAAATGTTCTAAAACTGACTGTGGTGATGGTTGCGTAACTTTGTGTACGCTTTAAATGGGTGAATCATAAGGGATGTGAATTATATCTCAATGAAGCTGTTAAGAACAGAAAGTGGAAGGGGAAAAAGTTTCTTTGCTCTTAGCTCTCGGCTCCCCTGCCCCCTCACAGGAGGCAGCATCTGTTGCCAGTTGCTCTGCTCCCCTTCCAGAGATGTTAGTTACACCTGCAAGGAAGTAATTTGTTTTCACCACCAACGGTATAGGCTAGGCATGCTGTTCTGAACTTTGCTTCTTATTCATTCAACTCAGTCACTTGTCAGGAGATCCTGACAAGGACCACTGTCTCATTCTGTTTCTGTCTGTCTGTCTCTCTTGATTTACTACATCTGCAGGAATATCCAACCTTTTGGCATGTCTGGCCCACACATTAAATACACAAACACTAACGAAAACTGATGAGCAAAAAAAGGTTTTAAGTAAATTTACGATTTTGTGTTGGGCCACATTCATTGCCATCCTGGGGGCTGGGCACCCCTGCTAGAATTGGTTTTTGTTTTTTTTTTTGTTTTGTTTTTTTGTTTTTTTTGGACTGAGTGCTTCTACTAAACAATTCCCTTAACAACAAACATTACACTGTTTCCAGTTGTTCTATAAACAGTGCTGTGAGAAGTCAGGTCACACAGGTGAAAGAATATCAATAGGAGAAATTTCTAGAGGAGGAATGTGCATGTTCGTTTCAATATGGATAGATGTGGCTGACTCGCCCTGCATAGGGCTTGTGGCGGTTCATTCGACTACCAGCAATGCAGGTGAGTGAAGACATGGTTTCCAAGCAAAGATCCAAAGGATAGGAAAGTCACATCATAGTGTTCCAAGCAGAGGGACAGCTTGTACAAAGGCCCTGGGGCAGGACTGTACTTGGTGTGTTGGAGGAGTAGGGAGGAGGGCCGTGTGACTGGAGCAGAGTGATCGAGGGGGAGTGAGAGAGGAGGGTAGGGCACAGAGGGGATGGGAGAACTTGGGCTTTTACCCCAAGGAAGGTGGGATCCCTGTAGGGCTGTGGGCAGGAAGGAGAGGGTCATCACTTGACTTCCTCTGCTCTGAGAAGGGCAGACTGTTGGGGGTTGAAACTCTGCCTCTACTTGGACCAGAGCAGTAGCCTCTGCCCTGCTCTGCCAACTCCTGCTCTCACGCTGCCCCACACACTCTGTCCTGCCTCAGGACCTGGGCACCGTGTCCTCTGGCGGAAACACT
Source organism: Phyllostomus hastatus (assembly GCF_019186645.2). Taxonomy (NCBI): domain Eukaryota; kingdom Metazoa; phylum Chordata; class Mammalia; order Chiroptera; family Phyllostomidae; genus Phyllostomus; species Phyllostomus hastatus. The sequence continues at coordinate 1,960,896 of NW_025333640.1, read as the reverse complement.
ACCCCCATGGCTTTCCCCTTCTCCTCTTTCAGTTCTCTACTAAATTGTCACCTCCTCCAAAGGCCTCCCTTGACCAGTCTGGTTAAAATAATACTGGGTAGTTAGAAAAAAACACAGTGTTCACATACTCTCCGAACTTCTCTGTGATAACTCCTGTTGCTGCTATGACAGCAATTTTAGCTCTCTCACTTCCTGGGCACCTCTTGTGTGTAAACATTGTACTGAGTGCTTAGCAGTCCTCACAGGCACCACTGAGGGAAGTATTGTGGCTGCTGTTGTTATTATTATTAATTATTCCCATTGTACAGATCAGGAAAATCTAGGCTCTGCAAGATACTGTTAACTGCCCAAGGCCATCTGGCTAATGAGAGTCTGGTGGCAGAGACATAAAGTGGGGTCTGACCCAACATCAGCATTTTGCCCCAGCTCTTGCCTGTGCCCCCTGCACTCCCAGACCAGCTGTGAAATGTGGCTTAGAGAAGGGTCATATCCTGCTCAAGGTCACACTGGGAGCAGGTGGCTAAGCGGTTCTTGAGTTCAATCCTGTTCATCCCAGGGATGACCCCCCCTTCCAAGCATCTACCTCTCCCGGCTCCCTCCCAGACCATCCTCTGAGGTTGGCTGGCCTAGAAATGATCCTGTTACTCAGATACTAGTACAGGTGGTGGCAGCAACAGTGAGACTCACTGCCCTGTGCCATGCACTCTGCAAAACCCTGGACCTGCATGAAGTCCACTCATTGTCTCTGTGCCCATTTTACAGACTAGTATTCAAAACACAGCAAGGCAAGGTCACTTCTAGAGGGTCACGCAGAAGGTAGGTGGGGGATCTGGGACTTTAATCTGGACCTCGGAAATAAAAACGCCAGCCCTCTCAGCCACCATTCTGACAGCAGATGAATCCCCAGGAAGGTGAAGTGACTGTGGCCAACGTTCCTCCACCCGCCCAACTGCCGCCTCTGCACCTGGGCCTCCAGAAGCCATCCAGAAGACCTCTGCTCTGGCTGCCTGATGCCACACGCCCTTCCTTCCCCTGGGATGGAGGCCACCTCCTTCCCTTGCTTCTTGGGGTGGGGGAGGGGGACACCATCTGCACTGTCTGAAGGCTCAAAGCCCGAGGAGAGTCACTGAGTGTCCAAGCCTCTCTTTCACCCAGGGGGTGATAAGGGGGCCTCAGCTCAATCTTGACTTACTGCAGGGCCACGGACATTGGGGCCTAATCGTTTCTGTGGGGGGCTACCCTGGGCACATAGGGTGATAAGCAGTATCTCTGGCCTACTCCCACCAATCCAGGAGTACACCCAGTTGTGACAATGGCAGATGTCTCTACACATTGGGGTGGGTGCAGAATCACCCTGGTTGAGTCCTGCTGGCTTAGTTCCTGCCCTGGTTTCTGATTAACATTTGTGAACTCACTGGGCACGGAGAGCCACCGACACCTTCCCTTCTTCCCTACCAGGGCCTTCTCTGTCCCTTGCCCACACACATGCCCCCTGCCTCCTTGGAGCTTTGAGAACAAGCCCCACCCTGCTCCTCCCCCATTACTACCTGTGGTGCGTTTTCTCTGTGGAAGTTCGAAGTCCCTTGAACCAACAAGTATGTTCTCTTCTTCGCTAGAATGTGCTCCCGGCCCATGCAGGAGGCTTGCAGGAAGTAGAAGACATGGCCAGTTTTGCTGGTGAAGGTAGAAGGAAGCCTGGGAGGTAAGTTGAAATGGAAATCAAAGGTGTGGCTGCCTGCACTTAACCAATTATCTGAAAGCAAAACACACCGATGCCATCAGAAGATTCTAGAAGGTTTTTAAAGTTTTTTTGTTTGTTTTTTTCATTTTGTCTTCCTCTTTATTGTTTTGGTGGGGAGGTTGTTCTGGACCTGGCTTGTCTGTCCCTGAGCTAGGCTGAGCTATGTGCTTTTAGGGACCTGAATGACCCATAAATGCTGGGCTTAGGCCTCAGCTAGGCTGGAAGGGGCTGACCCAGATGGGTGATGTGGCTGGCAGGGTCTCACTTCAAGACACTGGGACTTGCTCGGTTCTTCCTTGGGCCTGAAAAACCAGTCCTCAGGAGTCGGTCACACATTCATACAACAAACACATCTTGAGCCCCGCTGTCCACCAGAGGCTCCTCTAGGCGGCATCTGCACCAGCGAGCGAGGTGGCCAAACGTTGCCCTTATGGAGCTCAGGCTTCAGTGCACTGTAAGCGCGGCATTCAGCGTGCTTAACATTTGTTGGTTGAGTGGTGACTGAGGACCAGGGAGAACTCACACTGCCTCCATTTCTGTGACCTTGTTTTTTTGTGCATTTCTTCAAAACCCCCTTATGATTGTGTTTTTCCCCACCCAGTGACAGCAGGGGCCATGTCCGTTTTCTTCACTGCTGTATCCCCAGCACCTGGCACAGTGTTGTGTGCAGCAGGTGCTCAATAAATGCTTGTGAAATAAATGAATGAACCTATGACAGGCTCGAGGCTAATGCTTTTGAGGGGAGATACAGTCCCTTGGAAATGGGGAAGGAGGGGTTCCTAATGCTGGGGTAGTAATGGGTAGGGAAGGGTTTCGTTGAACAAACTACACTTACCAAGCACTTACTGTATGCCCTGCATTACCTAAACCCTTTACATGCCATTAAATCATTAAGTCCCCAAAGAAATCTTATCAGGCAGCACTTATTTCCATTCTCCAGATGGCTTAACTGGGACAAGAGAGGCCACATCTTGCATCTTGCTGTTCCTCCCCCAGACGTCTGCATGGCCAGGTTCCCATCTGTCACTCATATCTGAGCTCTGTTGCTCTTTGGAGAGATACCTATGACCAGTGACTTGCATCTTGTTATTTTCGTGTTATGTGTATCTGATGCTCACTGTTATACACGGACTCCGTCCTAGGGAGGAACTGCATCTTTCCCCATTTCTGATGTTCCTGGGGTTTGCTGACCAGGTAACAGACATGTTCACCTTCCAGACCCAGGTTCCCATTTGGTTGGGGTTGGCTGCCGGCTTGTCCTTACCTGTCACTGAGAACGTCTTTGTTTTGTGCACATAGTCAGCCTTGTTGTTGCAAATAATGTCTCTGCTGTAATCACGGGATGCCCCAGTTTCTTCATTCCACTCCACGTAACCCCTTCCCACGAGCTCCACCTTCACAATGGGGTCCACCAGGGTGCTGTTCAGGGTTAGAACTACCTGCCCTTTTATGCAGGAGCCGGCCAGGTAGACCGCATCCTGGGGCAGCACTATTTCGATCAACTTCACCACAGACATGGAGGGTTAGGCGAGTGGAGAAACATCCTCCCCCCTTCTCCATGCCACTGAGATGCTGGGTTCCTTGGCCGCAGCGAGGTCACTGTCTGTGACATCATCCAGCCAGGGTTCTGGGAAGGGGTTCCCACTGGCCAGGAGGAGGAGAGGCGAGGAGTGGGCAGTGGCTTGGGAATCCCAAAGTCCTCACTGTTTTGAGAAATGGTAGCCTGATCACCTTTTCCTAGAAAACAACAAGCAAACAAACAAAAACAACTATAAGATGCCAACATTCCCGCTACACAGGGGACACCTGTCATCATGCCAGGGGTTAGGAGCCTCGTGTGGGAAGAATTCATCCAACCACTCTGCTGAGGTAGGTGCTACGAGCCCCAGGTACGGCTGGAGAGGCACGGTGAATGAGCCCAGAGATATTTTCTGCTGCATGAGATGGCCCCCAAACGTGGTATGTGTGCCTCTCAGGATTCACACTGTTTTAGGTCATACATAATCATTTTCATTTTAATGGTTCTGTGTTAAAAGAAAAATTAAATGTGACATGAAATCGAACGTGAACTGAACGAAGCCCCTCAGGGCACTATGTGGCCACCTCACATGGACACCACCATGAAGAGTCATCCTGCACACCTGGCATTTCTCCTTCTGCCTGGTTTGGTTCTCCTCATTGGGTGGGAAGTGCCCTCAGATAGGGACTTTGTCCCAGCAAGCTTTGTGTCCGCCAATGTCTGCTGGACCCAGGACCTGATTCAGACAAGGGCGGGGGGCGGGGATCAATAAAAGTTTGTTGAAGGTCTTCCTGACCTTCAAGAGCGTATCATTTTGCCAAAGGGAAACCACTGCTTATTCCTAGTGCCTGATTGGCTTGTGGGCTGGTGCTAAGTGGGAGAGAGACACGAAAACAAAAGAGGCACTAGGAAGGGTCCATTCTCCAGACTCGGGCAGGCCTCCTTCGTTGTTTTTGCTGTATCTTGTTTTGAATTTATGTGATGTCTTTTGTGGACACCAACATCTTGTCTCCCTAAAGGTTTTGTAAGCATCTTTCAGAGATGCTTGGCATAGTCTCTCATTCATGTTTGTCAGCTAACCCAAGGAATCCCTCCGACTGTCTTAAATGACTAGAGAAATGGGGCCCTGTGTCACTAGTCCTTGTGGGCTTGTCTGCAGGGACAGCCAGGCACCTAGTTCTGGGTCACTTACCTTCAGATATCCAAGGAGCCTGGGCTGTGCCCTGCCCCAAATGTATATGAATAATGTGTTACTCCTTTGGGCCATGCTGAGTTTTTGCAACAGCAGGCAAAGCGGATGATACATTCTCAGCAGGGATAGGCCAGGTTCCTGCTGCAGGTGTTCTCCATCTGGAAGGTGTTACTTGCTTCACAGGCCCCAGTAGGCCTGCTTCATACTTGCTCATACCTGTGACGTGGTCTACATGTGGCCGATGGCTGGGCGCTGAGAAGTCCAGACGGAGTCCTGCAGTTGGAGAAAGTGAGCAGCATCTGGACTTTGTATATCGGAATATATTAGTTTCCTATGGCTGCTATAACAAATTACCACAAATTTAGTGGCTTAAAACAACACAATTGAATTCTCTTAGAGCTCTGGAGTTCAGAAGTCTAAAATGGGTTTTAAGGGGCTAAAACCAAGGTGTTGACAGGACTGTGTTCTAAGGGAATAGGACAGAATTTGTCCCTTGCCTTTTTTAGCTTCTAGAAGCTTCCCTTCTTCCCTGCCTCTTGGTCTCATCATTCCAACCCCTACTTCTGTTGTCACATCTTCTTTGACTCTGGCCTGCCCACCTCCCTCTTTCACTAATCAGGACCCTCATGACGACACTGGGCCAGCCCAGGTAATTTAGGATATCTCTCAATCTCAAGAGCTTTAATTTAATCCCACCTGCAAAGTCCCTTTTGCCATAGAAGGCACCCTTTTCATAGGGATTAGGATATGGACCTCTTTGGGGGAGGCCTGATTCTGTCCATGCTGGGGAAATCAAAGAAGTACCAGTGCCAGGATGAAATGGACTCCACAGTGTCAGAGAAACCTTGTAAAAACATAAATGGGAATTCATCACTTTTCTACTCACAGCCCTCCCATCTTACTTGCTGTTCCCAAGAGAAAGACCAAAGTCCTCTTGGCGGCCTGTGAGGTCTTATCTGACACCCCTCTGACCTCACCCCTCTCCACCTCCCATCTGCTGTGTCTGTCCAGCTACATTGGCCTCCTTGCTGCTCTCCCTATAACTCTCAGACTCTTACTGCCTCTAAGCTTGCCCTCCCTTCCTGGACCCATCTGTCCTTGGTTTCTCCTGTCAGATCTCAGCTCAAATGTCATCTTCCCAGAGACGCCCACCTCTTCACCTCAACCTGAATGTCCTCTCTCCACCCCCACAAGGCCACTGGTCACCCTCTAGTTATTGTATGTAGTGTCTGAAATTATCTGCTTCATTTATTCATTTCTTGCCTGTTTCCCCAGATAAGAATTTACTCTCCCAGAGACCACCCACAGGGTCAGCCTTGCCCACTGCTGGACCCCCAACTCTGAGCTCCCTGTCCAGCTGCTTTGTAGGTGCCGGGCATGGGTGCCTGCCAAGACTGGCCAGAGCAGAACAGTCAGGGCAGAGGGGGCAGGGCAGCCCTTCCCGCCTGGACAGCGGGGAAAAGGCGGGAAAATGAGGCGGGGAAAACCCAGCAAACAAGTCCCGTGGGTGGGTAGAGTGGGAGTGATGGCGGGCCCTGACACTAGGAAGTGGGGCTGAGGCAGACCAGGCCGGTCATCGGAGTGCAGGCAGTCCGAAGGCCCTCCACATTCTCCTGCAGTATTTAGACATTGATTCTGGCCCTCCTTGCCCTACTAGTCAGTCAGTGCGTGCCCGGGCTGGAGGTGGGGGACGGGTGGTGCAGGAAACGACCTAGTAGGTTTGGGGGTCTCTACTTTGGGTGTCCGTGGGGCACCAGAGGGCACGCATGGTGGGGGACCCAGGTCCACCACTGGGCCCCGTTGTACACTGGGCGCACCCAGCAGAGCGCACAGGGTTGGGCGGGACTGTGGCTCGCTGGGGAAAGAAGGGGGGGGGATTGAGGGGGGGCGCCCCCCACCCCCTTTCTTGCTTCGCGCCACTGCGGCGGCCAATCACCACGCAGGCGCCCGCCCCCGGCGTGGCCTCCCGCGGTCCCACAACTCCCAAACGCCGAGTTTTCGCGGGAAATAAATTAGAGCAGCTGGCAGCGCGGCGGGCAGTGTTGGCAGGCTGGGCGCTCCGAGTTTCACGCACGTCCGCACGGGGTCCGGGCCACGCACGCTGCTCCATCATCATCGTCAGGCGGGCCAGGAGCGCAGGCAGGCGAGTGGTCGGGGCGGCCAGAGAAGTGAGAGGCTGGGAGGGCCGGGTGCCAGCCCGGGTCGGGGGTGGAGTGGGGAACTCGGACGCTGGACGCTGAGACTTTGCAAAACTTTCCGGAGCGGCCAAAGACGCACGGCCAGCACCGGTGCCCGCATGCTCCCCGCCGTGACTACCCAGCACGTGTTCTCCGGCTCTACCCCAGCCCCACCGGAGCTGGGGCTGCCCTCGGAATTCTGGACTTGGGCAGGGCCGAGCGGAACATCACTGGAGCCCCGCGGGGGTCGCGCCGGCTGGGTGGGGGAGGGTTGGGAGAACTGTTAAGGAGGATGTCAGCCTCCGCGCCTGCGCGCGGGGCGCCCCGCGATTCAATTGTCGCGCCCGAGCCCGATTTCGCGCGCCCTTAGTTCCCCGGGCATAACTGGGCCAATAGGGAGTGAGCGGGGCGTGGCAACTTGGTGCGGCAGAGCCAATGAGCGAGGTGTATCAAGTGAAGGGGGCGGAACCTAGTGTGAGGGGCCCCGCAGTCGGTCCCGGCGGTGGGGGTGGGCGTGGGCGTGGGTTCTCTGGAGTGGCCCACGCAGGCGGGAGGGAAGATAAGAGGGGCTTGGAGGACTTGAGTCGGACTCCGGGGAACAAGAGTCGGCACGTGGGGTCGTTGTGGGGCCGAGGTGAGTCCCGTAGCGCAGGGGTGGCCGGAACGGGGCTGCCGGTTACCATGGCCACCGCGGGGCTGGTCGCGTTGAGCACGCGCGGGGGTGGGTTTGGGGGCCGAGGGCACCGAGGGTCGGGGGCTTACGTGTCTCCGGTGGGGTTCTTCCCTTTTGATTGCACTTAGTTGAGTTCCCAGGACTTCTGAAGTTCCGACCTACGCCGGAGTTTTGGGTTTCTCTCTTGTGTCAGTATTAATTCAGTGAAAGAAAGAATGAATGAATGAGTGAATGAATGAAAAAAACTCTACCGCTCATCGTTTGGCTGTGTCCTTCCTCCTATGGATGTTGGTGTCTTTTTCCTCTGAAGTAGGGTGTGTGTGTGGGTTGGACTGAGTGGTCCAAGGTGCGATTTGTCTTCTTCTAATTTCCCCTTCCTCCTAAATCCTACACTGGTGTTAGTCATTTATGCATTAACTCCCTAATTTTACTCTGCCAGGCCATCGGCCAGCTCTGGCTGTCTGTGAGGAGTAGGGAACTGGGAAGGCGTTCAGGGAGTTTCCTGGTGTCCACAGACTGGACAAAGCAAGGGTGACCCAAGTATGGCATGGCCTGGTCGTGGCAGCGTCAGAACTTGCTGAGGGATCCACTCTCTGCTCTCTCAGCACCAGCAGGCACCATGTGGATCCAGGTTCGCACCATGGATGGGAAGGTGGCCCACACTGTGGACTCGCTCTCCAGGCTGACCAAAGTGGAAATGTTGAGGAAGAAGATCCAGGAGCTGTTCCACGTGGAGCCAGGCCTGCAGAGGCTTTTCTACAGGGGCAAGCAGGTAAACCCGCCCATCAGGCTGCTCAGCACCCTGCACCTTTGTTCTTGTCTCATCCAGGCTTTGCTCCTCAGCGGCCACCAGCTCATACAGTCTCCCCCCTCATCCGGTCCCGCTTCGTGTCTCCACAGAAAACTCAAATGCCTGAGCCAGGAACAAAGGCTTGACTCACAGATTGAGACGCTGGGCAGGCAGCTGGCACTCAAGTCTGTAGCATTTAGGCTCTTAAACTTCCTTTTTATTTTATTGCTTTTGAAACTCCTCTCGAGTAATTTCTAGAAAAAGAAGTTGGAGGTGGCTGACTGAGGGCTGATGAATTTCAAGGAAGAGCCTAGAATCATTACTCAAACACTAGGACAGAAGGGACTGGGTTCTTTGGAACACACACTGGTGGGCCACGGTGTGCACCAATTAGGGTTTGATCCCACAGGGTGTGTTTTCTAGAAATTTGAGTCAGCTTATTCAGAGGCGGGAGATGGTGCTTGCAAATCAGGAATTTCTGCCACTCTGGGCTCGCTCTTGCTCTCGGTGGGGCTGCCTGTGAGCAGGGGCTGGTTCTTTCCGCAGGGGGTAGGGGGGCGGGGTTGTGGCCTAGCTCCTCTGTCTTCTTTGTGCTCTCTCCTCAGCTCCTTGTAGCATTTAAAATGGCCACCCTTGTTTTAGTGGCTGCCCAGATTGGGACACTTTCTTCAGTGGCACTGGGGGAGGTTTCCAGTTTTGTAGTTGTCTTTGTAGGGGTATGGTGGGATGTACCGTGAGTAAGATTTACCTGAGTGGGAGAAGATGGTACAACAAAGTATTGGTCCCGTCTGCTGAGACCATCTTGGAGTTGGGTGGGCTGTAGGGACAGTGTTGCGGAGATTGCACTGGATTAAAAGTCTTCAATGGGGCTGTGTGCTGGACTTTGTTGTTGCATTTTGAACTGGATCTTGCCGCCATCTGGTGTCTAGATTGAAAAATAAACGCTCTGCGCCTGGGCATGATTTTTGGGGGCTGGGAGGATCCTGAATGCTTACTTGAAATGAGACCTGATGATTAATTTCTTGGGCTTGCCCCGCCTCCTTCCTGTGAGAGATAGGATGACTTGAATGTCTTAAGAATCTGAGTTAACCCTCCCTGCCTGGGGAGGGGAAGCGGATCCTGAAGTTTTGGGGATTTGACTGCAGTCTCGTGAGTGTTGAGAAGAGGCAGGGCTGTGAGTGGAGCTCCGCTGGGCTACTATCTCCCGCCTCTTCCGACGGTGGCTCATTTTTATGGCATCCACACTGATTCTGGTTTGCCACTTAGTCTGTTTGTTTAGCAGAGGTCCTTTCATAGGGTTTCTGAAAATCTGTTGCCTGCTAAACAGTTCATGCTGTGTTGCAAAGGCAGGTTGGATCGCGTCCTTTCCAGTTTGCACGTGCTTTTGATTGTTGTGTGCCAGACACTGTGCATTTTAATTTTTACATTTCAAACATGCAGAAAACTTGAAAGGACCATGAACACATAAACCCTGACCCCTAGAATTGACCACTGATATTTTGTGTAGTCTCTTTATCGCACAGCTCTCTATGTTGCTCTGCCCATCTGCCAATTCATCTTATTTTGGGGATGCATTTCAAAGTAAGTTGCAGACACTAGTTCACAGCACCCCTAGACACTTAGCATGCCTGTCATTACTGGAGTTCACTATTTCTTTGTGGTTCTCATTGTTTGTTTGTTTTTTTTAGGTAAAATTTGTAGGTATTGAGATACATCTTAAGCAGGCCATTTGGAATTCTGACAAATGTCTACACCCTCATAACCAAATCCCTATCTTCTTTTACTCGTCATATAACATTTGATCCATTCAAAAGTCTTCCTAACATCTGTGTAAGTTATAAAGCATGATAATGACAGCAACACCAAGGTGCGTTAGAATGTACACCGTGCCTTTAATCTTAAGGCTCTCGGCAGTGAGATACAGGGCTCTTAACATTGCCTTCTCACAGTGCAGCTTTTATAGTTATCAGAAGGTACCTGGGAAATGTAATTTCTACAACTGCTGCCCATTCTCCTTCCTGGTGCTCCGTTTTGCAGCTTTGTGAGGGAACTGTGTAGTCGTTTCTGTTTTCCGGGTAGGGAAGCCAGGCCTCAGAGCCTGATGCAATTTCCCCCAAAGTTGCCTGGCCAGGAACTGGCCTGGTCTTAGGAAGTGTGGACATTGAACAGGAGGGTGGGTGACAAAGGTATATAAGCAGCAGCTTGAAGCAAGTAAAGTCTGCAAACAGAATGCAATATCACTGTACTGCTTTCTAGTGGTAGAAAGCAGCACAATTTCTAGTGGATGCAAGAGAGCTATTGGTTTTCTAGAATGTTCTAGAGAGTCTACACAACCTTTTTTTTTTTCCTTTTTAAAGGAATGTGGCATAGCAGTTAAAGATCTGCAGTGAGGTTGACTGAGACCATAAAGTAGAACACAGCGGAGTCTTTATTCGGGATATGGAAGGGTTTTGTGGCAGCTTATTTAGGCTGAATAGGTTGGCAGTTATGTCGCTCAATTAGCAGAACTAAATACAGGGAGCATAGAGGGAAGGGACTTTGGTGGTAGGCTCCACCAGGGCAAGGAGAGGGGCACATGGTGCCTGTTTTTTGGCTGCCCATAAAAAAAACAGTAGCTGTCATTTGTGGCATAGCCTCAAACAGGCTCAGGTACAATGCTTTGCACTTTACATAATCTTCCTAAGCTTTTTGGCCAAGTGGCTTGACCACTGACTCTCTGTTCAGACGGGGCTAATGTTGAGAACCTACCACACCTGTGGCCTGTTAGAATTCAATGAGGTACTAGATGTGAAGGAATGAGCCCCATGCCTGGCTTATAATAAGGATGCAATAAATCAGCTCAGAGTCTGCCCGCCCCCCGCCCCAAGCATGCCTGACATGAGGGTGGATCATTCTCTGTGGGGGGGGGGGGGCCGGCCTGGCCACTGTGGGGTGTTGAGCAGCATCCCAGGCCCCAACCCACTCAAGTGCAAGGAGCACCCCCAGTTGTGACAACCACAGATGCCCCCAGCTTTACCAAGTGTCCTCTGGGGACAGAATCACCCTGAGTAGAGAACTGCTGATTTTGTAGATAATTTAGGAAAATAGTTCAATTTGTCCTGCTGCGCTCAAAGACTCTGCTAAGGGCAGCCTGAAAGATCAGAGGAAATGATATACTGGGAATAGCCTCGAGAGGGTCCTTTATGTCACAGTGACCCACCCAATGTCCCTGCTATATTGGCCTTTACAGAATGCTGCCTATCTTCCTGAAGGGCAGGGTCAGACTGAAAATAGGACAGTCCCCTCACAGAGACCTGTCCTTCAGGTGGCTTGAGTGGGGGGGGCCCCCCTTTTCCCTGGAGAGGCATGCTCTCTGAACAGGCTCTCTAACCAGGGGTTAGCAGACCTGGTGCGTGAAGAACCTGATAGCAGATATTTGTCTCTGTGGGACTGCTTACCTCTGCCACCGGAGCAGGAAAGCAGCCGTAGACAGCATGTAAACGAAGGGGCATGTGTCAGTAAGAGTCAGTACATTTTATTTATAAAGTCAGGTGCAGGCCAGAACTGTCACTCAAGCTGTAGTGTGCTAATTACCCTGTGCTCCGATGTAGCCTCTGATTAGGTGCAGCCAGGTTTTACTGTGAGAAAGCACTGCTGTGGAATGTGCTAGAACAGGTCCCCCAGGCACTGAGACTGTTTGGTCTCAGGGCCCCTTGCCACCCTCTAGAGCAATTGAGGACTCCAAAGAATTGATGATGGGGATTGGATCCATCATTTTTTGATACATTAGGAGTTAGGAATCAGCGCTGGCTGGTGTGGCTTAGTTGATTGAGTGCCGGCCTGTGAACCAAAGGGTCGCTGGTTGGATTCCCAGTCAGGGCACATGCTTGGGTTGTGGGCCAAGTCCCCAGTAGGGGCATGTGAGAGGCAACCACACATTGGTGTTTCTGTCCATCTCCTTCTTCCCCTGCCTATAAATAAATAAATAAATAAATAAATAAATAAATAATAAAGTCTTTTAAAAAAGAAAAGATAAAGAAATTAGAATTCACACGTGCATATTTCCTTAGTCATCTGAATGGTGGCATCGTCCTGCATCATGAGGCCCTTCGCTACCCCTGTGAAACTATAGGAGTGAAAATGGCACAGCATGGTGGCATCACAACAATTTTGGACTTAAAAATCACTGAAATGCTGTTCTAGGGTGTGTCTTCATCTTTGGCCCTGCAGGGTCAAAGGGCAGGCAGCGTTCATTTGTCATGCCCACTTTGCCCTCTCCATGTCTGTCATTGAGGTTTTTGTTCACTCTGCTTGCTCTTTCCCAAGTGGGCAATTGTGTCACCTCTGCCACGTCTGGGATCCTGCTCCCTGTGTTTTTTTTCCCTCCGGTCTCTGTCTGACTGGCACCTCAGGTTGCTGTGGAGGCCTGGAGGCTGAACTGCGAAGGTGGGGGCCCGGGCTGCATGCCCTGGAAGAGGGCAGAGCAGTTTCTCACTTCCTTTCTTCAAGTTCCCTTTCCTCCTCCAGCTCTGGGTCCGGTGCATCTTGTTGCAAGGCTCACACCACCTTTGTTAAGATCCTGCAGTCTGGTTTATGTCCCTTCTACCTCGGACCCAAATTGCTACCTCCTTTTTAGGATTTTATTCCTTTATTTTTAGAGAGGGAAGGGAGGGAGGGAGGGGGAGAGAGAGAGAGAGAGAGAAACATCAGTGTGCGGTTGCTGGGGGCCATGGCCTGCAACCCAGGCATGTACCCTGACTGGGAATCGAATCTGCGACACTTTGGTTTGCAGCCTGAGCTCAATCCACTGAGCTACGCCAGCCAGGGCTCCAAACTGCTACCTCTTAAGCCAACCAGAGAACCACCACATGCTGAATCCGGTGGCATTTATTTTTTTCTCTCAAATGTTTTTGGGGCAGCACTTGGCACCCTGAAAAGCATCTCCAGAAAATGTCCTGAGGGGCAGAAGGTGGGCAGAAGCAATAGGCATGGTGAGCTTTTAAAACTAGTTTCTAGAAGGCACTGGGTGCTTCACTGTTAAATTGTGTATGTGTTTATTTCGATTTACACGATGTTCATGGCAAAAAGTTCCAAATGTCCAGGAAGCATACTTGGGTTGAGAGAGAGAGAGAGAGAGAGAGAGCGCACACGCGAGAGAGAGACATAATTTAAATTTCATAGGCAGTTTTGCCTGCAGACCTGAATCTGTAGTACGGGGTTTTTTCTTGCCAAACCACATATAGTCAATTAGTCCTTTATATTTGCAAGTTTTGTATCCACAGATTTGACCAGCTGCAGATCAAAAATATTCAGGGGAAAATTTCCAGAAAATTCAAAGAGCAACACTTGAATTTGCCATGTGTCGAGCAGCACACTGAATCCATGCGAATGAAGGAATGTGTAGGCGTAGGTGTGCCCTGCACCACATGCCCTGCTGTAGGCTGTATGCAGATATAGGCTACCTGCAAATACACCGTTTTATATGGGACTTGAGCATCTGATGATTTGGGTGTCTGTGGAGATTCAGAACCCTGTCCCCTCCAGATATTTTACAGCTACAAATATGGACAGCTACATATTTTACTATAGGCAGCTTGAAGGATTTTCAGTGGAAATTTTGGGTATACAGGATTTTAACTTCAGGCTTAATTTTAACATTAGAACGCGTAATGTAAGGTGCAGCTCACTTGTCATTCAGTTTTAATAGCTTTGTTAATGCTGTTGACCTTGGTTGGGATTTCAGGATCTTGATAACACACCCAAACCGTGGATTGTTCAGTCGCCTCAGGCAGACGTGATAGCTTGTGATAGGCCCAGGCCCAGCCCCTCTCCATTGTGTTTGCTGAAGGTTTCCACACAGCCGTGGGGAAGCAGGCTGCGGGGAGAGGGGCACACAATACACCTCACCATAGCAAACAGTTGTGCAAGCTTCTTCCTCCTGACTGCAGGGCTCTTCTGGAAAGTTCCAGAAGTGACCTCTGGAAGCAGCTGGACTGGCATGTCCTGGAGGTGGAGCTCTGTGCCAGCCTGGCACAGCCCGAGTGCCCCCTTTCTTGCCCACGTCCTGCCCTGTTCCTCTGTTCACACCCTTGCAAGGGCAGGCTCACCGCCTCCATGGAGCCAAGGCCCTGAGCAAGCCAGTAGGCTTCTGCCAGCTTGGCTTCCCAACCTGTCACCTGTCGTAGAGGTGAGGGGCTAGTCACACCCAGCAAGAGGCTCAACTGGCAGCAGGTTGTCAGAAAAATACCACGAGAGATGAGTGGTGTTGGTGCTGAACCCAAATCAAAGTTCCCCCTGCCTCAGCCTCTCCGTGACCCTTCCTTTCTGCACCCCTCTGCACCCCCAGGGGCCACTCTGATCCATTCTACCTTTCTTATTTCTGCCTCCTGGTCTCCTTCCTGCCTGGGCCTCTCTTCTCTCCAACTGGACCTCCCTCCGGTGCTCTTTGTGAAACAGACATCAGCCCACATGCTCCCTTCTGGCTCAGCTCTGCCACTGCTTCTCCACTGTCTGGGTTGGCTGGGTTGGCTGGGTTGATTTCCTTCCTGTCCTCCGAAGTCATCCTCCACTCTGTCAAGGCGTGTGAGAGACGCATCTACCTTGTTGCATTTCTCTGTGAAGCCACGGCTTTGCTTGCAAATAATGCTTCTGGGAATTTACCAGGTAGGGACGCTGGTGTCCATGTCCCTCAAATACACGTGAGGGTCTCTATAGCTTACTGGTTCTCACTTGGGGGCAACTCCCTTCCGGAGATAGTGGGCCATGTCTGGGGACCCCTGCGGTTGTCACGACTGGAGGTGGCATGTGTGGGTAGAGGCCAGGGATGCTGTTCCATGCTCACAAGTGCCCAGGATGGTCTCCTCCCAGAGAATGATCAGCTCCGAATGAGGGGGAGTTTGCCTAACCATGGAGGTCCCGGACCTTGGGGTACAAAAGTCTTGTTTGTCCATCTGGCTTGCTGCCTTCTAGTACCTCTGACACAGTTACAATGGGGATACTCGTCTCCATCTTTTTTTAAGTTAATACACATTATTTTTGAGGGCAATCTTAGCTTCTCAGCAAAGTGAAAGGCAGGTTCAGAGATTTCCCATATACTCACATAGCCTCCCCCATGTCAACACTGGGCACCAGAATGGTGCATTTGTTACAATTAATGAATCTAGATCAATACATCATAATCACCCAAAGTACATAGGTTACATCAGGGTTTACTCTTGGTGAACCCTAAACTCCACTGGCTTGCACAAGTATACGATAATGTGTATCCACCTTCACGGTACCACACAGAGTAGTTTACTGCCCTAAAAATCCTCTGCACCATACCTGTTTATTCTCCCTCCCTCTCCCTCCTGGCAGCCACTGGTCCTTTTACTGTCTTCGTAGTTTTGCCTTTTCTAGAATGTCACATACAGATGCTCCTCGACCTAACGGTGGGTTACATCCTGATATAAACTCATCCTGAGCTGAAAATACTCTCAGTCAAAAATGTATTTGGCCCTGACTGGTGAGACTCAGTGGGTTAGGTGTTGGCCAAAAACCAAAAGGTCGCTTGTTCGATTCACAGCCAGGGCACATGCCTGGATTGCAGACCATGTCCCCGCTTGGGGGCATGCGAGAAGCACCGGTCGGGTGTTCCTCTTACACATCAGTGTTTCTCCCCCTCTTTAAAAATAAATAAAATCTTTTAAAAAATGTATTGAATACACCTAAGCTATTGAGCACCACAGCTTAGCTCAGCCCACCTTGAACAGAGCACGTACATTAACTTCTGGTTGGGCACCTCTCACTGCCGCTGCCCAGCACCACGGGAGAGTACCTGGCTGCCTATCACCAGCCTGGGGCAAGATCCAAATTCAGAATTCAGTGTCCAGTTGTTGCTGAATGCATGTTGCTTTTTCACCATCGAAAAATTGAAATATCGTTAAGTTGAACCATCCTAAGTTGGGCACTGTCTATAGCTGGAATCATGTACCCTTTTTGGATGGCTTTCTTTCCTTTTTTTTTTTTTTTTTTTTTTTTAGTTTTCATTGAGATTAAACTCATACCGTACAATTCACCTATTTAAAGTATGGGTTGTTCAGTATTCTGCTCTATATTTATAGCAATTTGCAACCATCACCACAGTAAATTTTAGGACATTGAAATCACCTCCAAAGGAAACCCTGCACCTTTTAGCTATCACTGTCCTGTTCTCCATCTCCCTCTCCCAGCCCCTGGCAACCATCAGCGCATTTCCTGCCTCCGTGGATGTGCCTTCTCCGGACTTCTCACATACAGGGAACCACATCCTGTGTGTCCTTTTGTGTCTGGCTTCTGTCACTGAGCACCATGTGTTCAAGGTCCATCCACGTTGAGTAGAGTGTCAGCGCTTCCCTCCTTTTTATGGCCAAGTAATATTCCAGCGTGTGGACGGGCCACCTTGTGTTTATCCATTCACTCATCCATGGACACATGGCTTGTTTCCACCCTTAGGCAACCATGAAACACGCTGCTGTAAACATGGTACACAGGTTGACTTGTCTCTTCCCATTCATGTCACCACTCACCTGGTGGTGAGGCTGTCTTGTGTTGCCCTGTGTTGCAGGGCTGGTGCCACATCTGTCTCCTGGGCTTCCCTGTGGTACTTGGGCAGTGCCAGGCACATTGGAGGCTCTCACTTGGTGCTGGGTGAGCAGGTAGAGTGGACCTTGGTCGCCCAGGGGGGTTTCAGAGGGGCCCTGGCAGCCTCTGCAGCTGCAGGCAAGTGATGACGTGTTCAGAAGCATTTTTCTGGGGGAGAGGGATCATCATCAGATTCTCAGGTTTGTGATGAAAGAATAACACCTCCCCCAGCACCCCTGGACCAAAGGATGACCTTGGACCCTGGAACTTGCTTCCGCTGGGACCCCCCTCACCATCTGGTGTCATTTGCATATTAATGGCAAGCAGCCCTTGGTATAAATTGGGAAGGTGGTAAAGTTGATTTTTTTTTTTTGGTCTGTGTTTTTCTCTTTTCCCCTTTTTTTTAGGGCATTGCTTCTGAACTAGGTTGTTCTGCCCCAAGGGAACACTGGAGGTTTGGAGACCTCTGTGGTGGTTTTGACTGGGGGTGCTCCTGGCATTCTGCTTGGGGGCCAGGGATGGTGCTCAACACTTTGCAGTGCTCAGGACGGCCCCCCACAGAGAACCATCAAGCCCCAGTGTCAGTGTGCTGAGGGCACAGAGCTGCTTTCGGGGCACCGGGATAGAACACGGTGTACTTGCAGGCCTTTGCTGGGTGCTTGTGGAGTGCTGTGGGGTAGTTTCTAATAAAAGCTAACTCCTTGATTTTTGATGCTATTGGGATGCAGCTCAGAAGACAAGACTCCTTCACACCTGCCATGTCATACCCAGGGGTGCAGAATGCTGAGCTGTACTGGCCGCAGGGACCTGTTAGCAGGTGTCTGGTGTGGATAGAATTAGCATAAAGGCATTAATACAGAGGGGTGGCGTTAATGGGTCTGGGAAGCTGCCCTGAGTGGGTAAGATCTGAGCTGGAGCCTTACACTGGAGACTGGCGGATGTTGGGGGATGTGTCTCCTTGGGCTCACATAGGTCAGCTCTTCTCCCTGGGCACTGCTGGCATTGGGGCCCAATCATTGTCTGTGCGGGGACCATCCTGGGCCCTGTGGGAGGTTTTGCAGCATTTCTGGCCCTACCCGCCCCATCCTGACAACCACAGGTGTCCCTAGACGTTGGATGCCTGTGTCCCCTGTGTGCTGAATCACCTTCAGTTGAGAATCAGTGATGAAGACCATGCTTGTTTACTGTAACTAACAAAAGTCGCAAAACACAGAGTACTTAGAAAATCTCCCCTGACACCCAGTGTGTGTCCACAGCACAGCAGGTTACGCTGTGTGTTCGTGGGGACATTCACCATATGACACCAGGAGTCCTCACTTGAGACGATTCAGGGACCCTGGGGAAGTGGTATCGGTGCATACCCAGGAAGGGACAGGTTCTATTGTCTCATAATCTAAGGGCAGATTTGGTCCTTTACTCGTTGTGTTCCTGCTGCCTGTCACCCAGCAGACACACCAAATGCCTGGTGGGTGAGTGACCTCTGTTTCGCTATCTCTGTAGATGGAGGACGGCCACACCCTCTTTGACTATGACGTTCGCCTGAATGACACCATCCAGCTCCTGGTCCGGCAGAGCCTTGTGCTTCCCCCCAGCAGCAGCAAGGAGAGAGACTCTGAGCTTTCTGACACGGATTCTGGCTGCTGCCTGGGCCAGAGCGAGTCGGACAAGTCCTCGAATAGTGGCGAGGTGGCTGTGGAGGCAGACGGGAAGACGGGCTTAGCGGATGAGGACACATGGGATGAGACGGAGCTGGGCCTCTACAAGGTGAGTCTCCTGCAGAAGCCTTGGGGTCAGGGGTGCTCCCTGCCTGGCTGGTCTCTGCACCCCCAGGAGCACTGTCCATGCCCCCCTGTCTTCTCTGTCTTCCCCACCACCCAGCTGTCAGCTCATGAGGGCTGGCCAGCTCCCATCCATCCCTGTGGCTGGGCACCCCCAGTCCTGCCATGAAAACCTCCTGAAGTTCCTTTGGCAGAAACATGCTCCTCCAGATTCCTTTCTGTTCCCTGAAGCAGAATCCTGGGTCCGGGCCCACAGGTGTCTTCTCTGTGGCCTTCGCAGTGGCTGTAAAATTTCTGAGTTCACTGCCACCCTCTAAGAGCATGATATTTTATATAATGATCTAGATTCCCAGCTTCTCTTGAGAAATGAGCAGTTATGACCTCCCTGTGCCGATTTTGCTCATAGGCACACTGGGGACATCTGTGGTTGTCATGAGTGGGGCTGTTGCTGACATCAAGTGGGTGGGGCCAGGGAAGCTGCTCAACACCTGACAGTGCCCGGGACCATCCCTCACAGAGAGTGACCCAAATGTCCACAGCGCCACAGCTGAGAAACCTGTTGCAGGCATTTGGGTTTGCATCCCAGGCCAAGCATCAGTGCCAAGAACCAAACCAGGCCTTTGTCAGTGCTGCTGATCAGATTTCCTTTCCGGGGTCAGATGAGGGAATTTCCTTTTTCCTCACAGGTCAATGAGTATGTCGATGCTCGGGACACGAACATGGGAGCTTGGTTTGAGGCACAGGTTGTCAGGGTGACGAGGAAGGCACCATCCCAGGACGAGCCCTGCACCTCCGCCTCCTGTTCCACGTTGGAAGAAGATGTCATTTATCACGTGAAATACGACGAGTGAGTGTCATTCAAGGCAGGTGGGCCTACGGCGTTGGCTCTGTGTGTATAGGACCTGGAGTTTGGTACAGCCTTGGGGATGACGGTGAGGGTTCAAGGCCTCCACCCTCATGCTTCCACACCACACAGGAGGCCTTGCCCTGGAGGACTAGTGTCAGGGGGACCCAAAGCTAGGCCGACCCCTGCTCAGGTCTCCTTGGAGAACTCTGCTCTGATCTTCTAGTCGGAAGCCCCCCTCACCTGATGCCTGTTTTATTCATACCACATGTCACTGGTACTGTGTGGAACTGTCCTATGTACTTGTCTCTCCCCCTCACTGGACACATGAGTATTTACTGAGCACTCACTGTGTGTATTGGCCCTGTGCCAGACACAGGGAACTCTTGTCTGTGAACACAGAGGCTGTCTTCGTGGGCTTGGGCTGCCATAACAGCCTGCCACGTGCTGGGCAGCTCAAACAGCAGACATTTATTTTCTCACAGTTCTGGAAGTTGGAAGTCCAAGATCAAGGCGTTAATGGGGTTGCTCCCTGGTGAAGACTGTCTTCTTGGCTGTCTTCTCACTGTGACCTCACGTGGAAAGAGAGAGCTCTGGTGTCCCCTCCTCTTACAACACCAACCCCATCAGATTAGAGACTGAACTGTATAACCTCATTTAACTTTAATTATCTCTCTAAAGTCCCCATCTCCAAACATAGTCACATTGAGGGTTAAAGCTTCAGTATGTGAATTGGAGGGGGTACAGTGTGGCCCATAGCAGGGGCACGCATGCCTGCCCTGGGGAGTGCCCATTCTAGACAGCCCGGGAGCTTTCACCTGTGGGGTCCCTATCGCCTACCCCACCCAGTTTCTGGCGCATTCTAAGCTTAGCTCTGTAAAGACTGAAAGTAATTGAATAATGAATCACAGTGGATGCAAGATTCCCATCCTCTTTGTGAGGGGATGCAAACGAAAGCCTGAGGGCTGAATCTGGCTCGAGGCCTGTTTTTGTAAATGGAGCTTTATTGAGGCGCATCAATGCCCATTTGTTCGAGAATTGTTCTGTGACGGCTTCTTGGTGATGGCAGCACAGCCGGGTATTCATGGTAGAGACCTTCTAGCTCCCAAGGCCAAAAATGTTTGCTATCTGGCTCTTTACAGGAAAAGTTTGGCAACTTTTGTTCTTGGTGGTTTACTGGCGAAAGTACTGAGCACTGGGCAATAGAGCTATACATAATAGATTTGGGGTTCTCCCTCACAGCTGAAGTTTTTAACTTTGTTTCTGATAGGTTTCTTTCAGCCCAATCATTCTATGCCTGTTATGAGGCTGCTGGAATATTCCTGCATACCCCCATCACTTCCCTAATATCCCATATGTTATGTTTACAGAAATGAAATAATGCATGTCCCCCTGTGAAAATCATTTTTAATATGTACAATGTGGAAAAAGGTGGTTTTCCCTCCCTTGGTTTTTTTCTGTATCAGTTTCCTAGGGCTGCTAAGTGCCACAGCCTGGGTGGCTTACAATGACACTTCATTCACTGACAGTTCTGGGGGCCAAAATCAAGGTGGCAGCCAGGGTATGACTTCCCTGAAACCCATAGGGGAGAGTCCTTTCCTGCCTCCTACAGGGAATGCGGCCAGCAGTCCTCGGCTCGTGGCCACATTGGTCTCCGTCTCTGCCTTTACGTGTCATTCTCTGTGTCTGTGACTCTTTTCCTCTTATCAGGACACCAGTTACAATGGATTAAGGCAGTGTAACCTCATTGTAACTTAATTACATCTGCAAAGACCCTACTTCCAAATAAGGTCCCATTTCCAGGTGCCAAGGGTTAGACCTCCAGCATGCTTTTTGTGGGGGGGAGGGACACAGATCAGCCCATAACCCCTTCTGTAACTGAAACCTGTCTTGTGTGCCTCTGTATTTTTGACACCAGTGAAGAACATACTAAGGGAGGGGACTGTACTTGCCGCTGTGATGAGAATAACCCACACCTGTGTTGTGTGTGGCCTTCTTGTCTCTGAGGAGGGAAAGTAGTCTGGTCTTACTTTGGGGTCTGAGTGTGGGTTTTTTCTCCCAGCTACCCAGAGAATGGTGTGGTCCAGATGAGCTCACGGGACGTCCGTGCCCGTGCCCGACACATCCTCAAGTGGCAGGAGCTGGAGGTGGGCCAGGAGGTCATGGTCAACTACAACCCTGACAACCCGAAGGATCGGGGCTTCTGGTATGATGCAGAGATCGTGCGGAAGCGTGAGGCCCGGACAGTGCGGGAGCTGTACGCCAACGTCAGGCTCGGGTGAGTGGCTGCCCAGCCCGCGCTCTCTGGGCAAGGCCCTCAGTCTCCACCTAGTCTCCCCTCTGGGGCTCCGCTCCCAGTTCCTGCTCACCCACCTGTGATCTTTCTAAGACAGACCCCCTCACACCCCTTCTCAGGGTCCTGTCTCTGAGGCCCAGGTGGAGACTTCAGCCTTCCTTGTTCTCTCTTATTTGTTGTCTTAAGATTTGGCAAGTAGGTAATAGCATCAAATACATCAAAATCCAGAAGGTACTGAAAACCACACAGTGAATATTTTCCTTCTCTCTGTCCCCTAGCCACAAGTTCTTCCGTCTGGAGACTTGACCTTGGCTTTCCAGGGACATTCTGTGTATAGACGAGCACAGACACAAGCAGAAACAAGCCCATGTAAGGGTGTGCTCTGCATCCAGGGTCCGTGGACTGCGGGCCCGATCCTGCCTTTCGCCTGTTTGGGCAAATAAAGTTTTATCAGCACACAGCCCTGCCCCTCCGTTCACCGATTATCTGTGGCTCCTTTTGTGTTGCAAGTGCGCATTTGAGTAGTTGGGAAGGAGACTGAAGGAAGACATTTATATTTTTGGCTCTTGTCAGAAAATGTTTGCTGGGCTCTGCTCTGCTTTACCATTCTGTGTGTGTGTGTGTGTATGTGTGTTTTAAATTCACACATAACAGGAGACTTATATCCTAATCGTTTTTAAGTATACATTTTGGGGGCTTAAGTGCATTCACATTGTTGTGCAACCATCACCACTAATCCCATTTCCTGAACTTTCTCATCATCCCAAACAGTGACTTCTCCCATTAAACACTAATGAATCCCCCATCTCCCTCCCCCTGCCCGGCACCCACCATCTTTCTTTCCCTCCTTCAGGGACCTCATATGAATGGAATCGCATAGTATTTCTTTTTGTGTCTGGCTTATCTCACTGAGTGTAATGTTCTCAAGGATCATCCAGGTAGCATCTTGTGTCAGGCCTTCCTCTTCAGTGGCTGAAGAACATCCCATGTTAGTTAGCAAATATAGACACAGATATCTGGACAGCAGTGTTCCAAGTACAGAGAGCCAGGTGCAAAGGTTCTCAGGCAGGGTCGTTTCTGGTGTATTGGTGGCCCTGTGAGGAGGCCGGAGGGCCTGAAGGAGGAAGGAGTGGAGACTGGAAGCCAGGGTGTGGCCAGGAGTGGTACAGAGCTGGAGTTGATTCTCTGTTGCTGGCAGTCATTGGGGCGTTTTGAGCACAGGGCCTACGACTAAGAATCTTCGCTCTGGGCAGCAGAGCAGGGAATGGACAGCAGGGGGCAGTGTGGCCCCAGGGACACCAGGGAGGAAGCTGCAAGTGATGTTATTGTGAAAAAATGACCGACTTTTTGTTTCACTGCTTTTCTCTATTGTTTCTTGTTTCCAACTTCATTGATTTCTGCTCTTGTCTTTACCTTTCTCCTTTCCTTGGATTGATTTTGTTCTTTTTCTAGTTTCTTGAGGTAGCAACTAGACTAATGATCTGAGAAATTTCTTGTTTTCTAATATAAGCATTTTAGTGCTATAAATTCCCCTCTAAGCATTTTTCTTAACTGTTTTCCACACATTCTGTGTTCTATTTTTCTTTTTATTCAGTTCTCTATTTCTTTTATTTCCTTTGAGACTTCCTCTTTGAGGCTCCTGGCTTATTTAGAAGTATGGTGCTTAATTGCCAAATGTTTGGAGATTTTTTGCACTGTCTTTCTGTTATTAATGTATAGTTTGACTCCATTATGTCCAAAGAACATACTCTGTATGATTTCAGTTCAAGTTTTTAAAAGATTTCACTTATTTATTTTTAGAGAGGGGGAAAGGGAGGGATAAAGGGAGAGAAACATCTGTTGGTTACCTCTTGCACGCCCCCAACTGGGGACCTGGCCCGCAACCTAGGTGTGTACCCTGATCAGGAATTGAACCGATGACCTTTTGGTTTGTGGGATGTTGCCCAACACACTGAGCCACACCAGTCAGGACTCAGTTCTAAATTGCTTGAGGTTTATTTTATGGCCCACAATAGGGTCTGTCTTGGTGAATATTCTTCCATGGTTGTTTGAAAAAAAATTACTAGTTTCTGTTGTTGGGTAGAATATCCTGTATATCAGTTACATTGGGTTGGCTGAGTGTGTTGTTCACATTTTCTAATTTCTGACTTTCTGTCTAGTACTTCTCTCGGGTGATGAGGGGCTGTCCAAGTCCTTAGCTGTGATTGTAGATTTGTCTGTTTTTCCTTTGAGCTTCATAATCAACTGTTGTTTGGTATGTACACATTTAGAACAGTTATGTCTTCCTGGTTGATCGGTCTTTTTATCATAATGTAACATCCCTCTTTGTCTCTAGTAATTTTCTTTGCTCTGAAGCCTACTCTATGCCAGAGGAGTTGTCTCTGTATATGCATATATGTGTATTGAATATCTGCTTTTCTACAAGTTAATGTTTGCATGGTGTATCTGTTTTTAAATCCTTTTACTTTCAACCTGTGTAGCTGAATTTGAAGTGAGTTTCTTGAAACCATGTAATTGGGTCATTTTTTTTCATCCACTTTGTAAGTCTTTGCCTTTTAATTGGCATATGTAGACTGTTTACATGTAAGGTAATTATTGGTTGCCCTGGCAGGGTGGCTCAGTTGGTTAGAGCATCATCTGGTATGTGCAGGTTGTGGGTTTGATCCCTGGTAGGGCACATGCAAGAATCACCCAATGAATGTATAAATAAGTGGGACAACAAATCTGTGTGTGTGTGTGTCTCTCTCTCAAAATAATTTTTTTAAAGTAATTATTTGTATGTTAGGGAATAAGTGTCATTTTACTGTGGGTTTTTTTTTTTTTATGTCTTTGTTTCTGTTTCTGTTTTTCTGTCTTTCCTGGGGGTTACTTATATATTTTTTAAGACTCTGTCTTGATTTATTTTAGTCTTTGGAGCATGTTGCTTTTCATGGTTTTCACAGAGGTTTTCTGAATTTTACCACATAGACATGTGACGTGTCGGTGCCACTTCCCCCTCCCGGCACCTTGGTCGCCTAGATTGCCGTCACTTTTGTACTTTGAGCCAAATGTGCTAATCTTCCCTCCATTCAGGTCCCTTTAGGGTCACTTATTCTTTTATTTCTTATTGTTGATTTGAGAGGGAGAGATCAATTTATTTTTCCAGTTATTTGCGCGTCCATTGGTTGCTTCTTGTATGTGCCCTGACTGGGGATCCAACCTGCAACCTTGGCGTCCCAGGGTCTTTCACCGACTCAGCTACCCGGCCAGCTCGTTTTTTAATTTTTTGTTTTCTTCCTCTGTGCTCCAAGCCTTTCCTTTATAACTTCTTATCTGTTTGAAGAACTCCCTTTAATTAATTCCATGAGAGTGAGCCTGCTAACGGCAAGTTCTTTTGGTTTTCCTTCGTTGAGGACGCGAGAATGCTGCCAGCCGCACCCTGCTGCACCGGTGTAACTCCTGCACGCCCAGTCATTGTGTCTGTAAATATTTTAGAACACAGTTTTTAAAAATCACTCTTGAAGAATGAAGGAATGTCGCCATAGTGCTGTTATTACAACCTAACAGTAACTTTTGAATAACACAAATCCAGTCATTGTTCAGTCTTCCAGTTAGCGCTCTTCTTTTTTTAATCATTTTTTTGATTAGGATCTAAGTAATGTCTATAGATTTCAGTTAGGTTGGTACCTATGTTTTATTTAATTTATTTTTTTAGTTGCTCAATAGACTTTATTGGTTTTTTTTTGCTATACATTTTTTATTTTATTTTTTTAATATTCAAGTACAGTTTTCTGTCTTTTATACCCATCCCAGCCCACCTCCCAGCCCTCTCCACCTCCCTCCCGTTGCCACCCTGCCCTTTGCCATGTGTCCTTTATACTATTGTCCATGTGTCCTTTATACTAGTTCCTGCAAACCCATCCCCTTTTCCCCTGAAATTCCCTCCTTTCTTCCCTCTGGTCACTGTCAGCCTGTCCTCTATTTCAGTGTCTTTGGTTATATTTTGCTTGTTTGTTTGTTTTGTTGATTAGGTTCCTGTTAAAGGTGAGATCATGTGGTATTTGTCTGGTACCTATGTTTTAAATCTTAACAGTTTATTTGAGGAAACCTGGTCTTTTGTCCCATAGAACTGCAGTCTGGATGTTGTCATGTCTGTTCTCACGGGGGCATTTCCTTGGGCGTGGTGAATGGATCTGGACCTGTGGTGTCTGGTTCCATAGCCATGGGCTGCACGTGCCACCGGGCATTTAAAGTGTGGCCCTGACATGCGCCAGGAGTACGAAACACGCACTGGCTTTTGGAGACTTAGTGACGAAAAAGACGAAAAAAAAGATATTAATGATTCTTTTACTATTCATTGCATATTGAAATAACATTTTGTATACATTGGGTTACATAAAACATACTCATGCCAGTTATATCTGTTCTTATTGTTTCAGTGGCTACTAAGAACTGTGGCATGACAGTGCCCACGTGGCATGTGTTTGTGGCAGGTGGTCATTTCTTTTGGATGTTGTGGATGTAGATGTTGGATCGACTCTTGGGGACATTGTAACGTAGAGGAGCTTTTGTGTTTTGATCGTGCTAAATTGATCAGACTTTACCTTTATGATTTTTGTGTGATAGCCCCTGTTTAATTGGCTTTTCCTGCCCAAAGGTTAGAACTTACTCTCAATTCATGTAATGAAACTATTTTATATGCTGCTTTTTAAAGAAAAAAAAAGATTTTAATTGTTTATTATTAGAGAGAGAGGAAAGAAGGGAGAAACAGGTGGGGAGAAACGTTGATGTGAAGGAGAAACATCGATTGGTTGCCTCTTGCACACCCCCAACTGGGGACCTGGCCTGCAGCACAGGCATGTGCCCTGACTGGGAATTGAACCAGTGACGTTTCGTTCTGTGGGTTGACATCCAGCCAACTGAGCCACACTGGTCAGGGCTATGTGCGGCTTTCTTTTATCTTGTGTTTCATTTAGTAGGACTTGGCAACTCTGGTTTCTCTTCAGAACGTACAAATCTTTCACCTTTTACTGATTTAGCAGGACTAATTGGCAGGGGGAGTAGTACATGAATGCACAAGAGCCCTGAGAAGCCCCTTACTTAATACCATTTGAGATGCTCCCATGCTCCAAGAAGGTGCTAGGTGGCCAAGTCTTCTCGGAGGTGCCTCGGCAGGGCTGGCCAGCTGGAATGTTCCAATGGCTTGTCTCTCGCAGGGATAATTCTCTCAATGACTGTCGGATCATCTTTGTGGATGAAGTTTTTAAGATTGAGCGCCCAGGCGAGGGAAGCCCTGTGGTTGAAAACCCGATGCGAAGTGAGTTCTGATTATTCCCCCTATGTCTCCCATGTTGAGTGGGGGTGGGGGCTCCTGGTCCTCCTATGTGGCTAGCCCTGCCTGGGCTGATCCTCTTGTGTCCGATTCTTGTATCCAGGGAAGAGCGGGCCCTCCTGCAAATATTGCAAAGATGACCCGAGCAAGACCTGCCGGGTGTGTGCCTGCCACCTTTGTGGGGGCAAGCAGGATCCTGACAAGCAGCTTCTGTGTGATGAGTGCGACATGGCCTTTCACATATACTGCCTCTGCCCGCCCCTCAGCACTGTTCCCCCGGAGGACGAGTGGTGAGTGGATGCCGGGACTGCTCCCGGGATGGGCTCGGGGCTGTGGCACTCAGCCCTCTGGGATAGGGGGTTGGCGGGTGCCAAGAAATGACACTAACATCTGTCTGTCACCTAGTAAACCCACGAGGGGCAGTGAGAGATGGGGTTAGGGAACATCTTGTGTTCCAGGTGGGGCCTATGCCTCCAGGTAACTGTGGGGAAGGAGAGTCTGCAGGTGGGAAGCAGAGAGGCGAGCATCTCGGCCTTGCCCAGGAGCAGGTCTGTCAGCCAGGACGCTTTTGGCACAGACCGACAGCTGCAGACATGGCGGAAATGTAGGGATGCCCCAGGCTCTGGCCTCGGCACCCTAACCTATTAACAGTTGTCACCATAACTTGGAGGTGGCCATTGTTCACAACCCCTGCTTGTGGAGATCAGAAAACTGAGTCTACAGCAGTGAGGAGGTGCCCATCGAATTTTCTAGGTTTCCCACACCCCAGCTGGATGTCCTCACTGCTGGGAGGTACCATGAAATTCCCAGTAACAGGGGAAAGAATGTGTTATCCAGTAGAATGTTGGGTGATGACGGGAAGGTTCTCACTCTGCACCATCCATGAGGGTTACCAGTTACCACACATGGCTGCTGACCAGGTCAGGTGTGGCACATATGACCAAGGAACTGGATTTCTTATTTAATTTTAGTGAATTTAAGTTTAAACGATTCCCTATCTTGAACAGTGTGGGATGGCAGGGAGCTGGAAGGAACAGGCCGTGTCTGCAGGGCTAGCAGGTCCAGAGCGGGCTGAGGACAGGCACTGATGTCCCCGTTGTGACAGGTACTGCCCTGAGTGTCGAAATGATGCCAGCGAGGTGGTGCTGGCGGGGGAGAAGCTGAAAGAGAGTAAGAAGAAGGCGAAGATGGCTTCGGCCACATCGTCCTCGCAGAGGGACTGGGGCAAGGTGAGGCGGCCGCGCCCTGCATGCCCCCAGCAGCCCCGTTGCCCTCCCATGCTTGCTCACAGCATTCTTTCCTCTCTGTTTCTGGAATGCACAGGGCATGGCGTGCGTGGGGCGCACCAAGGAGTGCACCATCGTTCCATCCAACCACTACGGACCCATCCCAGGGGTCCCCGTGGGCACCATGTGGAGGTTCAGAGTCCAGGTACCCCCAAACAGCCGGAGTTTGGCCAGCAGGCGCTGGCCTTCCAGAAACCCCATTGCCTGGAGACAGCCGTGCCTTGAACAGGTGGCGCGGCTGGAATTCAAGCCAGCTCCTCCTGTGCTGTGGCCGGGATTCAGCGGGGAGGTTCTTGTAATAGGTGTGGCACATTCAGTGGGAAGGTCAGGCCCCTGGCTCTGAAGGCAGCAGAGGGAGGGGAGGGTTGAGCTTTTTCTACAGCAGCCAGTCTGGAAGAGTAATTTGTTTCTCGGTGGTTTTCACAGGTCAGTGAGTCAGGGGTCCATCGGCCTCACGTGGCAGGCATCCACGGCCGGAGCAACGACGGGGCGTACTCTCTGGTCCTGGCTGGGGGGTATGAGGACGACGTGGTAAGTGGGAGTGGTTTTACTTATTTTTTAATTGTAACATACACATAACATAAAATGTACCATTTTAACTATGTTAAGTGTACATCTCAGCAGCATTACGTACATGTACATTGCTGTGTAACCATCAGCACTATTTATCTCCAGAACTTTCTTATCTTCTCAAACTGGAAGCCTGTCCACATGAAACACTGGTGCCCCATCCCTTTCCCCACACCTCTGGCTTGGACCCTCTGCTTCCTCTTTTTATAAATCTGACTCCTCCTGGGGCCTTAGGAGTGTATGAGTGAGGTCTGAGTATTAGTCCTTTTTTGTCTGGCTGACTTCAGTCAGTATAATGTCCTCAAAGTTCATCCATGTTGTAACATATTATAGGATTTCCTTTCTTCTTAAGGCTGAATAATATTTCCTTGTCTGCATGGTGGACCACACTGTGTTTATCCATTCGTCCATCAGTGGACACTTGGGTTGCTTCTACCTCTTGGTTGTTATGAATGGTGCTGCTGTTGAACGTGGGTATGCGGATAATCTGTGAGATGCCCTGCTTTCAGTTCTTTCAGGTCTTTACAGACACAGAAGCGGAACTGCTGGATCACATGTAATTTGCTGGGAACTGCCATACCATTTTCCTTTCCCAGCAGCCGTGTACAGGGTTCCTGTTCCTCTACATCCTTATCATAACTGGTCATTTTATGTTTCTTTGACAGTTGACATCCTCGCAGGTGTTGTGGGTTTATTTTCAGTGGAATCTTCTTCTGTGTGGAAGGTTTAGCTTGTCCCCCTCTCCGTTTCAGGACCATGGGAATTCATTCACGTATACCGGTAGCGGTGGTCGAGATCTTTCCGGCAACAAGCGGACTGCAGAACAGTCCTGTGATCAGAAACTCACCCACACCAACAGGTTTGCAGAAAAAAGATTTTCTTCTGTTCTCACCAATTTGCTTCTGCCCCATCCTCTGGTGGCTATACAGGGAATGGGCTTGGTTCTGTTTTGGGTATTATGTCCAGGAAGTTAGATTCCCATTGATAATGTGGTGGAATGTGTGGATGCTAAAAATCCATTCAGTGCATAAAAATAAATTCTTCCTCAAAGAGGCCAGATAATAAATCTTTTTGGCTTTGGGCTACGTGGTCTCTGTTGCAGGTAGTCAGCTCTGCCATCAGAGCTCAAAAGCATCTGCAGAACTTACGGAAATGAGTGAGCATAGCTTTGTTCCAGTAAAACTTCATTTGAAAATTAAGCATTGGGCTGGAGTTCACTGACCCCTCAGTTGTGGGATGAGGATAGTCTTTTAAAGCATAAAAAGTATCATAAAGCCCAAAGGAAAAGACAGAGTTGATGACCCAGATATTATAAATTGCATTAGTAAGACTCATAAGTAAAATGAAAAGGCAGATGACTCTTGAGGGGAAAGTCCGCAACGAACGTGATGCATGGTATGTAAAGAGCTGTCGCAAACCAGTAAGAAGAGCTGACAGAAAAAAAGCAAAGGACATGCAGGTCATTCACAAAAGAAATGGAAATCTCCAATGACCATGAAAAATTATTCAACTTTAATAATCAAAGAAATACAAGTTGAAGTGATAGTAAAATACAATTTATTTCCCCTGTGAAATTGGCCAAAAATTCTAAAGTGTTGAGAAATGCCAGGGTACAGACTGGTGTTGCCTTGTTAGTAGAAATACAAATGGGTACCTTCTTTCCAGAAAGGTCTTGAAAATGGTCTTACGACCCTTAAATTCCACTTTGGAAGTGTGTTATGAGGAAAGGAAGTCTTATGAGTAGTAATTTTTGTCATACCATTGTTTTTTTAAAGGCTTTATTTATTTATTTTTAGAGAGAAGGGAAGGGAGAAAGGGAGAGAAACATCAGTGTGTGGTTGCCTCTCACACACCTACTACTGGGGACCTGGCCTGCAACCCAGGCATGTGCCCTGACTGGGAATCGAACCAGCGACCTTTTGGTCTGAAGGCTTGAGCTCAATCCACTGAGCTACACCAGCCAGGGCTATCCTACCATTATGTTAAACAGCAAGATGCCAGTACCTGAATGTCTTTTTTTTTTTTTTTAAGGGAAGGGTTCACTGCACATTTATTTGTCTAGGGGAATATTTTAATTTTAGTAGCTGTTAAAAATCATGTTTTCAGAAAAGATTTAATGTGAGAAACCACATAAGCTAACATTAAATAATACTCCCTGGACACAAACTAAGAAATTTGTTTCACAAGTACTATTTGTATCGAGAAAACGGCATAGTTGCAGCTCCTTTTTCCTCACATCTGATAAAGAGGTCAGAGTGCTGAACCTGACCTCTGCTTGGCCTGCCCCAGGCCCCCGTGCCCTTGGCCGGGACTGATCTGCCGGGCTGGCCTACGTTCACTGCCTCCTTTTCTTGATGACGTCCTCCCCACGTGGTGTGCTAGTATCCTGTGGCTCCAGCAGAAATACAAACCAGCTGATTCAAAACAACAGAAATTTATTCTCGTATCGTACATTTCTGGAAGCCCGAAGTCAAAATCAAGGTGTCACAGGGCTATGCTCTCTCTGAAGTTTCTGTGGAGGGTGCTTTCTCTTCCTCCTAGCTTCTGGTGGCTGCCAGCAATCCTTGGTTTCCCTTAGCTGCCTCCGTCCTTACATAGTTTCTTCCCCTGTATGCCTGTGTCTCAATTTCCTTTTTTTCTAAGGTCACTAATCATTGTATTTTTAGGGTCCCTGTCATCCATTCTGACCTCTGAGCTTTATTTGCAGTCACCCTCCTTCCAAAGAAGGTCACATTCATAGGTTCCAAGGGTTAAAATGCCCTCTCTTTTGGGGGGACACAATCCAACCTATAGTGTGTGGTCCCGGTTCTCCCCGCAGGGCACTGGCTCTCAACTGCAGTGCTCCCATCAATGACCGCAAAGGGGCGGAGGCCAAGGACTGGCGCTCGGGGAAGCCGGTCCGGGTGGTGCGCAATGTCAAGGGCCGCAAGCACAGCAAATACGCTCCCACGGAAGGCAACCGGTACGACGGCATCTACAAGGTGAGAGGTCCTCCCTGTGCTTGCTGGGGCCACCTCCAGTCCCAGAGGACACTGACATCAGCTCTCACCTCCTGCAGGTCGTGAGGTACTGGCCTGAGAAGGGGAAATCTGGCTTCCTGGTGTGGCGCTACCTCCTGCGGAGGGACGACAGTGAGCCTGGCCCCTGGACAAAGGAAGGGAAGGACCGGATCAAGAAGCTGGGGCTGACCATGCAGGTGCGTCCAGGCCGTGCTCATCTGGCTCAGCAGTCCTGCTTCTCCCTCCTCCGAAATGCTGGCCAGAGGCCGAGCTGGCCACCCCTTGCTGTCTGCCCATTTCAGTTCTTCAGCTAGTGGGTATCAGGGATGGGCAGATCATGTGTGCTCCTTTGTGTTCATAGGCTCGGGGTTGAGGTCCAGACTTCTTTCTGTTTTCTTAAGATTTTATTCATTTATTTTTAGGGAGAGGGGAAGGGAGAAAGAGAGAAATATCAACGTGTTGGTTGCCTTTCACGTGGCCCCCACTGGGGACCTGGCCCGCAACCCAGGCATGTGCCCCGCCCTGACTGGGAATCCATCCGGCAGCCCCTTGATTCACAGTCTGCACTCAAACCCACTGAGCCACACCAGCCAGGGCCAGACCTCTCATTGTAGCCGTCTCAGTAGACAGGTTGTCTGAAATCAACTTGGAGCCGCGCCCCCCCCCCCCCCCCAAAAAAAAGCAAAAACCAACCAGAAACACTGGTGGAATAGAGACAAGTCAGTTGTAAAGATGAGGAGGATCAGTCCCTCCCAGCCATTGCTTGCCTTTTTACAGAAGTGGAGTCTTCCATCTCGTGAGAATTTACCCTGGGCCAGAGTAGGGCTTTTTGGCTCCATAATTAGGGTATTTCTGTTTATTATGGTGAGATGCTGTAACAGCCCGATAACTCTTTTGGGACTATTTAGGGAATCTTAATTGTCATTGAGACTCTGATAGCGCCTACCCCTGGGGAGGGGCTGGTTCACAAGGAGTTGTCTTTTGAACATAATGTCTGTACCAGGGGCAATATCAGAAGCTGAGGAACTGGGGAGAAAAATAGCTGTGGGACTGAACACCGGTGCCTGGTGGGAGTGGGGTTTTTATTTATGACTTCAGTTTTCATTGGAACTTAGTTCTTCTTTTAAAGAAGGTTGGAGATTTTTTTGGTGAAACATTTCATAATCAGACAAAGGTAGAAGACTGCATTGCTTTAAATACAGGATTATAATGAAGTCATGCTTGTTTGGACCTGGAGCCCAAGGCTCATCGAAATGGGGCTAGCCCTGGCTAGGTGGCTAAGTCGGTTGGAGTGTCACCCTAGACACCAAAGGGTTGCAGGTTCGCTCCCCAGTGAGGGCACATGCCTATGTTGTGAGTTCAGTCCCGTTAGGGGGCGTATGGGAGGCTGACCAATTAGTGTTTCTCTCATTGATGTTTCTCTTTTCCCCTCTCCCCCTCCCTTCATTCCTTCCTCTAAAAATCTATAAACATCTTCTCTTCCTCAGGTGAGGATTAAAAAAATTGGGTTGGAAGGCAGCTAAGGCCCTGGGGCAGTTGTATGCAAATGAAGTTTCCTTGGGGCACTGCTACATCTGTTCAGTGACAAATGGGCTCCTGCCTGCGGTTGGGCCCCAGCAGAGCTGGCTGCCCCACAAAGTGGGAATGTTTACCACCGGCCCCTTGCTGGACAGCTTGCCTACCCCTTAAAGGAAGTAGTAAAGATAAGACAATCACATTGGCTGGATGTGACTGCTGCGTGTGCTCTAACTTCTGTAGCGTGTCACTCTCACCCCGAGGGGAGGGGGCAGGTTCGCCCTTGTTCCTGGTATGTGTCATAATTGGACTACTGCCCCAGGCTCTGGAGTTGGAGGAGTGGTGCTCTCAGATCTGAGGCTGTTGGGTAGAAGGAGTTAAGGCTTTTAAGGCTGGTTTGGAGACTGGGGAGGAAGTGACAGTGAGGTGAGGGGAGATAGGAGGTGGCAGGAAGTGCAGGGCCGGGGTGGCTGGTGTCAGGGGAGGGCAGACCCTGGTCCCCAAACTGCCCTAGGGAATCTGGGTGGCCCAGCAGGCACAGTACTTCAGCCCGATCCTCACAGCCGCCTCCATCCTTTCATAGTATCCAGAAGGCTACCTTGAGGCTCTGGCCAAGAAGGAGAAGGAGAAAGAGAAGGAGAAGGAGAAAGAGAACAGAAGGAGGTCGTCCAAAGAGATAGAAGAGGAAGAGGAGGAGGAGGAGGAAGAGGAACAGGAGGGTCTCACATCCCCCAGGAAGGGCAAACGGAAGAGCAAGTCAGAAGGTGGGTATCTCTCCGTGGACAACCTGTCCCTGTGGCCCTGGGGCGTGCCCACCCTCACCATTCTGCTCTGTTTTTAGGAGGTGGCAGGGCTGGTGCCTGCTCCCTGGAAAAGGCACCCAAGAAGACCAAGGTGGAGCCGTACAGCCTGACGGCCCAGCAGAAAGGCCTCATCAAGGAGGACCAGAGCAACACCAAGCTGTGGACTGAAATCCTCAAGTCGCTCAAGGATGGGCCGGTGAGCATGCCACGTGGCCTGGGCAGCCTTCCCCACTTCGTTCGGTTCTCTTATTGCAACAAAACAGAGGGAACATCAAATGCACCACTTTATTTCATTTCTTAACCATTTCTCAGGGCACAGCTCAGTGGCATTAACATTCACATCATCATGCAACCATCGCCACCACCGTCTCCAGAACTTCCTTATCTTCCCAAATCAAAACTCTGTCCCCATAGACACTAACTCCCCTTCCCTCCCCCAGCCCCTGACACCCACCATATTTGTGTCTCTGTGACTCTGACTCCCCTAAGGAACTCATGTAATTGGAGTCACACATATTTATTTTGTTGTGTCTGGCTTATTTCACTAAGTGTAACATCTCTGTGGTTCATCCACATTGTGGCAGGTGTCAGAGTGTTCTCTTTAAGGACATTTCATTTAAGGACTAACATTTCATTGTCCGATGAACCACATTGTGTATATCTGTCATCTGTCACTGGACAGTTGAGTTGTTGTCACCTTTGTGAATCGTGCTGCTGCAAACATGGGTGTGCGACCATCTCTCAGTGTCTGCTTCCATTTCTCTTGGGTATTTATAGATGCCCCATGGTTTACGATGGGGTTATGTCCCAATGAATCCATCATAAGTCACATGCATTTGAGACATCTACCAAACGTCACAGTTTAGCTCAGCCCACCACGAACATGCTCAGTGCAGGTACATTAGCCTCCGGTTGGGCAGAATGTTCTTGCTGCTCCTGCCCAGCACCACAGGTAAGTATCAGATTGCGTATCACTAGCCCAGGACAAGATACAAATTCAAAATACGGTTTCTACTGAATGGGTCCCACTTTCACACCATTGCAAAATCGAAAAATTGTAAGACAAACCATCATAAAGTGGGGGCTGTCTGGACCCAGGAGATGGATTGCCAGGTCCCATGGTCACTCTGTGTTCAGCTTTCCAGTGAGACGCCAACCCAGGCTGTCTTTTATTTTCCTCATTTTTTTTTCCAAGCTGTCTTTTTTTTTTTCTTTTTCTTTTTTGATCCTCTTGCCCTCAGTGGGGTGAGTGACACTGATGGGTCACTGCAAGTGAGTGGCTCATTGTCCTCTGGCCGCTTTCCTCACCTGGTGGGAGCTGCTCTCCTTGGCTCACTCTCAGAGCCACACCCCCACCGTGGGCAGTCTGCGGGCATCCTCTGCTCCCAGGCTTTTCCTCCCAGTCATCCCATCGCAGGTTCCATCTTCAGCCCTTCTAGCTCAGCCCCTCCTCCTGCACGTGTCTCCTGTGGCTGCCGTAACAAATGAGCATAGACCTAGTGACACAAAATGACACAAAGTTGTTCTCTCTGTTCTGAAGGTTAGAAATCCTAAATAGTTTTTCTTTCCTTAAAAAAAATTATTTTTTGCCCTAGCTGGTGTGGCTTGGTTGTAGCCTTGTTCCATAACTGAAGGGTTGCGGGTTCAATTGCCTATCAGGGCACCTGCCTAGGTTATGGGTTCAATCCCCGGTCTGGGCACATACGGGAGGCAACCAATTGATGTTTCTTCTCACATTGATGTTTCTTTCTTTCCCTTTTCCTTCCTCTCTCTTTCAAAACAAGGAAAAAATGTTCTCAGGTGAGGATTAAAAGAAAAATTTATCTTTCAATTACAGCTGACATTCAACATTACATTAGTTTCAGGTGCACAGCCATAGTGGTCAGACATTTATGTAACTTGTGGAGTGATCCCCCGTTACGTCCTGCACCCTCCTGACAGCGCGGGCACACGGTTGTTACAATATTATGATTGTGTTCCCTGCGCTGTATCCCCATGACTGTTTTGCAACTGCCAATTTGCACTTCTTAATCTCTTCACCTTTTTCACCTCCATCGATTTGTTCTCTGTATCTTTGAGTTTGTTTTATTTTGCTCTTTAGATTTTATATATAAGTGAAATCATATGGTATTTGTCTTTCTCTATCTTATTTCTTTTAGCCTAATACTCTGTATGTCCATCCATGTTGTTGCAAATGGTAAGATTGCATTCTCTATGGCTAAGTAATATTCCGTTGTATATATATGCCACTTCTTTTTTATCTGTTAGTCTATCCAAGGACACTTGAGTTGCTTCCATATTTTGGCTATTGTAAATAATACTGCAGTGAACATGGGGGTATAGGTATCTTTTTGAATTAGTGTTTATATTTCTTTCAATAAATACCAGAAGTGGGATCACTGGGTCATATGGTAGTTCTAGTTTAAAAAAATTTTGAGGACCCTACATACTGTTTGCTGTAGTCTGCATTCCCAGCAACAGTGCACGAGGGTTCCCGATTCTCCATGTCTTCACCAACCCTCGTTGTTCTGACCAGTGTGAGGTGATGGCTCGTGGTTAATTTGCATTTCTCTTATGGTGAGTGACACTGAGCATCTTTTCATATGTCTACTGGCCATCTCTAGCTCCTCTTTGGAGAAATGTCTATCTAGGTCCTCTGCCCATTTTTATTTTTTTTAAAGATTTTATTTATTTTTATAGAGGGGAAAGAAGGGAGAAAGAGAGGGAGAGAAACATCAATGTGTAGTTGCCTCTCACATGTCCCCCACTGGGCATCTGACCTGCAACCCAGGCATGTGCTCTGACCAGGAATCGAACTGGTGACATTTTGGTTTGCAGACCAGCGCCAGGTCCACTGAGCCACACCAGCCAAGGCACCTCTGCCCATTTTTAAACTGGATTGTCTTTTTTATTAAGTTTTCTGAGTTCCTTATGTAAGTATTTTTGGGGTATTAACCCCTTATTATATGTATTGTTGGTGACTATCTTCTTTCATCCAGTAGGTTGTCTTTTTGTTTTATTGATAGTTTGCTTTGTTGTGCAGAAATTTTTTAGTTTAAAGTAGTCCCCTTTCAGGGTCCTTAATTTAATCCCATCTGCAGAGTTTCTTTTGCTGTGGAAGGGAATGTATACACAGATCCCGGGATTCAGATGGGACATTTTGGGGGCCGTGATTTAGCCAGCCACGTGTTCCTCAGGTCACCTTCTCCGCAGAGTGTTCTTTGAGCACCTGCATTCTGGGTTGGCCTCTCCCAGGCTTCCTGCTGCACTTCCCAGTACCGCTGTGACATTTCTGCCTTTTCCTGTTCCATCTTCACCCTTCCCCCACCAACAGGGCTCCGAGCTGTATGAGGGCATAAGATTCTTCTGTTTAGTCCACTGCTGGAGCCAGGCACCCGGGCAGCATGCAGGAGCTCAGCACTATTTACCGACCAATCCAGATCCGTGCTCTCAGATTACACTGATAGAGCCTGCTCTTGACCCTGACCCTGACCCTGGGGATCCTACTCAGCACCATCAAGGCTATGACCCAGGTCTGCTCTGCCCACTGCCAGGTCCCCGGCGAGACCGGCACCTGTCTTTCTCATCTTAGACTGGCAACCACACCATTGCTGTCTCCCGTGGTTGGGGTAGGAGAATGAAATTAGGGGACCCAAGGCGAGGCTTTAGCAGGGAACCCCATTTTCTGGGGATTCCATCTATATGGTTGTTCATTCTAGTGTAAGGCTCTGCTGGTCTCATGCACCCTCTTTTCTGGTTTTAGAAATTCCTGAGTAAAGTGGAAGAAATGTTCCAGTGTATTTGCTGCCAGGAGCTGGTGTTCCGCCCGATCACAACTGTGTGCCAGCACAACGTGTGCAAGGTGAGAGGAGTGTGCACGGGGTTGGGCCGCCACACGACCGGCACACAGCGTGGGCTTATTGGCTCGGCTTCTTCACTCCTGGCTCTCTGCAGGGCCTCAGCGCCTGCTTCCTGAGTAGCCTCGATTATAGTTGTCTCCCAGCCTTTGTCAAGGGATCCTATTGCTCCACTTCCCTGCTCCCCACCCTCCTGTGTCTCCCTGGTGCTATGGAATCAAATGCCGTCACCTTGCCTGGGCCACCGAGCCCACCTGGGCCTTCTGGCACTTGGGTCACCTTGCTTCATGATTCCAGCCACACAGGCCCTCTGCTGTACATTGGCTGGTACTCTCCCCCAGCCTCTCATATACCTGGGGGTCCGGGGTGGGGAGAGGACACTCAGCAGGTCTGGGGTTTGGTCATAATAAAAAACTGTAAAGCAGGCAGTAAAGGCACAAAGTGCTTGTTTCCTAGAGGAGCAGGAGGAATGCTTCTTGCAGGAGGGGGCCTTAGCCTGTCGCCTACCTAAAGAGGGCCTCCGGGCAGCATTCCAGACAGTTGGAATGGCATGTGTCCGGACAGGCAGGCTCAGCTGAATAGCTGGGGCCTGTGGAGGATGTAGGGCTGGGAGGGGGGCCATAGGCTCTGCCTGGTGGTCAGTCTCAGGAGGGAAACAGAATGGATGAAAGAGACGGGGGCTGAGATTAGACTAGACCAGGGTCTCCCCCTCAGCACTGCAGACACTGGGGCTAGAACGCTGTGAGGGGCTGTTCTGGACACTGAACGATTGAGCAGCCTCCCTGGCCCCCACCCATTTGATGCCAGGAGCTCCTTCAGTCATGACATCCACAGATGTCCCCAGACAGGGCCCAGTGTCCCCTGGAGGAAGAGTCGCACAGTTGGGAAGCACTGGTCTGTGTAAGAGGTTTCTCTGCAGTGTTTTCTGGCCGGAGTCAGTGAGTAGGAACTTATGTGCAGTGCGAGCAGATGGTGTTAGAAGGCAGTGTCCCCGCCTCTGGGTCACTCTCAGCCTCCGAGCTGCTGGTGACTTTGTTCTCCACTGTGGCCCCGTTCCCCGCCTTGGGGCTGTCTTAGTGCCTCAGCTGTCACACTAAGGGAGGAACTCAGAGAACATTAAGCAGTTTGGCCATCAGGGTCAGGCTTCTACTTCTCTGCTCTTGCGCTCTGATGCCATGTTGAATGGGCTGTGTGACCTGGAGGAGAGGCTCAGGGTTGGTGGAAGACAGTGAAATGAGGGCTTTGGAGTCAGAGGCCAGGGTTTGACCCTCCCCCTGGCTCTGTACCCTCCGGTGTTGGAAAGCCCCTCGGTTGCCCCTCGGTGGAAAGGGGCATAGCAGCACCGTCTTGGCCTGCTTCTGGTTCCAGGTGCCATGTGCTAAAGTGCTGTGAGCAAGTATGCAGAGGGAGGTATGAGGTGCAGGGGGAGCTTGCAAAAGGTCAGGCCTGGCTAGCACTGCAGAAGTGGACCAGACTGATGGGGTTTCAAGGACCGAGCATCTCAGGGGTCAGTCATGTGTGTCATTAAAGTGCCAAGGCTGTGAAGGAAGACGGTACCAACTTTTATGTGTCTGCCCTGTTTGTCCATGCAACCGTAGTTAACATCTTCCAGAACCTCAGCGTGGGCGGGGTTATGGGAAAACGACCCTCCATGCTTATGTCTCAGCCCCCGATTTTTTTATTCTATTAAGTTATATCATTGTAGTAAAATACACATAACATAAAATTTACCATCCTAACCACTTTTAAGTGTACAGTCTAGTAGTATTAAATACATTCACACTGTCGTGCAGCCATCCCCACCATCCAGCTCTAGAACTTTCTCACCTTCCCAAACTGAAACTTTGCCCGCATTAGACACTAACTCCTCCTCCCCCTCCCCCAGCCCCTGGCTCCCACCACCTACTCCCTGTCTCTATGGATCTGATTCCTCTAGGGACCTCCTGCGAGTGAAATCACATAGTATTTGTCCTCTTGTGACTGGCTTATTTTACTGAGCATGTCTTCAAGGTTCGTCTACATTGTAGCGTGTGTCAGAGTTTCCTTTTTAAGTCCAAATAATGTTCCATTGTCTGGACGGACCATGCTCTCTGTATCAGTCATCCACTGATGGACACTTGGGTTGTTTTCACCTTTTGGATGCTGTGAATCATGCAATAATCCACAACCTGATTTTTTGACGTGGACCTGAATCTTAGTTGTGTTGAGTAGAAAAGAGTTACCAAGGCTATAAACTTCCTATTTGAAAAAGAATTCAGGAATGTATGAAAAGGGAAACAAGAGTCTTGGTGTGCATCCATGTTACATGTGCTCTGGTGTCAGCAGGCTTTCCACTGTGTCGACATTTGCTCCCTTACCCACTTGCCTGCTGCAGGTACCTGCATACTCGTGTGCATTGTCTCTGTCCCGGTGGGTGGGGTCTTACCTGTTTCTCTGATTGGGCAGTTGGCTCTTCAGGGCCTGTCTGCTTCATAGCTTGGCCTCCACCTGGCTTAGTTTGAACCCAGAAATCTAGCTCAGTGCCAGAATTCTTTCCTTCCCCCCTTTATTCTCATGGACACATATTTATTGGTCCTCTCCTATGTGTCATGTCCTATGCTTGATGCCGGGAGGGTCACAGGGAGTATCTGTTCTATCAGAAATA
This sequence comes from Phyllostomus hastatus, assembly GCF_019186645.2. Taxonomy (NCBI): domain Eukaryota; kingdom Metazoa; phylum Chordata; class Mammalia; order Chiroptera; family Phyllostomidae; genus Phyllostomus; species Phyllostomus hastatus. Next base: position 1,920,321 of record NW_025333640.1, on the reverse strand, counting down.
AACACATTAGTAAACAAAATGATGCCAGAGGGCAGAAGGTGCTATGTCAAGGCACACTGGGGAGATGATAGGATTGGCTGCGTGCAGTGGGGCTGTTTCAGGTAGCGTACAGGAATCAGGGAAGGGTCCTCTGAGGAGTTGACTTGAACCAAGGCACAAGTAATGAGCCAGTGGACAAACCTATTGGGTGGCATGACCTGTAAGTGACAAGGCCTGGAGGCCAGGATGAGCTTAGAGTCTTTGGGGGGTGCTGGGGAGGTCAGGCTGGCAGTGGGTGGTGAGTGGTAGAAAGTGACACTGAGAATCAGGAGGGGCCTCTGGACCCTGTGAGCAGTCAGTAAGTGCTCTCAGCTCTGTCATGGGGGACACCGGGTGGCCAGGAGCGGCCTTGCTGACACGGACAACACATCTCACCTTTCCGCACTCTCTCGTAGGATTGCCTGGACAGATCCTTCAAGGCCCAGGTGTTCAGCTGCCCTGCCTGCCGCTATGACCTGGGCCGGAACTACACCATGCAGGTGAACCAGCCGCTGCAGGCAGTCCTCAACCAGCTCTTCCCTGGTTATGGCAATGGACGGTGATCCTCAAGCACTTCTCGCCTGGCGTTTTTTAAAAACGCATCAGAGGCGTCCTTGGCCCCTCTTGTTTTTAGTGGGCGTAACTTAAACATGTAGTTTTTCCTCTCCTCCCTAAAAAGCCTTGTCTTCCTGATTTTTTTTTATCTATAAATTTTCATGAATATGTATTGTGGCTCAAAGAAAGAAAGTTAGACTTCTCAGTTTTTATCTTGGTTTTTAAAAAAATATAAAGCCTGCAATGTCTCAGCAAAAAAAGAAAAACCCAACAAAAAGCATTTTTTCCTTTTTTATATAACAAAATATTTTTAATAAATTGCCTCTTAGTCCTGGAGCTACAGCCATTAAACTTGATTGAAGAACCAAGTCTAGCCAAGTGCAACAAGGGCCATGTGATTCCATGACATCTACATCCCGAGTCTTTTGTGCAGAGCAGTGGCCTCACTCAGTGCCTGAAAAAACAAAAACAAAGCAAAAAAAAGACCGACATCCGGCCAACAGGAAGTGAACACTGTCCACGACGGGTCTTCGAGTTTGGATTAATGGTGGTGACTTTTGTAGGCCTCTCAGGTGCTGCAGTCTGGTCTACCCATGGGGGACACCTCCTGGGTCTGTTGCCTAAAATATTCTCCAAGATGAACATACTCCTCTCCGCAGCAGACAACCCTAATTCCTGTGGCCTCCATGTCTTCTCGAAGAGTTCTGAACACAGCTGTATCTCTTTTCCTAACCAGCATGAAATGTCATATGACAGATCTAGGTTTGACAGCCTCTGGAAAAAGGGCTTGGAAAGTGGTGTCAGGCGCAGTACGGCCATGACCCAGGATAGAGTCAGTGAAGCGCTCTCAGACCTTGAGCGTGATCGGCACTCTCCAAGTCCCCATCTGGGTTAACGACAGCGCCTCTAGTGTTGATGTGGATGCCATGGACATGGAACATGCTCATCTTCCACTTCTCTTGAGCCCACTCTGTGACCTTTATTGCATCATTCAAGTTGAAGGATTCGTGTTCTTTTCCCTGACCTGCTGCATACAGTTCCAAGAGATTGCTGAGATGTTGAGTTAAAAGCAGGGCTCCATTTTCCATCAGGTGAAGAACTAACTGAAGCAGCTCTTTTCCAGAGTCTTTGATCTTCAACACCAAGCCATGGAATACTGTGTATAAAGAGCCCTTGAAAGACAGAGCATCTTTGTTGAGTGAGAGTCTCTGAAAAAGGTCCTGGGCTACTTGAACAAGATCCTCAGTTTTCTAGAGATGTGTCTCAAATATTTTCCTGTCCTCTCCTAGATATGCGAAATCACGGGCAGCGGTCAGTAATGCCTGAATTATCTCCTGCAAGAGCTCAGGGCTGAAACCTCAGGTGCAACCACAGTGAATGCCTCTTCCCATCACCAGCACAAGTTCCCCAGCCTTCTTACTTTCTGAGTTGTGGATATAGCGTCCTGGGCCTTCTGGTGGGAAGTTCGCCATTAAACGAACCCAAATTACGTGTATCAGAGGCCTAGCTGTCTGAAGCCATCGAATTTCTACGTGCATTTGCTGCAAATGCTGCTGAAGTTCTGCTCCCGCTTTTTTTTTCCTGAATTAGAAATGACTTGGCCTGAAGGCCACTTATATTCCTGATACCAAGTTCTCAAAGGTTCCTGCAAGAAGGCATTGACTGCCTAGAACAATCTTTCCTAGGTGTGTGGGCTTGGCCCCTAAAGCTGAAAGCGAGCGTATCCCCCTGCCAGCATTTTATTGCCAAAACCCAGCAGGATGGTGTCTGGTAGTGGCCCTGATTGTGGTGTGGTCCCGCTGTCATTCATCAGGTCATTGTTGAAAGGGAAAAAGGAGAAAATCCCCCTCAGCCCAGTTTAAACTCTGGCCTCAAAGCCGTCCGCCACCAGCTGGCTTCCATGGTTAAGACCTGCAAGTAGAGACCTGTGTCCCTTGAGCAGAGTTGAAGCCACACAGAAGCTACCTCCTCTGGACTGTCCTCTCTGTGGGGCTGGGTGCACAGCCAGATGCTGTCCGACTGGAACGCCACAGAAGCAGATGCACGAAGCCATGTTCAAGTGCCTTTGGTTCTTTCTTTCTAAACAGGGCTCTTTTTTTTTTTTTAGCACTGTATTATTGAAAATGCCAGCCAGATCCTCAAACCAGCCAACCAGTTTTTTCCAAAACCGGGTGAGTAGGGATGAGTTTTGTCCTTCCTTTAAATTGAATTTTCAACTTGCCAATTGAGAGTTACAAGAGGAAATTTGTTTTTAAAATAAACACTTTCTAAATGAATTTTTTTTGTAGTTACTGTACATGTACCAAGAAATCTATAACCTAGGTTTTTTTTAAATTGTTAATTTTTTTTTACAAACTTTACCAAAGTTTGCAGCTTATACCTCAATAGAACAGGGATATTTTAAATCACATAACTGCAGACAAACTGGAGCAATATTGTTTAAAATGTTTTTTCCTCTTTATTATTAGGTTGTTAATGTATTAGGAAGAAATGACAAAATCCTGTGTAGGCATTTTCTAAAAAGTTCAATATTCCTTGTCCAGATTTTAGATTCTCAGAATAAATATCTTTTACAGTTGCATTTGGTTTTTGTCTTCTATTTGCAAATGGCTTTGTGGCCCACCAGGCACTTTAACAAAAACCACAGGAGACAGACTAGGCAGGTGGCATCATCCCCACTTTGCAGATGAGAAAACAGAGACCCAGACGATCAAAGTGATGGGCAGTGGTTCTAACTGCTTCTCAGGAGGGGTTTGGCTTTGACCTTTATGGATAGGGTCAGCAAACTCTAGCAATGGGGTCAAGTCCAGCGTTCTAGCTTGGGGTGGGGGTGGTCACTTATTCTCATTAAGGTGGGTGCTACTGTCCTTATTTATGTTGGAGGAAGCCGAGGCTGCAGTGGTCCTCCACTTGGAGACCAGCTTGGGCTGTGAGTCAGCGTCACCAGGCTGAATCATCAGCCGAGAAGTTGAATGACCCTAGAAGGGGTGTCTGCAGGCCTGAGGGAATTTGGGCACTCTGGATGTGTAGGGACTGCTGACCTGAAAAGCTATTCCAGCACCAGTGAGAGTCCAAGGATGAGAGAAGGTATTAGTGCTGAATTCTGCGGAGGCTGTTGTTTACATTGGTCTGTTACCCCTCGCTTTTTATGGATGGTCAGGTAGTGAGTGACATGGACATATAATAAAAAAGTTCTGCCCCTTTGTTCTTTAAAATGTGTCAAAAGCCCTTGAAAACATACTAAGTGCAAGAAGGCAGTCACAGTGATCATATGTGATCTCGCATGAAATCTCTAATACAGGGACCCATAGAGACTGATGAGTGATGCTGGGGGCCAGGTCAGGGGGAGAGGGTGTTGGCTGAAGGATGCAGGGCTTTTGAGGTGATGAAAATGGCCTAAATCTGGTGATGGTTGCACATGCCGGTAGATACACTATAGTCCATTGACTGTACATTTCAAATAGAGTTAGTTGTACAGGATACAAATTATATCAAGTATGTCACATGTGAATGTGGAAAATAGAAAAAGATAGCAATGAGGAATGGGAGAAAATCCACAGTGTCCTCAGTTGGGCCCTACACAGGGACAGACCACACTGAGGTGGGTTCATTGTCAAGATTGTGAACTTTCATTTTCAAAGTTAATGTCATTGTTAGAAGATAGCAAAACCCCCAAAAGTGTATTTGTGAAACTATGTAGGAATAATCACAATATTAGGCATATTTCCTGGTAGATTAAAAAAATTTTTTAAATAGCTTTATTGAAATACATTTCATGTTGCCATAAAGTTCACCCATTTGAAATGTACAGTTCAGTGGTTTTTAGCATGTTCATAGAATGTGTGGCCATCATCATTGTGTGGTTCTGGGGGTTCTCGTCCCTCCAAAAGCAACCCCACTCCATCCCCCCGCCCAACAACTGTGAGTCCATTCTCCGTGGATTTGACTGTTGTGGCCTCATGTTTTCAAGGTTCATCCATGTAGCAAGTGTCAGTGCTTCACTCCTTTCGTGACTCAGTGATCCACTTTGTTAATGGACCACATTTCTCTATCCATCTGATTGACTTTTTAACATAAAACTTTTCTTCTTTCCCTGCATTCCAGGTTGTAAAATTAATACACAATCCCTTTAGAATATTTGGCACCTGACTATATAAAGGAAAAGTCAAAATACATAGTCCTTCCACCCAGAGGGTTGCCATTGTCAGGCTTTCTTTGTGTGTGTATATGTGTTGGTACTGTAATATTCAACCTCAGAACAGCATGCTCATACAGTTTTGACTCAGCCATTTTGCAGGTGAGGCATAGAGACAGGTTAAGTGGCTTACCTAAAGATATGGCAAGGACAGGGTGCATGTATATTTAAATTTATTTTAAAATATTTTTTAAAAAGATTTTATTTATTTATTTTTAGAGAGAAGGGAAGGGAGGGAGAAAGAGGGAGAGAAATATCAATGTGTGGTTGCCTCTCACATGGCTCCCACTGGGGACCTGGCCTGCAGCCCAGGCATGTGTCCTGACTGGGAATTGAACCAGGGACCCTTTGGTCCATAGCCCTTGCTCAATCCACTGAGCTGTTCCAGCCAGGGCTATTTTTAAACATTTTATTTATTTTTAGAGAGAGGGGAAGGGAGGGAGGAAGAAAGGGAAAGAAACATCAGTTGGTTGCCTCTCGCATGCCCCCAACCAGCGACCTGGTCTGAAACCCCGGCATGTTCCCTGACTGGGAATTGAACTGGAAGTGTTTTGGTTTGCAGGGTGGCGTTCAATCCACTGAGCCACACCAGCCAGGGCTATATGTAAATTCAAAGAACAAAATTGGCATAGTGCTGTATATTCTGCCTTGTGTCCGGTTTTGTATTGTTTTCAGTTTATTTATCAAGTAGCCACTTTGTCTAGCACCTTAGTAAACAAACATGTGCGGGTGGTCTGGTGTTTGCATATCTGTGTCTGTGCTCATAAATGTGAAACACACTATACGTGCCTAACATATGTTTGGAGTGAAATGATGTATCTTTCTATCCATCTCTTTTTTTATGCATCAGACACCTGGGAGTGGGAGGGAAGTCTGTGTCAAGTTTATTTTGTGGGTCTGTAACTTGCCCTTTGGGGAAGGTGAAGACCAGGTATGTTAAAAAAAAAAAAAAAAAAAAAGGTCAGGCCTCAGGGTGTGTGAAGGCTGCTGGTCAGTACCAAACCACCTCCTGGCCTTATTTAGGGAGAGGTCCCCCATTATGAGATTTGCACCTGTCTGCAAAGACATAGAGAAAACCCAGGCAATTAGGTGTTTTCCCCAAACTAATTTGCCCATGTGAAAATTCTGGGAGTGTGTCCTTTCTACTTTGCACCCGACACTTTTTAAAATGATTATAGCTTTTTTCCCTAACATGAAAACTTGCAAACAAAAATTCATAGGAAAAAAGCCTAAGCAAAATAAGAAAGTTGACAACCTATTTAGTTGCCCCAATAAGAAATTAAAATTTCATAGTCTGAAATCCAAACACCTGTAATTGTCTAATATGATAAACTTGGAAGTAGGATAAAAAGGCTTGTGTGCGCGGGGGGAGGGGGGAAATTCCTTCATTATTGCACTTTTGACACCATGATCAATTTCTATTACTGTCTCCCACTAGTTAGGGAGGTCCTTGGGTGCAGTTACTATTTCCTGTTCTTTAAGTTAAATTTTAACTGCATGAGGAATATAGGAATATGATCCCTTGAGGATTAAAAACACCCTAGAACAGATCCAGGTCCTTACCAATTTTACCAACATGGATTTCTTTTGTTCCTGAAAAGACTGAGTTCTTGCAGTTCAGGGGTGGCCTTTTTCTGCGTGTTGACAAAGGTGGTGGTGTGTCCTTAGAAGCCACATGACATTGGTTTCTGTATGTATACAAAATCCTGGATCCTTCAGCTGCTCTGCAATGTCTGTAGGGGATCATTCCACCACAGTACATGTAGTTTTACCTACTTTTTCATTGCTACATAGTTAATATTCTAGGGTACCATGTGCCACGAGTTACTTACCCCACAGGGATGGATATTTAAAACAAAACATGAAACAATGGTGAACAAACACCGGAAACAATTGTACACAGTATTACAGCAAGCATCCTTGAACTGTGCAAGTTCTGAAACCTTTCTCAGGGTCCACAACCTCCAGGAATACAGTGTAGGTGCACTGAAAACATTCCTAGAAAACGTCTAACTGCCGGGTTTACACTGCTCTCTGCGAAATGGGGACATGCCCACACCTCTTTAAGCTAGCAATTAATGATGATCGTAATAACAAAACCTCAATTAAATGTTAACTAAGCAAAGCCACATGGTCAGACCTTTTCCGTAGTTCCTCCCACTTAATTCTGGCAACATTCACAGAAATTGGAGCAGACAAATTGTGTGTGTGTGTAGCCATAATGTCCACTTCACAGGAGAAAACAGGCCCTGTGAAGTCACTTCGCTGGAGGCCACTCAAGGAGAGGTTGGAGCCCAGCTGAGCTTTGCACCTGGGTCAGGTAACACCCAACTCCTCGCCTCTCTCACGTTTTAGGGACTCGAGGGAAGGCACCTAACTTAATCCGGAAGGCTTTGCCTCCTTTGCAAAGGTTTGTTGATTGTGATGGAAATGAATTTGGTTAATTTTGGAGGGGTGAGCGTTTGTTACTTGACTTTCTATTTCTCCTGTTCTCAGTTCTCTAGCTTTGCAAAATGGGATGCATTGGGGCTATGCTTCCTAACTCTGGATTTTGCGAACTGGGGAATTCTGCGCCCAAATTCCGGGTGCGGGTCTCGAACCTCATCCCGGGGCCTCCCTGACAGGGTGCTGAGGTTGTGCAGGGTATCACGTACTCAGCTGCCGCCTGATAACCAGGGCAGGGCCCGAACCGTGATTGGCATCCACTTCAGCCAGCCCGCGCCTCTGGCTGACTACGCAAGCCAATACCCACTTTTCCCCTGCGATCCGTGAGGTGTCCTTGTAGAGCTGAGGCTCAACAGCCGTCCGGTTGGTCGCGACCGCCTTGGCTGGCGTGCGCCGCTTCCAGTGAGAACGAAGCCGGTCAGCGGGCACGTGGGGTAGGCGCCGGCGTGTCCTCGCCTGTTGGCCAATGGGAAGGTGAACCCGGCGCTTGCACCCGCCCAATCCAAGCTCGCGGGAGGCGGCCCGTGCGGTGTTGATCGGCCTGGCGGAGGGGAGGGGCGGAGCTGTCAGCCGCAGCCAATGGACGCGCGGGCGTGGGCTCAGGGGCCAATGGCAGCCGGGGCGGGGCTGGCGCGCGTCCTCATAAGCCCCGCCCGGGGCGCTCGCGGAGGGCTCGGCCGCCAGCGACCGAGCGGGGCCCGGCCCGAGCGGTACCTGGGGGTGCGACGCTGAGGGCGGGGGAACGCGCGCAGCTGCTCCGGATCGGGCCGCGCGCGCCGCCTCAGGTGAGCCCGCGGGAGGCGGCTGCCGCATCCGAGCGCGGGCCTCGCCGCCCCTGCCGCCCCCGCGCCACGCCGGGGGCTGTGGGCGGGCGGGCGCCCGGGACTCGAGGGCCAGGCCTCGGGTGAGGCCTGCTCTGGCCGCGGTCGCCGCGCTTTGTCCGGGCCCGCGAGGAGGTTGGGGGCGTTAACTGCCTGGCCCGGGGCGCCTGCTGGGCCTCGGGCGGGGGCGGTGAGGCCGGACAATGGCGGGGCCAGGGGCGAGAGGCGGGGGCGCCCTGCTTGGGCTTGGGGCGCGCGGGGGCTGGGCCGGGGCGTCTCCGACGGCCCCGCACAAAAGATGACAGCGTGGGTGGCCGGGCCCGGCCCTGTTCGGTTGGGCCCTTCTATTATTCACAACAATCCTAATAACTAAAAAAAAATAATTATAATAGAGAGAGCCCAGGCCCTGGGTGGAACCCTTCTGTATTTCCTGCCCTTTGGGCACGGTGGGGTTAAATGGGCGCTTCCCAGGGGCGCCCCCCGAAATACCCATCATTGCATTTCACTACCCTCCCGAGTCATCCTGCAGTGCCATCTCGGCTTCCAAACTTACCTCCCATCTTCGTGAGCCCCCCTAAAGGAAGCGTGCAATCTGGATTTTTTATAAAAAAAAAAATGTTCACTTGCTATGCACATCACAGATTCCAGACGCGTTCCCCCAGTCCCTCCCCCTCTCGGCCCCATCGCCATCGCGAAGTCCCCTCTTTTTCTGTAGCAATAAATTGTGGAATCGCTCCTGCACGAACCCCTGGGGCTGTCCAAGCCACCTCCGTGGGAACCGGGGACGGATTCATTCTGAAAGAGACCTGTCGTGGGTTATTGAAGGGCCCGGGTCTACGCTCGGTGGGCGCGATAGCACCGGGGGTATTGGGATACACGTCCACTTGGACAAGGTGGAAGATTTTGCAGGGGATTTTTCCCCCCCCTGGAGGCGGGGGAGGCGTGGACTGAACCTTGGTGTGTCCCATCTGTTTTTTCCGAGGAGGATCCTTTTGTTAATAATTCAGGTGCACCTGGGGAACTGTTTCCCCCGAGTTCTGTTCACTGGAGCCCAAGATTCTGTTATATGTAAAGAGTGTGTCCTTTTCCATGTGTTTCTGTCAATAGCATTTATTTAGCAAGCTCCTTTGGGTCCCACTGGGTGCTGGCACTGTCTTAAGATCTGATGATGCCTGCCTCAACAACCATTTATCTGGCTGCCCCCCAGGTTGGAGAAAGCCCCTAAAACAGGCTGATTGGATGACTCCTGTGGGCTTTTATCCTCTCTGCCTCTGTGCAAGAGCTAATGACTCCCTCTAATTTTCGAATAATAGCTTCCCTAAGAGACATGGGGACGGTTTGTCAAGTCACACTCAGCCTTTTCTTGCCACCTTTGCAAAAGCAGTGGGCAGTTTCTCTGGTCTTTAGTTTGTTTTTTGGAACCCAAAGGACAGAGTGTAAAAGTCGTGGAGTCAACTCGTGATTATATGAGTAGAGGGTTTCTGAAACTCACTGGCCCTCTTCCTGTGCTTCTGATTGGATGCTTGACAGATTTTGCTGCTTTCTATGCAGGGTGCAGGAGACATCATGAGGGCCAGACTACCCTCCCCTGGGGCAGGTCACTTGGGTGGAGGGCAAGGGGGTGGTAGAGGTGTGGTTGCACAAATGCTCCCATCCCAGGTATTGCACTGAGTATGCAAGTGACTACTGTTTCAGATGCTCCGTGAGTGTGTGCATGTGTGCATATGTGTCCTTGTTGAGACTTGAAATGTATACAGATCTTAGTAACAATTGACTTTCTTGCATTTTTAAATCCTTGCCTCTTTGGAGAGTGGGGCTGCTAAGGAGTCATTAAATGTTAGAGCTTAAAGTTATTGTGGCTGGGACTCCACCCCGTCTTTGTTCTACTTTTCAGTTTCCTAGAAAAGATCCTCCGCCAGTCCCTGTGCCTTCCTACAGGAGCCCCTGGGGCAGTTAGTGGCCCTCTGTGTCCTTCCATCCTCCCCCAACCCCCTCCACTCTGCCTATACTTGATCCTGAGTCTCTTCCTCCTCTGCTGGTTTCTTGTGCTCCACCCCTTTCTGCTGGCTGGCTCATCAGAGCCTCTGCCCTGGAGAGCCCATCTGTTACTTGATTCCATCTGACACCTGTGAGGATGGGCATTGGGGATGTTTGAGCGCTGAGGCAAGTTTTGGGGAAATCCCTCACTTTAAGTGGGCTTCAGATCTAGTGAGGGCAAGAAGGGGTGTGGTCACAGTTATGATGATGGTGTGGAGCCCAGTGTCCTCACAGCCAGCCGGCTCATGGAGCAGGCAGGATGAGGTGATATGTGAGGATAGATGGAGGAGGGGGCCGTGGAGTGGGCAAATGAGCATTTCTGATTGGCTTGCTTCACGGGATCTGGATGCAGAGCCTTAGTGCAGGGTTTAGAGCTTTTTTTGTTAAGAAAGTGACCTTGGACCAGTCACTTTCTTAACAAAATGGGGTGGACCTTCCCAAGTGTGGTTGGGGTGTGGAGAGTAAATGAACTGTGGGCAGATGGCAGGACTGTGAGGGTTCTGTATGCGTGCTGGGTCACTGCCGTACCTCACTGGGGTTCCTGGCTCTGCCCTTCCAGGGCCACAGCTCTTAACCTGTCCTCCCCCACCCCTGGGTGTCTCTGCTTCTGGCTGAGGATGCCAGACAGAAGAAGAGGACAGGGGCTGAACCTGGACTCCATTCTGACCTGCTGTTCTTGGCAGTGCTCTTGGCTTCCTGTCTTCTTCTTCATCCCCCACATAGGCTTCTAAGTCTCAGGACCTGTGTTCAAATCACTTCTCTGGGGCAGGTCACTTCATGTCTCTGGGCCTCACTTTCCTTATTTGTAATGTGGGTATAAGGTGAAGTCAACCCCAGTAATTGTGAGGACCAAAGGCTCTGAAGTGCTTTGCCAGGGAGCTGTGAGCCCTGAGCTGGTATACTACTGCTGGGATGCTGTCTGGTTCTGCCCCAGTCTGCCCCTCTGCCCTGGCCACACTGAGGGGGGATTGTTCTCAGTGAAGGGCTGACCTGGGCATTGTGTTGAGCAGCATCTCTGGCCCCAGCCCACAACTGCATTGACCCAGACATTGCCCAGTGTCCCATGGAGTCACACCACAGGTGAGACCCTTTCACTTAACCTTCAACACTGCAGCAGTTTGATATTTGGCCATGTCCCTGATGTACTCAAGTTCTAGTTCCCTTTTTCCCCTTCTTTCCTTCCAATCTTTAATAGGGAGAGGCTTGTATTGTATTTGCAAATTGTGTCCAGCCCATGCTCCTGGGCCTGACTGTCCAGGTTCTTCCTGGCTGTCACTCTGACTTTCTCCTGCCCTTCCCAGCCTGCATCTTTCATTCCCCCACCCGCCAGGAGAAAAGTTTGCAGACACACCCATGCCACCTGAGTCTTGCCACCTGTCCATGATCCTGTCCATGTACGGGGGTTCTCCCAACTATTCTTGGCTTCTGGGAACCCACAGGTCCCTTACCTAGGGTCTCACACCCTTTTGGCCACCTTATCCCTTCCTTTCAATCTGTCTAACAGTTAGTTCTGGACTTGAAGGTAACTCACTTCTTTAATCTTTGCCTCTTCCTGAACAATTATGTCCGTGAAGTCATTGGATTGTTAATGTACTAGTTGCAGATACTTTGACACAATAAAATGAATTTAGCCATGATGGTTTTTAAAAAGTTTGTTATCTCTTCAATTACTAAGGCCTGAGTGGATCAATGAATTGATTTTGTTGTGGATAAATTAGTTTTTGAGTTTACTCCCTGCTTTGACTTGGCCGTGCTGGGAACATCTTGTTGGTTACATAAGATGTCCTGACTGTCTTTTTTCACGCCTGCTCACTCAAGGAGCTTAAAAACCTTTAAAAATAGCCTTCCTTTTGCTCAGGAACCTCCAGTGGCTCCTGTTGTCCTTGGAAACAATTTCAGACCCCTTCCCATAACCTCCCTGCTCTTTGCTCTGTGGGCCTCTCCTCTCTCACTGTCCTACCACTCTCTCTGCCTGTGCCTGCACACCTTCAGTCTAACCAGCTTACCTGCCTCCTCTTCCCTGCCTCAGGGCCTTTGCACTTGCTGCTGGTTCTGCCAGAATACTGTTCTCTCACATTTCTACTCGGCTGGCTCTTTATCTTTTAGACTTCTGCTCACAGGCCATTCCTGACTACACTGCCTAAATTTACCCTTCCAACCACCCTCTCTGCCACCCTGCCTTTTCTTCTTTGCATTCATTGGTACCAGAAATGCATATTAATCTGTTTATTTGTTGTCCATCTCATTCACGAGGGGGACCTTTTTCTGTAAGGGTCAGAGAGTATTTTCATCTTTGCAGGTCAGGTGGCTTCTGTTCCAACTACTACACTCTGCCATTGTAGCACAAAAGTACAGAGATGAAGCCCCGGCTTGTAGCTCAGTGGATTGAGCATGGGCTGCGAACCAAAGGGTCTTTGGTTGATTCCCAGTCAGGGCCCATGCCTGGGTTGCCCACCAGGTCCCCAGTAGGGAGCTCGGGAGAGGCAACCGCACATTGATGTTTCTCTCTTTTTCTCCTTCCCTTTTCCTTGCTCTAAAAATAAATAAATAAAATCTTTTTAAAAAAACTAAAAAAAAAATGTACAGAGATGAGTGGGTGTGTCTGTGTTCCAATAAAACTTTACTTATGGACACAAATGTGAATTTCATATACTTTTTCACATATCATGAACTATTTTTCTTTGATTTTTTCCTCCACCCAACCATTAAAAACATCAAAACCATTCTTAGCTTATAGGCTATACAAAAACAGGCAGTAGGCTAGGTTTGATTCACTGCCACAGTTTGTGAGGACGTGAGGTCCACGCTATAGAAATGATGTTTGTCTTGGATGCTGCACGTCTCCCCAGCACCTAGGGCAGTTCCTGGCACACAGTAAATGTTCAGTAAACACTTGTGTGTGTTACATGAATGAACGTCCACTTTCTTCCTTCAAAGCATTTTTTAATTGCTCTTTAGAGAGACCGAGGAGGGGGGTGGGGGAGAGAGTAACATCAATTTGTTGTTCCCCTTTCTTATGCATTCATTGGTTGACTCTTGTAATGTGCCCTGGCCAGGGACCAAACCCACAGCCCTGGCATATTGGGATGATGCTGCAACCAACTGAGCTACCCGGCCAAGGTTCTTACGTCAAAGCAGTTCGAGTCATAGTCTGTACTTTAAAAAATGGGTTGTGGGTTGTTTCGAGGGGAATTAAAAGTGCAGGAGATGTAAGAAAATGTCATGACTCCATCCAGCCCAAAAAACTTCATAATGAAGGAGAAAAAAGAAAGTGTTGACGTAAATGGTCAAAAAGTCTGCTGCTCGTGATGCTCGACTTTTTCATTTTTTTGCATTGCACCCCATCAGAAGATCAGTAAGGAGTATACCTGGCCTTAAAGAGTTTGTTTTGGCCTGGCAGAAGCTGAGGGTTTAAAAGGAAGACAGTTTCCCAATCATTCAGTTTTGTAAGCATCCGACCCCGTCTGCTTTACCAATACCAGTGGCCCTGGCGGAAGGGGTAAATGTAGTCCCGGGAGGTGCTTTTTTGCACGGAATACTCATGAAGAAGTAGCTTTTGTGGGAGCGACATTTGAGCTTTGCAGGGTTAGTAGACAATGAGGTGGGTGTGGGATGGCTGTGCTGGGTATGAGGTGACAGTGCTGCCCGTGCTTCCTTGGCCTCACTGCTCTACCTCCACTTTTGGGAGCAAAGACTGGCTGATGAGTGACTTTTGAGTCAAGCAGATCTTTAGCACCTCAGGTTTGGTACTGCCCTGGTGGTGTTCTGACTTGTCGGGGAGGCGCACTGTTAATTTACGGTTATGCCTTCTTTAGTTGATTGCAATAAGCAACCTGGAGAGGGCTACTCAACTTCGCCTAATAAAGTTACCTGTCTTTATTTTTTATTTTTATTTTTTGGCTTGTTTTGTCTTTCTCTGCCTCTCCATGTCCATCTCTCCCTTCCCTCTCCTCTTTTCTTGTCAGTGGTTCCAGTGGACACAAGGGGGCCGATGAAAAGTTTGCATTAAGCTGTCTTTTCCCCATGTGTAAGCTGTGCCTTTTGGGCTGTGACTCTCTGGGGTAGAGGCTGTGAGTGTGTTTTTTCAGTGGACAGAGAATAACAATCAGAACACTTGCCACTGAGTGCCACAGCACGGAATGGGTCTCCAGGCACAAAACAGAACAATAACCAGTGTGGTGTTCGGCTCCATTGGCTGGCACCAGTGATGGCAGTTAGGGTTCTCGGGTGAGCTTGTACGGCAAACTGTGAAGGGGTGGGCGTGCATCATTTGTCCCTAGCACCCGCTTCCCTTCTGTGTTTACATTTGGACCCAAACACCAATTGCCTTCTGGGCAGGTAGGGGTGGAGGTGGGCCTGCCTTCATGGTTTCATGGCTGCTGCCTCCAGTCTCGGGGGAGAGAACGTGGAGAGAAATGATTCATGTAAAATGAGCTGGCAGTGGATCTGGAACTGTTCTTTGTGCACAAGAAGCGAGAGGATGGATCAGGAGGCCTCCTTTGAGCAAGAGCCAACCTGAAGCCTGTAGCAGGCCCAGTGACAGCCCCAAAACAGGAGCATGCTGGGGATCTGCAGACAGGTGGGGTGCTGGAACTTGGGACCCCAGCATGCACAGGGCCCTGCCTCTACTGGGGCAGCTGCAGATCTGCTAGCCGGGTACTCTGAGTCAACACAGGGGATAACTTGCCTTAGCTCCATAGTGTGTGGGGGGACCCCAGCCGGGCTGCTGGGCTGGGAGATTGCATAATATTGCTGCTGGCCCCTTCACATTCCCACTGTTCCCCTGTTCTTTTTCTTTTCTTTTTTTAAAGATTTTTAAAAAAGATTTTATTTATTTATTTATTTATTTATTTTTTATTTAGGGAAGGGAGGGAGAGAGAGAGAGAGAGAGAGAGAAACATCAATGTGCAGTTCTGGGGGCTGTGGCCTGCAACCCAGGCATGTGCCCTGACTGGGAATCGAACCTGCGATGCTTTGGTTCGTAGCCCGAGCTTAATCCACTGAGCTATGCCAGCCAGGGCCCCCTGTTTTCTTTTTAAAATTCTATCTGTCAGAAAGGGTTGACCCTAGGTAGAGTAGGCTTCCTGTCTTAGGTTGGTGGCTGCGTGGATCTGATTATCTTGGCCATAAGTCAGTCAAGAGAGAGAATCCCCCCATCTCTAGTTGGCATGTGAGTAAAGCCCCTGGAATTTAAACTCTTAACTTATTGCTTTATTCCAGCTCCATCCCCCTGAAGAAGAGTAAGAAGTTGGTAAAGAAAGCTAATTCTCTGACATCTTTTTGAAAGAGAAGGCATCTCATTTCACTGCCTTCCTGGGCTACAGCAGGTGGAAGCCACAGAATGCTCTTGGCTGTTTTGTCCTCTTCTTGTTCTTCCTGCACCAAAGGCAAAGCAGAGCCCCGATCCAAGCTGATGAGCAGTGTGGCTCATTGAGGAACTGGCTCCTCTGCATGTCCAGTGCTCTCACTGGACTGCATGGGAGGAGGGACAGGTTGTTGGATGGACAGATAGAGCTCATTAGCCATTAACAGGGCTAAAGCAAGTGAGTGTGGTCAGTTTCAGACTGACCTTTGCAGGGACCTCAGGCAGGATGGCCTCGGTGATGTGTCACTCAGCTTCCGCAAACTCCCAAGCATGTTATCCTTCAACCTCAAGGCGAAGATAGACAATTAAGAATGGAAGAAGGTCTCTCATGCAGGGTTCTGGGGATCAGTGGCTTATTTTTGTGATTCCAGCTGAGCTGTGGCATTACAGTTGACACACAGCTATGGGACATATCCCCAAAGCCTTTGGTCTGGCCGTGGGTGTCTGCCATTATCTAGTTGAGTGTGACAGTTGTTGAGCCTTTGTGCATGTGGTCAGGTGCTTGTGATGGCCAGATGAATGGCGTCTCCTGCCCACAGGGTCATGGGGCCATGGATGGAGTAGGACTGGGGAAAGCAGAGGGAAAGATTGGGGGGCCCACGGGGCGAGGGGCACAGAGCAGAATTGTGAAGATAGATGGAAATCAAGCCTGTGGAAGCACAGGGCTGGGGCAGTGCTTGTGGCTCAGGTGGTGACTGGGGAGGCAACAGAAGAGTTGCCATTTGAGCTGAGTCTTGTCATCACAGGTAATGGTGAGCTGGTGTGCAGAGGAAGAGGGACATTTAGAAGGGACACTGGGGGCTGTGACCTGGGAGACCCATGTGGAAGACCATAGAGGAGGCAGAGGACACTGGAGGAGGCCTGCCTGTCTCTTAAGTGTCTCTGGGACCCCCCGTGCCAGCCTCTGATGGGGAGCAGGGGCAACAGATCTGCCCTCACGGAGCTTAGAGTCTGCTTGATGAGGTAGAACAAAGTCATTCCAGTCACCAGGGAGAGCCACGTCACAGCTGCCCAATGATTGGCTCTGGTGTGCTGGCCAGACTTCTGATCTTTTAGAAGTGGACAGTGCAGTGGTCTTTAGAACAATTACAGAGTTGTGAAACCATCTTCACCATCTAATTCCAGAACATTTTTGTCACTCCAAAAGGAAACCCCATACCTATTAAACTATCACTCCCCACCTCCCTCCCCCAACCCCTGGCAACCACTAACCTACTTCCTATCTCTGTTGACTTGCCTGTTCTGGACATTTCACATAAATGGAATCACACACTGTGAGGCCTTCTGTGTCTGGCTCCTTTCACTGAGCATCATGTGTTCGAGGTCCATCCATGCTGTAGCGGGAGTCAGAGCTTCACTCCTTTTTATAGCCTTTTTTTCTGCCCCTTCTTTCCCCAAACAGTCTCAGAGGTCCTAATATTCTAGGGCTGGGGTGTTCAGACTGCTCATCCCGCTGACCCCCTCCCCTGGGGCAGAGGCAGCACAGAAAACCTTTGTGGGACTACATCTTGGGGGCTGAGGCAGGAAGGGGTCAGCAGAGGGAGGTAAGACTCAGGGAGCCTGTGGCACATGGGTTGTAGGTTTGGGGTTGGGCTTCCAGGGGGAGGAAAGTCTGGCATGTCAGGCATGGTGCCCCAGCTCACCTGCAGGAGGCACCCATGCTGCCATTTGTACATGCAGGTAATGGACTCCAGTGTTCAGTGGTGAGTCCTCACCTCTCTGCCCTCTTCTTCCTCCAGCCAAGCTGGGTAGGGTCTACCTGTGGGGGGAGGGGGGCTGTGCCTGGGCCACTGGTGGGTCCCCTGAGGGACCTCTTAGTGCAGCCACTGGGCCTCTGTGTGTCCACTCCATGTTGCCCCAGCCCTGTCACTCTGGATAGTCTGTTGTGTCCAGTAGGGTCCCCCGGTAGGCAGCACTGGGGCCTCCCTACCCCTAGCATCCACCATGGCCAGGGTCAGAAGGGGCATCCTGGTTCCTTCCCGCCCTGGTGCTGCTGTCACTCCTGGCCTGGTTGGCCATGCAAAGTCTGAGCCCTGAGTGGGCCTCCCTGAGAGCTCCGCGTGGCTCAGAGGAAGACCCTCCTTTCTGTCCTCCTCAGCCCCTCTCCCCCTTGTGTCTGGCCAGCAGGTTTGAAAGTGAGCTGCCTCCCCGGGGCCACTTCTCTTTCCTGGTCTGTTTGATCTTGGCTCTTACAAGGTTGTGAATTATCTCTTAGAAGAAAGCAGCCGCCAAGTTCTGAGTACCCCCATGGTCCCCACGGGGCCCCCACGAAACCCACCACTTACTGAGCAGTTCTGCGGGTGGACTGTGGCTCTTGCCCTGGCATGCGCCTTCCCTGGATAGGCAGGTGTGCCCTTCCCTCCAAGGTCAGTGCCCTCACGGTGCCAGGTGATTTGTCCCACCTGCTTTGCTGGTGTTCTCCCTGTGGGGAAGAGGTGTGTGTGTGTAACTCACAGTCTTCCTGGCAGAGGGTACAGGTGACCCGGGGTGTCCTGAGTGCCAGGGAGCTGCTTGTGGCACTGGGAAGATGCCATGTGGTATGCACATGAACACTAAGTGTCAAATGAAAAGTTGGACCCCTCCCTCGAGCCGCATGCAAACACTAACTCCAGGTGACCACAGACCTAAATGTGAAAGCTGAGCCAACAAAAACCTCAGGAGAAAACACAGGCACAAGTATAAACTGATGGCTGAGGTAGTGCTGTCCACTGTTGACACAAGGCAGCCCCCATATGTAATTTAAAACTTTCTAGTAGCCACATGAAAAGGTAAAAACAAGTAAAATTAATTTGAATAATATATTTTATTGAACCCAAATATCCAAAATATCATTGTTTCAACATGTAATCAATATAAAAATTGTATTTCACACTTGACATCTTGGTGTATTTCACATTCTGACATCCTTTGTCTGTTTCACACTTGACCTCCTGGTGCATTTCACACTGAGCGCTGCTGTGGTGGACCTCCACAGGCTACTCCTTGGAAAGACCTCTGTCTCTGGATGAACTGAGTGTTGTGATGGGGTCGAGGATGCTGTAAATGGGAGTGCCTGGCATTTCATGGAGGCTGGCCCCTTCCCAGCCCTTCCAAGCATCTGGATCTGTAAGCCTCTAGCTGGGGAGATAAGAGAGACCCAATACAAACCAGCTACAGCCATGTGAGGGGTGAGTGAGGAGGTCGAGACCCACCATAGTGGAGTGTATCTGCTGGAGACCCCTTTGGGGGGGTTGCTAGGGGGGCCCTGGGGTTTCAAGGACAAGGTGGGAATGAAGCTGGTGCTTGGAGGAGAAGGAGGCTATGGGTCTGCTTGGACAGCGCAGCTGACCTCAGGGAGAGCAGGGGCTGACTCCTGGAGGGCTTGTGTTGGGGGTGCTGTGCAGAAGTGGGAACAAGCTGAAAGCCCTGCTCTTGAGACACTGGCTTAGCCACTCCCGGATATTGGGCTTGATGGCCAGTCCACAGAGGGTTGGGTGGCCATGGCTGTGGCCCGGTCCCTGTGGTCCCTTGCATGCAGCCTCTCATCTTTGATGAGAGCTTGAAACCTGTCCTGGCAGTGAGGGCAGAGGGTCATGAGGGCCTAGCCCATGGCACTGCATCTGTGGCATGGATGCTGGCCATACTAGGGACCGTGAACTTGGGACTTGAGATGTTTCCATTAAGGGAATTGGGGGAACTTGGAATCCTGCTTTGGCCATAGGAAAGCCCAGGGGAGAGACTCATGTACAAGCATAGTTTGGAAATAACATCCCACAGCTGCAGATGTGTTTTTTTCATTGTTGTTGTTTTTTTGAGAGAGAGGAGAGAGAAAGAGAAACATTGATCTGTTACTCTACCCATTTATGCGTTGATTGGTTGCTTCTTGTTTGTGCCCTGACCAGGAATTGAACTGGCAACCTTTCGCTTTGTGGGATGATGCCCAACTAAGTGGGGCAAACCTGTCAGGGCTGCAGACAGTTTTAAATGGCCTGAGGTCTCGAGGTAGGATGGCGAGTGGGGTTGGCAGCTAGAGGCTGCTATGTACTCGAGCCCTGGGCTGGCCTGGGCTCAGATGCTGCCTCTGCAAGTCTGGGTCCTTATCCTAAAATGAAGGTGACGGTGGAGCTTTCCACTTCAAGGGTGAGATTGACTGAGTTAACACAGGACGATCCCTTAGGGAAGTAGTTCCCATCGATGCTGCCCCAGGGATATTGGGCATTGTCTGGGGACATCTGTGGTTGTCGCATGGGAAGTGCTCCTGGCATCCAGTGGTGGGTTTCAGGAATGCTGCTCAACCTCCTGCAGTGCTCAGGATGGCCTCCCACAGAGAGTGTCCTGATTCTGAGCACACCTGGCCCAGGGGTAGCCTTCAGTAGGTTACAGCAATGATTTTTCTCTGGGCTTCTGTTCTTTCCTTGACTGTGAATCAAGGTGTTGCAATAGAAGCTTCTAAAATCCCTTTCCATTCCAGAAGAGCCCATGGTTTTTGGTGCTGCTGTTCCATATTTCTGCTGGGAAGGAAATTAAGGAACAACCTAAGTTTTAGAAGGCATCTTGAAAATAAACCAAGCTATCTTGGTTTTTCTTCTGGAGTTTCTTTATTTTAATGGGGTAGGTAGGAGGTGTTGATAGGGTTTTATGGACCAGGAAGCTGGATGGTGTCCTGGGGGAGGCTGGACCGGAGGCAGCATGCTGCAACTCAGAGCCCTGTGGCCTGTTCTGAATGCCTCCTTAGGCTTTCCTTCCAGAGAAAAGGGGTTTGCCGTGGAGCCACCAGCCCAGAGCGCTGTGGTTCTGGGGTGAATGGTGCCCCAGATCCACCCGTGTGAGGGTTGGGGTGGGACTCTGGGCTTGCAGACTGACTCCTGGCAGTGAGAGGGCTGGGTTAGGTTTCATGTCCTTCAGCTGTCCCTGCTTGGGTTCAGGTGTCCTAGGTGTGGCCACCATGAGACTAGATACCTGGAGATGCTACTTCAGTGTTCTTGCCCCCATTGCCTGAAGTCCCAAGTCTTCTGGGTTCATTAATTTGGCCATTTTGCTAAAGGAAGTCCTGAAAACTTTGTGAGCAGCCAAGTTGCAGTAGCTTTTCCCCTGATGAGACTCCTAGAGAGATCTTCATTATAAAACTTTCTTTATGTTATGAAAGTCAGCAGTTACAGCAAGGCAAAAGCAAAACAACAGAGGCTACCTATTGTTGCTAGTCCCTAGCAAGCTTCTGACATGTGTATGCAATCAATATGGAATTTATGTGGGTCCCTCTTTGTGGTCTTGGGGTCCACTGGTCGGTTTGGGAGTGGCAGTATGTTTTTTTTGCCCTGAGAAGCTGATGTGGTCATTGAAGAGGCAAGGACCCCTTGTGGGGCCAGTGATGTGGCCCTGTGACCAACAGGCAGGGAGTTCTGTCACATAGGCTGTGTGCCTGGAAATGCTGGGACCTCAACGTGGTCAGGATCAGACAAGAGTGAGAGAGCAAACATTGCTCAGTGACCTTGACCCCCTGTGCACTTCTCAGGTGAGAGGTGAGTGTGCATGCGAGACTGGGCCCGTCGAGCACCACACTCCCCTTCTTCTGCCTGCAGTGTCAGCTGAGAACGTTCTTCCCCAGGTCAGTGGTTTGGCGCTGAGCCTGGGCTGGGCTCTGGGGTGAACTTGAGTTGGGGCTGAAGGAGGTCTGGCAAGGGTGGGTGTCTCAGAAAACTGCCAGAACCCTCAGCTCTTTGCCTTGGAGCAGCCCCACAGTGACTTGACTGGCTTAGAGAGGGCCTAATCCACTCTGATTGGTCTCTGAAGTGCTGACATTGCACGCTGAGGTGCCGGTGAGGCTGGTGGGGAAGCAGTAAGGGCTGTGGAACTCGGTAAAGTCTCCCCTGGAAAGGAGGGCTGTCCTGGGGTCTTATAGCACCCCCTAGGTATAAGAACCCCTAGCAGCCTAGACACTCAGGAAGGCCAGGGGACTTTTGGGGGACCAGCATTTCTGTGGCTTCCAAAGGGCCTCCTGGACCTCATAATGAGGCAGCATTGGGTTTGAAATCTGGAGCCAGAGCTCACAATAGGACCCGAGTTTCCAAATTCTGTCATTGCCACTGACTGGGGGAGAACAGCACAGGTACCTTGGGCCCTGGTGTACTTGTGTACTTTCCTTGCCAGATGACAGCACTCAGTAAACGGAGCATGCATATTCATAAGTGCTCAGCATGGGAGCTGTAACCCCTGCTGCCAAGTAGAAGCTTCGGTGGCATTGTTACAGCCAACTGACTCCACCAGCCCCAACTACACAGAAGACAAAGGTGTCCTACACCCCCGATGGCTCAGGAGCCTGTTGTTAGATGTCTTCATGTTTCTTTTGCCAAGCTAGGTGCCAAGTAGCCAGAAATAAACAATGGCCACTATGTGATGAAGACGAGAGATTTGATTGCAGAACTTCAGGAGTCATGCTTCTTTGGACTGAGTAGACAGTGAAGGCCTTTTCCAGGTGGCACTTGGGCAGAGATGTGAATGACTTGAAGGTGCTAGCCATGAGAGGATCTGGGACATGGAACTCCATGGGGAAGAACAAACAACAGGTGCAAAGGTCCTGATGTAGAAATGAGCTCGGCATGTTTGAGGAGGAGAAGGAGGCTGGTGTGGCTGAAGTGTGATGAGCTAGCAGGAGGGAGCAGTAGCCCCGGGACTCACAGAGGCCAGACTGAGTGGGTCCTGCACTTACCTGCACTTAGGCTGTAGTGAGGCAAGGGGAATCCTTGGGAAATGGCAGTGATGATGGAGATTTGTTTCAAAAGATTGCTTTAGTGGCTGTCAGGAGTAAAAGCAGGGAGGAAACTCCAGCCATCATCCAGGGGAGTCGTGATCCCATGACCATGGCTCAAAAGGAGGTGATCTGGACTACAGGTGAGGGGGGCTGGACTTGGGATGGAATTCGGAGGCAGCAGACTTAGGCCTCATGAGTAGATTGGATGTGAAGGAAAGAGGAATCAATTCTGACTCCCAGGTTGGAACAGCTGGTTTCAGTCTCCGGACCCACAACTTCATCCCCACTATCCACTGTCAGAACTAGGAAGTTGACTTGGCCACATGTTGCAGCCTCACTGAGGTTTCACCATTTTTATCATACACTCATTTTTCTGTATGCCTTTGTGACATCTTATTCCCTGCATAGATTTGTGTAGCTACCATCACAATCATGATACAGAACTGTGCCTTCAACGTGAACAAAGTCCTTCAGGCTCCCTCCCCTTTAAAGTCACCTCCACTTCCCACCGCCAGCCTCCGGCAACAACTTGTCTGTTCCTATCTCTACAATCTAATCATTTTGCGGATGTTGGGGACCCTACATCATGTGTAACCTTGGGGGAGTGGCTTTTCTCTCTTGAGATCCATCCCCGCTGTGTTTTACCAACAGTTCATTCCCTTTTACAGTGTAGAAGTGTCCACGTCAACATTATTTCATGATCTCTTTTATTTGTGAAAGGTGGGCAGTAGTATTAATGCCCCGCCTTTCACTCCTGATTTTGCTGTTTGAATCTTCTCTTTTTTCCTTGATCACTCTACCTAAAGGTTTGCCAATTTTGTTGATCTTTTCAAAGAACCAACTTTTGGTTTAGTTGATTTTCTCTATTTTCTACTTTGATTTCAGCTCTAATCTTTATTATTTCTTTTCTTTTTTCTTTTGGTTTTAGGTTCAGTTTGCCGCCTTCTTCCAATGTCTTAAGGTAGATATTTGAAATATGGAATTGAGACCTTCTTTTTTTAAATATAGGCAGCTGTAAATTTCCCTTTAAGTACTGCTGTAGCTGCTCCTGTAAGTTCTGGTTTGTTGTGTCCTCCTTATTTTTATTTTCATTTTGAATTTGGTTGTTTAGGAGTTTGTTGTTTAATTTCCACATATTTTTGAATTCCCAAATTTCATCTTTCAGAAAGAGCATCTTTCTGTTACTGATTTCTGATTTTCATTGTGGTCAGAGAACCTACTTTTGTGTGATTTTAATTCTTTTTCATGCAGTGTGAGGTTTTATAGCTTAAATGTGGTTCATTCTGGAGAAGGTTCCATGTATACTGAGAAGAAAGTTTAATTTTCTTTGTTAGGTGGGGTTTTTTATGGATGTCTCTTGGCTTATAGTGCTGTTCAAGTCTTTTTTGTTGATCTTCTGCCTACTTGTTTTATCCATTGTTGAAATTGGAGTATAGCTGTCTCAAACTCTTATTTTTGAATTGTCTATTTCTTCCTTCATTTGTCAGTTTTTGTTTCATGTGTGTAGAGCTTTGTTATTAGGTGCATATATGTTTATAATTGTTATATATTTTCCTGATGGATTGGCCTTTTTATGATTATTTAATGTCCATTTTATCTTTACTAACACTTTTGTGTTAAAACATTATAACCAGTCCAGCTTTCTTATGTTTGCTGTTTACATGTTACACCTTTTTCTATTCTTTCATTTTCAGCCTAATTATATCTTTCAATCTATTTTACTTTATATTATTGATTTTTTTTAGAGAAGGGGAGATAGAGAGAAATAGAAACATTGATTTGTTGTCCCACTTATTTATGCATTCATTGGTTGATTGTTCCATGTACCCTGTCTGGAGGTTGAACCTGCACCCTTGGCATACTGAGACAACCCTCCAACCAACTGAGCTACCTGGCCAGGGCCTATAGCTTTCAATCTAAAGAATGTCTCCTATAGCCTGGCTGATATAGCTCAGCGGATTGAGCATAGGCCTGCGAAGCAAAGGGTCACAGGTCCGATTCCCAGTCAGGGCACATGCCTGGGTGGCAGGCCAGGTTCCCAGTAGGGGATGTGTGAGAGGCAACCACACACTGATGTTTCTCATCCTCTCTTTCTCCTTCCCTTCCCTTCTGTCTAAAAATAAAATAAATAAAATCTTAAAAGAAAAAAAAGAATGTCTCCTATAGACAGCCTATAATTAGACCTTGTTTTTTCCCCTGCAGTCTGGCAATCTCTGTCTTTTGATTGGATTGTCTAATTCATTTACATTTAATGTCATTATTGACCCAGTTGGATTTATATCTGTTATCTTCCTTTTTGCTTTCTGTCTCATATCTTTCCACACTCTCTTCTTCCTTTACTGCTTTCTTTTGCATTAAGTGAATATTTTCTACTATACCATTTTAATTTTTTTAATGATTTTTTCACTCTACTTTGGAAGTATATTCTTTATGGTTGCTCTAGGCCTTATCATATACATTTTATCAGGATCTACTTCTGATTCCCAGTATTTTTTTGAAGCAAATCTTTGCTGATTTTATTTGAACAATGCTTAATCAGGATTAAACTCACTTGACTGATTCAATGACTTGGGTTTTTCAAGGGTGCTGAGGAGTCCACTTGCCTGAACAGTGACCTTCTTTTTGTTCATTCCTCCTTGCACTCAGCTAAGTCAACGTCTCAAAGCCCTCTTAGAGCCTGTAGTGACTGAAATTACTTGTGAGGCTCTGCCATGTCAGGACCAGGCTTGAGAAGGCCCAGCTCTGTGTTATCGCCCTCTTTGTGGTTCTGGCCTCTTCTCCCTTGCCCCATCTAAGCTGACTGGTTGGTGGCCCTGATTCTACCACAGGATTCCAAATCTAGGTTAGTGTGTCATGCCTACTTGGAGGCAGGTCTTTGGGCTTTAAGGAGTGCTTGTTACTGAGCTCTGAGATCGATCTGTGGAAGGCCAGCAAGGTGGTGAATTCCGACTAGATTGTTGACTGTGACTTCTCTTCGAGCCTAGGAGGGCTGCCTGAGGGGTGGCAGGCAGGATGGTGCTAGAAGGGAACCGGGGACAGATGGAACAGGTGATTCTTATCACTGAGAACATGGGTAGCCACAGTGTTCTGGATATGCTTAGATAAATCTTCAAACTGCCATCAGAATTTTTATCACAATTTTGGGGAGCTTATGTGCATTTATTTTCCGGTTTAGTATTTTTTAAAAATATTTTTAAAATTTATTTTTAGAGAGAAGGGAAGGGAGGGAGAGAAGGAAACATCTATGTGCAAGAGATACATTGATCAGTTGCCTCTCGTGCGCCCCCTACTGGGGACCTGGCCTGCAACCCAGGCATGTGTCCTGACTGGGAATAGAACCAGCAAAGTTTTGGTTCTCAGGCTGGTATTTAATCCACTGAGCTACACCAGCCAGGGCTGGTTTGGTATTTTTTTTTAAATAGCAGCTTTGTTAGGTATAATTCACATGCCATACAATTCACCATTTTAAAGTATACAATTCAGTAGTTATTTGTATATTTACGGTTGTACAGCCATCATGACTAATTCCAAAACTTTCTCATCACTTCAAAAGGAAACCCCATGCCTGTTAAACAGTCACTCCCCTTTTTTCAGCCCCTGAAGACCACTAGTCTACTTTCTGTCTCTGTGGACATGCCTGTTCTGGACATTTTCTGTAAGTATAGTCATACAATATGTGGCCTTTTGTGTGTGGCTTATGCCCTCAAGCTTCATCTGTGTAGTTGCAGGCGTCAGAACTTACTTCCTTTTTAAGGTTGTATAATATTTTGTTGTATGAATGGACCACATTTAAAATTTTTATTTTATTTTATTTTACTTTATTTTATTTTTGCTAATTTAATTTATTGGGGTAACATTGGTTCACAAAACCATACAGGTTTCAAGTGTACAACTCAGTAAAACATTATCTGCACACACACTCTCATTTTGTTATTCATTCATCTGTCAGTGGACATACATTTGGGTTGTTTCCACTTTTTGGCCATTGCAAATAATGCATAAAATGCATTATATGAGCATTCATGTATAAGTTTTTATGTGAACTTGTGTTTTTATTTCTCTTGGGTAGATGCATAGGAGTAGAATTGCTGGGTCAGATGTAAACACCATGTTTAATGCTTTAAGAAACCACCAAATTGTTTTCCAGAATGGCTGCACCATTTTTACCACGAGCAGTGTATGAGGGTTCTAATTTGGCTTGGTATTTTAAACTTACATTAGGTAAGCAGTAGGTACCATAATTGTTTTGGTGATAGTTTAATTCCAGGACGCATTGCCTCTTTCCCCTGAGATCCACTTCTGTCCACCTGGATGGACCAGGTGAGCTGCTGGAGGGACAGGATCTCTGGGTCCCAGGGCCAGCTTTAGAGGCGAGCTCTAAGTACTCTGTTTTTATTAAATTATTGTCAGTAAAGACAGAAGTCTATGTGAGTTAAAAATTTCCTGAGATCCTGAAGGCTCTGTGGTCATTGTGGAGCCAGGCAGAGGTCTTTCTAGTTCTTCGACTACATACTCCTTTGTTTTTAAATGGATATGTATGATTTCCTTGCCCATTTTCCTATTAATGGGCACTTATATTACATATATATAAATTTTTTTTAAACAGTGCTGCAGTGAGCATCCTTGCTGTTATCTCCTGAAGTGAACTTCTGAGAGTGTGGTAGCTCAGAGCACGGACACCTTATTTTTTTTTTAAAGAGTTTATTTATTTTTAGAGAGAAGAGAAGGGAGGGAGAAAGAGAGGGAGAGAAACATTGACGTGAGAGAGAAATATCGATCGTTGCCTCTTGTACACGCCCCGACCAGGGACTGAACCCACAACCCAGGCATGTGCCCTGGCTGGAAATCAAACTGGTGAACTTTTGCTTTGCGGAATGATGCCCAGTCAACCGAGCCACACTGGTCAGGGATGGACACCTTTATTATTTTGAACATGTTGCTCACTCATCCCCAGAAAGGTGGTCTGGATTGACCTTCCTGTGACAGCTGGTGCCTTTCATCATACTAGTGACAGTCCCAGCTTTGTCCCTTCTTTTAAGCTATCACCTCCTACTCCCCGCTCTTTGCTAGTTTATAACTGTTGCCCAGTTGTTATATTGCGGCATTTATTTTTTCTTGACTTATAACAGGTTTCTTAGTCTCAGCACTATTGATATCTTTGAGCAGGATTGTTCTGTGGGGGGCCGTCCTGGGAACTGTGAGGTGTTGAGCAGCACCCCTGGCCTTCACCCACTCCCTGCTTGGAGCACCTTCCCACCTCCAGTCGTGACAACCATAAATGTCCTCAGCCATCACCCAGTGTCTTTTGGGGGACAGAATCACCTCTGGTTGAGAACGAGTGTTTTATAATAACCCTTTCTATATTAGGGCTATTAGCACCCTTTGGTGTTACACATTTTTTTCTCAGTTTCTCATTTATCTTTCAGCTTTATTTTTGATGTGTTATTACATTGAATATTTTAAAGTTTATTGCCAAATTTGTATTTTCCTGTAAAGCTCTTGTGACCTGCCTAGAGAGGCCTTCCCCTCCCAAGATTATAAAAACATTAGCCCATGTTTTTCTCTTTGCACTTTTATGGATTGTGTGAAGACCTGCAATTTAAAGCACAAGGTGGGGACGGAACTCTGCATTTTCCACTGGTCTCCCTGCTGGTCTGCATGGGCTGGTGAGGCTAGTGGTTAGGACGCAGACTGAGAGCTGGGCTCCCCTGGTGCTGTCTGTGTGATCTCGGGCAGGTCACTTCACTGCTCTGTGCCACAGTTTGCCCATGTGTGAAATGGCCTGTGGTAAACAGTACCTGCCTTCCTAGGGTTTTCAGGCTGATCACACATGCCAGGTGCTTAGAGCCATGCCTGAATGTGCATGAAGTGTGCTCCATCACTGGCCTTTTCATCTGTACTGGACATCCTGATCCCAGCGTAACTCTGAAGGAAGGCCCAGGACAAACTCTTAAAGGAGGGCGATGTTCAGGGTGGTTGGTGAACCTGTCCAGGATCACCAGGGCTAAGAATCAGGGTCCCTCCTGCCACATAATTTGTGTACATGTATGTCTTCCATCCCCACCCAGAGCCTACACAGATGCTCACCAAATTACAAGGCACCTTTGCAGAGAAACAAAGATATTTTGTTAATGATTATAGTTTTCAGTGGTTAATTATAGAACATCTATGACCTATACATATGTGTAAAGAATGGACTGTTAGTGTTTTGAGCCCCTGCCAGGCTGGACTTCTGGCTAGGTGGGGAGCTTGCTTGTTCCCCTCAGCTCCCAGGATGTTGGCATTGTTTCTGTCTCTGCGGCTCCAGCCCCTTGCCCTGGGCCGTGGGCCAGGGGGACAGATGGCCTTTGCCCACACTGCTTCCTTGACCCTGTTGAGAGCCTAGTAAAGATGGAGGTGGGCTGGCAGGCCCTGTTCTCCTTGTCCATGACGTTCCAGAACCTAGTGCTGGCAGCTATACCTGTGTCCCTCCGGGGTGCCCTGGCCTTTGTCCAAGCACTTCCCTTTTATTTTTCCAATCCAAGTGCTTTTATGTTTTTAAGAAAAAATTTTGGAGACAATTTCAGATTTACAGCAGTGTTGGCAGGAATAACGTAAAGAATTCCCTGATACCTTTCACCCAATTCCTAATTTACCACGTCTGCTTTTATTCCCTTTGTCTCCCTCATTCTCTCTCTGTGCACTTTTCCCAAAACTGTTCCCGATAGGGACCCCTTTTCTCTAAATGCTTCAATATTTATTTCTTCCAAACAAGGTATTCTCTTGTCAAATTATCTAAACGAGAAAGTGAATTCTGCGAAGGCTCAGAAGAGAATTCTGGATCACATATTGCATTCAGCCGTCGTATCGCTTTTGTTTCTTTTAATCTGGAACAGCTCCAAAGTCTGTCTGGGGTTTATGACTGATGTTTCGAAGCGCACAGGCCACTTATTCCATAGGATGTCCCTCGATATGTGGGTTTGTCTAGTAGCTTCTTATGACTGGGTTCAGGTTACATACTTTTGGCAGAAATACCCCAGAAGCAATCCTGTGTTCTTTTCAGTACACAGTATCCGGAAGCTGCTGGTGTCAATTTGTCCTGTTTCTCATCATGTCAGCCTCAATCACTTGGTTTCTGCCAGGTTTCTCCACCATAAAGGTACTATTTTACCATTTGTGTGTGCTAAAATTCTTGTGGGAGGTACTCTGAGACCACCACGGCGCCCTGTTACCCTCCAACGCCCACTGCCTGTTTTTGTAGCCATTGCGATTCTTGCCAAATGGTGATGGTCTAATTCCATCATTTCTTCTGCATTCATTGGTTGGCTTTGTACTGTCTGGAATAGCTGTCTCTTCTTCCCCATTTGTCTGTTTATATCACTGTGGGCTCCTGGATTCTTACCTGACTTAGTAGGTTATAATCCATCACTCTTCTTACGTTGCTCGAGTGGTCCCAGATTTGTCCCGAGGGAGAGCCCATGCTGGCTCCTTGTGTCCTTTTGGCATATCCCCACCAGTCCCTGGACACTTCCTTACTGCTGGACACAGTGAGATGTTCCAGGCCTATCCTGTATTCACCCGGCCCAGCTCTGGAATTGGCCACTTCTGCAAGGAGTTCTGGTTCTTTTGTGGGTAATGACACTTAGAAACCAAGATCTGGGTGCTCAGTGTGCTTATTGCCAATGGGGTGCCTTTGCTTCTAGGCCATCTCATGAGCCAGAGATGGGAAATAAAGGTGTGAATAAATAAATACCCACTTGCATTAGCATGTGTGCATATCTGTATACACATATCAAATACACACATCCACACATGCATCCACATTCATTTCTTCTTCCAGCTCTCTACATACACACAACTGCCCATGAGTTCACACTAATGCCTCAAGTTCTAGTTCCAAACACAGGTTCATTGCTGGCTTCCCCTTTCCTTTTTTGTGCTCCCCTCTCTGTCAGTGTGACCCTGTTGTGTCATCCACAGTAAAATAAGCCTTTAGACTAGGAATTGATATTTGTTTTACCTTTATTTCCAAGGCATCTAGTTCTAAAACTGGGTTTAAAAGTGACTTGGACCCTGGCTAATGTAGCTCAGTGGATTGAGAGCCGGCCTGCAAAGCAAAGGGTCACTGGTTCGTTTTCCAGTCAGGGCACATGCCTGGGTTGCAGGCCAGGTTCCCAGTGGGGGACATACTTGAGAGGCAACCACACATTGATGTTTCTCTCCCTCTTTCTCCCTCGCTTCCCCTCTCTCTAAAAATAAATGAATAAAATCTTAAAAAGTGACTTGGGTTCTTTCTTTTCCCTCTCTTTACTATGATTATATTATTTTCTTGAAATACAGTTTAGTTTATTTGTTTCTATTTGTATTTTGTGGTAGGATTTCCCCTCCAACTCTTGCTGATGTCATTTATGTGGGACAGTAGCGTGGTTCCAAGTCAGGACTGTGCAGAGATGTGACATCAATCCTCCCCACACTCCCTCCCATCCCCACCTCTCCCTAGTCTCCCTGGTCTCTCCTCTGTCCTTTTCCAGCTGCTCAGAAGAGCAGACGTCTATTTTCTTACCTCTCTATCTTTCTCACATGAAAAATGGGGTTGTAGGGGTCTCTTGTGCTTTACCTGTCTCACTGGGAACTGGCTGTGGAGATGTCTTTGCTGTCTCACACAGCTGTGTGTGGTATGCGCACTGTGGGGCACACACAGTTAATGCAGCCTCTCCCTTGTGTGGACATTTAGGTGGTTTCCAGTATCTTGCAGGTGCAAACGGTGCTGCAGTGGATTGGCTTCTGTATAGGCATTTTCATATTGTTGGAAGAGTGTTGTCAGGGTGAGTTTCTAGAAGTGGGGTTGTTGGGTCAAAAGATAAGAGCAAACGTGTTTTGTTAGCTTCTGCCAAGTTTTCTTCCAGAAGGTAGTGTTGGTTTACTCCCACCAGCACCGTGGGGTGAGGGTCTGCTCCCACAGCCTGTTCTATTTTATTTTTTATTTTTTAAATATTTGCCCATCTGAGAGGTGACAGATGGGATCTGTGTAGTTTTAATTAGCATTTCTGAAATTATGAGTGAGGTTGAGCATTGTTTAGTATGGTAAAGGTAATTTTTGTATCTTTTCTGTGAATTTTCTCTTCCTGCTTTTCACACATTTTTCAATTGGATTTTTGACCTTCCCCCAAAACCTTTAAAACTTGAATATAGTATATTAGCGAGATGAGCCCTTTGTGGTATGTATTACAAATGTTTCAGTTTCCCAGTTGCATTTTTACTTTTCTATGGTGTCTTTTTTTTTGTTTAAAAACTTCAGAATTGTTTTTAAATACTGATATAATCAAATTTATTAATCTTTTCATTTATTGCCCCTGGATTTTGAGTCCTAGTTAGAAAACCTTTTCCTACCCTGAGCTTGAAGAGGAATTTACCACATTTTCTTCTAGCCCATGTGGTTGCATTCTTTCCATGTAGATCTCTTATCCATTTTGAGTTAATGGTTGCAAAGGGCGGGAGGTTTGGACCTGACTTGATCTTTTCCCACGTGGCTACCCATTGTTCCCAGCACCATTGATTAAATGTCCATCCTTGGCCAGCACTTCAAGATGCCGCTGTTGTCTCCTTCTCTCCCTGATCTGTAGTCCCCCAGTCCCCTGGAAGGGTCACCTTCTAGAAAGTCATGTGCACACATGTTCTTTTCAACATGCTAAGTGTGTACTATGTGTACCCACTTGCACAGAACTTGGCAAATCCCGTCCAGACCTCTCACAGGTCATGAGACCTAGCTGGAATGTTACATGGTCCCAGTGCTCCCTCGGTAGTCTGTTCCGTTAGTCCATACCCTGCTGCCAGGTGCGGGGGTGTTGGCAGCCTTTCATGCTCCAGATCTTGCAGAGGAAGGCCCTATAGATAGTCTGGGTGGATGGGCAGGCTGCATGTCTGGAGCATAAAGGCCTAAGAGCGGGTGGTTAGAAGGGGGTGGCTTTTTTTTTTAAGATTTTATTTATTTTATTTTTAGAGAGAGGGGATGGGAGGGAGAAAGAGAGAGAAACATCAATGTGTGGTTGCCTCTCACATGGCCCCCACTGGGGACCTGGCTCACAACCCAGGCATGTGCCTGGGAATCGAACTGGCGACCTTTTGGTTTACAGCCCGCGCTTAATCCACTGAGCCCCACCAGCCTGGGTGGGGGTGGCATTTTTAAAAAAAAGAAATGTTGCACTCTGGCTGGGTGGCTCAGTTGGTTGGAGTGTTGTCCCATAAACCAAAATATTGTGGGTTCGATTCCCAGTCAGAGCACATACAGGAAGCAATTGGCTGATGTTTCTCTCACATCAGTGTTTCTCCCTCTCTAAAATTGATAAACATATCCTCAGATGAGGATTTAAAAAAAAACAGATGTTGCCTGATTGTCCTTCAGAGAGATCCTTCATGGATATGGGGAGCACGGATGGATGAGGGCACTCACCCAGTGGGTGTCATCAGATCTGCCTTCTTTGCCCATGTGAGCCTCTTAAATGACAAGGCCCATGACAGCTGCCATATATTGAGGGTTTGCAATGTGCTAGGGTCTTCTTTAAGTGCTTTCTGTCTGTTGGCTTATGTAACCCCCACAACTCCCAGAGCAGGGCATCAATGTGGTGATCCTGAGGAAGCTGAGGCCCAGAGGTTAGGAACTTGTCCTAGGTCACACAGCTGGGGCCGGTACTAGGCCTCTGGGGCCTTTACTTATCTTCATGGCCCCACTGTAGTTTCCAGGGAGAAAGCTTGAGAGAACAGACAAGGACATAGTGTGAAAAGTGTAACCATCAAAACTCTTTATAAAGTTCTACCATCAGTCCTGTCCTCATTGTCTCTGGGGTTTTGGCCTCTGCTCCTCTCCCTTGCTCTGTGGCTGTTATGTCTTCTCATGTGTTTGTTTAGCCATTTGTATATCTTCTTTGGGGAAATGTCTACTCAAATCCTTCACCCATTTGTATATTACGTTATTTGTCTTTTTGTTGTTGAGCTGTCAGAGTTCTTTATATATTCTCACTGCAGGTCCGATATGATGTGCAGGATTTGCAGATATCTTCACACATTCTGTGGTTGTCTTCACTTTCTTTTCTTTTCTTTTTTTTTAAAGATTTTATTTATTTATATTTATTTTTAGAGAGGGAAGGGAGGGAGATAGAGAGAGAGAGAGAAACATCAATGTGCGGTTGCTGGGGGTTATGGCCTGCAACCCAGGAATGTACCCTGGCTGGGAATCGAACCTGGGACACTTTGGTTCCCAGCCCGCGCTCAATCCACTGAGCTACGCCAGCCAGGGCTTGTCTTCACTTTCTTGATTATGTCCTTCGAAATCGAAGTCCAATCTTTTTCTTTTGCTGCCTGTGCTTTTGGTTGTGTCTAGAAACCATTGCCCAATCCAAGGTCACAAAAATTAATTCATGTGTTTTCTTCTAAGAGTTTTATAGTTCTGGCTCTTACATTTAGATCTGTGATCCATTTGAGTTAATATTTTGTCTGTGGTATGAGGTAGGGGTCTGACTTGATTCTTTTGTATGTTCATGTCTGTGTCGTCCCAGCACAATTGTTGAAAAGACTGTTCTTTTCTCATTAAGTGGTCTGGGCAACCTCACTGAAAATCAACCGACTTTGAACGTGTGGGTTTATTTCTGGACTGTCAGCTCTTCTTCCATTGATTGCTGTGTACATCTGTATGCCAGTACCACACTATCTTGATTACTGTAGCTTTGCCAACCTGAGTGATGCCTAGGCTTGGGGGTGGACATTAAAGAAAAATGATGTGATTTTTACAGCTCCACATAATGAGAATAGAGCCTTCTTCATCGGGATCCAGACAACCTGGGGTGCCTGCCACTTCCCTAACTGAGTCTTTGCAGCTTCTGCAGTTGGATTTTGGTGTCTGTGAAGACATGGAGGATTTGGTGAAATATTTGTAAATAGAGGTTCTCTGCCTGGTATGCAAAGGCTTATGAAAAATGTCACTTTTTTAGTTCTTCCAAACAGGAAGGATCTGGACCTTGTATTCAGCAGGTCGGGCCTTTGATGGGTCCTGAAGGTGGATTGTAGTGTGGTGTCAGCTTACTTTTTCTTACCAGTCTGGATCTTTTTACAGCAGGACTCTCCTCTTCCAGCTGAAACCTGCTGTGCAGCAAGCTTCAGAGGACAGAGGTAGAGGGTTTTTATTTTGAAATTATTTTAAACTTACTGAAATGCTGCAAAGACAGTACACAGAGTTCTGTGTGCTTTGCAGCCACCTTCCCAAATGGTAGCTCTTCACCACAGAGGAATGACCCAAACTAAATGACCAAGAAACATGGAGGAATAGTATTTACTGAACCATGGGTTTTATTAGGACTTCACCTGCTGACCCCCTCATGTGCCTTTTCTGCTCCAGAGATGCCATGTCACATTTAGTCATCAGATTTCCACAGGCTTTTCTGGGTTGGAACCATTTCTCATTCCTTTCTCGTCTCTCATGATCTTGACACTTTTGGAGAACACCGGTCAGGGATTTTGTAGAATGTGCCTCCGCTTTGTCCGATGTTCCCTTGTGATTAGATGGAAGTGATGTATTTGGGGAATACAGATACCTTCTCCATGCAGCATATCGACGTCCCGTCACCGGTGGTGTCAGCCTTAATCCCTGGGTAAGGTGGTGCCCTCCAGGAGTCCGCGCTGGAAGGTTACTCTTTTTCCCTTTGGGATTTGAGACAATGCCGACACCCTCTTTCTCTTCAAACTCCTGCCTGTCAATTTCAGATTGACAACAATGATACGCAACCAGAATTACTTGGGCCTTCTCATGGTGACACGTGTCACCCTCAGCTCTTCTCCATTTATGAATTAGAATTCTTTTGTAGAAAAAGGCTGTCCATCCTCCCCCTTAAGTTAGGACCCACGCCTGTTTGTTTTCTCTGCAGGTAATAGTCCAGTACCGTCACTGTTTATGGTGTTGCTCGAGTAATCCTCGCTGTGCTCGCCAGTTGCCCAATGTCCCTCCTGTTTGGCTCCCCTGTACTTCCTTTGTGTCCGGAGCCTCTAGCAAGGGCTTCCTTCCTCCCTGCCCCACGTGACGCTCCCCACACAACACTCAGGCTCATCTTGTGTGTTTCCAACTGCAACCCTGGAGTTGACAACTTCTCCAAGGAGCCTGGCTCCTTGTGTTGGAGAGCAATATTGAAAAACCGTCACCTGGCTGCTGGGTACACTCAGTGCTGGGGTGCCATGGCTTCCCTGGCCTGTTAGTTGATGGAGCTTGGAGATGTGAATACCAGCCTGTGCATCCCTGACCCTCCGTATTTATAGCCGTGTCCATCTATGAGTATATATATTTTTCAAAATCCCACAAGTGTTCAAGCCAGTGAGTCTGTCCAAGGCTCTGGGTGGCCTCCCCACCCTGTGAGGGGCGCAGAGACCCTGCAGACTTCAGCAAGCAGCAGTAGACACATGCCCCTTTTTAGGGGCCACTTGGGGCTTGTGCTGTGGGAGGAGCAGGCACATTTGGGACCTGAGCCCTCCTAGGTCATGGAACTGAGTATGCAGGTGATGGCTCCCTTCCTCTTTGGTCCATAGGACGTGCAGTCAGCTGTCTACTTCTCAGACCCTGGGCCTAGTGCCAGGGCAAGAATGGGTAGTGTGGCCTGGCGTGGGCCCAGCCCCTGGACCCATTCCAAGGGTCAGTGTTGAGTGGCTGAGAGCTGATAGGACCGGAGAGCCCATGTACTGCCTGCCCCTGGGGTGTGGAGGCCAAGCTGTGGGGTCCCAGAGATGCTGCTATGCAGTGACAGCTCCTGTTGCCTCAGTGTTTAGGTGTAGCCAGATCTTTCTCTGGTTCCTGATTCTTTTCCTTTCTGGGCCTACCTGCCTGCCCTTTGTAGAGGAGGTAGAGAAATAGTCCCTATGCCTTCTGCTGCTTCTGTCAGCATCTGTAGGCTTGGGGTGGGTGTGTTGGAATAACAGCGTCATCTAGTAGTCAGACTGCATCTTTTTAAAGGAGAAATGGTCAGTCTGCACTTTTTTAGGGGCATTGGTATCTGATGGGTCACCACTGCAGACTCTTACCTGGCTGCAACCGGACTCCCTCCTGAGTTCTATTCTTAGTGGCCCAGATTTCCCAGGACCCACAGCGAGGTCAGCAGCTGGGCTGGGCCATCCTGGGCAGCAGGAGGCATAAGACCCAGGCTGCCTGGGCCTTTTTGATTTGTTATCCTTTTAAAAAATTACTTTGACTTTATTATTTATTTTTAAAGATTTCATTTATTTTTAGAGAGAGGGGAAGGGAGGGAGAAAGAGAGGGAGAAAAACATCGATTAGTTGCCTTTTGCATGCCCCCAGCTGGGGACTTGGCCCACAACCCAGGCAAGTGCCCTGGCCGGGAATTGAACTGGCGACACTTCAGTCTACAGACCAGTGCTCAATCCACTGAGCCATACCAGCCAGGGCTAACTTTATTTTTTAAACAGTTTAGATTTACAGAGAAATTGAGCAGATCAATTTCTCAGAAATAACTGCCCCCCCCCCCCCCGTTTCCTCGTTATGGACATCTTACATTAGGCTGGTATATTTGTCAAAATTAATAAACACATTCTTAGTAACTAAAGTCCACACTATATTCGGATTTCCTCAGTTTTCCCTAATGACCTTTCTCTGTCCCAGGACCCCATTCAGGATCCCATGTGACAGTTTGTTGTCACATCTTCTTAGCTCCTCTGGCATGGGATAGTTTCTCAGATTTTTCTTGTTTTTGGTGACTTTGGCAGTTTTGAGGAGTATTGGTCAGGGATTTTGTAGAAAGTCCCTAAATTGGGGTTTGTCTGGTGTTTTTCTCATGGTTAGACTGGGGTGATATGTTCTGTGAGGAAGACCTCAGAGGTAAAGGGCCCTTCTACCCTGTCATATCCAGGGCCGTGTGCCACTGTGACTTATTACTATTGATGTTGACCTTGGTCCCCTGGCTGAGCTGTGTTTTCCAGGTTTGTCCACTGTAAAGTCATTCCCCCTTTTGGAAGGAAGTCACTCTGTGCAGCCTACACGTAGGGTCCTCTGATCCCTCAGTCCTTCCTGACTGCCTTGTGCCGTGTGGGTCTGTGGCTGGGTCTGCATCCCAAAACCTGCAGTGGATCCTTCAGAGGAGCAGTGGATGTGCATTAGCCTGGACCTTTGTCCCTTGTAGATGTGGGTCAGGGTGGATAGAGGCCTCGCCTCAGCCTGTGACCTGAGAACTGGGCCTTGACCTCAGTCTCAGAGCTTCTAGCCTCTGGCTTGGAGGTTGGTGCTTTTGGCCCCCAAAGTGTGAGAGCAGAAGTCCCCACATCCTCGGTGACCCAGCAGTCATGGGCAACAGCAGATTGGGCTTTGTCCAGGTGAGAAGCACAGGCCCTGGTGGATTCTCTGCCTTTCAGACCATGTGCTGGTAGGACCAGCTCATGTCCAATGAGGGAGACAGCATGCTAAGAGACAGTTACAAGTGACACGGGAGACACGTGATTCTGTTGAGACATGATGAGAGATCGGGGCAGTTCACAGCAGAGAGACCTGGGTGGGCAGTGGAAGTGAAAACACCCCTCACTTCCTCTGTGATCAGGGAAATACACACTGAAGGTAAACACTAGTCTCCTTTGCTGCCTTAACGGGCAACCACTGACTTTGTAACTTGACACACACTTATTATCTCACAGCTCCGGAGGCCAGAAGGCTGACACGGTCTTACGGGGCTAAGATCGAGGGGTGGTCAAGACTGCTTCCTTCTGGAGGTTCCAGGGGAGCATCTGTTCCTCGTCATTTGTAGCTTCTGAAAGCACCTGCACTCCTTGCCTTCTGGCCCCTTCCTCCACCTTCATAGCACATCATTCTGACCTCTACTTCCATGGTCACATCTCCTCTGGCCCTCCCACCTCCCACTTATAGGGCCAGTGACGGTTTACTGTGTCCAGATGTGGGCAGCTGTGATCCACACATTTCACAGCTTCGTGTGGCCTTTCAACCAGAGATTGTGACCTGATAAATGACAGTGAAATCACTAAAATGGGTTGCGCCCAGTAACTTTAAAAATCAGATTAAAATAAGATGAAGAAATGTCAATGTGCATTGTCTCTTGTAAGGGTGTTGGTGAAATTCGTGCTATTTAAAACTCTTGGTGAATTGGAGAAAGGGTATGAGATTGAGTTCAATGAAACTGAGGGGCAAGCTGCCCTCCCTGGACCCGTCAGGGTGCTCAGGTTGCAGGCAGTATGTGCAAAGGCCCAGAGGCAGGGAACACCTGGTAGACCCTGGACCACTGGGGTTCATGTGTCTGGGCAGCTGTGGGGAAATGTGGGAGGGAAGGCTGGTGAATCACGGTAGCTGTAGCCCAGATTGTCAAAGGTCCTGAGGCCAAATCCAAGTTTAGAGTCTCGTGCTACTGCAACCACTCAGCAAGTACTGGAGTGTCTCTACCCAGTACCTAGTGAGGGTCCTGCCCTCAGGGGGTCTGCACAGCCCTTCCAGGCTCTCCCTGTGTGTACTTCATGAGGGTTCAGATGGCAGTCACCATGAGGTGTTGTCCATGTGACTTTCCTCCTTGGAGGAGCCCATTCCCTCCCTGGCTGTAATGGTTCACAGGAGGCAGAGCTCTCCAAAGCTACCTGTACCTTAAGGTTTCCAGAAACCTTAAGGCTTCTGGGTTAATTTTTTCATGGAAGCTCTCATTTCTTCAGCTATTGATTAGTGGAAGATGAGCTTAAAACGGATTTTCATGTTCCTGGAAAGTGGCAAGGATTTGGAAACATTTGAATAAAGGCTAGAGGGTCCTTGGGCTACATGCCACTAATGAGGAATTTGGACTTAAGCATGCAATAAGTTTAGTTAACCTCGCTTTGTATTTTGCGCATTTTAGGAACCATCACTGTTGCTGGAACCTGACAGAAATCCGAGCCCCTTACTATAGAGTGTCTGTCACTGCAGCCTCGCTATCGGAATATACCAGGAACTTTCAAGTAAGTGCAGGACCAAGGCACCGAAGGCCACAGCCTCCTCCCAGTGGCTGGGGGTTAAGGTTGCTCCATTTAGTTCCTGAGGTGTCCAGGCTCTACATGGAGTGTCTCACCCTCTACATGGGGTATCTCAGACAAAGGGAGTGGCTGTGCTGGGCGTCTCTTCTCCAGTCTGCATGCTCTGTGTTTGTGCTCTTGCCCTTCAGCATCTGAATCCTGTCCCTCACTTCTAGAAGCCCCGAGAACCTCTGTGCATTTTGATTGATGCTGGGGTCACCCAGATAGGCTGTCCTGTCTGTGCCATGTGGACCAGGCAGGACACCACTTCTGGGCTCCCTGAGGGCCCTGTTCACCCCACCCCCACAACCTGCAGAGGATGGTGACCAGTCACAGCCAGGGGTGGAGAGGGGAGGGGAGGTATTCAAAATGGAAGATTCTTTTAAAATGCGTTTAAAAGAATCCTCTGCCCAGCTGCTTCTGGGTTTCAACTCCAGGCTGTTCACCTTCTCCTGTACTTTTCTATAATAAACCAGGAACAGAGGACAGTGGGTTTTAAAGTGATAGCCTCTGATGGGGGCCCACAGTGGTTACTGGTAAGAAGAGAGGGACCAAAGTAATCACCTCCTGGCTCACATCCATGGGGTGGGGGTGACAGGTGGAGAATGAACAGTCCTGTGCGCTCCTGGCCACATTGGCTGCTCCCAGTGGCCTGAGAAAGGCATCTTCGTGTTCAGTGTTGACACTGGATGCAGGCAACATGGCTCACTAGGGCCAGGTGTGGCCTAGAACATGGCCTTTTCAAATGCATCGGAAATCCTGGACCACCTCTCAGAGCCATTCTCCCTTTCTCCCGTATGCGCATCCGACAGCTGCTGCAGCAGGACCGTAAACCTGGGGACTGCAAACACCTGTGTTTATTCTCTGCCAATCCTAAGGGTCAGAAGTCTGGAATGAGTCCTATGGGGCTAAAATCAAGGTGTTGGCAGGGCCACTCCTAGAGATCGCAGGGAAGAATTGACCTCTTTGAGTTTTTTTCATCTTCATTGGGCGTCCTGTTTTCCCTTCCTTGGGTGCCCTTCCTCGAATCACTTCAGCCTTTGCCTTCATTCCTCTGTCATCTCATCTCCGTTTCTCTCCCTCTCACAAGGAAGGACCCTTATGATGACACTGGGCCCCCTGGGGAATCCAGGATCCCCGTCCTCTCAGAGTTCTTCATCCCATCTGCCAAGTCCCTTTTGCCAGGGAAGGGAGCTTACAGTCCAGATCAGGATGTGGCTGTCCTGAGGGTGGTTTGGTGGTCTGTTATTCTGCTGATCACAATCTTGTCTAAACCCCCAAACTCTTTTTCACAACAGCTCTACCTTTTACCTTTCCCACCAGCAGTGTGTCAGGGTTCCAGTTTGTCCACGCCCTCACCAGCACTTGACATTGTCTGTTTTTTCATCCTGGCCATCCTAGTGGGGGTGAGTGGTAGCTCACTGTGCTTTCCATTTGCATTTCCCTGCTGGCTAATGTGTTCAGCCCCTTTTCACATGCTTGTTGACCTTCTTTGGAGAAATCTCTATTCAAGTTGTTGGCCCAGGGGTGGGGGCTGTCGTTGGGCTGTTAATTGGGCTGTCGTTGGCTTCTGTATGATCGAGTTGTTAGAGCTTCGCTGTTGGCATGACACTGGGAAAGAGCATGTCGCTCCTTCTGGACTGTTCTGCGAGTTCCCTCCTGGGGGGCTCTCACTTGGTCCAGTGTGCCTCCCCCCATGTTTCCAGTGAACCGAAAGGTTGGCTCAGGGCTGGCGTCCAGTCCAGTTCCTTTTTTATTCCTTCCATGTATACACATAGGATTTTTATTTGCCCTTGTTCAAAAAATGTGTCAAGTGTTATGAAATGTTGGGATTACACACTATTTTAATTTTCTTCTCTATATTTACTTACAAAGCAACTTCATTTCATAAGGGACAAATATGAGGAAAAAGTCTAGAGTTCACCGTGGAGCCGTCTGCGTGCCGGTGGTTGGGCACAGTGTCTCTTGCCTGTGTGCATGTGCAGGGTACACCTGCTGCTCATTATCTGCTTTTCCCTCCTTCATGGAAACCTCATCTTTGCGTCGTGCTTCTTCATTTGAGAGCTCGTGTGAGCAGGGCCCTGGGGCTGCCCCAGTTCCACCTGGGTTGGGCTGGTCTTGGGGAGGATACTGACAAACACTGCCACCTCCCACCAATGGTGTCGGGCGTTTGCATGGATGGGTAGGAGGCAGCTTCTGCAAAGGCTGTATCTCCCTCCCCTGTAGGCCACTCATGAGCTTGCCTTGGAGGAGAGGCAGCTGGCTGGCCAAGACCAGCCAGGCTAACCATGAGAGCTATTGGATGTGGGTAGGTCCTGGCACCTGTCACCCACTAGAGTGGAAGAGAGGTAGGATACTTTGGCTGTCTCAGGATAGCCTGGCTGGGCACCTCACCCTGCCACTTACCTGCCGTGTGGCTTGGGACTGTGACTTCCCCTCCTGGGGCCCTGTATCCTCAGTGGACTGTGAAAATGGGCTTATTGTGT
Organism: Phyllostomus hastatus; assembly: GCF_019186645.2. Taxonomy (NCBI): domain Eukaryota; kingdom Metazoa; phylum Chordata; class Mammalia; order Chiroptera; family Phyllostomidae; genus Phyllostomus; species Phyllostomus hastatus. The sequence continues at coordinate 1,878,672 of NW_025333640.1, read as the reverse complement.
GGACTGGATGAGTCACCCATGTAAAACTCAAAGAACAGGGCTGGGGCCTGTGAAGTGCTGATGGGTCCTCTGCCTCTGGATCTGGGTGCCAGTGGCCATGGCAGAGTAAGGAACCAGCCTCTGGACTTTGTCTGGCTGCCTAGGGCTTGGGACCTGGGGCTGAGACTGGGGCAGTCATATTCTGTCAGCAGGCCTCAGAGGACCAATTTGGGGGTCCATGTGATATGGTGGGCAGCAGGGCCCCCCTTCGGAGCCAGTTGTTCTCTGCAGGCAGAGGCCCTGAGCCTCCCCAGTGGGTATGGAAAATTTTGAGGGGTGATGAGGTGGAATGGACAGGAGTGGGTGGCTAGGGGTGGCGGGATCGTGAGGAGGGCCAGCTAGCTCTCATGCTTCATTGTCTTATCTGTGGTCCCAGCCCATGGAACCCTCTCCCTCCCCACCCTGCTGTTCTGTCTCCTCCACAGCCATTAGCACAGCTCATGTTCACACTGATGTTTGCAGTAGTATTGGGGTCAAGGTCTGTCCCCCCAAGGACAGACATGCTGTCCTGTGTGCCCTGTGAGCCCTGCGTGGCTGTGTCTAGGCTGGTGGGGCAGGTAGGCTTGGGGATCAATGGGGTGGATGCAGGCCCCGGCTCTAGGCAAGGGGCCTGCTAGGATGGTGTGGTGGTCAGTCTTAAGGGCTGCTCAGGGCTCCATTGGGGCAGCCTTCTGAGTGGGCAGCCTGCTGAGGCTGGGGCCTTCTGGTGCCTGCTGCTCCAGAGAGGGTGATGGTGACAACCCCTTTCCTCTAATAAACTGTTTTGTCAGTGGTTCCCTGTGATTCTGCTCAGAGCCACAGTCACACGCTGTCTCAGGTACTTGTGACCTGCCACGTACATGTCAGTTTTGTGGCTGCCCCCCGAGAAGCCTCGAGACTTGTTGCAGACACAGGTCAGAGGGTCATGGTGGGCCCCAGCCTGGGTGCAGTGGTAAAGCAGTGACCCCACTGCCGCCCCCGACTGTGTATTTCAGGATATTTGGGGGCCTCAGCAGCTATCCAGCTAAGAGTTTGACCCTCAGAAGGGGGCTTTAACTGCTGTCCCCCAGCCTCATGTGCCCCAGGCATCAGAACCCCCTTCCTGATGCTGTCTTTCTGGATGTGTTAGGGGCGGGGACAGGACAGGTTGCCTGTGAACCTGAGGCCTCCAGATCTCTCTGGAGGAAATGGATTGCCACAGCAGCAATTCCTGGGTTCGTGCTGCCCTCTAGTGCCCACTGCAGGGAGCATGTTTTGCAAGCCTGTGTCTGCATCTTGGGTCTCCATCCCTTTTCTTGGAAACATTGGGTTTCCTGGCTTTCTCATTCCCAGTTTGGGGTGGGATGGGGACTTGGTTAAATTGTTCTCCAAATTCTCAGGTCTGTGTTCACTTGGATTCTGACCTTTTCTAAATCCTGGAGGAGGCTTAGTCTTTTGGAACCAGGAGAATTTAATCGGCCAATGGGGACCTTTCCCAGAATCTACCACCAAGCCCCTTCCTGCTCAGAGTGGGCCACTGACAACCCCTCTGGGTCCCCTTAACTCTGAGGAGAGGAAGGGGCCACTCCAGTGTACAGACTCCTCCCTGAGAGGAGCCCTGGTCCCCAATTACCTATAGGTGCCAGCAGTGAATCTTAGAACACGCAGGCCTGGCCACGCTCTCCCCTTCTGTGCCTAAATATTTAGGCATGGCTGTAATTGAGGGGGCCTCAGAGCATCTCTGATTGCTGGAAATAAGCCATTCTGGCCAGGCCTTTTCCCCTCCTGGTTCCAGATTCCTGCTTTTGGCTGCTTGTGGGTCACTGGGCCTGGGTTCGCTGACAGCAACCAGGCTAGTGCTGGAGTGACCTACATGCTGCGCTGGGTGCCCCACCTGGAGCTGTCATTCCCCTACTTGCAGGCTTGCACCTCAAAGGAAGGCAGACTCACGTGTGCCCAACCTCACTTATCTTCCAGAACCCATTGCGTGATGCTGTCTCTCTGGATGTCCAGCTCCAAAGGACATATATTGATTCGAGCCCCTGACATGAAAAGCTTTCATTTCCTAAGGTCCCCAGCTTAAAATCAGTGATCTGGCTTCCAGTATCATGTTGGCTTTTAGAACTGGGACACCTCTGTTTTTAATTAGTTGAAGTCATTTTGGTCTTTTGTGCCAGTGCAGAGCCAGGAAGTCAGCTCCCAGTCTCATCTCTGCCCTGAGTTGCTTCCTGGGGCCACAGGCACTCCCAGCGTGGTCGAAGGGAGCAGAGCACCGCAGTGGTGGTGCTGCCGTGCTCACGCTCTCTGTCTTCCCTCGCAGGTGTGGTGGTGTCTCAGCTGCAGCCATGGGGTCTGAGGATCACGGGGCCCAGAACCCGAGCTGTAAAATCATGACGTTTCGCCCAACCATGGAAGAATTTAAGGACTTCAACAAATATGTGGCCTACATCGAGTCCCAGGGAGCCCACCGGGCAGGCCTGGCCAAGGTGGGTGACATCCTGGTCCTGGCACAGCTTTTCCGTGTGTGTCTGTGTCTGAAGGTGGTGCTTCCATTGACCTGTTTGCCAGACCACTCTGGCCTTATCCTCCTACAAACATGATGGGGTTCTGTCCCTGTGCCAGGCTCTGTACCAGGCACCGGAATTCATAAATGCCTGGCACAGCCACTGTGCCTGTGGGAGTTGGCAGGGGCACACAGCCACGCTGAGCCCAGCCCAGTGGGCAGTGGCTGCCCACTCACCCCACCCGAGGGAGAAGGAGGTTGAGAGTCTAGGAAGGCTTCTGGGCAGTTGATGCCGGGGAGGCCTGAGTTTTGCCTTTATATTCCTGATAAAACAACTTACTTATTTTGTGTTTTTTTTGAGATTGTAATTCACATGGGAGGCAAATTCAAACAGTGTAACAGGACAGAGTGACTAGTGAGTCTCCTCTTCCTCTGGTCCCTGTCTCCCAGCTCCTGTCGCTGGAAACAACAGGGTTACCAACACCCTTTGTCTCTTTCCTTGGCATATTACACATGTGTGTGCGCGTGTGCCTGTGTGAAGGCCGAGACACACAAGCTCGCCCTGTGAATCTTCCCAATGTAAATTATTATATTTCTTCTTGTTCACCTGGACCCATGTGGCATTATTCACCTGATGATTGGGAAGCTTAGGGTCTACTTAGGGTTCTTCTAGTTGCTTCCTGGATGAGTATCTTTATCTGGGATTCCTAGTTGTCCATTCTTTACCCCAGAAGGTTGGTGACCCTTTTCCGTAGAGAGCTGTGCTAGACGGTCTCTGTTGCCACCACTCAGCTCTGCCGCCTCAGATGACCTGTAAACCAGCCGGCGTGCTCTGCACCAGTAAAACTTTATTTCTGGACATCGAAACGGGAATCTCATAGAATTTTTACTTGCCCTAAAATAGTCTTATTTTTTAAAATTTCCCCAATCATTAAAAAAACACCCCAACACAAAATCACACATTCTTAGCTCGCAGGCTGTACGAAAGCAGGTGGCAGGTGAGGTTTGGACCACAAGCTGCCATTTGCTGCCCCCACACCTCCGCCTGGGCTGCTTTTATTAGTAACCTCAGTTCCCATCCTGGCGATACCTGTACCTTCACCCTTGGCCTCAGGAGAAAGGACAGTGGCAGGCCTGCAGTGCTCCCCGTGCCCCCCCCCCCGGGCATTTTGTCCATTGTGTACATGATGATACAGACAGAACACAACATTTTTATCTGGTTTGGGGACCATGGCAGCCACTGTAATTTTAGCTTCATTTCTCCCTTGAAAGGGCTTCAGTGCTCACCACCGCCTGTGTCTTACTTGCCTGAAGTTTGTCATCTCACATGAGAAGGGGTCTAGACACCCTGCACCTGGCTTTCTAGCAAGTTCAGAGGCGTCTATTTGGGGCTTTTCTGCCCACTGACCAATCCATGGTCTGTTGTCAATTGTCAGTGATGCCTTCCTGTTGCCCTGCCCACTGCAGGTCCCAGTAGTGGGGAGATTCTGAGGCCAGTGGAGTCCTGGTGCCTGTGGGGGTGAGGGGTGTGGCCCCTTTCTTTGTTTTCTGTCACTGACCTAGTTCCACTTTTCTCTGGACACATCTGGCCCATTTGCCTTTGGGTTCACATCACCCTTTATGTAAGGAAACTCGTAGCAACTTAGTATCTCATCCCCCCCATCACCTCTCTGCCACCCGTTCACCTCTGTCATTTCTGTCACCCTTCTTTCACCCCGTGTCGTCCATGCCCTTACCTTCTCTCTCCGCTCTTGCTCCATAACTCTCCCACTGCCTTGGAGCTTCTCCTTTGAACTCAGATGCCTCTGCTTTGGGCTTTTAATTCCAGTGGGCCAATTTTTCGCTAATTTATTTGGATCGATGGGGAGCTGTTTGGACTGGGGATTTCAGGGAGGCAAGTGTTTCCCTCTGCCTTTTGTTTTGCATGTTTCTTTTCCCTTGGAAGTGGTGTTTCATTGGCCGCCTTCTCTCTGGCCGATGGTCACCTTTGCATATGGGAACTCTTTCTGAATCCAGTGGAGCGGGAGGCAGGGTGAGGGTGCAGGCATGGGTTCTGTGTGACCCTCCTGGCGATTAGGGTCACATCAACACACAAGCACACAGATGTCCCTTCTCCTACCAGCAGGGGCAGTGTGTGGATCCAGGGAAGCAGGGACTTTGTCCCTGGGCACCTCCCATTTCTTCTAAACGGGGGCCGTGGCTCTCAGGGCTGCTGGTCTCCTTGGAGGAGGGATACGATGTCCCACTGCCCTGAGTCAGCCCCGAAGACACAGATTGTTGCTCCCCACCCATGGCCTTGTCAGCCTTGACTGATCTTCTTTGTGTGTGGGCCTCTGCGTGTGCATGTGTGCATGTGTATGTGTGTGGAGGTGGGGGTTTCCTTCCTCCATAAAAACTGCATTTGGTCCCTTTCTCAAGGCTCTGTGGGGCTTGGTAGAGCTGTGTGGGGGTGGGCGCCTAGCAGGCACAATGGAGCTAGGGCTTCAGCTAGAAGTGGCTTTGAGTGTGCGGGAGCCCCGCCTTGAGGTTGTTGGGCAGCCCCTGCATGTTCCCCAGCCTGTCGGCGCATGTCTGGGGGCCATGCCCACTGGGCCCCTAGTCCCTACACACCAGGGCTGGGATCCTCCCTTGGCCACTTGGGAAATGTTGGGGCAGGAGGAGCCAGGGAAGGACATGATGTAAGGTGGTGGGGCAATGGGACAATGTGGAGCCCTGTGGGAGGGGTCAAGGTGCTTTGGTGCTCAGGTGCGTATCTGAGGATAGTCCTGCAGCTAGGCAATGCCCTGGCTAATCCTAGCTTCCAGGCCTGCCCCCTGCAGAGTGGCTTTGGGACCAAGTAATTTTGGGGGGGGCAAAAACTGTCTGCTCACTCCTGCCCACTTGCAAGGTTCCCCATACCTTCTGCTGCAGCTGCCCAGACTCCTAGCTTTGCCACACAGCTCACACCTGGGCCATCAGCTCTGTGTCACCTTGCTCACTTGAGGTATGTGGCCTTTCCATTCCTCCTTACTTTGAACTTGCCCTCCAGGAGCTTCAAGCAAGGGTCAGTCCAGGGCAGTACCAGGCCCGTACACCAGGCACCAAGTGGAGGCAGTCAGAAAGCTAGAGATTCTTTAGGGTGTACCCATCAGATGTCCTTTGCCTGGGATCCTCCTTTCAGATCCGATCTTGCAGAGATACGAGAGTGTTAGGCCACAATACATTACTTAGAGACCTTTCCAGAAGCTTTGGGTTCCAGACCAGCTGGAAGTGGCCCTCCTTTCTTTTCAGAACCTGCTTAGAATGCATGCAGGAAAGTAGTTTGCATGTGTGCACACCAGTTGTCACACTCGTGTCTGCAGGCTCCTCCCTGGTTTTCAGCTGTCTTCACACAGCAGCGAGTTAGGGATGGCTCAAATGAGCAAAGTCTCCACGAGTTCTTGTTTGAAAGTGGGAAATTTGGGAGCGACACACTCTGTTCATTTTGCCTCAGGCTGGGGTTAGGGATGGACTTCCTCTAATGGAACTGAAGGGGTTCTGGAGCCTGTCCAGGGTCACGGCACTTTCCTGCAGGAGGAGGTCAGGTTTTCTCCCAAGAGGAGACACTAATAATGTAACTGAAAAGCAGCTCAGGGTCAGGGATCCTGCGGCACAGAAGAACGTCTCAGACTCTGGAGGCACGGCCCCTCTTATCTGTCCTTTGTGTGTCCAGCCTTGAGCATTTTAGTTTAGCATGTGAATCTTCAGATTTTGCACTTGAAGTCTAAGGAAACCTTCAGCTGGCAGGCTGAGTCTAGACAGTACTCTGTCGTCCCATGGTCTCCTTCCAGACACAGGTGGGCACCCTAGGTGCCTGTGGTGTCATGGCTGCAATTGACAGGGCAAGAGAGAAGGTGTCCCCAGAAAGAGCCTTCATTGAATGGTTGTGTCTTTATCCCCATTTAACTCCATATTAGGGTCCCAGCCTTGGCACTGTTGACATTGGGTCTGGCTCACTCTCTGTGGGGCCATCCTGGGCACTGTGGGGTACTGAGCAGCCTCCCAGTCCTCCACTCACTTGATACCAGGAGCACCCCCAGTCATGATAGCCACAGATGCCCTCAGATGTCACCCAGTGTCCCCTGGGGGCAGGATTGTCCTAGGTGAGACCTACTGACTTCCTCTTATTGCTGTTTGTTATTTATTTGTATTTTATAAGTGAGCCTGTGTGTGGTGACAGGGGACATGTCCTGTTGTTAACAGGCAGCTGGAAAGTAAATGTTTTTGCTGCTGAGCAAAACATTTTTTTTTTGCCGATGTGATAGATTTGATAGCCAAATCCTTGAAATGGATTTCAGCCCCTCCTTAAGCTGTTGGCAAATTTGGGCATCAGTGTGGTGTCTGTCCCTCACTGGACCTCAGCAGGGTGAGGGTTCAGCCTCTCCGGAGTTTATGGCTGATGCTTTGAAAATGGATTGGGGTGCCCTGGCTGGTGTGTCTCAGTGGATTGAGTGCTCGCCTGCAAACCAAAGGGTCGCTGGTTCGATGCCAAGTCAGGGCACATGCCTGAATTGCAGGCCAGGTCCCCAGTAGGGGGCCCATGAGAGGTAACCACACATTGATGTTTCTCTCCCTTTCTTTCTCCCTCCTTTCCCTTCTTGAAAAAAAAATAAATAAAATCTTAAATTAAAAAAAAGAAGAAAATGGATTGTGTTAGTTCCTTTTCCCAAAGCTGTTGGGTGGCCTCCTGGGCACCTTGAAAGGAGACTTGAAGCTTGCAAATGCCCACCCAGCACTGGGAGACATTAGCCCCAGCTGGCTCTGTGGGGTCGCACAGAAGTGTGCCTGGCACCCAGGAGGCCCTCTGTCTGGCCCAGAAGTTGTCCTCTGACCAGGAGCGTGAAGGGGCTGGGAGTGGATTCCTGAGCCTAAGCAAACCCAGGCCAGTGCTTGCTCAGGATGTATGCAGACCTAGTGCCCTAAACATCAAGTTCTCTGGGCCAGCGCTTAGTGTCCCCTGGTGGGGAAGAGCAGGGAAGGGCAGCAGAGCTGCCGTCTACTCAGGGTAGAGGCCTGGTGGTTGCCTGTTGGATCTACTTCCATGAAATAGCTGTGCCTTTTCTCAAAGATGACCTCCTCAGGTCCCCTCCCACTTTGAATTGTCACCCTCCCCTCAGTCTCTGGGATTCTTACCCAGTCTTTATTTTACATTCTTAGTACTTATAACTGGCTGCCTTTTTACCGAGTGTCCTTATTTCCTCATAGTATTTATCATCTGCTCTCTTCCATGGGGTCGAAGGCCCTGGTGGGTCTCTGTTTCCCATGTCCATCCCCCAGCACCTGGAGCTGGGGGTACCCCTAGTGGGTGTCAATGCAGTGGGTTCCTAGAATGAGGGTCAGACACACCCTGCTCCTTTTTGAAACAGAAGGGTGCAGCGGCCTTGCCCTCCAGTGTCAAAGAACTTCAAGTGCAGCTGACGGTGCCCACGTTGCTGGCACCAGGTCCTTTGGGTGTTTGATAAAGGCTGTCCTGGGTGTGCTTCCCAGGTAGTGGCTGCTGGTCTCCCAGGAGTGAGCTGTGTGTCCTCTGCTCGGCTCCCTGCCCTGAGCAGATGTGCCTGTCTGGAGGCACCTCTGACTCCCCCTTGGTCTTACAGATCATCCCTCCGAAGGAGTGGAAGCCACGGCAGACATACGATGACATCGACGATGTGGTTATCCCAGCCCCCATCCAGCAGGTGGTGACAGGCCAATCAGGCCTCTTCACGCAGTACAACATCCAGAAGAAAGCCATGACGGTTGGGGAGTACCGCCGCCTGGCCAACAGCGAGAAGTATGCATCTGGGACCCAGGCGGGTGTAGCGCGGGTTCCCTGAAACCCTGGCTTTGAGGTGGAGCCACACCCTGAAGGCTTCCACTCCCCTGATATGCAAAGCCCAGGGGCTCTGGGAGGGCTGAGATGGTAGGGCACACAAAGCATGTCCCCACAAAGCATGTACTGTCTGCTCTGGGTGCACTGAGCGTGTCTTGGCACCTCATGCTCAGAGCCCCCTGATTTCAAAGGGGGCAAAATTCCAACCCTCACCAGCCCCTGGCTACCTTTCTACCTCATGCTGCTTTCAACGTTCACTGCTGAAGGCTGCCCTCTGGGGGCTCGCCTTGTCCCCTGTTCCTGGACTGCGTCCCCCACAGCCTCCTATAATGTCTCGGTCCTGCAGTGCCTTTTCAGAGAGAGGCTCTCTGACACGCATCCCTGCATGTTGCTTTCCTGTTCAACAGGGTGCCCCCATGGGCACACTCACACATATTCTGTGTGCTCATGGATGCACTCGTGAGCATTCACAGTGCATACACAGTGTGCTCATGGGCACACCACTGGTTTCTCCTTCCTGTTCTGTTACTCCCAGCTCCCTGGCTCTCTGAAATCATCTGTGCATTTCCAGCAGTGCCTTTGCTCTCAAACATAAGTGTCCTTTGAGGGCATGGTGTTGTCTGCCCGCTCACATACTGCTCCTGGCACCCAGGACAGTGCCTGGACCATCATTGGTGCTCTTAGTATTTACAGAGCAGTGAGATGATGAGAAGCAATAGAGCCTGTGCCCGACCACCTGCCCCAGCTGCCCGCGATGTGCTTTGTGACTTGGGTGCCACAGGCCCGGCTAGCTGATGAGATGGGATGAGTAGGCATTGTTCCAGGCAGGGCCGTCTGCCCATCCTGCACAGGCCCCTGGGAGAAGTGCCCTCCCAGCAGCCGTGGAGCCCCATTGGTGTTCTCTGGGCTGTGCTCTCCGATGGCAACAGTGCATGGTCTGAGCAGCCCCCGTCTGTCGGTGTATCCAGTGGACGCCCTGGGCCTGGCTCAGCTGGGATCATCAGGCCCATGCTCAGAGCCCCCCATGTTCCGTGTGCTGTTCGCTCACAGATACTGCACTCCCCGGCACCAGGACTTCGACGACCTGGAACGCAAGTACTGGAAGAACCTCACCTTTGTCTCTCCCATCTACGGGGCTGACATCAGTGGCTCCTTGTACGACGATGTAAGTTCCCAAGTCTAAGAGGTTCTGGGGAAAATGAGGGATGTGGTTTCCATGGTGGAGGTGAAGAAGTCTGAATGGAAATGGAGTTGAAAATGAAAGTTAAAATAACACAGAAGCATAGGTGGGCTTTTTGTTTGGCCTTCCATTACAACTATGTGCCTAGTTGTAGAATAAATGAAGAAGGGATCCTGTGGTTTTTCTGATTTGCAAAATCTTTCTTACCGAGTTGTGGAGCCCTACGTGCCTGATCCTCCACCCTTGGAACCCTAGGAGCCCTAAGTTCTCAGCTGGCCAGGCTGCCAATGGGTTCACCTACATTTGGTCCCTTTGCTGGGCTGGGAGGCTCTGGGGACACCCAGACAACAGAGGGGGCCTGGCCTTGGCCTGTCTAAGGACATAGACCAGATTCTGATGGCAATGATGCAGAGGCCTAGATAGGTGTGGGTGTTAAGCAGAGACAGGTTTGAGTGGGACCCGTGTTTTTTAGGGGACAGTTTCTTTTTTTTTTCTTTATTTTTTAGATTTTATTTATTTATTTTTTAGAGAGGGAAGGGAGGGAGCAAGAGAGAGAGAGAGAGAAACATCAATGTGCGGTTGCTGGGGGTCATGGCCTGCAACCCAGGCATGTACCCTGACTTGGAATCGAACCTGTGACACTTTGGTTCGCAGCCCACGCTCAATCCACTGAGCTACGCCAGCCAGGGCAGGGACAGTTTCTTTATATTTATGGGACCTCAGGTAACCCTGGGATGGATGTCCTTGGGTTAATTTCAGTTACTAAGCCTAGCTCCTGGGAGTGTTCTGCATGGGGTACCCCAGGCTAAAATCTGGCCTTTTCCTGGGGTGGCCCTCACCCCAAGTTGTCATTCTGAAGGTCATCTCTTACCAAGACACTCTTTCATCCACTCAGCCCATGCTCACCATCAGAGCAGCTGGTGGGCACCACCTGAGTCCTGATCTTGGCTGGAGCTGGGTGGGAATAGCATCTCCTCCTGAGAAGGGCGGGGACCATTCTGGATGCCAGAGAGGAGCCCTTTGGAATAGGCAGGGCCTGTGACTCCCAAAAGGTATTGGAAGAAATGGGACCACTGCGTGGGTCCCCATGTGTATCGTTGGCCAGCATTTTATTTTACCCAGAGTGGCTGCACCGTGTTCCACACCACCAGCCGTGCAGGAGTGCTCCTGCTGCTCTACATCCTCGTCAGCCTTTGGTGGTGCCAGTGTCCCGGATTTTGGCCATTCTGATAGGTGTGTAGTGGTAGCTCATTGTGGTTTTAATGTGCATTTCCCTGATGACATAATGAGGTGTAGAATTTTTTCATGTGCTTATTTGTCATTAGCATATCTTCTTTGGTGAGGTTCAGGTCTTTGGCTCATTTTTTAAGTGGATTGTTTGTTTTCTTATTATTGAGTTTTAAGAGTTCTCTGTATATTTTGGAGAACTGTCCTTTATCAGAAAATACTTTTTGTACATACTTTATCCTAGTCTATGGCTTGTCTTCTCAATTTCTTGAAGACCCTGCATTATTATCTTCAGTAAAAATTTAAAAACTAGAACCTTGTCCATTGAGACTCTCTGGGTTTGCTGTCACGTGCAGCCTGCAGGCGGGCACAGCAGGGGCCCTGGGAAGGACTGTGCTGCCCAGTGCGGGCTCGGCGGGGCCAGTGCCGACATCGTGAGTGACGCCTGCCCTGGGCTCCCAAAGAGGACTTGGGGCCCTGCGTTTCCCATGCCCAGCCTGGTGCAGCAGTTTCCTTTTACAGGTGGGGAAACTGGGGCTCAGAGCAGAGAAATGACTCGCCCTGGTCACACGATGAGTTATTAACCTGGCTTAGACTAGACCCCAGGCCTAGTAGCTGTACTGTGGACATGTAGGCTGGACAGTGCGGTGAGGTGGACAGGGCCTTAGGGAGGTGACCTGTCTTTGATGTGCCCTGACCTTGGGCAGCTTCTATTCAAGGCAACCTTGGGCTTTTCTTTCTTACGCTGAGGGGCTGGCTGCTGCCTCTGCCTCACATTCGGGGCTTCTGCCAGGACTCACCTTGCAAAACCAGCCACTGGCCTGGACATCAGGGGCCTGGACTGTGCCAGGAGTGGGTGGTACAGGGTGGGTTGGGACGGGAAGAACACTGATGTTCACTCAGCCACTCCACAGGCCTGAAGGGTTCTCCAGGGAGTGGAAGTTGATTAAAGCATATTTTATGAGCTCTTATGACAAGACATGGTTTGTTTGCTTGTGGCATTAAGAATAGATGAGACTGGCAGGTGAAGATTCCAGCCTTGTTTACCTGGTCCGAGAACCGCCTCCCTCTCCTCCACAGGGAAGGGCCAGGAGGGCTGTCTGGCACCTTCGCTGGTCTAGCCCCACTTGGCAATTGTCTTTTTCCTTCAGTGTCACTGACTTTGAGGCACATTAATTACTCATGACCAAGCTGCAGTCTTTACTGCCAAGATTAACACACAGCTCAGCGTGGAATCCAAAGAAAGCTCTTCCCTGCTGCCCGGCACAGGGCAGTTGGTTGGTGTCTGCAGTGTGTGAGCAGCTCAGGGCACATTTGGGATACCGGGGTGGGCAGGTGTGGGGCTGACTGCTGGCTATTGGGCTCTCACGGGGGTCACACTGCGGCTTCAGGCTCCTAGGGAATGACACTTCCCTTCTCCCACCAGTGTCTGGGGCTGCCCAGGCACTGAGGGGTGGCCCCACACTGACTGTGTGCTCACCGCCCACAGGATGTGGCACAGTGGAACATCGGGAACCTACGGACCATCCTGGACATGGTGGAACGTGAGTGTGGCACCATCATTGAGGGCGTCAACACCCCCTACCTGTACTTCGGCATGTGGAAGACCACCTTTGCCTGGCACACGGAGGACATGGACCTGTACAGCATCAACTACCTGCACTTTGGGGAGCCTAAGTCGTGGTGAGTGTCCAGCCAGTAGCTCACCCTGCTTCAGAGGGACGAGGGTCCTCTCTGTGCATAGGCTCCTCTGGGGTCAGGCACGCATGGGGGGCCTTCTGGATGGCTTCCTGTGGCCAGGGCTCTCAAGCAAGGTGGGCCAGGATTGGAGCTTTGGTAGCTCAAGATCTCCTGGGCCTGCCCCTACTGGCTCAGGGCAGCCTCAGTTTACCCAGCAGTTTGGGGATGAGGGATATATGCCCCTCCGAAATGAGCTTCCTGATTCATGGAGCTCGGGGTTTACATGCAGTGAGCCTCCCACTGACCAGTGGCTGGTGCTTAACTCCCTCGGCTCCTGCCCAGGCTGAGTCAGGCACGTGGCTGTTGTACCGAGGGCTCTCCTGGGGCCACGGGCCTGGGGCCTGGGGCCTGGGAGGCCTTAAGCACCGAGTCTCCCCTCACGTTGCTCTTGGCCTTCGTGTTGTGGGGTGAGGCTAGCAGTTGGCACCTGCTGCCTTGGGGCGCCCTGCTGGTTTGCAGGTGCTGGACTGGGGGTCCTGCAGGTTGGGTCAGATGTCCAGCTCACTGTGTGTTCTGGACTCTCTGAGCTGAACACTTACCTCACATCCAGCTTCTGCTGGCAGGCCAGGCGGCAGCTGCCTTTTTGTTTGTTCGCTGTGGTTTCTAGCAGGGACTTGTGACCCGGGCTTTGTATCGCCTTGCCTCTCCCCAGCTGTCTTAGAAGGTTCTGCTATCACAACAATCCGTGATGCTCAGAGGGGTGGAAGGGGAAGCAGGAGGCCCAGGAGCAGATTATGGCACTTTGGGGCAGTGGGGAGCAGGGGGCATGGGGACACAGCACAGCTGGGGACATAGGCATACCCTGGCCAAGGCACACCTTACCTTAGCTGAGCTGGTACCCACAGGCACATCCAGTTACTTGGACCTCCTGGAGCCCTTTGCTGAGTGGGGGAGGAGTAGGAGCTCTGGGCAGAGGGCCCAAAAGCCGGGAGGAAATTTTGTTCTGCCCTTGGCTGTGTGACCATGCTCTCCTCAGCTCTCATGCGAACAAAGCAGTTCCCACTCAGACAGATAGGACAGGGTAGGGAAGCATTGGACATGGACATGATGGGGCGTTCATATGAGCGTGCTGGGGCTACTGTAACAAATGGCCACAAGCCTTAACACACACACATTTATTTTCTCACGTTCTGGAGGTCAGGCGTGTCACAAGGCTAATGCCCAGATGTGGGCAGGGCTGTTTCTTCTTGAGGCTCCATGGGAGAATCCAGCCTTTTCTGGCTTCTAGAGGCACCACATCCCTGGTTTGTGGCCTCTCTGTACTTCCTCCTAGCCAGCAGTGCAGCTTCTTCCATCCCCATGACCTTAACCCTTCCATCTGCCTCTTGAGGACCTTACAATGACACCGGACCCCCACCCTGGGTAATACGGGGTCATCCCCATTGTGAGGTCCTTCATCTATCTGCAAAGCCTCTTTTGCTATGTGAGGTGCTATTTCCACAGGCCCCAGGACTAGGACTGGGGTGTCTTTGGGGCCATTTTCTTGCCAGCCCTGGGCCCTCTGACCTTTGAGCTGTGCTACTTTGAGCGTTTTTGGGGATCCTGTGCATTTCTATGAGTTTCTTCTTTTCAGTCCCCTTCTCTCCTGTGTGGTTTCCTGTGGCTTTGTGTTAGCCCTTGATCATCAAAACCTCTGGGCTGGGAGGTGTTTGCCTTTTGGGAATCACTTTGGAGAGAGATTGACGGGTTGGCCTTTGCACGAAGGTCTGAATCTCATGACCATGAGCATGGTTCTGGGCACTCAGGTAGAAGTGTTTCCTGGTCAGTGGCACTGCCCCAGTGCTGCCCAGGAGGTCCCAGGGGTCCCTCCCCTCTCCATGGTGAGGCTAGGCTGTGACTAGCCCAGGACTAGAGACTAGGACTAGGGACTAGAGACCCTAGCCCAGGCCTGGTGGAGAGGGGGCTGCACTCTGCCCCAAGAGGACACCTGCGGGCAGGAGGGCAGGGCCTGGGGGCGCAGCTTGTGGGATGAGTGGGTCTGCCTCTCCCCTGGGGGCTCTGCCTGCCTCCTCCCCGCAGTCAGCCTGCGCCCCTTAGGCTGAGCCGGCTGAGTGCCCAGGGCAGCCTTCTGACTCCCCATGCGGATCCACAGTCTGGGTCATGTTCATGTGTGAGTGTGAGAGTGTGTGTGAATCTGAGTGTATATATATGCTTGTATGTGTGTGAATATATACATGTGTATGTGTGTGGGGGGGAGTATCTGTGTGTATGTATGTGTGTTTCTGTATGTGTGTGAGTGTGTGTTTGTGTGTGTGTGTGTGTGTGTGCTGGACCCACTCACTGGCCTGGATGGTATCTCCTGGTGTTGGTTAGTGACTTGGCCAGGTATCTGAGGGACTGTCTGCCTTCTGTATCCCAGTTTGGCCAGTGCAGCTCCCGTGAAGGCCAGTAGATGGCGCCTCCGCCCTTCTGGACCATTGGCTCAGATCTGCTGTGGAAATTTCCCAGGTTCTTGCATCCTTTTTAGACTCCACCTAAAGAACCCACTGGGCAGTGATTATCCCAGGGCCCCTTGGTAGCCACAGTAGGAGGAGAACAAAGACTCTGCTGGGCGGGTGGATGGGCAGTGGGGACACTGCCTCTGCTCAGCCCTGCCAGGATGCCCGGTTTTAACTGGGGTCTGTCTGCCAGAGCCACCTTAAGGGAAGAAAACCCCCTTTGGAGAGAGAGGGAGGGAGGGAGGGAGAGAGAGAGAGAGAGAGAGAGAGAGAGAGAGAGAGAGAGAGAGAGAATGAGAGAGAATGATCGTGAGTGCTAGCCAGAGAGAAAGCCAATGCTGAATCCCAGCCCAGGCTGGAGGGCAGGTTGAGCTCTCAGATGTGGCCCTGGGGACAAAGTGTGTTCTGGGGGCATGAGGCCCTGCAGCAGACAGTGAGGGTGCCCAGGAAAGGGAGGCTGGCACAATAAGTGGTGGCAGGGAGCCTGGCAAGGAGGCCAGCTGCTCACGAGAGGGTGGGGCCACAGCAAAGTGGCGGGATGAAGGGTGGTGGGAGGGTGGTGGGGCTGGTTTCGAGAGAGATGAAGCATGAGACAGTGAGGTGGGAAGTCCTTGAGGGCCATCCATGGGAGGGGACCCTGGGAATGTGTGGGCACAGCAGCCCCCTCCCCGAGTGACGCAGCATGACAGACAGCTGGCTCTGCATGCTCACCTCCTCTTGTCAGCACTCAGTGCTCTCCAGGCTGCAGCCCCTGAGGACAGGCCCCTGGTGCCCCATGCTCCATCCCTGGTTTTCTTGGGGTGGCCCTTGTGTCCATCCACTAGCCTACCTCCATCCTTTCCTACAACTCGATTCCTGAGAGCAATGGGGAAGCTGTCAACAGGGCCAGCATTGGACACAGCAGCACGTCCTCTGAAGGGAAGAACGTTCCAGAAGGTACCTTGACCTTGGTCTTGGTTTCTGGTTATGAAAGGAAGTGGGATTGCACTTGGGGGTCTCTCATACTAACCAAGTGTGGCCAGTGAAAAGGGGCTTCTCAAAGTGTGGCTGTGTAGGGTTCAGCTGCAGGGCCCCTGCCTCCCTCCCCTGCGAAGCTCCCTGCTTCCTGCCTGGTTAGTTTGGCCTGGTCGTCTTGCTGGGCACTGGTTCAATTCTCTCCTCAGGACTGAGGTCGGGAAGTTGGCTTCAGTGTCTCCCCACCAGATCACGGGCCCCATGAGGGCAGGGCTCTTGGACTCTCTTTTGTGCCCAGCTCCCAGCAGGGCCTGGCCCAGAGAAGGGCTTGGTGACCATCAGGAGACCTGGGTACTGGGACCTTGTTAACCCGTCAGCCTCTCAGAGCCCCAATGCACTGAGGTTTCTGCGTGTGGAGCAGGTCCCATGCCCGTGGGAGCTGGTCTTCCAGGTCGTGTTGTGTTGTGGGGCTGACATGGACACCAGCTGGGTGGGCAGGTGAGGTGCGCTCTTGCCCCTGGGCTGGGGGTGCAGGAAGCCACTTGGCAACCCCTTGGGAAGGTGGTGCCCTGCCCCCACCCCTCCCCCGGGCCCCGGCGTGGGGATGTTCTCTGGCAGATTGCATTCACACGCCTGTCTCCCTAATGTATGTACTGCTCTGCTGGTGTCTGCAGCAGCTTAATTGCAGCCATTTTGGAGTATTTCGGTAGTACTTTTTTAAAAGTGTTGACATCGTCAGGTTTACAGCGTTTTATGAAGCCTTTTCTGGGTCTGTTGCTACTTCAGTAGTGTGATTTGTGTGTCAAAGTGACGTGAACAGCCTGGTGTCGATAAAAGCGTAGAATCTGCTTTGAAAGGCTGGCACTATGTGGTGCTCTCAGGCAGCGAGGCTAGGAATATCCAAAGCATTCGAGTGTTTCAGAATATTTTGTGAGATGGGGATTTAAAATAGACTGGCACTTGTACTCACCGAGGACTGGCCTTCCTACTGCCCAGCCTTCCTGCAACCCTTCAGCCCTGTTGGTTACTGAGGCCAGTAGGGTGGGCAGGCACAGACCTTGGCCCTACAGGGCAGTGCCTGGGTGGTGGGCAGCCTAGGCTCAGTGTCCAGAGGTTGTGCCCTATAGAACCTGCTGTCCTGGCCAAATACCTGCCTCGAAGTTTGTGGGAGGTGGTGGTTTAGCCAGAGATGATATCCCCACAGTCTTGTCCCCACAGAGTGGTCCCAGGGCCAGGGACACTGTGTCCAACGGCCTCCCCTCAGCCATCTGCCTCCTGGTTCAGCCCCTGTGGGTGTCAGGCCTGGTCAGCTCCCAGGCCTGTCATTGGAAACATCAGTTCCATGTGTGACACACCCACCTTGTGTTGTTTTACACTGTTTCTCAGATGTAGCGCTATACAGTGTTTCTAGCAGTACCGTCAAATGCAGCACCTGCCACCTCCTGTCCTCCCTGCTGCTTTCACGTGTCCCCAGGAAAGAGTTCCGGTTTGGAAATTAGAAAGCACTGGGCTCTGGTCAGTCCTTGTCTCCCTGGGCACATCTGGACCATCTGGAGTGTGCTGTGCACCTTGGAGACAAGAGCAGAGTGCCTGCCACCCTCTGCGGGGTACCCTGGCACACACTACTGCCATTGCAAGGAGTCAGTTACTTGGCCCTACTGTGGTTCGGGCCTGCCCCTCAGGGCAGCAGAAGGTGCCTTGTGTCACATCCTGTGTTCCTGCTTGCTGGGCAAAGGCTGGCAAAGGCTTTAGGGTACCCTGCTATCCCTGACTCACAGGCCAGTCTTGGGAGATGGCAGCTTTCGAGGGTGAGGCCAGCTTGGGCCATGAGCTCAGCGCAGGAGCTGAGGACCACTGTGAAGAGCAGTGGCCGGCAGCTTCTACAGTGGTGGGCAAGATGGATGAGGGCCTAGGAGCCAGTGCTCTGGGCTGCCGAAAGCTGCACGTTGGGCGCCAGGGCCCCTCGTGGGCTGCTACATTGACGGCTGGGCTGCAGGCAGAGCTGTCCAGTTGCTGTTTTTCCTTTCTGTATTTTAAATGCTGTAGTGAGATAAAGCCCCTCCCTGGTGACAGGCCAGAGCAAACGTCTTTTAGCTGAAGGGACATCAACACAGTCTAGGCAAGGTCATCACCCCCTCCCCACAGTCCCTCCTCATTCTCCTAAACTCCCTCTGGTTCCACTTGCTCTTGGAGGAGGTGGAGATCCCTGTTCCCCTCCAGAAGGGGTGTGCCCAGTGGAGGATGCTCTCCTGCCTCTGGGGGTTGGCCCTCAAGGCTCTGACCGTGGCCTTCAGGCTACAGACTCTGAAGCTTCCCATGAGGGTGGCAGTGCAAGTTTTCCTGAGTTCTGTCTTGGCTTCTGCAGCCCCTCCATCCCTCCCACATTGACTTACCTGGGATACAGTCTTCCAAGTCTCTGGTGTTAGTGTCCCTGAGTGGGGGACAGGGGAGAGAGTCTGACTGTGCTCCATAAAGGGTGTAGAGCCCTTGCTAGCTCTTGGACGATCCTAAGGTACGATGAGCGGATCCTTCTGTGCAAGGTTGGTGAAGGGAATGCTGGTAAGAGAGCCTGGGAGTCTGGAAGATTATCTCAGAGCTCTATCCCTTCGCTGACCTTTCAGAAGCTTGATTGAGGCTCCCAGGGGCTTGGAGAATTTTTTTCGCTTTGATTCAGCTACACTTAGAGTTTTTCTCTGGCATTTTGCTCAGGGGAGTTTCAGAGGAGAAGGATTGGGCAGCCTTTGCTGCCAGGAAACTCCCAGCAGGCACAGCCATCTCTGTCCGTTCTTGGTACTCTGGAGGTGTGTGTATGCACGTGATTGTGTGCATGAGTGTGCATGTGTGTGCACATCTGCATATATGCATTTGTGCATTGCACCGGGGTACGCATGGCGGTCCTCTGTGCATTGAGCTTGTGTGTGCATTTGAGGACAGATACTCCCTGCCTTGGGGCACAAGGAGGAAGTGTGCATGCATTGGCTGGCTCCCATGTGACCTGTTCTCTGACTGCAGCCTGGACAAGAGGCTGGATGGGCTTGGCCTAAGATTCATGGGTCTGAGCAAGGTTCTTTGTGGGGAGGGAGGACTGCTGGGTCAGGCCTCCGGGGACCTCCCTGCAGGCCCACCTGAGGCAACATCAATCCTTGTCCCAGCTACACCTCTGGCAGCATTGAATAATCCCTCCCAGTGAGCCAAAGTGGGGAGTGGAGGGGGGGCCCAGGCACCTCCCTTCCTCCTTCCTACCTGGCTGCCCAAAGCTACATCCCTAGGTCTCACTGTAGGTGGTGCTGGTGGACCACAATGCCTGGCCCAGGCCCTGTGGGGGCCTCTGCTTTGTCACCAGGGAGGCAGACTGGGAAGTCTGAGGTGGGTGATGGAGCAATGGGAAGCTGACCAGGCAGCAGCCTGAAGGCTCTTGGGGGAGAGCACTGGTGCCTGGAGGAGGCCTGCTTGGCCATGTGCAACTGCATGGCTTCTGAGACTCCAGGGCGTCAGTCATAAGGTGCCTGACTCAGGCACAGCCCCCTCCAACCACAAGGGTAACTTCTACCAGCCACCTTGCTCTGGCACGATCCCAAAAGGTCCCATGGTGGCAGGGAAAGCTCAGTGCCAAGGCTGGTAGGAGCCTCACAACTTCACAGATTGGTTTCAGTAACTTAGCTTTCCAACATTTCACCATCACTGGTACAAGATGTGAGAGTAAATAGATGTGCAGATAGATGTGCTCCCTCTTCCCCTCACTTACCCTGGGCTGGCTGAACCCCCACTTGGGTGTCAGGACGGAGTTGGTGTGGCTGTGGCGCCTGGGGAGGCCAGATATGGATAAAACCCAGAAAGATGTCAGGAGGTGGCTTGATTTGTACCATGTTAACATGCTGGGGAAGTCTAGGTGCTGAGCTGAGGTGAGAGGACACAGCAACAGAGTGTTTCAGAGCAGAAACCCCTTCCCGAGGGCAGAGGCGAGCCTGTCCGGGGGAGCTATGGGATGCTGGCCTCATGCAGGTGGTCGTGGAGAGGCAGGTGCAGGGAGCACCTTGGCCACCTTTCCAGAGTCTCCTTTTCTGACCATAACAGTGGCCATGGCATCAGAGTGGTTGTCCTTTATTCCATTTGCGCCTAAACTGCTTGCTCACTGCCACCTCCCAAGGCTCCTGCGTGTGGGTCAGGGTGACCAGTGAGACTCTCCTGGCTCCAGAACTGGAAGTCCTGCATCCTGGAATGCTCTTAGCCCCTGGCAACCCTTGGTGCTTGGTCACCTAGAGTGTGTGTAAGTGTGTGCTTTCATATTGCATGATTGTGTGTATGTGTGTGTACCCATGTGGTCACTGAGAACCCAGGGCAGGGCTTTTGTTTCCAGTTGGGTGTTGCAGCCGCTTGCTCTGTCACTTGGGAGCGCAATGACAGCACAGCGCTAGCATAAGTGGTTTAACCAAATGGTCAGGAGGGCCTGTGCACACAGGTGCTTATGGGAGGGACAGCCGTGTCACCCCTGCCCAGGTCCCCTCCCTGCCCTCCTTATCTAGCCCTCAGCCTCACGCTGGCCAGAACCACACTGTCGTTCTGATCCCCCTGGCCCCAGCTGTCGGTGCTTGTCAGGATTGTGCAGTAAATGTAAAACTGAGAGCTGGCTTTGGCATTTGGAAGGTTAACTCCTGATGCTAGAGAGACCTTCAAGTCTCACACTGGGCAGCCAAGTGCCATTGGACTGTGAGATTAGGATTGCATTGTCCACCACGGTGGGTGTGGCAATGGGCAGTTTCAGAGAATTTTGTACAGCATGACACTACACAGAATATTTTTTAAGATTTTATTTATCCATTTTTAGAGAGGGGGAAAGGAGGAAGGAAGAGGGAGAAGGGAGAAAAACATCAGTGTGTGGTGGCCTCCCATACGCCCCCACTGGGGACCTGGCCTGCAACCTAGGCATGTGCCCTGACTAGGAATCGAACTGGCAACTCCACTAAGCCACACCAGTCAGGGAACACTACACGGTTTTAATCACAGATTCTCCCATTCACCTGACTTGCTTCTCACCAATCTTCCCCACACTAAAACCTTAACAACCTGGCTGAATCATGTGTGAACCTGGCGGTGGATCATGTGAGAACACACATCCTGTGCCGCTCAGGTGGAGCAGGGCACCCAGGAAACCCAGTGTGTTTAGGAGTTCTCACCCTGGGGCTCCCACTCTTCAGCGCCATCTGTCCCTGTGGGCTGGCTCCTTGTGTGCCGCATCATACTGGCAGGGACAGACACAGTTGGTGTTTGTTCAGGGAATGCAAAGTGATTTTAGCATCCATTTAAGCTGAAGAAGGTCAGCCTTCTGCTAAGGAAAAATCTAGCCATGTGCGCTCCTCCAGAGCCAGCAAGACTAGGGCGGGGCTTTGATGTTTCTGACCAGGTGTTGCCTCGTTGTGGGCCTGGACAGCTGGGTGTCACTACAGTGGATTGAATTGGGAAACTGGCTTTTTGTTCAGCGGTTCCAGGATAGACGGGCGCCAGGAGTGCCTGATGCAAACATTGAGGTTGCTGCCTTTTTCCTTAGATGTTTGTTACAAGCTTGTCTGTTTAGGCACTGTTTTGGTCATGTGTAGTCTCTTTTTAAAGGCTTTTCTTTAGACTGTTGTAGATGTAAGGAAAAGCTGAGAATGATAGTACAGAGACTTCCCGTGTGTCCCACACCTGGTGGCTTCCTTATTATCTTTCATTAGCCTGGCACATTTGTCATAATGAATAAACTAACACTGATACATTTCTACTAACTGCAGTCCACACTGGATTCAGATTTCCTCTGTTTTCCCTGGTGTCCTTTCTCTGTCCCTGGATCCAATTCAAGATCCCATGTGCCATTTAGTTGTCACTTCTCCTAGGGCCCCTGTGGGCTGTGACAGTTTCTCAGATTCTCCTTGGTTTTGATGAGCTTGCCAGTTTTGAAAAGGAATTTTGTGGAAAGTCCTTAGGTTGGCGTTTGCCTGGTGTTTTCCTCATGGTTAGACCGGGGTGACCGGCTCTGGAGGAAGACGCCACAGTGAAGGGCCTTCTCATCCCACCGTGTCCAGGGTCGTGTGTCACCGTGACTTACCACCGTTGATCCTGACCTGATCCCCCTGCGGAGGGTGCTGGTCAGGTTTCTCCACTGTGAAGTCACTGCCCCCACCCACCCCCGCCTTTCTATGCTGTTCTCTTTGAAGTGGCCTCTTTACTTAAAGAAATGCTTCCAATATCAGATTAGGGGAGAGAATAATTGACAGAGCGGCCCTGTGCCCGATCCCCAGATCGGACAGATGCAAGCCTTCTGGCACACTTCTGTCAAGTATGTTTCATCTCTTGCCTTTCTCCTTTCCTCAGGCTGGGGTGGTTTTAATTTTCTGTTGCTCCATAGTAAATCAGCCCCGAGTTATGGCTTGTGTTGATTAACTGACACTTCTGTAGGTCAGAACCAAGGCACAGGCCAGCTGGGTCCTCAGTTCCAGGGGCTTGGAGGCTGAAGTTGACGTACTGGTGGGCTGGGCCCTTACCTGGGAGCTCTGGGGAAGGTCTGCGTCTGGGCTCATTCAGGTCGTCGGCAGAGTGTGGTCCCTGTGTCCTCGCTGGCTGTCAGCCTTGAGCTGCTGTCTGCACCTGGAGGCCACTGTCAGGTTCCACTGCAGCGCCAGGGCAGCCTCGGGGATTCCCCTCACCCTTGGCACCTCTTCGGGGCTGACCTGCTTAGGTCAGGCCCCCCAGGGTTATCTCTTTAAGGTTTATGCGTTTGCGACCTTAATTTTAACAGCAGAACTCCCTGGAGGAAGCACTGAGAGGAATGAGAGAGGAACTGAGGACAGGTGCATGAGCCCCAGAGGCCGGGAGTCTCGGGGGCATCTGAGAACTGTGCCTGTCATACGTGTTCCCTTTGTCGTAACCTATTTTATCGTAAAACATAATATGGCACAGAAAGTACACAAAATATGTACCGAAAATATACATATTTATGCACTGGTTATGGAATGACTCTGCAGCCAACCCCTGTGTAACCCTCATGATGTGTCAGGAAAAGCACTTCCTCCCCTGCCCTGCACTGGGACTCCCTCCCCTTGAGGCTGCTCCCCACCCAGAGCTGACGACTACCCCGCTGGCTGTGATGGTGCCGGTGCCATTGCTTCTGCGTCATTTTTCTGCTTGTGTCTGTGTCCCTGGGCAGTTGAATGCTGGCTGGATTTGAACTCCATTCCAATGGACTCATTTGTACCTTGAATTCATCCCTGTTATATGTGGCAATAATTTATTCATTCTGATGGCTGTAGAATTTTCCATCGTATGACTTTTCCCCACCTGTTTATCTTTTCACTGTTGATGGACATTTGGGTTGTTTCCAGTTGCGGCTGTTGCAAGTGACAAGTCATCTTTTACCTGCCACTGTGTAAGAAGTCCATTATATATCAACACAGGATGAAGTGATGAGAAATAATGATAGTAGTGGCCTCTTGTGATGCTCTCTGCATGCCAGGTGGTGCTTGGAGTGACTCCTTGTGCTTCTCTGTGGCCCCAGACCATCCTTTGTCACAGGTGAGGCATAGACACTGGCTTGGGCCGCTGGCTTGGAAGTGGTGGCACTGCAGTGTAAAATAGGCCGTTGGCCTAGCTTGCATTTCTAACCACTGCTCCACCCTGTCCCTCAAAGCATGGTCCTTCAAATCAGGAGGGGTGACAGTTTCTGGCCAGGCAGTCCCTCAGCTTTGGGGACAGAGTGCGTCCTAGCTGGCAGAGTTGGTCTGAACTTGAAGTTCTGCAGAGAAGGGCTCTCCTCTTATAGTGTTCCTAATCACTGAATCAAATTCCTCTAGCTGAAATCGAAGCTGGTTGGTTCTTGTGGGAGACGGAGGGTTGATGCAGGAAAATGGGGCCCTAGGCTGACAGAGGCTCTGCCACCTTCCACAAGGGCTTCCAGGTAACCCTGAACATAAGGGTGCCTGTGGGGCAAGAGGGAGTGTTCAGGAAGCTTTGCTGGACAGGCCTGGGAGGTAGCGTCCATTACTTCTGTCCACATCTCGTTGGCTGTTGTCCAGTTTACATGGTCACAGAGCTTGGCAGCCTGGGAGTCCTGGAGATGGAGACAGGGAAGCTGCAGGGATGAGGAAGCCTGTAGGAGGAGAGGGAGCAGGGCATCCCAGGAGGGGCCCAGCTGGAGGGTAGGCAGCTGGATCAGGAGCTGGGGGTCTGGAAGGTTCCTGAGCTGGGAAGCTACTGTGCTGAAGGATTCCAGGAAGATTCCTGTGGCCAGGAGGGTGAGTTAGCATGGGAAGGAGGGTCTAGAGCCTAGGTGGGGGTGGGCAGGCAGGTTAGCCTTGCTGCCTGGTGGCCCGTCTGCCCCACTCGGGTACGATCATCTCCCGTCTGTCTGCTACTCATGGCTGTGGCTGCAGGCATCACTGGCTGTTGCATAGCCATGCTGGATGGCTTTGGAAGGAGCAGATGGCCCTTCATTTAGAGTCTTTTGTTCAAAGTAGGTGCTTTAGAGTTGGCCAGTGATGCTCCACACTGCTGGCACTGTTGTGAAGCTGCAGGATTTTTGATTTAGGGCAGCTGGAGCCAAGGAAGCCCTCCTAGCCCCCGCATTCCTGGTTCTGGGCTGAAGCACAGCAGACAACAAGCTGGAAGCCTTTCCCTGCCCACCACTCTAGAAACTGTTGGTTATTCTATTTGAAATGTCAATCTGGAGATCCACCCACAAGCAGGGTTTAGATTAGGAGTTGATTCAAACTGTGTATGTACAGGGGGGTGTGGGGGGTGGGGTCTGTGGCTGCCGGAGGGGTGGCAGTGAGGGGCTTTCTGCTGCAGAAAAAGAGGGTGTCCTGGCCCAGAGTTGCTTACCCCCACGCCTGTCACTCTAGCTGAGCCTTGAGCGATCTGGGTTCTGTTTGCAGGGTCTGGTTTCCATGGCAAGGTTGCTGCCAACAGATTTCAGCTCCCCAGAGGGAGCTGCCTGCGAGTGTGAGCAGGGGAGTCTGCATGAGCTTTGCTCACAAACCTGGCAGTGAACGTATTCCTCTCATGTTGGCGCATCAGCAGCAGATGGGAGCCCTCGTCATCTTGAGATGTTGCAGAGCAGGCACAGGATAGGACCAGAGGTGGCCGTGTCATTGGGACGAGACTTGCTAAGGGGCTCTTGTCCAGCAGCTTCCCTGTGAGGCTTGGTCTGTATGCCCTCTCCTGCCTGACTGTGAGCTGGGTAGAGCTGAGCCAACATACTTTGCATGTGAGCTTGACTTTCTCCGAATCACTGGGGCCCAGAATGGCTTGGGAGTAACCCCAAGTGCTCCGTGGCTTTCGCCTCCTGGGCAGTAGACTGAGACCCAGACGGTCTTCCTCATGGAAGCTGGAACCCCTGGTGGTCTGTTTGTAAAGATTGTGTAACCCTCGTGCCCACTCTAGAAAGCTAGTGCCCTAATTAAGAGGGCAGGTAGAGGATACTCAGGGTCACCTCTGGCAGGGCCTGTCCTTCCAGTTGCCAGGGGCCTCTACTGCCAACATGCATCCACATGAGGTTCAGGAGGCCTCTTGAATCTGTGTGACATTGAAGGCAAACACCAATCACATCGGAAGGCATTTTAACCCACCTGGAGTCTCCCACATTGAAGGCAACTGCTCTCAACCTGCAGAGACCTGGACTTCAGCCACCCTCCCAGGCCTGCACCAGCTCGTTCCCACGTCCGGGGCTCATGCTGGTACATGTCAGGGGTGGCTGACATCGGCCTCTCTAGCTCCTCCCCACTCTGGTCAAATGGGAACCAAGATCTTTCTCTTCTGAGCCAGCAACTCCTGTTCCTTCAGACATTTCTGTCTTCTCAATAGACCTGTCCTTGCTCTTTCCTGTTCAGACCGCCTTGTGTATTCCAACAGGAATAAATCCATGGTTGTTCACCACTAAGGCACACATGCTGCTGGGGGAGGAGTTTGGTGGTGGGAACAGCCGGCATCACCCAGCTGCTGTGGGGTCCAGGCACAATGGGAGGCTGCCTGCCGGTTGTTTTACAAGCAGAAATTCAGGACAGTTCTATGAGGAGGAGATTGAGGTCTTTATAAACAGCACTGAATTCTCACCTGCCCCGTGTCCCATGAATTGGTCTCCCCCAGGCTAGCAGCATAGGCCCTTTCTTGCCACTCTTGCCAAGTGCTCAGTTATCTGTTCCTTCCTTTTGAAACCTCACCTGAGAAGGGCCCCGCACAGCTTTCAAAAAAAAAGCATCAAAAACAAGCACGCTTGGCATCCTCTGTCCTGTCACATGACAAAAATGATTCACAGGCCTATAATAAATCAGGGCTGGGGATCAGATGTCTCCAATTCAGCGATTAATTGCAGGCTCAACACCACTGGCTTTGTAAAGTCTGTTCCTTTAATTAAAGTGGGCTGGCAGTGTGTGCAGCCAACTCATGCTCCCTGAGGCTGCGCCCTGGTGCTGTGGGACCTCTGGGATGCTGAGCCATTCTGGGTCCCTGTGGGAAGGTACCGCAAATAGCTGGGACCCAGTAGAGGTAGGGGCAGGCTGGGGGCAGCCCCAGTACCTGGAGTGCTGACCGGCCCCTCCCCTACCTCTAAGAGGACATGCGCCCCCTGCTGCCTGCAGTGCACCTTTGCCTCCCGCCAGCAGGCCACTTCATTTGGCAGCCTTGCTGGTGGCCGTCTCCATCCGAGACATCCCGTTTACACCAAGCAGATGCTCCCGGGACTCTGTTTATCTTGTGTGTAGGTTTCAATAAAAATGTCATTATTTCAAATCATTGACACTGCTGGTGTGAGATACCATATTCCATTCTCTGTTGCCCTGGAAAACGATCCATTAAAGATAAAGCTGCCGCAGCTCAATAAGGTCCTTTCCTGGGAACAAGCCACTCTGGTGCTGGGCTGATCCTATCTCCCCAGCAAGTGTTCATATCTGTCCTGAGGTGGGGACAAATGAGGGAGGCTGCCTCCCTGTTGACCGAGGCTCCTCAGCACTTAAGATGGGATTTCCTGATAAGTCCGACCACTATCCATCTGCTGTCAGACAATTTCAGTTACTCTGTTAGGGAGGGAGCTGCGTAGCCCAGGCCGAACTCCTCTGTGTGATGGTGACCAAGTAGAGGTGCTCGGGAGTCCCCCGCTAGGTTGTGGCTTCCGTGTGTGCACCATCTGTTCAGCGGCCTGGAAACGCACTTCCGTTTCACTCTTGAGTGTTAAGAGCAGAGCCTTAGCCTCCCCTTTTCTCCCCTGGGCCAGGTCCTCTGCGGTCTCCCTTCCAGGCTCACTGTATTGGTGACAGCCATTCTTCCTCCCCTCCCGTCAGGACAGTGGACCCCAGGGTGTCTCGGTGGTTCCAGGGCTGGCTGTCCACGCAGGCCTTCGGATCTGCTCCCTCATGTTTCAAGGGCAAGCCTATCTGCCAGGCGCTTTTTCTGTTATCTTTTATTTTGCCAGATAATATATGGGGTGACCTCTTTTCCTATTTACCTCTTCCATCTGGGTAAATATTATCAGTTTTTTTTCATATTTCAACCATGATGATAAGGCCACTATGCTCATATTCGACATGATGACCTCACTGTGCTTGTAGTCAGTGCTATGGTCACAGTCAGTCATCACCACTACCTCATTTACTAAAGAGCTTGATCACAGGTGAGTGTCTTGCCCTCTTCTGCTCTCCACAGAGGCACCAAGCAGTGTGTCACCTAGTGGCACCAGCCTCGCAGAGATGTGCGTCAGCTCTCCCAGGTCAGACTCTGATTCCGTCAGCAGCAGGCATTTACCCGGGTTTATCTTTGACCTTGTTTGTGGTGAGGAATTTCTGCTTTCAATCCCAGGCAAGAGGCAGGGTGACCTTAGTAGGTTTCATAGTCTGCTGTGAATGTTTCTGGTGCAGAGGAAGCCTAGCTGTTGGTGTGTTGATTTTTTAAAATTCTGTGCCCTTGCTGGACTGTTTTGTCCTGTAGTTCAGCAGCTTATTCTCTTAGCTTTCCAAATGGACGGTTGTTACTTAAAAGAAAAAAATTTGTCCCTTTCCTTCTAATTGTTACTCCTCTTATCTTTTTCTTGATTTATTACATTGGCTAGTGTCTTCAGTATGGGCTGTTGAGTGGCTGTGATAGTGGGTGGCTTGCCTTGTTCCCAACTTTCCAGAGTACCTTCTGTTTCACCATGAAATGTGACTATGGGACTGTCTCTCCTAGTCCTAGTTGATCCAGAATTTTTATACTGAATGGTTTAGAATTTTATATAGATTTTTATTTGCCACCCTGGCGATAAATCCTTGGTCTTCTAATACATTTTTGTGCCTGATTTGCTGATATTTTATTTAGAATTTTTTCAGCTATGTGAGACTAGCCTGGTGTCTTTGTCCTGTGCTGGTGACAGGGTTTCTCATTCATTCATTAAAAAGTGTACCAGATTCATAAAATAAGTTCACTAACATATGATGCTCCTGCTTGCTCTTTAGTGTAAGTGGGCACTGGCCCTTAGTGTGAAGGTTTACTAGGGCTCTCAGTAAAACCGTGAGGGCGTGGTGCCATTTTCAGCATCTGTGACCTTGTCTTTTCAGGTTTTCTGGTTTGTCTGCTGAGGCTCATATTAACCTGGAATGCCTTGGTCCAAGGCACAGAAGACGCTGAAGAGCTGAATGCACCTGTGACCTGAGCCCAGCACCTGGGGTGGGGACTGTGGCTCACCGCTCCTGTGTCTTCAGGGCTGGGACATTTTTAACAGCTTTACTAAAGTACAGCTTTAAATGCCGTATGTAAAATGCCATACATAGAGGTCACTTGAAGTGTTTGGACACTTCAGTAGATCAGTTGACATGGTTGGTCTCAGTGGCTATCACATTAGGGGTGACTATCTGTCATTGGGTTTCTGGCCCTTCCCCTCCACAGAGCAGACATGTGGAGAGCGAGGCCACCCTGGCCCAGCTTGGCTCCAGCCAGCTTGGAGAAGGCACCTCCGTTGCTGAGGGCTCTTGGGGAAGCCTGTTCTGAGACACAGTTATTCTGCTGGGCCCATCCAGGCGTTAGGGCGGTGTGTTGGGACTGTCCCACTGACTCAGGGTGAGAGAGGTCCCAGGCTGTGGCCACATAGGGGCTTGTGTTTGGGGACTGCAGTAATGGTGGCTTTAATGTCTGCCTGGCACATAGGTCTCTGACGGGGCTCCTGGCATTTGGAGCTGCCTTGGCCTCCTGGGCTTATGCAGGTGGCCTCCAAGTTGACATGTGGTGTTGGCACTTCAGTGGACTCTGCCTTCTTGTTTCTGTTTCCGTAATCATAGCGTGTTAAATGGCGATGGGCCCATCTGCCCAGGCCTCGTGCAGACACTGTAAAATTAACTTTCTTACCCTTTGACACGCATCAGGCTGAGCTGACACTTCCAGAGGACTCCTGGCTGGACCCCTGCTCTTGGCATGAGTTCTTCAGCAGAGAGGGAGGGCGGGGAGATGAGCCTTCTTATCACCAGCTCCTAATTGCAGGGAGCCTCGTGCCAGTGGAAGCTGTCAGGCCTGGCGATGAAGAAATTCCAGGTGCTGTTGTTACTGGCAGAGTTGGAAGGGTCTTGGCGCGGAGGGTGGAGAAAGTCAGTGTTATGGTGTTGCAACTGCTGATTCTGAGCAAGATGATCCCAGGAAGGGGCCCTGCAGAGACTGGGGGGCCTCGTGAGGAAGTGTGGTTGGGGATTTAGAGCTCTGACTTGAGAGCCTGCCCCCATCAAGTCTCATTTTCCTTGCAATTGGCAGGATGGGGTGCCGGGAATTACCTTATTACCATAGAAATGCTGCCCTCCCCACAAGGGAAACAGTCCCGCTGTGAGAACACTGCAACGCAGAGTGGCTGGCAGGTGCGAGGAAATGAGGGCCAGCGACCAGACCAGCCAGGGGGCCAGTGGGGCGTGTGAGAGCACTTCGCCAGGGTGTCACATTCCTTGTCCTGAGGATTTGCCCCGTGACCACGGATTTTCTTTCTGGTCTGAGAGGCAGCACTCCCTCTGGCATTGCCTGTCCACCGCCTGGGGGAGAGGAGGGGCAGAGGCCAGACCCCACCCACCTAGCTTTTTGAAGTCTTGTGTGGCTGCCCTAGGGCAGTGACACACAGGATCCCAGGGCTGCTGGGGTTCAGCTGGATGCATAGGTACTGTGTGGTACGTGCACTGCAGCATAGCCCTCTCCTGGGGCATTACATCACTCACCCAGTTGGATGGCCCCAGGCGCCCGCTACACCTGGTGAGTCCAAGGCGAGGTGGGAGGGAACACTGAGGGGCCAGTTGGTTGCCTGCAAGGCACAAAGCCCTGTCACATGTCCTCATAACTAATGGCCCCTGAGCAGGTCCCGGCTCTCTAAGATGCTCTGTGTTCCTCTTCCTGACACACTCATTTAATTTTTAACTCACAAGGCATTTGCTTATTTATTTTCATTGTTCTTGATAATAATTCTAAGCCATTAGAGGGGAAAATTATATTCAAAAATGCTGTTTCACACTTTATTTGTTTGATGATTTAGAGCGATGGAAAGTAGCACATTTGCTGGCTTTTATAGTCTGATAATTATTCACATCCATCAAGCCATTCCAGGGGAATAAACAAAACACCGAGAAAATGACACTATTAATAGCATCCTCCCCGGCGGACAGGAGACTTCCTCGGGTGTGTTGGTAAAATGGAGGCAGACTGTGCCCCAGCCGAGGCTGGCAGCCCTGCCCGCGGAGGATGCGTTTCTTTGTCTAATCACCTGGCTGTGCTGAGAGCCACCCAGCCACCTGGCCAAGGCCTCCGCCCACCCAGCACCCACGATGCACCTGGTGTCACAAGCCCTGGAGTTTCTTCGTTGGTCCTGCGGGCACTGCCGTGACCTGCATAGGAAGAAGCCCTCTGAGGTCAGAGCCTTGAGGTGTCCCCAAGCCGCCAGCCTGGACTCAGGCCTGGCCTCAGTGTTAAAGTAGGGACATTGTCCCAAATGATGGTCCTCTACAGTGTCCAGTCTTTCCAGTATGTTCCTGAACCCCAGTAAATGGGCCAGGCTATAGGGGGCCCGGACCTCTGCTGTCGCCCTGTGGACAGATTTTTTGGTTTCAGCTTTGCCTTTTTTGAGGTGGCCATGATTGGAGGGGGTATATTCACTGCCCCAAACACTTTGAAAGGCGGAGCCTTGAAACCTGGAGAAGCATAGAAGGTGGGGGACACCCATCTTCCTAGGCCGGCCCAGTCCTGGAAGGCAGCATCCGGACCTAGGTCTGGCAGTTCATTGTCCTACCACCTGAAGTGTGTTTCCTCCTCCCTTCCCTCCCTCCTTCTCTTCTTTTTGGTGAATTGGTTTGTTGGCCTATCATTTTGTGAAACTGCTAGACTGTAGTTGTTTGTTTAATACTCTCTGAGGATATGTTTATTGATTCTAGAGAGGGGGATGGTGGGAGCGGGGGGAGAGAGAGAAACATACATTGATCCATTACCTCCCTCACATGCCTGTCTGGAGATCAAGCATGCAACCTAGATATGTGCCATGACTGGGACTCGAACCCGCAACCTACAACCTACAACCTTTTGGTGCATGGGATGACTCCTCAGCCAACTGAGCCACCTGGCCAGGGCTGTAGTTGTTTCTTTCTTTCTTTTTTCTTTTCTTTAAGATATTTTTAGAGAGGGGGGAAGGGAAGGAGAAAGAGAGGGAGGGAAACATCAGTGTGTGGTTGCCTCTCATGTGTCCTCTACTGGGGACATGGCCCGCAACTCAGGCATGTGCCCTGACTGGGAATCAAACTGGTGATCCTTTGGTTTGCAGGCCAACACTCAGTCCACTGAACCACACCAGCCAGGGCGGCTGTAGTTGTTTCTTAACCATCATGTGGCTTTCCACACATCTTGGGTCCCCATGGCAGGGCCCGGGTTCTGAGCTCCTGTCTCTCCTATTGCATCTCGTGAACCTTATACCTAGTCTAAAAACATGTTATTTTCTCACAAAGCCCCTGACGTGTGCAGAAAACTGACTCTCCACCAAGGGTATCTGGCAGACAATACCCAAGTTTGCCTCTTTTGGCCCCGGGGGCCATTCTATGACACTAAACCAGAGTAACAGAGCCTGTTGCGTCCTGTTGCAGCCCCTGCAGGGTCGCCTGGACTGGTTGCCAGGATGCTGTTTCGACCATGCAGCCAAAGATAGGAACCAAAGTTTCTGTGACCTGGTTTAGAGTCATCCAGAACTTTGTGTAAAAAACCTTCAAAAGCAGAAAGTAGGGAGGGGCTTTTAAATATGGAGATAAAGACACCTGAGGATGGGGGATAGCTCTGGAGAAAGTTCCAGAGGGACAGTTCTGGACTGGTTAACCTCAGGGCCAGGACTTGCTTTGTGTCCCAAGTGGTGGCCAACATGTCCCCTGGGAGGTGCCTGCTGTGACTGTCCTCGGCCACTGACTTACAGCCAGGCTCTCACAGGCAGTGCCTGGGGCTATGACCAGAGGAACCTGGGTAACCCTGCACAGTGGCCAGTCCCTCTTACAGCCTCCCCCAATTTCTGCCTCTCCCTCTGAAGCCCATGGCTCTGTTCTTCCTCCCACTCTGCCCTATTCCTTTCTCCACACATGTCCAGATTGTTCCACCATGACCTCTGGGTTGGGCTGCAGACCCTCCACACCCTACCACTGGCCTGGACTGAGCTGACTGCCCAGGGGCCCCACCAGACACTGCTGTGTCCTGGGAAGGGGAAGCATGTTGACTGAATCTGGGGTGGGATATAGCCAGCCTTGGAGGAGGCGTGGGGGCTGATGTGCACGTGAGGGGACACCAGCCCTGCTGGAGAAGACTGCTTGTGCTGGTGGAGAGGGGCCTGGGGGACCCAGGGGAGTGTGTGAGAAGCACTGAGGCTGACCTGGAGGAGGGATGGAGGCCAGGGGACTGCGCCCTAGCCTAGCCCTGAGACATGCAGGCACCCAGAAAAGGCCAGGTCAGAGCACCCCCATGGTTGTCTGTCCAAGGAAACCACATAAGAATCCTCTACCATCTAGCTTGCAAGAGCTATCACATATAAAGAGAGACTGCCTGGGTTGCAGGCTGGCAAAACTGATTGGTTTTAACCCTAAAGTGATCTTGTGGTGGGGACAGATCTCCTAGAGAGCAAGACAGACTGCCCCATGTTGGTGACCAATATACTGACTCTGCTCTGTGGTCCTGAGAACTCGCTCACTAATGTCCAGACAGATGCTTCTTGCCCTGAGGTTAGCGAACACACTCGTCAATCCCAGCAGCTGCTGCTTTTTTTCCCTTTTTTCCTTCCAGAGCCAAGCCTGAGAGTCAGGGATGACCTGAGTTGGTGGCATAATGCTACGTGGGACTGTGACAGGGTGCCATGCACAAGGCTCTGCTCCGGGGGGGCCCCAAAGAGTCCTGGGGACTTCTCTCCAATAGCAAATGTCAGTCCCTGTTGGGAGGCCAGCTCTGTAGCTGGCTCACCCGGGCCCCCATGTCATCTGGCTCACTTGGGGTCCTCAAAGGGCCATTCTTGGTGGGAGAGGGAACACAGTTCTGGAGTTTCTCCCAGCCGTTGAAGGCCAGCAGGACTAATAGCTATTGAGATGGAGCCTTTCCTATCCTCCCTTCCTTTGACTGGCTCATCTTCAGTGCTGTGTTGGTAAGTGGTGAGGGGGCTTCTTGGCACCACTGAGATTGTCACTGGATTGTTCCAAGCAGTGGGAGGCACTACTCACTCTGGGACATCGGGGCCCAGGAATCCCTGTGGCTTTGGCTTCCCATCCTCGAGTCCTTTCTAATCTCCCAAGGGGCTGCTCTCCTGAATGCTCAGCCCAGTGTCCTGCAGTCTGGACTTTCCGATAACAGAGGAGCCACGTTCCAATGTATTAAACTTTTAACATCCACCAGATTCAATTAATCTTATCTTTACAACTCCCAATTACAGGCGGTAATTAAGTGAAAGCAGCATTGTAGACTGGGGATATTGCATTAATCATCACAGCCTTGGTGCGGGGAGTTAGTCCTTCCAGTCCTCTGGCGTCTTCCCAGAAGGGACAGAATGTTTCATGTCCTCATCTGGGGGATGGAAATCCCACAAAGGTGCTTTGGATTGGGGTTAACTTTTATTGTTTTGTGTGATAAAAGGCCATTTTAAAAAGAGTAACCTCATCTTTGTCCAGACGATGGAAAATTCTCTGACAACAGCAGGATCAAAGGGGCTGCGGCCATCTCCTCAAGGGCCCCGAGTGTGCCCAGAAATTAATTATTTGTCTCCTGTTAGATTAGAGACAACACGATGCTGAACTAATTTCCTACCCCCGCCCCCCCCCCCTTATTTTATGAACAGGGAATAATAAGCCTCTCAGTTGGAATGGGCTTAACCAGCGCCAGCGTCTGGGTGGTCGTCTACATTCCGGGTGGGTGCCCATCCTTTGCTGGCACCATGAGGGAGGGGGAGGGAGGGGCTCCATGATGCGTCGTCACATTTGACTTGTTCCAGAATGTGAGATAGTGGCCTTGTTTATCCTGGTACAGGCCTATCCCTTCAGCACTATTGACATTTAGGGTCCAATCGTTCTTTGTGGGAGGCCGTCCTGGGTGCTGTGGGGATTGAGCAGCATCTCTGGCCCCTAACCACTCGATGCCAGGAGCACCCCCAGTCCTAACAACCATGGGGACATGGCCCAGTGTCCTCCAGAGGGGGAACAGGATCATTCTGGTTGAGGCCTACCTTTCTGGAGTTCCTCCTGGACAGACTCAGGTGCGCTCAGCACTTGTGTCATTAAGGACTTGCGCTGCCTGCCTTCGTTTGAAAGTTGAGGCCTTCAACTTACCGAGTCCCCTGAGGGGCGGGGGGTGGCATGTCAGTTGGGTGGGGCTGTTCAGCACCTTCGCCGCCTTCCCATCCCAAGATCAGCATCAGCAGGATGTCACTGTTGCTTCATCTGTTTGCAAACTTCCACCTCGCATCTTTTTTTATTTATGATGGAGCTTCATAATCTTTTAAATGTAAAATGCAAAAAAATAAAACTTATGAAGTGGATGACACATGGAATGTCTCCCCGAGGCCAGACTGGCTCTCTGGGGACTCTCAAGTGCGTGATGACCACATGAGCTCACTTCTGATGTGCCTTCCTTCTTGTAGGTACGCCATCCCACCAGAGCATGGCAAGCGCCTGGAGCGGCTGGCAATTGGTAGGTGTCTGCGGCCAAGGGCAGGGGCCTGGGGCCTGGGACTGGGCAGGGCGAGGTGGGACAGGTGGGAGCAGGGGAGGCCACAATCATCCCTCTCTGGTTTCACTGTGTTGGGGTTTCAATCTCAGGGAGCTGGAGGATGTCACTGTCTTATTTTACCATTTTCTTGCACCCTGTGGCTCACCCTTCTTTAAGTCTTCAAGTTTTTGCTCAGTCTTGAAAACAAGCAGTGAGGAGCAACCTACCCTGGGCCCTAGAGCTGCATGGTGACTTCAAGGCCCCTGCCCTTTTGTATGGGGCTTGACTCACCAGGCCTCCCTCATCAAATGTTCCTTTCAGCAGCCACTGTCCCACCACCTGTATTCAGACCCTTGCTAGGGACTCATGGGGCCAATGGATTTGTCAGGGTGGTCCTAGACTGTGTGTGTTGAGGGATGTGTAGAGACCTGCCAGACATCTGGCCAGAGGGTGCTGAGGCCCCTGATGACCCCGATGAAGGGAATGAGCAGGTGATCTTCCATTGCTCCTGTTCCTGGCACCCTGCTTTCTGTCCCAGGGGTCTAGCCCTCACTTGTCACCTTGAGAGCCAGCCCGTCCCTGGAAGGCAGCACCTAGGTGGGGGTGGGGTGGGCCATGGGATTGTTTGGAAGCCACTCCAGCAGCACAGGGCCCATCTGATCATCCTGACCCTCTGGGCTGCAGTGACAGGCAGCTCAGCCCTCCCTGAGCAGCCTCAGAACCTTCTGGAAGCCATCACTCAGCACGGGTGCACGCTCCCTCATTGCCAGCTTGCAGTCCTCTGGTCCCTCCTCACACCTCACCAAAAAATGCCCATCACACTCTCTTCCCCTTTCCATTGGTGTTTTGACTTTGGAGATGGGAATGGTGGATCTTTCTGGAAAAATAGGGGCCTCTTGTCTTAGTTGCACTCAAGAGTTGTGCGCCTGCTCAGTAAAAACTACACACCAATGACACAGGTCCTGAGAATGGAGGAAGGGTGAGTAGGGCACAGGCCCCTCAGGTTCCCAGGTGGACGGTGTCGATGTTAACATTTCTGTCAGAAACCTAAACCCTGTCCTCATGGGAGGGGCTGAGCCCTGTTCTCCAAAACATGCCCTCAAGGTAGAAATGCCACGGTTACAGACAGCCCTAGTCAGGTCTATTTCACTTCATTATGTTCTAAAATAAAAGCAAATTTAAAATATTTTCCCATTATGTATACTTTTTTAATTATCATAAACTCAGTGACTTAACACAAATTCCCTCAATTTTGTTGTAAACCTTAAACTGCTCTTTTAAAAGTTCTAATTAAAAACAAAACACAGATTCATTTGCTTATAGTTCTGGAGGTCACAAGTCCAAAATGAACCTTATGGAGTTAAGATGCAGGCGTGGGCAGGGCCAGTCATTCCAGAGGCTCCAGGGAGAACCATTTCCAGCCTCTTCCAGCTTCTAGAGGCGCAGCACCCCTGGCTCGTGGCCCCTTCCTCCGTCCTCACAGCCAACAGTGTAGCTTCTTCCCTCTCTAACTCTCACCCTCCTGCCTCCCCCTTGTGGGGACCCTGTGATGACACTGGGCCTCCAGGAAATCCAAAGTTGTCCCCATCTCAGGGGCATTAATTTAATCCCATCTGCAGAGTCCCTCCTGCCAGGGAAGGGAACATAATCACAGATTCTAGAGATTTGGACAGGGACATCTTGGGTAGCCCCTGTTCGGCCTACAGAGCCAAAGAGAAAACATCTCTGGGCAGTCAGCACGAACATGCTATGGGGCTGACACAGCTGGCATTGCCTGACCATTGCCCACAACTTCTCTAAAATCCATCAGTTAGCCATGCCCAGACTGTTGTTGATTAATGCACCTTTTCTACTGGAAAAGCTTTGCATGATCTGAGTGCAAGCTAGAGAACCTGGGTACGCTGCAGGGCCCCGGCCACTCTCCCTGGATTTGGAGCTCGGCCATGCTCCCTGTTCTAGTTCTGCAGCCAGGGAGAGCCCCATGGCCCATGTAGTTCCTGACTCCCAAGGACCTGTACAGTGGCTAGGAGGCTTAGTGGCCCCGGGCTGGGAGAAGAAGAGCAAGCAAGCTCTGAGGTCTACAGGAGGCCACCCATCTCGGCTTCTTGAAAAATAGTAACTCATTAAGTCAGTCCTCGGCAGGGTGGAACAGCTTCGGAAATTTGAGGAACTGGGTTGCCGGTGCTGGAGGAGGGTCGGGAAGCCATAGTGAGGCCTTCCTCTAAGAGTCCCTCGCACAGGCCTGCTCTCCCCTCCTTGGAGGAAGGACAGGGAGGTTCCAGGGCACATGAAGGCTGCCCTCTTTGGTGCCCCTTCCAAACTTTGTTGGGGGCAGGCGTATCCGACTCTTATTGAGATAGGTGGAATGAGTTTGCGATTAATATGGAAAATGAATAGCTGCACTCCAAATGGGCTCACTGGGAGAGTTGTGGAGCCCACAGAGCATTAATGTGTTGGCGCATTATTGGTGCTAATCACTTAAAATGTGTGCCTTTATTAGAGCTTTAATGAGAGCCACTTAAACTGTGCATTAAAAAGAGGAACTGCAGAGAGGCCGGCGGGCCAGGCGGCAGGCAGCCATAACTCTAATTGAAATGCTTTTAGTGCAGGGGAAAGTTGCAGGATCTGGTAATCTTTGCACTTTTCAGAAGCTTGCCATTGTGTCCTCGCAGCCAGGCTCCGTCTGCCAGCCCAGAAAGCAGCAAAGCCCACCCTTCCCATGTCAGCCTGTGCATGGGCCATGTGCTTTGCACACATATGTGCACACACACAATAATGTGTCCTCTTTAACTAATGACACATCAAAAGTGTGTATCTCGGTCTGGGCCAGCTTCCAAAAGGGTCCTTGGGCCGACTGTGCCACAGGATCAGTCCTGGAGGCCAGTGGATGCTCGGGCGCATTCTACGCCTCATCCTCACTGATTTCTCGTGGTGGCCCTTCTTTGCCACCTCTTGGTACTGGTTTGCTGTGAGGAGCCCAGCTGCCTTCTGGTAGAATTCTAGAACTTGCGTTTCTTTAGCTACAGGATGCAGATGTCATTGATTTAAGTTCGGCCAACAGGTGGTTTTGGTTAAACAGAGTTTCTGAGCAGGTAGAGCTGATGGTCTAAGTTCCATTTGTTTATAAGTATTACCCTAAGTTACCTACATGGGATGTAGTCCTGGACAGAAAGCATGCCCACATGCAAGCTTTGTACGAGAGGGTAAGGGACCTGAGCTGTGGACACAGCCAAGGACTAGAGGCCTCAAGTGGGTCGGTTGATAGCCTGAGCCTCTGTCTCCTGACCTGCCCAGTGGCTATGGGGACTACATGTGCAAAGAGCCAAGAGCAGAGTCCGGGCAACTCGAGTGGCCTCCTTTTTGTGGCAGACTCAGTCATGGTGTGTGTGGTGGGGAGTGCACCATTCCTCACCTATCACGGCTTGTTTGATTCTAGAACGTTAGCTTCTGTGTCCCATCTCTTAGGCTGTGCTCTCAGGTGGCTGAGTGACCACGTGGATGCAGCGCAGTTGGTCATTTGGAGGGGAAGTCTCTGTGCAGCCACGCCACACCCCGTGCCTCCTGTGTGACCATACATGTGTGCCGTGGGTATGTGCCCTGTCACACAGACAGCCCTGGCTTGTCTTCTGTTCCATTTTCACTAAATGAAGGCCAGAGAGTGTCACCATTGCTGTCACTAGCAGGCACATGGCTGTGTGATAGGGTCCGTTTTTTTGGTTCCCTTGGAGCTGCAGGCTTAAGCTCTAGGCTCTAACAAGAGGAAGGAGCTGCCCCGAAAGAGTTGTCCTGGCCCAGGCCCGTCTTGGCCCTTACACTGATGCCTGTTTTTTCACTCCAGGGTTCTTCCCCGGGAGCTCCCAGGGCTGCGATGCCTTCCTGCGGCACAAGATGACCCTTATCTCGCCCATCATCCTCAAGAAGTACGGGATTCCGTTCAGCCGGGTATGTAGGAGCTGCTCCAGGAGGGGCTTCTGGAGCCTCAGACCTAGGGCACCACAAACATCCCAGGAAACTGGCTTTTTAACTCTCAAGAATGTTCTAGAACAAGGGCAAGCCAGGGAAGGGCCACATTGGCTGGACAGTCAACCTCCAATTCTTCCTGGTGGAGGATAATGGAATAGGGGAGAATCCAGTGGGGCCTTGATTTTCCCTCCCATCCCCTCCTAAAACCAAACCCAAACCCAAACCCAAACCCAAACCCAACCAAAAACTAAACTTCAGCCAGGTTTGGCCAGTGGGTTGTCTCTCTGCAGGGTCCTGCGGGGTCCGGGTTGGAGAATGGAGGGACAATTCCTGCAGACTTTCCAGGAAGCTACGGAAGACCCCAAGGCCCGGGGCACGTCCCTCTTCTCCCCAGTGGGGGCCGGTTTCCTACCTCCTCCTTCACCCTTGACCTCTGGCCCTGACCACAGCCCAGGACAGATGGCCTTGAGAGAATGAGTACCTGTTTATAAATGAACTATCTGGGTCTCCCTTGAAGGGGAACCTAAACTCATTTACTTTACTGCTCCATGGGGTGAAGGCCTATGATGAATAGGCCTAAAGCCAGGGGACCTGGTTGGCAGAGAACCTACTGCCCTGTGAAGGTCAGGTGGTGGGGGGTGAGCACCTGAGGGCCGCCAGTGGGTCTCAAGGGCACCTGGGGGTGGAGGTGGCTCTGACCTGGGGTCAGGCTCCCCAGCTGTGCATTCCAGGCAGTTCCTTCTTGAAGGACAGGCCTCCTGAGCAGCAAAGTCTAGGCTTGCATCCCCAATCCGTCCTGGAAAGAATCGTGTGCTGGGAGCCTTCCAGATAGGCCTGAGAGCCTGGGGAGGGGGGTCCTGTGGGAGCCTGGGTTCCAAAGACTCCGCCAGAATGACTTGTCAGGGACAGCGGCCAGTTCCGAGATCGGACCCTCGTGCCTCGCTTTCACCTGAGTGTCAGCTCATCAGAAATTGCTTCTGATACTCCAGTTGCGCCACCAGCAGTGTTAGTGCTCGGGTCTGGGATTCGCTCTTTCTGCGGGGCCTCGACCAAGAAGCGACTCCCAGCCATCGCTTGGTCATCAAGTCACAGGCTGTTTTGCTCTGAGAAATGCAGGTTTTGCATTTCTTCTCTTCTGTCTTCGGTCAGAGCACCCTTTGTTCCCAAGAAGCTCACGGACAGATCCCAGCATTGCTCCCCTGTGGCTTGTCAAGAACGTTCTCCAAATCGGTGCCTCCTGGACAGGGGTGCAGGGGTTGGTGGGCGGGACCCCTTTTCCCTCCTGTGGCCAGCAGGGCTCGGGCCTTTGTCTCTAGGCTCCGTGGATGCCCTGTCAGGGTTCGATGTGCGCCCCTGATCTGAGTTCCTGGTGGTCTCTGAAGGAGTGATCCCACACTCTGCTTATAAATCTTTGTAGCGGTATTTACCTCTAGGAGAAAAGGCAGATCAATAGCAAGCTTTTTAAGAATTAAAAGTGTGTATTTCTGGAATCTGCCATTGAGTTCCTCATTTACTCTGTGCGTGCTTGCACAAGAAACCAAATTCTGGGCTTTCCCCATGAGTGGCACTGGGGGCTGGCGCTCCCTTCACTCCTTATCACTTTGCTGCTCAGACTATCCATCATCCCCAGTGCCTTCTAATTTACTGTCGGGATAATGTTGATGGCAGTGACACAGAGGACGGACACTGTGGGCTTGAAACGAAGCCACTGGGACGTAGATTTTCTGATGGGAACATAATCTTCTTGTCTTAACTGAGCGCCTTTTCTGTTCTAGGCCTTGATTTATGGTGGGGGGTCAGGCCAGGGAAACTAAGCCCCAAAGTCAGCCTGAGCCTGGAGTGGGGGCACCTCCCTCACACTTGGGGTTGGTTGTCAGGCGTGGCATCCCTGGCACCTGGCTGTGCCCCCAGGAGGCTCTGTACTCGAGCAACATGGAGCCCTGCCCTGGTGGCGAGAAGGGGGGCGGGCATGCAAGTCAGTGGTAGAGGAAAAGTGAGATAGTGCTTTCCAGGATCTGCCCAAATAAAGTAAGGAAGTCAGTAATTGTGTTAAAAAATCGGAGCTCTGAGTCCTATGGCAGAAGCTGGCCCAGAGAACCCTGGCCGTGGATGGGGCGGTGGGAACCTTGGGGATACACTAGTTTCACTCCCCCCATCTCCTGTGGCATGCTTCATTCCCCACACA
Source organism: Phyllostomus hastatus (assembly GCF_019186645.2). NCBI lineage: Eukaryota > Metazoa > Chordata > Mammalia > Chiroptera > Phyllostomidae > Phyllostomus > Phyllostomus hastatus. The sequence continues at coordinate 1,837,494 of NW_025333640.1, read as the reverse complement.
GCTGTCACTTGGACAGGAATTTAAAAATATAACTTAATGCACACTGACTTCCCTTGATTGGTACATTCATTATTTGAAAAGAAAAATATCTTAATGTTCTTAAGGGCTGGCTTTTCTCCAGGCTGTGTCAGTTTTGATTGATTTTTGACTCTGTGGTTGGCTTCTGGAAGTCTCCCCCCATCCCTCCTGCTACCCATTCTCCCCCAACCAGGATTTGACGTCTCACTGGTACTTAAACGAATCCAGTGATTTCTGCTCATCTCTCTGGGGAGTAAGTAAAGATCAGCAGGCCTGAAAACCTACAAATCAACAATAAAGAGATGAACTTTGAGATAAATAGGGAGTGGCGAAGTCTTGAACAGATTTCACACAAGGAGACATACGCACAAACCAACATGGTATGACTTTCTGTGGATTTCAGAGAAAGGTGACCAAAGCCAAGAGGAGATCCCACTGCACATGGCCAGGCGCAGAGAGGGGAGCAGAGGGAACTCTCACCCTCTATGGGTGAGGGTGTGAATGGGCAACCTCTGTGGGAAAGCAATTGGCAGTTTCTTGGACATGTGGCCATGTACCTGCCCTGAGACCTGGAGGCCTCTCTTTCAGATCTCCTTGTTCAAAAGACATGCAGACTATGTCTGTGAGAAGACTGGCCCACAGGCATTCCCAGCAGCTCTACTCACCAAAGCCCCAAAGTCTGTCTATAGGAGAATGAGCACTAGTGATACATCCCCGCCACAGAATTCCCTCTAGGAACAAAAAGGAGAGAAAGACTGATGTGCACGTGGGTTAAATGAATCTCAAAGAGCAAAGAGGCCAGACACCAAAGTGCAGGCTGTCTGATTCTGTTTACGTGAAACCCTAGAAAGAAACGTGACCCGTGGTGCAGAAAGCACACTGACTTGAACGGTACCGGGGCACTTCAGTTCCCCGGGTACGTGACATGCTCTGTTTCTGTCTGGGGTGGTGGTTACTCAGACTCTGCACAAGCTGTGTTCTGTGCCTTCTACTGACTGTAAGTCAAAGGAAAGATAGGCTTCCCCAACTTCAGAGAGCTGCTCCCATGCCACCAGCCCCAGCTTCCACAAGTCCCGGAGAGGGAGTGCTAATGATCCGCACTATTGTTTGTGGTCTGTCTTTGGGCACAATCATCTCTTGGAGTAGCTTGATTGATGGGCACAGTGCAGCAGAGTGGCAGGGGGTAGTGATGGTGGTCATGGGAAGTGTTCCCTCCCTGGATGGGGGGGATGAGGCTGCAGGCCCACCTTTTCCTCCAGGTTTCAAGTGGTGGTTTCAGAAGCATCAATTTGGAGTCATTGTGGGCCCCACCCGTCACTCATGCCCAGGTCCTGGGGTTGGAGTCTCTGTTCCAGTGTCTGGTTGTCCAGACCATTTGAATAGGTCTAGAAACATCAGCTCTCTCTTTAGAGATCTGACCTTGACATTGTTTCCCTGCACATGCTGATGTGTTTCTTCAGTCTCTTTGACTTCATCTGGAGGGCCCCACCTCTTGGAATAGAGAGGACAGATTCTGTGCTTATGTTGGTGAGGGGACTGAGGTCATCTTGGGGCAGGTCACTGCATTGTGCTTATGCTCCGTCTTCACTCAGAAGCTCTGCAGCTGCCATCAGTGTTGTCTGTCCCCCTAATGTGTGGGAACATCCCACAGTGGGCAGGAAATGTGACGTGGCCACCTTCCTCCAAAATGGGAGACCCTTTCCCCTCACCGAAAATAAGTGCCTAGAATGGTAGCACCCAGCAGTCCCTGTGTGTCTGCAGTTCACCCCTCTTAGGAGTGCTAACTGTTGTCACCTCGGGGCTCCAGCTGGGCTGTGGTGAGCAGGGGCTGGTAGTGAGCTGTTGACCTGGCTGCCGCCATACCTACTTTATCAGCCTCCTGGGAAGTTGGCTGGAGTTTTTGAAGTTAGGTAGAGCCGCCTCTTACTTGGCAGACTGTTGGCTCCTGAAGTCAACGGACCCCTGGCACTCACTGGGAACTCCTCCAGCCCACATCCCCCTTCTGTGTTCCTTGGTGACTCCAGGTGATCTTTGCCACCAGCCTGTCCCTGTCCTGGGCCAGGTGTGACTTCTGGTCCACGAGCCACGCACAAACCCTTCTAACTCTGGGCCCCCCTCACCTGTCAGCCCCCTCACCTGTCCAACTCTTCTTCCTCAGATCACGCAGGAGGCCGGGGAGTTCATGATCACCTTTCCCTACGGCTACCATGCCGGCTTCAATCACGGATTCAACTGTGCTGAGTCTACCAATTTTGCCACCCTGAGGTGGATTGATTACGGCAAGGTGGCTACTCAGGTAAGTGCCCTCAGACACAGTGAAGGACTCTAAAAAGGGGGCTGGTCCCTCACAGCTGGCTCTCTGGGGCCCAGGCCTCCGCAGTGGCTGGGGGCCCAGACTTCCTATCTGGGTTTGTTTCTGGGATCTCAGTGAACTCATCCCCAGAACATTTGTTGCCTAGAAGAATGGGGACGAGCCCTGAGTGGGATAGGTATATGTGTGGGAGATAGAGCCTGGGCGGGCCTGGGGCCAGGAAGCTCCCCTGGGGCTTCCTGGAGGAACCCCGACATGGCAGACCCTGCACTGTCTGGGCCTGAGGGCTGCCTGCTGTGTCGCCACCATGGGAGGGTACTGAAAAGTGGGGAGACTCTGATTTTTTTCCCAGTAATTTGCCATTCTTGGTCTCCAAGGGCTGATTGTCAGCCAAAAGATGTGACATCTGAACTGAGTGCATGTTCTCAAATTCCTCTTGCTCTGAGTGCACCTGTCTTTGTGGTTTTGATTGATAGCTTGGAGGGTATAGCAAGTCTATGAAGCTGTTGAATGTGGGGCTGGGTCGTGCCTGCCTCATCTTCCTCTTGCTTATCTCCCTCTGGTGGCTTTGGGGGTCCGGGTGATAGCATATATATAATGCTAATGACCTGCAGGCCTACCCAGTCAAGTTGGGGATGACAGGACCTTGGAGGGAGAAGCAGGAAAGAGGACTCTCGGGCCATAGCAGGCCCAGCTGTTTCTCAGCGGCCAGTGCCAGGGGCCTTCCTCGAAGGATTGCCACTGCCGCCGTTGATGCTGATCTCGCCTGCCCCAGAGGAAGACGGCAGACTTCTCCCATCAGGGTGAATTCGTGCCAGTCTGGCCTAGCTCATGGGTTTCAGCCCCTTCTGGCCCTCTGTCTCCATGACAAAGACAAGGCAGCCATTTGTGGGCCTTTCCCTCTGGCACTGAGCACATGGAAATGTGGAGAAGCCACTCCAGCTGGGTGAAAAATGGGGCATTTTTTGCCAGCCTCTGAGACTTTGGAGTCTTGGGTTCTGCCACAAAATCACTTAGTTGTTCCCAGTCAGGGCACAGGGGCAGGACAGACCGTGTGGTCACTGTGGACGAAGTATACCTGGAACCGAGACCCCCACCCATGTAGCATTTTCTAGACCTGAGACCTTTACAAAGAGGATCCGAGCTGTGATGTTCAGTACAGTGGCCACTGGCTACACGTGGGTGTCTGGTGTTGAGATGTGGCCCCATTGCATGGAGATGTGCTGGGAGGGCAAACACGCACAGTGTCTGAGACCCAGGTGTGACAAAAAACAGGAAATACCCACTAAACATCTGTTTATATTGGTTATGTAGCCTGATATTTTTGTATAGCTCGAGTTATACAAAATGTATCATTAAAGTGAATGTCACCTGTTTCTTTTTACTTTTTGAATGTGGCGACCACAGACACTAAGATTACAAAGGTGGCTTGCATTATATTTCTATTGGAAAGTGCTGTTTTAGATGAATCAGCTAGACTTTATTTTTCTAATTATCTTTTTCTAGCTTTACTATTTCAGCGGTTTAGAAAGGGAAATGGATTTTGTAGCAAGGAAGATAAGGGAGGTGCTTCCAGGATTTAAAAGCATTGAGCTTTTTATACTTCATTGAGAAAATCGTGGTGCGTCGGTCACAGAGACCGGGGGCATCACTGAAAGAGGAGACACGGACGTCAGGATTTGCCTGTTTGATGTAAAAGAGTAAATACCCGGGGCATGTGATTTTGTTGATTGCATTAAGTAGGGGCGCCGTGAATGCTAAGACTCAAGGCAGAGGGAATCCTCGGGACCTGCCTGTGCTGTGCCCTCCTGCCTCAGTGGGACTGGGGTGGAGCCATGAGCCCGGGGCCAGGCCTGTCCTGGGGAGGCTGTCAGAGTTGACACTGCGCAGGGCCAGTGGGGACTGCCCAGATATTAAAAGCTATTTTGGGTTTCACCCATGTTCACAAACAAGTGACATTTGGGAAGTACAGAGCCTTAAATTGGGCCTCCACGCTTACATTGCCAGGCGGCGTAGCGTGAAATTACTGAGCAAGCGGCCTGTGGCACTCAGAGTAAGCTGGGGTTCAGGGCAGGTGTCCAGGCACCGTGCAGGGCTCCCTCGGAGAGCGGGCCTGACTGCCCAGGCCCCTGCAGCAGGAAGGCAAGGGGTTCAGCCAGGGAATGACCACTGGCTACCAGGTGTCTGTGCGTGGCAGCCCTGGATGTCACCTCTCAGGCTTTGGGATGTTGAAAGGGGGCCGCTGTTCCTGACTCTTGCAAGCTCTGCTGCCCCTGTAACTAGTCCAGATTGCAGAGACCGCCAAGGCGCCTGGCCTTACAGATAACAAGCTGAGGCACATCAGAGGCAGGACCTCGGAGAGGCCAGGCCATCCTTCAGGTCGGCAGGCAATCACTCCCCACCCCACCAGCGAATAGGCGACATCTACTCATAAGGGCCCACTGGCTGCAGGAGCAGGGAACAGTGAGCAGACATTTAGTTTCCTCTGGATGGGAGTTTCTTCAGCCAAATACTCAAACCCAGTACCCAACGGCTCCTGTGAAAACCCACCCTAATCAAAGGGCAGCCCGTCTTCCTCACAGTTTCTGGACCACAAGTTCCCATCACTGCTGAGCTTCTTGGGCGTTGGTAGAGTGTGCAGGGGGCTGGGCCTCCATCTGGAGAGCTGGGCATCACTGGCAGTAAATAGCAGGGGCTCATATGTAATGATTCAGAACGCAGACCAGTCTGTTGGGTGAGCAGGAGGGGCCTGGAACCCCAGAGGAGGAGGTAGGGATTACTGGATGATTTTTACAGCTTCAGGGAAGGGGTTGGGATCATCCTGCCAGCTTCATCCATCAGCTACAGAGACTTGGAACTGATGAATACACATCGTTGAAAGTTAGAAAGTAAGGCAAGTAGAAAGAAGGGGAAACACACCTTGCATTTCTCCTCAGCCATGAAAAGGAGTGAGGCGCTGACACTCGCTACAACGTGGATGGGCCTTGGACACACGATGCTCAATGAGAAACGCCAGACACAGGCCACACCATGTGTGCTTCCATGTATGTGACACATCCAGAATAGGCGCATCTGCCATTGGTGGGCTGCTGGTGGGCCCAGAGGGGCAGCCTCTGCAGGGTGTCTGCCATCAGTGGGACGTGTGTGGCTTTTGATGTAGCATTCCTCCCTTTCAGTGAGCACATGGTGGCTTCACACATGGGGATGGTCATTGGGTCAGTAGTTGCGATAGTGGAAAATTTGTATGTGTGACCAGATTGGATGAACCCGTGGGATATTATGCACCCATGAAAAGGGGTTCACTAGATTTATTGGTATAGAAAGACGGATATGGCACTTTGGATGAATAAACAGGTTTTGGACCCTGAGATACAGTCCTATTTTGTGAATAGGATGGAGGTGAGGGCAAGGGAATTTGCCCAAATATTGGTAGATGTTAGGTATATATGGTGGAATTTGGCATGCCTTTAAAATATACACCAATTCTCAATATGTTTCTGTCTTTTTCTACAACTTAAAAAAGAAAAAGACAAGTGTAGCTTTGTAGGGTTAGGGTTGGAGTGATCTTAGCCCTTCCTAGGTCTTCCCCATAAACCCCTGCAGCCCCTTGAGGGGGAAGGGTTTTGTTGTTGTCATTGCTATTAGCGATCATTTGTTGGTTTGTTTTTAAAACGGGAATAAAAAGACAAGCTGAAACTACGAGGACCTAACAGCAAGGCCAGCCCTGGCTGCTTTGAGCCTGTCTTTCTTCTCCCCCATGCCCTGGTCTGGAGAGAGGGAAGCATAGAGCATCTGGTGCAAACCCAGCCCACTGAGCACCTTCCGTGTGCTTAGGAGGGGGTCCCAGAATGAACTAGGACTGCCGCCAGCAGGGAGAGGGTGAGAGTGCAGAGCTGACAGGCCCTGAGGGCCCAAGGGCTCTATGAGGGCTGAGGTCAGAGTAGATGTCCCTGAACCAGCCACACTCATCACCATGTGCCCCTGTGGTCACACGCTGCTACTTTTGTTTGATTTCGAGTGACCTTCTTCCTCAGAGCCACACCTCCTAGTGATAGCTTTCTCGCTGTTTGTCCCTGCCCGCCCCTCCCTCTGCCTCTGCCTCTGCCTCTGCCTCTGCCTCTGCCTCTGCCTCTGCCTCTGCCTCTCCCTCTCCGGTTTTACTGGTGTCAGCAACACGCATCAGTCTCTGACCCTGGGCCTTGTGACCTTGCGAGGACCAGAGAGAGGGAAAGAGACTTTGCTAAGGTCACAGCAGCAAGAGGGCCAGACCCTGAACATCTTTGGCCTTTCTCTGTCTCCCTCACCCCACTTGGGGGTCTGTGCCTATGCTGGGTGCAGGAGATACCTTCCCTGCCCTAAATGTCTCCCAAGCCAGTTGCCTCCTCCTAGTGGGTGTCCGGTGCTCAGCCAGGGTGTCTGGAGTGGCTTCTGGGGGCAGGGGTCACTTGATTCAGAGAACAATTCCTGGCACATGCTCAGATGGTGGCCTTTGTAGTGGGATTACCAATAGGGAGATCAAAGGGTTGCTTCATTCTCACTCAGGGAAAATAAAATGTGCACATACCAGCCCTTTTAGGACTGAACTCAAATTAGTCCTACAAAGCTGCACGCCTCGTTGGATTAGCATAGCATGGCCCTAGCTGCTTTCTAGGTGGGTGGTTCTGGGCAAAGCCTGACAAGACCTCTCCCCTCCTTCATGGGCTCTTGGCTGTGCTAAAAGAATTGCCTGCAGAATTAAACAGAGTGAGAGGGATTTAAAACCCAGTTTGCAAGGCCAGGAGCCTGGCTGCACTTAACTGGCTTTCCGACAGCTGTCTGGGCGCTGCCTGCTGAGTGCACAGCCTCCCTGGAAACATGAGCTCCCCGCAAGAGGCATCAAGCAGGGAGGACGTCTGGAGGTGGCCCTCACTCCCTCTACTCCTGAATCCAGGGTGGGAGCTTCTCCTAAAATCTCAGCCTGGGGTGCATCAACTTAATCACTTGTAAAATGTGAACCAAATTATTTCTGCTGCCTGCAAGAATGTGTGCCTTCTATTTGGTAACGATGCTGTCTGCTCCCGACTGCTAACCTGGAGCTCAGAGGCAGGTGGCAGAAGGTGAGGGTGGAGGTGGAGCTGGAGATGGACAGAGGAGCCTGGAACGGGCCTGTGCCCTGAGCCTCCAGGATCTAAGTTGCCTGCCTTGCCCACCTGCACTTTTGCGCCTCCCTGACCCTCTGATTTATGGGTTGGGTAGCCAGGGGTATGGGTTCCACAGTAAATTGCTGTGTGAAACCTGTGTCTTCTCTCATTCCTTACCCTAGGAATTCTTGTCACTGTCCCTGGTGGTTTGCTTGGAGCCTGTTCCCTCAGAAGCTCAGGGTGTTCTAACACCCACAGTGGTGCAGGGAGGGCCAGGGCTGAGACTGCGGGGGAGCCTAGGAGTCTGGCCTTGGAGCCAGCACCCCCTACCCTGCTCGGTTTCATTTTGGAAACAAACTCCATGTTCTAGAGCGGCCATTGACAGCAGGTGGGATCCACTGAGGAAGAGTGGGTCTCAGGCAGGGTTTCCCCATGGCACTGTGACATCAGGGTCCAGTTGTTCTCTGGGGTAGGCATCATGGGCACTGTGGGGGGTTGAGCAGCATCCCTGGTTCCCACCCACTCAATGCAAGGAGAACCCCCAGTGTGACAGCCACAGGTGTCCCAGAAATTGCCTAGTGTCTCCTGGGGGCGGAGTTGCTCTAGGCAAAGGCATTGGTCTAGGAGGGTGGGTCTAAGGCATGTTTTTCAGCCTATTTTGCATTATTTCTACTCCCTCACCCAAATCCTTTTACTCCATTTTCCCCTAATTGCCCCTAGTTTTAACACCATAGACTTGCTGTGTGTCTGCTTATGGGCTCTTTGTACATCTTGTGCTCTCTACACAAGGGAGAAAGCAGTGCTGCCCCCGCTGAGGATGCACAGGAGGGTGGATCTTGGGGATGCCTTCATGGCCCCCGCTGGCTTGGCATGGGCAGGGCTGATCGCTTGGTGGGCTCCCCTGTGAAGCACCTTCTCCCCAGTCTGGAGGCTCTGAGGCCACAGAGGCCTGCTGCCCTGGCCCAGCCCTGGCGGGCCCAAGCTGGGGGCCTCTGGTCTCCGTCCTTCCTTTTCAGTGCCACTGTCCACACCCCCCCCGCCCCCGCCCCAGTTCCTGCTCCTCCATATGCTTTCTCCCCTGGCACAGCTCCACTGTGACAGGCTTCGAGTTCGTTCAGGCAGGAACACGTCACAGAGAATCACAAGTGTAATTGCAGCCCTCTCCCCTCCGTGATGACACATAGCAGCCTCTGTGTCATCGTGCGTGCTCCCGTGGCTTCTGTTCATTCCATCCCTGGTGGTGTGTGTGTCCTGAAGAGCAGCCTCACCCGTCTGTGGTTCTTTGGGAGCTGGATGGTCGGTGCTCTGACGGGCCTCCACTCTGCTCCTTGTCCTCCCTGGAACTTTGCAGCTTTCTTGTGGTGGGTGACAGAGAGATGTCTTCACCTCCTGTTGGCCCAGATCCCTCTCTCTCCCTCTACGCCTGTCCCTGTGTCTGGGACTGTCCCCGGGTTACAGGCAGCTGTGTTCAGACTTCCCATTTGCTTGGAGGGAGGGCTTCAGAAAGCCATGCTCTCCTCACCCCCAGGCATGTGGCCACACGGCACTGGGAGAAGGATGCTTGCTGGTGTGTGGTGTGCTCATGTCAGCGGGTCTGCTGCTCCTCATCATCACGGCTTTGCTGCTTTTCCTGATAGAACTGGCAGTCTCTCCCCCGTGGCTGACATTGGGACTGGGTCACTTTGGGGGGCCATCCTAGACAGTGTGAGGTGTTGAGCAGCATCCCTGGCACCCACCCACTTGACGCCAGTGGCACCCGCAATCATGGCAACCACAGATGTCCCAGATATCACCCCCTGTCCCCTGGGTGCAGAGTCACTAGGTGAGACCTCTTGGACTAGTGAGGTTCCTCAATGGGTAAGTTCTTCCTTCTGCACCCTCTTCTTTGCTGCCCAGGCCTCTGTTAGAGCTGTTAGCTGGTGAGCTCCAGGGAACAGAGGCCGCCTCTGGCTCAAAGGGAGGATCAAGGTATTTTCTAGGTGAAGGTGTGCTCTGGGTGGATGGGCTTCATGGGCAGATTGAGCATGTGGCCCCCTGTTCTGCCTCGTGCACTTGCCTCCATCCCCACCTACCTTTCAGGGGCTGTCCTGCTGAGGACAGAGTTTGTTTCTCGGCCTAAGTAAATACTGTGGTGATGGATGAGGTTTGTTATGAGGTCAGGCTGGATGGGGTCCCTTCTTGCTGGTGGTGATAGAACCTGGAGGAGAGGAAGGCTGAGTCTCAGCAGGAGAAGGGGGAGCCCAGAGATGAAGAGAGGCAAAGGAGTGGTGTGGCACTGGGGCCTGGCTCTGTCCTCTGAGCAGGCAGCTGCTGTTAGTGTTATAGGAAGACCTTGGAAGTGCCTGGCTCAGAGCTTCCTGGGCTTATTGTTGTTATTTTCATTGTGATGGTCATTGTCATCTGTGCAGAAAGGGTGGGAAGACAGTCACAGATAGGCAGAAGAACCTTCTTGGCTCTCCAGCTGTGGCCAGCCCACCAGGACAGGACTCAGGAAGAGGAAGGGAACAGGTTTTGAAGGACTGAGGTCATGCCTGCAGGCCCTAGTGAGGCCAGCAGAGACACACGGATGAGGCTTCCTTTATGTAGAAAGGGAAAGAGGGTGGCATTGGGGCTCTGGTCTCCTCAGGGGGCCTGTGTCCTGCCGTTTGAAGGTTCTCAAGATCTTGCCTGCTCCCTGGCTGTTGGGTCCTGGTGGCTGGCGGTAGAGTGGTGGGAAGCAGGCCCTGGGGCCAAGGACCAAGGGAGCCCCTGCTAGTACCTAATTGTTTTGTTTATGAAGCGCTTCTGAGAGCTTCCAGTGGATTTCCTAATGAACTGGTTTGTGGTGGCAGCTCTGCTGGAGGCTGGTAATCACATCAGAAACAGGGGGCCTGTGTCTGTGAACCCTCGGAACAGAGCAGATGCCACCTTCTTGGCTGGGTTTCTACCCCCATCTTTGTGTGGTTAACGCTTTGTGGTCTGAAGAGCCAGGTTATGCACCCCAGCCTTCACCCCAGTCGGCCATGGGACATATGTCCGTCACCCTCATTGTTTGACACGCACTCAGCAATCGTCCTGCAAGTCTGTGCTCAGCAGCTGGAAGGCGTGGAATGAGACTGACGGGGTACAGAGGAGGAGACGGATGGGGGCTAGGGTGCTGGAAGGATTTCTGACCCTAGAAAAAGCACTCAGAGCAAAAGGGACCCTGGGGCAGGGCAGCGAGAGGCAGGCCAGCAAGTGCTGCCAAGGAGGGGAGGGTCCAGTTGGCGCTGCCATGGAGCCCAGTGTGTTCATGTCCTGGGCCCCTGTCACAACATGCCATGAACTGGGGAGCTGGGCAGCAGCAGTTTGTCCCCTCCTGTCCTCCCTCCAAGGACTCCGGGGGATGGGGGGGCTCCCTCCTTCCTCTCCCCACTTCTGGGCATGGCTGGAAGTCCTTGATGTCACTTGGCTTGTAGACACATCTCTCTAATCTCTGCCTCTGTCGTTACATGACCCTCTCTCTGTGTAGCTGTCTCTCTTACAAGGACATCAGCTACTGCATTTAGAGCCCACCGCTAGTCCAGTAGAGCCTTACCTAAAGCAGTCTGCAGAGACCCTATTTTTAAATCAGGTCCCATTCTGAGGTCCCTGGTAGCCATGAATTTGGGAGCACTCTTCAGCCCTGTACCCCTGGGAGCACAAGGTCGGTGGGGGGTGGGGGAGTAGAGAGCAGAGTCCCTGAGGGGAAGGAGAGAAAGGGAGTGAGACTGCCCAGACGTAGGTGGGGTAGGATGGGGAGGAGGGACAGTTTGGGCCTGGTGTCAGGGCCGGTGTCCTGGGACTCTGCAGTAGAAGGGGTAGGGGATGCGGGGGAGCAAGTGGTAGGAGGTACGTATCCGGCGCACAGTGGGCCACTTAGCAGAGAGGAGGAAGGACCAGTGCCGGGCTGTGCTGTCCAACATTGGTGCTCTCCAACACTGGCAAGTCTGAAGTCACTCATTACGCATGCAGCCATTTAACTGTAAATTAATTAAAATGAAGTAAACTTAAATATTCTGGGCCTTAGTTACAACCGCAAGTTCTAGTTAAGAGCCACTTGGGCTAAGTGGTGACCACATCAAACAGCACAGGTACAGGACATTTCCCGTCCTCTCAGGCAGCTCAGCAGGACATCCAAGTGGAGGTGTCCTGGGCAGTGAATGGTCACAGGGTCTGCAGCTCCGTGGCCAGGGCCGGGAAGTGCTGATAGAGTGCAGGGGGCCTTTGGGTTTGGACGTATGGCCCTGCAGGTGACAGCGAGTTGTCAGCTGGGAGGCAAGCCCACGCCTGGCCTGCTCTCCTCCCGGCACTGCTGCTGCCCCCCTTCACCCCCACCCCAGCTGCCGTGGGGCTCACTGTTCCTGAGGGCCCCACCCCATGCACAGAGGGCACTTTCAGAGGCTGTTGGACCCTTTGGGCCCCATGCAGCTCTTTATGTCCTGCCTGGCTCCTGACTTAGGGCCAGAGCTGGTGCTGCTGTTCAGTCAGAAAGTAAGAGGGTCCCTGTAGCCAGATGCTCTTGGATTAATGATTTCACTGAACCACATTTAATAATTTTCTTTTTAGGCCTGTTACTGCACTTTCTCACTTTGTTATTTTATATGAACAAACTCTAATGTCTAGTCAGCCTTTTAGAAAAAGGTGGCCTTTGATTAAAGCTCAGTGCTATTTAAATTGAGGAAATGTGGCAGATAAGACCCCAGGGCTCCAAGGTAGCCCAGCCTCATCACTTTATTCTAGGCTCATCAGTTGTTATAGGGGCTGCCTGTGCGTCCCAGGAGCCCAGGACAGACCACTCAAAGCTCCCAACAAGGAGTATGTGGCATTCTTTTGATTGCTGTCAGTCCTGCTATGACACTCCCACCTTTCCTGAGGTAACCAGCCACCAGGGCCCTGGTGCCTCGGTGCTGCCAAGGGTCGAGGCCAGAGGGGAGTAGGGAGTGTGGAGCTGGGCACCCCTGCAGGAGGAAGGTTTGGAGCAGGGTTGGGCATTGGGCATGGGGGAGTGGGGTTGGGGGTTGGGCATGGGGGAAGGGCGTGGGGTTGGACATTGGGTGTGGGGGAGGGGAACAGGGTAGGAGGTAGGGCCAGGGGATTAAGGGCCTCCCACCTGCTGATCGAGACCTGCTTGTTGGGTGGCAGCCCACGAGTGGTGGTGAAGTGCTGTGTATGCCTCATGCTTAGAAATGTCAAGTAGTAAGATCCTCCGAGTTGTACTGGGCATTCACATTCATTCCTATGAAAAGGGTAAATTTGTTTTGCTTTCAAACCTGGAGAGGTGGAGTCCAGGCAGACAGTCCTTGGTTATAGTCCTGCAGTGGGGTCTGCAGTGGATGTCAGGGTCTTATGCTGGTGGCCGGTCACTCTGGGAGGTGCCCTGCCATGTGCCCTAAGCATGGGGAGCCCAGGTGCCATGGGCCTTCTGAGCCTACCCTCTGCCCTCCACCCTCCACAGCTGGGACAGCTCCAGCCGAGTGCTGCTGGGCCCCATGGGCCACCGGCTCTGAGCCAGACTACGTTCGATTTCTGTATTTCACACTTTGGAAAGAAGCATGACTTTCCCCGGCACCTTGCTCTGATAACCAGTGGCAGACCTCCACCCTACCCCATTTTCTCATTTTCCTCCCGCTCAGCAGCAGGTCCGGGGAGACCCTCGCACGGGTGTAGGGCTGTTTGATGTGTCAGTCTCCAGTCACAGGGCAGCAGCCTCCTGCCCTTGGCTTGGTGCTCAATTAGGCCCAGGGCCTCTAGACTTGGTGGTTGTAATTCTTGTCAGTTGGAAGTGACAAATGTGCATCTTGTGGAGCTTCTGGCTAGAGCTCTTAGGACCCCCAGCCTTCTGTATGAGTCTGTGACAGGCTTGAGCCCCTGGGGTCACATAGGCCAGTGCTTATGTGACAGGAGGCTCTGTGTGGGGGGCACCCTGTGTGGTGTAGGGAATGCCCTGGGCCCTGGGGTGGCCAGGGTTCAGCCCTGTGAGGCTCCAGCCATGCCAAACCCTGCCTGCCCCAACTGTCACCACTCTTCTCCCTTCCTGCTGCCTCCCTTCCCCCCTCCCTCTCTCCCCTCCCCACTTGCCCTGTCCCCTTTCTCCCTCTGCCCCTCTGCCCACAGACCTGGACCTGGGCACATGCACACCTGGCAGGGTCCAGCATTGTGTGGTGAAACTGCATCAATTCAGCCTTATTAGCTCAGAGCGTATAATAGTTCAGACGTGGAGGATGGTACTCATTTTGAGCTAAAAGTCGGAAACTTTTGCTCTGGATTTTTATGGCCCCAATTGCAAATCTAATTGGAGATCAGTGCCTTTCTTTTTAAACATCTAAAACCTTGGGAAATTAAAGGCCCTTAGCACTGCTGGCCCTTAGTTGGACTGCTCTGCAGGCTCAGGGAGCTTGAAACGATGCTCCGCTGTGGAGGAAGCCACGCCGGTAACCAGACCTCATCTTAGTTGTCTCCCTTAGTGACGTATGAATGTTACTGCTCCTTACTGCTCATAGGTGGAGCATATGGGGATTAACTCAGTGAGAAGAGGAACCCCCACCTACACACCCACCACCACAAAAAAAAAATAGAACAAGAAGACCCCACCCAGAAGGCTTTTTTTCACCTTTTGCTGTAGGCCCTGGCACAATACTTCTCAGTAAATTGGGTGACCGGGGCCTGACGCCTTTATTCCTGAGACGTCATTTCAAAGACCTCTGTCCTGTGTTCCTTTATTTATGAGTACCTGAGTTCATTAACACCAAAAAACTCTGGTCCCAGAGCCCCAAGCAGAATGAGTGAGATCTGTGGCTTGGGGTAAGAGCTGGAGCCTCAGCTAGGAGGGGGACTGTGCCTCCAGACAGCACGGGGCAGGCCCCATTGGGTCCCCGGGTCCCCTCTGAGGCAGGGTCTGGGCCTGGGCCTGGCCCAGGCCCGCCGATGTCCCATTGGGCATTGGGGGTATACCTCACTGTGAGTGGCCAGCTCAGGTTGCAGGTGGCGGGAGGAGGGCAGGTAACCTAGAGGTGGAACCTGGGCCGGGGCTCTAGGTGCTCCTGGCACATGCTGAGAATTGCATTCCTGTGCAGCTGCCATGCTTTGTGAAAAAAACGGGACAGTAGTAATTCCCACCAGGACACCCATCTCGGTCAGTTCAGGCTTCTGTAACAAAGTATCAGAGACCAAGCAGCTTCAATTGCAGGCGTGTATTTCTCACGGGTCTGGGCCTTAGACGTCCAAGATCCCAGTGCCAGTGTCCCTGGTTTCTGGTGAGGGCTCTTCCTGGCGTGCGGACCGCCGACTTCTCGCTGTGTCCTCCTGTGTTGGGGGATGTGGGACTTGGGAGAGATTTCAGGTCCCTTCCTTTTCTTAAAAGGACACCAGTCCTGTAGGATCAGGATCCCACCCTTGTGACCACATTCGACCTGAACTGACTCCTAATGCCCCCATCTCCAGATGCAGTCACATTGGGGTTCCAACACAGGAATTCGGGGGACACAACTCAGCCCCTAGCACATGTCAGTCGCTGCTCACGTACTCACTAAAGTGGGCACGTGGGAAGCGTGCCGCCGAGGCCCTTAGACCTCAAGTTACCCTGTACACATTGTGACTTAAATCAAGGTTGGGCACATTTTCCACAAAGGGTCAGTTAGTGAATTTGGGGGGATTGCAGGCCACGCAGCCTTCGTATGGTTGCCCAGCTCGGCTGTAGCAGCACCAGCGAGACTGTGGCTGGGGCAGTGTGCCAAAACCTCATTTACAAAACTGGTGACAGGCCGGATTTGCCCACGTCCTTTAATTTGCCCGCTGACTTAAATCACATACCTGCTCCATAAAGAGGTTTGGAAAAATAAGTAGCACAAAATTTTCTTGATTTCACAAATGAAAGAACCATGTTTTGTGTTTAATGACTGTCCTTGGGTTTTTCTAAAGATTTTTGCTCTTAATTGGGGCTTTACTGTATTCTTGACTTTGCATTTTGTATTTTTTCAGATACCAGATCCATCCTAAGAACATTGCTGTTATTTAGTTGGCACCGGCGGGCGGATTTATCATTATCCAATCTGTTCGAGATTGTCGAACAGCATGGTTAGAGTTTTTCTTGCCCGTGAGTGACTGTGTGTTTCTCTCAGTAATGAAACAGAAAATGGCTTTGTCTGGATTTCTGACTTCCTTGGGCAAGATCCCCAGGAGCGAAGGTCGGACATGCTTGCTGAAAGGAGCCGTGTGCATTTTGTTCAAGGCTTGTCAGGGCTGTGCCTCCTTCTCTGTCTGGTTGGCAGCTGGTGGCTGCTGGCTTCAGCGGCCTGTCCTTGCTGGGGGCTGCATGGGGCGACAGTGGTCAAGCCTTCCTGTCCCTCCCTCCTCCTCTGGGGGGGGGCATGCAGAGGGTGGAGCTGTACCTTCTCTCTGATGTCACTCAAAACAGCACTTGTTCCTCCTGTGTGTGGGGAGTGTCACTGAACACATTCCACTGATTAATTAAACTGATGCAGGCCGCTAGTTCCTGGAATGGTGGCGCTGTCAAGGGCTGTTTGAGGCACGCTTCTCGGGCTGTCAGCCTCTCTTGATGTTAGGCATCTTCGGAGAGCTAGTTTCTGCTCACCAGCGTTGGGGGTGCTGAGAGGGGTGCCCACCCAGTCCCAGCCCAAATTGTGCCTCTTCACTCTGCTGGCATCACTGGTGAACAGGGAGGGGCCACAGGTGCCAGGCCCAGGATCTTGGGTTGGGGGCGAATAGGTGGGGACTGAGCCCTCAGTGGGCAGGCCCACCATGTGGACTGGAGGCCCGCCCTAAGGCAGGCAGGCAGGCAGGCAGGCGGGCAGGCCTGGGGAGGGGACCCTGTGATAATGCAGCTTGTTTCAGTGCAGATCATCTTTGGAAATAGACCATCAGTGGGACCCAGGCCATGAACACTGCATCCCCCCTCCCCCACGTCCCTGCCTCTTGCCTTTACTCCTTCATCTGACCCCAGATGCCCCACTCAGCACTAATGGAACCACTAGCCGCTAGGCCCTGGCTGATTTGAGCAGGACTGGCTGTTTGGAGTTTCATTACTTAGTGGCTCTCTGAGCAGGAACCCCTGCCTCTCATAGGTCTGGTGGCTGAGTGCTTTGTGCCTTCATGATGGTACCGAGGACCGTGGGGCGTGCAAGGGGGCCCCTCAGACCTCCACCCTCATTGGTGCTCGATTTCTTCACCAGAAACTAATGACATGGCCAAACCCCCTCGGAGGTGCACTCTGTCTCTTGTCACAGTGCTGATGGGGGACTGCCAAGTCCAGGAGCTAGAATGAGAGCAGCAGAAGCTGTCAGTTTTAGTCCCAGCAGATCCTTATGAAATGGCCTGTCCCAAAGGTTTGGGAGCCTGACAGGGGCTGAAGCGGGGACGATCCAGGAAAAATGATTGTGCATTTTGCTCTCAGACGCCGTTGCCTCCCTGGGCGCTGCTCTGAGGCTGCCGTGAGGACCCCACCCACCACCAGCCTCTGACCTCCCACCCACTCCCAGCCCCTTTCCACGATGGCCTCTGCAGGGTGGAGGCTCTGTGCATGCTTCTGGGCCCGAAGTGAGACAGCTGCATGTAATGTTCCACTATGCATGTGGCCCCCAAACAGAGGATGGCCAGGTGCGGGGAGCTGTTGCAGGGTCTGCCATGTTCAGCCCCTGAGAGTTCCTATTAAGAAGTTGCCTTGCTCTGACTGGTGTGGCTTCATTGGTTGGGTGTCATTCCAAAAAGCGAAAGTTCACTGGGTCGATTCCTGGTCACGGCACATGCCTGGGTTGAAGATTCAGTCCCTGGTTGGGGAGGATATGAGAGGCAACTGATCAATGATTCTCACATCGATGTTCCTTTCCTTCTCTTTCTCTTTCCCTCCCCCCTCTCTAAAAATAAATTCTTAAAAATAAATAAATAAATAACATTTAAACAAAAAAAGAAGTTGCCTTAGCAACTTTCCTACCCAAACCGTTGGGACGAAACAGAGTGATGGGTCTGCACCCCTGAGTTCTGCTGATCAGCCCACAGAAGTGACTGTCACTTATTCCTAAGTCCAGGAAGCTATCACTTCCCTCGCTTGAGACCCACAGTACCCTGCCTTCTTCCTACTATTTCCTCACCAGGTGCCTGTGCTCCCCAAATCTCTGCTCCCAACCCGTGAGAAACCCCACCCCGCCCAGAACCTGCAGAGGGCCTCCAGAGTGGCTCTCCCAGTGGCTTCATGGCCATCGGGGCAGTTGGCTCTCTGGCTTGCATCCACATACCCCCTCTGTAAGTGCACTCGGGTGCTTTCTTCAGTTACTTAAAGAAAAACAGTTGCAGAGCTGCTGATATAAATCCCTTAAGCTGCTGTTGATGGTGACTCAGGGGAGATCACAGCCCAGCCAGGATTCCGAAACACGGGCACCATCTGTGGTCTCGCCACTCTGCAGCCGAATTACACTGCCAGCCTTTCTGTGTTGTACAGCGTTTCATTAAATAAATTGAGCTTGCTAGGAATCTCTTGGCCATAAATATTCCCTCCCTCTCAGCGTGGTTGTGTCACTGCTGTTCCCAAGTCTTAAGCCCACAGATTCTGCCTGGGGGTGGGGAGGGTGGGGGGTGCTGGGTCTGCAGGAAATTTTCCAAGACATTTTTTACAGCCTCTCCCGTACCCCCACCCGCAGAAGACTCGGGTTTGTGGTCATAAATACTTCACTGTCTCTAGAGAAAATTGAGGGAAGTTTGAAGGGCTTGTTAGGGCAAGGAACATAATAGTCTCATTTAATTAAGTGTTTTCCTTTCTCTTTCCTTCATTTCCATTTAGAAAGTGACAGTGAGAAGGTTATACAAGGAGGGAAAGATGTGCATTTAAAATGGAAACGAGTTGTAGACGCGGCTGGAAATGGGTTTCTCTTGAGCCCTTTTATTTGACAGGGAGGCAGATAGTGTGGCTACGAGAGTTCTCAGCTTTTGGGGGTTGCAGTGCAGGTGTGCCCAAAGGCAGCTACACTGAGGCCTCTTGCCACAGTTCTAGGACAGGCATATCCCCAGGTATGTGAGTCCCCAGAAGGAGGAAGGGCTGTGCCTACTTTAGAGGGAGGCAAGTGCAGCACGCCAGGGTCAAGGCCACCCCTGAGGTTCCCTCATCCTCTGTACCCCCTTCCCAAGCTTCTACACAGCCTGTGGAGTCCCCTTTTCCAGAAATCTGCCCCCGATTCCAGGGGTTGCTCTATCCTTTGGAACTAAGCCAGAAGCCAGCAAACCACAGTCTATGCCAAATTTGACCCCCACCTCTTTTTGTATATAAACTTTTATTGGTGCTCAGCCATGCCCATTAGTTCATGTAGTATCTATGATGATTCCCAGCTACAGTGCACAGTTGAGAGGTTGTGAGAAGGGACCGTGTGGCCCACACAGCTGAAGTGATTATCGCTCGGCCCTTCATGGAGGTTGTCAGCCCTGCCCTAGACTAGAAGTCCCCTCTGTGTTGCCCTCCCTCTCACAGTAGGGTGCTTTTCTGGTCTGATCTTGACCTTGTTAACTAGTAAGCGGGAAGCCAGGGCCACCTGGGTTCCTCCTGCTGATTGGAGGCTGATTCTGAAATTCTTGGCTGGCTTCTTTGGCCCACAACTCCCCCAAGCATCAGGTGTCCCTCAGATACCTGTGGCGTGGTGCCTCCTGCACATGCCCAGTCTTGGGGGCCACCTTGACGTTGTCCCATGGAGGGAGGAGCTCTGAGAACATGCAGTTTGTTGGAGGGGGTGACGTTCAGAGCAGAAGGGCAACCCTGTTTGAGCATGTCCTCACCACAAGTGTTTGCCCTTTGCTTGAAGCTTCTGGGCACAGAAGCCCTCCTGCTCAGGGCAGCGTGTACTCTGGGCTGCCTGGCACTCGCTCCTTGGCACCATGTGCCAGGTGGTGGACCAGAGGCTCCCATTTGGGGAGTACAGCTAGGGAAAGGACATTCAGCAGCCTTACCTTCCAGCTGGGACTGGCAGATGCCATTTCCTGCCTCATGATAGAAGCTTTGGTGTGGGGCTTGCCCTCGGGCTCAGAGTGTCTCTCCTGCCTTCCTCAGTGTACATGCCGGAAGGACATGGTCAAGATCTCCATGGACGTCTTCGTGCGCATCCTGCAGCCAGAGCGTTACGAGCTGTGGAAGCAAGGCAAGGACCTCACGGTCCTCGACCACACCAGGCCCACGGCCCTGAGCAGCCCTGAGCTCAACACCTGGAGCACCTCCCGGGCCTCACTCAAAGCCAAGCTCCTCCGAAGGTGAGTTGCCAAGGAGCTGCCCTGCGCCTGGCCCCACTGGTGATCATAAATGAACCCCACCCCCACCACTTCCTGCTGGCAGATGGCTGTAGGCTATCCCCTTCTTCTCTCCCTCTTTTCCTTTCTCTTCCTCCTCCTCTTCCATGTCTTGCTGCTTCTGAGTCAGAGTGTGTTTGTCAGGCCCTGAATTTCTTACGTGCGCAGTTGGTGGGCCTTGCAGCAGGCGGGGTGCCTATGTTGTTAGACTCAGTTTCCCTCTTGCTCCTTATCCACCAGCTCCTGGGAGGCTGGCCCTTTGGCCCTCCAGCCATCTGGTCTCCTCTCTGGGATGCCACATACGGTCCCTCTTCCTCTCCTGCCATGACCCTAGATCAAAGAGCCCTATGTCTTCATGCCGGGACTGCCGGGCCCCTCCTTGGCTCCGAGCAGTGGCAGGTACCGTGCTTGAGCCATGGGGCACAGGGGGGCCAGTGCTTGGTCTATGTGGGCCGCTGGCTCCTGCCATTTTGTCTTTGGTTGCTCATTTAGGAATTTCTAATAATGTGCTGCTCAGATTCACAGTCATGGCGGTCCTGAGAAACCTGGTCCCCTAAGATTATCCTTTGTCAACCCCGTTCTATTTCAGGGAGCCCCCTCCTTCCTTGCCCCTGCCTTGTAAGACAGTGTGGTGGTGGCTGTCCAACCTTGTGCCTGGTGTCCAGTGGGGAAGGAGAGGGTGAGGTGGGTGCACCCTCTTGGCATCAGCGCCCTGGCCATGGGGACACGGGTGGCAGGTCTGGGAGGAAGAGGAAACTGACATTCCATAAACAATGCACAGTTGTATGCCCCAATAAAACTTTGTGGACACTGAAATTGACATTTTATATCATTTTCACATGTCACAAAGTATTATTCTTTTTATTTTTGAACTATTTAAAAACAGAAACAACTTTCTTAGCTGGTGGGCCACACCAAAACGGACAGCAGTGGATCTGGGCCTCAGATGGGCTTCTTTTGTTCCCTCTGATGATGGACTGCTGGCCCCAGGGCCTGGCCAATTTCTTCCTTTGGCTGTGCCTGATTGGTTGCACTCCTACACTCTGCAGAAACACCCTTGGAACCCTTTCTGGGAAAAATCATTCTGGCTAAGTGGTCATGCCTGGTCCAGAACCTTCTTCCCTGAGTGGGCTGTTCTAGTTTTCAACATGTTCGTCTGTGAATCCAGAGTCTTGGGCAGTCCTGGCTTCACACACACTTTCCTCATCCTTTGGCCTCTCTCACTGAGAATGTGCCATCAGCCCAGGTTACTTTCACATCTGTTCCTGACAGCCCACCGAAGGTGAGTCTCTCTTTTCTGATTTCTTTTGTTGTCCATCCTTTTGATTCCCACTCTCCTGTGTGTTCTCACGAATAGCAACTTCTTGTTGCTTTTCCTGAACCCTCTGCGCAGGGCGAGCTTGCTGAACAGAGCCGAATGCAGCATTTGCATACTGGCTAATTGATTGTGGCTCAGTCTAATTGTCAACAGAGCAGATTGCCAATAAATAGGCACACAGTCCAGAAATGGATGGGATTAGAGGGCCAGGGGCCCCTTCTGTGTGCAGAGGAAGTTTCCTCGCAGGCCCCCTTCCTGCCTGCTGCCCCTTGCTGCTCCCCGAGCCCAGAGGCCCTCAGTGGGCTCCTGGCCTGCTTGTCACGCTCTGTTCCTTTCTGGAGCGCTCCTCTCTCACCTCAGCCTCTTTTGCCTCCCACCTGGGGAGCTGTAATATTCCGACAGTGGGACTGAAGAACAAATTAAGCCATGTTCCTGAGGATATAATTTTCTTTGAAGCCTCCAGTATGTAAAATAAGATGGTCCCCTTTCCTTTCTAAGTCTCTCTGAAAGGGTTGGTTGGGGGACTGACTGGGCCCCTGCACCTGAGTCAGTGACTCGGATTTGCCTGTGCCTCTCCTTCCTGGCCTGTGCCCGCAGTACATGGCCTTCCTGCCCCCGCCCAGCTGTGCCTGGCCGCTACTGACAGGGATGCCTCTCTGAGCCTCAGAGAGTTTGTTTGAGGGAAGGGTAGCTTGGGCTAGATAGGGGTGAGGATGAATGTGGATTCTAGACCAGGGTCTCTCCCCACCCATGACTGTCCCCTGCCCCCCTGCACTGTGGACACGCAGGCTGGTCATTCTCCACGGGGGCCCATCTGGGCACTGTGGGGTGCTGAGCAGCATCCATGCCCTCTCCTAGTCAATGCCAGGAGCTCCCTCTGCCTAGTGTCCCCGGATGGGAACCCTGCCCTAGACAGAGGGTGTGGCATTGTGGTGGGCTCTATGCCCATCTGCTACCCCCACCCCTTTGCCTGTCCCCCTTCAGTCTCACCTTGTCCTTTGGTCCTGCAGCTTATCCCTGGTCCTGCTCAGACCATCTCAGCCAGGTCCTACCCCGTCCCCACACTGAGGGTCCAACCTTCCTAACAGCCCCCACACTGTGCCCCACATGTCATCCGGAGCAGAGGCCAGGTGTTGGCCCCTCTGGGAAGAATGGTCTTGTTGATTCTCGTCGCCCTTCCGTGGATTTATCTTCCATGTTTAAATCTTATCGGATAACTGACCTCCTCCATGACAAATAGGGCCAAAGGTGCTCCTTGTTGTGTGGCCTCTTCAGCCCTCACCAGCAAGCAGGATCCCTGCCTTGTTGGCACAGTCTAGGGGCTTGCTCAGGCCAGGTCTCTGCGAGGCTCTCCCCCTCCCCTTCCTTTCTATAGCCCTTCTCTATTTGCAGACTGTTTTTCCTCTCGCCTCCTTGTTACTTCCAATGAGAACATCCTGAACACAGTCCACTGAGCACATGTGGCAGCCTGTGTGCATTCAGCCTGCTGCACACACACTTGCCTACTGTGTGAGCAGATACCACCATGCTAGTGTGGAGAGGAGGACAGAGGAGACACAGTCCCTTGCCTACTGGTCCCCGTCCCACCCCAGCCCCATCTGGCTCCACTGGCTGTGACCCATGGGGGAGGCCATCAGCTGAGTGTGGCCAAGAGCCCCCCAGCCCTGCACGCCCACCTGTACCACTTCTCACCACCATCCTCCAATCACCACAGAAACGAGGAGGCAGGAGCAGCTCCAGCTCCCCCTTCGATGCCTCCTGACCTGGCACTGGACACCATTGTGCCTCCTCCCTCCTCTCACCAGGGCCACCCTGGCCCTGCCGTGCTCCTGAGACCTTCCCTATGGAAACAGCTTCTGACCACTCAGGAATGGGCCCTGTGACCCCTGGGGCTTGCCAGGCCCTGAAGGAGCTTGTTTCCCCAGAGACTTACTGAATGTTTCCCAAACTGTTCTTCCCCAGAACACCCTCTGCAATTTTTCCAAGGCAGAAGCGTCTAAATGCCACATGCCCACTTGTCGGTAGGAGCAGGAAGTACTGGGAGGAAGGGGAGCACATGTCCTGGGGCTGGGTGAATGGGAAAAGGTCCCTGGGGTGCACAGCTCACAGCCCCCTGCACCCTGACCTAGGGGCTGTGTGGGCACATCAGCCTTGGATTCCCCCCATGGAGTCAGAAGTCCTGGGTAAAAGCGGTCCTGTGAGAGTTGACAGCCCACCTTAGGGTATAGGGAGACTGTGTGCTCTGGGCCCCTTGGTAACCAGGCCTGGAGCCAGTCTGAGCCCACTGCAAGGGCAGGGCCCACTCTGCCCCTCCTGCCTTCAGGGCCCAAGGACAGCTGCTTTTGTCCTGGAAATATTAGTACAGGTGTTTGGACTCAGTTCCAATGTTTGGTTTGTATAAACTTAACTGAGTGATGCCCAATTAAGCCTAACAAGTGCATTTATCTCCCTCCTCCCCTGAAATGCCACTAAAATGACTACAAATGAGTGACAAAGAATGGGAGAGGGGACCATGACAGCTGAGTGGCAGCAGGAGACGTGGAAAAGAAGGAAAGGACAGACAAGTGATACCTGACTTGGCAGGACAGAGAAAACTCAGCCCAGGGTTGGCAGACAGGGTGTGGCTAGTTTTTGCTGAGGGACTTTGGAAAAGCACAGGGTTCTGAGATGTGGGCACCTCCCAGGACAGGGGGGCTGAAGGCAGCTGTGTAAGGAGTTGCTGGTCTCGGGCACGCCCCCACCCCACCCCACCTCTCAGCAGAGAACAGTGGCCCCACTGCCTCGTGAGTTCAAACCTAGCCAGTTCCGGGTGGGAGGGAGGGGCCTTCTTGAGGGTGAGGTTGTAGAAGCCTGGCTGCCAGCCCCCTGTGTCCCCAAGCCCGATTCCGGTGACTCTTAGGGTCCTCTCTGGGTCACAGAGTGGCTCAGCAGAGCAAAACTATAGATTCTGATATTGGGGGTCCCCTGTGAATTGACAGGGCTCCTGTCCTCTGCATCCCCTTCAGCAAGCCCTGCTCACACACACACACACAGCCACCGACTTTCTGAGTCCCCTCCACAGCTCAGCCAGGGCTCCTAAACCTCCGAGGGACCTCTCAACAAGTGTCTCAAACAGAAAAGGAAAGCACTCCCCAGAGAGAGGTGAGGCAGTGAGCAGAGGAAGACTCATACACTCTCTCCAGAAGGGGGTGGCTGTGTGTTAATGATAGAAGCACCTATTGGTATAAAGGGAAACATTTAGGAAAGAGATGGCTCTTCAACATTTAAAATGAGAGCAAAGGAAACTAAGAGATGGGTTGGGAGACATTTTGGAAACCTCCTAGAGGGCAGGTTGCAAGGTCAACCTGGAAAACAGGTCAGAGGCTCAATTGAGAAACTCAAGCCTCTACTGGGAGTTTCAGGAAAAGCAAAAAGAACATTTCCGGGGAACCCCATTGTCGGATTAAAGTTTTGCACAGGGGAGGAAAATTATGCGCACCTTGGCCCATGACCACCCTTGGATTAAACAGGTGGTCTCTAGAGCTTCTGGAATGAATAAATAAATATGTCAGCGTAAATAAGAAGGGATCCCAATGGCATTGGACTTAGTGGTCATAATGCTGCAAAAATTGGAAGAGAAATAATTTTTAGCCTGAAAGTATGTACCTAAGTCAAATTATCAACTGAATGTGCAAGAGGAATAAGGATATTTTTAGACAAGCAGAATCCCAGGTTTCCCCTCCTTCCTGAAGAAGCTACTGGAGGGTGTGCTCTCGCTAATAAACAAGGGCATCAGCCAGGAAAGACACAGGATCAGGGAAACCAAATGCAACCAAGGAGACTGCAAAGCGCGCTCCAGATAAGGATACCACCAAGGAGTGTGGGATGCCTTGCGTAGAAGACCACATCAGAGTTTGGAGATAACCAGGAAAGCTAAGCGCCTAAGAGAAGGGTTAGTTACTAACTCCAGGAAGAGCAAACAAAGAATGCAATGCAAGCACCGTGGATGAAAAATTTTTACAGCGTCAGAAAAATGTAAACATGGAATTTCACTGCAACTGAAGATGGTGGCAGATTTGGGCAGAGAAGCTGGTAGGTGTGGGAGCAGGAAGCGTCGCCACACTCTAAGTGCCTGCAGCTTAGTAACTCTCAAAGGAAGCCAGACCAAAAAACAAACAAACAAACAAACAAACAAACAAACAAACAAAAAAGGAAGCAGTGTTTGGGATACATATGGAAGTAACCAAGAGAAGAAACAGCTAGAAGAGAGGAAGGTGTGGTGCGTGGGGAGCAGCCAGGGGATGTGATTCTGGCCAGAAAAAGGTTAGGATGTGCATGGTGGATACCTCTCTCCCTTTTACCTGTGGCCACAGATTCTTCCTGCATTGGCCTCCCAATTTATGTACTCACAGAATGGGTCTGTCTTTGCATGTGGGCCTTCAACTTGCTTTCACCCTGTGGGAGAACATGGCCCTCTGCCTAAGTCTGTCCACCTAGTTCTATCCATTTGGGGGTCTCTGCACTGGGGAGACCAAATGGTACTGGGGGTGTGGCACTGGGGTTGGGGTCCCCCAGAGCTCTGAGCCCAGTGAAGTATAGAGGGATAGGAAGGCCTGGGCTCTCTGGGACAGATAGGGCCCCAGTAGAGACACCCAGGTCAGCCCTGGGAGCAGGTAGACAGGTCAGAAGTGGTTTCCAGGGCTGGTTCTGGGCTCAGGTGATGGGAGGGTGAGAGAGCGTACCAATGGACTGGGCAGCCACGGGAGACCGAGGCCAGGTGAGTCGGCAGTAAGAGGACATCCCTATACTGGGCGCTGCCTGGGGTCAGCGTGGAGATTTGCTCTGGGCACCCAGCCCTACAGTCCTGCGGCCCACAGTGATCCCAGACTTGGAGAGAAACCCCTCCTCAGGTGACAGCTGGTGACAAAAGCCAGCTGCATCTCACAGGTCCTGGGGCTTTCTGCCTGTCTCTATGGGAGCCATCTCCCAAACTTACCCCATGTGGGTTCACTGGTGGCTCTGCTGTGGTGGAGAGCATCTCTGGCTCCCGTGTCTCCTCCTACCTCCCCCCACCCCCCACCGTCTCCTTCGCAGTGACCCTTGCACGCCATGCTGTGTGTGATGCCATGCCTCTGCCCATGTTGCTCGATCCTTCCACTGCCCCCCGCTGCCGAATGCTCCCTGCTTTTCGCCTTTGGTCATGGGGTGGTTCATGCCGCAAACATCAAGCAGGGTTTGTCACATGCCCACTGGGCTCAGGAGGTGAAGCAGCAGGGCCAGGGCCCTCAAGTTAGGCAGCTGAGCCACGAGCACAGCCAGCAGAGATTAGTGTTAGGGGCAGTGAGCAAGGGGTGCCCCAGAAGCCAGCATGGAGAGCAGGGCCAGGCTGGGGAGGCAGCAAGGAAGTTCTCAGGCCCTGCTGCTGCAGGCCCCTCAGAGCCTCCCTGGGCCCCCACCCTGTCCTACTCAGACAGCCCTGCTTCTCGGTGAATGTTGGTCCTTGCAGGTGTGGCTGCCATAGGGACACCCACAGGGTCTCCAGGTCCCAGTCTGACCCCCCTGGGCCACATGGAGAATTCATAGATGGAGGGAAGCCACAGCCAGCATCTTTCTGGGAAACACCAACATTCTCAGGCTGCTGACTGGGAAAGACAAAAGGGTAGTTAGTGGGGGCTGGTTATGAGGCCCGGAGCCCGCAGCCATGTGGGAGGGCCCCCCCCCATTCCCTGGAGGGCGTGAGTGCCCTGCCTGAGGTCCTGGGGCACCACACACCTGCTGCCAGTCTAAAAGCTGCTCTGTCTCCTTCCTGGAAGGCTCCGCCCGGGACTCCGCTTCCCAGAGCCTCTGCAGGAGTGCCTTGGCCACTGATCTGCAGGCCCACCCCTTCTTGCTTTCTTTCCTTCCTCTTTAACCCCAGTTCTCCCTTGTTTTCATTAAGAAGCCATTAGCTAAGTCTCAGCTTGACTTCTCACTGGAGAATGAGGTTTGTCCCCACCATCTGAAGGAATGTCACACCCCAAGCCTAGGCTAGACGTAGAGTTGTGACACCTGCCTGGCATGGGCTGCACTCTGGAGGCCAGTGTCATGACAGGGCCTGGGAGCAGGCAGTTCCCTGGCGGGGAGCTCCCGAGTGTGGAGAGACACATGGAGGGGGGGGAGCCCGACGGAAGCAGGTGCCCAAGTGGAGGGCCTTAGATGAGGCGTCTTGGGGAGTTTACACCAGTCCTAGAGAAAAACTCCCTGACATTTACATTCTAGACAAATTAGTCTGAAAGAAAGCAGACACTGGAAAAAGACTGAGGAGGAGAGGAAACCAAATCTAGAGAGGAAGAAAGAGCAGAGCAAAAAGCCGGGGCTGTCGTAAGTGCACCTTTTGTTTCATTTGTCGTCTGGGCGTTTTCCACCAGCTGCCGTTCCATTGTGTTCACACTCCCTGCCCTCCCACCCTCCACCTGGGGGCTCCTGGAGCCCTGGTTTGTCCAGCCATCCCATCTCTCGCCGTCATCAGCACCCGCTTGACACAACCCCCACCATCCCTGTTGCCCTCCCTGCCCAGGCCTCTCTCCCCCCACCTCCCCTGCCCCACGGAGCCATGTCCTGTGGGCCCTCTGTCCCCCAATTCTGGTTGTGGGGGTTCCGTTCGGATGAGCACAGACCCGGGGCTTCTCCCCTCTGCTGTTTCGTTTGCCTCCTGTCTGATGACTCTCCCTCTCCAGGTCTCACCGGAAACGTAGTCAGCCCAAGAAGCCCAAGCCGGAAGATCCCAAGTTGCCAGGGGAGGGGGTGGCCGGGGTGGCCCTCCCGGAGGAGACCGGTGGTAGCGTGAAGGAGGAGGGTGCACAGGAGGCAGACCCTGAGGACGAGGAGGAGGATCCCCAGCTGCTGCACGGCAGAGAGACAGAGGGCACCGAAGGTTGGTTGTAGCCCACGCCCACTCCTTCCTGACCCCCAGCTGGCGTAAAGAGCCAGTGTTCACCATGGCCAGAGTCTCTGCTCCTTAAGAATCCAATTCATGAGCTTTCCTGGCTGGGTGAGGCATTTCATAGAAATGTACATTCTAGAGGGTGCCGTGACAAGTCCCTCTTCTCACAGAAACTGAAGGGAGGCCGTCTCAGTCTGTTTGGGCTGTTACCACAGAACAGCACAGGCTGGGCGGCTTAAAAACAACAGACATTTGTTTCTTGTGTTTCTGGAAACGGGGTTGGGGGGGTGAGGTCGGGGTGCCAGCATGGCTGGGCTCTGTGAGGGCCCTCTTCCGGGTTGCAGATGGCTGCCTCCTTGCTGTGGCCACATGTGGAAGAGCCAGCTAGCTCTGTGGCTTCTGTTATCAGGGCATTGATCCAGTTAATGAGGGCCCCACCCCATGACCTGATTACCTTCCACAGGCCCCACCTCCTAAGGCCTTCACATTGGGGGATGGGTTTCAGTATATGCATCTGGGGGGGACACAGACATTCAGCCACCGCCGAGGTGTGACCTGCCTCGTCGTGCAGGAGGATGGCCTGCTGTTTGTGGCCAGACGTTGGCGAGCCTGCACCGGGGTCATGGTGGGGTGTCCCAGGAACACGCCCTTCACACAGCGCAGGGCGCTTTCAGCCATGGGGTGTTAATATGTGAGTGCTTTAAAGGTTCTCACTCCCGTGTTTTACAGTGTTTCCGATGGCTGGTTTCAGTTTTCTAATTTGCAGCTTCAGCTGCTCCCACATTTGCACATAGCCAGTGCTCCCCAGGATAGCCTCGGGGTCTTCTCTCTGGCCCTTTCCGGGCGCTGGGCAACAGTGGGGACAGGGTTGGCAGGTCACCTAGCAGTGGTACCTTGGACCCAGTCATAGGCTAGAGCTCACCGGGGGTTCTGCTCGGACCCTTAGTTTCCTTCTTCATGGCCATAACTTGGAACATGTGAGCCAGCATGGCCCTGCCTGTGTCAGCGTTGCACACTCATCAGGATGCAGCATCGAGGGGTCTGTCCGTGGGTCACAGCCCAAGGCAGGCACATGCACCCCGATGTACCCACAGGCTGATACTGAGGTTCCCAGTTAGGGAGTGACTGTCCCTTGGCTGGCAGGGTGAGTGTGCCTGAGGGAGGTCCTCAGGCACTCACAAGCGGGGAGACTGGAGAGTTTCTGGGTGAATTGTGTGCTGGCACATTCCCAGATGGCCCAGCACACACCTGCCTAGTGGGGTGCCATGCCACTGTCTGCTCGGTGCACCCAGGAGGCCCAGAAGGCAAGATAGAGAAGTCACCTGGTTGGAGAGGAGGCGTGTGCCAGCAATATCGGGGCATAGGTGTGACCCCCTACATAGGAAGGAGTCCAGGGACTGAGCCCTTGAGTGATTCATCCAGTGGAGGTGCCGTGTGAGCCCTGTGCACAGAAGCCAGGGCTCACCCCTGTAGGCCAGCTGTCGGCAGGTGGCATCACTGTCAGGGTGCTGCTTATGGTAAAAGCCTCCGGAGAGTAAGCACCTTGGAACAAAGCTGACAAAAAGTTAAAGACCTTTATGGAGAAAATTAGAGATGTTTTTGAAAAGCAAGGAAGAATTGCTAAATAAGTGGAGCCGTGTG
Source organism: Phyllostomus hastatus (assembly GCF_019186645.2). Lineage (NCBI taxonomy): Eukaryota > Metazoa > Chordata > Mammalia > Chiroptera > Phyllostomidae > Phyllostomus > Phyllostomus hastatus. Next base: position 1,807,909 of record NW_025333640.1, on the reverse strand, counting down.
CATTGGGAGAACACCCCCACGTGAAGGTGCAGTTCCCCCATATTAGCTGGGGGCTCTCCAGCTCCTTTCCGGGTCCCACAGGGTGCGGGGGTGTTGGTCTAAATGTAGATGGACAAAGAGAGCCGGAAGAAGTGCGGTGGCAGGGCGAGTCTGGAGCCTGGCCGTCAGTTCACAGGTCAAGAGTGAGGACGCTCTCCTTGGCAGGTGGGAGAAGTGAAGGCCACCGTTCTGTGCTCCGGGGGCATGTAGGTTCAATGTCCCATTCACGTACAATCAAGACTCCTCAAGCCAGGTGGCAGGTTGTGGAGGGTGTGTTCGAGTCTCCTTGGGCTGCCTCATAAAGCGCCCCAGAGGGAGGGTACGGGGGCTCTGAAGCTGTCTCGTCTCGATGGTCTGGAGGCTGAAAGCACGATCAAGCTGAGGCCTCTGTCCTTAGCTTGAAGGTGCCCTCTTTGCATTCTCGTGGCGTTTTCCCTACGCCAGCTTCTCTACCCAAATGTCCCTCTTTGATCAGGACACCAGTCCCATTGGATTAGGGCTGCTCTGATGACCTTACTTGAACCTGTGACATCTGCAGTGATTCTAAATAAGGCCACATTCTGAGGCACTAGTGATAGGGCTTTGGCGTAGGAATTTGGGGTGCGGGGGCACAATTCAGCCCATAACTGAAAGTAAACACTCTAAAACCAAGAGAGAGGAAGCAGCAGGTTACTCCCCGGGACTCCCAGAGTTGGAGGCGGAGCTGAGCAAGGCACATGGGTGCTCATGCGCTGTGGTCTTTCAGGCCCTGCTCTGGCATTGTGTGTGCTCCAGGGAGTAAAAAGTATGACCAAATGCACATGTTCTGTAAGGCAGTTGGGTGGTCGAGCTTGGGTTGTCATGGTTAACGATGAGCTCTCCAAGATGGGGCCCTGGACCGAGGGCCTCACGGGGGCGCTCGCTGCCTGAGCGGGATGTTCCTTGTCCCTTGAGAGTAAACCATGTAGACATGCGGAAGGGACGTAGAGGACACATGCTCTCCTCACCAGTTGTCTGGCGTCTGTACTCACTCCCATTCCCCTTCAACAGCCTCATCTGGGATAGGGCTTTTCCCAGAGGGCTTCAGGGTCTGCATTCCAGTGACAGTCATGGTGTCATGTACGGTGTCATGTGGTGGGGCCTCAGCGCTGTCCTCCAGGGCTGTGGCTTCCATCAGCTTCCAGGAGCACGTGGACCCCAGGAAGGATGGGGTTGTTTCCAGGATGGCGTCCCTGCTCAGGCTGGCAGTGCTCCCCAACTCCGGACACCCCATCCCTGTCCCATGACAGAGCCCTGTTCCCAAGAAGGAGGAGCAGGTTGTGGGGGGTCTTCCTCTAGAAAGGATGCAGTCCCTTTGGGGCGCTGGATGTAGCTACCACCACTAGAGAGCCCTTGCTGTGGTCAGGAGCATCCTGGGAGCCGTCTCCTGAGCCCTTGGTGGGAAGACAGGTCTGAACACATTGCATAAGTATTCGCAGTCAGGGGTGACAGAAACACATGTCGGAAAATGAGTGGAAGATTTTAAAGTGCTTTCCAGACTTCCTTAATACCAGCTTAATGTCCCTGAAAGCGGTAAGTGCTGAGGATCGTGTCAGGTATGAGCAATAGTTTGTGTTTGCCGTCACTCACACACTGAACGCTGACAGTGTCACAGTGCTGGGGGTGGGGGGGCCGGAGGAGGCCTCCCGGGGATGGGAGGGGCCCTGGGCTGGCAGATGGGGCTCTAGGCCTCAGGAGGTTGCTTCTCTGCTGGCTGCGGCTGTCCCCACTCCGCACCCGCTGTCCTCACCTGCTGCCGGGTGGTCTGGGAAGACCTGCTGCCCTGCGATGGCCCCCAGCCTCCCTCCACCGCTTACCTGCTATGCCCTGCCCTGACCAGGGGTGGGGAGGCAGGAAGGTGGCCATGTCAATCCTGGTTTGCTGGGACAGCAGGGGCTCCTTCTGCCCACCTGGCAGTGGCCATCTCACAGGGCTCTCACCCTACCTGTGGCTCAGTATGGCCACTGTCCTTTCTCACAACTTGGGAGATGGGGGCAGCAGGGCAGTGCCAGGACCCAGGGGGCTGGTCCCACCATGGTGCCGTACTGCTCCCAGGCAGAGCATGCAGCCAGAGGGGCCCCACCCCAATACCTCCCAGGGCCTCGAGGAGACGGGAGCACCCAGGAGTGTGAGCAGTAGCTGCTGTGGGCAGTTGCTGGTCATGGAGTGCCAGGTTTCAGGAGTGGCCTAACAGCTCTCCATTGGCTTTAGGACAGGACAGCAAAAGCCACTGTGTGCTGCAGGGAACAGACGGGCTAGGCTTCTATGAGGGGACTGCAAGTTTCACTCGGAGACACATCCTGCCATACAGGACACCCCCGGGCACAGTTCAGCCGGGCCTCACGTCCCATCGGGGCACACCCTGCCTCGGGCTCTGCACGGGAGGGTCGTAGAGTTGGCAGGAGTGACCTGTACCATGGGGACTGAGACCATCCCGCCCGGGCTGGGCAGGGGGTAGGAGGGGGTCATGTCCCTGAACCAGGTAGCAGTCATGAGGCCACTGTCCCCCTCCTGTGGGCAACATGCAGCAGAGTTTGAGCTTGAGATTCCGGAAAAACCAGGTGCTCTTGCTGTACCCTCAGGTGAACTTTGGTACCATGGAGGGCTATGGGGGACCTCAGAGAACCAGGCAGGCCGATAAAGTCCAGTGGTGGGGGTGGTCTTAGCTGTGACATCCTCGCCACAACTAAAAATAGTCCTCAAAGGGCTTGGGCTGGCCTGCTGTAGGAGAGGCCCCTGAATTCTGCCCGCTAGTGTCCCAAACCTGAGGGGGTGGGAGGCCATACCTGCTCAGAAGGGACTGGCTGAGACCCTAAACCCTTTTTTTTTAAATCCTCACCCAAGGATCTATTTATTGATTTTAGAGATAGAGGTGGGGGAGGAGAGAGAGAAACTGATGTGAAAGAGAAACATCAATAATTTGCCTCCTGTACAAGCCCTGACCTGGGATCGAACCGGCAACCTAGGTATGTGCCCTTGACCGGGGATTGAACCCACAACATTTGGGTGTACAGGATGATGCTCCAACCAACTGAGCCACCCGGCTAGGGCTCTCTCTTTTTTTTCTTTCCTTGATCCTAAGCCCTTTCCATGTGACATCCCTGCTCCATTTGGAGGCTGGTTTGAGCTCTGGCAGGCAGGCGGCTTGCTGAGGTCTGACAGTGTGGCCCCTGGCTGGGAGCTGCCAGGGCTGTGGGGGAGGTCCCGTGGTGAGGACAGAGCCCCGAGGCTTCACGTGTCCTTCCTGGCCTTGGGCTTGTCCCCTGAAGGGCCCTCCAGGTGTTTTTCCCCTTTGGCTTCCCAGAGCCCAAGAAATGTGAAGAAAAGGCTGGAACTTGTCCCTCTTTGACATCAGTCTCTAGTGCAGAGAGTAGATTGGACCCACCATCCTCAGGAAGACGCAGTGCGATTTCAGTAGTTGTGCTGTGAGGGAGGGAGGGAGGGAGGGAGGAAGGGGGGGAGGAATACTAAATTTCCTTAGAGAACACAGTGTTTATCCAAAAGTGCCTTTAACACAAATAGGACAGTGCCTCTGGGACCAGCCTCTGTGCTGGTCCTAGAAATTAGCCCCTGTACTGCCCTGGGCACTGACCTCCCGGGCCTTCGGTCACCTCCCGGTCACTTCCTGGGGCTGTACCACTGTGGACAGGCATCACTCAGTTATGCTTCACATCTCGCCCTCGCCACGCAGCTGGATGGGGAGGGACCCTTTGTTGTGGGGCCCATCCAGATTCCACCTCTCGAGGGGAGGGAGTATCTATTGTTTCCTTTCCTTGGTCGGAGAACTGGACCACACTCATGAGGGGCGGGTGGGAGGGGGGCGTGGGGAGTGGTTAAGGCTCACCTAAGTGGGGCAACAGCGAGGGAAGAACCCTTGGTGCCTCCAGAAGGCTCAGGATCCCAGGGTGGGGCCAGGAAGGGGGAGTTCTCATCGCCTTCTGGCTAATGGAGCCTCTCTTGAAAAACACAGGTCCTTGCCAAGGACACCGTGGGCTATCCCAGCAGCCAGTTCAGGGCTGTAGCTGCAGATAGGGAAGGGCAGGAGCAGCGAGGGGAGAGGACTGGGGCATCTCCACATGGGTCCCTGAGGCCCGGGTCAGAGCCTCGGTAGCACCCTCATTGTGGGTGAGTGGGGTGATTCAGTTTCTCCCTCGGGGAGGTTCCTTGCTCAATCCCTTCTTGAGGTCAGTGCAGATCAGGGGTTAAGTGACTAGCCCTTACCCAAGGTCATCAGCACTTGTTCTATCCGTCATCTTTGGCTGAGGAACAGGGGCAACATATGGATGGGTTTTTATAGCAAGAGGTAAAAGCACGGATGCCGTGCTGCAAACCAGAACTCATTACGCTTCCCGTTGTCACCAGCTTCACACAGAGAGGAACGGGCCCTTGACCTCCACTTGTCCTAACTTTCCCAGCATGGGACTGTCGGGCACAGGTTCCCTTAACCTCCTGAGGCCTGTAGCACGACCACTCGTCACGGGTTGTCCAGGAACCCAGTGCGGTCCCGGGCAGCCAGAACAGCTGGTCCCCCATTTTCCAGCCAGTGCCCCTCCTCATGTGATGTCCTGAATCCCTGGGAACCTGGGACACACGGAAGAGCTTTGTGCCTCTTCCCCAGACAGGGCAGGCGAGGACCAGTGCTGGGGGGTTTCCCGCTGTGCTCTCAGCTCTGGGCCCTGCTAGGCCACTGCCAGTCATAGTGTCTTTGAGAGCAGAGTCCCTCGTGCTGTGTGTTCTGCAGCCTGAGCACAGCAGGCTTCATGAAGGTCATCGCCAGCAGAGTCCTCTGGGGTGCCATGACAGTGACCACACACATTTATTTGCCGAAAGTTTTGGAGGTCAGAAGCCCCATGTAGGTCTCATGGGGCTAAGCCCATGTGCAGCAGGGCAGATTACTGTCTGAGACTTCAGGGGAGAATCGTTTCCGGCCTTTTCTAGCTTCTAGAGGCACTGCATCCCGGGCTTGCGGCTCCTTCCTCCATCGTCAGCATCTGTCTGGGCTTTCTCCCGTAGTCACAGCTCCCTCTGACCACAGCTGGGAAGGGTCCTCCACTTCCAAGGAACTCTGCTAGTGCACTGGGTCCACCCAGACCATCTCCATTAACTCAGGGCCATTGGCAAAGTCATGCTGCCACGCCAGGTTCCACATTCACAGGCCCCAGAGCTAGGATGTAGACGCCTCTGGGGCCTCGATTCTGCCAACCACACAGCCATCCTGGCCCCCAGTTAAATACCACTGAAGACACACCTTGACTGCTTCCTACCGCACCCTGTCACCTGTCTGGAAACCCCCCAGCACTGACCCTTGGGGTGGGAGGGCGTTTCTGGCCCTGCAGGCTCATCTGGCTCCTGTGTCCCACTCAAGCAGCCACTCATGTATGGTTTGCCATCCGAGTCTTTGCTTTGAAAAACTATACAGGTTGTGTGTTTTCACTGTAGAAATATACAAAATTCAGATATCTGAAAGCAAACCTTCCTCTTCTCCCCACCCATTGGGAAAGACGCATCTCTTTCTTCTACCTCAAGCTAATTTCAGAAAGTTCTTTCCGCACCTGCAGAACCCAGAGGGTGGGGGTTCCCCCAAGGCTTGGGTGCAGCTACCAGTGTGACCTGGCAGTGGTTTGAACTTGCCCAAAGCCTTTGTTCTTTTGGGGAAGGCCGGAGGGAGCCTCTCCCACCTCCTACCTGGGCCAGCTCTCTCGCAGGAGGGTATGTGGCCTCTGGCCTCAGCTCTGATGGGTCTGTCCTCTCTCCTCACAGAGGACAGGAAGGGCAAGCTGCGGCCGGCCAAGGCCAGGAGCGACCGGAAGAAGAAGAGCCCCGTACACCCTCACCACCCACTCTTGCCCCAGCTGCCGCCACCACTGCCCACCCAGTTCTCCACTGAGGAGGTGCTGCCACCCCCACTGGAGCCCCCAGTGCTGAGCCCTGGCCCTGAAGTCACTGAAGAGAACCCCCTGCCACCTCCCCTCAATGTTGTGCCCCCTGAGACACCTGGCGAGGACCTGGAGCTGAAGCCACGCCCCATCATTCCCATGTTGTATGTGGTGCCATGGGCCAGCCCAGCCACGTGTGACAAAGGTCGAGTGTCCTGCCAGCAGGCCTCTGAGCACTTTGCCCAGAAGGGTACCACCTGGAAAGAGCAGATGGCCCCCATGGAGCTGACAGGGCCTGAGGAGGAGAGTGGAGCCGGCGAAGTGCAGGTGAGATGCTCTTGAGGGTCCCAGGGGCTGGGGGTTCCACCTGTTCCTGTGCACTGGCCACAGAGCATGGGAAACCGCCCCTGTGGCTCCTCAGAGGCGGCAGCATTGGTGTAGAAATCACTGAGGCTCCTGCTGCCTCTCCCTGGGGTCTCTCACCCCCTACTGGGGAAACTGAGGCACTGCTGAGCTAAACTCTGCTCCTGTCCCCAAGCTGTGACTCAAAGACGCCTCCTGTTCTGTGTTTCAGGCACCATCAACCTTTTCTAAGTTAAAGATGGAGATCAAGAAGAGCCGGCGCCACCCTCTGGGCAAGCCACCAACCCGGTCCCCTCTGTCAGTGGTCAAGCAGGAAGTGTCCAGTGATGAGGGTGAGGGAGGATTCTGTCCCCCTACTTGGGCCCCAGGCTGTGAATAACTCCTCTCTCACCTGGCACCTACCCCCAGGCCTCCCTCTGCCACCTGCCCCACCGGTCACCCTCACTGCTGCCTCCTTAAGCCAGGCCCTTAGCCTCTGTCACCAGACTCCTGGCCCTTGGACCTAGCCCCACCTACACAGCCTGCAGGGCTTCCCTGCAGGGACAGAGGCAGCCCCTGTTTTTGCTCATGTGACTAGAGGAAACCCTGCGTCGCCCTCCCCGGGCAGGCAGCTGTTACAGAGACACCCAAGGCTCTGACCTATGGCTGGCCAAAGGTGGGTGACACAGGGCTGGGGAGCCGCCAGTCGCAGCAGAAGTGATTCTTCCTGCTGCTGAGCCCAGCCGTGGACCTTGGAGGGGTTGCAACAATGAATGGGCTGTGGGAGCGGGAGCCAGAAGGGTGGGGGCTAGGAGGCGAGCAGCTTGTATTTAACACTCGGCTGAAAGTCAGAGCTGCTAGCTCAGGGGCAGAAACCCTGGGAAGGCAATTTTTCATCTTCCGCTTTAGCCTTCTGCTTGAGATGCACATGGAATTTGAAAATCATCTGGATGGCTTTTTTTTTTATTCTGAGTCTAACTTGAAGGCTAGTGGGGATGGTTCTAGAAGCTCTATGGATCACAGGGCCCAGCTCCCAGGAATAGAAGGGATCTCGAGGGAGATGAAAGGCATCCTGAGTCCCTCCAGGTAGCCTTGGCCTTACAGTCAAGAGGGCAGAGTGTCAGCGCGCTGGCCCAGCTGCTGTGAAGGTTGGGGCCTCAGGACTGAGCACCGGGTTCTGGGGCAGGCTCCCAGGGGAGCACTGAATGCAAGAGCTCAGGAAACAGCAGTGGGACATTGAGGGTAGGGCTGGTGATGGAGGCCCCAGGGGGTGACAGGTGTGGGCAGAAGAGATGCCTGTTAGTGGCCTGCATCTTACCTTAATAGGACTTCTCATTGACACCACCCCCTCCCTGACTCCCAGCCACACTTCTCTCTTGGCTCCTTTGAGCTCAAGAGGCTGCACCTGACCTGCCAGGGTCTGACCCAGCCCGTCTCCCACCCCCAGACGGGACCAGCTCCCCACCCCCAGCCTGGGTGGCTGGTGGCCTCTTGGCAGGGACTCAGGGGCCATGTAAGTGGGGACGCGTCACCACGAATGCTTGTGGCAGTAAAATGCTCATCCTTCAAGGCAGGGGATGGACCCTCAGGCATGGTTTAACCTTCTGCCTCCCTTCTCCCCACTCACTCTAGAAGCCTTCCCTTTCTCCGGGGAGGAGGACATGAGTGACCCCGAGGCCTTGAGGTCCCTGCTGTCCCTACAGTGGAAGAACAAGGCGGCCAGCTTCCAGGCCGAGAGGAAGTTCAATGCGGTGGCTGCCCTGACCGAGCCCTACTGCGCCATCTGCACCCTCTTCTACCCCTACAGCCAGGTGAGCGGGTGGCCTCACGGGGCCACACAGGGCCCAGCAGCATCCGTCTGCTCTCCTGCGTGCCAGTGTTGGCTCGAGCTGAAAGGAGGAACTCTGGGGCAGGTGATGGGGAAGAGAACCCACTTGCTGTAGGAGCCACAGTGGGGTCAGCGAGAGCCCGGAGGACTGGAATGGGACAGGCGGGGGTGGGACAGTCACAGCACAGCGGGCAGAAGCCCTTGGCAGTGCAGGGTGTGCTGGAGCCTTCCTGGGGAGGGCCACAGAGAAAGTTCCTGAGTTTTATCTATAGGTACTTGTCAGTGGGCATAAAATGGGGCCTTGGACGGAGGGGTGGGGGTACGGCATGGATATGTCACAGTCACTGTCCTTGGAAAGTTTCTCAACGTGGCCTGGCATTGGTGCCACCCAGGAGCTGGGGGCCAGAGGCGTGGTGACCAGCCAAGCCCCAGAGGTAGGCTGGGGCCGGGGCAGAGACCCCCACGTGGCCTGGCTGGGACACCAGTGGTACGGAGACCTGATCCATCTGCACTGAGCCAGGCACCGCGTCCTGCGCACTGTCCAGACCGGGCCCTCCTCAGTCCCGTGTTTCCCGAGTTGAGGAACCTGGCCTTTCCCTGCACTTTGTCATGTGCCACCGGCCTGCCCAGTTTCCCTCCTGACCTCTTATTTCGTCCCCTGTCCCCTCCCCAGCCCTGACCATAGCCTGTCTTCGGCTTTTTTCTCCCCACCGTAGGCCCCATTTTTCCCGACAGCATCTCACCATGGCCAGACCAGGTGTTTGGGAGGCTGCTGTCCATACACTCCCTGGCTGGAGACTCTGCCAGGCTCACCATGACCTTTGGCCTGACCACATGCCTCATGGCCTTCCTCAGCTGTGACATCTGCCTCTGCTCTCCGAAGCCCACACAGCAGCAACATGCTCTGTGATGCCCCACAGACTCTCCCACCCACCCAACCCAACCCCCTGCCTGTCAGACAGATTTTTGTCCATTCTTTGAGTTCACTTATCTGCTCCCTCTTCTGGGAAGCCTGTCCGCAGGCTGGCTCTGGGATGTCCCGCCCTGGGCTCCCCTGGCCTTCCTCTGCTCCTGCCCCTGCCTCTGTGTTTATCCACCTCTGGATAGTGAATTCCAGGAGGATGCAGCCAGGTCTCCCTTGCTTTTTTGGGTCCCCCCCACTAGTCTAGTACCTGGTACTTTCTACACACTAGTTCAGCTGCCCCGAGCTCTATGCCCTGTGCCAGCGGTGGTGTGCCCGTCTCCAGAGCTGCCTAGAGCCACTGTCTGTTAGCAGATGCAGCGTCCAGGGGAGGGAATGAGTGACATCCAGATGTCCTCTTCGGTCCCCCCTTAGTGCTGCTGGGAGTCAGAGTGCTGGCACCTGCAACTTCAGGTGTGAATCTTCTGAATTCCAGCTGTTAGCAAAGAATCCTGACTTTAATCAGCCCACCATACCAGTGGGCTCTGTGGGCCAACTGCTTCCGAAACCTGGAGCCCTCAGCCCTGGGACCAGGGCTTACTGGCCCTCGCTGTAAGCAGGGCTGTGGCTGGATATTCTGCCTGATTGGAAATGAAAGTCATTCTTGACTAATGGAGGCAGCATAGAGGGGTCGGGGGAGCCTGATGTGAGGCTCTGATTTCAAAGCTGGTCCCCTAATCTGAAGTGCCATCATACCCCCAACATCTGGCATTGTTCCCCCAGTGGAGTCTTTCTTCTAGGTCAGGAGCAGGGGCAAACCCTCCTGTCACATGTTGGAGGGCATTAGGGAGCCCTGCCGCCCTGACAGGCCTGGGGTGCTGGATCCTGGTGCTGTGGGCAGGGCGATCTCACCATGTTCCCTCCGTGGGCTGAGATCTGGAGAACCTGTTGGAGACTAGGAGACAGCCATCATGGGGCACATATTGGAGGTGGGGGAGCACCCACACAGGTGCCCAGATAACACACCTTCAGGTGGTGGTCAGGGCCACAAAGACAGACAGCAGGACGGCGGGCTGGGGCTGCTGGCCCCGTGGGCAGGCAGGGTCCGGAACAGATCTGGGAGCTCTGAGTAGGGGAAACAATGCGTGTACAGGCGCTGGGGCAGGATGGTGCCTGGCAGCAGGGGTGTTGGAGGAAGAGCAGGGCCCACATGGCTAGAGGAAGAGGGGAAGGAGCTGTGGGGGCAGCAGGATGATGCTGGTGCTGCGTTCAGATGTGACCCTAGTGGGGGGTTTTCAGTGGGGGCAGGGCAAGGTTACATTTGGGGGAGCAGGGTTGAGGGATAGGCGGGGAGGGCTGGTGTACTGGGGAAGCCCTCCAGGGGCCGCTCCAGGTGTCCTGGTAGGAGGCCCCAGTGTGGCAGCTGGGAAGGCAGGAGGCAGGTTGCGGCTCTTTGGACATAGAAAGCACATGAGGCGTGGACTGAGGGAAGCAAGGATGGCCCGAGGCTGAGTTGAATGATGACAGGTGGCCCCATGGAGGGCTCTCCACTAAAGGTACCCCACTTCTGCAGTCCCTACAGATGGAGAAGGAGGCCCCACAGGCCTCCCTTGGGGAGGGCCCCTCCATACCACCTTCCAAATGCGGCCAGAAGACACGGCCACTGATCCCCGAAATGTGCTTCACCTCCAGCGCCGAGAACACAGAGCCACTCCCAGCCAACTCCTACATCGGCGATGACGGGACCAGCCTGCTGATTGCCTGTGCCAAGTGCTGCCTGCAGGTCCATGCCAGTGAGTGGGGTCTGGACGACAGGCAGCCTGGGCTGAAGGAGGACTGTGGGGGCTGTGGAGTGTGGCCCCTGCGCACCCTCCTAGGACGGCCGCCCTTGCCTCTGTGGATCAGGGAGCTTTTTTCTCCTGGACTGCGGTTTTGGAACTTTCAAAGGACCTAGCGTCAGGGGGCAGGGTCTCAGCCTTCAGGGGCAGACTTCCTGTTCTTCCCCCTGGCCAAGGTGGGCCTGTCTGGTCAGCCTCCTTCTGGACAGTTCTGCTGACGCCCGCCCTGCTCTCTGGGGCCTGGGAAGCAGCAGGAAGAGATCAGGTGCTTGTCAGGTACCATGACGATTTCCAACTCTGTGCTTTGGAGCCAGAGTTGATGGTAAAGTTGCGATTCTGGGGGGGTCCGGGGCCTGATTTATCTCTGCCATCAGCGACCACCTTCTCCCAGACCATGACCCAAGGAGACAGGAGAGTGGACGTCTGTCCCCTTCTTGGGTGTGAAGGCTGGAAATGGGAGGTTGGGCTCCCTGGAAGGAAGGAAGCCTCATGGAGCCATTTAATTCTGTCTGCCCCCGCCCTATGGAGGAAGGCAGCTGTAGGTCTCTGTCCTTCATTTGTCCCCACAGAGGCTACCCGGGGCTCACTTTGTCTCCTGTCTGTAAGTCTCCAGGCTCAGCCTTGCTGGGCCTGGAGGGAGACACTCCACTCCAGGGCAGGCTCCTGGGGCCACTCTAGGAGGGCCTGTGATGGGGTTTCAGGGGCAGAGGCACCCCGCCCACCATCCTTAGGAGGCAGAAGGCTTAGCATAGGTATATTCCTTGAGACCTAGCCCTGGAGGGAGGTGGAGCCCCCACTTCCTCCAGGAGCCAGGTCCCCCAGGTGCTGACCTTGGCTGACTGCCTTGGGGGACAGAGCAGGGGGTCCAGTGGGACTCTAAGGCACCTTGCTATCCTTTGGGGTTTCCATGGGGACACAGAGCTGCATTTCTGTGGCCCTGCTCTCTCCCTATGTTTTTACCTGGGACCCTTCTGTACCTGGCCACTGCCCACTGCAGCCAGTGGAGTCCGTGTTTGGTGGGTGACAAGCCCCAGATGACTGAGGGCCCCTGAAGTGCTGCTGGGCAGTGACCCGAGGGTGAGGCAGAGTCCCTTGGTCTGGGGCATGCCCCCTTGCCTGCCCTCCTCCACGGTGCCCTCTCCCCATTTTTGAACCACGACCATGTTCCAGGGCAAGCCGCCTTGGTAAATCAGAGCTTCTGGCTTGTGGTTTCGGAAGTGACTCTTCTGCCCGAACGTTGGGCCGTCCCAGTTTGAACGCCAGTGTCCACAAGGCTGCCTTTGCATGTCTTGCACCTTCTTGGTCACTTTCCCAGGGTCTCAACTTAGCAGAGCTGGGGAGGGGGACACTGAGGGGACCCTGCTCCCCTTCCCAGCCTCCGTTTCCAGACCTTTCTCCTGCTGTGTGCCGTGCCGTGGACTGAGGCAGAGGGGCAGTGAGGGCTGTCTCCCTCAGTGCCGAGGCGGGGCTCCAGAGCACCCCCTCAGTCTAGGGTGCAGCTGCGGTGCCAGGCGCGCCCCGACTCAGCGGTCCTCTGCTGTCTTCCAGGTTGCTACGGCATCCGCCCAGAGCTGGTCAATGAAGGCTGGACATGTTCCCGGTGCACGGCCCACGCCTGGACTGCGGTAACTCACCCTGCAGCTGGGGTGGTACTCTGAGAGCCGTCCAGCCCCATGGGGGAGCCAGGCCTGGGCCCTGGGCTTGCCAGATCCCGCAGAGTGACCCTGGGCTGGTGGCTTCACCTCCCTGGGTCTTGGTTTCTTCACCTTGGCAGTGAGGGGGTGGAGCCGATGCACTCCTAGCCCCTCCTGTGGTGGCCGCTAGTTTGAAATGTAAGGACCAAGGGCAGGGGGTGGACCAGGTCCCAGAGCAGTGTGGGCGCAGCCCTCCCCTACGTCCCCGTCACCGTGGGCTTGTCTGGTCCCTGCAGGAGTGCTGCCTGTGCAACCTCCGGGGAGGAGCTTTGCAGATGACAACCGACAGGAGGTGGGTAGAAGGGGTGCTGCTGCTCCTCAGGGCCTGGGGTTGGGGGAGACCAGGAGAAGGAAACAGTCATTCAGACTGTCCCTTACGGTCTTGCAAGCCCTGACTGGCCAGCAGCAGCATCATGGACAGGGGCAGTGCCCACAGAGTGGAATGACATTGGGGAAAGGAGAGACGGGGGTACCCATGACCTCTGACCCTACCCCTTCCCGCCCTCCCCAGGTGGATCCATGTGATCTGTGCCATAGCAGTCCCCGAAGTGCGGTTCCTGAACGTGATAGAGCGCCACCCTGTGGACATCAGTGCCATCCCTGAGCAGCGATGGAAGCTGGTAGGATCCCTGGGTCTTGTCCTGTTGGGTGGGGGAAGCACCAGGAAGCCAGGTGCCATCAGTTTCCATTTGACCAAAAGTAGTACTTCTTGAATAGTCCCAAAGGTACAAGATACAAAAGTCAGAAGGCACAGAGGTGCCCAGAAAAAGCAAGCCCCCACCTCCAGTGCAGTGGACCCTGGCTCCTGGGCCTCTGTGCGGAGGTGGCCTCTATACACCCCAGGGCACATGTGGTTTCCACCTTTTTCATAAGCAGAAGCTGCACATACTTCACCCTGTACCTTTCTTGCTGCCTAACTGGTCCCTTTTTCTTTTTTTTTAATTGTGGTGAAAACACTTAGTGTGGGATCTTCCTTCTGAACAAACTTTTCAGTGCACAGCACAGTGTCACTAACCACAGGCGTGCTGTAGTGTGGCAGAGCTCGGACGCCTGCAGTGTGTGCAGCTGAGGCCGCACACCCGTTAGCTAGCAGCGCCCCTTGCCCGGCCCCACCCGGCCCCTGTTCCTCCGATTCTGAGTGTTGAACGGGCCTCGCATCAATGCAGTCCTGCGGCCTTTGTCCTTCTGCATCTGATCTTTCTCTCTGCGCACGATGCTGTCATGGCCTGCCCACGTTGCCACGGATGGCAAGGTTTCCTTCTTTCTCACGGCTGAGTCATATTCCAGTGTGCATGACCGGACCCCATTTCTGTACCCCTTGATCCATCAGTGGACACAGGTGGCTGCAGTGAACACAGTTGTGAGTACGAGAAGTACATTTTGCCCTTGCATTACTATTTATTAATTATTGTATTATTTGCCACACAAACAACTGTAAACCCTCTTTTGCCCCACCTGGCATATTCTTCAGTATCTTGTTTTCATTTCCTTTGCATATATACCCAGAAGTGGACTCCCTGGGGCATACGTCAGGGCTGTTTTGAATTTTTTGAGGCCCCTCCACACTGTCTTCCACAGTGACTGCCCCGGTCTGCGTTCCCCCTAGAGGGCAGGTCTCCCTTTCCCCACGTCCTCGCCCGCGCTTGTGTCTCGTCTCTTGTCTCCTTGATGGCAGGTGAGAGGGCTCCTCGTGGAGGTTTGGTTTGTGTTTCCCTGAGGGTCGGTGGTCTGAGCACCTTTTCATGCGCCTGTTGGCCACCCGTATGTCTTCAGAGAAATGTCTGTTTAGATCCTTTGCTCATTTTTAAATTGGGTTGCATGGCTGCTGTTGAGTTGCCAGAGTTCATAGCTAGCCCCTCTCAGTTCACGTTGCGCTTCCCCCTCTAAGGGGCACGTGGCCATCCTCAGCCAGGGTGCTCTTACTGGTAATGGTCACCCAGGCGAGCCTGGGGGCAGCAGGCAGGGTGGGCAGAGTGTGGCCATGACAGCACACACTGGCTTCCGTTCCTGGCTTGGCTGCTGGCCAGCTGCGTTACTCCAGACAGACTTCTTGAGTTCTCTGTGCCTCGTCCTTCCCATCCGTGACGGTGCTCGGCACGGTGCTCATTGATGGCCTCGCGGTAAAGCACTGACTATGCTGTCTGAGCATCAGTGCCTGCTTCCGGTTTATCATCCCTGTGAGTTTGTGGCAGCTGTGCTGGGGATATGTCCCACTTTCAGGGACGTATGGCATCCCAAGGCCCTTGGCTAGGGCATCTGAAGCATCTGTGGCTGCTTTTCCTACCTGGTTTATTTCCCAGCTGCCTGGGGCAGTCCTGGGATACCGGTGCCCCTCCAGGCCTACAGAGGGCAGAAGGCAGAGACCTTGGGCTGTGGGCAGTGGGCCTGGTGGGGAGTCCTGGGGGAAGGAACAGGGACACCCACTGTAAGCCCACAGGTGCTGGGCCACTAGGCAGGGCTGAGGGGGGGCTTAGGAGGACAGGGTCTCAGCATGGAGTGCTGGGAGCCCACGGGCGATCACAAAGAGGCTGGTGGCTTGCAGGTGATGAAGAGCATATAAGCTGCATCATTCAGGTGGAGAGATGGCGGGGCGCACAGCCTGTGATCCATCCTCCCCACAGACACTTTATGGAGCATCTGACATTTCCAGCTTGCAGCCTCTTCATTACCAGTACTTGTAGCAATGAATTAAAAATCCTTTTACACAAGGCTTGCTTGTACTGCCTAATGGAGCTGTGCGAGGAAGCCAGCAGTTAACTCCTGCTTGCCCAGCTGTCCGCCCACCTTCCCGGGGCCACACACAGGCCACATGCTCAGGAACAGCTACTCCTGGTCATCTTCCATCCCTCTATATCCCCAGGACTCCCTGGCCACTGGCTCTGGGGGGGTCCTGGTAAGGAGGGGCTGGCTCTGTCCAGCCAGTGGTCACCCCCTCGCCTGGCTGGCCCTGGTCCTGGAAAAACCCAGATACCACACAGGCCCCGTGCTCTGCTCCTGATGAATGGCATGGTGGGGGCCTGGCCCACATTCTTCACGACACAGAGACTCTGGGTAATGGGCTTCCACCCACGGGGGCAGGGGGATGACTGTGCTTTGAGTCAGGCCATGCCATTGGCTCTCTCCGGGGCTCGGGTGGGGCAGGTGACATGTGTGAGATCTTGAGACCTGCTGGCTTCCAGGAGGGACAGCTCCTCCTGGGGCCTCGAGGCAGCTGCGCTCACCTCTGCTGTGTGGAAGGCCCGGGGCCGGAGAGTCGATGCAGCTCAGGGCATGTTATATGTCAGTGCCTGTCACCCAGGCCAGCGGGAGAGTTAGGTATTGGCAGTTTAGTAATGAGACATCATTGCCATTGATTGGCTCAGCAGCTCCGGCAGTGCCCTTGGCCACCATGCTTATCTGGCTTTTGAACATGGTTTCAGAGCAATAAAGGCCAATTTATTAAATGCTCAGAGGGACGAGAACCTGGCATCCGCTGAGCTGGGGGCATCGGGGTGGCCCTGGGTGCTGAAGCTGTGGGAGCAGGTCACTCCAGGCCAGGGCATCCCCCCCACAGGCCCCCACAGGGGATGACAGGCCTCACTCAGACCCACCCACACACTTATGAAGGAAGCTACTCTGCAGTGCTTTGTATTCAAAATTAAGATAAAAATTTACCATTTTAAAGTGAGCTTAAAGTTCACTAGCTTTTAGTATGTTCACAGAGTTGTACAACCATCACCTCCATCTAATTCTAGAACATTCATCCCAAAAGGAAACCATCCCATTGTCAGTCACCCCAGCGGGCTGATACAAAATGGAAACCCAGCGAATCAGCACTTCTCAGGCCCCGTCCTAAACAAACCTAAAAACTTCTCATTTACTATTGTGAAGATAAAACTTCCCTTTCTCGATGATAATTCACAATGGAAACTTTTTCACACGAGGACCCAGGCGCTCCCAAGGGCCCTCGGATGATGAGACCAGCCCCTGGCCACCCACCTCCTGTGTCTGGGGATGTGACTGTTTGGACACGTCTCATGAGTGGAGCCACGCGCTGTGTGTGTGGCCTTTGTGTCTGGCTCCCTGAGCACCATGTGTCTGAGGTCCCTCCGCGCTGTAGTGGGGGCACTGCCTCATGTTTTATTGGGTTTTTGGGAGGCTGAAAACTGTTCCAGGGTGTAGCTCGTTGGTGCCCATGGCAGGCTCCTCTGCAGCGGGGCCACTGGAGAAGGGTCCTGGCAGCGGTCCTGGGGTTGGAGGGGTAGCCACAGGCCAGGTTGGTTTGGGGAGCCTCTCCACCGTGGTCAAGAGTCCAGCTAAGGGACTCCCTGGGCTCGTCCCAGGGTGCCTCCAGCTAGCCAAGGCTGGGCTGCTGTGGCCTCTGCAGCCCTGGGTCTTGAGGGTCACCCCCGGGGGACAATCCTGGGGGTGAGTCCTAAGGGGGGAGCCAGGTGCCTGCGTGAGTCCCATCTCCCCTCCACGTCACCCCAGAAATGCGTGTACTGCCGGAAGCGGATGAAGAAGGTGTCTGGGGCCTGTATCCAGTGCTCCTATGAGCACTGCTCCACCTCCTTCCACGTGACCTGCGCCCACGCCGCCGGGGTCCTCATGGAGCCGGACGACTGGCCCTATGTTGTCTCCATCACCTGCTTCAAGCATAAGGCAGGAGGCCACACGGTGAGTGCCCAGCCCTCCCACCCTCCCATTGCCCGCCTGCCCCAGCGCTGATTCGGCCCTCTCCCTGCCCCCAGGTCCAGTTCCTGAGGGCTGTGTCCTTAGGCCAGGTGGTTATCACCAAGAACCGCAATGGGCTTTACTACCGGTGCCGTGTAATTGGCACCACCACACAGACTTTCTACGAAGTGAACTTTGATGACGGCTCCTACAGTGACAACCTGCACCCCGAGAGCATCACCGTGAGCTTGGGTGGGCGCTGGGCGGGCAGGGCTGCGGTCAGGAAGCCGGGAGGTTGCACAGTCCCTCACAGGAATGACCTGTTTCCAGGGTCACCGTGACCCCACTGGGCGGGTCCAGGCCACAGCCCCCACGGGGAAAGCACTGCCGGGCCAGTCTAGACCGGCCTAAGCAAGGGCGGTGCTCCAGGGTGGACAACTGTGACCGTCCCCACCCCACCCCCTCCAGGTCACCCCTTGCCCAGCACCGGCTCCTGTGCGTGCACATAGCTTGAGTTCGTCAGAGAGAGCCACTGGCTTCTCAGTACAGTTAAAGCGCAGGTGGCACAGCACAGGGAGCACCCAAACCCGATGGAGCCCAAGGGTGCCTGTGCCCTGGGACCTGCCGCCTCACCTCCCGCCAAATTCTTGCCTCCGACAGAGTAGAGACTGTGTCCGGCTGGGACCCCCGCCCGAGGGGGAGTTTGTTGAGCTCCGGTGGACTGATGGCAACATATACAAGGCCAAGTTCATTTCCTCCGTGACCAGTCACATCTATCAGGTGAGCAGGTCCTGACTTCCAGGTCAGGGTGAAGGGGACCTGCAGGCGTGGGTGGGGCCCTCACATGTCCTGTTGGAGACAGATCCATCTTTTGCTCACCTAACCGAGAAGGTCAGGGCTTACTATATTTTTAAGCTGGGAGGGGCCTCAAATTGTCTAATATTTTCCTCTTGACAGACGTTTTCTTGATTTGTGTGTGTCTGTGGTAAACAGAGACTGCATAAAATGTACTGCTTTAACCATTTTTAAGCATGCAGTTCAGTGCCCCTGGCTTTTGTGTGTGTGTGTTTTTTTAAATGAAGATGGTTGTGAGCCTCTCCCCATGTTTGCGGAAGGGACGTTGTACACGAGTGTGGGATCTTAGGAGAAGAATCATGCCTGTCCTGGCGACCGCGGACAATGGCTGCAGACTCTTTGCCCATTTGCTTTCTTACGTTGTCTGTGCCCCCGTCACTTTTAACCACACCCCTCTCCCCATCACTGCCCTTACCTGACGAGCGAGGACAGGAGCAGGTCCATGCGGACGCCCCTGGACCAGCGCCCTTCTTGGCAGTAGAGCCTCGGCAGCCAAGGGTCGGGGGGCCTTTTCAAGGACCATGGGAGCCCGGCAGTGGCCCCGAGGCACCGAGCCTGAAAACTGTGCCCCTCGGCAGGTGGAGTTTGAGGACGGGTCCCAGCTGACAGTGAAGCGTGGTGACATCTTCACCCTGGATGAGGAGCTACCCAAGAGGGTGCGGTCTCGGCTGGTAAGTGGCTTCATAAGGTGGGCCTGGGGTGAGCTGCCCGCAGAAGCCCTCAGTAGGCATCAGGGATGTGGCCTTGACCTCCCTGCAGTGGCCTTTGCTCCCACTGGGGGGCAGCTGAGGGCGGCTCCCAGGGAGCAAGCCTGCTCTGTGGCAGATGGGGGCAGGTTGGAGGGCCCTTCCCAGGGACAGCCCAGCGAGGGGAGATAGACCTGCACCGCCGGCCTCCTGGGCACTTTGTGATTCGCCCACACTCAGACCATCTGCCGCCTGCATGTAGAATCTGAGCTCTGAGGTTGGCAGTGCAAAAAGAAACGCTTTTCCAAAGCTCATCCCTTTTCAAAGGGAACAGTGAGTCCCAGAGGTGGGAAGCGACCAGCCTTTTCTCCTAGCCTGCTGCTGTTCTCTTTCTTTTGTGTCTAATCCAAAGGCCAGGTTTTGA
The DNA here is from genome assembly GCF_019186645.2 of Phyllostomus hastatus. NCBI lineage: Eukaryota > Metazoa > Chordata > Mammalia > Chiroptera > Phyllostomidae > Phyllostomus > Phyllostomus hastatus. The sequence goes on along the minus strand of NW_025333640.1, from coordinate 1,788,755 downwards.
GGAGCAGGCGGCTGTGGCTGTGGGTGAATGAGCTCGGAGTGGGCACTGGTGGGGGTTGCACAGCTGACCTCAGATGCCAGGTTCCCTTGGGGAGCAGACAAGAGCTGCTGACAGATGAGCAGCTGCTCCCCCCTCCCTCTGGACGGCCCAGTTCTCCTCCCAGCCGGCCCACGGGACAGACCTGCCAGGGGCCAGGGACTGGAGGCCTAGGACTCCCTGCGCCCTGCCTGCTAAGGGGCTCACAGGATTGGGGGTTTACACGGACACAGGAGCACTGAGAAGCCATCCCCAGTGACTGACTGACCTTCTAGGAAGGTCATTAGGTGAAGGACAGTGGCCTTTGGACCCCAACAAGGCAGGCATGCAGTCCAGCCAGGTGCCTGAATGGACTTCCTATTTCAGTCTGTCCGGGCTGCTGTCACAGAGCCCCGTGGACTGGGCGGCTTACACAGCGTGCAGGATTTCTCACCACCCTAGAGGCAGAAAGTCCGAGATCAAGGCGCTGGAAGATCTGGTGTCTGGAGACCCACTTCCTGGTTCACAGACAGCCCCCTTCTGTGTCCTCGCGTGGCAGAGAGATATAGATAGAGGTCTAGAGAGATCCACAGATAGGGAGGGAGGGAGAGGGAGAGAGAGCGCCTCTCTGGGGCCCTTTTTCTAAGGTTGCTAATTCCGCTCATAAAGGTCTCACCCTCATGCCCCAGTGCCTGCCCAGGGACCCCACCTCCTAACACCCTCACGTTGGTGGGTACAGCTTCAACACAGGATTTGGGGGGACACAGACTTTGCGCATGTAACATCCGCTTCTGCACTGACCCCGTGCCATCTGGTTTCCCGCAGTCGGTCAGCACCGGGGCACCGCAGGAGAGTGTCTTCTCAGGAGAGGAGGTGAAGGCCGCCAAGCGCCCACGAGTGGGCGCCCCACGCGCCGCCGAGGACTCTGGGCGGAACCCAGACTACCTGGCCTTCATGGAGAGCCTCCTGCAGGCGCAGTGCCAGCCCAGAGCCCCCTTCTAAGACAGCAGCCAGCTGTCCAGCCCCCCTCGGCCCAGCGAAGCAGGCGGCAGCAGGCCCTGGCATTTGCTTGCTGTGAGTTCCTGTCCTCGCCTCCCTGCCCCGAGAGGCTACCTCCGTGCTCTGCGTGGACAGGAGCAAGCAGGATGCTGGCAGCGGCTCCAGACTCAGGGAATGGGGCCACGCCGGCTCTAGGGGGCCGGCAGGGGCTCGCGCCACCCCCACTACTCAGATCCGTAAACCACGTAAGCTCTTCTTCTCGAAAAGGTGCTACTGCATTGCCTGCCTCCTGAGCAGCCGTTGAGATTGTGACTTCTGTACATAAATCACCTTTGTGAGGTTCTTTCTATAAATACCTATTGTTTAAAAAAAATTCAAGTAAAAAAGGAAAACAAAGAAGAGGAAAAAATCCCTAAAGTTGTTTTCTAGATTTGTGGCTTTAAAAACAAAACAAAACATTCTTTTTATCAGAACCGAGACATGCTGAGGGAGACAAAAGCATCTCATTTTTTGTTGTTGTTGTTGTTGTTTTAAAATCTTACTCATTTGTGAGCAGGCAGGGAAGTGCGGCGAGTCCTCAAGGGTTGGGGGGCGGGCAGGACGCCCAGCGACAGACAGCGGCCTGGCACTCTGCTCTCTCCCCGACTTCATGACGGTCTGAGCAGCTGGCATCACCTCCTCGGTCCCCGCCAGGGCCCACAGTGCCGGTCCCTCTCTCTGCCAGGCAGGAGGAGGCTGGAGTACCTTTCAGTGGCCATGTGCTGGCCATGGGTATCCCTCCTGTCAGCGATTGCCTTTGCAAAATAAACACTCTCTTCTGGTTTGTTCCCTCTTTTGCTTCTTCCCCCATGGGCACCTTTCCACAGCTGAGGCCTGCGGTATGTGTAGGCCGTCCCTGATGCCACCCAGGCCTCGCTGCGTCTGCTCAGGGTGTGTGACCTCCTGCAGCTGGAGCAGGCAGGCGCCTGGCTTCCCGGAAGGGAGGGCTTGGAGCTGAGTCAGGCCTCCCAGGTGGCCCCAGTCCAGCTGCTTCCCTGCTCAGTGAGGCCTGTGTCCCCAGGCTCCCAAGTGCCCCTGCTTTGGCTGTGGTCCTACGTGTGTCTGGGGGCCGGGGAGGGCTTCCTGGGACACTGAGGGGCTGGCAGCGCCCCATGTCTGTCTGTGCCCCAGATGTCTGGGAGAGAGCAAGCGAGAGAGGGCATTTCCGCTTTCAACTGGAGGGAAATCTGCCCCCAAGAGTTGTGGGTTGAATTGAGGAGAGAGAAGAAATGTGCTTTCGTGTGAGCTCGGGAAGGACGCCGCCAGCTCCGCCTGCCTGCCGTCTCCGTCTCTGCTGTCCCTGCTCTTCCCTGCGGAAGGACTGAGAGCGTTATTTGCGTGTATAAATTTTTTTTTAATTAAAAAAAAAAGTGTTCTAAGGGTTACCAGGCCAGAGAGAACTATTTAAGGAAAATGGAGAGTATGTAAATGAGCCGAGAACCTTTCATTTCCTTGGTGGGGGGAGGAGGGCAGGCGCCCGAGCCAGCAGGGGCGGGGAGGGAATGAGGGGAGTCAGCGAAATGTGGGGGTCTCCCTCTGCATGCAGCAGCCCCGCCTGGTGGTGCTGTCACTGTATTCATATGTAGTTTGAAAAATGCTATTTATATTGTAAAGAGAATAAAAAGAAACAGGCAGATGCCTCTGTGGCCCTTGGGGTCCTGGGGGGTCCAAGGGATAGCCAGCCCCACGGCGGGGGCTTGGCCGCGCCCCTGTCTTGGGTTTCCGGACGACGTGCAGACGGGCCGCCACGCAGCCGAGGGGAAACATGCTTCCCCACCAAGTATGTCTGTGTCTCTGTGCAGAAACAAGAGCCCACCCACCTTGGTTTTTTCTGACCCAAGATTAAGGATGTGCTGTATTTTTGCCTGATTTCCCTGCCTCTAGGCTCATAATGATTAAAGGCTCGTGAGCACTGCGATCGCAGGTCCATGTCATTGGTGTGTCTTCATTTCTGACGGTGCCAGGCGGCGGGAGGGTGGTCTCCCCCCAGGGGCACAGCCGTGGGGCCTCCCCAGGGTGGGGGGCTGGGCAGCAGGTGGCCTGGCCCCTCAGTGGCTCCCAGCCCTGAGGGTGGAGGACAGTTCCTTCCTCAGCCGGATGTCCATAGCTTGTATCCGTACAGACACAACCCCCTCCCTGCCCCCCGGCCCCAGAAGCTTTCTGGTCCCGCTCTCAGGCAGGTGGGTGCCAGAGGTGGCTGTGGCAGTGGGTCCCCTCTGCACAACAACCAAGGCAAGACGCTCTGTTTCTGACTCCTGTCTTGTCTGGAAGAAGTGACTGTCCTCCCTCCTGCCCTGTCAGCCTCTGCCGGGTTCCTGTGGCATCTGAACGGTGGGTGTCTGTTGGGCATGTGAGACTGTGGGGTCTCCTGGCCCTGGGGCGAGTTGGGCCCCTAGCATGCATGGATGGGTCACCCATCCAACGAGTACTGGGGACAGCACCAACGTAGTGATGCTGGCAGGAGAGGCAGGCAGGAAGTGGAATGTGTGGGACGTCCCCAGAGATGTGAAGGACAAAGGGGAACATGATAGGGTGTGCTGTGAGCAGCGTCACAGTTTACACAGGAGTCCTGAGGGAGATGAGGGAGGGAGCCGAGGGGGCAGCCCGTGCAAAGGTCCCGGGGCAGGCCTGTGCCTGACTTGTTGGAGGAGCAACCAAGAGGCTTTCATAGCTGCGGCAGAGTGAGTGAGGGGGAAGCAGGAGGGGGCAGGGGCAGGTCATGCAGGGTCTGGTGGGCTGCAGGGAGGACGTGGGCTCTTACCCCAAGAGAGGTGGGAGCCCTGGAGAGCAGTGGACGGAGGAGGGATGGGACCTGGCTCAGGTGCTCACAGACACGCCCTCCCGCTGCTGCAGGGAGGACAGATGGCGGGGGTGGGGGGGTGACAGCGAGGGTGGGAGCTGGGGACAGTGCGGAGCACACAGAAAGGAGCACTGGCCTGGGCTGGCATGGCGCAGGCTGGGAGTGAGGAGAGATCCGCAGCTCAGATGGAACACAGTCCCCTTGAGAGGAGACATGGGTGTGGGGGCCGGGCGGCCTTCAGGAGGTGTGGGCTCACAGGTGGTGTAGTTCCTGGGCAGGTGAGACCGGGACTCTGGACCGAGCCCCAGGGTGTCCGTGCAGCGTGGCGGAGAGAAGCGGCCAGTGACACGGGCGCACCCTCTCCAAACCCCGGTCCTTCCTCTCAGGACCCTCGTCCTCGCAGGGCAGGTGTGGCCTGAGCAGAGATTTCCTTTGGTAGAATTTCCATCCAGCCACCCTCACCCCACCTCTTAGACCTCCCTTTTCAGAGAGAAGCTGCCTTCAACCACACCAGGTGCAGTTGCCCCATTTGCTGCAGAGGGGCTGTCTGTGTCACTCACCAGAGCAGTGCTCTCCCAGGCTACGCAGAGCTCGGTGGACATGTCCAGTCCTCAGCCTCGGGGCAGGGCCGCACGGCACAGACAGCAGACCTGGGTGGTCTCTGCACGGCTGCAAGATGGCCTGCCACCACCACCAGTCTCTGGAACATCATAAAACAGGGAGGTGTTTGGGGCTGGCCCTCGAGGTTCGCAGCCAGGGCCGAGACACTGGACTAAATCCCCAAATGTGCAGCCACGTGGAGCCAATGGTGGCTCTTTTACCCCGGGGCACTGGGCCCTGTGCTGTGCACCCGAGTTTGATTAGTTTATTCACACAGCAAATATTTCCCAGGCAACTGCCTTGTGTCTGGACCTGTGGAGATGGCTGACCCAAAGGGAGACACGGTCATTGCTTTTGTGGAGTTTAGAGTTCAGGAAAGCTGACAGAGGATGGAAACCTCAGGGACCATAAATAGTCTCTGATGCGTGCCCTGGAGGACGAGAATGGGGGCAGAGGCCTGTTGGATGGCATGTCTAACTGGACCCAACGCCGCATGGGCTGGCCCATCAGAAAGACGGGGGCGGGGCCGGGGCCACATTGTTAGTTGAGTGCCCCTGTCCTCCTGGGACAAGGCCCGCAGCCTGAAGCCCTTGAGCCAGATTCAGCCCTCCACTTCTTTTTATAAATGAAGTTTTATCAACAGAGCCATGCTCATTCATTTAGCATCGTCTGTGGCAGCTTTCACTCTACAACAGCAGAGCTGAGCAGTAGCAGCTGAGACCCCCTGGTCCCAAAAGTCAGGTGTATTTAGCATCTGGCCTTTTACAGAAAAGATTGGTATTCACCCCAGACCCAGTGACCTAGGGGGCCTCCGCACCTTGTCGTGCCTCCGACAAAATCATCCGCCCACAGGACAGCCTTCAGTGCTGAGACCCACCTTTCTCTCAAAGTTCCAGGTTAGGCCCCCTGGGTCCTAGCAGACTCCCCCCACCCCCGCCCTGCCCCTCCTCCCACAGGAAGCACAGAAGAAAGAGAAGACCTGCCAGGGACGCTTCTCCATTCATCCATCATCCATCCGCTGGGGACGCTGCCCTCCACAGCCCGGGCCCTCTGCTCATCCTGCTGTCTGCTGGCGGGAGAACCAACCGTGTCCGGCGTCCAACCGCTACAAGCCACGCCCGACCCCGGGTGACCACCCCTGGCCGGTGCAACAGAGGATTTAGGACTCCCTTGGCCTCTGCAGCCTGGGTGTTCCTGGCTTTGGTGACAATGCTGACATCTCTGTGTCTGCTCCTCATCTCTTCCCCTCTCCCCCTCCCCAGTGAGACCAAGAGGGGCCCTCTGGCACCCACCCCAGAGAGCAGTATTTATAGATCAGATTTACTTAGCACTTTTGCTCTGTTAATGGAGAAAATAAGGATTCTTTGCTGCCACAGGCAGTGGGGAGGGGTGACACCCGGCGGCTGGCAGAAGAGAGGCAGGGAAAAGTGAGTCTCTGGGTGCCCGTTGCTGCCTCAGTGCAGCATCCGTCCTGCTGCTAGCTCCCAGGCAACAGGGACAGACAACTGCCCTCCCCACCACTGACTGGGGGACAGAGGAGGGGCCAACCAAGGGGCTACCCCCCACCCCACCGCTGTACCCCAGTTAGAAAGTCTGGTTCTCTCAGGTCAGCCCTTCTGTATCGACTTCATGTGAACACACGAGGAAGTCATAGGCACTGGACCCAGGCTCCTCTGAGTCAGAGAAAAAACCCACAGATAATAACCAAGGGGATCGGAAGCTGGAATGGGCCTCGTGCTGGGTTAGAACCAGCGTGCCGGTGCTACTTCCCAGCGGCTGCTCTGTGGAGGGAGGTCTCCGGGATGGAGGGAAGCACGTGGGCAGACAGAGCAGGCGCAGAGGGAGTGTGGATGGCGCATGTGTGCACTGGCGTGCAGACCGTGGTGCCCAGTGGCAGCGGGCACACTTGGCCCCTGGATCTAGATTTCTAAGTACCATTCTCCGATAAAAGGAATCAGACCCTTGGAGAAATCATTAATTTTATGCCTGGAGCAGGAAAAATAATAAATCTGGAGTACCTTGTGTTGCCGGAAAGTAGGAAATACAAAGAAAAAGAAAAAAAGGAAAAGAAAGAGAAGATGCAGACCTGTGGAAAGAGAGGACACAGGACCCACACCTAAGCCACTCCCAATGGCCAAAGCCAGAAAAATTTGAGCAAGACAAATTCCAGTATTGGATTAAACTTATAGAATAAAATATCCAAATTGCTACAAATAGTTGAATTGATAAATAGATGGGTGGGGGGAGAAGGGACAGCTCCTCCTCACAGATGACCTCTGATGGTTAGAAATGCAGGCAGGGAAGGGGGAGAGGCGCCTACGTTCAGCCCCTCGGCAAGCACAGACAGAGAGCCCTTGCTGTCTTGGCTCCGCTCCAGGAGCTTGGGCTCCGTGGGGGCGAAAACAGTGTCCCTGCCCCTGGAGCTCGCAGTCTCTCAGGGAAGGCAGGCAGGACAGATAACCAAGTTATGGAGCAGGTTAGAAGATGGTAAATGCTACCTGGAAAAAGGGGTGCTGAGGTATGATTTCTATATAGGATATTCAGGATCTCACTGAGAAGGTGGCATTTGAGTGAAAACCTGAAGGAGTGAGTCAGGTGTGTTTCTGGGAGAAGAGAGCGCCGAGTGGAAGGCATGGCCTGTGCAAAGGTCCTGGGGCAGGACCATGCCTGGCTGTTAGAGGAGCAGTGAGGAGGAGGGCTGTGTGGCTGAAGCAGGATGAGTGAGGGGAGAGAGGGTGGGGGTAAAGGGGTAAAGCAGGCAGGTTGTGCAGGACCTTGTGGGCTGTGGGGAGCACTTGGGCTTTCACCTCAAGGGAGGTAGGAGCGCTGCAGAGCTGTAGGCAGAGGAGTTGTGAGACCTGACTCAGGGGCTCAAGGCGCCCTCTGGTGGCTGTGGTGGGAGGGCCTACTGTGTGGGGCCAGGGGAGGAGGGGAGGAAAGGGTGGGACCAGGGCGGAGGGGACTGCAGGGTGATGATGGGGGCTGGGCTGGTGGAAGGAAGGAGGTGACTGACCAGTCTTTGGGGTCAGCAGGATGGAGGTTACTGTGACTCTGAGAAGGGACAGTTAGGGTGGGGCAGGGGTGGGAAGCCTGGTTGGAGCATCCACATTTTTACACACAGAATGGCCCTGTTCTTTATTAAAAAAAAAAAACACATTCCATTATATAGATGGCAGGGATTTGTCTAATTAATGCCCTATGGATGGGCACTGAGGTTATTTCCAAAATTTCCCAGTTAGGAATAATGCTACAGTCAAGCAGTTTTTTTGTATGCCTGTTTTTCTAGAATAAATTTCTTTTTAAAAGGGTTGGGGTGTTGTTGGCTGGAAGCACCTACAATTTTAGTTCCCGCAGCCAGATGACACCCCGCTGCTTGCAGGCCCCTGTGCAGTGGCGGAGGGCGCCTGGTCCTCTCGCCCTTCGGGACGTGGGCCAGAAGCAGCCTGTGGCCTCTGCCTGTTCGGTGAGTGCAAAGCAGCCTCTGACCATGGCTTAAATCTTCATGCCTCTTATATGTTGAGCATCTCTTCATGTGAGTAAAAGCCGTTTTTCAGAACCACCTTAAAACATATTTAAAAAGTTCCCCGATGACCATTTCCCACTGATTTGACATTCAGTCCTTCCCACTCTCTGTCCACCTGGCTCAGTGTCACTGGCTGAGGCCGGGGACCTCACTCTGGCCAACTCTTCCCTTATTTGATTCTGGGAAATTAGAAAAAACCAAACCTGTCGTGACTGTGTAGCAAAAGCAGTGGCAAGCAGCTGGTGACTCACCATCTGTTCACACTGAGACCCGGGAAACACAGGCGTGTGTTGCCAAAGACCAGCACCATTGCTGTCCCGTGGCAGCTGGCTGGTCGGACCTCCCCACTGGGGGAGACGCGGCACACTCCACGCACCTGTTCCCGCCGCCTGAGCACCGCAAAGAACCCCGCATTGGAGTTCACCGAAGCTCTCGGATGTCATTTTAAAATGTGCCCTGCGATGAACCTTCCATCTTGTTCTCCAACGGGAAAAGAAAACCATGTGTGTCTCCAAAGGGTCGGACCCCTGGTGGCAGAGTCATTTGTGCAAAAGCTCAGTTTTCTTAAGGAGACCCCAATTTTTCTCAGAGTGAGGCCTATCCACCCAAAGGGACAGTGCCAGGCTGCTTGAGTGGCTGACACCTCCCTGCCACACGCCTGAGAGCAGCCATCCAGAGCAGCAGCTGTGGACGGGCAATCAGTATCACCAGAAAGTGTTACCTCGAAGCTTATGTTTCAGCATCGAGTGGGAGCACCTTTTCCCACGAACAGCTGCATCCTTCAGTGAACAGAGCGCAAAGTCTTGTTGCTGCTGCCTAGCCTGTCCCTCAGCTGAAGAGGGACATGAGCCCGTTGTCATGATCATCATTTCCTTCGTCGCCGTATCCCCAGGAGAGAAATCACTGGTGCTGGCCACTCCTGACGCGTAAAGCTGCATAGAACGTGCAGTTTACAAGCTGCCTCATGTTCGTGTAGCACCCGCTGGTTCCTGCTGGTTGCTCCCCAAGCTGATGGGCCTTCAGTGCTGACTCCACCCCTCCCTCCCCAAGCTGCCTGCAGCTCCCAAAGCAACGCTTTACTGTAGAGACCCTCTTGCTTCTAATAGGAAAGGTTTTTTGCTACTAAATAGAGCAGATGCTATGGCAGTGAAACCCAACAGACATCATTAAGTGCTTCTGCCTCATTCTCTTCCTCTATTTTAAAGACTGAGAAGTCAAAATACTTGCTTTCCCAAGCTTCCCTATAGCTCTGCATGGTCCTGTGATGTGGTTCTGGGTGATGAGACCTAGGAGGTTGGGAAATTCTGGGAAAGTTTTTTATATCCTCATGGAAGGACCAGTGAGAGATGGGGCTACCCCCTTTTCCATTCCTCTTACCTCTTCTTCCCATGTGGAATGCGGGCATGATAGTTGGAGCCATAGCAGCCGTTTTACAATCACAAGTGTGAGAAGCTGCAGGATGTCCCTGACAGCATTCACTCATTCATGGGATTAATCGGTAGTGTTTGCCTGTTTCCATGGTGTCCACTTCCCACCACCGCTGCTTTCAAGCTACTGACATGTCACTTAGTGCGGAATTCGAAAGAGAAGCAGGGTAGCATACCATTATAAAACATTTCCACCAAACAGAAAAGATAATTATTTAAAAACCTCAAGAGCACAGATGATAGTAAAATGTAGTAAAATAATTAGCAGAGTTTTGAGTATTGATTTAGTTTTAATATATTTATTCAATCCTAAGTTTATATAATTTTATTTTCCGTAATAGCTGTTTGACAACCAGTTTGCGAAATTCCTAAAAACTTCACGACTGGCCCTCCTGAGCTGGGAGGAGCAGCCCCCGCGCACCACGGGGGGTGTGAGCAGTCTTCTTGTGAGCCGCGCCACGCGGTGTGGAGCGGCGCCCCCGTCTTGGGTTTCACTTCGGTCTCTAGTGACCCAGTCTGTTCGTTCAGAACCGAGATTGTGCATTCGGCGGAGCCGGAGGTTGCTGTGTTTTGTCTGAGAGGTGTCGTGCGGGCTCTGACATACTTGCGGCAGCTCGACTGCTCGTGGCCCCATGTCGCCTTGTCAGAGCCCCTCCCGACCCTCAGCTCGGTGAGAGCAGGGCTGAGCGGCCCCAGGTCTGACAGATGCAGACTCGTCTCTGTGCTGCCCACTCCCGCCCTTCCCAGGGCCCGCCAGAATCCCTCTGCTCGCACCCTGCAGGTGCCGATCCTTGGTTTCCTGCTTGGGCTGACCTGTGGCCGCTGCGCACACTCACAGCGTGTTTCCCGGCGGCTGTGTTTACCTGTGTGGCTTACAAACCACAGACATCTCCAGTGAGCCCTCACTGAAGGCTCTCGGTAGGTTCTGCAACTTAAGCAAAGCTTAAACGATGTACTACGTAACCAGTGTTACCATAGACCAATGGATACAAACCAGAGTTAATTAAGTTCCTGTGGCATCGCTGAGCAAAAGGACGGTATCGAGACCTGCTGTGTGTCTCACGGCTCTGGAGGCAGGAAGTCCAAGGTCAAGGTGCTGGCAGATTGAGTCTGGTGAGGCACTCCTGGCTCACAGATGCTGCTGTCTCACCTCGTCCTCACGGGGCGGCAGGGGAAGGAAGATCTCTCCGGAGTCTGGTGTCAGGGCCTTGACCGTGTTCCAGGGGCTCCGCCCTCACGATGTAATCACCCCCGAGGCCCCACCTCCTGACACTGTCACACTTGGGCGTAGGGTCTGGCATCTGAAGTTTGAGGGGACACAAGCATCCAGTCCGCAGCAGAGAGCAGTCTGTGATACACGCCATGGGGAAGTCATTTGGTTGTGACTGTCTTCGTGAACTGTGTGAAACTTAACTTTATATGGTGGGCACTTTTCATCTCATTAAACATTTATGTTTCATATTTCAGTGCCAATCTAACATTTTCATTTTTTATTGAGCCCTAATTTAGACTCCGTAAACATATCTTAAGTTGTACGGTTCCATGAGTTTGGCAAATGCACACCCTTGAGTTACAAAATATAGGACGTTTCCCTCCTTCCAGAATATTTTCTCATCCATCCTCCAGGCTCTGAGGCAACCAGTGGTCTATTTTCTTCTGCTGTAGATCAGTCAGCTGTCCCACAGCTTCCCGTGGATGGAGCTTCTCCGAATGAGCTGTTTGTGTCTGGCTTCCTTCCCTCAGCACAACGCCTGTGAGACCCATGCATGTCGCTCTGTGCGGCTGAGGTGCGGTCCTTGTTCACTGCTGTGTAGTATTCCACCATGCAGCTGAGTCAGAGTTCATCCCATTGCTCAGTAGCTGATGAACATTTGGTGATGGAAAGTAAAGCCTCAGCAAACTTACTTGTGCCCACGGGTATCTGTGGGTATTTTGTGACATTTAGCTTCAGAGTTCCCTCCCTCTCACAGAAGCTTCTCCTGCCTGGGGGACACACTGCGGTGGTTTCCAGCACGGTGCACTTCTCAAGAACATCGCAACAGCGATCCTCTTCATGGAGGAGCAGAGGAGGGACAAAGGCGGGAAGGTTGGGGCGTTACCAGCAGCCGGCAGCAACCATGGGGACAGGAGGTGGCGGGGGCTGGTGACCCTGGGAAGATCTCTGCTTTTGCGCATTTTGTTGGAACAGCTGTGAGGAGCGCTGGTGGGATGCGGAGCCGGGCTTATTTGTGGGGACAGGGGTGGAAGGCAGCAGACCCCGTAATCTCCTGAAGGGCCACAGTGATGGAACCAGGAGGGCCTGGGGGCCCGGCCCTGCACCCCGGGACCGGGGCTGGGGCAGCCCTGGAGCGGCGGCCGCAGCCGGAACATGCGCTGCCGGTGCCGGGCCACGACCATCTGATAATGGAGTCTGTTCCAAACAGCTGCCTGGTGACAAGTATAATAAAGTGTATTAATGAGGCCATTATTACTCCCTAATTAAAAGCTAATAACTAAGAGTTAATTGCCTTTAAAAGATGAAGCTAGGTTGGGCTGGGATTTATCTCTGTTTGCCTTGGCTTGCCTGGATAGGCTGTTATTTGGGAGCTAATTAATTGAATCAAATCTTACAAAAAACTAATAATCTCCTCATGCTGTTTGGGCCATGGGATTAAAAGGTGGTCGCTGTGCAGGAGGGGCCTGGGCCCCGTGTCCCTGCGAGGGGAGGCTGGGGGTGCAGGAGGGCAGAGCGGGCCCTGGGGGCTACTTGTCACCCTGTTTCGTGGTCACCCTCGGCCGGCCGGGGCCCAGGTGTTGACCCAGGCCGGGGTCCAGCTGCCCAGAGGCGGCCCAGGGGCAGACAGGCACAGCCGAGTCTCAGCTCCACTTCCTCCATCATCATCATCATCATCATCATCATCACCACCTTTTGTTTCGAAATAGCTTAAGACTCATAAAGTCTGCAAAACAATAGTACAGAGAAGTCCTGTGTACCCTCCCCCCAGCCTCCCTCAATAACTATATTTTATAAAACCACAGTACCTTATTGAAACCAAGGAATTGGTATAGTACAATTAACTCGGGCAGCCTTATGCAGATTTTACCACTTTCTTTAAAAAAAGTTTTTATCTGTATTTTTTAAAAAAATATTGGGCCCTGGCTTGTGTGGCTCAGCAGATTGAGCAGCAGCCTGCAAAATGAAGGGTCACCAGTTCGATTCCCAGTCAGGGCACATGCCTGGGTTATAGGCCAGGTCTCCAGTAGGGGGCACAAGAGAGGCAACCACACAGCAATGTTTCTCTCCCTCTCTTCCTCCTCCCCTTTCCCACTCTCTAAAAATAAATAAATAAAATCTTAAAAGAAATAAAATAATATTGGGATATGTAAGTCACATACCAGAAAGTTCAGCCTTTTCAAGTGTACAATTCAGTGGCTTTTATTGTATTCACAAGATTGTACAACCATCCCCTCAGTATAATTCCAGAACATTCCATCACCTCAGAAGAAACATCCCCATCAGCAGTCACTCTGCCTTCCCCTCCCAGCCCCTGACACCCACTGACCTACTTCCTGTGTCCGCGGACTTGCCTGCTCTGGACGTCCCACCCGAACGGACGCGCAGCTCCGCGTGGCCTCCGTGTCTGCGCTCCCTCCCCAGCGGCGTGTTTGCAGGATCCGTCCGCGCTGTGCCGAGCGTCAGAGCTTCGCTCCTTCCTGTGCACACGTCTTTGTGTGGGCGTGTTGTTCACTCTCTTTCTGCACAACACGGTGCTGTGGGTAAAGCTAACGTCCTTCTCTGCCTCCCGCCTCTCTCCCGGCTTGGATCCTCCCCCTGAGGGCGGGCCCCAACCCCGCTCCTGCAGGGCCTGGTCACACGGCGCTGCCCGTTTGTTCACAGATGCCCACGTGAGCCACGGGCATCAGCGCACACGGCGTCTGGGGTCGGTCTTCATGGAGACGGAGCCGCAGCTCTAACGAAATCTGGCTGCGCTGCTTGTTTGTTTTCTAGGAAATCCCCTTAGATTGACCCCCTTCTTTGTTCTTTCCTTTTGCTCCTCCAAAGTGAGTTCCCACAAACACAGAACAGTGCTCTGACCTTAAGAGTGCAGCTTGAACAGTTTTACACACACAGACACACACACACACGGCCACCACCCCCCTGGAAACACAGAACAGAAATCAGCCCACTCAGGCGCACCCGCTGTATCTGGCTCCCTGCCTGTTCTTTATACAGCCTGCAGTCTGCGAATGTTCTTACATTTTTAAATGGATTTTTAAAAGGCAAACGAAGACAACTGTCTCACCACACATGAAAATTGTATGAAATGCGAATTTTTGTGCCATGACGTTTTATCGGGACCAGCCACAACCACGCCTCATCCTACCCTCTGTGTCTGCACCCCAGCAGCAGTGCCGGCTGGGCGTGGGGCGGAGCCTTGGGCCCACGAAGCCTAAACTGTCTGCCTGTTCTCTGGCCCTGTGCCGAAAGTGTTCGTCAATCCCCACTACACAAAGGCCTGACTGGCAGGTCTCCTTCATGCTCTGAGGCTCAGAGAGGTTGAGAGCTCTGCCCAGGGTCACACAGCTAATGACCTTCTCCTTGGCTGTGACTGGATAATACTCAAACTTTTGCTCAGTCATTTGTTCTTTTTTTAAAAAAGATTTTTATTTATTTATTGTTAGAGAGAGGGAGGGAAACATCGATGGCTTGCCCCCAGCATGCCCCCTAGTCTGGGACTTGGCCCGCAACCCAGGATTCGAACCATCAGCTTTCTGGTTAGTGGGCCTGTGGTCCATCTGCTGAGCCACACCAGGTGGGCCTCAGTCACTTCTTTCTGTCACAGATATTTAATGGTGTCACCTTTGCCCGTCCCGGGCGGCTTGAAACTGGGGCCTCAGGCCCAGCTGTTATGGAGCCTCAAGGCTGAGGGGAGGCAACACCAGAACCAGACGCCCCTCATCCTGTGTGTCAGAACTGGGGGAGGCCAGGGTGGGCTGCGGCGGGGCCCCCAGAAAGCTGCTTGGGGACGCCTGTGTTTGGAGGGTGGGAGGGAGTGCCCTGGGGTGGAGAGGTCCGCCAGGGTCACAAAGACGCCAGGGTGCAAGGAGGGCAAGGCGGTCCGAGTCTGAAGACAGCCAGAGGCACGGTGGGACTTGAACTCCACGAGGGTCCGTGGAGATCGCAAAGCTGGTAGCACCCCTCCACGTGCAGGAGCCTTCCACGGCTCCCCACTCTCGGCTTTTAGTCCATTTATGTTCAAAGTAACTATTATCGATAAGATAAGATCTTAGCATTGACCTTCAGCTCCTTGTTTTCCGGCTGTTTCGTAGACTCGCCCCTCCTCGCGTCCCGTCCTGGGGTCTTCCCATGCGCGTGGACGTCTGCGGTGCCGCGAGCCTGACCTTCCCCACCCTTCGTGCTGCCGCCACTCGGGTTTCCTCTGTGGCCACCGCGAGGCGCACAAGGCACTTAAGATGGGAACTCCCTGTTTTCAACAGGTAGCAGCCTCGCTGCGATGGCATTCTCAAACTTTACTTTTACTCCCCTTCATATCTCAGGTTTCCGGTGCTGCGGTTTGTATATTCTTTACATTGTGTACCCAGTAACAGATTGTGCTGGCTGTGGTTATTTTTATTGCATTTGGTTTTTAACTTGTAAATTAGAGTTGTGCCTTCGCTGATGCGGCTCAGTCGGTTGGAGCATCGTCCCATACACTGAAAGGTTGCAGGTTCGATTCCCACTCAGGACACACGCCTAAGTGGCAGGCTCATTCCCGGTCAGGGCACGTGCAAGAGGCATCCAATTGATGCTTCTCTCTTATGTCGATGTTTCTTTCTCCCTCCCTTCCCCTCTCTTTAGAATCAATGAGTGTGTCCTCAGGTGAGGGTAAAAAATAAATACAAATAAAAATAATCAACTAGAGTTGTGTGTCAATTACGCATCATTATTTTATTACAGAATCTATCTTTGACCATATACAGGGTGGGGCAAAGGTAGGTTTACAGTTGTTCATGTGGAAAAACAATACAATAATTAATAAATAATAACACAAGAATAAACTGTGTTTCGTGTACTCACAACTGTAAACCTGCTTTTGCCCCCAGCCTGTACTTGCCACGGCTGGGGAGTTTATGTCACCTTCTTACATGTCTGTGGAGTTACTGAGCACCCTTCACTTCCCCTCAGAGACCCCTTTCCCATTTCCCGAAAGGCAGGTCTGGTGTCAGTAGAACTCCCTCAGCTTCTGTGTGTCCAGGAAAATCTCTCTCCTTCGTTTCTGAAGGACAGCTCTGCTGCGAGATACAGAATTCTTGTTTAACAATTTTCTCTTTCAATATTATGAATATGTCATCTCACTCTCCATTGGCCAGAGAAATTTCTGCTGAAAAATCCACTAATAGTTTTATGGGGTTCTCTTTTGTGTCACATGTCACTTTTCTGCTCCCAGGGTCTATTTTTGGGGTGCCACTGGCAGGGAACGTGAAGGGACTGGGGGCTCAGTTCCTGGCCCAGGAGGGCCTGGCGGGCGGGCTCTGCAGCTGCCTGGCTCCCGGTCGGGCTCCCCTGTCCAGCGGGACTGGGTGCTGCACTCAGCAGGGGGCGGAGCTATGGGTTAGCTTCTCTGCCCCGACTGGGCAGCAGGATGGGCCCTAATGCCTGCAAGGGGGACCCAACTCAGGCACGGCTGGGAACTAAGGTCCCTGACCTGGTGGGGCTGCTGGGTTCGCTCTGTAGGTTGGAAAGCCAGACCGTGCTCTCTGCTCAAGTGCCACTGTGTGCAGGGCTGTGGGGCGGCCCAGGCAGCTCCCGTGTGCTCTGGGTAGGTTCCCTGGCCAGGTGGACTGCCAGCTGTATTTGGCAATGGGCAGAGCTATGAAGGGGTTTTCCTGCCAGGTGCAGCAGGAGGACCTGCTCCAAAGGCCCACAATGACCTCTGTGGTCTGGACTTCAGCCCACCCATGCCCCGAGTTTCCTGCTGGACAGGGCAGCTGGCGTCGCTCTGGGTGATCAGCTCCACACACCACACTCTAGGCTCCAGCCTGGCCATGCCGTGTGGCTTTCCACGTGTTCTGCGTGTTCCCAGCCAGGCTTTCTGGCCAGGAGGACTGGTAACTACATGCAGCAGTGAATGGGGCTATAAATGAGCTCCTCTGTGGGGACAGGATGGCTGCTGGACCGGACTGCAGGGCCAGCAGCCCCGCATCCCCCTCGCTCCCTGGTCAGCCGGTGCCACTGTCCCGGCTCCATGGGGGGAGCAAAGCTGCTGGCTGGGCGACTGCTCCTCAGACACCGCAGGTGGGAACTTGCCCAGACCAGAGGGTTGGGCTTTGCAAGCCCCTCCCCACTTCGCCATCACTGTCCTCTTCCCAGTGGTCAAGCCCCACAGATTCCCCTGCACTCCCCGAGGTTGAGACCGGAGAGGGGTGCCCCGGCAGTGACCCAGAGCGCTGGGTGAGCTGAATATCTGTCCTGGGCTCTGTGCTCCTCCTGGAGGGGCCGCCGGCTCAGGGGGGCGCTCAGCCTGGTGCTGCGTGTGGGGGAGGGGTGCCGTTGCTTCTCTGACCCTTTGAACGTGGTTTGTCTTGGTCTCCGTGGTGCAGGGGGTGCTTCAGGCTCACCCCCGTGTTCCCGGGTTTTCCCAGTGGGTTCTGCAAGCATTTGGGAATGACTTTTGTGGCCATCTTGTGATGTCACCTCCCTTTTTGTTTTTATGTTCCAGGTGTGGCTACCTGCAGGGCCCTACACTCACCTCCTCTGGGCCTTCTAACCTCCTGCGCCCTCTTCCCCGGGACACCGGGCTCCTCTTCTTTACCCATCTCCTGTTTGCTCTTTGGATATCAATTTGCATGTCGCCTCCTGCAGGAAGCCTTCCCGGCTTCCTAAGTTTGATGTGTTACATACCCATCTCTCTGTGAGCTCTGGATGCCAAGGACAGCTGTGTTTACTGTTTAGATCTGGAGCTGTGGGTATGTTTTTGAGTGTGTGCGAGTAGTCTGAATCTTTAGAGGATTCACAGAGAGGAAGATGTATTTGTAGACTGGGATGAAAACCAGAAAGGGCTTGGCAGGACAGGAAAAGGGCTGTCATCAAGAGAAGCAGCCCGAGCAGAGGCCCGCCCGGGGGCAGGGTCAGTAGAGTCGGTTTGAGGGGTGGTGCCCCCGCTCTCTGTGCCTGGGCCCAGTGCCGTGCTCCGATCGCCATGCACGTGTGCATCGGGCTGCCCGTCCGGGCCCAGAGCGCAGCGAGAACAACTGGCGAACGACGGACCGCCCTTCTGTGTACCGTGTTGCCGGCAAGGCTAGTTCACGCCGGATCTCAGCCAAGAGACTGGGAAGACTAGTTTACGTAAAGCTTCTGCCAGGGTCATGGGCAACGTGTGAAGTGGCATGTCCCAGCTCTTGGCCCCAGGGAGTCCTCATGCACCTGTTGTGTGCAGGTGGCGTTGAGAGCTCTGCAGAGGTCCCTCCCCTGGGCCGGCTCATTCTTCACACGGGGTTTCCCAGACAAGCGTCAGGTCTGGGCTTGCGGCTTCGCTGCTGGGGAGGTTGATCTCATGTAAGACAGCAGAGATCAGTCCATGTTTGTTTTTGTTTGTTTTGTTTTGTTTTTTTAAGTTTTCATTTTGAGGTAAATCAAGTAGATTCACTGGAAGTTGCAAAGATAATACAGAGGGAAAATGCAGCCCTGACCGGTGTGGCTCAGTCGGTAGGGCATCATCCCACAGAACGAGTTTGCCAGTTTGATTCCCGGCTGGGGCGCAGGCCTGGGTTTGAGGGTTTCGTCTCTGGTCAGGGCGCATGCAAACTGATCAGTGTTGCTCTCCCCCTCTTTCTCCCTCCTTTCCCCTCTCTCTAAAAGTAAATAAAATCTTCTCTTTTTTAAAAAAGATAATACAGAGAGAATCCCAGCTTCCTCCGATGGTTACATTTTACACCGTTAGTATATGGTATCAAAACCAGGAAACGGACATCGGCACAATGGCTGATTCTAGGCAGCGTCATCACGTGTGGGTTCCGGTCATTGCCATGCAGCCGGGAGGCAGAGCTGACGTTGTGTGCAGAGAGCACTGCCCAGAGCCCTCTATTCCTACGCACTCCGTCCCGAGCCCGCAGCCCCCGCGCTCTTTTCCACCTCGCCCACTTTGGTCACGTCGAGAGTGTTCCACAAAGGGCCTCCCACAGGACGCAGCTCTCTGAGACAGGCTGGAATCCCAGTGGTGCCCTGGGGACCCGGCCAGGTGCTGCGTGTTAGCAGCTTGTCCTTTTTTGTCGCTGAGCAGCAGTCCACGGGAGGACGTGCTGCCGCTTGTTCGACGGTTCACCCCTCGAGGGGTGTCTGGGCTGCTTCCAGCCAGTGCCCGTGATGAGCAAAGCTACCCTGAAGGTGCGTGTCCAAGTGGTGTGTGGGCTTGTCTTCATTTGCCTGACTGAATGCCCAGGAGTGCAATTGCTGGATCATATGGAAAGCGGTTCGTATTTAAAGAACCTGCCAAGCTGTCTCCCAGAGGGGCTGTACCACTTTACGTCCCCACCCGCCAGGCAGGGGCTGGTTTCTCTGGGCTCAGGGCGTCTTTCATCTCCACTCAGGCTTGTCCCGGACGCCCCACGGCCCACGCATCCGGGGGGTGGTTCCTGGGTCCCAGGGGAAGGTGTGGGAAGGGGAGAACACGTGGGTTTGTGATTCTATTTTAGGAAATTGCCTTCAGCTTCCTCTCCCCACCCTGCCTTGCGCTGGGGACTGGATGCCTGCCCCTCCCCCGCCACGCTGTCTGTTACTGCCCTGCTCCCTGTGGGGTGGTGTTTGGAGGGGGCCTTCTGAGGTAATTGGGTTTGGATGAGGTTGTGAGGTTAGAGCTCCCACGATGGGATCAGCGTCCTCTCAGAGGATGAAGGGACCAGGGGACTCTCTCTGTGAGCCTCGGGCGAGGGTGCAGGAGAGAGCACAGTGTGTGAACCATGGCAGGGGAGCTCTGCCCTGCCCCTGCGGGCACTCTGACCTCGGACTTCCAGCCTCCAGGTCTGGGAGAAATGTCTGTTGTTTAAGCCGCCCTGCCGGTGGGATTTGTGACAGCCTCCTGAGTGGACCAGACAGGGTGGAAAGTGCCCCCGCCCCCACCCCAGCGCTGAGCCTCCCTAAGCTCATGGGATCAGAGAGGCACCAGGCAGAAAATCCACACAGATCAAGGGCCAGAATTTGAAGCAGTAGCTGGAGGGGTTCACGAAGGCTGTATCTTCAAAACCCAACTCTGCAACTTGCTTTATTTTATCCTGTGGTCCGTACAGTTTAACTTACTGTGGCAACTGTGGGCAAGTCCTTTGAACAAACACGTGTTTGGAGGGCAGTGTGGACCAATTTTTCTGCCAACAAATGTTCACACTAGTGACATACACACCTTGATTTTTGCTGTGTAGTCACAGGGGCATTTGGGGGGAAGAAATGGAGGTTCCATTAGTTTTCCTAAAAGCCTCTCTCTTAATTCATTGCTAATCAGATCTTTCTCTTTTGGTTTTTGAATTTTTAATTTTTATAGAATTATAGACTTTCAGAAAGTTGCAAAAATAGTAGGTAGTCCCACACACCCTTCCCGCGGCCACCCCAGTGGCAGCATTGCACATGGCTCATGGGATGCCGAGGCCACTGCTGGGACCAGACCGCGGGGACTCGGTGTCACAGTTTCTCGAGTTTGCGTTTGTGTGCGTGCATGTGGGAGTTCTGCGAATTTTTTATTCCGTGGGTGGCTTTGTGTACCCACTTCCACCATCATCAGCATCAGAATACAGAACCATTTCACCCCCACAAAGCCATTCTCTCGTGCTTTCGTGCTATTTCTTTTTGTAAAAGATTTTATTTATTTTTAGAGAGAGGGGAAGGGAGGGAGAGAGAGTAGGGACAGAAGCATCGAACAGTTGCCTCTCATCCATGCCCTGACTGGGGACTGAACCTGCAACCCAGGCCTATGCCTTGACGGGGAATTGAACTGGCGACCTTTCGCCTCGCGGTAGGACACCCCGCCCACTGAGGGCCACTGGTCAGGGCGTGTGCTATTTATGTTAAGTCTGCCCCCACTTCCTCGTCCCCGAGAAACCACCGACCTGCCCTGCGTCTCCAGTTCCCTTTCTGATGGCGCTGTACCAACGAAATCGGGCAGCACGCGACCTTCCGAGAGGGCTGCTTCCCGCGGCCCCGCCCAGGCTGCCGCGGGGACCGGTCGTTTTTTCCTTTTTACGGCCGAGCAGCAGTCCAGGTACTGTTTTGCCGGAGTTGGTCCAACCATGGAATCGTGTGAGGGCCGTCGGGCTTCTGGAATTCCGCTGCTACGAACAGAGCTGCTATGAACACTGTGCGCGCGTGTCTGCCTGAGCACACGCTTCCCTGTCTCCGGGCTGCGTGCCCAGGCACGCGCTTCCTGGGCGGGGCGCCGGCTCCGAGTTTGCTTTGCAAAGGCGTCGAGCCGGCCCCGGAGCGGCTGCACTGTCGCATGTTCCCAGCAGCCGCGCGTGAGGTCCGGTTTCCCCGCATCCGCTCCAGCTTTTGATGTTGTCTGTAGTGTGCGTCTCAGTGGGCTCTTACACTTGCACAGAGTATGGTGGCCACCCAGAGCAAGACACACACCGCGGCCAGCCCCCGCAGGGTCCCTGAAGTCCCCTCCCAGTCGCCTCTCTCTCCCAGCGGTGACCAGGGGTCTGACCGAACTCAGTGTTCCCTGGAGCGCAGAATGGGGGCCCCCAAAGGCGTCTGCAGCCTGACCCGGAGCCTGTGAACACGCTGGAGTGTGTGGCAAAGGGCAGTCAGGTTTGCAGCGGGAATGACAGTTGCGAGTCAGCTGACCTTCACACAGGCAGAGACCTGAGCGGCACTCGACACTCGCGGCGGGCTGTGAGGGTGGCGAAGGGGCCACGAGCCGAGGAACCGGAGGCTCTAGACCCGGAGAAGGCAGCACACGGACTCTGCCCGGAAGGAACCAGCCCCGCAGACACTTTGATTTTGACGCCAGGGGACTGTCTCACATCCAGATGGCGAAGGAATGCACTGAGGTTGTGTTGAGCCACTGCATTTGGGTAACATGTTGCAGCAGCGATGAGAAACCAAGGCAGTGTGACGGACAAGTTTGTTCTGCTCTTGAACTTTAGGTAAAAGCAGTCGCAAAGAATGTCGTCTTTTCCATCTGGCTTCTTGTAACAGAATGTTTTTGAAATCCGTCCATGCTGTATGAATATCGCATTCCTTTTTCTTGATAAACGCTGTCCCGTTTTGCAGACGGACTTGTTTGCTCGCGCATTCATTCACGCGTCGGTGGCTGCTGGGGTTGCTCCCAGTGTGGGGCTGAGATGCACAGGCCGCCGTACGTACGGTTTGTCTGCAGGCTTTTGTGGAAACACATACTTTCATTTCTCTGGGTAAATACCTAGGAGTAGGATGTGTGGGTTCTAACGAAGCAAATCATCAACTCTATAAAGATCTGCCAAATATTTCCGAAGTGATTCCCCCACGTTTTGCACCCGTCCCCACCAGCAACATCTGAGCATTGCCGTCACTTCACATCCTCACCGGTGCTTGAGGCTGTCAGTCTGTTCAACTTTAGGTGTTCCAGAGCCACACTGTCCAACACAGTGGCCCCCAGCCCCATGGGGCTATTTAAGTTCAAATTAATTCAAGGTAAATGAAACAAAAATAAATCCAGTTCTTCCGTCACACAGGCTTGGGAGCCACATCCAGCTTGTCGCCACCATGCTCGTCGCCACAGAGTTCTGTTAGTGATCTTCTAGTGGCCGTGAAGAGGTATCATGTTACAGCTTTAATTTGCATTTCTCAATATCATTTTATAAATCTGCCTTTTTAAAAAAGATTTTATTTATTTTCAGAGAGGAGGAAGGGAAGGAGAAAGAGAGGGAGAGAAATATCAATGTGCGGTTGCTTTTCACATGCCCCCGCCACTGGAGACCTGGCCTGCAACCCAGGCATGTGCCCTGGACTGGGAATTGAACCCGTGACTCTTTGGTTCACAGGCCTGTGCTCAATCCACTGAGCTACGCCAGCCAGGGCTGCCTTTTTTCTTAAAACCATCCAGAGTTGGATTCTGTTGCTGTCAGCCAAGATCCCTGCTAATAGCATTTCCCACAAAGAGGAGACTTCACTTTGGGTGCTGAACACACACCACAACACACAGATGATGCATTACAGAACTGTACACTTGAAACCTATATAACTTTATTAACAAATGTTATCCCAATAAATTCAATAATTTTTTAATGAAACATTTGCAATAAAGATGAGAACATCCGAGGGGGAAAAAAAGACTATTTCCAAGTCTCCTTTGCAAGTAGATGTGATCTTTTGACTATATTCTGGCCAATTGAGATCGTAGCCGAAATTTTGTGTGTGATTTCTAGGAAGTCTCCTTTAAAGGAACCTGATTCAGATGAAAGACACATCATTTTTATCCTTCCCTCATTTCTCCTTCCTGCTGTCTGGAATGCAGGTGTGATGGCTGGAGCTCTGGCCGTCACCTTGGATCCTTAGGTGAGTCGGAGGAGGGTGGAAAGAAGAAAAGGCCTGGAACCGTAATGCCCATGGATGTGCTCACCTTCAGATGCTTTGTTTTTCTCCTGTAAGTCACTGTCTATCTTGTTTGGACCACTATGACTTTGAAATATTTACTATTTTTCTTAATTTGGGTTCCCCAGAAGGAGAGCCTGAAGCAAGGATTTGGGGGCAAGTAGTTTACAGGAGAGGTGATCCTGGGGTGGGGGGATGGCAAAGTGAGCTGAGGAAGGAAAGGAGCCAATACAGAGTGTGCCTGTGAGCAGGTGTGGGTGACGGGGGCCCCTAGACACAGTGTGGGGCACGCCCTGGTGGTCCCACCTGAAGAATGAGAGAGCTGGGCTATTATCTGCCAAATCCTGCCGTCCCATGAGTGAGGGGCGAGCAAATCCTCAGCGCCCCGGCTCTCTCTGCACAGGGCTGAACTAGCTCCTGCAGCCAGAAAAACAATCCTATAGGCAGAGTTGGGGTTTCGCAGTCTGCTTTCAGTGTTGAGGGGAGCATGGGGGTGTGGCCGGGGTGTGAGCTGTGTCCACTCATTCAACAGTGACCGAGGCGTCTTCCAGGGCTTCCCATCGCTCTTCAGACAAACTCCTCTGTGTGGGTCTCGAAGTCCTGTGTCCCTTGCTTCCACCTCCAGGACCTCATCTCACATTCCATGTCCTGTCCTCGAATTCCTAAAACGGCCCCTTGCATCTCACAGGCCCTCGCTCAGGCTGCTCCCTGAAGCACCTTTTACCCGTCCTTCTCCTGACCCGCTCCCATTTGTCCTTTAGGTCATCACTTAAATGCCGCCGCCTCCAGGAAGCCTCCCCTGACACCATCATCCAGTTTGATGGCAACCTGTTCCAGATTTTCCCACCTTACTGCGCTGACCTTGGAGAACTTCTTACAGTCATATTTATACAATTTTTTTGTAGATGACTTAGAGTTTTGTCTCATCCACCTGCTCCCCTAAGAAGAGAAAACCCACCCTGGCTCTAAAGCACCCAGCCTGAGACCTGGTCTGCAGCAGGTGCTCAGTATCTGTAGGGAAACTCATGAGGGCAGCCCTTCCTTGGCCAGGGGGGTGAAGCGTGGTCCAGATCACACAGCACAGGCCTCGGGCATCCTTCCTGAGCCCCCACAGCGCCCCCTGGGGGCCTCCTTGGCCCTTTCCTCCAGAGCTCCCATCACTGAAAGCAAATGTTCCTTCCAGAAGTTTACCCTATCTGCGTTCATCTCCTGTGTGGGCTAATTTTATTAAAGCTCCCCAAAGAGAGAATTGTAAATTCATTAGCGCACATCTTGGACCAGACCCTCCCGTACGCTGGGCAAAAAGAGATTAGAAGTCAGCTGGGCCCAGTGATAATGGAACAGAAGACTCTGAGACATAATTCTTAATTAAACTGTAATGAGATAAGAAGTTGTCGCCGGCTTGCGGCCTGGCCTGAGCTGCCCGTGTTCTCCCTGTAATGCTGTGATTTACGATTCTCTTCCCTCAAAGATGTAATTAGTTTTTTCTTCCCTCTTAAACAAACCCTGAACATTATTTAGATTATTTAAGAAAAGTAACAAGAAACAGGCAACCACTGGGGGTTGTTTTTAGCCCGGTGGGATGTTAACTTCAATTTCGGAGAAGGCAGTGTGGAGGTCCGGGGAGCCAACTCCAGAGGAGGGAGCGGAGCGTGGTGGGCGCCGCACCTGCCCGCCGACCTTGGTGCTGGCCGACCTCTCAGACCGGGGCCGTGGAAGGGTGCCTGCCTCCCGCAGAGCCTCCCGGCCAACCTTGGTTCAAGGCGGCTGTTGCACTGTGGCCGGCCTTGCGGTGCAGGAACATTTGGTTGCAGTTGAGGCCTATCTCCTGGTCACTGTGCCCCGTGCTCAGCACATGCTGTGCCTCATGGGGCTTTTCCACGGCAAAGGACAGAAACCACCCCCAGCTGCCTTGGCCGGGAAGGGAGTCAGGGGAGGGACGGGAGGGGGGCTCACAGAGTGGAAATGGGGGACAGTTAGCGTTGATGCATGGCCTCCTGCCATCTTCCTCCCCTCATGTCACTTACACCAGCTTCAAAGCCAGCCTAAAGGGTGACCCAGACTAAGCCCTGACGGCCCCCCATGCAGACTGGCATGAGATGTGGGGAGGACCCGTCTGCTCACCAAAAGAGGGCACCACGATACCCCCAAAGCCACATGCTGAGAGAGACTCCATAAAACAGAACTGAGGGGTGACTGAGCTCGGCGCTGGGGCCCCAGGTGGTGGCCATCTACTGTGGGACTCGCTGTAGCCTGTTCGAAGATGAAGGGGTGTGTGTGTGTGTGTGTGTGTGTGTGTGTGCACATGTGCGCACACGCTGGGGGTGTCTGGGTCCCCACTAGGACATCTCATTCCTCTGGAGGTGGCTCATCATGTCCATCTGGATAGCCTGCCCCATGTCAGGAATAAGCAAACCCACTAACATTTGCTGAGCCCCTCTATGCCCCTGACATAGTGGTCAAGCATTGTATCAGTCAGCCACTGCTGCATAACAAGTAATCCCAAAACGTACCAGCTTCAAACAACAACATTTATTATCCCTCAGTTTATGTGGCCTGGACTTTGGGTGCAGCTTCGATGGACCCCCTGCTTAAGGGTCCCTCAGGCTACGATGAGGTCTTGGCCAGGGGCCGTAGCCTGCTTTCAAGGCTGAACTGAACCAGGGTCTGCTCCCAGGCCCACTCCTGCGGCTGTGGGCAGGACTCAGTCCCCGCTGGCCACTGGCTGGGGCACCCTCTCTCCTCCTGACACTAGCATTCCATGTGGTTGTTCACTTCATCACAGCACTTGAGCGAGTGGGCCAGAGCGTGAGCAAGGCAGAAGGGCTGGACATCTTCAACCTCATCTCGGAATGACATTACATCACATTGGTCTTACCGTGTGTTTTTGAAGCCAGTCACTAGGTCCCATCCACACTCAAGGAGCGGGGATCCCATAAGGGCATGACCACCAGGAGGCAGAAGTCAGGGGCCGTGTCTGCAGCTGCCCGGCCGCACCGTGTGTGTCCGGTACGCCCCGTGTCTGCTCATAGCCGGGTCCTCACAGCTGGCACGGTGCCCGCCACAGGTCGGGTGCTTGGTTAGCAAGTGTTTGCCAGACTTCCAGATGCATCCACTCTCTCACTCCCTCATTTGCTCATTTGCCTGCTCAGCAAACATTTACTGAGCACCAGCTATGTGCCAGGCCTGTGCCAGGAACCCAGGGGTGATCAAGAAACACCCGATCCCTGTCTTTGCAGACTTTACAGTTCAGTGGAAAGAAACCAACATTCGGTAAATAACCACACACACACACACACACACACACACACACACACACACAGTCATGACTGCAGCAGTGCTGAGAAGGAACGGGAGCTAGGCAGATGTTTTAAGGGGCACTGGCCTGGGCTGGGACAGGGGGTCCATGAAGACTTCAGGCAGAAGTGTGAGATGGGACGTGAAGGGTGGGTGGGAGGGGCGGAGCTGGGCAGGGTAGGGACGGGCACTCCAGGTGGAGGGAACAGCCTGGGAAAGGCCGTGAGGGGGACTGCAGGAGAGGGGAGAGGGGGGAGGGAGGTTGGGAGGGAGGGATTTGCCTTGGGAGGCCCTGAAGGGTAGAAAAAAGTTCTTTAAACTGAGATACTTTACCTAGGATAAAATTCACTACTTTAAAGTCTACAAGTCAGCAGTTTTTAGTGCCTTCACAGAGTTGTGCAACTGTATCATTAGTGTCTAACTTCAGAACGTTTTCATCACCCCAAAAGGAAGCCCGTCCCCATCAGCAGTCACCCCCCACCCACAACACCCACTAGCCCACTCTGTCTCTGGGGGTGTCCCCGTTCTGGGCATGTCACATACATGGAATCACGCACCGCGTGGCCTTTGTGTCTGGCTTCTCTCACTGAGCGCCATGTGTACGAGGTCTGTCCACGCTGCAGCGGGTCAGTGTCTGGTTCCTTTTCCCAGCGGGTGATGTCCCGCTGTGTGGCCAGGCACGTCTTGTGTACCCGCCGGACAGCGATGGACACTTGGGTTGTTCCCACATTTTGGCTACTGGGAATCATGCCGCTATAGACATGCGCATACAAGTTTTTTAAGTTTTTATTGATTTATTTTAGAGAGAAGGGAATGGATGGAGAGGGGGAGAGAAACACCGATCCGATGCCTTGCGACGCCCCGAGTCGGAGATC
The DNA here is from genome assembly GCF_019186645.2 of Phyllostomus hastatus. Lineage (NCBI taxonomy): Eukaryota > Metazoa > Chordata > Mammalia > Chiroptera > Phyllostomidae > Phyllostomus > Phyllostomus hastatus. The sequence goes on along the minus strand of NW_025333640.1, from coordinate 1,761,643 downwards.
AGGACTGCAACCCAGGCCTGTGCCCCAACTGGGACTCAAACCGCCACCTTAAGGTTTGTGGGACGACGCCCAATCCACTGAGCCACACCAGCCAGGGCTGCATATGAGTGTTTGAGCAAACATGTTTTCAGTTCCCAGGGGTGGCATTGCTGGGCTTTATGTTAATGCTAGGTTTCACCTTTCGAGGAACTTTCGAACTGTTCCAAAGCAGCTGCAGCATTTTAAATAACCCCCAGTCGCACGTGAGGGCTCGACTCTTCCACACGCTGGCCGGTGGCCGGCCCTTGTTAGTGCGTTCACTTTCTAAGTGGCCCTCCCAGTGTGTTGCACATGGAGTCGCTCACCACAGTTCCCTCAGTGTAGAAGCCCAGAGGGCCTCGGCTAGTAGGAAGGCACTGCAGCGAGAGCTCAGACCTAAGACGGTGACTGGGCCCCTAGGACGTACAACTGATGAGTGCCCAGCTCTCTGCCCCTCTCCTGCTCCGAGTGTGAGGGCCCCCAGGATGGGAGGGCAGGTTAAGCCAGGCCAGTCATCCCAGAGCTGGGAACCTGCTGACCTCAATACTGCAAGGTTGGCCTTTCAGCGGGTTTATTCAGCCGGAGCCCCAACCCGCTTCTGAAAGGGCCGCCGGAGAGGCTGGCAGCCAGGCTCGGCTTGGGAACAAAGCCCGAGACGAGGCCCCTTTGCGTGCGGGGTGAGGGGGGCACAGTCTCGCTCGGAGCCCTCTGGCTGCAGCTGCCCATTGTCTGCCCCCATTGAAATGCAAAGAGTAAATTAGAATTTGCCGGCTTCCTTTCTCCTCTTTCTTTTGGGTTTTAATGAATTCACTGGTTACTGGCTGAGCAGGTGAAGAATATGGCTTTTGAGGTGTTTTATACAAGAAGATTTTCCGATTCCAGGCTGGTCCTTGAGTTCACCCTCTATCTGCAGAACGTCCCCGCAGCGCTGTGCGGCCGAGCGGCGCTCTCTGCTTGGGGCTGCCTTGCCAGCGTCCGCCACCAGCTTGCTTCTCCTCTGGGTTCTCCCAAGGAGACTTTGCAGGCCTGCAAATGATGTTGTTACCGGCCAGGGGCCTGGCCCTGAGCGGGCCGCCTGGAGCCTGCCGGTAGTGTGTGGGTTCTTGCCTTTGTGGGGGAAGGTTTCTTGACAGGAGTCCAGGTGACTACCAGGGCACGTTTATGAAGCTGGGGACAGCGAAGCAAGGGAGGGCTCGGCACAGAAGCAGCACAGGAGGAGCTCGCTGGGAGTCAGGAAAGAGTGGGCCGTGGAGACAGGTCCCGGGTGTCGGCCCAGGACAAGCTGCCAGCCGCCCACTGCTCTCCTGGCTGCAAGTCCTGTGGGGCCCCTCGGAGTTTAGGAGATGCGTGCCTGTCGGGGAGGGAGCGGGGACGGGAATGGCGTGGGCTGCTCCCCAAAGGGAGAGTGCAGGCTGAGGCCTTTGTCTCGTGGCTTTTATCTCTCTCCTGCAGGCGGGAATCGTAGGGGAGGTCTCAGGGGACGGTTTCAGCAAAATGCTCATGAGTTGTCCAGATGTGTCCTTTCAGCGTCATGGTTGCCAGTGACTGGTCAGTGCCAGGGCAGGGGGTCATTGGTCATTGAAGCTGGTCCTGGCATCGCCCCCCTGGTATTGCTGCTTTTCTGGGCCTGGAGCTGAAATACGACTGAGGCCTGGATGTTACCTCCGGGGCGGTGACCTTCTGCATCTGGCTGTCAACTGCTGGGCAGTGTGTTCGGCTATCTGTCTTAGTTTTCCTCTTCCAATTGCCAAGGAATTTTCCCGGCTCCTTACTATCCTGCCTCAGTGCTACCTGCGTACCAGTCAGCTCATCGTAAAAATAAATACACAGGAGACTATGTTTGCAAAAGGCTCGTCCGACGAAGGACTGTTATCCAGAATATATGAAGAACTCTCAAACCTCAGTCATTAGCTCACATCAGATTCAACAGTGAGACGCTGAAAGACTCCCCTCTAAGGTGAGGGACCCCTTTCCCGTGGCCAGCAGGTGCAAGAATGCCACACTCCATCTCCTAGCCAGAGTAGTCAGGAAAGAAAAAGAAGTAGACACCATCCTCATGGGAAATGAAGAAGTAAAATTATCATCTGTTTGCAAATGACATGGTACTATATAGAAAAAACCTAAAGGATCCACCAAAATGGTTAGAACAATGAGTAAATCAGCACAGCTGCAGGATGCAAAAATCCAAACACAGAAATGAGTTGTGTTTCCATATCCGAGCAATGAACCACCTCAGGTTCGATTCCCGGGCAGGGCAAAGGCCTGGGTTGCAAGCCAGGTTCCCATTTGGGGGCATGTAAGAGGCAACTGGCCAATGTTTCTCTCCTTCTCTTTCTCCGTCCCTTACCCTCTCTCTAAAAATAAGTAAAACCTTAAGAAAATGAAAATATCCTATTTACAATAGCACCAAAAAAGTGGTATTCCTGGAACATTTAACCAAGAAGGCAAAAGCTGTAAACCATTGATGAATAAATTGAAGAAGGCACAAATAAGTGGAAGATATTTTGTGTTCATGAATTGGAAGGATGAATGTTGTTTATATGTCCATGTAACCCAAAGTGATCGCTGGTTCAATCCAAGTCAGGGCACATGCCTGGGTTGCAGGCCTGGTCCCCGGTGGGGCGTTCAAGAGGCAACCACACATTGATGTTTCTTTCCTCCTTCTTTCCTTCCCCTCTCCTTAAAAATAACAAATAAAATCTTTTTAAAAAATAGACATAGAGTTATTTTATGACACAGCAATGCCTTCAGTAGTTGATAGAAAATGGGGTGTTATTCACTGCTAAAAAGAAATGAGCTCTCCAGCCGTGAAAAGACAGGGAGGAAACTTAACTGTGTGCTACGAAGTGGAAGCAGCCAGTCTGAGAAGGCTGCAAACTGCACGATTCCAACTCTGTGACCTTCTGGAAAAGACGAAGCTATGCAGGCAGCAGGAGGATCAGCAGTTGCCAGGGAGGGAGGAGTGGGTAGGGCACTGAGGGTTTTTAGCTTGGTGAAGCTACTCTTCGTGATGCTGTGAGGGTGGGTATGCGTCATCATGCAGCTGCCTAAACCCACGGAATACACGGCACTGAGAGCGAACCCTGATGCTGGCAAGGACTCGGGTGATGCCGTGCCAGCGTTTGCTTGTCCAGTGCAACAAGTGGCTCACTCTAGCAAGGGAGCTGTGCTTGTGTGGGGCCGGGGGCATATGGGAAACCTGTACCTTCTGCTCACTTTTGCTGTGAACCCAAAACTTCTCTAAAAATCAAGTTTATTTAAAATATACATAAAGGAAACAGCCCTGGCTGGTGAGGCTCAGTGGATTGAGTGCCAGTCTGTGAACCAAAAGGTTGCAGGTTCTATTCCCAGTCAGGGGACATGACTGGGTTGCGGCCAGGTCCCCAGTTAGGGGTGTCTGAGAGGAAACTGCACATTGATGTTTCTCTCCCTCTCTTTCTCCCTCTCTTCCCCTCTCTCAAAATAAATAAATAAAATCTTTTTTTAAAAGCAAAAAATAAAATTTAGTAGATTAGAGTATCCAGCAATGCCCCTCTGAGTGTTCACTCAAAGGCAGGCTTTTTCGTTGCTGCATAGTATTCCGTCATCCTATGGAATGACATTCCACATCTTTGTACGAGAATGTTCACAGCTTTGGTCCTAAACTGGACGCAGCCTGAGTGCTCATCAACAGCAGAGTGCAGAATCCAACCACAGAATACTACGTGTGCAGCAACAATGAAGCGGGAATCGTGTCCCAGAAGCAACACATAATCACCTGCACGAAAGAAGCCAGACCCCCAAAGAGAACACGCTTCATGATTTCACTCCTGTGAAGCTCAGGAACAGGCAAGATTAGGTTACAGCGATGGGAATCACAACAGTGGTTCTCCCTGGGCTGGGAGCATTGACTAGGAGGGGCCACCAGTGAACTTTCAGGGGGAGGTGCTAAGATAGAACACCAGAGATAGGGGGCTTGTAAACAACAGACATTTATTTCCCATAGTTCTGGAGGCTGGAAGTCCAAGTTCAAGGTGCGTGCAGATTCTATGTCTGGTGAGGGCCTCTTCCTGGTTCATAGATGGCACCTTCTCGCCGTGCCCTCACGTGGCAGAGGGGCACGGAGCTCTCTGGGGTCTGCTTTATAAGGACATTCACCCCACTCAAGGGGGTTCCGCTCTGGTGACCTAATCACCCCCAAACATGCCACCTCCTGATACCATTGCATGGGGAGGTAGGGTTCCACTACACTGTTGACCTTGGAGCAACATGGCTTGGACTTTGTGGGTCCACTCCTGCATGGGTTTCTTTTCAGTAAATACAAATGTATTTTCTCTGCCTTATAATTTTCTTCATAACGTTTTCCTTTCTCTGGCTCACTTTATAGTAAGAAGGCAATATATAATCTGTGGGACATACGAAATATGTGTTCATTAACTGTGTATATTATAGCTAATGCTCCGATCAACAGTAGGCCATTAGCATTTAAATATTTGGGGAGCCAAAATTTCCATGTGGAGTTTTGACTGTGTGGAGGTCAGGGCCCTGATGCCTCACTATTCGGGGGCCCACCGTGTGCATTTTGGGCACACACATTCCTAGCATAGCAGGTGGAAACATTCTAATGGGCGAACAGATGTAAGAGTCCACCCAGCAGCACTCTTACTGTTGGGACTTTGAGGACAAGTAAATTATACCTCAGTTTTTTAAAGGGGAGGGGAGATTAGCAGGGGTTAGGTTGGCTATTAAATAATGCACACCTGAGTGTTTCTTTGTGCCTGGACCCAACAGAAGAATTTTGAGAGAATTAAAATCAAACATCCTGCCCTGGCTGGTGTGGCTCAGTGAATTGAATGCCAGCCTGTGAACCAAAGGGTCACCGGTTCAATTCCCAGTCAGGGCACATGCCTGGGTTGCATGTCAGGTCCCTGGTGGGGGACATGTGAGAGGCAACCACACATTGATGTTTCTCTCTGTCTCTTTCTCCCCCCCTTTCCCTCTCTCTAAAAATAAACAAATAAAATCCTTAAAAACAAGAACAATGAACACCCTCATCTGGGATTCAGTTATTTACTGCCACGTGAGGTCATCCACTTCCCAGCACTTCTGTCCACCTCCCGTGATTTGGTTCCCAGACCTCGGGAGTCCTGCGTTGGGCTGCTCAGGCCGCTGCAGAGCAAAGCGCCACAGGCTGGGGGCTTCCACAGTAGACCTGATCAGCTCTCAGTCTTGGAGGCTGGAAGGCCAAGGTCAAGATGTCAGCAGGGTTGGTTCCTTCTGGGCCTCTCCCCTTGTCTGTCCTCTCCCCTTGTCTGTCCTCTCCCTGTGTCCTCACATAGTCATCCTCCTGTGTGAGTCTGTGTCCTCTTATAGGGACACCAGTCCTGCTGGATCAGGGCCACCATGCTCTGACCTCATTTTAACTCAATCAGCCCTGCTATAAAGACCTCCATCTCTCCGTCCCGTCACAGTCTAGGGTCCTGGGGTTAGGGCTTCAACACATGCATTTGGAGGGGCTGGACACAGTTCAGCCCATTAGACCTGGTTTGCCTCAGTGCAGTACCAGAAGGAGGAGCCAGCTCCCCGGGCGAAGTCCTGGGCAGGGTGAAGAAGTCTCCGGCGGGGCAGCGCTGTCTGCGCAGCAGCCGTCCTGCTCAGCCGTGGGTTCGCTCTCGGGGTTCCAGTTACCTGCGGTCAGCTGCGGTCCGAAGATATTAAATGGGAAACTCCAGAAAGAAACATTTCCTAAGTTTTTAATTGCACACCATTCTGAGTTGCATGATGAGCTCACTAACCCTAACCCTAACCCAGGCTGCCGGGGGGATCTTCCCTTTGGCGCCTCCATGGTGTGACGCTCCCGCCAGCCAGTCCCTGAGTGGCATCCAGGTGACAAGGCGACTGTCTCTGCATCAGCCCTCGTGTCCAAGCCACATTCACCACAAACTCTTACAGAACAATTGTAACACCATCCTGTAATTTTATTAGTACTGTTAACCTCTCACTGTGCCTAATTAATAAATTAAACTTTATCCTAGGTATGTTTGTGTAGGAAAAATATAGTGTTTAGCCCTGGCTGGTGTGGCTCAGTGTATTGAGTATTGGCCTAGAAACCAAAGGGTTGGAGGTTCGATTCCCAGTCAGGGCACACACCTGGGTTGTGGGTTAGGTCCCCAGTTGGGGGTGCACAAGAGGCAATCACACATTGATGTTTTTTCCCTTCTTCTCTCTAAAAACTAATAAAAATAAAACCTTTTATACACACACACATATAAAGAGAGAGGGTTTATAGGTATTAGCGCTGTCTGTGGTTTCAGGCATCCACTTGGGTCTTGGGACTCGTGCAAGAAGGCTGCCGTCCCCAGAGCCAGCTCTGCGGGGCCCCTTCATCCCCCAAAGATTCGTTTGGTGGAGGAGCCTAGAAGTTGGACTTGAGCAGAACTGCTGGGACAACAGGTGTCGGCTGGGGCACAGCCAGCAGCCCTCTTCTTCCAGGGGACAGGAGCAAGGGGCCAGCTCCCCACTGACCCCGTCTGAGTGATAGGGACCCTGCGGCTGTCCTTTGGAGGGGCGGTCGGCAGAAGCAAAAGTGAGGTGGATGATGGGGCTGGTGAGTGTGCATCTGCCCTGGACACCCTGGATGCCGGGCTCTCTCGCTCATCTTTGTACGAGCTGTGCTTTCTTCCAGGCACACCCTTCCCTGCCCGCCCTCCCCACCGTGATGAAATTAAAATCTTAAATCCTCTTTGCCTTGCACTGACACCTTTAATCTATGTACCTATGATCCCTTGCAGAATAGAATGGAAACTTCCCCTTGTACAGTCTGTCTCCCCTACTTGCCAACAAACCCCCTGAGGGCGGGGCAGGGTACATGTTGTTCACTCTGACTCTGATGCCTGGCACAACATTGTGAACACTCTGGGGCCAGAAAGGCCCAGTTCAAATCCTGGCCTCTGCCCTTTTCTAGCTGTGTGATCTTGAGCAAGTTAGTTAATGTCTCTGTGCCTCAGTTTTCTCATCTGCAAAATGGGGAGGATAATACTGTGTTATCACTGCAGTAGGAAATACACAGTTACCTCCCACTCAGTGGGGGGCTGGCTTTTCTTTTTTGCTGACGGGGACAAGGCCCCGGTGGGGTGGCACAGGCCACTGCATTTCCCGTGCCCTCAGCCTTGCGGGCTGCTGCTCCCCACTCCCGTTGAGCTAAGTTTCCAATGGCTGATCATGGATGGAAGGGCTTTATTTTTTAAATTCGTTTTTAATCCCACCATCACCCAGCAAATGCATTTGCTGTCATACGAACAGGAGCGTTGCTGTAAGAACTAAAGCTCAGCCCTTTCCCGGGGCCTCACCTCACCCTCTGCTCTGGTGGCCGGCACCCGGTTCCGGGCTGCGAGCGCCAGTCACTGAAACGCTCGTGGGTGCCGATCCCGTGAGTCGGTCTCTGGGGCCAAGTGCGGTGGGGACACTGGTGCCCGCGGGGTGATGTCCAGGTGGGACTGCAGGCTGGGGCACCTGTATGTGGCCTCTCCATGGGGCCGGGCCCGGGAGGGCGTCCTGCAGAGACTCGGCCCACAAGTGGACGTCTGTCTGCAGGGACCAGAGAGAGCGGAGGGCCGGTTTTGACCTCCCCCTGGGGGCCACTGAGCACCACCTCCTCTGTCTTCTGTACGTCTTCAGTCACAAGCCCACCCAGACCCCAGAGGGCGCGTGGACCCCACCTGTCAATGACAGGCGTGTCCAAGAAGTTGTGGTCATGTTTTAAACCGGCCGTATCTCACCGGAAGTATGCTGTCAGCTTAGAGGTGTGGCTTTCCAATCTCTTCGCTCTGTGAATTTATAATCACATGCGTGCCCCCCCAAAAGATGTAGTGTCTTTTTCTTGAGGTTATTACTGATCATCTTTCTTTCTTCCTTTCCCTTCCCTTCCCTTCCCTTCCCCTTAATTCCTTCCTTCCTTCCTTTCCTTGTATTGTAGCAAAATACACATAACATTTGCCACCTTAACGTAGTGTCAGTGGCACTACGCACACTCAGACTGTTGTACAACTGTCCCCACCATCCATCCCAAAACCTTTCCACCTTGCAAACCTGAGCCCCCAACCCCATTAAATGCCTCTCCCCATTGTCCCCTCCTCCCAGCCCCCGGCTCCCACTATTAGGATCTAGAGTCTTTTTTTATTTATGATTTCTCATTGCTTATTACTGTTGTTACAACTAGCTGATGACTATAAAAAGTATTATAATTTTTATTTTGAAATAATTTTGGACCCACAGAGAGACTTCAAAAATAACACAGAGAGATCCCTGTGCCCTGCACCCAGCAGCGTCTCCTGTGACCACAGGGCGTGTCCTGACGCCGGGAGCTCGACGTGCTGCTGCCCCGGAACTGGCCCGAGGACCTTTCTCAGGCGGGAGTGGTTCTGCCTCTTCTCCTGGCCCGGAACCCAAGCCAGGGCCCCGAGTTGCACGCAGCCGGCACGCTTCCTGCGTTGCCGCTGGTCCATGACCATCCTCGTCTCTGTCTCTCACAGTCTTGACCCGCTGACGGGTGCTGGTCAGTTAAACGTGCCTCAGTTTGAGTTTGAAGTCTACTCATAACTCAGCTGAGACTGTGCATCTGGGGCAAGGACACCACGGAAGGGATGCTGTGTCCTCAGTGCCATGTGGCCGCAGGCACATGCCATCGACACGTCTCATCACGGGGGACGTGGGCCGGTCACTTGTGTGAGGTCTGGTTGGCCAGCTTCTCCACTGACAAGCTAGTGCTGTTTTCTCTTTGCTAAACAACAAAAAAAATCTGTGGAGAAACTCTGCGACTATCAAAATTCTGTTTTTACATCCTTTCCCCTCCCCCCTTTTCTCCACTCCCTCCCCTCTAGTAGCCATCAGCCTGTTCTCTGTACCCACGGGTCTGTTTGGGTTTTGTTTGCTTATTCGTTTGTTTTGTTCTAGACTCCACATATAAGTAAAATCACGTGGCATTTGTCTTCATCTAGCATAATACCGATGGCCCCTGGGTCCATGCTATTGCAAATGGCAAGAGTTCGCTCTTTTTCACTACTGAATAATATTCCATTGTATACACGTTTCACTTCTGTATCCATTCATATGTCAGTGGACGTCTAAGTCACTCCATGTCTTGGCTATCAGTAGTGATGCTGCAATGAACATAAGGGTGCGTGTATCTTTTCAAATTTGTGTTTCTGTTTGCTTCAGATGAATGCCCAGAGGTGGAATTGCTGGGTCATGAGGTCGCTCTATTTTTAACTTTTTGAAGAATCCATATGCAGTTTCCCATGGTGGCTGCACCAATCTGCATTCCCACTAATGATGCTTGAGGGTTTCTTGTCGACACCTGTTGTTTGTTGACTTACTGATGACAGCCATTCTGACAGGTGTGAGGTTAAGATTTCATCGTGGTTTCATTCTGCATCTCTCTGATGATTAGGGACACTGAGTATCTTTTCAGATATCTGTTCATTTGCACCTGCCCATTTTTAATTGAGTTGTTTTTGGGTGTTTGTTAAGTTGTATGAGTTCCTTGTATATTTTGGATATTAACCGCTTATTGGACGTATCATTGGTGAATATCTTCTCCCATTCAGCAGTTTGACTTTTTGTTTTGTTGACGATTTCCTTCACTGTACAAGAGCTTTTCAGTTTGCCCTGGCAGGTGGCTCCATTGGTTGGAGCATCGTGCCGTACACCGAAAGGCTGCAGGTTCGATCCCTGCTCACGGCACATACCTAGGTTGCTGGTTCGATGTCCGGTTGGGGCACCTGTGTGAGGCAACCATTGATGTTTCTCTCCCTTTCTCTAAAATTAATAAACATATTTAAAAGAAAATTTAAAAAAACTTTTTGGTTCGATGTAGTCCTGTTTGCTGCCCTTGCCCAAGGGCACAAAGATGTGAAGAGTTTACTGCCTGTTTTCTCCCAGGAGTTTTATGGTTTCGGGTGTTAAATGTACACCTTTAATTTGCTTTGAGTGTATTTTTGTATATGGTGTGAGAAAGTGGGCCAATCATCCTTCTCTTGCCCACTAATTTTACCCCTATCACCATCATCATCATCATCATCATCATCATCTCCTTCCTTCTTTGCTTTGGTCTTTTCTGAAAGAGTTCACAGCTAACTCGTACCAGGGAACAGTGTGCATATCCTAGTGAAACAAAAAGTGACTCTCAAACAGTGCCTTCTCTTACATGGGTCATTGCCAGGCGGAGAGAGAGGTCCGGCCGAGCACAGGGGCAGGGAAGAGCCCGTGACCTCGGCCTGGCTTTGCCTGAAGAGTGGGAGTTGGTCCAGCCGCAGAGTGTGTGTGTGTGGGGGGGGATGGGGGGATCTCTCTTTCATGTGGAAAATCGCATGTTTTCTGGCCTGTGAGTATGTGATTGTGAACCTGAGCGTGCGCTGGGTTCTCGACAAGAAATTGGGTCCAAGCTGTGGCCAGAGATGTTCTTTGTTGAGCTGCACCAACTTCGGAAATAGGCCAGTAATTTTTTCATGGTGTCTTTTAATACGTTTTATTGGGTTTTCTTATTTCTAGTACAATTGAAGACGATCCTTTCACATCTTCTGCAGTGATGAAGGCTTTGCCTGGTTGACTAATCCAGCTTACTGGTAGCAAGAGACTCGCTGGCCTGTGGAGCCTAAAGTGCTTCCACCTGGTTCTTTTTTTTTTTTAAAGATTTTATTTATTTATTTTTAGACAGAGGCAAAGAGAGGGAGAGAAACATCAATGTGTGGTTGCCTCTCGTGTGCCCCCTACTGGGGACCCAGCCCCCAACCCAGGCATGTGCCCTGACTGGGACTCGAACCAGCAACCTTTTGATTCTCAAGCCAGCACTCAATCCACTGAGCCACATCAGCCAGGGCCCATCTGGTTCTTTATAGGAAAAATTTGCCAACTACTTAAGTTCCTGCATTATCAAGTTAATTTATCAAGTTGTGGATCAATTACTTTTTTTTAGTCAAATGCTTGGAGGTGCTATTTCTCCCTTTTCCCATTGGTAGAGTTAGTGTTCATCATTCCAGACCTGTGAGAGTGCCGTGACGATGCAGTGCACACCCCGTCCTCCCCGCAGCCTAGAGGGCGAAACACAACATAGCTCGCGGGTCTGCCTGGGCACCCTTTGCACTGCCCCCTCCCTCCTGCCGAGGGGAGCACGGGCCCTGAACCTGTGTACTGAGGAGCTTTTCTAGGGTCATAACTTAGCTCTGACGTTTAAGTCTCCAGTACATTTCGAGTTAATTTCGTGTGTGATGTGAGGCAGGGGTCCAATTTCATCCTTTTGCATGTGGATGGCCAACTGCCCCAGCACCGCCCGTCGAAGAGACCATTCTTTCCTCACGGAACGGTCCTGGCGCTCCTGTCAAAAGCCAGTGGTCATGGATGTGAGGGCTTATTTCTGGTCTTGCAGTTCTGTCCCGGAGACCTGTATGTCTATTCTTATGCCAGTATCATAGTGCTTTTCCAATTTTAATGATAATTTATTGATTACGCTATTACAGTTGTTCTGATTTCCCCCCTTTGTCCCCCTCCACCCAGCACCCCCACTGCCTCAGGCAATCCCCCCACCATTGTTCATGTCCATGGGTCATGTGTAGAACATGGCTGCTCCATTTCCTGTACTATACTTTACATCCCCATGGCTATTCTGTGACTATTTGATTCTCCTCGTTTCGGCAGCCTACCTGTGTTTGTTTCTATGTATTAGGTAGAGCTGCTTTGACTCTGTGTCTTGGCAGCATGTCCTGTAGTAGGTGTTCTGTAGGGTCCAGTGGCATGGCCTCCCCTATCACTCAAGCTGGGTACTAGAGGTGTGCCCTCTGTGTAAGCTGAGTACCCCCTCCTCTTGTAGTTGAGTGTTGGTTGCTGTTATCAGATCAATGGGAGGGATTTACCCAGGCCAGTGAGCTGCAAGGATTGGCTGTGACCACTGACTACCGCCCTCTACTCTCTGTGGAGGATCAGGATGCAGGAGGGTGCAGGGTCAGGATGGTGGTGTTCTGACGTGGTCTGTAGCTTCCCACTGGGTGCATCTGCCCTGGGGTTTTCCAGATGGTACAGGACAAGGTCAGCCCCTACCTGCGTTCTGCCCAGGGCCACCCTGCCTGAGCTAAAAAGCAATCTGAGATGGCTGCTACTTGTGCTGGGCTTGGCGATTCCCAGGAGAAACCAAGCTGTGAAACTAGGCTGGCTGCTGCTAGTGCTGCACCTGGGGCTCACTGAGGCCAGCTGTTGCTTGTTTGAGAGGATTTAGTGAGTTGTGAAGCAGGAGCTAAGACCAGCCATTCCTATGGAAAAGCATTTTGGGTGGGCCAGTAGTTAGGTGGGGCAGAGTCTCTGGGGATCTCCAGGGCGGGTCTAACAGTGTTAGCCAGGTTGATGGAGTCTCAGATATGGCACCAACTTGCTGATTCTGTGGGAGGAGGGCTCAGAAAAGGGGCAATGGAGTCTGTTTGCCTTGATGCCAGACATTTGTTCCTTTCTCTGTGCCGCTGCTGCCTTTCAAGCTACTACCCCGGTGCTGGAGCTCAGAGGGAGTGAGTCTGAGTAGGTGATTCCGTGCATTGGTTCTGTAAGAGGAGTTGCTTGGGGCTCTAGAGTTTCTTCTACTGACTCAATCCCCGCTGGTTTTTGCAGCCAGAAGTTGTGGGGACTTATTTCCTTGGCACTGGAACCCTGGGCTGGGGGGCCTGGTGTGGAGCTGGGATTCTTCACTCCCAAGATATCCCTGCCGAATTTTCACCCACCCACGTGGGTGTGGGACCAGCCCGTTCCACATCTGAGCCCCTCCTGCCTGTCTGGATGGATGTGGTTTCTTTAATTTTGAAGTTGTCACACTTCCATTCAACTCCATTTCTGACAGTTCTGAGTGATGACTGTTCGATATTTTAGTTGCAATTTTGATGTGGTTGTGGGGAAGGTGACCCATGTCTGCTTATGCTGACACCTTGGCCGGAAGTCCCACCACGTTTTGATTACCACTAGTTTCAAAAATGGGAAGTGTGAGTCCTTCAAAGTCACTGTTCAATTTCGAGATTGTGTCATCTATTCTGGGTCCCTTGCAATGTCATCTGAACTTGAGGATTGGCTTGGCCATTTCTGGAAAAAAGACGGTTATGACTTTGATAGGTTTTGCATCGAATCTGTAGATTGCTTCCGGTAATGTTGCCGTATAGATGAGATTGTATGTATTTGCTCCTTATCTGTTTATTCCTAGCTACTGTATATTTGCTATGTGTTTAAATATTTTATAATGCAAGTACGTGACCTTTTCTTTTTGCTGTCTACCTGGTTTGGCCAGTGTTTTTGAGATTCACTCGTGCTGTGGGAGAGTTCTAATACTTCGTGTTCACTACTGCATAGTATTCCACCGTATGGTCTTACAGAATTCTTCATACATTTTCCGGCTGGTTCCATTTTTTTAATAAAAAATTGGTTCCAATTAAATTTGTTTATAATAAAAATGTATTATACTTGGTGCTTTCTTTTTTTCTCTTTTATTCTCTCTTTCCCCCCCTCCAAATGCTCCCTCTCTGGATTAGTATGTACATCTCCTTGGGCACATCTGCGAGAGTCCAAGTTGTAGCTCAGACTGGAATTCAGTCAAAAAGTTAGGTACATCTTCGCCCCGGCCTGTGTGGCTCAGTTGGTCAGGTGTTATCACACAAAGTGCAAGGTTGCCAGTTTGAGTCCCGGCCAGGGCACATGCCTGGGTTGCGGGCTTGGTCCTGTCAGGGCGTGTGCACAAGGCAACTGGTGGATGTTTCTCCCTTGCATCCATGTTTCACTCCCTCTCTTTCTCCCTCCCTTCTCCTCCTCCCACCAAAAAATAAAAAAAAGCTTATATACATCTTCACCTTATTACTCTCAACTTGCTCTCCAAAGTAGCAATTTATTCCTTTGAGGAGATTTTCTAATGTTCTCGCATCGCCCAACTCCTTCCCCACTGTATTATCCTACCCTTTTACTGAGATGCCAGATTTGCACTGCTGGTATCTTCTTAGCCCTTTTGCATCTGGACACGAAGCGGGATGTGCACCCACCTCAGACTGCCCTGTGCAGCCTGGGTAGCATCTGTGTTCCCCTGTAAGCCGACATAGTTCATGAATGATGCAAATCACCTCTTCCTTGAAGATCTGGCAAAACTCACCTGAAAAACCATCTGGGAAGGGGTTTCGTACAGGGGACAGATCCTTGACCATCATTTCAATAATTTCTAAGGTTAAATCACTTTTTAAGGGCTGAATTTATTTTGTTCTTAGACTTGTTCCTATTTTACTCTTTTACAGAGTTAGTAGTATGAACCTGCACACACCCCCTGACACCTCTCCTCCTCAAGGGCAGTTGGTGCCCCCCATCACCCCTGACGTTGTTTGTGCTTCTGTCTTCCTGCCAAAGGTCTGCCTCTGTTCTGGGTATTTCCAAAGACCCAGCTTTAAAAAAAAAATTTTATCTGAGGATATGTTCCTTGATTTCAGAGAGATGAGGGGAGAGAGAAAAAGACATCGAAACTACAATCAGGTTTGTGTCCTGACTGGGGATTGAACCTGCAACCCTTTGGTGTACAGAACGATGCTCCAACCAGCTGAGCCGCCCAGCCAGGGCCAAAGATCCGGTTTCCTAAAATGTTGTTGTTTTCCTGGTGCTGCCAGTTTTCCATTAATTTTTGATCTTACTGTTTTCTTTTGACTTACCTTGTGATCATTTTTTTGTAATAGATGCTTAGTTGAAAGCTTTAACTAGTTTTAGTTTCAGTCATACAAAGCTACATATTTGCCTGTAAGTACCTCTTTGGCTGTTTCATTTATATTCTGTGATCTTCCTCCCCCCCCATACATGCACTTGACCTTAAATTGACCTCTGAGCACATCTTCAGTTGCGTCCTGCTGGTTTTTACCTGTGGTGGTTTCATCATTCAGTCCAAGTACTTTGTACCTTCGCACAACTCACCTTTCATTCATTATTTAACACCTGCAACCATGCAGACTCCAGGAGCTGGATGTCATTGGTTTATGCAGTTTTACTGCTCTGTGGCTAGTGAGTCTGACTGTTGAGCTTTCCTTTACGACCTGACATGGCTTCCATTCCCATGAGAACTGTGTCTGGACAGACGTGCACCCTCTATTTGCTGGGGACAAAGTCCTGTGTGTACCTATTTGGTCAAGTTTGCAGTATTCATCTCCTCAAGGTCCTTATCTCGATGACTTGCTCTTTCTGTTGCTCAGGTAGGTTCCGTCTCCAGCACCACTGTGTCTCTTTCCTCTCCTCCTAGTGGGTGTTTGCTTTAAACACGTGTACATGATGCTGTTAGAGACGGAGCGTGGATTCAGGGCACTTGCACTGAACAGGGCCACAGTGCTCTGGCTCCTGGCAGAACCGCAGCGATGGTGGGGTTCTGCCCCCCGCGCCATCCTTCCCAGCCTGGGGCTGTGGTGCATGGCTGGTCCTGGCCACAGGCAGGCAGAGCCCAGACGCCTTGCACTGTCTCGCTGTGGCCATGGGAAGCAGGTAAGCGCTACAACTTACCATCTGTGCCATCTTGGGTGGGAGACCTGACCTGTCGGAGTCTGTTCCCTTCCTGTCCACTGTCAGAAGGACAGAGACAGCGAGAAGTGGGCACACACAGTGCTCAGTAAACCGGGGTGGTCGTGCTGTCCTGGGGCAGGCCAAGGCCCCTGGAGACAGTGTCCTGGTGGCCATGGCTATAGGTTAAGACAATTCCTCAGGGCCCTCCTCTTCCAGGAAGCCCTCAGGTAAACCCCTGCCTGCCACCACCTACTCCCAACCAGGGCAGGAGCATCTCGGTTCTGAGCCACAGAACTAACGGTCACATGTATTAGTTTTACCCGAAAATCCTCTGCACCCAGTTTCCAGTAAGGAAGGCAACATATGCCCTGGTTGGCCACTTCAGCCTCATGGGCTTAGGAGCCCAGAGGGGCTTTGAGGACTGAGTGGGCATTCTCCGGGAGGAGCAGTCACCTTAGATGCCTCAGCGTGGACCACGCTCAGGCTGGGCCTGGCAGGGGGTCCAGCCCGCCGCCTGCACGTGGCCCAGGATGGCTGTGCGTGCAGCTCAACACAAACTCGTCAATTTACTTAAAACATTGAGATTTTTTTGTTTTTGTTAGTGTTTGTGTATTTAATGCGTGGCCCAGAGATGCCAAAGGGTCGGACCACCCCTTAGAGCCTGACTTTCTGTCCATTTCAACTCACAAGCTGTCAGTGAAAGGACGCCCCCCCACCTTCCTCACTGACTTCACAAGTCCGGCGCCGAATGCTTTCAGTTTTGTTCACACAGAGGAATCTCCAAGTGCCACGGGTTTCCACGTTCATCTTCACGTCTCCTTTCCCATTCGTGGTGACTCTACTACGTTCTAGCTGTCTAGCTGGAAGCTTGGCTCATGTGTCTTAGGCTCACGGAACCTCTGGATTGTTTTCCGATTGGCGTGTTCCAGGTCCCACGTCTTCCTCGGGCGCCTCTCCGGCTGCGACCCACGGGTTTCGTTCTGCGACACACCCCTCCTTCCTCAAGCCCGCGCTGTGTCTGGAAACGCGTTCTGACACTTTCCACGTGAGGCCTTTTTGGGGTGGCAGACTCGGTCACAGAGTCTTCTCCTCGGTGCCCAGGTCCGGTTATTTCATCTCTGATTTGTTTCTTGGAATTTGAAAAGAAAGTCGACTGCTGGATTTTCTAAATGCTAACGTTTTACATAAATGGTCCGTGTGTTTGAGAATTTGGGGTTGGGGAATATAGTTTGATCAATTTATTTCACTAAGTTTATTAATGGTATTAGTCTCAGCTTCTGTATCTATGCATTTCTGACTACTAGATCTGACCATTTCTGAAAGGGGTGCCTCCACCCTCTCCCAGGACGGGTCCCTGTCCTGAGACCACCCTTCTCCCCCCGGAGCCTCTGTGCAATCATGGGGTGGGGGGCCTTTCATCCCGTCCCACCTGTGGCTCCTTCGGGTGGGGACAGTGCCCCTAACCCAAGTGCTTCGTCTGTCCGGTAAGCTCAGCTCCCTCACTGGCCCTTCCCGAGAAGGCACGGCTGAGGCTGAGACCCACCAGGGTGTGGATCCCAGCTCCACTCCAAAGTGCAAGTGACTTTGGGTCAGTTCTGGCCCTTCTCTGAGCCTCAGTTTCCTCATCTGTAAATTGGACTGATGACATCCATCTCAGAGAGCTGGCTCCTGGTCGATGCTCAATGGTGGTCCTAGTATAATCAACAACAGTAACTAGTACCAATGAGGCAGTCCCTGTAAGGCCAGAACTTGTGTTCGAACCCTAGCAGGGCCCTGTAGACACTGAGGGCCCTTGGACCAGCAGCACCGGCTCTCCAGGCCCCTCCTCACGGGACTGTTACAGGACAGACGGCTCTCCGGGCCCCTGCCGGCCCGGGACAAGACGGGCTGGGCGGGGGCACGACAAAGACGTCGCCGACGACCGGGTTCAGACCATCTTCCTTTAATACAAAGTTGATATATCTACATACACAGAGGTGGGAAAACCACCCAGCTGCTTCCGTTTGAATAAACAGTGTCTAGAGCAACGGCAGATCTGCTCTGGTACAAAGAGAAAAACTCGCTTGCTTGGGGGTGGGGGATGCCGTGCTTTCTGCGTTTGCCCCGTAGTCCCAGGGGAAAGGCGCCCTGGCCGGGGCCAGCACCCAGCCTCCCATCCCTGAAGAGGCGGAATCTCCTGCTCTGTCCCTTCTCCCGCCTTGGGGCTCGTGGGGGCTGCAGGGAGGTGGCCACCGTCACTGGGGCCCGCCCTCCACTGCCCCACCCTTGGAACCGTGCTTGATATGTCTGAGGATTTAATCATTAAAAAAAAGAAGAAAAGAAAAAAAAGGAAAAAAGAAACCAGGAGCAAAAGGACGCCCTGTTCTTGAGTGAGGCACGGCTTCCGATGGCAGAAAAAGAAAACGCCGGCCGCGGGGACAGCTGTCAGAGCGCACACGGCCGCCACGCAAGCACGCTCTACAGTGAAAAAATAGACTGTGAGGAGAACAGGAATAAGCAACATTTTTCTTTTTAAGTTCGTGGACTGGTAAGTCACTTTTTTTCTTTTTAAAAAAATTAGAAAAAAAATACGCTATTTAAAAAAAAGGAAATGTCACTGGATACAGTTACACGGAGTTTGAAAAACAAAAAGCTGAATTCTGGCCCCCCTCCAGCCTGCTGCTGATGCAGGGCTGGAAACCCCCCCCCCCCGGGGTGGGGGGCGGTGGGCGAGGGGCCACAGCCCCGTCCTCCTCTGGTTCTGGGGAAAACCCCCATTTGCTCTCCACCCCCACCCCCCACCCCGGAACTGCTCGTTTTGGAATTGGAAGGGAACGAGGAATGTGGCAAGTATTTCAAGGCGGCGGCTGGTGCCGGGGAGGTTGCCGGGGGCCACGTCATTCCCAGAGACCGTGCAGAAACGCTGCGGCCGCCGCCGGGGGTGCAGGCCTCCAGGGGCCCCCCAGCCCAGGCAGAGAGAGGCATCCGGAGCCGGTGGAGTTGGGCCAGGCGACCATGGCTTTAGGTTGCATAGTGGTCGAAGCTTCCCAGGTACTCCAGAGCTGCCTGGTAGCAGAACTGGTACTCGTCCTGCGGGAAGGGCAGGGAACAGGGCTGTAGGTGCCTCCTCTCTGACACCTCTCAGGGCTCCCTGCGGCCCCCACCCCCCGGGGTGTGTCCACGGCACGGACTCTCCGCCCCAAGTGCCCTGTCCTCTCTGCCTACGGGTTGTACACAAAGACACGGCTGCTCAGTCGTCCCTCCACACACCCCTCCAGGCCAGGAGTCTGACACCAGCTCTGTCTCTCCAGACACAGCAGAGGGAGGACCCTGTTCAAGTGCCCAACGTGAATGCGACTGAGGGGAAGACCCGCTCCGTGCTGGGTCCCACTTCCCTGCCGGGGCAGCAGTGGGGCTTGAGAATCTGTGGCCTGTGTCAGGGTCTTCGCTGAGCCACGAACTGGCTGTGACTTTGGGACTAGAACGGACCCCTCTCCTAGGCCCAGGGACACTTCTCAGCTCTGGACTTCATCTACTCCTGTGTCAAGAGCTGACTAATAACCTTCCGGCCCAGAGCAGGAGGCACCGACGACCACCCACCCACGACCCAGAGCCCACATCACGGAGGGGAGACCGAGGCTCTGGCGACAGAGCTGTGAGGCCGGGACGCCTCTCCCTGTCCCCTGCGCACCTCCGTCTGCACCATGGCCGGCCTCTGGGTCCGCAGCATCTTCACGGTCTGGAAGATGTCCACCACACCCTCGTACCGCATCCTCTCCAGCACAATGCTGAGCGTGATGAAGACACCGGTCCTGCCTACGCCGGCACTGTGGGAGGGAGGCGGCAGCTCAGTGCAGGGCACCCGGACCCCCACTCCCCAGGCATGAGAATACCCCAGACCGGAGTGCCTGAGGCTGACGGGTATCCTCCTCGGGCCTCCGTTTCCCCAGCCAGGAAGCGGCCGGGGCTCGGGGAGCGGCTCACCTGCAGTGGACAGAGATGGGGCCGTCCTGGCCGAACTGCTCCTTGGTCTTGTGCACCTGCCCGATGAAGTCGATGAAGCCCTCCCCCGACTTCGGCACGCCCTGTTCCGGCCAGTCCGTGAACTGGAACTGCCGGACAGTCCGGGACTGGCCATCCTGGAAAGAAGAGCCCAGCCTTGCTCACGAGGTCAGTGGTGGTCACCGCCGTGCCCCGTGCCTGCTGGCCCGCAACCCCAACCTCCAGCCCCAGCAGCTCCAGCCTCCGCCACCGTCTTCTGCTGTCACCACCCAATGACACCATCTCCCACGGCCACTGTGCACCACCCCGCCCCCGCGCCCAGTGGTCCTCTCTCCACATCCCCAGTCCCACCCACCACGACCACCGGGCCACGTCCCACGCCCCCATTCTCTGCTACCCTCCACCCTCCAGCCTGCACCATCCCCTCCCACCTCCACGTCCGCGGGCAGCCTGCACCCTGTGCCGTCTCAGGGCACTACCCGAACCATCATTCCGCGTCCTCCACCGCCCAGCGGTGCCACACGCCCCGCACTGACCCACGGGGCTGCCACCCACCACCCACTGCTCCAACTCATCGCCTTCCGCCCCCAACAGCACCGCCCACACCGCGGCCTCCTCCCTGCACCGTCTGCCCCGGTGACGCGTCATTTCCTACCGGTGCCACCCACCCCTGACAACGGCCGTCCCCACCACCCACAGTTGCGCCTTACGTGGTTTCAATTCTCGCAGCCAACTGAGGTCCGAAATATGAACTGTTTATTTCGGGAACTTTCCATTCACTCAATTTTAAAAGGTGGTGTGACGTTGTGAGTAACGTGATGAAATCCCATGCCACCCTGCCCCACCCCGCCCAGCGCACGCGCCAGCCCTCTGTCCAGCGCGTCCACGTCGCAGACGCCCCCGTCAGTCACTCACCGCCGCTGTGGCGGCATCACGGTGCCAGTTCCAGTGACCCCGGTATTCCCTCGCGCCGGCCCCCAGGCTGCGCCACACGGAGCTTCCACGGCAGTGCGCCGCTGCCCCTGCTCTGGCAGGCACGCACGCCCGGGGAAAGACCGTGGGTGCGCAGGGCTCAGTGCTACCCACCACTCCGGGCACCCGCTGCGGGGGGGGCACTTGTGCTCACCAGCCGCTCTCACCTAGGGGCACCACCCACCCCCGCCAGCGCACAACCCTTCACCACCCAACGACGTCGCCTGCCACTGACCGTCTCCAGCCCACCCCCCGGGCACCCTCCTCGCCCACCCTGTTGTTCCACGGCCGGGCCACCACGTCAGACCCTCTGCCACCTCCCATTCGTCACAGCCCAGCGGCCCGGCCCCCACGACCCTCCAGCCCCCGGAGAACACTGCCCGCCGCCTTCTCTGGCCACCCCCTCGGCAGCACCGTGGCACCACCCAGTAGAGCCGTGCACCCTGCCGGCCCCCGCCACCCAGAACCCCCCTTCCGGCCCCACCTTCCTGTCTCTTTCCGGCTGCAGCGCTGTCTACTCCCCCGAATGCTCACCGCACTCCACTTTTCAAAGTTGTTTTCCATAGACTCTCTCCCCCCTCTCCCCCCAGTCTGCCCTTTCTCCATCCACCGCTGACAAACACCACCCTCAGCGGCCGCAGGACCAGTCTCTGCCAGCCTATCACCAGCGCGGTCCCTTCTCTGACCCGCTTCCCTCCCCCGGACACTGCGCTGGTTCACACCCCTCCACCGGCCGCAGCTTCTGCTGACCCACAGCCCCACATCCCAGCAATCCAGTGGTGGCATCTCACAGCCCCGACACTTGGGCCCTGATGACGTTCGTCCCCCCAGCCACTAGCGACACCTTGACAGTCTTCTCCCGCCCCTCCTCTCCTACCAGCTTGGATCCTCTGTCACCCAAAAGGGCCACCTCCCAGGGTCAGCCTGGCCAGTCGCCATCTAACAGCCCCTCCCCGCCCCCGACCACTGCGTCTGCATTGGCTGACACCACCCACAACGCTCTCCTCTCTCCCTGCCCACGGGGCCCATTCCCACCCCCCGCCCCCACCGGGTGGCACCCTCTCCGCCCCCGGCCCCAGCCTCCCCTCCCAGCACCACCACCCCACCGAACGCCCCCTGCAGCCTGCTAACACTGTCCCCCACAGGCTGCGGCTCCCCACACGCCCGGGTGAGTGGGTGACATGTGCTCCAGGGGGGACACCACGGGGTCAGCACCGGGACACGGTCCTCTCTCCACCTACTTGGCGGTGGGAGGGATAGGCCAACTCACTCATTCTCCTCCCAACACCCCACGCTCATTCCTGCCCCAGGGCCTTTGCTTCTGCTCCCAGCTCTCGAGGCCGTCTCCCGGTCACTAGGGAAACTCGGAGCCCCGTCTAGGTTCCAGCCCTGCTGCCAACCTGCCTCCACACTCACCCGGGCGTCTGTGACCTTGAACTCCCGCAGGATGTACTGTGGCATGTTGTATTCTGCCATCGGATCCACCACGAAATACTGGTAGCGGGCAGACCGCTCAGCTGGCCAGTACTGGTGACATTTCTCCTGTCAAGGGGACGGGGCCTGTGGTCAGC
The DNA here is from genome assembly GCF_019186645.2 of Phyllostomus hastatus. Lineage (NCBI taxonomy): Eukaryota > Metazoa > Chordata > Mammalia > Chiroptera > Phyllostomidae > Phyllostomus > Phyllostomus hastatus. Next base: position 1,739,585 of record NW_025333640.1, on the reverse strand, counting down.
CTTGCCTGAGCCCCTCCTACTCCCCGGGGCCTGCCCGCCCCCCTTGGGCCCCGCATACCCGGCCCATCTCCCGCAGCTTGGTGAGCATCACCACGATGGTCGAGTTGTTCTCCCACAGCATGCGCCAGAAGTCCTCCGTGGTCTCCGCCAGCGGCCCCTGCGTGGCGATGTAGGCCTTCTGCTGCCTGTGGGGGGCGGGGAGTGAGTGCAGGGCTGGGGGGCGGGGCCTGGGACCACAGCTGCCTCCATGCTGCCTGGAGGGCCAGGCGGGGCCACGGCAGCCGCACCTGCCATGCAACTGCCTGCGTGGCGAGGGCTCGGCAGGGACTGCCTCCCTCCCCGTCTCACTGGGCCCTCCCAACGGCCCCGTTTAGCACCGGGGAAGCCGTCAGCGGCAGGACTCGTTCCAGCGCGCGCAACTGCCCTCCAACCTCCTGCCTTCCTGCTCCGCCTCCCCCAAGTGCCAGCGAATGACGTGCAGTAGTTGGCGCAGGCGGCACCTCGGCCTGGACGCCCTCTCCGGCCGTGGTTTCTCAGCATCAGCACTGCTGGGACCCACCGCTGGGTCGCCCTTCGCGACGCGGCATCGTTCTGGGCAAAACCCCTGGCTCCACCCACCATGCCCAGTAGTAGCCACTGCCCAACACACTCAAATCCCGACAGACACACGTCCCTAGACAGTGCCAAACGTCCCCCGGGGCAGGGCGGCTCCGACCGACAGCCGTGGACATGCAGGAGGCGGAGCCCCACGGCGCACAGCGGCCCTCAGTGAGGCGTAGGGGAAGGCGTCCCGCCCCCACTGCGCCCGCACGGGGCTGGCAGAGGCCGTGCAGCATTGTCTCCCCACGAGAACGGAGCCGCCTGGGCACAAGGCTGGGGCCCCAGTCCCGCCAGGCGGAGGTGAGGTACCTGTAGCCGTCGATGGAGCTGGCGTTGATGTAGTCGGAGCCCTCCACGCCCCGGATGGGCTGCAGGCAGACCCGCGTGCTCTCGTACGGCATGATGTTCACCAGGCGGTTCTTGAACTTGTTACAAGGCAGGTTGGCGCTGATGAAGCGGGACGTGTGGGCTTTGGAGTTGGCCAGCCGCTGTGGGGACGAGGAGCAGGGGCTGCTGTCCGGACAGCCTCCAGCCGGAGCGCGGACAGCGGGACAGCGGGCAGGGGAACGCTGGCGCCCACCCCTGGGCCCCGCTGCTCGGCCCTGCCCCGCCCGCGCGCCCACGGCAGCCCGCACGCCCTCTCCCACCTTGAACTCGAGCTCCATGCCCGTGACGTGCTCGCCGGGCTCCACCTGGGCCAGCTTCTGGATGTAGGCGTAGAGGCTGCGGGCGGGCACCTCGGTGTTGCCGCAGCCCACGGCCTCCAGCAGCGCCTCGTGGATGAAGCTGTACTGGTCCTCCGTCTGCACCATGTAGTTGCGCTGGGACCGCATGAGCGTCACATGGCCGTACACGTCCACTGTCTTCTCCGGCTTGATCCGCTCCAGCATGGCGTCGATGACGATGAAGCAGCCGGTGCGGCCCACGCCGGCGCTGCGGGGACAGGCGTGGCGATCAGGCGCCCCTCGGGAGAGGGACGGGGGGTGCGAGGCGCCAGTGGGAGCCAGAGGCCGGGGCCGGGCCAGCGTACCTGCAGTGCACCACCACGGGGCCGGCGTCGGGGGGGTTGCAGGTCTTGACCCTCCGCAGGAACGCCAGGAACGGGGTCGGGTACTCAGGCACCCCGTGGTCCGGCCACGCCGTGAACTGGAACTGGCGGACCTCACGCTTCTCGCTGGAGCCGTTCTGGGGGCCACAGGGAGACTGCCTGGCACCGCGGCCTGTGCAGGGGACGCCCAGCACACCCCCCAGGCTGCCGCACCTCCGAGCGTCTGACGCAGGTGTCCACCTGCCCCCGGGATGCAGAGGGGTCTCCAGCGAAGGTGTCACGTCTGTCTCACGGGACGTGGCCAGCGTCCTTCCCCACCCCACTCCCAACCCCTCCACCTCAGCTGACGGTCGCTCCTCCCCTCCAGCGCTCTTAACAGAACTTCAGAGTCACCCTCCACTCGACGCCTACATGTCCAACCCCCTAGCCCACACTATGGACGGCCTTCAGAGTCCATCCCAGCCCGGACCAGATAGCTCGGTTGGCTAGAGTGTCATCTCGACACGCCAAGGTTGCAGAGTTCGATTCCCGGTCAGGGGACACGTCACAAGACTCAACCAATAAATGCATAAATAAGTGAACAACAAACTGATGTCTCTCTCACCCTTCCTCTTGCTCTTCTAAACTCAATTAAACAAACAAACCAACCTGAAACAAATTAAAAAACCCCAAAGTCTATCTCAAACCTGCCCACTTCTCACCCTCCTCCCTCATGGCGGTCACCATGATCCATGCCATTATCGCCCTGGGACCCTGTGAGTGTCACTTCTGCCTTGGTCCCTCCAGTCTGCTGGTGCTCCCCCTCCCCTCCCCGGCTATCCCCCCCACAGCAGCCAGAGAGCGCCGGTGAGCGAGCATCAGGTCCCACACCTCCCATGTCTACGTGACTACAGCCCTCCAGAGCTCCCACCTCCCTCCACGAAAAAGCTCAAGTCCTCCCTGTGGCCCATGGGCCCCACACAACCAGCCCATCCTCTCCCTGCCCTCAGCTGCTCCCATCTGCTCCCTCTCCCCCCACAGTGTTCACTCAGTCCCGGCCACAGGGGCCTTCTTCTGCCCCTCCGACACGCTAAGCACAGGCCTGCCCCGGGGCCTTTGCACATGCTGTGCCCCCTGCCTGGAATGCTCTTTCCCCGAATCTCCTCATGAACCCGTCCCTCCCTCCTCCAGCTCCCCCAGAGCACATTCTGTTCTTCTCCTCAGCTTTACTTTAATCCTGCACACGTGAGATTCCTTATCGCTTTTGGACCCTGGTCTCAGAGAAGTTTTTGTGAACTCCATCTCCCTCCCCTGAGGCAAGGGGAGTAAAAGAGAAAATAAACGTGACTGCATCAACCTAAAAAGCCTCCACACAGCACAAAAAACCATCAACAAAACAAAAAAAGCAACCAGCTGAGTGGGAGAAGATGCCGCGAGGGGCAGCTCCGGTGCGGGGCTCCTGCCCAGAACACACGCAGACACGCGCGCCTCGCCCACGGCAGAACGTCTGTCCGACTCTGGCAGACCACCCGACAGCTTCCCAAAGACACACACGCGGCCCACAGCTACACGGGAGGATCTCGGTTTTGCCAGCCACACGGGAGCTGCAAGTCCAAACCGCAACGAGGTGCCGTGCCCACCCGCGGGAAGGGCCGTCACCAACCGGACAGAAGCCACAGGTGCCGGGGAGGAGGCAGAGGGCAGGGGCCTCGCACACCGCCGCTGGGGACGCGGGCTGCGGCCGCTGCCGCCGCAGAAAACGGTGTGCAGGTCCCTCACACGAGTAAGAAGGAGCTGCCACACGACCCAGCCAGCCCTCTTGGGGGTCTCTGTCTCCCGAAAAACTTCACACTTAGGCACGCAAAGACACACGGACACTGTGTTCACTGCCACGTTATTCACGCTGGCCAGGACATGGCCCCCACCCGTGTCCTCCGAAGGACGACTGGGTGGAGATGGCGTGGCACAAGCACACCGTGGCACGCCACTCAGCCACGAGAGAAGACGCCACTTGTGGCCACGTGGGTGGGTCTTGAGAACGCTGTGCTGAGCGCATTAAGTCGGGCAGAAAAGAACAAGAACCGTGTGAAGCAGCAAGCGAACACGCCCCAGACACAGACGGCAGACGGAGCGGCGGTCACGAGGGGAGAGGGCTGGGCGGGGACACGGGACAGAGAGGGCCGAGCACACCGCGACGGAGGGGCGGGGCTGCGGGTGGCGTGCACTTGGAACACGGCGAGGGCAGGTCGTGAGGGCGTGCTCCCGAAACTTACATAATGTCATCATCGACCGATGCCACCCTAATAAGTTAAATTTAAAGAGGTTTGCTGTTTTCACGTCTTGTGCCTGTGTTTTGCCCACTGCACATGAGACCAGAGCACTTTGCTCTCTGCTGTGTCCCGGCGCCCAGGTCACAGCTGGACACACGCATGTGCTGGGTACATGTGAGTGACCCACGGACCACACGCCCCTCCTGGGCAACGACCCGGTGCTCTGGCGCTGGGCCTGGCGCGGGCCGGATGCCGAGAGGCCCGACTGGAGTCCGGGGAGCGCCCTGCTGCTGGCAGCGCCGTCCCTCCCCAGCACGGCGGTAAAAAACGCCCCCCAGGCCACACACAGCGCACCCGAGGACCCCCGAGGTGGGAGGCAGACAGAGCCCTGTGACGGTGGGCGCCTCTGCCGGAGGCCAGCAGGGTCTCTCTGGCCCTGTGCTCCGCCCGGCCCTGTGCCCCGCCCCGTGCGCAGTGCCCCTCACAGGCGGGGCTCCGACTCGGCCAGCACCAGGCGGAGGATGAGAGGACAGGGGACACCTGGGACGTGACTGACGACTAGAGGACAATGGGTTCGCTGCTGAGTTGGGCTCTGCTGGTTCTGTCCTACTGCTGCGGTCGGAGACAGGAGGTGCCCCACCCCGAGCCTCAGTCTCCTCATCGCAAAGTGGCCTTCACGTGAATTCGGTCAGCCTGGGTCAACACGCTTGGTGTTCTGCGTCTGACGGGTGCTCCCAGGGCAGTAGGGGGCCCTGGCTGCCTCCTCGGCCCCACGACCCCGCTGCGGCCCCCGGCCTGGCCCGGCCCGGGCCCTACCTTGTGCAGGGAGAAGGTCCGTACGCAGAACGTGGCCAGCTCGACAGTGTCCAGCAGCGTCACTTGGATGAAGCCGTAGGTCTCCGCGCCCCTGTTGGGCCAGTACTGGTCGCACTTGACCTGTGCCGAGCGAGAGGACGGAGGTGAGCGCAGGCTGGGCCAGCCGAGGCTGGACGTGGGGCCGGGGTGGGGCAGCAGGCCCCGGGCTCACCCGCGACTTCTCCTCCAGCCGTGTCATCATGACGATGGTGGCCGAGCGCTGCTCCCACACCATGCGCCAGAAGTCGCCGAAGGTCTCGGGCAGCGGCCCCTGCGTGGCGATGTACGCGTTCTGCCGCCGGTAGCCGTCCACGTAGTTGGCGTTGATGTAATCGCTGCCCACGATGCCTACAGCGGGGCGAGAAGCCAGAGGGCAGTGGGGGCGCCCGGGGCTGGCCCCCCGCAGCCCACCCGGAAGCCGCCCTGGGGTGCGCCCATCTGTCCCCGAGGAAATCGTGGGGCGTGGGCCTCGGGCACTCCCACCGCTGCCACGGCCATGGGGGCCATCCTGTGCGCTGCAGGCGCTGAGCGGCTGCCCTGGCCTCCACCCTCTAGATGTCACCAGCGGCCCTGTCCTCCAACTTGTGGCCACAAAAGTGGCCACAAAAATGTCCCCAGACATTTTGGCCCTGGGCGGCAGGACTGCCCCAGCTGAGGACCAGTGACGCAGACGACAGGTGGAACCATGTCACGCACAGCAGCCACCAGTTAAACATACGTCTAGGAGCCCCCAGGGGCCTCTGGCTGGTGCTGGACGAGGCCTGATCAGGCTTCGGTTTCCCACCTGTCCCCCAGCCTGTCTGCGCCGGCCCGGCCATGTCCGGGAGGAGGTGTGGGGCCTGTGGGCTGCCTGGGGAGTGGGGAAGGGCGGGGCGGAGCCTGGGGCGCTGCGCTACCTTCGATGGGCTGGAGGATGACGCGGGAGTGGTCGTAGGCGATGACGTTGGCGTAGCGGTTCTTGGGCTTGTTCACTTCCAGGTTGGAGTGCTCCCACGTGAACTGCTGGCCCGGGTCGATGGACTGTGGGGAAAGGGGAGGTGGGGGGGTCAGAGGGGGTGTCGGGGGGGGGGCGCATCCGGGGGCCCAGGCGGACGGGCGGCGGGGCCCAGCTCACCTCATACTCCTGGGAGAGCTTGAGGCTGTCGTTAGCCTTGAGGCGCTCTGTGTGCTCGGCCATGTCCGAGATGGGGATGGGCGGGTGGCTGAGCATGCCTGAGGGGAGAGCAGACCCCGCCAGTGCGGGCTGGTCACCAGGGGCCAGCCCAGAGGCCGGGAGGGACGGGGTGCTCTACAGTGTGAGTCTGCGATGGGTGAGCTGCGGTTAGAGGGCGTGGTGGGGCGGGGACCCCAGGCCTGCGCGTGTGCACGTGGGGGCACCAGAGGCTCGGCTCCTGGCCAAGCCCGACACCCTGCTCACGCCGTGCCCCTGCTCCGTCCCCAACCCAGCTGGGGGAGGGCTGCCCTGGAGGACAGACTCCAAGCTCCTGGTGCCTCGTGGCAGGAAGCAGGCGGGTGACACAGAAATGAAGAAGCAGAAATGAAGGAACATTGTTCCCTGGGGTGGGGGAGGAACACTCCCGTCTGCCCCTTTGGGACCACAGGGCCCGCAGAGGCCTGCCAGGGAGGCCTGAGGGGCCACAGGGCAGACGCGGCGTGTCCCCGCCTGTCAGGGCGCCAGCTCAGGGCAGGCGCCCTCAGCCCGTTTCCTGTCTGGGACAGGGAGCAGCGACGGCCCCCGTCTGCAGAGCCCCGGGGTGGCTGGGCCTGGCTCTCTCCCTGACGCCCGGGTCTGCCCGACCCCATCCGCTGCCAGGCTGGCGCCGACCGTGCATGCACACGCACGCTGCAGCCGCACGCCGCCACCAGGCCGGGCGACAGCTGTTGTTCTAAGTGGGGCCCCGGACGACCCCCAAGAGCCCACCTCTACGGGGCCTGAGGCTGGTGTCCATCTGCCTGGTGGCTCTGTCTGTCCATCACACAGGTGGACTCCTGCTCTTATGTACGTATGCCTGTGTCCACCTACGTCCCTGTCCCCACCCTGCAACACAGTCGCAACCGGCACCCGAAGGGCACTAACCCTAACCCCCCGCCCCCCACGGAAGCCAGTGCAGGACAGGTGGGCAGAGAGAGGCGGCAGAGAGATGGAGGAACCGAAGATGAAAACAAACGAGGGGCGCGGGGCGGGAGCCGAGAACAGAAAGACACAGGAACTAACTTTCAAAGTGAAACCCCGGCTCCCTGAGGGGGCTGCTGAGGCCTGAATCTGCAGAAACAGCAAACAATAAATAAATGAAAACACGCGGGTGGCCCATCTCCCCCACCCCTGCTGGGTGCACGCATGACAGCCGGGCGACAGACGCGGGGGGTGGGAGGGCAGAGCGACTTCCACACGGGGGGGTGGGGGGGAGGGGAGACACATGGCCGCCAGCCCCAGCCCGGGGCCTGGGGTGGCTGCTGGGCTTCCTCTGCCTGGGGTTTGGCCGTGACCTTCGGGCTCTCTTGTCAGTGCGCGCCCCCCACGCCAGCCTGGCCTTGGGCCCCCGTCGGGGTCCCTGGGGGGCTGTGGAGGAGGAGGCAGGACGGTGAGGGAGAAACCTGAGGGCCGGGGAGGGACACAGGGACCAGTGCTCGAACTTGAGGGAGGGAAGCAGCCATCGTGAAACACGGGCTTCGCCCGCGTTTGGATGGAAGAACTGATGTCAGACAGGAAGGAGAAGGGAGCAGGTCGGAGGGGCCCTGTGAGACCTCCAGGACCCCCGAGGGAGGGACGCAGCCGCCAGGTGACCCGAACGCTCGAAACCCTCGTCTGGGCGAACACACACAGAACTGACACGACACAGCCCGGCAGCAGCGCCGAGGGAGGACAAGACCCTGACTCAGTGTCACCCCCGCAGGTGACTTCAGCTGCACCCCTTCCACCCACAGGGCGCTGTTTAGAGGCAGGAGTGTGAGCATCTGTGGCCATGGAGGGCGGGACAGGGCGCGTGGGAGGCACGGTTTCTGCGCCTTGCTGGGTGCACACCCCGGGGGACGCACACCCGTGGGGCGTGGGGAAAAGCCCGGCGCCCTGAAGAGGAGCAGGAGCGGTGTGACCAGAAGCCCAGCTCTCCCTGCCAGCAGGAACGGGTGGGGGCGGGGGCTACTTCCTCCCAGGAGACGGCCACCACCCGTGAGACCCAGCTTTTCCCGACTCGTTTGGCAGAGAGCAGAACCAGCCCTGGAGCGCCCCGGCCGGGACCCACGCGGGCATTTGGGAGTCGGGACTGGAACTGCACCGAGCACGGCCTGATGGAGCACGGCCTGAGGGGGAAGATGAGGGTCGCCGGGAGGCAGCTTCCTGTGCCCTGTCAGTGTCGCCCCTGGCACCTGGGATAAGCACACACCTGGTGTCTGGAAGTTAATGCGTCTCATTTCCACGGGGTCCTTGGGGTGGTGGGGGGCGAGGTCGGCGTTGTTCAGCAGGCATTTGGTGCGGGGCTCCGAGTCCTTGCGTTTGCTTTGCGGGGGGAGGAGGAAGAATCCAAGAGTGAACACACTCCAGGACCCAAGAACGTCTCACCCAGCGGTGGGAAAGGGACTGTGTGCGTGCCCGACTGGGACCACACGTGCACACGTGTGCAGTCTCCGGGGCAACCAGGCCCCCCTGCAAGGTTCAGCACCACCCCATTCTCCCTCCTGCCCCAGGCCTCTACAGGGCGGGGCCAGCTCTTACCTGTCAGGTTTGCTGCTCCCAGACGCAGACACACAGGTGAGGAGGAAAGAGAAGTCAGGTGAGGGAGTGCTAGCCACAAAGGGCCTGTTCTGACGGCGGGTGGCTCTCTGAACCTCCCTGAGCCTGGTCTCATCCAGAAAATAGGGCCGATCCTTTCTGCCAGGCCCACCCCCCTCCCTCTCCAAGCTGGGACAGGCCCCACGTGGCCACTACGCCCACCCCCGCATTAAACCGGGCAGAGAGCCTCCACCCCGTCCTCCTGCTGCGTGGAGCATGAGGCTCAGGCGGAGTCACACCGCCGGCCTGGGGTGAACCCCGGTCCCGCCACTGCCCAGGCTGAGGGACCAGGATCGAATGCCCGCCCCCTGGGCCTGGGCCTGGGTCCCCCTCTCTGTGCCCCGGAAGGCCTCCCCGACGGTCTTCGGGAGGACACTTCCCTGGAGCTTTCCACGCCACCCGCCTTCCCGGGAAACCCTCTCCTAGCAGGCAGGGGGTGCCGCGGACTCACTTCTTGTAGAGCAAGATGGCAATGACGATGCAGATGATGAAGACCACGGCCAGCACAGGCCCGATCACCCAGATGAGCCCCTCCTCGCCGTCCACGATGGGCTGCGGGTCCGGGTTGTCCAGCTGGAAGGGGTCTGAGAAGGGGCTGGCGGCGAACGTCTGCACGGGCGGGCGGGCGGGCGGGGAGGCGCCTGTCAGCGTCCACCCTCCCTCCGGGGCCACTCGGGGCCACGTCCCTCCCCTGCTCTGGGCGCTCTGCTCTGTGGCTCCCAAGAAAATGGACCCTGGGGGTGGCCTGCATGGCTCGGCCCTGGCCAGTGGGGCCTTCTCCCCGTTGCCCCTCTGCTTCAGCCACTCTGCAGCCCCTTCTGCCCCTCTTGGACCTCCAGACCTTTGCCTGGGGTGCTGTCTTCTGTCGAACTCCTACACATCCAGTCAGAGCCCCAGTTCCCAAGCCCCTGACTCCACAACGCCTCTCCCCTGCGACTCCCCCAGCTCCCGTCTGCCCAGGAGGCGGGATCTGTGTCCGGCTCTGAGGCCAGGGCCCCAGAGGTGGAGGCCCTGGGCGGGGCTGGGCGTGGGCAGACACCCCTCAGGACTTACAGGCTCGCTCTTCTGCAGCACAGCGAGCACAAAGAGCACGTATCGGTGGCCCGGCTCCAGGCCTCTGTTGTCAAAGCCACCGTACTGCTTCTGGTCACCAGGCTGGAAGGTGGACGGCAGCATGGAGAAGCGGGCTGCGATGTAGGGCCGGGGCACCTCGAGCTGGCGCGAATGCCGCAGGCTGCGCCGTTGCAGCCGGGAGATGTCCTGGATGAGCTGTGGGGACAGGAGTGTGGGCTGCCCGGGGCCCAGCTGGGAGCCAATGGGCTCACGACAGCCAGGACATGTCTGTCCCTTGCAGGGTGGGCCCAGCCCTCACCTCCTCCAGGTCCATGTCCTCTGGACTGCCCAGCGGGGTCAGGAACTGGCCGCCACGAGACTTGCGCAGCGGCACCATCACGATGAAGTAGCTCCTGTCACGAGACGAAGAGCCACAGGGGGGCCGTCTACAGGCGTGACCAGACAGATGCTGCCCGGGGTGTGTGGGGGCCTCCCTTTCCAAGTCTTCCCTTCCACCCACGCGGTGGGTCCCTTCCCTGTAGCCCCAGCCGCGGTCCAACCTCCAGGCCTTTGATCGCACTGTGCCTCCTGCCCGGGAAGCCTATCCCTTGCAGCTATACTTCTTGAATTCCTACACAGCCTCCAGAGCCCCAGCTACCACACCCACACGCTTTTGTGGCCCTCAATTCTTCTCTGCCTCTTGCTGCCACACCACCCGACATTCTGGGCGCCCAAACCAGTAGACAGGCAGGCACCCAGGGCTGTCAGAAAACGTCGGAGAGGCAGACGCCCGGCCACACGCGGTGACCACTCCCATGGGACGTGTGGGAGCCACACAAGATGGGGCTGACCTAGCCCCTGTTTTTTTGGCCAGGGGAGGGAGCCAGGGCGCGGAGAGGGCACAGGGCTGCCCCGCCACACGTCAACTGGCTAACGGGGGGTGTGTGGGACCCGGGGGCTGGGGGGCTGAGCGTACTGGACGGGCACGGGGCTCTGGCTGTCGGGAAGGTGCACCACGATGAAGCCGTCGGGGTTGGGCCTGGTGGCCACGCTGGGCTTGGTGCTGAGCAGATTGAAGGCGGTCCAGGCAGTGACCGTCTGCTGGAGGCCGCCCAGGCTGCTGCCGCGGTTGGTCAGCACGAAGTTGTAGAAGGTGTTGGGCTTGAGATGCGTGATGAGCCTTTTGGTGGTGCGGCCATCCACGTCCAGAGTGAGCCCGTTGTACTGGATCTGCGGGCCGGGCCGGCTCAGCGCGGGTCTGGGCCGGCTGCCACCCCAGACCGGGTCCCAGACGCAGCCCTGACCCCGCTCGACTGACCCCAGGTGGAGCCTCAATCCCAGCTGAGCCCGGGCCCCAGGCTGAAGTCCAGCTCTGAGTCCCAACTTTGAGCCCTGACCCCAGAATGACCCCAACCCCAGACTGATTCTTAATCCCAATTGAGCCCCAACTCTGACTGAGCCCTAACCCTAAACCTCAACTGCAACCCTAGACAGAGCCTCAATCCCTGCTCAGCCCCAATTCTCAGCCCTAATTCCAGGCTGGGCCCTGGCCCCAGGCTATCTGAGCCCTAATGGCAAACGAAGACCCAGACCAGACTGCACCTCAGTCCCCGGGAAGCCCAACTCTCCTCAGCCCTGAGCCCACCTGAACTCCAACGCCACCCACCACCCCAACAAGCCTCGACTCCAGACCGAGCGCCAGGTCCTGGCCCCGCCCACCGGCCTGCCAGGGGCCGCCCTGCACCTTGTAGGGCGTCGGTGAGTTGTAGTTGTCGGGAAACTCCCAGCTGAGCAGGACCGACGTCTTCATGATCATCTTCACCTTAAAGTTCTTGGGCGAGACTGCGGGCAGCAGCCGAGAGGGGGAGAGAAAAGAGAAGCCCCGTGAGAGCCAGGTGTGGGCTGGGAGGGGGCGTGGGGGGGGGCGGGGCGGCCCAGGCGTTCCCTGTCGTCCACTGTGCCTGTGGCCTTCCTGCCTGGCCCTGGCCCGGCCCTGCCTGGCCCTGTCCCAAGACCCTGCTGGGGGAGACGGCGCGGCTGCAGAGAGAAGGCAGAGGGGGAGGGGGTGGGGGATGGCGGTGCCGCCGAGGCACGTCCCACCTTTGCCAACGCCAGAGCCTCAGGGTCCAGACTCGCCTCGAGCATCCACGAGGAAGCAGAAAAGTGACCACTTACCTGGGCGGGGGAGAGGGAGGGGGCTGGGGCGGGGGTGGGCACGAGGCCGGTCCGGCTCTGGTGTGGGGTTGCCGCGCCTACCTTGGTCCCGCAGGAACGTCCGGTAGCGGACAGGGGGGCTGTAGGGGCCGGGGCCCCGGCGCGTGTGGGCCCGCACTTGGAGGTCATAGGCCGTGTCGGGCTTGAGGCCCTGGAGCGTGAGCATGTTCTCAGCGCCGGGCTCGGCCGCTGCCGGCAGCTCGGTCTCTCGGGCAGGGCCCAGGGCACCGGCCTCCCGGACTGCCACTGTGTACTTGACAATGGCCCCGTTGCGCTCGGCAGGCACCGGGGGCAGCCAGCGCAGCAGGACAGTGCCAGCCGAGGCGTTGCCGGCCGCCTCGAGGATCTGCGGGTGGCCGCGGGGTGTGTCCTCTGGGATGCTCAGGACCTCCACCGCCTCCTCGCCCAGGCCGCCTCGGCTCCGGGCCGCCAGCCGGAACACGTATGTGGCCCCCTTGTGCACTCCTGACGCCGTGTAGTGGTCCTCCGTGGGTGGGAACTCGAGCGTGGCCAGGGGTGATGAGTCCTCGCGGCCGAACTGCAGGCGGTAGCCCAGGACCTGGTCCTCGGTGGTGCTGGCTGGGGGCTCCCAGCGTGCCAGCAGGCTGCCCTCGGGGGACTGCTGCACCGACAGGGTGGGGCGGCCCAGCACTGTGGGGACACGGGGCCGGCGTCAGTGACTCCCTGCCAGTTTGGGGGCACGGGGCGGGGTTGGTGTTTTTAAAAGTGGGTCTCAGAGAGGCCTCCCCGAGACACGGACACCTGAAGGAGGTGAGGGAGGAAGCCACAGGGAGGTCTGGGAAGGACAGAGTTCCAGGCAGAGGGAATAGCCAGTGCACGGGCCCCAAGGTAGGACGGTGCGGGGGCAGTCTGAGGAACAAGGAGGTGGCCAGGGACTCAGAGAACCCAGTAAAGGAAAACACCCCAGAGTTCAGAGCAGGCCTCATCTGTGTCTTCCTTTAGTCAGTAAGCCGCACATTTCCTGCCTGGTCTATTTGCCCATCCTGGCACCTGATTAATATCCACGGGACACAAGAGCGTCCGAATCCTGCCTGTGCCCTATGGTTCTCGCAGCCTGAGTAGTAATGAATATGCCAAAAGAGGTCTCGGGGTCTGGTAAGGGAGAGGGGAAGCACGCTTCTCCACTGCAGGACCTCGGATGGGCGGTGCTGTGAGCGGTCACCGTGAGTGCAGTGGGTTGCGCTCGGCAAGCACGGCCCTAACGCCACGTCCCTCAGAGAGGGGGAGGGAGCCTCAGAGGCTCCTCGGAGGCAGCAGCAGGGGCACTGGGCACTGTAGGATGCACAGCCTAGCCAGGCTCAGGAGACACATGGGCATGGCAGACAGCAGTGTGGAGAGGGGCTGTGTCGAGCCTACGCGTCTGTCTGTGAGCATAGAGGTGGGGCACCGAGGGCCCCAAAGGGAGCAGTGGGTGCGGGGAGTGGCACAGAGGCCTTTCTGTGGTTTCTCGGACACACTGAGCCTGTTCCCCTCTCCGAGCCTTTGCCTGGGCCGTGCCCTCTGCTTGGAATACCCTCCCCTTACATCTGCACAGTCACCTCTTCCCCCTTTCTCCCTTCTCCAAGCCTTTGTGGCTGGCGAGAAAGCAGACCCTTGGGACTGACGGGAAGAGCCAGAAAAGGGAAAATGAGGAAGGGCTATTGGGAGGGGGACTTGAAGGTGCAGCTGGGAAGACAGGCACAGCTCCCCAAGTGACAACCCCCCCAGGGTGGCCGGAGCCAATAGAGGAATGACAGGGTGCTGGGAGGGCCCAGGAGGGGCATCGAACCGAGACTGTGGCATGGAGGGGGTTGGGAAGCCTCCCCCAATGAGAGAGAGACAAAGTAAAGACCTAAAGCATGGGGAGGAGGCAGCCAGGCCAGAGAGGGCGTCCAGGCAGCCGGGCAAAGCCAGGAGGACAAGGGGTTCGAGGCGACCCTTAGCTATCTGCATCTGGCTGCAGCCAAGTGGCTACTGAGGGTGAGAGTGAGGAGGATGAGATGGGGTTGGGTCTGGCTGGGTCCCAGATGCCCCCCTGAGCAGTGCCCACCCCTTTGCCCTGGAGGTTCCCCCTGCCCAGCCCACCCTCTCCCCACAAGAGTGCAATAACTCTGCAGGGACATCGTGAGGGCCGAGGAGCCATTGGAGGAGGGGGTCTCGTACCTGCTCCCTTGGTCACTACCACCTTGGGTTTGCTGCGAGCGCCATCGCCTTTCATGGTGTAGGCGGCTACAGTGATGGAGTAGGTGGTCTCGGGCTTCAGGTTTGTGATGATCATCTCCTGCAGGCAGGGGCAGGGTCATCGATGCAACCCGAGCTGAGACCAGCCCCACCCACCCTCCTTCCAGGGCTGGGCTCAAACAGGTGGGTGTGGGGCCTGGCCCCCTGGCAGAGACGTGCACCCGACCACATGCACAGACCCCGACAGGTACAGGTCCATGCTGATCCGGGCGCACGCAGCCTGACTGCATGCAGTAGGGCCCTTGCCTTTGCTCCAGTAATCTGGGTCCCACCCCCTACCCCAGAGTCGGTCCTTGCAGCAGCCACCAGAGGGTGCCTGTGCCGGTCCTCTGCCCACAGCCCTCCAGGGCTCCCACCTCCCTCGGGGTAAAAGCCCAAATCCTCCTCGTGGCTTACAAGGCCCTGCAACACCTGCCAGGTCCCCTCCCTGCTCTCACCTCCTCCTCTTCCCTTCACTCACTCTGCTCCAGCTACAAGGACATCCTCACTGTTCCTCCAACATGCCAGGCATGGCCCTGCCCCAGGACCTTCTCACAGGCTGTTCCCTCTGCCTCCACTATGCCCATTGGCATGCTGGAATTTCCTATACCAGCTTGCGAGAGCCAACAATTAAATTCTCAGGAATTTTGTGAGCCAGTTATTGAAGTCATTATTAAAAAGTAAAGTATATAAACTTATAATAAAAATAAAATTTAAAAACTCAAGGATATTATATATGCAACCCCCCCCCCCAATTTATTCTACTATGTTTACCACCGTCTACGGTAAGGTAACCATCAAGGTTATCTTGTCTCTTACACCTTGTGGTGCAACATGACAGCCAGCGGCTGGAGACCGACGTGGTGGGCGCATCCCCACCACCGGCAGAGGCTGCATGCCGACCAGGGCTGCCCCCTCCCGCCCGTCTGGAAAGCTGACGTCTATACCACTGTCTACACCCTGCCTCCCAGAGAGCGGTAACTAGACATGTATCTGTGTCTTTCCCCATGAGTGTCCCTCTCCCACACTGAGCCGTGACCCCAGGAAGGGCCGGCACAGGGCTCTGTCTTGGTCACTGTCACTTCCACGGCCCCTTGCACAGGCTGTAGCCTATAGTAGGTGTTCAGCAAATGACTGCTGGTTCAAGGAACGCCACACACCCCCACGTGCACCGCCACACGCGTGCCCATCTCCCACACATGCACACCACAGACGAGGCCCAGCATGCCCGGGGCTAAGGGGTGTCCCTGGGTCAGGAGCACGAGGAGGGTCAGGGATGCGTGAACAGAGGGTCTCCTGCCCCTGAGCCTTGCACTTCCTCCCTCTCAGGGTCTGGGCGGCTGGGAGGGGCTGACATTCCCTACAGGAGGGGTAGGGCCAGTGTCACTTTAACATCAGACCTGGGGCTTGCAGAAGACCCTGTGGCCTCCATATTGAAGGCAGAGAGTCAGTGACTTGCCCAAAGTCACACAGCAATCTCGACTTTGGTTCAGGGCCTCTGGGGAAAGCTTAAAAGGATGAACACGGTGGTGCCACAGGCTTCCACCCACCCTGGGCCCACTGACCCCTGTCATTACGCAAGGGCCAGGAGGAAGCGGACACTTCAGATAGAGAGGGAATCCCTAGGTCAGGGAGGGTTGAGGCAGGTGATGAAAGGGTCAGGCTGGGTCGGAAAGTGATGCAGCTCTAGCCTGGGTAGGATGGGGAGATGCTGGGGTGAAGGAGGCATTCCAGGAAGGGCCTGAGCACAGGTACGGTGGTGAAGACCGCCAGTGAGGTAGGGGCTCGTATAGCTGGGAGCCTGGGGGCCATCCAGGTGAGAAGGACACGGATGGCCTCTGGGTCCGGGGCTCTGCCTCATGCCCAGGGCCCTCTTCTAGGGTCCCCAGCAGGTGCCTCCTGGGGCTGCTGTGCCCATATCCCCGATGTGAAGACTGAGACTAGGAGCTCCAAGAGGTAATGGGATGTGCACCTGGGACCCAGGGGAGGAGACCCAGGGATGGGGGCAGGGGGTGTCACAGCACAGCAAGACACGGCCGGAACACAGCACGCCAGTGGCCGAAGGGTGCTACTTACATATTCAGCCGTGTCATCCGTCTCCCACTGGGCGTGGGAGGAGGCGGCAGGGGAGAGAGGAGGAGATGAGCAGGGTGGCCAGAGAGAGAAGCAGCAAGAGGGCAGGAGCACAGGGTGGGGCAAATCCCCGCCCACCTAGAACCCCACCCACCTAGGCCCCTCCCCAAAGCCCCGCCCACCTGGGCATCAGCCAGCATGACGTCCTTTATACGTGGCGGCCCCTGGGCCTCCGCACCCTCCATGCGCACGTAGTGGACCTGGTAGCCGCGAATCTGGCCATGCTGTCGGCCTGGCGCAGGTGAGCGCCACAGCACGCGGATGGCCGTGGCGTTGAGCGCCTCCGCCTCTACCTTCCGCGGAGGCGCGCTGGGCACTGGCGAGGGGAGGGGAGCAGGGAGTGGAGGGGGGAGGGCGGGGGGCACCGTTACTGGGGCGTCCAGCCCTGCCCCGGGCGGCTGCCGGATGCCAGGGTGCTGAGCGGCTGCTAGTTAACGGGGTGCCTGCTCTAAGTGCACACCACAGCCAGGAGGGCGTGCCTCCACCACGCCTTCCCCACCCAGGGAGGGGCCCTGCGGGTGTGCCCTGCGCACAGACAGGGCCACTGCGCAGCACCCCAGCCTACGGCCCCCACCCAGGGCCTCGTGACTTTCCGCAGGCTGCCACCATCCTCACAGCAGGCCTTCCAGTCAGGGGCTCTTTTTCTCATTTACAGAGAAGAAAACCGAGGCCCAGGGCGCTGAGCCCGTGATCACAGGGTGAGAAAGAGGCACAGCAGGGGACAGAACTCGGGCAGCCAGCTGCCTGCTCCTACAGCCCCCGGAGTGCAGCTGGCCTGCTCAGAGTCTTTCTTGGCCAGCCCCCAGGCCAGAGGCCTCTCCACCTGCCCGCCCCCCATGAGGGGCTGCTTCGTTTCTTCCCCATGCTCAGGACACAACAGGGGGCTGCCGATCGAACCTTCTAGGTCAATGGCTCAAAAAGCAAACCAGGTTCAAAGGGGCTTGGTTTTATCGAGGAAGCTGCTCACTTCAATTCGACCCAGGCCCTCAGCTTTACCAAGGTGAGTGCCCACATCCCTGTGCATCTTAAAACTTTCTATCATGCACTTGGCTAGGGCAGGAATATTGACACCGCAAAAACTGACTAATGGTAGAAATCCACCTCCGTCTCCCAGAGAGCTGGTGCTTTATACCCAGGAAGCTGTGGATGCTGGCTCATCCTAGGATAAATCTAAAAGCTAAATCTGGGGTTAGAGACCACAATTTTTTTTTTTACAAATGCTACTTGCTGCTTCTTACACTTTGCTTCCATGGTTTCTGCCATTGGACCAAACTATAGGGCTGCCAGCTCAGCTTTCCAGGCACAAGGCTCAGGGAGCCAACGGTGCCCAGAGGTCTGGGACAGAGAATTCCAAGTCAAGGAGCCCAGGACTTATTGGGCAGGGAGCTTGCTTCTTGTTTCCCTCTCATGACAGTGGCTTCTACCTTTTGGCCACCAGTTTTCCAGATAGGAGGCTCCAAGGCAGGATGGATGGGCTGGGGCCTGCAGGGGTCCCCGGGCCAGGGTGGTGCTTACCGTCCTCGTCGGTGCGGATGACCACGGGCGAGCTCTCGGGCCCTGGTCCCACCTCTGTGTGAGCGACAGTCGTGATGCGGTACTCCGTCCACTTGTCCAGTGACTCCAGCAGGATCTGAGTGGTGGTCGGGGGGATGCCGTTCACCTCCTTGGGTTGCGGGTCCTCCGAGCCCAGCGGTCGGTAGCGGACGCTATAGCTCACCAGGGCCCCGTTGTGCGTTTCCGGCGGCGGCGGGCGCCAACTTACCAAAATGGCCGTGGAGCGTGTGCTGACACACTTAACATCTTGAGGGGGGGCAGACGGTTCTATTGGGGGGGGGGAGAACGTGGGAGTGGGGAAGGGAGGCGGGATGGGCAGGAGGGGCGGGGAAACAAAAGATGGGAAAGAGAAAATAAAAAAGAAGATGATAACAAACAAAACAGGACCAAAGCAAAGAGAAGTCGAACCCAAAAGAAGCGGGTGTCAACCGAAGGTGAGATGGGTGGGTGGAGGCAGGGCTGGGAGGGCTGGCCAAGAACACTGTGCTCACTCAGATGGCTGCACCTACCCGACACAGAGCAGGTCGTAGGTAGTGCGCAGCCACAGCCTCTGTGCGGCACACAGGTGTGTGCCAGGCATTGTGACGAGGAACAGCAATAAAAGCCCTGTTTACTAGGCACCTACTATGTGCCAGGCACGGTGCCAAGAACTTCACAGAACAACAGCAAAAGCATCTATTTGTTAAAACTCCCACTATATGCCAAGCGCTTCGTAGAATAGTACAGGTACTTACTTATCGAACATCTACTATGTGCTAAGCCTTCTGCCAGAGAACAACAATAAAAGCCCCACTTACTGGACACCTACTATGTGCCAGCCACCATGCCAAAGTGGAAAAGCAATAAAGCCCCATTTGTTAGGTAACTACTGTGTGCCAGGCACTGTGCCAGGAAAAAAGCTCCATTTACAGGGCACCTACTGTGTGCCAGGGATGGGTAACATAAATACACTAATTTACTGAACACCTACTGTGTGCCAAAGGAATAGCAATAAAAGCTCCATTTATTAGGCACCCCGAGCTTCACAGAGTGACAGTAAAATATTTGTTTATTGAACACCTACTGTGTGCCAGGGACTATGCTAGCAGTAAAAGCCACATTTATTGGGCATCCACTGTGTGCTAAGTATAGTGCTAGAGCTTCGCAGAGTAGCAATAAATGCATTTACTTACTGAATGCCTACTGTGTGCCAGGGGAATAGAACGTTAGGGGAACAGCAGTAAAAGTCCCATTACTAGGTACCTATTGTATGCTTGGCATGGTGCTAAGAATTTCCTGAGTTAACAGTAAAAGCACCTATATCCTGAACACCTGCTCTGCAAGAGACCCCAGAGGCTACCCCATGCCCTACATCCACCAGGACCCAGTCTCGGCCTCACTGAAACTGATGCTGATGTCTTGAGTACCTACTATGTACCAGTGAGCATTCCAGAGGCTGTACAGAGTCATACCACAAGTGCCTGCTTATTGCTTTATGGAGAGCACACCCCATATTTAGTACCTACTGTGTGCCAAGGTCTTGATAGATCAGAGCTGTTTTGAGCCCCTACTCTGCACCTGGCACCACACTAAGCATTAAAGATCAACAGCAAGTCTTATTTACTGAGCACCTACTATGGGCTGGGCACCATAATGGCCCTCTACAGATAAAAACAGCAGTTGCCTTTTATGCAGCACCTACACGTGCCACCAGGCACTGTGCCGAGGACTTTACCAGGTAACAGTGACAGTCTCCATATTCTAAAAAGCACACACTGTGTGCCAGGCACTGTGCTAGGGGGTTAACTGAAAAACAGTAACAGTTCCTACATATAAAGCGCCTACAGTGTTAGGCACTGTACTAAAGGCCTTGTAGAACATGAATAGTTCTCACTTCTTAAGCATCTACTATATGCCAAGAACTGTATTACTGGGTAACAGTAGTAGTCCCCATATATTAAGTACCTACTATATGCCAGGCATTATACTAAGGGTTTTACTGGGTAAAAGTTCCCATGTATTAAGCACTTACTGTGTGCCAGGCACTATGCCAAGGGCCTTATATAAAAATGGTAGTAGTTCTTATTGAGCACCAGTTACTTGCACACATGGGGCCCAGGGCTTTGCAGATAATAAGCTCCATATTTTGAGTAAAAACTGAGTCCTGGCACTGAGTCAGGCCTTTCAGGCTGACAATGGCTCCCACCTGCACACCTACTTCGTGTCTAGCATCAGGACAAGTTCTTTAAAGAATGCACCACTTATTGTATGCCAGGCACTGTACCAAGGGCTTTGCAGAACAATAATAGTAGCCCTCGTGTTTTGGGTACCTACTGTGTGCCCGGAATGAGGTTAACCTTGTGACAAACTGCTAATAGCTTTGATTCACTGTCAATGATATGCTCAGCACTGTGACCATCTGTTTAGATTTAAAACAGCAGATGCATATCTGGAGCACCTACTGTGTGTTAAAGACTTTATGAAATATTCTCCATGTGTTGAGCACCCACTATGGACCAGGCCCTGTGTAAGGCCATTAGGGATAATAAACCTCAAGTTCTATGCACCTTTTGCACACCCAGCACCCCAAGTACTTTATAGACTCAAAATGCATCCCACTGATCAAGCCTCATTTAATATTCACGGCCACCCTAGGGAGCCAGAACTATATCACTCCTCCAGCCCTGCCCCATGTTACAGGTGGAGAATTAGGTTAAAAAACCCACCTGCCTGGGTTTTCTGTTATCACTGATTGAGTACCTACTGGGCACTCTTCATATAGCACCACCCCTTTTATAGATGAGGAAACTGAGGCCAGGAAATGGCAAGCTGCCAGCCCTAGGGCATGTGGCAAGAGGCAGGACAGGGACGTGGGCTCAGCCGCTCTCCGAGGGCAGCCTCGGCATGTGGCTGGGAATTCTGGCCTCAGCCTGCGCTGCCTGTGAGCTCTGGGTGGTTGAGGACGGCTGGAACCGTGCTCCCCCTGCTGCCCACGATGTGAGTCCGCCTCGCCTAGAGGGTGGCCCAGAAAAGTCACTGGCCTTGCTGGATGTCAAGGCACCAAGAACCCTCCCCATCGTGCCAGCCCCATTTGTTCTCTGCACATGTGTTTGCAGAGTGTTCACTACACGCCCACTCTGAGCCAGACCCTGGGATCCAGGGAGGATTGGAAGCCTCTGTCTCCAAAGTCATCAGGCTGCAAGAGACCCCAGAGGCCATTCCACCGACCCACTTCAACTAGAATGACCCTGCAGCCTCACTCGAAGTGAAATACCGGAGTGCCCCCTCCTACATTTCTTGACCAGCCACCCCAATCAAAAGTGCCCACGGGAATCAGGCAGGAGTGAAAAAACCAACCGAGGAATGTGCCAGAAGAAATGAATTCGCTGAGACAGAGAGAGGGAAAATAAAACCAAACCATAATAAAACATAAAACGACGGTGATGGTGATGATGATGAGGAAAACCATAATAAAAGAAAGACGCCTTCCAGGAAACTCCCAGTCTGGTTACCTACCTTCCACTCTTCAACTGCTAACTTATATGACTTTCTTACGAGGGAGGGAATGGCGAACGCTGAGCTACAAGGCCAGACCGAGCTCTGGGTGGGTCTCCAGGCGCAAGCGGGCCTACAGCCCTACTCTGGCCCCCAGTGCGGGCACGTTGCAGTTCCGGACTGGTGCCGGCGAGGCGGGGAGGTGGGATGGTGTCAGGGGAGACCCACGGCTGAGTGGTCTGGCCTCCACCTACCCTTGAGTTCAGCCTAAGAAGCCCGCAGCCCCGGGGGAGACACGCCTGGCCCTGAGTCTTGGCTGCCAGTTTTCTCAGGCCCCACCCGTCTCAGGGTGAGAAGTGAAGAGTCCCTTCTCGCCCGGTCCCTGTCCTGGGCCGCCCCGAGGTTCGCATGGCTGGGCCAAAGCCACTTTCTTGGCGACCCTGGAGGCCGCCTCCTTCACAATCCGGCCCAACCTGCATGGCATCTCAGGAGGGGGCAGGTATGGACGGGATCAGGCAGGTGTGTGTGGCATCGTGTGACTCCAGATTCCCCACGTCTGGGCAGGTGGGCAGGCCTCTTGGCAGTGGGGCAGAGAACTTGGGGGGCTGAATTTGGGCTCTGGACTGTCCGTGCAGCCCAGAGCTGCTGGGGCTGGTGGGGGACATGCAGGGTGGGCCGTCTTTGTGAACTTGCTTGAGACCAGCGCGTACTCACCTGGGTGGCACCTGTGCCAGTCTCTCACGTGGCTGCCCAAGCCACAGGACACCCTCACTGATCGCCTCACGCACAAGAACGCCCAGACGCCTGTGACCTGCAGAGCGCCCGGCTCGGCACGGAGGAGCGTGGAGGAAGGAAGGGGCTGAGGGTGGCAGGGTGCTGTGTCTCCGAGGCCCCTGACCCCAGCAGCTCAGACATCCTGACCCGAGCTGCTGCCATTCTCGACTGACCAGTGGTCCCCCCCAGGTGCACACACCTGGCAGGGAGATGGGGGCGCGGCTCAATGTTTGCACACTGAGACTGCTTCCAGTACAAGGCCTGGGTGGCTACACGTGACTGACTGAGAAGTGGGAGGGGAGGAGGGCCACAACGACGAAGGCCACGGCAGTGGAGACCACGGCGGTGGAGGCCACACCAGAGGCCATGCCTGGCTAGGCTGAGCAGAGAGGAGAGAGCAGAGGGAAGAGAGGGAGGCAGCGCGACAGCGGGAGGAGGGGCCTGCACATGCTCTCGGAGCTTGGAACAGGCAGGGAGGGTGGTGGCGGGGGCCACAGGGTGGCCCAGAGCCAGGTCCCAGCTGCAGTGTCCTGGCCAAAAGGTAGCTTATTTGTGACAGGGAGGCCGGGCAGGCACAGCACAGAACTCTAGAAATTTGAGAGCCCTGTACTGGGCCCTACAGTACCCCCAAAACCCAGGGTCAGCTCTGGCTCCACCACCCCTGCCCTTTGCCATGGGGACCCTGTGGTGGGGGAGGAAGGGCCACCAGGGGAGCTGAGATGGTCTCCGCACCCTTTTCTCTCCCTGGGGTGCAAGACGCGACAGCCTGTGTACCCTTCCAATCAGCCCCAAACCAGGGAGAGGAAGAGAGAGATGCAGTTAGCAGCTCCTCCCAAACTAAGGGCAAACCCGCAAAACCAGCCCCAGGAACACAGAGAGCAGAGCCCTGCTGCCCTGGAGTCCAGGAGTGCGGAGGGGATGGGCCAGAGGCGCCCCCACCCCCTATGGCAGGCTCAGCCTAGGTCAGTGCACACAGAGGTCATCTGCGACGGCCAGGGTCCCCCCAGAGATGAGGGTGGGGTCCGCGAGACACCTACTGGACTGCAGCGTGCGCTGCCGCACCACCGAGGTGAAGGCGCCCAGGCCTTGCGGAGAGTGTGCCGCCAGGCGGAAGGCGTACTCTGTGTTGGGCTTGAGGTCGTCCACCACGAACGTCGTGGCTGGGTCGAAGGTCCTCCTGACCTGCGAGCAGGGGCAGGGGCGGCGAGAGAGACACACACACACACACAGACACAGACACAGAGATTTAGAGACGACGACAAGGACGGAAACGGGCACACAGACAGGGAGGTGCAAACAGGCATAAACAGAGAGGTCACGGAAGAGACAAACACAAAAAGACACAGAAAGAGAAAAAGGAGTAGAAAGACACACACAGACAGAGGCACCGATGAATTTATAAATAAGGGAACAGGGTGAGACACAAGAGAGAAGAGAGAGGGAAAAAAGTTAGCAGAGGAAAGAGGGAGAGAGAGATGCAGAGATGGAGAAACAGCAAGGAGAGGTGGGAAATTAGCAACACACGAGGCAGAGAGAAGTGGGAAGAGGGAAGAGGTGTCGGACAGAGCCAGCAAGGCAGCAGCAGCCCCGCAGAGCAGGCGAGGGAGGCCCCGGCCAGCGCTGCCCCCACCCAGCCTGGCCCCCAGGTACCTCTCGGCCGTGCTCGCCTTCCCGGAATAGGAGCTCATACATGATGATGCTCTCTTGCCTCGGGGGGCTCCACGAGAGTCCGATGCTCGTCTCTGACTTGGCCTCGGCCCGGAAGTTCATGGGCTGGCCAGGCACTGGGGCAGGGGACAGAGGAACAGAAATGGGGAGAGGACAGGGAGGGGTCCACCCCCGGCACGCCTAACCTGCCAGGTATCTGCATTCTTCTCACAAAGAGCCCCATGGAGCTCAGGCTGTTTGTCTCCAGACACTTCCAGAATGCTCTCCCACTCTTCTTACCACTCTTTGCTTTCCAGGGGTACTCCCTGGAGTCAGCGGTCCACCTCAGCCCCCCATCCTTTCTGCTTCCAAATCCCCTTATCCAATCACCCCGCCGCCTCCCCCAACTCCCATCCCCCCAAACTAAGTGACAGAAAAACTGGTGGGGACGATGTTTGGAGATGGGGATCTACATCCCTTCCGCTCTGTGGGGGCAGAGTCCCAACCCTCCTGTCCCTTCGCTTGAGCTGCCTGAGTCTTCCTGGACTTGAGGTTCGGGAAGCCTGCACCCACGAGGAAAGGACCAGAGACCTGCAGAGGGCTGGGGCCCCACACACCAAGATGCCCCCCACCCGACGACCCTGGCCCTCCAGCCTGAGTGGCCGGAGGCCAGCCCACTGCCTCTGGGTCATGCGTGTCCCATTTGTCATTTCAAAATGGGCAGCGTGAGTCTCCCCAACGAGAGCAGCCAACAGTGGGCCGGGCGGCTAGCAGGAAGTGGCGGCAACGGGAAGCGGCACGCCTTCACCCAGACGCAGCCAAGGGGACCTGTCTGCCCGCCTGGCGACAGCCCTGTGGGCTTGCCAAGTCAGAGTCCCCGAGTGAAGCCAGAAATCTGGGTTTTCTGGGACAACTTCCTGCTCTGAAACACTAGCGTGAAATGTTTTAAAGTGGGACCAGTAAGCCACGCTGTAACTTCCAGGCAGGATCAGCCAGCCGCCCACCCACCCGGGAGCAGGCATGTCACCGCACCTGTGCCTCTCCCTCCACTGGGCGGCCCTGGACCCTGCTGCCCCTGTCACCAAGCCCCTGCGGGCACCTCACCTCCCGGCTGTGTCTTGACCTGGATGGGGTCTGAGAGGGGCCCGTCGCCCACGGAGGTGAAGGCCAGCACACGCACGGTGTAGGTCTCGTCCTCCAGCAGGCTGCCCACGGTGGTCAGCAGGCTGTCGTCCACGTTGTGCTTCTGCCAGTTGCCCACGGGGTGCTCGGGCTCCATGGTGTAGTAGATCCTGTAGCCCCGGATGAGGCCGTTGGGCTCCACGGGCTCCTCCCACTGGATGATCATGGTGGTGGCGCTCAGCATGCGGGCCTGCACGTTCCGAGGCGCGCTGGCGGGGGCCTGCTCGCCCGTGCGGGTCACCACGGACTCGCTGGGGGGGCCCTGGCCGATGGAGTTGACTGCCGACACCCAGATCTCATATTCCGAGTTGGGGCTCAGGCCACCGATGCTGTACCGCGTCGTGGTGATGTCCTCCTTGATCTGGTACGGCCCGTCCTGGCTCTTGGACTTGTACTCGATGACGTAGTAGGACACGGGGTCAGGGTTACCCGAGTCCCAGGTGATGGTGATGCTCGTAGCTGTGTTCTCTGTCACCACAGGAGTCCCGGGCGCTTTGGGAAGAGCTGTTGGGGGAGGGGGGCCAGCATGGTCACATGTTGGCCTGGACACCCTGAAAGCTGTGTGACTTTCAGCTACCCAACTGCCCTCTCCGAGCCTTGATTTCCCTGGCAGTGACCAATGACTCCCATCCCAGCGCCTACAGCAGGAGTCAGCAAACTATGGTCCAAGTCTGGCACCATTTTTGTGAATCAAGTTTTACTGGACTACCATCAGTGTTGACTTATTTATTGCTGATGGCTACTACCCTATCAGAGCAGAGGTGAGTGGCGAGTGCGGCAGAGACCAGGTGGCCTGGAGAGCTGAAGCGTTCATCAGGAGTCCAACCCCTCAGCCAAACGACCAGCAAACCAGCTGACACTGACACTTCCATAGTCCTGGGGTGGGGCTCCTTACACTTTTCCTGCAAAAACCCAGACACCAAATACTTGCAGCTTTACAGGCCTCTGTTGAGACTACTGAGCTCTGCCTTTGTAGCCAGAAAGCTTCCACAGACAAGCCCTGAACAAATGGGTGTGTCTCAATAAAACTTTATTTATAAAACAAGTTGAGAGCCAGATTCAGCCTGAGGGCTGCAGTTTGCTACCCCATTTTAAAGCTGGAAAAAACATCTGTGGGCACCTCCCCCTGAATCTCGTGACGAACTTGAGACAGGGAAACTCGGCAGTCCCCACATCTGCCCCCATGATGTCTCCGAGTCCTGGCACGGGCTATTCTTCTCTCTCAGAACTGTGCCCTTCTTCTTCGGCTTGAATTCCCTCTCAACTTTTAGTCTTTCCCTGAACTCACTTTCCTGGGAGGTGGGGCCTTTCCTCTAGGAATGTGACCGGGGCTGCATGGCCCCCTTCGAGGCCCTAATCGGCCCGTGTCATAGCTCCCGGGCTACACAGGCGCCTCTCGCTCTGGACTGTGAGATCCACAGAGCAAGACCATGAGACCATGTCTCATTCCACGGGGCCCAGAATAATTTATAACCAATAAATATAGATCCACAGAATGGTCCCCCTTCGAAGCTACGAATGTCCACAGCCAAAACTCATAGGTTTTCCCGCTGCACTTCCACACCTGCACCTGGGCTCAGGGAACCCTGCCTCCCCCGCGCCCCCTGCTTACATTTCACCGTGATCTGGGCCACGGCCTCGATGACGCCCAGGCTGGACATGGCTACACACGTGTAGTTGGCAGAGTCCTTAACGTCCGTGAGCTCCAGCACATTCCGACCCACGGGCATGTCATCTTCAGGGGTCAGGTCCTCGGCGCCCTGCATCCACTTGACGTAGGGCATGGGCGAGCCCACGGCGACACAGGTGATGTTCACGTTGCCACCTGGCATGATCTCGTGGCTCACAGGCAAGATGGAGAATCGAGGGGCCACTCGGCGGACTGGGGGCGGGAGGGAGATGCACAGGGTTGGGGGTGCGAGTTGGGGGGAGACAATGCAGAGGAAGAAAAAAGAAAGCAGGAAGAAAGAAAAAGAGGAAAGACGGAAAGAAAGAAAAAGAAGGGGGGAAAAGTGGAAAACAATTTAAATATAAACAAGGCTGTTTCCTTCACCCAGTTGAAATTTTTTTATTTCAAATGAAAAAAAAAAAAAAGAAAAAAGAAACCAAATTAAAAAACAAATTCCAACACAAAGAAACCAAAACTTCAAAGGAAGGTACTTCACAAACAATAGAGATATATCGATATATAATCAGAGACATGAAGCATTATTTCATAGCAACAGGGTTTCAGAGACCAGAGGGGCTGGTCACAGCACAGTTACGAACACAAAAATTTATCAGCTGTTTCTCATCTTTGATGGCAGATGTGGCTTCAGGGAGCAGACCCTCCAGCCGCTCTCCCAAGTGGGGAGCTTTGGAAGGTCCCGGCTGCGTGTGGGGGGGCTCTGGGAGGGACAGAATGGAGCACGGAGCTCAGGGGAAGAGCTGGAACCAGGAGGTGGGGGGGGTGCAGGCGGGAATCTCAGCCCTCCACCCTCGCCCCCTCTGGTGACTCAGGGACCCCGCCCACTTCCCCAGGGCCCTCCAGGAAAAGATGAGAAACTCTAATGAAATTTTTGTGGTTTTTGGGTATAGAAACCCTTCTAAAAGCTTCTGTCGGATCTCACAAGTTTCCATTGATAAATGCAGCTCTCAGAGTCACAAACAGCATGCAAGAGAGACTGGTGGAGAGAGAGAAAAAGGAGAGAAAGGAGAGAGAGGAGAGAGAGGAGGAGGAGAGGAGAGAGGGGGGGGGGGGGAACAGAGAGAGCGCTAATGCATCAAAGAGGCCTGGATCTCAGGGGCCTTAGTGCATACTCATGGGGGTACCAGAGAGCAGAGGTAGGCGAGGCGAGAAAGAGAGAGAACACAGGGAGAGAGAGGGGGAGACAGAGACAGAGAGAGGAAGAGGAGGGAGGGGGCCCACTTCAATGCTGCATATTAACTCTAGCGGATGTGACCCAATGTGACATGCCACATTGTCACATCCTAGCCCTGGCAGAATACAACAATAATAGTAATAGTAGTAGTAGTAGTAGTAGTAATGATAATAATAACAATAGTAATAAACGGGGCAAATGAACTTGAACGCTGGGCAAACGGGGACATGTTCTGTGCATTTCTTAGCAGGGAAGCGGTGCAGCCTTCTGTCCCCAGCTCACAGACCACGAAGGCAGCAGGACCCGTTTCGGGGGCTCCGTTTTCGGAAGTTGGGAGGTTTCTTGGGCTCGGGGTCAAAGGGGCTGATGCTCACGGGCACCTGACCTTCTAAACGGCACTGTGGCCCCACTGAAAGAGGTTTAACCGCAGTGGGACAGCCTGGTAAAGCCTTCTGGCCAGAAAAAAACGTTCCTGGCTAAGAGCTTAGGGCTTCAGGAAGTCACCTGGGCAGGTCCCCAGCTTTGGGCGGGTCAAGGAGCCTTGTCTTGAGACAAGGACACAGGACATTGAAAACAATGGAAACAGGACACAGTGGAGTCTCAAAAGGCAAACCAGGGACACAGTGTGATGTGACTTTCGGCATTCTACTCTGCCTCTAACTTTCACATGGCATTGGGGGTACAGTTGCACCCCTAGGAGGGTATTTGGCCTGTGCTACAGAGGATAAAGGGAGGCAGCCTGGGCTCCCAGCTGGAAACCCTGGTCTCTGCTCTCCGGATCCCTGAACGGAAGCAGAGCCCTGTGGGGATGGGAAGAGGGTCAGGAAGCCGGCACCCTTCAGAAAAGGGAGCCCCACGAAAAGTCCAGAGTCACACTGGAGACAGGATGAAGTGGAAGGTGTCCCCTGAGGGGCGGGGCGGGGTCGCAGGGAGGAGGGCGAGGAGCCATGCAGACAGTCGTGGGGTGATGGGCGGGGGTCTGAGATGGGAGGCGGCTCTCCGGCAGGGCGGGGCGGGGGCAGGGGAGTCGGGGCAGAGAATGGGGTCTGGCCAGCCAGTGAACGTGGTCCAGGCCAGCCGCCGCCACCGGCATCCACAGCGAGGCACATGAGTGGGATGCCCAACGCTGCGTTGTCATGGAAACAGAACACGATGGGGGATGAGTGTGGGGAGCTAATTAATCAAGGACAGAAAACGGCATCAACGTCCAAAACAAAACCAGGAGAAACAAATGAAGAAACAAAGCGGAAAAAAAGAAAAATCCAAAACACCAACCAAACAAAAAAACCTTTCCAAAAGCAGGAACGACAACAAAAAAGATGGAATGGGCGTGGGACTGAAAATCGGGGTCTGAAAGGAGAAGGGCTGTGGCTTCCCTGGGCGGCACCCCCCACCCCTGGCAGAACACAGGGTCTGACCCCCTACCCGGCACCCCAAGAGCCTCGGCAGCTAATGAGGGGACTGACGTCCTCGCGGCGCACGAGCCTTCGGGGCAAACCAGCCCGGCCCCACCGGAGCCCCTCTCTGAAGCCCCTCTAAGGCCACCTCCCGGTGACACCCTGCCTGTGGCTTGGGGCCAGCCGGCCAGAGGCCTGACACTAACTGCACAGACAGGCCAACTCCTCAAGGCCCAAGAAGGCCTCTCTGAGCAGAGGTGGGGGCGCTGATGGGACTGAATGAGCCCTGTGGCCTTGGGAAGTGCCCTCATCCTTCTGGAGCCTCAGTTTCCTCATCTGTACAACAGAGGCAACCGGTGACATGCTGAGGCCATCAAGCTGCCTGGGGCAGGGCCTGGCATGGGCCTGGTGAAGTTTCCTTCTGGATTTCCGGGGTGCTGGGAAGGAAGGTCAACTACATCCTCTACCTTGGGCGAGTCTGGGGAAGAATTAGAATTAAATTAAAAAAAAAAAAACACAACGAAACAATTTCTACCGAATCCCCATGTGGCTTTACCCCTCCCAGCTTTGAGGGGCAAATGTTCTTATGGCAGCTTGGTAGGTGAGGGAGCGGAGGCTCAGAGCGGTGGCGGGCTGCCGGGAGGGCGTGCCTGGCCCCGGCCGCAGGGCGCGCCAGCCCTCTCTTCTCTCCCCGCGGTGAGCAGCCAGAATCACAGGCAGGTGTCCCTGCTCCGCATTTGGCTGCTCTGCACTGGTGCGTCCTCACCCACTGAGGACACCCACGAGCGCAGAAGCGCCTGTCTCCACGCAGGGCTGCCGGCTGGGAAACGCCCGGTCGCCGCCAGTCGTCGAGCACGAACCGGCAGCCAGGACGACAAAGGCCCAGAAGCCTCCGGGAAAAGGCTTACACGGAGGGGGTTGTTGAAACATCAAAGGGAGGGAGAGCCGGCTTTAGAATCGCAAGATTACACGTGAGTGCGGTTTATCCCTCTGCGAGGCTCAGCGTCGCGCCCAAGAGACCCTGTTCGCATCTGATCCTAAAATATCTCCCCCAGGAAGTGTCATAATTTGGAAGGCACCTTCGTCAGAAGGAGAGACGAGGCTTCTTGAATATGGAAATGGAAAAGACTTGCTGTGCAAGGTTGTTAACTGCAAGTCAGTTAAGTGTGGGAGGGCATTGATCAACAACAGTAATTTTAGTGCTTACAATCCCCAACATGGCCGGCAGCCATCGGATCTGCCAGTAGCTGTGCACGCTGGCACCTGAGACACTTTGCCCACTTGCTTTCTCACCCACCCGGCTCACTTCTGGGGCTGTGCTGTGGAAAGAGGGCTGGTTTGCCACGTGTTTGGAGAGGATGGTGCCCACGGGCACTGGGTGGCTCAGCGCCCCCTTGGGGGTCTCATAAGGCTTCCAGACACCCTCCTAGCTGGCGAGGACGGGCGGCTGACGCTGTGTTCTGCCCACTTTGGTGCTGACACCCACCCACATCATCTTTCCACCCCCGGCTGCGAGTTTGAGGTGCAGG
The DNA here is from genome assembly GCF_019186645.2 of Phyllostomus hastatus. Taxonomy (NCBI): domain Eukaryota; kingdom Metazoa; phylum Chordata; class Mammalia; order Chiroptera; family Phyllostomidae; genus Phyllostomus; species Phyllostomus hastatus. Next base: position 1,709,026 of record NW_025333640.1, on the reverse strand, counting down.
TTAGAAAGTAAGGTGGGCGCGGAGCCCATGGGACAGCGTGGCCCCACGGGACCCCCGCCCCCAATTACCGACCTGAATGGAGGGTCCAGGCAGGTTATAAGGGGACCACACCAGCCTTGGTCCTCAGCACGCTCCGGCTGGCTCTCGTTTCCAGCTCTTCTCGTCACCGAGTAGCCGGGGGTCCCAGCGGGGGGACCCGCGTGGGTGAGGGGGTCAGGAAGGTGGGCGGTGGGGGGGTGGTGGGTTTGGGATGGGGGTGGGTCGCTTCAAACCCCGATTCACATGGAAAAACAACTCAAAAGCCGTCAAAGCAACCGGGAGACGACCCCTCCCCCAAACAGGAAGAGGCATAAACTCAAAAACCAAAAGTGGGGTTCAGGGGAGAAGGGTGGGGAAGGGTGAGAGGGAACTGAAAAGTGAGGTGATCTGGTTGAAGCACTAGGCAGGGGGCTGGACAGTGTCAGACATCTCGATGATTCAGCAAGCCGCAGCTCCGAGGGGTGGGGCGTGGGGCTCTGGTGGGCATTTTGGGGTGAGAGAAGCTACTGGATGCTCCTCTGGACTCCAAAATGAGGACCGGGTGGGGAGGGCAGGGGACGGATGCCAAGAGTTCTGCAGCCTCCATGGGGTTAAGCTTAGATTACACCTGTCGGGAAGGGAGGGGGTCCGAGGCCTAATTTTGAATCCAGTTTCTCAGCCCCTCCACGGAGCCCTGGCCTGTAGCCCTGGCCTGTAGCCCAGGGAGGGCGAGCACCCCCCCCCCCACTGGCCTGCCTCCAGTATCTCCCCCCCCCCCACCCCCACCTGGCCTCCCTCCGCCCACCACCAGCTCCCTCCGCCATCAGAATGGCATGCAAGGCCTGGAGGGACCTGGCTGGACCTCCGGCCCACAGGCAGGCCAGCGGCCTTGGCAAGTTGGCATTTTGAGCTGGACATTTTGCTTTATTTATGCATTTAATTACCCTCTCTCTCCCCACTTTTAAAAAATAGTTTGTTCTACCAGAAAACGGGATGACATCTTGCCAATCAGCGGACCCCCCTTGCCCGCTCTGCTGCAGCCGGAGACGCGGGGCTTCTCAAATGACGAGGTGTAATCTAACGACCCCTCACCCCCCACCAAACAGCGGAGACAGCAAGGCAAAGAGTGAGAGGCAGGCAGCAGGCGAGAGGTGTCTGGAGCGCAGTGTTCCTGCGGGGCGCCTCCCTCCCCGCCACCCGCCGGGGAGCCCCCTCCCCCCCTTGGGGTGAGGGTGGGAGGAGGAGAAAGGCTGGGTCCTGATCTGCCATCACCTAGCCCCAGGGGCACGTCAGGGGCCTTCAGGGTGGCACGGCTGGGGATGATGAGCGGAACCGGGGGGCTCGCAGCACATCCCCATGGAGACTTTCCTGGAGATGTAGGAGGTGAGAGGGGTTCCAGGCCCCAATACCTTCATCTACTCCTGTTTTGGGGGGCCAGGAGGTAAGGGGAGCACTTAGAAGTCATACCCACTAATTACATGGCTTTAGCGCTAGAAATTTAACTTTAAAGATGATTTGTCTCCTAAGATTCCAGGCTACAGACTGCTCTAAGAATACCAGGGGGACAGGCTCCAGATAAAGGGTTAGGGAGAGCACCTGGAGACTGGGGCACCCCACCCACCCCGCCTGCCAGGGGTGGGCGCCGAGTCCCAGTTTCCTAGTTCAGCGTTTGAGATGGGGCCTCAAGCTATCCTAGCCCCGCATGGCCTCCTCCAAATCCCTGACGACAGCTTCAGGGTAAAGGTGGGAAGTCCTTCCCCACGTCTCCAGTGTGCTCGGAGTTCTGCCTGCTCGTTCCCGCAACACGGGTGTGAGGCTCACGTTTAACTGGGTCCTGTGCATCGAGGGTCAATAACGCCATGTTGCTGGACCAAGCGATAAAGACACCATCTTTAACCACTAGCTGGCATCTAAAAGGCTTATGATTTTAAAGAGACAAAAAAAGGACATTAACAGCCAGGGAGCATGTGATCTGATCATCTTCCCCAGGGTAGTTCCGGGAGTGTGGCCACCAGGTGCATGAAAAACGGGCTTGGTTTTGACTTTGCCCTTTTGGATCTCAGAGATCAAGTTCAGGACCAGAAGGATAAGTCTGAATATTCTGCCCCCTGAACAACCCAGGATCAGCAAAACTGGAGATCATGAGTTGAAGAAGAGTCAGATTTGGGGTGGAAATTCATTGCAATTAACTCCCAGGACTGGCTGCTCTGGCAACAATGTAAATGCTTGGCGCTTTCAGGGCAGATCATGCCAGGCGGCCCATCTCTTCTGGCGGGCCGGTACTTATCTGCAAGGGTCACCTAGCACCCAAGCTGGGCCTTTGCTGCTCCCCTCTGATACTGTGGCCACAGAACTGCCTGGGGGAGTGGCCGGGAGTGAGATGAGAGACTCGGCCCCAGGGAGGCCACTGATCTCACAGGAATGGGTTTAGAGCCAGGAAAAAATGAGACCATGGCACGGCCTCAGAAAAGCATCAGCGAAAATAAGATCGGAGCAAATGAATTAGCTTCTGCCCTTTTCAAAGCAGTTTCCCACAGGCCATACTATTCAAACAGTGGACCTGTTAAAATACATAACCGGGAAACTGAGGTCCCCAGAGAAGGGAAGTGACTTGTCCGGATCATTTGTTCGGACTCTTCACTTCCCTGTTCTACCACAACCTCACTAACGACTTTTTTGGTGCCATGCCCTACACAGGGTGCTAGAGGAGCATTAACTACCTTGATGGAATCCTCCCAACTACCCGGTAAGCTAGGCATATTAACGATCCTTATTGTTTATATGAGGAAATGGTGAGCAGCCCAAAGCCACACAGCCAAGGAGAAGCAGAGGCAGGATTTGAACCCTGGTCTGCTAGAGCGTAGTCTCTGCTCTCATCACTAGGCTATACTGCCCCCCCAATCCAAGTGGTCTTCAGAGACCCTCAGCTACCTCTCAGTTCTAATCCACTGGGACCCACCCAGCTTTGGTGGAGGGGCTGGGAGACCCCTCTCTTCCATCTGTGGGACCTCCCTCAGGGCCAGCCTGGCAGCTCTCACACGGGATTAAAGAGGAGACAAGGGAAATTTACCCCCTCTTTTTGCATCTAAACTCCTCTTGCCAACTTGGCCTTAGACTTAATAATTGGGAGTTTAATGAAGGCAGATAAGGGACAAGAGTGGAACAGGTGACCCCCAAAGAGGTTGACCTCTGCCCTCAATTATCATCTCTGTTGGGTAGCAGCTGGGGCCTGGAGATTAGAAACCTAAACAGACTTTACTGGAGGCTGGTTTGGGGGCCGGAGTGGAACTCTCAAGGGCTTGCCTTTACTCAAGGGAGGGAGCAAATGATGGGAGCATGCATCTCCGAAGGTCTGCAAGACTGAGAGAGACAGAGAGAGAGAGAAAGCTGAGAGAGAGAGAGAGGCAGAGAGAATCGGGGAGGCAGAGGGAGGAGGAGGGGGAGAGGCTGTGTCCAAAGTTCCCCTGGGTTTTCTCCAGAAGTCCACAGTTCTGATGCTCAGGTACTCAGAAAGTGACCATGCAGTACTGCTGGACAAAAGACACCTGTAACTAGACCCAGAGCCTGTGAGGGGGTGGGGGAATCAGCCACCATCACCTGGGAGGTGAAGGCATAACACTAAAAGGCAGGATAGCCTTCTAAGTATTTCTTCCAAAGTCTGTCATGCTACATTTTCTGATGGGCGTTCCGTATCTGTGCCCAGCCAGGACCCACGAAGTCATCATACCAGCTGCCATTCTGAGTGCTGCCTGTGTGCCAAGCATGCATGGTTTTGGGAGGATGGTCCAATTTAAGGTGGCCATTCCCCGCATTTGGACTTGCCACTGTATTGAACAAGAACTCAAAGTGCCGACGGCCCATTCACGGCTGGGTTGTTTGGGAGGGTGGGAGGCGGTCTCATGCTGAGGCAGAAGAATGGGGACATGCTTGCTTAAGTCCCCTTCCAGCATCGCTGCCTGACAGGGACGGGCAAAAGGGGGCTGGCCAGTGAGGTCAAGCCAATGGGGCTGCCCTCCCCACACGCCCCACCCCGGCGACGACCATGTCCCACCAGCTGTCTATGCCCCCTCCCTCGCACCCTTGAGCCCAGTGGTCACTTTCTGCCCCAGCATCCCAGCTGTGGGACCCCTTCCACCCTCCCAGATAGTAGTTGGGACAGGAACACTGGCTTTTAAATCACAATGCGTTTGGAGAACAACCACAGAACAGCTCAGCCCAAGAAACCGAAACCAAGTAGCACGGAAACACAAGACAGAACCAAAGACAAAATGCTTTGGAGGAGAAAGGGGATGGGTGACGGGAATGGGAGGGGGAAAAAATAACGAACAGATCGGTTTTTTCCCCCCTAAAATGAAACAAAACAGAAAAAAACCCTCATAATTAAATAAAAGGAATAACAAAAGGAAAATGAAGAAAACCAAAAGAGAAAAACGGAACAGAAGACGAGAAACACTCCAACAGAAGGCGTTGAGAATTCACCAAACCGAACTGACAAGAGTGGCATGCAGAGAAATTTTTACATTCTCCCAGCATGCATCAGGCCCAAGTTACCATGACGACGAGGAGTGCAAAAAACTTAGCAACAACATTACCAACGGATGCAAAGAGGCGACCACAATGCAAGCATCGCATGTGTGCGGCCTGCCCTAGGCCGGGCTGGGCGCGGCTGAGATTTTTGTGTCTTTCTGGGTTTTTGCTCTCGCGTGGCGGTTTTTCGTTTTGTTCTGTTTGCTTTGCGCTTATTGTTTATATTCCATTGTTTTTACTTTTTTAGTTCATTTTTCCACGTGCGTGTCTGTGGCTGTCTGTGCGCATGTCTGTGTGTATTTCATGTGTGTGCATGTCACTTTCAGAATGTAAAAATGTGGGTAAAGAAAGTAAAAAAGAAAAAAACACACCAACCTTCTCGAAGCTCTGAGGGATGTAAAGGGGGTTTGATGCAGAACACAATGACATGGGGAGAAGAGAAAAAATAGGGGAGATACAGAGAGTAAAAAGAGGACTTCCCAAGGCTAAAAGCTGCAATAGTTTGTTTTTTTCTTTAAACCAAAAAAAAATTAAAATTAAAAAATAGAAAAGAACAGCAATGACCTTTTTCCCTTTACTCCACTCCTTCCTTGACAAACACGGTCTACATTTGCCTTCCACGATTCTTTTTTTAAATTCAATTTTGGAGCATCTGAGACCCAGGCAAAGGTTGGGAGGCTGGACCCCCCCCAACAGAAAGAGGCACATGCCAGGCACCCCCACTCCGGGGGGCTGAGGACACAGAGGGCCCCCTCCCTTGTTGTACGCCCGCTAGAGGCCCCGCCCCCACCCTGCCCACTCCTGCCATCCACACTGCCCCTGAGCTCTGCCAGACTCATTCATCCCCACCCCAGGTGTGTGCAGAAAAGTCAGCAGGTTAGATCAGGCGTCGGCTGGAGGCATGGACGCACTGGAACTCACCAGAGGGGCCGTGGCAGCAGGTCAAACGTGCCCCCTGCCCGCCTGCCCGACCGCGTCCCCGTCCCCTCCCTCCATGCAGCCTCCTCCTCAGAGGCCAGATGCAGGACCCAAGGTGCGGAACCAGGGAGCTGCTTCAGGGCCGGTGGGGCTGCGCTTGGTGGGGCCGTGGGTAAGGGAGGGGCTGTCCGGCTGGTTATGCCGAATGGGGGAAACTGAGGCCTGGAGAAGGAGCGTGATGGAGCCAAGTGCGCCGAGCCGTCGGGAAAGCCCCGGGGTTTGGATGGGGCCATTTCCGGGCAGGCAGAAGCTGTTCCTTCCACAAACAGGACCAGAAACACCCATCGGGAGGTGGGAGACAGAGGAACAAAAATAGTGGAGGATGGGGCAGATTAAACTTTCCGAAGGGACCAAAGAGAACCAACGGGGTAAGGGGTCAGCAGACGCATCTAGGGGCAGGGGAAGCCCCCAGGACCTTTGAGGGGACACCAAGGGAGCCAAAAAGAAGTGTGTGTAGACACTCCCCGGGGCATCCCTGGGGGTGGGAGGTGGGGGCTACAACGTCCACCACCCCTCTGGGTGGGACAGACCTGGCCACCCACCCGGAGAGAGCACCAGGCGCAGGGCTTGCCGGGGCCCACGTGGGTCTTTTCTGAGGGCGACCAGGAGAGAATGCATCGGGCTCCAGGGAAGATGAGGGTGCGGGGCCGGTGGTGGGGGCACCCTCGCAGACCCGTCCCCGATTCTTAGATGGAGGGTGCTGGGGGGGGGCGGTGAGGCGAGCTACGAGGCCACGGAGTTTGGAGAAGCAAAGCGAGCACATGACAAGGGGAGGCACGCACGACACACCACAGAAGAAGCTGACTTGGGTGGGCGGGCGGGCGGGCGGGGTGGGGCAGAGGCCTGCAGACTCCCCCGGCCCTGTAGGCTCAAGACTGAAGCCCTCCCCTGGCCCTGCCCTGTTCCCTCCTGCCGCCACCCCCAAGACCTGCACCCCCACTTGGGCGTCCATCACAAGGCACAGGGGTGGGGGCTTAAGATGCCCCCATTTTGCCGGCAAGGACACTGAGATCCGGAGAGGGATGCCCCCTGGCCCACAGTCCTGCCACGACCGGCCAGGGAGGCCCTCCTGCTCAGGTCTGCAGGGGACAGGGGAGCCCGGAGGCTGTGAGCCCGAGGAGGGAGGGGGACGGGATGGGACAGGTCCCTGCCTCCGACCTGGACGCGGCGTTCCCTACCTCGCACGTAGAGGTTGGCGGGGGAGGAGTAGCGCACACCAGCGTTGTTGGTGGCCACGCACTCGTATTTGCCCTGGTCGGTCTCCTCGCTGCTCTCAATCTGCAGAGCCCCTGTGGGGAGAAGGGAGAGAATGCAGCCAGTCAGGGGAGGGCCAGGGGCGGGCCGGAAGGGCTCTCCCAGAGGCCAGCTGGCCCATCTCTGGTTTCAGCTGGGCCAGAGAGGCAGGTGAAAGAGCTGAGTTAGCCTGGAAGCCCCAGCTGGGCCGGCGCCTCCCTGCCCATCTCGCCCCACCCTGAGTCTGGCCCTGGACTGTTCTGAACACCTCACGTTCCCCAGAAATCCTCCACTGTTGCTGTGAAAGCCGTTGGTCACGGGGCTGGGGCTTCATAAGGGGCTGCGGAGGGGAACTTCGGAGCTTTGGGGAGCATGGGCCTCGAAGGTGTGTCTGCGAAAGCTCTGCGGGCTACCGCCCAGGCTAATAGGCAGGGCGGGGTCAGCGTTCATACCCGCAGCAGTCTTCCCAGAGACTCTGGGACCTCCCAGCCCAGGGGATGCGCCAAGTCAGGGAGCTGGGGGGTGCACTGATGGTCCCGCCCAGGGCGCTCGTGGAAGTGAACACGGGTCTGGGTTCCTCAAGCGTGTTTGGATCACGGGCCCCAAAGCCCTCAGCGCCCGTAAGTCAACCCAGGCAGGGCTGTAGCTCATCACAGGCGTTGGGGCCAAGTGTCAAACAGGACTGGCTGCCTGTGATGACGGCTACAGTCAAGGGCATGGAGACTGACATACATCAAGTGTGTCTGAAGTCACAAGCCTGGATCAAAGAATTTGTTGGCCATGTATGAGTAAAAATTTAAAGAGCAGGCCAATTTTTTGCAGCACATTTAAAAGCACGGGCCCAAATCAAGACCTCAGTGCCCGTGAGGTACATGAAAATAGGGCTGATTTCCCCTCAGCATGTCAGAAATTGCAGGCCCGAAGCAGACGTCTCCGTGAACACAGAAGAACGAATGAAACTTCTCAAAAACATCTGGAAGCACAGGCCTGGATCGAGCACTATGGTGCATGCGGGCAAGTGAAATGAGCCCAGGCTCTTCCCAAGAACACCTGAAACCAAACCCTAGGGCCATCCCTCATTTTCACGGTAAATAAAGATGAGTGAACATCTCTAAGTACGTCTGAATTGCAGGCCTGGACTCAGGTGCTTGCTGACCTGTAAACAGAAATGAGTGAGCACCTCCCAGTGTGTCAGAATCCCAGGCTTTAGCCAGAGTCCCTGGCACCAAGAGTCTGAAAATCTAGTCCAAGCTCCCAGACAGACCCCTCCTCCTAGCTTTGTTCGTGGCTGTCCCATGGGAGTTACATGGGACACTTCACTTGGGAGGTGGATGAGGGTCTGCCCTCACAGAACATTGCTACTTTTCCCCGGACCTCAAGGCTCTGGGGAGCAGGAAGGCAGGTATTGCTATGGAGGCCCAGAGAGGGCAGACAGGCTGCTCTAAGTCACACAGCATTTCGTGGTAATGCCCGGATTAGACAGACTCTTTCCTGGGTCTCCTATCCAGGTCTATTCTAGTCTATTCTCCCGGGCAGCGCCCAGAGGCTAACGTCAGACCTGGCCTCTGAGACTGCCTGGCTCTCTGCTCCTTCATGCTGGACCCCACCCTGGATCACAGCTTCAGAGCTGGAGGACCCCTTCCACACGCTTATTCCACTGATGAGAAAACCAAGGCTGGAGACAGACGACAAGGGCTGCACACAGAGCAATGCCCACAAACTCGGCTTCCAGCACTGTGGGTGGGCATGGGAGGCGCTGCCCCTTCCCGAGCAGGAGGCAGCCCCCTTCCTGCAGCCGGGGGGCCTGAGGAGCCACTATGGCCAGACTCAGCCCCCAAGCCACAGGCGGCCACACAGACACAGAGAATGGACGAATATTGGGCAGGGTGGCGAGAAGGAGACACGTGGGGGGGGGCCTGAGGCAGCCCCTCGTGGAGCCTGGGGGGCTGGGTGGGCAGTGAGAGCGTGAGTGGGTGGGTGGGTAAAGAGCCTCTTACCTCGGATCGGAGTGCTTTCTGTAAGGGAAGCAGAGAGAGTCAGGTGAATGACAGAAGGCAGTCCTGGGGGGCCGGGGGCCCCAAGGAGGCTAGGCCGGGTCCTGAGTCAGGCCTGTCTGCTCTGACCCCAGTGGAGCCAGGCCAGCCCAGGTCTAAGGACCCTGCAGACCTTGCTCAGGAAGAGGAGGCAAGGCTCCCAGGAGCAGGGTGGGTTTGGGCGCTCGTCAATCAGGAGGGCTTCCCGCAGGCGAGGCAGGAATCTCCTGAGGAAGGAGGGGCATCACTGTGCCCCGGGAAGGTCTATGGCCCGGCCCGGCCCGGCCTGGCCCTGTTGGCTGCCTTCCTTCTGGGCTGAGGGAGGGAGGTCCAGGACCTCCCTTCCTTCTTTCCTTCTTGGGAGGGACAGGGAGCCACAGGGGTCTCAGGAATCTTGTTAGAGACAGTGGGAGACCAGTTAGTGCCCCAGGGTCGGGCATTGATAAAGCAAAGGGGAGGAGTTACAGAAGGGCCAGGTAGGAAAGACAGGGGAGGGCGGTGAGAGGGGATGGAGGGCAGAGGGAGGGCCCTGCGGCCTCCTTCACTTCCAAAAGGAAAAGAGGAAAGAAGGGCTATCTGTGTGGCCACCTGGGTACTGGGGGCAGGGACACCTCAGTCAGGCAGGAAGAGGAGGTCCCGGACTGGAGTGTCACACCCTCAGCTCACCTTCTTGGGGACCATCTCCCCTGCCCCCCATGACAGCTGATAACCCTGCTGAGGACAAAGGGACACCAAGGCCAGGGCAGAGAAGCCATCAAGGATGGAGAAAACAGCTCCTTTTTGTGGCCCAGGCCCATCTTACGGATGGGCAAAGGGAACCGTCATACTATGAATCAAGGGTAGGGGTGGGCCCTGGATCCAGCTAGCCAACCTACCAGGCTGGGGACCCTCTAGCCTGAACTTTTTGGGCCCCCACATTATCTCTTACAAAATCTGCAACCCAGCAAGGCCACTCTCTCTTCTTTACACAAAGGAAATGGAAATTTGCTAAGGCTGCAATGTACAGAACTAGAATCCCAGGCAGTTGGGAAGCTGGGTCAGCCCCAGCTTTGGGGTGTTTCACGACACGTGGATTATGATGATAGACACTAGAGGCTAGAGGACAGGGCTTCTTCCCAAGATGGCCAAATAGCCCATGGCCACCATATTGAGAAGAAAAGGATGTACCCCAAGGAAGACAAGGAAAAATCATGGGCCACTATCAGTCATTCTCACCTTAGTAAGAATTAGCCCAGCAGTTGGTTTCAGGGAATTCAGGTTAGACACTGGGAAGAGAATGAGTAGTGCCCAGTACCAGCCCTGCTAGAAAATTTCCCTCTCATTCCAGCCCTGGCCCTCGAAACTTCCGTAACTTCATCGTTTTCCAGCAGTGTCACGGCCCAGAATGGGGCAGGTGGACAGTTACATGCGGAGCTCAGAATGCCCCTGATTTCCCCTCAGCCTCCCTTCTGGGATTGGAATGACCCAGTGTGGCCTTGCCTGTTTCCTCTTTTCATTTTGGGGTCCTCTCTCTGTAGCTCCTTGGTGCCTGGCTGGGAAAGACTCAGTGGCCGGTGGGGAGTGCCAGCAGAGGGGACTGGGTTAGTAAACATGCCACGTAGAGTGGGTCACAGTTACTGTCACGGTGGCTGTTAGTCTGGGGGGACAGGGCAGGGGATTGAAAGGGGAACGTTAGTTGCTGACACGGTGAAGAAGTGAGACTTACCAAAGGTTTCTGAACGTTTACAACAGAGGGACAAGAAAGAGAGAACAGGATCATTAATGTGTGGTTATGCAGAAGCCAGTATACTCACGGGAGCAGGGTGGGGAGCGGGAAGTCAGGATAATCAGATTTATTACGATCAATAAAGCAGCTGCTGCTCACTGCGCACCATCACGTGCCAGGCATTCCGTCCTGGGCCCTCACAGAGAGGTCAGGGAGCAGCAGGCACACTTTGCAAGGATGCCGAGACCCGGAGGGGACCTGCTCTAGGACACAGCTGACACCTGACCTGGGCTGTCCAGCCCTGAGGTCTGTGCTCTCAGGGGATTCCCTGTACCGGGGAGGTGACGGTGGGAGCCAACAGAAACGCAACTGGGCTCCCAAGGGTGCCATCATCCCCCAGCTGAACCCCTAAAGCTGCAAGTATACCCAGACAGATCAGGAGGGGTGAGGCTCTCTCCCCAGGGTGGAAATTCTGGGCTGGATGTCTGCCCTTTTCCAGAGCCGAGGTCTTCCCCCGGGGAGGGGAGCAGAGAGCACGGGGTGGGCAGAGAGGCCCCTGGAAGCCGCGGCTGGGCAGTGAGTCAGAAGGTGAGTGAGGGGCACTGGGGGCGACTGGGAGGCCTTCGGGCCCGGGCGGTCCGAGGCAGATCCTCAGAGGAAGGGGAGAGAGGAGCAAAAGGAGATGCATTCCAACGTGTGCACTCACAACAGACTGACACATGTGAGTGCACATGGCCACAACCCTACAGCGTGTGTCTGCACACGCAAGGACTGGGGGCCGGGGCCTGAGACGTGTGCATGTGGGGAGCCCGCCCAGGGAGGAACGGTAACATGGGTATACGTGTGGCTGAGACGTGCAGAGAGCAGCTCTGCCCAGGGGCGGGGGCCGAACCCACGTGCCAATGGCATGGCCTGCATGCACCCACAGATCCAACCAGCACAGGGGCCCAGACACACACATGTGGACACAGCATGAAGCGGGGGGGAATGAACACAATACACACACAGCATCCCCCCCAACACGTGGACTCACAGACAGGGCACGTGGGTGCTATGCTGAGACAAAGCTGTGGAGCCACCCACCCCTGAGGTGACCGGGTCACTGTGCTCTGTCCCAAGGGCCCCTAGTCCAGCCGGGCCCTAGACAAGCAGGCTAGGCTGCCTGTCTTTGCCCCGTAACTTCCTCAGCGGCTTCAGTCTTGGAGACACTCTATCCCTGCAGCTCTCCACGGCTCTCTATACCTTATCTGTCTATGGCTCTCATTTCCTGTGGAGATGTTTACTACTTGAACATCGGAGACACTCTCCCTATGCCACCTCCCATGGCTCCCCAATACCTTGACTGCCCCCCATTATAAACCCAGTGGTTAGGCATTGGAGATGGCCCCCCATCATCTCTGGCTGCCTGCCCCCTTTCGTGTCCCCACTGCTGGGACACTGCAGATAGCCACCATCCTCTGTGGCTTTCCATCACCTGGAACTACCCGAGCCTTGCTGGGAACCCACTGCTGGGTACTAGAGACACCGTGCCCCTGGGGCCTCCACAGCCCCATCGCTGTGCACCACTGGGCCCACTGTGTGCCCACTCAGGCATTGAAGAACTCTCCTCCTGCCATCGGCCACAGCTCCCCATCACCCCGGCCAGTCTACGCCCCATCACACCCCCGTCCCCACTGGTTCAGCTCTGCGGACACTCTCCCCACCAGCAGCGCCTCCACGGCCGGCCGTCATCTCTGCCCTTCCATCTCCCGTTAGTACACGGGCTTGGGCCGGAGCTGCCGCCCTCACCCTGCTGCCCTCTGTGGCTCCCAGGTCCTCCTGCCCACCTGCGCTCACCTGATCTGAGCTGCTTGATGCGCCCGTTGCTGGCACTGGGGTCCACGGGCAGGAAGTCCTTGAACCAGGTGATCTCGGGGTCAGGGTTGCCGCTGGCAGCACACAGCATCGTGGCCGTCCGCGTCCGCTCCACCACCTTCAGCTGGGGGCCCATGTCGATGTTGGGGAAACCGGGGGGCAGCTGGTCCTCTGCGGGCAGACAGGAGAAATGGGGCAGGGCCCAGTTATCGCATGGCCATAGCCCTCCAGGGGAGAGCTTGGGGACTGGCCGCCCTGGCCAGGAGCCACGGCAGGTACCTCATTTCCCCAGTGGAATGAGAGGGCTGTGGCCGTGGCCCACGCAGGGCTTGCTGCACAGAGGGCAAGAGGCCCCAGTCCCAAGTCCTGAATGCTAACTGTGTTCTAGCCTGTGCCCTCCTCAGAGAGGGGGCTCACTTCAGAGGGGAAACTGAGGCTCAGACAGACACACGCCTGCCCCAGGTCATCCAACCAGAACACGCAGGCTGGGGTGTGCACCCAGGCCTGACTTCACCAGAAGGAGGCTGGGATGGCAGCCGCAGAACCCTCAAACTGGGCCTGGACCTATCAGGGTCTGGGGGGCAGTAGGACCCTACCTGAGGTGGTTCCCCTTAGTACTGATGACGTCACTAGAGGTTCAGGCCAAAATAACTGGGCCTCAATGCTTGGTGCTCCGGGCTGGCCCGTGCATGCTGGAGGCCGGGTCTGCCTGCATTCCTCAGTGTTCCTGTTTCCTGTGTGCATGGTCGCGCACCCATGCGTGCACCCACACCCCACACATGTCCCATGTGTATGCGCTTCCCGTGTACGTGCAATTCTGCTGGGGTCCCCGTGAGCAAGTGTGGGTGGCCCCCAGCCAGGGTGGGAGCAGGCGTGTGGGTGCTGGGGGAGGCCGCGGCTGCCTGACGTTACTGTGAGCTCCTAATTAAACAAAAATGTTCATCGCGTACCACATTGTGCCCTATTCCTCGGAGTTTAATTAAAACAACGGCGTGGGAGGCGTGAGCGGAGTCCACAATCAGATGGCGGGGAGGGAGGGAGAGGCAGGGAGAAACTGGGCCCAGCAGCTCAGACCGTCCTCGTTCAGCCAGGGACGGGGGCTGGAGCTCAGGGCCCGGAGCTGGGGAGGCCGGGCGTTCCTGGGTCACGCACCCTGGGCTGGGTGCCAGGCCCAAGCACCACGTCCTTCTAGCAGCTGGAGCACAGATGGATGCCAAGGAGGCCTTGATGGGGGGCAGGGAGCAGACACGTAGCTTTCCCAGACACCCAGGGCACTTAATAGATTCACAGCTTGTTCTTTTAACTCTCTGAGCCCTTACAATGGAGGCTGGCACTGGGCGAGGGAAAGCACACTGTTCTATCCATGCCCAAGAAAGGTCAGGCAAAAATATCTGCTGGGAAGGGGCCAGGCGGGCCAGGCTGCGGACTCCTCTCTCCATCCCCTGCAGGACGGGCTCCAGGACCCATGTAAATGGAGACGATGGGGCCTCCAGTGAAAACATCATTAAGAATTTCTATGCAGCCACGGCGGAGCTCTCTGAGTGAGGGACCCTGCAGAGGCCACACACCGGGGTCTGGGACAAGGTTTCCCTGGGGCCAATGGGACGCCTCTTCCCAGGGCTCCAAGCTGACCACAGCTTTGCTGCCCTGGAGGACACTGGGAGAACGCCGCCACAGGAGCCACACGTGGGGCCACCTCCCACCTACGCAACTGCGAGGTGGCTCATACTTACAGAACAGGGAGAGTCAGGGCCCCCCTGCAGGTGACAGGGGCAACCCACCCACTTGAGAGCTACAGAATGGTTGGTGGCCATGCTGTCTTGTTCGTGCCAGGATGACAGCAATGACAGTAATAATCACATCAGACAGACAGACTTGACCAAACGCTCATTCCCTGTGGAACACTGTGCGCGTCTCTCAGGAGCACTGCCCGCGCTTCTGACTCATGAAACCACCCCTTGTGCTGAGCAGCAGCAGCAGCAGCAGCATCCCACTCCAGAGGAGAGAAGACTGCAGCTCCGGGTTTCGTGAACTTGTCCAGCGTCGCGCAGCTTCAGAGTGGCAGCGCCAGGAGTTGAACTCAAGTTGTAGGCTCCCCACTGGGGCTAAAGCCACCTTGCAATACAGAAGGCAGCAGAGAGCAGCTGGGTGGGAATTTGTGACAGGACTGTCTGATGTTGCTGTTTTATAATGAGGAAGCAATCTTCTGCCGCCCCCAGCCCACCTTAAAGAGGACCGCAAACGGCCTGGCGAAGCCATGTTCCCAGAGGATCTGTGTGAATGTAAGGGGAAGTGGGGGGCAGCTGTTTCTGCCTGTCCAGCATCCACTCCTCCTCGATTCCTTTGGGGAAACCACACCTTACTGACACGGTCTAAGCGGCTGACACACCCTGGACTCCAGGGAGAGCCCTGCCAGTTAGAATCCTCTATTGTTCCTCCAGTCGCAGTAACCGGCTCAGGCACGGTCAAGCTGGGCCAGTGTGCCCCAGTCCTGGGTCATGTGGTTCTCCCTTTTGGTTAGCGGCTTGGAAGCCTGGAGGTACCTGGGAGGCATCTCACTGAGGATGCAGTCGATGGAGAAGAAAACAAGCCTAGAGGCAGAGAGAGTGAGCTCTGAGAACATTGCCTGAGCTCCTGGATCCAGCTGAGCCTGAAGCTGGTACTCTGCTTACATTTTAATTACATGAACCAATGAATTCTCTTTCTTACTTGAACCAGTTTAGGTTCGGTCAGCCTCTTATAATCAGAAGAACATGATTTGTGTAAAAAAAAAGAGGATGACTCTAGTCTCTTAACACTCCTCTTGGCTGCAAAGGCCTGCTAAACCCCATCAGTAGGCTCTGGGCTCAGTGGTGTTAGGGGCTGGAGAAGGCAGACTGAGGTCTCCCAAAGAGAAAATCCAAAGTGAGACTTTCATAGATGCCTCTGGTGTGTGTCCCCAAGGCCGAGAGCCCCATCCCCCACCCCTGCACGGGGGAGCCTGTACCTCGGAGGACAGTGAGCTTGGCGTGAACCATGATCTCCCCGACTGAGTTCTGGGCCACACACTCGTACACGTTCTCGTCCCGCGGTGTCCGCAGCGGCTGGATCCTCAGCACGGCCCCCGCACTCCCGTCGAACTCGATCGTCTGCCGTGGGCAGGGGAGAAAGGTCAAGGTGAGGATGGGGTCCCAGGGGTCCAGGAAGAGGCACTGGGGGGCCAGACACACCCTGCCCCACGGGGATGCACAGGTGGCAGAAAGCTGGGCCTGGGCGTGTACCAGTAGAATATCATGTGTATACGGGTGTGTGACCGGCGTGGGAAGTGTGACAGGCATGTGAGGGTGTGTGGGAGGTGGAAAGACGCACATCTGGTTGTGCGCACGTGTGCTGATGCCTTTCCGTGAGCGCTGGTGTTGGGTGTGAGTCTGTGAGTGTAAGGTAAAACTCAGAGGAGACAGGCAACCCTGCTTGGGACAGCGCGATGTGAAGGTGGCCAAGCCGGCCTGGCAGGGCCCTCGCTGAGCAGACGGGGGTCGTGAGGCCGGGAGTGGGCGGGAGAGGGCCCCGGCTGCCCACGTCACGCTGGGGAACGTGCCTGCGGCGTCTCCCGTGACTGAGCTGCCGTGGCCCAGTCTGGGGGACACTGGCTCCAGGCTGCCTCCCCTCGCCCCAACTCACCTCAAAGCGCTGCGAGTTGACCTTCTTTCCCTTTTTGTTCCAGGTCACTCGGGGCTTGGGGTCGCCCGTGGCCTGACACACAAAGGAGGCCACACCTCCCGACACACCAATCTGGTCTTTGGGTTCTTTGATGAACCTGGGGAGCTCTGGGGATAGAGCAGGAAGAAGGGGGCTCCAGTGGGCCCAGGTAAGCGGCCAGGACCTCACACGCCATCCCCTGCCCTGCCATGGAGTTCCCACGTGGGCCCAACAGAAGGGCTGAGAGAGGAGGAGGAAGGTGAAGAAATGCTGCCACTGAATGTTCCCTTCCCCCTGCCAAGGCACCTACGGTCACCCCAGGGTCTACACAGCCCCACCCCACACCACCACCACCTGGACGTAACAGCCACACACACTCCTATGTGGACACAACCTCATGGGCTCACCCGCTCAGTGCCACACGGGACAGCGGAAGGGGAGACCCCAGAGATTCTGAGGTCCCCAAATTCAGCACCTGGAGGCCCCCAGTGGCAACCAGCCAAACTCTGAAGGGTCCTTAGTCCTAAAAAGACTTAGGAGGAGATAACTTGGTCTAATCCCCTGGTGAGACACACGGGGAAACCAAGGCACCAAGCAAGTTGGTAACATTTAATATTAGTAACATCTAATCCTTCTGACAGCACAGAGGGGCAAGGCCATCAAAATTCCCAGTTCACACACAAGGAAACTGAGGCAGTGACCAGACAAGGCACTTGCTTCAGACACGCAGCCCACCAGTGGCGGAGGAGGGGTTCGAACCAGGCTGGTTCCTGGGCCCAAGGCCGATTCTTTGCCCCTCACGTAGTCTTTCCAAGAAAGTGTCAAGTGGGAATTACTGTGTCTTTAATGTTTCCAGACAGACAGACTCAACTCTGCACCTAGCACAAGCCACATGTCCAGCCAGAGTGCGATAACATTGTTTCCTTTTTGTTTTCTTTTCACAGTAACCTTTGAATTGCCCAAAGGGATACTGGATTTCTCTTCAGAGTCATGCTACAGTGTAGCCCATAAAATGAATTCGGTTACTTCTGAGATTTTTACCAGGAGACTTAAGGGCTGCAACATACTTACAAAGTCTGAGGGGGATGATCTGCGTATCCAACCCAGAGGGAACGATTACACTAGCACTGGGCTGTTAATGAAGTGGAACACTACGCCGCAGTAAAAAGGAACAAGGATGCTTTTCAGATGAACCATTAGAGAAAAAACAACAAAACATATCATGCAATGAGCCCTGGCTGGTGTGGCTCAGTGGACTGAGTGCTGGCTTGAGAACTAAAAGGTTGCTGGTTTGATTCCCAGTCAGGGCACACGCCTGGGTTGTAGGCCAGGTTCCCCAGCTGGGGGCATGCAACAGGTGACCAACTGATTTAACTCTCATATACTGTTTTTCTCCCTTTCTTTCTCCCTTTTCCCTCTCTCTAAAAAGTTAATAAAATCTTTAAAACAAACAAACACATATCCCAAATTGAAAAAAAGTGAGGGGTAAAAAAACTGTAGTGGATGCTATTGTTTGAGTGATAACAAAAATGACGAGGGGGAAAAATGGCCTGGATGTGCCATACGTGTACATCAGTAAAAATCAGCAGACCCACTGCGTGCGGCCTGTGTGACTTCAGTTTAGGAACAGTGGCTGCTGGCCCTGGCCAGGTCGCTCAGTTGTCAGAGCATCGTTCCGACAGGCCGAGGTTGTGGGCTCATCCCCCGGTCAGGGCACATACAAGAATCAACCAATGGATGCATCAATAAGTGGAACAACAAATCGATTTCTCTCTGTCTCTCTCAAAATCAATCAATCAATCAATCAAAATAAAGCAGCAGTGGCTATCTCCAGGGACAGAAACCACGTGGCTGAACACAGGTGGAAGGAGGCTTCATATCTTGGTACTTCTTTTAGATCTAGAACTATTTAAAGATAAATGTAAAATAATTTTTTAAAGATTTTATTTATTTTTATAGACAGAGGGGAAGGGAAGGAGAAAGACAGAAATATCCACGTGTGGTTGCCTCTCACACGCCCCCTACCGGGGACCTGGCCTGCAGCCCAGGCGTGTTACCCCGACTGGGAATCAAACCAGCAGCCCTTTGGTTCCTAGGCTCGTGCTCAATCTACTGAGCTATGCATACAGCCAGGGCTAAAACAGATTTTTAAAGGACTGCGTATAAAAAGGTGAGCTGATTAGAGAAACTACTAAGTAAAAGTTTGGGGTCTGAGGAGGGGCAGAAAGGGGCTGAACAATTCAAACTATAGCAACACTGGGTCTGAGCCCCACAAATCAGCAAAGGGTCATGAGGGCTCAGCTGGAAACTTCTGGCTACCCAGAAGCACCAAGAAGCTCAAGGGAACCTCAGGTCCCAAGTCTGGGTGCCCACAGGCCCCAGTTTACCCCACCCATGGCTCAGGCCGGGCTTTGAACAAAAGAGGGCATCCATCTCGGTGATCGGACCGGCCTTGCCTCCCTCCCTCAAGGCTCTGCTCCCACTGATGTGACCGTGTGTCCCCACTGGCTCTCTCTCTTAACAATCAGCAGACCGGCAGCGTGCGGCCGTGTGACCTGAGCCAATTCCTGTGTATCCCTCTGAGGCAGTGACTGCTGATCCCATTGTACAGATGGGACTGCACAGATTCAGGAAGGTTAACAACCTCGCACAAGGTCACAGAGCTGAGAA
The DNA here is from genome assembly GCF_019186645.2 of Phyllostomus hastatus. Classification (NCBI taxonomy): domain Eukaryota; kingdom Metazoa; phylum Chordata; class Mammalia; order Chiroptera; family Phyllostomidae; genus Phyllostomus; species Phyllostomus hastatus. The sequence goes on along the minus strand of NW_025333640.1, from coordinate 1,690,330 downwards.
ATGACAGCACCCACTTTTGAACCTGGGTCTCTGTCGCCAAGATGACATCAGTGCTCTTCACCACCTCCGGGCCTTCAGCCTGATTTAGATGTTTTGCTCTACACTGAGCCAGGGCTGGGCCTGCCTCCCTGGTTCTGACTGTCCGCCACTCCTACTCTAAGCCTCAGGAATGGCAAATGGAGCCATATGGGTCCCCAGCCAAGGTCATGGGGAACGTCACTGTGGCCAGGTCAAGAATCTTACTTCTGGGACAATACCCCCTGAGGGCCATTGGACGGAAGGGCAGAGCAGCTGCAGGAGACACAGTTGTGCATGGGAGCCGGGAACACACCCCTGCACCCACCAGTCCGGGAAGGAGACTCCCCAGGAGCCCTGCTGTTCCTCCCTCCTGGAGCCCCTTCCTCCTCCCTTCATCTGGCAGCTCCAACCTCGGCTGGGCCAGCATCTACCCTGGGAGGCTCCTCAGGTTACGGCAGGCTGGGTCAAGAGCCCCTCTGTCCCCACCACTGCCTGGATGCCCCCCATCAGGGCCCTGGCCCCGACGGGCTGAAATACCTGATTATATGCCACGTGGCAGGGAACGTGCAGGCAGCCCCACTCCCTGGGACCCCATCACACCTCCTCTCTGTGTCCAGTGACCCTTGGGACGCCCATTAACACCAGGTCCACTCACTTCTGGGCTCCCCCGCTCTCGGCCTCTCTTCAGAGGGCTCCAGGATCCCAGCCAGCCCAGGAGAATGCTACCCACCGCCCCCACCCCACTAGAAAATTCCTTGTGGATGCTCGGAATCTCTCGTTCTTGTCCCTCTTCTTCCTGGCAAAGGAGCCCTGGACACCAGAAATACGTACTGGGTGTGGCTACAGTGTGTGCCAGCCAGTGCTGCCTCTGTGCTGGGCCCAGTGGGGTGCAGTGCTGCTCTCACGCCCCTGCCACAGATGGGCAAACCAAGGCTCAGAAGGGGTGAGTGACCCACCTGGGGTCATCCAGCTCATGAACGGCAAAGAGCTAGGACTCCAGCTGGATCCTGCCCAGCTCTCGAGCCCTGCAAACAGCACGCTGGGTGAAAGGGGCTGTGTACCCCCAGACTGAGAGCACTCGAGGGGTCCCCACTTCTTAGGTGACAAGACAGGGCGGTGATGCCGACAGCGCAGAGGCTGGGGAAGGCCTGGCTGCGGTTTCTCCATTTCGGACTCTGCAGAGCAGAGTCTGGTGCCAGGCCCGAGACCCACCAGCCGCCTCTCCAGCTCTGCCTGGACTGGCCCCCCAGGACCAGGACCTGTTTCCACAGCGGAAATCACTCCTCTTGGCGCTGGCTGGCGAACACTTCGGCGGCTCCCCCAGGCCCTTCGCAGCCTCCCAGCCCCACCCGAAATGGCTCCCCAAGGACCTGGACCACTCTCTGAAGCTGGCAGTGCCACTCATGGTGCCCACAGCACCCTGCTGGGCCTCAGATGACAGGGCTCCTGCTAAATAGACGCACCTACTGGGGCCAAGAAGCCCCAGCCCCGAAGATGGGGACCTGGGGTTGACTCCAGACCGCTACCGAAACATACAGTCATGCAGTCACAGCAATTAAGGGGCCACAGAGGGAACGCCCACTGAGCCAGCTCCCGCTCCATGCTAGGTGCTGACATCCTGGGCCACACCCCATCGTCACCTACCTCGCCCCTCAGCTCCTATAATGGTCTGTTCTCCCCAGAGGAGCCACCAGAGGGTGCCAGTGAGCACCTGAGTCAGGTACAGCCCCTCTACCCATCGCCCTCCAGGGCTGCCACCTCCTAGGAGTAAAAACCCAAGTCTCCCCCAAGCCCACACAGCTTTGTACAACCTGCTCTGTCCCCTCCCCTGGCCTCACATCCTCTCTCTGCGCCTGCAGCAAACCAGGCTCGGTCCCTCTGCCTGGGACCCTTCCCCCGGATACCACTGAGTGCACGCCTTGGCTTCTTCAGGGCTGCTCAGATGCCGCTGCTCGCTGTGGCCTCCCCTTCCGTTCGGTTGGTCTCGCTCTCAGGCACGCCCCCCTCCCATCACCCTCAGGGTCTCCATGGGAAGAGATCAGCAGCTCCGTAAGGGGCAAGATGTTTGTTTTGCCCTGGGGTCTAAACCAGTGCCTGGCACACAGCAGGTGCTTACATGAATGAGAACACAGTCCCTTCCACGTCACACGATTGGGCCAGGACTAGAAGTCTGTGACCTCCGTCCCTCATCACAATGGCCACTTTGGGGCCTCAGTTTCCCCACCTGAAAACAGGGACGATCTCAGCTCCGCCATGGCCAAGGCTGGAAGTTACGAGTAGAGCAAGATGTCGAGCAGCATATACGTTATTTACTCAACTGGGGGCGAGACATTTTTGTCTGGGGACGTCTGTGGTTATCACTGTGGGGCTGATCCTGGCACTGAGTGGGCGGGGCCAGGGGTGCTGCTCAGTCCCCCTCAGTGCCCAGGATGGCCTCCCCGCAGAGAAGGGCCAGACCTCAGTGCCACCGGTGCCCATGGGGAGACACCCTGTGTCAAATAATGAATTAAAAACTAAAAATTCTGCCCTGGCTGGTGTGGCTCAGTGGACTGAGTGCCAGCCTGCGAACCAAAAGGCTGTGGGTTCAATTCCCAGTCAGGGCACACGCCTGGGTTGCAGGCCAGGTCCCCAGTACAGGGCACGAGAGAGTCGACCACACACTGATGTTTCTCTCCCCTTCTTTCTCTTTCCCTCCTCCTCTCTAAAAGATAAATAAATAAAATCTTAAAACAACAACAACAAAAAAACCCAGCTGCATGTCATTAAAAAAAAAAAACACCTAAAAACTTAGTACCTTTAGTCCGCTGCTCCCACCTCAGGGACGGGAGCCCAGGATGGCACCTGGACAGGTCGCAGCCCGGCAGCACCTGGCCTCGCTCCTGAGGCCATTTCATACCATGGTCAGGAACTCGGGCTTGGGGCCAGGCGGCCCTGGCTCAAACCTGAGCATGGCCCCTTCCTGGCTGTGCTGTAACCTGGACGTGCCTCGGTTTCCCCGTCAGTGTAATGGGGAGGATGATAAAAGCATTCCTCTCTTCGGACCGTGGCAGCTGACTCGAAAGTGCCAGAGAAAACGTGCCAACGGCCGAGGCAAGTGTGTGTGTCCTGGGTGTTCTCACAGAGCAGCAACAGCTGCTATGCTTGCGGCAACGTGGGGTTGTGCGCCCACCCTGTGCCAGGCAGCAAGCAGGGTCTTACCACGTGTCCCTGGCACAAGGAGGCTGGGAGGGGATAACATCATGAGTCTCCTTCAGTCCAGGCAAAAACGGCAGCTGAGTCGCTCGCCCAAGGCCACACAGCAGGTATTTGGCAAAACCGGCCTGCTCAGAGACCCCAGTTTCTTTCCCTTCTGGCCCAACCTGTGTCCCCATGGGGCCGAGTGACGCCTCCTCTAGACCCCTCATGGTGAACTGGGTCTTGGTGTCAGGCCCACAACTGACGCTCATCCTCTCCATGTTACTATCAGAAATGCAGCCCTGCCCACCCCCAAACTCCATGTGCTAACACCTTCACCAGGAATGCCCTCATCAGCGAACTCCTACACACCCACGAAGCCCCACCTCTAATGCCCTCTCTTTCCTAAGAAGCCTCCCCTGGCTCTGCCTGGAAGGTTTGATGCCTGTGTGTCTGCCACCTGGGTGCTGGTTTTCTACCTGCGGCAAAGGAAGTTGAACACTGTGGCTCACTCAGGAGTGAGGAACTTCAAGTTAAGTCGCTGCCTATTCTGAGCCTCAGTTTCCCTCACTGGAAAATGCAGAAGGTAAACAGAACTGACATGCTGGGTTTTGGGAGGCTGAAGGAAGATGAAGCAGGTAAAGTCTGCATTTGGCACCGGGTTTGGTGCAGAGTTGATGCTGGGAAGCAGACGTCGTCATCATCACTGTCACCGCTTTGTTAATTCTGTCATTATTTACCTCTGAATGTCTCCAGCTCAGCGTATAGTAGGTATTTTACTCGGTAATATTCATGGAGCACAGAGACTCCACTTGGCAAAACCAGGAGCCCTGGAGAGGCCATGTATTCACACACGCGCATGCACACACACACACACACACACACACACACGTGTACTCAGACATGTGCACCCCCTGTGCCCAGTTCTTACCTTCTGCTGCGCAGCCTCCGACCAGCAAGACCACAAGGAGGCCCATGGGGCCAATCACAGACGTCATGCCGGGGCCCCAGGCAGGCGCCATGTTTGGCAGTGACCTGCAACCTCCGACCTCCACCCTAGAGGTGGGGTCGGCCCCAGTCCCTCACGGAGAGGCCTCGAGCCGAGCGTCAGACGAGGCAGCGTCTGCAGAAACAACAGAGGGGCCATGAGACCGCGACGGGGCATCAGGAGGGCCTCTGTGGGGGAGGCAGCAGGAGGGTCACAGGGGAGGGGAAGAGTCAGGGGATGGGCAAGATGGGGTCATAGGGCAACAGGGAGGGTCACGGGGTGATGAGGGGTGGAAAGGAGCCTCTACTACGGACTGAATGTGTCACTCCCCCAAACGCATGTTGCAATCCTGACCCCCAGTGGACAGTATTAGGAGGTGGGGCCTTCAGGAGGCGATTGGGTCATGAGGGTGGGTTAGTGCCCTGATAACAGAGGCCCCAAAGAGCCCTCTCGCCCCTTCTTCGAAGTGAGGACAGAGCGATACGACGCCTATGAACCAGGAGGCGCACTCTCACCAGACACCAGATGTGCCAGCACCTTGGTCTTGGACTTCCAGCCCCCAGAACCATGCGAAGTAAGTGTCTGTTGTTTATAAGCCCCCCACCCCCGGCTCTGGTGCTCTTACGGCAGCCCAAACTGAGACAGCCCCAACACCCAGCTGAGCCCCCAAACCTGGACAAAGCCCCTGACTCCAGCGGAGCCCCAAACCAGAACTGAACACCAGCTCTAGAATTTGCTCTGAAAACCCAGTTTCTCCCCCCCACAGCCTGGAACTCCAGAAGGACACGGTCCCAGCTAACAATGCCGACAGTCAGATCTTCCAGCACAACCCGCTGGTCCCTGCCCTGCTCTAACACCTGCTGTGGCTCCCGTCACCCCCAGAGGAAGCCACTCCTGCTGACAGCCACAGCCTGAGCTCCGTCTCCCCCTATAAGCCTTTGCCCTACTGTGCCCTCTGCCAGAAGTGCAGCCCCCCTCCTCCCCACCACCACAGAACCAGTCTCCGCTCAGCTCTCACTTTCTCCAGAACGCCCTTGCCACTCGAAGGTCAGCCCTCCCACCTCATTCTGCATCCCACAGCCTGGGAAACGACTAAGATCATCCTCCACAACATACACCCCAGAGTGTAAAGTAAATGGAACAATCGTCACTCAGTGTCTGTTCCTCCCACAAGAATCTAAACTCTTCTAAAGGCAGAAGGGTCCCTTGTTCCATGGGCAGAACCCGGGGCTGGCCCCCTCCCCAGGCTCCGCTTTGGCCAGCATCAGGGTGGAAGGCCTGGGAGGGGCAGGGAGAGACCCAGGGATAAGGCCCTCTGGCCAGGTTGGCCCGGCACCCACCCCAGGGCATGCCCTGGGTGGGTCTGAACCATGGCCACAGGAGCGGGTGCCACATAATGACAAGGCAGCCCCTGTCATCTGGCTCCCAAAATACCCAGCTGCGGTCACCTCGCCCAGCCACGGAGCGGCCCCGGGGGAAGACTGGGTGGTGGCCAGGTCATGGCCTAGGGTGGAGGGTGGCAAGCTGGGCTAGGGGGCTAGGGTAGGGGGGCTCAACCTGCAGAGTAACTGACACGCAGTCAGGCCAGACCCAGAGAAGGATGCCCACACAGTCACACCACAGACAGGCATGGATGCACAGTCAGACTACAGGCAGGCGGGGCACCAGAAACCTGTGCGCACACAGTCAGACTGTAAGTGCAGGCGGGCACAAAACCAGACCTCAGACACTCACGCGCAGAGTCAGACAAAGGAGAGACATACACAGGGTCACGGTCAGGCACACAGTCCAGCCACACGACTGAACTGCAGGCAAAGGTAAATGTGGAGTCAGGACAGAGTTCCGTGGTGCACAGGCACACACACCGAACGCACAGGCCCCAGACTCTGCTGCCTGCAGGCCAGCCACAGAGACAGGCCTCCCAGGCAGCAAACCACACTGCCAGCAAACCTGCAACAGACCCAGACACGCAAAGCCAGACCCCCACACCTGCAGAGGCAGACAGACAGGCATGTGTGTAGACTGCAGATGTGCACGCAGACACGACTGGCCGGGCACCGGGGACCGGCTGGGGACCAGGGACTGGCCGGGGAAACTGGAACCTCGAGCACAGCCCCTCGCCCTGCACCCCAGCCGTGGGCCCTTTAAGAGCGAAAGTGGTCAATGAGGAAGGTGGAGGCCCAGCTGTGGCCAGGGTGACCACAGCGGCTGGCCCCACCCACAGACGCACATTGGCTTGGCCACGTCTGAGAAGGGGTCTCTGGCTCAGACCACTTGGGATAGCTGGGTGAGCCCTCAGAGAGCCTCCGGGGAAACTGAGGCAGCAGAGCAACACAGAGCTCCAACCCAGAGCCGCCCAGCCTACCATGGACTCCCAGGGGAGTGACATCCCTATTCCAGCCTCAGTCTCCTCAACTAGCGCACCAGCTGGCATGGGCAGGGGCCACCTGCACAGAAGGCCTGGTGTATGGGAGGGCGCTGGCCGCAGCTGCTCCCCCTACTCTCCACACCCCATGGGAGCCAGGACAGTGCCTTCTAAATAAGGCAGCTCCAAACTACCCTCTGGCTCCTGCGGCCCCGGCCTCGCTGGGCCCATGCCTTCTTGATGTCTGGGCAGGATGGTGCTGAACCAGGCAGGGGCCGAGCCAGGCCATGAGCTCCTGCTGGGGTCCGGGGTGGGGGGTGGAGAGGGAGAGGACACAGCATTGGGGGCTTTTTCAAGGCTGGGATGACAAAGCTGAAATGGGGCTGGGAGGCACGGCACAGGCTCGGAGAGGAGAGGGCCAGTCAGCACACAGAAGCTAAAAAGCACCAGTGTCTCTTAGGCCCTATGCACCTGGAGGAACTTGCTACGACAGCATAAGTCCCCGAAAAGCCCAGGACCCTCCTGCCAACAACCGCTTTCTAAAAGACCCCAAGTGCGGGGTCTTGTAAGGGACCAGAAGAGAATATTAAAAAGCCCTGTCAGCTCTGCCTTCAAAATTTGTCCCAAATCTGCCCACTTGTTCCTTTTTCCTCTTCTGCCTCTACCTGGCCCAGCCCCGTCACCACCTCACGGGGCCAATGCACGCCCCCCTCAGCTCCCTGGTCTGTTCTAGCCCCGAAGCCAGAGGGCACCTGTGAGCACCTGAGTCAGGTCCCATCCCTCTGCCATCCATAGCCCTCCTGGGCTCCCTACGGCCCTTGGGGTAAAAGCCCAGGTCCTCCCCCAGCCCGTGCACAACCTGCCCCTCCCCTCCCTGCCCTCGCCCCCCTGGCTCACCCACTCCAGCCACAGGGCCTCCCCACTATTGCTCCAACCAATCAGGCACGGTCCTGCTGGAGGACCTTTGCATTGGCCGTTCCCTCCGCCTGGATCTCTCTGCCTCCAGACTTAATGTTAAAACATTACTTGACTAAATATTAAGCATGAATGGGAACAGGGAGGTGTCACCCACACAAGGAAACAGCAAGCAGCAGCACCTAGAGGTCCTGGGAGGGAGAGGGGAAGAGATCAGGGCAGAGACACAGGACAGCAAGGGGCCCTTGGCAGCTTTGGGGGGGCGGGGGGGCAGGGGGGAGGGAGGGACCTGGCCAGGTTGGCATCTGGCCAAGCCTCCTCCCTGCTCCTCTTTCGGGAAAGCAGTCTGGGACACCAGCCCTGTGCTGTCGAGAAAGGGAAACTGAGGCAGGTGCATTGGGGCTGCATGGGGCTGCGCTCCCCAAGTTCCTGGGGGACCTTGTGGCTGTTAAGAAGGGAACAGCCACCCATGGGAGTTGCAGGAAATAACGGGCTACAAGTGAGGCTGGACCGGGGGCGGGAAGGAAGGAAAGGAGCAGCCGTGGGACCTGGAATCCAGGGGCCAGGGAGGGTCCCGCCCAGAGCTGAGAGTTTCCTCTGCGCCAGGTGCTGGGCTGCTCACCATCTGCTCCCAGCAGCCAGCTGGAATGAGGAAACCGAGGCTTACAGAGGAGGCCCCAGGGACTTGCCCGAGGCCCCCCGCTGGGTCCTGGCTCCTCTGAACCCTGCGTCCAGAGCCCACATTTAATCACATGACTATGTCGTTCCTTGGCCACGACGCGATCTCAGGAAAGTGAATGCCCTTCTCGGGGCCTGATACAGCTTTGCTGGGCAGCCACTGGGGGCTCCTAGACTGTGCCAATGGGGGACGAGTGGGCACCCATTCCAACCAGGCACTGGGGCGTGGGTCACGCGGTCCCAGAGCTGGCTTTGTGTACCCACGCAGAGCAGGGAGTATAAAGGCATGATTATGACCCAGAACTGCACAGCAAACAGGCTGTGTCACCCGCATGAGGCGGGGTCTGTGGGGGCCAGAGGATGCCCTGAGGCCGCCCCCTGCCTGCCTAAAGATCATCCTGTCCTAAGGGGTCTGGGGGCTAATTTGTGCAACTCTGACCTTCAGGAGACATCCCACCCCCCCGCCCCCGCCCCTGGACTTAGGCTGAGGGCAGGGAAGGTGGTGGTGCTGGCGGCGGGGCTTGGGACAACTGGATGGACCACCTCTCTGCCCTCACCCTCCCCACCGCCTCACTTCTGGGCCAGCAGCCTTTCCCACCACGCAGAGCCCCTTTCATAGGACTTCAGAGCCTCTCAAGGGCAGGGGCTGGGCTCCCAGCCTCTCTGGGTAACTGTGTCCCCAAAGCACCCAGCAGGGTCCACGCTCTAGCTCTGAGTCACTGGTGGGCCCGACAGGCTCCAGCCAAGCCCTTTTCCTCTCAGGGCCTCAGTATACCCTCACAGGGAAACAGACTCCGTGCGGGGCCAGCCCCGCCACCTTCCTGGAACAGGCTGGGACTGGGGCGAGGGCTCTGCCTTTAATTGAATATCAATTTGTATTAGGTGCTGTCCCCAAAAGGAGTGGACGGGCAGGGCAGACAGGGAGCCAGGCCCAGCCCCAGAGGGAGAAATCAGTAATCTTAGCAGGGTATCCTAGCATGCCACACCCTCTTAAATGCTCCCTGAGCTTCTTTATGTTTGCCAGATGAGAAAAAAGGAAGCTCAGAGAGGGGGTGCTGCTTGCCAAGGGTCACACAGCATGGAGGGCACTGGGCTTGGATTCGAGGTCGGAGACTGGTTCTCCTTGGAGCCCACGGTCCACATTCCCCGAGTGCCCAGGCTGCCAGACTCGCTCCTGCCAGCATGTCCCCCACACTGGCTTCATGGGGGAGCTTGAGGTACCAAGATCTCACATCCTCCAGGGTGCTCTGCTCAGCACTCTGGGGCCTTCAGGATCTGACTGTAGACTCACCCTGCAGCCTCTTTCCAAAGGTTACTGCCACTCCCAGAATGCACTGGTCTGCCTGGGGCCCCTGGACCTTTCTCAACATGGGTCCCCCTAACAGGTAGACCCTTCTCCAGCTGGCCCACCTGTCTCCACTCATCCTTCAAGCTGAGCCCACATATCCCCCCACCCCAGGACTGTTCCTTAGCTCAGCTCTGACAGACACTCCTGGGGCTGGGAGTGGCTGTGTCTGATTCTGTCCCTCCTCTGCTCTAAAATCTCCTGTGGCTCTCATCTACCTCCGTTAAAATCCGGACTCCCAACAGCCTCCAGAATGCTGACCCCATCACGTCGCACCCCCAGCGCCCTGCTGGAACCCAGCTGCCCTACTCACTGCCCACCGGCTCACACGGGGGTATTCGTACATGTTGTTCCTTCCCCCAGCACATCCCTTCTCCTTCCCCACCAAACCTCAGCCACCACACTTATCGTTAGGTTTCAGCTGAGCTGTCACCTCCTCCAGGTAGCCCCCCTGGATGTCCCAGGCTGGATCAGGAGCCCCTGTGAGCTCCTCCAGCACCGTGTCTCCTATCACAGCTTTGCTCCCATTAAGGGCCTGTCAACCTCTTGGCTAGGGGCCTTCTCCCCACCATGGGAACATGGCAAGGCCCCTGGCACAACTTGGCACTTTAACCCACATCATTCCTATGATCATGTCCATTGCAGAAGGGAAAACTGAAGCCAGAAAGAGACACTGCAGGCAGGGGAGGCCCACACCAGCATGCTGCCAGCTGCAACTTATATCTGCTCTGACAGTCAGCTTGAGCCTCAGCGGGTAGAAGTGAAACTCCAGGAAGGGCAGGCAGGATTTGGGGGCTGGGCCCCTTACCAGGGAGTTGCAGGAAGTTCCTCTGGAGTGGCCCAGGTCTAAGAAGGAATCTTGGGAAGCACGACTCTCAGGCAATAACAGGGGTTGCCGAGGCATGGGTTTGGTGGGCGATAATGGGATGTATAGGAAGGCATGGAGCTTGGGGACAGGAGTGGCAGGTGAGTAGGTGGGCGCTGATATGCTTAGCCTGACTCTCCAGTTTATTAAAGCCTCAATCAGACACAGTGTCAACCTGGGGTCCACAGGCCAGAAGGGCACAGGACAACTGGAGAGTGGGAAACTTCCCCTAAGTTTCAGGGGGTGGCTAAGAGGAGAGGAGATCTCAGCTACCTATCCCTCATTCCACCCCCATGGTTCTGCTGCCTCCTCCACGGACCAGGTCCCGAAAGAAGGATGAGAAGCCCCAGCAAAGCGCCTTGGGGCTGGCGGCTAAGGCTGCCCCAGCCTAGCTCCGCCCCCAGGAGGTGGGAGAGGAGAAAAGGCTAGGGGCCAGGCGGGGGAAGGGACCCTACAGAGCATAACGGTCAATAGTTTTCCAAAGTGAGAGCTACAGGCTTGAACGCCTGTAGCGCCAGGCAGTATTGGGGCTAGAGCTGGCCTTGGGGCTTGCTTGGCTGGGCCAGGCCCGTGCGGGGAGGGGGCGAGTGGGGCCCGCGAGAGTACCCCCTCACCGGAGCCTAGAGCAGGGACAAGGAGGAAACAAAGCCCAGCGCAGACTGGCCCTAGATATGGAAGAAGATCCCAGGTGCACTCACCCAGCGGCTCAGAAACTGGGGCCGGGCCCCGCTGCAGCTGGTCCCTCCGTCCCTCGTCCACCCCGAGCGCTACAGTGCCGCGCAGGGAGGACTCGGGAGAGGCCCCAGCCCAAAGAGCTCGGCCTGGGGGCGAGGCCGGGGGCGGGGCGACCTGGGGGCGGGGCTCCGGACGGAAGTGGGGCGGGGGACCAGCGGGGGAGCCCCATCTAAGGGCTCTGGAAGCCTCCATGGGGTTCCCGTGTGGGGAAAGAATTAAAGGGGGGTACTGTGCCCTCACACAAGCACAAGCATGAGGGAGAGCCCTGAGGCCCGCCCCCTCAGAAAACTGATGGCAGAGGGAACCCCTGTCCTTCTCCCCCTCCCTTTCCAGGTGCTGATCGTGACCATGGCAACGGATGAAGGGGCTGGATGCCAGACTCCGCAGCAGAAGGCTCCCCAAACACACCCAAATACTGGAGGTCGGATAGGGGGCAGAAGGAGTCCCTCCCAGCCGGAGTAGGATGGCAGAGGCCGCGCCCCCTGGACACACAGAAAGACCCAGAGGGTGGGGGAGGGACACAGCCACAAAGAGGCTTCCCTCCTGCTGGGATCTGGTTGGGGTCTGGGGAAATGAATGGGGGACACGGTGGCAGAGGCCCCCACCCTAGGCACAACCCTAAGGAGGGGGCGGAGAGTGCAGGCCCAGATTGGAAACAGATGGGGCCACCATGCCAGGCCGGAGACACCCGATCCACAGGGGTGGGTGGAAAGGGGGGGGGAGAGGGAGGGGCGGCCCCAACCAGGCAGCCAATCCGGGCCGCGCTTCAGCCCGGTGTGAGTTTGAAAACTCCAGGGTTGAGGCAGGGAACTGGAGGCCCCTTGGGTTCTGGGAGCTTGGGAGGTGTTCAGGGAGGGGCAGAGACCTGGATAGAGAGCCAAGGGCCACCGCAGGGAACCGGCTCCCCCATCTGCTCCTCTCCCTGGTGAAAATGCCACTTGGATGAATCCCATAGCTAACATGTATTGAGCTCCTAGTGTATACAAAGTGCTGTGCCTCCTGAAGCCACACCCACACCACCCCCATTCTCCACAGGGGTTAGCAGTGGAAGAGACAGGTTACTTGCCCAAGGCCAGGAAGAGCAGGGGCTGGAACCAAGGTTTGGGTCTAGAGGATGAGCCCTTACCCACAATGCTGCAGGAGGCCTGGAGCAGGAAAAGGACAAATGGAGAAATTGCTACAAATTTAAAGTATCCAGGGGCAAAGGACAGGGGCTTTGATGGGGACACAGGCAGGTGTGGGAGCCCAGAGGAGGCCCTGATAAGGGTTCAGGGACAACTCACTTCCCATGGTGGCCCATCCACACTCTGCTATGGGCTGTAGAGGATCCATTCCCCATCTCTCCCCAGCACCGTAGGCCTGGTATTTTGCCCCTTCCTGACCTGTGCCTCAGTTCCCCCCTCTGCAAAACTGTATAATGCCACCCCCCCCCCCGGCACTGGGGAGGCCTGCACTGGAGTTCTCAAAGCACCAGGGGCCCAGTAGGTTTTCTGTGAATGTCTGGATATAGACTCTACAGAGCACACAGTGGGTGCTGCTAAACACGAGATACCCCAATATCTCCACTCCCCCACAGCCCCAACTGTGGGAGGCACATAGTAGGTGCTTCCAGGCACAATACGTGGAACCCCAGCACGATGTGAAACACACAGGAGGTGCTCTGGGTCAACGAGATCTGGAGGCACATAGTAGGTGCTTCCAGGCACAATACATGGAACCCCAGCACGATGTGGAACACACAGGAGGTGCTCTGGGTCAACGAGATCTGGAATCAAGCAGTGTTACCTTACCCAGCTTAGGAGGGCACACAGGGGGCCCTCAGGAAATGCCACCAACACAGTGGGTGCTTTGCTTGCATTAGTGGGGGGATGGCCCAGGCACAGGGCTCACACACTCCCAGGAATGAATCCAAGCACAGCCCATAGGACCTCAAGGAAGAACCTGCACCTCCAGGCCTCAGTTTTCCCATCTGTAATAAAAACCAGGTGCACAATGGTGCTCGAGGAACCAGAGATGTCAGGACATCCCGGGCTCTGTGACCTGGGGAGGAAGTGCCTGTCTATGGGTTGTCTAGGACCCAGGGGATGCTGGCTGAGGACCTGCCAGCCGCCCCCTCAGCTGGCCCTGCCTTCTCAGGGCCTGTTGCCCACATCTGCCTGAAGATGACCTCTTGCCTCCATGCAGTGGCAGTGGCCGAAGTGGGCTGCGAACAAGCCACCCCCACGGGAGAGGGGGAGAGATCCGGGCCAGGAATGAGGCCTGCATCTCGTCTACCGCAGCTGGGCGCCACCCCCCCCCTTTCCTCATGGCTCTAATCACCCCGTACATTAACTGCCTGGTCACAGGCCTGCCTCTGCCCCCAGACTGCGACCTCCAAGAGCTGGGCAGGGTCCCCATCTTGATCAGAGCACATACTCTGTGCCGGGTCCCCAGCACCCAGCAAGAGGAGGTTCTCAGCAAACCTCCACAGAAACAGCCAGGCCCCTCCTCCCCCAGGACAGCCTTCTCCAACCTCATTCTCCTCTGGGGGTGACAGTGTGCGATGCCTTCATCACAAAGCGGGTGTCCGCACCCACCCTTTTTTAAACAAAAATTTCTGAGCACCTTCTCTGCACCAGGACTGGCTGAGGCACGCAGTGACTAGGACTGGCAAGGGTCCCTGCCCTCACAGAGCTGATGCTCCCTCCGGTGAGGGCGGCAGAAGGGAAACAGAAAACTAAAATACACCAAGGGTCAGTGAGTAGCAAGCGCTATGAAGATGGACAAAGCAGGGGGTGGGGTGGATGCAGCCTTAAAAAGGGAGGCCCAGGAGTGAGGTGGTGACATCTGACCTAAGAAGAGAACTTAAGAAGTTACGGCAGGTGTGCGAAGGAAGGGCAATACTGGCCCTGGGGCAGGACCGTGAACAGGAAGGGGGCCTGTGTGGCTGGAGCAGGGTGAGCAAGGGGGAGAGAAGAGAGGGGAGGGGAGGGTGGGAAGGGGAGGGGTCAGGTCACGCAGGGCCTTGGGGGCCCCCCAGGGAAGGACTTGGGAGGTAGGAGCCCTGAGGGCAGTGGGCAGAAGAGGAGCGGGACCTGACTTGGGTGCTCACAGGCACCTCTGGCCACTGCAAGGGCACTGTGGGGGGCAGGGGAAGCCAGAGGGGAGGGGAGTGCACATACTCAGGGCAGCAGTGAGAGGGACATTCTGCATAGATTCTAAAGGCAGATCCAATGGAACTCTCTCCAAAGGACCAGTGGTGGGACAAAAATTAAAGCTCAAAGATGACTATAAGGTTTTAGGCCTGAGCAACTGGAAGGTTAAGGGCTGCCACCTCCGGGAAGCCCTCCCTGACTGCTTTGCCCACCCAGTGCCTTTGAGGACTGACCCCAGAAGCCCCCAAACATTCGGCTGATGTGTCCTCTATTTACAGCAGGCGGCAGCTGCCCTTGGGGAGAAGCATGGGGCTAGATCACATCAGCCTCTACAGCTGGGACATTTGTGGGTAATTGTTTTTTTCAAAATAACTTTTATTCTAATTATAAAATAGGCACATGCAGCAGAAAATGAGAGAAAGTCAGACTAAAGAAGAAAATAAAAGCTGCCCACAATCCACCCCTTTCCTGGAAAGAAAATGTGAGCATGGGGTCCTTTTCACTCATTCTTTCTACAAACATTGTTTGAGTACCTACTATGTGCCACGGTAACGGGGACACAGCAGTGGGCATGACAGAGCCAGCTCTCCTGCCTCAAGACAAGGGAGGGAGACAGACACCCGTAGGGAAACCGTTACTGTCAAACTCGGAATGCTGGACAGTGCTAAGAGATTCCCAAAAGAAAAGAAAATGCACAGTGAGGCTCTGGAAGCCTGGAGGGAGGGGCCGGGGTGCTTCTCAGAGGACCTGGAGAAGGCAACAAGTCAGACACACAAACACCTCTGAAAACAGTGTTTCAAGCAGGAGAAACAGCAAGTGCAAAGGTCCTGAGGCCAACTGCTTTCTTCCAGTCTTTCTTCTACGTGTGCAATTGGTACTTTCTGAAATGGAGATCACCATGATGAGACCATCTGCCTGTGTCCAGCCCACAGAGTTTAATCGGTTTCCACTTGTTCGACATTACAAACTGCCACACTGAGAGATACGTTCACACATGAACCTGCGGCCTGTTACTTCCTGCACAGAAGTTCCAACCAACAGGTGCTTGTCGGATGTTCTGCAGCCTTTGATACCTGCCCTGATGTGGTGCCCTTTGGCAAAACCACACACACCTGGGTAGGACACCCCCACTCCTATCCCTCTCCCAACCTGTCCCACTGCCCTCACAGTTGGGGCCAAAATCTCTCAAAGTTTCACTTACAGACAGCCACCAAACTCTACACCCTTGGGATCCAGAGTGAGGGAGAAACTGACTGGGCAGCTCCAGGGATCCCCTCCCTTCCACCCAGCACAGCACTCACAGCCCAAGGAAGTGAGCGTGTGCCAACCAGCCAGAAGCCCACCCCACCCAAACTTACATCACGGTCCTGACGCCACGTGTGCCAGCCAGCTACCCCACAGTGGGCACACTGCCCGCTACAGACATGCCCCAGCTCCTCACCTGCCCTTTTCACCTTCCAGCTCCCCCAAGCCCAGGTACCTCCCTCTTTCCAGAGAAACCCAGATGCCTTCAGGCACAGCTGGATCCAGATGCACCTGCTCTTCCCAGGTTCTCCCCTTCTCAGATGATGGCAGCTCCATCCTTCCAGAGGCGCAGGCTAGAACCTAGGGGCCAGCCCTGACTCTTCTTCCCTCACCTGCACATGTTGCTGGTCTGCAAATACCCTCAAGTGTAGCTCTTAAATTTCTCATGCACTTGTCCATCTTTCTCCATGTGCCTTCTTACCTTATCTAGCTTCCAGGACTATCCCCCTGGACCAATCGCCTCTGCCCTGGTCCCCCAGCTCTTGCCTTCACTCTACACAGTCTGTCCTCCCCACAGTAGCCAAAGGGCACCTGTGAGCACCTGAGTCCCGGGTCATGTACCTCCTCTGCCCACAGCCCTCCAGGTCTCCCAACTCCTTAGGGATTAAAGCCCAAGCCCTAGCCAAATCCCACAAGGCCCTAAACAATCTGCCCCCATGCCCTCCCACCCTCACCTCCTTCCCTTTCCTCCTGGTGCACGCTCCACTCCTGCCACATGGCCTCCTCCCTGCTCCTGCAACCACCAGCCACTGTCCAGCCTCTAGGCCTTTGCACAGGCTATTCCCTCTGCCTGGAATACCCTTCCTCCACATTTTCATGGCTCATTCCTTCTCACCATTCGGTCACCCTCAAATATCACCTCACGGACACCTAACTGATCACCCCAGTTCAGAGAGCAGCCCCATCATCCTTTACCACACATTCCTCAATTGTTTTTTTCCTTTTTGGCACTTCCATCCGAAATTACAGGGTGGAGCAAAAGGTAGATTCACAGTGTCCTGACTGGTGTGACTCAGGTGGTTGGGTGTCCAGCCACAAAGTGAAAGGTCGCCAGTTCCCGTCCAGGTCAGGGTGCATGCTGGAGTTGCGGGTTCGGTCCCCAGCCAGGTCGAGTACGAGAGGCAACCCATCAATGTTTCTCTCACACCGATGTTTCTCTCCCTCTATCTCTCCCTCCCTTCTCCTCTCTTTAAAAATAAATACAGTCTTTTTAAAAAGTAGGTTTACACTTGTGAGTACATGAAAAACACAGAGTTTATTCTTCTGTTCTTCTATTATTTTTCATACAAACAACTGCAAACTTACTTTTGCCCTGCCCTGCACTTACCTCTTCTTGACCGTCTAACCCAGTCTCATCCAATAGGGACCAACAGCCACGTATGACTAGTTGAATAAAATGTAACAAAATCCAAAATCAGTTCCTCAGTCAAGACGGCTGAGCGCCCCACACCCGAGGCTCACGGCCACAGCAGTGGCGCAGATGGAGCGCATTTCCACCACCACAGAGAGATCTGTGGAGGCTCTGCTGGGGACGGAGCCAGGAGGGTGGGACTGCGTTGGCTTTGGTCACTGCTGGGTCCTGGGGTCAGGCACACAGAAGGTGGTCAATAAACGGTCTCCAAATAAGTGAATGAACAAATGAAAGATGTGCAAAGCCTGGAGCAGCTGATTTGCAGGACACGGCAGAGGCTGGCAGGTGCCACCATCAGCCACAAGTCCACCAGCTGGGGTTTGCAGCTGGGCCTCCCTGACCTGCCGTCCAGGTGCTCTCTGGGGGCGACTCCAGCCCCGAGGGCAGAAATTTGTAAAAAGCTGCCCTGGCAACCACCAGACTCCGTGCTGCAGCCCAGCTCCAACATGCTGACAGAGCCAGAAGCAGGGGCGGAGGAGCCAGGTCCCCTACCAGGCCCACCACCATCCCCCCCACCTTGCACCTTCCCTGGCTCTGGCCACACCCTCTCTGCAAGGTGCCTCTGTGATCGCCAGGTCCCCAGGGAGTGCATGGTGCTGCCACACGCCCCCTCCTTGCGCCTGACTGCTGCAACATGCCAATCGCCTCATTAATCTTTCATTCAACTGGCTCATGCCTTTCCCTTAAACCAGAGATTTTCAACCAGTGGGCCCCAAGGATTGTTAAAACATGCAATAGCTGACCATTTAGTCAGGGGCCCTGACCTCTTTTCCCTCAGATTGTCAAATAAAAAAATGACAAGAGCCAACACAACAATAACCATTTGGTGTGAATGCCCTGTCTTGAACCATAAATATATACTATAGGTCATATAATACAGTTGCATCTTATTGGTCATGTTCCATAATAAGACTGTGTCTGATTGGTTAATACTTGGTAGCAACAATCCTCATATATAAGTACAGACATCTGGTTTTTGAAAAAGACACTTCGGAGCAAAAAGGGTAGGTAATTACTATTATTATTTTTGGTAAGTCAATCAAAATTATACCTGTTTTTTGTCAGATTGGCAAAAAATATAACACTTTTTTGGTGTGCCACAGAATTTTAGTAATTAGTTTATGTGTACTATGAGATGAAAAAGGTTGAAAATCACTGCCTTGAACTAATTTCCTTTAGAAACTAACTCGATAATGCACAGCTCTAACTGCCCAGCCTTGAAAGTCACCCGAAAAATTGTTACAATGAAAATATGAACAGAGTTCTCCCATGTTCCCTGGATACTGCTGCTGAAGGCAGCAGCCGGAGTGGGATTTGGTTAGGAAGAGACTGGCAGGTGTTGGCTTACTGATCGCCCGCACCTGAGTCTTTCTCCTTGACCTGTCCCATGTGAGCGGAAAGAAGAGTCGTTGCTAGCCTGCGCAGCTATGTGGCACGGGACACCCCCTCCACAGGTCACCCCAAAACAGCTTCATTCTGGGGTCAGCCACCGGACCTTAGAAATCACGGCCCAGAGGAGGCAGGTGGACAAGGCTCTCGACCCAGCTCCATCCCCAGGGAGTTATGTAGCCCTGAGCAAGTCCTCGACACTCTCTGGGCCTCAGTTTCCCTACCTGTACAGAGGAAAATTGTTTTTTTTAGTGCCTGAGGTTGACTTCTGTGGCTTCAAGGCCTTTGAAATCTGGGAAACTGAGGCACAGGCCAGCGAGGTCCCCAGGGCAGGGCTTGGAGCAGCCCCTGACTGACCTCCCGAGTGAGGTGGGACCTGGCCTTGGTCACCACACAAACCTCAGCAGCCACCCTGCGCCAGGCACTATCCCGAGTTCCGAGGACACAGCAGGGGCCCAGGCAGACAGCCTCCCAGGGCTCCTCTCCGGGGAAGGCGGGTGGCAGACAAGGCAGCCCCGCAAGACAGGGGTGAGGAGGGAGTGCTGGGCAGAGGACACAGCACAGGCCAAGGCCAAGTTCTAGGGAGAGAGAGGTGCCTGGTAGCTGAGAAATGGGACTACAGGTGGAAGGGGTGCGGGGCAAGTCACCTGAGGGATGAATATAGTCACGGCATGAACCATCACCACACTCCTGTAGATACTCTCCTTGCGTGCCTCGCCTGCTTTTACAGAGCCCCGACGGTGCACCAGGCTCCGGGCCGAGCACCGGCGGCATGGGACGACCCAGGCAGCCCCAGCCCCGTCTTAAGGAGTTCACCGGCCTGTGGGGGAGGGACACGGGCTCAGGCAGTTAGAGATCAGAGCTGTGCTGGAGCATGCCTCTGGCCTGCGAATGAGGCAGGCTTCCAGGAAGAGGAAATACCTAAAATGTGAAGAAAGAGTAGAAACTGGGAGAGGAGACCTAAGGAGCACTGGACAAAATGGAGGAGGTGAGAACAGAAACCCCGGGCTGAGTCCCAGTCACGTCCCACGGGGGAGGAGACAGGGGCTAGGGGGCTAGCTTCTGGGGTGGCGGGGGTGGGGCAGGCCTGCTGTGCAAACGCAGGTGCAGGTGACAACCTCTCTGCTCCCCAGGCTCTCAAGACCAGGGGGAAGGTGACATGTTTAGACAGGGGTTTGGATCTAGACCCATTGCCATCTCCCCCGAGACTACTAAAAACGCTCTTTAATTTAGCACTTAGTATGGGAAAAGCATTCAGAACTGAGCCGGGCACATAGTAGGTGCTCAAGGAACACACTGGCTATTATTCCTGACTCTTTCTGAAGGCCAGGCATACATAAGCAGCTTGTTGAATACCCTCAATAAATGGTATTAATAAATGGTAGTATTGTCCCCACTTTTCAGTTAAGGAAACTGAGGCACGGAGGTTGGGCCCAACTTCTCACCACTAATGAATGACAGAACAGGAACCTGAACTCGAGCTTGTTCTCAGCCCCTCCCCAGACCACTCATCTGAGCCTCGGTTTTCCCTCCCAGGCCTCACCCTCCTGCCTCGCTTGGGAGGATGAGGTCCCAGAATTCACAGCGTCCCGCACTGAGCCCATCTGTGACTCGCAGCCATCACATGGCTGGGGCTGGCAGCCACCCGGAGGCACCAGGATGGACCACGGGCTCCCAAAGCAGTGTTTTATCATCATTACTATTAATTGTCCTCTAGCAGCTGCCCCTGGCACCGGGAGCTGCAAGGAGGCAGAGGCGTGGGCACAGATGGTGGCTGGGGTTCAGCAACTGTCCTGGAGGACTCGGCCCCAGGCCTCTGCACCGTCTATCCCACCGCCAGGGCTACTGCCCCCAGAAACCCACCTGTCTGCCTCCCTCACCACCTCTGTTTGCAGTGGACCCCTGCCGGGAGGCCTCCAGCACCCCCTACTCGAAATTCTGCCTTCCCTCTGGCTCTCCCCTTTCCCTGTCTGAATTCTTTTTCCTAGAGCGACGCCCCACCCTGACACTGGATGTGGTTTTTCTTCTGTGCTGTGTTTACGCTCCACCTCCCCCACTAAACTGCAAACTGCAAGAGGACAGGGGACGTGTCCTTTGAAGTTACTCGGGCCTGGACCAACAGCAGCTGGCACACAGTAGACGTGAATGCCGCGGAAGGGAGCGTCCTCCTTCCCTCAGAGCGACCTCTGCTGTCAGCCTGCGTGGAGCTCCGCAGAGCTTTCCCGCGCAGCCACAGACCAAAGGTAGCACTCGAGCACAGAGTGGGCTTTTAAGTGGAAATTGCATCATCCTGCTTGTGTCGTTTCCTAACTTGCATTTTTTCCACATGACACTGGACACACGTTCCTGTGTGTGACCCCTCTTTTCACCTGCCTCCCAGCCTCCTCCAGTGACAAGGCTGGGCCATTCACGAGGGTCCCCCAGTGCGTGCCCGCGGCAGACCTCTGCACCCGTGCCTCCCGGGCCCTCGGGGAAGCATCTGTCTCTCTCAGTGCTGAGAGGCGGAAGGATGTCTTCGCATTCCCTTTGTAGCTTCACATGAGCTACAAACGGCACCTCTAGAAATTTATCTGACAGACACATTCCCCTGAAATGACACATGTAGAAAGTTGTCAGAGCAAGACTTGAAATAACACAAGAGCCTGTCCATAGTGGATCGGCTAAGAGTGGAACGGTACGACAGAGCAGATAATGCCCCCCCAAATCAGTATCTCTTGGCGTTATGAGAGTAGTTCCACAGGTGTGAAAAGGAATGGGGAAGCTAGATGTACAATTATGAAATTACTTTTACAATCTTGCATTTTTAAACTGCGGGGGGGGGGGGACACTCACCAAGGGACAGAACAGCACGTAAAGGACGCTACCATTCGCTCAAACCAAGGAGTGGAACTCCGCCCACCTCTGAGTGTGAACAGGAGAACCCTACGTAACTGCACTGGCCAAAACGGCAGCCATCAGCCACACAAGGCTGTTTACATTTAAATGGAATGAAGTAGCCCCGGCTGGTGTGGCTCAGTGGATTGAGTGCGGGCCTGCAAACCAAAGGGTCGCCAGTTCAATTCCCAGTCGGGGCACACGCCTGGGTTGCAGGCCAGGTCCCCAGGAGGGGGCGCATGAGAGGCAACCACACATTGATATGTCTCTCCCTCTTTCTCCTTCCATTCCCCTCTCTGTAAAAATAAACAAATAAAATCTTTTAAAAAATAATAAATGGAATGGGGTAGAATACAATAGAAAATTGAAGTCCTCAGTTGCATGGGCCACATTTCGAATGCGTAAGAGGACATTTGGTTAGTGGCTACTTTGTTAGAAAGTACAGGTAGAGAACATTTCTATCAATGCATGAAAATTCTACTGGACTGATGCAGAACTGGGTGGCAAGCTACAACCCACAGGCCAAATCTGGCCCGCCAACTGTTTGTGTAAATAAAGCTTTATTGGCACATGGCCACGCCTATTCATCCCCTATTGTCTCTGGCTGCCTTCTCGCTACAAGAGCAGAGTTGAGTAAGTAGTACAAACAGGACCCTCCAGCTGGCAAAGCCAAAAAGATTTACTATCTGGCCCTTTGCAGAAAAAACCTGCTGACCTCTGCTTCTGGGAAGGAGTGGGGACAGAGCTGAGGATCCAGGGGGCAGTGGAGGCTCTCCACTGTGCATGCTTCTGCGCATGCTCAACGGTGCCCCACGCATGTGCACGATCTGGCCAGAAGCACACATTAAAAATGAGAGATGGTGAAAAGCGGCAACGCGTCTTTATTCTCCTGCCAGTGGTGCCCGGAGAGCCGGACCCCTGTCGCTGCCGTGCCAGATATTACCAGCTCCAGACCACCGTGCCAAGGGGATGGGCAAAAAATGGTTATCTCGTTGTTTTAACCTGCATCTCCTGGGAATCTTTAAATATAGATAACCCTAACCCTAACCCTAACCCTTCCACTCATCCATCGACCACAGTCTCTTAAAGAACAGAGGGCAGGGACCCTGTCCACCTCAATCGCCACAGCGTCCCCTGCATCCATGCTGGGCCTGGTAAACACTAGAAGCCTAATAAATGCACATGAGGACTGAGGGCACTGGGCCTGCATGACAAGGCTGGCGGTGGGCATGGAATGCCAAGCTGAGCTTCCCTAAGGTCGTGCCCCCTCGGGACACGGGGCCAGCCTGGCCCCCGGGCTGGCCAGAACAGCCCGTCCCTTGCGCAGGAGCCGGGCGCATCCTCCCTGGGGGCAGCACTCAGCAGCGGGGAAATGGGCGGGGGTCCTGCTGCTGCGGGGGTGGCGGGACCCTCAGGCTCCAGACCTGGAGAGAAATTATATATTCATCAGAATCTTAAACAAAAGCCCCACAGCAGCCTGTCAGCCAGGCTCTGGCTTTTATGGTAATCAGCGATGAATTACCCACAATGCCTGGCCAAGCGCAAGTGGTTCTTGGCCCAGATCCTAAACTAATTTTTATATGTTCGTGTGTATATAATTTTGCTCCCTCCCATTCCTCTTCCATCAGTAGTGGGGCTGGGGGCTGGGCAGGGCCAGAGGGAACCCTGGGCGTAAGGCAGAGGGTGCTCATCCAGTCCCTTAAGCCCACCTGGCAGCAGCCCAGGGCCCAAAGCGCGTGGAGAGGGGAGGTGGGCGTGAAGCCAGAGCCAAGGGAAGCCTAGAAACCACCAAGAACCGAAGCTGGCAAGCCCGGGGGTGGGAGACACGAGGAAAAGAAGAAAGAGGAGCCAGGAGGGCAGGAGAGGGAGCACAGGCCCATGAGTGGGGTCTAACCCCTGCCACGTGCTCTGTGGCCTAGGCACAGGCCTCGGCCTCTCTGGGCTTCAGTCTCTGTGTCTGCAAACCAGGCCCCCTTTGCATCCCAAACTGGTGTCCTCCGTGAATCTCTAAATTTCCACCCCAGAAGAGCCCCAGTGGAGCTTAAAGCTGGCAAAGCCCCAAGCCGCCCTAAAGGTGTGGCCGGGCGCTATTCTCAGTGCTTGCAACACAGGCCGAGAGAAGAATGTGCCTCACTGAGGGCGCCAGCTCGAGTGCCGCACAGGGACACGGGCCTCAGGTCACACCTGCCGCCTCCAGGGAGAACCAGCCCCTTTGCCTTCTGGGAACCTCCGTGGCTGTCCTGTGACAGACAGGTCCCCTCGCCTGCCCGTCTTGTCCTTGCAGGTGCTCAGGTCAAAGAGGCAGGACTCCTTTGGCTCCTTTCGCTCCCACCCTCACCCAACCACTAGACCAATCCCACTGGCTTTTGTGAATAATCCTTCCAGGACCCACCCACTTACCCCCCCTCCTCTGCCTCCATCTGGTTCAGCCCCTGCCACCTCCCACCTGGACTAGTGCAGTCAGCTCCACCCTGGTCCCCTGGCCCCGCAGTCTGTCCTCCTCGCGGTGGCAAAAACACCTGAGCACGCCGGGCCGAGTCCCATCTCTTCTCTGCTCACAGCCACCCAGGGTTCCCACCCCGCTGAAGCTAAAAGCCCAAGTTCTCCCCGAAGCCCACAAGGCTGTGTACCACCTGCTCCACCCTCTCTTCCCTCTTTCCTCTCATTCACTCTCCTCCAGCCACACAGACTGCCTTGCTGTTCTTCCAATGACCCAGGCACAGGCCAGTCTCAGAGCCCATGTGTGGACTGTTCCCTCTGCCAGGAACACCTTTCCTCCAGAACTCCACACGGTTCACTTCCTCACCTCCTGCTAGTCTTTACTGAAATGCCACCTCCTCAGAGAGGCCCACCCTGATTCAGTAGGCAGAACAGCCCCTCCTTATCACCTACCCCTTTCCCTGGCTTCATTTTTCTTAAAGGCATGGCATCCAGTAGGCCCTTAATAAATGTTCAGTTTATTTATTTGTGTGTTGTCCTTCTCCCCGCTATACTCTGTGAGGACAGGGCTTTTTCCTCTTTTTCAGCAAAGCTCTGTTCCCAGGGCCCGGATCAGGGCCCGGCACACAGGAGGTGCTCAGTGAATACCCACTGGTGAGTCTAGACCCCCCAGCAGGGTCCTGGGCCCAAAAAAGGCACTGTGACCGTTTTCTGAACTCTCAGAAGAAGCTTATCTCAGGGTCCAACAGAAAACTTCAGAGCTGAACCGTCCCCCGGGGGAATGGGTGGGCCGAGGCACTGGCTGCTGCAGCTGGCTCAGCGGGAGCAGCCGAGAGCAGACGAAGGAAGAAGAAAACCACGCCCGCCCCACAAAGCTGCAGCGGGCAGGCCTGCACTGGCTCACCAGTGACCGGAGGAGTGGAGACGGTAAACACTCTTGGGAGGTGACCAGGCGGAATCCAGCGAGTGCTAATGTGGGCGCAGGACATGTGGAAACGGGAAGAGGGGAACAACAGAGCTACATCTACTGATGCTAAAATAACAGTAGCAATAATGAGAATAATCGCTAATATTTGAAGACCATGTATTAAGTGCTAGGCACTGTTCCAAATGCTTTACACATAACATCTCACCTAATTCTCTTGCTTTCACAAACGAGGAAATCAACCTCTCAGAGAGGTCAGGACATTTGCTCAAGATCCCACAGCTCAGATGTGGCAGAGTGGGATATGTGGTGGCGAAGCCTGCCAGCAGCCACGCCCCGTGGCTGGAACACAGTAGGTGCCCAATAAATGCTATGGAGATGTCCAAGGGCGAAGGGAGCTGAGGCAGGGCACGCAGCCGCAGGTGGCAATGTTGGGATTGGTGGGCAGTCGGTTTGGTGCTCGCTGGGGGGAGGCGGAGGGCCTGAGCAAGCAACTCGCACACACAGGGAGCAGGGCCTCAGGGAGCAAGGCGGCTGGCTCGGAGGATAACAATTGGCTGCCAGTCTCATTTCCTCCTGTGACAGAGATGGGCAGGCCTGGCCAGGGCCCACGGCTGGCTGAGAGCCAGGGTCAGCGGGGACCTCCCCAACCTGTCACCCATGATGTGTTCATCAAGAGCAAGGGGAATGTCATAACCATCTGGGGTGGGCGGCAGGAGGCATGAAGGGGTGCTTCTTGGGTGGGGGAGGGAGAGCCTGGCCGAAGGTCAATGTAGCTAGCCCCCCCTCCCCGCAAACCTGTTTTCCTTCTCTGCCTCAGTTGGACCCACCCACATTTAACCTGTTTACAGAGAACCGTACAGTGAGAGGTCCAAGAACACAGGTTTGATGTGAGCTCAGTTCCAGGCTCTGCTCCTTGCTTACTGGGTGACCTTCAGCAAACCATTTCCCATCTATGAACCTCAGTTTCCCCATCTATGAAATGGAGTTGTCACTTCCTGGCCTGGGACAACCTTCCCAGGCCACAGACTTGACATTCACAGCCGCCCTGAGTCTGAATTTTGGTTTAACCTCCTCCCAGTTCTGTGGACTCAGGCAAGTGTTTTAAACAATTGGGTCTGCTTTTCTTCATCTGTTAAAGGCTCCTTGTTTGCACCCCTGGGTCGAGCAATGCCTGAAGCTGGCCTATGCCAGCACCAGCCTTCTCTGTTACAGAACCAATCAACTCGTCTGCTTTTATATTAAAGTTTGATTTGGGTTTCTTTTCCTTTCCAGCTGCAGGCCCACTGTATGTCTGAGGCTGAAGCCTCATCACTAGCCAGGCAAGGGACTGAGGGTGTGAACCTACTCAACAACTTGTTGAAGGGCTTCAGACGGACCTAAACCTCCAGGTCTCAGGTCTTTCAAAACCGTCAGCAGAGAGCAACACCCACATGGGTGCCATCATCCCGATCTGGGACTCAGAGCAGCACAAGAGGCAAGATTAAACAACCACTTCACCTTGAGGGCGCACTGTGACTTTGTACGCAAAGGGAAGTCTGCCAACACTGTTCCCTCTACCTGGAACACCCTTCTGTCCCTACTACTCAGTTAACTCCTACTCAACCTCTACATCTTAGATCAGTATCCGCCTCCTCCAGGAAGCCTTTCCTGACCTCCCCTCCCATGTTTTCTTCCCTTCCTCCATCCTAGTTACCAGTCTGGCAATTTCTATACTTCACCGAGTTTAAGGTATATTGTTATTTTACGCATCAACAAGAGAAAAAAAAGTTGCCAACTAAACTGGACATGACTTCTTTACACAATTATCATTTGATAGCTACTGAAAGAGTTTTATAAACCTCTTTGAAGAGAGATTTTGATCACTTTTCTCTCCTGAACTAGGTACAAAATGGAAAATGTAAGTAAAATACAAGGTTCAAGCTTTCCCCAAACTCCTGTGTCCCAAGCCCAACTCTTCTGAGCGGCTTCCCACCCCAGACTTGCCCGTATGGGGTGTGCACACAGCACCAGGAGCCTGGCATCTCCCCGGGGCGGCTGCCCAGGGCCTTCCCTCCGAGCTGCTGACCCCCCGAAGGTCTCCACAGAAGGCACCGACGACGGCTGGGGTTCCGGCCAACGCTCAGGCGGCCCGAACACCGTGGTCTGTCACCTGACACTTGAGGCTGCAGTGACCAAGGCAGGAAGAACCACTCTGACTAAACCTGCCTGGGGCATAGCAGGCGTTCGAAAAAACATTAGCGGATGAACAAACACATGTCACAGAAAATGAGAGTTCAGAGAGGTCAGGCACTGGTCACAAGTCACACAGCTTAGCAAGAGGTGAGGGCAGACTTTGAACTGAGGTCTCACAGAACTGCCAGCTTTGCACTGGTCCATGCAGCTGACAGCCTTACAATGTACTTATTTTCCTAAAACAGGACAGGGTGTGGCTCCTGACCGACCTCTGAACTAAGAAAACTAACCCCACACAGCCTGTAAATGCATGTGGCTGACCTATAAATTAAGAAGGAGCAATGGCTATTCAGTGCTCAGGGAGCAAGCTGTAGCCTAGCCAAACCCAGAAGCGGGTCAGCTTGGCTGGCGACCCTGCCACCTTGCCACATCAAGCTGTGCAGCACTTGTCAGGTGACTCAGCCTCTCTGGGCCTCAGTGTTCTCATCTGTTAAATGGGTGTAAGAGTCTCTCCCTTACAGCTACTGTGAAGGTGAAACCCACAAAAAGCACACAAGAATTCTGCCTGCGAATTCTATCCCAAATCTGACACTTCTCCCCTCTCCTGTCTCCACCTGGCCCAGTTTCATCATCACCTACAGGGATCAGCGCTGTCCCTTCTGCCCATCTCCCTGCCCGGTCCCCCCACCCTCCCACCAGGTAGTTACCACCCCCCCAGCAGCCACCAGAGGGCACCTGTGAGCATCTGAGTCTGGACCCATCCCTCTTCTGACCATAACCCTCCAGGGCTCCCACCTCCCAAGGGGTGAGAGCCCAAGTCCTTTCCCACAGCCCGCTAGGCCCTGCACAACCTGTCCCTTCCCCTGCTCGCTCACTCTCCTGCAGCCACACGGGCCTCCTCACTGCTCCTCCAACATGCCAGCCCTGGTCCTGCCCCAGGGCCCTTTCAGAGGCTGTAGCCTCTGCCCCGCACATTCTTCCCCCACATACCCACCTGCTGCCCTCCCTCACCTCCATCTGGCCTTTACTCAAACTGTCACCTCCTCAATGAAGCTGCCCCTACAACCCATTTAAAATGACAGTCCTCATCCTACTCTCAAATCCCTTTTTTCCTTTCTTGCTTTCTCTTATCAGCATCTAACATGACACATTTTGCTTATTGTCTCTCTCCCATCAGAACATGAGCCCCACAAAGGCAAGCACTTCCTCCCCAGCATAGAGTCCAGCACACAGTAGGTGTCCGAGAAACTCCCCGGACAGCTGAAGGCACAGGTGTGGGAGAGGCAGTGGCTGTAGCTGAGCCAGCCACTGGACCTGCTAATGCCGGAAGCGTCCACGCCCCCTCCAGTGGGGGCCCTTCCTGTCCCCACCTCTGAGCCATCCCTGGACTCTGCCCTCTGCCCCCTTTCCTGAACCTCCAGCCCCAGTCTGAGCCGCCCCACGGCCCGACACCTGCTGAGCAAACACAGGAAGCAGGGGCCTCTGCATGGTGACTGGGCTGGGCATGTCCCTCCGGCCAGTTTAATCCCTGCCCTGGTGAGAGAGAGAGCCCTACGGTTGATCCAGGGCCTCGAGGTGGAAAGCAGATCGACTGGAGAAGTGTCCATCTCACCGACTCCATCCCCATCCCCAGGAAGAGCCAGCCCACAGAAGACACCTGATAAATAGTTATCAGATAAATGTGCCGTTTTCAAGCACCACCTCACCCTCACTCTGAGCCCAGTGCCGCTCTAAGGGGTTGACCCCTAGTAACCCACTGGATCCTCCTGAGGCCCCTGGCGGGCAGGGGTCATCAGTATCCCCATTTTACAGATGGGGACCTGACGCCAGGTGGTGAAACCACAGCAAATAAGGAACAGAGCTGGAACTTGAACCCAGGCCACCTGGCCCCAGGGTCCAGTTCTTCTTAAAAAAAAAATATATATTATTTATTGTTAGGCAGTGGAAAGGACAGAGAAAGAGGGAAACATCAATGTGTGGCTGCCTCACATGCACCCCCTGCTAGGGAACTGACCTGCAACCCAGGCATGTGCTCTGACTGGGAATCGAACCAGCGACCCTTTGATTTGCAGGATGATACTCAATCCACTGAGCTACACCAGCGAGGGCAGAGGTCCAGTTCTTAACCACTAATTTACGTGGTCTCAATAAATGACAAGAATAAAAGATAAGAAAATGCCTATAATTTCTACAGAATATCAGCTGTGTACGGAGGCTCAGGGAGCTTCAGCCATTTGCCTAAGTCCCGATATGTCCCCAGTTCACAGACAGGTACACTGAGGCTCGGAGACAGGCTATGCTTGCCTGAGATCTCACAGCCAGCCAGAGGCAGAGCTGGGACTCGCACTCAGGGCTTCCCAACCAGTCTCGGGAATGCAGGCCTGAGCTGGCACAGGCCTGCCTACAGCAGGAGCTCTCGGCTCTGCAGACCAGGCACCCCTCCACAGCTGTGCCTCCATGGAGTGTCCACAGGGACACACAGAGCAAAACCCAAATGACAAGTGTGGGGATGGGAAAGTAGCCCTGTGGGTGACTGGGCTTCTTCGGGCATAAAAGAGGGGTGAAAAAAACCACCTAACACCAACTGTATTTTTAAAAATCCCTCAGCAGTAAGAAGACCGGCCCATCAGCAAGGCGTCATATCCGTGGGCGGGCAGAGGCCCCGGAAGGCTCACAGGGACACGGCTATTTTAAAGGGGCTATTTTGGGAGGCCAAGGTGAGAACGTGGGGGCGAGAGAAAGGATCAGGAGCGGCCGCTGGGGCCGACTCTGCCCGCCTGGACTGGCCAACTGGTTGGGGGGCAGGGTGAAAAGGGAGAGCTTGGGAGCCACCTGCTTGGCACAAGTGTAGGCACTGCCTCCAGCCCGGCGGAAGGCCTCGGGCCTCGTTCCTTCCTCTGTGAATGAGCCCTGCCCTGCGCAGGGGCTGCTGTGGGCACAGCAGAGAAGATGGGCAAAAACGCCTCCCCAGGAACTCCCGGCCAGAGCAGGAGGCAGATGATGAGTAAGATGCACACAACATGGGGATGGTGACAAGGGCTTTGAGTAAAGGCAGAGCAGCAAAGGGCGGATGAGTAGCTGGGTAGAGAGGCAAATTTTGCAAATCTTAAGAAGGTCAGAGGAAGCTTTACTTAAAAATGAGCAGTGCCCTGGCTGGTGTGGCTCAGTGCATTGAGTGCCGGCCTGAGAACCAAAGGGTGGCTGGTTTGATTCCCAGTCAGAGCACGTGCCTGGATTAGGGGCCAGGTCCACAGTTGAGGGCACACGAGAGGCAACTGATCGATGTATCTCATGTACATCAATGTTTCCCTCCTTCTCCTCCCCTTCCCCTCTAAGTATAAATAAATGAAATCTTTTAAAAAATGGGCAGAGACCTGAAGGAGACAAGAAAAGCACCATTTCCTAAGGCCCGTACAATGCTGTTGTTAGGATCAAGTGGGGCTGCAGGTGCAAAAAACTCACGTAAGAGGCATAATTTCTCTCTTTATATCAAATAAGTGTCTAGGTTGGCCTTTCAGGGCTATTGTGTCCACCCCACAATGATTGGAGCCCAGGCTCCTTCCATCTCTTTGATTTCCCCATTCTTAACCATGATTCTTGCCTCGTGGTCTAAAATGGCTGCCTGAGTGCCTACCATCCCCTCCATATTCCAGCTGGCAGTCGTAGGAAGGAGCATGCGCCATCTCCCTTTGAAGGCATTTTCAGAAAATTCTGCTTATTTATCCCACTGGTCAGAATTGAATCATACAGCACAGACATGCAAAGTACACTGGAAAATGTTTTGTTTTGTTTTTCACCAGGTGGTCTTGCACCCAGATAAGTCATAGGATTCAACTACTGTGGAGAAGGGAAGGATCACTGGGACACCCTGCCACAAACACACGGCCCAATGGGGTCAGGTCGTAGGTTCCAAACCGGTGCATCTGGGACACTCTGGCCTGGGAAGCAGAGATGGAAGTCACTGGAGCCAGCTCCCTGCCTCCACACCAGGATGGTTTTCATGCACCCCAGGGCCCACCTCCCCCAGATTCCAAGGGCAGAGCCAGTGCTGGCAGCTGGAGCTAAGGCTGTGTCTGGGGGGCCTCCTGACGGCAGGGCTGCACCCCTGGTCTGTGGTCCCCCAGCACCAGGGCCCCTGGCACCAGGCGTCTGTCCCCCACCTCCTCCTGCCAGCCTGGTGAGGACGCCTGACCAATTCATCTCCTTCTCCTCAGTAAACAACTGTCAGGGAAAATAAATAGTTTTTAATAGGCTCATTAATTGAATTCAGGGAGAAATAACCTTCTCCCCAGGCTGTTAGGAAGGAATACTCAGAGGCAGACAATAAAGTCCCAGCCATGCCGTCAGAAGGCAGGAGGGGACCTGGCTCCCCAGAGGCTGGGAAACCCCCGAACGGCTCCAGCCATGCTCAGTCACAGTGACTCGACCGGAAGGGGGCCACCCTGCCCGGGGTGCTTCCTCGCCTGCTGCCGGTCGAAGTCACCGGCGGGGCTAACGCAGCTTTAATGTCGCAGCGGCCCTCGGCCTCTGCTCTAAGCCTGTGGCAGAAGCCAAATGATTCAATGGTTTTTCTCCTCCTCCCATCCCTTTTTTGTAAGGTTCCCCCTGCTTGTGTCAAAGATATACCAGATTCCCGTTCACAAGAATAAGACAAAGTTTTCTCTTTTAAGTTTTAAAAGAGAATGAATGGGTGTAAAGAATTCTACTCAGTCATTAGCCGGACCAGGCAGCCGGGGCAAAAGCGCATGTCGGAGCAAATGACTGAGATTTGGGCGGTGTCCCGCAGAGCCCTGCACAGGGAGTCCAGAGGCCTCAACGGAGCTGGCAGGGTGACCTCAGAACGGACCCCCCCCAGTACCTGCTGAAGCCACACTGGTGTGACTTGGTTTCTCCACCATGGTTCAGGTAGTTCCGGGGAAGGCCCCCTGCCAGCGTCAACCACGGCGTCAGCCTGGCCTGCGGTTTCACCTGCCCAGGGCTTGACATTGGCTCCTGCCAGCCCGCTCTTGGCACTGCAGCAGGAGGCTCAGGCATGACTCCACATCCTTGAGAGAAGCCAGACTTGGCCCATCTGCTCCTTGGCACCCCCAAACCCTACTCCCAAAGCCCTGTATACAGGTTCCCCCAATTCGCTCCCACAGGGCATTAGTCATCACGCTGCACCACACGATATTTATGCATGCCCACACTTTCCAGGCATGCTCAGTATGGATCTTCCGAGCCACTCGAGACAGTCCCATACCCATTTTACAGATGGGCAGGCTGAGGCCCTGGCAGGTAGATCCAATTGCCCAGGGTCACACTGTGCATGAGGCCAAGCCAAACTCCAATGTGGGTTCTTCAAATGTCAAATGTGATCCCTAAAAGAAAGCCTAGCCTGTTCCAGGGGGCTCCTTCAGTGTCTTCTCCAACAATCTGGCCAGACACAACATATACCAAATGAACATCAGAGTAACTGAGTCTTAAAATCACCTGGCCCAGCGACTATGCACTTTTGGGGTCCCCACTCCTTTGGGCTTCTCCCAAGAGACAGGAAATGTCACGGACTGTTTCAGGGTTCCCTGACCCCCACCCTCAAAACCCATGGCTTTCAATGGCCACTCATCACTGCTTCTGTGCCAGACCCCTCAGACACGCAACAGCTCAGAGACGGCAAGTGAGCAGCCAAAGGCACACAGCAGCACCTGCACTTGGGACTGGGTCTCCCTGCCAGGACGGAGCAAGCTGGGCAGGGGTGTCCGAGCTGCTGAGGCAGGGCTTCCCCAGCCGTGGCCCACCTAACTGGGACAACTAGTGTGGGACACTGGTGGCTGCAGAATGAGCAAGAGGCAGGGGGAGAGGACAGGGAGGCTGGCAGGGACTTTGCTGCCAAGAGAGGAGTTTGAGTGTGCTGTTCAGAGAAGCAAAGCGACTTCCCTAAAGCCACACAGCTTGTGAGAGGTAAAAACAGATTCTGAAGCAGACCTGGCCAACAGCAACGTCCGCCTCTCTGCTCCACTCACCACTGCCGTGGGAAGCGGCCTTCTAGCTCCATAACCGCTCCATAACGGCGGGGCCCAGCGCAAAATCAAACTGCAGGGTAACCAGAAATTAAGAATTTCAAGAAAAACAGCAGAGCACTAAACCGAGTGCAGAGCCCTCTGACCCCCCACAAGCACAGAAAGGACACCTTAGTCTGGCCGGGGGTGAGGCAGCCCCGACAAAAGGCTCCAGCCACTCCAGTTCCCCGGCCCCACCAGTGCCTAGGCTCCCCCGTCTGCAAGTTGGGCAGCCGCTGCCACCTCTCAGGGCTGCTCTCAGAAGAAAGAGAAGATGCAAATGAAGCCGGAGCCCAGGGCCAGGCAGGCAGTGCGGCTCCATGACAGGGAGGTCACCTCCCCTCCACTGTAGTCGCTGGGAAATGGTAGGTATGTGGCTCCATCCTCATCCCCCTTGTTTTTCATGGCGGGGGGGGGGGGGTGGCAGTGAAGAGACAGTCATTCAGCCCCCGTGTGTGCACCCCGGGTGCCTGGCACCATGTCAGCGTGACACCATTTAATCCCCAATGACGCAGCAGGCAAGCTCTGTCCCCACTTCACAGATGGGGAAACCAAGGCTGGGGGAAGGGAATAATGGGTTACCTCACACAGCAGGGAAAGACTGGGGTCAGAATTCAAAATCGGAGAGCTCGGGCTTCCAAAAGCCCTCCCCCCATGGGGACAGAGTCTAGGCCCCCAGGGCCAGGTGGGACAAAAGAGGGAAAAACAAACCTGGATGTAACAGCCCCACCCTGTTCCTGATCCAGCACCATCACCAGAGACCCCGGCTGTTCCCGACTTCTGGAATCCACATGTCTGGGCGATTACCCACTTCCGATAATTGACTGGGCAGCGGGCCGGGACAGGTGCACAGAGAAAACCCATCAGTAATCTCAGTGTTCAAGTCCAACAGGACCCTGTGGACCGACCATAGGGGGTGGACATCCACACACAAGCTGACCGCCAGATTTCTCAGGCTGTCATGGGTCCTGAGCATGAATCAGGGTCTGCTCATCGGCCCTGCTGACCCTGAGGCTGGGCCATTCCCTGTGGGGGGCCTCCCCGGGCACTGTGAGGTATTGAGCAGCACCCCTGGCTCCCATCCACTCAATGCCAGGAGCACCCCAGATGTTCCCAGACTTTGCCATGTGTCCCCCGGGGAGCAAAATCGCCCCTGGTTGCAAACCACTGCAACAGATTCCGCTGCTGATCCCCACACCCGAGCCTCAGGAGCGAACAGGTATGTTCTGGAAAAGATGCGAGTGCGAGGAACAGGTCCTGCAGCCAGAAGATAATTCACAGCCCTGCCCCGCGGGACCAGCCGGCTTTTTCTGCACAGCATTTAATTTAAGTCAAGTTTATCATTATGACCAATATTAATATAATCAGAGCCAACGTTTATTGAGCGCGGATATTGGCCCGGGCCCTGCTCTCGGCCCTCCCGTGAGTGGCTGGGCTGGTGCCGTTAAACAGCCCGTCGGGGCGACTTCAAACCCTGCATCCACCCTCCAGCCGATGGACCAGAGGCTCAGCAACGGCAAGGGAGGTGATTCCAGGTGACACAACCGGCAAATGCAGGTGTTTTAAGAAAAAGAAAGATCCAAGGATGTAAAATAGGGCGATTTCATAGGAAATGCAGATTTCTGGTTTCTCTCAGAACAACTGGCAGATCTGGCTGTGGAGCCATTCAGGGGCGCCCAGGAAGCTGGGGGGCCAGCCCAGCCCACACCGTCCACTGGCACCACTGCCAGGCCCTGGTGGGCACTGGGGTTTGAGAATGATGGTCCTGCCACATCTTTCTGCCTCAGTTTACCCCTCCGGACTGATGTGAGGGGACCCTGCCCACTCTCCAGTGGGGCCTTCTGCCTCGTGTGTCTGCTTCCCTCCCCTGCAGCCGCACAGCCACAGGGCCTCCCCCGGCTCTGTGCTCACTGCCCCCAGCACCTGTTCATCCGTCTCCCTCCAGGTCTCAGCTCAGAGGGCATCTCAGAAAGCTCCTCCCTGTCCCCCCACCACAGACAAAATAGTGGCCAGGCGATATACTAGGGGCCACCGGATTTTCAGTCTCAGAACCCTGCTGTAGTCAATGTTTTTCCTTCTTATTTATGTGCTCACTATCTCCGCCAATACACTGCAGGGTCCAAGGACCCAGCTTCCCTTGTTCACTGCTATGTCCCCAAAATTTCATTTTTATTTGGTATTAATTTTTAAAAAGAGAAAGTACTTACAAAGCGTTTTCCCTCTTCCAGGCTTAGTTCACATGCCCCTTGCAATAATCCTATCATGACTGATGCAATGCCAAAACACCCATTTTACAGACGAGGAAACTGAGGCACAGGACAGCTACATAACTAGTCCGAGGTCTCATAGCTGGTGAGCAACAGAGCTGGAGTTGGAACCCAGAGTCTGGCTCTCAAGTTGTCTGGCAGCTGGCACTCAACAAACACTGACTGCCTGAAGGAGTGAATCGGCGAATGAAAGGATGGATGGATGTGGCACATGGAGCTTGTATACTGACCCTCTCCTGAGCACCCTCAGTCCGAGCTGCAACCGCACAGCCTTGAAGCCTCCCTGACAGCCGCCGCGCCCCCCTCCCCCCCGGCACTCACTCAAAGCTGCCGCAGATCCTGGCAGCTGGGGGCCCTCGCCTGGGTCCCAGGAGCACCCAGAGCCTTCCGAGGCAGCCTCACCTGGCCTCCCGTGGCTCAGATCCTGCCAGGCGCCTGGCTCGGCCCTGCTGCAGAAGTGGGGCAGCCTTGATTAGGCAGCCAGTCACGAGGAACGCCCCAGTTTGCGATGACTGAGTCACCACAACATATCTTCCATGCTGGACCCCATGGAGGATGGGGGCTGCTGGGGAGCCCCCGTCAGGCAGGTCCCACTGAGGACCAATCCACAGCTTTCCGCATGTGAACTCACGTAAACCCCTCGACAGCCCTGAGAGCTGGGTGCCGTCACTCTCCATCCGCCAGATGTGACAGTGGAAACACAGAGAGGTTGAGCAACTTGCCTCAGGTCACAGAGATGACCAGTGGCCAAGCTGAGATTCGAACCCAGGCAGCTGCAGTGCAGCATCCATGCTTTTCTGTCACCCTGAGGAAGGCAGCTGGGTGCCCCAGAGCCTCCGCAGTGACTCGGAGGCGCCCCCAGCAGGTGAAATGTCATCAAAACGACTTTTGTGTCTACGGAGCAGAGCACCCGACTCTGCAGCAATTAAGACTTCGGGTTCTGGCATCTGTGGACCCTGGGCCAGATTCCTCACTCTGTTACTCATGAGCGGTGTGACCCTAGGCCAATGAAGATCCCTCCCTGTGCCTCAGTTTCCCTCTCTGAAAAAGGGGGCTCCAAACACCGCGACGGAGCTCATGGGGCATGTGAAGGTTAAAGGCATGAGGACACGCCTTACGTGCTTACTCAGCAGAGGGCCTGGCACGGGGCGCCAACTCCAAGTAAGTCGGAGCAGCTATTATTATCCCCCCCGACATCCCCTCATTTGCTGATCACAAGGTTAATTATAAACGGCATTAAATTATACACACACAGACGTGTCAACCTCACTTTCCCAGAACCCCTAAATCTCCACCAACACTCAATTACCCGCACAACAACACAGCATCTTCCCAGCCCCTCTCCGCCTTGCTGCCCCCACCCGGGTCCCACGTCTCCGGGCTGCGCTGCGATGCTGGACCGCGCGCCAGATGCACAGCATCTCCTGCCCCAGCTCGACAAGCAGCAGGCTGCGACCGCCCTGCCCTGGGAGATGAAGCAACACGGCGGTCAACTCACCAGCCCGAGTGTGCACAGTTCACGCCAGGCAGGTGCTGGAAGTCAGGCCTCTGACCCCGAATCAGAGGCATAACTTCATTTTGCAAGTGAAACAGGGCAGAGGTGAGGCCACTCAGAGATGGAGAGAGGAAGGCGAGAACCAGGAGAAAAACAGGGATTTTCAGTTTCCCCAGGAGGAAGGCCAGGGACCTCTGGCCTTCCTCCATGTGTTAGCGCCTTCCCATAAGGAGCTAACAGCAAAGATTAAAAACTTCAAAAGTCACAGGGACCACCCAGGGAGTTCTGAACAAAATCTGCCCCTTGGAAAGAAAAATGACATTTTCAATTCAGGTCCAGGTAGGCATTTTCAGGGGAGGAATCACCGCAACCCAAAACCCAGGCTCCAAACCCCCCACCACAGTGGGACCCGTGGGACTGAGAAAGGAACCAGCGGGGATGCTGAACAAAAACCTGGGAGGCTTTTCACGTCTGGGATCTCTCTGGCATCGGCAGGACTTTGGGGGTGCCTTGATTTCTGGACAGAAAAGAGGGGATTCCAAAGCCAGGTGGAACCACACCAACCCCCAGGCCCAGCCTGGCCAGGCCAGGGGAGGGGGAGGCGGAAGGGGACCAGGATCGGCAGCTCCTCGGAGGGGGGGGGGGAAGGAGACAAAAATAAAGCAAGGAAAAGTCCAGGCCCTGCCCGTGAGTCACTCCCACCCGCTCACTAATTTTCGCCTTTGCAGAAGTGTAAGCCAATTGATTTTTTCATATTCCCCATGCACCCTGCCCCCCACTGCCACTTCAGAAATATCAGCCAGAGACAAGACAGAAATGGTACGCCGGGATTTTTTTTTCCTTTTTTTAAGTGTCTTTTTTTTCCCCCTTAAAGAAAAAAGGAAAAGGGAAAAAAATAAACCCACACATTATATTCAGTGCTCTTGAGCTTCTAAAAGGCAGAGGAGGTGACAAATTGAACCGCAGGGCTCAGAGATCCAGGTGTCACTACTTCCTGTGCCTCTCACAGCCACACCTGCCTGTCTCTGGGCTGTCCATCTTCCTTGTAACAGGGCAGTAGCGTGCACTTGAACCTCGACTCCTGTTCAGCACCCATCTTCCCCAGCCTGCAAGCCAAGCAGCTTCCTGGTCCCAGACCAGGTGGGAATAAGACATCTTAAAAACCATCTGAAAAGTCCTTGAACCCTACAGTTCCTCTTGATACAGGCAGTGACATGACTTTATCCATGCACCCACGGCGGGGTTTTGTCAGGCTGGCACGTGGATCCCACACAGGCATGGCAGTTATGCCTTCATCTTGTCCCCACCACTGGAGGCTGAGCCGCCCTGCCTGGTGGGCTGGGGGGGGTGTCTCTCCAAATACCCCACCCCAGGTATCTTTTGTTGCACAGAAGGACAGAGCAAGGACGGCCTGCACCTGCTTTGTGGGAGACGGGCATTCTCCTCCCTGCAAATTCTGGAAAAGGAGATGCCCACCACCGGCAGGTGTGAACAGGAGGCTGCCCTGGATAAAGAGTTGCCGGAAATCCTGGTGTCTCAGCGACCCTGCCTAGGCCCCCCGCCCGCAAAAACAGCCCCGGCTCGCAAGGCACCCGCCAAAGACCCACACTCTTCAAGAACCTTCAGCTGGCTCTGAATGACTCCACAAATGGAGCCTAATGCAGTCAGGGAGGGAAATTGCTCTCAGCTGAAAACATTAAGCTTCGTCAATTATTCCCCAAACCTGCTGGGTTTATAAATATCCGTTTTTATTTTTAGGGTTTTCCTCTCCACCCCAAACTCTCTCCATGCTATCCCTATATTCCCCCACACACGGTCGCTGTAGATACTAAAGTCACGGCTAGCAGGTGAATGCAGGGTAGAGGGCGCCCGGCCACTCTGTGCCTCAGAGTCACATCATCCCTGCCTGTCCCTCCCCAGCCACCTCACTCGCTGATCATCGTTCAGGCCGTGCGGCCGCCGGAATAACCAACAGAGCCACAGGTCTCCTGGAGCCTGGATGCTGGAAGCAGCAGTTGGAAGTCTGCCCTGCACTCTAACACCTGTGAAATGCTGTGCAATGCGGACTCACAAGACAGGAGGGGAAACTGAGTCATTCCTGGAAATCCATTTGCCCAGCAAAGGTGGATCTGTCTCCTTGACTGGACCCAAGTCCGGAAAATGCCGGGCTGAGTCCCATGCTCCGTTCAACCCAAATATAGGAAAAAATGGGTGGAGAGTGATGGCTCCAGAATCATCCCCCCAGATGCCACCACGACTCCCTGACATCCAAGGAACGTCTCCCCTTCCACCTGCTCCTGACACCTGGGCCCTGAGCATCATGGCTCCAGGTGGGGCCCATGGATGAGTGGAGATGCATGGAACCCCTGGGAAGCAGGGTAAAAGAACGGCTCTGAGGGGAAGACCAGAAGTACGGTCAATGGAGAGTGATTTCCATGCAACACGCAGCAGGCAGGCACCGGCTTTCGGTGACCCTCCCTCCGCGCCTACCACATGCCTAGCACAGGGGCCTTCGAGGAGCCTTGGGAGAAGAGGGTTCCCAGGGGGAGCCCAGCCCACCCCGCCCCCAGGAATGCCCTCCAATGTCACACCTCAAGGCCACACCAGAACCCATCCCCCATCTCCTGAAGGGAGTGGGCCAGACTACCCAAGTCCACCGACACGACAGTACCGACAGTACCGGCCCCTCATCACCCTTGGGGGGCCGATGTCACCGGCCCAGGTAGCCCAGGCGGCAAGAATAGAAAATGCATGAGCTCATCAGGCAGGCCAGGTCTCCCGCGACGTTTTACTTGCCTGAGCCCAATTATACCAACTCTCAGTGTGACAGAGTGTGGCGGGTGGCAGCCCCCAAGGGGCTGGGGGGAGCTGGGCCCAAAGAAGTGCAGTGTCATGGTGAAGGTGCCCCCCCCCCCCAGGGCCCTGGGGATGGGGCAGAACAAAGCTTTCTGGAGAGGAAGAGTGGAGAGCTGGACAGACAGCGGGCAGCACAAGCAGTAAAAGATGCCCAGTGAAGGGCAACATGGGGGGTAGGGGTGTGCAACCAGAGACATAGGTCCAAGGTGGTGGGCTCTGGAACTCGGGGGCGCGGGAAGCAGCCGTCCCCAGCCCCAGCTGCCTGCCTTCCTCAGCCAAAGTATCAGCTGGCAGAGGAAGAAGAAAGCTGAAGGACAGAAGGCAGGCAAGACTGGCAGGCGAAGGGGTGTACAAAAGAAAGGGACCCTGGGAGGGGGAGGGAAGCTATGCAAATGGAAGCATCAACTGGGTTCTTCAGGCATTAATAAAGGCTTCAGCAGCAGCAGCTGTTATCACAGGAGTAGCAGGGAGGGCCGATTTCCTCTTATCGAAGACGGCTGGCGGCTCCGAAAGGAAAGCAGGGCACCCCAAACAAAGAGGGGCCCTCGCTCCCTGCACCCCAGGGACAATGACGACAGGGGATATCAAGAGAAAGCCAGAACCCCAACAACCAAAGTCTGGACGGAGGCCACTGGGGGCCGAGAGCGGGTGGGTCCCTATGGTGGGGACCCTCCAGAAGCCTCATGCTTTGTCCGGTTTCTTAAGAGTCCCAACACCCAGTCTAGACACCTCAGCCATCCCCTTCACCAGCGGTGTTGCCCAGGCTGGTGTTTCAGGGGTTTGACCAGCGGCAGAAGGGCCCCGTGCTCAGAGTAGGGACTCCCCCTAATGGAGATGGGGGGGGGGAGGCAGGGGAATCCCAGCTGAGCCCACGAGAGAGAGAGAGAGAGAGAGACAGAGAGAGAGAGAGAGAGAGAGAGAGAAGGAGCCCCCCAGATGGAGGCGCTGGGGAGGTTTGTTCATTTGGGGGGATGAGCTCCCTAAGGGGTGACTAAATTTGAAGAAAGGTTGCAGAAGAAGGGGCTCTCAAAAGCTGCATTATTTACGGAGCTACTAGAGGAGGATTTGAAATTGGAAAAGGGTCGCTTAGGAGGAGGTTCCAGATTTGGGGGGTGTGGCTGAAAAAAAAATCCAGTTTGCGGGGTGTTCCCTGATTTGAGAATTTTGGAGAGAAAACGGCTAAAGGGGAGTTCCCCGATTTAGAGGGACTTCGAGGGGGTAAGTGTCCTGAATTTGTAGGGGGAGTGCTAAGGCAGGTTCCTAAATTTGAAAGATTTCCATAAGGAGCAGTGAACTTGGCCGCAGCCTAGCCTAAACCCTTGCGCCAGGGCTCTGGCTCTCTAACTCAGGGAGCCTCCCCTCAGGGTAACCCCCACCCCCGCACGCCCCCTTCAACCTCGTTCCACGACTCCGCCCCCCTGGGTGACGTCACCGACCCGACCCTCCCAGCCCCCCAGGGGGCTCCAGGGGCTTGCAGAACCCACGGGGCTGGCGGATCTAGGGGCGGCTTCCCTTCTCCCGGGACCCCCTGCGCCCAGTGGAGGTCGGATGCCGGGCGCGCGCTTGTCCGCCCGCCAGAGTTCCTGGTGCTGGGGGCTAAGTCTTGCCTCGCCCGGGGGTCTGGAAGGGGACGCCAGGGCCGCAGAAGGGTGGGGCAAGGCCAGGGTGATGGAGGGGCGCTCCCCTTTCAAGCGAGAGAAGAGGACAAGAAAACGCTCGAGGGAAACGGCGTTGAGTCAGGGGTCCCAAGGGATGGAGACTGGAGACGGAAGGCGGCGGGTAAAGCAGCCAACCTGGGCGCACCTGCCGGTCTTCTCTAGCTCCCACCTGGAGCCACCCGTCCCGGACTGGTCTCCACTCCGGAGCTCCGGCGTACCCCCAACCCCAGAACAGCGCCCCCTGCCTCCAGGACCCGCCTGGGGGTCCCTCGCCGGCGCCGCCGGGGCCAGGACACCCTCCGCACACACGCACGTCCCCCCTGCGCGCCTTCGCCCCGCCCGCAACCCGGGGTGGTGCAGCCGGCGACGCTGGGCAGCTTCCAACGCCGCGCTCCAGGCGAGTCCAGCCCAGCCCCCTCCACAGCGGCGGCGAAGCCCCCGGCCCCGTAGCCCCCGCCTAGTCCAGCCCCCGGGGGCATTGTTCGGACGCAGCTGGCCAGGCGCAGAGACTGGGCGTGCAGCCGGCTGCAGCCTGGCGTCCTCAGAGCACAATGGCCGTGCAGGCTTCCCCGGCACAAAGCCGGCGCGCTGCCCACTCGGCTGCCTCCAAGACCCTGATTGGAGTGCCCGCAATTTTATGGTAATTCAGAATTTTTGTTCCCTCTTTACCTGGAGGCTGGCTGGGCTGGGCTCCCCCGGCACTGCTCCGCTTCACATCCTGGCTGTTACATGGGATCCGAGCGGAGCCCGAGCGCCAGCGGCTCGCGGCGTGCGCGCGCCGGCCGGGCTGCCGGGCGGGCGGCGCGAGGACACTCACTGCGGTTCGCGCTCCCCTCGCGCCGACTTGCGCGCCCCCCTCCAGCCGGTGACGTCATCCCTTCCGCCAGCGCCGCCGCGGCCGCCGCCGGCCGCGGGGCGGGGCAGGCCTGCGCGTGTCGCTGCGCAGCCGCGCTGCCGCCACGCCCCCCAGCCAATGAGGCAGTACGGTTGAGCCACGTGGTGGCGGGCGTTTAAAGAGCCGCGGGAGCACGTGGGGCACGGAGCTTCGCGTGACACGTGGGCAGCGACATTAGTGCGAGGGACTCCTCCGGCCATCGGTTCGCTGGTGAGCTCCAGGACACTCCGCACAAAGGCCAGGGTGCTTGCCGTGTCCAGCTATAAACTCTGTCGAGGTTCTGCAGTGCCTCCTTCGTCCAAAATCCAGACACCTCTCGGCATTCGCACCCACCACTCTGTCCCCAGATTTCCATGCTCCAGACAAGCCAGCTCCTTCAATTTCCAACAGACTGCTCACTCCTGACCCAGGGCCCCTGCTTCTGCTGTTCTTTTGCCTGAAACGGTCTTCCTTCAATATCTTCAAATTTCTCCTCAAACAGCAACTCCTTGGAGAAGCCCTCCCTGACCCGGGTCACTAGCAACCACACGCTCCATTCTCGATCTGTCATCCTGGTTTTATTCTGGTCACACTAGGGTATGACTCCATGGGCTCGGAAATCCCTGTGTATTGGTTGAATGAATGAGGGAATAGATAAAGGAGCATTTCCTGCAGAGGAAGCACTTTACAAACATGCCACCTAATTATCATCGTCAGCTACCCTGGAGTCAGGACAAGCCACCATAGGAACCCCAGCTCAGAAACTGACTAGCTGTGTGAGGCTCTGAGCCTCGGTTTTTCCACCTGCGAACTGGGTTTTCTTCTTTGGTCCTCGTTCCATCTGTGAACTAGGGCAAGGTAGCCCTGGCTCATATGCAGAGGGTAAGGATGGATTGTGATAATGTGCCTGCCTAGCCTGTAGTTGGTGCTTCAGAATTGGATAATGAGAAAACAAGACAGGAAAAATAAAATAAAAGCACACAGTTACCACAGGAGGTGTCAGTGCTTGGACACCAAACGTTGCAGGTGGGGTCATTGTGTTCTGAACATGTTGAAAGAGTTTTATTTCTTCAAAGTATGTATTTGGAGAGGGCCTCATATCCACAAAGGAACTCAGGTTTAGAATTTGAGGGATTTTTTCCTCCAAAATCATTGATTCATTCATTCTGGGCCAAAGATGCAGATGTAAACTAAAGGCATTAACCGGGGAACAAAATGAGAAGGCGGAAGTCATAAATAGGAGAAGAGAGAGGAGAGAATGAATAATTAATCAAGGAACCTAAATTAAGCTTGGAGTTTCCCAGCGGCCAGTGCAGTGGCCAGGTTTGCAGAGCCTATTTTGTCCTTCCTGTCTGCATGACCCTGACCTAGCCCATCCACAGTCTGGCTTTGTTTTTTTTTTTCATCCAAGCAATGGGGACACAGCCTTGCCTGGAAGGATCAAAGGGGATAGTCCCACCAACACTGAGCATGGTTTCTCCTACACAGCAGGTGCTCGTGGCCTGCATGCTCGATGAAGGCAGAATGAGCATGCCTTCACTCACTCTGAAGCGAGTGAAGATGAACTTCAGAGGGAGTTAGTTCATCGTCATGATGAAATGAGATTGCAGGCTTATGGATGTGGCATGAGCCCCAACTCTGCCACCTGTTCAGGGGAGGGACCTTGAATAAGTCACTGTGAGCCTCAGCATTCCCATTTGTAAAAAGTGGACAACCCCCTCTAACTTCTTGAGGCTTCTTTTGAGGAACAAAGAAGAACGGGTGTAAAATATGGTACAGTGTGTGCCTAGGAAACCCATCCATTGAGGCCATTAATCTGTGTCCCAGGCTGTTTTAAGGTCTGGGACACAGAAATAAACAAAACAGGCTAAAAAAAAATCCTGCCCTCCAGGAGTTAATAGTCCAGGGGAGGAGATTCACAAGATGTCACTCCAGATAAAGACCCAAGTCTTCAACGAAGCCCACAAGGACCTACACTACCTGTGCCCATCCCCTCCTTCCTCCACCTGTCCCCCTAGCCTGTTCCACCCACACTAGCCTCTTCAATGTTCCTTGCAAACGTCAATCAGTCCAGCCTCAGAGCCTTTGCACTAGTTGTTCCCTCTGCCTAGAATGCTGTTCCTTCTGTTCTTTCCAAGGCTGAATCCTCCTCACCCTTCATCTTGGTACCAGATTATTTATTATAATTTGGAGTTATTTTTGTATTTTGGCCAGTTTGCTTATTTTCTGTCTGTCTCCGAACTTCATCTGTGCCTCTGTTTGACCGTCAGTAAGTGGGGGATAGTAATAGTCTCTATCTCCTAGTGTTGCTGGGGGAGTGGAGCGACCTACATCACGTCGAGCACCTGGCACCACATGTAGTCTCAAGAAGGGCTTGTGTGATCAATGTGGCCACTGTCAATGGGAAAGTCAGGATGGCTAGCCAGGTAGCCATAAAGATCAATACAAGGAGAACAGAACATTCTAGTCTGATATTGTCACAGCCTCCAGGCAGCCCCAGGAGGTTGA
Source organism: Phyllostomus hastatus (assembly GCF_019186645.2). Classification (NCBI taxonomy): domain Eukaryota; kingdom Metazoa; phylum Chordata; class Mammalia; order Chiroptera; family Phyllostomidae; genus Phyllostomus; species Phyllostomus hastatus. The sequence continues at coordinate 1,645,899 of NW_025333640.1, read as the reverse complement.
CAAGTGTCACAAAGGCACTGAGGATTTAGTAACACCAAACTGAGACTTCCTGTAAGCCAGAGCTTGAAGAGAACCAAGGAGAGAATGTCCTCCCTGGGGAGAAGGGGGCGGGCACGGCTGACGCCTCCAAGTGCCATACTGTGGAAAACACTAGAATCGGGAGGTGGGGCTTGGTGGGCTCTGGGTCTCTGCCAATCTGTGCACCTGGCAAGCAGTCAGTGTGGCTCATTGTTGGGTGAAAAGTTTAGTTAATGAACATTTCCATCTTCTGCTGGGAGTGGAGGGGCTCTCCCACCCTCCCAGCCTTCTCCTCCGTCCCTTCCAGCCCAGCCTGCCCACCCCTTCCAGTGTCTCCCAGAACTTGATAATTAGCTCCGGTGTGCTTCTGTTGGGACAACTCCAGGGGATCCATCAGCTGCCCAGTGCCATTATATAAGCAGGACTCCTCATGCCAAGTTCAGGATTGTCTGCACAGACCCAGCCTTAAATCCCTGTGAGACAGGTCCAAACATCCCCCCTGTAACTTTGTCCTGTGCCAGAGATTCCACCATCATTACACATTCCTTCAAATTAAACATGGTGTTCTCTCTCCTCCTTTCCCTAAGTTCACTTCCAATGCTAAAGAGAAAAGGGGCACATGGGAACACCCCATTTGCTGAACACCGGCTCCTTACTGATTTCCATGGACGGGGGGGGCTCCTTTGGGATTTCACTGCCTCAGTGTATCAGGTAATTGCCGGGGCCCAGGAGTCAGAGAGACATAGACTTGAATTGTGACTACGGCACTTGACAAAATGCAGAATCCCTTCCTGAATAAGACCCTCAACTAGACAGGCATACAAGGGCACTTCTTCAACCTGACAAAGGGCACTGCAGCTCGCAAAATGAATACTTAATGATAAAAGACTGGATGTTGTCCCCCAAGATCAAGAACAAGATAAGGATATCTGCTCTCGCCATTTCTGTTTAAAACTACTGGAAGGAATAACCTGGCAATTAGGCAAAAAAAAAAAAAAGAAAAGGCATCCAGATTGAGAGGGAAGAAGTAAAACTACCTCTATTTACACAGACAGAATTTGGTGTAGAAACAATCCTGAGGAATCCACCACAAAAATCTGTTCAAACTAGTACACAAGTTTGGCAAGGCTGCAGGATACAAGATTAATACACAAAAATCTAATTTATTTCTATACAGTGGCAATGAACAAATAAAATGAAATGAAGAAACCAGTTCTATTTACAATAGAATAAAATGTTTAGGAATACAGTTACCAAAAGAAATGCAAAATGTATACCATAAAAATAACAAAACAGTGTTGGAAGAAAAGAAAGAAGACCTAAATAAATGGAAGGGAAGGGCAACCCATGTTCATGGATCAGGAGATGTAACATTGTTAAGGTGGCAAACATCCCTAAACTGATCTACAAATTCAACTCAATCCCTGTCAAAATCCCTATTAGCTTCTTTTGCAGAAATTGACAAGCCGATCGAAAAGTTTGTATGGGAACCCAAGGGACCCAGAATTGCTGAAACAGTCTTGAAAAAGAACGAAGTTGAGGGGCTCACACTCCCCAGTTTCAACATTATTGCAAAGCTGTGGCCAGCAGGACACCGTGGTGCTGGCGTGAGAATGAACATGTCGGTCCAGACCGGGCCTCACGCCCGCGATCAGCTGATTTTCCACAAGGCTGGGGAGTCAGGGTGGCCCGAACAGTCCTTTCAACAAGTGGTGCTGGGAAAACTGCATGTCCACGTGCAGCAGAACGAAGTCGGGCCTTTACCTCACACCATATGTAAAAATTAACTCCAAATGGATCACAGGCCTACGTGGAGGAGCTGAAACTCTAACACTCCCGGATAAGAACACAGGCATAAATCTTCGGGGTCTCGACTTAGGTAACAGGTCCTTTCGGGATATCTTCTGGAATAATGAAAGTATTCTAAAATTAGATTGTGGATGGTTGGTGATGACCAGGATTATTTGGGAATATATTAAAAACTAATGAATGACACACTTCAAATGGGCAAATTGTGTGATGTGTAAATCATATCCCAGTAAAGCTGAGAGGCACTGGGAGGTGACGTCACTGGCCCAGGGATTCGTCTGGAATGAAGATCAGCCTGACTGCAGAAGCTACACCCCTTCCTTCTCTGCTGGTCCTGCCTCCGGATGATTTCCCCGGCTGTGCCTGCTTTAGACTTGGTCTTTCTGCCACTCCATATTTTTCCTAACTCCTACAGGACACCTGCTGACTCTTCCAGCTCACAGACCCTGGTCTTATTTAAATCACTGTGACAGCTCGTTTGTTAACCGGTCCCACAGAGCCAAGCACACCCTGGGGCTTGCTAAACACCTGCTGGGTGTGTGGGACCTTTCTGAGTGAGAAAAGGGTTAACTCACTGTATTTGCATACCATGCCCAGATGCATCTTGGGAATAGACTGCAGCAAAGCTTCAGGGTCGTGGAGGGGAGTCCTGGAGCACCCAAAGAGGGGAAAGGGCTAATTCTGGGCAGGGCTCAAAGACTCTGAGCTGGAGGGTGCAGGCAGAGATGTGGCACAGGTTGCCCTAACTACTGTGGGATCAGTTACATTTCTTTTCCCTATGAGTAGCTAAGAAAAGAATTATAGGCATCTAGATATATATGTAAACATGTATGTAGGCTTTTATTTTGGAAGGTTATAAAGCTGCCCTCAGTTTTCCTGCCTGTGGTTTGTGTACTTGGCACCGTCTTCCCCAAAATGGAATGCATAGCTTTCACTGCCAGGCACTTTATCCTGACCTGTGTTAGTTACTGTGCTTGTCAGTAAGTCAGTTAGCAGACACCCAAGAGCATTCTTTAGTTCTGTGCAGTGATCAGGGAAGCACCTGGCATGTAGTAGGCACTTAATAGAAGCCATAGTGGTATTTCACACCTCCAAAGGAAACCCAGCCTTGGGGAGGGGGGAGCTTGGCCCGGAGTGGGCATGGATGTCCCAGCAGTGCCAGAGCTTAGCCCTCCACCTGCCACCTTCCGTGGCTCCCACCCAAGCATGCGGCTGCGAGTGGGATGTCCTGGCAGCAGAGATGTCTGCAGGATAAAACTGGAAGTGCTAAATAAATCAGCTCGCCTTGCGTCCCAATTACCCGTCAAGCTCCTCTCCAGGTGCCTGGTACTCTGACACCCTCGAGACTGCTTTTCCCTGTGCCCCAGAGATGCACAGTGTTTCAGAAGCAGCACATGGAGCCCCCGACCTAGGGTCACTGTCCTTGTCCCCTAAGGGGACATGACTTCTCTTGAACAAGGAAGAAAACAAAATATTGGGACATTTCTAAGCTAGGGGCAGGCTGCTTAGGGAAGAGGGAAGGTCATGGACATAGGACAACAGAAACATCCATCTCATGAGCACCTACTGTGTGCTGGGTTGTGGGCTGACAGCGTACTGTGCAGCTGAGCAGCACCAATCTTCCCCAGGGAGTAAGATGGCTGATTTCTGCCCATTTTACAGCCAAGCAAACCGAGGATCAGAATTTTTAAGGATGTACTGCATTTGTATAGCCTGGGAGAGACAGGGCTTGGCTTCTGGCCCCAGGTCTGATGCAGCTCATTCTAAATGTATGCATGCATCTGACAGTTATTGGGTACCCACTGTGTGCCAGGCACGGGGGACACAGCAGGGTACAATATAGGAAACAACCCCAGGCTGACTTCTTAAGAGAAGACTTAGACATGAACCTAGATAAATAAATCCATGGCAAGAAGTGCTAAGGGGAATGAAGCAGGAGAGGGGAAGGAGTGGGAGTGCGATTTTAAATAGGGTGGTCAGGGGAGATCTCACTATGATATGGAACATCACAGGCCTGAAAGCAGTGAAGGGTAAAGAACACCCCAGGCAGCAGGGACAGTCGGTGCAAAGGTCCTGGGGCAGCACTGCGCCTGGCATGTTGGAGGAACAGTGAGGAGACCCATGTGGCTGCAGCAGAGTAAGGGAAGGGGAGAAGGGAGATGTGAGGGTAGATTGTGCAAGGCTTTGTGGGCTGCTGGGAGGACTTGGGCTTTTACCCCAAGGGAGGTGGGTACCCTGGAGGATGGGCAGAGAAAGAAAGGAACCTGACTTAAGTGCTCACAGGCACCCTCTGGTGGCTGCTTCAGGGAAGACAGGCCACAGATGGGCGAGGGCAGGAGCTAGGGGACCAGGGTAGAAGTGACAGCGTTGGCCCAGGTGGGTGATGATAGGGTGGACCAGGGTGCAGGCAGCTTAGGAGGGGAGGTAGCTAGACTGGGGACAGAACTGGGAGACAGAGTGACCATCGGCAATACTTTCCTTGCCGTCTTTCTGGGGCCTAAGTGACCTTTGGGGACTAAGGGGGGGCCACATTTGCATCATTAACCCAGGTGACAGTGTCCTAGGACTCATCTCATTGGTATGCACTAATCATGGTTGGTACACACAGCCCCTGAATCCAGGCTGAGGCCCATGAGCCCCCACCCCCAGGCAGAGCAACCTATGCCCCCAAAACTCAGTAAACTGGTACCCACTCCACCCTGAGCACTTGAGCAGGAGTCTGCAGAGAACTGGGTTGGAAACAATGACATCACTCCCAGAGTCCTGCTGGCTGCTGCCAGCCCCTTCCGATGTGTGCCAGACCTCCCCCCGGCCTTAGCAACAACCACAGCCTCCCTGATGAAAAGAGCTCCAGGCGTCACCAAAAACAGCATCTCCAGAGTGCACTCTCTATTCCAGACACTGTTCCCAGCGTTTTTCCTGGGAGCTCCATGCTGCTATGGCCCCATCTTACCAGTGAGGCACAGAGAAGCTGAAGGCCAGCCTAGGCCTGCACAGCGGAAGCTGGACTGGAAACCAGGTCTCTGTGAATTGAGTCGTGCTCAGCCAAGGCTGTCCTGGAGCGTTAGGTTGGGGTCCCCCCTGCCCTCCTATCACAGGCTGTGGGAAAGGGGAGGGGCCTGGGAGGTCAGGAGATTCCTCAGAGAAAAACCCCTCCCTGATGCAGCTGGCCTGCGTACTTCCAGCAATGGGACCCTCACTTCCTGTATGGGGGAGCCTCCTTAGTTTTGGGTGATGCTAAAGGGTAGTTTGTTGGTTAATCTACTTGTCACTGTCTCCATTTCACTTCTTTCCTCTGGCTCTGGTCCTACTTTCTGGAGGTTGCTCAGAAAAAATCTCCCTTCTTTCTTCACTCTTCCTTCCCTCCTTCTTCCCCTCACCCCTTTCTCTCCCCCTCCTCCAAGCAGCCCTTCAGCTTTCACTCTCAGGACCAGAATTGGGACACAGATGACACCCAGGGGTTAGAGTCAGACATACCTGCTACTTGGCATCTCTGTGGCCCCGGGAAACCCATGTCATCTGCTTGTTCTTTGGTTTCCTCGTCTGTAAACACAAGGGCATCTTCCCCTCTCTTGCTTGCTCCTGTGGCCCCAGCACCTAGGTGAGCCTGGCACACAGCAGATGCTCAAGGAACATTTGTTCAATGACTGCTTTTCCTCTCAATTATTGGTCTGTTGAATACTCATATGCTCCAAATCCAACCCTTCTCAAGACACTCCCAGGATTCCCAAAGTGACACTCACCCCCTCCTCCGGACCCGCAAGGCCCTGCCAACCTCTCCTGCTCCCCACCATGCCCAGCTCCTTCCTGACTCACCGCCTTTGTATGTGCTGTTCCCTCTGCAAGAAATGTTTGTCCAGCTTACCTGCTTTGCTTTTCATCCTTAATTCAACAGCTGAGAAGTCAGATGAGGTTCCCCCTCTGGGATCCTTCTCCTCTTGTGTCCAAGGGTTTACATACAAACTGTGATGGTTCATTATGTAATTAACTGCTTAACTTCTGTCTTTCACACGTTGTCCGCATCAGGAGGGCAGGGCGTCAGGAGGGCAGGGCTGGACTCTGCCCTTTCACACTTGCACAGTATGCAGCCCCTTCACCTCAGGCTGCGCCTGACACACAGTGAGGGCTCGATAAATGTTTTTGAATGAAAAGAAATGAATGGCACAGTATATACTATCCCAGCAGACTCCTCGCTTTGCTCCAGTTTATCAGAGTTTTCTGAATCAAACACGCTCCTCTTAGCAAGGTTCCAAGCAGAGAAAGTGGCATCATCACCTCCCTATTTTTGTTCTCCATACTCCTGTTAATACAATCAAAATGTTTTTCACTTTTTTTCTCCCCCTTTTACGCTTTTCTCATTCAGGAAAGGAAAATGTTAAAATGTGTTGATGTAGTCAGCAGTGTTTTAAGCCTTCAGACAATTCAAACTTGAGAATCAAGTGATGGCGGAAGAGCTAAAAAAAATACATTCTCGTTTATTAGTAGGAAAAATAAAACGCCATATCCATATGACAGAGGCTCGTTAATGCCGGAATATAAAGATAGACACTTCCTGTCCTCGACGCGCAAACTTCAGCCACAGCTGTTGGCGCCAGGCCCTTCAGAGTGGGTGGGGCAGAGTCGCCACAAAAAGAACGTAATTGCTCCGGAGTTGGAGCCCCGCGTGCTCCTGGAGCCGTGCCCAGAAAGAGTGAAGGTCACAGAGGACTGAGACGCTGCGGGGCAGGAATTGCCCTTGGGGCGCTTTCAGGAGATGGGAAGGCCAGGCTGAGCCCCTCCCCCGCCCACCCCAATGTTCATTTCCTGTTGTGGAGTATGTGGGGTGGGGGGGCGGTGTTCTCCTGCTCATCAGGTCTTGAAGGAACGCTTCTCCTCCTGGGGAGGGAGGTTTCTAGTGAACATTTGAAGACTCACTGTGATCTTGGGCACACTGCACTCCCTCTCTGCCTCAATTTCCCCGCCTGCCAAATACAAACAATATTTTAATATTACAGTTGTAATATTAGCTATGGTTATTTGCTGTGCTTATTCGCTCTCCTTATTGTTTTTGTTATTGCTTTTGTAACCCGACTGGGACGCCTGCCCAGCCCTTGGACTTCTCCTGAGAATTGCCCTGACCCTACACCCCACTAACACAACGCCCCCTGACTCTAAGGCAGTGTGACCCCCACCTTGCTGCCTTAACAGATGGGACCAGGGCTTAGGCTGAGCCAACCAGACTCTTTCCTCTTAGAGCTGGGAGTGAGGACCCCAACTCAAGACACTGCAGACCACACCGCTGTCCTGTGGGAGGGACAAGCACACTGAGGAACACCGATGATCATTAAAGATCCCAACAGTTGCTACAAAGAAACAAAAGCATGGTGACAGAATGGAAGGGTAGACTTTAGCCAGAGTGGCTGATTGAGGGGGTCTCTGTCAAGAGCTAAGAGATGGCACGTAGGGCAGAGAGAACAGCCAGGTGAAAGGCAAGGCCAGGAGTTTGGATTTCATCCCTGGGGCAATAAAAAGAAAGGAAAGGGACTTTTACCAGGGAAGGGATTAAATCTGTGGCTTAAAGTTGTCCATCTGGAAGATAAAGGAACGTTTGTCCGCCTGTGTGCCCCTCCCTATTCCTACTGCACACCTGCTCATCACAGGCAGTTGCTGCTGATTGGCGGGATTCTAATCTGTGTCCCAGTTCTGCAGGGAAAGGGTGCTGCAATGGATTAGTGATGCCTGGATCTTGTCTCCTTGGGAGAGTTCTGTTATTGATTGGGGATGCCTGTCATGGACTGCTGAACAGAAACAATGTTGTGGTCTGTATGTTACATGTGTGCCGCCTGAAGGTTAAGGGGCTGCTTCTGCTCAGAGAAAACCCTCTACACCCTCCTGCAAAGCACAGTGGATGGATCCTAGATGCAGACAGATCAGGGTTCAATTTTTGGCTGGACCACATCTTCCCTTTGTGAGTTTAGGCAAGTCACTTCCTGTCGTGGAGCTTCATTCCCTCCACTGCGAAGAGTGGACAGACCTCTCTCCCTCTTGGAGGTGTCTGTGGGTTGTGTGGAGAGGTGTGTGCGACATGCCGGCAGGCAGTCGTGGTACGCAAAGTTGATGTCGGCCTCCCCAGGCCTCCCTCCCTGCAGCTGACTCTGTTTGATCTCCAGACCCAGCTCCGGGGTTGGCTCCAGCTCTGCCCTCCAGACCTGGCAGACACCCTCGGCTGCCCCTTGCACCTGGGCTCTGTCTCGGAGCTGTCAAAGCCTTGGCACTCACCATCCACATTTATTCCCCCACGTGGTGGCGGTGCACATAACCCAAAGTGGGCACCAGGACAGATGGGCTTGGGACTCTCACGGGGAGGGGCCCCCACATGGCCCCACTCGCTTCCCTCTGCCTAGGCCTGCCAGGGAGGGTGCTCCTTGCCAACCACAGTGGGGACTGTCCCTGGGGGACTGTGCTTGGCTGCCTCCCAACTCTGGCCCTGGCATTCCACACTCAACATTGATGTCCTCAGGTGACTGGGATCCCTTTGCCTCCTCGTTACCTGGCATGGACTAGAGGGACTTCAGGGAACTGTGATGAGGAGAGGACACCTCAAAAGCAGTACCTGACCCAGGGTGACTTTGGGAAGCAATAAATGTGCAGGATGAAATCTGGGCCCAGGGGGCAGAAGCGCCTCTCAGTTCTCCCTGACCACGTAACCCCCACCCCCACCTCTCACTCCAGCACTCCATTCTCCGCTCGGCAGCCAAGGGGGGCATTTGCAAACACAGACCCTCCCTTGTCCCTGTTCTGCTTAGATCTTTCGGTGGCTGCTTTTGCCCCTGGGGAAATGAATGAATAGATGGGTGAATTAATTAATTAATTGCGGTTGTTAGCCTGTTTCATGTGTGGAGCCAGAGAAGTCTCTTTAAAACTTGAATCAGAATATCAGGTCACTGGGGTCCTGCCTCTCTTCCACAGGTCTCCAGTGCTCTCGTAATAAAGTCTGCATTCCTGCACGTGACCCACAGGGCCCTGCGCAGTCTGTCCCCATCCCTCCCTGCCCTCACCACCTCCCTCTCTCTCCCTCACTGTACTGCAGCCCCATGGACCTCACTCTCCCTCCAACACTCCAGCATGGCCCTGCCCCAGGGCCTTTGCATAGGCTGTGCCAGTTTTCTAGCACGCTGTTTCCCAAACTCTTTCTAAAAATCATTTTTTATTTTTTAATTACAGCTGATGTACAATATCATATTAGTTTCAGGTGTACAACCCAATGATTAGACATTTATACAACTTACAAAGTGATCACCCTGATAAATCTAGTAACTATTTGACACCATACATAGTTATTACAATATTTTCTACTGTTTCCTATGCTGTACTTTACATTCCCATGACTGTTATATAACCTCCAATGTATACTTTAAAAAAAAAAGATTTTACTTATTTACTTTTAGAGAGAGGGGAAGGGAGAGAGAAAGAGAGAGAAAGAGAAACATCAGTGTGTGAGAGAGACATTGATTGGTTGCTCCTTGCATGTCCCCAACTGGGGACCTGACCTGCAACCCAGGCATGCGCCCTGACTGGGAATCGAACCAGCAATCTTTCGGTTTGCAGGCCAGCACCCAATCTGCTGAGCCACACCAGCCTGGGCCCAATTTACACATTTTAATCCCTTCACCCTTTTTACCCATCCTTCCAACCTCCCTTCCAACTGGCAACTGTCAAAATGTTCTCTGTATCTGAGTCTGTTTCATTTTTTTCCCTGAATGTTTGTTTATTTGGTTTTTAGAGTCCATGTATGAGTGAAATCATCTGGCATTTGTCTTTCTCAGTGCCCTCCAGGTCCATCCATGTTATTGCAGATGGAGAGATGTCATTCTTTTTTATGGCTGAGTCATATTCCAATGTATATTTATACACACCACTTCTCCTTCATCCACTCATCTACTGATGGACACCGAGGGTGATCCCACGCCTTGGCTACTGTAAACAATGCTGCAGTGCTCAGGTGAGTGCGTGCATCTCTTCAATTCACTGTTTGGGTTTCTTTGCATGAACACCCAGAAGAGGAATTGCTGGGTCCTTCCTGGTCTCTTGATACAGCCTTGGTTTTAAAATCTGTTTCATCTGGTATAAATATTGCTACTCCAGCTTTTTTTTTTTAATTTCTCTTTTCCTGAAATATCTTTTTCCATCCCTTTGCTTTCAGTCCCTGTGCGTCTTTCGATCTGAAGTGAGTCTCTTGCAGGCAGCCTGTGTGAGGGTCTTGCCTCATTATCCGTTCTGCCACCGAGAGTCTTTTGATTGAAGCATCGATTCCACTTGCACACAAAGTAATTGTTGAGAGATAAATGTATGTATTGCCATTTTATTGTTCATAGTTTTATCTTTTTATTTTCTTCTTAAAGAAGAAATGTTAAAGGGACTTCTTTAAGTCAGTGCTGGTTTGGTGGTGATGGTCTCCTTCAGCTTCTTCTCGTTGGGGAAGCTCTGATTCTGGAAGATCGCTTGCCTTCATTCCGTTAAGCTCTTTGTCTGGAGTTCCGCTCTGTTCTCTCATTCGGGCCATGCTTCTCTGTCTCCTCATCCTGTCTCAGCTCGGTACAGCTGCTGTGAGCACTGGTGACAACCACTGTGGAGGACCCACTGTGCAGGGGCCGACCGCACAGAGCAGGACTGGCTTGATCAGGGGGCTCTGGTGCCTGCCGAGTCTGCTGCTTGAGTGTGTTGCTCGTGGAGGTGGTTGGGTGGTGCTTCAGAGCATCTGAAGCTGTCCACCAGGTCCTCCGGCTCTGGGGCCTCCTGGGAGGTGCAGGCCAAGGTCAGCCACTGTCTGTACTCTGCCTGGGGACACCAGGCCTGAGCACAGTGATCTGCAGATGGCTGCTACTTGTCCTGGTCTTGGAGATGCCCAGGAGAGCCAAAGGTGCCAACCCAGGCTGGCTGCCACCAGTGCTAGGAGTGGGGCCACTCAGGGGGAGGTTTGTGGCACACTGAAGCCAGATGCTGCTTGTTTGAGAGATTTTAGGGAAATCCACAGCATGAGCCAAAACAGGCTGTTTGTATGGAAAAGCCACTGGAAAGGGACTGGGTGGGCCTGCAAGTCCCAGGGAATCACCGGGGGGCAGGGGGGATGAAGAGTGTCCTCCAGACTGGCGGAGACCCAGATGTGGCGCCTGTCTGCTGGCTCTGTGAGGGCGGCCTCAGCAAAGGAACAATGAGCTCCGCCAGGACCTCTGTCCGGGAGAGCGCTGCCCTTCCAGCCCTTGCCAGACAATCAGTTCCTCCCTGCATGTCCCTGGCTCCGTTCAGGCTGCTGTGGGTCTGAATAGGTCCCTGCGCAGGCCCTTAGAGAGGAACTGCCTGGGACTCCAGAAGCCCTCTGTGTCACTCAGCCACAGCCCCCACAGCTTTCACAGGCAGAAGTTAGGGGGACTTCTCTTCCTGGTGCTGAAACAGTGGGCTGGGGGACTTGGTGTGGGGCTGGGACCCCCCCCCCAGGGGGGACCTCCACAGCCAACTCATCCCTCCTGATTTTTACCCACCCCATGTGGATGTGGGACCAGCCTGTTGCGTGTCTCTGCCCCTCCTACCAGTCTTGATATGGCTTCTTATTTAATTCCCTAGTTGTAGGACTTCCATTCAGCCAGATTTCAAGCAGTTCTGAATGATGGTTGTTCTGCAGTTTAGCTGTAATTTTATGTGGTTGTAGAAGGAGGTGAACACAGACTTTACCTATGCCGCCATCTTGACTGGCAGCCCCCCAAACTCTTGACTGGAATCCCCACCTTCTCCTCATCACTCAGCCCTCAGCCGAAATGTCAGCCTTCCCTGACCACCCTGTCTGAGCACACGCCTGGCTACTCTCTGCCCCTAGTCCCGTCCTTCTCAGTTCGAATCCCCATTCGTTAAAAACTGGTGTGTTTTTTCAGGGGTTATTTACCTGTTCAATGCCTGTCTCTCCTGCCAGAATTGTCACCTTAGCCAAGTCCCTGCCTTGCCCTGAGCCTCGGTTTGCTCATGTGTCAAATGGGAGTATGAGCCACCAGACACTGAGACTGCATTTGGCTGACTCGTTGCCTGCTGGGCCCCGGCACCGAGGATAGCGTCTGGCACACGGTAAGTGCCCAGCACGAATACGTGCATGAATGAATGAACAGACCAAGCAGCAGAGTTGTTTGCTCTTGGGCTCGGCACTGGCTGCCTCTCAGAGCAGCCTTTCCAGGTCTGATGAGCTGAGTCCAACCAAAGAAGCACAGGGGACAGATGTCACTGTGGCATTTGTGTCCCCACATGTGTCCATGCTCCTGCCTGTGAAGGGTGACGCATGGGCTCACAGCATTCAGTGTCTCTCAGCCGCTACTTCCCTGTCTCAGCAGGTGCCCCGGCCGCTCATCCGAGGGCACACGTGGCCGTGTGTGTGACTGTTCCCTCTCGTGTGCCAGGCCCCGCACGGCTGCCTGGGCCCTCATCACCCCTGCGAAATACCAACCCTCACCCCCTGCCACGTCTTGCCCTCCCTGCCACCCCACGTGCCATCAGCCCACTGCCTCTTGGCTCTTGAGTTTCAAAAGCTGACACTCTGAAGGGAGCAGAAGTGCAAAGAGTTTCTGAATTTTGCTCCAAGAATAAACATTAATTGAGCACTTACTGCGTCCAGGCCCTATTCCAAGCCCTTTATTACAGTTTTCACGTTTAATTCTCCCACAGTCCTAGGAGGCAGGAAGTATTATCAGTCCATACTACAGGTGGGGAAGCAGACGCACAGAGAGCTGAAGTGACTTGCCCGAGGCACAGAGCTGGCAAGAATGCAGATTGCACTTTGTCTGCAATGGCAAAATGAGAAGGGAAACAACCTCAGGGTCCATCCACAGGGACTGGCTGTGACAGTCTAGTTTAACCCCCCAAAGAAGTGCAAACGGGCGTTCCAATGAAAACTTGCACATGCATGTTCATGACGGTGGTTTTCACAACAGCCAGAAGGTGGAAACAGCCCAGGTGTCCACGGACGAATGAACAGGTAAATACAACGTGGTCCATCCAGACACTGGAATTCAGCCTTAACAAGGAAGGAAGTTCTGACCCCTGCTACAACATGGGTGACGTTATGCTCAGTGAGAGCAGCCAGACACAGAAGGACAAACACCATGGGATCCCACTCACAGGAGGTCCCTGCAGGAGTCAGATCCACAGAGACAGGAAATAGACGGTGGGGGTTAGGGGCTGGGGGAGGGGTGGGAGTCAGTGTATAATGGGACAGAGTGTCAGTGTGGGAAGGTGAGAACGTTCTGGGGACGGATGGTGCTAATGGCTGTGTACCAGTGTGAATGTACTAATGCCACATAACTGGACACTTAAAAAGGATTAAGATGCAACCTGGCTGGGTAGCTCAGTTGATTAGAGCATCGTCCTGATATGCCAAGGTGGTGGGTTCAATCCCTGGTCAGGGCACATAGAAGAATCAGCCAATAAATGTATACATAAGTGGAACAACTAATCAGTCTCTCTCTCTAATTTATCTATCTATCTATCTATCTATCTATCTACATATTAGACTGAATAATGGCATATTTCATTATGAATATTATACCACAATAAAACGACTGTGTGCTTTGGGGAGATGGAAAATTTCTGGAACCCGATAGTGGGGAGGGTTGTACCATACTGTGAATGTACTTCGTGCCATTGAGCTGCTCACTTTGAATGGTCAGAAGGGAACGTGTGTGCTGTGTGTCTTTCAGCATATTAAAGGGGTCTGGTTGACTCTCTCAGAGGAGGCGTTGGCAGCGGCACACAAAAGGCGGACTCCAGGTACGACTAGGAATGACCTCAAAGGTGTTTTGCTAAGTGACAGCAAGGAGAGTGCAGGGCAGCCTTTGAGCCCACATGTGTGGGAAAAGCAGGCAGGTAGGGAAACACGCAGGTGCTTTTGTGTGCACACACTGTCCCTGGAAGGGACAGGGGCCTATAACAATGGCTGCCTCTAGGGATGGACACCCAGTGACCAGGCCCAGGGTGGGGAGGGGAATTTTTTTTCTTCCTGAACTCTGGCACCTGGAAAGGCAGTGGTGAAAAGCCCAGCTCTACCTTTGACCAGCTGGGTGACCTTGGGCAAGTCACCTAACCTCTCTGCGCCTCAGTGTCGTCACCTACAAAACAAAAATGGTGATGCGTCCCTTGGAGAGCTGTTTGGATGAGGAGATAATGCATTACTATAATCAGGTGCTGAGAATTGGGTTTGGCATAAAACAGGTGGGGGCGAAGCGCTGCTCTTGACTCCTACGCCCTGTTCCACCCCTTCCATCCAGACAAAGAAATACGGAAGACTGAAATGTTTGAACACTGAGTGAAAAGTGAATGGAGAGGGCTTAGTGCCTGGTGCGTGGCCCACGGCTGGCGTCTACCGTCTCCCAACTGGTGAGCTCACCCCTTCCCCTCCCTGCTCCTTGCTCTCTTCAGCCTCCAGGGACCCAGCCTCAGAGCAGGTGACGCAACCTGGGGAAACCGAGTCCCTCAGGCCCCGGTGCTCTTAGCCGGCACCGGGAGTGGAGGAGGGAGTGCCCTTTTAGTTCTCTAGGGGGGTTGAGGTTGGGAATCTTCTCCTCTTTGCCTTAATTAGCATCTCGAAGGGGCCGGTTGCCATGACTTCGGGCGGAAGTCTCTGGCCGGGGTGGAGCCCGGCCCGGCCCCGGCTGCCCCGGGAGGGGTGCCACGCCCCCTCCCTGCAGGAGCCGGCCTGGCCCGCCCGCGGAGCCTCTGAATCGGGCTGATCTGGGGTCGTATCCAGACTTTCTGTTCGCCGCACGACTCTTCCTCTTCTGTGAATGAGGACTAATAAAAACATCTCCTTTCTAAGCGGTAGGACGAATATAATGAAATCTAAAATGCCCAGCTCTGGGTTAGGAGACGTAACTATTGTTGCAGTTACATTTCCTTGGGAGAAAGCAGTTTTAAGTAGATCCCACTTGTAATCCCCGGACTGTTTCTGCGCACAGAAGAGCATTTGAAGACCACTCGGCGCCCTGTCAGTAGCGCTCGGGGTGCGATATGAATAATAATAACAGCTGGTACTTGGTCAGCACCTAGTATGTCCTAAGTGCATTAGATGTGCAACTCACTTAGTCATAGGTGTGGGGAGCTACAACTCCATTGTACAGATAAAGAAACTGAGGCCCACAGAGGGAACCGAGCTTGCCCACAGAAAGCCATGGAAGAGCTGGGCTTCGAACCCAGGTGGCTGACTCCAGGTGGCTCTGGCCCACCATGGGCTGTGGGTAACTCTTGGTCAATGTCACTTTCACTGGGGTCCTGTCTATAAACACCTCCCCGCCGGAAGATGAGAAGGCTGCTTATTCGTCAAGCACCAGCTGGGAGCTGGCCCACAGGGTGGGCCTGTCCATATAATCTGAGCTCCTTGCAAAAATAGAATTGTTGCTTCATTCCACTGTTGGGGAAACTGAGGCCTAGACTGGGGATGTCTCAAGGTCATGCAGTAAGGCAGGGCCAGGCTGGGACAAGACTCCTCTGGGCCGGTCTCCACTCCCTCATTTATCCAGTTCTGCCCTCTCCTCAGCGGCTGGTGGGAGAAACAGGGACAAGGCACAGTGATTTGAACACAGGAAAGCTGGCTGCTGGCGCTGAGATGTCTTCTCGTCAAGGAAGATGGCAGTGAGCAGAGTTTGGGGCACATGGGGAGGCCAGCCCCTTAACCTGAGTCCAGGGCCAGAAAAGCCCCCAAAGGGAAATTTTTCCAGCTGATAGAAATGTTGTTAATCCTGAGACGTGGACCCTGGAAATGGTCCTTCAGAAAAAGGCTCTGTGGGAGGGAGCTGTGTGTTCTACCTGAGCACAGCCCAGAGCTGGGGGGCAGGAGGGACAGCCGGCGGGCTCTGGTCCATTCAACAAACTCAGGCTGATGATGGTGAGCGATGCCCAGGATGTAGGAAAGGAAGGCAAAAGGCCAAACCTGGTGCTGCTTTGAAAATATCAAGAGAATGACCAGAGTGGGTAGGGGAGTTAGCAGGACAGGCTGACATGGAACAGACCATAGAGCCCAGCACGTGCAGACACAGAAAGGTTTAGTGGAAGAATGGATGGATGGATGGCTTGGTGGGTAGGTAGATGACGGGTGAATGGGAGGATAGATGATGAATTAATGGATGAATAGATGCTGGATGGATCCATGGGTGGGTAGGTGGATGAATAAGTGGATGGCTGGATGGATACATGGATGAGTGGGTGGGCGGGGGTGGATGGATGGACAGCACTCCCACCTGTAACAATAGCTCAGTGACACCAGCTCTGCCTTAACCAGTGGAGTGTGTGCTGAGCACATGACCTCACCAAGTCCTCAGACTGACTCTGGTGGTGGTGAGGGGGCGGTGTCTCACTGACACTTTCACGCTAGATGCGGGGCGTCTGAGTCTCAGAGAGCTGAAGTCCCTCTTTCAAGTCTCAGGGGTGAGCCCTTCCCAGCACTTTTCGGAGACCACCCTTGTCGAAGTGACCTCCAAGTCCAGACACAGTGGTCACTTCTCAGCCCCCACCCTGCTCTCACTCCCAGCAGCATGTCCCCTAGCCGGTCCCTCCTCCCCCTGGGAACTCTGTCCTCGCTTGGTCCCTGGAAGCCCGCTCCCACCTGGCTCCCACCACGCTCTCTGTTGGACCCTCAGTCTCTGCCAGCTTCTCTCCTCCTCCCCCCAGTTTCTAACACAGGACAGCCTGCGGGCGTCTTCTCTCCCCCAACCCTGCCGTTCGTCCCTGTGGATTCAGACACATTCCTCCACTGTTCACCCACAGACCCATGTCTTCATAAGGCGTCTCCCCCAAACTCCACACCCCAATACCCAACCGGCCCCTTGACATCTCCAAGTGGGCGCCCAACAACAGGACAGAGCCAAATCTCCATGCTCACCCCTCCCCCTCCTACCTGCCCCTCCCCCACACTTCTGCTCTTCCAACACAGCTCCACCCTTCCAGGCACACGGGGCAAACACTGGTGTCATCCCCAGCTCTCCTCCCTTCCCACACCCTGCAACCAGTCTTTTAGAAAATTCCATTGGCCTGTCTCCACAGTCCATCCAGAAGTTGCCCGCTTCGTCCCCTCTTCTACAATACATCCTCTGATCCAGCTTCATCACCGCCAACCTGCACCCTGGTCCCCAGCTTCCATCATCTTCCCCCACAGTCTGTCATCCCCACAGCAGCCAGAAGGAGAGAGTGCCAGTGAGAACCCAAGTCAGGTGCTGCCCTGAATTTTCCCTGTCTGTCTTCCCCGCAACAGCCAGAGGGCGCCAGTGAGCACCCAAATCAGATACCATCAATCAACTGCTCAGAGCCCTCCAAGACTCCCACCTCCCTAAGGATGCAAGCCCAAGACCTCCCTGTAGCCCACAAGGCCCTGCATGACCTGCCCCCAGAACCTCTCCTCCTCTTCCCCTCGCTCATTTTGTTCCAGCCACATGAGCCTCCTGCTGTTCCTCCCACATGCCCGGTCTGGTCCTGCCCCAGGACCTTTGCACGGGCTGCGCCCACAGCCTCACCCTCCCCTTCTTCCTTCGGTCTCTAGTGTTCAAATGCTATCATCTCACTGAGGCCTCCCCCAAACACCCTGTATAAGATTTGCCTCCTCACACCTCTCCGTCTTCTTTCGCTGCTTGAGTTCTTTCCTTCGCTCTCACCACCCACTGCATTTTTTAATTAAATTTATTGGGGTGACACTGGTTAAACACTGTGCGTGTTACTTTACTTTGTAACTAATGTTTACTAAGTAAACATTACTTTGTAACATACAACATCGGCTGTTGGAAAGGGGGACTTTCATTCTGTTCTGCTCACCACTTCCCCCCAGAAACAGGATAGCATCTGACATGCCATTAGTATTTGTTGAAGAATTAAATATTTGAGGGAAGCCGAATCCATTGAATGTGTTTCTACTATGGATAGACCCTGAAACATTTGTCCAGGAAAACAGAAAATACAATGAGAGGCATCAGAGAACCCCTGAAGAAACCACACTCAAAACTAGTGCAGTCCAGATTCTCCTGACCTTGGCCCCAAGGGAGGCGACAAGGGGGTCCTGCGCCCCAGGCCCTCCCTGGGGGCTGAGACACCCCTCCCCAGCCCTGGCCTCGGACCGTCACCCTTGGCCTCTGCTCATCCTCTTACCTCCAGAGTTTCTGCCTTTGAAGATGGTTCCCTTCTGAGAACGTTCACAGAAGCCTTTCACACCCTGGGCTGGCAGCACGTGAGCCTGGGAAAAACATAAAGGTCAATGTCTATAATTGAATTTTCCCTGAGATAAAAATAGCATCTTTGTAATCGTTTAAATGGTTCTGAGGGAAGAAGGGAGAGAGAGAGCTGCCTGCAGTTAAAAAATTGCAGACTCTGGTCGTCAGCTGAACTGAGTGCCGTGTACCCCTAGCTGAGCGACCTTGGGTAGGGCATCTGGGTGTGTGTCTGTGTGTGAACACACATTGCGAGAGCTCCGAGGGGGTGCCTGCTGTGTGCTAAACTGGAGAAGGGGCTGGCCCTGGGGTGTGTCCTAAGCAAATGGACAGTGCGTGGAGGCCCCGGTGGGCGACTGGGGGAGGGATGAGGTGGGTCTGTGTGCTCTCCTCCGGGTGTCAGTTTCCCCTCCCTACACCTGGTGTGGGACTCTGTTCTCCCTCTGCCCTTCTACAGAGTTCGCCTCTTGCTCTGCTGAATCTGGACTCCCTGTTTGGTCTCCACTTCTCAGATGTCTGCGCCCCACCTTGTGTGTGGCCTGTGTGGAGGGCGGGCAGGGGAGTGGCAGGAGAGGCGCATCCACATGCCACTGAAATAAATGTCCTCCCGTCTTCACTTTCGACATGGGGAGATTCATCCTCCCCTCCCCTCGGCCCTCCGCAGAAATGGCCGTCAGTCACAGATCCTCGCTTCTAGGCAGCATGGGTCACGGGCTTCTCACCCGGAGCCCCAAACTCTTGCTCCCCTTGCTGGGCTTTTGTTTCTCTGCTTAAGCAAGTCACTTCCTTAGATCAAGCCTGTTTCCTTACCTGTCGAACCAACCCCCGGGGCTGGTTCGGATTATCAGGACAGTATGGAAGCCTCCAGCCCTGGTCTGGCACGGGGTCCGCTCCCACTGAGGGGGTTCTGGTCACGCTTGTGCACCATCTGCTGGGCTGGCTTCCAGGTCTTTGAGTGAGCCATGTCTCCCACCTGGCTGCCCTCTCTTTCTTCTCACCCCTTGAATGATTCCCTTCCCCCACCTAGCCTCAGTTTCCCTGCTCTGTAAAATGGGTTTGGTAAATAACACCACCAACTTTACTAGAATGTGGTGACAGTCAAAAGGGATAATGTATGTGCAGCACATAATAGGTGCTCAATAAATGCTCCCTAAAACAATACCTATTGTTATTCTTAATCGTGTGGGGCTACAGGACCTGGTTTTTGGTAACAGAGTGGGCCTCAGATGGGGAATGCAGCCAATAATCAAAAGGGTGATCGACAAGCCACTAAAACCACATGGCTGCAATCTGCAAAGTCCCAATCAAATGTCACCTGGCCGAAACACTGTCCTTTAAAAACAAAAGGGACCATCTCGTTATTATTTTGTTGTGGCTCTTTAGGCAAGATGTTTCCCCCATTTTGGGCCTCAGTTTCCTCGACTGCGATGGAAAGTAGATTAGATGTTTCCAGAGGACTCTCTGGTAACATTTGGGGGGGGACCCCAAAGGCTCCCTTTGAACCACAGGGGCATCTGTTCCCTAGTCGGTGCCGATCACGCCACGCCCATAATCATGTGCCCAGGGAAGGGCCCCGTAATGTCAGCCCACTGGGCTGCAACATAAAACAAGTCTCGAGATACTTCTCACGAATTAACCCACCATGTATTTACCGAGTCCCAGTGTGCCAGGCTGTTCTAGGCACCAGCGACACTGTGGTGTCCAAGACAGACCAAACCCTGCCCTTGCTTTAGCAATGAATCAAATTAGATTTATAACAAGGGGAAGACTGAAGCAGGCGCAGAGGGACCAGGTGCCCACATCCTACAGGCACAGAAAAGAGGCTGGAAGAAAACACATAGACTCCTAACTGCGCTACTCTGGGAGCGGAGGGTGTGGTGACTGCGCTAGCCCGGGAGCAGAGGGTGTGGGAGCACTGGCGAGTCTGCAGCGAAAGGGTGCACCCCAAACCTGTGGTCACGACGTGAATTTCCCCTGGATAAAAACACAGGCGACGAAGGCAGAGAGAGAGCAGCCCTGGAGACACACGCGGATAGTGAGGCTGATATTACGGATAAACATCTCAGACAATGAGTTTAGGAGGATATCCTGAGTCCATCTGAAAATCAAGAGTCAATAAGGGAACGGTACATTTCTAAGGACGAAGAGGAAAGCAGGGTCACTCGCGGCAAGGACCTTGTCACACGACACTGTGCTTCGAGAGCCTTTGCCATCCCGCTTTGCTGAAAGAGCACACGTCACTATTCTGTGGTTTTTTGTGTGCATTTGTGTGTGAACATTTACTTGACGCAAAGAGGTTTACGTAAGCATCCTAACGAAGTTGTTCTAAATTAGTAAAAGAGTAAAGACGGAAGGAAGAAAAGAAGGGGTGGGGGGGAGAGGGAGAGAGACCTTCCAATCAACCTGCCCTCCAATTAGTCGTCATTCCGGGGCGTTTTCCCAAGAGAATCAGTGTGAGTGCGGACACACACGCGGTGACAAGGGCGTTGTTTCCTGGCCTGTAGTCACAACCCATCGGACACAACCCACACACTGAACGACAGAGTCAGTTAAGGAAACGGGGTGTTGCCATCGGACAAGTTAGAATGTGCATCATCGCACAGAAAAGACTAGCAGGACGCGCTTACACGTCGGCTCTCTGGGGCAGAGGGCAGCCAGTTTTCTCACTACATTTTAGTTTGTTTTGTTCCTTTTTTGTGGCCAGAGCAGAGATAAAGGACATCAATACACTCTTGTTCTTAAAAAAAGAGGGAAAAAAGAAACCCAGGCAACACTGGGGGCAGGTTGCTAGTAAGAAACGACCCTGGTTGTCTCACCTGTGAAATGGAAATAATATAAGGTGTCCATGACCACGTAGTTCAAGGTGAGGATTTGACAGGACCGGCCACGTGGGACATTACAGACCCTCCCAGGAAGCTGCCACTTCTTGTCTAGAGAGCATTGCAACCTCCTCTGACTTCCCGGCTCCCATCCTGCAGCCCAAGGGAGTATTTTGAAAGAAGTCACAGATTAAATCTATTTCTTCATCACCTCCACTTGACAAATAAGGAAACTGAGGCATGGGGTGCTAAGCACCTGTATGGGCTTCTCCGGACTCAAAATCGCCCAGCCACTGAGCAGCAGTTCCAGAATCTGAACTCCAGATGGTTTCCCTCCCAAGGCCCAACCATTGTACCACACAGCTTGCCCCGCCCCTCTCTGCCCTCCCCGCCTCCCTCTCCCAGCCTCACTCGCTCTGCTCCAACCACATGGGGCTCCTCCCTGTCCCTCCAACACTCCCTGCATGTCCCATTTGCCTCAGAGCCTTTGCACAGGCTGTTCCCTCTGCCTGAAGTGCTTCCCCACCCCCAACCAGACACCAACCTGGGGCTCTACCTCCCTCTTCAAATTTTTGCTCAAATATCACCTCCTCGGAGAAGTCCCCTGACCACTCCACCTAAAGGAGCCACATCCCATCACTTTCTACTCTCTCTCCCTGCTTTATTTTTCTTCACATCCCTTTCAAAACCATTTGTCATTTTCCATGTTGGCTATTGCTCATGGCCTCATCAGATGGTCTCAACAGTGATTTTTTTCTGTTTTAGTCACTGCTACAAATTGCAAGGCCCAGAACAGGGCTTGGCATAAAGTAGGTGCTTAGTACACACTTGTTGAATGAATGAATGAATGAATGAATGAGTGAGTGAGTTCCGGGAGGTAGGAAGCTATTAATGCTCCACTCACAGGTTACGGACATAGTTCGGGGCAGGGAGAAGACGCTGACTATTCCAGGTCCCCTGGCAGTTAGTAGAAACGTTGGGAATAAAGCCTGGCTGGGTAGCCTCAGTTCTCCCTCCCTGACACTCCTGGGGGCTCTGGAGGGGGGCTGCTGAGCTGCTGCTGACAGTCTAACCCTCACCCTCCCAACAATCAATGAACACACACAGGCTGCTCCATGGGGCACGTCTCCCAATTTAAGCAACACCCCCCCCACCCCGTGATCACAGCGACAGAGCAGGAACGGATGGCCCCGGCAGCAGCTCACAGCACACACCGCAGGCCCCTCTCTGGCCTCCTCCCCCTCATTCCGGGCTGAGTTGCTGTGCCGGCAGGATGTGAGTGACACCCGTGTTGTGTCTGTGGGTGGCAATGGCCATGTCTCTTGGGCACATCCATTCTACCAAGAGGAGAAGAAGGAAGAAAAGTCATTGCAGTCAAGGAAATGGAAAATCGAACCAGAACTAGATCTCGCTTTGCTCTGATCAGGTTGGGAGAAAATGAATGGAATCAAGTATTGACGAGGTGAAAGGGACAGGACTCACATACAGCTAGTGCGCAGCCAGAAAGCGTCAAACTGCAGTGAAGCCACTCTGCTTCTCCATCGTTAACTCAGAGACGCGTCTGCACATGTGTGCAAAGAGGTGTGTTCCAGGGTGTGCCCTGCAGAGTTGCTGGTGATAGGTATCCATCAGGGGGACACGGTAGATGAACCATAGAACATGCATGTATGGAAATGTACACCATTAAAAAAGAGAGAGGCTGGTCCATGTGTCCTGACCTGGTGGGATCTCTGAGCTGAAGGTTATTGGGTCCTATGAGTGGGACACCAGCTTTCCTATAATAGTTGCTCATTTAGTAAGGCCCAACTAGCTGTCCGACACGGTGCGAAGCACATTTTGTGCACCATTTCATTGAACTCTTCCGTTTTACAGATGGGGCCATGGAGATGCAGAGCAGTTAAGCGACTGATTGATGCAAGGTCCCACGGCCAGTGTGCAGCAGCACTGGGAATTAAGCAGTTCTGCGGTGCCCACGTCTGTGTTCTTACCCTCTCTGTCCCCATCTGTTCATTTATCCATTCAGAACACATGGATGAGCCCTGTGTGCCCACAGAAGTGACAATGTTTCTGCCCTCCTGGAGCTGCTGGAAGCCAGATAGAGAGAATGCACAAGTGAGCAAACAAAACAGTCTTTTCAAACAGTGATACATGATAGGCAGAATTAAATCTGGGTGGTACAGAAAAAAGCAGTAGGTGGGAGGGTGCAACTTCAGCTGCACTGGTCGGAAGGCTCTGAGGTGGCATTTAAGCTGAGACCTGGAGGATGAGAAGGAAACAGCCATAGGGGCCTGTGGAGGAAGGGTGTCCCATGCACAGGAAGCAGCTTGTGCAAAGGCCCTGAACAAGATGGTGCCTAGCATGTTGGAGGAACAGTGAGGAGGCCCGTGTGGCCGGAGTAGAATGACCCGGAGGAGAGAGGGAGCTGAGGGCAAGGAGGTGACAGGAACAGGTCGTGCAGGGCCTTGTGGACTGCAGGGAGAACTTGGGCTCTTACCTGAGAGGAAATGGGAGTCCTGGAGGATTGTGGGTAGAGGAGGTGCAGGACCTGACTCTGGTGGTTGCAGGCACCCTCTGGTGGCTATCGCAGGAAGGACAGACCATGGGGGCATAGCCAGGGGCTGGGGAGCAGGTTGGAGACAGCCGCACTGGTCCAAATGGGTGATAACGGGGCTGAACTCAGGTAGATGCACATGATGCAAAAGAAGTTATAAACATCCCAGCCTCATCTCCCACCACCCTGAGTGGCTCATCCCCGGGGAGGTGGCACATCTCCCCAGCACCTGGGGAGATGGAGAACTCACATAATCAGACCACTTCAGCTGCCACACCCTCCCAGCCAGCAGTGCCCTTTGAGGCCCAGAGATGCCCAGCATGCTCCCCAGGTCACCCAGCAACTCAGATGCAGGGCCAGACTTCCATGCTGGCTCAGCTGTGCTCTGTCACCTCTCCAAGGACAAAGACTAGGAGTTGGTTCACCGTTATTTTTATTAATTTATTAACAAGTGCTCAGCAAAAAGAAGATACACTTGGTCCAGGTGCTCCTGTGATATCTAAATGAGTCCTTTCAGTGACCCCAGGCACGTGGGCCAATGGCTGTGAAAAGCTTGCCATTTGATCTTTTTAGATTTTTTTTAAGCTGTCATAGGGTGAACAACTCTTCCTGGATTCCCCAGGAATTTCCTGGATTTGGTACAGAAAGTCCTGCACCCCAGCATCACAGGGAGCACCTGGCAAACCAGGATGCGTGGCCATCTCACCGTCATGGGAAAACCATGAGACATATACTTATACACAGTTCGGGGGGGGGGCACTGGGGGTCTGCAACTGGAGCAGATGACAGTCCCTACCTCACATGGCTATGTGAGGAGTGATTTGCAATATTGTCCTACTATTGTTTAGGGCTGTGTTAAGGTACTTACAGTTGGACCCCACATCTGGATCTGAGCTTCCTAGGGGGAAAAGGGAAACATAAGTTCTTGTTTTACCTGAAAAAATAAATATTCTGGTATAGTAAGCAATCAATAAAGTCTGGCTCTTACAGGGTGGCAGCTGGGCCAAGGGCTTCTCAGAAAAGTGCCTGTTTGAGGGAGAAGGGTGCTTCAAGCTCCTTCTAAACTGTATGAAAGCAAAAGTGGCCCCAGACATTCCTGCCCAGGATGGAAGGAAGCTCACACCAAGCCCCAGTGGATCTTGTGAATGTCATACGCAGCTCCTCTATCATCTACCACCTTCCATGGCTCCCAGTGCCCTCTGGAGCCAACCCAACACTCTCCCCGTCCTCCCAGGAGCCCCTCCCACCACTTAACAGCTGTTCCTAGGGGGTCCTGCTGACCCGGCTGTCCCTCTTCACCAGGACCCTGACCACCCAGCCACCCAGAGAAATCCTATTCCAGTCTGTGTGGGACAGCTCCTATTTCTGCAAGCCTCTCCGCATGCCCTCGAACCCCGCTTTACTTCTGCCTTGGAGCCCAGCGCAGCCATGTGGGAACTGTGAGAAACATGTCAAAGTGGATGACAGTGGTGAAAACACTGATGTTCCTGACGACACTTAAACAGCCACCGGGTAGCCCCTTTCTTCCTTGTGCTGGCCACGTTGCCAAGTGCTTGTGGGTGCCATCTCATTGAATCGGGAGATGTGGGGATGATAAGCGCACCCGCTTCACTGAGGCTCAGCCCAGGGAAAGCCCCTCCCACATTGGCAATGCCCAGGCTCAGACCCAGGCCTGTCTGCTTCACAGCTCCCAGCCGAATATCCCCAGGGAACACAACTAAGGGCAAGTCTGCATGGGGAGGGCAGTCATAAGGACTGGAACAGGGTGCGGGTATCCCATTGACTTCCTCTGCATTGCACTTTGTTAGATTCTCCCAGCCTCTGTGTCCAGCACTCAGTTTCCATTACATACGCGATCCTGTTCTCACATTGTGTGATCTGGGCAAAGTCTTGGCCCCCCCAGGACTTGGCCATGGGTGCCTCCTAGTGGCCTCCCTGCTGCCGTTTATATGATAATGCTCATGTGTGCCGGATGCCATGAACACCCCCACTTTACAGATGAGAAGAATGAGGCTCAGTGAGGGGAGTCTCTTTTTTGAGGTCCTTCAGAAAGACTTGAGCCCAGGCAGCCAGACTCCAGTCCCCAAGGCTGCGCCACCTGGCTCTGTGCCTGGCTGCATGCTGGCATTTTGCTTTGTCATTTCCTGGGTGCCCCGTTAATTGTCCAAACCAAGCGATTAGCCCATCCTTTATATATGGCCCAATGTCTAATTGTCCAGACTGCAGAATCAGTGACTCAAAACCTCCCTTCCTAATTGTCTTCCTTGCACAATTAGTACCTCGTTATACATGGCTCTGTGGTTGCCTGCACTTCTATACTCTACCGGCCTTGCCTCTAATTGTGCAGACTCGGTAATTAATGCCTTGTGCTAGGGCGTCCTCTCCTCTCTCGTGTGGTTAGAGCCACACGCATTCCTGGGGTGGGGGCTGGCAGTGCCCACGGGAGGAAAACGCAGCTCCTGCTGACGGGGAGACGAGCAGAGGCAGGGCTCACGAGGTGCTTGTGGGAGCCACAAATCCTGGTTGTAGAGGGCGGCACGGAACGAGGGTGCCGTGTTCTGGGGGAGGTGCAAGGAAGGCTGGGTTGTACAAGATGCATAGGTGTTTGTGAAGTGAAAGGGAATTCTAAGCAGAGGGAACAGCATAGGCAAAGGTTTCGATGTTGGAAGGAGCTGGGCATTGGGGTGTGGAGGTAAGAATTAGTGAAACAGTCTGCCTGGAGTGTGGAACTTCAGCAGGGAAAAATCTAGGGAGAAAAGGAAAGATTTAATGGGGGTCCTACATGAGGACATTAAAGACCAGGTTGAGGGGCTTAGATTTTACCTTCTGGGGATACACAAGAGGGTTTCAGCAGGAGAGAGACCTGGCAGGTTAATCTGAAAAAAGAAAAGAAAAGAAGAAAAGAAAAGAAAAGAAAAGAAAAGAAATAATCACTCTAGATGCTTCAGGGAGAGTAAGGAGGAGGAGGAGACGGTGGAGGCCACAGGACCAGAAAGAAGGTGATTTCTGTGGTCCACAGATAAGATTAAGGTGGACTGAGTGGTCCAGAGGCTGTAAGGATGGAAAGAAGGGAGCAGATGAGAGAGATCGTTAGGGGATAGAATGGGCAGGATGTGGAGACTGAAGAATGATGGGTGAGGATGTGGGGCAGGGACAGCAGGCCCCCAGGTCTTTGATCAAGGGGAAACGAGGTGGGTGATGGGACCATTCCCAAGAAGAGAGCATGAAGATCTGTGAGAAAGATGCTAAGTTCTATTTGACTCCTGCATGAAGGGGGAGATGCTGGCTCTCCTGATTTAGAGCACAGAAGGCAGTTCAGGGTGGGGTTCAGACTTAACAGGAATCTCTGAAGCTGATAAATTCACCAAGAGGGAGAGACCAATGTTTGTTGTTATAAGCCACTGAGATTCAGGGGTGGTTTGTCATGTGGCAGCACCCCAGCATTAGCTGACTGCTACAAGTGTCTCTAAACAGACTCTGGGCTCCATGAGGCAAGGCTTCTTTTGATAAACATGGAAACAGAGGCCCAAGACAGCCTGGCCACTGCCTATCCCAGCTGCCGCAGCTCCATCTACACATCTCAGAAATCCCCAACCAGACATGGATCTGGCCTCCTGCAGTTGCTCCCTGAATTAAGAAACCCAGGGGGTTCCAATAGGTTCTGTGGTAAATTACCCATGAAAGTACCAGGGAAAACCTTGCTCAGGGGAGAAGAAGATGTGCAATGATATATCTACAGGAAAAAAAGATTTGGGAGCTCAGCAGCGGAAGGTTCTATAAGAACCTTTTAAAAGCAAACACAGGAGACATGAGCAGTTTTTAAAATGACAGACAATACAATGGAAGATAATATATTTAAAACCCATATCAGTTGTTAACAGACCGTAAAACTACAGCTACATTAATCTGAGCTGTCTGTCACGGGCCCTCAGAGCAGCTGTGTGATTTTATAGTTTCTCTCCTGGAGGTTTCCTTGACACTTTCACAAACACATCTCAATTTATTTGGATAAGGACAATAGAAATATTGAGCTTTCCCCCCTTCCCTCTTTTCCCTCTTCTTTGTATTGGCTTGGAGAAAAGTGTCTGTTGAGTTCTGGTCCCCCCGAATCTCAGAGCTATGGGGAAAGGCCAGGTTGGTGCCTACCGTTGCTGTGTGTCTGCAGACAAACGCCTCACCTTCTCTGAGGTCTGTTGGAAAGCATCCTGCACACACCTGCTCCCGTTCTTGGGTTCTGTGCGGTGAGCCCTCCCCACACAAGGTTAAATCCATGCCCTCATAGGGCCTCCCACATCCCATCATCACTGCCACCACCACAGCCACTGCTCCGCTCCTGGCCCTCACTCCTCCCTCTCTCTCCTCTGCCCACTCAGTCTGAACCACAAGGGCTTCCTTGTGGTACTGCCAACGTACCAGGCAGTTTTGTCCTGCCTCAGGGCCTTTGCACTTGCCGTTCCCTCTGACATGTTCTCCTCCTATTGGGGGCTGGTTCCTCTTCCTGTTTCAGCTCTCAGTTCAAATGTCACCTCCTCTGAGAGGCCCTCCCTGACTACCCCCAGCTGAAGAAGCTCTCTTAGTCCTGTCTTTCATATCACATCACATTGTTTCCTTCCCAGCACTTACACTCTTTTGAGATGTTTTGTGTATTTGTTCATTTATTACCTGCCTTACACTAGACCGAGACCCACGAGATCAGGGAATTTTCCAGGGTGGGTGGGTGGGTATATTTTGGCCACTGCTATCTTTCTGGTGCCCAGAACAGTGCTTGGTATACAGTAGGTGCCCACTGCATGCTTGTTGAGAGAATGAATAAAAGGAGTGAGCAGGAGGAATGTCTGAGCAAAGGCTTAGAGGTAGGAATTCGCAACTGGGAATTGTGA
This sequence comes from Phyllostomus hastatus, assembly GCF_019186645.2. NCBI lineage: Eukaryota > Metazoa > Chordata > Mammalia > Chiroptera > Phyllostomidae > Phyllostomus > Phyllostomus hastatus. The sequence goes on along the minus strand of NW_025333640.1, from coordinate 1,617,623 downwards.
GCCCAAGTGCCTGGTATGGGACCCCTGGCTTTCTCTTTTGGAGAGGGATTTATGTCTAACACTTGAAGCAGCACAGTCCGTATCTCCAACAGCATTTCAGCCATGCTGCATTCTGCTGCCCATGTGTCCCCTCCCCATGAGAGGCAGTGACAGCCTCCTGGCCCAGAACAAAGGACCCCCTCTTAGCCCAACCCCGCCCTGCTGCCTCCCCGTCTGAGGCATCACAGATGTCATGCTGCAGACAAAGCCTGCTGGATGCCGGAGAAGGCCCAGCACAGATGTCCCCGGGATGGAACATCTGGACCACATGTTGCTGGCAGCTGGTGGGATTTGGGACGCCACGAAACATGGCAACATCTCCCAGAGGTTGGGTGTCCCTGAGTGGCCTCCTGGTCCCACCCTCAGTCTGCAGCCAAAACTTGCCTGATGACTTCTTTTGGCCCAGGAGGAAAGAGCTCCAAACCTGACTGTCATCCCTAATTCCTCCATTCCCCTCCCTCCTCACTTCCTTCCATCAGCAAAACCTGGGGCTTTAACTCCAAATTACTCCTGGAGTCCAAGCACTTGTCTCCATCCGACTCCCAGTGCCACTGCCAGGCCCAGGCAACCCCAGCCGCTCGCCTGAACTAGTGCAGCAGCAACTCCCAGGCCTGGTTCTAGCTACTTCCCTGCCCTCACTACCGCTCCCCCTGTTCCAGCCAGGTGGGCCTCCCTACTCCGAGCACAGTCCAGCCCCTGGGCCTCTGCCCATGCTGTTCCCTCTGCCTGGAACACTTTTCTCCCCAGATCTGCTCAAAGGTCACCCCCTCCAAGAAGCCTTCTTAACTTTCCTTGCATAGTCAGTCTCTGTCTTAGTTCATTGGGGGTACTCTGGAGACACCATAGGCCAAGGGGCTTAAAAACAACAGATATTTATTTCTTGTGGTTCTGGAGGCTGGAAGTCCAAGATCAAGGCCCTGGTGGATTCAGTGTCTGCTGAGAGGTCCTGGTTCATAGAGATAAGGGATCTCCCTGGGGTCTCTTTCATAAGGACACTGATGTCATTCAGGAGGGCTCCATCTTCCTGACCTAATCACCTGCCAAAGGCCCCACCGCCTAACACCATCATATTGGGGGTCAAGTTTCAATACATCCATCGGCGGGGGGGCAGGGGTGGCACAGACATCCGTCTATAGCAGTCTGCACGTGAGCCCGGTCCCCACCGCCTCTCACACTGCCCCCGGCTCGCTCTGGTCCAGCCGCGTGAGCCACCTGCAGCTCACCGTCCTGCCCCAGCACCTCTGCCCTGGCTGTTCCTTCTGCCCGGAACCCTCTTCTCTTTTGGCTGGCAAATTCCTACTCACCATCTAAGCCCAATTCCACTGTCCCTCGTCCAATGTCACCCCTTTGCCCAGCTCCACGGTTCCCCTCTCTGGAGTCCCCTGACTCTGAGGTGCTGGGCGTGTCTGTGTCCAGCTCTGTCTATTCACTGTCCCAGGTCCCCTGGTTACCTCTCGGCACAGGGCTGGACACCCAGCTGCTATCATAAAATATTTGTTGCCCTGAATTCAATTTTTCTTCTTGACCCTCTTGGCCTGGGTTTCCTTCTAGAGCATCTGTCGATCAGGGGCCGGCTGCCGCATCTCTCCGGGAAGGACTGTCTGGAGTCTGAGGGTCTGGGGTGGCTGGGGTCTGAGAGGCCTGTCTGGAGACTGGGCTTGCACAGGGGCTCATTCTTAAGCTTCAGTTGTCAGTTTCCTTGGGGCGGCTCCACAGTCCCTGCTGGAGACTCCGGGAGGGTCTGGGAGCCCCCCGCCCAACCACATCCCTCAGCAGCACCCCTCTGGCTAGCCAGGGTCCCAGCTCCCTCCTGGCAGCCCCTGCTCAGTCCCAGACCCCTGCCCCCCTCTCTGATAGCAGATGTCGCCTGCAGTCATGATTATCGGAGGTGGTGAGAGCCTGGTGGTAGAACTGCTGATTTTGGAGCCACGTGGCCTGGGTTCAAATCCATGCTGCCACTTGCTACTCATTCTGCATGAACTTCGGCAAAGCATTTGACTCTGGGCCTCAGTTTCCCCATTGCTAAAATGGGCATAATGGTACCTACCTTGTTTAAGGATTAAATGAGTTACTATGCATTTATATCTAGAATGGGATCTGGCACACAGGAATGGACTTCACAAACGTGTTATTTGCTGTTATTTTCTTCTAGTCCCCCAGGCCCAGCCACACTCTCCTCTGCTCCTGAGTCCAGTGTCCTGGCCCCCAGCCCCTGCTCTGTGGCAGCCACCACTGTGGGGAGAAGGTTCTAGAAGAGAAAGGGGCTGCCTGGTGGCTTCTCTCAGCACTACATGGGTAAAGCAAACCCAGTTCATTGCCTCACATCAGAGGGTTTTTTTTGGGGGGGGGGCTTTTGGGGAGTTTGGGGGAAGTTTCTAAATGTCTAGGCCCCACCCAGGTGGCTTTGAGACTCAGCCCCAGGAGCAAATGGGTTAAAAAATTGAGATTACCCACTGGACATCCCACTTCCTGGGGACCCTGAAGAAACCAAGATCTGGCCCCTAGAAGTGACCCCAAGGGTGACCTTTCCCTGAATGCTCAGCCAGCCAATGAGGAAGCCTGCTGTGGGTGCCTGGAAACTGTTTCCATGACACCCAAGAGCCATGGTCCCCAGAAAGGCCTGGTCTGAGGATGAAGGGATGGCTGGTGGGGGGTGGGGAAGGCTTGTGCAGTAACCATGGCAACGCCAGCAGCTGAGGGAGGCAGGCCCAGCTGGCTCAGAGGCACCTGCCACTCCCTACCCCCATTCCAGCCTTGTGGCCACCCCCTGGGCCTGCCCCCCGCCCCCCCTCCGCCACAGACAGGAAGACTGAGGCCCAGAGGCCCTCCCATATGCTCTAGATTGCCCCTCTACAGTGGGAACTGCACTCCGCATGTGCCAGCGTGAGGGGCTTCTCATCAGAAACAATGGGGCTTTGGAAGGTAAAGCAGAAGCCCTGTAGGCATGGCCAGGGCAATCCGTGAGGGCGTCCTGAAAGAGAAGAGTTTCCCAAGTATCATAGGTAATGGTTGTGGCTACATAGGCATCCCACCTGTCCCAGGGTTTATTTAAAAACAGTCTCTCTGTTTCTTTCCTGGAAATGAGAGCCAGTTGCACCTGCCACACATAGAAGGTGGGCGGCAAAACACATGCGAGGGAAACAAAATATGATTATCCCCCCCCCCCCGTGAGGTGCTGCTGCCCACCGAGGCTCAAGCCTGCAGCCTGCTCCCACTGTGCTTGAAAGAGCACCAGCGAGAGATAGAAAAGTGTTAAAACCCGAGGCCCCAGTGGCATCCGTCACCTTTTCCTCATCAGAGGGCATGAAAGAGGATTGGAAAGGGACTCAGTTCTCACACCGCAAGTTCATGCTATGGATTTCATAACCCACAGTCACTCTGGGCCCGGCACTGGGGACCCTGACCTACAGAGTGTGGATGTGGTCAGGTGAGGAGGAAAGGCAGTCCAGGCAGGGAGCACAGCACGAGCAGAGGCCCAGAGGGAGGACCATAGGCAAGGAGATGCTACAGTTGTGAGATTTTCTCCCCCGGCCAGAAGGAAAGAGACCTTCTGTTGTTTTCTGAGGTTTCCCTACAGGGGAGGGAAAAACCCCAAATGAACAATGAGGTCCGTGTAGGTGGGTGACTGGGGCTCTGGGGTCGGGAAGGGTACTGTGTGGGGGCTTTTTGGAAGAACAACATAGTACCGGAGAGGTGATTCCAGGAAGCAGCAGAAAGGGAGGGGGATGGACACCGGCAGTGGGAGGGGCCAACATGGGGGCACCCATGGGCAGTGGCTGTTGTGGCCATCCAGGGCTCTGCCCTGCTGGGGACCCCTGGGGGACTGTGCAAAGCAAGCCCCAGAGTTGTCTCGTTCATATGTTGAAGGCTCTGACAAGTCCTGCAGAGGAGACATCTGTTGAACAGTTTCCTAGATAAGCTCAGACATAAGTTTTTATCTGCAGTAGTTTCCTGGACACATCTTTAGAGGCATCGCATCATATCACTGCCATCTCTTGGTTGTCCCTTGTATCTGGACTGTGACATGAAAGAGATGGAGAGGGTTAACAAAACTGATAAGGAAATAAAAATTAATAATAAATGTTATTCATTCCCCCAAAGGACATTGACTGGCTTATAGATCTGAAAATTCCAAAGGTATCTGCTTTCAGGTATGGCTGGCTCCAGGAGCTGAAATGATGCTATAGATATTATTTTTAAAACCTATGCCTTTATTGAGGTATAACTGACATATAAATTGCAAAAGTGTACACTTTGATAGGTTTGGACATATGTGTGTTTCCATTAAACCATTGCCACAATCAAGATAATAAATATACCACTCCTGTGCCTCTTTATAACGCCTGCTCAGCACACAAACAAAGCCTGGCACCGTGACAGGGCACAGACTTCGAGGGTAGGAATCCTGGTGCCTCAGACTGTGAGCAATGGGACTTAAACAGATTTGAGAAACAAAACAAAACAAAAGGAAATGACAAAAAAAAAAAAGCCCACATATAAACAGGTTCTAGCAATTTTAAAGTCCTGGCACTGGCTTCCAGCATAGCTGGATCCAGGAGTTGAGATGATGTTATTAGATCTAAGAGTTGAAATGATGTTATTAAAAGTCTGTTCCTTTCAGTGTCTCAGCGTGGCTTTCCACTAAGCAGGCTTCACTCACGGTCAGGACACCCCCATCTATGGGGTCAAAAGAAACCCCAAGGTCCAGCCTCATTTTTCTCTTCCCAGTCAGCAATCCAAACAGAAATGGAAACCCTTTCTGACTATTACTTTCTGTGAAGTCCATGGCTAATTCTAATCGGCTTGACTTGGGTCTGTGGCCACCTCTGAATCAATCAGTGTGGTCAAGGGGTATGATATTCCCACTACCCAGCTCAGGGTCACCTTAGAGCCAGAAGTATGAGGGGTGGGGTTAGAATGGGGAATAGGGGTTCCCCCAAAGGCAGAGCAAATATTTGTCATGCCAGGCATCTGAGGACCCAGGCATCTTTAAGCCCAAAGAGCAGGGTTTACACCTCAGGCTCACCTTGACAGGCTGTGGGATCTAGAGAAAATGGCTTGCTCTCTCTCCGGAAGTCTGTTTCTTCATCCACAAAAAGAGAGCCTGCAATCAGGTCATGAGACCTGGGGTCATCGTGTCTGGAGCCCCCAGAAGCCTGAAGAGAACCCTGCCTCCCTTCTGCCTCTGCCCCGTGAGCCCACGAACCACAGCCCCGGTTACCAAGTGCTTACTCTGCACCGGGCCTTGCCACACGGATCCACACCGGGGCCGCCCCGTGCGGTGGCTCTCAGCCCATCCTGGAGTCACATTCATAGACAACATAACCAACATGTGTAATTTGTTACTTATAATACAAAGGAGAAATAAAAAAAATATTCTTTATAATAAAAGTCTGTGTATTTCAATATGTAAATGATCCAGCACAACCATAACAGAGGACATAGCCAGGCTGGCCGAGGCAGTCTCTGCCTGGAGGGTCCCATCATCAACCTCCTGTCCAGGGCATTTACTCCATTCTGGTAGGTAGCCGAGCACCACCCTTCTGGCCCCACAGCCTGTCCTCCCTGCGGCAGCCACAAGGGGTGCCTGTGAGCATCTGAGTCAGGTCCTGACTCTCTACTCACCGCCCTCCAGGGCTCCCACCTGGGTGGGATAAGCATTCAAGTCCTCCCCGCAGCCCACAATGCCTGGCACCACTTGCCTCTCCCCTCCCTGCCCCCACTGCCCCCCTCCTTGCCCACTCTGCTTCGGGCACACAGGCCTCCTCACTGTTCCTGTAATGACCCAGGCTTGGTCCTGCCCCAGGACCTTTGCATGAGCTGTTCCCTCAACCAGGACCTCTCTTCTCCCAGACATCTCATCTGTGAAGTCTCAGCTTAAATGTCACCTCCTTTCACAGCTGCTTCCTGACCCCCAGCTAAACGTTCCCCTGCCCTTCTCCCTCCACTCCTTATCGCATCCCTCCACTCTCTTATCGTCCCTGCGTAGCACTTCCTGGTGTTTCTTTGTGTCTGACCCTTCCCCACAGGTCTAGACAACCCAAGGGAGTCAGAACAGCACCAGGCGTGTGACAGGCGTCCAGTACATGGCCACTCCCCGAATACAAATGAGTGCCCCTTCTTGGCCCACATTTTGGGTGAGGCAGCTGAGGAACAGGGGGGCGGGCTGCCTGGAGTGAGAGCAGGGCTCAAGACACTCTGTGACTAGCACTGTCAACTCTGTCGCTACAACCCTGGTTCCTCCAGGACCCTGAGGGTGAGCAGAGAGGAGGGCAGAGTGGCCGTGAAGGAGTTAACTCCCCACCACCGCCACCACTTGAGTCACCAGGCCTGGGTCACTTTGTGCCTCAGTTCACACATCCACAAGCAGTTTCTGGCTCCCTTGGCTCACGGCCCCCCAGGGGGAAGCATATTCATTTCCATGGCAACCGTGTTGTCTCCTGTTTGACTAGGGCTGAGTGACAGCCATTGGGGCCAGATGAAGTCACTTGCCACCCACGCTGGAGAGAAGGGAGGTGGCCCAGAAGTGCCAACCTCAGGGACGGACTCAGGGGTTTACTTTACCTGCAGGCAGGAGCTGGAGGGGAAAATCTGCCCACCGCCTGCCATCCCACCATCACAGCTCCGTGCTTTGGTGTCAAAGACTGCTGAGTCTGGGGCTTCCAAGAGAGCTGAGACCTCAGATGTGCTGGACTGAGTGTCCCAAGGGAGAGACCGTCTCTGATCTGTTTTTATAACTCCCACTCCTGGCACTTGGCCTGACATGCAGTAGGTACTCAATAAATGCTTGAGAAAGAAAGGAGGAAGGGAGGGTGGGAAGGAGGGATTATTGGCTGAAGCACTTTAGTTCTCACCTAACACTGAGGCCGTTATCTTCCAGCATTTCTCTTATCAGCCAGCACTTCCCTTATCAGTTAACCTTTTCCTTATCAGCTCACACCTCAGTTATCGGGCTAACACGTCAGCTATCACCTTTGCCAGCAATGTCCAGAGAAGGCTGGGGAATGGGGGAGAGAGCCTCAGAAAGCAGGATTCTTGCTCTCAAATCCCTTCCTCCCAACCAATGAGTCCCCGGAGACGGATACGGGGGAGTGACCTGGTTGTGCAGGAAGCTCGGGAGGAACGGTTCTGAGAGCCACGGGAATGGCAAAGTAAAAAATATGGACTCGGTTCTTAAGGAAAGATTGTCATACCCGTGGAACTACCCGAAACCCCAGTGGGCTGCCTGAGGTGGCAATAAGGTCCCCATCCCAGGAGGGAACCTAGGTAAGCTAGAGAACCGTTCCCCGGAGTCCACGGAGAGAATTGGAGTGGGAGGAGCCCAGGACCCCATTCTCTCTGACTGCAAGATTTAGTGTCGATCCTGAGATTCTGTGCCTGGGGTTCAGTGGCGAACCCCAAGCTTCCACAAAGCTGGAGGTCTGGGTAGTCATGCTAAGATCTTCTGATTAGTCATGATTCATTAATTCCACAAACACTTATTGTCTGTGTGCTGTGAGCCAGGCCCTGGTCTAAGAGCTGGAGACACAGCAGGAGCCAAAACAGACAACAATATCTGCTCCTGTGGGGCTGGCAGTCTGGGGTGGAGAGGACAAAAATCGGTTCAGGCAATTGGTTATCATCTATCTGGCGGCGGCGAGAGGCAATGGGGAAAACCAAAGTCAGGGGGAGAGGCTCTGGGAGGACTGCAGGAGGAGACTCTTCAGCTAGCACGGAGGCACTTGAGCTGAGACCTGAACAAATTGAAGGAAGGAGCCATGCAAGCAAAGGGTGCTCGGGCAGGGGAGACATCCAGGGCCAAGGCCTGGGGGCAGGAGCTTGCTTGGTATGTTTGAAAAACAGCAAGGAGATGATAGAGAAGGGCTGGGAGTGAGGTGGATTGGAGAGCCCCGCACTGAGATGTCTTCTGAGCTGAGAAGCAGGCGGACCTGCAAGAGCCAGGGGCTTCCTAAGCAGAGGTCACAGTACATGTGAGGGTCCTGGGGTGGGAAGGAGCTTGGACAGAGAGGCAGCAAGAAAGATGTGCACGCACACAAACATGCACACAGAATCAAAGACAGGGAAACTGCAGGACAGGGACAGACAGACACACGGAGATCCGTGTCTCTCACCGGTGGTGCTGCGGGTTGGATCGTGTCCCCTCCAAATCCTGTGTTGAAGTTCTAACCCCTGAGACCTCAGAATATGACCTTATTTGGAGACAGGGTCATTGCAGATGGAGTTAGTTCAGTGAAGTAAGGTCACACTGGAGTAGGGTGGATCCATCCCTAAGCCAAAATGACTGGCGTCCTTATAAAAGGGGGAACATTCGGACACAGATGTGCGTATAGGGAAAATGCTGGGCCAACGTGAGGGTCAACAGCCATCTGCGAGCCAGAGAGAGGGTCCTGGAAGAGATCCTTCCCTCACAGCACTTGCAAGGGACCAACCCTGCTGACATCTTGAATTTACAGATTACAGAACTGAGATGATAAGCTCCGGATGTTCGAGCCCCCTGGTTTGTGTATGTTGTCGCAACAGCCACAGGAAACCAGTGCTGTACATCAAGGAGTGACTGCATCAGGACGTCAGGGTTATTTTTGCAAAGTTCAGTGTCTGCCCAGGTCGACCTCCCCTCTGACTGAAGGAACGGAAGACAGAGAACCCCTAGTGCAAGGGTCTGAACCCCACACTGTGTCTCCAGAAGGAGCTAGGGCTGAAGGGGACTCACTGTGCCCAGAACTGTCTATGTCCCACTGCACAACACCCTCCCCACGACCCCTCAAAAGTAGAGACTCACTGTCCTTTCACAGATGAGGACACTGAGGCTCAGGGAGGGCACTGAGGGAGGCAGGTTATAAAGGACCCTGACTTCCTAAACCCCACCTGGCTCTGGCCTTGGTCCTATCTACCCCCAGAGAATCCAGGGGATCGTGAGTTGACAGCAGGAACATTTAACCTAGTCTCTCAGTCTCTCAGTCTCTCTGTCTCTGCACCTCTCTCTGTCTTTATCTCTGTCTCTTTCTGCATCTGTCTCTGCCTCTGTCTCTCTGTGTGTCTGCATCCCCATGGATCCCTGACTCCTGGTCATCTGGCCCTCATGTAATCCCCTCCCCCTGATTCTAATGAATAGAATACAGCACAGAGGAGGGACATCACTTCCACAACTGGGCACAAAAACACTTCGACCTCCGTCTTGATGGACTCTCTCTACTGACTCGCTTTTTTATCACAGCCTGAAGCACAGGGTTCTCCCTGTTCCACCATGCCCAGATTCCTGATCCACAGAGACTGAAATTGTAGTGCTGTTTTAAGCCACTCCATTTTGGCGAAATTTATTACACAGCCATTGCTAACCAATACAGATGATCACTTATCTTGACAGAAAGTAGCAGTTGGAATTTGAACCCAAGACCCCATAGATACTTGTCTCACCCTTTGCTCTCAGTAATAGCCAACTGACCCCTTGCCCAGCCTTGTGTGAGGGGTGCTTGGTCCACCCTCCAAAAAATGATTATAGAATCCATGTGTTTGAAAATTAACTTGAATTGTGTTTCTTTCGAATCCTTGGATTAACCAAGCATTCTCTGACCTCAGGGCCTTTGCACTTGTTGTGCCCTCCACCTGGGACACCTTCCCCATGGCTGGCTCCCCCTCCCCTTCAGGTTCCTGCTCAAATAATGTCACCTTCTCAGAAAGGCCCTCCCAGACCCCCCCCGCCCCAACTGAAGCCACCCCGCTGTCTCTCTCTCTAGCACATCATCCATTTTATTTTCTTTATCAGATCTTTTCTTTATTTTCTTTATTCACTTCAGAAAAATATTTTTTTCTTTTATATCAGTTATCTGCTTAACAAGGTGGAGACTTTTGTCTGTTTTAGTCACTGCTGTGTCCCCAGTATCCAGCACAGGGTCACACACAGGGTGAATGCTCAAGTCAACCCATGTGGGCATGGCTTGGAACCTTGTGTACGCACCTTCACAACTCTGAGACTCAGTTTACCCACCCATCAAGGGAGACAACTGTCTTCCCTTGCAGGGACAACTACTGGCCCTGCAGCAGGCAGGTGGAAAGCCCACTGCTGGGGCTACCAACCCCCAGGGGTGTCCTGTTTTGGTCCCAGGAGTGTGTCGCTGTCCATAGTGCTGAACGGCACAGTGTGGGTGGTGTCTCGGTGACCCACTTGCTGCAGCGTCTTGGGAGAGAGCTTACACTATACACAGGATGGGCAGTGGAATCCCAGGTTTCAGGAGCCCACGTGGTTCTTCCACAGAACTCACACCCAAGCTCCTATCTTGTGGGATCTGTTAGGAGGAGCCTCCCCCTCTGGAGACCCTGACTTCCTAAGCCCCACCTGGCCCCAGCTTTGGTTTTATCTACCCAAGTGAGAATTCAGGGGCTTATAACTTGATAGCAGTTACATCTAATCTGGCCTCTCAGTCTGTCTCTATCACTGTGTCTCTGTATCTACCTCTGTCTCTGTCTCTGTGTCTCTTTCTATGTCTCTCTATGCCTCTTTCTGATTACTTTTCTCTGTCCTTTTCTCTCTGTGTCTGCCCAAGTGTCTGCTTGTGTCTCTCTATGTCTTTGTGAACCTCTTCATGTGTCTCTGTCTCTAACTCTTGTCCTACGTGTCTCCTTCTGTCTCTGTCTCTCTGTTTCTCTCTCTGTCTCTTTCTGTATCTCTCTGTGCATTTCTGCCTGTCCTGCAGCTCTCTCTCCTCACAGTTCTCAGTGTCTCTCTGTGCTTCTCTGTCTTTGCCTGTCTCTTCATGTCTCTGTCTCCATCTCACCCCCACCACCACTCTGACAGCTCCAAGCCCTACTTGCTCCTCGAATGGGCTCAACTTTTCCCAGCCACATGTGCAGGGAGAGAACCCCCTCGCCTCTCACCTTGCCGGCATGTCAGCTACTGTAGGTGACATTGCATTGCATATCAGCTACATTATAGGTGACATAGGGGTATAAATGGTCATTGTGTCTTATCCCAGTTCTGCCTCTGCCTCCCACTACCCCTGTGCCTCAGTGTCCCCATCTATATGGCAGCATGATTGGTAGACAGTCTCTCAGTACCTCTCCTATCCCCAAGGGCCACTCCTTACTCCCTACCTAAAAGAGTCTCATTAGTCCCCAAACACCTGGAAGCAGAACATGAGGTGTGTGAATAATTTATTTTGTGAGTCGTTTTAATATTTTATAATAATTGTGATGAGCTATTTGGTTGTGTGGAGCTGTTTGCATGTTACTAAGATAGAGCCAGGATGGGCCTTGCAACTGCAGCTGAAGTGACCTGTCCCCAGGGGACACACAGCAGGGGCCAGGCTGAGGGAAGGAGGCAGCCTTGATGGATATCGACGAGGACCAGGTGCCATTAGTGACTGTGTGCTCTGAGTGAACTCAGGCTGTAGCTATGGATCATTCTCATATGCTTTCATTCATTCAATCAGTCAGTCAGTCACCCATTTACTCATTCATTCAAACTCTGTTACAGTCTGAATGCTTACATCCTCCCCCACCAGATTCCTATGTTGAAGCCTAAATCCCCAGTGAGATGGTATTTGGAGGTCAGCCTTTGGGAGGCAATCAGGTTAGACATGGCCCTGAAGATGGGGCCCTCCGGAACGATGGGATTCGTGTTCTTATGAGAAGAAGGACACAGTGAGCAGGCAGCCATCCCAAAGCCAGCAAGAGACTTTCATTAGGAACCACATCTACCAGCACCTTGATCTTGGACTTCCCAATCGCCAGAAGTGTGAGAAATCAATGTCTGTGGTTTAAGTCACTCAATCCATGGTATTTTGTTACAGCATTCTGAGAAGATTATGACACTCTCCAAGAGTCCTTCATTATACTCAAGTTCGAACAACCCACCATGGGTAAAAGAACCCCTAGACTCCAGCTTCTCTGTGACCTTCCTGCCCTTACATTCTCCCTGCCCCCCACTCTTCTCCAGCCACACTGACCTCCCGCTGTTCCTCTAACCCACAAGCACATTCCCACCTCAGCGCCTCTGCACTTGCAATGACCTCCCCTAACATGCTCTGCCCAGGGCTCTTCTCTGGATGAGCTCCTCCTTGTCTTTAAGCCTCAGCTCACATGTTGCCTCCCAGGCCTCACAGTGGTAGGATTTGGAGAGGAGGGTATGCAGTGGGAGAGTGTGTTTGGCAGGGAGCTCTGTGTGGGCAAAGACTTGGTACCAAGAGTGTTGAGACTGAACCAGCTGAATGTAAGGATGTACAGGTGGAGAAGTGGGCGGGGTTGGAAGAACAAGGTTGGGGGAGGACAAAGCCTAGGAGCTGCCCTAGAGGTGGAGAGGGTCCTGAAGATCAGGATGAATAATTTAAGCTCCATCCTGGAAGAAAACATTTCAGCCCAATGCCAGCCAGAGTCACTTGGCCATTTCCTCCTAGCAGAGGACCCCTCTATCACCTGCACCAACCTGGCTCAGCCCACCTCTCAGCGTCCCACAGTGAGCCCAGCCCAGCTCAAAGCAAGACGCACAGAAGCCCACACTTAGCATCAGCAGGGGGCAGGCCAGACTGTACAGGGTGCTCAGATGACAGGCCCCAGCAAGGCTGGAGGCCTGGATTTGTGCTGGGAACTTTCCCTTTGCCCCTCCCCCTCCCCAGATCCACTCTTAATCCTTTCCCATCTAGGTCCACGCCCTGGGAGAGGCTCATCAGCATAGACAAAATTCTCAGTCTCCCATTGACCAAATCCTGTTGTGTTCTTGTGTGTGTGTGTGTGTGTGTGTGTGTGTGTGTGTGTGAGAGAGAGAGAGAGAGAGAGAGAGAGAGAGAGAAAGCGCACAAGTGCGAGAACGAGGAGCTCAGGGTGTTTGTCTTCCCAGCTCCTGTTCTGCTGCACTGCTCCTGAGCTGCTGAGCCCCTTCCAAGTCTCAGCTTCCACTGGGTTTCTGCAACCACGTTCTCCCTTTGCCCACTCAGATTGACACATGGTAACAGCTCCCCCAAGCACTGCACTGGGCCCTGAGGGTTTGCCATTGCCTGCAATGTGCGCAATGTGCCTCGACTGCGCCTCTGCAAACAGTGCCACTACAGCCCCAAATGGGGGCTGCTGAGAGACGCTCTGATGTTATCTGATTCTTACAAAGTTAGGCCAAAATGACTTCTTTTTCACTCGCTACTTTTGTGTTGGTCAATATAAAGAAAAATAGAATATTATAAATATGTATTTGTACAAATTTTTTTAAATTTTATTTTAATCATTGTTCAAATACAGTTTTCTCCTTTTTACTCCCAATCCAGCCCCCCCTCTCATCCCTCCCCACTTCCCTCCCATTACCATCCACCCCTTATTTTATGACCATGTGTCCTTTAAGTTTGTTCCCATGAACCCTTCCCACTGTCCCCTGAAATTCCCTCTACTCTCTTCTGTGGGCACTGTCAGCCTGACCTCTATTTCAGTGTCTTTGGTTATATTTTTCTTGTTTCTTTGTTTTGTTATTTAGGTTCCTGTTAAAGGTGAGATCATATGGTATTTGTCTTTCACTGCCTGGCTTGTTTCGCTTAGCATAATGTTTTCCAGCTCCATCCACGCTGTTGCAAAGGGTAGGAGCTCCTTCTTTCTTTCTGCTGCATAGAATTCCATTGTGTAAATGTACCATAGTTTTTTGATCCACTCATTTACTGATGGGCATCTTGGTTGCTTCCAGCATCTAGCTATTGTAAATTGTGCTGCTATGAACATTGGGATGCACAGGTTCTTTTGGATTGGTGTTTTAGTGTTCTTAGGATAGAGTCCCAGCAGTGGAATCGCAGGGTCAAAAGGCAGATCCATTTTTAGTTTTCTGAGGAAGTTCCATACTGCTTTCCATAATGGTTGTACCAGTCTGCAGTCCCACCAGCAGTGCACTAGGGATCCCTTTTCTCCACAACCTCTCCAACACTTGTTTGTCGCTTTGTTTATGATGGCCATTCTGTCTGGTGTGAAGTGGTATCTCATTGTGGTTTTAATTTGCATCTCTCTGATAGCTAGCGATATTGAACATCGTTTCATGTGTCTTTGGATTTTCTGTATGTCCTCCTTGGAGAAGTGTCTGTTCAAGTCCTTTGCCCACTTTTTAATTGGGTTCCTTGTCTTCTTAGAGTGCAGTCTTGTAAGTTCTTTATATATTTTGGAGATTAAACCCTTGTCTGAGGTATCACTGGCAAATATATTTTCCCATACAGTTGGTTCTCTTTTAATTTTGATACTGTTTTCTTTAGCTGTGCAGAAGCTTTTAATTTTGATGAGGTCCCATTTGTTTATTCTTTCCTTTATGTCCCTTGCTCTAGGGGGACAAGTCAGTAAAAAAGTTTCTTCGTGAAATATCTGAGATTTTCCTACCTATGTTCTCCTCTAGGACTTTAATGGTGTCACGTTTTATATTTAAGTCTTTTATCCACCTTGAATTTATTTTTGTATATGGTGTAAATTGGTGCTCAAGTTTCATTTTTTTGCACGTGGCTGTCCAGTTCTCCCAACACCATTTGTTGAAGAGGCTATTTTTACTTCATTTTATGTTGCTGCCTCCTTTGTCAAATATTAATTGACCATAGAGACTTGGGCTTATTTCTGGGCTCTCTGTTCTGTTCCATTGGTCTATGTGCCTGTTTTTATGCCAGTACCAGGCTGTTTTGATTACAGTGGCCTTGTAGTATACTTTAGTGTTGGGTATTGTGATCCCTCCTACTTTACTCTTCTTTCTCAAAATTGCAGCAGCTATTCGTGGTCGTTTATAATTCCATATACATTTTTGAAGTGTTTGTTCTATGTCTGTGAAATATGCCATTGGTACTTTAATAGGAATTGCATTGAATGTGTAAATTGCTTTGAGTAGTATGGACATTTTGATGATATTAATTCTTCCAATCCATGAACACGGTATATGTTTCCATTTGTTTGTGTCTTCCTTGATTTCTTTCTTCAGTGTTGTGTAGTTTTCTGAATACAGGTCTTTTACCTCTTTGGTTAGGTTTATTCCTAGATATTTTATTTTTCTTTTTTCTATTTGTACAAATTTTTAAAAAATCCTCCAAAGAGGCACAAATGTCCAGAAGTGAGGATTTTAGTAATACTAAATAAAGGGGGAAAGCCAGTGGTTCCACTTACCGTATTTTACCGTGTATAATGCACACCCATGTTTTTGGCTGAAACTTTCCGAAAAAATCTTTCACTTTAATTTTTAAATTCAATTATTTATTTATTTATTCATTCATTCATATTTAGATACCTTTTTATTATAAAGCACTTTTAGCATTTATTTTTATTTATTTATCTTTAGAGAGGGAAGGGAGGGAGATAGAGAGAGAGAGAGAGAAAAACATCAATGTGCGGTTGCTGGGGGTTATGGCCTGCAACCCAGGCATGTACCCTGGCTGGGAATCGAACCTGCGACACTTTGGTTCGCAGCCCGCACTCAATCCACTGAGCTATGCCAGCCAGGGCCACTTTTAGCATTTATTTTTGTACAAACTACAGTACAAGAAATTTCATGTAACAAATAATTACAAAACTCAAGAACAGATACAAGGAATAATGTACTCCCCATGTATAATGCTCATCCTTATTTTTCCTTCAAAAACTTGGGTAAAAAGGGCACATGATACATGGCAAAATAGGGTAAGTTTTAAAACAGAGAAAACATGGAATGGTATGCCATATAACTACTACATAAAATTCATATAATTCTAGTTTACATATATCCATTATTCCCAAGCATCTACCTAGCACTTTGTTGCTATATCTAGGTTAAAAAAATAATTGTGGAGAAACCTAACAAACATGAAGGAATATAAAATTGCTCATCTTCAACCCTATAATGTAGAAAAATAATTTTAGATATAAAATTTAACGTGCATCACTGCCCAAAACAGGCTGGGAATATCCCCTTTGGCTCACTCGAGGATTCTGACAAACCCTCAGCCGGACGCCCCCACCGCTCCAGCCTGCTTAGAGGGATTACATATGAACCCGGAACTAAACAGACAAGAAATATTTCAGCTGAATACAAGAATCTGTACCTAGCCCTGGTTATTAAACCATAAATGCACCTAGAAAGACAGACAAATATCTAGTTACATGATACCGAAGGTGTTGAGTGAAAATTCAAGAAATTGGGGTCAACCACCTTTCTCAAAGTTTATGAATTTAAATAGACACACACTTCAGAGGCACAAGTGAAGTTATTTTTGTTAATAATTAATATATCACGTGAGCAGCCCGTGAATGCATTTGGAACCGGTCTTTATAATTTAAGTTTAGATTTATGTGCACCCTTAAGCCATTCCTCCCGATGTTGTCAGCTTGTGAGGTTACTGTGCGCCCCGGCACTCACCCGCACAGAATGGGGTGCACGCAGCCCTGCACGACATGAGTTATGAAACATTCCTTGCCAGCCCTGGCTGGTGTGGCCCAGGTGGCTAGAGCGGTGTTCGAGACACCAGAAAGCGTTTGGCTTTGATTCCTAGTCAGGGCTCGGCCCCAGGTTGTGATTTAGATCCCCAGCCAGGGTGCATAGAGGGGCAACCTAATTGGTATCTCTCTTTCACACGGATGTTTCTCTCTCTCTCTTCCTCCCTCTCTCTCAAAAATCAATGCACATAATTTTTAATTAAAAAAGTAGGAAAAGGAAAACTGGGCTCTGGCCGGTGAGTTCAGTGGATACGAGCGTCGTCCCCACACGACAAGGTTTTGAGTTCGATCTCTAGACAGGACACATGCAAGAATCGGCCAATGAACGCATAAATAAGTGGGACAACACATTGATGTTTCTCTCTCTCTCTCTCTCCCCCTCTCCCTCTTCCTCTCTCTCTAAAAGCAATAAATAAAAAAAATTTGAAAAGAAACTGCTAACAAAAGGAAAGAAAACTGAATATGGAAAGATCTCATACACCTTTCACTTAGTTTCCACCATGGCAACATCTTACAATATCATAACTGGGAAACTAACATTAACAAAGTCCACCAACCTGCCTCAGTTTCACGTGTACTCGTTGCGCACGTGTGTGAGAGAATTCCGTGTGGCCGCCACCATGGAAGGGTCCGTCACCAGGGTCCCCCAGGCTTTTCTTCCACAGCCACAGCCGCCTCCCGCCCACCTCCCAGAAAACCACTGGCCTGTCTCTGTCTTACAATTTGCCATTTCAAGAACCTTTTGACACCAGCTTTTTTCATTCTGCATGGTTCCCTTGACAGCCTTCTAAGGTGTTGCCTTTATCTCTAGTTCATTCCTGTTTATTACTGGGTAGTAAGTATTCCATGGTATGATGGCCCAAAGTCGGTTTAACCATTCACTTATTGAAGGCCATCTGAGTTTTTTTCCAAGTTTTGGCTATTTCAAATGAGGGTACTCTGAACATTCACATACAGATTTTTACATGAACATACATTTTTCATTACTCTGAGGTACATACCCAAGGGTGCAATTGTAGGGTAATACGGCAAGTACAGGTTTAGGGTTTTCTTTCACATGTTTAATTTTGTAAAACAAAACAAAACTCTGCCACACTCCTCCAGAGGAGCTGTACTATTTTACGTTGCTGCGAGCAATGTACAGGTGATTCAGCTTCTCAGCATCTTCACCAGCATTTGGCATTATGACTGCTTTCCATTTTACCCGTTTTGACAGGTGTGCAGTGATGTGCCGGCTGTGGTTTTGATGTGTGTCTCCCTAATGGCTGACAATGTTGAACAACTTCCCATGTGCTTGGGTGCCCTCTGTGTATCTCCTTCAGCGAAGTGTCTGTTTCTGTCTCTGTCTGTGTTTGAACCGGGTTGTTTGTTTTCTTACTGTTGAGTTTTGAGAGTCCTTAATATATTTTAGATACACACCCTTGGTTGGATATTTGCAAGTATTTTTCTCCCAGTCTGTGGCTTGTCTTTTCTGCCTTTTAACAGTATCTTCCACAGAGCAAAAGCTTGAATTTTGATGAAGTTCAATTTATCTATTTTTGTCATGGTTCATCCTCTGGCGTCATGCTTACAAACTCCCTAACTCCAGGGCTCGAAGACTTGCTCCTGTGTTTTCACCTCGATATTTTATGATTTTATATTTTACATGTAGATCCACAATCAATTTTTAACTCTATTCTGAGTGCAGCCTATAACCCGAGAGGGTTTCATCCCAGGGACCATAGGAAGCCAATGAGGGTTCCTGAGTGAGAGGAGGTATAGTGGGGTGGCGGTCGCAGGCAAGGGGAGGCAAGCAGCTCATGCCACCCTCACTCTGGGCCCAGCTTCCCCCACCAGTCAACAAACAAGCAGACCAGAGGATCTGGAGGGTCAGCTGTAATTAAATGATGCCCTGTTCCCAGCTAGTTGACACCACGATCCCTGGGCCTCTGGAACTGACGCAAGTCAAACCCCAGCTCCTCCAGAAAGCGCCTGAGCCTGGGTCCTGGCGCGAGGATGTGAAGGGCGACCTGGAGAGAGCGATTCAGTGGGACAAAGCAGGACGACTCCAAATGCCATGGCTCTTTTCCTCCTGGATGGGGAAATCAGGTCATTTTTCAATTCCAGTCATTCTCCTTCATACATAAAATGTGCCAAGAGCCACTTTCCCGAAAATTTAAATTGAAAGTAAATAGCACGGGGACAATTCTCAGTGATAAAACCACCGATTCTGGAGCTTCTTGGGATAATATTTATTCTTCCTTCTTGCTAATGGCTCCAGCCACCTCCCAAGTTATTACAATAATGCATTTGCTTAACCTGACTGGGGCCGCATCCCTGGTGGCCCCCCCCACTAAGCCCCTGCTAGCCCCCTCCACTGGACAATTATATTAACTGCTGCTGGTCTGCGATTACTATAAATCAGAGGGCATGTCGGTGGATTTGTTTTCCTTTATTGAAAATGTTTAAACTTCATGCATTGCAAATGTCACCGCCCCGGATTGGATTTAACTCTTTCTTGCAGACAGGAAAGCTGACTCTCAGAGGGATTTTTCTGGGGGTGGGGCTAGGACCATTCTCATTCTCTGGGTGAGAAAAGGTAGGTTTAGAGAAAAATGCCACATGCTCAGGGTCACACGGCTGGTGGGGCGCCGCACCCAAGCAACACTGAGAGTGCAGGTTTTCTTGTTCATTTTAAGCCCCAATGGAGTTACATTCTCTGTGGTGAAAATTAGAAAACAAGGAAGTGTATAAAAATGTTGAAATTGCTTGTCTTCTCAGCCATAACGACAAGTGGTGTGTGTATGGGGGGTGCATTTGTTCCAGAGGTTTGTTCCCCATGCATGTATACATTCACTCATGTGCTGAGTGTCTGAGCATCTGCTGTGTGCTGAGTGTTGTTTTCAGTGCTGGGGACGTTGTGGGTACGACAAGAAACAGAGCCGACTTATACAAAGATCAGTCCAGGCAGAGAGCCCAGCTGGTGCCCAGCCCCAAGGCCGGACCCTGCCGGGTATGCTGGAGGAGCAGGGAGGCTGGAGCGGAGTGCGAGCAGGGGTGTGGGGCGAGAGGGGAGGAGCTCAGCAGGGAGCCTGCAGGGTGGAATCAGGGGGAAGGAGAGAACTTAACGTGCTATGATTCAGGTGGAAGGTGGAAGGTCGTGGTCTACTGAGGATGCGGAGTAAGAAGGTGCCTCCCAGATCCTGGCTGAGCAGCTACGAGGACGGGGCTGCCCTGAGCCAAGATGGGGGCCACAGAGAAGCAAGTTTGGGGGGAAGGTCTGGCATAAGGTGGCTGTGTTCAGTGTGAGGTCTCCATGAGCCGCCCTGTGGAGATGTTGAGGGATAGCTGGACCCCGAATCTGGCAGTTAGGGGAGCACCAGGCTGAAGACCAATCTGTGGGTGTCCTGGGGAATAGAGGTGTTAGAGACCCAGCAAGCCTTGGGGGGGGGTGAGGGAGGATGTGGGGGGGAGGGGGAGGGGCCAGGAGAGGCCAAGGGGAAGCCGAGTGAGTGGGCGGAGTGGGTGGGAGATGTCCCTGAGGAGTTCTCAGGAGAAGGGGCTCCAGCAGGGTCAGGCTCCGGTGAGGAGGATGGAAGAGGCCGTCTGAAAACTGGGGGAGAGCGATTTCAGTGGCGGGGAACCGGGAACGTGTGAGAAGCTGGTTAGAGAAGGAGAGGGGGGCAGCAAGTGTAGACGACCCTCTCAAGGGGCTTTGCCCCGAGGGAAGCAAAGCCATGGGGGTGGTGTGGGGTTCTGTTTTTCTCTGTGAGATGAGAATGGCCCTGGGGCCAGGTGTCGGGGGAACAGCCCTGTCCTTGGGTGGGGTCTGGGGCTCGCCCGCACTCCGCTCACCCTGCCTCTGCATCTCATCTGCACAACGGGCACAAGGGAAGTGTCTCCCTCTGGGCTGCTGGTCCAGCTCAGTCCAGGCACCCCGCAAAGGCCCAGGCTAGTGACATGAGGTGGTGGCCCCCCTGCCCCGGGGGGTTGTGGCAGAATGTGACACCCCACCCCTGCAGGGAAGTAGACAGTCTCGAGGAAAAACTTGTTGTGAGATCCCGAGTGAGACAGGGCCCCACGAGTCAAAGTGCTCTTTCAAAAATAAATAGCGCTATTAACATAAGGCATGCAAATGTATGCTAATGTGACAACTATTAAAAGATTCCAAATGTCATCTAGGGAAAACACACCAGTCTGGGCTGGGAGGGTGGGGGATGGGAGGAGAGGACCCAGCCCAGACTCTTGAGAAAGGTCGGGTATTCATCCCCAGTGTCGCCAGGTTTTGTGAAGCACACGAGTTATTCCAGGTGGCCCCAAGTCCTGTCATGGGCAGAACCCCACAGAGATCTCTGTAAACCCTCTGAAAAGTCTCTGCCCCATACACTCTGCCGAGGGCATGAAAACTCTGTCCGGGGGGCGGTGCCCCTCAGACCAGCATCTGGGCAGTCCTTGTTCCGCAGGAGGAGAAAAGCAGCACAGGTGAAAGATTCCAGTGTCTCTCCTGGGAACAGGTTAAAAACAGAGCCTCCCAACAAAAATCACGCCCCCAAACCTCCCGAGGACCTGGACAGGTGAGAGGTGGCTGCCACCCACAGTACATCCGTACGCAGCCTGCCTCACTGAGGGAGAAAACTTCCGTCCTGATCCGGCACCCCCCCCACCCCCGCCGGCCCCTGCTTGTTTTCTGAGGCAGGGAGGCAAAACAAGACCCAGAGATGCTCCAAGGGACCTGGACTCAGGGTCACACGGCTGAGCTAACTCATCTATTTGCCCAACCGGTCCATGACAACAGAATCATTGGAAGCATCTTCAGATGGGGAAACTGAGCATCAGAGAGGTGAGGCAACTAGCTCCAGGTCACACAGCGGCGACTGTGAGGCGGCCCAAGCCTCGGGTTCCCAAACTGTAGTCAGTCTTACACCACCTTCCAATCACCCCTGCTATCACCTCCTGAATATGCTCTTTCAAACTGATCCCTCCTTAAAATTGTATACCTATTTAAGAGGAAATTGTTTATTACGGCTGTAAATGAAAAGCCAGCTTCACTGACCATAAGTAGAAACTAACTCGATATAAGCAAAATCATATTATTAATTTCTGACAAGAGACAGTTGCCTCCACGGCCCTGAGCTGGGGTCTGCTCTCTTT
Organism: Phyllostomus hastatus; assembly: GCF_019186645.2. Taxonomy (NCBI): domain Eukaryota; kingdom Metazoa; phylum Chordata; class Mammalia; order Chiroptera; family Phyllostomidae; genus Phyllostomus; species Phyllostomus hastatus. The sequence goes on along the minus strand of NW_025333640.1, from coordinate 1,596,059 downwards.
CTTTGTCCGAAAGGTAGCGCCTGCATCAGGGAGGGGTGTTACAGACTGCTTACCACCCAGCCGAGACTTTCTTCTTCAAGAAGAAGTGAAAGGGAGAGCCCTCTCACTAGGAGATCCAGTGGGTAGGTATTTATGTATTTATTTATAACCCTTTCCCAAGGTTATGTCCACTGATTTGAGAGGGAGAAAGAGAAACATCAATTGGTTGCCTCTCATATGCGTCCAGACCGGGGATTGAACCAGCAACCTGGGTACATGTGCCCTGGTGGGGAATCAAACCTACAACCCTTTGGTGTATGGGATGACATTCCAACCAACCAAACCATCCAGCCAGGGTGATTCTGCATGTATTTAAAGCAGTTTTATGTATCACCTAAAACCATCTCATGGCCATCAGGTTGGTGTCCATGTACCTGAAAGGCAGAAGTCTGTCCCAATACCCTAGAATTCCAGAATTACGGCCAGGGGTCTCTGTGGAGATTCACACTCTCAGCATCCATAGCCATATCAGTGCAGCTCAAAGATGGAGAAGGGGTGGTTTCACTCATATGTGGATCCACCCATCCGTTCATCCATCCAACCAACCGTCCATCAATCCATCCATCTACCCATCCATTCATCAATCAAACCAACCATCCATCAATTCATCCATCCATCCATTCATGTATCCAACTAACCAACCATCCACCTACCCATTCATTCACCCATCCATCCAACCATCCACTGTCTATCCATCCATCCATCATCCATATGTTCCTCAGCCATCCATTTACTATCCACTCACCCATTCAGCTAGACCTCCATCCTCCAACCTAGCCATCCCTATACCCATTCAGTAAACATATACCCAGCACCTGCTGTGTGCCTGGCACTGTTCTGGAATATGGTGACAAAGTTGTGACCAAGACACGTCAGGTTCCTACTCAGTCCGAGCTTCTAAACTGAGGAGGACATTTTCCATCCCTTTGGGCAATATCATGAGGTGAGTTAGAGACGCTCTCTCCATTTTTCAGTGGTTAGGGTCATCCTATTGTAAATTTCTGCCCTTTCCCAACTGTTGTTCTCCTCCTCACCCTCAGGAGGCAGCATTACCCCCGTTTTGCTGCTGCCTTGGGGCTCTACCTCACGTTAGAGACTGTTAGAGCCCTTGCCAAACCCAAGAGGCGAAGGCGGCACTCCCAAGCACCTCTTGGATTTGGGGTAGACATGTGACTGAATTTAGCCAATGGAATTCAGGTGGAAATGATGTGCCCATCACTTCCAGTCCTGGTTCTGTTCTCCGCATCGATGATGGAGGAGCCACAAGGAAAAAGAGGCTGGTCCCTGAGTCACTGGGTGTTGAAAAGCTGCCTGCTAATTAGAAACACCTGTTTGCCCTTTGCATGCGCAACGAGTAAACTTCTGTTGTGTCAAGTCGCTGAGTTTTGCTGGTTTATTTCAGCAAGAAGTGTTCCCTTGACCAGTCCACACTTTTCCCCTCTTCCAATCCTGTGGTTTAACTGCCGCCCTCCAGCTCCGGATGGGGCTTAGGTGAATTCAGCCAATCACTGACTCACATTCCTCCTGGCCTCTAATTGGGTCAGCCATGAGCACGTGGCCAGAGAATGCAGATTGAGAAACTAGATGGGTTTCCGGGGACCATCACACTGGGGAGCACTGAAGCCAGTGCACTAAGCCCCAGAACTGGGCTTCTAACATTTGCTATGGGAAGAGAAAAATGAACTTCATTTATTACCATTTTTAATGCTCTGGCCTTTTCCCTGGATGCTCCAAATTCAGACACTTGTTTCCACAGCTTTAACCAACCTGGTGCCCTGGACTCCCTCTCCCGCCAGACGTGACCCCAGCGCTCTGGCCAGCTCCTTCCAGACACCCCCTCTTGGGTGTCCAGGTACAACCTACCCAACCAACCCCCAGTGCATCACTTCACCCCACATCAGCTCCTCCTCCTGCATCCTATCTCAGTGGAGCTTCCAGTATTCTTCTGGAAATAAAACTCAACACCTCCCTTTCCTACCCACACCCTGAGCCACACTCACCAAGTCGTGCTGGTTTCATTATCATTGTCTCCAGATGACCCCCTGCCTCTACCCCCTCCTACCTCGTTCAGACAAACACTAGTTCCTGCAACAGCCTCCTTGACGGCCTCTCAGCATCCACACCGCAGAGAGATCAATCGTAAGTGCAACTCTGACCCTTCCTCTCTCCTCCTCCATAGCTCTCCATGGCTCCCCAGTGCCCTCAAGAAAACCTCTAAAACTCCTGCTAGTCTAACGATTCCATTCTTCCCTGCCCCACCCCTACTCCTCCTTATCTATCTAATGCCTATCCGTCTTTTTGTGTCCCCCTCCCAAGAAGCTACCCATGAGCCCCTGCCCAGGACAGAGGGAGGAGTGCCCTCTGAGCTGCCGCAGACGCCTGAGCTTTCCTCATCGCAGTTCTAGCCACCCAATGCTGTGACGGCCTGGTCCTGTGTCCCTGAGCTCCAGAAGCATGGGGGCTGAGACTGTCTTGACCAGCTCTGTTCCTAGACCCAACACAGTACCTGGCACCCAGTAGGGACTTAATAAACCTCTTTAAATGAATAATGATTCACTGCAAACACCACTGTGCGTAGCAGATGTTGTGGGTGCCCCACCCGCAAGCCCTCGGCACCCACGTTTCCATACCAGCCAACAGCATCCTTCTGCAGTCACCTGCCTCTCTGTAGTTGAGGCTTTCTCAGCCAGGGGGAGGGTTGGATGGGAAATGCAGGGAGCTGACACTTCAGGAAGTAGCGCTCGGCCTGTGGCAGGCAGCACCAGCAGCCCAGTGTCTGCGCCTTGGGAGGCACAGCTCAAGTGCATGTTCTATGCCGTCCCCCAGGGTCCCCAGGGACACTGAGCCCCCGTCGCCCTTGGCAGTCACCTGCTCATGAGCATTGGCTTCTTCCCCTCCCCCCAGGACTGCTTCCCGGCCTAGGGCACTGCACAGTGGAAACCTCTCCACTCTCCACGCAGCTGCCAGCTCTTCCAGGGAGAACTCCGACGTGCTGTGGGGAAGACAAAAACAAACAGCAAATCCATTGCCTTTCACTCCCTGTCAGCTGCGGACCTCACTGTCTCCACACACAGACTGTGACATTTGCAGTTATGTATTAATTGCTTTTTCCTTCTTTTTTTTTTTTTCAGGAATGAAATGGTCTCCTGCAATATGTGTGTGTGAGAGAGAGTGAGTGTGTGTGCCTAATGACTTTCTCATTTTGAGATCGGGCCAGAGAGCTTTTTGAAGAAAGTCTGCCCAGAACCTGAAACGTATAGAAAACTCTCCTGGCTTAATAGCACTCCTGCCCGCCTGCCCATCCATCACAGACGTACCGCAGAATGAAACACAAGCACATTGACTGGATCTATTTCTAATCGACAGCCTAAGACACCGTTTGAAATCTGCCATTAGATGGAGGAAGTTGAAAGTAGCTGTGTCTCGTTTCTCAAGGGCATGAGGTCTGCGGGAGAAGGGGAAGACTCATGTTGGCATTCAACAAGCATTTATCGAGCACCTACTGTATGCTGCATCCTTGTCTGGGTTCTGGGACACAGCAGTGACTAAGACAGACCCAGCTCCACCTAACCAGGGTCGAAGACAAACAGGTCACCCATGGCCCATGACCAGGGCCATGACGGGGGATGATCAGGCTGCTGCGGGGCACAGAGGGCTGCCTGATCCAGCCTGGGAGGTTAGAGAAGGCTCCCAGGCTCAGAAAAGCTGAGAGGTGAAGGCTGAGGAGGAATTAGACATCCAACTGAAATCCGAAACGGGGAGGAGCACTCCAGGGAGGGGATAGAGCGTGTGCGAAGGCCCTCGGGTAAGTGAGGGTGATTTGGTGTGGCTGGAGGATGGAGAAGTGGTGGGAAAGGTGGGGAGTGGGACATTGGCAGTGCCTTGCGGGCCAGGGGACGGTGTTTCAACTTTCTTGTGGACAATAGGGAGCCATAGAAGAATTTAGAACAGAAGAGTGAGTGATGCTTGTTAAACATCATTTTGGCATAGAATTATATGACCCAGCAATTCTGTTGTCAGGTATGTCCCCCAAAGAATCGAAAGCAGAGACTCCAATAGGGGGTTGTACACGCATGTTCATAACAGCATGAATCACAACAGCCAAAAGGTGGAAACTGCCCGCGTGCCCGCTGACAGACGACGGATCAGCACAGTGTGGCCTGTCGGTACCATGGGGCATTATTCAGCCCTAAAAAGAAGTAAGTTCTGGTATGTGGTACAACATGGATGAACCTTGAAAACATTATGCTCAGTGAAATAAGCCTTTTTTCCACAAAAGGACAAATACGGTATGATTCCACTTACATGAGTTATCTAGAATAAGCAAAGTCATAGAGACAGAAAGTGGGTGAGAGGTTACCAGCAGCTGAGAAAGGAGGAAAGAAGAATTATCACTTAATGTGTACAAAGTTCTGCTCGGGGAGATGGAAAATTCTTGGAAATAGATAGTGATGATGGTTACACAACACTGTGAGTCTACTTAATGCTACCAAAGTGTACACTTAAAATGGTGAAAATGGTCAACCTTATGTATGCTTTACCACAGTTTTTTAAAAAAGAGTTACATTTTAAAAAGCAAAAAGTCGGTTGGGCTGCTGTGGGTGACTCAGGATGGAACAGGGCGTTCCGGTCAGGGTGAAGGCACGGGAGGTGACGAGAAGGGGACAGCTGGGGACATGGTGTGGGGGAGGGACTAACAGGAAGCTGGAAGGAGGTGAGACATCAGCTTTTGTTGGCCCCACCTCCAAAGGTGGCCTTTGCTGGCAACAGGGCTCACTGCACCCATTCTCCAGAGGTCCTGGACCCATTCACCTGCAAGCCCCCATGGCCTCTCCCCCTCCAAACCCCCACCCTTTACGGCTCATCCCAGGGAGACCCCCAACAGGAAGCCCTGAGTGATTAACGCCACACCACTTCCTTGGTGCAAAGATCTAGACGACACTGGATAAAAAACACTCCATCTCCCAGCAATTCCTCCACCCGCCTTTGCTTACAAGGTGCAGATGTAATACCTGCTTTTAAATTCAATTAAGTCAGATTCAGTTCTGCTCCTGGAATACATTACCCAGCCGGAGACAGCAGGGGGGGAAAAGACAGGAAAAAAACACACGCAAAACATAACACAGACCTATTTAGAGATTTCCCTCTAAATGGATTTTAATTCTCTCGATTTATCAGAGGCCAGAGGAGCTGCTGACAACAGGCGTTCTGCTGTCTGCAAATCCAGTTTCAGCCACAAGGAGGGAAGAGGAGAGGCTGAGCTTCTGTTCTGACATTCGCTTCCAATGGGAATGGCGTCTGGGGTCACCAAGGCCTGGCTTTGAATCCCAGCTCTGCCACTCACTGGCTGTGTGCCCTTAGCCAAGTGTAGCACTCTCTCTGTGCCTCAGTGTGCTTGCCTGTCAAATGAGGACAATGGTTGTGCTTGCCTTCAAAGACTGGTGAACAATGGGTTATCCAAGAAGATTCAGGTCAAGCACAAGGTCTGGCACAGTGACTGCTTAGTGAATGCAAGGAGGAGGAAGAGGAGGGTCATTATAATGGCTATGGCTTTGAAACTAGAAGCACAACCCTGCGCTAGGTCACTGCTGGGGGGAGAAAAGAAGTGTCAGACTGGAAAAGCCCTGTTTTCAAAGGCTGTGAAGCTCTGGGTAGGGAGGGAGGCAGGGAAACGACGGCCTGGAGAGTGGACTGGCCTCAGCAAAGGACAGAAGGGTACCAGTGATGGGCTGCCAAATCGGTACAAAGGCCGGTCAGGTCAGGGAGAACCTGGGATTCAGACAGGATGGGGCAGGATTAAATTTGTTTTCAAAAGCCCAGCCTTTCCTCTATCCAAGCCTACCCACCCCGTGTCCCATTTCACCCAAGGAAGTGCTGATGCATCGCAACACCAGGGAACCAATAGGAGACCGTGTGTATATAACCTTCTTTCTCTCCTGGGAAGCCCAGTTTGACCATGAACTTTACAGGCGGGAAGAAAGTGTCAAGCCCTACCCCTCTCCGTGGTACTGCCCACCTGAGCTGGGCAGGTGCCAGGGCCTCAGGATTCACAGCCCAGTGACTAGCACCCCTAACACAACTCTCAACCTCCCATTTCACATGTGGGGAAAACTAAGGCTCAGGAAAGACAAGAGACCAACCTGAGGGGGTCCCCAGGAGGCCTGGGTCCTGACTCTATTGGGGCCAGATGCACTCTGTGACCTTGGGTAGGGATCCATGCCGGGCCTCAGTTTTGCTGTCTGTACAGGGAGAAGTGAAGGGCCCCTTAGGTCCTCCAAGGTCCCCCATGCTAAAAGGCTCATCTGTAGGTCTGTCTGGTCAAGGACACTGGGAACCCTGGGAGGGCCTCTGTCTTCCTAAGAACTTAGTAAGCAATGACGTGAGATTTGGGGGCCAGGATCTGAAAGAGTTTTAGCACAAAGGATGTCCTGGCTACATAGGGACTTGCCTCTCTTGGACCCTGGCCTGTATGTCCCTTGGGGTCTCAGTGGACCATGCTTGGCCTCTCAGAAGGGTCACTTCATGCCCAGGAGGCTTCTCTGGACCCCAGGCACACAGCCCCTTCTCTGGTCCTACGCCCGAAGGGCAACTGGGGAGGGCAGGAGATGTACAGGGTGCTGGGTCCCAGGATCAGGTAGGAAAGGCGGAAGAAAAACAAAATACAGTTACTGTTGAGGGGGCTGGACTGGGAGGGGACACAAAGGGAACTCTGAGGACTAGAATGTTCCATCTTGATCTAGTGGTGGCTACAAGGGTCTATAGTACACCCATGTGATGATTCTTAGGCCACACATTCAAGACTTGTGCACTTAAGACTGCATGCTGGACATAGACAAGGGGCGGGGAGAGAGGGACTCTGAAATCGGTAAAGACAGAAAGAGATGGAGACAGCAAGGCGGGGACACAGACAGGTGAAGACAGAAGGAGATGCACACAGAAATGGAGAAACACAGAGATGGGTTAAGGAAATTGAGAGGGGGGCGGGAAGAGGAGAAAGGCAGACATGAAGGGAGAGACAAGAAGAAAAAGAGAAGGAAACCCCCCCCCCAGTTTCTGCTCAGAAAGGTGGGGAGAAGGAGGAAGCTGGGAAGAAAACCAAGGAAGAGAAGGTGGACACAGAGGGAACCAGGAGGAGCCAGGCAAACGGCCCGAAGAGGGGGAAGGAGGCCCGAAAGCCAGGCGCAGTCACACACGAATATGTCCTTAATTGTAATTACACGGGAACATTTAGTCTGTAGACGCAGCAGAAATGAAAACACTGCGCCTTTCCCATTAATCTAATGGCTGTTAGTCACTCTTCAAAAGGGGCCGCCGGCTTCTTGGGGGGTGGCCTGTGGAGGAGCAGATCAGAGGAGATGGTGTTGAACTAATGATGCCCTGAGGGAGAGCCTGAGGGGCAGGTCTGGGGAGAATCTGACTTCCACAAAGGCCCGGACTGGTGAGTTTCAGAGCCCTGCAGGCAGCCACCAATTCAGAGGCTGGCAGCAGGCGAGTAGTAATTCTCATTTGCAAGGCCTGTTAGGGGACAGACAAAGTATCCAAGAGGGACTGAGCAGCTCCTTACCTTTCCCTTGGGGGTGGGAGTAGCCTCCTCGAAGGGCTGACATCTAAACGGTGCTTAGATGTATCAAATGAGGCAGGCAAGAGGAAAAAAAAAAAGGAAGGGAGAAGGGCCTTGCAAGTGGAGAGAACAGCTTGTGCAAAGGTTGGGAAGGAAGCAGGCAGATGCCGCTGAGTGCGACTGGGAGGGCTGAGCTGGAGAAGCCGGCAGAGACCAGACAGACTTCATGGGGCCTTTCCAGGCACACTGAGGTTGTTCCAGGGGTGATGTGGAACAAGCTGAGATTTATATTTTAAAAGATATCTCTGCCAGCAGATTTGGGGGTCAATCATAAGACCTTTTATACACTCAAAAAGAGTGAGTTTCCCAGTCCTGGAGGCATGCAAGATAATGCCACACTAATGGGGGATGGGAGATTTTGGCATTAGGCAGGCTGGAATTGTGGGGTTGGGGGTCTCAGCTAAGAGGGCGGGAGGATCCTATAGAGAGGTGTGTGGTGTTACTAATCCCACTGGGGGTGCACACTTGGACCCCCAGTGAGGAATGGGGGTGAGTGGATGAGTCAAAGACTCCTGGACCGGAAGCCTGAGTGAGGGCCCAGTGCATACCATTTCCTGCCCCTTTCAGCCGAAAGTGACTCACTCATTCACATGGTCTGGAGTACCGAGGCTGGTGGAAGTGGGGGAGAGGGAGGAAGAGACCACCCCATTAATTCTGTTACCGCTTACCCTCCTGCTCACTGAGCACCTACTGTGTGCCAAGTCACGTATGGGAACCAAACTCCACCTCTCTGATCCTCTGGAATGAAATCTGTTGGCTCCAAAATATACCTTCATCTTACTTGAGACTCCCTCCATGGCTCCTACCCTGGTCTGGCTCTATTATCACCCACCTGGACCAGGGCTGTCCCCTCCACCCTGGGCCCCCTGCTTTCACCCTAGTCCCCCCACAGTCCATCCTCTCTGAAGTAGCCATCAGGGGGTGCCTGTTGTCACCCAAGTCAGGTCTTATCTCTCTACTGTTTGCAGCCCTCCAAGGCTCCCACCTCCCATGGGGTAAAAGCTCAAGTCCTCCCAGTGGCCCACAAGGCCCTGCATGACCTGTCCCTGTCCCCTCCCTGTTCTCACTTCTCCCTTTCTACCCCTCACTCACTTGGCTGCTCCAGTCAATGGGCCTCCTCATTGTTCCTCCAACACACCAGGTATACATAGCCCTGCCTCAGGACCTTTACACTGCTGGTTCCCTCTGCTTCTTTGGTTCCATGTAAATGTCACGTCCTCAGGTGAGCCTTCCTTGATTGTTGAGCTAAAGCAGCCTCCAACTCACTCTCCTTCCATCTTCTCCCCTTGCTTTTATTTTCTTTGTAAGACTAACACTAGGGTCCTCTGAAATGACTGTTCATCTGTTTATGTTTGTTTTCCTCACCAGACCTAAGGTCCAGGGAGGTGGGCCAAGGCCTGCTTGGTCACTGCTGTATCCCTGTACCCAACACAAGGACTGGTATACAGTAGGTGCTCAATGTGTGCTTGTTAGCTGACTCAATGTTTCTTCACAGCAACAACCCCTCAGACCTGGGGACTTGTATCAACCCGTTTCACACAAAGGAAGACTGAGGGGAAACCGAGGCCCAGAGAGGCGCAGCCTGACACGTGCAGATGCTCCGAGGCTGTCTACAGCCTCTGCGGGATGAATGGCGGCATGTCAGGCAGACTGGCAGGCTGAGGCTCTGCGTGATTGGGTCCATGCTGCCCTGCAGACACTGTGTGTTGGGGGAGGGGGCTCCTACCTAGGAAGGGGGGCCCAATTTAACGAGGGGGTGAGGAGACCACTCATTCCCCTCCTGCTTTCCCCCTAAAGTCAGCCTCAGTATGATCAGGCGAGGGAACCTGCATGGGGGGGGGGCAACAAGGAGGGCGACACACATTATAAAGACCCACTTACAGCCATGAAGATACTGCAGATTCCTCATCCAGGAGCTCCCGCCCTTCCCAGACTCTCCCCTCTGGTTTTCTTCCTCCTCTGCCAAGACCCTCCCTCCAGACCCTCCCTACTGGCACCAGCAACCCTGTTGTTCCCAGCTCCCGCCCACTGGGAGCCGGAAGCCAATAGAAGTGCTGCCTGATGAGGTAATGCGCCCACTCAGCGTTCCCATTGGCCAACCTGGAGGCCGTTCTCCCATAGGCCTCCGGAAGGCGGAGCCCTTTGTGAGTTGAGGGCCCACCCCGGGGTGGCACCTGAACACCTGTACACACTCGTAACTGTGAGACCCTCCACCTGCTTCGGCCCCTCTCTGGACTCAGGCCCTAGCGAGTAAGAGCGGCGCTGGACTTAGAGAGCCCTTCCTATCACCTTCTGCTCACAGGACGCACAATTCTTCCATAGGAGCCGGAAGGATGAAGACCCTTCCCCCTTTACACTTACCAGCAGTCAAAAGACCTCAGTTTGATCTTTCAGGACAATTGTACACTTACTGAGCACCCGCTGCATGCCCGCCCGGGGGCTCACACAGTGGTAGCGAAATTGCACCCAGGTCCCTACCCTCCGTCCCTGCCCTCCGAGGGCTCACAGAATAATGGGGGAAGAGGGATCCACCAACGGACAGTCGCCTCTCCTTCCCCCTCCTAGCCAGTGCGATGCAGACTGGTGATAGAAAGGGAAGGCAGTGGTTTGCGCCGTCAGAGGCTGCCAAGCCGGCAGGGCTGGCAGAGGCAGGGAAGGGGAGGATGGGAGGCACTCTCCTCTTAATTACCTTGTTCACTTGTTTATTTACTGGGAGCTCCGGGGCGCTGCTGGGGGGCTGTGCCTTGTTCATTGCTGAATTTATTCAACAAACAGTTATCGGATCCCATCCCCAACGCTCCACTTCTAGCATTACATACTTTTCTTCCTTTCCTTCCCAGAACCATCCTAGTGGGCTTTAAAAAAAATTTTTTAACACCCATTCTAGTGGTGTTCTTGGGACTAAAAAAGGTTATTTTGTGAACCTGGTCTCTTTTTTCGTAACTTTCTCTTTGGGGTGTAACTTCCACACAGCAAAGGCACACAAATCTTAAGTGTCAGGCTGGACGCACCTTCACCCAAGCCCAGATTCTGGAGACGGCACCCGGAACCCGGAGCAAGAACCCCGCCCAGGCCCAGGGGGGGAAGTGGACGTGAGTCCAGCGAGTGCAAGGTCAAATACTGTCTTTATTTAACATTTTGATATTTAGTTATTCCTAGAAAAAAATTTTTCATTCTGGATTTTTAGGGGGGCATTAATTTTGATTTTTCAAAATATTGCAATCCAGTTTCATTTAGCTTGGGGGCTGAGTTTGTCAGTGTTCCCTTAAATTTGACAGCGTGCCTCCCTCCCCTGCACCTAGTTCTGGCCCTGAATAGGTCAGTCCACCAGGCAAGGCTTCCTGGGCCACCTCCCTGTCAGTACCCAACCCACCACCACCTTAGGTAACTCTTTCTACTCTCCATCATCACAGTTTCGTTGGCCTATTTTTTAAACTGCTATAAATAGAATCACACAGGACATAGTCTGGAATCTGGCTTCTCTCACTCCAAGTGGTTGCATGTCTGAACGCAGTTCACTCTTCTCATTGTCTTATTCCTATGCATGGAGGCACGGAGGCTTGTTTAGCTCGTCACCGGCTCGTGGGCATTTGGGCTCTTCCCTGTGTTTGGCTGTTCTGAATAAGCTGCTACGAACATTGTCACACACGTCTTCGTGTGGACATATGCTTCCATCTCTCTTGTGCAAACACCCAGGAGGAGGATGGTTGGGTCATATGGTAGGTGTATGTTTAACTTTTTAAGAAACTGCCAAGCAGTTCCCCAGAGGGGATGTAGCATTTTGCATTCCCACCAGCCGCAGAGGAGGCTGTAAGCACATGTTTGGGCATTCATGTACCTAGTTTTGCTTGTATCGAGGTTTAATGTAAGTATACAGTTCCAGGAGTTTTGACAAACATATACACCTGGGTAACCACTGCCTCTATAGACAGCGGTTCTGTCACCTCCGAAAGCTCCCTCCGGACATGTTTTTAATTTTCAAAGAGATCTCGAGAAAAGAGAGAGTGATCTCACTTGTCTTCTTTTCCTCACTTTGTCTGCTCTGAAGTCCCATCCATGTGCCTCAAAATTAACATCTTTACTCGTCATGACTTTGGGTGCCTATAATCTTAATTCTCCTGAGTCTTCTCCAGTCTATTTAATTATTATTTTAAAAATTTAACAAATAGCTATTGAAGACTTCCAGTGGCCTGGTGACATGCCAAGCACTTTATACAAATTAAATATAAATGAAGCTATTTAATCCTCCCCACTAACAGCACCACAAATTAGGTGTGTTATGATGTCCATTTTACATATGGAAAAACCAAGGTACAGGGAGGTGCTCTCTCCCAGCCCGCCCCACAGCTCCAAAGTGGGCGGAGTTGGGGCGTGAACCTGGCCCTGCAGCACCCCATGCTCCTGAGCATGGCAGGTGCTGCCTCTCTGTGCCTGGGCAGGTGAGGCACTCGGCACGCAGTGGCCCCAAGCCTACACTTCCTCACCCCAATCCCAACACCTAGAAAGCTCTAAACATAGGAAATTTTCATCATGGTGACTCTAAAGCTTTAGCTATTAATTAGCTTTATTTATCCCATTTTTATGAAGGTTGCTAGTCTATTGCTACCGCGTTTGATGGGGAGTGGGGACTGGCTGCCCCACGTCCTGCTGGGAGTCGTAGAATATATGCTGGGTGCATCCTATTAGTCTCCTAAATTCCAGGACGTTCTGAATTCTGAAACATGTCAGGCCCCAAGGGTTTCAGATAAGCTCTGTTATTATATACTATAATTAATTGAGCCTACTGTGTGTCACCAACTCTGCTAGTAGTGGCCCCAGAGGGCAGTGACAAAAGCAGATCCAGACTAATGGGGTTCACAGTCTAGTGGGGGGAAGAAGACAGACATGGCGTTGGGTGGTTACAACACGGTGATCAGGGCAGGAATGGAGTAAGCACAGACCTGGCGGGGACCCAGAGAAAGCACTTAACCAAGACTAAGGCATCAGGGAGGCTTCTGGGAGGAAGTGAGACCCAAGCAAAGAACTGAAGGATAAAAAAAGGTAGTGAGGGAGGGGAAACAGGGTGTTCCAGTAGCAAGTACAGCTTGTGCAAATGTCCTGAGGGGATTTGGGGACCTGAAATCTTTCCTGGGAGGCTGCAAGGTGTCCTGGGAAGGGCAAGAATGCTGATGTCCATGTTGGCTGGCCTGCCTGCCTGGCAAGGGTGCCACAATCCTCCTCTGACCACAGAGAGCTGGCTTTGAGCTTCTATAGCCCGTGGGCATCTGGCAGGTACATTGCTGGTCTCACCTGGGGTCTCCAGGGAGCTTGGTTCTGCATCTGTGTGGACCTAATTATGTCCTAGCAGGCATGGGTAGCATTCACCCTCATCCTTAATGTTGGGGCAACCCCCCAGGAGAGACTGGGGTGCAGGGGCCAAGATTGGGAGGCTCACCCCACCTAACCACACTCCTGGGACCTTGGCAATTAGCCTATATGAGACTGAAGACTTTTCTTTCTGTAAAAGGCTTCACTCTACGAAATCTGGCATCTTTGTGGGTCAACTGTCCACTTTTTTCTACCTCCAGGCCAGAGATCTGGGAGTCGGCAGCTCCCTTCTTCCCCTTCCTATTACTCTCCCCTCCATGTGATGATGTATCAGCCAATCCTGGCACTTCTGCCTGCAAAATCTATCCCAAATTGGCCTCATTCTCCTGTCTCCTCCATCTGCACCTGGTCTAACCCCCATCACAACTGGTCCTGCCCCAGTGCCTTTGCACTGGCTGTTCCCTCTCCCTGAACGCAGTGTCCCAGCTGTAACAACTTAATTTATTTATTTTGCTTTTAAAAATGCATGAGTATGCCAAGAAGGCAGTGGCTATGTCTGCCTTGGTCACTGTTGTATCCCCAGCTCCTAGCACAGTGCCTGGCACACAATAGGTACTCAATAAAAATTCCTTCCACAAAGGATGACGTTAGTACACAGAACTTCAGAAATAAGGCCTTGTATTTCCAAGTCCTAGAGGGGAGTGTTTGGCCATGGGCACTGATAGAGATATTAGGGAGGAAAAGGCTCCAAATTTTGGTTGCCTCCCTCTGCCTTTAATTATTTTGTTGACAAGGCTCACAATCCAGCAAGTCAAGGTGGCATTTGAGAGGGACGGTTCCCTTTAGCGTAGCTGACAGCTAATTTGTGGGAAGTTTAATTACAGGCGGCATTAACTGGCAGAGAGCTGGGCAAAGAAGGCAGCCATCTGTTCCTAAAAGCATCCTCCCCTCCTGGGCCCAGCTGGGAGGCTGGGAGGGACGGGCAAGGAAGAGAACGAAGTACCGAGGAGGTGGGGACAGAGGAAGAGGAAGGAAAGAAAACCAGGTGATGAATCAGCCTTCGTTACCACCCCCCTTTCAGATGCCGTCTAGGCTGAGATCTTGGCAGCCAGCCTCCCTGTGGCTTCCACCGCTCTGCAGCTGCCTCCATTGGCTGCTGGGAGTGGCAGCAATGATTCCTTGGAATTTATTTCTTGCAGATCCTATCATTAGGAGCAGGGGGTATGGAATAGAGGAGGTGAAGAGCACACGGTCTTCAACACGCATCAGAGAGGACTGGCACCTACCAAAAGAGGTTGGGAGGAGGAACTGGGAGAGAGACAGGGGTGAGAGGTGCCCTAAGCACCCTGGCCTGAGAGGAGAGGGGTGGATCATTGTGCCTCTCATTCCACCACGGGCCCCTGCATTCCCACCATTCTTCATGGGGATGGTATGGAAATGATGCCAGCAGCCTCCAAAGGCGGGTGTGCTCAGGCTGGAGCCGGCTTTGTCCTTGCTGGGTGTTCGCCCCAGGCCAAGTCACTTAACCTCTCTGGGCCATTGTTTCCTCATCTGGAAATTGGAAATGGTTATACAAGGACCTACTTTCATTTGTCTTTCTAAAATAATAGAGCCCACGCATTTTCAGGCTGCTGAAGAGAGCTTTGTTATGAACCTGAAGTGCCATCATTTGTTATAAGTGGGTACGCATAGGGAGCTGGGAGATGGCCAGAAGCATAAGGGCCTGTGCCTTCCAGGACTCTGCGTCCCTGCACACGGCGTTCCCTCCCCCTGGAACCCGGCCACCCCTGCCCAGCTACTTCCATTCTCTCCTGCGGGTCTTGAGGTAGATGACCTACCTGAGAAGCCTACCCTGACCCTCCAGGCTGGGGCAAGTGCCACTTTGACCCTCACCTGTGCCCCCCATCCCAGCCCTAGTCTCCCTGACTCTGCCTTGTTACTGTCCATTCCCTCCACTAGACTGGGTGCCACACGGGGGCAGGGGCTGGGTCTGTCTTGGTCCTTGCTGTGTCCAGGGTACCCAGCACAGGCTTTGACAAGGAGGGGGTCAGCACATACGGTCACGCAGACAAACGTTTGGAGCTGTGACCCACACGTGGGGAAGTGGGGCCAGCGGAATGCAGAACTGGAAGGCAGAGCCATTTGAAAGTGGAAAGGACTGTCTCGGGTGCAGGAGTGAGCTCCTCAGCGCCACTGGCTCAGTCCACTTCCAGGTGTGTGGCCTGGGCAAGCCACATCCTCTTTCACAAACTCAGTTTCTTCCTCTGGAAAATGGGGGTGTGCAAGGAGTTCGTGCAGGCACCCAGCAGCCCACGTGTACTCAGCAGTCATTTTGGCAGCTGCTATCACCCCTGAGTCCATCCCCAGCACTGAGGCTAGTCACCCCTCCTCTGAGTCTGTTCCCCCACTTAGCCACACTCCCCCTTAGAGCACACGGACGGGCCACTGCCTGGATGGGCAAGGAGGAAGCCTCCATGGGTGTCCACCTACAGCGGCCACCAAGCAAGACCCATGGGGCTGGCACAGGCCAGCCACGCTAAGCTGGGGGTCCTTAGCAGTGCCCAGTGTTCCTGGAGGTTGCTGGAGAAGGGCCCAAGTCTGGCTGTTGGGGGACTGAGGAGGCTGTGATGAAGCTGAGGCCCCTTCTTAGAGGGGGAAGCTTCCTATTTGGGGGCAAGGGCTCTATGAACACCTGTTAGGCACTCACTGGATGCCAGACCAGGCTGCTGGGGCCTTTGCCCATGCTGTTCCAGCCGTCACAATCACTGTTCCTGTTGATGGTGTGGATACCTGCTTGTTCTGCTCAGAGGACCCCGCCTCCAGGAAGCCTCCCAGATTCTCTGGGTTGGGTCAGACACCTCCATTTGGGTTAACATAGTGCCTGAGCTCCTCCCATCACAGCTCTGGTCACCCAGTGTTATAAATGGGCTGTGAGCACGTCACTCAGTTGGTTGACAAATACTGACAGAGCGCTCAGTAGAAGTCAGGCACTATGCATGGCCATTCACGTTTAGGGAACCCTGCAGGGCAGGTGTGTTACTGTCCCCTATTTGCAGATGGGGAAACTGAGGCTCGGAAAGATTTTAATAGTGGAAGGAAACCAGGTAGCCTGGGGCCGGAGCACAGGAGAGTAGTAAGAGCTGTGTTTATTCCCAGTGACAGTGAGCTCACTCTCTCCCCTGGCAGTTTGGTTGGGAGTTTGTCTGGCTGGGGACTCAGGATGTGCTTGCATCCCTGTGGCGCCTGTGACCTTCCAGGAGTCTAAAGGGCAGGCAGTGCTGGCCACCCCGAACATCTGTTCTCTCCTTTTCCATAATAATGGAACCCCTGATTTTCAGCTGGATCGTTGACCACTCAGAATAAAAACTACATTTCCCAGCATCCTTCCAGGAAGTGTGGCCACATGACTAAGTTCTAACTAATGGCTTGTGGACAGGAGTGGTGTGTGGGATTCCTGGGAAGTGTCCTTAAAGGGAGAGGATGAGCCCTCCCTCACCCCTTCTTCCTCACTGACCAGAATCAGACGTGAGGGCTGGAGCTCAAGCAGCTGCATTATCCCATTTGCTGAGAACGTGGAGCAATAAGACAGAAGGAGCCTGGGCTATGGACACCATGGAATCTCCCTGCGACCCCTGAACTGGCTGTTCATGCTCACAAGCAAATAAGCCCCATGTGCTCGAGTGCTCTGATTGGTCAGCCCCCACCACACACGCAAACCACGACGGACGGCCCATCTTTGCTGTCATCAACCCAAAAAGGGAATTAAAACACCTCAGAGGTTTTCAGCTCCAGCAAAGCACAAGGGAAAAACACTTCCTTGTGTGTGAGTAAAAAAAAGGAAACCTCTGAATACAAACATTCCCTTGTGAACTCACCAAGACTAGGCTGCAGGATCCAAATCCCATCATCTCCCACATGCTGTGTGATCCCAGCAAGTGTCTTGGCCTCTCTGGGCCTCGGTTGCTGTAGTTGTAAGAGACCTGGAAGTGTTGCTAGCAGGATTTCCTCTGAGCTACTTAAAGCCCTCCAATGGTTTTATTCAGCACCTCAGGGTAAAAACTGAATTCCTCACCAAGCTTTACAAGGCCGTGCACAACCTACCATCACCTCTTCACCTCGCTCACTCTGCTTCTGCCACATGGGCCTCCTCACTGTTCCTGACACCCCAGGCATGGCCCTGCCCCAGGGCCTTTGCACGTGCTATGCCATGTGATTGGAACACCATTCCTGACGCTCACCTCCTTCTCAGCATTCTAGTCCCAGATCCTTGACTCCCCTGACCACGCTCGCCCCACAGCCAAGCAGGAGCCTCGCTCACAGCCCAGAAGAACCCTTAACATGGCCCGAACCTTCTAAAGGGGGGAGAGGCAAGCTGAGGACTGAAGAAGTACCTTGTCTGCTTGCCATACAATTAAACCACATCTGAGTTTCTCTCTGAATCCAAGTAGAAATTCACAGGAAATAATGGAGATGGAGGAACATGTTAAATGTCACCACAGGGACACCCAGTCGGTAAAACCCAGACTGGGGACATCACTGCAGGGTGAATGACCCAGGCGCTTCAACAAATGGAGTGCAAGGCAAAATTGAGAGAGAGAGAGAGAGAGAGAGAGAGAGAGAGATGGAAGCAAAAGCTCTCCATTGAGAGTCGGGAGCCCAGCAGCCTGAAGACACACACACCATGACCATTCACACTTCCAGGTGTGCCCCGATGGAATTGCTATTTTGGGCATGATACTGGTGTTTGCAGGGTGGTGCTTGTGTTTTAAGAGGTGTTGTCTTAAAGAGCAGGGCCTCTCATCGGGGCTGGTCGGCCTCTCATCGGGGCTGGTTGCCCTCTTTGGGGAGGTCTGTCCTGGTTGCTGCAGGGGTACCCAACCTTTTGGCATCTCTGGGCCACATGGGAAGAAGAGTTGTCTTGGGCCACACATTAAACACACAAACACCAACGAAAACTGATGAGCAAAAAAAAAAAAGGTTTTAAGTAAATTTACAATTTTGTGTTGGGCTGCATTCATAGCTTTCCGGGGCCACATGTGGCCTGCAGGCCGTGGGTTGGACTTCCTGTCAGGGCCGTGAGCGGGTATCCCCAGCTCCCATCCACAAGAGACTAATAGCAGCCCCCAGTGGTGACTACCAAAAATGTCCCAGACGCTGCCGAGTGTCCCTGGGGAAAACATTCCCTCTCCAGCTAAGAACTACTTTCGTGACACAAGCTGAAATACGTACAGATGACATAAACATCTGGAATTTGCCTCAAAAGAGCGAGGGAGGGGGGAGTGAGTGAAAGTGGGGAAGGTATGGGGCGGCCTCCAGGCAATAGCTGTTGCATCTGAGTAATGGGTACAGGCGGGGGGGTCATTATTCTATTCTGCCTACTTTGGATGCGTGGACATTTCCCAGCAGAAAAAGTTGGAATGATGAGGTAAATTCAGACAGGATGTGGACTTCAGTTCCCCGTAAGACACCCAGGTTGCTTTCCCGTTATGACAAACACACCACGCCCATGGGGGCCATGACCATCGGGGAAGCTGGGTGAGGGCACGTGAGAACTCTCTAGAACCTGGGCTACTTATTTAGACCTAAAATTATTTCAAAATAAAAAGTTTATTTTAAAAAAAGTTTAAATGAATAATAAATAAACATATCCAAAATCAGCAGCCCGTGCGCCCAGGATTGGAATGGAGGCCAAATACACACAGCGACCTTGAACGCCCCGCCCCCGCCTAGCCCCAGCCCACACCCTCTCACTCACCTGCAGACGGCCCAGCCAGCCTTGGGCTCTGCAGGGCTTTGTCACATGGGTGGCACAGGGGGCCGGAGGCCCAGGCAGCCCTACAGCAGCCAGGGTGAGAATCTGTTTTCAAACCCATTTTATTCTCTCCAGACTAGAAACACTCATTTCTACCCTACCCACCCCGATCTTCACCAGCCAGGGTCTGCGGGCCTCAGAGCGTGTCTGGGGGCCTCTCTGAGGGCTCCATGGCCTCAGCCAGCCCCATGGAGGTGGCACTGCAGCGGTGGTGCGGGCTGGCTCGGGCCAGCAGCTCCAGCCTCCGGGGGCGCAGCCGGGCCTGGATGGCCCAGATGGGGGGCTGGTAGCCCTGCAGGTAGGGGTCCTCGTCAATGCTCTCAATGGTGGAGTCGGAGCTGTCTTCTGTGCTGGGCACTGACCGCTTGCACACGGGGCAGGAGCGCTGGGCAGCCTGGGAAAACCAGGGGTCGATGCACTTGCAGTGATAGATGTGGGAGCAGGGCAGGATCTTGAGCTGCTCACCCTCCTCATACTCGTCCAGGCAGATGGCGCATGTGTCGTTGAGCCGCGTGAAGGTGCGGACCTGGGGCTTCCGGCAGGCTGGCATCTTGGCCACCGCAGGCCCGCGGGCCCACCAGGACCTCAGGCAGTTCCCCAGGTATCGCAAGACGAGAAAGGTGGATGTAAGCAGGGCCAGGGCGCAGCCCAGGACCCAGGAGACGGCCAGCACGGGGCGGCAGTCCAGGTCGGGGCATGGCGGGTAGTTGGGCAACAGGAGGACGTGGGCGGACTTGTCGCAGCACACGATGAGCTGCAGGTCCTGTGAGGTGGCCTCGCCCACGAACACCGCGGGGATGGAGATCTGGCGCCGCAGGTCCTCGTAGACGTGTGCCATGCGCACCAGGTCATCCGAGAGAACGTTGTGCACGATGGCGGCCTTGAAGCCGGCCCGCTGGGCGTGCAGCACCTTCAGGTCAAATGTGCAGTCGTAGCGGCGGATGAGGACGATGGCGCCCAGGGAGCCGTTGCCCCCCGGCTGCGGGCCCTCGATGGGGTGGCATGCATTAGCCGGCTTGGCCTCCATCAGGTAGCCCCGCACACCCTCGGGGGCCAGGGGCACCCCGAACATGGCTGGCAAATCTTCAAAGTCCACAATGCTGGAGTTCCCGTCTAGCACGGCCCGCACCAGCGCCTGTGAGGGCACCAGCAGCTCCCACAGGATCAGTGCGGCCCGAACCGCCCCCGGGGCCAGGGCCATCTGCTGCCGCCCCATGGCCACCCGAGCTCCCCCTCCCCCTCCTGCTTTGGTTTGAGCCTTGGTCCCACCGGGGATGGCAGATGGGAGGCCTTTGGGCATCCGAAGGGCCTCCCAGGGGCCGTGGCCAGGATGGAATGGAGGTGAGCTTCGAGGGGAGGCTCAGAGGCAGGTAAGCAGAGCAGCTGGGACCTGGGTGGCCCTAGATGGAAACTGCGTCTGGGAGCAGGCACGTTTGCATTGTGTCTCTGAAGGCAGGTCCCAGCAGGAACTGACCTACCAGGGTGGCCTTGCTGGCAGATGATGCTGAGGCCAGGAGTCCCCAGGATTCTAGATGCGCCCACCCTCTGTGACATCATCCAGTTACATTCTACCCCCGGAGGCCTAGCCGCCTGGGCCTGCGGCCAAGACAGAATTCCTAGGTCTCTGACCCGGGGCTTGGCAGCCTCTATAAAAGAAGTCTCAGAGCATCCACAGCTCCTCAGCTCCCTCAGGCCTTACGTGGGCTTGGGGCCCTGAGTGGCGTGGAGCCAGGACTCACACAGTCTACGAGCATCATCTCCTTGTGCCTCTCAGCGACCCAACAAGGGAAGTGCCACTGTTACCCGCTTTTGAGATTCCTTGAAGGACCCGGAATTTTTCAGGGCCCTTCTCATGACTCAGGTGTGAGTTCACATGCACTTGGAGTCTAACTGGGCTTGGTCTGAGGGACCGGAGAGTGCCAAGGGCAGGGTGGGGCTGGCAGGGGTGGGGGGCCCAAGTCCTGACTGCCTGGTAGGCCCCCTACACTAGCTTTATTCTCTCACTTTAGAGGTTTCTCTCCAGCTGAGTCTCCAACCGTCCCCCATTCCTTTCAGAACTCTGGGCATCAGCCTCACATCCTCCCCACTTTTCATCCCCAAAATACCCCACCCTGGGTCCATCTCCTACCCAGAGAGGCCGCCTGCTAAAGGCTTGATTCCTGGCTCAGCCTCTGACAAGCTGTGTAGCACCAGGTAAAGCACAGAACCCCTCTGGACCCCAGTCCTGGTGCTATAAAGTGGGTAGAGTGCCGAGGCTCCGACCCGGCAGGACCGGCAGTGTGAGGATTACACGAGGCAATGCACGACTGCTGCTCCACACAGGGTCCAACCTGGGGCCCTCCCAGAACGGACCTGCCTCCGGCTCGCAGCCCTTCCGGTTTGTCGGCACGTGGCAGTAGGGTTTGTCTAAAGTCTCAGTCTGCTGGCCTCTCCCAGGCTCTAAACTCTCCCGTGGCTCCCCACTGCCCTCCAGATGAAGCCCACCCTCTTCCCTGCAGCCCCCCGTGGTCGAGCCCCTGCCGGTCTCGAACACCTGCATGCTTCCCGGTGCTGCAGCCGCATCGTGACTTGTTGACCTCTAGAAATTTACAAATGCTCTGCCCTCTGCCGGGAGAAGAACTCTCTGTCACCTGCATTTTGCCAGGTTGACTACTTATCCTTCATGGTGTTTTCCGTCAGTGGTACCTCTGACAGTGGCCCTCAGCCAGTGTCGGAGGAGAGAGACTGAGAGAAGACCACCTGGCAACAGAGGCAGAGGTCGGAAGGATGCTCGGACAAGTCGAGGGGCGCCCAGGGTGCCGGCCATCACCAGAGACCGGGAGAGGGGCGGGGACAGGTCCTCCCTCTGAGTCCCCGAGAAGGAACCCACTCTGCTGAGATCTTGATTCTGGACCCCCCTGCCTCCAGAACGGTGAGGGAGTACATCTCTGTCATTTTAGGTCCCCGGGTTGTGAAGCTTCATTAGGGCAGGTGTAGGAAGTGAAAACACACTTTCCCAGGGTCTGCATCTGGGTGAGGCCAGCCAAAGGCCAGACTCACCACGGTGAGACCAGAGGGTGAGAAAGGATGCATTTGATGTAAGGGGGCAGAACAGCCCAGAAAATTAACACCCCTGAACCACAACGACTGATGGGAGTGGGCACATACCCAGTCTGTATTGCCCCTCAAATGAGGTAACTGGTGTGCAAGTCCCTCACCTCCTCCTAGAGGTCCCCAGTGGATTGAGCTCCTGCTGTCCACCCCCGAAACCTACCTGATGGTGCTTCCTTCACCGACTGCCTCCCCTTTCCCGTCTCCCTTTCCCCACGCCCCTCCCAGAGTTTTCTGAGATCACGCCAAAATGAATAGTTTGCATTCAAACCCCTGTCTCAGTGTCTGAATCTGGGGAACACAAACAAAGATGCTGCCTGAGAACACAAGAATGCACAGGAGAGCAGCAAAGAGAGACCCAGGCCCTACAAACAGCATTCGAGCACCTGGATCTGGCTGAGCCCTAGGCCAAAAGCCCCCCAAGCCCTTGAGATATGAACAAATACATCCCTCTTTCTGCCCAAGAAAGGGTTTCTATCCCCACACCACGGATCCCCCAGGGGACAGGGGGGCTTCCAGAATCTCACAGAAAAGAAACTGAAACAATTACAAGTTTTTCCTTCTCTGCTCTGCACCCATCTCTCTCTCCAAACGTTGCTAGCATTACCCCCTTCAGTAATGCTGAGGGGGAACGTCCCAGAGATATCTACCTCCAGTGACCCTTCGACACAGAACCCGTAGCAGGTGGGGCAATGGGACGCGTCTTGTCTTCCCTGCAGTTTCCCCAGAATTCAATCACATCTCCTTCCTTCCTCAAGCACATCCCCTGCCTATTCACGGGCAGGTGTGCGGCACACACACACCGCAGCACTGAGCCTGAAGACCAGTCTTGCCTGCCCCAGGCGCTGGGCCTGCGAGGAATGGGAGGTCTGCAGGGGCCTGTGATGCACTCACTGCCGGCACCGAGGCCCAAGCCGGCCTCCGTCTGCAAGTCCTAGGCGTCTCTAACTCTGTTTTGTGATGAGTCCCCGACGCCACGTGTCCCCACACCTCCCTTCCCTGTCTCTGTCAGGGCCTCTTTTCATCTTTCCCTCTTTTGTTTCTGTCTGTTCCTGCCTCTCTCTTAAGTTTCTGTTTCAGTCTTCCGATGCCTCTGTCTCTGTGTCTCTGTTGCTCTCTGACCCCTGTCCAAGCGCCACGGCTAAGAGGTGGAGGGACCACCTCCTCTGCCCCAGGCCTCCCAAGCGGCCCGCTCCACCGGCTGTGTGCCAGCCTGGTCCCCACGGGGGCAGACGTCCAGCTGCAAATTAACGGGCCACTGTCCGAGGTCGGACTGCTTCATTTGTCTTCCCGTCTTCTCTGCTCCAAGTGGAGGAAAGAGACACTTCCACGGTGTCCCAGGAAAGGATTTCAGGGACACACGTGTAGGAAGATTTTAAGCGATAGTGGCAAGATTTATTAGAGTTCCGATGGCCCTAAAAAGGCTGTTGCACTCGACGAGGGGCTTCCCCAGCGGCTCCAGTGACAGAAGCTGGCTGGCACAGTCCACCTGCCCCTAGGTACATCACGCCCAGTGCCACCTCCACAGCTAGGTGGGTTAGCCCCGTCTTGCTGGCTGCAAGAGAAGTCCAGCTTCTGCAGCTTCCAGCCATCGTCTCTGCCCACCAGGCCCAGGAGGGCCAGGGCCTGGAGCCGCGGTGCCATCACCCTGCCACCCAAGGCTCTGGTAGCCCAGCACAGTAGCCTGGCTGCATGACGGCCAGCATGGATGCCAGAAAGAGGCTGGGGCCTGTGCTAAGCTTGCCTAGAATTCCTTGGGCTTGAGAGAGAGCAGGCTTTCTTTCAAATGATCCAGTCTCTTCCCTGGCTTTTCCTGGGCTTGTGTCTTTATCCTAGCTGGTGTTTTTTCCCAGATATTCTGAGGTCTGCCTTCTCCCCTGATTTTAAAATTTTATTTATGTACTTTTAGACAGAGGGGAAGGGAAGGGGAAAGAGAGGGAGAGAAACATCAGTGTGTGGTTGCACTCGTGTACCCCCTACTAGGGACCTGACCTGCAACCTAGGCATGTGCCCTGACTGGGAATCGAACCAGTGACCCTCTGGTTCACAGGCCTGTGCTCAATCCACTGAGCTACACCAGCCAGGGCTTCCTCCCTTTAATGGCCGCCATCTTGGCTGCTTCGGTGCCTGCACCCAGTGGAAGGATGTCCCCCTGCACCCTCTTCTCCCTCCCCGCTTAGGGGGGTGGACTCCGGGGTGACTGCAAATCTTAATCAGACTTAATCAGCTATCTGCTTCTGATTGGTTTGCTCCCTCCCTTTTGGTTAACATCTAACTAACTGCCGACTGCAACAGAAGGCCCTGGCTTTTACGTGGGCATAATTAAATTTACGGAGGCGGAAACAGCGCTGGAGAGAGGGCTCTGTCTGTGCAGGACGAAGCGCCAGGCACCGGGTCCTCATTGGTGGCCCACACGACACCCCTGGCCTTACGGAGGTTGCGTTTTAGCTAAGAGAAGGGGAGACAGCCAACTAACAAACTGGATTAACGAAGGAACCAACAACCGTCAGATGGAACAATGTCTGTGTGTGAAGGGCTGTGAAGGAAACTGAGCAGGCGTTGTGGCAGAGAGGGCCACCTTCACGGGGGCACTCAAGGGAGGTCTCCCCAAGGCAGGGGCATTTGAAGGGAAGCCTGAAATGAGGGAAGACCATCCCTTCCAGAACACACCTCATTCTTGGGGTGCCACCTGGGCACTTGGGATTTGTTGCCTGATTTCATTTTATTTCTTTGTTCATCAAATATTCTTTAGCACCTACTGTGTGCCAGGCTCTGGACTGGGCACTGGGGACCCAGAAGTAACAAAGAGAAGGAAGAGGAAGGTAAAGAGAAGAAGGAGGAGGTAGAGGAGGGGGAGGGGCAGGGAGAGAGGGTGGAGGAAGAGAACAAGAGGGGGAGTAAGAAGGGGGAAGAGCAGGAACCGGAGCTGGAGAAGAAGGAAGAGAAGGGAGAAGAGGAGGAGAACAGGAGGAGAGGGAGGAGGGGGAGGAGAGGGAGGGGGAGGGGAGGAGGGGAGGAGGGGGAGGAGGGGTAGAGGAGAGGGGATGAAGAAGAAGGAAGCCTGAGACAGGGACGATGAATGGCTGGAACAGAGGGTGATGGGGAAGTCCTCTGACGGGGTTTGGCATCTGGCATTTCCACGGAGATGGGAAGGGTGAAGAGGAGTGGTCAGAAGGAGACGGGGTGGGGAACAGCATGGCCGCCCGTGTCGGGTGTGTCTGAGGAGGAGCAGGAGGACACTGTGGCTGTGTGGACGGCAGGGAATGAAGAGGTAACCAGCTGGACGGTGGAGGGTCTTGTAGACCACGATAAACAGTCCGCATGTTATTGTAAGTGCAACACAGCACCTGGTTGATCTGGGTTCCCTGCAGGCAGCCTGAAGACAAGGACTTGGGTACAACCAGCTCCCATGGGCATTTATCTTAGGAGGGAGTAGGGGAGGGAGAAAGGGAAGGGGAGGAGCCCACACGGGATGCGTAAGTGAGCAGGTAACCGTGGTGGGCAGATGGGCTCACTCCCATGGGAACCTCTGGGAGACAACCTAGAGCACGCACTTCAGAGATGCCCCATTCAGGGGACTCCGAGGCTGGACTGTTCATGCACCAGTGCTGGCCAGCCATTGGCCGGGAGTAGCATCCATTCTGTGACACGTCTGGCTTGGGCGGGAGCAGAGCAGGTGCGGGCAGAGAGGCTGGGGCGCCAGCACAGGGAACCCGGGGACCCGGGCATGTGCGTGGCCACTGACAGCACCTGCCACAGAGCCTCCAGAGCTGACCGACCCAGGTGGCTGCCACTGGCTGTACGTAGTTGTTGAAATTCATTAAAAATAATTGTTAAAAAAATTCAGTTCCTCACTCACACTTGCCACATTTCCAGGGTCCCTGGCACATGGGAGCGACCATGTTGGGTGGCGCAGGGTCTGGAACGTTCCCACCACGACAGGAAGTTCTGTTGTACCGGAGAGCATCTGACACAATCTAATCATGGCCCTAGGAAAATCCCTCTGGCTACCAGGAAAAACAACTCCAGTCAGGGCTGAGACCAGAGCCAGGAGCCCAGGGAGGAGACAGGGACGAGTGTCCAGGCTGGAGGTGATGGAGGCTCAGACTGGTGCAGTAGCCACAGGGGTGGAGCAGAGCTGTTCGGAAGCAGCATTGCCCGGGGCCCTGACCATCTGGGGCTGAGAGGAGGGGACGAAGAGGGGGTGAGATCCGGACTCTGCTGTGAGCGGCAGGTGGTGGTGAGAAGGCTGTCCCCCAGGTGGAGGCCAGGGAGGAAAAGCCGATTCACGGGCAGATGCTGATCTTTACATGGGCTGCGCTGGGCTCGAGGGGTCAGGAAGAAATCTGACGGACACCCAGTTGTCAGGCAGCTGGGCCCTGATGGCAGAGGCCTGGGCAGGTGTAGCATCTGAGTCCGTGGGGCGTCAGGCCGCAGGCCCAGCTGGCAACTGCGGGGCTGTGAGGGGAGGCAGCAGGCGGAAGCAGAGCTGCATCCCCGGCTCAAGGCACAGCTTGCCTAGATGCTAACAAGTTTTGCCTCCAAATGGTGGCGGGGTGTGCGCGTGTATATGTGTGTGTTTAATTCTGGAATGAATTTAATTCTAATTCCGCCGACTTTGGGGATGGGAAACAGCTGTCTTAATGAGTTAAACAGTGGGTTTAAAATAGCGAGCATCTGCTCGCAGTCTGAGCCAGCACCCGCGGAGGCCACTCTGAGGCTCGGGGCTCACAGCTGGAGGGAGGGGGGAGCCCGGTTCCAGCTTGGAGGATGGAAGAGAACACAGGGCTGGCACGCCCGAAGTGCAGGGCAGAGCCAGCCAGGCCACTGGGCAAGTTGACTCTCCCCTGGGGTTTCTGCTGCTTCATCTGCAAAAATAGGGCTGCTTACCCAGCGGAGCTGTGCCCAGTGCCGGGGCCGGGAAGGCAGCTGTGGATGGGTCGCCGTGGAGGTGACAGGCTGTCAGCATATACCCTGGGCCTCCGTTGCTTCCTGGCTGTGTAGCCTGAATTACTCCGTGCCTCAGTTTCCTCACCTGTAAATGGAGCTAATGATAGCGCCTGCCGCACCAAGTTGTAAAGCGTGTAGGCGAGTTCACGCTGGGGAGGTGCTGGGGCACAGAGTGGTGCCGGCAGACAGTGAGCCCTAAGGCAACGTTCATGGATCTTTTAAAAAGTAGATAAATACAGAATAGAATTATAAAGAAAAATGGCTGGAGAGAAGAGACCGGTGGACCTGATTTAAATTGGGAAATCAGGGAGGCTTCCCTGAGGAGGTGACCCTTGAGCTGAGACCCGAAGGCGGGAGAGGAGCCCGTCTTGTGCAAGGTGGGGGGTGTTGAGCGCTTCAGTCAGCAGGGACAGCAGGGACAAAGGCTCTGTGGCAGGACCGTATTCAGGTATTTCACAGATGGCAGAGAGGCAGTGCGGCTGGAACAAGAGTGGGGCCGTAATTCTAATTAGTCTCTAGGCCGCATTATGGGATGGAAGCTGAAGGCACACTAGAGAGCCCCTGTGGGTTTCAGGTGGGGAAGGAGTGAGATCTGGTTGTAGCCAGACTTGCGGCTTACACCTGGATCTCCGAGTGCATTTACTGAGCACCTCCTGGACCCCAGGCCCTCAGGGATGATACCGTCCAAAGTCAGAATTGCTCCTGGCCGAGTTGGGAAGCAGGACAGTGAACGGGCCTACACACTTCCATCCCAGCTCAGGGGACACAGCACTCTGGTGGTGCTCTGGGGTCTGGACGGCTCTGGTGGATGGCCCTGGGTCCGAGCACCAGCCTCTTCCCAGGCACACGGCCTGTCCTCGGTCTCCCCTTCTAGTCACTGAGGGGTCTCATGGATGGGACAAGGTGATCCACACCCAGTGCTTCACAGGCACGGTCACCACTTTTCAAATGCCCCCTCATGTCTTAACAAGTGAAACTCACACCCCATACAACCCAGCGATTCCACTCCTGGGAATCTGCCCAAGAGAAACGAGAGTGTGTATCCACACAGAGGCCGGTCCCCATGTTTTCAGAGCAGCTCTTGCCCTAACAGCCCCAAACTGGAAGCTCAGAGGTGAACAGGTACACACACAGCAGTCCACGCAAACCACAGAAGCTTCCTCCATCATAAAAAGGAGCAAAGTTTAGAAAAACCCAATGACACAGACGAACCCCTGAGTCA
Organism: Phyllostomus hastatus; assembly: GCF_019186645.2. Lineage (NCBI taxonomy): Eukaryota > Metazoa > Chordata > Mammalia > Chiroptera > Phyllostomidae > Phyllostomus > Phyllostomus hastatus. Next base: position 1,568,018 of record NW_025333640.1, on the reverse strand, counting down.
TCCCACCGAGCCAAAGGAGCCAGACGCAAAGGAGGGCCCACTGGGTGAACCTGGAAAGGCAGATGAACTCAGGGTGACCATGGCGGATAGACGGGTGGTTCTTACAAAGCGAGTTCCCCGAGGGAACTTTCGGGGGTGATGGATGCACTCACCATCCTGATGGTTTCACAGGTGTGCGTGTGTGCACCTTAATCACAGGGGCGGGCAAAAGTGGGCTTACAGTTGTGAGGACAGTTGTGAGTATTATTTATTCATTATTTATTGTATTATTTATTTGTGTTATTTGTCTTCTTCCTGTTATTGCTATTATTTTGTGTCCTTACTTATGATTTATCTTTTAGGTAGCGATGACTGGTAATTTAACCTACTTTTGTCCGCCCCTGTATTTGCAGTCTATTATATGCCAGCTATATCTCAATAAAGCTAAAAAGACAAAATGAAACAACCAAAAAAAAAATCACTTCTCTCCTCAGATTCTCCTCTCCTGCACCCTCTGCCCGCTCCCTCCTGGGAAAGGAGCCTGGCCACGGAAAGTCATTTCTTAACGTCTGCTCTCCACCAACGAGACACAAGATTAATCACGGCCATAAACACACTTGGCGCCGCCTAAATATTTCATAGATCTGTGCGTGCACTCGCACACGCACACACACACACACACTCACATGCAGCCGGTGGGCTGGCTCGTTCGTTTTTTTAATGTTTTGCTTGTCCTTAAAGGAGGCTGCGGGTGGACCAATGGTGGGACGCCCTCCCCCTCCTCCCCTGTATTTTCCCATTCCTTCTCCTGCCAGAGGGGTCTCCAGGAGAAGGGAGGTGGGGTTGGGGGGAGTCTTTGGCCCCAGATTCAAGGGAGGAAGATAGCAGCTGCGCCAGGAAGACCTAGAGAGTAGCAAGGGGTCCAGAAAAGTGGCCAAGGGCCTCCCCCTTCCCCGAGGCTCAGTCAACGCTCATGTATTCGTTAGATAAACATTTCCTGGGGCCGTAGAGAGTGGCAGTGTAGAGCACATACTTGGGATGAGAGAGACTTGGGTCCAGGTCAGGCTCCACAGCTTCTTGGTGGTGTGACCTCAGTTTCCCCATCTGCAATATGAGGATAATAATAGCATCCTATGTCACTGAGCTGCTGTCTGAGGCCTAAACTAGATCTAAAATCCTGATAAAGTTCTCAATGTGGGCCAGGTATACAGTAGGTGCTCAATCAATGTAGCTCTCATGACAGGGGTGTTCCTACCATTTGCTGAGCTCTGGGCCCTGTCCCAGGAGCTGGGCATGGAGCAGTCAAGGAGACAGAGGGTTGCCTGCCCCATGCCCAGACCTAATCTCCTCTTTCGCCCTTGCATTTCACATCTGGGGGTTCAAAGCCACAGGAGGGTGTGTCAAGGACTCATGCAGGATATGGTTGAAGGAATGCAGAGATGCCTCAATGATCTCAAGTCCTCTTCTTTTGATTATGGGGAAACTGAGGCACACAGAGGGAGGGAGGGAGGGAGGGAGGGAGGGAGGGAGGGAGGGAGGGAGGGGGTGCTTCCAGGCCTCCACCTCTGAGCCCGGCCCTGAGTATCAAGAGGGACCTGAGATATTCCCGGTCACATCCCCACCTGTCCTTGACTCTGCCGCTGTGGGAGCCACAATTTGCCAGATGTGACAGTGTCTTGGCCCAGGGGTATTGCCTGAGCCAGTGGCATCTGCAGGGTTGTCACCTCCCACTCCAGGTCTCAGTGACAGACCACAGAAGCAAGAGTCAGGTGCTTGCTGGGTGCCAGAGCCCAGCTGGCCTGGAGCTGCAGCAGACTTGGGGCCAGCTCGAGACTCTCAGCGACCCCAGGAACAGATGGATTATGACCCCGTTATACAAATGTGGAAACTGAGGCACCAGAATGGGACACAAGCCACTCCAGGTCACACAGATACTCATCGGAGTCCATTCTCTTGCTAGAGGGCCCTGGGTTGGAGCTGTAGACAAGTCCTGACAAGTGTAGACAGACCCAGGCTCTGACCTCTCAGGGCTCATGTCCAGGGAGGAGATTGGGTAACAAGCAATAAGCACTATAAATAGTTGTGTAGTATGTTAGGTAATAACTTTTCTGGAAAAAAGAAGCAGGGAAGGGGGCACAAGGTGCCAAAGATGGAGGATGGTGAAAATGGGGGGAGGCCTCACTGAGTAGATGACATCTGAACAGACGCCTGGAGGAGGGGAGGGAGGTTGCTTTGTATCTGGAGAAAGGGTGGTCCAAGCAGAGTGAACAGCCTGTGCAAAGGCCCCGGGGCAGGACCATGTCCAGCATGATGGAGAAACAGTGAGGAAGTCCATGTGCCTAGAGCAGAGTGAGTGAGGGGACAGGACAAGTCATACAGGACATTGTGAGCCTTGAGCTAGGCTGGGTAGGACTTGGGCTTTTACTGGAGAGAGGTGAGAGCCCTCAAGGGCTGTGGGCAGAGGAGGCACCGTACCTGACTCAGGGGCTCACAGGTTCCCCCTGGTGGTTGCTGTGGGGAGGACATGGCATGGGAGGTGAGGACAGGAGCCAGGTTGGGCAGTTATATTGTAGTCAATGACAGTGGAGGGGGTGGGGCAGATTGAGCACAGGTGGTCTGGGAAGGCATTTCTAAAGAGACCAAGGACAAGCAGCTGTGACAAAAACCTAGGGTTAGAAAGGGTGTTTCAGGCAGAGGGTACAGCCAATGCAAAGGTCCTGAGGCAGGAACAAAGCTGGGCTGTGTGAAGAACAGCTTGGAGATGCAGTGAGATGAGGAGCAGGATGTGGAAGAAGGATGCAGCTTCTGGACCCGCAGAGCCCTGTGGGCAGCACAGGAGAGTTTAAGTTTGAGTTTGAGTTGAAGGCAGTGGGGACCCACGGGAAAGCTTCAAGCAGGGGAAGGACACAGTAGGGTGCAGGGTATGGTAGGCAAAAGAATGTCACCCCAAAATGTTCTCATCTTAATCCTGGAACATGTGGACGAGATACCTTACATGGTGTAGTGGGAAGAATACTATCCCCCCAAATTCATGACCACCTGGAACCCCAGAATGTGACCTTATTTGGAAATAAAGTCTTTGCAGGTACAATTAGTGAAGGATCGCTTACAAAATCACCCGGAATCTGGGGTGGGCCCCACATTCAACATCTGGTGCCTGAGTGAGGAGAGGAGAGGACGAAGGGACACCAGGGGAAGACAGCCGTGGGAAGACGGAGACAGGATCGGCGCCACGCCGCCACAGGCTAAGGAACGCCTGGGCCCCAGACGCTGGTAGTTGTTAAGTTCAGGTCGTGAGTACGGGAAACAGAGAGTTGATGAAACTACTGTAACTACCATAACTAGCACATCTTTTTCCATACAAACAGCTGTAAGCCTACTTTGCCCACCCCTGTATACTTAACCACAGTGAGAAACACTGTCAGCCCTGGCTGGTGTGGCTCGGTGGACGGACGGCCAGCCTGCGGCCCGATTCAGTGGTAATGTTGTTCCTCTCCCTCTTTCTCCCTCCCTTCCTCTCTCTGAAAATAATAAATAAATAAAATCTTTAAGAAATACTTTTAAATTTTACAAAGTATGTGTAATATTTGAGGGTCCTGAGGTTTCTTTTGAGGTGAAATGTTGTGGAACTAGAGAACAGCAGCACAACATTGGGAACCTACTAAAGGCACAGAATTGGTTAATGTGAGTTTTGCCTCAATAAAACAAGTAATCATAAAATAAAAATAAATCTTCTTGCTTTGGGTGATTCACATGGATGAAGATGCTTCCAGAACTTTCTCCTTACATGTCATTGTTCTGCAGCTCCCACCTTCCCTGATCCCTGTAACCCCGGCACCCGGCAGCGTCCGCTCCGGTAGCTCGCCTTGTCCTTTATCAGGGCTGTGAAGTTTTCCTTTACGCAGCGAAAAGGGGGCGCGCGCCCCCTGGTGGCGGGATCCTGGTAGTTTCCAGTTGTTGGTGCTTCAGTACCAAAACGAAGGTGATTGGACATCTCTCTGTAGTTCTAGAATAGGGATAGAAGCCGAGTTTGGTTTGTTTTGAATTTCGATGGATACTGCCGACACCTTCCTCTGTCTTCACGAGCGTGAGGGTGCTTGTTTGGTGTGCCCCTCCCAGGGCTTTTTAGTGTCCCTGGAATAAAACCCCCGTCCTCCTCTTGGCCCCTAAGGCCTGCACAACCTGTCCCCATCCCCTCCCTGCCCTTCCCTCCTTCCTCCCTCTCTTCCCCTCACTCGCTCCGCTCCAGGCACATGGGCCTCCTGTCTGTTTCTCGAACATACCACGCACGGTCCTGCCCAAGGACCTTGGTGGAGCAGTGACTCTGCCTGCACTGCTCCCACACTTACCCCCTTCTCTAAGGGGGGCTCAAACCACAGCTCCCGTGTCCCTTCCTCACTGAGGAGAGAGAGGTGAGGGTGTCTGAGAGAGAACTCGAGAGACTACCCAATGGGACAAGCTGGGAAGACACTGGGGCAAGGAGAGGGTAGGGCGCTGGGCTTGGGCAGGGTTGGGGATGGGGTGGCTGGGGACTGAGGTGGGTCAGCTGGCCCTGTTGTGTGGACCCCCGCCCCCACCAATACACTAGCTCTCCTACATCAACATTCACCAGAGATGTAGGAAATATTTTCTCTCCGACTGACACTTTTGGCAAAATACAATTCCTCCAGTTTTTTTCTGTGCAAAAAACATGTCCATCAAAACCGTCCCAGTGGTGCCTGAGGAAGAGGGAGGCCGCTGGATCTGGTCTGGGGATGGCAGAAAGGGCCCCAGGGAAAGGACAGGCAGACACAGTGGCCTCACCTCTCCCTGCAGTTGGAGGGCAACTTAAAGCAGTAAGAATAACAGTAAAATGGGAGCCGCTGAGCATTCATCAGGGCTGGATGCTTTCCTATCTATGCCTGCTCCGGGTGCCTGCCCAAGTCGATGGTTACTATTATCCCTGTTTTTCAGATGAGGAGGCTGAGCCCAGAGAGGGTAAGACACTTCCCCAAGGTCACACAGCAGAGCCAGGCTGGACCCAGGGCCTAAGTGACTTCCCCAGGGATGCCCAGAAGAGCCCCTACTGGAAGGGAGGAGGGAGGCAGCCCATCAGCATACCCTGAGAGCTCAAGCAGGTGCCAATCAACAACTCCAGCTAATTAGTTTCTCCAACTGTAAACTAATGTGATGTTGTATGTCAACCGTTAAAAAAAGAAATGAGGGGGGAAATCAGTCTGTGACTGTGTGGAGCCTGGAAGAAGGTGCACTAGCTGAGAGGGTCCCAGCGGTAATGAGGACGGAGTGTTCTTTCATCTTCCAGGGGCCTAGTCACACCTGCCTCAGCTGCCCACGCCGCCCCCCTCACGTCCTGGCTCCCACAAACCCCTAAGCTAAGAGTGTGGCAGGAGTAGCTGTGCAACCTTAAGTTGCTTAACTTTTCTGTGCCAGTTTCTCCGCTGGTTCAAATAGACATAAAACATAATCCCTACCTCTCCATTAAAGCTGTCAATGTTCCAAAAACACTTGGGAAAGGTGCAACCTCGAGAAAGGCCGCAAGAAAATGGCTCTGGTCCTGGAGCCCCAGCTGCTGCCTGTTCCTGCGGCCAGGGATTGACTTTTCTAGAACATTGCCCCTCCTCCCAGTTTCCATCCAGAGCCAGCACGGCCACATAAATCCCACTTTACGGCTGTTATTGACGGGGAGCAGGGAGAGCAGCCCCAGCAAGGCCCAATTAATTTTCCCGTCTGGCATCTGTGCGCCTGGCGAATTTCTGAGCTCCTGGAGGGAGGGGCAGAGTAATCTGGGGATGGGCCAAGCTGAGGACAAGGTCATGGCAGGCCAGAGCATTCTAGACCCCCGAGCAGAGGAGCACTGTTCAGGGAGTCCCAGATTCTGAACCCCAGGCTCTTGTCTGGAGGATGGGATAGGACATGGCTCCAACCTCTGTGCATGGGTTGGAACCTGCAATTTTTAATTAGGGCGAAAATAAGGTTTTCATTATAGAGACATCTGAGCAAAAACCCAAAGGAAGTGAGAGAGGGAGCCATGTAGCTTTCTGAAGGAACAGCTTTCCAGCAAAGGGATCAGCCTGTGCAAAGGCCCTGGGCCAGGACTGTGCCTGGTGTATTAGAGAAACGGTGAAGAGACCCATGTGGCTGTAACTGAGTGAGTGGGACAGAAAGAGAGAGGAGGTAAAGGCAGGGAGGGGAAGGAGGCAGGTCATACAGGGCCCCGTGGAGAAGACTTGGGCTTTTACCCCCAGGGAGGTGGGGCTCCTGGAGGGAGGTGGACAGAGGAAGGGACCTGACTCAAGTGCTCACAGCGCCCTCTGGCTGCTGTGGGGAGAACAGTTGACTGAACCACAGTGAAAACAAAACTCAGTTAATAAATTCTCCTTATTGCCACCACAAGCTGTGTGCCCCAGGCCTCCTCACTCCCTAAAAGGAAAATTAGCACCGGCAAAGAGTCTTTAAGCCACTCTCAACAAACTCTGCTCGATGACAGAAATGGTCTGCATCAGTCCTGTCCAGCATGGGAGCTCCCGGGGCGTGCGTCTTCTGAGCAGCTAAAACGTGTCCAGTGCGACTGTGGGGCTGCATTTCAAACCTATTTATTTATTTAATTTTAAAAATTGTGGTAAAATGCAAAACATAAAGTTTACCATTTTAACCATTTTTAAGTGTACAGTTTAGTTCATCAACTACATTTGCATTGTTGTGCAGCTGTCCCCACCATCCGTCTCCAGAACTTTCTCACCTTTCCCAGACTGACTCTCCGACCCCATTGAACACTAACTCCCCCTCCCCCACGCCCTGGCCCCCACCTCTACTTCCTGGCTCTGTGGATCTGACTCCTCCAGGGACCTCCAGTGAGTGGGATCCCACAGTGTTTGTCATCTTGAATCTGGCGTATTTCACTGAGCCTAACATCCTCAGGGTTCATCTACATTGCAGCAAGTGTCAGAATCTCCTTCCATTTCAGGCCTGAGTGACATTCCACTGTGTGGGTGGGCCTCTCTGTTTACCCATCACCTGTCCCTGGGCACTTGGGCCGCCCCCACACCTTGGCTATTGTGAGTAACGCTGCTATAAACGTGGGTGCATAAATGTCCCTTTGAGACCCCGCGTCCCCTCAAATTTCATTTAGCTTTAATCAGTTTGAATTCAAATAGCCGCATGTGGCCAGTGGCTACTGTGTTGGACAGTGTGGCTCTATGAGGACTGAAAAAGAATTCAAAAGAATGAATTTTCTCTTTCTTTGGTGTCATTTAAAGACCTATCTGGACCAACAAGTGACACCCTATAGACCACCTGCCCTTATTAGTGTCCGCTTTGTCCAGAGTGGGACACACCTGTTTTTAGTGTCCCCTTTTGGCCCATCCTTGTACCTGGAAAAGACACAACCCTAACTCCTCTTGGTGCAGCACTCGCCATCCCAGCACTTGCCATCCTCTGTGATGAGCACGAAAAGGTGGGGGGGCCCCGAGAAGATCCCTGAGCCACCCTGGGAGCCAAGAAAGGTTTCCTGGAAGAGGCAGCATCTGTGCTGACCCCCAAGGATGAGACAGCAGCAAGGGTGAGCGGGTGGAGCGTGCTCTGGCTGGCGGACCAGCGGGAGCGAGGGCCCAGCAGCCCAAGGAGAGAGGTGAGCGGGCAGAGCAGCGCCGTCCTGAAAGCAGGTGGAGGGGTGAGTCGTTACTTTGCCTCTGAGGGAAGCAATGACGGACCCCTTGTGCAGATGGGGAAACTGAGGCTCAGTGGCCACACCGCTTTCTCCAAGTCAAATGGCTGGGAGGAAGCGCAGCCTCATTTGGAAAATGGACCTTTGAGGTCTTTCTTCATTCCCACCTCTTAACGCTGACATCCCTTCTGTGACCTCGAGGAGGAAAACAGCTGCAAACGCAGGAGCAGGGTGGGGCACTCGTGGAGCACTGTCCGCGTGCTGGGGACGACCATCACCACTGTGCGTATGTCGCCCAGAGGCCCCATCTCAGACACTGGTAAGTGGTTGAAAATGATGGAAGGATAATATTTTGGGACACACAAAAATGAAAGGAAACTGAAATTCCAGTGCCCATACGTAAAGTTGTGCTGGCACATGGGCACCCCCACTTGTTTACATATGGTGGCTTTCACACGATGTTGGAGTGGACCTCACCACCTACAAGGCCGAAAATTTTGCCTAACTCTTCACAGAAAAATTTTGCATCCCCAGCTGTTTGGGTATTGGCTCCTTGCAATGGCTTTGTGAGGTAGGTGCTGTTGCCTTCCTCAGTTTATACAGATGGGGAAACTGAGGCACACAGAGTTGAGTGGCTTAGCTAAGGTTACAGTGGATAAGTGGTCAGACAGAGATTTGAACCCAAACCTGTTGGACTCCCTGGACAGGGCTCTCAGCTCCACACCCTACTGGGTCATGCCCTCTGGCCCAACCCTCGGCCCTGGGGCTGCATGTGTCTGGGTCCCGCTCTTTCTCCCCCGGCCTGGGGAAGGGGTAGGTGGTCAGCAATGCTCAAGGTAAGCTCCAGGTTCCACCCTGCACCCTCCCCTGGGGACCATCTGGGAAGACAGCCAATTAAGAGCAAATCAATTAAGCAAACTGCTGCCCTGTTTTTCTGACTTCAGTCAAGAGGCTCACATTCTGGGACGGCCAACTTGGGTTCAAGCAAATGCATTTATGGACAGATCTGAGAAGGGACCACAGGATCAGGAATTTGTACAAAGACCTCTGACCCGGTCTCCTGGGAGCATGAGACACTGGATTGTGTAATCTGATCCCTGCTGGGGACTGGGGGTTTCTGCATGAGCAAATGTTGGGAGAAGGGAGTCTGTGGAAGGCAGAGGCTTTTGCAGAAGATGAGCTGCTCAGTGTGACTAGGAGTGCGAGAGGGAAAAGAAGGCTATAATTTGTGCATTTTACCTGTCAATCAAGTGATGAAGGTTGCTATTTCTTTGTCTCATGCTATTTGAAAGATTTGACATTTGGGGAAGAAAAAAGTGTCATAATGTAGGATCTTCCTGCTGCACTTAAACCTGGAACAAAAAGATTAGCACTACTATAGGCTTCATGGAGCCTGAGAACAGAGAAAAGCAGAGAAAGCAGAGCAGAAAGACAAAGAGAAATGAGCTCCTCGATCCAGCCATTCCTGAAGCTCACATTCACTAGGACTTTCCTCTTAGAACTTGGGAATTTATGCATATGGCTTTTGTGTGGTAACTAATAATTCTCCCACCAAATATTTCCTGATATTCACCTTCTAGAATATGGGATGTTAGATTATTACCCAGCAAATTTTACTCAACCTCTCCACAAATTCCTCAGGAATAATATACTTCCCTGTCCCACTGATGTCAGACCCAGGCATGTGACTTGCTTTGGCCAAGGTGACATGAACAAAAGTGACAGTGTGCCATTTCTGAGCCTGGGCCCTAACACGGACTGCCTATTTCCGTATGCTCTCTTGTGCTCCTGCCTTTGCTGTGAGACAACTATGTCATGAGTAGCCACTGACCCAAGGAAGATGAGAGACACAGGGGCCAGATCTGGACTCAATTCCTGCATTAGGACCTGGCCCAGCGGCCCCGCAGGTGTGTAAATGAGAACTACATGCTTGTCGCTGTGTGTCAGAGATTTGGTGGATGTTGTCGCACAGCAATAGCTGACTGTCATGGAGCACATGATAGGACTGCACTTTTGGCTTCTATGACTGGCTGGGCTGGGGGAGACCGTGTGACCAGTCATGGCAGACAGAACAGGAAATGACCCATGACACTTCTGGACCGGAGAATTTACCGCTAGGGAGAGGCTGTCCAGGACTCTTTCTCTATGCTACGGAGACCAACCATACTCCAAACAGCGGCTGCTCCATCAGCCAGGGCCCTGGCATCAGGAGACATGGGGCAGGTCCTGCAAAACCCACAGTGAATATACAGTGTGAGCCAGAATACACCTTTGATGTCATTAGCCTCTGAGACAGGGGGCTTTGTGTTACTGCAGCAAAACCAAGCACATCGATACCATAAGAAGGGAGGTTTTTTGATAGTTTCGGCAGAGAGAGGAGGCGTGTCTATAAGCCCTACTGTTGTTCAAACCTACATATCGGAATATAAATCGACAAATCTCACGCCTTCCCCAGGGCAGCCTTGTGCAGCCACCACCTGTGCTTTCAGCTCCTTCGACGATCTCACCATGACCATGTGAGAGGGGGCGTCACAACCAGACACCCAGAACGCCCTCCTCCAAGAGAGTGGACGCAGGCTGGTTTTGGCCAAAGTGCACTGTGACCAAGCGATATGGGGTCAGTGCAGGCATTCCCACTTCCCGGTCCTTTGTGTGGCTTGGGCTGCAGTGTTTCATGGCTTGTGTTGAAGTCTTTGAAAGCACCATCTTTTATTTCTGCCTCCATAGCTTTTCTTGCCTGCAAACACTCCCTGCCACATACATACTTATCACTCTATTTCCTGGACGCTGAGATGCGTTATGGGAAGCAGTTAGACACGAGCAGAGCAAGGGTGAGGGGCTGGGCACAGAAGGTCACCAGGGCGGAGAGCCCCGGGTGCCCAGCAACCGTCAAAACTGGGAAAACAAGACCTCACCTGCAGGGTGACCTTTCCTTCCCAAGCATACTGCTGGTCATGTGATTTAGACACTTTGACCTTTCCTGTCACTGGTCATGTGGTTCAGACCCGCCCCTCACCTTTCCTCCCCTGGCGTGTGGCTAGTCATGTGGTAGCCCCCTTGGAGGAGGAACAGGAGCCAAGGAGTGGCCTTAAGTGACTCCCACTCGGGACCCTGCACAACCACCCCTTGAGCTTCAGCCCCTCGGGATGACATCCAGGCCTCAGATACGTTTCAGCTCCCGGCCCAGAGAAGCAGCGAAACCAGACGGGCAACACCGCAACACCGTGACTGCCTCAGGACCAGCTGCAATGACCAATGACCCCCTAATGCACCAACCAATCGGTAGGGACCACGACCATAAAAGGACACACCTGGAAAGCTGATAGTCTATTGGGATCCTCCCCGGAAACCTCCAGATAAATACCCTCAAGGCGGGGGACCAAGCGTGGCTCTCCCCTGCTCACCCCATGCCTCCCCGCCTACTCCCCCAGGTCACCTCTCCCCCCTAAGCTCCAGGGGCCCTTCCTTGCCTCTGTCACTTGTTCCTGGGGCCTCCTTCTGCAGGTCACTTCTACCTCTGTGACTTTCTCAATAAACTTTCTCTTATAGTTCGAGTCTTGGCTCTGAATTCTTCCTTAGCCAGAACTCAAGTACTGAGGTTGCTGAACTGAGGTCCAGTTTCCAGTAACAAGTGGTGCCATTCTCGCTGACCACACAGTCAGACGGAAGAGCCCCCCGTACTTCCTGTCCTGCTAAGGAAGAAAACAGCTCCATCAGTTAAACCATGGAACAGGCGAATCAGATAATCCCGATTTCAGACATGTTAAAACTTGGAAAGTGTGTGTCATAGAACCAGCGAGATATGGTGTGTCTGTAGTTCTGTGACTATCTGCTTGACCCGCAGGCAGGACACTGCTTGTCTTGGCCTTTGCTCCGTTTCCGGCCTAGAACAGGGCCCGCCACGCAGCAGGCGCTCAGCGAGTGCGGGCTGAGCGAACGGGTGAGCTGTGTGCCCACTGCTGAGGGGCTTGCGGGTACTCCCGCTCTAGCCTTGTCGTGCAGACACCGTCAAGCTGCATGTCACAGAGGGAAGGCAGTCCCCAGCAGGGATGGGGAACTGCCCAAGGCCACGGGATCAAGCCTGAAGTTGACCTCCCTGCCCGAGGCCCGGCTCCAGCCCCTGGCCCCCTGCCTGCCAGTTCAAACTGGGTGTCCAGGGCATCCCGTGTCCAACTTCACCCCAACATCCATCTTCTCCAGCCGAGTCTCCCCAGAACCTGTTTTGTGGAAACCTAATCACGCCCGCCCAAAATCCGACATCAAAATTACTGCCGAGCCCTTGACTCGGGGTAATTAAGAGCGTTTTGGGATGCCTTGCTTGATTAAAAGCAGATCATCCGTTCAGAATGAAAATTCAGAAGGCAAATTGCTTTTGTTGCCGCCACGATGCTATTTTAAACAAGACTCTGGAGCTAATAAAGGCCGTCAGCTGGGCTGTCAACCTGCTCAGGGCGCATTTGCATGGCTCCCCTTGCCCACCCTGCGTTTGGGCCTTGAAGGGACCCCTGTCAGGGCAACAGATCCTCAACGTTGCCCCCAAGCCCATCTCAGGGACACCCCAACGTTTGCTCACCTGTTCCCACCACCTGCTCCCACTACCACAAGCCTTCCCCACCCCCACCTGGATCCCAGCCTCTGCCTCATCTCTGGCCTCCCTGCCTCCAGTCCTGAGCCTTCCTATCCACTCTCCCAGAAGGGCTCCTAAAGTCTGACTGAGCTATCTGACCTCCATCTTCGACCAAATAATCTGCCTTACTCTTCCGGGCTCAGAGGTCGTCTCCCTGGCCTCCAGACCAGCTCAGGGGCCCCCATGGGCTCTTGCCTGGTCACGTGTCCATCTCCCCACCTGGAGTGTGAGCTCTGGGAAGACAGGACCAGGTCTGTCTTGGTCACCACTATGTCCCTAGCACCCAGAATGGGCACTGCTGAGGAAGCGATAATGAATGAATGAATGAATGAATGGTGGCTGCTTTGGGGAGAGAGGTGCTAGGGACCCCATGGATCTGACATCCAGTCCTCAAGCAGCTCCTCTCCCTGCCCTGAAGTTCGCCACCCCGCAGGCCTGGGGCCCCTCTCCTGCTTTTCGGTCACTGTTTTCCACAGCCAGTGAGGGAACCCCCGTGAGAGCCTCAGCTCCAAGTGCAGCATTCCTCTAGGGATGCTGCTCCTCTAAAGGAAGGCCAGCCCCTCTGCCCGACTCCTTCCCCACCCCCAGGCCAAGGGACGAGTGTGGGCTCCCCCGCAGCAGAGGCTGGTGGCTGTGGGTGGAGAGGAGGAAGATCCGGTTCAGACAAACTGCCATGGGAAGTCCCTCTTGCAGTCTCACCTCCGGCCAGAGATCATGTGGCCTCATCGTTACGATATGTCTAGTCATGGGGACAGTCATAGTTACAACTTGACAATCTTGCCATTCAAGGTGTAGAAGTGCAGAGGACCAGCTGACAACAGCCATCACCATTTAAAACCATGGGCATATGTACGCTTTACCCCAGCGGAATCATTTCTAAGAATTCAAGCAAAGCAGGGTGCTCACCCGGAAGTGACTGCCCCCCAGGGGACACTTGCTGATGTCTAGGGACATCTTGTGATTGTCACACTGGGGGTGCTCTTATCGAGTGTGTGGGAGGCAGGGATGCTGCTCAACACTCCACTGTGCCCAGGACAGTCCCCCTCAGAGAACGATCCAGCCGAAATGTGACCCTGGAGCCAACTGTATGAGGACACTCACTCTGCAACGGGCCTTCCTGAGAACTGTCCTATTCTGATTTCCTGGGAGATGGACGTGAACGTGGTCCCATTTTCCAGATGCGGAAGATCAAGACCCAGGGCAGCCAAGGCAGGGCCCCAAGGTAGGGCCCCAAGGTCACACCGTCCATTAAAATGACGCCAGCCACTCAAGGGCAGGGCATGTGGTCTGTCTCATTCACTGAAGGGTATTCAAGGCCTAGTACAGGCCCTGGCACATAGTAGGTATTCAGGAAATGCTTAATAAGGAGCTGAGCTAGGACATGAACCCAAGCCCGGTGATCGTTCCAGGGCGCCCTGACTGTCAGAGCCCCTACTCACAGCCCAGGGCCAGGAGCCCCCTTGACTGTCCCGCTTGTATCCCTGCAACTCCGGGACAGCTGAGCCCCACAGGCTAGGGGCCGCTGGGATCCAGGAGGTGGTGGCTGAAGCTTAACTTCCCTACTGTGGCCTCTGAAAAGGGAGCAGGTGCTGGCGGCTTTGCCGAGGAGGCCCTCCTCGCTGCCTTTGTGCCTGAGCCGGTAGAACCCTCTGCTGGGAACCGGCCTCCTTTCAACCCGCTCAGTCCCACATTCCACCTTCGCCGCCGCATTCTTCACCTGAAAATTCAACATTCGGCCCGGAATGCGTTGTCTTTGTTCATCTCTTTTTGGCTCCCCTGCTGTTTAATCGCTTCTTCTTGGAGCCGTGGGAACAGGGAGGAGTGAGGCGAGAATAAATAAATAGGGAGGGAAAAAGAAAAGGGATTCTCGAGTGTGCAGCAGAGGTTTGCATTGAAGGGGATTTTGCCTGGCACCGGGAGATATTGACAAAGGCTGGCGAGGGGCGGGGGGTGGGGGCGGGCCGGGCTGCCAGCGGGCACTCTTGGCCTGGGCCGCTGCATTGAGATATCCACACAAACGAATTCATCAAGCTTGTCCTTGTGATGGCCTGGCTGCCAGACGTTCTTTAACCGGTGCCTGGAAGATGGCCGTCCATGCGCCCCAGAACCCAAGACAGAGGGCTGGGGGAGGGGCAGTCCCCTCACTCCCCATGACTTGTAGTGTGACCTCGAAGAATCTGACCGCTGTCTCTGTGCCTTGTCAGTCATAGGCCCTGCCCTGGCCGTGTTGCTCACTTGGCTGGAGCGTTGTCCTATAACCAAAAGGTTGTGGGTTCAATTCCAGGTCAGAGCACATACCTAGGTTGCAGGTTTGATCGCTGGGCCAGGCGTGTCCAGGAGGCAACCAATCGATGCATCTCTCTCACATCAGTGTTTCTATCTCAGTCTTCCTCTCTCTCTAAAGCAATGAAAAAGTGTCCTCAGGTGAGGATAAAAGAAAAATCATTGGCCCTTCACATTCCCACCTTGGAGGGATGTAGGATATGGGGGTGCTCAGAGGGTGGGAAGTGCTCGCTCAAAGTCACGCAGTTGTCCGGAGGCAAGCTCCTGGCTCGAGGCCCCTCACAAGAGGCAGGGAGGAGCGGACGGGCCCAGGAGGCTCTGCCCCTGGGTAGCCAGATGGAGAACAAAGGCACCATTTTAACATCATCTCAAGGCTTGCTTCCATATGGCCCCAGGAGCCTCCCCTCCCCTCTCTGGGCCTTTTCTGTAATAATAATCCATCCGTTGTATGTTGTTTAACTCAGTTATTTGGGCAAAATATTGACTGATCTCCTACTGTGTGCCATGCTGTGTGGTGAGCACTGGGCACACAGCGGTGCCGGAGGAGGAGGGGCCAGCCCTTCTGGCACTCACAGATGATCACGTGGCCAAGCCATTTCCAGCCCCAGGGGGGTGGGGGTTTAGAGGGGGGGAGGGGGTCACAGAGGCGCTGTCAGACACACCGGAGGTCGCCTGAGTCGCCAGGGCCCACGACCTGGAACGGGAGGTGTCTGGCGCTCGGGTCTTCCATGGCTGAGCAGGAGAAAAGCGAGTGAAGCAGGAGTCCCAGCGGAGGGCCCGGCTGGGCAAAGGCCTGGCAGCGGGAATGGGCCAGACTCCAGCCCCCACCGGCCGCATCACAGGACACGTGGCGGAGTGGGGTGACAATGAGGTGTGTTCCCATTTTTCAGATGAGAAAATGGAGGCTGCTCAGCGGTGAGCGTGGCCGAACCCAGGCCACAGCACCGCCCTGCGCCCACCGCCCTTCCGCACAAACACCTTCGCACCGGGATGTGCTGAAGTAGACGAAGCGGGGCCTTCGGTGACCTTTCCAGGAGAAAGCGCCCATGTGCATGGGAAGGCTGTTCAGAGCTGCCCCAGAGCTGCCGTAACCTAGGGCCACAGATTTAGTGAAACGCTTAGTAAAACAACACAAACTGATCATCCGGTTAGTCCTGGAGGCCAGAAGTCTAAACTAGGCTTCACGGCGCTAAACCCAGGCGTGGGCTGGCCGTTCCTGAGGCTCCAGGGAGAACCATTCCAGCCTTTTCCAGCTTCTTGAGGTGCCACCTCCCTGACTCGTGGCCCCTGCCTCCGTCCTCACAGCCGGCAGCACAGTCTCTCCCGCCTCTGACTCTGACCCTCCTGACGTCCTCCATCTCAGGGTCCTTAACTTAGTTCACCTGCAGAGTCCCCTTTTGCCAAGGAAGCCACTCAGGGCAAGTCATGTCGTCTCTGTCTCATTCACAGAAGGGTATCCAAGGCCTAGCACATGGCCTGGCACATAGTAGGGATTCAGGAAATGCTTAATAAAGAGCTGAGCTGGGGCTCAAACCCAAGACAGTGATTGTTCCAGGGCGCCCTGACTGTCAGAGCCCCCACTCACAGCCCTGGGCCAGGAGCCCCCTTGGCTGTCCTGTCAACAGGCTCCAGGGACTAGAATGTGGGCGGGTTTGGGGGACATGATTGTGCCCACCCCTTACCCCCAGAGTGGTCATGGCTCAAAAGGGGTCAAAATAGAGGATTTGGGCAAAGCCTTGGCATTGGATGGACCTCAGTTCCCCATCTGTAAAATGGGTATCAATCATATGCCTTGACTCAGGAGTGCTGGAAAGTTTCACTCAACCATTTAATACCAAACATTCAGCAGTGACCAAAACAAGCATGGCCCCTCTACCCATGGGCAGAGCGATGGACGTTACACATCAGGAGAAAGCAGCAACACCGATGAGATGGAGCATATTGAGGGCAAGGGGTCACAGCAAAGGTGGGGGAAGGGTGTTCCAGGAAATCGGAACAGCAGTGCAAAGGCCCTGAAGCAGGTCAGTGCCTGGTGTCTCTGAGGACAAGAGAGGAAACAGGAGAGACTGGTCTGGGTGGAAATAGCTGAAGGGCTCCTAGAAGACATGGGGCTGCAGCCTTGGCAAAGGTCAGGAGTCGACCACCTTGTGCAGAGGTGAGGAACAGGCCAAGGGCAGCTGGTGGGCAGAGTGGAGGGAGTCAAGGGAGGCTCCCAAAGCTCCAGCATTTAGAACCTCGACTTTGCCCGGGGCCATGGGAAGCCGAATGAGGGCTGTGAGCTGAAGGGACCTGCTGGAGGCGGAAGCCCAACCTGGTGTTTAGGAGCCAGCCTGCCTGTGTTCAAATCCCAGCCCCGCTGCTCTCACGCTGGGTGACCTTGGCCGAGTCACCTCCCTGCTCTGGGCCATTATGGAAAAAATGGTAGTGCCAACACCACAGACCTGTGTGAGGATGAAATGAGCAAATCCATGATGAGCCCTGGGCTTGGAGCACAGGGAGAGGAAAGAGCCAAAGGCCCCTAATTTCTGACACCGCCCCTAAAGATTCTGCACCCCCTCGTCTCTCAGCCCCAGGGTTTTATTTTCTTTAATGACCTGTGCCCATGTTCCTGTGGGGAAATCTTCCTATTGTCAGGAAATGAACTGCCACCACCTGAGCTTGATTGCACCACCACCCACCCCAGGATCCACTCTTGACGGGGGGGGGGGGGGGGCGTATGCGAAAGCTCCAGCGGGGGGGGGGGGGGCAGCATTCATCATGGTGCCCTTTGCACAGAGCACCTCAGTCATTGCAAACAATCTAATAAAAAAAGCACTGCTTTCCTGAGGAATCGGAGAGAGGAGTTTCGTGTTAGGCTTTTGTGTCCTATTTTAAGAAAATGTACATGATAAAATCCTGTTGTTCTTGCGTCCTGGTCCTGGGGTCAAGCCTGAGAGAAGTGCCCCAACAGGAAATGCTGTCTTGTTGAGTGGGATCTTCAACCCCTGAGTCTCACAGGCTTTCTCTCTCTGAGGCATTTCCCAGGTCTTCTCTCCTGCTGCGATGTACCATTGTCCTTCTAGTCTCCCCTCTGGGTCTGCCTTGCACACAGTAGGGACACAGAAGTGCTGGTTCGGTGCAGCTGAGTCCCCGCAGGGGCTGGTGGAGAGATGGGGGGCAGGCCCAACGCCAAGTTATCATTCAGGTATTTCTTCCCTCAGTAAATTTCGGCCAAGCCCCCACCCGGGGCCCCAGGGTGGCTTCCCCATCCCCAGCAGGGTGGCCTGGCTGAGCCCCCACACTGTCCCCTCCCTTGTGCTGGCCTCTGTCCCCACACATCCAGGGCTCCAGCCGGAGCTACTAGTCTCCCCTCCACCTCCCCCCTGCCCCGCCGCCCTGTCTCCACTATCTCCCCGCTGCCAGGGCTGGGGTGGGGGACTGGGCGAGAAACCGCATGTCCTCAGGGCCCCACCCAGGTTTCTGGGCAGCTGGAGGGAGACCCTTATAACCACATTGGGCGTTTCATATGTAAGACTATGGTGACTGTCCCAGTGCCCGGACTTTACCTTGATGGGCCTTGTTGCAGTCGTTGTGGAATCCCTTCACTCATTCAGCACACTGTGGCCTGGTGCCCTCTTTGAGATTAGTATAAATGAGGCTGAGCCTTGACTCTAGGCTCTAATGCTAGGTCCTGCTCTACACTGAGCCTCAGTTTCCACATCCATCTCCGGAGGGACTATACGCCTCCCAATCCTGCCACCTCTAAATCCTAAATCCAACCCTGATATCCCACTTTGGGGCCTGGCTCTGCTGAACCACGCCGGCTTGGCCAGGTCCAAGAGGGCAAGCAGGGGTCCTGCCCTACCTCCTCTCTCCAGAACCCTCAGGACTGGGGGCTTCCCTGGGCCCCGGGCAGCAAGCAAAAGGTCTAGGGTTAAGGCCTTGGCGGTGGATGGGTCTCAAACACTCTAGTCTCGGAGGCCCTGCCGGGTGCTCCATCTCCTGCCCAGCAGGGACTACATTAGCCGCTCAAAACCCATTCGTGGAAATTAGAGCATAGGTCTCTTCGACAATCATGGGTCATTCTCATTTCCAGTTCCCAGGCTCTCCTGCAGAGATGACAGCCCAGCAGCAGGTCTAGGGGGGCGGATGCAGGGGGACTAGGGGGGTCCCAGCCGGCCGACTGCAGCCTGAGGACTTCTCCAAGTCAGCCAGAGAAATAAAAGTGCAATCATCGGGGGGATTTAAGGGAGTCATTTCTTTGCTCCAGCACCTTCTATGGCTCTCAGCTGCCAAACACTTCAACCCAAATGGTTCAACCTGGCAAGCAACAGCAAGCCATGGCGGCACTAGGAGAGAAGACTGCTTTGTCAGCTCTTCATGTTTCTCTTCGCAGATTTTATGGGTTTCTTGCATGTCCTCCATTCTCAGATGCTCACAAGGCAAAGGGAGGCCAGGTTTTCACTTAATTCAGAAGTAGGGTGGACTTCAGGAATGGTTTAATCCAGCATTCCAATTGGTCATCGAGAATCAAAGTTCACCCTCTCTTCTGATGTCTAGTCTCAGCCTCTTCCCAAAACTCCCTAAGTTTTTCCACCTCCAGGTTTTTGCTGACAGCTGGCTAGCTCATTCCACCCTCCTATACATCCTCTTCTTCCCCCACCCCCATTTCTTGGTCCAAATGTCATTCCCACAGGTAGCACAGCAGTAGAATCCCTGGAGAGACAGGTCAGGAAGTTGACTGCTATCCAAGCCAAGAAGACTTCTCCGGCCCCTGCTGCTGCCAGAGGGTTCTTGTTCCAATGTCACCTTCTCCGAAAAGCCCCCTGTGGTAACTTTTATGTGAACTTGACTGGACCATGGGGTGTGCAGTATTTGAGTCAGCAGACTGAGTAAAGCATATGCCCTCTTGCCCCGAACCCGCAGTGTGGATGGGCCTCATCCAATTTGTTGAGGGCCTGAACAGAACAAAAAGGCGGAGGAAGGGAGAACTCACTCTCTGCCTGACTTCTTGAGCTGGGACATCTGTCTTCTGCCCTCAGGCTGGGACCTATTCCACCAGCTTTCCTGGGTCTCCAACTCGTGGGCTACGGATCGTAGGGAGTCTCAGTTTTCATTCTCATGTGAGCCAATTCCTTATAACAAATATATATATATATATTTGTTATAAGGAATTGTTATAAGGAGTTATCTCTCTCTCTCTCTCTCTCTCTCTCTCTCTCTCTATATATATATATATATATATATATATATATATATATATATATATACACACACATCCTATTGGTTCTGTGTCTCTGGAGAACCCTGACTAACTCACACTCCATGACTTCCTGCCCTAACCGCCTGCCCCAGCCACTGCCCTTTTTATTTTCTTCGCTGGCCTCAGGAACTGCTTTTCTCATTTACTCACTGAATATTTACTTGCCAACTCTCTTTCCCCGCCAACTAGGATTTAAACCACACGAGGGCAGGTGTTTCCTCCATCTTGGTGGCTGGATCCCCAGTACTTGGAACGATGTTTGGTATACAGCAGGTGCTCAGTATATAATGGCTGACTTGAATCATTGATTCCAGGATCTCTTTAGCCCTTTGGGGAGGTAGGGAAGGGACCCAGAGGCCCATGTTGTGGTAGAAGAAACCAAACAGTTAGTTTTGCCCCAAATTACAGCACCACTGCGGCAGCACCCCCGTGGCAGACGTGGGGCTCTCTGCCGGCACAGCGAAGCCGGCTCCTTCAAGCTTTGGAGTAACCAGGACCCAGGGCTCAGAAGCAACAATAGGGAGGACCCTTCACCTGCTGCCCTTTATGAATTCTTCTAAAGCAGGACCTCCCCCCCCCATACTGCTGACATTGGGGCTGGGTCACTCTCGGTGGGGGGCTGTCCCGGGCACTGTGGGGTGTTGAGCAGCATCCCTGGCTAGATGAGGCCAGGAGCTCCCCCTGGGGGATAGAATCATCCCTGGTCGAGACCCGCTGCCCTGCAGAGCTGGCTCTTTGCCCACCTCCCTGCTTCCCGCACTGAGTACATACCCGAAGGCTGAGCTGGGAAGACCCTGCGAGCTCACACACTCCAGGCTGGGCTGGCCCAGCCCACCCAGCACAGTCAGACCCAGAGAAATTGGATTAACTTGGAGAAGCCTGCCAAGACGATCTGTCATGCCATCTGAAGGACAGCGTATTGATCTCCACGTTGCAAAAAAAATTAAATGATATCCCTTTTTGTTATTTAAAACGCTGCTTAAGCAATTCTGTAATGGAACGGCCCGGCCCGGGTCCAGGAGCTCCCTGGGCGGCGGCAGCCTCTGCAGACCGGGTGCAGGGCGAGGGCTGTGGACGTGGCCCTGTCTTCCCCCGGGTGACTGATGACTCCGGAGAACAGCGCCACTTTGCCAGCAACGTGCACAGCTTTGATTTATTAAAGACATAAC
The DNA here is from genome assembly GCF_019186645.2 of Phyllostomus hastatus. NCBI lineage: Eukaryota > Metazoa > Chordata > Mammalia > Chiroptera > Phyllostomidae > Phyllostomus > Phyllostomus hastatus. Next base: position 1,547,055 of record NW_025333640.1, on the reverse strand, counting down.
AATTATGAAAATAGCTGATTTATAATCAACTTTTCCAGGCCTAATTGATTTCTGAGGTGAAATTTAGAAGGGGGTGTACTGACACCTTGAGGACAGGGTCGCTGGCCTTGGGGTGGGCCGGGACGGGATGGCCGTGACGGGGTGGCTGGTGGGGCTGGTGTGCGTGTGGGACAAGGGGACAGGAGGACAGCGGTCCCAGTCTGGCTGTGCTCTTTGTCGCCTCGTGAGGCGCTGGGCTCCGGGCCAGCTTTAACCTGGAGGGTTCAGCCTCAGTGGTGGCTGCCATTTCCAGATGCTGGAGATGGGCCCTGGCTGCAGCAGAGGGGCGTGTGCTGCTGCGTCCACAAATCCCTTGGTGTGCCCTGTGTTTGGAGACCTCGCTGTCGCACCCAGAGCAGCTGTGAGAACCTGGCATCATGTGCATAAAGGAGTCTGCCCACCGCGCCCAGAACCTTCTATTTCTCCAGAGCGATTCCCAAGTGAGGGCTGCCAAGTTTGGTCAATAAAAATACAGGAGGTCCAGCGAAGTCTGAGTTTCAGACATGCAACAAATGAATTTTTAGTGTAAGTATAACCCAGACAATATTTGGGACATACTATACTATAGTATAATTTTTATACTAAAAAAATTATGCCTGGTTAATGTGAAATTCTAATTGAACTGGGCATTTTGTATTTGACATGACAATCCCACTGGGCCATTCAGGACCCCAGCTCCCAACAGCCCCAGAAGCCTCTGTCCCCCGATGAGGACACTGAAGCAGAGGCTACTCAGCCCCTGCCCAAGGTCACAGGGCAGCTGACTTCAGATTCAAACCCAACCCTGAGGCCTGAGGCTTCCAAGACCTTCAGAATCCCACACTGCTTCAGAAGGAAGGGACGACAGCTTTTCTGCCCACGCAGGGACAGTTTGGACTGGTTTAAGGGACCAGATCTGTGAGCTGAGGTTTCAAACTGCCCCAGTGCAGCCTTGTTATTATTGCTGTGTGACCTTGACAAAAGCTTTGCCTCTCTGGGCCTCCACCTCCAGCACCGTAAAATATGCAGCTCGTCACAGGGTGCTCGGGAGGAGATCCAATGTGCAGGCACCCTGCTGGGGTTCCCCAAGTACTAACCAGGGCAGAGGGGAAAAGAGACAGAGTCAGAGACAGGAAGACAGAGAGTCAACACAGAGAGACAGAGCACAGAGAAAGACAGACACGTCCCAGTGGGAAGTGGGATGGCCCCCGAGGGTGGAAATCAAATTTGCAAATCAGAGGGTTTCAGTAGCGCCTGTGAGGCAGGGAGAGAGCAGACGAGAAGCCAGGATCTGGAGTGCAGGGCCCGGCAGCTGCCCGTGCCCTGTCCCCGTGACGGCCCTGCTGAGCGCTTTTAAGTTATCGTTAAAGATAAAATAATTTTTCCCCCTCTGAGCCGTGTGATTGATGCAGTAATGGGCCCCGCCGACAGAGAGAAGGTCAGGCTGGAATGTAATCAGTTTTTTCCAGAGCAATGCATAAACAGGGTGGCATGGTGGCTGGGAAAGGGAGAGGGACCGGCAGCTGTCCCCAAACCCTCTGAGCTCTCAGCGGAAGGGCACGATGAGATGATGAAAACAACGGGGACCGGGGCACTTTCTGGAGGAGGTGTGGCTCCAGCTAGGGCTGGAAAGAGAAGGCATCACAGGCAGGAGGGACTGCAGAAGCAAGGTGTGGAGGGGGGAAGTCACTTTACACCGTGGCCCCACCTAATCTCCACATCTCACTGCACTATTCCAAGCCTCAATCCTTCCATGATTCCCAGCTACCCACCCGGCCTACAGGTTCTACTCCTGACCCTCCCTCAGATTAGCTGTGTTAACTTAGGTATGTCACTTCCCCACCCAGCCTCAGTCTTCTCATCTAAACCAGGATGATTGCTACTTCTGTACCCACGGATACGGTGAGAGTGTAGAGGAGGAACAGCAGTATCAGTGCTTTTGGCAGCAAGCAGCAGGAAACCCCAAGTGAACTTGCTTCAACATTAAGAAACATTTTTTCCTCTTATAGAACAAATCACTAAGACCTTTACTCCAAAGCACATCTTCCAAGAGCCTTCACTGATCAATCTGTCTACTCCCCACCTTTTATTCCCCTTTATTTTCCTCCCAAGCATTCATCACCTCTTGACACTGTGCATTTGTTCATGACCTACTCTTTGCTCCTCCAAATGTCAGCTCCCTGAGGGCAGGAATTTTTATCTGCTCCGTTAGCATGTTCTCAGTGCCATGAAGAAGGTGCTCATTAAATGCTTGTTAAATAAATGGATGAGTTGTTCATCCAGGAATGATTGATTTAGCTATTCAAGAACATAGTCCTGCCTCTTCCTCAATATGTCTATCATGTTGGTCAGCATGGTCCAGAATGATTGCCAAACCTCCAACCATCACATCCTTGTTCCAGCAGCAGGAAGGAAGAAGGGTGGAAGGACAAAATAGTCTTTCTCCAGTGGACTGTCTTCTTTATGAAGTCTTCCCAGAAGCCCATCCCAAAATCTCATTGGTCAGTACTCAGCCACACAGTCACTCCTAGTGAGCTAGCTGCAAGGGAGTCCAGGAAATGTAATCTTTAACAGTGCCATCCAGCAGATGTTCTGCAGGTGAGGAAGACTGGGAGAATGGATGGTAGGAGGCAGGGAATAATGGGCATACAACTGGCTCCCACATCTGCCAGTGCCACTTACCACCTGAATTAGTTTCCTATGGCTGCCATAACAAATTCCCACCAACTTAGTGAGACACTCAGTAAAACAATATACACTGAGTATCTGACAGTTCTATAGTCTGAAGTCCAACAAGGGTTTCATTGGACCAAAGTCAAGCTGGGGGTAGGGCTGGTCCCTTCTAGAAGCTCCAGGGGAGAATATCCGTTTCCTGCCTTTTCCATCTTCTGCAGGTGCCTGCATCCTTGGCTCACGGCCCCTTCCTCCAGCTGCACAGCCAGCAACAGCTGCTTACGTCCTTCTGATGCTGCCGTCTCTCTGCTTCTCCCGGTACACTCTCCTCCTCCCATTTTCAGAGCCCTTGGGATTACACTGGGCCCATTGGGACTCTCCACGACCATCTCCTAAAGTCAGCTGACTAGACACCTTCATCCCGTCTGCCCCCCAAATTCCCTTTTGCCATGTAACCTAACACTTTCATCATGGGCTCTGGGAATTTCGGCCTTCACCCTCGTCCTCCCCGACACCTCCTCACAACCTCCGTGAAGAAGAGCACGCTGCTGGACTCACTGCCCAGATAAGAACGTGGGGCCCCCCAGGGATGAGGCGACTTGTCCAGTGTCCCCCCAAATTCTCAGAAATTCCAAAAGCTGGATTCAAACCCGGGCCAGTGTGAGTGCGAAGCCCACGCCTCCTCTAACTGCTGAGCTGCGTGTGCCCTCACTGTGGCTGCGGCTACTCCTCAGCCCGGGCCTGCTCTCTCCACACCCCTTCCGCGACTCGAGCTCAAGCTGACTCTTGAAAGAAGGGTGTTACAAAGGAGAGCATGGAGGAACGGGAGCTTGAAGGGCATTCCAAGGTCACCCAGTGGGTGGCAGAGCCAGAGCTTGAAACCAAGTCTGCCTGGCTGCAGACCACCGCTCTTCCTGCCTCTAGGGAGAAAGTGGACTCGGTGGGGTGGGGGTGGGGGTCACTGAGGACCCTGCTTGGGTTATTTGGCAGTTCTAGGGGCTCACGGGGCCCTTTTCCTTTCTGGCGGAGACTGGAGCACGGCAGTCAGTCCAGGGGAAGCAGGCCAAGTGCTGAGTCTGCAGCACAGCACATCTCCACTGAAGCCACCAGCCGCTCGGCCGCAGAGGTCCAGGACTCTGCGAGTGATCTATCTCTCCTGTCTCCCTCACCGGTGCCCTCGGCCCCTCCTGCTCCCAGTCTGTGCCCAGCTTTCTGGTGCAAAGGAGGTCCTGAGAGACACACCCAGGGGAGGCACTGGGCCCGGCTCCCCCAGGCACGGAAGGTCAGCCTGTTCATCACAGAAGGGCTCAGAAGCAGGACCCACCAGCCCAGCCGGAGAGAGAGCAGAGGGTAGGAGCGCAATCCATGGGGTTCTGGGGATCTTGTTCCCATCTCAGCCCCTCCCCTAATGCCAGACCAGCTAACTAATCTTGCTGTGCCTTGGTTTCTTCATCTGCATAATGGGTTTGAGAAAAAGACTCCATCGTAGGGCTGATGTGAGGGTTATGGGAACTGTGACAAGCACCTCAGACACTGACCATGGATAAATCCTGTGTTAATTCATAGGAGGTTTCAAGGTTGTCCAGTGAGGATTCCCTGAAAATACAGGGGAAATGTGGAGGGACTGACAGAGGGGAGGCTGGACAGTGAGTCAGTTCAGGTAGGGAAAGAAGATAAGCATGTGGGTGCTTAGAAGGAAAAACTGAGGCACAGGGAGGCTTACTGACTTACCCAGGGCTGGGATTTGAACAACCTTTAACCACTCTGCAGGAGGGGCTTCTACCTGTAGTCCTACCTGTAGCTCCAGTCCTAAAGCTACTCACTCAGCTCCTCTCATCCCTGACGCCTCCCAGGCCTCCCCCAGCAGCCAGGACCAACGAAGACAGGTCTGCAGTCAGAGCAGTTCTGCTGATCACACACACGTGCACACATATATCACCGTCTGGGTGCCTGCTATGCGCTGAACTGTGTCCCCCCCACCCACTCCCCCCACCAAATTCATAGGTTGAAGTCCTAACCCCCAGAACCTTCGGATGTGACTGGATTTGGGGATGGGGCCTTTAAAGCAGTAATTGAGTTAAAGTAAAGTCATATAGGTGGGCCATAATCTAATATGACCAGTTCCCTTAGAGTAAGAGGAAATTAGGACACAGATATGCACAGAGCTGACTGCGTGAGGACACAAGGAGAAGACAACGATTTATAAGCCAAGGAGAGAGGCCTCAGATGAAACCAGTCCTGCTGACGCCTTGTTGCAGACTTGTCTCCAGCCTCCAGGATTGTGAGCAAATAAATTTCTGTTGCTCAAGCCACCAAGTTGTGGTGCTTTGTCACGGCCCCAGCACACTCACACGGAGCCATGAGACCAGTCTCACCAAATCCGGGCCTGCGATAGTTGGGACTCTGGTCCTCAAGGGACAAAACAACAGCAGCAGCAGCAGCAGTTACGAGAACAACACCTGATCAGATCAGCTTAAACAAAAAGGGAGCTGTTGCAACAAAATATATGGCTGCAGGCACAGTTCCACCCAGCTGCTCAAATCACATCAAGATCATTTACTTGCCTCTCGATTAGCTCTTTTCATGAAAAGATGCTTCCTACATGGCCATCAGATAGCTGGTAGGAAGACAAGTTTCCAACAGCTCAGTAACCCCTGAGGGGGACTGTCGTCTCCCCCACAGCAGAATAGCTTGCATAAATCCAGCACTTGTTCAGGACATCACTCTGATTGAGCCAACATGGTTCATGGTGGGTGACCTGAGCCAACTGCTGAAGCCAGAGGTTCAGCATCCTCTGACTGCCCCGCCCTGGGTATCTTTGGTTTGGCTTCTGCTAAGTACCCAGCGGGACTCCACTGAGTGTCCTTTTCTGCCTTTAAATCTCCCTTGAGGCCACCTCAACTTGTCAGAAACAATCTCGGGAGGGAAGGAAACAAAATTTCCATCCCTTTGCTTGGAGAGTTCCAGCTCATCCCCATTGGCCCCCTCTGCACATCAAGGAATATGGGGAGAAGTGTATCAGCCAGCTATTGCTGTGTAACAAATTGCCACAATTGTAACCACTTAAAACAACACCTCATTATTATCTCACCATTTCTGTGGATCAGAGTCCAGACATGGTTTAGCTGGTCCTCCGCTCTAGGATGTCTCAAAAGGCTGTAATCAAGGTGTTGGCTGGGCCACCATCATCTCCAGGTTCTGCTTCCCACTGTTCAGGGAAGGTGACCATGAAAGAAAACCCAGCTGTCCCAGCCAACAGCCAGCTGACCCCCAAGTGCGAGAGCCCAGGCTAAATTCTCAGAGTGGTCTCCCCAACCCTGAGTAGAGTGCAAAGGCAGGAACCAGCCTGCTCAGGACTAGAAAGATTGCCAGCAAAAATAAGTGCATAGTGCTTCCAGCCATAGGATCTGGGGCTGGTTTCACAGATCTGATCGGCTATAGCAACATCATCACTGTTCCCCACGATGATGGGCGCCCCAAATGCCAATGAAACCAGGAGGAATTGTTCACTGGAGCCTCCCTGAATAAGGAAGTTCTGCTTCACCGAGTTCAGCTGCCCCCACTCTACAAAGGAAAGGTGGCTGGCGGCTCCTCCTGATTAAAAAATGTTAAGTTTCACTTTGCCGGGCATCCCATTGCCCTCTCTTTCTGTCCACCTTCTTGGGGGGCTCAGGGGCAAGGGGTTGCTCTTCCAGGCTTTCAGGCTGGACTACGGACTAGCCAGGGGCTCTTAGGTCCCTTTTGCCGTCACAAACAGGACCACTGTGTCATCCTAGCCCCAGCTGCTTTCTGTGAGTTTCTCTCAGGACTTACTGGCCTTTTCTTTCCAAAAACCAAGACTGGCTCAAGAAGAAGGAATGATACACGCTGGGTGGAGGATGGCAGGACTGGCTTCAGGAAGCCTCAGAGCAAAGCACTGGCAGATAGGGAGCAAGACAACTTGTGTTGTGGACTTGGCCATAACCTTGGGCTTGCCGCTGTCCAGGAACGCTTGGTACGTGGGTGACGGCTCTGGCCACTGCCAGCACCGTGGACCTGTCCCAGCGCATCCATTCTCATGAGTCAGCGACACAGCTGTGCCTGTAACGAAATATGTTCATTATTGCCCAAGAAAGCAAGGGTTCTTTTTTTAAATCCTCACTTGAGAATGTTCTTATTGATTGTAGACAAAGAAAGGGGGAGAGAGAGAGAAAGAAAGAGAGAAACATCATTTGGTTGCTTCTTGTATACACCCCAATGGGGGATTGAACCCAATACCTAGGTATGTGCCCTGACCAGGAATCAAACCTGCAACCTTTTGGTGTGCAGGACGATGCTCCAACCAACTTAGCCACCTGGCCAGGGCAGGAAGCAAGGGTTCTTAGCCGAACAGTTCAGTGGTTACTAGCATAAATGCTCGAGTTAGACTTGAGTAGAAAGCTTAGAAAAAGGAGAGGAGTAAATAAATGATGGGATGATGGTCCAGCCAGCAGGAGTCCCTTGCAACTGTATAAAAGAATAAGGAATGTCACGGAGGTATCACTACGATACTTTGTTAGGATGAAAAAGCGAGAGTAATGGATCGAGTTTCTGCTTGGGACGATGGAAAACCGTTCTGAGGATGGATGGTGGAGTTGGCTGCACCTCAGTGTGAATGGACTTAATGCCACTGAGCTGTGCACTTAGAAATGACTCAAGTAGTAAATTCTATATATTTGACCACAATTTAAAACTGGGGGGAGGGGCGTGGGTGGCGAGCAGAAGGAAAGGTTTTGCCTCTCACAGGGTGACCCCACCTTGTGCTTCCCACAACGTAGCTCCTCACAGGAGGCTTAGAAGCAGCATCAGGAGCCAGTTTAGAGGAACTGAGGTCCCGAGAGGGTGAGGAGTTACCCAGAACCACGCAGCAAGGAGGGTGCACAGCCAGACTGGGGAGGCTCCAAAGGGGCCTGATTGAAGATGGTCCCGTACGATCCCTCTCCAGGGAGCGGCTGATTTTGCTTGAGCTCCTGGCGGGGGAGGTGGGATGAGAAGGAAGCATCCTCTCTTCTTGCTGGAGCCCAGGGAATTCCTCCCCCTAGAGAGGCGCCAGCTGGTGAGGACGTCCCTGTTAAGTCCCTGATCACGAGATTAGGTGGTTTCATTATTGTCTGCAAAGCTCTTGGGAGGGTTCCTGCTTACAGATAATCACCCATGATAGAGGGCCAGGGCGTCATCGAGGATCCCTGAAGCTGCTCAGGGGGTGGGGCCGAGGTGTTGGGGCCAGCAGCCTGCTGGGAAATGAATCTGTCCATCACCCCTGTGTGCAGAGGGGCCTCAAGAGCCAGAGAAGGGGGAAGCCTGCCCACGGTCCCACAAGCAAAGAGGCACAAGATACTCGCAGCCGTCCACGGGAAACCCGAGTCAGCGCCATTCCCCCTCTCCCACTGCCCTCCAGGGCTCCCACCTCCCTCCCTCAGGGTAAAAGCCCAAGTCCTCCAGCCCCCTGGGCCCGCACGGCCTGCCTCTGTCCCCTTCCTGCCCTCCCCTCCTCGCTCTGTCCTCCTCACTCCCGCCATCTCTCCATCCCTGCCCTGGGCACTTAGCAAGTGCTCAGAAAAAATAAAGGATCCGGTGCAGAATAAATGGGCTCCTGGAACATCTACCACCTCTTCTTGGACTCCCCTCTGGATGAGGAGCCTACGACCTCCCAACGTCTTCCATTTGACCTGAACTGTTCTGGTCATTAGCAAGGTCCTCAGCCAACTCCAGGCTGAGTTTTGGGTCCTGAAGTGAGTGAGTGTGTGTGTGTGTGTGTGTGTGTGTGTGTGTTTTGAAAGATGGAAGAGTGAAATGAGGTTACAGGGAAATTTCTGGAATTTTGCAGGGTGGTCACTGTTTGGCGTACTTTAACAGCCGGGCGGGGTGGGGGGGAGCGGTGAGACTGCCCCCCTCTCTCTCTCTCTCAGTTCGTCTCCATTTCTCTCCTCTTCTGTCTCTGTGTTTCTGTCTCTGAGTCTCTGTGCTGTTCAAAGTCACACGGACACAGACAGCTTCTCGGCCCTGAAAGAAAATTGCCAGCTACCCCAGCAGCAGAATAATTGAATCGGCAGGTGGCCAGGATTGAATCAAGTGAAGGGGTAAAGAGGGGAGGGGCGGTCGCATTCCTGGCGAACCGTGGGGCCCTTATCAGGGAGGTGAGCTGAACAGTGGGCAGCAGGAGCCCAGGTGCGAGGGGCTGTGAAACTGCCTGCCCCTCCGCCAGACAATCTGAGCCCTGCAGGAAGAGCTGGGGGCCTGGGGCTACGCCCACCCCCAACGCAAGTCCTCAGAGCTGCTAGCAGGGGAGGGATGGGAGCTTCACCCAGGTCCACGGCCTGGACCTTGTCCTCCAGCCCCCAAGTCCTCGTCTCACCAAGATGAAGCTCCATTACCCATTACCCGTTCATCCCCACATTCCCTCACCTCACCCACCCTCCTGCAGCCCCCATCCATCCTTCCACCCATCCACCCACCCACTCATCCCCCTAGCCACTCATCTGTCCTCCCATTCCCCTTCCACCCACCCATCCATTCATCCATCCCCCTACCTGTGCACCCACTGGTCAGTCACTTGACAAACACAAGCTCCCACTGAGCGCCCCTCTTGTGCTGGATGCGGTAGACGTCGGGATAAAAATGACAGCCAAAGCCCCTGATCAACCGGAGCTCAGTGTCCAGTTGGGAAGGTACGCGTTGAACAACTGAACAAACAGCTCCATCACCGGCATTGCACCGTGGCCTTGAGACACGGTCGGGCTGCTCTGGGATGTGACCCGAGGGGAGGGGCCGTGGGGCTGGGAGGCCGTGGAAGGGCTTCAGGAGAACAGTGTGACAGGCAGAAGGAACAGCCTATGCAAAGGAGAAGCAGCTGTCTGGGGTCTGACGCGAAGACGGGTGTCCACGGGAAGAGCAGGAATCAGCCCAGGAAGTGACAAGAAGGCACTGGGGACAGAAGGTGCAGCCGGAGAGGCGAGAGGGGAACTGAGGTGGGTGGGCGGAATGCCTTTGCCCAGATGCAGAACTTGAAGTCTGGGGGTTGGCGGGGTCCTGTCTCCCAGTCCAGGCTCCCACAAGTGACCTCCCTGTCCCTTCCTCATGTGGGACAGCTGCCAGGGCCCCGAATGCCTGAAGGACAGCCCTTTCAGGCCCTGGTTTCTGATCCCAGCCCTGTCAGCTCTTGCTGGCCAAGCCACACACCCCATCTAGCAGCCTCCTGTTCTCAGCTGTGCCATGGGCACAGTTCAGCCCTCCCATGAGGCTGTGGGGAAGTGCTGAGGCTCAGATGACCACAAGAAGTTATTATGTCCTCTGTACCATGGCTAGCGTGGCCTCCAGGCCCAGGAATAAATCATTCATTCATTCATTCATTCACTCACTCATTCATGTAACGAGTGTTTGTTGAGGGCCCAGATAACTGTTCCAGATACCGATGTACAGCTGTGAGCAAAACAGACACAGGCTGTGCCTCTGTCCTCAAGGTGCTGCTGTTAAGACAGAGTGATACAGAGAATAAGAACACACACATGCCTGATTGGATCTCAGGAAGCAGTCAGAATCATAGAGCAAAGAAAGGGGACAGGAGTGGTCTGGGGAACATGCCTCTTGGCTGGGGCAGTCAGGAAAGGCTTCCTGAAGGTGGTGACCTGTGAGCTGAGACTGCAGGACCAAGAGAGGGGTCTGGTAAAGAGGTCTGAGAAAAGCATTCCAGGCAGTGGGAACAGCAAGTGCAAAGGCCTAGAGGCAGGACCAAGTTTGGCATTTAACAAGTCAGCTCCTTTTTGTGGCTGGAGCAGAGTGAAGGAGGGGGTAAAAGGTCCACGTTCCCTGACCATCCATCCCTGGCAGTCCCCACCCCCTTGCCCTGCTTGCTTGTCCTCCACTGACCTTTATACCGTGGACAACGCTATAGACTTTCCTCATTTATCGTGCCTGTTTTCTCCCTCTCTGCCAGCTTCATGAAGATGGGGACTCCGTCCCTCTGGCCTGCCTGTTCCTGCTCTGTTCCCAAAGCCTAGAACAGTGCCTGGCTCACAGTAGACACTCAGTGCGTGATTTTGAATGAACAAATAAACGAGTAAATGAATGAACACTTGAACAGCCATCATTCCCAACAGAAAGGCCAGGTGGGGAGGCAATCAGAGCCTCTAAAGGGTCACTTCGAGAGCTCCCTTTAGGAGGTCAGAGCTGAGATGTGGGGTCAGGGCCTCCCTTGATTACTGAGATTCTGATTAACTCTGGGGCCGAGAGGGCCACCCGCTTGGAGGAATTATAGATCGGTCTGCATCCATGAGTTTGAGCAGCAACTCTAACGGGGCAGACAGCGGCTCCCCCTCTCCCCTCAGCAGCCAGCTGGCCAGGGAGGCGGGAGCGGAAAGAGGTCATTTGCATAGGCAGGTAATTGGTTTTGCAAATAAATCTGGTTCTTGAAATTTGTAGATTAGCAATAATACGTCTCCAGATGAGAGAGAAAGGTCACGGATGAATAAAACAACAATTAAACTTTCCGGAGATTATTAAACTAAACAGAAGCCTGGCACCGGGCGGCTGGCCGAGGGAGTGTGGAGGGAGGTGGGGTGCCGGAGGTGGTCTGGGCTGGGGCAACTGCAGCCCCAGTGGGGGGGGGGGCTGCTGTCCTCACCGTCCTGCCTCCTGGGAGCACCTCCTGAGTGCCAGGCGCTGGGAACAATGGGACATTCTGTGTAACACACCAAGGACGGCTTTTAGAATCCTGTTTCCAAGAAGAGAAAACTAAGGTCTGGTGAGGGAGAGGAAGGTGTCCAAGGCCTCGCAAGGCAGGATTTGAACCCCAGCCCGCCAGCCTTGGACCGTCCTGGGTGGCAGTGAGCCTCCCATAACGGCAGCCAGGGAGTCAGAAGGGTGGAGTCCATCCCTTGCTAGCTCTTTGCCATCTGAGCAGGACCACACCTGCCCACCCCGTGCCTCGGGCTCTCCATGCCTCTAGGATTGAGGCTAAGAGTGTTTTGCGTGTGCTCTGGGATTTGCAAGTGTTTTCACATTTGTATGGCAATCCGGTGCGACACAGTAGCTAATGCATCAGGCACTGTGCCTGACGTGAGCAAGGGGCTGCTTTGGTCATCCCAGGCTCTTGGCTGCAAGCAACAGAAATTCACTCCAGGAAACAAGGGCAGGATGAGAATTTATAGGAAAGAGAGAGGAGGAGAAAGAAGGCCAGCGATAGAAAGGAAATGGGAACTCAGCAGGTAGCACAACCCTATTTTGCTACCCACTAGTATGTGACCTTGGGTGAATCACCTTTTCCCCTCGGGACCTCAGTTTCCCTAGCTATAGCGTTTTGGAGAGTGCTAAGTGCTAGGACGAAAGGCGAGAATTGGGGAGGGAGGCAACTTGCAATTTTAAACAAGACGCTCAGGGAATGCCTCATTGAGGAAATGACACATGAGCAGAGAGCTGAAGGAGAGGGGCGAGGGAGCCATGGAGACATCTGGGAAAAGAGCATTCCAGGCAGAGGGAACAGCCTGTGCAAAGGCCCTGGGGCAGGACTGCACCTGTTGTGTTGAAAGAATAACAAGGAGGCTCCTGTGACTGGAGCAGAGTGAGCAAGGGGGAGAGCGGGAGGAGGCGAGGGCAGGGAGGGGACTGGGGCAGGTCTCCAGAGCACAAAGAGAAGGGGAATTTCCTCCTGTAGTCACCAAAATGGTGACAAACGTCCACTCCTCCTCCCCAACCCATTTGGTGGCAGAAGCCATGGGCTGGCCCCCGATATTCATTCTTTACTTTCTCCTTTAAAAATAGAATCTGCCCAGCTGAAGACTATATTTCCTGCCCTGGCTGTGTAGCTCAGTTAGTTGGAGCACCATCCCAATATGCCAGGATTTCAGGTTCGATCCCTGCTCTGGGCACATACAAAAGGCAACCAATGAATGCATGAATAAATGGAACAACAAAATCGATGTTTCTTTCTCTTTCCCTCTCTCTCAAAAAAATCAATTAAAAAAAAAAAAAGACTGAATTTCCCAACCCCTCTTGCAACCCAGAGTCACCGTCGGACTGCGTGGTGGGTGTGAGCATAAACGGTGCGTGTGACTTCCAGGTGGTACCCTCGGAAGATGAGAACGGGCCTTCCCCTGCCCTTCCTCTGCTCCTCTGGTGTGGAAAGGGGAGCAACAAGATAAAAGAAGTCTAGGTCCCGGGTGCTCGTGGAGCCTCCAGCGCAGCCCGGGATGATGCCCAGACCGGAGGTCCGACAGCAGTGGGCTCCTTCCTCATTTAAGCCGCGGCTCTGCGAAGCGAGGGGCGTGGTCTCAGGGCACTCGGGGCTCGGACAGTCAGGCTTCCAGCACTGCCGCCGCCTGCACGGCGGGCCCCAGGTGTCGTCTGCCCTGCTAACACGCCTGCTGCAAACTGCCCGTCGGCACCCACCCCTCCTGATTGCCCTCGGAATCTGCCCTGGGCCCCACCCCTCTTGCGGCAACCAACCTGTGCCACGCCAAATTTGGCGACATATAGCCGGCCTGGGAACGGTCCTCCTCGGCTCTCTCCTCAGAAAACCCCGCCCATCGGAGGCGGCCCGCTGGTTCTTCAACAGACTTAATACATTTTCATGGATGCCCAGCCTCTCCTACGCCCCCTCCTCTCTTGTCTCTTCCTCCCTCTCCTTTCCAGATTCTGGCAGCTCCACTAGAACTAAGCTGAGTCCTTTCAACCTCTGAGTCCTATGTCCGTGGCGATTCTGTCAGGCAGAAAAAGGATCAGAGCAAGTGAGGGAGCTGGCTGGGTCACACAGCAGGCCCTCCTCTCCACAGGAAGCCGAGGAAGGAACCTGGTGGAGAGTGAGGATGGGCCATTGGCTTTCTGGCCTGGGGACCGACGACAGTGGGAAGCCTCAGTGAGTGTGCCCAGTATCATTCCCCCAGAAAATGCCTCTACCAGAGCTGGGTAGTCTCATGCCCTTACTCACACCACAAACACTTACTGAGCGCCTGCTGTGTGGCAATTCCTATTCCTAATGCTGGGACCAAAGTACATTTATCCTCTCCCCCTCAGAGCCCACAGGTTAGTGTCAGAACCGGGAGGAGGGGGTCCAAAAGAGGTTCCTGAGCTAAAATGGGGCCGCAGGCTTCCCAGAGGAGGTGCTGTGTAAGCTGAGCACGTGGAAGATGAACAGGGGAAGGTAGGGAGATCCACGGCAGGAGCAAGGCTGGAGCGGGGAGTGGAGTATGTGTGGGTTTCAGAACCCTGAAAGACATCCAGAGCAGGGGGAGGTGAAATCAGGTAGGTGATAGGGCGAAACGCGGGCTTGAGTTCAAGGGCAACAGGGAGCTAAGGTAGGCTTTAGCGCAGGGGAAGAGTGAGGAAGATCTGGGGAGTAGGACCAGGAAGGGCCAGGTAGGTCCAGGTGGGCGAGAGCCTGGGACCTGGCTGTGCCGCGCCAGCTGCATCTTCCTGCAGCCTTGCTGTTCCGGCAGGAGCTGGAAGGAGAGTCGGGAGGGGGTACCTGGCAGCCAAAAGCCCAGCAGCTAATGAGCCCCGCGTGGTGCAGGCTATTTTTAGCAGCCGTTCCTCTGGACCCTTAATCGCTGCGGCTGGCTCCTGCCAGGCTGCCATGGAAATGCTCAACGCCACCGCCAGAACTCGGCCCCTGGTCCCAGCCCTGGCTTCCTGCCCCCAGCCTGGAGCCAGGATGCCAGCGATGCCCCCCCGAACGGGCTGGGCCCCTGTGCTCTCCCGAACCGGCACGGTGTGTTCTAGGGGGCCTCTGCCTCTCTTTAGGCCTTAGAGGGTGAGCAGGATCAGCGCGACACTGGAGGCTGAACCCCTGGTTCGAATCCCCGCTGGGCTAGCTGTGAGGTCTAGTCCTCAGCGTTGTCCTGACCCTTCTTGGAGCGTAGGTTTCTCGTCTTTAAGTGGCTCATACCTCATAGGACCGCGTGGACCAGGTTGCCTGGGGTTCAAAGCCAGGTGTCTGGCCCCAGTGATTTCAGCAACTCGTTGAGCACCCACTGTATGCTAGGTATCGCCTTAAGTGTTCCATGCGTTAATTTAATCCAGAGGTATTTTGCAGATGGGGCCACTGCTACAGAGAATGTTAGTGGTCTGCTTAAGGTCACACAGCATGCACATGGTGGAGCCAGGATTGGAACCCAGGCCAGCTGGCTCTGGAATCTTAGCTCCAAACTGCACACACGTCTAAACTTGAATTTGAAGGAGGTCGCACTTACCCCCAAGGAAGTCCTCATGAGTGGTGGCCTCTCAAGCAGGGAGGGGACCTGATACTCTCCACCCCCCTTGCTGGGCGGGAAGCCCCCCACAGTGACACTGAGGCATGGGTGGGGGCAGCAAGTCCCAGTGCTCCAGAGCCCAGGAGCCTCAGTCTCTGTCACTAACCCAGGAGAGCTCTTAGGAGGGGCCATAGGCACATGGCACAGGGCAGCCTGCCAAGGACTGATACCTACAGCTATTTCAGGCAGTGTCACTCAGGTAAGCTGACAGGGACAGGCTGGAAACAGGATGAAGAGGTCCAAGCTGGGGAGGGAAGAACAAAGCCCAACCCGGGCCAGGACAGGGGTGGTAGAGCAGGGAGGAGGGCAGAATGGACAAGACCATGCCACCTTGCTGCTCGGTGCCTCAGTTTCCCCAGCTGTGTTGATCATCACAGTCCCCACCCCCTAGAGGCTGTTGAATGGAACAAAACACTCATACAAGTTCTACCTGAACAGGCTCCTATTCATCTGTATTTAACATTTGGATATTTTGTTTCACAGGGACTTTCTTTTTTTTGCATTGTTTTGGATTCTTTGAAACATGGCTGAACATGGTATGCTCTTGCTGAGTTCGCTGGTGCCTCCTTAAGTTTTGCAGCCCTGGCGAGTGCCTCACTCACCTCACCCAGAATCCCAGCCCCACTATAATAACCACATCAGTTGCCAGGAAGGTGTGTGGCCCGGAGCAGCACTCTGGCACCGGGGCGGTAAATATAGCTCATGCTTCGGGAGAGCCAAAGCCACCAGCACCACCGAATGTCAAGTGACTCTAAAGGTTGGTTATTGTTACTCACTATTAGGGACTCACCGTCTCTGTGGTGGCCTTGGTGGGCCCCGGGAAGATGGTGGGCTAACGTGCATTGTCCCAGGTTATTATCATCAACCTTGACCCAGGAGAAAGGAGGAAAGGAAGCATCCTGATGCGGGGCATACAGGTGTCAGGAGCTGTAGTCACCTTGCCTCCTCCCCCCACCCCGCCGGCCCCACTCTGTGTCTGAATTTCCACCACCAGTGCTGCCTCCGAGATTGCACCCTAGGAGGAGGCGCTGCCAGGCTGGCACTGCTGCCCTGAGCTGGGGGAAGGGGGAGAGGGACACAAACCCCAGTCCCCACTCACCCTTCCCCGCCACACCGGTGACCGGTGGCGGTGGCGGGAAGGGCTGGGGAGGGGAGGCCAAGTTTACCGTACCCCTCCCCCGGCCTGGCTATAATTAGCCCCGAGATGAATTAAACATGAAGCCGACCTGTCTGGAGCGACAGCAATGTCTCTGACACTGTAATTGTTCCTGGGCTGGAGGCAGAGGGCGGGGCTGATGTGTGAGATCGGGGGTGGGGGGGACGACCCGCCACCCACAGGCATGGGTGGGGACAGGGATGTGCAGAGCAGGCCCCTGGACATGTGCAAAATATACGTGTCTGCGGCAGGGGCCTGGGTGAGTGCAATCTCGTGTGAGGCCAGGAGAGACAGAACCAGAAAGAGGCTGGGCAGAGGAGTCTGGGGGGCCCTTGGTGGGAGGGTGTAAAGCCTCAGTTTGGAGGTTCACAGAGAAAGCCTCCTGCAGACATGTGCCCTGAGTTTGGAGATCCAGGGGGATTCACACATGAAAAGGAAAGGCATTCCTGATGGAGGGAACCACCTAGGCAAATGCTTAGAGGTCCAAGGAAAAAAATCACAAGTTGCAATCTCACCTGAAACCCAAGGTGGCTCTCCTGTGCAGAACAGCCTTTCTGGGCTTTGCAAGCCAAGATCTCAAGTTGGAACCCACTCCGGTGTACGCGGTGGGGCCCAGGAGTCAGGCGAGCTCCAGGAAAATGAGGGTAGGGTAACAATAGGTTGTCCATCCCCAGAGCTATTGTGAGGAGATGAGCTAAGAAGTGTGTGTAAACACTTGGCACATACTCAGTGCTCCCAGAGCAGCTGCTGTTACCACCGTTCCAAATAAGACCATGTAGATCATTTTTCAACAGTTACCTATTCAATACATATCCCCTCAAATTTATATACACCGTGTATCCTACATATATACGGGTTTTCGTGGCAGCATATAAAAGTGCATTTTTAAATAAATATACTTTGTTAGAAAAGAATGGGGTAGGTTTAGAGAAAAAGACTTCTCTGCCTGTTCTGAGCCCAGTAATTAACCTGGAGGGGCTAATTAAGATTGGGTTTCCACTCCGGCCACTCAGCGCCCTCCCTTCTGGCCTTCCTTCTCCCCCAGGACGGCCCAGCCTGGCCCACCCCCGCCAGGGCCTCCCTCCTTTGAGCCCACCAGATCCCTGGGCTTAATCATCTAGAATTAGGGTTCAAGCAGACGTCTTGAGGGCTGGGCGGGGAGGCTGTGCTGCGGGAAGGGCCTCCCAGGCGCTGCCAGGACCCGGAAGAGGGTGAGGGAGTGAGGCCATGTGGAGCCAGCGCAGGGTCGGGTCCTGCCCATATTCGATACTTCGACACTTGGTCCATTGTAGATGCTTTTGCATTCAGTGTTTTTTTTTTCAATTGCTGCATTAAAATAGTATTTATCCAGATGGCTGAATTTGGTGGAGTCTCCTTAAATGTTCTGGGCCCACTGTTGCTCTTCTCACCCGATCCCACTCCTGACTGCCGCCTGGAATCAGGAGCGCGAGCCTCCGAGACGGAAGTCCAAACCTGCAGAGAACATTATGAGTTTATTCGAGCCAAACTAATGACAATTGCCAGGAAGCAAACTCTCGAAGAACTGAGAAAATGCTTCAGTGAATGACATTTTTGCAGCTTATTTCATACATTAGAATCAAAGGAGACATAGGAGGGTTACATGAAATCCACTGGAGGTAGATTAGGGAGGCAGGAGAAAGCAAAATGGGAAAACCTCTGTGACTGGATAAAAAGTGAAACTTGGAGGCACAAATGTCTCGTACGTTGATGGGTACGGGTAGTCACTGACCAGCATTTGCAGCACGCAGAGATGGTATTTGGGGAACAAGATAGCAAGGGACTGTTCCGTAATCTCCTGCTCTGGGGTGGTGGCTGTGCCCGGAGGGGTCTGGAAAAGATCACTCTGACCTTCCAAAGGTATGTTTTCTTAGAAGCAAAAGGACAAGAGACAGGATCACTTAGGTAAAGACTGACCTTTGTGAAGGAAGCTACAGGCCTAAGACGTCACTACCAGCCATGACCCTCTTTTAGTTAGAAATGTTCCCTCAGACCCTCCCCTGTGGTTATTTCCCATCTCTGAGCTTGTAAGTCCTGCCTCGGGGGCCTCCCTGGGTTTGTCAGGGTTTGTATGTGGCCACTTTTCATCCACAGCCTCAACCCTCTCCGAGGATGGTCTATTACTGGACCCATTTTATGGATGGGAAACTGAGGCCCAGAAGGGCAAGTCACTGGCCTCAAGTCAGTGGGCTAAGGGGAGGCAGAGGCAGGTTTAGAACCCTGGCTTGTCCTGAATTCAGAGACAAAGCAACCAGCCTCCCCCAGCCCCTCAGAACCTTTGTTCTGGCTAAACCCACCTCCTACCACCCATCTAGGAAGAAAAGCCCAAGTCCTCCTCCACACAGCCCTGCAGGACCCGCTGCCTGACCCCCCCCCCCCTCCCCGCCTTTGTCTCTCCCCCTCCCTCACTCTGCTGAGCCCCATGAGGGGCCTTCTTGCTGTTCCGCTAACAGGCCAGGCGCGGTCCTGCCTCAGGGTCTTTGCACTGGCTGTTCCCTCTACCTGGAACACTCTTTCCCTTCATCTCTCACCTGAGCTCCCACCTTACCGAGGGTAAAAGCCCTAGTCCTCCTCCTCACTGCCCTCAAAAGCAAGGAGATCCACAGAGGGCTGTGGACAAGAGAGGGGTGGAACCTGACTCAGGTGCTCACAGGTGCCCTCTAGTGGCTTCTGCTGGGAGGACAGATTGTGGGGGATGAGGGTGGGAGCTGGAGCTGGGGGCCAGGGCGCGGAAGACACTGCTCTGGCCCAGGCAAGTGATAACCATACAAATCATACCCCCTAATTCTACACTGTCCAACGTGGGGGCCACTGGCATTTAAAATGTTACTAAATTAAGATGTTCTGTAAGTAAAAAACACACACCTGTTTCTAAAGACTTGGAATAAAAAAAAGAAGGTAAAATAGCTCATTAACAATTTGCATATTGATTGCATGTTAAAATATTTTGAATGTGTGGAATCAAATAAAACACATTATTAGAATTAATTTTACCTACATACTCTCATCTTTTTCCTAGTTGCTAGCAGAAAGTTTTAAATTACACACCAGACAGCGCTAGGCCAGCTGATGTGGTTTGAGTTCTAAGATTCTGCCACCTTGGCACAGCCCATGGGGCAGTGTGTGTGTGGGGGGGGGGTTCCTGTGCGCCTGCAGGGGTCAGGCAACCTGAAATCTGCAGGAAAAGTAAGTAGTTCAGACAAAGTGCCGGTCGGTCCTTTGCGGCTGTTGTCTCCGATGAATCCTTGAGAACAGACCTCTTTTTGCGGTTCACCATCTGGCCCCCTCTAACAGAGAGGGACCTGCACCTGGGCTCGGGTCCTGCCCCGGCCCCCCCCGAGCTCACTTCATTCTGCTGGCAGCAGCGGTGGGAGAGGAGGAGTGACGCCTCCAAAGTCACCTCCCTGTTCCCGCCCGCACTCTGCTGGCGCCAGGTGATTCCCCCAAGAACTGCTCCCTGACAGATGAGGATGTCCTCTCCTCCCACTTTCCAAAGGAGAAAACTGAGGCTCAGAGAGGGAAAGTGAGTTGCCCAAAGTGGCCCCGCAGAGCTAGGCTCTGCACCCAGCTAGCTCCACAGGGTGCCAGTGCCTTCTGGGACCTCCCCCGGAGCCAGCCGCCCAGCCGCCTCCCACTGCTAATTAACTCTGGAGAGCTGCTGGGCCAACACAGCAGCAAGGACACTCCGGTGCCCAGACCAGGCCAGTGGAGCAGTCAGTGATCAATTCTGAGTCCTTCCCATTTATCACAGTGGCAGGAGCCAGTGTGCCTGGAATCTCAACCCTGAGCCTCTGGCCCCCTTGGCCACCTGGAGCTGTGCACAGTGGTGACAGGAACGGGGGCAGCAGGCCCTCATGGAGTCTGAGGAGGGAGGGTGTTCCCGGCACCCCACTCCCCTGGGTTATTAAGTGCTGTGTGATCCAGTGGTGACCGCATAAGACCCCTGTCCAGCCTTCCCTGTGCCCACAGGCTGGCAGAGGAAAATATATATTGAATGAATAATCATCTAAAGGGAAAGAACAGAATGGCATGAGAATGGAAAACTGTGGACTTGTTGAGGGCTTTGCAGGTTCATGGCCTCCCCAAGGAAGTGACCATGAACCTGCAAAGCAGAGAATGAAAGATGAGGGGTGAGAAGAGGGTGCCCCACACTTAGAAACAGCACCTGCAGATCTCCCGTACTCTTTATCATGGGATAAAGTGCCAAGTCAGGAGCCCTCAGGGAGGCCGAGAGCCCCCACGGGCCGGGGCAGCCTTCAGTGGCCAGGCGCCACGAGTGGAAGAGGCGGGCGCAGTTTCCCGATGACCCAGGGAATGGCGGTGACGCTGCTTCCTTCCCCGGTGAGTCAGAGGGCAGGCTGGGTGGTCAGCAATGTGATTCTTTTGTTTGGTTTTTTCTTACAACTATTTTCCCCTTGGAGGGTTTTTTCAAACCCACTTGGGCACGGGGGTGAGTCAGGATTTCTCTGCCAACAAACAGCGGAGTGTGGCTGCTGGCCCAGCCACCCTGAACACCCCCTCCTCTGGCAGGTGGGGAAACTGAGGCCCCAGAGCGACGAGGACCACCCAAGGTCCTTCAGAGGGGGGCTGTGAACCGGGCCCAGGGGGCGGGTGTCTGGGGTCCCGAAAGAGGCAGAAGCCCTGCAGCGGCTGTCTCTTTGGCCGGACCTCAAGCCCCATGAGGGCCCACGGCTGGGTGTCCTGGTCACCATGCTGTCCCCAAAGCCCTGTAAGTTTGTAGTGCTTAACCAGTGATTTCAAAATGGATGGCCGCAGCAGCTTTTGCAAACTCCCAGACATCACGCTCAGGGCGCCAGGGGGAGCAGGGGTCCTCTCTGACGGGGGATGTGAGAGACAGAGATACACAGACAGAGACACGGGGAGAGAAACAGACGGTGATGGAGACAGAGACCCAGGTGCAGAGCCCGGAGAGGCAGAGAGAGTGATAAGCGGGAAGCAGATCAGGGAAGAGACGGAGAGGCAGACAGTGGCTGAAGAGAAAGGCGGCAGGGTCTGGGCCGCCACTAACCAGCAGAGGAGACTTTGTGTGGATTACAGACAGAAAGACCCCCCCTTCCTGGCGTCCTCTCGCCGCCTCAGCCGGGTGCTTTGTATAGTGAACAACCTGACCCCTGTCTGGGGCAGCCGGAGCCAGCCAGCGAGGGCCAGGCCCACAGAAGTCTCTCCATAAGCGCCCGCTGAACAGACAGACAGAGAATGCCAGAACCTGGCCTGGAGTCATGGGGAGGGAGGGAGGGAGGGAAGGAGGGAGGGAGGGACAGGCAGAGACAGAGACAGAGCGGGGCTGAAGGGGGAAGGAAGTCTGGGTGCCTGCAGCTTCTGGCAGAGTCACAGGTTCCTCCTCTGGGCACTGCCTGGATTTACTTGCCACCGAGGAAAATTCTCCTTGACATTCTGGGTGCACAGACTGAGTGGGCAGCCAAGGCAGGAGGTGGCTCCTCCCCAGGACGCCCTGGGCCCCAGTGAGAGACTTGGCTGCCAAGTCTCACCCGAAACTCCTCACAGCCCAGACTTGCTGCTGGGGTGGAGCCGGGAGCCTGAGAGGCCCGGGGGTTGGGGGTGGGATTCCCCCAGTTTCATAGCCCGGAGAGGGGAGGCAGCTGTCTTGAGGTCCCCCAGAACAGGATTCAAAGGAAAAGGCACTCCTGGCAGAGAGAACAGCTTATGCAAAGCCCTGGAGGCTTGTTGAGACTGAGAGGCAAGGGTGAGGGGAAGGGCTTAGTTATGGAGTCTGAACTTCATTTTGTTTTCAAACACTTCACCTTTGATTCAATACACATTCAAAGATGGCCCCTCTGTACCTAGTCCCAACCCGGGCCCTAGAGGCAACTCCTCAGCCTGGGAGGACACACAGACCTCTCAGGTCCAAGGGTCAGGGGTGGGCAAGAAGGAAGGGTGGAGGCTGCAGGACCCAGATGACATCTGGGAGAGAGCAGCGGAGGCCACAGGGAGGTGGGGCATTGGCGGTGGGCCTTGAAAATGTAGGGGCGTGACAGGTGACAGAGACTGATAAGGGCATTCTGTGTAGAAGATGTGCACATGCAAAGGTCTGGAAGTTTCTGAGAACGAGACAAGTGTCGGGAGGGAGGAAGGGTGTGCAGTGACTCTGCCGGGCCCGAGTGGGCATGGCCAGGCCAGAAAGAGAGGGGGGGCCACAGAAGCCCAGAGGGAATTGGAGGCTGTTCTTAGAGGATCAGGTATGTCTTCAAGAAGGGGCACTGGAGCTGGGGGTTTGAAGGGTGAACAGAAGCTCACCAAACAGAGCTGGCAGGGCCTGCAAATGGAGCAGAAGGGCTATGGCCAGAATTCAAGAAATATGGGGATGGAGTAGCAGGAGAAAGATGGGTCGGAGACGTAGGGCAAGTCAACGTGAGAACTCTCCAGATCCAAGCTCAGCAGCCTGCGATTCAAGGCCAAGGAACCCCAGAACTGTCCCCCTGGGTCCCACCGAGCCCCCTTAGGCCTGCTCCAGCTACTGTCATCTCTCCTTCTTGGGTCCCAGCTACCATCCAGTTTGGCCCAGGACACTTTCTACAATGCGACTCAGGGACCTCAGGTCAGGCCTGTGACTCAGTCTTCCCATCTGAAAAATGGAGACACCAAAAGCCGTTTTTGCTGTTTATGTTCATCTCAGGACTGGGAGGACTTCAAGAAATAAATGTGAAGGAAGAGAAAACAGGAAAAAGGGAAGAAAGGGAGGGACGGAAGGAAGGAGAGGGAAGGGAAGAAGGGAAGGAAGGAAGAAAAGAAAGGAAGGGAAGTAAAGGGAAAAGAAGGAAGACAGAAGGGAAAGGCTTTGTATCCTGCTTCCAGGCCAATGCCAAGGGACAGGTCCAACATTATTATTTCAGAAGAAGCCAGAGCTGTCGAGGCTTAAGAAATGAGTGGCGATTTGCATGTGATTTGCATTAAATTTGCATAGTGTTTATTAAATGTGGAAACTCGCTGAAAATGCTTTCTCTCACACTGATCCCCAATGAAGAAGCAGGACACCCTCACTCATCCTCCACCAGGGACCCCCCCAGCTTGGGCTGGGGACTTCTCAGTTCCAGGGCTGCTGGAGCAGCAGCCCTGAGAGAGGTGCCCTTGGACACTCCATCTGTAAAATGGGCCGCGATTAGGCCACCACTTCCGCTAGGTAGCATGGTTGGCGACCTAGAGTGAACTGAGGCCCCACAAGAATGTGGCACAGGCCCTGGCAGGTAGTAGGGGCTGAGGAACAAACCTGAGGAGCTTATTAAGAGCCCCACTTTTCAACCCTGGCTGGTGTAGCTCAATGGATTGAGCACGGGCTGCAAACCAGAGGGTCATCAGTTCAATTCCCAGTCAGGGCACATGCCTGGGTTGCAGACCAGGTTCCCAGGGGGGGGCATGTGAGAGGCAACCACACATTTCTATTTCTCTCCCTCTCTTTCTCCTTCCCTTCTCCTTCCCTAAAACTAAATAAAAATTTTTAAAAAAAGAATCCCACTTTTCTGCTAAGGCCTGGAAGAATGGGCCCCCGGGTGCACATATGTGGGTGACCTGGTGACAGGAGCTCAGACCTGGCAGGAGCAGGGGTCTAGGCTGCCTCTCTCGTTGCGTGGGCAGGGGATGCACACCTCAGGCCTCAGTGTGCACCCCCTCTCCCCGTCTCTTCTCCCCACCCCCTCTTGGCTGTCTGAGCTCACTATCCCCACAGCCATGAATTTTTATCTACCTGTCTCTTCTCTGGGCCTTGCAGCCAACAGAACTCTTAATTAAAACATTATTTCTTCCCGGCTCCCATGCCTCTTCCCTGCGCCACACCAGCACCTGGAGAGTGAACACCTTCCCCAGGCCTTGCAAAGGGCGCTGCGCCCTCTCCCCACCAGCCTCCCTGGGTCTGTGCAAAGGACCCAAGGCCACGAGGCCACAGGCCACGAGGCCATGTGACTGAGGGTGAGAGATCCAACAGAGGCTCAGCTTGTTGGCAGGGGGAAGTGTCTTGTCCCCAGAATTCCCACAATACACTGCCTGGCTAGCCCCCAAGATTACCACCCAGGACACAGGAAGCCCAGGGGCTGAAAGGCAGGGGGAGCGGCCGCAGCCATGATGGACTGACCCGAGTCGCCAATGGTACGGAGTCTGGGGGCTGCAGGCTTATCTGTGGCATTGGGACCAGACAAAAATGTGTTTTATTGTCACAATAAAAACAAAGTGGGGTGGGAAAGAAAACATTACCACCCACGCCTCAGCACTCTGCCAGGTACAGGGGCCCCCAGATGGCTGCCTACTGGACCAGAACACTTCAGACCCAATCGGGAGAGCCCGTGCAGGGGACAGGGTGGCAAGGCATTATGAGGAGGCCACCTCCAAGGGTGTGGACACAGACTGCAACATGTGGAGGTGTTTGGGGGTGAGGGTGGGGGACACAGGGCGACGCTGGAAACTGGGAGAGGGCGAGGGTCCCCCAGTCTCCACCTTTAGTCATTGAGATTTCCTGAGTGACTGGTCGTACCCCACAGTCAAGGCCGTTCACAGTAGAAGGGATTTGTGGGGGTCCAAAAAAGGACAAGGTGCTCAGTGGCTGGGCAGGAGGGCATCCGAGAAGACTTCCTGGAGGAGGCTGGAATCCCAGGTGGGTTGGAGCCACAGAGAGGAGTGTGAAAGGTGCTTTAGGCAGGGGGCACAGCTCGGGCAAAGGTGTGGCCGAGAGAATGGGCACAGCAGGGGAGGCGCTGCCCTGAGCTCCTCTCTTGTCTCTGTGCGCCTCTTCGTAGGATATCCCCTGGCTGTGCGCGGGAGCCTGCCGAGGTGGTGCAGTGGTTCCCGCTGCAGACTGGGTACTCGGAGTCCCCGGGGGAGCCATGGCCTCAGGTCACACAGCAGGTGACAGGCTAGGGAGACAACGTCCTAGTTCAGTGTCAGGGAGCGGGGCTCCATCAGGAGTGTCCCAGGCCGTGGGCATCAGCTGGTCAGGCCAGTGTTTCACAGTCCACCCAGAACCTGGAGCAGCAGGAAGGGGCAAGACTATCTCAGTTCAGGCCTCTAGGAGGGCGAGATACCAGCTCTCTGGCTGGGTTTCCTTCTTCCCTGTTCCCTAATGTCCCCTCCCGATGTGGACAGGACACCTGCAGTCACCTCCTCCTTCCCCACGGGCCTGGCGCTCGCCCACAGAGATGAGGGTGGCCCTTTAGCTACAGGTAGCCAGCCATTCTTAGAGGGGGCTTGGCTATTTGAAGCCACCTGGTAGAAGTCGCAGGACTTCAGTCAGAGTACAATTGTAAGGAGTGGGTAACAGAGCCCAGAGGGGCAGAGAGATCCACCTAAGGTTACACAGCAAGTCAGGGAACATCATTCATGTTACTCAGGAGCAACACACATTAGTCTACAGATAAGTGAGAAGGCAAGGGTATTGTCCTTGCCCGAGGGTGAAAGGCACAGGGAATTGGAGTGTGGGGGGTGACACTCGACAGACGTGAGTCCCTTCTTCTCTCTGGGCCTCATTTTCTCCCACCTGTGGTGCCCACAATCCGGAAGGTCCCCGGGATGACTTACCTCCCAAAGGCTTTCCCGCCCCAGCCTGCTCCTTTAGCGGGCATCTTCAGTCCCCTCAGTCATGGCTCCACCTCCTCCAGCCCAGACTACCTGCAGGAGGGGGACAGAGTGCTACCAACTGCAGGCCAAACACAGCCCTCGCCTCAGCACTCAAAGCCTCTCCTATCTGCTCAGTGTCCAGCCGATGCATCTTCCCACATCTGCCAGGTCTTGCCTTCAGGTTCGAGATCTTTCCCTGTGCTTCCAGGAAGCACTAAGCCCCAGGAAAACGTTCTGGGCAGCCCCTTTCTCACCGCCACACAGTACATTCCATAAATATTTACTGAACACCTACTATGTCCTGGGAACTGAACTGGGAACACAGCAGCGTATAGAGAATGAGCAACAACGCCCTCAAAAAGTCTGCAGTCAGGTGGGGAAGATGGGGTGAAAAGTCAGAAAGACAGGGAAGTCGGGGGCTGCCGAGTGCCAGGGAGAAAGATAACAACAGGGGTAGGGTGAGAAGTGATCGTTTCCGGGGGATCAGGGAAGACGGCACCGGCACCAAGGTGGCATCTGAACAAAGGCCTGATGGCGCTGAGGGAGGGAGGGAGGGAGGAATGTGGAAAGCATTCCAGCCTGACAGCAACCTCGTGTTTGGTTGCATGCCTCTCTCCCCACTGAACAGGCCGTGGGCTCCATGAGGTCAGGTCTGGTCCGAGTCTCCACGGGGTCCCACTACCTGGCACATGCCCTGGCACACAGTAGGCACGCAATAAACACTGATTGCATACTGTACAATAATTATGTGCGTGGACATCTGTGGGTTGTCCAGCTGCCAGACGTTGCAGGAGAGGATGCGCTGCCAACAGCGCCCGCTCCCAGCCCCAAGCCGCCAGCCCCTGTGGGTCACCACCCCCCACCATGTCCCCCTGCCCCCGAGATCTTCCCTCTGAGAGCCTGGGGAGACAGGCTCTCCCCCCACCCACCTTGCCTCTTTCAGGAACAGCATCTGAAGCTCCTACCCTCAAAACATCACCGCAGGTGTGGCAGACCAAGCCTCGGTGGTCCGGCAAACACAGCCCCTCATAAACACCAGGGCTACACGTGGTTCCGGTGCGTCGCTGCCCAACACCCCCGAGGAGGCAGCCAGAGTTCTGGGATCAGCCCTGGCCCAGCTCCCCCACCTCGCAGCCCCAGTCGCCAAGCACCAGCCTCTGCCACCTCCCAGCGCTTCCCCAGGCCTCAGTGTGTGCTCCACCCACGGCCCCTCGTGGGTCACCTTGGCCAGGACTCCAGATGGTCAGGTCAGAGTGTGGGCAGCAAGTGTCAGGATGGGACTGTGGAGTGGGCAGATGTGCCAGGAGAGATGGATGAAGAGAGAAGGACCAGAGACTCAGAAGGACAGAGACACAGAGCAAAACAGAGACAGAAATGCACACAGAGACGCAGAGAGAGAGACACAGAGGGAAAACAGCAGAGACAGAAATGGACAGAGCCACAGAGAGACAGAAAGAGTGATAGGAAGTGAAATAAATAGGACAGCACCACTGAGAGAGGGAGAGGGGAGACAAAGAGGTCTAGAGAAAGGCAGGGGCGGCCAGAGAAAAGCACACGGGAGAAAAGAAGGAAGCAGGCAGGGGGTAGCCAGCCCCTCTCCCGGTCTCTCTCAGTGCCTGCCTCCTTCCATCCCTCTCCCCCCCGCTGGTACACACAACAGCAGTGCTCAGGCCCTGGGAGGAGGGGGCAAGAAGGACCCGTGGTCCAGTCTGCCGCCCACATCCCACCCACCCGAGCCACAGTCAACCCCTTTGTGCCCGGCCACCCGCCCCCTCCCCCAGCCCCAACTCACTCCTACGCATCACCCCAGCAGGCCCTCCCCTTCCCTGCCATCCTCTCCTAGCCCTTACCCACTCTCCACCCAGGTCGGCGGCCAGGACCTCCTACTCCCTGCCAGCCCGTCCTCCCAGGACCCTGGCCCAATGCCCGTCCCTGGCCACCTGGGGTCACTGACGAGCAGCAGCACGGAGCCGTCCTGTAGACACACGTCGCGCACCGTCTGGTGGTCGTCCAGTCGCCGCGCGTTGTAGTAGAAGGTACGCTTCCAAGAGCTCACACCCTGGCCCACCAGCTGGGCGCGCAAGTCGCTGAGCGTGTCGCGCGGCCGTACCGTGAGCGGCAGCAGTAGCGCCTCGTCCGCCAGATGCACCTTGATGTGGTAGCGCTTCCAGCGCGACAGGCCCCGCCGCAGCCCCTCCATGGCGCCGGCCGGGAGCTCCACACCCGGCCGGCCACTAGTGCCCTGAGCACCCGCCCGACAGGCCCAGCCGCCCGCCCCCGTCGCGCCTCGCCCTGCCACGCCCAGTGTGCTTGAGGGAGGCCCAGTGAGGGCGGGGCTCGCAGGGAGGGCAGACTGAGGGCCCCTCGCCCCCACCTGCAGACACCCCTCCGTTTATACACAGATGTTAAAAGTGCCTACTGGAAGTGCCATAGATAGCTGGGAACAAAACCTACGAAAAGGAGACACATGGTGAAGATAATACTTGAATACCAAGGCATCCTATCATGGGAAGTGCTAGGGAGAGAAAAAGGAGGAAAGAGAGATTGGTGGTTCTCTTGGACAGAGATCAAGGTCAAGACAGATCTCTCTGAGGAGGTGGCATTTGAATTGAGTTCTGAAGGTGAGAAGCAGTGAGCCAACCGAGCAAAGGGTCGTGGATCAAGAGTACCGCACATGGGGCAGGAACAGCCAGTGCACAGGCCCTGGGGCAGGATCGTGCTTGGTGGCTGGGGCAACAGCGAGGAGGCCCTGGTGCAGGAGCAGAGTGAGCAAGGGGGAGAGAGGGAGGAAGTGGGGTCAGGACGGTGAAGAGGGACAGGTCATACAGGGCTGTGTGGGCCTCAGGGAGCACTTGGGCTTTTTACCCGGAGGGAGGTGGGGGCCCTGGAGGGCTGTGGGCAGAGGGAGGTAAGTGACTGAGGTTTATATTCGTCACTCACTCCTTTACTACCTTATTTCCTTCAAGACACATTCAACAAGCATCTACTCTGTGTTGCCTGGGCCGGGCTGGGCAATGCTGGGCGCCAGAGAAATCACAACCTAAGACCCTGCCATCAAGGGTCTCCCAGTTGAGGTTGGGGCACACAGAGCTGGACACAGACACTCCCAGACTGTGGGATTAGGGCTGGAGTGGGAATGGAGACCCCAGGCTGGAAAAGGTCAGCATGTGGGGATGGCTTCCCGGATGGGTAGGCATTGGAGCTAGGGCTTTGGCAGATGAATAGGAGTTCAACACTCCCACCAAGAAGACACCTGCCTACAGTCACCAACTGTGTAGTTCAGTGGGTGCCTAGTGGGGAAGAGTAGGAGTTAGGGCTTATGGTCAGTGGCAGGCTTGTGAACAGGGGCTCAGCCACTCCCAGTTGCATGCCTCCCCCGTGCTTGCAAACCCTTTCTCAGTACCCTCTCATCTCTCCAGTCACACTTACGCAAGCACCCTATTCCCGAAAGCCTTCCCTGATTGCCACCTGCCCCTGCCCACAGCCGCCAGGACAGGACTGACCAGTTCTGGGTAGCCAGGTTCCTGGCTTGACCTCAATGATTCAGCCTATACTTAGATGCCAGTTCAGATGGAGCCCACATCAGGGCAGTGGACAGGGTGTGGGCTCTAACCCTGACCTTGATCCTTGGAAGTTTCTCAGGAAGAAACTCAGCAACCCTGGGCCTCCGTGTGTCGCACATCCAGTGGGGTGCTTATGAGGTGGAATGACTGAGGGCAGAGCACCGGGAAGTGCTCCTGAAGCACAGCCACCTACTGATCAGCTAGGCTCAGAGGGTCTTCAGAAAAAAGTGCAATTTGACTCTTAAAGAGAGCATTTTTTAAATAAAATAATTAGTAAGTATGAAAAGCACCTGCTAAGTGACAGGTGGTCTAGGTGCTTGACTGAAAAAACAGAACATGTCCTTTAACTCTCACGTGACGCTATTGTCTCCCATTTTACAGATGAGCAAACTGAGGCAGAGAGAAAATAAATGGCTTCCCTGCCAATCCACAGTGAGAAGTGGCAGGGCCAGGATTTGAACCCCAGCCACCTGGCTTCAGCACTCCTGCTGTTGTCCACTGACTCTGCAGCTTCTTACACAATCAGATTTCAGGTGGAGATTTTGAAGGTGGCTAAAAGCAAGTTACAGATGGATTTCCCCTCCCAAAATAAAAGGGAGAGGGACAGAAACTATAAACTACTGCAAGAAAACACGGGAGTAAAAAATAATAACCCTAGTTCCTTAAAGCCTGACATGAAACCCTGAAGCCTTTAATTAAAAGATTAATGACTGACTATGTGCAAATAGAAAATCCTCGCACACACACACAAACACTAAACGGTCAACAGACAGAGTCAGGGAAACTTTCCCAAGACTGATCGACAAGAGGCTGATTTCCTTTATATGTAAAAACCTTCCAAAAGTCGATAAGGACCAACAGGCCAATAAAAAAAGAGGCAAAAGACAAAATACAAGTGTCTTCTAAACACATGAGAAGAAGCTCCTTTCCACTCATGGTCAGCTAGATAGAAAATAAAACTACCATGAAATGCCTCTTTAAAACTAAATCTGTCAGGTAGCTGAAGGTGAAAAAGTTGGGTAATTTGCTATGTGGCTGGGGTGTTAGGAAAACAGCCATCTCACACCTTGGGGTTTGGAGTGTGAAACGGCATAATCTGAAAATAGCTATTGGCATGGTAAACTAGCTCTGTCCCCTGGGAACCTACCCGTGGGCCCAAGGACAGATTATAGCACAATGCATGTACTGAGCAATTTACTTGTAACCCACAGTGGACCGGGAGGCAAGCTCATTGAACGAAGGGGGAAAACTGAGGCCCACAGGCGGAAGCAGTAGGATAAGGGTGTGCACTCTCTCCAGGGAAGGTGAGCGGGCTGGCTCCACCTGCACCACCGGGTCACCATGGCCCCAGCCAGCGACCTCCCTTGTCGGGCTAAGCTCCAGGCCTCACGTGTCACACCTGTTGGTGTCTAGGACAGATCAGAGCAAGGCCCAGGGACACTTGGCTTTGACATATGGAGGCTAAGCCGGCCACACTGAGCCCTGTGAGTGCTGGGTGCCAGTTCCAATTAATTCTGACTTTCTCATTAAGCTGTTAGGAAGAGCCAGGTGGCTGTGGGCAGCAGGCCCTCTGACTGGGCTGCTGGATTGAAGAAATCGTGATTTCCGCCCGGAGACACTATTATCTGTCATGGCAATTATGGAAGAGCCAGGCGGACAGGGACAAGCTGGAGAGTCCCTGAGCTCTGGAACCTGGGAGGCTCGGAACTGTGGGGTCACTGACTCCCAGCACCTCGGAAGGCCTGGCGTTCTAGACCCTCAGAATATTCACCTCTTCTCATGAACATTCTAGAATCGAGAGATCGCTAGTATGAGGGTCAGGGTTCTGAGTGGCAATCAAAACACATCACTTCTGGCTGTCTTAGGAGCAAAGGGACGTTGGGGAATGCTCTGAGGGAGGTCATAGAATCCGTGGGAAGTGAGGAGAACAGGTTTTAAAAGGGCGCCAGAGAGCATGGGCCCTCTGAGGCAGAAGGGATACTACAGGCAGATAGGAAGGGAGGGCAGGTGCTCTGTCAGTTTGCCCCTACACGTCCTGTTTGCCCTGACACAGCCACTGAACTTGATTTGGACTTGGCCAAATTCTGGAATCACAGGTGCCTAGGCTCGTGACGTCAAGGAGATTTCTAATGACTTGTTCCCTTGGGCCAGAGGTCTCTCAAACTGCAAGCCCAGAGGCCCACATAGTGGTTTTGTTTTGTTTTTTAAAGAATTGGTAAGTGAGTTCACATATAAGAAGTTAGAGCTCCACTGGGCTCCCAGGCCACGCGGTAACTGCTATGGATGGCATGTGAGTCCCCTACTGTCCCTACCAGGCCCGATGCTCTCCCTGAGCACCGAAGGGATTGCCCTCCCCAGACCAGTAACAGCACATACTTTGTGTTCTCATTTTGATGCACAAAGTGGGTCCATAGGCAGTGGTTTGCCGAGGTCCACCCAAGGAGAGGCTGAAAAGGTTTTGGAAAAAGCACAAGACGTTCCTCCATGCTTTCCAATCAGTTACCCCACTGTCACCAAGCCTATGAGGTCTGTACTTTTGTCCTCCCATTTCTCAGAAGAGAAAACAGAAGTGTCCCCAAAGCCACACAGGAAGGTGGAACGCAGCCCCTGGAACATGGCAGGAATGAGTTAGCGGGAGTGCTGGGGTGCTGCTGCCTGGTTTGGTACCAAAAGGAGAATGTGGTGCGGAGAGGGTGGCTTTGAGAGGGACATGGGGGAGTTTGGATTCTCTTCTAAGGGGAGGGTTTGAAACAAGGGAGCGGCATGATCTAAGTTACATGTTAGAAAGGTCCTTGACAGCGTGCGGTCTATTTTAGAAGATGGATACAATAATCCTCAGCTAAGAAAGGCCTTGTCTTGGGTCACAGCACTTTCTTCATAGCTACTACTTCTTGGGTCTATGTGTCCCACCCCAGGGAAACTTCATAAGGAATTTATTGCTAGGATACCTGGCTAATGAGGGCTCATGGTGGTGCCTTTTGGTAAATGATGTTATTCCACTCTAGCTCTATTAGAAACAGGCTATTTGCTAGCAACATGTTCAAAAGTGTCATCTTCATATACAAAGAGTTGTGAGAAATCAATAAGAACAGAGAGAAACATGCAAAGAAAATGGATGCCACTTTGAACACATAGAAGACATAGGTGGGAAATCATAAAATAAAGACTCACATGGGACAGTGTTAGCCCCCTAGGATTCTCCCCACTGTAATATTCAAGTGATCCGGTAACATTGATATTAAATTCTGTAAGGGTGCAAGGCAATGGCACTCACCTCTGTTGCTGGAATAAGTACCATCTTTCTGGAAGGTAGAACAGCAAATTGTATTGGAAGCCTCTGATGGATAATAACTAACTATAATGACTCACCTTTGTCAAATGACAAATCCATTTCATTTATTATGTTTTTTTCCCACTAGAGCACAAGCCCCCCAAGGCAGGGATTTTGTGTTTTGTTCACTGCTGAATCCCCGATGCCTGGAACGGCATGTAGCTCTAATGTGTACACCCAGCATGACCCCATCTGCTCATTCTGCTGTACACTGCCTTTGAGGACCACGGAGCTAGACCAAGAGGGTGGTTTTGTGCAGACATCTGAGCATCCGCCTCATTAGGTCTTTAAGGCAACCCTCATAATCTGAGCAGTGAGTGGAAAGTTCTCTGGGGCTCCTGCTGATCCATGGGTTAATTGATGTGCCTGTAGCTATAAGGGTTAAATGGGGTGGTTTCTGACACTTACTGAGTCTTAAGCTGTGCCAGGCACGGTGCGAAGAGCTTTTCAAAACTCAACTCAATCACTTAATGGCAAAACTATGAGGTAGATGCTATTATCAGGTCCATTTTACAGATGAGAAAACTGAGCCCACAGCATGAAAGTTAGCCCCCCGAGCTAGGGCCTGGCTCACAGCAGGTACTTATCTTGCTCAGTCAGCTCTGTGAACTCCTGTTCCTGTCTCCCTAGGGAATATTTTTGGGGGGACCCCATGACAGACTGGGCACCTGCAGGTGCTCCATAAATGCTTCAGTTCTCGAATTCCTGGGGTGACTCAATGCCTAGCTTCCAGGGAAGGTAGAGAGGGTAGTGGCAGGTTCCTGTGGGTATGAAGACACATACAGTCATCCCTCCTCCCGAGACACACACAAGGACACATGTAAACGTACACTCTGAGACACACACACTTTAAAACAGGCACACACAGACCAAGGCAAACTCAGCCCAAAACAAGCACAGAAATGCACACAAGACATGCACACACAGCCCAGGGCTTTGGCCTGGGATGGTCAGGTTAGGGAGGCTCCCCTTGCTCCAGCCTCCACCTCCGCCCCACATCCCGTGGCCCAGAGCCTCCTGTTAAGGCTGTGTTGCACTTGGGCTCCAGAAGGGGCTGAGCAGGACTGGAGCGACATGGTGTGTGGCTCTTGGGCGCCACCTGGTGGACACAGAGGGGTCAGGGGTATGGCAGTTCAGCAGCTCAACATCTCTGGGGGTGTCTGGGTCCCTCTGTGTCTGTTAGCTGCTTTTGTCTCTATTTGCATCTGTGTGTCTCTGTCCCCCAGGGTTTGTCTCCTCTCTTCTGTTTCTTCTTCTTTTTTTTTTTTTTTTGTTTTTTCTCTGCAGCTCTGTCTCTTCTCAGGATCTCCATCTATTTCTTTCTTTCTCCCCCACAAGCCTCTCCCCACCTCTAGAGCTCAAGGCCTCTTCCAAAACAGCCATGCGCCCTCAATCACCCCTCCCTGTAGACCTCTCTTATTAGCTACATACTCTGTGCCCTGTCTCCAATGGCATTATCATCCTGGCACTTCCTGCCACCCATGGGCTGTTGCTATGATGCGCTTAGTATGAGTCAGTCCAGGTAGGGTGTGATGACCAACCTCATCAGCTCTGCCTGCCAGCCACACCTCCCTCCTATGTTCTGGTCTTTGGGGAGGGGACCGCAAGCCTGGAGGAGCATGTGGTCTCCCTGCTCTGCCTTTGTCCAAGTAGAACCTGGCCCATGAGCCCACCTTGGCTTACCCCTTTCCCAGAGCTGGCTACTGCCAGCTCCCTGAGAGTGGCAAGTACTGAATGCGTGCAGGGAGGGGGTGCCAGGACTGTGAGGATTTGAACCCATAAGCAAGAGAGAGAGAGAAAGAGAGAGAAGGAGAAAGAGACAGTGATGGTTACCCTTGAACCTTGCTAGGAGGGCAGGAATCTCCTCTAAAATAAAGATGCACCATGCCTGGCTGGATAGCTCAAGTTGGTTAGAGCATATTCTTGATCCACTAAGGTTGCAAGTTTGATCCCTAGTCAGGGTACATACAAGAATCAACCAAATTGATGTTTCTCTTTCTCCGCCTTCCTGTTTAAAAAACAAACAAAAACCATCCCCATTGCCTGCTAGCTGGTGGCCTGATCCCTGACCACCCGGACCTTGGAGGCCACTCTGCCTGACCCCATAACTCCCCTGCCTCTGCTTGCTCAGTTCCTCTGGGGTAGCCACACCATTTCCTTCCTGGGGGCTACTGTGTATTCTGTTCCCTCCCCAGCACTCCCTCCTTCCAGGAGCCAGTTTCACCCCACCCACTCCTTGAGATCAGCCGTTGAGCTATAGAGAGCAGGTCTGTCTCACTTACGGTCATGGCTGTGTCCCTGGCACAGAGCCTGGCACACAGAAAGTGCCCAAGGAAGTGTTTGCTAAGTGAATGAGCTAAAGAAGGCTCAGAGGCATGCTCTCAAGCTCAGATCTCTGATCTTGCCTTGCTGGGGTTGGAAGGGTGCTTGGCCAAATGGGCTTCTTCCCTCTCTGTGCCCTGTTTTTCCAGCAATGGGGTAAAGGGACATTTTCTGGGCTGCTTGTGAAATCTATCCTGCTGGGTCTCATTTCAGCTGAGTCTGTAAATATCTGGTCTGCCGAGGCCGGCAGCAACTACACAGGAGAAGCTTCAGTGCCTTTTATGAGCCTCCCTGTGGGGCCTAACGCAAGGTTTCTGTGGCTGGGTAAGTGGGGCGCCCCAGCAATTTAACAGCGGGTTGGCATGAGGTGGCTAAGACTGTAGGACTGGAAGAAGTAGTGAGACTCCATCAGCGGCTCTCAGCACTTAACCCTGCAGTGTGAATCATTCAAGAGGCCGAACCCGGGCCTCTGGCTTTAAAAGTTGCTAATGCAACATCGTAGATTATAGTCATGACAAACATGGATGCCAAGCAGACCTCTTCCCCAGATCCAAAGGCCACACTGAATCCTCAGAGGGAGGACTTTCTGGCCATGAGGCAGAAGGCCTAATTTAGACCTGGCTCTTCTAGAAGAATAACAGCAACTACAACCATGTGCTCAGCACCTACTACCTGCAGATACACTTTAAATGCATCATCACTTCACATCTTTAGAATCAACCTGCCCATTTTACAAAAAGATTCAGAGGGGTTCAGAGTCATCCAGGTAGTGAAGGGCAGAGCTGGGATGGGAACTCTCCTGCCTAGCTTAGTCTCAAGTCACCCAACCTTCACGGAGGCCTCCCCAACCAGGCTACCATCCCAGTGCTTCTCAATTGTCAGGATCCCAGGAGCAGCTGGAGGTAGGGCCTGAATCAAATCGGCAGGTCTGAGTCAGGGCCTAGGCATCTGCATGTTAAAGCTGCACCTCCCTCCCTCCACCTGCAGGTACCTCTTGCTAGATGTATTCCTCAGCCTTTCTCAGTAACGGCCGCCGTACTACTGCACACATCCAAACGTGTTTGCAGGACTCCTCCTGCATCTCAGCAGCGATTGCCTGCCACCTGGTGTTTACTGAAGACACTGGAAGGTACAGGTGGTTCCATCGCTTTAAACTAGAGGAATTTTCTACCAGGCCTCAAAAGACCCAATAGGCCATACAAAGGGATGAAGCAATTGGAAACCTTTACAATACAGTATCATGTATTTTCTTTCTCCTTGTCATAAATTTGGTAAGCATTTACTGTGTCTACTACAGTCTAGGTATATTGGCCATGTCTTTATTTTCTGGTTTTTGATGCTTCGACATCTGGGCCTCATCCTGGTTCACCATCCCTGACAGTATGACCAAGGTAGGGATGGTCTTATTTACAGTGGAGACCCCGCTCCTCAACCTGCAAGCCAGTTAAAAGGCACCCCAACCCCACTAACTCAGACTTTGTGACTGTTTTTTTAAAAAATCAAAAGCCCTTTTAATAATATTGCATCTGAAATTTTTTGACTAAAAGTAACACATGTAATGTAAGCCTGGCAATCACTGTCCAGGTGTGGGAATTCCTACAAAGTAAGAAAATTTAACCCAGGAGCTGTTTTGAAATGTAAAGAAATCTTTATGAATACAAAAATTAGCAGACGATGAAGTTGACACATTTGTGTAGATGTGGAGACATTTGATATTAATTCTGATTTTACAGTGGGGTTTTTTTGGTATTTGTGGAGCCAATAAATTCTCTCCTCCTCCTTGCTAAGCCTCACATTTTACTAGTCTCCTGTAAAACATGAGCATCCTAGGCCCTATTCCTATAAGGCCTCCCAGTGCCTGTCAACATTTATTAAGCATTTACTGTATGCCAGGAGCAATTCTGAGCTTTATATTAACTAATTTAATCACAGCAAAGGCCCTCTATGGTAAATACTATTGTTATTCCCTTCTTCCAATTAACAAAGCCAAAGCAGAGAAAAACTAATAACCCACAGTGGGCAGGCAGGTGGGCGAATTCTAGGCTGCACCTGGTTCCTGAGCCTGCCTTCCCCATTTATACCCCAGTGGTTCTCATTCTTGACACTTAACAGACCCCCACCTTTTTGTTACTGTGTTTTTTAGACCTCCTACCTTTAAAATTATTTTGTTTTTTTAAAGATTTATTTATTTTAGAGAGGGGAAGGGAGGAAGAGAGAGAAACATCAAAGTATGGTTGCCTCTTGCACACACTCCACTGGGGACCCAGCCCACCACCCACCACCCAGGCAGGTGCCCTGCCCGGGAATCAAATGGCTACCCTTTGGTTTGCAGGCCGGCACCCAATCCACTGAGCCACATCAGCCAGGGCTAAAATTATTTTAAAACTGTGATCAAATACACATGAAATGTAACCACTTTTAAGTGTACAGCTCAGCAGCATTAAGTACATTCACACTGTCATGTAACCATCTCCACCATCCATCACCAGAACTTTCTCACCTTCCCAAACTGAAACTCTGTCCCCATTGAACCCTAACTCCCATTCTCCAGCTCCCTGGCTCAAACATCTACTTCCTGTTTCTATGCATCTGACTTCTTCAGGAACCTAACATAAGTAGAATCACACAGTATTTGTCCTTCTGTGACTGGCTTATTTCACTAAGCATAATGTACTCAAGATTCACGCACATTGTAGCAGAGGTCAGAATGTCTTTTCTTTTTAAGGTTGAGTAATATTCCATTGGCTGGATAAATATATGCCCACTAGGATGGCTTTTATGAAATAACAAACAAAAACCTGGCTGGCGTAGCTCAGTGGATTGAGCTCAGGCTGCGAACCAAAGCATCGCAGGTTCGATTCACAGTCAGGGCACATGCCTGGGTTGCAGGCCACGGCCCCCAGCAACCGCACACTGATGTTTCTCTCTCTCCCCCCTTCCCTCTCTAAAAATAAATAAATCAATCAATCTTTAAAAAAATAACAAACAAAAACACATAATAACAAGTGCTGGCAAGGATGTGGAGAAACTAGAATGCTTATACATGGCTGGTGGGAATGGAAAATGGTGCAGCTGCTGTGGGAAACCATTGAGTGGTTCCTCAAAAATTAAACAGATTCACCACCTGACCCAGCAATTCCACTCCTAGGTATCCACCCAGGAGAAAGACAAACACGTACACCAGTCCTCATGGCAGCAGTACTCACAGGAGCCAAAAGGTGGAAACAACCGGACTGTCCATTTGTAGCCCCTTTTTATAACAAATATTTGTTCTGCCTCCCTTTCCTCTCCTGAAATAATCAGAGCAGATATAACCTAACTATATGCAACTTAAAAAAAGAATGACTCAACCTATCAAGTACAGAAGAAATAGAAAGAATGTCCAATACTGTCTAACCCAACCTGAGAGTGAAC
Organism: Phyllostomus hastatus; assembly: GCF_019186645.2. Classification (NCBI taxonomy): domain Eukaryota; kingdom Metazoa; phylum Chordata; class Mammalia; order Chiroptera; family Phyllostomidae; genus Phyllostomus; species Phyllostomus hastatus. Next base: position 1,508,721 of record NW_025333640.1, on the reverse strand, counting down.
ATGGTGGTGAGCACCTACCTACCGAGATGGAGCCAATCAGCCAGGAGTCAGCAGGGAGGCGCTGAGACCCCAGCAGCGCTGCTCACAGAAATGGTGAACAATTCTTGGTTAAGATTCTGGACTGAATGATGAGTAACCCTCTCAATGTACCCAGAAATTGCATCCCTAGAAAAATCTGTATGTATGAAAACTGTAGAGAGTAGTAGTAGGGGATGAACTGTGCCCCCTCCAATTCATATGTTGAAGGACCTCAGAATGTGACCTCATTTGGAGATAAGGCCATTACATAGGTAACATAAGCTCATTGGGGTGACCCTAATCCAGTATGACTGTGTTCTTACAAAAGGGGTAAATTTGGACGCAAACAGGGAAGCTGGGTGAAGGAGGCAGAGAACAAGCCAGGAACACCAAAGACGGCCAGCTACCCCCATAAGCTAGGGGAGGACTATGACAGATTTTCCCTCATGGCCTCAGGAGGAACCAGCCCTGCTGACTTCTTCCTTGATCTTGAACTTCTGGCCTCCACAACTGGAAGAGACTAAATTTGTTTCAAACCACCTAGTTTGCAGAACTGTTAGGGCAGCCCTAGCAAATGAATGTATTTTGTGTCTCCATATTAAGACAGAGCTGGGTTTTAGGCCCAGCTAACCAGGAAGGGGCTGTCATCACCCCTAGGGGTTGTCCAGAGGGCCTTGCCTACGCTGTTTCCCAAGGGTGCCACTCCTGCCTACCAGACTGTAGTTGCTCTACTGCAGCTATGTGACATCTGAAAACTGGTCTCACCCCCACTACCCCAACTGAGCCTGGCTTTTCTCCCCCAAATGGGAAACCCAGACCCTAATTTCTAGACTCTATAGCTTGCAGAGAGAAGACAGGCCTCCATGCAGAAGGTGACATGCTACGCTGGCCCCTGTGTGCAACATGGAGTCAATGTCCTGTGAATCTGTCATTGGAAAACGACTCTACAAGCCCCTGTGGTGGAGGAAGCGCGCAAAGTGTTTATTTGCAGCAATTCAAACAGGCAGAACACAGAGGGCCAGAACTGACCTGCCTTTAATGCTGGGGAGGATTTTCAGATTGCTCTTTTAAAACTAAACAGCCCAGCAGGAACACAGGGTACTCAGGGAGAAGTGGCAATTGTTTGGGGCCCGTGGGGTGGCTGTCCTAGTTACTAAGGGGAAGGAACTGAGGTTCCCAGGAAGCAGCATGACGGATTAACTCTTACCACACCAGACCAGGGCCAGGAGTGGTGGGAAGTGAGTCCTCCCTCCTGCTGCCAGGCCCCTACACAGACCCATCACCCAGCCTGTGGCCATCAGAACCCCGACTCAAGAGGTGAAAGACTTGGCCTCTTGCTGCCCTACTCCCTGCCAATAGCTCTGCTTGTGCAGCTGCTCTTTTCCCAGAGGAAGAGAAGCACCTCCCTATGGTGTCACACTGGAGGGACCTGATCAGGGCCAAGTGCCTGGTTCGGCAGTCTTTAATGTAGAAAACTGGAGTCACTGCTGTCACAAACGAGGCTTCACACGAGAACGTGCACTTCCAGAAAAATGGCTAGATCAGGCATACTGAGCCCGTGCCAAGCAAGGACTGCCCTTTTAGTGGGGCCAGTGTGCTCTGGTGAGCTGAGGGCAGCTACTAAGTGGTGCAGGGCCTGCCACACGTGCCACCCCTTAGCCAGGCCCCTAAAGCACACACCATCGCTGGATGTTGCCCCAGGAACTGCAACACAAGGGGTGAAGTGACTGGTCAGGGGCTCCCCGACACACACACACTCCTCCCCTCAATAAAGAATTCCGAATTTCCATCCCAAATCTGCCACCTCCAAGTTCTAAGATCTTGGGCATGTGATCTAACCCCAGCACCAGGCTCCTTATCTCTCAGGTGGGGAAATAACACCCCACTTCATCAACAGCTGGGAGAATTCAGTATGACGAACCAGCAGCTGCACCTGAGTGCACAATGGTGTTGCTGCAGGTCAGTACTATTCTCTACTCTGTAGTCACTATCACACACACACACACACACACACACACCAGAGTGCGAACCATAAACTTTTATTAATGGAAAATGGAATGTCTTGTTACAGAAACCTTGTCTCAAAAATGGCAGAACAAGAACACGTTTATTAAAAAAAAAAAAAAAAAAAAAAGTGAGTTCACATATTACCGAGCTACAACATGGTGGCAGGATTTGTTTTTGTTTCTTAAAAGATTCCGTAAGTTCAAGGTAACTGGCTAAGAGATTCAACAGTGCGTCTGCCTACCTGAACATGCGGAGGAAGTAGGGTTTAGTAGCGACGAGTGAAGTGGGAGTATGGGTGGGGGGGGGGGGGTGCGGGACTCTGATGCCCCGGTCCTGGCCGGCCAGTCCTCCACCTTCCAGTCCTCCACCGGGCACCACGTGGTCCTGGGAATGCCCACCTTGTGCAAAGTCGCCTCACCTAGGAACAAAGGCACACATTTGTCCCCTTTAAGTGCTTTACATTTCCACCGTAACGTGGCACAGCACGCAGTTCTGCAGCCTTTAGAGCCTGCGTGACTTTTTCCAGGTGAGAAGCACCCAATGCACAGAGTTCCGGATCACTGGAGGGTGTTACGTGCACAAATTGCCAAGAGCTGCTTTTGGGGTTTGTTTTCAAAACTTTCAACCCAGCGAATTCCTCAAACATGCAAAAAAGGGAAAGGATGTGAGGAGCAGGAACAAATCAATTTTATCAGGGGACAACCTACCCTGACATTCCACCCCGATTGGCCATGTGCCCAGGCCCTGAGGGTCCAGACAGGCCCCTTTCACCACCTGGAAGAGAAGAAAGAGAATGCAAACACTGCTTTCTTGGAAGCCTCTGGAAATGCCGGGGGAGGCTGACCTGTGGAGAGTTTCTGGGACTGGAAGCCCCTCCCAGAAAACCCCCCACCCTCACTCACGGGCAGGCATTAGCTCATACCTAGCCACCTGGCATGCTCCCGGCCTGCTGTGCCTGCGTCTACCATGCCCGGCCAGGCACGCTCCTGGTGCTCTTCTAGCCTCTGACTGTGCTCCGTCCAGTCACGTCCACCCCTTCACCAGGGGGAAAAAAAGAAAGAAAAAAAAAAAAAACACCTGTACCACAGTCACAGTGTGTCTCTAGGGGAAGCTATGGCATGGCTCATCATGCCCAGTACTGATGGTTTCTGGGGGAAGTTGGTGAGGATGTACCTATCTGCAAAGGTACATGCACGGCCACTAACCACATGAGGTGTTAAGCACCAGTAACATCACAACCACATAAGTGAGACGTTGTGAGATCCCTCCCGCCCCACCACCATGGCTCTCATCAAAAAGAGTAGCAAGCGCTGGTGAGGATGTGGAGAAACTGGAATCCTCATCCACAGCTAGTTCGAACTGAAAATGGGGCAACCTCGGGAGGGAAAACACAGCAGCGGTTCCTCAAAAGGTTATTAACTTATACAGTGACCACGGAGGGAACCAGCAAGGCCACTCCTAGGTGTCTAAAGAAGGGAGCACATGTTCACACAAAAACCTGTACATGAATGCTTTTAGCAGCATGATGTATAAGGAACAACCCAAGTGTTCGTCCATCAACTCATGAATGGATACACAAGACGTGGTCCACCCGTACAGGGAATGTTAGATGACCGTGAAAAGGAGAGGAGCACCATCACTTGCTACATGAATAAAACTTGAAATCATGATGCTCAGCTGAGAGAAGCCAGACACAAAGACCACACAGTGTGTGATTCCATGTATATGAGAGGTCCAGAAAGGTACATCCAGAGACATAAGAAGTAGGTTAGTGGTTGCCAGGGGCTGGAGGAGGGGATGGGGATGGGGAATGACCACTCATGGGGACAGGACTTCTTTTTGGAGTGACGGAGATGATCTAAAATTGAATGTGGTGAGGGCTACAAACCTGTTAAGAACATACTGAAAGCCATCGAATTGTATACTTCAAAAATGGGTGAACTGTATGGCATGTGAACTATGTCTGAAAAAAGCTGTTTAAAAAAGAAAAATGTTTCAGACAAACTCTGGGAGATTAAAATCCAAACACGGTCCCAGCATGTGGGTACCAGCACCACCAGAGCTGTCTAGGAAAGCTCCCCTGACACAGGCTTAGCCTGGGCTGACGAGTGCACTGGCCACGGGGATTGACTGGTGCTCAACAGGCAAAAACTAGGGACCTGCTGGAGCCCTCACACCTGTCTGCAAGGGCAAATGCAATACTGCTCCCTAAAAGTGAAACTTGAAAGCTACTAATGTTTACCAGCAGGTGACAGCCACCCAATCATGCAGTGATCCTGCTCAGGGCCGTCTCCTGTTTGAGGATGAGTTCTCCCATTTACATTTCTCACAGGTACTTAAGGAAAATGTTTTAAATGTTAAAGGACCAAGTGCAAAGTAAGTCGCTGCGGAAAGCACACTTTGCATTAATCTATCATACTGGCACCACAGTCTTTGCTGAACACCTGAAATCCCAGGAGAGAGAAAATAGAACCTTCTGGTATCCACAACGCTGGCCTTCAAAATGCCTAAAGACAACTTTGTGTGTGCGTGCACACGTGTGTGTGGTGGTGGGATGTTAAACTTCCCTACAGTCCCAGAAGACAAATCTAAGAAAGACTTCAGGGGTGCCTCCTTCATCAGACAAGGGCCCTGAGATGGAGACGCTCATGCGTGGGGTGATGCAGGCGACCTGGCAAGGGGCACATGACCAGTTCCACTTTCAGAGGGGCAGGTCTCTGACCAGGGGAAGATGCCCACTCCTGTTACAGCCCACCCACTAACCTGGGTGGGGGTGGTGGCCCCCGGCCCTCGCTCATCCTCTTGTCTGAGCCATAGCCCCCCCAGCCATCTCGAGAGTCCCGGCTGTGGCGCTCTGGTGGTCCCCCATGGCCATGGCGGTCATCTGAGTAGTGCTAGAAGGCAGAAAAGGGACAGGGTGACTCTAGCCACGTCACTCCCTATAGGCCTGCATATAAGCCTTCTGGAAGGCCTGTCAACCTGTATACAATCCTGAGGTGGGCCAGGGTATGGCACAATACCTCTGGCCACTTCGAGAGGACTTGCTCAAGCCCCTTCTGAATGTCACGTTGCTGGATGCTCTTCTTGAGACCCTGACAATACCACAGGGGCTCCCAGCAGAGCCCTTTGCTTCCTTGGCAACTGAGCGCCCCTACAGCACCACCACCAGTACCACACAATTGCCAGCACAAGCCTCTCTTGCCCTGTGAGTGTAGAGAGCCACGCTTTATGATAATCAGTGCCTCCTCTGAAGAGTCCACTGAGAAGAGTCACTTAAGAGTCTTCCCTGAAGAACTGGGATCACCCTCTTTGCTGGTGGCAGGAGGCCTCCCCCTCTCCTTTCTCCTTAGCCGTCAATCTATGGAGGCAGCATAGCATGGCTCCTCAGAAGCTGGCACTGGAGGCAAGTGCTGAAGAAAGGAACTTCAGTGTTTTGGCCAACCAGTTCAGTGCTCAGAAACCCAGCACATCTGGGTAGTGACGGAGCTGTTCTCAAAAAACATACTCCTATTTTAAAAACCACGATTCTGATGCCTGTCCCCTACCTTTCTCATAGCAGACCCTCCTTTCTCCAAGTAGATGCCTTATATACCCTTCACTAGATATCAGCAGATTAGAGACACCAGGACCTCCCCACAGCACCTGAAACAAAGGTACTCCCCCCAAACATGGTCTAAATAACCCCCTAACAGGGCACCAAGCCCCATTTTGGATACTGTGGGGCATTCTACACTCCTGAAACTCAGAGGCATTCTAAGCAAGCAGGCAACAAGAGATACTTGCAGTTTCAGCTGGAAAAAATGAAGCAAGAACAAGCCCTATACATCTGAACAGACTGTACTCATCAGAAGGCAAGCAATTCTGTGCGCTTCTACTCGCTGGCCAGAATGCTGTGTCCAAGCTCCCCCACCCCCCAAGACACAGGGAAGGCACCCAGTGTCTGGGTGTTACTCACCTGTGCATCTCGTTCTCCCATCACTGACCTTGAGCCTTCCCTCCTGAAAAAGGGAAATGTCTAATTCCAATGGCAGCTGATGGTACCATACAACATTTCTGCAGGTCCCAACTAAGTTCCATGACTGAGGCACTCACTCTACTTCCCCATGTAAGAACTGCCTGATTAAAAACAAAACAAAACTGGCTCACATCTTTCCCTGCAGGTGGGAGTGGAGTCAGCTCGTAAGGTGGGAATAAGAATTTTACTGAAATCCTTTGGAGGGAGGGGTCTCAGAAGCAGAGACCCCTGAACGAAGCCAAGGCCTCATTTACCTGTGGCTGGTGACAACAGTCAGGATAACAGGGAAGCCAAACGTCTGGTTTGGCCCAGTGCATGTGACTCACACTAAATCTCAAACCAACTCCAGCCACAACGAATTAAATGAGTGGCTTCTTAGCCACCTTTTCCCTGTTCTCTCTTCCCTTACAGAGAGCTAGTGAACAGTGAAATGCAGGATATGCAGCCCAGGGGAGCCCAGTGAGATTTCTCCCAAAGAGAGAACTCTTCAACTGGAAAAGTAAGGGCTATCTTTTTAATCAAGTAGATACAGTCCTCATTAAACAAGGCATTAGCAAAGAGAAAAAGAACACTAGCTTAAAAACCCACCCCCAACCTTCAAAACACAAAGAACACCCACTAAGAACTGCTCCGCATTCTCTGGTAAGTCCTCTTTGTAGTTTGCTGGCATGGAAACTCACACCAGTCAGTGAACCCCACAGACTTGGGCTCCTGCTCAGGCAGGTCATACTCATTCTAAAAACTGCTTCCTCATCTATAGAGTGGGATAAAAGCAGACTTACAGTTATGAGTACACAAAACACAGTTTATTCTTATTATAATTTCTTATATTATTTTCTATATAAACCTACTCTTGTCCCACCCTGTACATTAACAAAGCCCTGCAGTTCCAGTGGGGCTGGTGCTGAGGGGAAGGACAGGAAGGATGCCCCATGGAGGCGTGAAACTCAGAGCCTGGGCCATCTCCAAGAGAGCTCAATGTTGGGGCATGCCAAGGAGCAGGTCCTGCCCATGGCCCCATCTGTCCTACTTGTGTAAAGGGCAGTGTGTGAAGTGAGCACTGGAGGGCTTTCCTGTAGTCATATCACAGATGCTGCAAGTGACCATGAACTCCAACACCTTGCTCAAGGCCTATGTTTCTAAATCCCATACGTGGCTGGTCCAAGTCTACCCACTAGGACTCGCACAAGTAAGTAAGACATTCAGTGAGCACTAAGAGACCTGTCCCTGCTGCAGGAAGTGAGTAGGGTACTGACCTGTCGACCGCATGGTCCTGGTACTGGCCTCGGTCTCGATGGTCAAAGTCGTGGAAGCGGTGATCATACCGAGGGAAGTACGGGCGGTACCTATCCTCTAGGGCCACACGTTTTCCTTCTGGCCAATAAGCATCATCTCGCCTGTTGTAAAAAGGATGCAAATTTCATTTACGAAAAAGGAAGAGGGGAAAAAAGAGAGTGGAGGTGGGGAGTGGAGCTCTCTCTCCAGATCCAGTATCATTTAAAATGTCCTGCAGGGCTAATCTCTAAACATTCAATCATTATCGCTTTGACTGGATAAATTAATATCCCCCAAACTGCCAAGAGGCATATGAGTATTCTCATCTGACAGTCCTGAAAAACGGACTGCTGTGAGCTAATTGTGCCATGAGGCTGTTAATACCTTGATCCCCGCCTGAGCTCAAATGCAAATGAAATAAAATATTTGATTCTTCTGGACTGGTATTCCAAGGTGTCAGGTTTTCACCTTGCCATCTTCAATGATAACATGAACTTCCCTCTGAGATTTTTGCAAAAAGCAAAGGGAATTAGATCAGGTGATAGTGAACTACATATAGCTCAGGACAACATCTAATTATCTTCTTCCTGATTTTTACCAGAAAACTAGGCTCATGGGTGGTGGGGCAATGGGTGACTATCAGTTGAGCAGCTCAGAGAAGCTAGAGACCAATAAACCTACTTTTTAATCGGAAGGCAATGTCCTTTCCCACACACTGACTCTGTGCCTCCCCGCCCACAAGGACATGAGATGGAGTGGCTGCCATGGCCAATGCAGGCCTAATGCAGGCTTGGGCATCTCTTGTGACAGCACTCTGGAGGGTGGTTATGCTCCACCAGGAATCATAGTGCAATTAATGGCACAGTCTAAGTGAAAGCATCACAAACCCATTAGCAGTGGAACTATCAAGACTCTCCAAATAATTCAGTTGGGGAAAAATACACAGCCATGAGGTCATGACATTAAACTATACACACCTGAGGTGGTGGTGGCAGTGGCAATAAATTCTGGAAAGGTGTCCAGATCCTATGTTAAATAGGCCTGATTCTCCACTCTGAGATGTTCAGGAGCAGAAGCAGCTACTGGAATGGGAGGAGAGGGACCACCTCTGGTGTATAGGTGGGCTGGATCCTTACCTCCCATCGTCATGAGGCCTCCGGAGCCCCTGCCGCCGTTCTTGCTCATAGCGCAACTGCTCCTGCTGTCGCCGCAGCTCCTCACGCTCACGGTGAATGCGTTCCTGCTCCTTCCTGCGCTCACGTTCCACACGCATGCGCTCCCGCTCCAGCCGCTCGCGCTCCATGCGCTCGCGCTCCAAGAGGTGACGCTGGCACTCAAGCTCTAGGCGTTCCCGCTGCAGCCGTGCCTTTTCCTTCCAGGCCTCCAGGCGCTGCTCGCGCTCCCGCTGCTCCCGCTCTCTGTGGGACACAGCAAGACCACTCTGACCTGCTGCCGAGGTTCCTGGCCATCAAGGCACTGCCCTCCAAAGGGGCCTGGACACCTCCAGTTGGCCCATTCTGAGTGTCTCAGATGCTCACTGGCTTGGGCTCCAGGCTACAAGGTGGTGGGGTGCTCACCCACTCCCACTTAGCTGCTTTGATCAGCCAGAAGCCCCAATTTCCAAACTTTCCCTTTCTCAAAAAATGCAAAGCCAGAAGTGGGCTAGCAGGAAGCAGGTGACAGCAAGGAGATACAGAGCCGCAGGTCCAGGACAGAAGGACTGGCTCAAAGGCTCCCAAATGAAGCCACATGCAAATAAGGAGGAAAAAAAATAAGAAAATAAGAAAATAAGAAAAGCAAAGGGTAACTGCTGTGCATACAGAGAAAACACTGAAGAAGTGTTATAGTAGCTTTCCCTGAGCATGAAGGGTATTCTGTTGCAGGTTAATGTTGTAAAATGAGCCATTGTTTTCACATCTTTCCTCTAAAAAGGCTGTAATTTTAAATGAGTGTTATTTTGAACAGAGGTGGGAAGGTGTGGGGACAGGACAAAGTTAGCAGGGTGATTGTATGCTGGCTTGGCTCCAGCAACTGGGGCCAAAGTCTCACGTCCTCGACCACTGCAAACCAGAGGCTGAGCAGAGACTGGGACTACCCCTCCCTGCATCTGAGGAAAGGACATACTGTCGCTCTTCACACACTCCACTGGTGCCTGGAAAGGCTCCAAACCAAGTATGTGCCAGTTGGAAGCAAATGACCTCCAAATGGGATCAAAAGTTTCTCAATGTGCTTTTATTTTCTAAAGCAATACAGGCAAGGGCTGCAATCACATGACTTCAGAGAAAAGCAAATGCAGCATAACTTAACAAGTCTCCATGTGATCTACTTTAGCTCAGGAAAGTACCCCAAACACCATGATATAAAGCCTTTGTTTCATGAAACCTTGGAAGGAAATGACAAGGGGGCTCTAAATGTCCTGACATGAAATGGCAGAACTCAAAAGTGGAAATGACAGGCTTCAATAAACTATCTTCTTAACCAAAGGTGAGAGGGGCAAAGAACTTCACCATGTAACTAACTGTTGCCTAAAAGGGCCACAAAATGCAAACACCCAGAAGTGAAGAGGCTACTCCCATGATAATACCTCCAATAAAGCCACCACATTGCTCGGTTGCCATTTTTTATCGTATTTATCTAGAAGGTTTCCAGAGGGAAAAGTGAGGCTGCAACACTTGGGACCTTTACATCAAAGCCACCCCTGGGCGAGCTTGCTCCATGGACCAGGTCCAACTTCAGCCAGAGGAAGCATTCAGCAGAATGGGCTTTTGGTGAACATCATGCCATCCATGATGGGTCTTTTGGCCCCAGGGGAAATGCACAAGGTGGCCCACAAGCCCAGGCCACACAGGACTCTCCACTGGGAAGAGTAGGATGACGATCCCCCGAGGACACCAGCCACCTGGCAGCCTGGCTCAGCCCCACTCACCTCCGCCTCTCTGACTCTCGGATTTCACGCTCCCACTGCCTCTGGCGCTCTCGCTCCCTTTGCTCTTTGATTTTGTCAAAGGACAAGATGTCTCTCTTCTCTTTGCTTTCCGATTTGCGATCCTGACTCTTGGAGCTCTGTTTACCAAAAGTGGTTTATTAATGTCAGAAAAATGATTACAACAAATGCACAATAAAAGTTAAATATGTAGGCCCTGGCTGGGTATCTCAGTTGGTCAGAGCATCGTCCCGATAGGCCAAGGTTGTGGGTTCAATCTCTGGTCAAGGCACATACAAGTGACCAATGAATGCATAAATAAGTAGAACAAGTTGGTGTTTCTCTCGTTCTCTTTTAAACCAGTAAATAAAAATCAAAAAATAAAAGTTAAATATGTATATTTGGATTAAACGAAGATTCTTCTGTCACACGTGGGTCACATGGAGGCCCTAGCACAAGTCACTTCACATACTGCTCACCCTACAGTCTGACTTGTAAATGTTGTAAACAAAAGGCATTAAGAGAAAAGATGGAATGAAACCTCAGGAAAGTATAAGCAATTTTTCTAGTGTAGTAAAGCCACAGAGCACGTGTACAATGCCACATGGCCCCTTCACTCACTAGAGGCAGCTGTCAAACCAGCTGTTTGGACAGTTGGATAAGGGGCTGCACCTTTCATTTCTCAAGTGCTTGATCAGGGCTCAGGCAGGCAGCCTTGAAATAGAACAAGCCAAGGTATTGTACTGTCAAGCACACTCCCAATAAAGTAGAAAGGATTAACAAGCGACTTCCCTGCTGTTCTATTTCTGGGATAAAGCAGGAAACACTGACTGCCAACTCCTACCTCTGAGGCTCTCAGAGGCTGGGACACTCAAAGTGGCCATGAATCAGTCTCCCAGGAAGCTTTCATATAGCGCAGGACTCACAGCCTCCTACAGAACCACCACCTGGCTCTCCAGGAAAGGAATTTGGGAGACCACATTATTTTCTTTTTAAGACTTATTTATTTATTTATTTATTTTTAGATAGAGAGGAAGAGAAACATCAATGTGTGTTTGCCTCTCATATGCACCTACTGTGGACCTGGCATGCAACCCAGGCATATGCCCTGACTGGGAATTGAACCAGCAACCCTTGGTTCACAAGCCAGCATTCAATCTACTGAGCCACACCAGCCAGGGCTTGGGTGACCCCATTTTTAAAAAGCTGCTAGCTTAATTTCTTAATTAACTCACATGGGGGTGGGGGGGGGGAATCAATGAAAGACAAAGCAACCTGAAAAATGGACAATGGTCAGGACTAAATATTCTACTAAAAAAAAGTGGGGGTGGAGAAGGACATACAGAGAGAACTGATCTGCAACCCAAAACATCACAGGACAGTCTTCACCTTTGAGATGGGCAGAGTTTGAAGTGTGATCACACACACTGCAGGCTGGAGTGAGGAAGGACAGCACCCACCGTAAGTTCCGGGGTGAGGATGCAATCTAGTACAAAGGCCAGCATGGCACCCCGGTCCCCAAATTAGACTCCTAGGTTAACAACCTGGTCTCACTACTTACTGGCAGCCCAGCACAAGCTCCGAACACCATTAAATGCCAGCATCTTCCATAACTTTCTAAAGGGCATGCAATAACATCTACCACAAATAACACACATGCACCTTTGGACCTACAAACTCCACTGGTTAGTGGTTACAAGTCTGCCAAGAGGCAAGCACAGGAAAGTTGCACCACAGCAGTTTTCAACAGGGCATGTGTCCATCTACTCAAGTGATTAAATGTCCTCGCACTGAGCGCACACACACTGTACACCAAAGTCAACATCACTTTCCTGGCTTTGATACTGTGATACAGTTACAGGAAATAAAACCACTGGGGAACCTGGGTGATAGACACATAAGACCTCTATCCTTTTATAACTTCCTGTGAATGTATAATTATTTCAAAATTAAAAATGTTTTAAAATTAGAAAGTAGAACTGTGTACCTCAGTATATAAAGCTCTACAAGACATATTACATACAAAGGTATCCAAGGGCAAGTTACAGAAACCCCATTAGCAGTGGTATTTCAGAGAATACATGTGTGTGTTGCGTGTTATACCATGAGGAGGTGTGAGTAGCCCACATGGAAACAAGGCTTTTGTTTGTGTTGTCCCTTCCTGTATTATCTGAATGTCCTAATCACATGTAGATTACTTTTTTTTTTTAAACCTCAGTTATCTGGGTAGTAAGCTTATGAATTTTGTATTCTCTACATTTTTCTGTAGTTTTGATTTACATGTAGCCCATAGGAAAACTGGCATCAGCAATTGCTCTTTATAGAATCCAAATATTAATTTAAACCTTAAGTCTCAACAACACAAAGTGTTCTTAAATGCATCATAAAAATGTGGCCCTGGCTGGTGTGGCTCAGTGGACTGAATGCCGGCCTGTGAAAGGAAAGGGCACCGGTATGATTCCCAGTCAGGGCACATGCCTGGGTGTGAGTGAGGCAAGTGATCAATATTATCCCTTGCACACTGATGTTTCTCTCCCTTTCTTCCTCCCTTCCTATCTCTCTAAAAATAAGTAAATAAAATCTTTATTAAAAAAAAAAGTGCATTCACTGAAAAAACACCCCTCTCACTCCTATATTAGCTGGAACCTTCTTCTGGGATTCCCAGAGTGGAAAGAGGATAAGAAGAAGCCCCCAGCTTGTCCAGTGCATGCACAAGTTAACAGCAATGCAGCTTGTTCTCTGATGGCATGACAGTCAGTTTTAGGGTGGACTCCACTTTTCTTTTTGGTTTATTTAATAGAAGACTAGCAAATCAACTAAAGAAAATGAATAAACTGTCATTAGATTAACCAAAGAGTTGAAGCTGCCTTCTGACAAAGCCTGGGTCTTGCCCATCCTGCTCTGTGGTGAGCTGTCATTGGGAATCAGTTCTCCTAAAAGATGGTATATAGCCTGGCAAAGAATCAGAGATGGGTGAACACATTTCTGGAAAACAAACATGGCAAAGTATGATCTGAAATAAATTCTAAAATCTAATTTCATGTCTGTACATATAATCTAAGAGATAATGGTATGCCCCCTGAGGACTTCAAAGAACTCATAATTTTTAAAAAGATTTATTGATTTGAGAGAGAGAGAGAGAGAAAGGAAATGAGAGAGAGAAAAACATTGATTTATTGTTCCACTTACTTATGCCTTCATTAGTTTATGCATTCTTGTGTGTGCCCTGACCAGGGACTGAACCCACTGTTGGCGTATCAGGACAACACTAACCAACTGTGCAACCCGGCCAGGGCTGAACTCTTAAAATTTTAAAGACCAAACAATGTTTTCACAATGGAAACCACAGTGGTCAAAAATGACTGGATTTGAGGTGGCAGAAGCAATACTTACTCTTTCTTTTGACCTGCTTGTGGTTTTCACACTAATGACAGGCTCTCCCTTTGACTTATCCATTATAACTGTCCGTTCCATTCCTCTGCTCCCTTTAGGGAAAAAACACAGCAGTCTATGAAAACATGCTGACAACCTTACTTCCAGCAAGTAGCACATAAGCCAGCTGGGGGCTTTCGCCACTCCATCAAGCAACTGATGCTAACACTGGAGCCTCTGTGCCTCCTCCCTGTCTTCATGATGACATAAAAGCAACACTACCAATACGGCCATACTGAGCGGGTAACAGCTGGCAGACCTAGACAGGTCTTTGCTCACCTGGAATCGAGTAGCTTTGACTTGCCCACATCTCACAACTTAAATCTGAGTGAAAGTGTGTTCTGCAACACGTGCACAAACACATCCCACCTGCAGGTTTCCTCTACCCCTCTCACCACTCAATCCTAGGGGCTCCATGATAGCCAATTTCAATCTTCACTGCTCCCACACACTCTGGAATGCTCTGCAAAACCCAGGCTCTTGTGCTATGAATCAGACACTGCTGGCTCTGAGGGAGATCCTCCCCAACCCCACAAGTGGGCTTCCCTTCAATGTCTTCAGCAATGAAGACTCCACACTGATTTTTCCTCTCCACGACACACTAAGCGGGTTCTAACTGCAGAACGATCATTGATTTAGGGAAATTTGCAATATTTGAGGAACACCTAAAAGACATTTCTCATAAGACTGCTGACAAATTACCCCAATGATTACGATTTAACTTGTAAGGCACTGCACCAAATCCCAGTGCTCCAGATGGTCAGGTTCTGTTTCTGGTTTTCTTTTTTGGAAGGGGAAGGGGATGTGCCTTTTTTGCTATAAAACATTCTGTGGTGTCTCATGCAAATCTGAAGGTGCAGAGTGCAAGGAATTTTTATAAAATGACAACAGAGGTGGCAAGCTCCAAGTGCAACTACTTCACAGGGTATAGCCGTTGAGAGATCTTCCTTTTCTGGTTTTTAGGGAGTTTTTCTGTTTGTTTTTAGATCTGGCTTCAACATCCACGTAGGAAAAACGGGATTAAAAACTTACAGAACTGCAATGAATTAGTTAGAACTAGGACACCCTCCCTTCTGAAAAATCCCACAGTTTTCTGCTAAAGACTCAGGAAAAACAAAAACCCAATAAACTTAAATCACTGAGCAGAATACCCCCCATTTCCACTGTCGTGTGTGTAGAAACTCCCTTAGTCACGGCATCACCCGGGGCTCTGTTGCTTTAATGGCTTCCTATAAGCAGCAAAACTCAACAAAGGCACTGTAAAACTCGCTGTACATACTTGGTCTAGAACACCCACCCAGCCCACCCTGACTGGCTCTTCCTCGTGAACACTTAACACCTACCTGATTTGGTGACTCTGGACCGATTTGTGGTTCCTGGTTTCAGTTCATCTTCATCTTTTTCTTCCTTTTTAATGTCTTCAGGCTTTTTCCCCTCCTTTTTCTCAATCTTCTCTTCCTTCTTAATTACGGTTCTATGTAAAAGCATAGTTATTAAACTTGAGTTCCTGAGACTGTAACAGGAGCACTCTGCTCTACTGAGAGTGCCACACAAAACAAACCAGCTTGGCAGCAAGCGGATGGGAAGAATTATTTGAAAACTGCAGTAATAACACCCTCTTCAGACACAGCCCCTACATTACCACTTAAGTTACCTGCTACACCTCGAAATATGTAGGATAAAACTGCACACTCAACAGGATGTTTTCCCAGAATGCCAGATACACCCATATATATGACAGGCATGTAAGTAGACATGATGGAAGAATGTGAAAAACTATTTTAAATGTCTCATTTTGAAACATTTTATATGTGTGGAATATTTAGTTTTGTGGGAAATTTCTCCTTTCTCCAAAGTAGTACAGTTTCTGCAGCATGAAGTAGTGAGGCACCCTGCCCACCAACACTCGTCACCTGATCATTTCTGCATATTTTAAGGCATTAATAAATAGTGTTATATGCCAGAAAAAATGGCAGTTTTATTCTAAGCAGTGAAATAAATCATTGTTGCCATTTGAATTTGTCTTCTATATTTCCTAATGCTGTTTATCTCAGGCAATTAAATTCTAGTCATTAAATGCTCAATGTGCACCAAGGTCTAGGACAGGACAGGCAGGTCCTGCTGGGTACTCTAACCAGAAGTTGTTGCTCTCTCCCCCAGCTCCCTCCTGAACTTTCATAGCATGGAACAGTCATCTTTAAATTAATACTAATTCTAAGAAAAGTTTTAATTAAAAAATTTTAAAATGTAAGTACATACCATAATCACTGATGGTATATATCAAAATTAACAATTTTAAATGTTTTTAACATATTGGTTTCCCTTTTAAAAAGTACAACCCTAGCCCTGGCTGGCGTAGCTCAGTGGATTGAGCACGGGCTGCGAACCAAAGTGTCGCAGGTTCGATTCCCAGTCAGGGAACATGCCTGGGTTGCAGGCCATAACCCCCGGCAACCACACATTGATGTTTCTCTCTCTCTCCCCCTCCCTTCCCTCTCTTAAAAAAAAAAAAAAAGTACAGCCCTGACTGGTATGGCTCAGTAGGCTAGGCGTTATCCTGCAAACCAAAAGGTTGCCAGTTTGATTCCTGGTCAGGGCACATGCCTGGGCTCTAGGCCACATCCTGTCTCTCCCCTCTCTCTCCTTCCCTTTCCCTCGCTCTAAAAATAATACATACATACATACATGAAATGCTATGCAATACAGTGAATGTCACAGATGCACTTGTCCCATCCCCAAGACAACCACCACCCTTGGTGCCATAACTGTCAATCATTCCATCCAGCTCTACTTCTCGAACCTTCACAGGCACTTTAACATAACCCTGATGATCTTCAGGGATGTTTTACAATATTTCTGGGAACTGACATAATGGGATGGTCCTCGATATTTGGCTCTCTAGCACTTTTCACCTGTTTTAAAGGTTAATTGTGGATATATACACAGATCTGGTTCCTCTCAACTGCTACACAACTGTCCACAGTTATTTACCATTTCCCTTCTGACAGGCTCGGGATCCCTCCCAGTGACTACATGCAGCAAGTAAAGCCACCATGAATCATCTCTGCTGCACCTCTTCCACTATTCTGGAGCAGTGCCTCCTCCTTCCAAGGAGAACTGAAAAATGTTATTATGACAGGAGACCCTTCCCTACTTGTTCTATATTCATCTGGCACCTCCTTGACACAAAGAACTTGTTGATAACACTAAGTTAAAAAGTAGTTTCTAGCCCTGGCTGGTGTAGCTCAGTGGATTGAACACAGGCCTGAGAACCAAAGGGTCACCAGTTCGATTCCCAGTCAGGGCACATGCCTGAGTTGCAGGCCAGATCCCTTGTGGGGGCCACATGAGAGGCATATGTGAGAGTTATGCAGATATTGATGTTTCTCTCCTTTTCTCCTTCCCTTCCCCCCTCTAAAAATAAATAAAATCTTTTAAAAATAGTAGTTTCTTTAAAAAAAAAGGCAAAAAAAAACATGCCTAGAGGAAAAAAGGCTAGAGGGATATACACCGAAAACTGTTCCCAGTGGGATTACACCTGACTTCAGTGTGTGCTTTCTAGACAGCAATTACAGAAAAACCACTAATCAGCCAAGACAAGCCACCTTTATGAACAAGCTTCTCTATTTCACTTAGGCTGACAACTAAGCCTAGAAATTCTTAAAATGAAACAAACGGGTTAATAAAGATGTTTATTTGAAGGAAAAAAAATAAGGTTGGAAACAAATTTTAAAATGCTCAACCTCCTAGGCAAGCCACTTGAAGGCAGTTTGGTTTTAATCATCTTAAGCTCATCAAGTTCAGTGCCTTAGCACTGGGGATTAAATTCTGTTCTTGCCACTTGCTAACTGAACTGTGTGACCTTGAGTTGGTACCTCCCCTTTCTGAGCCAGTATTCTCTTCTACCCACGCAGAACACACAGACCTCACAGTACTCTTCTAGGGACTAAGGGAACCCACTGACATGTTAGCTGATTATTATCCTTTTTTTTCCATAAACATATCTTACTTTTGTGATTTGAAAAATCAATGAATGATAAGCATGTCAACACACTAAGAAAAGCAAGAACTCTAAATAGCTCTCCACATTCTAACAATACAGACTTTTTCTAGCACTGCTAAAAGATGTGTCTCTCTCTGAGAAGTTGCTGATAAAATCACAGGTCTCACTTCTAAGTACACAAAGGCCATTTCTCACAGGCCAAATTTCCAATTTAGCCACAATAAAGACTGGCAATCGCATCATTAAAAACCTAGTCCAATGTTTGAGTGTCGATGTCCATGGCCATGTTTACGTAACTATGAATTTTCTTACGTAAAAAACAAAGGAATTACTGTGATACTAACAGAGTTTCACCAAAGGGTTCAATTGTTAGAGTATGAATGGACCTGGAAGTAGAAATAAATTGTGTTGACAATATAAACTTAATACAGACATACAGCTTTCTGAGAATAGACCTTTATCAAGTAATATCACCAAGGTCTCCCCTTCCCAAAAGATAAGACTATGATTTTGATAAAAGTATAAATAGGCAATGCCTGCTCTGAAAGATCTTTCCCTACTTTCATTTTTTTTTTTTTTTTTTAAGATTTCATTTACTTATTTTTAGACAGAGGGGAAGGGAGAAAGAGGAAGAGAAACATCAGTGTGTGGTTGCCTCTCGTACACTCTGTACTAGGGACCTGGCCCGCAACCCAAGCAGGTGCCCTGACTGAGATGTGAACCGGTGACCCTTTGGTTCGCAGCCCACGCTCAATCCACTGCGCTACACCAGGCAGGCCTACTTTCACCTTGATTAAAACTACAGATTACCCCCTTTATAAAAACAGTATTTCAGAGCTTTGGTTCTCAAATTACTGTGCCAAGGCACCCCCAAGTTACCAGAGTGAACTCATAGTTACTCTGGGATATTTTAAGTTTTTGAAGGAAATACAGCAACACTTGGCAACTGTCAGGTGCTGCACAAACTTCTAGCTTGAGGATGTTCACTTCAATATCCAATCAGGCTACATTCCTTTGAATAACACTGTTATCTTTGCAAAGCTGAGATGAAAAGCAAGATTCATGTAAAAATCAACCTGGACCATGCACAAAATGATTCTAAGGTGTGCAAGGGCCCAGGATGTTAAGAATGAAAAAGAAATATTGTTCATTCATTTTGTGTGTTATTTTTTTCAGCAGGCTACTAGGCTGGATGTAAATATTTACTGAGGATCACCTGAATCTATTTTTTAGTGATAAGGTTACTCCAATGAATATCTACTGAAACCTGAATACTGAAGTAGCAGCAAGATGCAAAAATCACCTGCAATATAAATGAGAAGCCAGTGAGGCTGTCTACGCAAAGGATACGTGCTCATTTCGTGAGTGACCCTGTGGCTACCACCCACCCTCCTCCTGGCAGTCATCCCAAGAGAAAGCTTAAAAAAAAAATCACTTTACTTTTCAATTTTGATCTCCACAGAATGATGTCTGTCAATACTAGAAACTTTTTCCTTCTTCACTTCACACTCCTTTCTGTCAGACAGCTTTTTCCCAGCAGGTTCGTTTTTGGCCTAAAATATAATGCAGACAGAAATGGCTCACAGACCAGGTCTTCTTCCATGTGAAATTCGTGAGTTATAACAGGCAAGGACTCTCTCACCTTCTCTACAGAGATCATTCTTCCATGAAGCTCAGTTCTGTGGAGATGGCTGATACATTTTGTAGCCTCATCGGACGTCGACATGGTGACAAAGCCATAGCACCGAGCCCCAGGACTACGGGCATTGGTCACCACTTTAGCCCCGACAACCTTTATGGGAAACAGCACTCTTATTTTCCCATACAAATAACCACACAATGTCAAAAGTTACTAGCAGTTAACAGATCATGAAAATCATTTCCACTAGTTTTTACTTCTCCAGAAACTATCAGTTCTTCATAGTTATCAAAGCAGTTGTAACTAATCCTGACCTATCAAAATACAATTGCTTTTGATACATCAGCTCTCATAGTGACAAAAAGCAAATAAGAAAAGCTAAAATCAGTTAAACGCCACTAACCACAACTTGTTAATTAATCAAAAGCCCATCCCACTCGGATCATCTTCTCCAATTCTATGTATCCATGTATAGCTGAGGGAATATCTACTTAGAAATGCACCCTTACCTATGTGAACCAAAGCTGAAAAGACCTCTAACATAGATGTAAAGCAAACTTCCACTTCCAGCCAGAACGGAACACCAAGCATTAACCCTGAAACAACTTAAAAACAAAACAAAACAAAAAAACAGGAGGAAATTCAGGCAACAAGAGTTTTCAGACTCCAGACACTAAGCTACACAGGATGGTGACACTTGCAAAAGTGGAAACACGTAAGACGGACATATGGTTGTCCTGCCTTACTGCCTAGAGGTTCCAGGCATGGGCAGGGAGGAGGAACCGAGGGGCTAGTATCCCTGAAGTGAGGAGATCAAAGCAGTGAGCAATCATAGTACCACAGAAAGCCATGCCAAGGAGGCTGCAGAAAGCTGCACAACGTGTGTGCACGAGGAAACCGTCAAGGCTAGGGAGAGAACTGCCTGCACTAACAGAGGGAGCAATCCCTGGGCTCACCCAGGGTTGCAAAAGGCCCACTTCACCCAGAGTAAACCCAATGGCTGGGTGGGAAAGCCTGTAATTCATTGGCATCAGGCTGACTGCTCAGAAGGGTGTTGCCTCAAGAAAGGATGAAGAGAGCCCTGAGCTCTGGCCTGATTAACAAAGCTCAACAGCAAGCTTCAGAAGGAGCCAGACACTGAACTGTGCCCCAGCAAAAGCTCAAGGAAATGTGTAGGGACGCAAGAATAACTAGCTGTCAACAAGGTAAAAGTCACAATGCCTGATGTCCAATCAAAAACGACTGGGTTAGCCAAGAAGCAAAAAAGTCTGACTCTAATGAAGAAAACAAACTAACCAATAGAATCAGACTCAAATGACACAATGACAGAATTAGTGGTCATGGATACTAAGCAGTTGTTTTATATATCCTAAATATTCAAGAAAGCAGAGAAATGACTGAGTATGTTAAGTAGACACATGAACGATATTCAAAAATACCCCAACCAAGCTTCTGAGATGAAAAATACAATTAGATGGGATTAACAACAGACATTACAGAAGAAAAGATTATGGAACTTGAAGACATGGTGAGAGAAGCTATTCAAAATAAAACAGAGAAAAAAGACCAACACCACCAAAAGAATCAGAGCAATAAATAGAGTCCTCGAAGGCAAGGAATGCTGGAAAAAAATCAGCAAATGAAATCCAACACACATCATCAACGAAGTGCTCCAAACCACTGATAAACAGAAAATCTTAAAGGAGCCAGAGGAAGAAAAGCCATGTGTGCTAAGATGAGAAGCTCAGCCAACTGGTTGGGAACAATGTGAGCCAGTAGGCGGTGGAGCCGGTTTTGTTATCTGGAAGAAAATCAACCAACCTGGAATTCCACACCCAGGCCAAACAGCTTGCAAAATGAAGGCCAAAGGATGACTTGCAGACACATAAATTCCTCATCGGCAACCCTGCCCTACGCCCTACAAGAAATGTTCAAGGAAGAGAACAATACCAGTGGTAACTTGGATAAAAACAAAAAGGACTCAAGAGCACCCAAAATAGTGACTATGTAAGAAATTAAAAACTCACATTTTTTATTTGTAAATCTCCTTAAAGGTAATTGTTTTAAAAAAACACACAAAAACAAGCCAATAATATACTGTGTGGTTTACTGAATAGAAAATGTATGATGATAACATCACAAAGGCTGGGAGGGGGCAAAGGCAGTGTATTGTTGTAAGGGATGGTGTAATATCACTGGCAGACAGATTACGGTAAGTTAAGACATGTACTGTAATTCCTAAAAGCAACCCCTGAAAACAAGTTGCACTTCAACCAAAGGGACAAAGAAAAAAATCAGAAGAAAAATCAAAATACATTGAGACAAATGAAAATGGACAGTCAATATATAAAAACCTATGGGATGAAGCAAAAACCATTCTAAGAGGGACATTCATAGCAACAGATGCCTACATTAAGAAACAAAAAAAAAATCTCAAAAAAAAAAAAAAACAAAACACAAAACACCAAAAAAAACACACCAAAACCCCTGACTTTATACCTCAAGGAACTAGAAGTTATACTAGTTATATATAGTCTATATAGTCATAGATAATAAATCACAAATCATAAAATATACCCAATACAAAAGGCAGCAAATAAAAAGGAACAAGTGATTCAAGAAGAAACAGGAGAGAAAATAGAGCCAGAGCGCAGATTTACACCCCGCTACAAGAATGTTTGCATTAAATGTTAACATTCGGCAGGACATCTGAAGTAAGAGTAGGGCCAGCCCCTTTGGAAGTGCAAAGGGCCCCTGAGAAATAGGAGCCCTGGGTTCTGGCTCTGACCACCTCTGACCATGGGTCAATCTAAACAAATCATCTCTTCTTTTTCGACCTGTGCTCCCCCAACTGTGACAAGGTCCAGGGAACAGTCCATGCTCTCTGGTTCCATGCAGACCCTGCTTTTGCATTTCTGCTCCCACCCCGCCTCCAACCCAGGGATGGAAGAGTTCTGCTCTGCCTAAGAAAGCCCCAGAGTACCCCATGCAGGGCCAAAAGTGACAGAAGCCTCTGCTGATGACAAAGGTGTTAGTTCTCAAAGCAGAGATGAAGCTTCACATTTTTACCTCTCCTTAAGGTCAGAGGGCTGAGTCAATTATGTTGTTTGACCTTTCTGTCAAAGTAATTATCCTTGCAGGGCATCACTTCCAATGACAGTTAAACCCAAATGAGGGCAGAGACCATGAGAAGCTTGAATATCCCTGTCCACCCTGTTCCCCTTGCCCTCTGCCCTGAAGCTCTTCACAGCAGCCTTTGATGAGTTCACCCAAATTACAAAGCCTTGCCCCACCCCAGGGCCTTCCTTTATCAGAGCTGAACTCCACAAGCATGCCAAACTCCAATCGCTCAGGCCTTGCCCTAAGTATCTTTCTCAGGGAACCCACCTCCCAAATCTAAATTAGATCTCCCTGCCATATATAACATGCTGTAATTCTCCTTAACATACTTACTGCATGTGTTATATTGAGTATGTGTTTGTTTTGTAAATGATTTTCCCACCAGCCTGTAAGATCTATGATGACAGGAACTTTTTTCTGTTTGCCTAGGCTTTATAATCAGTGCCTGAGTCCAAAAGGAGGTCAAATAAATAAATGGGTAGATTATGGCTTAATAGTTTTCCAAGGCCTTCTGAATGCTTCTCCTGGATCCTGTCTGCTTAAGTCACTATAGCATTTACCAATACCCAACTGGGTGATGCAGGTGTGAGCAAAGGTATGACCAGGGCAGGTCAGGATGAGCTAGCCACAGAAACTCTGTCTGGAATCCCTACAATTTCTTAACACCTCCAGGCACCAACCCCTACCTCTCCCTCAGAGGGTCACCTCCCACAGGCACCCAGGAGACCAGGGCTGTCCCTATGGCTTATAAGAAGACTGCTTTATCACCTAACTAGAAAATAACAGAATCATTTTCAAAAGTCCTTCAAGTTCCTTAGAAAGCTTCTAGACCGTATTATTTTCCTCCTGCCCCCATAAGCAGCATATCAGGTGACTTATTTCTAAACCACTATCACATCCCAGTTCTCAAATTATATACTCAAGATGCTGTAAGATGTAAGTCAACACTCCACTTACTGTTAAGAAAAAAAAGTCAGCATGCCAGCTTTAAGTTTTGCATAGGCCAAAAGATAGCAGCTTCTTGAAGAGAAGTCAGAACCACAAGAACATTCAGACTGCAGCTATTTACACGTTTTCTCCGTATTACTCTACGCCATGATGCTCTGTTCTGCCTGCTATCTACTCTCAACCAGAAAAAAAGGCACCCAACCCAAAACCAGGTGGGTTTTTTCCCCCTTGAAGATTCCCCCCTCTCGCCTTTTGTTAAACCATGAATGACCAGCAGATCAGCAAAACCTCATGTATTTTTAATGCCAAATTGAGGCGAGGCAGCAAGACATAAGAGAGAGCATTACCTTCCCATACTTGCTGAAAAGGTTCTTTAGATCTGTCGCGCGCGTTGTGGAGGACAGTCCGCTGACCCACAGATTCCTACCAGAACTGCTGCTGATTCGACCTGGAGCAGGAAGGAGAAGATTATGCTTTGCCCCCAGGCATGAAAGGAAGCACAACCACTCCTAAGATGTGGCCCTCTCTCAAACACTAACTACATCCTATTTCAACTCTTCTGATTTAAGAATTTAATTACCGTCAATATCAAGACAGAAGATGAGAAATCTGGATGGCAAAAATAGTTTTCTTACTTGAGGAATAAGCACATCTAGGTCAGTTACAAACTGAAATGTCTTCCAATGAAGATCACAACCAAGATACCAATTTCTAAAACTCTTGTTATATTATTCAATGGAGAATGGGATTGTAACAGGATTCAGTGTAACAGAATTTTTACTATACCATAAATGACAACCACGAGAGACATAAAACACAGCTCACCAACATTTAAAACTAATCTATCGAGATACAATTATATGATTTATTCTAGCAATCCACAGTGAAACAAACTAATAAATCCAGAACATGGCAACTTTTAGGCTCCTCCCTCCCAAGCTAAGGGATCCACAGGTGGCTCCCCACCATGTAAGTTAAATCATACCTTTTTCATCTTTAATGACTGGCTTTATATCTTTTTCTTCCTTAAAAGAACTAGAGATAAAAGTTAATGTTAATCACATAGGAAAAAAACAAAAGAGAACTAAATTAAAAGTAAAATGTGCTAAAACTGAATACCTACCAGGAAAATTAGTCTGAAATAAAATTTTAAGACACCTTTGCAAGCTTATATTGAATATCTGCCCCCCAAAATACAATGTCAGATTCTTAAGTCAATCAATTTAACTGAAGAGAACACTTAACAATTAAAAGCACAACCATAGTAGGTTGGGAAAAAGAAATCAAATCAGCTATTAAAAATACAGAGAGAAATCAAACATTCTTTAGAAATAAATTACAATTTCGTCAGTCTGGCTGGCCAATTGCAGAAAAAAAAAACAGTTTATGTGTGTCATTAAACGACCAATGAAAAGGAGATAGCGTCTGGTCTAAAACTGAGAAAAAACAAACCTCATTTTCTGATCAGCGCCCTCACTGGCTGAGGACTCTTTAGGAGCCGGAGGGACTTCATTACAAGCTTCAAAAGCAAACTTCTTCACGTCTTCTTTGCTATCTCTGAGGTCTGGGCTTGAGGCTTCCGGGGGCGCTTCCTCGACCTCCTCGCTAGAGGCTTCCGCGCACTCTGAGGCTTTACTACTCTGCTCAACTGGCTCCTCTAGCCCTACAGGCTCACAGTCCGTCCTCTCGTCACCGCCTGTCTGCTCCACGGGCTCCCTTTTCACTACCGCTAACAGGGTGTCTGCCTTGCTCCACTGAGCTTGTGCTGTTGACTCGCTGGCCAAATCTAAATCACCCTCCTCCGGATGGCCGCTGCCAAAAAGGTCTTCTTCCTCCGCAAGCTTTCTGTCTGGCCCCACGCTACTTGTATCCTGTGCAAATGGCTGCTCCAGCTCGGAACCTTCTTCTTTTACTGGCTCAGATTTACAAGTTTCCCCCAAAATGTCGAGTATTTTCTCATTTTCTACGGATTTAACAGGAATAGAATGGCACAAGGTTTAATTACCAGGGAAATAAAGCAATCACAAATGCGGAACTGGCACGGCTGCCACACTAACACGAAGAGAACTGCTAGCTACACAGAGATTGGAAAACCCGCGGGTACACATGTTACATTGGTTACACTACCTGCACTCCAACCGACTGCCAGAGTAAGCCGCTACGCTACATGGTAAAGGCCCCCACAGATTTAAACACCTACAACCACTTGGCTGCTTCTCAATAGTCTTCTTCATGTTTTGTTCAAGTCTGGGTCTTCTGACTTATTTTTCCAATGTCCAAGGTGCTGAACCGAATGCAATCACCATTCAATGACAGCTCAATTTCCAAATTTCTTTGAATTTCTTTTAACAGAACAGTCCAAAATGAAAACCAGAAACTCTTCAGATGGCGAGAGATAAACGCAGTTCAGAAGGGGAATAATATGTTGGAAATTTTCATGAAGAAACTCTGTTTCCTCTTCTGGAATCCGGTCACTTCTCAGGTTATAAGTGCCCTGACAATCGCATTATCCTGCCTTAACTGAATTAGTCAAATTGACTGCAGAGAAATATCACAAGATCTGTTTCATGTGTAGAAACACATGGAAGAATCACAAGGAGAAATTACATAAATGCCATTCTATGTGGTTAGAGAGATGAACATAATCACTACATCTCACCACACATATATGACCTCTAGAAACCATAACGGTCGTTCCACAGATCTGGTGATATGAATGGGTTTCCAATCTCTGATCCTTGTACGATCTGGATTGTCCACCATAAAAATCATTTATAAGACCATAACACAGCATAAAATATATAGACAGCTTGAAAACATTGTAGTGAGAAAACTTTCAAACCATAACTGTTGTGTTTCTCTTATCAGTACCTGGCTCCAATAGTGGTTCTTCAATATCCTATTTACAAAAAGAAAAGAGAAAGAAAAAACATAGGCACTTAAAAACTGGTTACATACATTTCCCAAGCAGATACAGCTTTTACTCAAGTATGAATAAATGCCTGTTTCAAAGAACTTTCTCTATTTAAAACAACATATTCCAACTTACAATCATTTCGTCAGTGCTCCCCAGCAAAAGCAGAAAGGCAGTGGTACTATTTAGCTTATTTAGTTCTCCTCTCAGAGTCTGGCTACCCCAACCCAAGTCCAAGCTGTTCTAAGGATCTCACATAAATGGCCAACTGCTTTATATGTCACACCAGACTGGAAGAAAAAAATGTGTTTCTCCCAACATAAACTATTATTTATAACTAGAGCCAGTTAACAAAACCTTTTCTTTACCCCACTTAAAATCTCTCCCTGACCTCCCACTGTACATAAGACCATCTGCTAAATCCCTTCCCAGCCCATAGACTCTGGTAGTCAGGCCCACCTTTGTCTGCAGCCCCGTCTGCCCTTACTCTGTGTACTCCACTCCATCCCTACAGTGAGCCACACTCCCCTCCACCCCGATGTCACACCCTATTTTAATTAGGACTTCCTCCAGGAAGCCTCCTAGGTGCTTTTGTTGGCCAGCTACCTGAACTTCTCCCTCGTCGAACTTCTCTTCCAGTTATATTCTTTTTGGTTATTAACCCTGGCCCCACCAGACTGTAAGCCCCAAAACTGACAGCTCTCAACCTATTATCCCCAGCACCAAGCTCGCTATCAATGCTCAGGGAATCATTTTACACACATGCAGATATCCTTTCCTACTCTGAAAAATTAACCACTCACATAAAGTTTTCAGCCATGTA
Organism: Phyllostomus hastatus; assembly: GCF_019186645.2. Classification (NCBI taxonomy): domain Eukaryota; kingdom Metazoa; phylum Chordata; class Mammalia; order Chiroptera; family Phyllostomidae; genus Phyllostomus; species Phyllostomus hastatus. The sequence continues at coordinate 1,481,604 of NW_025333640.1, read as the reverse complement.
GAAACCAATGGTCACTTACCGAAGATACTTTGAAGTCCAATGATGAAGTATCCAAAGTGCTCTCATAGCCTTCCCCATCTACCTGAAAGATGATGAAAGGTCACTTTGTGGGGACAAAGCTCTAAATGCCAAAACCTGTGCCTTACTATGTTCCAGGAAGTTCACATGTCTATTTCCTTCATAGATCTACTTCCATCTGCAAGTCAACTGTTAGATGATTTGGTTTATTACTTGCCTCCTTGCCCTCACTTGCTCCAGCACTAGGTAACACCAGCATGGCTGACAAGAGGCTTACAGGTGGTAGGCATTCTGTCAGCATGGTTCGAATAAATGAATGAATGCACTATCTAGGCAGTTTCCATGTACTGGTGGTCTACATACACTACTCTGTCACAGGATTTCCAAAGTAGAACTCAAAACCAGGTACTCCTCTGATTTCACTTGATCGCAAAACATTTAAAATAACAGTAACTGGCACTTTCTTCCAGAGTGCCTTATTTAACAAATACTTAATTTGACTGTTGTTATCATTTACTACACCAAAATAATACAAATAATGAAATTAAAAAGACAAGCCAAATTATTTTATACGTTACCAAATTTGAAGGCTTTTTACTATTTTTAATTAAGTACAAAAATATCCCTTTCCAGATATTTTTTTCATTTTCTAGGTTTGAACCTTAGAACCTGAATGCTTCCATTAACCAGGAAGTTAGAAACCATGCACATGCTCTGAAAATAATTAACATGACACAGCGGAACCATGCCTACAGAGGGCAAGTCAGCTGCTTAATACCACCCCAGGTTGAAGTGTGGTGATGTTTGGAGTTCATGACTTTTGACCTTGAAGGTTTAAAGTTCAGCTCTACCAGGGCAATTTTTTTCCCCAGATTAAAGTTGTAATGTCTTAAGTAAATAACACATCCAAACTAGAATGGCTGGACATGCCAAGCTGGTGAGATTAAAATGGCCATCATTTCTAGGATGGCCACCACAGAGAGCTCTATGCCAAAATACTGGAAGAATTTGGAAAGATGACACTGGTAGCAATTAAAGTCCTACCTTACACACAAGGACATTAATAGTGGATCTTTTTAATAGGAGAGGTTCTTCTGGGATGACAAATACTTTTCTTCACTGTATTTCACATCCTTTTTTTTTTTTAAAAAGAGTTTATTAATTTACTTTTAGAGAGAGGAAGGGAGGGAGAGAGGAGAAACATCAATCAGGTGCTTCTCTGAGGGGGCCAAACCTGAAACCTAGGCATGTACCCTGACTGGGAATCGAACTAGTAATCTTTCAGTTCGCAGGCCAGTACGCAATCCACTAGGCACATCAGCCAGGGCAGAAAATTCTCTTTACCAACTGTGCCAACCTTTTACAGCTTATGCTTAGAAAGCATCTCCCACTCAATTCTAAATGTTCTCCAGTACCACAAAAAAGTTATCCATTAACATCTGACCTATGTGGAATTTAAATAGAATTTATCAAGGTTCAGATCCTAAATTAAATGTTTATGCTGACTGGTGTTTTTCCTGCTAGCTATTTATTCAACCCCTAGTGTGTTCTCATTCATATAAACAGTATATAAGCACTGGGAGCCTCAGGGCTCCTGGCACATTCCACGTGTCTTGGTGTTACCTACAGCATGTTCTGTCAGCTGAGCTGGGAGCTCTCTCAGCTGTGCGGCCACATACTCTTTGCTATCACAAAGGGAATCGAGGATGCTGTCAGTTCCATCTTCCCCAAAGTCAGGGGCACTGCTGTTCTCAACTTCAGCTTCTTCTAACACACTAACGTCCATCATGTCAATATTCTGCAAGCTCTCCAAACTTGCTTCCACATCCTCCTACAAAGAGGAATGAGAGGTGTCAATGACCAGGTGGACCAAAACTCAGAGCTCCTGCCATCATCTCCACTGTCACACCACGTACCTGCCCATCTCTGGAATCCTCTTCCAGGCCGTTGTCTTCTGTGCCTTCTTCCTCTGTCTTCTGTCCTAATAACAGAATTAATTGTTCAATCAGATAACACTCACATCTGGCCTAATAATTAGTTTACACAGAACAATAGATTTCAATCTTAGAGGGAACATGTTACAAGGAAAGTAGAAGCGCTTTACAATTGTGCATAATTTTGTCTCCATTGGGACATGAATATCTAGGATTTCTGTAATACTGTCAAACAAAGCATTTTGATTTTGCACAAAATACCTAGGAGTCTCAAAAGATTTCAAAACCACCCTAAAGTAAAACAAATATCCCAAGAGTGAGCAAAGGGTAATAGGCAATTTTCAACAAGTGTAATTTTAACATGCATCTAGTAATCGAAGAACTGTGACCTCCAATATCATCCTGGATTATTAACTGGTAGTTTTCCCTATATTCCACCATTTCAAGCAGGTCACCTGCCTTTCACCAGTCTTCAGCTCAGGAACATTTTTCTGCAAAGCAAAGGCTACCATAAGGTACATGGTCATCCTGAGTCTTATAAATGCAAAAGATCTATTTATAGTTAATAGTAGGCATTCCCAGGGCAGGGGTGAGGGGGTGATGAGGGAAAGCAGAGGCTCCACATGTATCATAAGCCTCAAAAATATATACGGAATACCTACATTCTAGGTATTCCCCTTAGGACATGCACTAAAATGCCTGACAAGAAATTCACAACATAGGTATTTCTTTCATCTAGAAAGTGTACACAGCCTAAACATCTGAAAGGGAAACAAATTACAGCGCATTTTGTCCACATGTGGGATATCAACAAGGGGAGTGTCATCTGGCAGTATCTGGAGACATTCTGGGGACATTACACCTGGGATGTACGCTACTGGCATCTATCTTGTGGATAATGAGTGACTGAGGATGGTGCTCACCCTCCCACAAAGAACAGTTCACTCCAAACAGTCAATAGTGCCAAAGCTCTGAAACCCCATGGTACACCATACATCTTACAACTTTAAAAAAAGGTCTCAAAGAATATTAAATGATATGATAAAGTTCCCATAAAGTTAAAAAAAGAAACAAAACTGCACAGATCTACTTTTATTGAAAAGCACCTGTATGTTTGTATACATGAAAGTGTGAAGATGCATACAGGTGGAGATGACCAAGGCAACCATCAAAGGTGGTATCAGAGATCGCTTTATTTCTATGGGTGTACCTTTTACATTTTTCTAAATTATCGAAAAGTAGTATTTTAATATTTTTTTAAACTGAGAAAATTCTACACCTTAGGTATCCCATTCACCATTATATCAGTAATGACTCAAGAAATGTACTCTCATTACATGACAGATACTGTACTCTCTACATCTTATTGTTTAATACCCCCAAACACTAGCAGCTTTATTATCTACATTTGATACATAAGAATTTGGTTCAGCTCCAAAGATAGGACTCAAAAACTCAGCTGTACCACTTCCCATTATATCTAAACCCAGCATGTGCTTTTGAAATATACGGTCTAAAAGCGTTTGGCAATTGCATCCAATTTCTAGGCCTCTAAGTAGTAGCCCACAGTGCCCACACAGATGTAAACAGGAGAGACGCACACCCTAAATCTTCAACAGAAAGTACCCTAAATACGAGTGGGAATGACAAACACTGGGCAGACAGGCTGCACCCTATTCCCAACAGCCTGCTCTCTTGTTGATTAAAAGCTGAAACGGGTTGAGAGGAAACAGGACAGAAACTAGAAAATCAGTTTCCCACATAAAACCTAATTCAAAATTTTAACTCTTTCAAAACATATCTACAAGTCTTCCTCAGTTTTGCCTGTTTAGATGAGTAAGGGAAGAGGTTTCTTGTTATGAGTTTAATGAGGAAGTTTTCTCTAAGTTTAGCTACTCTTTATTTTTAAAAGGCAACAGTCACTCTTCCAGAAGTAGTTCCACTCTATGACATGTACTGTGAGAAATGATTGGTGAATTCCTCTTGATCACTTTTACATAATCTTGAGAACCTACTTTCAACCAGGACACCGCGAGGGTCTAACACTTCATATCACTAACCACAAGACCAGACACCTCCCAAAAAAACCACTAGCTCAACAACCTGCAGGCGCTATCCTCTGTCCCTGGACTCCAGCCACCTGTTGCTTCTCTGGGTATGGGTGACTTTTTTGAAAAAAGAAGGGGAAGGAGCCAATGCTAGGGCTATAGTGGTATAAATATTCTCTTTATACCAATGAAAGTGACTATTACCAAAGCCTTCTGGACAAAATGCTAACTCCATGTAGTATTGATTTGACAAGCTTTAATCCAGACATTCAGACAGGTTTTCAAAGCACCCAGCTAAGGTTCAGTTTGTCTAATGAGGTAAAAATCCCTATTAGGAGCCAAGAACATTTGGATTAGTAAGCTTTGAATCTCCAGTTTTAAATGAGTATCTACATTAAAAACTTTCAATAAAATATTTTAAACTAATTAAAGTCATTTTGTAAAAAAGACTTTCAGGCCATGAATAATTTAACAGTGAAGCACAAAGAGGTAGTTAGTTCTATGTTTCCTGCTACAGACCAGTCTCTCAGTCTATGTGCATTTAGACAGTGTTCGCAGCTTAAGTATGGATCAACATAAGAACAGAAGAAACATCAATGTCTAAAAATGATATATACTGTAAATCTCTTTATGGTACCTAACTAAAAAAATTTAACCTTTCAAAACACATGCAGTACAAGTTTTAACAAATTACATGGGTTATAGAAAAGTTGTTACTCTAGGAAAAGCTGTTTAAAAAGTAAACAAATTGTTAAAAATGCAACAAATTAATTTTTTTATTTTCTAAGCAATTGTTCTCCACTGCCTCAATTATATTTTCCTTATCACTGTAAAATCTACTGATGAAGACAATAGCCAATGAGAGTAGCAAGGTTTCAAAGTTTTAAAAAAAGTAAATCCCCTTGGCTGGTGTAGCTCAGTGGATTGAGCGTGGGCTGCGAACCAGGCATCGCAGATTCGATCCCCAGTCAGGGCACATGCCTGGGTTGCAGGCCATGGCCGCGAGCAACCGCACATTGATGTTTCTCTCCCTCTCTCTCTCTTTCTCTCCCTTCCCTCTCTAAAAATAAATAAAACCTTAAAAAAAAAAAGTAAACCCTTCCAAAAATAACTAGCATCAGCCATAAAAAGGAAGTGATAATATGGCATAACATAAATAAACCTTGAAAACATAATGCTCAGTGAAAGAAGGCAGACACAAAAGGCCACATATTGTATGGTTCTATTTACATGAAATGTCCAGAACAGGCAAATTTACAAAGTCAGTTAGACATTGCAAAGGCTAGCAGGGCAGGGTGTAGTGATTGCTAACAGGCACGGTGATTTCATTTTAGGGTGACGAAAATGTTCTAGAATTAGATACTAGTGACAATTGCACAGCCTTGTGAATAAGCTCTGCATCATACACTTTGGACAGGTGATTTTACAGTACTTAAAAAATCACACTGAGTGTCCCAGGTTCGGTTCCCAGCCAGGGTACATTCCTGGGTTGCAGGCCATAACCCCCAGCAACCGCACATTGATGTTTCTTTCTCTCTCTCTCTCTCTCTCTCTCTCTCTCTCTCTCTCTCTCTCTCTCTCTCTCTCCCTCCCTCCCTCCCTTCCCTCCCTAAAAATAAATTAAAAAATCTTAAAAAAAATTTTTTTAAATAAGAAGAAACATTAAAAAAAATCACACTGGTAAAAGACAGGCTTGGTACAAACACTCCAACAATCTATTTTGGATCCTAGAGAAGCTAGGTTCTACCTGGTCTTAGGTTGTTGTCATTTTCCTCGATTTAAATCCTATTTTTTTTTTTTAAACCAGGAAGGAAGCCAAGCAAGTGCATTTAGTCTCTCAAACCAGCTGGGGCAGCTTTTAGAGGTGTCTTACTCTAGTTCTTTTTAAAAAACCAATGGCAAGAGCTGAAATGTTTTTGTTATACATTTCAATTTTACTTAGCATCTGTCTCCAGCACCCTGACAGAGCTACTTGTTAATTGGTGAAGAGCATGCGTAATTATGTCTGTGAACGATGACAGCCAAAGACATTCTCCTCCTGGCCTGGAGGGCAGAAAGAGTGCTAAAAAACCAGTTCTCTAACTCTGCGCTTCAAGCAAACACTCAAGCCCCAAGCAACAGTAAGTACAGGCAGATACCTTTAACACATCTCTTTGCTATCTTCTTGTTTGTGGCTTCCAATGTGATGCCAATTTCATCAGGATCCTGCCCTTCTTCCTTAACTGCCTGTCAAAAAGAGATGAATTTTACATTATCCAGAGCTGTAAGGCACAATGTTGTTTTTTTGTGACAACTTGTAGGCAAAGAAAGACAAATCGTTCCTTGCAAAGGAGCAAGTTTGATTCTGCCATCAGGGCTGTTAAGCCCAAAAGGCACAGAATGAACACAGCAGAACTCAGTTCTCTCTGCACCCCACATCCAAAAGGCAAAGGGATGTGTGAGCTGTGTCTCCAGAATCAGGGTCAACAACCAGTTCCAAAATGGCCCCTGACCTCGAAACTGCCTAACCTTCCAGTTTTCAGTTTACAACAAAAGGCTTGTACTTGGTCTGCACAGGCAACTCAGTGGTGTTCCACAAGCCATGTTTGACCTCTGGGGGTAAGAGCAAACAGAGTAGGTCAGAGGAGGTACCTCAGTGATCTTTGCGTGCCTGGCACAGGCCTGGGTACTCAACAGTAAACTGACCACTTCTCTACTCTTAAGAAGTTTGTTCTGGATAGGGAGAAGACCATAGCCCATGGTCTATTCAACCTTGTGTTATGTGCTGCGACGACGTGGACCACAAACACAGGATGACGTGATAGAGAGACGGGGGGGGGGCGGGGGTGGAGCCTCACTTTAAAGGGTGATTGGGGGGAGGTGACATCTCAAACAGATCCAAACGACAAGGAGTCAGCCAGAAGACCTGCGAGAAGAGCAGTCGAGGGCAGGGCATGGTAAGTGCAAAGGTCCTGGGGGCAAGTACAAGCACAACTCCCTTTACTGGAAGATCTCAAAGGTCCTTCAGTCGTAAGTTCTCCGGGGAGGGAAACTGAGGCTCGGAGAGGGGAAAGCACTTGTCCAAGGTCACAGAGCCGAATCTAAAACTCAAGCTCCGAGAGGAGTCCAGGGACCATCCTAGTGGCTAAGAATGCGGGCCTTCGCACTTATGTCGAGAAGCAAAGCCCCGAAAGGGACGGTGACAGGCCAACATTACACAGCCTGTCCCCCTGGTCCCGGACAGCTCCGGCCGGGGGTCGACCAAAAGCGGGGCGGGGCGGGGTCGCCCACGCTCAGGAGTCGCGGTGACAGGTCCACACCGGGGCGTACCTCGGCCTACTCCGCCACCTCCGGGCCCCCACAAGTCTCGAGCCACCTCACCTTCTTGAGTCGCTCCATCAGGACGCTCTTATTGCCGCCCGTGTCCAGATTCCGCTTCTTCAGCTCTGCCCGTAGGTCGATCACCCGCAGTTCGCTTAGCCGCCGAGTCCCGGCCTCCGAGGCGCCCGGACCAACAGCGGCCGTGCCAGAACTCGAGTCGCCGGACCCTGCCAGAGTCTCCGCCATCCCGAGTTTCCTCTCTCTGGCACCTACTCCTCACGCCGGCAGCGGCTGTAGCGGCTCTGAGCACAAAATGGCGCCGCCTAAGAGGAAAACGCACTCACTTCCTCCCGCCCGGCTTTCCGGCCGCGCATGCGTCCTTAGCTACGAGCGGAGTCGCGCGTCGACCAACCGCACGTTCCCAACGACAACGCGCAGGCGCCATATCTGCAGTACGCAAGCGTCGCGGCCGTTCGCGGCGGGAGGCCGAGGGCTGCAATGCGCCTGCGCACATCCCCCAGGGCTTTAACCTAGCGTAGGCTAGAAGATACCGAAAGCGTCGGTCCTGCGCCGGGTGCGCTTGCGCAGAAGCTTGGCGAGCTCGGGCGGCTGGAGCAGTTCTCTGGCAGGCGGCGCCATTTTGTGCTAGTAGCTGAGAGAACACCGGCCCGGTTCTGTGTGAAGTAGGTAGCGGAGCCAGGGTCCCTGGAATGGCGGAGACTCTCTCAGGCCTTGGCGATTCGGGTGCGGCGGGTGCAGCGGCTCTGAGCTCCGCCTCGTCAGAGACCGGGACGCGGCGTCTCAGCGACCTGCGGGTGATCGATCTGCGGGCGGAGCTGAAGAAACGGAATCTGGACTCGAGCGGCAACAAGAGTGTATTGATGGAGCGACTCAGAAAGGTGGAGTGGGGGCCCTCGGGGTGGGCACGAGTTGGGTTAGGAGACCCAGTGCGGCCGCGACGGAGTTCCCTGGCCTTGGGGCCCGCTTCTGGCCTCTTGCGGCCTGCGTCTGGCCTGGTTCTCCATGTTTCTACCGGCTCCTCTTAGGCCCCAGCGGGAGCTGCGAACTTAGCCTGGCTCAGGTTCAAATCGCAGCGCCGCACATTAGGGCGAGAAAAATAAAAATAAAGCCTGGACGCGAACCCGGGAAGCCGCGTTGGTTCTTCAACTCTAGATGGCGGGTTACATCGACCGAGGGCTTCTGTTTTGTGCTACAGCCATTTCGTTGACGGCCTTCCTCTCATTGTCTCTTCCTGGCCTCCAAAGTGGATGAGGAACCCCGAAATCCTCACTTCATAGGTGAGGCAGGGGACTGGGCCAAGGTCACACGGTCGCTGCGAGGAGGCGACGGAATTTGAACCCAAGCCGGCCGATTCTCGGTGCCCGCGGGAGTGTTTTCTGGAAAAATAGATGTTTGTTGTCCCCTTAGGGTTAGTTAGGTTAATTTATAAAACAAGCATGTCAGTAAAGTATTTAAAGGAGAAAAAAGCAATTTGGGATTTGCCATCACTAGCTTGTGGGTATAGTTCGGAAGGAGAAACGTTATTGGCATTAGTGACTAAAAATGTAAAAGACAGACCTGCGGAGATCACAGATAGCTTCAGGACTTCCCCAAGAGGCAGGCGGAGTGTGCGACTGGACTTGGGGCTGTGCCAGGTCTTCAGTGGCTTGATCTTTGGCATGAAAGACGTTTAATCCATTCTGAGCCTGTTCCTCGTGTAAAAAGGGAAAAATAGTGCTTTCCTTTTAGGACTAAGTGAGGTTACCTGAAAGCCTTGGCTTGTTGCCTGGCACGTGTAAACACAGGATGGCATCACAATTCATTTTTTTCTCTTTGCCACCTTGAGAGGTACTGAAGGATGAGTGTGAAAAGCAATGAATCAAGTAAATGTTTGCATCCTTTAAGTTTTCCTTATTCCTGTTGGTTTCTTTACTTTTCCCCCACCCAGCTCCTCTTGTCTTGGGATGCTCTCAGCCTTGACACCAAATCTCCCTTCCCCTGCAAACAGTGGTTTGTGAATTATTCCACCCTGGCTCCCCAACAACTGAGTATTAGGGGGGGGTATTTTTTATTGAATGCTATTGAGAGGAAGTAAGGATTATTTCCTATTCTCTAGATGAGGAAGTGCATGCTCAAGAGCAGTCAGTTGACATGCCCAGAGCGTTAGGGCTTTTCTAACTAGAGTTTGTATTTCTTTCACTATGGATACCTTGTTACTCAGGGCTGGCAGCTCATCAACCAAAATGTTTACCTGGTGAAAATGTAAGGAGGGTGAGGATTAGCACTTTGGGGGATGTAGTCCAAGTTCTTAGCCACCAGGACCTCCTGTCAACAAAACCAAATTGTCCTATCACCACCCCCATCCCCTGCCCCCGCCAGTCTGCAAGCCTGCAAAGCTGATAACATGGCATTGAACCCTCCTGTCAGGCTGGTGTGTGACTTCAGGAATCTTCCATCACTGTCATCTTTGAGGGTACAGATCCACCCCACCTTCTCCTTCCTTTCGGTTCTTTAGGGATGGATGTGGGCATTACATAAATACCATCAGCCTATATATCCATCCTCCGCCTGCCCCAGCATGTCTGGAATGTCTGGTCTTCTCTTTCTCTGCTACTTGTGTCATCCACCTTGTGTTCTTTTCTTGGTTTATTTTTCCTGGAAGAGGAAAATATGGAGAGAATACACAAAATGTTAATTACCATGGTCTATAGGGATGATCCAAGGCCCTCAGTCCCCATAGAGATGACCCTATAAACTGCACCCCAATGAGCCGTACTGAAGGTAAAGTGTACTCCTCCTGTCTGGAGCAGTTCTTCTATTCTCCTAGTGGTCCGGAATTGTCAGTTCCTACCGAGAGGGTAATGGACTGTGTGGTGGTTTGTTCCTTGATCCCAGCACAGAACTCCCACCTCCTTCTGGCTTCAGAGAGAAGGGGGAGATTTTCTATGCTCTTGGTACTGATTAGGTAGGTGCAGAACCCTAAGCCCCATTCTAAACTCAGATAGCAAGCTGGAAACTTGTGAGAATCTGAAACTCTTAAAACATAGTATTTGAAGTGGGTTTAAATGAAAGTTATGCTCATAGTATAGTACAGTAAAAAGAAAGTGTTATTAGTAAAACCTAAAACAAAGCCCAGTATCCAGGGATGGTGGAGCTGTGAGGTGAATGATAAGTTCTTGGGATGGGAGGTTGAGCTTGTCAAGATGGCTTTGTTTAATTTTGTATCCTTTGAGGTGGATCCCCTAGTGGCTGAGAGCAAGACCTTTGGAGTCAGTCATAGAAGTAGTTAGTACATGTCATGTCTTGTTCCATGCCATACACAGTAGGAACTCAGCCACTGAGTGTTAGTATTCTATACAAGCAGTGCATAATGCGGGCACAGCATGGAGGGGTTTAAGTGCTTGCTTTACATGGGTGGTGTAGTTCTCATACAGTTTTCAAGGGTGAGAACTTTTATGTAGCCCCATGTTACAGAGTAGAAAACGAAGTGATTAGGTAAATCTGTTTAAGACTGCACAACTAAGAACTAGTAGACTCTGTGACTCCAGAGCCCTTGCTTCAATGTGTAAAGCAAGAGAGAGAATGAATGGAGGGGGTGGGGGTGATGTCTTTCCAGAGCAGCAGCCTGAAGCTTCTATCAAAGTCAAATCTGTGTGCCGACTTTTTTTGGTCAACTTTTCTTTTACCTTCCCTTTAGGCAATAGAAGATGAAGGAGGTAATCCTGATGAAATTGAAATTACCTCTGAAGGAAACAAGAAGACATCAAAGAGATCTAGCAAAGGTATCAAGGATTTTTTTTAAGTACTGCTAATGTTAGGAGCTTGCTAATGTTCCTCATTTACTTGGTTGTGTTTGGGGCCTGGAATGAAGCCTCACATTTTCCTTCAAGATCACTTCAGATGATGGAAGGGGTATTTACACCCCTATTCGTTTTCCGCTATAGATTTCTCAGCAGCCTTTGCTTGTTCAGACCCTTAACCTTCCTTGTTTAGTGTATTTAGGAGGGCTTGTGTCTCTTGTTGCTCTGACTTGTAGAAACTAACTTCCCTTTAAATGCTTCCTGGCTAAAATAGTTGTCACTTTTACAGACATGCTTTCAAAACTGCCTACTGTATGAAAGCCACCTTCCACGTAGCATTAGTGACCCTCACCATCTCACCCACACCTGCCTTTCCTACTTCCTCCCCTACTGCCTTCCTCTGCTGCATTCACACATGTGGTTCACTCTCTTGGCCCTCTGCTCTGCCCGCTCTTCTTCCCCATCTGTCTGCATTCATGTCCTAGTTCAAGAGACAGCTTCCGATCCCACTAATAGCAACTCATGTCTCCTTAGGTCCTCTGCACTGCCATCATTTAGTTCCTTGTATCTTACGTTCTTCCACGATGTGTTATAACCAGATTGTTGAGGGCAAGGGTTATCTTGCTTGTTTTTTCCCCCCCTCAGTGATTACTCAGTAATTTAGTAACATTCAACTACTGTTTTCACATAGAATCAGCTAAAATTGGGCATTTGGACTGTTCTGAAAGGTCCTTTGGGTGACTAGAGGCTTTGTTGCTCAGGCTTCAAAACAAAATGAAATATTCATATTACCTGGCCAATGAAGGAAAAGGAACTAGGTTTTAAATGTCTAAGGGGCATGCACAAATGTCGGCCACATTGTGGTATAAGCTCTGGGAGAACAACAGTTGTAACCTCATCTTGGAACAAAGTCATTTCTGTGGTCCATGATACATTGTGCATTCTTGCCTTTGCCCAAGCAAATAACTTTGCCAAGGCAAAGAGTACTGGAAAATGAACAGAGAAGGACAGTTGTAGTGGGAGGAAATGGAGACCGTAGGTGGGGTGTTTTGGGTGTTGTTGGGTTGTTTTTTTTTTTCCTTTGTTTTTTCTTTTAAAAAACTGCTTGTACTAACGTTTTTAGAAATACAGAGATGCATTAAGTAAACTGGAGAAGTTCCTTCCCAGTCAGGAGGAAACCTATTAGAAGGTTGGACATACTTTCCTAGACTTATCTGTGTGTGATATGTATTTTTCTTTAAAAAATAGGTCCTATACAAAATATTTTATAATTTGCTTTTTTAACTTAACATGTTAAGGGCATTTTGTGATAGTTCTACAAATGAAAGACCTCATATTTTTTACAGCTTAATAGTAACCTTTCACATGTGATTATTTTCCAATTTTCACTTGGCATTTCCAATTTTCAGTGCTCCCATGAACCACAGATGTTTCTGTGTGGTTAAAAGAATATATTGTTGATAACTGGAAGTGGAATTCTGTGGTCAAAGGATATGTGCATTTTATTTTATAATAGCTACTCCAATAATAGACTGTACTGGTGAATCTCTCACCCAACAATGGGAGGGAAGTGCCTTTTTCTTTAAACTCTCATTTAACATTACTTATCTTTTTAAATATTGCCTCTTACATAGAGGAAAGGGACTTTGTTGTGTTTATTTGCATTTCTTCACAGATTACACAGCTTCTAATGTCTTACTCAATACCTTATGTAATTAGCCATCTGTATTTTCCAAAAAGCTTCTTCATGCCCTTTGTCCATTTTTCTGTTGGGTTGTCTTGTTGACCTTTAAGGGCTTTCTGTAAAGTGATGCAATTGTTTTCCCCCAGTCACTTGACTTATCTTGTTTGTGGTGTTTTGGTCATTCAAGTTTTAATCATTAATATAGGCAGCACTGTCAACCTATTCTATATGTTTTCTAGATTTTATGTCATTTTAAAAGGTCCTCCCTTGCTTTAAAGTATAGAAAGTATTCTACATTGTAGAGTAATAGTCATGGTTTTATTTTTACATTTGGGTGTTTAATCCATTTGGGATTTACTTCCACATACGTTGTGAAGTAAGTAGGTAGGGATCAAAATGAGAATATTTTTATCACATTCCTCTTGACCTTTCCCAGTCACATTCTCTTCCCCGCCCCAGATTTGTGATTACTGTCACCATAGATTCATTTTACCTGTTCTGAAACTTCATGTAAAACAGTACAATCACTTTGTGTCTGGTTTCCTTGCTCAGCATAATTAATTCTAGCTGGAGCTTTATAGTACGTTTTGATATTGGATATGGAAAGTCTGTAAGTTCTACTGAATTATTTTCCACTACCTTATTAGATTATATCAAAATTTTAACTGAAAATGGTGTTCTAACCATTTTGAGTTTGCACTTGCCTAGTTACAATTATTTATCACTTGATTCTCTTGCATTTTCGAGGTATCAATATCACCTGCAAGTCAAAGACTTATTAAGTAAGGTATTGCCAGATGGACATAAAACTATAGTAATCTAAAATCGTTAAATGAAGTTAAAAGGAACTATTTAAGACCCCTGACATGATTAATTTTGAGGACGTTTTCCTAGATGTGATGACTTCATATCAAAAAATTGTCAATTTCTCCCTAAAGTAACCTAAAAAGAAACTTTGGAGTTTATTCTAAAAATCTGAAAAGAAAATGCACAAGATAACTAAAATATTGAACAACTATTGATATAGACTTGCTCTTATTTTAGCAGTAGGCTATGAGAAGCAGTGGAAAGTTGGGGAATTTGTTCACTTAAAGGTAACACTAAGAATTTTTCAATAAATGATGGAACAGTTGGCTGTCTGATGATGGGGAGAGCTCTATTTTTACCTCCTTCCATACTAAATAGAAATTCCAGCTAGGGTAGTGCTTTTAGAATAATTGTAGTAAGGAAGGCTTGAAATGAGACTAAAACTGAGAGACTATAAAGAAAACTAAATTTGACTACATAAAAGTTTTAAACCTCCCAACAAGATACCATAAATAATTAAGACACAGCAGACTGAGAGAAAATATTGCAGCATATAAATATCCAGAAAGCATTAAATAGTCCTATAAATCAGTGAGGGAAATAGAGCAATCCAGTTGACAAAGAGCAGGGACTGTGAATGGGCAGTTCACAAATAAACCAGTGCAACTTCTAAACAAAAAAGATTCCCTTGCTAGCAGTTGAAGGAAAACATAAAAATAATGGCATATTTTTGTCTGTTACACTGTGCGACATCCCTAATGTGGGGAAATGGGCAGTTGATGGAGATAGGAAACTAATAAAGCCTCTTGGCAGGGGACATCCTCATTATGGAAGAGATAGCTGGCAGATCAATACATAGTGCAAGACATATTCCAAGACCTGTTACTGGGTAACAAAAGCAAGTTACAACAAGCATATACAATATGATCCTATTACATAACAAGTTTTTGTTTATGTAATATATATATATGTAAATGCCCAAGAAAATGTTTTGAAGGCCCACCAAGCTGATAACAGTGGTTACTGCTTAGAAATACACTGGGGAAAAGGGAGACTAGCCTTTTTCATATCTTGAGAAGGGTGAATCTTTTTTAGTGAAGTAAAATTTACAGTGAAATGAGTATGGATCTTTTAACAAATATATTTTTATAGTTGTGTAACTATCTGTGTAGTCAAATAAGAATAAGCTATGGGTAGGCCCATATAGGTGCTGTGGGGAAGTCCTAGCAGAAGTGGGAGGAGGTGGTCCACCAGATGACTGGACATAATCAGAAGTTGAACCAGAAGAGGTAGAATCCCAAACAAGTAGGGGCAGGAGTAGGTTACAGAGGCAAGAACAGCAGTGCCTGTAGTTGGATACTGCAATCAAGGGTGCTGTTTCCTTTATGGAGGAAGGATTTGAGGGGCACCTTTTCCTTTAGTTAAAGACAGGTGGTGCTGCTGCCCTGACTGGTATGGCTCAGTTGGTTGGGCTTCATTCCTCAAAGCAAAAGGTTGCTGGTTCAATTACCAGTCAGGGCACATGCCTGGGTTGTGAAGTTTGATCTGGACAGGTAGTTTTTGCCAGAGAGTGCTATTTTACATTATATTAATTTGGGATTGACTTAAATACATTTTCATCTTTGGAAAGTAAGGTGTTTTTTCCCAAATAGTGTTTGTTGAGAAGCATTCTCGTGTAGGGGGGTATATTCTGTATTGAAGACTAAAATGTTCCTAAGACTGCATGTTCTCTTGACATTTCCAATCATGTCTTACCTTGAGAGTTCTCTCCTGGGAAAGACTTGGTCTACAGTGTGTCTGTGCTGCTGCTCAAGGGAAAAGTTGGTCATCAGGAGTGGAAACCCCCTCCTTTTGGGGTTTCTGCTTGTTGAAAATCTGCTGCCTTCCTTGTGAAAGGGAGAAATATGGTATAAAGGATGGCAAGTTTGTGGTAACCTAGTTAGATTTTTACTAGTAACTAGACTAGAACTAGACAACAACTGGTGTGCATACTCTACAGCAATAGCAGCTTTATTAAATTAAGTAAAGCTAGGGAATGATCCGTCTTCCCAGAGCATTTGCAAAGACAACTGGGTTGAGTTCCAAATGTCCTTTGAAGGCCAGATCATGTTTTGCTATAAGAATATCTCAAAATGGAAGGGGACTTAATTTGGGGTGTTGAATACACAATACAATATAAAAATGATGTATTATAGAATAATACACGTGAGACTTACATACTTTTATTAACCAACGTTGCCCCGTTACAATTTTTTTTTAAGATTTTATTTATTTTTAGGGAGGGAAAGGGGAGAGAGAGACAGAGACAGAGACAGAGACAGACAGACAATGTGCAGTTGCTGGGAGTTATGGCCTGCAACTCAGGAATGTACCCTGGCTGGGAATCAATACAATTTTTTAAAAAAGAATGTCATAAAATGGTAGCGGGTTCCGAGCCAGCCACCAAGATTATTTGTACATAATGTCTTGAATTCTAGAATTAGTGTGATGGTCCCCATGTTCCTAAATACAAATCAGGCAACACACTACAAGAAATTTGTATCCTGAAGAGAAGAATGTTTTTTAAAGCTTCCATTCTGGTATAAATGATTAGATTTGGGGTTTTTGTCTTTTGTAGGGTTTTCCTTGTTTGTTTTATTTTGAATGTTGCACATTTTTTACAACTTAAACTTATTCATTAAATATAGACAAATTAATATTTAGTTCCCTCAAATTACTTGAAACAGCATTTAGTAGGCTCAAGAAATTAATCTGGAGAAAAATTAGTAAATAGTGTAGGAAATCAGTTTCCAAATGGAACAGTCTTTTGGAAAGTAATATTACTGCACAAAACTGAAAGAGTCAAATGTTAAATTGAAAACCACTAAAGAACTAAATACAGGTGAATATATAGTCTTAGTTTGGAGAAGAACTTTTAAACATGAGGGTTAAAAAAATGCATAAAAACTGTTTAATGGCTTTGCCTTGTAACATAACAGTGACATTAACCCACAACTTATACCTAAAATTTTAAAATTGCTCGAGAACTGGGAGAAAGTGTGTGTGTGTGTGTGTGTGTGTGTGTGTGATGTGCAAATATAAAATGAGAAATGGAACAGAAGTTTTTAAATGGAGAAAGGATATGAGTCTTACAAAACTACAAATGATCAACAACAAAATTTCAGCCCAAGCAGTAATCAGATAAATTCATGTTAAAGCGAGTATTCCTTTTTTGCCTAGCAAATTGGCATGGGTAAATATAAAAAGCTGAATTTAACAAAGATTCAGAAATATTGGCACTTTTATTCACTGTTGATAGAACTGTTAGGAATTAAAATAACCTTGTTCTGAGATACTGTGATAATGTGTAATTTGTTTTGTTTTGCTTTTTTCTTTTTAATAAAAGCTTTAAAAGTATACCTATTCCTTCTCCTGGAGATGCCATTTCTGGAACCATGTTCTAAAAGGATAATTGCTTGTATGCAAAAAAGAAAAAAAAAGTATCAAAGTATTCATCTTTAAGTGTTTTCTTAAATTTCCAAATGCAGATATTTGTTAGACCAACAATGGTATCTCCGTGCAATGCTATTCAAGAATAAGGAAATACGTTCACAACATACTAAGTGAAAAGGTTATGGAAGGACAGTACAATGCCATTTTTCTAAGCATGGTATGTGTATATACATAGAAAAATATGGAAGATACTATGTCAGTATGTGATAACATGAGGGCTAACTAGGTAGTAGTTAGGAATGGCTTTTTTTTTCCTCTTTGCTTATGTTTTGCTTTATGTCATTGTCTCTTTGAGAAAACATGCTCCATGTTCCTTACGTATGTAAGAGTGAGATACTGTTCTCCCTATAAACAAAGCCACTTGATGAGAAGGCCAGGCCTGAGAAAGGTCTGGTCTACCTTCACCTTACTAAGTACCCATTTTCAGCTCTTCATAGTTCCATAGTCACTGATAAGAATAGAACCGCTTCTGCTTGGGTGGTCGGGGGCCTACCTTGTCCAGAATGGCCTTACCATTCCTGGATCACACAGTGTTCCTCAGTTGGGAAGGCCGTGGGTGTTTTTGGTGGCCACTTCTGTAGACCTGAGGGCCTATAAAAGTAAAATTACTGCTTCTGGAAAATGCATGTTATTGATCTCGAGCTGTTGACAATTATCCCTCCAGGACGTAAACCAGAAGAAGAAGGTGTGGAAGATAATGGACTGGAGGAAAATTCTGGGGATGGACAGGTACGTGCATCCTTGCCAGTAAATCTACTCAGTGATGGACCAGTGGCAGTTCATCCATTGATGGGTGTATTTTGTTATGTCACAGGAGGATGTTGAAACCAGTTTGGAGAACCTGCAGGATATTGACATGATGGATATCAGCGTGTTAGATGAAGCAGAAATCGATAATGGAAGCGTTGCGGATTGTGTGGAAGACGATGATGCTGATAATCTCCCAGAGTCCCTATCTGATAGTAGAGAGCTAGAGGGAGAAATGAAAGAGCTTCCGGAGCAGCTTCAAGAACATACTGTAGGTACTCGGCAGTCTTTAGAATGTACCCTGAATGCATCAATTCCTCAAATATCATAATGGATGAGAAGTTTTATACTAGGAATAAGTTCTTTCAGTGCCAGTTCAGTAGGATAATGGCTAATCTGTTTGCATGTAAAATTCAAATGATTCTGAAGACATGCTTTTGTTTCATGGAAAAGTGGTGTCATGAGGTAAAGGAATATATATTCTCCATTTATATAATGCAGCATTGAGTATTTTAGGGACACTATTCAAGACCTGTCTGCTAGGCATTAGGCGTTACGTTCTTTAACCTGTTTAACAGTATGACATGTAGATGTTCTTATGCCCATTTTCCAGTTGAGGAAATTGGGGGGTAAAGAGGTACAGAAATATTTTCAGGCTCACAAGAGAATAAGAATTAAGACCAGGCTAATCCCAGAGTTCATGTGCTTAACTCACACACAAATTGTCTTGGTGCCATTAATTTATTAGGTTATTTTACTTTTATGAGGATGAATTTACTGAGTATACAGAAATAGCAATGGATCACCTTGGCTTTACCAGTTCCTGAACTTCTGCCCCCATAGTCACCTTTGGAAGTTGATAGTGCTAGGAGGCAGGGTTCTCAGAGATGCTATTCCATTCAGAGCAGTAGCCACCTCTGGGGCAGTAGTCCCAGCATCATTGGTATCCAGGCTCGGGGAAGTGGTGATGGCAACCTAAGTGCAAGAGTCCACTCCAAAGTGTGAATTTGGACGTTCCTAGAAGAGTAGCCCCCAAACCTTGTGTTTAGATCTACTTGGAGAGTCTATTTACTATAATAGTCCCCTCTCCTTTATCCACAGGGATATTTTCTGACACCCCCCAATGGAATCCTACTATTGCTGTTGTGATTACTACACTGTTTAGAATTTGGTCTTAAAAGTGCTTTTCATGGCTGTTACTTTTTTTTTTTTTTAAGATTTCATTTATTTATTTTTAGACAGAGGGGAAGGGAGGGAGAAAGAGAGGAAGAGAAATCAATCTGTGGTTGCCTCTCATGTGCCCCCGCACTGGGGGCCCGGTCTGCCACCCAGGCAGGCATGTGCCCCAACTCGGAATCAAACCAGTGACCCCCTGGTTCCCTGGCTGGCGCTCAATCCACTGACCCACACTAGCCAGAGCTGTTACTTTTCATTGTACAGATGTACCATTATGTTACCTTATTGATGTAATAAGTTGTTTTCTGTTTTACTTTACAGTTAGAGGACAGAGAAACTATAAACAATTTAGATACTTCATCATCTGACTTCACTATATTACAGGTAAATTGTATGTCTTGATTTTAGCATCAAAGGTTAGACCACAGTATTTTGGAAACCACTGCAGACATTGTGTAGCACTCCCAAGTAAAAATCATTGCAAGGTTTGTCAGCATTGCCTACTTTCTCAGCATCTTTAAATATTTTATTTCTTTTTAGAGGGGGGAAAGGAGGAAGAAAGAGAGGGAGAGAAACATCAATCAGTTGCTTCTCCCAGACTCCCAACTGGGGGCCTTATGTACAACCCAGGCACGTGCCCTGACTGGGAATCAAACGAGTATCCTTTTGGTCTGTAGGCCACTGCTCAGTCCATTGAGCTGCTCCATCCAGGGCCATCAGCATCTTTAGAAGGGGCTTGGCTTCACTTTCCCTAAATACAGTGTACCTGTTGCCTAGGACTCATCATCTTGGCCCTTCATCTCCCCCCTCTTAATTACTGTGGCTTTCCTACAACTGAGGGCATATTTGGGGAAGTTCTTGTTAATTTGATCATTGAGGGAAAGGTCCAGCTTGGGATTCGTTCTGGAAGGCATCCTCTGCAGAAAGAGTGTCAGATGAGACAACAAGGTAGATGGCGTCCCTTTCCTAGGAAATCAGGCATGTTCCCTGACCCGGCATCAAACTGGAGCCCTTTCACATTGCAGGACGATGCCTAACCAACTGAGCCAAGCCATCCAGGGCATTGAGTTTCCTTTCCATTTTTCTGCCACACTACATAATGAAAACTGTTGGAATAAACTTACTTGGGTAGCTATCTAGTTCATAATGGAAAGTTTTGTTAAGAAGTTAAAATACAGTCAGCTTATGCCAGTCCTTTTTTTGGTGGGTTTATATATATTTTTATATCATGCTTCTAGATAAGATCTCCATTTGCTTCTGCTAGGCAGGGCAAGGATGGTTGTTATTGGCAAGCCAGAACTCCAGCCTCAAGAAGGGTGCAAACCTCAGACTTGGTGGAGCCCAGCTTCCTTTAGGGCTGACGTCTCACTCCAATGTGAAGGAACAGTTCATTTCTCCTTCTGAAAAGAAACAGGGAGCCAGTTCTGGTCATGTGACTGAGTTCTGGGTCAAAGACTCCCAAGTTAAATGGAAAGCATATAACCTGCACCAGAGACAAGTAAAAATATATTCGTTTTTCTCTGGAAAAACTTAAGGACAGAATTGTTCTTCCAGGAGTGATCCTTTGTTTCAGTCATAGAGCTTAACTTCCCAGAGTGGGATTCATTCTAATAAAATAATTTGATTACAATTAAATGATACTAGGGGGAAAGGGAACGATTTCCTAGGGTTTCCTAGAATGGCAGGTCAATTCCCAGAGGAAAGTATAGACCGCCATATCCATTTAAGGTGTGTATATTAGTACCTGAGACATGTTGGTGTGATACAGACGTGAAAAGACAGGATGGTCTCCATCCTCACAGGGTCTGTCCTCCATACGTGAAATACACGCATAAACAGAGCATTGGGAGGAGCCCCTGACTGATAGGCAGACTCCCTGTCGTGCAGCCTTTGCTCAGTTCTTGGTTCTGCTTAGTGTTCTTGAGCAAATTTGTAAACAACTTTGTGCCTGACTTGTAGATGATAATAGCTCTAACCTGCTAGGACTGTCTGGTGATTAATATATGGTTTATATAAGGGGTTTAAATTTGCACCTGAAACTTAGTGTTCATCAGTATTGGCTGGAATTCCAGAATGATGTACCTTGTATAGAGGTAGGTGCTGGGGACTACATAGTGAGAAAAAGGCCCTTCATTAGTGGGGCAGCTTCTAGAGCCATTCAGGGAAGCCCTTCTACGAGCAGATGTTCCCTGACCTAAAGATGTGGGACATGGCTAGGTACAGGTGGTCCTATTGGGGAGGGAGGTAGAATAAGGATCCATTGCTAAAGCCTTTAGGACACAGAGGGACACGTGCTCACCAGGATGGCAAAGTACAAACGGGTGGAGATGGAATTAGTAAACCAGAGGCTACTCCACATGAGAGATAGCAGTGGTGTGAATTGACAGGGCTTTTTGGGAAGTGTTGGGGGGATAGGGGTGACCTTGATTGTAGGACAAGTGTGTGATCCTGGAGAGCTCTCAGATGACCGGTGGGTGGGGGGGTGGGCAGGGGTGGTACAACCATGAAAAATAAGAGCAGGTTCATCCATTTGTGCCTGTAATATGTCAGTCTTATAAATGTTTGAAACTAATGCTACGCTAATCAAGTGAAAATCTCATTGTTTGGTATGTGTCAGGCATTCTGTTAGACACTCAAAGTAGAAAAATGAAACCACTAGTCTCCTTGCTTTGTAAGAGTTCAGTTCACATGCACAGACAAGCATGTTACCAGTTCATCACCATGAAAAGTGAAATATAGCCAGGCACTGGGAAAATGCAGCAAAAAAAAAAAGGAAACGAGGTACCAGGCCCCTTGACAGTAGCCTGAAATGTGGGCTTAGGGCCCAGAGGAAGGAGCTGCAATGCCAGCTTTGTGGGCTCTCTTCCTTCATGAGCAAGTTCTCCACCTGTTACATTTGTCTGTTTTTGTTTTTTTGTTGTTGTTTGTTAAGATTTTACTTAATTAGTTTTAGGCAGAGGGAGAGAAATATCAGTGTGTGGTTGCCTCTCATGTGTCCCCCACTGGGGACCTGGTCTGCAACCCAGGTATGTGCCCCGACTGGTAATCCAACTGGCCCTTTGCTTCACAGGTCTGCACTCAATCCACTGAGCTACACCAGCCAGGACACATTTGTGTGTTTTTAAATCTGTGTTTTCAGAATTTCCCATTTACTTACTATAGTTTTTGGCATAAATAGACTATTGATTTTTTCCATTGGGCATAAACTTAACTTATATTGTTTCTTTTTCCTTTTTCTTTTTTTCAGGAAATTGAAGAGCCATCCTTGGAGCCAGGTACTGTTCAGTGAAAAATTTACCAGTGGGGGTTTGGTACCATTCTAGTTTTCCACCTTCTCTAATTTGAATTCTTAAATTTTAAAAAGTTGCCTTACTCTAGTATACATTGTTCTAAAGGTTTACGATCCAGAACATACAAGGATCATAGAGATTGGAAACCCAGCCATATCACCAGATCTGTGAAAGTGGCTAATTTCTCATTTTTCAAAATATATCAGTGAGATGAACCAATCTCATGCCTTGTTAAATATAAATGGCATTGAAAAGTATATTGAAAGAGTTCGCATGCCTCTCGAGCTAATACTGCTGCACCCCACAAAACAGATCTTGTGATATTGGGCAGTACCTTAACTTTGTGGTTTTTAATTCAGGCAGTGCAGGTAGAGGTAGGGAGATAAATTTTAAAACATTGAGACATTACTGGATTCCAGAAGAGGAAAGAGTTTCTTCATGAGAATTCCAAACAAATACTATTCACTTTCTGGACTTCAAATATCTCAGAGCACCGATGGAAGAGATTCTGGTTTTCATGTTGGACTGTTCTGTTAAAAGAAATTCAAAGAAATTTGGAAATTGAGCTGTTCAGTGAATGGTGATACATTCAGTTAAGCAACTTGGACTTTGGAAGCTAAATTTGGAAGAGTCATATATAAACGACGACAGAATGAAGACTGTCAAGAATCAGCCAGAAGGTTTTGGGGGTTAAATCTCTGGGATGCTTTTCTCTTCCATGTAGCATAGCGGCTTACTCTAGCAGTCGGTTGGAGTGCAGGTAGTGTAACCAGTGTAACATGTGTACCCGCGGGTTTTCCAATCTCTGTGTAGCTAGCAGTTCTCTTCGTGTTAGTGTGGCAGCCGTGCCAGTTCCGCATTTGTGATTGCTTTATTTCCCTGGTAATTAAACCTTGTGCCATTCTATTCCTGTTAAATCCGTAGAAAATGAGAAAATACTCGACATTTTGGGGGAAACTTGTAAATCTGAGCCAGTAAAAGAAGAAGGTTCCGAGCTGGAGCAGCCATTTGCACAGGATACAAGTAGCGTGGGGCCAGACAGAAAGCTTGCGGAGGAAGAAGACCTTTTTGGCAGCGGCCATCCGGAGGAGGGTGATTTAGATTTGGCCAGCGAGTCAACAGCACAAGCTCAGTGGAGCAAGGCAGACACCCTGTTAGCGGTAGTGAAAAGGGAGCCCGTGGAGCAGACAGGCGGTGACGAGAGGACGGACTGTGAGCCTGTAGGGCTAGAGGAGCCAGTTGAGCAGAGTAGTAAAGCCTCAGAGTGCGCGGAAGCCTCTAGCGAGGAGGTCGCGGAAGCGCCCCCGGAAGCCTCAAGCCCAGACCTCAGAGATAGCAAAGAAGACGTGAAGAAGTTTGCTTTTGAAGCTTGTAATGAAGTCCCTCCGGCTCCTAAAGAGTCCTCAGCCAGTGAGGGCGCTGATCAGAAAATGAGGTTTGTTTTTTCTCAGTTTTAGACCAGACGCTATCTCCTTTTCATTGGTCGTTTAATGACACACATAAGCTGTTTTTTTTTTTTTCTGCAATTGGCCAGCCAGACTGACGAAATTGTAGATTATCTCTAAATAATGTTTTATTTCTCTTTGTTTATTTTAAACTGATTACACAATCTTTTTTTTCTTTTCTCAACCTGTCGTGGTTGTTTTCTTTAATTCTTCCTAATTATCTTTAGCCCAGCAGAATTAATTAACTCCTGTGGGTCTGAAATCTTATGGTTAGGTCAGATTTCCAATACAAGTTTGTCGGGGTATCATTTTTTCAGAACTAAATTTCGGGTAGGTATGCAACCTCAGCACATATTTTATAATTTTGAGTTTGTCTCCTCTCTGCTTCTTCCTCCTGGAGTGACATTAGTTTTTCTCTCTAGTTCTGTCGAAGATGACTCGGATACAAAACGACTCTCCAAGGAAGACAAGGGTAGGTTCCCATAGCAGTCCCTCTCAGTTTGTGTGGCCTCAGCAGTGGTGAGGTATTCGATTCTCATTTATCGTGTAGTGCATTTCTTACCCAGATGTGATTATGACTCTTCCATGGGGCCTTTCTCCACTCCTGCTCTTCACTCTGCAGGTTTTGGGTTTGGGGAACAAGCCACTTCCTCAGGGTTGATGTATCATGTGCAGACACTTACTTTTGCTACATTTAAGAGGCAATCAATGAATGCATTGGTGGGTGGAACAACAAATGAATATTTCTCTCTGTCTCTGTGTATGTCCTTCTTTCCTCTCCAGAAGTAAATAAAATTTAAAAATGAATCAGCCAATGAATGCATAAATAAGTGGAACAACAAATTGATGTTTCTCTCTTTCTCTCCCCCTTTCTCTCTTTAAAATCAATTTTTAAAAAAGACTCGAAGTGGTTTGACATGGATATCAGCATTTTGTGTTCAAAAGCTACCTCACTGGGTTGCGTGGTACTGTTTGGTAACTTCTGAGGGAACTTCCTGTGGTCCCAAAACAGCCCCTGACTCACCGTTGTAAGTGGCATTGCTGCTAGTCCTGTCGGCCCTTCCTAGCGGGCCACTCTGGCAGTTATGTGAGGACAGTGGGCTTTAGGACAGCGGGCTTTGGGGGCTGCTGGCATTTAGGACAAGTAGGGGACATGCGTGGTTTGGAAAGACTTTAATCTTTAAAATAAGGATATTGTATGAGTTATATTTTTGACCACTACTTTTTCTTTTTAAATAGGTCGTAGCAGTTGTGGTAGAAATTTCTGGGTTAGTGGACTTTCTTCTACCACCAGAGCTACAGATTTAAAGAATCTTTTCAGCAAATATGGAAAGGTAAGTCCAAGGGTTTTCTGGAGAAGATGTCTTTGGGCCCATGCACTGTGGTCTTTTATGTTTAGATTACTGTCCATCCAGTGACTACTTCGACACCTCGCTGTTCTTTGAGCTCATAGCTCATGACCCTGTGCAGGACCGTCTACTCTCCCGCAGGTAGAGGTGACCGATCTGTGTCAGCTCCCAGAGCCTAGTCTACTTTATTTTCTTCCCCCATTTCCTTTGCCCCCCAGGCTACTACTGAGACTCCACAGAATTACTGGAATCCATTTTTAAGCCAGGAAGGGCTGCAGGGCTTATAGCAAAGGACGGAGCAGGGAGGTGCTGTCAGCACTTCTGTGAGACAGTGGTAACTACAGGAGAATACAAGTGGGGCTGTACACATATAGTGCCTTTTCATTTTGACCAACGGTAGGTTCCACATCTGCCACCTATAGTCATGTGGCCCGGGCCGTGTTATTTCCCGTATGGGAACATCATCTCTAGACTTGGGGACCCTCAGTTGCTGTCTCCTGAAGATGGTGTGTGCAGCTATAGCAGAGATACACATGCCCTGTCCTCAGCCCTCACCCATAGCTTGCTTTTACTTACAGCCAGGGCAGTTTTGGCCGCCTGCACTCTGCAGCACCTGTCCCTCTGTCCCCACCTTCCTCCTCAGACTCATAGGTAGCAGTCATGGATAGATGCACATGTACCATGCTCTCACTACAGTTGCTTATTTGTTAGGGGACATGTGTTGGCTTTCTGCCCTTCTCTGTCTCATTCTCTCCCCTTTTACCCTGTGCCTCCTGGACTCACCTCCTAAATAAACTGCATCCAGGGCTGCATGTCTGTCTAAGCATCAGCCTGTGGGGCAAGCCAAAGTGAGACTTGACATAGGCCCTTGTTCATATTAAGGCCTCAACAAATTATGAGAGAAAACTAACAGTATTTACTTTGTTATTAATATCCAAGAGCTAACAATGGGAAAACTAAACATGCCATGGTGATAGAAGTAACTAATAACTCCCCAGGCCCATACAAGGTGGGCTATTTCCTGATACCCCTGAGGGCCCTCAAGAGTGGTTGTATGCTGTCAGCAGGGACATGTCACCCTGAAGCCTATGGAGTCTTGAGTGCATTGTGTGTTTCATGTGACTTAAGCAGTGGACCAGACCACTTTGAAACCTTCGTTTTGGGCTAAGGCTCCATGTGGCACAATAAGGATGAATACTGGCTCCTCTGGGGCTTCTGAGCCTGGTGCCTGACATCAGCTTACTTGAGTCATTGAGGGAACATCTTAGTGAATTTGTTATTATTCCTAGTAAGATTGATTCTGCCTTTTTTAAAAAGATTTTATTTTTTTTTTTTAGAGAGAGGGGAAGGAAAGAGGAGAGAGAAAGAAACATCACTATGTGGTTGTTGCCTCTCACATGCCCCCAGTTAGGGACCTGGCCTGCAACCCAGGGATTTGCCCTGACTGGGAATCAAACCGGTGACCGTTTGGTTCATAGGCCCATGCTCAATCCACTGAGCCACACCAGCCAAAGCTGATTCTGCCTTTCAGAGTGCTATTTACAAGTTTGTTCTTATGTCGATAGCCATCTCTAGAAATATCTTAAGTCTACTTATTGCTCACAGCCATGACTGTATATTTAGAGTAACTTCTTTATAAGTTTGAGATAAATATGAAAGGAATGCTGCCAGAACTCTGCCTTCGTTTCACTTTTCTCTCTTCTCCATGCTGCCATCTGGTTCCCTGGAGGAATTAACCAGAACTGGAGGTGACCCTTGGAGTAGTAGCTTCAAGACAATAGCATTATCCTCCCCCGGTCATCTTCCTCTTTTCAGGCACCTCGTGACAGGGTTTCCCCAAGGGCCCTCATTCTAGGGAGGGAGCCAGGACTTGGGGTGGATCAGAGAATAGCAGCATGAACTGTAATAACCTGTTTTGAATGGTGGTGGGTGTTGGGGGCTTCATGTCTGAGACATTTCTCTGCTTTCCTTTGAGGTGGTGGGGGCTAAGGTTGTGACAAATGCTCGGAGTCCTGGAGCCCGTTGCTATGGCTTTGTGACAATGTCCACAGCAGAGGAGGCCACAAAATGCATTAACCACCTGCACAAGACAGAGCTCCATGGGAAGATGATCTCAGTGGAAAAGGTAAGGGGCCATTTTCTTTCAGGGCTGTGACCATGTGAAGAAACAATAAGGTAATACTTCCCCTTGGCTCTGTTTTTCAGGCGAAAAATGAACCTGCTGGGAAGAAAACCTCTGACAAAAGAGAGGGGGAAGGGAAAAAAGAGAAGTCCAGCACCAGTGACAGGTATTCCTCTTCCCTGAGGGAATCGTGGCCAAGACGATCCTTTTATTTCACATCCTTCAGGTTCTTTGCAGATAGGGAAGAGCACAAGGCCTTGGCCTTCTTTATTTTTCCCATTTGTTGGAAGTAAGTTCCAACACCAGTCATTGGAGAGGATTTCCTTAATTGAGGGGCACTTGGAGAAAACAGGATGGGCTCTTTATTCTTTGTTGTCCTGTCGATGCCAACCGAGGCATCCTTCTCTTTGGCATTTGGTGCTCATTGCAAGAATCCGGCAACTGGTTTGTTTATCTAAGTATTTGAACTAACATACTTCTGTGTTCTGGGGTCTTACTTAGATCCGCAAACCTTAGAAGGGAAGATAAAGCTGACAGAAAAGATGATGCTAAAAAGGGTGAAGATGGAAGTGGAGAAAAGAGTAAAGATCAAGATGATCAGAAACCGGGCC
This sequence comes from Phyllostomus hastatus, assembly GCF_019186645.2. NCBI lineage: Eukaryota > Metazoa > Chordata > Mammalia > Chiroptera > Phyllostomidae > Phyllostomus > Phyllostomus hastatus. The sequence goes on along the minus strand of NW_025333640.1, from coordinate 1,453,781 downwards.
CCTCAGAGAGATCTCGAACCACAAAATCAGGTACCCTGCTGACTGATGTGCAAGAGCTGCCCTTGTGCCATCTCCTGATGGGTGTGGTTTGTTGGTCTGTTGTGATCAGTTGGCAACACAAACTACATTTATTTTTCATCAAGTCGAGTATTTTTTCCTTATTTGAATGTTTTCTTGGTTCTTAACATTACACTGACTCCTTTTTTTCTTGTAGGAAGTCGAGGAACTGAGCGGACTGTAGTAATGGATAAATCTAAAGGTGTGCCTGTTATTAGTGTCAAAACATCAGGATCCAAAGAGAGAGTGAGTATTTTTACTCTTAACTAGTGTATTTAGCAGTTTTATCATTTGAAATTTCTTCCATTTATATTTCTCAGTATGTTTTAGGGAATTAAGCTTAATTTGCAAAAGGTTATCTATCTTTCAAAATGTAGGTATATTGAACTTAAAAAAAAAACTGAGAAAGCTTAAAAGTTTTCCTTTAGGAGCATTTGAGGTCTTGCTCCATGGCATTAATAAATGAGTGCTTTTTGAACTAGGTTTCTAAGAGCCAGGATCGCAAATCAGCCAGCAGAGAGAAGAGGTCTGTTGTGTCCTTTGATAAAGTCAGAGAGCCTCGGAAGTCAAGAGACTCAGAGTCCCGCAGGTAAGTCAGGGTTTAGGAACTGGTTTATAGCTGTGTACGGGGAGGCCGGGCAGGGCTGTATTTCAAAGCCCCTAATGGGCGGAGAACTGCTTTAAGCCTGTTTGCCCCTTTGGCTTTCATTTCATAGACTTGCTGTGCTGTGACTTCAACCTAAGGCTTTTACAAATAATTCTCTCATTCATATAGGCTTATCTCTTCCTGAAGATGATGGAAAGGAATGGTGGCAGTAGATGGGGTGCTTCCTGGTGCAGTAGAGCTAGTTAACAAAACACACCAGCTTGCTCCAGAAGCCATGGGGGGGAAAGAAAAGATTTTGATTCTAGTGCACTACCTCAGTTTCACTGTGACTAATTGAAGTTCATGATTTAGAGAGCAGTGGTTCTAATTCAGACTTACTATGAAATGTGTTTTGTTTCTTCTTTTTAACGGGTATTTTACAGAATCAGATGTTGAACGCCAGAAAGGTCTCAGTTCATATTATAATTCACCATATACATACCACTTTGCTGTTAGCTAGCTGGTCTCAGACTCAGCTGGAAGCAGAACCTGTGCTGGATTTCCGTGCTCTTGCTGCTGTTTCAGAGGCACTGGGCCTGCCTCCATTCTCCCCACTAGAAAAGCAGTTCTGCAGGTTGAGGTCCAGCACTGCAAGCTGCATTTCTGCAGTGCCCCATGCTTGGTTCGCACTTCCTGTGGGAGCTACTGCTCTGCATTTGTAAAGCTTTCCTTACTGGTGATGCTGCCAGCACTGTGGCCGGTGGGCCCTGCAGCTGCTGCTCTCCACCCACAGGTTGCGTGAGCGCAGTGAGCGGGAACAGCGCATGCAGGCACTGTGGGAGCAGGAGGAGTGGGAGCAACTGGAATTTGCTCGTAAGAGGTTGGCCTTCCATCGGCACCGCCTGGAGCGGGAGCGCATGGAGAGGGAGAGGCTGGAGCGCGAGCGCATGCATGTGGAACATGAGCGCAGGAAGGAGCAAGAGCGCATCCACCGTGAGCGTGAGGAGCTGCGGCGCCAGCAGGAGTTGCGCTATGAGCAAGAGAGGCGACCTGCTGTGCGGAGGCCCTATGACGTGGATGGCCGGTAAGCCCAGCTACTCCCACTGACAACCCTTAAGTAGCCCATGGCATCTAGAATTTTATTATGGTTCCCAAAATTATGTCAGCTTGAGATTATTTAAAAGGAAGCACAAGCCCTGGCTGGTGTGACTCAGTGGTTTGAGCACTGGTCTGTGAACCAAAGGGTCACTGTTCCCAGTAGGGGGCGCATGCAAGGCAAGCACACATTGGTATTTCCTCTCCCTCTCTTCCTCCCTTTTTCTCTAAAATAAATAAAATCTTTAAAAAATAAAAGCAAGCACAAGTACTTGCTATAGCCCAGTTCCATGTTCTGAGTTTCCGTGTCCTTGACTGGGGAATCTGCAGTGCTTTAAGGTCATTGGGGAAATGTGGGTAAAGTGCTACTGAAGTCACTATGTTCCAGTTCCAGAATAGATTCTCTGAGGTGGGAGTTTGGGCAGCCAGACCAAAAAGCTCCTCCTCTGGGCCTTTTTAAGGCTTTGTAACACTGTAGTAATTTGTTTTTGCTTATTCCAGTAATAAAATTTAACTTTGATACTGCAAATATATTTTTTTAAAGATTTTATTTATTTTCTTAGAAGGGAAGAGAGGGAGAAAGAGAGGGGAAACATCAGTGTTCGATGGAAACATCACTTGGTTGCCTCTTACACGCCACCAACCAGGGACCTGGCCCATAACCCAGGCATGCGTCCTGACCACCCTGACCACAAATTGAACTGGTGACCTTTTGCTGTGTGGGATGATGCCCAACCCACTGAGCCACAACTGATCAGGGTTCCCCAGACATAGTGATGTGATATGTGAACACTAATTGCAAACCACTAGTCAAAAGAGGTCTAAATTTGATCCCTGCTATTAGGAGTCTGAATACTAATCCCAGCAGTGATCCTATCCAGTGTTTCCAAGTACATTGCAATTTGGGAAAACTGTTTTGTTTTTATCTTTCTACAGCGTGGGCTAAAAGAGGTTTCTGTATGACATAAAACGTGAATTCTGTAAGAGGCATTTAGGCTGTCTCAGGACTTTTAGTACTTTTGTGCTAAATGCTGATGCTGGGAATCTGTTCTGCTCATAAATGTTTTAAAACAGTACGTTTCAAGTGTTTCTAAAAGTTCTCCCCACTGGATGTCTTTGCTGGGTCAAGTCATTGTCGGGGTGGAAGAGACAGAAGTGCACTACAGAGCTGTGATAACACCTCTTGCTGTCTTGATAGATTGAGGCCAACCCTCGTTGTGGCCGCTCTGCAGACACGTATGTGCGCCCACCTGCCCACTTCACTAATCACCTCTTACTAAGCGAACCAAAGCACCTATGTGTGGGGCAAGCGGGTATATTGGGCAGAATAGAATGGAGTCATTCAGTAAGATCTTGTCACTCCAGCCTCTCTGAGCTTGTGCAGAAAAGAATATTCTCTTGATAAAGTTAACTCTCATTCGCTGAAGTGGATATGCCAGGGACAGTCTCAGTGTGCAGTTCATCAGCACCCACAAGGTGATCTATTCGGAGGGAGAGAATGTACTCAGCTCTTGCTTGTTCCCATCCAGACGAGATGATGCCTACTGGCCAGAAGCCAAGCGAGCCGCCCTGGATGAGCGCTACCATTCTGACTTCAGTCGCCAGGACCGCTTCCATGACTTTGACCACAGGGACCGGGGCCGCTACCCCGACCACTCAGTAGACAGGTCAGCCGACTGTCCCCCATGACCCTGCCCATGTAATACAAATGGTACTTGTCCTGGGTCATTGTCAGTAACAAGGATATGAGGTTGGCTGTTTTAGGTTCTGTGAATCCACTTGAATTGTGTGTGTGTGGGTGGTGGTGGTGGTGTAGTACTGGCTTCAATTTGGGGGGGTGTTTTCCATTTGTGGGTTTAACCACTCTATCCTTTCTCTCCTCATGGTTTCTTTCCAATTATCTCTTTCAGGAGAGAAGGGTCAAGGTCAATGATGGGAGAAAGAGAAGGACAGGTAAATCAGAAGCTAGGATTGTAGGCAGTTTTCCCATCGAGTTGATTGCTCTTCCCTTCTACCCATTGCCTTTTTCCTTCCATTTGCATTAGTGGGAGAATAATTAAAGGAGACGGACAGCCCTTCAGTGCTTGTGGAATGACAATTTGAATGATTTGTGTTTGGTCTTGGCCAGAAATCTAGACGGGTTTTCTGAAACCCTTTTTGGCCTTGACCTGATTGATGTTCTATTTGCCTTAATAACTAAATGCACTGGTAGTAAAGTGCTAGAGAACCTTGGGTGAATCTTATGGGCTCTGTTGGAATGTACATTATGGTGGCCACACAGCTGACAGATGCCACACTTGCATGTTGTGGAGTCTGAGTGCACCTGTGGTCAATGGTCAGCCCACCCAGCTGAGCCTCAGATAGCAGCAGCTGGTTCTTTGCAGAATTAACACATAGAAAATAAGCTCTGTTCTCCTTTTACCTGTCTTACATATGGATTGAGAACTTCCCCAAGGAGTCTCTATTCAAGTGGGTTTACATGGAAAATTGAGGGGATTGCGGGAAGGTTGTGGTCAAGGTATTGTTTGTCAGAATTAGTGCCCTGTGAGTTTGTCTTTTCCCTGACTACAGCAGAGATTGTTTGGTCCCGACCTCCTCACTCAGTTCCTAAGAATGCCCTATATTGAGGAGTGTCCTCTGCCACTTCACAAGTAATTCTGTAATCCTCACAAGTCCTTTATCTCCACTTCTGGAGATAAATCTCACATGCAGTTAAATCTAGACCCAGTCTTCTGGTTTTTCTTTTGTGGGGAAGTTGGGCACAAGGTTAAACTGTCCAGGCTCCAGAATCAGAACCAGGGTCCATTCTGGTGCCACTACTTCTGCTGAACCTGTTTCTCCAGCCATGAAATGAGGGTAATTATCTTAAGACATAGGTGTTTAGTAAATGAGACAACATATACATATCCACAGTTCTTCACATGTAGCAGCTCTTATCATTGCTAGTTGTTTTTCATCTGATGATCAGACAGTACAAAAAGACGAAGGTTCGCTGTTGGTGTTTTCTTAAATACAATCATATAAAAAGACCCTGTTGCTGCCCCAGACAGCCACATGGTGACATCTGACAAAAAGGAAAAATAGCACACACCTTCAGGGTCTCGTCACATGGGCTGGTTGGTTCAATGGAAGAATGTGTTGGTTACACTTTAAAGTACCAGGAAGAGGTGGAAATGGGCTCTAGTTAAAGAACCAGGTCTTACTAAGTTGAACTTTCATGCTTCCCTGTATTAAATGCTAGAGCTTCATGTAAGGGCATAACCACCTGGCCTTGGGGGGCTCCCAGCTTAAGGGGTAGATGAACATGGCTGCAGACACTGACTGGGCTGCTGGAACAAGCATTCAAGGGGCTTCATGACTAGGGATCCCTTCTAGATCCTTCTTCAAATATGGTCCCAGGGCAAAAGCTCCCAAGGTCACAGGTCAGGTTTGTAGAATAGCGAACCATAGCATGAAAGCCACTTACCCCAGGTCCCTAAAAGTCAGCCTTGGACATTTTTTTTAGCAGTCAGGGGCCTCTTCTGTCATCTCTCCCTCACAGAGCATGTAGAACAGGGCCAAGCACTTTGGGGGCTATGCCAGCCCAGCATTTAACACAGTGATGGTGCATGGTTAGTGGCACGGTGGCATCAGCGAAGGGGTGGCAGCTCCTAGCTCTGTCAGACAGGTGTCCTGCATCCCCAGCAAAGCGGAGACACGATGCCAAGCCCAGTAATGAGTTATGTTAAACGATCCTACATGGTCCTCCTCTGGTGGCTCTGTAGGGGTGTTCATTATATTGAGAACAGAGACCCATTCTTGATGTGGAGCATTTGTTAGGTTTCCAGCAGACTTCAGTCCCTCAATTTCCTGCCTTCTGATTAGGGTGAATCTCAGTCCTAAATTTCCTTCTCCTTTTCTTGCCTTTTGAGCACCTTTTCCTCACCAAGCAGACTTTAGGGATGCAGCTGTGTCATGGGAGCTGAAATGGTGTGTGTGGCATAAGACAGCACACAGAGTGCCTGGGCAGCACTGTCTTAGGACTGCAAGTGCTTCTGAGTTGTCTTGATTACCTTGTTACTCCAAAGACATGGGGCTGAAGGGTTAATTCTAAGGCCATCTTATTTTGGCTCTTTAATACCCAGCATTACCCTGAACGCCATGGAGGACCAGAGCGCCATGGGCGGGACTCCCGTGACGGCTGGGGTGGATACGGCTCTGACAAGAGGATGAGCGAGGGCCGGGGGCTGCCGCCTCCACCCAGGTTTGTGTCTTACATTCCATAGTGCCTTCATACATAGTTTATAATGGGCCTCATTTACATGGGCCTCATACATAGTTTACAAATTAAAGACCCACAGCCTCAGGGATACAGTGAGCATTGGCCCTATGACTCAGTGCACTGACCATGGCTCTGGCTACGTTGGAGCTTTTGAGTACCATGGGGCCAGAGTCAGTCCTGTTTCATGAAATCCCCACTGCCTGAACTGAATGGGGGCTGGGAACACAGAATGCTAAACCCATCCTCCAGAACCCGCTCCTGTCACAATTCTGAGAGGCAGAGATGGGGGCAATCCAAATCAGAGATGTCTTTTTCCAAGGGGCAGACGTGACTGGGGGGACCATGGCCGAAGAATAGAGGATGACCGTGCATGGCAGGGCGCTGCTGATGGAGGCATGATAGACAGGGACCACAAGAGGTGGCAAGGTAAGAACTGGCTCTCGGGGACACATCTATGTGGAGAAGCATCTGGAAAGCTCAAACTGCACATGCTCTTTGTTAGTCACTGCTTGTTTCCTAATCTGAAGGCAGGAGCAGCTTTCTCTGCTCTCCCTCCCCAGGGCCAGGCAGAGGAGATGCCCCTTAATGACTGGATTGGGGGGTAGTCTAAGGGTTAGCACAGAAGAGTACTGTGGCTGTTGGTAACTCCTCCGCGCTGTGAATTAGGACAGCCCTGTGTGGTTCTTGTGCTTATATAGTCACTGGGGACCTGCAAGTTCTGGGTTGACTGGATGGCTTGAGAAAGGGACTGGGCTTGCCTGAACCCTCTGTCATTCATTGTCCTCTAAACTACATCCTGTGCTTGGAGGCACCATGTGAAAAGTCTCTCTGTTTTCTAGGTGGTGAGAGAAGCATGTCTGGTCACTCTGGGCCAGGTCACATGATGAACCGGGGAGGGATGTCAGGGTAAGGTGTTCTCTCTCCTTACCAGTTTCTTCTTTGCACATTGGCTTGCTTTGGGGAAGGTTTAGAAACAACTAAGTCCCCCAACTTATACTGCTCCTACAATGGTGTGGGTCTGTGCCCTCGTGCTGCTACTCAAGAGGAAAGAGTCCCAAAGAACTTGTGTTTGAGTGGCACCCAGCAGATCCCACTGAATAGGGTTAACGAACATGAGCCATCTGCATTTGTTCCAGGCGCGGCAGCTTTACCCCAGGGGGGGCCTCACGGGGCCATGTGATCCCACGTGGTGGAATGCAAGGCGGATTTGGTGGCCAGAACCGGGGCAGCCGACCCAACGATGCCCGCTTTACTCGCCGCTACTAAGTGCTTGGAATCCTGTGTTCCGTCACGTGGCAACCAGAGTATGTTCTGTTAGCAAGTTATCTTAAACCGTGTACAATAAATTTTTTTTTTATCTGCTGCCATATTGTAGCTTGATACAATGTGAATGTTTTTTGTTTTTTTTTGTAATAAATGTGTTTCTGTTCACATACCCTTTATTTAAAGCATCATCTCTTTATTTCCATCTTTTAAGTAAAATGAAATTATACTCAGCATTGCTGAACCACAGCTTTTCTTTCAGGGAAGGAGAGCTGAATGGGGCAGCTTCAAGGGACTGTTGGGGCTTCCAGCAATCTTATAGCCCTTACTGAACATTATTATTTTGTGTATGGTAAAACATACATACATGAAGCTTACTATGTTAACTGTCATGTTTACATGCACAGTTCAGTGGCATTTAATTTATACTGCCATACAACCATCAATAGCCAGAATTTATTTTCCCAAACAAGATCATTAATCACTAACACCTCATACCCCTCTCCCAGTTCCTAAAACCCACTGTTTAACTTTTTTTTTTTTTTTTTTTTTTAAAGATTTTATTTTTAGAGGAGAGAGACTGTGCTTGCCTCTTATGCACCCTGTACTAGGGACCTGGCCCGCAACCCAGGCATGTGCCCTGACTGGGAATCAAACTGGCGACCCTGGGCTACATCAGCCAGGGCCCACCATCTAGTTTTGTCCCTATGGATCTACCTCCTCAAGGGACCTCACGTGAGTGGGGTGAGGACAAGTTAACAGCAAAGTGGGGAGCTGAGGGAAGCCAAGCTGTTGAGCAACCGGAAGTGATGAACTGCTGGTGGGCAGAGTCCCGAGTGTGAAAGCAGTCTCCACGACAATGTATGGCAGGTGTGTTCAGTGACCAAGTGCTTGGCATCTAGGGGTTTGCATCTTGGCGGTTCTCTCCCAGCCTCAGCCTCACAGGGACATGTCCCATCCCCTCAACCAACTGGGACCAGCTGTGTTCCTTCTACCGGAGACCAACCCCCTGATCTGTGAAAGTGGATCAAGAGTCTGGGGGGCAAGTTCCTGCAGTTCTACCAGCCTCCATTTGCTCACCTGTAAAATGGGGCTACTGGGTTGCTTCAAGAGGTGCCACTGTAGGCTGTGTCCCCCCCACCCGTCTCCTTCCTGCCCCACACTGCCTCAGCTATACAAATATCCTAATTCTCTGAAAGCTGCTCCCAAGTTCTAGTCCACCAGGATCCCTGCTGACCATAGCTGTTAACAGGACCACAAAGGAGAAACAGCTTGTCTGTTCAGAAGTATCACCTTGTACTCTTAAATGAAAGCTGGCTTGGCCCTGAGCCACCTGTGGAAAGAGCCCAGGCAGCTGCAGCCCATGTAACTGTGAGGTGGACAACACAAATGACCAGTGTCGGGCAATCCTTGGGGCTCTCTCAGTCAACTCTGGTTCAGCAGCACTCCCCATCCCTCCTTGTCAATCTAGCTCAGTCCCACCAGAGCAGGGGCAAGCAACATGAACTCTAGTGGCAGATGGGACTGGCTATGATGATGGAGGAAGGGCCCACGAGCCAAGGAATGCAGCAGCCTCTAGAAGCTGGAAAAGTCCAGGTAACATTCTCCCCTGGAGCCTCTGGCAGGAGCCAGGCTTGCTGCCACCTGAACTTCAGCCCAGTGAGACCTGTGTTGGGCTCCTGACCTCCAGAACTGTGAGAAGCAATTTGTTTAAAGAGGACACTAAACCTGTAGTCATCTGTGCCACAGCCACAGGGTATTCCTACCAACACCCAAGACAGTTCTCAACTAGGGCGATTCTGTCCCCAGAAGACATCTGGCAGCACTTTGGGAGACACGGGGTTGTCATGTCTGGGGAATTAGGGAGGAACTACTGGCCTTTGAGATGGAGGCAGGGATGCTGTTCAACGTCTACAGGGGCCAGGGTGGCCCTCCGCCAAAGATGTGCATGGTCTCGAATGCCAGCAATGCTGAGGAAGCCCTGCCCTGAGGCAGTGGGTGCCAAGGAGGCCCAGAGTGGACATGTAACTGCTCCCAGGGGTAGTAGGAAAGGGTCAGGGGAAGCAGCATCTATGCTGTAAGCAGAAGTCAGCCAGGAGGAAGAGTAGGGGTCTGAGGGGTCTGAGTAGGGGGCCTAAGCAAAGGCTGGTGGTCAAAACAAGCTGTTTCGGGAACACCAGAACGTCTCTGAGGGACCTAGGGGAATAAAAGGAGGGCCCCTCTGAGAAATCTGGGCTCAGAGGGAAAGCAGTGGGGAGCCACAGGTTTCTGAGCAGGGTAGTAACATGATCAGGCTTGGAATTTGGAAAACAGATTGGTGGGAGCCAGCCTGGAGGTGGGGAGACCAGGGAGGTACTCTTGGCACTGGCGATACCAGTGGGGGCCTGACCAGGTGAGGCAATGGAGGGGTCAAGAATGTCATTCTGATTTCCAGGCTGGTGGCTGGGTCCATACAGACAGTTTGGAGAACAGTCATGGGGAGTCAGGAATAGAGGCTGACCCTGGGCCCAGCCTGTGGGCACTGACTCAATCCCAGGGACCAGAGACCAGGGTTTGGGTTCAGTTTTAGGGGATCTCCCCACACCCACCCCACCCCCACACACAGGAGGCCAAGTTCAGGGAGCTGCAGGACGCAGTCTCCTGGAGATGAGGGGGTCAAAGGGCTGAAAATGTCCCTGGACAGCCAACCCCTCGCAGACCTACAAAGGCTGGTTTCCTTTCCTGCAGGTCTGCGAGACCGACAATGGGCCTTTAACACTGTTCAAGAGCCTAGTGGGGTGGTCTTGGCAGGTGTCTCCCCGCTCCATAAAATGGTGACGATAACAGGAGGGTCGCAAGCACTCAGGTAGCCTGGTGGAGCACATGGCCCAGCCAGAGTACAAATCCCTCCGACATGTAAAGGCCTCAGATCAGGCCCACGGGGGCGAGGCAAATGAAAATCCTGTGTCCCAGGCATGGTTTAAGATTAACTATCTGGGCTCCTGGTTGGGCTGTAAACCTGGCCATGCAAGTGTCTTCACCTGTAAAAGGGGCACATGGGGCTGATGGAAGGGGCTCAGTGGGTGGAGAACGAGGCTGAGCGGGGCCTGAACCCGGGCCACACTCCTGGCCTAAGAGACAGCAGGCAGCAACACTAGCTCCAGCTCCTTCTTGGACAGCACCAAGGATCAGGGACACTCCCTGGCCTTGCTCATCCAGGAGACCATGGTGGCACAGGTCACATGGGCTCTCCCTCCCCAAACACCCTAGGCCAGGCCACCTATCCTCAGCTACACCCTTTCCTATTTGTCACCCTTTCCTATTTGTCACTCAGCTATACCCTTTCCTATTCCACACTTGCCAGCTTCTCTGAGAAATGCCCTGGTCTTTGGTCTCCACTCACTGTACATGTGAACACCTGTTACCATGGGCCTGAGTGAGCTCTATCCCCTAAACTGAGGGACACACAGCCCAGAACTTGGGAACAGAGGATTCCATGCTGGCCGGGAGCACCACACTGGGGTCTGCTCCTTGCTCCCAGGGCAGCCTCCTGGGCCAGGCTCTGGCTCCAACCTACACCCACCTCCCACCCTGGCTGACCGGGGTGCAGGTTTCCTTCTAGCACCACAATAGTGGGATTCCCTCAACAATGGGAAGGCCTGGAGCACCTAGAGTCAGCCCACTCTCCCAGGGCTCCATCCCCATGGGCAGCACACACACATTCAGGTCACTAGGCAGCTGATCCAGTATGGGATAGGGGTGTCAGGGAGGGCTTCTGAAGGGAACAGAGAACCTCTGGAAGATGAAGTCAGAAGCACATGGCCCTTGTGGGCTGGAGAGATCCCCACATGGCAACGACCTCCAGTCCTGTGTTGCCCAGGAATACCAGATTTTGGGGGCAGGTGGAATGAGAATGGAGACCAGGTAAGGTTGGATGTGTAGATAGCACAGAAGATATTTTTCCCATCTTACTGAGCCCTGGCTCCCGACTGTCCTACCCTGGGCTCAGCCCTCCAAGGCCCACAACCCCCCACCCAGGCTGGCCTTCAGCACTTTCCCCACCCTTTTCCAGGGCCCGGAGCAGTGCCAACTGTCTGCTCTCACTTCCCATATGGAGTGAGGGCCCCAGCGGTTAGGAGCCAGACAGAAAAAGTGTGAGCCACTATCAGGCCCTAAGGAACCCCCAGGAGCCAGAAACCCAGGCCCCCATGGTCTGAGAGCCAGTCGGGCCACCCCATGTCCCTGGGGCCAGCACATGGGTCGGGGAACACTTCCGAAGTCCTTTATTGGGCCAGTTAGGCCAGGAGCTGCCTTGGAGAGGGTCCCACTCTGGAGGCCTGAGGTCCAGGGCACCCCTGCCCCTGTTCCTGACAGGGAAGGCAGCCTCCTCTGACAGGCTACTTGATTCGCTCCTTCAGGTATTCCCAGCCATCCTTGGTGTATTCACAGGCCTTGGTAGGGGCCACTGACAAGGCCGACATCACGGTAATAATGCCTGTGGGGAGGGAGGGAGGGCCCAGTATCTGGTGAGGCTCCTGCCTAGAGATAAGGGGTTTAGTCCAAGTCCCAGGGACACCTAAATTGGCCATGCTTTTACAGGTGCCACTTCCAGCTCTGTCAACTTCACACAGGGAAACTGAGGCAGAGGAGGGGCAGGGCCTCACCTTGTCTGAGGCCACCTGACTCAGTTGTGTTCAGATGTGACCCAAACTCTCAGAATAAGAACTTCCATCTTGCTCCCACTTCCCTGGAACCTCCACCCCTTCTCTTTTAGACGCAGCACAGGCACACACAGCGGCAAGAGGGGCGAAGGGCAGGCGCAGCCAGGAAGCAGGATTGGGAATGCTAGACTGGGGGACCTGGAGCCACCCCCCAAGCCAAGGGACCGGACCAGGCCTACCTGAATTCCAGGACTCACGGATGTGAAAGTTAAACTTTGGAGGGGCTGGGAGCTAGGAAGAGACAGGGAAGAAGGGGATGCTGGTGAAAGGGGAATGCCCTGGCAGCCCCAACCCCCTCCAGAAGCAGGAAGAGCAGCACATGTCCCCGTGTGGAGGACACCAAGCAGGGCTGGAGGGACCGGGAACTGAAAGCCACCCCAAAGTTGGCTCCCACCAAGCCGCAGCCTCACTCCAGCATGGGGTGGGTACCTGGGGTATCTTCAGGCCCGTCTGCTGACACACGTACTGGCTGAACTGGTACACAGCAGGGGGGACCACCTCCTCCGCCTTCCGAAGGGCCACCTGGCTCTTGCTGCCGGGCCCCAGCAGCTCCTGGTCATACACCAGGTAGATCACTCCCCCAGCCACACTCCCCTTGATGAGAAACCTGTATGCAGGAAAGGGAATGACAGCAGCCCTGGAGACACTGTTGGTCACCCTCAGGGCCCTAGGCTCATGGTAGGAGTTAGACCCCCCCCCCTCCCCAGGGAGCCCCACAATTCAAAGAGTGACACAGCTGAAGACAAGCGGCTAACAGGGGAATGGAAAAGCACCTTGCCAGCCTGGAGGCATGTCTGAACCCTACTAGGCACAGCACTCCATTTACAGTGCGCAAAGCAGTACTCCTCCCCATTCAACTGGGGAACTGAGGCCGCAGAATGACAGTGGGTCACTAGTGTGATTCCTCAGAAAGCAGGGAACAGCGTAGAGCCGGAGAGGGACCCTCCGCGAGCAAACCGCGAAGGTTTTCTGAGTGCGTCTGGTCGCTTCCTAAATGTCCTACGCAGCTCTGGGCGCGCATTCACCAACCCCAATAAATGGCCTGCGGCACTCCCACTTTTCAGAGAATGCAACTGAGGCTGGCAGAGATCTCGTATTCCGACAATCGGAAGGCAAAAAGCTGGCGCGACCTCGGGGATCACCTCTCCGCTTGAAACTCAGTTTCCCCTTGTGGGCCATAGGACAACTGACACTACGGGAAACGAAGAGCAGGTCGTGAGCAAACTAAAACACGGTATCCGCAGGAGGGGGACTTTCTGGGGATTCAGGGCACGCACACCGGCCACACATACCTCATCAGCGACCACACTCGGGAAACCATAGTCTCTCTACTCAGCGCGCAAGGACACTCGGCTCGGCTGCCGCTTCCGGTCGCGGCGCCGCAGAGGCCCCTGGGAAGTGTACTTCTCCTCAGCCGCAAAGGCCTCCGGGAGTTGAAGTCTTGTCTCCGCTTAAAAACCGCCAGAGACTGCTGTCCTACCACGAAAGAACGGTGGGATGCCGTCGCAAAGGTGTCTGAGAAATGTAGTCCGACCCTGGCTGGCATAGCTCAGTGGATTGAGCTCGGGCTGAGAACCAAAGTATCGCGGTTCGATTCCCAGTCAGGGTACATGCCTGGGTTGCAGGCCATGACCCCCAGCAACTGCACATTGATGTTTCTCTCTCTATCTCTTTCTCCCTCACTTCCCTCTCTAAAAGTAAATAAATAAAATCTTAAAAAAAAAAGAAATGTAGTCAGCACTGCCCAGTGAGGCGGGGACAGCTCGCCTAGCCGCCAAGGCTCTAGGGAAATGTAGTCCAGCCTTGGTGGTGTGAATGAAAATGAGTCGGGTGTCTACAGTGAGTCCTGGAGGTGACCCAAAAAGAAGTCGAAGCCCCGGGAATCCACCCGCGCCCGCGCGGGGGACTCACTGCTCGGGCCTAAGAAGAGTGTGCCTAGAAGCCAGTTGTCACGGCAACACGAGGGCGGACTTGGAGGAAGGTGGGTCTAAGGCACGTGATCGGGGTTCGAAGGGTGGGTGGTTTTTCCTTCTAGGAGCGGAGCGAGGGCTTCCGCGGCTAGCAGAACAGCCAGGCGGGGAGCCGTTGCCCCGCAACGCCCGCGCGCCTAGTCGCTGCGTCCAGAGCTTTCTCTGCTGGGAGACAGGCTCTTAGTCACGTGACTCGGGCCCTAAAGAAGGGGGCGTGGTCGGGGTCCCTGCCCCCTTCCGCGGTGAAGGTAGGTCAGACTGGTGTGCCCGTCGCTCCCAGGTAGGGACCCCAACCCCGGCGGACGGCGGGAGAAACCGAGGCCCGAGTGGGTGAGTGAGCTGTTGGGGAGCTTGGGGCGGGTCACACTCCCACTTTTTCCAGCTGGAAAACTGAGGCCAGGCGAGGTCAGTGGATTCTGCGATTATCTGCTTTTCCCTGTTTCTTCCCCATCTCAGCCCGGCTGCTCCATCCACCCATTCTTCCTCCTACCTAGTGAGTAGGTAGGTGGGTGACCACCTATCCATTCATCCAACTCCGCCTTCCTTTGTGGGGCTGCTGTGTTCAAGGCCAGAGGTGGAAAGAGGGTTGAGCTGGGGGGCTTCACGGGCTCTGGAAATGAAAGAGGTGGGAGCGCGTTCCCTGCTAAGAGAATGGCTGGTGTGACTGGGGAAAGGGCGAGAACTTAACTTTTCTGGTAACTGGTGCATAGACAGGAGTTGGAGAAGATGGGAATGGGCAGGTGGGCAGAGGCCGGACCCTGTGGGCTTTGTGGGCTGTGAGGAGCTTGGTCTCCATCTGGGGCAATGGCGAGCCTGTGGGAGGGTTTAGAGCAGGAAGGGGCATGCCAGATTTCTTTCGACAAAGATCCCTTTGGCTGCGTAGGTTAGGCCAGATTGGGAGGAAGGGAGAAGGCAACTGGAACTTTATTGTGGGAGCTAAGGACACAGGGCTGGATCTAGAGATTGGTGATATGGGGACTCCCCATTCGTACCACCTCTCACCCTCCTGGGTCCTAGAAGTCCCCTTCTCCTCTTTGTCCCACTGAGTCCAGAGAACAGAAAGATGTGATAGGCCTCTACCCTTTTCAAGGGAGACGCGTGACTCTCCAGATGTTAAGCACTCAGCCTGCATCTCTCTTTTGCCTTCTCCCTGGAACAAATGAATCCCTCCCACAGCTGAAATCATATCTTAACCCTCAGGACATGGGACTTTCCGATTACTCCTGGGTATCTCCAGACAGAGTGGTCTTTCTGGGCTCCCCCAGCTCTTGCCTGCCACATTCCTGTGTTGATCTGGTATCTACCGAGCACCTGGCACAGTTTGGGGAGCTGCAAACCTAATGGGGAAAATAACTGGGCCCTGGGCCAATGGACTGAGCACAGGCCTTTGAACCAAGTTGTTGCCAGTTCGATTCCCAGTCAGGGCATATGCCTGGGTTGCAGGCCAGGTCCCCGGTGGGGGTTGTGTGAGAGGCAACCCCACATTGATGTTTTACTCCCCCTCTTCCTCCCTGTTTTCCCCTCTCTCTAAAAATAAATAAATAAAATACTTAAAAAACAAAAAAAAGGAAGTTTTTGTTTCCTTCCTTCCAATCTAGGGGAAGTGAGGGACAGTGCACATGAAACTAGTCATCTAGGTGATTTCAGGTGATGTTAAGTGCTGAGAAAGAGATAAGAGTTCTAGAGGTAAGGGAGAGGGAGGGACTAGGAAGGGAGGGAAGTGCTCCAGAAGGAAGGAATTTTTGTGCTGAGACTGGAAAGAAGTGAAAGCAAACCATTGGATTTTATTTGCAGAGAGCATTTTGGGCAGAGGGAACAGCCAGTGCAAAGGCCTGGAGGTAGATGGTGACTGGCTGGTTCTGAGGAACAGCATAGAGGCTGGTGTGGCAAATAGCAGAGTGAGCAAGAGGACCATTTTGGCCACCAAGGAGTGTGGCTTTTGTCCTAAATAAATCGAGGAGGATTTTCAGCAGGGGGAGGTAAGATGTGATTCTGGTGTTTCCTGGAGGGAGAAAGCTCCAAAGATTGGTACAGTGGTTCAGGTGCCCTGGACCAGGTGGTGGCTGTGGAGATGGAGGGGAGGGGCAGGTCCAGGGACCAGGAGGATCTGCTTTGAACAAAGGTGCAATTGGGGAAACAGGTGTGGCTGTGGGCCAGGCCTGTGCCGGCCACCCCCTCTCTCACTGCAGACCCAAGAAGGGCCATGAAGGTGTTCCTCCTCACTGGGCTGGGAGCCCTGTTCTTCACCTACTACTGGGCTGACAACTTCGACCCAGGTGAGTGCCTGGAGTGGGACAGGGAGGAACCAGGCCAGCTGTCCTGTGCATCCCCTAGGCTGACCACCCCTGCTCACTGCCAGCTAGCCTCCAGGGAGCCCGGGTGCTGCTGACAGGGGCCAGTGCAGGCGTTGGGGAGGAGCTGGCATATCACTATGCCCGTCTGGGCTCCCACCTGGTGCTCACTGCCCACACCGAGGCTCTTCTGCAGAAGGTGAGACACGTATTTCAAGTTTAAATTGGGGGCAGGAGTTGGGTGGAAAATGGGGCCTGAGTTTGCATCCTTGCAAAGATCCAGGCTTCCTGTGTGAATTTGGGCAAGTTGCTTAACCTCCCTGAGCCCTAATTTCCTCATTTGCAAAATGGAGACAACAAAAGCATCTCCTTGTGGGTTATGGTATTGGGTAAATGCAGTGAGACAGAGTGTAAAGCAGGGAGTGTTTTTCAATAAATGCCACTGTTGGTAGTGTTCAAAGCGTGTCACAATACGGTTCTCAAACTCAAAAGGATGGTGGGTGGACAGACACTTCTTAGCAAGAGAATGTTCCAAGGAAATGTACAACTCTTAGAGACAGACCTTCCAGAATTTCAAGAGGGGCCAGAAACCTTGAGGTTTATTTGAAATCCTAAGTTTTAAATGTTGATAATTGAGCAAATATATTCTGGTCCACGGGCTGCCAGTTTGCAACCTTAGAGGTAAATCTTTGGGAATGGAACAAGAGGCTCAGAGTAGGGGGGAAGCCACCTGGGGTGGAGGGGCCCACGGGCAGCTCTGGCCCCCCAGGTGGTAGGGAACTGCCGGAAGCTGGGCGCTCCCAAGGTCTTCTTCATTGCTGCGGACATGGCCTCCCCTGAGGTGCCGGAGCGCGTGGTGCAGTTTGCGCTGGACAAGCTGGGTGAGGGGCGGGGCCTGGAGTCTGGGACCTTGGCCTAGGCCTTAGGGGCAGGACCAGAGTAGGTGTGGGAGTGTGGTAGTAACGGGTGTCTGTGGGAGGAGATTTATAAGGTGCTGAGGCAAAACTAGGGGTAAACCCTCGTTGCATCCAAGGGAGCACTTTGGATTAGGGACAAGCCTAGCTGGATCCAGGGAGCAAGGAGGGGTCTTTTTAACCTGGGGGGTAGGGGGTGCTACCTAGGGTGGAGCTGGTTGGGTCAATGCTCTGGGGAGAGTTTGCCAGTTTAAGGAATGGGGCTAGGAAAGGGTTTAGGGGGCGGAGCCTCAAGGACTGCCTCCTAGCTGATGAACCTCTCCTGGACAGGCGGGCTGGACTACCTCGTGCTGAACCACCTCGGTGCTGCCCCAGCAGGCACACGGGCGCTCAGTGCCCAGGGGACAAGCTGGCTCATGCAGGTCCTCTGCCCCTCCTATCCCCAGGTCCCACTTCTAAAGTTGCTAGGTTTCACCCTCTCTCGACTTTGGCACCTCACACCAGCCTGTACTCCAGCCCTCTCTCGCCAGCATCCACTCTCTCCCCATTCCTCCTCCATCCCTAGCCCCAGACTCCGCCCCTCCTGGTTCTAGGCTCCACCGTCTCTACGCCTTAGTTCCGCCCCTGGGCTTGAGCTCCAGCTCCTCCATCCAACACACTGCCCCAGTCCTCTGGCTTGCCTATCCCTAGCCAGACCCGCCCCCAGGTTTGTAGGTTCCACCCCTTGCCCCCACCTTCTTGGCTTGGGTTGTCTTCTGCGTCACTCGCAGTCACGGCCTCCAGGTGAACTTCTTGAGTTACGTGCAACTGACTTCGTTGGCGCTGCCCAGTCTGACGGACAGCAAGGGCTCCCTGGTGGTGGTGTCCTCGCTGCTCGGTGCGTGCACCTGGGGCGGGGAGCGGGGAGGCCACAGGCCTAATGCAGGGGAGCCTGGATGGAGCAGGAGGGTTTCCTCAAGATAGGGAAGCAGGGTGAGGCAGTTCAGCCACTGCCCTCCTGCACCCCCAGGCCGCGTGCCCACGTCCTTCTCTAGCCCCTATTCAGCGGCCAAGTTCGCACTGGACAGTTTCTTCGGCTCCCTGCGGCGGGAGCTGGATGTGCAGGATGTGAACGTGGCCATCACCATGTGTGTCCTGGGCCTCCAGGATCGTGCCTCAGCAGCCGAGGGAGTCAGGTAAGGCCGAGGACTCGAACTAGGGGTTGTGGGGAGCTACCCAACTGCAGTCCTCACCCCGTCCTCCTGTTCACAGGGGTGTCACAAGGGCCAAGTCAGCCCTGGGACCCAAGGCAGCCCTGGCTGTGATTCGCGGCAGTGCCACTCGCACCTCCTGCGTCTTCTACCCGTGGCGCTTCCATGTGCTCTGCCTGCTTCGTACCTGGCTGCCTCACCCAAAAGCCTGGTTCATCCGCCAGGAGCTCAATGTCACTGTCACTTCTGCTGCCTGAGATAGAAGTGGAGCTGCTTGGTGTTCTCAGAGGGGGACCCTTCATCCAGTGATCCTGAAGGCGGGACACAAACAGACACACCTCTGGGAGGGTGGCCACGGCTAAAGATACTGTCATCCAGACAAAAAGGGAAAAGCGAGAAAAACTGCTAGCACCTGGAAACAATGAAATCTGTCAGTGTGAGAGCGGCTACTGTGTACCAGTACCTTATGAGGGACTGGGAAGGTGCTACCTCAGTCTTTGTTGTCTTGTTGATGTGATCACTGCTTCCATTTCACAGGTGGGGAAGCTAAGGCTCAGAGAGGTGATGTGGCAAGTCAGCCCCAGGCCCTGGCCACTTCAAACAGGGCACACCAACTGCTGAGCCACCCTCAGAACCTTCTCTGTCTCCCACCTGGAACCACCTGATTTGTCCTTTCCATTCACTCAACCTGGGAGCATCACCCAACCCTTGTGTGCCCAGGCAAGGGAGAGCCACAAAGCTAGCTAGCTACTCAGTGGTGGGGTCCGAGGAGGAGGAGGAGGAAAAGAACTTGTTCTGCGCTGGACCCAGCCTCCCTTTTCATAATAAAAATCTTTTTTCTTTTGCACATCCATTGTTTAAATTTCTTGGTCCTTCCAATGTGCTGGCAGCAGGCTGGGAAGAGGGGATGTGCGTACTAGAACTCTCAACCCCATTTCACAGTTGCAGAAACAGGCCGGGAGAGGTGGACTCACCTAGGAATTCAGAGACAAAAGGGTACTGAGTGGGACCAAAGGCTTTATTTGCTGCACAAATTACATGGCTTGTGCACCAATAATGATAACATGCATCAGGCACTACACACTTAATGTTAGGATTGAAAGATAAAAAACAGAAAAAAAACTTTTTTTGTTTCCATCATGCCTCTCATCTCTGTACCATCTAAAATTAAATCAAATTATATCAGATGCCACCAGCAGGCAATATACTGCATCACTTTCCTCAGCCCTAACTCAGAACCTGGCCTCATATAAAATACCTTTATTTTAAAAAATTAAGTTTATCACTTTTGGCCTTTTGTATTAAATCAAGTGTAGTGTCTGTTCTTACCAGTTTAATATATGGTATGTCCTCCATCTGAGGACATATTAAATGGATTTTTGGAGCTGGGAGATGGAATAGGAGCTTGCTCCGTCCACTCTGCGCATTGACCCGGTATTGGAGTACTTATGGGAGTGGTGCACACACAAAAAAATTTAAAAAATAAAAATTTAAAAGTAAAAAAGTACTTATGAAAGTTTTATTTTGTGTCAGGCACCTTTACATCTTGTTCAAACGGTTTGGAATATGTCCTGTTATTGTCCTCACTTTAGAAATGGAGAAATTCAGATATTGGGAGGTGAAGTCCCTGGCGTCAGCTAGCGGCTGAGGTGGGATTTTACCCAGCAGAGGTGAGACTCGAACTTTCACACAACGGAATAGGGAGGCACCTCAGCCACAGGCACGCCCACAACTCCCGTCTCCTCCCTAGGGTCCTTGGAGGTAAACGCGCTTGCTCAGGGAGACCGCAGAGAATCCTCCAACCGACAGAGGGTGCTCGTGAGCGCTAATGCCTCTCTGGCCCGTACATCCCGCGAGGAATTGGTATTCCCAGAGTTCCGTGCGGTGTCTGCCTTTCCGCCGCGGCCCCATTGAGGAACAGCAGGTTAGTTGGTACCGGAGCAGCCTGGATCCGCCGCCATCCGGACCCTGGGAACCTTGGTGCTGCTCGGGGAGATGGCTGGGTGTAGCGAGCCACTGCGGGGGTGCCGGGCGGCGATGGCCTAGCCGGGGCTTACCTCTACATCCTCTCCCCACCCCTGTCCGCAGCCATGGCTCTCCGCTACCCCATGGCCGTGGGCCTCAACAAGGGCCACAAAGTGACAAAGAACGTGAGCAAGCCGAGGCACAGCCGCCGCCGTGGGGTGAGTTCGGGGGCACGAGCGTTGCGGCTTCTGGGAAGAAGGGGAAAGGGTCTTCCAGGCGGAGGGCACGGCCAAGGCTCCAGGCTACCGAGGACAGTGAGGAACCCTGTGGTGGGCAGAGCGAAAGAAAGGAGGTGTTAGGCTGGCCAGAGCAGTGAGTGAAATGTCGTAATTCGTCTCAGCGGCGAACGCCCACCTGGATCGTGCACCTGGACAGTACCGCCCGCGGGATGGAAGCTGGCGCAGGTGGAGCGAGTTTGGGTTACGTGCGTAGGAGTTTGCCCAGTGGAACAGGAGTTGGGTCGAGGTTGGAACGCAGAGGAAAGCTGATTTTTAGGCGGTCAGGATTTATGAGTTCCTGCTATGTAAAATGTCCAAACCTGCAGAGAATTTTCACGTTTATTTGAGCCAACCTGACAATTGCCCGGAAGCAAGATCTAAAAATTTTCCTGGAGGTGAATACGTTGCCACTTCTTTTAAGCGTTTCAAATTAAGGAGGGAATTTAAGGGAGAAAACAAGACTAGGTAAGATTACTTGTGCTTTCGAGGGTGGTCACACCTTCTAAGCATTTCAAAGATTTATTAAACTAGATGTACAAGATCAGTGATCAGGGTTGGCTCAGAAACCTTTCACCAAAGGAATTACAGGCCTGGATCCTGACTACCCACGACGACTTGCCCAGTGAAGAATTTATGGTTGGTTATGGCACCTTCATGAAGTAGCCCCAACACCAGGGTGGAAGCCTGTGTCCGATGGGGAAGAACTGCAGGCCCAGGGAACAGCCAGTGCAAAGGGCCAGGCATTAAGTGCCCTGATGACCCTGGGGGCATGGGGAGGAGTCCTGCTTCCATTGTACCACACTCAAAACGCTCCAGCTGGAGGCCCAGGCGTGACCCTAAGGGGTCTGGCCTTGGGGTTCTTCATCCTGATGGCCTCTCTTCACCCCCCAGCGCCTCACCAAGCACACCAAGTTCGTGCGGGACATGATCCGAGAGGTGTGTGGCTTTGCCCCCTATGAGCGGCGCGCCATGGAGCTGCTCAAGGTCTCTAAGGACAAGAGGGCCCTGAAGTTCATCAAGAAAAGGGTAGGTGGGCAGTTGGTGGGTGGGAACATACATCTGTGCCCCAGGGGTGAGAAGAGGGTGCTAGGGGCACGGGTGAAATGGGAGCCCAGGCTGATGGACCTCCTTGCGTGACAGGTGGGGACACACATCCGTGCCAAGAGGAAGAGAGAGGAGCTAAGCAACGTCCTTGCAGCCATGAGAAAGGCAGCAGCCAAGAAGGACTGAACCCCATACCCTCTGAGCAATAAAACCTGTTTGGAAATTTGGGGCTCTCGTGGTGGCATTTTACATCCTGTCTATTGTCCCAGACTTCCTCCGGGACCATGGTATTGGGGCATGGTGGTAGGCAGAGGGAAGCAACAGACAAGCAGTACTGGAAATTGTCTTTAATCACTGTTAAATAGTTCATATGCATCAGATTCCATGATTAAATCATAATTGAGGTCCTTGGGTTCCACGCCACTGCTGAGCCTCCAGGCGGCTTGACTGCCTGGGGCCCTCCCCTTCCGGCCCAGTTCCAGCTCAGGGTGGGCCGGCCTGGAAGGAGCGGCAGTGCCTGGGCCACCATTACCGCTCCACAGCCAGGGCCTCTGCCTGCTCCTCAGGGAAGGCGATGTCAAAGATCTGGCGGTAGTGGTCCACAAAGTGAACCTCCAGGCCTTCTGTGATGAAAGCCGCAAGGTCATAGAAGTCCTTCTTGTTTTCCGCTGGCAGGATGATGCACGTCACTCCAGCACGCTTGGCCTGGGGTATAGGGGACCATTAGGTCAGTCCGGGAAAGGGCAGTAGCCACTGTGCTCCAGGAGGGAGCAGGCTTGGTTGGGACCTTGTTCACAGTGGCCCTCAGCCAGGCTGCCCCTCACAGATGAGAGCATCGAGGCCCAAGGAAACTGCACTGGCGGCTGCTGCTGCAGAGTTCTGTCCCCTCAGCCCACCATGCATGGCTCTCCCCTGCCTCCCTGGTCCAACTCAATCACAGCACCTATTGCTTTACCCTTTCAGAGCTGAAATAAGACATGATTTTTAGTACCTAACATTTAAAATTTTTCTGGTTTAGTGACCATCCTGCCCAGTCTGTACAGTAGTCAGGGCAGTGGAGGCTCAGGAGACGTGGTGCTCCCATAGAAGCTGGACATGTGGGGATGAGGGGCCTGCCCGGGGCAGACAGGTTCCCCACATCCACCAGAGCCCTGCAACCTACACAACACCTGTGAGGCCAGCCTCTGGCATTTTCTGTACCCATGGATCTCAGTGCCAGGTTAAATGGGCAATGAGGAAGCTGTAGACCCCACTTCTACCCTCAAGGGGCCCACAGAGCCCCACTGAGTTGTTCAGATGGGGGCTCTTTATGGAAAGACCTAGAACATTCTCCCAAGTCTTGAAAGGCTGAGAACCATTGTGGAGGGAGCCATCTGGAACACTTCAATATGGGCTCAGGCCACCTAGCTCTGGGTCCAAATCCCACGCCTGCTCTCAAGTCGGCCACCACCCTTGTTTGTGGTGTGAATGCTGCCTTATCTGTCACGTGGCTGCGTGGTGTGCGCAAACGTATGCAGGAGCATGTTGGGGTGGGCAGCACTCACCGCAATGGTCTTCTCCTTGATGCCACCCACTGGCAGGATCTTGCCTGTGAGGGAGACCTCACCCGTCATGGCCAGGTTCTGCCGCACTGGCCTGTCCATGGCCAGTGAGAGCAGGGCTGTGACGATGGTGCAGCCAGCACTGGGGCCGTCCTTGGGGGTGGCGCCCTGGTGGTGGGGAGACCAGGTGGGTGGTGAGCAGGTCTGATGCAAGGATGCCCTTTCGAGGTGTACACTTGCAGGGGAGCAGGGGCTGCTCACCTCAGGCACATGCAAGTGGATGTGTGAAGTCACCAGGTACTCGTTGGTGGGGTCCTGCTGCATCAGGAAGGCCCTGGCGAAGGTATAGGCGATTCGGGCGCTCTCCTTCATCACCTCCCCCAGCTGGCCTGTCACCTCCAGGCTCCCGTCCTTGTCTGCCTTACTGTCCTCTCGAGGCCGCCTTGGGGACGTCTCAACAAACAGCGTGGAGCCCCCTGGAAGACACCAGTGTGTAGGGCCCATGAGCCACGGGACAGCTTGGACTCCCAGGAGAGCCCCTCCTTGATGCTGGGCCACCTCAGGGAGTGCCCCTCCATTCTGTCTGCAACTCTTAAAGATTTGGGAGCGAAAGGAAATATCAGTTTGGTGCATTCATTAGTAGATTCTTGTACGTGCCCTCACTGGGTTTCAAACCGGCAACCTTGGTGTATCAAGGTGACGCTCTAACCAACTGAACCACCTGGCCAAGGCTCTGCAAACCACCTTGCCCAACCCTCAGCTCAGCACCTTTTCTCATTCACACGTCAGTGCCCACCTAAAGGAACCAAAGACAGGTGGGAACCAAAGACAGCCACTGTGCCCTGGCCCTGTGTCATGCATCTCCAACACAGCCTGCCAGCGCCAGACAAATTCTGACACAATGGATTTTTTTTTTTAAAGATTTTATTTATTTATTTTTAGAGAGGAAAGGGAAGGAGAGAGAGAAAGAGAAATATCAATGTGCAGTTGCTGGGGGTTATGGCCTGCAACCCAGGCATGTACCTTGGCTGGGAATCGAACCTGCGACACTTTGATTCGCAGCCCTAGCTCAATCCACTGAGCTACACCACCCAGGGCACAATGGCTTTAAATGCAGCCCAAGTGAGCAAACTTTGCCATCCACAGCCCATTTCCTCTACAGACCACATAAAACTACTCCCAATGCCTGCCAGCCACTGACAGAACCAACTCTGGGCTATAAGACCCTGAATCCCCAGGCTGAGCAATGTCACCTACACACAGAAGTTCCCCTAACCCCTTCCCCTGCTGGGTGGCATCCTTGGGTCTCATGCTGTGAGGGACTCTCCCACACCAAGCTTGTCAAAGCATCACCTACATAAAGCTCATGGAGTACACCTGCCACCTTGCAGTCCCACCTCTCCAATAGCCCCACTTTCCTTGGCCTCAGCCAGCCAGCCAGAGGGGTGTTCAGAGCAACGAGCTAAAGGCTTAGGTACAGACTCTTCCCAGAGGACCAAGGAGGGAACGTGCAACACTCACCCATGGCGGTCCAGGCCAGCCCCATGACCACGCCAGGCGGCGTCACATCATACATGCGCTCCACAGTGAACACTGGCTTCCCCACAAAGTCCTGCAGGTTCTCGGGTGTCACCTCCACCGACTTGGCCTCACCACTGACAATCTTGTAAGCGGACTTCCTTAAGACCTGCAGCAGGTACAGGGGTTAACAGGCAGCCTGGCCACAGGCCCCCCCACCTCATCCCACCACCACCTCCGTCTGCTCTCTCTGCTTTAATTTTTAAATTGTGTAAAATGCACATGACATAAAGTACCATCATAACCACTTCGAAGCATGCAGCTCATATACTTGTGCAGCCACCCCCACAGTCCACCTGTAGAAATTCCTCAGCTTCTGAAACTGAAACGTGGTCCCCATCACACACTAACTCCCCAGCCACTGGCGCCCACCATTCTGCTTGTGTGTCTGCGAGTCTGACTCCTGGGGACCTCACATGACTGGGACCTGACAGCATCTGTCCTGTGTGTGGCTCACTTCAGTCACATCTGGGCTCACCTTCTCCACCTGCTTCTGCAGGTTGCGCACACCACTCTCCCGGCAGTACTGCTTGATGAGGAGGGTCAGCACTTCAGAAGACAGCTTGGCCTTGCTCTCATCCAGGCCACACAGGGCACGGGCTTGAGGCACCAGGTACCGCTGGCAGGGAAGAGAGCTGTCAGGAACCTCCCGGGACCCACCACACCCATGGGCTCCAGGGCCCACAACCCAGCCACAGATCCCTGGCTGGTAAAGACAGCACTGAGGTGGGCCCAGGGCCTGCCTTCACAGAGCTCCGGTCCCTGGGGAAGTTGGTATCATCCAATGTACACAGGGTATCAGGGCAGGCTGAAGGATGTCACCTGATGGGTGAGGAGCCAGCAAGGCTTGGAGGGATGGTGGCAGAGTATCTGGACAGAGCCTGGGGGTGCCAGGACCCTGAAAAACCTACTGACCCCCAGCCAGCCAACCCTGCTCCTGCTGCATCCTCTGCCTAGGTCCAATTCCTGTGTTCCCTTCAAATATCATCTTAGATGCCACTTCCTGCAGGAAAACCTCCCTGATCCCTGGGCTCCCCCCAGGTGCAAACCAAGAGCATGCATGTCAGGTTATGTGGCTGCTGCCCTGAGCAAACACGGAGCAGTCAGAGGCCTGCAGTCAACCCCTGTCCAACACAACACCTGATGGATGGCAGTCACTGGATGGACAGCCTGAGCTCTAAATGGGGGACAGAGCTGAATGACACTGGGGTTGGCCCTGGAGGCTCTAGGGGTCCTCATATCTGTCCTGTCATCCCTTCAGGGGTTTGAAGGCAGTCCTCCACTCAGGTGAGTCGTCATGAATGGAGGACAGATGTGGCGGGAAGTTCCAGCACGCCTGCCATCGCCTCAGCTACAAGCTCCTTGCCCCTCCTGCCCCCTGGGCCCCAAAGGCTGGGGCTCTGTGCCCATCTCAAGGCTGCAAAGGCATCGAGAGGGAGAAACCCCTTTCAGAAGGAAAACACTTCGATGGAAAGAAGACTCCCCTCTGTGCCTCACCCTGTGGCCGTTTTGGGGCGGTCTGCAAGGTGTATCCTTCAAACTAAACTAGTAAATAGCAACTAAACTGCTCTCCTGAGCTCTGTGAGCTGTTCTAGCAAACTACCAAACCTGAGGAGGAGGTATAAGAACCTCAGTTTATAGCCAGAGAGAGAGGTCGGGACTTTCAAGGGGCACCTGCAGCTGGGGCAGTTCTACGACGTGAGCCCTGAACCTGTGAGGTGTGCTGCTCACACTGGGTATGCCACCATCTCACGGAATGGAGGGTGCCCAGCCAGAGAGCTGGCTGGTGTGGGGAAGCACCCTGCACTGGTGTCAGAGGTGTAACATTACAGTTTACAACAGGCCTCACGTTCCTTTTGGCCACACCTCACAGTACCTACACCGCAGAGGGTCACATATTCATCCTCCGTCTCCTCCTGGAATGGGAGCTCCAAGAGCAGTCACTGTGGACTGTACCTCTAATTCTGACTAAGTGCCCAGCACTCAGTAGGCACTGACATTCCATGAGCC
Organism: Phyllostomus hastatus; assembly: GCF_019186645.2. Classification (NCBI taxonomy): domain Eukaryota; kingdom Metazoa; phylum Chordata; class Mammalia; order Chiroptera; family Phyllostomidae; genus Phyllostomus; species Phyllostomus hastatus. Next base: position 1,427,038 of record NW_025333640.1, on the reverse strand, counting down.
TGAGCCACAGTGCAGCACCCCCTTCCTAAGGCTTGAATGGACAGGGGGCCTGGCCTGGCCTCACCTCTGCAATGGCGAGCTTCTCCTGGGCCACGTAGCCCGACACGTTGATCATCTCCATCCGGTCCCTCAGTGGCTCCGGGATGGTCTCAGTGATGTTGGCCGTGCAGATGAACAGCACCTGGAGGACGCAGTGGTGAGGTTAAGGGACTGGCCCCCTGCCTCTCCCGACCCGATCAGCCCCCAGGCAGGTCACGCACCTTGGATAAGTCCACGGGCACATCCAGGTAGTGGTCTAGGAAGTTGGCATTCTGCTCAGGGTCCAGCAACTCAAGCAGTGCTGACGAGGGGTCCCCTTGGTAACCCCGGCCAATCTTATCCACCTACAGGGGCATCAGAAGGTGAGTGATGTCGCACCTTGTCCTGCTCCTTGCACCTGTTCACCAGACACTGTGGGGGGGGGGGGGCCCAGACCCCGCCAGCATGGGGAACCCTGAGCAAGGACAGGAGGGGTGTCCTCACAGTATGGTGGAGGGCAGACATGGGGCCCCTCAGGAAAGAAGGGGTGACAGTGTCATGAGATGGCCTGTGCAGTAAGGTCTCCCACAGCGACTCAGGGACCATGGGTTTTGTTTGAACTGAGTCTGCCTGGTTGGGGCTGCCAGGAGCTCTGGGCTAGGAAGCCCAACGACTGCATCTGACCTCAGGGAAGCCCAGCCACAGCTCAGCCCTCCTGGGCCCATACAAACCTCGTCTATCAGGATCAGGGGATTCTCCGTCTTGGTCTTCTTCAGGCACTGGATGATCTTTCCCGGCATGGCACCCACATACGTCCGCCTGGGGAAGAGGGCACAGCTGGGCAGTCAGCACCTCATCCACTGGGGGCTGACCACATGAGCCCTCCCAGGCCCGGCACCCTCAGAGATTCAGGACCTCAGTGTGCCATGTGCCCTCTGGGGAAGAATGATGGCCACTTCCAGCCACGCTGATCTGCAGAGCACTCGGTCACCCCAACCTTCCCCGCCAGCTCAGATTCAGGGAAGGGGAGAGAGATTCACAGCCAGGTCTAACTCAGACCCATCCCGAGTCGGCAACTGACATCCAGCGAAACCCAACAGAACAACAAGGATCAAGAGCATCCAGGCACTGGCAGCAGGAACATCCCCAACACCTGGGTTCTGAGGGACAGCAGGCAGGGCCCATCGGGCCTGGGGATCACTGGGCAGGGTGTGCCCCAGCTGGCCCTTTCTTTCAATCCACTTGCTCTTCCCCAGCTTGGCTGCAGACACCTGGCATTTGCAGGGAGCAAACACAAGTCCTGTGCTTCTGAGCTAAGGCCCTGCAGGGCAGACCATATACCAGGTAAAAGAGGAATCATGAGGTTCAAAAACTGATGCATGTGCTATGAAGAAAACAGCAGGGATGAAAAACTCCAAAGACACTTGCTGGGAGGCCAGCATTTCAAAATGAGGATAAGCAATGTCTTAGGGAGAGGCCCCAAGCAAAGGAAGTAAGGAGGCAAGCTGTGTGGATATTTGGAGAAAGGGGGTTTTCTAAGTAGGAGGAATGGCCCATACAAAGGTCCTGGGGCAGGACCAGGCCTGGAGTGTTGAAGAAACAGTGAGGAGGCCTGTGTGGCTAGAACAGTGAGCGAGGGTTGAGAGGAGGGGGTGAGGGCAGCAAGGGCACAGGGACAAGTCGTTCAGGGCCGTGTGAGCAGAGGGGAGAACATGTGCTTTTACCCCAAGGGAGGCAGGGGCCCTAGAGGGCTGTGGGCTAAGGAGGGCCTGGCAGTTTTCAATATGGTAACAGTGGTCAGTTGGTTCCCCATCCTGATCCTTAGTTTGGAATCCCCCAGACCAAAGCCAGCACATAGCACCTGCCTGCCCGTCCCTCCAGGCCCTCCCCAACGACTTCCCCAATGTCACAGGGTGCCTGCACTTGTTCAGAGACTCAGCCAGGGCCTCTTCTCACCCTGGGGACTGGTCCTTGCCCATAGCTCCAGGGAAATCCCTGAACAGGGCTCCGGGGCTCTGCCTTCCCTCGTGCCCCTCCCCAACCTTCATCCTCCTGCTCACCCAGCTCAGAGGCCAGCACTGAGCCAAGAACCTCCCCAGTTGCCCGTACCCCTCCACCCTCAAAGCAGGGTCCCTGGGGACCCCTGCACCATCCCAGTCAGAGGCCTCCCAAGACCCTATACCCAATGCTGTGTGGGCCCTGTCCCCTGTCCCCTCCCTGACCCCTCCTGAGCTCACACCAGGCTCTGGGCCAAGAGACTGTCCACCTCCCTGGAGGCTGGACACAGTGAGGAGCAGCGGGGGCCACACCCAAGTGGGTGATCCCGCACTACCCAGCAGGCAGCCAAAAGTAACCATTTGTAGAGACAACAGAAATGTAACTTTTAACAGGGACTCAAATCTTCCTTGAACACTAGTTTGCCAGAGCTTCGGGGGCAGGTGGAAGGTCGTGCGCTCAGGGACCAGGGAGTCTGGGAAATGCTACGGGTGGTCCGTGGAGATCACACGTCCTTCAGTCTTGAGGCAGAAGCACCAAGCACAGTGTGTGACAGCACCACCCTCTCCATTCCACCTCCTTCGACGCTGTGGGAAACGGAGGACAGACCCTTGTGTCTCAAGGAGTCTGCACTTCCTAAGAACCTCCGTGGAGGCCAGTGTAGCAGGAAGCCCCAGGAGAACACAGTATCCTGAATGTCCCACTGCCGGTGCCAGGCATGGGACCAGGAGGTTTTAGGATCCTGGACACACAAGATACCAGCCCTGCTCCGGGTGTGATGAGGGAGGAAAGAATCAAGATGGCGCTTGGGCGTCACAATGCAGGCTGTCCCATTCTCACCAGGGTGGCCACCTTGCTCTCACTCTAGGTCACAGTCACTAGTCAGACAACCCAGGCAAACGACAGGTGCCAGCCCTGGACTCTGGCAGGAGTGCAGGGAGTCGGTGGTGGGACACACTGAAACTGCTGACAGGCCCTGCCTGAGTGAAAGGCTGGGATTCTGACCCGCTGTTGTTTGAGCACCTGGGTTCAGCTGGGCCTGAAGTCAGATCAATGCCTGAACTTTTCAGTCACTCCAGTGGGAATGGATTCACTACTTACCACCCAAATCACCCCAACAAAGGTAGGGGCAGACCCAGGAGGCTGGGGCGAGCTAGGCAAGGACGGCTGGGCCTACCTGTGCCCCTTGATCTCAGCCACGTCGGTCATGCCCCCAACACTGAAGCGGAAGTACTCGCGGTTCAGGGCTCGGGCGATGGAACGGGCGATGCTGGTCTTGCCCACACCGGGGGGACCATAGAAACAGAGGATCTTGCCCTGGGTCGAGCCTCGGAGCTGGCTGACGGCGATGAACTCCTACAGGCAGAGGCTCCCGTAAGACTGCAGTCACTGGCGCCTTTCTGCAGAGCAAAAGCTGTGCCTGATGTGAGCCTGGCCACCTTCTCGCACCTTTTAGGTTTCTGGGGACTGGGAGAAGGGACAAGCCCTGTCCTGGAGGGACCAAGATGACTGCAGCTGTCATCTGTCACAGGGAGTGACAGCCCATGGCACCAACAGGACAGGGAGGTACCAGGAGAACATGGGCACCTGTCAACTAAGGGTGACCAGGGCACAGGCCCATCGGCCAGCTCCCTCCCTCAGCAGGCCCTTTTCTTCCACACCCTGATCACCATGGCCTCTTCTCCCCCCACCCCCATTTGGCCACTCCCCACTGTCCTCAGCCACACCCATTTTCACTCCTTTGTAAATCTTGGAGCCCCTGAGGCAGGGCAGGCCAACTCAGGAAGCCCCTAACATCTGAGCCAATGTAACACCTCTGGCTGGGGCGCCCCTCCCTTCGAGCCCTCCATGCCCCAAGTACACGTACTCACCAGGGCTCCCCTTTGGAGCTCCCCTACAGCCCAGGGCTGGGGGAATCCTGGGCCACAGGCCCTGAGGAGTCCGCCCACCACCCACTCACATGCAAATCCAGACCATGCCTCTCAGCACCTGCCCTGGGAGCAATGGCCAAGTGCCTGGGATGTGGACTGTGGTGCCCAGCATACGGCTGGGCCGGACTATGCCCAGGACACCCAGGGCCCACGAGAGGGGGTCCAGGCTGCCTCACCAGGATGCGCTTCTTGACGTCCTCCATCCCATAGTGGTCTTCCTCCAGCACTGCCTGGGCCCGGGCCAGGTCCAGGTTCTCATCGCTGTACTTGCCCCATGGGATGGATGTCAGCCAATCCAGGTAGTTGCGGGTGACGCTGCCGCAGGACAGACCAGAGTGGTGAGTGGGGCCTAACGAGACGCCTGACCCCGGCTATGGTGACCTGTAAGTCCAAAGCACGAACTACACAAGGACACCTTGGCTGGCAGACTATTACCATGCTGGAAAGCTATCTTGGCATGGGCCACACCTGGGAAGTGGCCTGGTTCCTGGCACAAGTGGGGACTGGTCAGGGTACAACACTACAGGAGAAGCTGGGGTTCAAACAGGGGAGACAGCCTGAGTCAGGGCGAGTGGGGAGAGTGAAGCCTGGATGGTGGCAGGTGGCACTACCAAGACAGTGTGACCCCTGGTCTGGAAGCTGGGTGCCAGGAACAGCAGCCTCCTGGGCCCAGAAGAGGCCCCTCACAAGGGCCCTTGTGAGAGAGGCTGCAAGATCAGTCCATGCTGTATTAAGGCTCTTGTTTACAACACTGGAGACAGCAGCACAAAAAGCTCATTTACTAAGGAAGAAAACCTGGGCGTCTCCAGAACAGAGGCTCCCGTGTCTCCCACAGTCCTGTGGGGGAAGAGCCCAGCCCCCTCCAGCCATTCTGAGCCAGGACAGGGGCTGGCCCAGCAGGAACTCAGGGTCCAGTGTCCGGGTTCTCCCTTCAGAGGGGCTGTTCCAGGACCTGGGCAGCCCATAAACGGCCCAGGGGCAACACCCAAGCCCTGCAGTCTGACACCACAGACAGGGCCAGGAGAGTCCCACAGGCCCTGAGCTCCTCGGCCCAAACGCCGGGCAGTCATCCAGACTCACAGCTCCCATGTGAGGGACAAGGACCGCTGGGCAAGGCTGAGACCCCAGCAAGATGCACACACTTCCCGGCTGCCTCTCAAAGCAACATGAGGGCAGCTGGGGCATAGAAGCCAGGGGAAGAGGACAGCCTTGGGGCGATGGCTCAGGGACTGCTGGCACCGGCTGGAAGCAGTGGCTTAGAGCCATACATCCCTGGGTTCAAATTCCTGTCCCCACCTACCACCCACCCTGTCACTGACTTAACTTCCCTTGGTCCTGATTTCTGTCTGTGACACAGGGACCACAAAGGCAGGCCCACACAGGGTAAGAGAAGGGCTGGTGCACACCACATGCACACCACATGCACACCACATGGGTAACACAGGAAACACCCACACCCTCTTGGCTTTCGGTTGGCATCTGGACCCTGACAGGTCACAAGCTTTCCTGATGGCCAGATGTGAGAGACTGGCACCACCGCCCCCAGGTACTTACTTGAACTCCGAGGAGTGGTTATCTAGCAGGCCCAGCTTGCTCAGCTCCTCGTCCACAACGTCCATGACATGCTTGGGCACCACGAGCTCTTTCAGCCGCTCACGAAACTTCTCCTCAATGGCGTCCTTGTCCTCCTTCTCCAGGCCCAGCTCCTTCTTGATGATCTTCAGCTGCTCTTGCAGGAGGTACTTGCGGTGTGTCTGCTTGATCTTCTCTTCCACCTGCAAGGCCAAGAAGCTGCTGTCAGACCAGAGAACACAGAGGGTGTCCACGGGCTAACCAGGGCTGGTGGGGCTGCTGCTTCCTCAGGACTCAGAAAAAGAAGCGCAGTGCACGCAGCCGTCAGTTCCTTCCATCTTTAACCAAACTATCCCTCAGTGTGGGCCTTGAAATAAGTAATGATAATAAAAGAATTCGCTTTTCCATCCTGAGTGACGAGGACACTTGGCCCAACGCCAGCACGTTTCCTGCACGTCTGACAGCAGCACAGCAGGACACAGCCCCAAGCCCTGCATTGGCACTGGTGCCGGCCTAGGGATCCGCTGTGCTTACCTGCAAGTTGTCACGTATTACTAATGTGTCACAGGCTTTCCAATTAAAGATGTAACATGAAATCTGTTTCTGGAGTGAAACCTAACTGAGCCCTGGCTGGGTGGCTCAGTGGACTGAGCACCAGCCTGTGAACCAAAGGGTCTCCAGTTCGATTCCCAGTCAGGACACATGCCTGGGCTGTAGGCCAGCCCCCAGTGGGGAGCACACGAGAGGCAACCACACATTGATGTTTCTCTCCCCCTTTCTCCTGCCCTTTCCATCTCTAAAGATAAATAAATAAAATCTTTTTAAAAATCTAATTAAAAAATTGAGGCACATCTAGAATACGACATGACTTTTAAGTGATGATGATCCAGGCAGTCCATGGATTTGCCCAAAATTGGGAAGGTGAGCCTCCAACAGTTGAGTCTTGGCAAACAGCTTTGCAACCTTTCCCAGGCTGGTTTCTAATTTTGAGTGTTTTCCCAGGACTCTAAAGCAGAGAACGCTCCCCCTTGAAGGAGGATGGTCAGATGGAGACCAACCTGTCTGGGCTCAGGTACTGGGATCAGTTTTAAGTTTTAACCTAATGACTTTCACAGGCCAAGTGCACAGAGTCTTCAGAGCACAGGTGCCTTCCCAGCCCAGGGCTGCCGCCGCCCCACTTACCTCCCGCCCCAGGCGCTGCTGCAACTTGCTCAGCTCAAACTCCTTCTTGAGGAGGGACAGAGCCTTATACAGCCGCTTGGGAATCTGCAAAAAAAGGGAAGACATGAGCAGACCATCTGAAGCCAGTGTCCAGCCCTGGCCAGGTAGCTCCTCAGTTGATTAGAGCATCTTTGCGATATGCCAAGGTTGCAGGTTCAGTCCCAGTCAGGGCACATATATAAGAATCAATCAATGAACCCTGACCAGTAGTATGGCTAAGTCGGTTAGGCATTGTCCTACAAAGCGAAAGGTCACCGGTTTAGGGCACATATGAGAATATGATTGATGTTTCTCTCCCTTTCTTTCTCCCTCCCTTCCCATCTCTCTAAAAATAAATAAAATCTAAAAAAAAAATCAACCAACAAATACAATAGTAAGTGGAACAACAAATTAATGTTTGTTCTCTCTCCCTGTCCCTCTATTGTTCTAAAATTGGGGGGGGGGGAGGGAGATGATGAAGTCAGCGTGCACCTGTGCTGGGATGGAGGGTTGGGAGGGACACGGGCACTCTGCAAGCTGTTGCTGGAGGAAGTCCAAACTGGGACAGACCGCCACCACACCTTGCTAGAAAGAGGCACGCACCCCGTTCCAACAAGCTCAGTTCTGGGAACACCACCTACAGGTAAACTCCAGCAGGTCTACAAACTGTGTGGATCAGGACGTTCGTACAGGCATCATCGCAATAGCAAAAGAATGGCACCGACCCAAACATGCCACCCACTACATGGTGGGCGCCACCTGATGGAGCACTATGCAGGCGCTAAAAAGAACGAGGGAGCCGAATGTGGACTGAAGGACATGTTCACGTGGCATCACCTCACAACGGAGCTGAGGACTCTAGCCAGGCTGGGAAGCAACCCAGCGTGCAGAGCAGGGCCAGCACCGTGCACCCGTGGAAGGTCGCACTCACATTGGTCTCCTCCAGGACATCCTGTAGCTCGTGGGACTCAGCTCCGGTCAGCGCAGCACCCATGTCACTCAGGTAGATGGGGTTGTCCACCACCCTCTGGCCTGCCTGCATCATCTGCAGCACGGACTCTCTGGAAGGGACAGAGGGGTGTTTTCATGAGGCATGAGGACCATGGCAGCAGCTGCAACTTCACTCCTCCTAGCAGCGCCGAGAGCCAGCACGGCTCTGGGCCTCACCAGCTCCAGTGCCGGTGGGGTCCCCTGTCCAAGAGTCATGACACTAACAGCCCTGCACCCAGATGCAAGCCCCCTCCAGCAGCTATGTGTTAACCCCTGCTGAGATTTCCCCCTTCACCCCAGCTGGCAAAAGAGCCTTCATGCCAAACCCAGGCCCTTGTTAGCAGGCAAAGAACCTGGGCCAGGTAAACTGTTCCAACCCCAGGGCCTCCCTATTAGGAAGAAAGAGGCTCCACCTGCATAGGACTGGGCCCTGGCCCTCAAATTCCTGCCTCCCCAAGGCACCACAAAGAGCCCACCCTGGCCTAGGAAGGGCTGGCCACAGGACACTGACCTGTAGAGTGGGTTCAAGGCAATGATGTCCCGGATGGTCTTCACAATCTCGGCGGTCAGGGCCTGGCAAGTGAGAAGGCTGCCATCAGCCACTGGGTCTGTTGCGGCCCCAGGGAGCCCCTCCCAACTGGCCCTGGCCACAGACAGCCTCAGAGGCCCAAAGCAGAGCCTGAATCCACCAGTCGTGGCAACACAAGACCAAGCAGGCAAAAACTAAGACCAACCCTGTCATCTCCTTACAGGGCTGACCTTAGAATGAGACATACTGGGGAGAAAAAAGAGGGAGGGAGCTTCTTTATTCCCTTATGCTAAGCACTATCCTCACAAGTGACACTCCTCAGCCTCAGCCCCCGAAACACCCAGGTTGTGACTTCTCTTGTCTGGGACCTGCCTGTGAGTGACCAGGGCTCTCATCCTTTCCCTCCTGGATCCTTGCCCCAGGCCCCTTTAGAGATGCAGGGCCCACAGCTACGGACACCACGGGGACTGCTTTCCTTCTTGCCTTCGTTCCCTGTCACAGTGAGGCTGGTCCCGCTCCCGGCAGAATCACCAGGCAGTTTATGACATACACACCCACACTCATTTGTTTCTAGAAGGCCACAGTTCCCAGCATACTGTGCTCCAATGAGGGGCACTAGTGGGCACGGCGCCAGCAGACACAACCGCCAGGGTTTTCCAGAACAATCACCCGGTCTCCAGCTACTGGGTTTGTCCCTGGATTACCGGAGTTGATCTTTGCGGGAGGAACCAAGAGAGCCAGCCGACAATCCATGGCACTCACGTGAACAAGGATGAGCACGCTGTCTCTCCACGGTCCTCTATTCTCTTCTGCATACTATCTATGTGTTTGGCTTCCCCCAACTCCAAGATCCTCAGGAAATTCTGATGCTGTGCTACCCAGTTTGGAAGCTATTAGCCACTGGCAGCTATTCACATTTAAATAAAATCAGAGGTTCTGTTCCTCAATCGCACCAGCCATAGGTAAAGTGCTTAACAGCCAGAGGCGGCTAATGGTGCAGAATTACAGACTTTCCCACCACCATGGCAAGTTCTCCCAAACAGCACTGCTCGGGAGGACCCACACAGCCCTGTGGACGGCTTGTACAGGATAGTGGCAAATGCAACCAAGCCCCTTCTGGCACCCAAGGGAGACATCACCCATCACAGCACTTCTTCCCACAGAGCTCAGAAGCTGCCCCAGAATCCCTCTCAACACGGTGCCTCAGGGTCGGACCAAGGCTACTAGCTATGTCCCTACCCACTGGAGGCAGGCCACCCTGTCTAGAACCCGCACTAGGAGAACGGGCGGGAAGACAGTCCTGCCACCACCTCGACAGCCAGCCCATCATGAGGAAGGCAGGTTAGCCTAGGTCTGGGGGCCAAGGGGGTGAAAGTGCATTTCTTTCCTGCCTCAGAGCCCAGAGTCCCGGTGAATGCGCCCTATTTCCCCTCCTACATGCCCTAGGCTTGCAGGAAAGGCTGGAGGCACCCATCCAGATGCCACAGGCTGGAGCTGGACCCGGGTTCAAACCCTACCTCCTTCAAGAGCAGCTAACAGCCACAGTGGATTTCCTGTACCTTTCTCTCCCTGTTCCTCCCAGGGACTTTTGGGAGGAAAAGTATTCTGCACTCTAAAACAATTTGAGTTCTGCAACAGGCTAGACCCTTACTGAGCAGCATTTGCTCAGGAGCACTGACTTACCTTCACTTCTTCTGTGACCTGGAAGTCCTCATGGACGACATTTTCCACTTCTACCATGAGCACCTCATTGGGGACACCTGAGTTGGGCTCCACCACCTCCACCTGGCGCTTGGCACCTGGATCCTCCTCCGCCTCCTTCTTGCTCCGCTTGGGCTTCCGGCGTGGCTTCTGCTTGTTTTCGACCTCGGCCTCCTCCAGCTCCACCTCCAGCTGTCTGCTGATGTGGATCCTGAAGGCGAGAGCAAGGCAGAGGTGAAGCCGCTGAGGTTGGGAGGGCTCTGCCCTGGCAAGGTCCCCCAGTGCTGACAACTAAGGGTGCAGGCTGGGCCCAGACCACTTTCCCAGAACCCCAAGACCAGTGTCCCCTCTGTCCTTGGACTCCATTCCCACACCAATGCCCCACTGTCCCCCACAAACTGGATAAGGCAGTGGTAACCAGTTCTGGGGACCATCATGAGCTGGCGCCTTGGTAGAGGCCATCTCTGGGACTCTGCCTGCCCCCCTCACCCTAGAGCTCACCACAGAGCTGCTCCTTCGTGTTGTTCAGACCTTGATGCAAGGGCACCTCCTTGGAGAGACCAGAGCCAGACCACGTGCACACTTGCCACCCTGTCCATCTTCATTTCCTCCCCCCAAGCACCCACGACAGTGTGAACTCAGCTTGTGACCTGTTTTCATGTCCCTGGTGTCCTCCTCACTCCAGGGACGTCACCCAAGGCAGCCTCTCGCCTGTCTCTCCCCTCACACCGAGGGCCTGGCAGACAGCAGACCCCAGGTGTTACATGACATGTTCTACCTCCCGGCTCTCCTCTGTCACACAGGTAACTAACAATGGTGCCTTCTTCAGAGGGAGGGCCTGACAGCCACTACAGATGCGGCCTTGGCGCCCAGCTGTCATGAGCAAGGGGTACAGAGAAAAGCAGCTCAGGCCTCGGTAGGTCCCAGGTAGGCCTGGCCTCAGGAGTCATTCTACCAGGTACCTCATAGGATGGCAGGGTAGTCAGTAGTCATCACTGCTTTTATCAATTCTGGTTGCACCTTATTCTGTTCCTCGGGCTCACGAGTCCTTCCAGGACACAGAGGTGCAGCCTCTTCCCTACAACCGACTCTCTCGGGAACAGACAAAGGGGTGTGGGGCTCTGCACACAGAAATCAGGGCCCAGCGCGGGCCCTTTCCCCTCGAGCTCCGAGGGTGCCACCTGGCCGACACAAGAAAAAGGCTATGTGAGAAAGAACGGAAGACTCTGGACTCAACAAACGCCGTCACACATCTCCAGTGAGGGGCTTTCCAGAACATTCACTGCATGTTCACCCCATCCACAGCTTCTACTCTGAGATGTTTTCCACGTATATTTGGTCACAGGACTCTGGCGAAGCATCTCACAGGACCAGTGTGCCTTGGAACACATTCAGAAAGCCACTTAGTTTTTCTACTGAGAGGTTCAACCCTAAGCTGAGCTTGCAGATTTCTCTTTATTTATCATGACAGTACAAGGGCTTAAACTGGGCTTACGACACATGCAGCCTCTCGACTGATTTCCATCAGAGACTGAGGAGGAAACTCAACTGAGTGAAAAACGACAAATTGCTAAGAATGACCACGCAGCCTGACCTGCGGGCAAATGCAGACTCGGGCACTTGGAGGAAAAGCAAGCCTGAGTGAACGGCCGGCACCCAGATGGGAGACAGGAGGCAACTTGCCACCTTGTTTTCGTGAGGCTTTTTTGAACAACGTGCATTAAAGAGACGACTCCTCGCTGACCACCACAGTGCCACTTTGATAAGAGGACTCTGAGAAGGAGGTTCTGGGGACGACGTGTCTCAGCCCCCAGCTCTGGCCTGGTTAGCTTACCGCAGTGACCAGGCCACCAGGCTGACAGAGAACTCGAGTCAGTGCAGGGACCTGGGTGCGCTCAAAACCACCACCCCGCCACCATCCCACCTGCGGGGGCCCCCCGAACCTTCTGTGTCCCATGACGATCATGCGCAGCTTGTCCCCGAGGTCCTGCATCTCATGGATCTGGACAAATGTCCCCGTGTGGTAGACCTCGTCCAAGCTCTCAACTACGTCAGACTCATTCCTGAGGGAGAAAGACACCACGGACCATGGGAGGCACAGGCACTCTGATTCCCACGGGGCAGCTCAGGCAGGGGGGAGAGACAATAAACTCCCCTCCAGTCTGGACAGAAAACCAGAAGCGACCACCTCACTCCCACAGGGGCTTTGGAGCCAACTAAGGAACACCAGCGGGGACCCTGCACAGGTGAGCAGCTCCTGGCCGAGTTGTCATGAGGTGGCCCAGATGGAATTTTTATTTCATTCCATGACAGAACCTGCTCAGGACACTCCAGCTCCTTCTAACTCAGAAGTGAAACATTGCTAACTGGCGTCAAGGTGGATGTACCCAAAGCTGTGGTATCTGCCCATTTAGCTCTGTGCTAAAGCAGCCTTGCAAGTGTGTATGTTTTAACACCAAGGGTCCTTGAGATTAACATACCCCGACAACGAATGAAGCCCAGCGCTGCAAGCCAAGCCTTCATTCCAGACTAGAAAGTGATGCTCAGTGCTTGGCCCAGTCCCCTATAGGCTTTGCTTGATTTCTTTCAGGTCAAGGGTCAGAGGCCCAGGCCAGTCTAGGGAGCAGGAGCGGTGGTGAGCTACACTGAGGGCAACTTCAGCAAAAGAGCAAAGGAAAAACTGCACTTACGTGTCATCTCTCTTTAGAAAGACACCGGCGTATGGCTGGGCAAGACGGACTTTCCTTCTCAGCAGCTCAACCAACTTCTTATTTTTAACCTGGCACAACAATGACCCCAAAGTGAAACGCAGGGCAGACTTCCTAGATGACATTTTGACAGCAGCTCTAACATTTTTCTGTATTATTCTCTGGGGACATGCTAACCTGATCCAGGACACTAACCAACTTTGTCCAGGAACTCCTAAACCAAAAAACAAACAAAAGAGGGGGATTGGAGGGATTGAGAAAAAAAAGAGAGAAAGAACTCATGGACACGGACAACAGCATGATGACTGCAGAAGTGGTGGTGACAGAGGGTACAGGGAGGATAAATGGTAATGAAAAAATAACAATAAACAAAAGAAAGATAGGTGTATGGAGAATACAGTGGTACAGAGTTAACCAGATCCATTCCTCAGTAGTTCTCCCAATCCTAAAGAAAAACCAACCCCTGGCTAGCATAGCTCAGTGGACTGAGCATGGGCTGTGAACCAAAGTGTCATAGGTTTGATTCCCAGTCAGGGCACATGCCTGGGTTGCAGGCCACAGCCCCCAGCAACCACACATTGATGTTTCTCTCTCTCTCTCTCCTCTCACTCTCTCCCTCCCTCCCTCCCTCCCTCCCCTCTCTAAAAATAAATAAATAAAATCTTAAAAAAAAATGTGTAAAAAAAAAAAGAAAAATCAAAGTAGACAAATGGCCAGAACCAAGAAATTAATTTAAAGTTCAATTTCAAGAGCTATTTTATTGGCAATATATCTGGGCTTAAAAATTTGAAACATTCTGATTTCATCAATATAAGAAGAATGACACTAAATGTGTGTAATTCAACTGTGGCCCACCCTACAGGCTGGTAAGATCCTCTGATTCTCACTGACAGTATTTCCCAAGCACATCTCTATCCTATTTATTGATCACTGAAACCCACAGGATCACAGCACATTGTCTTGGTGTCATTTCAGTGGAAGGTGAAGAGCTAATGATGTCTCCAAGGAAACAGATGATGAAGGTGGGTGGTGCACAGATGTCTTTAGGGGTCAGACGATTTCGTTCAAGCCTGTGTCAATTCCCACACCAGACTGTGACTAAACTAATGGCTCTCAAACTCTTAACGCACATTGGAATTACCCGGAGGACCTGAAACATGGCCAGACCTCACCCCTGCAGTTTCTGATGCAGGGCTAAAGAGTGCAGAGAATTCACATTCCAAACAAGGCCCCAGGGGATGCTGCTGGTCCAGGCACCATGTTGGAGAACCAGTGTTTTAACTTATCCCTAACAACAGCTATTAACTTCTGGTCTGGGAATTCCTGACACTATATATGCATTTTTTCCTAGGGGAAAAAACAGCCATGGGGGGGGGGCGCGCATGGCTCAAAGAAAACTAAAAACCAACAGTCTGTACTCAGAGGCCACTGACAAGCACAGAACCTACTGGGGGACATTAGCCCCATACAGTCAACTACAAAATCCAAAATAAACAGAGCTTGGTTAACAAGTTCAGAAACATTTATTGGGTCCACAGAAGTTTTCCTCGCTTTTTCCTCTGCTAACAGCTGACTACCACATCTCAGCACCTCTCCTTCCTTTCGCAGGACCCCTTTTCGTTATTTACAAGGTAAGAGCAATAGAACTAGTATCACATGCCAGTCTCGAGCTATCCACAGACACATTTAACCCTCCTGGCTAGCTCCAGGAGGGCACTCAGCATCTCTTAAAAGAATCATTACCTCTGCTTGGCACTAGGGACGGGCATCTGCACTTTGCTGGGCTGAGGGGACCACACCTGGTGAACAGTCCTGACCCCAGAGGCCAGGTAGGATAGAGAGGACTACTGAGGGTGGGGTCAAAGATGGAAAAGAGGTCTCCTGGGCAGGCTTCTGAAGTATCAGAGGAACCCCCACATAGGAAAGGACAGATGCAGCTGCTTACTACTGAGGCGTACTAAGCACCAGGCACCATTCTAAATCATTTAGCTGGGACCTCTTTTATCTCCCACAACAGCTCTAAGAAAGAAAGTACTATTAGTATGTCCATTTCACAGATAAGAAAATGGAAGCCCAGAGCAACAGCCTGCCCAAGGTCACAGAGCTTAGGGAGCCAGCCACGGGGTCTTATCCTGGGGCCTCCTAATAACCACTACTCAACATCAAGGCAGGCCCTTGGAAGAGCAGCTCAAACATAATCAGCAGTGTGCAGAACAGGAGGGGGAGGGGGACCCTTCTGTCACCTCCCCATTGGCTGGCTGCTGTCCCTCTGTGTTGTCCTGTCCCTTTCCAAGGCATCCGTGCAATTTACTTAGCAGAAACTGGAGGGGGATGAGGCAGGCTGGAGGGTGAGTGGAGAGGTTGACTCACTGTATGACCTTGCTCAGTTAAAAGATAAACTCTCCTCATGGACTCAAGTTTCCACATCATTAAAAAAAGAGGCGGGGTGGGGGGAAGGCATTTGGGTCCTTCCTACTCTAAAAACTAAAGTTCCTTGCACTCATGATGCTTTCTCTCTATTACATCACCCTAGTTCCCCACCCACCCCTCCCTTCAGGCTCTTAGTCTGAAAGGATCTCAGCCTCAGCCGTTTCCTGCCTCTTTCCAGAAGTTCCTTAGGCACAGGGACCACGTTTGACACGTTTGCCACTATATCCTCAGTGCCTGCTCCATGGAAGAAGGGTAAGAACACTCTGCTGAATGGAGAAAAACCACAGCTGCACCCCTCTGAGAACATTCTCCTCTCACCTTCATCCTCAGTCTCTGGTCCCATCCTTCTCTTGCTCTATTATTGCCCTCCAGTACATATCTTACTTACTAACCTTGTTTATCACTCCTCAAATCCCGCTAAAATGTGAACCCTAAAGGCAGGAATTTTTGTCTGTCTTATTCACTGTTGTATCCCCAACAGCTACAACGAAACTTGGCCCATGGAAAGTGGTCAAGAAATATTTAAGAAAGGAATGAATCCTTGACCCAAAGGGGCTCTTAACTAGAATGGAGACCACCCTGGGAAGAGAGGATTACAAAACATTTACCAATACCTGCAGAAAAGTAACTGGGCCTCAAAACAGTTGTTTCTTGCCCTGGCTGGTGTGGCTCAGTGAACTGAACATTCGCCTGCGAACCAAAGGGTCGCCAGCACAGGCCTGGGTTGTGGGCCAGGTCCCTGGTTGGGGGCGTGCAAAAGGAAACCAGTCTATGTCTCTCTCGCACATCGATGTTTCTCTTCCTCTCTTTCTCCCTCCCTTCCATCTCTCTAGAAGTAAATAAAGTCTTTAAAAAAAACTGTTCTGTTTCTTCTCGGAGCCAGATTTCCATGGTTAGGACTCTAAGTGGGTTCAACTCCCCTTGAAGAGGAGGAATTTGGCTCCAGTTCACCAACCCAGTGGTGAGCAAAAAAGAATTCCAACTCCCGCCTTAGAGAAACTTCGTGTCTGAAAAACTTTCGAGAAACGAGCGTGCTTGCAGAGGTGGGGAAACGAAGCAACGCGGGCGTTCTCATTACCTCGATAATCTTGATAAAGCGCGGGAATACCGGGTTGCGGGTGACAGCGATGAGTGGCAGGTGCGGGAACACGTCCGGGATGGTCATAGGCGTCAGCGCCGTTATGATGGGGCCTTCCCCGCCGCCCGAGGTGCCCCCCGCGCCCGCGGCGCCATCCTCCACGCCACCCTCAGGGGTATCCTCTCCACCCGAGAATCCGCCGCCGCTACCGTCGCTGCCGCTGCTGCCGCGGTTGTTCCCCTCCCAAAGACCCCGCCACTGGCCCGCAGCCGTGGGACTACGACCCCATAACACCCAAAGAGAAGTGTCACAGGCCCGCCAGCCTCTAGGCAGCCATGCTCCGACAGCAGCTGAGGCCCGACCCCCAGCAACGGCCAGCAGCGGCCGTCGCACAGCCCAACACCGCGCAGCTCTCCACAGCCGCACGTAGCCTGTGCCCGCCGCCATAGCCCGGCCATCCCGGGGGCGCGCAGAGCTTGCGTCATTTCCGCTCACCGGACTGCTGTGCACGTGACGCGAAGCCGGCCCGAGTGCCTGCGGGGGCGTAGCTCGGAAAGCCTTGCGGAGGCGGGGCCTATGAGAGCACAGGTGCGCGTGGTTCGAGCTCCCTTTTGGCATCCACCTATTCTAGCCGACTAGCTAGAGCGCTTACGGTCCCTTCGAGTCATGTGGAAGGCTGCTATGGCCATCGAGAAATGGCCTGCTGTTGCTGAAAGTGAGGATTTGGGAACGTGCATACACAGGCTTTAAGGACCTGCTAAACGCATGCTCAGGCTCTAGGGTGCGTCGGCATGGCGGATTCAGCCTTCCCGGAGATGGTGTACACATGCTCAAGTTGTAGACGGCGCACCGGGCAGCCGGTTGTCTGCTCCTGCGCAGCCCCTACGAAATAGATGAGACGAGGAGCGCATGCTCAGATTTCAGGGAAAGCGTGCGCGTGTGTCTGCAAACGCACGTTGTGTCGCTGAGAGGGGGCGTGTTCAAGTGGGTAGATTCGGGATTCGCGGGAGATGCTGTGCGCGTGCTCAGGCTCCGCAGCCCGCACTCTGAAGCTCAAGGCTCTAGTATGCGCATGCCCAGACTGCGAAGTTCTCCGTGGCGGTTGAGTAGGAGTGGTGGCAGCGACGCTTCCAAGCAGATGCTGGTGTTGATTCTAGTGGCGGCTGCGATGTTGTGGCTCTTCCCGTTGGCCACAGCTCAGCCCCTGTGCCGGTGGGGCCTCCTCACGGGCTTGGGGTGCTGCCGGGGGTCGGGGAGAGGGGCGCTGGTTCATATGAGTGGAGGCGAAGATGGAATCCAGGAAAGATGCTCCTCGTTCCTCAGCCTCTTTGAGACTTTCTAGCTTACTCTTCTAGGATTCAAACTTGATACCCCCCTTTTTCTCACCTCAACCAACCTCTCTAGTCTCATTGCCACTTCAAAATTTGGCACCATTCCGAACCCTTCAAATTACTTCCACTGCCACCCCCACCGCCCACCTCAGGCTGTGCTTTCCTGCCCAGCCCCTACTCTGGCAGCCAGAGGAATTATTGATAAACGAATTTGATCTCGGCATTCCCCTTCTCCAGTTCTCTGTGGCACCCAGAATAAAACCCAGGTTCCTTGAGCAGCCTGCGTTTTCTCCCATGATCTAGCTCAGGTTTTCTAACAGCACGGTGCTGATATTTGGGGCCTGATCATTCTCTGGGGTGTGGCCATCCTTTGCCCTTGTTTGATGTAGAGCAGCATCCCTGGTCTCCACCCACTAGATGCCAGTAGTACCTATTTCTCCAGGTTTGATCATCAATCAGCAATGTCTCTAGGTATTGCTAAGTGTCTGCTGGGGATTTGACAACCACCAATCTGGCCCCTGCCCACCCCTGAGTCACTGTTCCAGTCACCTTATCCCTTGAACACATCAAACTGGACCTAGTTTGGGGGATGGGAGAGACTTAGCGCGTGCTATTCCCTCTGATGGTACATGTTGCTTCCAAGTCTCTCCATGGCGTATTCCTCATTAATCAGATCCTAACTTCAGTAGCATGTTTCCTTATGAAAGCCCCCCTCTTTGTGGCTGCTTTTTAGTATCAATCACTAACTTATGTTATTCTTTCCTTTTGACAAATGTTTTCTTACCTGTTGCTGCCAGCAGAAATACTAGCCTCACAACAGTGTAGAGTGTTTCTTACTCACTCAATATCAAGAACATTATTAGATTTCAATCAATATTATATTAGTGAAGGCTATGCAAGGCGCCATAGGAGGTAGACAGATGCTAAAATTCTGTTGCTGTCCTCAGGGAGCTCTTGCCGAGAGTGAGCTGTCACTCCCATTTGGCCCCATTTGCTGATGAAATGGTAAATGTATGCTTTGGTGCATGGCCTCATTTAATCTTTACGACAAAGTTCACGGAGTAGTGATTCCTTAGCCTTATTTTATGGATGTGAAAATAGACTCAGCAAATTAAAGACACTTGCCTAAAGACACATACCTAGTAAGCAGGGAGTAGGATTTTCCAATAAGAATTACTAGTGGGATTTGTCTCAAAATCTGAAAATGTTTATATCTAATTCTCTCCCAAAGTGTGGTCCTCGATCAGCAGAAACAGCGTAGACTGGGAATTTGCTACAATTGCATTTCCCTGGATCTACTGGTGGGGCCTGGCCATCTACCGTTATCTAACCCTCCAGGTGTTTCTGGCGCATGTCCAAGATTGAGAAACTGTGATGTAAACTACATTCTCCCAGCCACCAACATTCCCCCTTCCAAAAAAAAAGAAAGAAAGAAAAAGAAAGAAAACCTTGAAATAGGAATTCCTAATTTTCCTAATCTGGTGTCTACAAATGAGCCTTTATGAGCTCTTGAAAATATCTCCATTTGTGCCTATCCATAAATTTGTTGGTGCAAGAGGAGGACCCCAATTTCATTAGACTTTCCAGGGGATCCCATAACCTGAAAAGCATTAAGAACAGGTACTTAAAAGTTAACCCAGAGGTAAACTGGAAGGAGTCATGCTGAGTATTCAAGAAACATTAACAGATGGTCTCTCTTGTCACTTACCTTTAGTATTCACACGGTGAGGACGGGAAAGACACTTCATGTTGGACAGCAAACTCGAGGGGTATGTGGCTCCATATTTAACGTTCATTCTTCACTTTTATCTAATTACCAGATCAGAATATTTCTCAAAGGCCCTGGTTGGGTAAGTTCAGTTGGTTAAGGCATTTTCCCAATATGCCAAGGTTGTGGGTTTGATCCCTGGTTAGAGCACATACAAGAATCAACCAGTGAATGCATCAATAAGTGGAACAACAAATCAGTGTTTATCTCTCTTTAAAACCAAAAAAAATTTTTAAAGAATATTCCCCAGTATTATTGCGGTGCCAGTGTTGTGTCAGGCATAGAACAGTATCTACTCCTTACCACTGCCCTTTGAGATAAGGGATTTATCACTAAAATAGTACAGAGAGATCAAGGAACTTGGACTAAGCCAGGAGACAGAAGTAGGGTTAGAACTCAGATCACTGGTGTTCTTCTATTCCATAGGAGATTTTAAATCCACAGTGACATGGGAAGTAAACTGCTACTTTTTTTACATGACACAGTGCAATAAGAAACTTCCTTTCTCCCCGTGTGTCCCTAAAATGAATGGAGAAATGGGGCTGGTGAACCCCCAACACAATACACAAATGATGTGTTCTAGAATTGTACACCTGAAACCTAAATACTTTTATTAACCAGCTACCCAAAATAGTCAATGAAAAAAAGAAAAGAGAATGCATAAGAAAAAAAATAAGTTGCCT
Source organism: Phyllostomus hastatus (assembly GCF_019186645.2). NCBI lineage: Eukaryota > Metazoa > Chordata > Mammalia > Chiroptera > Phyllostomidae > Phyllostomus > Phyllostomus hastatus. The sequence continues at coordinate 1,407,104 of NW_025333640.1, read as the reverse complement.
GTTGACATGGCATCGTTTCAGTAAAGCTTTCTACATAGTCTCAGAGTGGCTGGTTTCTAGCCTGTTAGCTTTACAAGTCTTTGTCCTTCCACCTCTCTTTCTAATAACTAACAATCTGTAAATAAACAATAACATATGTGGAATAAGATGTGATAGGAATTAGCCTGTGAATCATTTTTCACTCTTTATTTCAAAATGATAGATTCACAGCATGTTGCATAAATAGTATGGAGATGTCCCAGTTACCTTTCACCCAGTGGTGACATCTGACATAACCAGTGTGCAATATCAAAACAGGACAGTGATGTTGATACAGTCTACTTGCTTAGTTCAGATTTCACCTTTACATTTTCTTTTTTTTATTGTTTTAAATTTCTTTTAGGGGGGTAAATGCAGACAACTGTAACTGAACAACAATAAAATAATTTTAAAAAATTATTTTAGAGAGATGAGAAGGGAGAGAGAAAGGGAGAAAAACACTGATGTGTGAGAGAGACATCAATCAGTTGCCCACCACCCAGCCATGTGCCCTGGCCAGGAATCAAACCGGTGACCTTTTGGTTTGTAGGCCGGTGCTCAGTCCACAAGCAACACCAGCCAGGGCTCACCTTTACATTTTCAATGTTGCACTTTAGGACATTGTTTTCATTGGGTATTTATTATTATTGATATTAAATTTTGTGACTATCTCTCTAGGACCTCCTATATTTTTCATCTATGAAAACACTCTTGATAAAACATCCTTGCAAAAAAAGAACAGCCCTGTATCTAGGGTAAGTAACCATTTTATGAATTGTTACCTTCCTTTTTATTAAAATGTTAGATTTGCTCTCATGGATTCATCCAACAAACATTAAGGAAGATAGGGCTGTCCTGTGTTGCTAGTTGCTGGCCTGCAGGGGTGGGGGTCAGAGGAGGAGAGATGACGAGCCCAGAAAGCACTTATTACAATATACAGCAGTACCACCTGTCAAAGGTGCTAGAGATGAGCACTCACGGGATGCTGAAGGAGAGAATGCCTAGGAAGTTTCCACTGGGGAATCGATGCCCAAACTGGGTTTTGAAGGATGAATAGGAGTTCACTGTGGGGCGGGGGAGGACCCAAATATGAATAGGCTTGGAATAGAACATTCAAAGGGATGGACACTCTGCCCAGAATGCACTTGGAATTGTCAGGATGCAAGATTAGAAAACCAGATATGTAAACTATACCAGAATGTTCTCCCCTCATCCTAAAGGCAGTGGAAGATATGAGGCCACATAATTTGTGTTTAGGAGGATTTCCAAAAAGCTCAGGCCAACAAAACAAAACAACATACCAGGAAAAAGCCTAAGTAGAAGGAAAGCCACGTAGAGGGGAAGGCAGACTTGGCAGGACTTGTCCACTCACAGGGTGTGTGGATCAGAGATGAGCAGGTGGTTTAAAACAGCCCCCCAACAAGTCTCTGGCTGGGTGGCTCAGTTGGTTGGAGCATCATCCTGTACACCTAAAAGGTTACGAGTTCAATTCCCAGCCAGGGCACATACTTGGGTTGTGGGTTCGATCTCTGGTCAGGACACATACAGGAGGCAACTGATCAATATTTCTTTTTCACATCAATGGCCCTTAAGTTTCTTTCTGGTGGAAAGATTAGGGAGAGGGGTGGTGGCCCAGGATGTCATGCTGATAAGGCCAGAGATGGGAACAGAAGGTCAAGTACACATGAGTGGTGGTTCCGGCAGCAGAAATAGGTGCAGCCACCCAAGCAGCATGTGTTTAGTAGTCAGAGGCTCTGGGGAACTGACATTATGGAGCAGGTGGGAGAGAAAGAGACATTGGAAAGCAAGAACCTAAGAAGCCAAGGGGGCAGGGGTCAAGGAGGAGGGCCGTCACAGAGAAGCCAGGGCACAGGGGCAGATAAGAAGCCCCTGAAGGCAGCTGGGCTGACAGAAAGAGGAGACGTGGAGGTCCGAAGCTTATGTTACTGTCTCCAGAAGCCGAGGCAACAGAAGCCAAGAGAGGTCTCTATAGAGAACTCAGCAGCAGCAAGGAGCACAGGGCTTGGAGGAGGTTCCTGCTGGTAAGAAGGGCCTGGAGTGAGGGGTGACCACACCGACAGGTCTTCCAGGAGGGGTTGGGGAGCAAGGGGCAAGGCTGGCCCTGGGCAGGTGAGGACTCAGCTGCTCCTTCCACAGCAAAAGAATCTCAAATGCTAAGGCGTAAGTTCTGTCATCCCTGGAGAACTGAGCTGCTGTGGAGCCACCACTAGTCACATGGGACTATTTGTGTTTACATTTCCCATCAGCTGATGAATGGATGAGCAGAACGTGGTTCATCCATACCAGGGGATATTACTTATCCTTAAAAAGGAAGGAAATTCTGACTCTTGCTACAACATGGATGAGCCTTGAGGACATTGTTGAGTGTAAGAAGCCAGACACAGAAGGACAAACACTGTGGGATACTACTCCCTGGAGGTCCCCAGAGGAGTCAGATTCGCAGACAGGAAGCAGATGGTGGGGGCCGGGGTCTGGGGGAGGGGACAGGAGTCAGTGTCCAAGGAGGACAGAGTGTCCGTGTGGGATGGTGAGAAACTTTGGAGACGGATGGTGGGGACGGCCGCACTACAGTGTGAGTAGAGTTAATGTCACTGAGCTGTGCACTGAGAAATAGTTAAAATGGTAAAATTTATATTACGTATATTCTACCACCATCAAAATAAGTTGTGAAATATAAATTTTATGTTGTGTGTATTTTACTACCCCTTTAAAAATGAAACAGAATTTGATTAACTAAAGTTAAATACTGTACGGTGAAAAGTCCACATAGTCAAACTAACCACTTTCACCAGCTCGGTGTGTCTAGTGCTGCCGTGTTGGACAGCCCGGGAGCAGGACAGCCCAGGAGAGGGACAGCCCGGGAGCGGGACAGCCCGGGAGCGGGACAGCCTGGGAGCGGGACAGCTCAGGAGCAGGGCATTTCTGTCAGATCCAGGCCGCCATTGAGTTTTCTGTGGGCTGGAGAGCTGAAAATGTTCTCTACATCTTTATATTCTTGAAAAAATCAAAACGATAATATTTCACTGAGCAATAAAAAATGAAATCTTACCATTTGCGACAACATGGGTGAACCTAGAGGGTATTATGCTAAGCAACTTAAGTCAGACAGAGAAAGACAAGTGCCATGTGATTTCACTTGTTTGTGGGATCTAAAAATAACTATACAAATGAGCAGTTGAAATAAAGCAGAAGCAGACTAACAGAAAGAGACCAAAAGAATGGTGCCAGCTGGGACAGAGGAGGGGATGGGTGGAAAAGGTGAAGGGTAGTAAGAGGTACAGACTTCCAGTTATGAAGCTGATAAGCCGTGGGGAGGTAGCGCACAGCACAGGGAACACAGCCAACGATGTCATAATAACTTTGCACAGCGACAGATTGTAATAGATTTGTTGTGATGGTCCCGTCATAAGGCATATAAATACTGAATCACTGTGTTGTACACCTGAAACTAATACAATATGTATACCAACTCTACTTTAATAAAAAATTTAAAATAATAAAAAGAACAAATTTGTGACACATGAAAATGACATAAAATTCAAAATTTCAGTGTACATAAATAAAGTTTTATTGGCACACAACCACAGCTTTTCATTTATGTATTGTCCATAGCAGAGCTAAGTGGTCGAGAGAGAGGCCATTCAGCTCCTAAAACATTTTCTGTCTCACCCTTTAAAGAAAAAGTTTGCCAGACCTCCAGCTTAGAACACAACCTGTTCAAATGGGATTCCGATGCCCAGAACACAATGGAGTCGGCGAGGGTCTGACCCCAACAGCTTCCTAAAATGAGAAATTCTAATGTTTAACAAAATTATGAGATACCACTTTTCGCCTATCATATTGGTGAGGATGAGGGCCAATGAACATGAGTTTAAGTGGGTCCTCCTTCTGTAGATGGACAGTTTGGCAGAACCTGTCAAAATGTTCAACTCATATTCTCAGATACAATGATCCCATTTCTAGGAAGTTAACCTACAATTTTAACTTCTTTATGTTCCTAGTGCAAAGCCTTCCCGAGACCTTTGTCCCAGCTGGTCCCTCTGCCTGGAGTGTCCTTTCCTATGACAATCAAGGAGAACAGCATCCCAGGCAGCAGTGACAGCTTGTGACAAGGCCCTGAGGCAAGACCTTGATTGACCATTGGAGAAACAGCTAAAGCACACTGATCAAGGTGGGGGGAGTGAAGGGACTGTCAGCCACAACACAGTGCACTTTTCAAATGATGTCATTTCAGGAAGTCAAATACCCATAGAAATTTACTCCTGCAAAAATAGATAGCTATGGATAGATTAGATAGATAGATAGATAGATAGAGTGAACCTAAATGGTTCCTTGCTAAAAAAAAAGAAAAAGGAATTTTGTTTGGATGGAACATTTTTAGGGTGCCTGCCATTGTTTTTTTTTTTCTTTTCTCATGTGAAATTCTCCTAATTTAACTCTTATTGTTTATTTCAGACGACAACTTTTTTTCACAAGAAATAACTTTGAGAGTAGTCTCCTTCCATTCTCCATCCCTACGTGGATGCAGGTAGTTATTATACAGGACAACCTGAGGGATGCTTGAAATACATACTACTCAGGGTAAAGGTATAGTTTGGAAATATCACATTAGTCTGTTTTTGTTAGTTTGGGGTTTATTTTACAAAATATGTCTCTTAAAGACAATTTCTAAGCAAAAAGGAGGGTTGATTCTATTCTGCCCTCTCTACCAAAATAGTACCTTTTCTTCCTGAAAAGGGAAGCAGAATGGTTGCCAGTCCTCCCCACAACTGGCTGCGTGTTGGGGACAGATAGATGACATGCACGAATTTCAGGGCCTCCCCACATTGTCTAAACCAAAACAGAAAAACCTTTACCGTCTCGGTAACTATCTTGAAAAATTCTACCGTTAGCACCTGTGCTAAAGAGGGAGGTTTTGCCCTCTGTTAAGACTCCCATGTTTCTCTTAGAAGCAACAGTGATGCTTGTCATTTATGTACCTCCTCCATGACCTATTGTGGGACTTTATCCTCAGAGGAGGCTTTGACGAGGGAGGAGGTGGAGTGAATTTAGGTGTCTGTGGGCTCCGAACACCAGTTGCAACCTCCCAGTTTGGGTTCCAGCTGACCACAGGGTACGGGGTCCCCAATACCAAGGAACCGCACACCTCCTGCTAGCACACAGTGTTTCTTGGATGCCTGTCTGGAAGCATGGCTTCCCAAACTGATAGCTGAACAGGTGTGCTTATTGATGTCACATATGCCGTTATTCGTAGGTTGGCACGCCAGAAGTAACATCAGCACATTTTGCTGGTTCGGTATTGCTGTTAGTGGTGAATAAAAGAGTCTATATTTATGAGTATGAAGATGATTCCTGGGAGGCATCTATAGGTATGTGCTTCCTATTTTGACTTCAGCCAACTTCAGACACGTGGTTGATTTTGGGAGAACAAGCCATAGTGTGGCTTGGATGGCCACTGCTGGACATTACCTTGTCCTTTAAAATTCAAGTGGAACTCAGCCTGAACCCCTACCCCAGAGGGTGGGAACCTGGTGTTCCCACTGGGGATTGTATTTACGAGCCAGCAAAACCTGCTCAGGGCAAGAATGACCCTTACATGCTCATGTGATGAGGCTGGGTGACAGCATGTTTGGTCCCGGGTACCCCACATCAGGGCCAGGGAGCGGTAGAGAGGGATAGTTTGATGCAGGAGAGAAAGAAGAGAACTCTGAGGCAAGGAGATGGTGTCAAGAATGAAGATGGTAGACGTTATAGAGAAACAACCAAGGTTGTTTAGAGAAGAAGAGAAACAACCTTCTCATTCTCCAGCGGAGGGAAGAAGGCAGAGAGAGAGCACAGGCGCCCGTGACGGTGAGGAAGGGGTCAGTCCAAGGTCTCTCGCCTTCGGCACTGTTGACACCCAGGGGCAGATTATCCTCTGGCTGGGGGCCGTCCTGGGCCCTGTGGGGTGTGGAGCAGTGTCTCGGCTTCCACCTACTCTATGCCAGGAGCATGTCCCAAGTCCTGACCAAAGAAAAAAAATGTCTCCGGACATCACTCAGTGTCCCCCTGGGAGGTAAAAGTCCCCTCAGTGGAGAACTCCTGGGTTGGCAGATCACCATCCGGCAAGTTGTTAGTCTTTTGCTTCCCTTGTATTAATTTTGGAGAAAGATCGTGGGCCCCCCAAGACGGCGCCCTGCCCCAGTCAGCCTGGCGCCTGCCACATACTCGCTACACGGTGGCTGGAGGATTGATTGACCACAGCCCTCTGAGAGGGACAGGAGGGCAGAGCCGAAGGGCCACCCCTCGACTGGGCCTCTGCCTTACTCTTCATTAGTATTCCAGCTTGACTGTCAATAGGTGATTGGCTGGACCTTAGTAAATCGACACGTGGAATGTTCTAAGCCCCTTGGCGGAGGTGTGGACACTGTGCATAAACCAGCCCCTAAAGAATGTGCATAACCCAAGTAAAGCTGGGCTGCCCAAGGGCAGCTTGGGACCATCTCATCAGTTTGTCCCATCCCAGCCCAACACACAGCTGCCCTCGGAACAGCAGTTGACCTAACGGAACAGAACGTCCCACCCACAGCCAACTTGCCTGAAAGTCCTCCACCTCCCTCTCTCCCCCTCCAGAACCCAAACGCACCGGCTTCTCCTTCACTCCCCAGCCTCTCGAACCCCCCCCCCCCCGACCCTCCAGTCGTTATTTTCTCTCACAGTTCAGAGCTCTTTTTCCCTTTTTTGTGGGGAGGGCATAAAATTCACACAAAACTATTTTAACCATTTTAAAGTGTGCAATTCAGTGGCATTTAGTGCATTCACAATGTTGTGCAACCATCACCCACTCTCAAGTCCCAGAACATCCTCATCATTCCAAAAAGAAGCCTGGTTCCTGTTAAGTGCTCACTCTCCATCCCCCTCCCCCAGCCCCTGACCACAATGGACATGCCTTTTCTCTCTGTGGATTGGCCTGTTCGGACATTTGCTACGGAAGGATCGTACAGTGCGTGGCCTGTGGTGTATGGCTTCTTTCACTGCGCACGATGTGTTTGAAACATGTCCATGTTGTATGGAGTGGGGTCAGAGCTTTGCCCCTTTTTATGGCTGGGTGATAGTCCCCTGCGTGCACGGACCACTGTCGTCTATCCACTCATTAGCTGGTGGGTGTCCAGGTCATTCCCTCCTTTTGGCCACTGTGACCCGTGCTGCTGTGAACATTTGTGTACGAGTTTTTGTGTGGATAGATGTTTTCGTTTCTCATGGGGACATGCCTTCCAGGAATAGAACTGCTGGGTCCTGTAGACCTCCATGTTCAACTTACTGAGGAACCATTAGGGCTCCTTGTAGTGTCAATCAGTCCAGGCTCCACCCTTCCTCTGTTCTCCATCAGTTTCTGTCGCAGCGTCCAAGAAGCTAACTCTCCCTCCCCGCTGCCCCCCCCCACCAGCCCCGGGCACCCACTATTCTACTTCCTGACTCTATTTGTCTTTCTTTGTCTGGCTTAGTTCACTCAACACAGTGTCCTCAGGGTTCATACATGTTGTGGCAAGTGTCAAAGTTTCCTTCCTTTTTAAGGTTCAACAGTGTTCCCTGGTATGGGTAGACCACGTTTTGTTTATATAGTCATCTGGTTGCTTCCATGTTTTAGCTATCGTGAATAACACTGTTAGAACTCGTGTGTACAAATATCTCCCAGAGTTCCTGCTTTTAATTTTTAATTTTTTTTTGGGGGGGGTCTACCCCCAGAAGTAGAATTGAGCTGGCTCTGATTCCCGGTGACCCTCTGAAGGAGTGATGTCCACAGTGTCCTGTCCTCAACAGCCCGCTCAGCTCCTGTGGGCTGGTGCCTGCGGCTTCTTTTGTGGGGTCAGTCCATCCTATATCTGGTCTCCCTCTTCTCCTGCTGCCTCCTATTTTTCCCAGCATTATTTTCTTTTCCAAAGAGCCCTGTCTTCTCATGATGTGCCTGAGGTAGGACAGTTTCATTTTTGTCTTTTTTGCCTCCAGTGCCATTTCAGGCTTCATTTGCTCTGGGACCCACTTGTCCATTTTTCTGGCAGTTCTGGGTGTCTCCCCTCCAACAGCACATTTCAAGTGAACCGATCTTTTCCCATTGGCCTCCTTCACTGTCCAACGCCCGCATCCGTGCACAGTCATCGGGAGGACCAGTGTGCAGATGATCTTAGAGACATCGGTGTCTAACCACGCAGCTTTGCTCTTGAGGATCTTTCCTAATTCTTCCATTGCTGCCCTTCTGGTCTCAGCCCTCTCCTGATTCCTTGGCTGCAGTCTCCATTTGAATTGGTGACTGAGCCAAAGTAAGCAAACTCTGCAACAATGGCAGTGTCTTGCTTCATCACCTGTGTCAAAGTTGCTCGTTTCTTCTGTAGTCTTGACACAGCCATTCTGCTCTCAGCTCCTTGAGGATGCTCCCCACCGTTTGCCACAGCCGTGCCGTTTCCAACCTCAGAAGTGCACAGAGGTCCCACTTTCTCCATGTTCTCACCAGCACTGCTTGCTGTCTGTTTCCTTTCAAGCCAGAGTTCCTTGATTTAAAATAAAATTGAAGAACACCTCAGTAAGAGAAGGGAGCTCTTCCTGCAGTTTTGGCCTAGTCCTAAAACATTGCCCGCAAAAGCAGTGCTTCTCAGCTGGGGACAGTTCTGCCCCACAGATGACACCTGGCAGTGTGGGGAGACATTTCTCGTCATTGAGACTGGAGGTGGGTGCTCCTAGCATCGAGTCATTAGAGGCAGGGGTGCTGTACAACGTCGCACAGTGCAGGGACGCCCCCACAACCAAGAACCACCTGGCCCCGAACGTCAGCAGTCGGTTCACAAACCCTGCTCTAACCTTTTCTCTGAACTTCAGGAAACTCATGTTGCTTCCAAACAATCTTCTCCTTTCAGGCTTAAGACACCCCGTTTCACATGTCACTGGTGAGAATTGTTGCTATGATGATCATCCCTTTTGCGCGGTGAGTACAGTGTGTCATTTTTTCACTCTGTCCTGGGCATAGATGGCAATAAGGACAGGCTACACCCTGGGGGCTGGGCCCATGGACTTGGGCAGTGTCGGTTCCTCAGGGCTCAGAAGACAGCCTGAGACACAGGTGGGGCTCTGGGGCTGCTTTCAGATCACCTGGCTGGCACACTATGAACATATCCATCCATCTTCCTTTTTTAAAAACTTATTTTGAAATAATTATAGACCCTACAGGAAGCTGAAAAAAATCAGGCAGAGTCCTATTTATCATTCACCCCGCTTCCCCCAATGGTCCTATCTTACATAACCTGAGTATCACACTAAAACCGATATTGACACAGATACAATATGCGTGAGGCTCTAGCATTTTATCACATTGTCACATCGCGGAACCACTACTGCCACTGAAACACCAGACTGTTCCATCACCCCAAGGCTGCATACCTCCCTGGCCGCTTGCTAATCAGTCCTCTGACTCAAAAATTGTATCACTTGGAGAATGTTATATAAATAGAATCTTACAATATATGGAGCCTTTGAAGATTAGCTTTTCTCCACTATATTCTCTGGAGACTCTTCCAATTTGTTGTGTATGTCTCTCGTCTGTGCCTTTCCATTGCCAGGTAAGATTCCACAAATGTACCAGAAATTGGTCACCTCCACTTTTTTGGCTATTGCAAAAAAAAAGTTACTGTGACCACTTGTGTACAGATTTTTGTGTGGACGTAAGTTTTCATTTTTCTGGGGTAAATGACTAGGAGTTTAATTCTTGGCATCAATCTCCCTTTTTTATTGAGATACAATTGACACAACGCTGTGTAAGTGTTAGGCGTTCAATGTGATGATCTGATACATTTGCATGTGGCGACGTGACAACCACTGCTGATGCCGCCGTCTGCTCGCCACATCGCCATGTCTTTTTTGGGGGTGGGGAACTCGAAGATCTAGTCTCTTAGCAACTTTGAAGTTTACAATATACTGCTGACGTCTATGATCACTCCACTGTGCAGCAGATCTGTCACAGGTGGGCACAGGTAACCAGGTTCTTGGTGATCGGGACAAAGAATTGAACCGAACACCCAGAGTTCATGGCAGAGAACATGGAATCAGGCCAACTCCTAGCAGAGATTGACCTCATGGGCTAGAGGACTCTGTTCTTATAGGGCCAATCCTTCCTGGCTAGTTTTGGCGGGCTTTTACTGTGCATGTGCAAGTAGTTGTATTACTTTAAAGCTGCTGCGCATGTGGTCTCCCATGATTTTCCCTGATTGGCCGCCAGGGAAGGAGGTCCCACAATGTTACCTAGTTGACTCCCACTTCTCCTGGGGTCCCCCTGTACTAGGTTCGCCTTGCCCATCACCAGAGTATTATAGCTCTTCACATTAGAGATTGGTGAAAAGGAAAGGAATTATTTATTCAAGTTATACAGAATTATGAGTAATGACTTACTGTCTTCATCAAAATCCCAAAGTTCCTTAAAACACCCACAAACACACACAGTACTTCCTTCCCCGCTTTGTCCGGTCTGAGGTACCGTATCTCAGGAAAAGAAGCAGAAGTCCGTGGCTCAGGCAGCCCCTGGTTCTTCCCAGTAATCCGTGCAGAGCTGGTAGGCGTCCATTGGTTCCCAGCAGCATTAGCTGTGTCACTGGGATCTCCAGCTACAGCCGCATGCTGGTTCTCTGCTAAAGCTGTGTGGTGATTCTTTGCTAAAGCCACATGGTGATTCTTCTCATGGCTGCGAAGGTTCCCACTCTGCCAAAAGCACGTGCTCCTCCTTTACAATGGCCGCCACACCTGGGTTTAAATCCCCGCGCCAGTCTTCCTCTGCAGCCCATTTCCGACTCCTCCCACAATTGGCTACACTTGCCAGGACTCCCATATCCTTCCAGCTTTACTGGGCTGCCATAGTGAGTCTGGGCAGGCGTGGCCTCCTGGCATGGAGCCAATCATCTCCAGGCTCTCACGCAGGCTCAGTAACCAGGGGAAGTTGCCTCCCAATTACGGTCTTGGGTGGAAGTCACTCTCTTCTCCCTGGCTCAAAGCTTGGCCACAGCTATTTAACATATCTATGAAACCAGTTAGAGGTTATAGATATGTTAAATGACCATGCCAGAGGTTAGCTGAAAAGCTGTTGCTATGCAAAACAGCTCTCAAGGGCCCTGCTCCAGGCATCCTATCCCCCATCTCAGACTTGTGGGGGGGCGGGTGTGTGTGAGGACATCCTATATATCTTTCTAATATTTCCTGGACACCTTGAATTCCGGACCCCATTACAAATCCTTCTTTTGGGGGCCCCCTGGCTGCACCCTCCTACAGATCTACAGGACTTATTTATCCACTGGGTACAACTTAGTGACCTTCAACAGCATCTCTCCACCCCCACTCCTGACATCTTTTAAAAAGACTGTTCTGTGTGTGTGTGTGTGTTTTCCAGGATATAAGTGATTCCATTTTTGCTTATTTGCGCGGAGCTGAGATATCTCAGACCACTATATATATCTCAGAAACCTGGGGATACAAATTTCACAAGTATGTCCATGAAAGACAGGTATGTTCATCTGGTAAGAGAGTGAACAAAAAAAGATATATATCTTGTGTGTGGTTGGGGTAATTAGCACTGAGTGGGTGAACCAGGACTTTCTCGCTCAGGAGGATAGGGCGAGTGCCAGGCCAAAGGAGCTGGCCAGGGAGGTTACAAAGTTAGGAAAAGGGACAAAAGCTTTTAAATGATAGCACATTTAGGGAGCACTCATGTAAACTTGTGACATAGCAAAAGGTGAACATTCATTATAATGCTTAACCCCGCACCCACCTGAAGATCAGTACCATTGTCACCCCCATTTTTAAAAAATGCTTTTTATCCTTACCCAAGGGCATTTTTTCATTGCTTTTAGAGAGAGAGGAAGGAAGAGAGAGAGAGAGAGAGACATCAATTGGTTGCCTCTCATATGCGCCAGGACTAGGGATTGAACCTACATCCTAGGCATGTGCCCTGACTGGGAATTGAACCCACAACCTTTCAGTTGTGAGATGACACCCCAACCAACTGAGCCACACAGACCAGGGCCATTATCCCCATTTTACAGATGAGAATGGTACTGGGTTGAATGTGTCCCCCACCAATTATATCCACCCAGAACCTCAGAATATAACCTTACTTGGAAATAGGGTCTTTGCAGATACAATTTGCTAAATCAAAATGAGGTCATAAAGGATTAGGTTGGACCCACAGTCCAATGACTGGCGTCCTTATAAGAAGAGATGAGGATGCAGAGAGATGCTCACAGAAGAGAAGGCTGTGTGAAGACGGAGGCTGACCCTGGAGAGATGGATGCAGCTGCAAGCCAAGGAATGCCAGGCACTGCTGGCAACCACCACCAGCTAGAAGGGAGGGTATGGTGTGGGTTCGGTCTCACAGCCTCGGAAGGAACCAACCCTGCTGGCACTTTGATTTCAGACTCTGGCTCCCTAACTGTGGAATTCAATGTCTGTTATTGGAAGTGCCCCCCACCCCCAAAAATGTAGTATATTTTCTGGCAGCCGGAGGAAACTCATACAGGGATAAAGGCTCAGAGAGCCTTTGCCAAGGCCACGCAGCCTGGCAGAGCTGAGATTCCCACAGCTGAAGTGGACAGGATGTTTGTGTAGCTAAGACAATGAGGACATCCTATTCTGACTCAGAGAATGGCCGTTGCCCCCACACACTTGTGGGAGTATGTCTAGAGGAAGGCAGACAGGCTACTCCACACTCAAGCTCTGAGCATGTCTCAGATCTGGTTTCTCAGCCCTGCCCAGGAGGCCCAACGAAGCCTAGAGCCTAACCGGCCAGATGTCTTTCACTTGCAATTAGACCTATAAGCACCCAGAGGCTGCCAGTGCAAATCTGGAACCCAGAGGCTGGAACACCAGGAGCTCTGTTGTCTGAGGGCAGGAGAAGATGGACATCCCAGATCAAAGAGAGAGAGTGGATTTGCCCCTCCTCCACTTTTTTGTTCTCTTTGGGCCCCCAGTGGATTGGATGATGCCCACCCACATTGATGAGAGTGGATCTCCTTTACTGGGTCTACTGAATCAAAGCTAATCTCTTCCAGGAACACCCTCATGGACGCACCCAGAGATAATGTTTTACCAGCTCTCTGGGCATCTCTTAGTCCTGCCAAGTGGATGCATAGAATTATCCATCCTAAGTCCACTCTTGTCAATTTGACACTCATATGCATCTCCTTCAAACTGAATCTCCAAATAAAGACACTAACAAGGTCATAATCTCACCCAGCACAATACAACCATCCTTTGTTCAACAAAAAATGCACTAACCACTCCCCAGGAGAAGGAGCATATCCTAGAGTAATGTGTACTCTTCTCTTTGATGTCCCATCACTTACATACCAATTATTAACACAAGAGTCTTTTTGTTCTGTGTGTGTATGCGTGTGATGGACCTTTGGGAGATGTTTAAATCATAAGGGTGGAGCTCTCGTGAATGAGATTAGTGCCCTTGTAAAAACGGCCCCAGAGAACTTGCTAGCCCACTTTCACCTTGTGAGGACACAGTGAGAAGTCTGTGACCCAGAAGAGGGCCCTCTTTTGACCATGCTGGCACCTTGGTCTTGGACTTTCAGCCTCTGGAATGGAGAGAAATAAATGTCTATTGTGGATGAGCCACTAGTCCGTGGGATTTTCTCACAGCAACCTGGATGCACTAAAACAGGAGCTTAGGGCTTTGACCTCTGAATTTGGGGGGAGCACAATTCAGTCCATAGCACTGTATATTATAGAACTCTTCCCTCCTCCCCCCCAAAAAACCCACAGAGGCTTAATTAAGAGAGTGGTCTCTCTCTTACCTGAAAGATGACAGCTGGGCCTTGTGCTCCAGCTTGGCTGCTGGGCACTCTGCTGACCAGCCGAGAGTCGGGAATGAGGAACCTAGGCAGCAGTGAAGGACCCGGGCTTGCCTCTAGCTGTCTGGGCCACACCGCTGTCTCCAGCACCCCGAAACAAAGCTGTCTTCACTCAAGGTTCTGCCCTACATGCTACATTTCCATAGAGGAAAAATGGATCATAATTAAAAAAAAACTTCATTGTAGCTTACTGGATAATCTAAAATTAAATATAGGATGAAACATATGCTTATAATTTATCCACATGTGACTTTGTTTGTTGTTTAACAGACGGCACAAGTCGGGGCTCTGGGTGGGATCTTCCACCTGCACTCCCTGTCGCAGGTCGGGCTGCTCGCCTCCGACCAAGGCAAGGTGAGTCCCATGGGCTGGGAAGAATGACTTAAACGACCTTTGCCCCAAGCCAGGTTTTTATTAAAACTCACACATTTGAATAGAAAGAATTTTTTAAAGAACTCAAGAAAATCCACACACCCTTGGATTTTCATCTCTGAAATCCACCTAGCTTTTCATTTACCTATCCCTCCATGTATCCATCCACCTGACCATCCCCCCATCCACTCATCCATTCAACCACGCATCCATCCACCCACTTGCCTACTTGTCAGTCCATGTGTGCACCCACCCATCTACCCACCTTTCATCCAGACGCCCACTCGCCCACCCACTCCCCCTTCCGCCCTACCCCCACTCCCTTGCTCATCGGGTCACTCACTGGGCAGGATCTCAGCCGTGGCCGGGTGGTGCTGAGCACTGGGGAGAATCTCAGGATGTGGTGTGTGTCACAGACGGGAACAGATCATTTTAAATACCTGATGTCAAATTTGTTAAAACAATTTTCATGGATGTTCAGAAAATCCATGTGTAAAACCTATGCCCTCACAGACCTCATTTAAAATAAGACTAAGAAGAGGAGTTTGTCCTTCTAACCTGCATTTGAAGAAAAAATATTAAATAGGCAGGGATTGCATACAGTTGGGACCTGGTATTGCAAAAATTGTGAGGGGGTGTACAGCTCTGAAGTTTGGGGGAGACCCACCACCAAGAAGCCTCCAGAGCTTGGGTTGATATCTGGTGGCCGAAAGCCCCACCCTCTAACACGTGATTGGTCCAGACCCCACCCAGAGTCCCCTCATTGGCATAAACTGCTAGGCTGTGCTGAATTACAGAGACATGCCCACTACTCTGGAAATCCCCAGAATTTGGTGGCTGAGGAGTCCAGCTCCTGGTTACAGTCTGCTGCCATGAGTTTTCAGGCTGACCACAGGCAGGCAGGAAAGCTTTATCTGGCAGGCGTCCAGGGGTACACTGCCCTCCCCACTCCAGACTTGGGGCAGGATGAATCAAGACGATTTGCAGGCTCTGAAGGACTTGTAGTGGACCCAGGCCCAGTGGGCAGCCTTCATTGCTAGGTCTTTACCTTCCATCTTCTGCCTCGTCCTCTTCAGGAGCCTCCCTAGGGAGGGAGGAGTAGAAAGCCTGGCTGACGCTTTCCTCCACTTGGACTCAGAACTTAGTGCCTTTCTGCTCCCAGCCCCAGGCCCTCCCTGCTTCCCTGGCTCCTGCGTACATACCAGTGCAGGAGCCTTTTGTGGGACTCCCTCCATTGAGGAGCCCCTCACCTGTGCTGATCCAGCAGGCCCTCCCCTGGTGTGACCTTCTGCAGGGTGGGGGGCCCGGGACAGAGGGCTGCTGTTTCCTCTGGCCTGTTCTCTCCTCCACCCCACTGCAGTAAGCAATGAAAGGCTGAACTCTTTCATGTTTGTCTTGTTGCCTTAATTGGCTGTGCAGATGCAGGCAGCTCAGCTGGGCAATTCTAATATCTGGGACCAAGGCCAGCTAGTTCACAACACAATGGGATGAGCTTGGGGGTGAGAACTCACCTTCGCTGGCTCCTAGGCACCTCATGCTGATAGGCCTGGCCAGTGTCCATGGCAGGGAGGGGAACAGGACTAGTCAAGTTCAGCAGCCTGTGCACAGTCCATCCTCACCCTGAGCACTTAGTTCTCTCCCCAGGAGGTGCTTAGAAAACCAGCCAGTAGCCTCTCCCTCCTCTCCAACGTGCATCTTCAGGGAAGGGGATGCAGCTGCCTTGCTGGGACTCACTTATGAATCGTGGCAGTGCTTTTTAAAGTCCCACCCTTGCACAGTGCTGTTGGAGTCTTTCATAAAGAGCAAATAAGAGAGAGCTTTGACAATCATGCAGAACAACTTAGATTTGACACTGGAGCCAGCCCTGAGAGAGCTGCACGGTGTGAGTAGAGTGGCTTCATGGAAAAGGCTGTTAGGGAGAGAGCCTGGGGTGTGCACACAGGTGGGATGGGAGAGAGAAATCAACTCCAATATTAATTCAGGGACGAGGGTGCCAACACGAGCCTGGCAGAGAGCTGGGGAGAGCAGAGCACCCTCGGCACTGTGGACATTTTTGGTGAATAGTTCTCTATCGTAAGAACCCATCTTGGGCACTGAGGCCAGGGGGCCTCACCCTTTATGCCAGGGCCACCCCCAGTGTGACTACCATAGACATGCCTGGTGTCCCCAGGGGGCAGAATCTTCCCAAACTGAGAGCCACTGGACAGATAAGAAAGTCTGAATGAAGTTTGAATAACGAGGCCTGTGGATCTGCACCTGTATGTTGCCCTGTGATCTAGGACTTGGTAACGTCTTCTATCCCTTGAGATTCAGTTCTCTCTCTCTCTCAGGCCAAGTTTGTGTACTCGGACCACCCACTGAACCAAAGTTTTGGGCTGCCCTTTGACTACAATGGGACTCTTGACATCCTCATCGTCCCAGGCCAGAAAGGTTTTCTGATCTTCTGGTTTGAGAAGAGCCTGTTAGCTTCCCGAAATGCAGGTGAGCAAGGCCCAGGCTCAGGGCTGCCACTTGGTGTCCCCCTCCAGGCAGCAAAAGCACATGTCATTATTTTCCCTCCCCTGACTTGAGTAGACAACAAGGAACCCTTTCTCACTTTGCCATCCTAACTGCAGCCCCCCAACCCAATCCCCTGCCTTGTGGGACCTTCAGGGGCACATAGATAGGTTTGGAAAGTCACCAGACGCTGAGGGCATAGGATCCAAGTCTTGGGTCCAGGAACTGCAGATCTTGTTTGGGGGCTGAGGTTAGGGATTCCAGGAGATGAGTCAGGACCACTCACTTGAGCTTCCCTCAGAAGAGAGAAAAATCTGGAAGTGGCACAGCACCTGCACCTGGACTAGCTGAGGAATCCTGGCAGTGCCCATGTGATGTGAGCCCCAGCCCACCAGCTAGCATAAGTAGAGGATCAAAAGGCAGCCCTCCCTGAAGAGGTGCTGTCAGGAACCTCTGGGCACAGGGGTGGCTGCAAGAGCACCTGCAATCACAGCCAGTTACACCCAGCACCAGTCAGACTACCTGAACACCATGTTCCCTGCAGTGCAAGAAAAGGTCTCGGCTGACTGGTGTGATTCAGTGGGTTGGGTGTTACCCCACAAAGCAAGAGGTTGCTGGTTCTATTCCCAGCAGGGCACACATCTGGGTTGCAAGCCAGGTCCCTGGTTGGGGGAGTGTAAGAGGCAACCGAGGCAACCAATTGATGTGTCCCTCCCTCTCTTTCTCCCTCCATTCCCCTCTCTCTAAAAAATAAATAACTAAAATCTTTAAAAGAAAGAAAGGCAGAAAAAGGCTCAAGCCTGGCCAGCCTGTTTTGAGAGCCAATTCTAGAAAGAAAGTTTTGTTTGTTTGTTTGTTTGTTTGTTTGTCTGAGAGAGGAAGGGAGAGGAACACTGATTTTTATTGTTCCACTTACTGGTAGATTCTCATATGTCGGCTATCAAACCCACAACCATGGGGTATTGGGACAATGCTCTAACCAACTGAGCTACCTTTGCCAGGGCAAGAAAACTCTGTCTTATTCCTTATACACGTCACCTGTACAGTAAAAGGCATTCTGTGATGTTCAAGCCTCCAGACGGTGAAAAAGCTTCCTTAAGCCTAAGTGTATTCCGAAGGACGTTTTCAACATTGCATCTCAGTGTTTTCTTTTTCTTGAACCTTTATCATTTGGGCCACAAACCAAGGGATGGGGTGGGTGGCATTTCAGCAGTGGACACCCCCTTCCAACGCGTGCCCAAATCTCATGATTCTGCCTCGTTGTCTTGTAGGTCAGCTCGTCAACCCCGTGCAGGTGCAAGAAGGGTCACACACTGTGTATTCTTCTGTTTTTGAAACCAACATCACCATCCACAGCGTGGCTGCCAGTGCGTGCTTAACCTGCGGGTAGCTTTTTAGTGGAAATATCTGTCTAGGTCCTTGGCCCATTTTTTAATTGAGATGTTTGTCTTTTTACTGTTAAGTTGTAAACATTCTTTATATATTCTTGATGCAAATCCCTTATCAGGAATAGGTTCTGCAAATAGTTTCTCCCAGGCAATGTCTTGTATTCCCACTCCTTTTTTAAAACCACTGGGTACACATCACCTGCCATGGGTAGGATCTGTAATGCTCTCTTATTTTCTAAAGAACGAAGTTCAGATTCACAAGGATGACATTCATGTCCATGTGCAGTCACATCTCATTGACTTCCCCCCACCCCGAGGGATCCTTGTGTCCACCTAATGTGTGGAGGCTTTTGTGGTTGTCAGGGCTCCGGATGCTCCTGGAACCTTTTGCCCACCATCATACAATTCACAGGACAGCCCCCACCATGAAGACCCATCCAGCCCCTAATGTGGGGTCCCAGTCCATGGGGCCCACGCTGAGAAACCAGCAGCGTTAGTCCATTCGTTGCCCTGTAAGCACACCTCATTTCCACATCAGATGCTTTTTCAAGGCTCAGCTTAAGCCCCACTTCTTCTGAAAATGGTTGCTGTAAAAGTTAAAAAAAAAAAAGAATAGAAATATTCGTGATGGTGTGCTGTGCTCCTGGGAACTTTGCACATGCAGGGATCAGGAACGACCGTGCTGTCCATCCCGTGGGGGGCTGGCTGAGTCGGGTCTAGTTCACCTGGCACTGGAACTTCAACCGGCCAACTACACTCATGCACACAAAAGGAAAGAAAACATTAAGTTACAAAGCAGCTGGGAAGGTTCCAGAATATGATCCCACATATATAAAAATACCAGAAAAGATGTTTATTAAAATGTTGCCAGTGGTTACTCATGTCAGGGCTCAGTAACCCCTGGCCCATGGGCCAAACAGCCCACAGACTGTTTTTGTGAGGAAGGTTTTGCTGGAACGCAGTCCTGCCTGTCCATGCATGCGTTGTCCAGAGCTGCGTTCACAGAGTCGAATACTTGTGACAGCCATCATGTGAGCAGCAAAGTGGAACATATTTGCCATCTGGTCCTTTACAGAAGTTTGCTGTAGATGATGGAATTGGGGGGTAATTTTTTTTAACTTTATATTTTTAATATTTTTGTCCACTGAAACCAGCCTCATTTCAACTTTTGTTCTGTCTTGTTTATTTTTTTTCTAGATGAAAATGAACTAGCAGTTTTAACTCGGGAGAGTAATTTGTATTATGGCAGCTTGGGAATCCTGACAAATTTCATGATCAAAGTAGGTAAAATCAAGTTAGGGTTATTGTCGGGTTTGTAAGAAGTAACAGTCTCGTACTCAAACTTCCAATACTGTTTCTGAAGGCCAGAAATTGCTCTAGTTATTAAAATAGTAACACCATTTTAATAGCAGTAGTAATAACAAAATTTTAATTGATATTAAGTTGTGGGGGGACTCTGCCCACAGAGCCTGACCCCCCCTGCCCCTGTCTGCCACAGATGAGAATAAGTCTACCAAGACATGATCTGCTTGGGGAGGAAAGGTGGCCGATCTCTCAAAGGAGAAGGGCCAGGAGCCTGTTCCTCAACGGGCTCTTATTGGGTTCAATTTGCACAGGAATATAGGTAAAGCTCATCAATCATTGTCAGGCAGTAAGGATCAAACAATAGATAACATTCAAAGAACTATGAAGGCCTATTCTGAGTCAGGGTCAGATAGCTAAAGGGCCATAAAACTCTGGGGAAACAAATTCATTTCAGTCTTGGACCCTTATCATTTAAATTGAGGGTATTAGCAAAGCAGGCTTCACAGGATTTTATGCATTCTTTCTTAGGCCTGATCACTCCAGGAAACCCACCCTTTCCAGCACAGGGCCACATTCACCTCTGGCATTGTTTCAGGCTTAAGTCAGGCAGCCAAAAGATTAGGAGACTTCTTGCAGACAGAATGAGGACTCAGGCTTTGTCAAAGCCGAGGGGTGAGGGTCCATCACCCCCTTTTGCTATAGCCCCCCAAGTCCTTCCCTGAGAGTTCCTTTGTGACCACGCCTGTCTTAGGTCGTCCCTCCCTTGAGGAGTCTTTCCTGTCATTGGCTAACCAGTCATCCACCTGGGGCCAAACACAGGGAAGTAAAAGGGGGCAGAGGCAGCGTCCCTACCAGAAAGATAAGCTTTGTCTCCTTAGTGGCTTATGATCCCAAGGTCTCTCACTCAGCCTTAGCCATGAGGGGATTACGGTTTCTGAAACAAAGCAGGGCAGTTCCCAACATTAAGTTATTCACATTAACAATTTTACTAGCAAAATTAATTTTAGTCGATATTAAAATAACAGCAATGGCAGCTAAAACTTACTGAGTGCTTAGAACGTGGCAGGTGCTGGCCTGAGCATCTTCTGATTGCTACTTCATTTAACCCTGACCATTGCCTTAAAAAGTAGACCCTTATGCTGTCCCCACTGGACAGATGGACAGACTGGGGCATGGAGAGGTGAAGTCACTTGTCCGAGGTTACAGTGGTAGGGAGTGTGACACTAGACTCTCTCACCTTATTTTGTACATGATGCTTATCTAATTTTATTTCACTCTCACAACCACGCCATGAAGGAGCCAGTATCATTCAAGTTTACAGGGAGAAAACGGAAGTTCAACTTCCCCTCTCGTTAGCACCTGAGCCAGAGAAGACCCCCAATCTGCTGCTACTTCAGTGTTCTTCCTGTTAGATCCACAGCCACCACATTTCCTGAAAGGTGCCAACCATGGAATTAAGAAAGCATCACTGTTTCTTTGAAGCCTTAACCCTGACATTCTAAGGACCAGTGTTTTCTGGGGAGAGATTCTGTGGCTTTTCTGATTCTCCAAGGAGGTCTGTGATAGGAAACACAGTTTCCATCATTAATTTAAACACCCAGGGATAAATGAAACTTAAGAGTAGGTGTCTCAACAGAGTATATCTTTGACTTTGCTGTTTGTTTGT
This sequence comes from Phyllostomus hastatus, assembly GCF_019186645.2. Taxonomy (NCBI): domain Eukaryota; kingdom Metazoa; phylum Chordata; class Mammalia; order Chiroptera; family Phyllostomidae; genus Phyllostomus; species Phyllostomus hastatus. The sequence goes on along the minus strand of NW_025333640.1, from coordinate 1,385,970 downwards.
TTGTTTGTTTGGTCTGCCTTCTTTACACCTAAATCCTAAAACAAAATGTATACCCTCAAAAAAGAATTAGAATGACCTGATTTCAGAAATTACTTTTTTTTTTTCAGTTTGCACACCAAAATGTCTGGTCCCAAGAGTCAGCCCTGATGTTCAATAACCTGGGGATGCTTGAAATCCTGACCCCACTTCCTGATTCGGTTTTTCCAGCTTTTGATTTCCAGAAGTGCCTTGTGAATATCCAGGCAGTTCTCATGGACCCCCAACTCCAAGTTGATGTATGCAAAGTATGTGATCTTAACTGTTTAGCTCCATGTTTTTAAGACACTGTGTTTTTGTGTTTGTTTGTTTGTTTGTTTGTTTGTTTTTAAGGCAAATCCCAGAGACCCAGAGTTGGGCATCTGTGGCTGGCAAACGTGTAGGACCTCACGTAGGGTTGATTGCTGCTAAGATTTAGGATGCCCAGTTAAATTTGAATTTCACATAATGATGAAGTCTAGCAACCAGCCACCAATGCCCCAAAGGCTGGCACCCACGTCTTGTACAATTTCCTGTTTGTTCTTTCAAAATGAAACATATTTCACTTTTAGTAGATGCTCTTTTTAATAAGAAAGTCAACCAACCCTCAAAATTGTTCAGAAGATAAAAAAGTAAGTGATATGGCCCTGGCTTGTATAGCCCGGTGGATTGAGCACTGGCCTGCGAACCAAACAGTCCCTGGTTCAATTCCCAGTCAGGGCTCATGCCTGGTCCCCAGACAAGTCCCCAGTAGGGGTGCTCAAGAGGCAATTGCTTATTGATGTTCCTCTCCCTCTCTTTCTCCCTCCTTACCCTCTTGCTAAAAATAAAAAAAAAATCTAAGAAAAAAAGTAAAGTAAGTGATATAGTTATCATCACCACAGGTGGTAAAAGAAAGTCGTGGCTCCACAGAAACTTCCCTCTGGAGAGGGAGATTCATTTGGGCTCAAGCTGTCTGCCGGGCTATGGGGCATCAGCCTTGACTTTGGCCAGGCAAGCTGATTGAAAAGAGGGGAAAACTGGCCTGGCTGGTGTGGCTCAGTGGACTGAGTGCCAGCCTGGGAACCAAAAGGCTGCTGGTTTGAGTCCCAGTCAGGCACATGCCTGGGATACAGATATCTCTCTAAAAATACATAAATAAAATATTTTAAGAAAAAAAGGGGGAAATCATAGGCATATAAAAATATGCATCTATTAACTTGGATTTATTGTTCTGCAAGTGATGGGAAATCCAAATCAAATGGGCTTAAACCAGAAAGGCAATTGTTGACTCTAGGACCAAAAAGTCCAAAGGGGGAAGAAAGACTTCAGGTGAGGCTTGATCTAGTAACTGAAATCATGCCCCCAGGGGCCGGCTTCATTCCATCTCACCACTGCCAGTGTTTCAGTGTTTCATGCTTCATCTCAAAGCTCCATCTGGATGCCTCTGGGAAGCCCAATTCTTAATATCATGGCAACAAGCTGGCAGCCAACCCTAAAGACCTGGCATCCTCACACTATATCCCGGGCAAGAGAGAGGGTCTCACTAGAACCCTGCAGAAGCCAAGAGAAATCCCAGCATGTCTCTACATCTCATTGGCTCAGAGAGGATGACATACCCATTCCTGGGCCAATCACATGGCTGGAGGTGAGCCAATAAGAACCCTGTCCTGGAGATGGTCTGGTCAGTTCACCACCCACCAGGACACATGTCCAAGGACATGCAAAAGGGTGATTTGCAGAAGGAAACCGGGGCTACTCTCAGGAAGGGGGAGCAGCTGCTGGACTGATACAGTAAAATGTCTTTTCTAGGCTTCTCCAGAATCCATCTCCCCCACCTCTTGCCCCGTCCCTGGCAATCACGTGGTCAGAAGTACAGAAAGTTTTTCCTAACTTTATTTTTATTTTTAAATTTTTTTCCAGTTTTAATGAGATATTATTGACATATAACATTGTATTAGTTTCAAGTCTACAACACAAAGATTTGATATATGTTTATCTTGTGAAATGCTCATCACAGTAAGTCTAGTTAACATCCATCCCACACATAGCTACAAACCTTTTTCTTACGATGAAAATTTTTGCAACTTTCAAATATGCGATGACTATTAGCCATAGTCACCATGCCATACATTACATCCCCAATATCTTATAACTGGAGGTTCGTACCTTTTGACCCCCTTCACCCACTCCAACCACCCCCAGCCTCTGCCTCTGGCAACCACCCGCCTGTTCTCTGGTTCTAGCAGTTCAGCTTTTTGAGATTGCACATAGGAGTACAAGTGAGGGCACACAGGATTTCTTTTGCTGACTCATTTCACTCAGCATAATACCCTCAAGATCTATCCATGTTGTCACAAATGGCAGGACTTCCTTTTTCTTTTTAAGGCTGAACAATATTTCATTGTGGATAGAGCTGTGGACAGATACACATCACATCTTCTCTGTCCATTTAGTCGCTGGCGGACGCGGGTTGTTGCCATAGCTTGGCTGTTGGGAATAGTGCTACAAGGCAGACGGGGGCGCGTGTGCCCCTTCGGGATAGTGATTTCATTTGCTTGGATAAATACCCAGAAGGGGAATTTCCAGGTCATATGGTGGTCCCATGTTTCATTTTTTGAGGCCCCTGTACTGGTTTTCACAGTGACTGCCCAAATGTCCACACCCAAGGAAACGCCACCTGAGAGCCCATCTTCTGCAGTAACCTCATTCCATCTTCCAGTGCTCGAAATGCATTAAATCAGCTTGGTGCTGCCCTGACTGGTGTGGCTCAGTTGGTTGGATGTCGACCCGCAGAGCAAGGGGCTGCTGGCTCGATTCCCTGTCAGGACGTATGCCTGGGTTGTGGGTTCGGTCCCCAGTCAGGGCACGTACAAGAAGCAACCTCCCATTTCCTCTAAAAATAAATAAATAAAATCTAAAAAATATATATCAGTTTAGTCCCACACTCAGGATCACAGATCTCTAGGGCTACTCCCACTCTGAGGGGCTAAGATTTCCGAGTGTCCACTTCTAAATGGCCTTCGAACACAGGGCACTCAGTGAATGAGGAAAAGATGAAAGCAACTGTGCCATGCACAGAGTTCATGGATTTATTAAAACACCCTTTTATGATACAATGGTGCTAATGGATAGTAGTGGTTTTACTTATCTGCCACAATAAAATGTCAATCCCTAGCCAGTGCAATTTTCTTGTGGGTCCCTGAAATCACATGTCTGAGAACTGCTGGTCTTATGTACATGTAGAGGGAGGCAAGACAGAGGAAGAGAAGTAGTAAGGCTTTTTTTCCCACGGAAAAAAATACAGCCTCACAAAAATCCAACGGTGAAAGCTGGAACAACTTAAACAACAAAAATAAACAGCGCCATATTGGATAATAAGCCAAAGCATAATATAAACATGCACAAGTCCGTATGGGTGTAAATGAGTGTCGGGATACATAAAGGGCACAGAAACACGTTCCCTCGCAGAAGAATTCCCAGTAAGGTAGCCACATCGCTCTCCAGGCGGTCAGGCTCACCCCCACCCCTCCTGGCCTTAGTGTGTCTGGCCCTGGTGACTTGCTCATGAAAGGACAGAGTGGAAAGGGAGGTTTCTCCGTGGCGGAGAAAGCTGACAGACACAGCTTTAACCAGTCCAGCACTGACATCGACAGTGATGAGTCACATGGCTACGACGAGATGTCCCAGTGTATCTTGTCCATTTTCCACCCCAGACCTGGAGCCAGCCACTTCTCCAGGAAATGACTCATGGGTTACCTTCTAGAGGTGGCAGCAAACTAATCCACTATCTGGAAAACTGAGGAAATAAAAGCCAGGACATAGGCATGTATCCCACCTTTTCTTCATGCCATTCTATTAGGCCAGGAAATAGAAGGAAGCAGTCTCCTGATAAACTTATTCTGGTGAATATATGAAAAAAAATACTAGGATAGCGTCACATGGCAAGACCAGCAAATTAACAGCCACCTACATTTAAAAAAAAAGAGATAGCTGGCCATTACGTGCCATCGACGTGAGAACAGTTGCCTGTGGAGTCTTGCCAACACAGCACAGCCCAGCCGGACGGGTCCAGCCGCTTTCTCTGGAAGTGCAAAGCACAGAGGGCTGGGCCCAGCTGTGCCAGGAAAATCCAGACTGCGGGACGTCTGCAGCCCAGTGGCTGGGGCTGGAGGGGAAGCTGTGGATGGAAAGAGACTTAAAAGACATAACACTGGAAACAGGTGAGACCAAGGTAGATCAGGATGCATGCCTGGTGACAGCTCTAGGAAGAAACGCAAGGAGAAAGGCAGTTACCACAAAGGTCAGGCAGGAGGTACTTCTGGAGAGAGCAGGGGACCTTGAAGACCTCCTGAAAGTGCAGGAGCCCGTGGGGAAGGGGTGCGAGTGAAAGCCAGGGCTGCTGCACCCACAGCACCAGAAGGTTCCATCCCTCAGGGAGACCACTGACCACCCCTACCTACTTGCCCTTTTCTTTTAGGAAACAGGCTTAATTAAAACTTTTTTGCATTCCTAACTAGGTAGAACTTCTGCAAGGAGAATTTGAAAACAAAATGTATGTCATTGATATGAACAGCAAGTTGGAGTTGACCGCCCTGATGATACCCAGGCCGGGCATGTCACTGATCCCACTCGTAAGGACATCTCCTTATCTGTTGGACGAGTGTTTCTGATACATGATGTTCCCAGCGTTCTTGGCCTCTCGTCCTGTGTCCATTGCTCCCAGACCCAGGAAACCCCCTGGTGTCCTCCTGTGGGAAGACACGCGCTCCTGAGGGCCATAGAAACTCTCTCCGTCTCTCCCCTCTCCCAGCCTCTACGTGAATGGGCAGATGGAGCCGAGCCTTTGCCCTCCTTTCTCGCTGTCCCTGCGCCTCACTCTCTGCCCTTCTGAGCTGCCCCGTGTGCTTTCCACAAGTTCCTTCTCTTAGAGCCGTGACTCACGGCCTTCCCTTGCGCAGCAGGGGTGCCTGAGAAATGGCAGGGGGCCTGGACCTAGAACCCAGGCCTGGAAACGGGGGCAGATTAGTGTAAGGACATGAAGGAAAGTCCAGCCAGTCAGGCCCGGGGCCAGGGAGGGGACACCGGGCTATGTCTGGCTCTCACCCAGAGTCCTCTTCTCACACCAGGGCTGGGTCTGGACCCTGCAGCTCAGCGGCTCCAGGCTATCTGTAGGAGGAGGCTTAAAGGCCACAATTAGGGGTTGTGCACGAGGCGAGGGGGGGCATTTGGGGATAGGACTGGCAGGTGCACTTACAGAGCAAGCTCAGTTTTTACTCTCAAGATGCACAGCAGTCACCGGCAGGTAGCGGCACCCCAGTGGCACTCCTAATGCCTCTCCTGTCCCCACCCCAGGCGGTGGTGAGCAACCCACACTCTGTGGGGCTGCAGGCCATCGCATATGAGGACGGCTACACCTACGGAGGGAACACGAAGCACAAGCTGGTGAGCTGCACCCCTCCCCAAACCGGGATCAACGAGATGTAAGGGCATGGCCTTGACCACCCCGGCCAGGTCCAGCGCCTGTGGTCACTCCCTGAGCCTGTCCCTCCTTTTCCTCTCTTCTCCTTGTGTGTACCTGCGATAGGTGCTGCAGAACTTGGGGGAAACAAATCCCCAGCTTTTCCCCAACTCAAGCAGGCAGCAATTACCCAAATGAGTGACATCATTAAGGTGTCACATGGGAGAGGCGCAGAGTACGTGACAGGAAATCTAACCCAGCCCCAGGGAAGACAGGAGATCTGTATTAGCTGGGTAAACTGAGGTGTCAGAATGGAGGGAACCAGGGGGACCAGGAGGCGCTTGGACATATGGGTCTGGGGGATCCACAGGGCTCAGCCAGACCTCTTGGTTGTACCCCAGAATCTGGACTTGAGCCCAGAAGTCCAAGATCGAGTGGTGCAGCTCCTGCAGGACAAGGCATGAGTTGGCTGCAACAAACTCTTTGGACCAGTGCTTGTCGCTTCCCAGAGTAAAAAGAAGAACAGAGTTACACCTCGCACTGGGTCCAGGACAAAGGCAGCAAGGGAATGAAGGAGCTTGAGATGGCCATGTCCATGAGCTTCCCGAGACCTGGCCTCAGTAGTGGGATTAGAACCGGGAGCGGCCTAGGTGGTTTCCAGGCTCCTCCTCCCAACACCCCCTCCCCCGGCCCTCTCCCTGAACCCAGCCTCGGGACTGGGACTGACCACCGGGCTGTGGCAGCTGGGTTTTCTCTCTCGCTCTGCTCCGCAGAACATCTCCCTGAGGCAGCAGCACCACTCCGGCAGGGCTGACCCCAACTTCACCTCCAGGTATGGCATCACTTGGACCAGGGCAGGCGGCCCCGGGCTGTCCCTAGGGTTCCCTCGGCAGGAGCCGGGAAAGCAAGGCCAAGTCTGAGACTCCCCGATGACAGCCGGAAAGGCGAGAATGATTAAAAATAGGAGGATAAATGGTGACGGAAGGAGACCGGGCTTGGGGTGGCGAACACACAGTACAATGTACAGATGATGTATATAGAATTGTACACCTGAAACCTATATGATTTTAGTAACCGATGTCACCCCAATAAATTCAATTTCAAAAAAGAAAAATTAAGACACCTTATAAAAGGTGGTTCCACAAAAATTAAACATAGAATTACTGCAAGATCCAGAAACTCCGCTTCGGGCACGTGCCCAACGACTGAAGCAGGGTCCCAGGGAGACGTCCGCGCAGCCAGGTTCACAGCAGCGCCCTTCTCAAGGGCCGGGAGGCAGAAGCAGCCTAGGTGTCTGCTGACGGGTGACTAGGTGCACAGGTCGCGGTGCTCGTACACCGTGGGATGTTATCCAGCCTTAAGAAGGAAGGACACTCCGACCCCTGCCACGGTGTGGATGAACCTTGACATCCCACTCAGTGCAATAGCCAGATGCAGAAGGACGAACACTGTGTGATCCCACCCGCAGGACATCGCCAGAGTGTGTGTGTCGACAAAGAGTATGTTTTAATCCTGTGTACAGGACTTTGTGACACTGTTATAGAATTGAAACTTGCCAAGAGAATAAAATGAAATGCTCTCACATAATAATAATAATAGTAATAATAACACATGTGTGAAGTGATGGATGTGTTAATTAACTTTCTTTTTTGATTTTTTATTTTTTTTCAATTACAGTTTACATTCAATATTATTTAGTATTAGTTGTAGGTACAGCATAGTGGATAGATAATCACACACTTCACAGAGTGTCCCTCCCCCCAATTAACTTCCACTGTGTGTACATATATCAGACAAATCATCGCATTCTGCACTTTAAATATCTTACCGTTTTATTTGTCAGTCATACCTCAATATAGCTGAGAAATGTAAAGTTAAAGAATTGTGTGTTATTAATATAGGATTATGTTCTTCTCTCTGGTACTTGTGGTAAATTTATCTATTTATTATAAATGTATTTAAAAGCTACTTAATTTTTTATGTGCTTGGCTATAAAAAATAAGTTCTCCCAGTGGAAATTTTCAGATTACACTCTCAGACATGAATCCAACAGAACTAGAACTCAACAACCAAAAAAATAAAAAAGCGCCCTGGCTGGCATAGCTCAGTGGATTGAGCGCGGGCTGTGAACCAAAGTGTCTCAGGTTCGGTTCCCAGTCAGGGCACATGCCTGGGTTGCAGGCCACAGCCCCCAGCAACCACACATTGATGTTTCTCTCTCTCTCTCTCTCTTTCTCCCTCCCTTCCCTCTCTAAAAATAAATTTTAAAAATCTTAAAAAAAAAATGCAACACTACCCAAATCCCATTTACTTGGAAATTAAGAAGCACCCTTACAAATAACTCCTGAATCAAAAAATTATTGAAATACAGCCAAAATATACTGAAAGGAAAGTTTACACCCTAAGTACTTTTATCATGAGGAAAAGATTCGGACTCCAGATGAATGAACTAAACATTTAACTTAAGGAACCAGGGCAGCAGCAAACAGAAGCCCTGCAGAGCAGATCGACAGTGACACGATCCGAAACGTGTTACGCAAAGCACAAGAGACAATGCGCAGTCAAAGTGAAACACGGAGCGTGCTCTTCGGGAGACTGGCGCAAGAAATCAAACCCTGCAATCCTGCGGAGAAAAGACAGAACTGAGATGGGCAACAGGAATAGAAAAGGAAGATAGAAAGTACGAATATGGAAGCTATTAAACAAACAATAAGAAAACATTATGTGTGGCTAGGTGATAATAAAATTGAATGTCAGATGTTCTTTTCAATAACTTATTTTATATAAATTAGCCAAACTGATTTAAGGAGACAGACTCACAGAGAGCAGGCTGACAGCTCTGGAGTGGGGGCGGGGGTGGAGGGATCCAGCAGGAAAAAAAGAGGAAGAGCTGGAACTCGTGGGCAAAGACAATAGTGTGGTGATTGCAGCGTGGAGGGGGGCGTGTATAGGAGGTGTAAATGGAAATGGGAAAAATACAAGATAATAAAAATAAAAATAATAAACTGATTCAAGAAGAGGTAGAAACTCAAGGACAGGTAGGACCGCCTAAGTGAGTAGAGGTTCCCAGTCATTATTCTGGTGTTCCAGAATGGATGGATGGATGGATGGTGGATGGATGGTAGATAGATAGATAGATAGATAGATAGACGAAAGGGTGGGTGGGTTGGCAATTATCTCTACTCTGACACAAGTGTGCAAAAACAAACACTCCCATTGCCTCGCAGCATAAAGAGACCCACAATCTCCACCATCACTCTGGACATAGCCAACAAGGAAATTTCATGTGTGGACCTCAAGCCACTGGTATGTCCCACACTTCTGCTATCCCACATTCTTTGTCATTAGTGTTAAAAATAATGGCAGCAGGCCTGGTTGACTTTTCCCTAAAGGGCTGGCCAACCCCCCATTCAGGATATGGAAATGCAGGGGATCCTTCCCCCCTTCCCCCATTGCTGGGTGACCACCCCTCCTCCGTCATCATCCCCCAGGGCTGCCACTCATGACCCCACTGATAGTCACTACGAGGGGAAGGGGTCATTAGTCATCGCACCTTGTCCTGATGTCAGCCATGGCCTTGCTGTGCCTGGTTTTGCTGCTTTTCTGGGCCTGGAGCTGAACTAGATGTCGTCCCCAGGGGTGAGTGCTTGAGGGACCGGTCCTGCGAGGACCGGCAGTTCTGCTCGTTGCCGGCCCCAGGGCCCTGGGCCCTGCTGACCTTCCGCACCAGTCCGTGGCCCCTGCTCTGCTCTTGCCTCTCTCACTGCCTGCTACAGAGGGAGGACACATCCTTGGCTTTGGTCTGAACCCTCTAAGTCAGCGATTCCCAGCTGCACCAGCAAAACATCCCTGAGGGCAGAGGACGTGAGGGACCATCCTGGAGAGGGTTCAGAAGGCGGGAGCCATCAGAAAACAGGACTTTTCTTTGAGCATTCCTGCCTGCTTTGAAAAATTGGCGTGGACACATGTCACACCATGCACGAACCTGTAGGACATTGTGCTCTGTGAAATAAGCCAAAATAAGCCAAACACACGGGAGGTCCCTAGAGGAGTCAGATCCATAGAGACAGAAAGCAGAGGGTGGGGGCCAGGGGCTGGGGCTGGGGAAGGGGAGGGGAAGTTTACTGGATACAGCGTTTCACTTTGGGAAGTTGAGGAAGTTCTGGAGGCGGGTGGTGGGGACGGCTGCACAGCATTGAGAATGTGCTTAATGCCATTGAACTGAATATACTTTAAAATGGCTAAGATGGTAAAGTTTATGTCTATTGTCTTGATATAAAGCTGCTTTTTCAAATAGCAAAGTCCCCCTGCCCTGTGGTTTCAGAGCCCCTCATATATCTCTGAGCGTGCCACCGCACCCCAGTTTGAGAAGCATGTCCCTGATCACTCTTTCAACCCCAAATCACTCTCTCTTTTCTCCTTCCTGTTTGTTCATTGTAGCCTCCCTGCCTGCCTTCCCTAGCACTCTGTATGCCAAGTACGGTGTTGGGTTTATCACTTGGGTTCTGTTCCCTGCAAAACCGCAGAGGTAGATCCGTGATCGGGGGACCTCAGCTGTGTCCCAGTGCTTGGGCAGGTTCTTAGGACCTGAGCCCTGTGGGGCCAGTCACAGTCACAGTGAGTCCCAGGTGCCTGGGTCACCTCGTCCGGACCCAGGGGCACTGTTTGCAGTCCCTCCTGGATGCGAGCGTGTCCCCCACCGGGTCCTCACTGTGGCCAGGCTCTCTGCGGCCCTCGCTGACCCGGTCAGCATCTTGTCTCTCTTTCTCTGCAGACGGCTCTCATTTCCGTTGGTTGTGACCTGAAGAAAAAGATTGTCATTCAGAAGTAAGTGTGTTGTTGGTATGGGGGTGGGAGGTGGGGAATGGGGTGTAGGGATGAGGCGAGACTGGTGGCTGTTGCCTCACAGTTGCTGAAGCCGGGTGACGCTATGCTGTGTGCTCTGTGCCTGCTTCGTCTCCATGGCAGACAGCCCAGCCACGTGCACTGTCAGACCGAGTAGGAGTTTCAGGCGTGGTGGCGGCGACTCCTCCCCCCCCACCCCCCCACCCCCCCCCACCCCGGCAATGCTCACATTTTCCTCCCTCCCTAACCATTCTGCTCATTCCATTGTTTCCTTTTAATCCCTTAATTACCAATTTTGATTAAAATTATTCAGGGACTTTTTGCCTTAATTGCTTGCTAAAAAATTTGGGAACTCTGCCTCTGGTATCTGTCTCCCCAGGGAATGAGGCCATGAGAATCCAAGGGGAACAACAGGCCAAATTACCATCCTTTCACCCTGCAGGCAGCATCTGGGGAGGGAGGGAGCCCCGATGTGCATGCTGCTGAACGCCTGGGTGTAAATACTCCCCCAATGCTGATGTCAGGCTGCCAAGCCAGCCAGCCATGCGGCTCCGGCTCCGCATTCTGCAACTGCATGGTCAGCTCCGAGCCCCAGCGGGAGGGGACTTCAGGGCTCCATGCATGAGGCAGTCACACCCTCAGGTGGTGATTTGACCAGACTTCCCCCAAATGGAAACACATTATTGAATCAACAAATTGCGTATTTAAAACACATGTGCAGGAAATGTTGCTGAAACAATACTTAGAAGAAAGCTTTTGCCATAGAGAAAAGATACTTGCCACATATGTAACCAACAACAGGCTTCTATCCAGAATTTATAAAGAATTCCTACAAATAAAAAAAAAGAATTTCTACAAATTAATTTTTAAAAGAGAGAGAAATGAACAGACCAAAATGGACAAAGAGCTTGAATAGACACTTCCAAAAAAGAAACCAAGGCTGATAAACATGTGATAAGATGCTGAAAAATTGGTCAGCCTCGCTTCATTGGGAAATGAAAATGAAGGCTTGTAGGAGAGAGACCCTTGTTCTCCCGCCAGCGTGGCGGGGCTAACAAGGCCCGGCCAGTCCCAGGAGGGATGGGGACCCCAGCAGCTTCCAGAACTTACAGGCACTGCTGGTGGGCACACACAAGTTTCAGCTGCTTTGGAGAGCACATCTGTCAGTCTGGCACTTCCACTCATGCACACTTGCACTGGCATAGGTTCCAGAACATTCTCCGCAACATTATTCTTAGTAGCACCAAGCTGGAAGTACACCAACTGAAATGTCCACTGGAGGATGAGTACGTAGACCGGTCTGGTGTTCTCAGAACAATGTATTAATGTAACAATGACAGTGAATGAGGCAGCATGAGCTGCATAAATGTACAGATGTGGAGGTGGAAAGATACAGGGGAACACACATAGCATGAATCTAGTCTTAAGAAGCCAGAATCAGGCAAATGCTCTATGTAGCTTACTGGTACATGTCCAGGTAGCAGAGTACATAGAAAAACAGGGAAGTGATCATTTCAAAAGGCAGGACACCCAGCACCATGATCTTGGCCTCAAATATGAGGCATTAGGGCTCCTTGGAGAAACGACTAATTCTAGGCTAGGCAGGGAAGATACAAGATAAGCCTGGAGCAACTTGGAGAACCAAAAAGTAAGAAAGGGCTTGGATATCAAACCAATGGGACATGCATGTCAAAGGGAAGAGTTCATGTAGCTTCAGTTCTGCGTGGGGTCAGCAGCTTCTCACCACCTTTTGTTGCTTACAGCAAAATCTCAGCCTGTTACAAAGGCATCCTCGATCCAGTGGCCCTTCAGGACAATTACACCTATGTCATTGAGAAGTGAGCCAGAAATTTTCCTTCAGCCCTCCCTCCTTGACCACCCCCATCTTACAGACCCCTCCCCAGCCTGCTGCTGGCTCGCGGAGCCCAGCCACCTGCTCCTCTGAGCTGGTGGGGTTGGCTAGACACTGTGAGCCGAGGCAGGAGGGGCGGTGCGCCGGGGGAATCTCTTTGCTCCAGTCCTTCGTGCCACCAAGTGGGCACGGGATGGGGTTCAGCCCTGCTTGGTCCCAGGTGGTATCCCTTGGTACCCCTCCCATGCTGGTGCATGTCGCACCCCCCCACCCACTGTGGGAAGACGTGGCCACTTGGATACAAGCCAAAAGTCAATCAGCTCTCCAGGACCGCAGCCAAGACCAACACAGGTGCTGCTGGGCTCACTGAGCAGTGTGGCCACAGGCAGACCTCAGCCGGGCACAAAGCCATGTGTGAGACAGGGGTCTCCACGGAAGGGAAGGTGACAGGATGTGTGTGCGGGAGACAGAGACAGAGAGAGATGAGACAGTGAGAGAGGAGACAGAGGAAGGGAAACAGATAAGAGGGACACAGACGGACAGAGTGAAACAGAGAGAGAGACAAAGACAGAGACAGAGGGACAGAACCAAATGAGACAGACAGAACGAGAAGAACCGTGACAGAGAGAAAGAGAGGTCACCCGTTTTTCCCACTAAGGCCTTTGACTGCACCTGCAGTGGGGAGGGCACTAGACTTCATTCAAAGTCAACTGATTTAAATGCTAATTTCATCCCCCAAAACACCCTCACAGAAACATCCAGAATAATATCTGACCACGTATCCAGGTACTGGGGCACAGCCAAGTGGACCCATAAAGTGAGACATCACAGAGGGTCCCAGGGTCATTTTGACCAAAGCTCTGAACCCCCACCTCAGACCCCCTCCCCTGGAAGCAGCTGAACCTGGGAGGAGTGGGGTGGGGGTACACTGGGGCTGCCTTGTGGGACCTCACCCCCTACCTCCTCTCTGCTTAGGGAAGCCTACGACCCCCAATTCCAGGGGAAAGTGGCCAACAAGGACTTGGTGGTGAACTACCATTACGAGGAGCTGGGCTGTCCCCTCCTCGTCTTCTACGACACCCCATGGAAGCCTGTGGTGGAACTGTAAGCTCCCCATGGGGCCGGTGAGGTGGCAGCTGGGCCGCGTTCCCTGCTCCCCAGCTCCCGGCCTGGCCCTTCAGTTTCTTTGTGAGTGACATTATTTGGTTATAGGACATCACAATCATTTCTTCCAGTCTCTGCCTGTGTGTCCCCTTCCTAGAGATACCTTTTGTATCCGCCCGTGGAAAATACTCGGTGCCGCCCCACCTCGTGTCCCTGCTTGGTCCCCACCTGCCACTGCTGCGTTTGTCAGCCGTGGCTGGGGGGCGCTCCTCTTTGCTCTGCTGCTACACCACCCCCGCCCGGAACAGTCTCCTAACATGTCAGGGCCGCTGTCTCCCTGGGCCAGCCTCCCACAGCCACTCCTTGTGCGTGTACTCTAGATGGCGGGAAGAAAAGTTCCAGGAGGTTGTGGAGGCAGAGTATGTCTTGCTGGAGCTGAACGGACTGTTCACCTACACATACTCCCTGACGGCAGGCACGGCGCTCTGCAGGGCCCAGCCGCAGAACTGGACCTCCGTCATGCGGAATTCCAGCGAGGAGCGGCCCTTTGCCTGGGACCGAGAGGTAGTAGTTACTCTTCAGTTATTTCCCCAACAGGCCACCAGTCAGGTGGTGACAACAAATTACACCCAGTTGGGGGGTACCTCAGTCCACCTGGCCTGCTATCACAGGACACCGGAGACTAGGGGCTTGTAAACAACAGACACTTATTTCTCACCATCCTGGAGGCTTGAAGTCCCAGATCATGGTACTGGCTGATTCGAGGGCTGGTGAGAGTCTCCCTTCTGGTTCATGAATGATTGCCTTCCCTCTGTGTCCTCACATGGCTGAAGAGGCAAGGGGGTGCTCTGGAGTCCTTTTCCTAAGGGCACATCTTTATGATCTAATCTCCTCCCAAAGGCACTGCCTCCTAATACCATCCCCTTAAGGGTTAGGTTCCAACACGTGAATTTCAGGGGCATGCCAACATTCATTCCCCAGCAGGGGTGTCAGGGGGCGGGAGCACACTGACATCGAGAGCCTGGGGCCGCATCTGGGAATGTAAGATGTGTAAATTATTTGGGAATCTCCCCCAAGGGGCAGTGGTCAAATGTTCAGAGCTGTGGTCATTGCTGGTAATTTTCTAGAACCATCGAAATGCCCATTACAAAGGGACTGATTAAATTCACAATCTGTTCTGCTGAGCAAGCATTTTTACCATGAGCATTGATTTGCACATGACCGACACATAATGGCATGATGTCAGTAAAAGGAAGAAATTGCATCGGTGGTCCTGGGAGCTCTGATGCGCGTGAATAGTTCCATCCATCCACTGAGCCCCTCAACTCGAAGGCACTAACACAGCACAATGCAGCAATGCTACCAGCAGGGGGCGCTCACCCTGCACCTGAGCCCGTTCCTGCCTTCAGGTTCTTGGCTCTTTTAGTTACACCTGCTTCTGTCGTATCAGTTTGATCTATTTTGTTGACGACACTGGTTTTACTTGTTTTTCTTTTTTTTAACAAATGTGAAATTCACACAACACAATGAACTATTTTAAAGTGCACAACTCATGTCCATGTCTCATGCATTCACAAAGCTGTACAAGCCCCAGGAAGGAAGAGGGAGGGTGAACTTAAGCCACACCCACAGCCTCCTCCATGGGGGGGCCAGGAACTTGTCCACCCAGAGAGCATAGGGCCCTGACCCGAACCATGGGTGTTTGGTGAGCAGGTGGGGCCACGCTCACGGTGGAGGGTGTCTGTGGGCACTGGTGTGGCTTTCCCAGCCACCAGACCAATGCGCATACTCCTGTCCTCCTCAGAACTATGTGAGCTGCCATGACCCCCGCAACAATGCTCCCCTGAAATGGCCAGAGGTCCCCTATCAGATCTTGGGAGGCCGAACGGCAAACAAGGTCATTTTCAACCAAAGGAACGGAATTTATATCTTCTTCATTTCTGTCGTGGATCCATACTACAGGTGAGTGGGGTGAGGGGAACCGCCCTGTGCCCAGGTCTCTGGGGATGGCCGGCTCTCCTGGGGCATGTTGCACACACGTGGGGGACCCGCTTCCCCCCTCACCTTACCACACCTTGCATAAGCCAGGATTCGCTCAATAGCCCAGATAGTCCCCTGGGAAAAGAGATTTTAAGTCATAGATGACATCTGTCCGTTGCCAAGTAAATCCTCTTCAGACCCATGCTGGGTGCTGGGGGAGCAGTGGTGACCAGCAGCCACAGGCCTGCCCCGGGGGCCAGAGTCACCCTCTGGTGCAGTGTCTGCTAGGGTGAAGGGGCCGACCCAGAAATATTCAGGGATTCCGCAAGCCAGTCGACTTCAAATTGGCCATGGCAGGAATATTTACAACAGGGAAATCGGCACACACTATTAATCAGACCTCCCCTCCACCGCCAAAGCTGGTTGTTAAATACTCATCACCTATGACAGCTAAGCTGCTCCTGAGTCACGTCCAGTGTGCTTTTCTAGATCATCAGCATCTCTCACTGGGAGAGGGATTATGGGGGGCCATTTTCTCCCCTCCTCATCTATCCCCTCAAGACAGGTACAAACTCCACCCCCAGAACACACAGAGACCCTGTTTTCCCTAGAGGCCCCTGACCCTGGGCCAGAGAGACTGGCTCTGAGATGACCTTGGGTGGAAGGCACAGTGGAGGGGACATCCAGAGGAGAGAAGGGACTACCTGTGGGAATTGTCACCTCCTCTCCCTCTACCCTGTGTCCAGGAGAGCCCTCAGTGAGTTCTGCCATCCCCCTCTCCTGGGTCGCCCTTCCTGCCCATCGGCTGCATCTCCACTGGCCACCAGCCTCGTGGATGCCTGTGGCTGCTGTCCTGTCCTCACTCTGCTTCCAGGCTGTGATGGAACCTGGGCAAAGAGGAGGCACCCCTTGTCTGCAGAGGAGGGGACCCTAGGGGTCCTGGGGGGGAAATATGACTGCTGCCAAAATACACAAGAGGAAGGCACAGTAAGAATGGGTAAAAAGTAGATATAAATTGAACTCGGTGTCTGGCATGGACACCAGCCCACAGTGTCCGCGGCATTATGGATGAGATAAGATACATTCACACGGACTACCGAGTCCTGTGGAGGAAAAGGGACGGTGCGACTTCTCTCTCAAGGGTAGGGTGCTCCAACCCTTGCCTTGACAGGTTTTTATTGGCTTTCAATTTGGCTTTCAATTGGCTTTCATTCACAAGAATGCAGGTAAAGCTCATTAATCATTGTCAGGCAGTCAGGATCAAACAACAGACAGTATACAAAGAATTATGAGGGCTTATTCTGAGTCAGGGTCTGTGAGGTAAAGGGCTACAAAACTTTGGGAAACAAACTCATTTCCTGCTCAGACCCTTATCATTTAATGGAGAGCATTCTTAGCAAAGCAGATTTCACAGGATTTTGCGTATTATCTCTCAGGCCTGATTTATTCAGCAGGAGCTCTGTCCTTCCCAGCATACATGGCTTCACTATCCCTACCACACAGCCTAAAAACACAAAATGGTGAGATTCAGAATTTACATGGGGAATATGACTCAGGGCTTGAGGCCCACTGAGGTTGATAACCACCCTTCATGAAAGAGGTCTCTGTCCTTTGTACTCCCCATGATCAATGTTAAATATCTTCCCCTGTTAATAAGAACTTATCATGCTTTGTAAGTTAAACAACTGTTTATTAAATAAACATGGATACAAAGTGAAGATGTGCACAATTTACAAATTTCCTGTAGACAGTTTACTCCCTAGTGGTTTTTCAATGTGAATTTCACTCCACTCTAGTGCTTTAGTCTGCAACAGTTTCCTGAAATCAGTCCCCGCAAACAATGGTTATAACTGACTGAGCTTGATTATGCAATAAACAAATAAGATAAGGCTCCTGAACAGGGAGCTTTAAGGCTTCATTCCTGAGCGCAACACACTTCTGAACATCTTCAAAGGCTCACAATCATTCAGGTTGTTCATCATCATTTCATAGATCATATCCTCATTGAAAAACATCTTATTGTTCTGTGGTAAAATGGTTTATAGACAATCTCAAAACTGCTTATACAGATAATAAGAAATGAGAAATGTAATGTTTGTAGAAGACAGAAACCAAAGACACGTTTCGTGAGATGGTTTGATGCAATTTAGAGGTTTTTCTGAATATCAAAATAGAAGCAAAAGAAGTGTAAGCATGAACAATCATGCAGTAGTTTTTTTCTGGATGCTTACCTCCACTGCTCTGCCTCTCTTGACATGCTGGTGTCGGAGTTCCTCTGAATGACAGCACTTCCATCAGCTGTTAACCGTCAGAAGGGGGGTGGCCCATGCACTAATCAATAGGGGTGGGTGAGCCCTGGCCAGGTGGCTCAGTTGGTTGCAACGTTGTCCCATAGACTAAAAGGTCTTGGGTTTGATTCCCAGCCAGGGCACATACCCAGGTTGCGGGTTCGATCTTTGGTTGGGGCATGTGTGATAAGGCAACTGGTTGATGTTTCTTTCTCACATTGATGTTTCTTCCTCTTCTCCCCCAACCCTTCCTCTCACTCTAAAAGTGAATAATAATAATAATAATAATAATAATAATAATAATAATAATAAAAGTGAGACAGTGGCACAGTGGAGTGACAGGCAGGCCTCAGAAAGGGTGAGACAGCAATCTGAGAAGGTGAAGACCCTGGGCAGAGCAGGGAAGTCTGTAGAAGATGGGCCGTTTCATATCTGTGCTTACAAACCCTAACTCACGTACAGACAAATACACGGCCCCCCAAAGCCCTGGCTCTCCTGTGCCTGCTACTTAAGATGCAGAACCCATGTGCTGGGCCTGGTGGGAAGACCCGGTGTTCAGGGCCTGGTCAAACACCCTACCTGGGACAGACTTACCCATCATGGTCTCTGGCTGTTACCAGGGTTTCAGGTGCACTATGCCCATCTCCATCATGAGTGGACCTGTTTCCAGTTACCTGTGTGCCGAGTGGGCACTGTCTCCCACCTCCTCGCCCAGCCCCCATCCCTCACCACCAGGCACCCTCACCTCCATCCAGCACCTGCCCCTCACATCTGCCTGAACTAGCGTGGGGTCCTTTTCCTGCCTTTCTCTGGGCAGCCGTGACTTCTCCTGCCAAACGTGGAGGTGGGGAATCCTTACGGTGCAGGGCTCTGGGTGGTGTCTCTCCACCTCTCAGAAGCCCCCCTTCCCTGTCAGCTAAGTTTCCAGTGCCAGGACACAGGGGATGTACAGTCCCCCTGAGGCAAGGGCTCCTCAGCTCAGCCTGGATGCCCGGCACCCAGCGGACACTGGGCTCCTGCAGGGCTCCCCCGTGTGGTTCAGGACCCACTGGATGATGGAGCAGGTGAGGGGGCGGCCCTCCCTCTGTGCCCACCCCTGGTCCACTGCCCTCCATCGCCACCACCGAGTAGACACTGGGCTGAGGTTCAATCTGCTTTAATGAGGGGTGGCTCCCAGGTCCTGCCTGGGTGCGGGGGAGGGGGCGCTGGACAGGCCCACAGACTGCTTAGTCTTGCCTCCTTGCCTCCCCTTTTTGGTGGCTGAGGCACTGGACTTTCTCTTGCTGGGGGGCTCGGCCTGAAGCACCGGGGCTGCAGTGGTGGTGGCAGGGGGCCCTGGGCAGGGTGGCAGCTCCTCGTCAAGCGCCTTGAAGTTGAAAAAGTAGTCCACGTTGGACACGGTGTCCAGGATCTCGGGCACACTGTAGTCGAAGGACAGCAACTCATCTGGCAGGTGCAGCGAACGGATGTCGCTGGAGGAGTCGTCCCCACCACCCCCGCTGTCGGGCAGGGCTGGTCCAGGGGCCTTGCGCAGGGACTTCTCAGGCTCCGTGCCCCCCGGCAGGCAGTCGAAGAGCTTCATGGCATCTTCCAGCAGCACCTTCTCAGGCAGCACAAAGGCCCTGGCGGCCTCGGGGGACCTAGTCTCACCCGCCCCCGATGGGGCTGCCTCTGCTTCAGCCACCTTGGGGTCCCCGGGGCCTGGTGGGTACAGCAGGTCTGGCCCTGTACTGTTGCCCTGCAGCTCCTTGGCAGGAAAGGCCCTCAGATGACCTTTGAGGTGGCCATAGGCCCCAGGGGGCAGAGCGGCCTCAGCGGGCAGAGTGATGAGGAGCGGGGGCAGCTGGTTTTCCTTGGAGGGCAGTGGTGGGGGCAGGGGCACCGGGCCTTCCTTGAGCAGGGGTGGGGGTGGCTCCACGAAGGTGGGCGTCCCCCCTTCACCTACAAAGCCCAGGACTTCAGGCCCGGGCCCCTCAGGTGGGTAGTAGGGCATGAGGTACTGGGGGCCCTCGGGTGCTGGCTGGAAATGGGGGTAAGGCGGAGTCTGTACCGGGGCCTTGAGGTAGTGCTGGGGCTCTAGGAGGTAGGTGCCCGATGAGGCAGGGCCCCCAGCCGGCACCCCACCACCCGCTGCTGCCAGCTTGTACAGGGACGACTGGCCGAAGTCAGTGGCGGCCCACTCGATTCGGTAAATTCGGGGGTCAAAGAAGCAGCCGCAGGGCGCCATCTGGAAACCTGTGGGCCCAGGAGGGGCGGCCCTGAGAAGGGCAGGGCTAGGACCCACCTACCTGGGGAAGGCAGTGTGGGATCGTGGGGGAAGACAGCCCAAACCCTGGGGACCTATGGACAAAAGCCTGGGTTTGGGGGCCCCGTTGGGGGACAAGAGCCACAGGCCTTGTCTTCAGGGTCCTGTCTAGATGGGGCACAGACCTCAGTCTGGGGACCCCTTTGGGAAACAAGGACACGAACTTTGGCGTCTGGGAGCTGCTGAGGGACAGGCGAGATGGCCCTGCCCGCTCCAGCCCTGGCACAGGGCCTAGTCAAGGGTTGGGAGGAGCCTGATACCTGCTGGAGGGGCCGGAAACACCTCTTTCTCCAGGTCTGGGGGGTGATACAGGTTGGAGGAACCTGTAGACGAAGTCACGCGGGTAGGTGAGGTCCTGGAGCTGGGGGGCAAAGCCCAGGCCCCCTGCCCCCAGTCAGGTGTCCCCGGCTGCCACCACTGCCTGACTCATACCCACAGTGGGAAGAGGGTCTGTGCAGGCAGCAGTGGGCGGGCCACCTGGCCCCTCAGTGCCATCCAGGCCCTGGGGGCTGAAACCTTCTTGGGGAGCTGCAGTAGTGTAGAAGGGTTTTGGATGCTGCATGGGGAGGTGGGGGGCCCAGCCCGGGCAGGCCTGGAGGGTGGCAGGTGAGAGCATAGGCACCTCACCTGGAGAACGGGCTCAGAAGTCACACAGAATTCTGTTTGCCTGGTTACTCCTGGCAGCAGGTTCCAGCCTGTGGTTCCTCCCACTGGCCAGGATTCCAGGTATTGGAGGTGGGGGAGGGTGGACAGGGACAAAAGGGAAAACCAAGGCAGCCAGAGACGTGTGTCACAAAGCGTGGGGCAAACCCTGGGCCTAGTGTGCTGCCTTCTGCCTTTACCAGCAATGCCCATCTGATAGCTCTCAGACTGCTTCCTCCAGGCAGCCTGCCCTGATTCACACCCCTGCAAGCCAAGGACCCCCCTCCACTCTCATAATCCCCAGTGGCTTCTTTGTGGTCAAGGCCTCTCTGGGCACCAGCAGCGACCTGCACGGGGCTGGCCCTGTGGGGGCAGGCAGGAGACTTCAGTGAATGAGGAAGGGAGAGGGAGGGGGGCTGCTGGGATGGCGATGGGGAAGGGAACAGGCAGATGTACAGAAAGGGCTCCCAGGAGCAGGAAGGGGCCACCTCAGGGTCACAGAAAGGCCGGAGTTTTAAAAGAATATAAAGTTTATTGTCTTCTCACACGCTAAGGGGACCCTCCAATGCCCCCTCCCACCCCTGCAGCTACTTGTAGGCATTGGCCTTGTGTTTCGGCACAAAGACGAAATTGGGTGGCACAGGTCCCAGCAGCATCTCACTGTGAGGGCAGGCAGAAGGCAGGGTCAGACCTGGGGCCTGGGCCTCCCCTTCCCCAGCATGCCCCCAGCCCCAGCTCCTCGGGTCCCAGCACCTGATGTGGATCCAGTCGGCTGCCTTCTGGCTGGCCATGAGTGTCTCCAGGTAGTCACGGCCCAAGTAGTAGGGGGGCCGCTCATTGATCCTCTGGGGGAGCCGCTCCAGCAGACCCACGGGCACGTACCTGCAGGCAGGTGGAGACAGGGTTGAGCCAGGCTGCCTCATACCACCAGCACCCCCACCCTGGCTGCTCCATGTCCACCTGCACAGGAAGGACAGCCATTCGAGGAGGAAGCGGCGGGTCTTCTCCACACCCTGCGTGTCCGAGCCCCAGTGCTCCAGGCCATAGTGCGTGAAGTCCCGCAGGATGTCCAGGCGCTCGGATGATGAAATGT
Organism: Phyllostomus hastatus; assembly: GCF_019186645.2. Taxonomy (NCBI): domain Eukaryota; kingdom Metazoa; phylum Chordata; class Mammalia; order Chiroptera; family Phyllostomidae; genus Phyllostomus; species Phyllostomus hastatus. Next base: position 1,364,406 of record NW_025333640.1, on the reverse strand, counting down.
CCCAGTGTCGCTGCTCCTTGATCTCCGTGAACAGCCACGGCTTGAGCAGCGCACCACTGAGGGCCAGGGAGTGGTCAGAGGCATCCAATCCCACAGTCCCAGACCCTCCTGCTGTGTGCGTGCCACCTTCAACCCCTAAGAGTTCTAACTCTCAACTCCAAGCCCACAGCTGCAGAAATTTCCAGACTGTTCCAGAAATTTCCCTCCCAGCTACAGCCCCGCCATCTCTCTGCACAGACACACACACCTGCTGGGGACAAAGGGGACTAGGGAGTGCAGCAGTTGGGCAGCAATACTGTGACAAGAGAGAAAGCTCAGACACAGCCTCGCCCTCCCGAGACGCAGGCCAGGCCTTAAGGGCAACTCCAGATAGCTGTCTGCACATGCCCCCCCACCCCCCGGTCCAGGCACCAGGCATGCTTACCGGGCAATCATGATTCCAGCAACGCCAGTCTGCATGGCGCAGTTAGCATCTTCGTATGATAAGATGTCTCCATTTCCTGAGGGACAGACACAAGGGCCTCAGGGAGCTGCACACAGGCAGGAAAGCCAGCTCTTGGGAGTTCTTGCCAACCCAGCAGTCCCCATTGAGGCAGGGAGGGGTCTCAGGTAGGGGGTGGGCCCGGGTGTGTCTGTGGCCTTTGATGACAGGGCATGTAAGTTTAAGTGACAGGAAACCCACCGAACAGGGGCATGGGGCTGGCTGCCATCACACACTGCTTGATGTACTGCCAGTCAGCCAGCTTGGTGTAGCGCTGCTCCCGAGAGCGGCCGTGGAGCTAGAGAAGAAGCAGCCACATGGGGAGGGAGGGAAGGTCCAGGGAGGTGGAGCATCAGAGAGAGAGAGAGAAAGAGAGAGAGAAAGAGAGAGACCAGAGACCCAGGCTGAGACAGACAGACAGACAGAGTCAGAGATGGAGGGAGAGCCGAGATGAAAAGGGAGGAGGGGAAGAAACAGACCATTAGAAAGGGTTGCGGAGCCCTGGCTCAATGTATTGAGCGTGGGCTGCAAACCAAAGGGTCACTGGTTCGATTCCCAGTCAGGGTACATGCCTGGGTTGCAAGCCAAGTCCCCAGTAGGGGGTGGGCAAGAGGCAACCACACATTGCTATTTCTCTCCCTCTCTTCCCCTCTCTCTAAAAATAAATAAAATTTTTTAAAAAATTAAAAAAAGAAGAAAGGGTTGCCGGAAGGCCCCTGATACCCACTGTACCCCAAGACCCACCGTGACCAGGGCTGCACCCCAGTCCCGCAACTTGGGCAGCAACCGGTGTGCCAGGTTCACACGTTCCTGGACGCCTGTGCGGATCTTCACCGTCAGCGGCACGTCCAGCACCTGTGGGGATGGGTGTGGTCAGCAGGGCCCAGGCTTGGGTGGAGAAAAGGTGGGGACATCTTGGAGCATACCTGGTTCATGCCACAAACGATCTGCTGGAACTTGGCAGAGCGGTTCATGAGGGCACAGCCCCCACCCTGGGAGAGATAAGCAGCTGGAGCAAAGGAGGGCAGGACCCACACTGGGCCTGACATCCCTTGCTGGTCAAGTGGGGAAACTGAGGCACAGGGACCCACATAGGTTCCCAGTGACTCAGGCAAGAGCAAAGCCAGGTCCCAGGTCTCCACCCCATCCACACTCTGCCCACTTGGGATCAAGGGCTGAACAGCCACTACCTTCTTGTACACAAGGTCAATAGGGCAGCCGACATTGATGTCCACGAAATCCACCTCGATGCTGCGGTTCAGTAGCTCGGCACACTTGGTCATAGTGTCAGGGAAGGCACCCTCCAGCTGTGGCAGGTGGCGAAGCAGAGGGGGTGAGAAGCCCATCTGGACTCTCCCTGCCTGGCCCCATGCCAAGGCCATCAGTCTGCCCCGTGGCTGAGGTGAGAGGGATCTAGGAAGTGACTGAGCCAGGCCTGGGTTCCAGGAGAGCCCACCCTGAACCTTGCTCCAAATCTTGGCAGCTGAAAGCTGCCTCCTCCCTCTCTCCCTCCCTCCCTCGGGGTAGCACCAACCTGGACACCAAAGATGTCCTCACACTGGTGGCGTTTGAGCAGGGCCCACTCGGACGTCTGGCCCTGCAGAAGATTGGTGCAGACGGCCATCTCCCCACATGTCACGTCAGCCCCAAAACGCTTACAGATTCGCCGGAAGGGCAGGTTCCCACACTGGGGGCCGTGGGGAACACAGACAAGTGAGGGGTGCCCCAGACACCTGCCCACACACCGTGAGTGTCCTGGATAAGACAACCCAAGACCGGCAGGCGCTGGGCACTGTCGGGGTGACCGTGCTGCCACCACCCACCCCACCCCACACTGGCCCTACCGTGGTGAGGGGGGCCAGGTACAGTTTGCCACTGATGTCAAGCTAGAAGGAAAGAAAACAGAGAGGCTCTACCCTCCAACCTTGATTTTGAGGCCTCCCTTCTCCCCGCAATCTAAAACATGTTTTTCTCCGCCCCACTGGCCTAGTACCCTTTCACCTCTAAACTTCTGCATGTGTCAACCAATCTGCCTATGAGAAATCTTCTTTTCTCCGTGTCTTCTCCTGGACAGCTTCTAGTCAACCATCAAACCCTCAGTCCTAATGCCCTCTCTTCCAGGAAGCCTTTCCCACTGCCTCCCTCTGCCTCATCCCTAACTCTGTGGCTGGGAGTGTGTGTCCCGTCCTTCACTGTTAGTGTCCTCAAGAGGAAGCCTGTGACCCATACCTGCCTCTTCTCACAAGGCCGCAGCCTGATTATGTCCTCATCTGTCAGGGGTCCGCAGGTCTGGATGGGGCTGCGGGGAGGGCTACTGGTACTGGGCCCTAGGGGGGCCTGCTGGGTGTCACAGTTGTCCTGCCCTGGGGCACTCACTGTCCCTGTGGGGGCAGTGACAGAAGGGGTGGGGCCTGGCAGGTGGCCCTTGCCTAGCTGGCGCAGGGCCTGCTCAGCACGCTCAAAGTGGATCTTGCGCTTTCGCAGTTGCTGCTGCAGAGCCTTGTCCAAGCCATTTCGGATGGGAGGGGCCTGGACCATCTCCTCTTGCACCAGGTTCTGGCCCTCAGGCCCCAGATGGGCCCTGGCAAAACGGCAAGTCACACCATAGGGGCACCTGCCATAAGTCTCGAATAGTACACAACGGGGGCCCAGGTCAGCTGGCTTGGTCTTCAGGTAGCTGTTCACATCGTGTAGGAAGCGACATCGATCACCAAAAAAACACTTAGCAGCCGATTCCTGCAGGGAAACAGGGAGGCAGTGAGGGAGGACAGGGAGAGGCTGGGGCAGCCAGACTTTGAATTACACCCCTCCCCTCCCGGCTGTGGGTCCTAGGGCAAGTCAGTAACCTCACCGTGCCTCAGTTTCTTCATCTGGAAAATGGGAAAAATAATATTTACATCACAACACCCTGAGGACTGAATGGCGACAGAGAGGCTCAGACTAAAAGCTTCTGGGACTTTCTGGTGACACATGACACTAACCTGCACCAGGAAGGGGCAGAGCCTGTTCTTGTCATAATGGGTGGGTTTCACATGAGGCCGGCCTTTGTTCTGGCCACGGGCTCTCTTCTGAGCCTGAGGATGCTTGCCGAGCTCAGCTGCCTCCTCCGTGGTGCCCTCTCCCAGCTGCCCATCCTCTAGTCGGATCCGCTTGGCCTCAGGTTCAGCCAGGGCACAGTCATGAGAGTTTCCTTTCTTGGGTTCCTGGCTGGGCTTCTCCTGCCTTGCTTCCAGGAACTCATGGAACTGCTCTTTGGTGGTGAGGTATCTGTCAGCAGAAAAAGAAGAAAAAGGAACTCTTGAGAGAATCCTTTCCTGAGTTCCATTCAATGAACACTGGGGAAAGAAACTGAGAACACTTGCCTCTGTTTACATGCTTCTGCTGATGGGGACCTCACTACTTAGAACCAGACATTTGCCAGCCTGGGAAAATCTCAGAGCCACAGGAGGGCCTACTTTGTCTCTGAGTCCCCACTGCCTGGAGTGTTAAGCCAAATTACAGGCATCAGGCAGCAACATCCCTGGCCACCTTAGGCTAAAATAAACTGTACGTCCCAGCATGCCTCACAACGGGGACTACAGCCACATTTCCCGACGTACCTCTCAGCCCTACAAGCCCCAGCCTATCCCCCAGTAATCGGCTCCGAAACAAGACCCAGCCACTGTAACTGGGGCGCACATGCGCTATTCCCGTCATACACTGAGACTACGGTCCCCAGTTTGCATTGCGGCCCTCGCCTCAAACCCCTCCCACACTAGCATGCTCCGTGGCATCCTGAGCATATGTGACAGTCCCCAACGAGCGTTATCTCAGGTATCGCCGCTGAGGAACAGACCGTACTGAAGAAACCTTCGAGCTTCCCGCTCCGGGCTACCCCACCTCCCGGCATGCACAGCTCGAGACGCCCTAAGGGTGCTGGGAAGGCTCCATGAAGTTCTCCCCTGTCCCAGGGACTCACCGAGATTTAATGGGCGCCACTCCCCGTTCCAGCGCGCCGGCTCCTAAGTCGCCACCGCCACCACTTTCTGCTGGGGCCTCCGCCGCACCCTCCGCCATCGGCCCCCCTCGCGCCCGCTTTGGAGTATACGGAGAAGACCTTCCGGGTCGCTCGTGAATTCTCGCCGTTCCTCCTGGGGAAGTGCACATGCCTGGGTCGCTCCCAGTGACGCCATTGTACGCGTCGTCGTGATGGGGGCGGAGCTTGCGTGGGGGTGGGGCCTCGAGTCCCTTTCGCTACTGATATCTCTATGGGAGGGAGTTGGACTGTTCAGAGATCCTCAAGCGGCTCGCTCACTGTTCTCCCGCGGTCAGCAGTCGGCCCACAGAAATGTTTTGTTTTCCTGCTGGGGTTTTTAAAAAATTGTTACAGGTGGTGGGAACAGCCAGTGCAAAGGCCCCGAGGTAGGACCAAGCCCTGGCGTGTGGGACAAGCAGCGAGCCCTGAGTGGCTAGAACAGAGTGAAAGGGAGAGAGGGAGGAGCTCAGAGGGAAGAGAGGGGTCGTGCAGGGCCTTGTGTGCTGCTGGATGGACTTGGGCTCTTACCCCCAGGCAAGTGGGAGGGCTGTCAGCCCAGGAGGGCAGAATCTATTCTCTATTTGTGACGGTCCCCACTGCGCTCTGTTCTACCCCGCCTGAAGCTCCCCGTTTCTGGAAGAGACTTGCTGCAGCAGAGACTGCAGGGCTCTGGACTCAGCCTTTAAGGTTCGAATCCCAGCCCTTCCACTTACCAGCTGGGAACATTGCTGTTTAATTCCTTGGTCTCTCCATCTCCTCATCAGAAAAATGGGACTGATAAAAGTATCTCTTTCAGAAGGTAAGAATTTAATAAATAATAATCAATAAATGCTAACGACTACTGTTTTTATTATTGTCTTACTGTTATGTGCCCTGAATTACGTGAACAGTGCCAGGTGGGAACAACCAATCCCTTAGGTTCCCTTGCATTTCACTGCTAAACTCGACAAAACTTTCTCGGGGAAGGGACGTGACGCTGGATTTGAGGGGTGCTTGCGTCACAGATGGGGCAACTGAGGACCTAAGAAGGAAAGGATTTGCTTGAGGCCACAACAGGCTCGCTTTTCGAAGACCTGGGAGAAAATGGAAGTGGGCGGGGGAGCAAGTTTGTCTTCCATCTCTGGCCTCGGCTGCCCTCTGTAGGACAATCTAGGAATAAAAAAGTGGAATCGGGAAATCAAAAACGACGAAACTGCTGCAGTCTTTGGGAGACTTCTTGCCCAGCCCCGCTCCCCACGTCCAGTGAGTGACGAGACCTCACTTCTCCCGGTGCCCATCCCGCTGCGGTTTGAGGTTCTACCAGTAGTCTCCCCCTGTCCTCCCACAGACACGACCAATCTGGAGAGACAATTGGACAGGTGTGGGGGAGACTTGCCCACTTTCCCTCTAGAGTCTCTCCAGTCACTTTCCTCTCCCATCACCCTGCCTCCCAGGCCTCAATGTCTTCTCCTCTTGCCCCCAACAGCCCAGCCTCCCACAGCTCTTTCTAAAACACACATAACCATGGCCCTCCCCTGCTCCCAAGCCTTCCATGGCTCCCTACCATCCCAGCCCTGGACCATGGTCCATAAGTTCCTATATGACCCAGCTTCTGCTGCCTTCCCCAGCTTCATCCCTTACTACCTCCTCATTCCCTGAAGTCAATCACCAAGTTCATTTCAGACTTCCTGTGAGCCAGTCTTCCCAGTCTTTGCATGTACTCTTCCTTTCAGCAGGTCTGTTCCCTGGTCCCATTACCTTGCTCATTACCTTTCAGCAGGTCTGTTCCCTGGTCCCATTACCTTGCTCATTACACTCACGTTTCGGTTCTCACTTCCTTTTCCTCTGGAAGCCTCTCTGACAGCTCCCTGCTTGGGGTGGGTCCAGTGCCCCTTACAGGCTCTGTCTCTGCCTGAGTGTCCCCCATCACCACCCTGATCATCCTGGAAGCTTCCTGGTCATACAATTGTCTTCCACACTGGACTGTGAGCCCAGAGAGGGTGGGAGCCGGGTGTACCTAGGCCACTCTGTGTCTCTGGCATCCAGCACAGGGCCTAACACACAGTGGGCACTCAGTGAACACTTCCTCAGTGAATGCATCTTACCACGGCTGGGGAAACTGAGGCAGAGGGGTAGGACCTGTTTTAGGGTGTCCCACCTTCACTGGGGCTCTGACAGAGGGCTAAGGCCTTTTCAGGTGTCACCCTGGAGAACGTGGGGACATTAAGGAAGGTGTCCTCCCACCCTGAGCCAGACTTGGGTAGTTCTCTAAAGCAAAAATGCAGATGGGGAGACTGAGGCACCCAGGTGGGGGTGAGGCAGGGCCTGGGGAAGGCAGCTGGCACTTCGCTCAGTCACTAGCTCTCTCTCTCTCTTTTATTCTTCCTCTTTTGCCCCAATATTTTTGTTCTCTTTCTGCATTTTGTTCTGTGTGCCGCTCTGTCTCTTTCTTATCTTTCTCTGCATTTCTCTTTCCCTCCATGTTTGTCCCCTTGCTCTTCGCATTTCTCTTTTTCTCTGTGTCCCTCTTCATCTCTCCGTCTCTCTCCCTCTCCTCCAACTCCCTGTTGCTCTCTCTCAGTCCCTCTCACTCCTCTCAGCCCGGCTGGCTGGTGTTGGCAGCAGCGAGGCAGGTACAGCCGGGCTTAGTGCCCACTGCTGCCAGGGCCCCCTCGGATTTGTAGCTGCGCCTTCTTTATCTGGGGCTGCAGCTACCCCTTATCTTCTGGCTGCAGGACACGAGACCAGGATTAGGGCAACTCGGGGCCAAGGATGTGAGACAGCAGGGCAGGCGGGCGGCCGAGAGCCTGGTGCCAGGGTGGATGTGCTGCAGGGCCGCTGAACCCCAGTGACCGGGGCTGCTGCGTGTGCATGTGAGGTGATGGTGCACACACATATTCACAGCTGTGACTGCTGAGTATGAATGACTTCAGGGAGGTATCTGTGTGTGTCTATGAGCATGTTTATGTGTGTATGAACATGTGTGTCTTTTGTATGTCTATTGCATGTCTCTGAGTGCACATTTGCGGCTGCTTTGTGTGTCTATATGTGATTATGTATGCACATTTGTGGATTCTGCATTTGTATCTCTCTGTGTGTGATGGTATATATATATTTGCAGCCGTTACTGCTAAGTATGAATGACTTTGGGGTGTGTCTGTGTCTCTGTGTGTGTGACGGTGTGTTCATGTTTGTGACTTTTGTGGGAGAGGGTCTGTGCCTCTGTGAGCCTAGGAAGCTCCTTATTCCAGCCCTGCCCTGCAGGTGACCATACAACTCAGGGCCCGCCCCCGCCCAGCTCCTTCCTGCCACCCTGATGGCTTTCCCACCATGCTGACCCAGAGCCTCCAGGGATAGGACCCTTGAACCTGTGACCTGTGGCTGTAAATGGCCCCTGTGGGGACAGCCACCATTCCTGCTTTTCCCATCCTCACCTGGAACAGGCCGGGCCTTCCTGCCGCCCACAAGCCTCAAAGGCCTCATCCTGGCTGAGGCTGGGCGGCTCCTCCTCTGGCCCCAGGAGCCCTTGCTCTGACCCCAGCTGGGTGTACTGTCGAGCTCTGTCTCTCGTCAGTGTGCTGAGGCCTTCCTCCCCACTCGCAGCACCATCTAGCTCAGGGTGAGGGTGACTGTCCCATCAAGAGCTCTGAAGCCTAGTTTTGGGGAGCCTTTTGGAGAGCAACACTATCCACCACTGAAGGCCTGTGCTGGGCACAAAACTAACATGGAAGCCATTTCACAGATGGGGAAACTGAGGCCCAGCAAGCTAGGTCACCAGCACATTGAGGGATGGGGTAATGCTTAGTGTGTGGAAATGGCTAATGCTCTGGCTGGCGACAGCTAGACGGACAGAGGGCACAGGGGATGCTAGGCCATCTCATCCCCACAGGGCTGGTCCCTGGGGGTCCTGAAGTGCAGTCCTGGGCTCCCAGGACCTGGACCAGCTCCTGGCGCTAAGATGGAAACTTCTTCTCCAGCCAAGTCTGAGTCTTGGCCAGCAGCTGCCAGCCTCCCACAACCTTTACATGGGCCTCCACTCTTGAATGGAACACTCCCCTTGGGAGCAGTGACTGCCCAGAGAAGGCAGGGGGCCAGCCTCAGGGGACAGGGTTGGAGGAGTGGCTATAGGAAGTGGCTGAATGTTGTAGAGTCATCCAACCCCAGGTTTGAGTCTCTTCCTCACTGTGTGACCTTGGGCCAGCATCTCGACCTCTCTGATTCTTGCCTTTCAAAACTGCCAAGTGGGCACAGAAGCAGGCTGGGGAGGGGGGTGTGTTGCCTGGAGTTACCTGGGAGAGGCATCCCAGGAGGCTAGGAAGGAACAAAGCTAATTCCTGGACAAATACCACAGGCATGTGAAAGAGCCTAGGTTCCAGCTTGCCCTGCGCTGTCCCACCCCTGCCTCAGCCTTGACCCTGGGGCCAGCAGGTTCAAACCAGCCATAGGGTCCAGGTGCCCATGGGTGCCAGTTGCTCTTCGCCACCCCTTGGTTTCTGCACATCCGTGCCATGGGCAGGCCACAGCCCAGACCCACCGGCTGCACTTTTAGTTCCACCCGCTCTGCCTTGCAGGGGCCCCAGTGTGGGACGAGGAAGGTTTAAAAATAAAGCATTGTAAACACTCATGTTTCCTGAACATAGAACCACCCTCTGAGTTTCCTCGGCCTCCTGGGCAGCCAGGCCCAGACAACTCCTTGAGGGGGGTGAGGGCTGGAGGGCAGAGGTGCCCTCGTGCACACTAATTCCTGGCTGCAGTGTGAGTCAGCTAGTGTGACGGGGTTTCTGTGTTACCAAAATAGTGTGCAGTGTGTGGGTTGGTGACAGACAGTGGCGGGGGTGCTGGGTTGTGGGACATGACAAAGTGGTGTGTCAGGGTGTCACACCTATGTCTCATGTGACCATGTGGGGCTGGCCCTGAGGGCTGGGTCTCTAGGGTGTGAGTGTGATGGGGTTTCCTCCACATGTGTTTGTATCAGTGTGTGTATACTTGAGTGTGACACACACGCCTGTGGTGGAAGGTGGGCGTGGATCCTGGTGTCCCCACCCCCTGTCTTCCGTCCTACCCACCCCAGAGGAAGAACCAAGTCTTTTAAGTTGCTGTTGCCAGGACAACCGTTTTATGAGCGTCCACATGGTGGGCACATGTGAGTGTCCTGCTCCCCATGTGCCTGAACAACCCCTCCCCCAAGGCCTCCAACCATAGGGGGAGGGGGCACAGGCAGTGTGGGGTGAGCAGGAGGCAGCCACGGTGCAGCTGGTGACAGCTTAATGTGGCTGGAGGGGTGGGGGCGAGTTCCTGGCAGGGCTTCGTGTGTACAGGGAAGCTGTGCCTCCCAGACTGGTGTGTGTGCACACGCGACAGTGTCTCCACAGTTCCTCTGCATGTGTGGCTGTAGTGTCGGCAATCTGTGCTTAGGATGGCATGTGAGTGTTGTCGTTTTTTGTGTGAGCTCAGTGTATGTGTGCTAATGTGTGTGCCAGCACCAGGCAACATGGGAGTTGTGTAACAATGTGCCAAATGAGCATGCATGTGCACCAGCAGCCCTAATTTGACCCCTGCGGGTACTCTGAAGGCCAGTGGGCTGATGGTAAATATATGAATATCATGTAGGACTGTGTCTCAATAGGGAATCATGTGTGTGCATGTGTTGGAGCAGTGTGAGCTCTGCGTCTGTGTGCATGAGTGTGCATGAATGGGAGTGAAGTGAGAATATTTGTATGAGCGTGAGCATCAGCCCCTGTCCGTGTGGCAGGATGTAGGCGGCTGTGACCGCTGTGGATGTAAGGAAGGTACTTACATGTGAGAACAGGCATGGCAGTGGGTGTGATTCTGCCTGGAACAAAGGTTTGGGGAATATCTGTGTGGCCAACTGCACCATGCCCTTCCTTTCTGAGGGTGTGGGTGTCTCTGCAAGTGAGCACATAGCAACACCTACAATGACGGATATTTAAACACTGTTTACCATGCACCTGGCATGGGTCCTTTCTATAACCCTATGAGAATCTGGTAATAATACAGGTGGGGAAACTGGGGCACAGAGAGGCAAAGTATTCACCCAAAGCCACACAGCACAGACACCTGTCCTTTCCATCCTGGACTGGGTGGGACCTGGCAGCCACGGCTCCACTACTACTCTGACCCCAAGTCACACTGCCACTTACATCCCGCTTGCACGTGCAGCACACAGTGCTCACACGCTGTGCACACACCCAATCGGCTCAAACTCTCATGAGCTCATGTACAACAGGGTCAGGGTGCCTGAGTGGCCCCCATCACTGTGTACATGCAAGTTGTATGGGCCCCATGGGTGTAAGGGTGTTGCGGGTGGGGAGTGGGGTCCTACTAGAGCCTAATGTTCTTAACCCCAAGATGTTGGGATTAGAGGAACGCAAGCAGCCTAGGCCAGAGTGAGAAGACCCCAAGAAATCAGACGGCCGGAGTGAGAAACCTGGGCACCAGACCCCAAGAACACAGGCGCGGGCCTGGACCGTGCGGGGAGGAGCTTGAGGGCAGGAGCCGAGGGCGGGGCTGCAGGGAGGTGTTTCTCCTTAACAAACCGGGGTGGGGTGGAGCCACCCCGGTGCCAGTCCCGCCCACTCTGCCCCTTCATTCCCTTCCTCTAGTCCTCTGAGGCCGCCAGGGGGCGCTTTGGGAACGCAGAGCCGTCGGGGAGAGGACCCAGTGGATTTGGGCTCATTGGTTGTTGGGGAGCCGCGCTGGGTCTTGGTGCCCTGAAGAGCGCCGTCGGGAGCCAGCTGTGGGAAGGAGATACCCCGCAGGGCCCTGGGGCAAGATTGGAAGGAACTTCCACTTGATGGGGGCTCTGTGGACGGCAGTCGTCAGTCGTAGGGTATTACTGTCTTAGGGAAAAAACACTGGATCTTAGTTCTCTGGAATGGCTTTTTCAGGAGAGGCTTTTAGCTTTCCTGAAAGACGACCTGGGGCGGGACTAGGGGACCATTCAATCTTTACTGGGGTGGGAGGAATACTGTGACTCTTAATTGCCCAGAGAGGGATCTGGGGAGGGGGCGTCTTGAAGCCCCGGATTTACTGAGGATGCACCGTCGGGTCACTGGCGCCCGGAATGGAAAACAGCTAACTGAAGGGAGCGCTGATCAGAGGATTCCCTTCAGGGGCTTCCTTGGTGAGGGGACTTCTTGGGGCTTTGCTTTCCGAAAGGGGACCAGGAAGGACCCGGGAGCCTGACTGTAAGGCCAGATCCTCGTGTAGTTGGGGGGAGGGAGGACTAGGAGCCGCGGGCATTGGCGTCGGGGCACTGTGGCTCTTATCCTAGGAGGGGCTCTTGGGGAGAAGGTGCCTTGGGATCCGCTTTCCAAAGGAGCGCCGCGGAGCTCTCCGGGGCCCGGGGAGATCGCCGTCTAGGAGGGCGCTGTGATCCCGGACCCCTGCCACCTGCGCTCCTTGGGCCCCATCGGATGGGGGCGGGGCGAAGGCTGCTCTTGTCCCGGGAAACCCGAGCTACCGCCCTTGGCCCCGCCCCCGGCCCCGCCTCCGTCCCCGAGCCGGCCGAGCGGTCCGCGGCGGAGGCGGCGGGAGAGCGCGCCTTGGAGCGGCTCAGAGCGCCCGGGCCCCTTGCTCTGCCGCCCCGGAGCCCCGCGCCGCACCCCGAGGTCTCCTGTGCCGTCCGTGCGCCCCCCGCGCCCTTCTAGCCGCAGGCCGTCCAGGGCATCCTCCAGCCCCAGCCCCAGCCGGACCGGGATGGCCGCAGCCCGCGGCTGAGCGAGCCCGGGGGTGCCCCATGGGCCGGCCCGCGCCGCGCCCCCTCCGCGGCCGCCCCCTCAGGCCCGGGCCCCCCCAGGCGCCACGGGCCCAGGCGGCCCGAATGGCGGTCGCGGCGGCAGGGGCAGGGGCTGGGGCCGGCGCGGGCGGCAGGCGCGGCCACCACTGACGGGTAGTCCGGCACCCCAGCAGGTAAGCAGGGGCAAGCGAGGGGCCCACAAGGGGCCGAGGTGAGAGGAGGACCGGCCCCATGTACGGCAGTATGGGGGGCTCTTAGGGATTCGTAGTAGACCAGTACCTTTCCTGCCGGAGCCCAGAACCCGCGTGTGTATGAGGGTGGGGTCAAGGGGCAACAGGTCGGCGCTTGGCAGAGGGGCGGGGTGGGGAGGGCGACCTTAAACGCCTCTCCAAGTCAGGATCTGGCAGGGAGGGAGTCCCTATCGGACGGGGAGAGCGCACGTCTGCCTTCCCTGGCCCCCATGTGTGCGTCTGAAGAGGAGTGGGAGCAGGGGCAGCCTGAATGCCCTCCCCAGCCTCTAAGAGGGCGAGCTCTCCTGCCATTTGGTCTACGAGGGGCAGTGGGGAGCATCCAGATCCCGCATGCCCTGGGTGGGGGGCTGCCGTCGCGGCCCAGCTGCACGCAGAAGTAAACATCTGTCAGTGGCGCGTTCCAGCCGCGTTCCCTGCGCGCCGCCGCCGCCGCCGGGGACACGGTGTCCTCCGGTAAGGGCCCGGCTCTCTTGGCTCCTGGAGCCACTTGTTCAGCCACAAGAGGGCGCGAACACATTTTTTTTGGGGGGGGGGTGATTCTTAAGGGCAAAACCTGGACTTGAAGGAGAAGCGGCTGTGCCCTCTTTCTTGCTTTTTAAGAGAGGCATTGTCTTGTTCAGGATAGTCTCAAAATTCTCCCAGGAGGAGCGGTGTGGGGGTTAGGATTTATCAGACCCTGGGGGCTGCAGACGGTGGGCAGGTTTAGTGCGGGATTGGAGGGGAAAATGGCCCTCCCTGGAGTTGCTATCACCCCTGTCCCCTCCCCAGGAAGCACCAGCATGTATTGTGGTGGCGCTGGCCCTGCTTAAAGGGCCTATGGTTACCTGCAAGGCTGGGCCAGCAGCCCAGATCCAGGGAGCTGGGCCAGGGGCCTGGAAAGGGGCACAGGGGGCTGGACCCTGATTTTCCTCACTCCTGCTTGCCTGCCCTGCCCTCTCCCTGCCGACATCCTCTCTGTTCCCTGACACTCTTTGTCTGCCTGCAAGTGCCCCAGGCTGAGGAAGCCCCAATGGGGCGTGACTGGTCTAGGCGGATGTCAGTGGCTTTGCCAGATTCTCCCCACCCTCAGCCCCTTGCCTTGGGGCCCTTTGGACAACCCTCCCACCTCCCTTCATCCCAGGACTCCTGAGGGTCGGGATTTTGAAGCCATTCCTGGGCCTACCAGCCTACCCACAGCAAGCTGCAAAGAGCTGGTTCCAGAGGGTGCAGGGAAGAAAACCAAACATCCCCCTCTGCAGCTGGGTGTGCAGTGTCTGGAATTCCACTATCAGCGCTTGTCCCTCAAGTCTCAGGCCTCAGTTTTCAAGGAGGGAGCAGAGGATATAAAGAGTCTATGGTAGGAGAAGGAACCAAACAGTTTGTAGTCAGACACAAAGACACAATCAAGAGATTGTTTCAACAAATGTTTGTTGGACTGTACTGGTATGGCTGACTCTGGTGTCAGGGCTCCTGAGTCCTGTCCTTCAAGGGCAACAGATTTAGACTAAGGGTGGAGCCCAGAGTGGGGAACAAAGGCTCTATCTTAGGGTAGAGTGGTCAGGGAAGACTTCCTGGAGGAGGAGCTTTGGAGCTGGGGCTGTGAAGGATGAGTAGGAGTTTTTTTTTTTTTTAAACCTCACCAGAGGATATGTGTATTGATTTTAGAGAGAGGGGAAGGAAGGGAGGGAAGGAGAGAAAGAGAGAGAGAGAGAGAAACATCAATGTGAGAGAGAAACATGATCAGTTGCTTCCCATAAACACCCCAACCGGGGATTGAACCTGCAACCTAAGTATGTGCCCTAACCAGAAATTGAACCTGCAACCTTTGGGTATATGGGACAATGCTCCAACCAACTGAGCCACCAGGCCAGGGCAGTAAGAGTTTTCTAAGTGGGAAACAAAGTGCATTCCAGGTGGCACAGGCAGAGATCTAGAAGCAGGAAAGAACAGGCTGGTTGGCTGTGGTGAATCCAGGGTGCCTGGGTGAGTGTGAGAAGGACAGGCTGTTCTGAAAGGTTGGTGGAGGGACCGGTGGGGTGGGGCACACTACTGGGCATTGGACCTGGGAGTACAGAGGAGAGAGGAATAGGTCTTGAACGCGTGTGGTGTCAGTGGGCCCAGCCATCTTTGCTGCGGGGCTGTGGGATTCCTTTGCAGGTGCATCTCTCTTGGTCTCCCAAGGTGCAGCAGAGGGGCCCAGGGCAGGAAGAAATTAGTGGGTGGCCCCTGCTGGCAACAGATAGATCTCACTTCTCAAGGGGGAAAAATGAGGCCCAGAGAGAGGACACCATTTGTGCCTAAATAGCTCAGTGTGGTGGGGACCTGAGGCAACATTTGAACTTGGGGAGATGGAAGAAGTGACTCAGGTGCCCTGGTTCCCAGGAAACTAGTGTTAAGGTTTGAGCTCAGCCTGGGGCCCGTGCCTCAGTTTCCCTTCCTGTCCATTGATTAGCTTTGTGTGATGTCTTGGCCACCCTCAGAGCACCCACAACCCTCACGCCACCTGCCGGGCCCCACACCAGCTGCTCAGCTGTGCGCTGTGCCAGGCCTCATTAGGCTGATCCTGTTATCCTACCCCAGGCAGCCCCCTCCTGCCTGTCCCATATGCCTCTGGGGCCAGCCCCAGACCAGCCTGGTGTGGTCAAGGTGAGAATTTTATGGGCCAGTGCAGAAGGCTGGGCTAGAAATGGTGGGTCCTTGGGTCTGAAAAACTGTGGCCCCGAGCCACACACACACACACACACACACACACACCAGCCCAGCCTCCCTGAGAACACAGAGCAGATGCAGGGAGAGGGCTCCAGGCACCCATGCAGAGGGGAGGACTGGCCCCGCAGGCGGGTCACGGGGTCCCTGTGCCCTCTCCCACCTCATCTCCCTGTTCTTCCCTGGCTCTGCTGCTCCAGTCACCCTGGTCACCTTGAACAGTCACCGTCCTGCCTCAGCCATCGCTCCTGTAGTTCCCCGCACCTGGAATGCTCTCCTCAGATCTTCACTTGGTCCTAGCGTAAATGCTGCCTCCTCTGAGAAGCACTCCTTGACCACTCAGCCTCAGAGCTGCTCCTAGTCACTACTGCTTTACCTTGTTTTTTCTTTTTTTGTTTCACTGTCAACATCTAAATTACCATGTTTATTTATTATTTATAATCCATTCCTAATTGGACAGTGAGTTGGCAAGGGTGGGGCCCAGGTTGGCCTTGGTCATGCAGAGTTCCCTGCCTGGCCCAGCACACAGTAGGGGCTCCGTAAGTGTTTGCTGAGTTAACGTGTTAGGGGCAGAGCCCAGCCAGGCAGCCTGGGCTTTCTGCCATCTCTGGCCCTTTATTCACTTGCTAGTTCTGCTCTGCTGTGTGTCTTTGAGGAAATGCTTACTTCCCTGAAGCTCAGCCCTATTTTTCCCCCAAACAGTGGAGCCTATCATCCCCTCCCTGTGTCTCCCCTCCCTTCTTCATTACCCTGTTATCCAGAGCCCAGGGGTTGTGGAGCTGTTGATAGAACAAGTCTGATGTCAGACCCAGGTTCAACCTCAGCTCAACCACTTATTTGAACAAGTCACTCTACCTCTCCAAGCCTTAGTTACTCTTCGTGGAAAACGGGGCTAGTAATAATAATATTTTCAGGGACGGTGGGGAGAATTAAACACATGGAAAGCCCTTAGCACAGTGCTTGGCACTAAATAAATGGAATAGCCGACACTGCCAGGTGTTAATGTTATTGTTGTTAGAGAGGCCATGGTTAAGAATGTGGAGGAGTGGGTACTGGGGCCGGAGCTTTGAGGGATGAGTAGGAGTTTGCCCAAACACTTGAGTTCAAATCCCAGGCTGGCCACTGATACTCTGTTTGACATGAGCAAGTAACTTCACTTCTTTGGACCTCAGTTTTCCCATCTATAAAATGGGAATAAAATAGTCCATACCTTGCTATGAGTCATTATATGTAAATTGCTTATACCAATAGTGTTGTTTGCTAGGGTTACTGTAAGCTGTGATTATTGTACTACTATTATTATCACAAAACAACCAGCACGGTCCTCTCCATAAGCCACTCTCTCTGTGTCTGTCCCCCCTCAGCTGCACTTTGGCCACGACAAACCCAGAGCCCCTTAACAGGAGCTCGGGCTGACACTCAATCCTCAGAGCAGCAGGGGCCAGCCATGGTGCTAGCATTGAGCAGCAGGCAGCTCCTGGGCTGGGGGAAGAAGAAGAGAGGCTATGCCGCCACCTCTGGCCAGGCCTGGAAGGGTATGGTCTGCTGGGGGTGTCTGACTGTGCCCGCCATGAGGCCGTCTCATGGGCTGGCCCCAGCCCCTCCACATGCAGCATCAGAACCAGCTGTGCTAGCCAGATGTTCCTGGTTTACCCCCAGATGTGTGTTGCCAGCTCAAGACTGCCCTGGCCTCCCCGTCCCCACTGTGGGTGGGGCTGGGCCCTGGGGCTCTCCAAGGGAGGGGACACATTTTTGTGGGCTGCAGAGTTTGTTTCTTGTTTTGCAGAACCATTGAGTCTTGCCTCGAGAGAGGCCCAAGTCCCACCCATCATGGGACCTCAGTTTCCCCATCAGTGGACCCCCAGAGGCCAGAGGGGGAGAGGAGACGAGCAGGGCTCTCCCAGGAGCAAGCCCAGCTGCCAGCCGCGGAGCTGTCAGTGCTGACGGGGGAAACAGAGGTACAGGCCTGCAAGAACGTGTGTCCGAGGGCTGGGCCCAGCCATTGCCATTGGCCTGGTCTGCAGAACTTCACTGAATTTATTAAATGGCCCTCCAAATGAGGGAGGGCTCCCGGGCAGTCCGTTGTACAGATGGGGAAACCGAGACTCCGAGAGGAAGAGGAGCATGTTACCCAGCCAGGAAGAGGCAGAGCAGGGACCCAGACTCGGCCGTCTGGAGCCCATGTGCTGTGGTCCGTGCTCACAGACACACGCCTTCCTTGGGTGTGCAGGCCACCCCCACGTCTGCCAGTGTGGCTCCACAGGCCGGCTCGCTCTGCCGTGGGCCATGATGGCAGCCCTGCTAGTCACCCCATCGAGCCCTCCCAGGTCCTTCAGGCATTCCCACAGTGCTGGGTGACCCCCTTCGGAGACTTTCCGAAGATGGGGAAGTTGAGTTATGGGAGGACCAGGGATTGTCCAGGAGTGAGGGAGAAAGGAAGAAGAGAGCACGTGGAGGGAGGCACCAAAAGCGTGGAGACTGGAGAGCTGCAGCCAGCTCATGCCTCTGTGAACAGAATTATTGCAATAACCCAGCCCAGGCTGCCCCTCCAGAAACTCCTGCCCCAGGAAAGACAGGCATGGACGTCCACACTATGCTGCAGGGCTGGGCAAGAGGGAGGGGCCTGTGGCAGAAGTGCCAAGATGGGGAGCAGGGAAGTCTTCCTGGAGAAGAGGCTTTAGGATGTAGGGCTTTGAAGGATGAGTAGGAGTTTGCCCAATGATGACAGGCCCCAATTACAGGCCTCCCCAGACTGAAGGGGCGAGTGGATTGAGGGAGGGGTCACCTCTCATCCTTCCTGGGAACAAGCATGAAGCAGGTGCCTCCCTGAGGCCAGGAGCTCTTCAGAACAGGCTGTTCACCCTGGGAACAAGTATGCCTGGTGGATGTCCCTGGGAGTCTGTGGACAGGTGGTGCCCCAGGGTGTTGCCTGGACACCAGGATAATGAGCAGCATTTCCTGGCACCACCAAGGAAGCTGCCAGAAACACCCACACACCTTCACCCTGAATGCCTGCTCCTTGGGTGATTGGACCTGCCTGGTTGACTGACTTTGGGCTACTTATCACTGCTCCTCTCCGAGTCTCAGATTCCCCTCCCGCCCCACTCCAGCCCTGGGGATACTGTGGCCTCCAGCTAGAGATGGAGGTCTAGTCTTGATCCCTCTTGCTGCAGCTCAGACTGGCCTGGCCCCTAAGTAGGAAAGTTGCTCCCTTCCCCCTACAGTGAGGACTCTCCAGGGTCTGGACATTGTCTGAGGGCTTGGGAGGGAACTGACCGGTCCCCATCGGGGCAGTGTGGGTGGCACCTGAGATGCCAGCAGGTGTGAACCCTGGCTGGGTGCCAGGGGCTGGGGCAGGGCAATTCTCTCCTGGGTCATTCTGCCTCCTCCACTTCCAGGGGCCTCACCCTCAGCCCGCCATGAGGGTGCCATTCACTGCTCCTCTGGTATCTTAGCAGTGAGAAGCCAACAGCACTGAGGGTGTGCACGTGTGTGTGCCCCTGCATGCATGAGCATGTAGCCAGAATGCAGAGTCACACTACTGCATGAGCATGGTACTGTTTCAGTGTGATTGTGTTTGAGTGTAATATAAATTGTCCAAGTATGGAAGTGCATGGGTGTGAAACACAGTACCTTGTGCCCGTGGTAGTATGCGAGTGTTGTGATGCATGCGTCTAAAAATACCCAAGTGTGTGAGTGTGAAACTGTGTGAGTATGGTAATGCTCCCATGTGTTTCTGATAATGTTTGAGTGTGAAAACATGTGTGTGATTGTGTGCAAGTGTGTGTGATGTTAGAAGATTAATGATGTGAATATCCAAGTATGTGGCAGTGTTTGAGTAGGAGTGTGAAAACACCCTAGTGTGTAAGTATGATCGTGTTTGTGTGTGTGAGAACTCCCAAATATGTATGTGATAGTGCTGAGGTGTGTGAATGTGAGGGTTTCAATGTATGTAAAAATGTCCAAATGCATGACTGTATGAAAACATTGAGTGTGTAAGTGGGATATTGTTTGACAGTGTAAAAACACCCAACACCCATGTGTGAGTGGGACGCAGTGTGTGCAAGAATGAGAATGCTGGGTCTGAATGAGCGTGAGCCCCGAATGCACTGCGAGGCACCCACCTGCCCGAGTCTAGAGGCCTCCATTACACAAGCACACCTGGGCCCTCCCCATGCCCTCCGCCACACCCACGTCGCCCTCTCAGGGTCAGGTCTGTGCCAGAGACAAACCAGTTGGGTGACCCCCTTACAGAAAGGCCCATTGTTAACAGATGCTTATCAGCTGGCATGTGCTGGGCCCCCTCCACTGTCAGCCCCCCTGCTTTCCTGTCCCCCATCAGAGCTCTGGTGGGGTCTGCCACTTCAAGGCCAGCGGGGGAGGGGTGGGGAGGAAGTCCTCTGGCCAGGCCATCTTTTGGCTCTTGGCTCACCCACCCTCTCAGTCCCCTCTTAAGCCCTTAGGAGAGTCAGGACCACAGCCTGGGGCTGCGCAGGGGCCTGGCTCCAACAGAGAGGCTGAAGCACGCTGCCCCAAGGTTTGGGTGTGAGAGCGAGCGGGGCATTGGGACTGAGAAAGCCGGGTTCACCCGAGGTCTTGAGCCTCGGTGGGTTCCCCTGCGATCTCCCCCTACTAGGGGTTGCAGCCACCAGAGTTCCAATCTCAGCTCTGTGACCTTGGGTAAGTCATGTTACTATAGGCCTCAGTTTCCCCATCTGTGAAATGGGATGAAGATTTTTGTGAGGTTGAAATGAATTAATATGCACTGTTTACAGAACAGGATCTGTCATATAGTAGGTGCTCATTAAGAATAAAGGGGATTTCCCTGACTGGTGTCTCAGTTGGTTGAGTGTCTTTCCTCAAAGCGAAAGGTCGCTGGTTTGATTCCTAGCTGGGGCACGTGCCTGGGTTGTGGGTTTGGTCCCCAGTCCGGCATGCAAGAGGCAGCCAATCGATGTTGATCTCTTACATCGATGTTTCCCTCCCTCCCTTCCTCTCTAAAAGTAAGTAAAATCTTTAATAAAGAAAGAAAGAAAGAAAGGGGGTGCCCTGGCCGGGCAGGTCACTTGGTTGAAGTGTCTTCCCAATACGCCAAGGTTGCGGGGTTCCATCCTTGGTCAGGGCACATACAAGAATTGACCAATGAATGCATAAAGAAGTGGAACAACAAATCAGTGTTGTGCTCTCTCTCTCTCAAATCAATAAATAAAAAATTTTAAAAAGGGGGGGGCCTTTGGTCACCTGACAAATGGCTGACCCCTGCTTGCTGCACAACCTTGATAATGAAATATTCTCCCTGCAGCCCACAAGGCCCCACACAACCTGCCCTGTCACCTCCCCTGCCTCACTCAGCCCCAGTCACAGGGGCCGCCTCCCTGTTCCTTCAACCAGCCGGGCCTGGTCCTGCCCCCAGGCCTTTGCAAGTGCCATGCCCTCAGATATCCAGCCTGGCCAGGGTTTGTTTACATGCCCCCACGTCTGGGAGCTCACTCTCTACCACCGCCACCGACAGCAATAAGAATTGTGATACCACATAGTGGCAAGTCCTTGGAGTGACTCGACAGCCTCTGCTCCGAAGCACCGCCCGGTCCAGTCCAGCCCATGTGATGTGCCTGGTGTTAAAGAGGCAGCATTGGAATCTCAGGTCCTTTTCTAGCCAAATGCCCTTGAACAAGCCCCTTCCTGTCTGTTTTGTGCCTCAGTTTCCTCAGCTGTAAAATGGAGGTAACAGTGGGTCTCTCCTGGGCTCAGCACGGGGTCTTTGCACAGAGCAGGCGCTTCATGAATACCCATTGTTACTGTCTGCTGGGCCTAGGTCCTGTGCCAGTGCATTGGTGAGAGCGCCCACCGCTAGGCCTACGTGAATCACATGCAAATGAAATGCAAATAATCGCCCCTAGCCCTGGCAAGCAGCCTGTGCATAGAGGTGCGCCCATGGGGGCGCCCGGCACCCCACGGCCGAGCCCAGTTGCTGACCCACGTCCAGCCCGGCTTTCAGCGCTCTGTGTAAATGTTTACACCGGGCTTGTCGCCAGGCCCCGCGCGGCCGGCACCAGGCAGCCGGGTGGGGGAATGTAAACGAGGGCCAGGGGCCGCCAGGCAGCAGGGAGCTGCTCTGACTCGGTTGTGCGGGTGCACGAGGGTTAAACACTGTGTGCACTAAGCACGATGCTCCCAGGCAGTCACAGCACCGAGTAATGGGTGCTGTAATGGGGGATGCTCAGGGCCTGGGGTGGGGAGCAGTCAGGGAAGGCTTCCTGGGGGAGGTGCTGGCCCAAGAGGAACCTGAAGGGGAACAGAAGTGGGGAGGGAGAGAATAGTGTTCTGGGTGGAAGGACCAGCTTGTGCAATAGCCTGGAAGTGGCTCCAGAGCAGCTTTGGTTCATTGCAGCCCATTCCTGGGAATCAGTTTACCTGTCTAGAGAGTAAACCCAGGCTCTGAAAGGGGCAGGAAGTCACAACCAAGGACATCTTAGTTAAGGAACAAAGACTCAATCCAAAGGTTTCTGCCTCCCAGACTATTCAAAGCACCCGGCCTCCTGGCCACCCTTACCCCACAGTGCCCCCTACTGGGAATGCCTTCACTTTTCACCCTTTCCCTACATGCACTGGGCTCCTGGATGGATTGGCCAAGCTTGATTCAGCCTCAGTGCCTTTGCACTGGCTGTTCCCTCTGCCTGAGATACCACTCTCTTCTACCTGGCCAGCTGCTACCTTTGTTTAATTCTCAGCTTTCCTCAACTCTCAGGAAAGCATTCTGGGGTCCCCAGGTGAGGCAGTTCCCCTGATACTTCTGGCACCACGCCCACCCCTCCTTAGCAGTGCTATTCACAACCACGTCTGGTGGTTCCTTGCTAAATCATGTCTGTTATTATTGATCATTAAGCAGCAGTGGTTCAAAATCAGAGGCCCCACTGTGTCCCCAGTGCCTGGCACAGTACCCCATGCCTGTTTGTTGCCTGGCGGACTGAGGCTGTTGGGCTGACCATCCCATGCCCACAGGCCAAGGATGCAGCGCTGGAAGGCAGCGGCCTTGGCCTCGGTCCTGTGCAGCTCTGTGCTCTCCATCTGGATGTGTCGGGATGGCCTGCTCCTCAACCAACGCCTTGGACCCGCATTAGCCCCGCTGCGCCGGCCACCTCGCACCCTGGATGCCCGGATCACCCGCCTGGCCCAGTGTAAGCCCCTCTCCCGGTCTCGGGTCAGATACCCCCAACATAGAGTTGGCCATACTGGTGGGATTTCAGGCAGTGGAACCGGGCCACAGAGGCTTTTTAAAGATGGGGTGGAGGGAGGGTGCAAGTCCCCCAAAGGCCTGGAAGCGGGGGATGGCTCCTGGGAACTGGGGTCTCTTGGCTCAACTGTCACAAGGAATTAGGCTCTGTCCCTCGGGGGTCCAGGGCCAGATGGAGATTAGACCTAGGAGCTCAGCTGGGTGGCCCCCCACAGCACAGTGTGGGGAAGGGGAGCTGGACTGGAGGCCCCAGTGACCTGCATGCGTTGATAGGGGCTAAGGGGAAGACAGAGAGAGACCTAGAAACAGAGACAGACAGACGAGGGTGGGAGAGACCGATGTGGAAAAGGCAGGGAGGTAGAGGAATGAAACACCCACCTGGGGAATGTGGCCACTTGATCCAACTCCCCACGTGCCTCTGGCGCCTGTCCTGTATTAGTTCTGCGTGGGCCCTGACCTTGTGTGTGCATGCACATGTCCACATGGTGTGCCCGTGTGGGCGGCCAGGATGTAGGTGCAGGCCTGGCGCATGCATGGTGCCTGCGGGTGGCGACCACACGCACACCCGCCCTGTCAGACCACACAGTCCTTTCTTGTCTGCATAATGCACAGGGGTGGCCTCCAGCATGGACTTTGCTCCCACCCCCACCCCCTGCCATTGTAGACCACAGAGTCCTTTCCAGGACACTGGGTGGGTCCCAGAGACCAGGGTAGGGCCCCCAAAGCTAGTGCTCCAGGTTCTGGGAGCAAAGCACCAATGATGGAATCTACTAGGAAGTATCTCAGCCCATGGGTGGTGCCTGCCAGTCCTGTGTCCTATCCCTGTGCCCAGCTGTACCACAGGAAGGGAGTGGCTGCTGATTCCCCCAAGGCCTAATGTTCTAGTCCCTGGGACTAATGCGCTGATGGTGGAATTTCAGGCTGGGGGTGGGGGTGGGGGAGCAGGGAGCACATTTCATCTCTTTGCGTTCCAGACCCTGTGCACGTGGCCAGGCCTGCTGGAGGGATGCAGGGACAGATATGCTAAAAGATTATTCACTGTTTATCTGAAATTCAAATTTAACTGGGCATCTGTATTTCATCTGGCAACCTCCCAAAAAGCTCTCTAGATGCACACCTCGGGGTGTGCACACTAAATGGGCAACCGTAGGCACCAGAAGTGAGCCAGGCTCAAACCTAAATCCAGAGCAGACAGTGCTGGTCATCCTGGTCCTCTTTCTGGGCTGCAAGAACTCAGAAAAGGCTGTTCTGTTGCCCCCCACTTTCCACCCTCCCAGCCACAAACACAGCAGGGATTCAGCAAGCT
Source organism: Phyllostomus hastatus (assembly GCF_019186645.2). Lineage (NCBI taxonomy): Eukaryota > Metazoa > Chordata > Mammalia > Chiroptera > Phyllostomidae > Phyllostomus > Phyllostomus hastatus. The sequence continues at coordinate 1,340,696 of NW_025333640.1, read as the reverse complement.
CTGCAAGCAGGCAGAGCAGAGAGGGAGACAGGCACAGAAGGGTCGTCACATACCTGAAGTTGTACAAAGACAGCGGCAGAGCTAGGCTCAGAACGGGGGCTTGTCTGTTTTCTGAGATCCCCTGTGGAAACAGACACCCCCAGGGCGACAGTCCCTCCCCCTCAGGCTACCCTTTTACTTGTTTTGACAGCCAGGTATGCCAGCCTTGGGGGCAGGTGGAGGCTAAACTCAGGATTTCTTCTCCCAACCACAAGCGTGACTGCAACCTGTCAGGGGCTGGGAGCCTCCCAACAGCCATTCCAACCCCTGTGCTTCTGTCCTGGGGCTGCGGAGTGTAACAGGTTCTCAAATAAAGTTATTTCCTCAAACTTAGTTTTGTTATAACGATGAGATGCCTTAGGAACTTAACTCTTCTTTATGTCAATTAGTCTTTGGTAAAACTGGTTTCATTCTTTGTTGTTTCGCCGCAGCTCTAAGAACCTACCAACGATGTACAGTAAGCACTTACTGTACTGGGGCAGGGCCAGTCTCTTGGGAAATAAATTTAGGCTACAGGACCCTGGGATTCTGTGAGCCTGGGCACCTCCCGGCAGCTGTGGGAGAAGAGGGCTGAACTTGGGCCAAACTTGGGCACTTGATAGAGGCAGGAAGAATGCTATCTGGGTTTGTGTCTCTCCCTGCCACCTGCTGGTGGTAGAGCCTTGGGCACGTCTGCTCTTTTGGGTGCCCAGTTTCCTTATCTGTAACATGAGAGTGACCCTGACAATAGCTGCTGCCACTCCATGTCCTGGCGTCCGTACACAGGCCTCAGTGCCTGCTGCTCTTCTGTATGTTCCGAGAAGCCCAAACACCTCTATTTGGGTTTCTGGATGGGGGAACTGAGTGGAGTAGTAGGGACAGGATGGAGGGTTGTGAGCAGCCCAGGGGCTCAGAGGAAATGTGGGGGCTTTGGGTGGGGGACCCCAGAGAAACAGACCCATACAGTTCAACTAAAGGGTGAGGGGTTGGGATGGGAGAAGCAGCACTCCAACACTGGTCAGACAGGGTGTGTCAGTACCTTGGGGCAGCCCAGCATAAGGATGGGACCCACAGACAGTACTGTTGGCGGGGCGGTGCCTAGAGTGGCTGAGACACCCAGATCAGCGCAGCTCAGGTGGGGCAGGCTGGAAAGTGGTCCAGGGCACCCAGGAGGGGTTAGCCAGGCTCTGAGCAGCTCAGCATAGGAGCAGCGTCCAGAAAGGTGTTGGTAGCCTTGGGGACCAAGCATGGGGGTCTGGATATGCACCCCTCCAACACTGCCCAGGCAGATGCGCTGGCGCCCCAGCGTCCCCTGAAGGGTCATTTTTTGCAGTAGAACATCGACGGGAGGAGGCTCCCTCTCGCCACCCGCTGACCCCCATCCCCTTTTCTCCCTCCCCTCGCAGACCGTGCACTGCTGCAGGGAGCCCCGGATGCCGTGGACCTGCGCAAGCTGACGCCGTGGGCCGGGCGGCCCCCGAGTCCCCGCCGTCGAGCGGGACCCCGGCGGCGGCGCGCGCGTGCGCGGTCGGGGACGCGGCCGTGCGGGCTGCGCGAACTCGAGGTGCGCGTGAGCGAGTTGGGCCTGGGCTACGCGTCGGACGAGACGGTGCTGTTCCGCTACTGCGCAGGCGCGTGCGAGGCGGCCGCGCGCGTCTACGACCTGGGCCTGCGGCGCCTGCGCCAGCGGCGGCGCGTGCGGCGGGAGAGGGTTCGCGCGCAGCCCTGCTGCCGCCCGACGGCCTACGAGGACGAAGTGTCCTTCCTGGACGCGCACAGCCGCTATCACACGGTGCACGAGCTGTCGGCGCGCGAGTGCGCCTGCGTGTGACCCTACCTCACCGGTCCCGGCCAGACGGCGGCCACTTCCCCTGCCCCGACGGCACCCACAGCCCCGCCTGGCAAACCCCGCCACAGACTGCCCAGGCGCTGAAGATGCCGTCGAGGCCTCGGGACTCTTGCGATAACTGTACATAGATAAAGTGTGGAAAATAGAGCTGGGTCTCGATTGTGCGCACCAGGGGTGTCCGCCTCTTGGAGGGGGAGGGCGTGTGGGAAAGCGGCGCCATCTCCATTGGGAGAAAGGGGATGGGTGCGGGTGGGTATCACCTGCAGGATGGCGGGAGGATCCCGTTTGCTTTGGGGGGAAGGAAATATTTAAAGAGGGTTCTCAGGGTACAAGCGGAAAAATAGGGGGAATGGGGGCCGTGTCGTCAGGGACCGTCCATCGTATCTCCCGGCAGGTCTCTGCTCCTCCCCCGCGAGTTCCGTCCCAGCAAGATGTGTTTCCGGGGGAAGATGGAGTCACTGTGTAGATGAGACGAGTCCAGCTGGACCCTGTCTCCCCAGGTGTCCCATCCTCACCTCCACACAGTGTGCGCTTCCGGGGAGGGAAAGGGGAGAATGGAGGTTGGTAGGAGAAGGTGGAGGCACTCTGCAGAAGAGACAGGTCCAGGAGGACCCGAGCGCCCTTCACCTGATGAGAATCCTCACGCCGGATCAGCCCCCACGAGAGCGACCTCGAAGACGCTATCTTCCTTTACTAGCTAAAAATATTTGTGTGCTGCCCATCTCCCTGTGGGGATACATCTGGGGAGGACGCCAGCCCGGTCCAGCCCAAAACCGGCGCCTGCTGGGGCAGAGCCAGCCCCAAGGGATCTAGGTCCTGGCGCATAAAAACCCTGCCCGAAGCTCGAGGGGCGATTTATGACGAGCCCCAGCAGAGGACGGAAAAAGCGCTGGGCGGGGTTTATATTTGCCCGCGGTGTCACCTTGATGCTTGGCAGGCCCAGGAAGGGCTCAGAGTGTTGAGTTCCCAGAGCACAGGGAGGGATGAGGGGGTCCCCTGGTCTGAAAAGGGGCGTGTGAGGGGGCGGGCGCTTCGAGCTGGGCTCAGGGCTGTCATCTAAAAGACTAGCGGGTGTGGACCCTTCCTCCTCAGCCCCTCATACTGGGGACTTCCAAAGGAACACCCCCTCCCCTCCTTTACTGTTTCCCTAGACTGGCCCCATTCCTTCTTTCCCACACATCTGAGTTCAAGACCACCCTCTAACCACCACATCCTTTCCAGACCCAATCCGGGTCCAGAAGCTGGAGGGCTCCAATCAGAAGCTGTCCCCAAGGAGGATCACATAGCCAGGCAGAAACGCTCCCCAGCTCCCTGCTCCCCAGGGTCCCGGTTGTAGCTAGAGAAACTGGAGGCAGCTAACAAGCAGGACTTACTTGGAGCTCCAAGAACATGGCTTGGCAGCCAGGCCCCAGCCAGTGGGTGGTCTGCTTGGAAGACAGTTGCAGGATGGAGGCTGGCTGGGGCCCCTGCCTGCCCCCGCAGTATTCTGTCTCTGAGGTTTGGGGAGGTGGATTCCTCCACTGTTTGGGTTGACTCATCCTGGCGTGGCAGAGAGGCTGGAGTCCCCAGACACTGTGGAAGCTGAGCCTCAGTTTCCCCATCCTAGATGGCCCTGATCCTTAAAGAGGGACAATGCTGAGCTCAGGACATACAGTGGAAAAATTGTCCTTGAAGCCTGCATTTGTAGTCCCTGAAGATTGGCTTCTACTGTGTGTGTGTGTGTGTGTGTGTGTGTGTGTGTGTTTGTACCCCCCGCCCCCGGCCTCCTGGGACCTTAACCTCCCTGTCTCCCACCCGGATCCAACATCCCAACCACAGAGCTCTGGCTTAGCCCACTAAATAATTGAAATGTAAACAGGGCGCCCCACAGACCCCTGGGGCGGGGGTTCTCAGCTCAGGTCACACACACACACACACACACACACACAGCACAGAGACTGCCACCCACATGGGCTTAACAGCATCACACCCAGGCCCACAGCCCACATGCTTAAACACGCAGTTTTTATTCACACTTGGAACTGCACACTCACAGAGGGGCTCCCTCAGAGTCACCACTCATTCTAAAAAAAAGGACACAGGTTTGCGAACTCCGTCACACACAGCCTCACACACCCTTGCTGACGGCCATGCTCCTGGCCCTGCATGATCATCACGTGTCGCACACACAGAATCACACTCCCTCCCCTTGACCTCCTTCAAGGGGTGGTCCCATCCTTGTGCCAGCCCTGCCTCATGTTGACCCCAAGACAGCCTGGCCCCCACTTTCTAGTCCCTCTGGGCCTTACTCTCTCCTGTCTGCCTGATGGGCTTGCTTTTAAGGGGTTCTCCACCTCTTGACATTTTTGGCCAGACTCTTCTGGATTTGGGGGGCCATGAAGGCTTCTGGGTGTCACTCCTGACCCCCCACCCACTTGATGCTATCAGTCCACTCTAAGTCTGGACAGCTACAAATGTAGACATTGCTGAGTGTCCCCTGGGGGACTCCAGGGTTGCCCTGGAGTGAGAACCTCTGTTCTAGAGTAAGGGAGCACACATCAGTTTTCATTGGAGCATTTCATCTGGGAGACAGTGCCAACGTTGCACTGTCTTGCCTGCCCCACAGGCAGTTACACCAGCGGCAATGACCACAAGCAGATCCAGCAGGGCCTAGTGGGAGGGACCTGAGGCCAGGCAATGTGTGCTTTGGTGGGTGAAGTCCCCAGCACCCCACATCCCCAGCAGGTGAGTCCCCATCCCCCAGCGCCCCGGCCCCAGCAAGTGAGGTCCCTGGCAGGTGAGGTTCCTGAAATCAGAAGTGACTGGCATGTGAGGCCACTGGCTGGTCGGCCCGTGTGAACCAGGAGGCCATGCTGGTCACTGTGTGTGGCTGGACTCCTGGTGCAGCCTCCAGCAAGCCTCGAAAAATATCAGGTCCCAGCAGAAGGATGGAGGCTGCAGTGTCTCCTGCCAGCAGAAGTAACTCAGGTAGTGGGTGTGGTCTTTGTCCACCACTAGCAGATACCTGGCCAGTTCCTTGGGACTCTGGAAGCCGTAAAGTGGATAAAGGTATTGGGGCCAGGAATTGTTGCTTCTGCTGGGGCTCAACACCATGGTCGAGGTTCAGGCCTGCAGGGCATTCTTCCACGGCTTCTCTGTGATGCAGTTGGGGTACAAGTTGTCAAAAGCCAGGTAAAACTTGTCCTGGGACAGCCACTTGGTCATGACCGGTGGGGCAGTGGCTTGTGGAGCCCCTGCACATGTCCACTTAGAGGTGAACCTAAAGTATCTAGTCAAATCCTTCCTCCAGTGGACACCATCCGGCCACCAGCTCACTCTTGGCTGAGAGGCTGACCGGTGTGCCGGCCAGCTGGCTGGGTCACGGCTCAAACCAGCCCTACCATGTTATGTCCGAGTCTGTGTGGTAGGGTACGGTAAGAGTGAAGTGTCCATACAGGACCTTCAGTGGTGGACCGTGGCCAGGCAGGTCCAGGTTGAACCAGACCCAGCACTGGCTGGGTGGCCGGGGAAAGGCGGAAGCTGTGCCTGTGGTTGGTAGCTGACCTCTCAGGGATGCACGGGGGCTGCACCCACCCGAAGGTACACGCTGGCAGTTGGCTAGGCTGGGCCACAGCTCTGGGCAGTGGACGGAGGTGTGGGATGTTGGGTGTCCACGCCCGCAGCAGAAGCAGCAGGGGCAGCTGGGCGGGGAGCCCAAGGTGGCCCAGCAGGGTCCCTTCAGAGGACATTGACCCTGCGCACCCTTTGGGAGCTGTGGTGAGAGAGCCCATTGTCAACCAAGGGGACTGCATGGGCTTGTGGGACACTGCAGGTAGGAGAAGAAGCACACCGCCAAAAGCAGCTGCAGCAGCACCCCAAGGAGATAATGGCGCCAGGGACATCATGTCTTGGCCCAGCTGAGTGGACCCATGGGTCAGAGCAGCTGGGAGGAGGGGGAGTGGAGACAGCATCATCAATAACAAAAATAATAACCCACGCCCAGGGGGCACGCGTGGGTGACCAAAGTTAATATTCGTGAGTCCTGAGACAGGCACTGGTGTGACTCCTATTTTACCGATGAGAAAACCAAGGCCAAGTGGCTCAGAGTGAGGAGATGGCAGAGCTGGAATCCCAACGAAAACAGTGACCCGAGGCCGCTTTCTCCTAGGCACTAGGCAACACGACATCTCCACCCGGGCAGGGGTTCCCAGGGAAGGTGGGGTGGGTCCCAACAGCTGCTAGGTGCCACCTTGACCTTTTCTCAGCTTTCTTAGACTCTTCCCCAGTCTGGGGCAGAAGACAGAGTTAGTTATAAGAAGCTTCCAGTGCCTCGGAATTGAGGCTTAAATCCAGGGCTCTGTCTGGGAGGGGTCCAATAGGATTGGGTTTTGAAGGTTATGTAAGAGCTCACCAGGTCGAGTAGGAGTCAGGGGGATGAATGTTCCTGGCAGAAGAAACGGAGGTTCAAAAGCCCGGAGGTGAAAGAGAGCCTGGCCTGTTTGCAGGCACAGCAAAAAAAGCACTCAGGGATGTCAGTGTGAACTGGATTTTATATTTACTTGGTGTTTCATGTTCAATAAGTACTCAAAAACAGATTCTCTGAGTCTGTGCTGGCTGATTTCCCAAAATTCCCAGTCTTTCCTGTCCCCACCAGTGGTCACAAAGTCCCCCCAGATCCCGGACTCCAACGACTGGAGCAGAAATCTACCTCCTCAGGTGTGCAGCCCTGGAGCTGCCCATTTCACAGACGAGAGAACTGAGGCCTAGAGACACATCTGTCTCTTGCCTAAACACACACAGCTCCAGCCATCATGATCCAGAACCTCCACTCTCCCCTCTCAATATAACCCCAAACTTCTCTCCCACTTTGCAGGCGGAGCCCAAATCTACAGCCCAGCGTGGTCCACTAGAACTTTCTGCATCCGGGAACTGTTCTACACCCTCACCACCCAACTCACTGGCCACAAGCCCGGCATGGCTCCTGAGCTCTTGAATTGTGCCTGTTGTGTCTGAGGAATGGGAGTCGTTACCGCTCATTCACATTTAAAAATGGACCCTCTCTTCTGTAAATCAAAAACAACTTGAAAATAAATAGTAAACCCAAACCAAAAAAAATGTCTGGTTCTCAATTTAGTGATTGGAAAACTTTTAAGTACATTTGGAACATCTTGGATGTGCAAATCTGTTTCTTCCGTTCTGTGTTTTATGGAGTCTAAGTACAGATTAAGTATCTACAGTGAAGAGTGAGGATCTGGCCCTGGCTGGTGTAGTAGCGCAGCTGGTTAGAGCGTTGGCCTGTAGACCAAATGGCTGTGGGTTTGATTCCTGGTCAGGGCACATGCCAAGGTTGAGGGTTCAATTGGTGTTTTTCTCTCTCCCTTCTCCTCTCTCTAAAAATAATAAGAAAATTGGGTAGTTCAGTGGATTGAGTGCCAGCCTGCAAATCAAAGCATTGCTGGTTTGATTCCTAGTCAGGGCACATGCCTGGGTTATGGGCTAGGTCCCCAGTTGGGGGCACAGAAGAGGCAGCCACACACTGACGTTTCTCTCCCTCTCTTCCTCCCTTCCTCCCTCCCTCTCTCTCTGGAGATAAATAAATGAAAAAATTTTTTTAAGTAATAAGAAAATGTCCTGGGGTGAGGATAAAAAAAAAGAAGGGAGGGTCTGCATTAGGTGTGCTGCCATAAATGGTACACTGGATTTCCAAGACTTAAGAATAAAAAGAGAATGAAAATATCTCAATAACTTGAATACTGATCACATTTTGAAATAATACTAGTTTGGATCTATTGGGTTAAAGAAAGGATATTATTAAATCAATTTTATAAAATACACTCTAGATTGCCAAAACTTCACATAAAAACGTGGCTACTAGAAAAATACTAATTTATACGTGTGGCTTGTATTGTATCTCTATTGAGCAGTATTCGTTGCTGTAGAATTTTTTTTTTAAGATTTTATTTCTTGCCTTGGCTGGTGTGGCTCAGTGGACTGAGCACCGGCCTGCAAAGCAAAGGGTTGCTGGTTCGATTCCCAGTCAGGACACATGCCTGGGTTGAAGGCCAGGTCCCCAGTGGGGGGCATGTGAGAGGCAACCACACACTGATGTTTCTCTCCCTCTCTCTCCCCCTTTCCCTCTAAGAATAAATAAATAAATAATCTTTAAAAATTTTATTTCTTTTTAGAGAGAGGGGAGGGAAGGAGAAAGAGAAGGAGAGAGACATCAATCGGTGGCCTCCCCCCTGCCCCCAGCCAGGGACCTGACCCGCAACACGGTCATGGTGTCTTGACGGGAATGGAACCAGCAACCTTCCATTTTGCAGGCCGGTGCTCAGTCCCCAGAGTCACACCAGCCAGGGCTAGAAGTTTTAAGAAAGGGAAACCAGTGATATGAGGAGTGGTTTAAGATGCACCTACTCTCAGAACGTCCCCCCCGCCATCAAGTGGCACACGACTGCAGTCTGGTCTGACTCTGCGCTGTCCTGTGTGGAGCCACCAGCCTCAGAAGGCTGCTGACACGTGCCATGTGGCTAATCCCAACAGAGGGACTGAAGTGTCAATGTTGTTGACCTTCAAATGTAAACTTAAAACTGAACAGCATAAACTCAGTGAAACTTCACTGAGTAGGAACCCATTTTACTATAGCTGTTAAAAGTTCAGCACCCACCCTGGCTGGCGTAGCTCAGTGGATTGAGCACGGGCTGCGAACCAAAGTGTCGCAGGTTCCATTCCCAGTCAGGGTACATACCTGGGTTGCAGGCCATGACCCCCAGCAACCACACATTGATGTTTTTCTCTCTCTTTCTCCCTCCTTTCCCTCTCTAAAAATAAATAAATGAAAATCTTAAAAAAAAAGTTCAGCACCCAAATAGAGATGTACTTAAAGTATAAAATACACTCTGGGTTGCTAGGGCTTCATATGAAAAAAAGGATGTAAAACAGCTCATTAACTTCTATACTGATTACATGTTGAGATAATGCTCTGGACATACTGGGTAAAGTAAAATATATTATTAAAATTAATTTTACTAGTATCTTTCTATTCTATTATTTTATGTGACTGCTAGAACATTGAAAATTACAGCCCTGACTAGTGTGAGTCAGTGGGTTGGGTGTCATTCTGCAAACCAAAAGGTCACTAGTTCAATTCCCAGTCAGGGCATATGCCTGGGTTGCAGGCCAGGTCCCTGGTTAGGGGTGTGCAAGAGGCAACCAATTGATGTTTCTCTCACACATTGATGTTTCTTTCCCTCTCTCTAAAAACAAATAAATAAAATCTTTTAAAAAAGAAAATAGAAAATTACGTTGCATGTGACAGAAAGAAGTTTGGCGGTTTCTCAAAAAGCTAAGCACAGCATTACCACATCACCCAGCGACACCACTCCTAGGAACCCACCCAAAGGAACTGAGAGCAGAGACTTGAACAGATGTTCACGCACCCATGTTCACAGCAGCATGATTCACAGCAGCCAGAAGTTGCAAACATCCCAGATGTCTATCGAAAGATGATGGATCAACACAATACGGTCCATCCAGAAGGTGGAATATTACTCAGCCTTCAAAAGGGAGGAGGTTCTGACACCTGCCACAATGTGGGTGAACCCTGAGGACATTATGCGCAGTGAGAGAAGGCAGTCATAGAGGGCAGATATGCATGATCCTACTTCTATGAAATATCTAGAATAGGTATACTTATAGAGCTAGAAAGTAGACTAGAGGCTACCAGGGGCTTGGAGGAGCGGGGCGTTGAGAGAGAAATGGGGGGATTGCTTACTGAGTATGGAGCTCTTGTTTGGGGTGATAAAAAAGTTTTGGGAATAGTGGTGATGGTTGCACAACAGGGTGAATGTACTGGATGCCACTTAAAAATGGATAAAATGGCAAATTGTGTATCATATATATGTGGCCACAAATTTTCTCCTTCCTTCCTTCCTTCCTCCCTCCCTCCCTCCCTCCCTCCCTCCCTCTCTCCCTTCCCTCCTTTCTTTCTTTCTTTCTTTCTTTCTTTCTTTCTTTCTTTCTTTCTTTCTTTCTTTCTTTCTTTCTTTCTTTCTTCCTTTCTTCTCTCTCTTTCTTTCTTTTTAGAGAGAGGGGAAGGGAAGCAGAAGAGAGAGAGAGAAACATCAGTTGCTTCTCAAACAGCTCCAACTGGGGACCTGGCCCACAACCCAGGCATGTGCCCTGACTGGGAATCAAACCAGAAACCTTTCAGTTCACAAGCCGGTGCTCAGTCCACTGAGCCACACCAGGCAGGGTTATTTGGACAAAATTTGAAAAATAATGTAGCACTGATCGGCATGGCTCAGTTGATTGTTTTCATGTAAGGTAAAAATAATATAGTATGGCAAAAAGCATTGAATTTTGTGCTTTAAGTGGGTGAGGCTGTCTTCAAACTTGACAGTGGAGGCTGGCAGTCTCCTTCTATTGGGCAGAGCTGGCGTGAACCTCCAAGTGCAGAGTGGAGGAACTGGCAGTGGCCTACTGTGGTTAAAAGGGAGAAGAGTGTGGAATTCCACGTTCACACCAATGTTTCTGGAAAGTGACACAAAAGACACACCTTTAGGGAGACAGCCTGAGGCCGGCGGGGAGGAAGGCTGGGCTCTGACCCCTCTCCTTTGGGCAGTAGGGCTTTGAGCCATGCACGGAGGTCAGTGCTCAGAAATGCAGTTTAAATAAACACAGTTACTTCTTTTTCAGGTTAGGCCCTGGGTTTACAACAGCCCCTCCTGGGATACATGGAGGTCCTTGGCAGTGACTTTGAGGAGCAGGGACTAGGGTGGAGGTGGAACAGGAGATCAGCACCCAGATCCCTCCCAAGCTGAACCCATGATATCTAGAAAGGACTGCAGAGTGCCATGGTGCTGGGGCACCGCAAAGGTCAGAAAAAAACCCCAAACCCAAAACCCATTATATCCTGTCTTTTCCCACCAGACAGGGGTGGAGAGAATCCAAACTTGGGAAGGACGAGGGCTCTAGGATGCTAAAGGCCAGGAAGCAGTGGGGTTCTTAATCCAGAACTTTCCAGACAAACACTCAGTTCCTCCTGGTTTGGCAACTGCCCACACCTCTGCTCCACCCGGTGCCCAGACAGACCCCTGGGGCTGGAGCCAGGAGGCCTTTCCCAGGCATCTGATGCATTCGTCCCAAGAGCCTTCCTGGAGGGCAGCGTGTGGGCAGCGTGTGGGTCTAGCCAGCAGCTGACCAGCAGGCGTAGGACCGAGCACGGCTGGTGCCCCAGGGTGTGGACGAGGTGACTCCAGGGAGGAGAAGGGAACAGGCCTCCAGCTGCAGCACGGCTCTGTCTGGCCCTCACACCTGCCACCTGGGGGTGCAGGGTGCCCTGTCCCCGGAGCCAGGTCATCACCCAACAGCCAACTGTGGGACTCCCCTAATGACGCTGTAAGATCCCATGGGCTAGTGCAGGAAGCTGGGGACTGGAGTCATTGTCCTGGCCTCACCCGTGGCCTTGAGCTTTGTGGCTTTGGGCGTTGACTCATCCATGAAGCGAAGACGCTGCCCTAAGCTCCTGGTACTCAAAGTGGATTCCGTGGCTGGGGAGGTGCCAGGGGATCCTTCGTGTGTGGGAGGGGCAGGTGAGCTGAATTTCAAACTTCCCCACCTTCACTGCCACCAGAACCCACCCCTCATTCAACTCATTCAGTCTCTCAGTCAACACACACCCCTTAGGCCCACGCTGTGTAGCAGTCCCCGGGGATACCGCAGGGGCAAGCGGGCGAGACAGACGACACAGGTGGAAGCTCGGCAGTGGACATAAAGTTATAATGTGCATAAAGTGAGGAGAGTGTGACCTGGTCTGGACCTCCTGGGCATGTGGTCGGTGAGCTAAAGCCCCGTGGAGTTCCCAAAGTAAAAGAGAGGGAAGAGCATCCTAGGCGGAGGAAGCAGCCCATGCAAAGGCCCCGAGGCAACAAGAAATGGAAGAACTGGAGGCAGTTCAGTAAGCCTAGGTACTCGTGCGCAGGAGATGAGGTCAGAACCGGTGCTAAGGCCAGGCCCCGTGGAGCCACATCTGGAGTCTCTAGCACTAGCCCAGTATGGAGCCACGAGAGGCTTCAGACAGAGCAGGGTGCTGGGAGCAGGGCAGAGGCAGGTCGGCCGGGGAGGAGGAGGCTGCTGCAGGCAAGTCGAGGCCCAAGGTCCAGCTCCCAGGCATCCCCACTTCCCTGTGCCCAGACAAGGAATGGGTCTGTGGGGATGCTTCCCACAGCTGGGGTCCCCCCGTCTGCATATCTAGCTACTTGCAGGCCAGCGGAGCGCCCAAGAGGCTTAGAGTAGGGGGTCTTCCAGGGCGTTCACAGAAGAGGCTGACCCAAATCTCCTCATGGCTCACTCCTTGGCAGGTGGAATTATCTGGTAACTTATTAAAATATAACTCATGGAGGTATTGGTCTTCATGTCACTGTGTCCTGGGCCTATGGCCAAGACTAGAACCTTCCTCCCTGCAGCCACCCTGCTGATATGCAAACCAAGGTCCAGGGAGGGGGTCTTTGTCACAGTCAGAGTCTCACATGCACTAAGGGGTCGCCAGACACACGATCGCTCTGCCCTGCCGGGAGCACTCTTCGGCCCTGCCACCTTGTTAATTTCCAGCCATCCTTCAGGGCTCAGTACAGACCCCCCCCCACCCCCAACCAATGCCAATGCCCCCATGCCCTCCCAGCCCCATTAGGTCCCTCCCCTGGCTCCACAGCTGCCAGTGTGTTCCTGTCAGAGCTTTGGCCACATTCTCACGCCCGCTGCTGGGCTGGCAGTCCTCTGAGTACCGAAGAGCTGGAAGAGCAAGGGAACCGAGAGAGCTGGGAGGAGGGGATTTCAGCCCCAAGCAGGTCTCCCGTGGAGGGCTGCAGGGCTCTGCCTAGTCCACATCTGTGGTCCGAACCTGGCTGGCCAAGTGTGTGAGTGGGGTGGGGTGGGGTGGGGCCCTGGGCCTGCCTTTTACTGAGGGCCCCGTGGTTAGGAACTGCCCTTCCCAGAGCCCCAATCTCTCCCCTCCACGTTGGGGTCATGCTGGCGCCACTGTCTTTAGAGGGAATGCGTTCCCAGTTAAGGGGAGGATTCAAGCAAGATGGCTCTGCTGTGGCATCTCAACACCATTTTGAGATGTCCCAGAGGAGCCAGCAGAGGCTTTATTTGCTCTGGGCTGAGCCAGGAAGTTTCCAGAAGGCCTCTGCCTGATAGCTTCTGATGGGCCGAGAGTGTGGCCAGAGGGGGGCTCCGAGTACCACCTGTCCCCCCACTTCTGGGCCTTCTGGCTCAGATCCACGTGTCACCATGTGGCCAGAAGGGCAGTGCTATCCCCAGGGGGTCCTCACACTCAGCTGCACCTCAGGACCTCAAGGCCCCTGGGGTCCCCAGGAGCTCTCTAGTCATCTGTCACCAGGTCACAGGTAGGTGTGGGTTGGGGCAGGAGCAGCCAGGTGGGGCCACACACCAGCCCCTATCCCTGCCCAAGTGGGCCTCCCACAGGCCTGCTGCAGCCTGACCTCAGGACAGCGGGGACTGGACAGCCTGGCTGGGCTCGGGGCAGTGCTCCTGGGGTCAGGAAGAACAGCCAGGCCAAGCCCCAGCCCCAGATGAGCCCCCAGCCCTGGCTGAACTCTGGTCCTGGGCTGAGGTCCCCACTGTGAGAAGGGGAAGACCCTGGGGGGAGGGTCTCTGGGGCTCCTGGTCACAGTCATTCTCCCCGCCCAGACCCTCCCCCACACCCTGCTCCTCCACAGGGACTGGAAATGAAACCGTGCCTGTCACAGCGACTGGGGGGATTCAGGTCACCTCCCCCCACCCACACCACTGTAAGTGGCGGTGGCCCCTGAGCCCCTGTGCTGGCCCAAGGTCATGCCCGGTGGCCACCGAGCACAGCAGCCCCGCTCTCCCGAGGCTTCCTCCCTGCGCCCTCCCGCTGGCGCCCTGTCCCCTCCCCGAGAACGCCCGCCCCGCCCCAGCCTCTTCTGTCTGTCCATCCGTCCGAGCGCCACCTCCTTCAGGAGGCCTTCAGCCACTGTCCCTCCCGGTATTTAGTTTTATGGCCTCAAACCACCTACAATTTTATTTCAAGTCATTTGACATTTTTATTGTCTGGTTGCACAGCTGGGAAGTGGGGAGAGCTTGGGGGTGGGGTTTGGGATTTGAGCCAAGGCCTCCTGACACCAGGATGTGCAGCTGGTCCAGCCAGCAGCCTCTGGGGTCCAGCCCTTGGGGGTCAGGAGACCGCCTGCCCAAAGCCCGAGGGAGCCTGTGCTCGGCTTGAACTTGCTTTGCGACCAGAGTGAGTCCTGGGCTGTCTCGGGAGGGAGGCTTGGTTCCCACCCCCACCCCCCTCGTGACAGGCAGGACCTCCCCAGAAAGGGGCTGGCCCCAGAGTTGAGTGTGGGGCATGGAGGACCCCCTCCCTCAGACCGAGGGAGAGCTGGGACCAGGGTGCAGGGGGAGATGGGGCCCTGAGTGCTCCCCTAGCCAGCGTCTCTGCCTGCTTTGAACCCCCAGAGTCTTGTGTGGCCTGGTCTGGGTGGGTGATGGCCTGGTCTGGGTGGGTGATGGAGCAGCCAGCCTGCTGGAGATTTTATTCCCCCTGGGGCCTCAGGGCTGCCAGCCAAGGGGCAGTGGGCAGCTCAGGAGGAGGACAGGGGGCCTCCCGCCTGGGAGGGTGAGAAATTAACCACACGTGCACTTTGGGGCATGTGGGAAGACGGTGGGGGTATGAGGATGGTGCTTGGGTTTGGGTGGGGGCACCCTGGCACTTCCCTATGTTAACCTAGGGCTCAAGGAGGGTTCTCATTCTCCTCTGGGACTTAGAGGAATTTCCAGAAGGGGAAATGAAGAGAGGGAGAAAGGGGGAAAAGTTCAGCTGTCAGATGCCAGTTCAGTTGGAGGCCGTAACAACAGGGACAAAGGGACGCCTGGCTCCACCCTGTGCCCTACCCCCACTGCCAGGACTGGCCCTACCTCGGCCTGCACGGAAGTCCCGGCCTGGTCTCCCAGCACCTCTGGCTTGCAGCCATCCGGTGGGGAGAGGGGCCCCAGGTGTGTGGAGTGGGTGGTAGGTGAGTGATGGGCCCAGAGAGGCTGGATCGGCCTGGGATCACAGGAGGACTTGGCAGAGGCCCCCAGTCCCCGCACTCTCACCCACTGGCGCCCCCTTCATCCTCGGTCCCAGCCCCAGTCAACGGCATCACAGAGATCCCCAGTGTCCCCTGTGCAGATAGGGAAACTGAGGCTCAGAGAGTGCCTGGAATTCACGCCGACCCCCATCTTAGTCTCCCCCATCTTGACAGGAGGCCTGTCAAGACATTCTCCAGAGAGCAGCAATTTTCCCCATCTCCAGAATGTTCTGGAATGTTCAGGAAATCCTCATTTAACAGCAGACTCCACCTGCAGCCCCTAAGTGGTGGAGCTTGGCTGGAACCTAGGCCTGTCTCTCTGACCTCAGAGCTCCTGATGGCTAGAGCTTCAGAGAACAGATTTTGACCTCTGGCGGCTGTGTGACCTTGAGTGAGTTATGTCACTTCTCTGGGCCTTACTCACCTTGTCAAAAAGTGAAGCCAGTGCCAGTGGATCCTTCCAGAACCCTCAAGGGGCTCTGCATACACTCTTGGCAGGGCAGATTTGTGGGCAGGGGCTGGAAAGGCACAGGCCTGGGCTTCTGGTCCTTCTTGGGTCTCAGTTTCTCCTCCTGTGGTATTTGCAAGAAGGCAGCCCCTCCCTGCCTAGGAGGTGGGGCTGGGGGCTGCTGTGTGCAGACACTTGAGGTGACAGAAACCTGGCACCCCTGCGCTGCCTGCCCCCCCCGCCGCCTTCCTTCACTCCGGGGCCCTGGCATGTTGGGGTCTGCCCCCTCCCCGCCGGGCACCCCAGACCAGCCGGGTTCATGTGGCTTAAATTTCAGCTCGCGGTAGGTGAGAAGGCAGAGGCCAGACACGCTTCATTTTCCAATTTCTGGAAATAAAAGCTGTGGGGCCATCTATTGTCGAGTGGAAAAAAAGCCTGTTGCAAAACCGTGTGTGAAAAACAACACAGCGCCTAGGTGCGCGGCTGCCGCCGGGAGCCGGAGAATTCCAGGGAACGCAGGGCCGGGAACAAAGGGCTCTTTCTCCGTCTCCGGAGAGGCTGTGTGCAGTGTGTGTGTGGCAGCTTTGGAATCAGAAAAGCCGGTGAAGGTATTTTATGGGAAAGAAAAAACTATTCAGGGAAGATCTGTTGGGACAAGGAGATAGAAAAGCAGAGGTTTTGTTGGTTTGTTTTTGGAGGATGTTTTCCAGTTTTCTGAGATACCTGTCCCTCCGCTGGCAAACACCTGAGCCAGGAATGCGAGCGAGCGGAGCCCCGGCCAGGCCCTGCAGTGAGCCAGTGGAGATGCCACGTGCCGGAAGACGTGCCCAGATTCTGCCCCCACCCCCGCTGGGAGGCTCTCCGAATGTCCTGGGGGTCCTCATTTAGAGTCAGAATCTACCTGCAGCCAGCCACTCTGGTCGCCGGCCCAGCTGCAGCCCTGGCCTGGCTCCCCACCTGAAGGGTGACCATTCAGGGGACTGATCTGGGAACAAGGGGAGAGGCCAGGTGGGAGAACTTCAGGCTATGTGTTGCCCATCCTCTGCTCCAGACCCTCCGAGGGCCCCCGTCAGTCTCAGAGGCAAAGCCCACGGTCTTGCTGCATCTCCCCATGGGCCTCCTCACTGTTCGTACCCCAGGACCTTTGCACATGCTGTTCTCCCTGCCTGGAACTCTGTCTTCCTGATACCCCCATGGCTCCCTCAAATATCTCCCTCTGGAATAACTTCATTTCAAATTGTCCCTCTCACCAGCTCTGCCCATCCCCTCTCCTGCATTTTGTTTCATGTCAAGCACTGCCATTTACCGGGACTGTACGTTTGACTTTTTCACATCGTTCTTTGTCCCTTGCCACTGTCCCCGACTAGAATGTCAGCTCCACAAGTAACCTTGGTCTGCCTTGCTCACTGCTGCGCCCCTGTGAGCACCTGGCACACAGGAGGGACCCCAGAAACACAGCTCGGGTGAGTGAATGAACGAGAGGACGAACACATGCGTGAGCAGTACTGAGCACGTCGGAAAATCCTCCTGGTTCCTGGCTTGTCACTGCCTTGGCCCAAGGTGGGGAGCCCCATGGGGCAGGGCCTAGGTCCCTATTCGCTCAGTAAACAGGTGCCGAAGGAATGACAGTGTCTGTGAGTCACCACAGGCAGGAGCTCAGAATCTTACTCGAGAACTAGAAACAAAGACTCCAGGGGACTATGGGCTTTGGGACAGCAGTGACCTTCATCCACCCTCTTCTCTGCCCCCCATCCAATCGGTCAGGGGCTGTCTCCAAGGGCCCACGTAGGTGAGGCGGCCTGGCCTGAAACTGGGAGACACAGGGCGAGCAGCAGGGGCTGGGCGGGGGCACAGTGGCAGGCGCGGGCAGACAAGGAATGCTCCAGCACAGGAATGAATAAACAGGCTCCTTGGATGTCGGAGTTTGGGGGGCAGGGGACGCTTTGAACCTCATGCTTGGCTGAGGATGTTTGGATAAGGCAAGCAGCCAGGGGGTGTCATCAGAGCTAAAATTAGCCTTCGATTCCCGCTCAGCCCCTCCCTCGGGGGCCAGAAGGAAGGTCGGGTGGACCAGCCACCACTTAAGTGAGCACTAACTTTGTGCCAAACCAAGCTCCCCGAATATATTAATGCATTTAATTTTCTCAATGAACCCGACAGTTGGGTGCTATTGGTAGTAGTAGCAGCAGCCTCATTTTACAGGTGAGTAAACTGAGGCAGAGAGGAACTGGGAGAGCGAGGATCCAGTGAAAGTCACTGAATATTTTCTTTTTTAAAAAATGTTTTTAAAATATTTTATTTATTTATTTTTATTTTTTAGAGAGAAGGGAAGGGAGCGAGAAAGAGAGGGAGAGAAACATTGATGTGCAAGGGAGACACTGATCTCGCACATTGCCAACGGGGGCCTGGCTGGCAACCCAGGCATGTGCCTGGACCGGGAATCAAACCGGCAACCTCTCGGTTCGCAGGGTGGCACTCAATCCACTGAGCCACACCAGCCGGGGCTGAATATTTTCTAAATAACAACCCCCCCCCGCCCTGCCCTGCAAAAGTGCAGTTGGCAGATGGATGCAGCCTCAACCTCCGCAGGGCACCTTCCTGGGCTCCTCAGGAGCCCCAGGGCCCAGCAGCTGGGAGGGGCACAGGTGACAGGGCAGCCCCTAGCATCCCGTGGGGACAGGGTCCCTCTGACGGGCTAATGTCAATCAGTATCTGGGCATTCATCCGTAACTCAGGAAGAATAACTGAGGCTCCCTGTCCCTCTGGCGGGACTAGAAAAGGGCGCCAGAGAGAATCCAGCTAAATCTGAACTTTGGATAAACACTGAATTGCTCCTTAGTTTGGGTATGTCCCACATACTGGATGGGCTGTATACTGAAACGTGGTTCATTTTATATCTGAAGTTCAAGCGTGACTGGCCATCTGTATTTTTATTTGTTTAATCTGACCCCCTTGGCTGGGGGGTCCCGGGGAGGGCAGGCAGTGATGATGGACTGCTGGCAAGGTGACTCCTGGTGAGCTTCCCAGGGGCTGGGTGGAGGGCAGGACAGGAAGCAGGATGAGTGGGGCCTTGGGGCCCTCGGTCCCCTGCCCAGCCCCCTCCAGGACCTGCCGGCCCCTGGGCTCATTATTCATTTGTAATGGTGGTCACCCGGCCACGTGTGGGCAGGAACACCTGGCCCGACGCTGCCGCAGCAGGCGGCCTCACTAATGGGGGTGAGAGAGCGAGTGGGGGTGGGGAGGGGGGTCCTGGCCCACCAGGGGGCTGGCCCAGGGCAGGAAGTGTCCAATTTGGGGTCAGGGACTGCATCTCCGGCGCCCTTCACTGGTCTCCACCGCCACCTGTGCTTGGTCCTCCTGGGCTCCAGAGCCCCAGACCCGGGGGTTGGGGGCTGCTCTGCCACTCCTGGCTTCGCCCCACCCTCTGGCTCCCCAGGTGCCAGCCTCCGCCTGGAGCCTGTTACCGTCGGGAGGTTGTTAAGGCCTCACAGTCATGCTGAGGAGTGGAGACGGAGGCGGGAGAAGGGGCTGACTGACCACCACTGGCAGAGCAGGGTCTCGTGGCCTCGCTTCTTTCCTTCTTACCTCTGAGCTATCCTTTATGCTGTTCTCCTGCCCGGTCACTCTTCCCCTTCCTCCTGGAAACCTCCCTGAACACCGGAGCAGGTGCCTTCTCTCTGCCCCCCTCTGCTTGTGCCGTCCCAGTGCAGCCCTGGTCAGCCCGATCTGTATGTGTCTGTCTTTTCCATGGCACCGAGAGTCTTGGGAGGGCGGGCTGGTCTGTCTTGGCCATAGCCGTGTATCCAGCACCCAGCACAGGGCCTGCAGCACTGTAGACCAAAGGACACTGGAGTCAGCCACAGGGTCCTGGCTCTACCCCCATCTGCTGTGTGACCCTGGGTATGGAGCTATCCCTCTCTGAGCCTTGGTTTCCCCATCTGTAAAATGGAGCCCTGGCAACTCCTTCCTGAGTTGCAAAAAAAGTCACATTTTATGACAGATGTTGGAACCATGCTTGGCTCCCCAGGGGAAGCTCAACAAATATTGAACTATTTAGGCAATTTAAAACTACAGTGAGCTGTCCCTACACGCCTATTGGAATGGCCCGAATCCGGAACACCGACACCACCAATTGCCGGGGAGGATGTGGAGCAGCAGGAATGCTCCCTCACGGCTGGCGGGAGGGCAGCATGGAGCAGCCACTCTGGAAGGTGGTTTGACCATTTCTTACACAACTAAGCAGACTCTAACCATATGATCCAGCAACTGTTCCCCCTTGGTATTTACCCAAGGGGCTTGAAAACTTACCACCACACAAAAACCCACACATGAATGTTTATGGCAGCTTTACTCATACTAGTCAATACCTGGAAGCAAACCAGATGTCCTTCAGTATTTGATGGGTAAACAAACTGTGGGATATTCAGACAACGTGATGTTATTCACTGCTAAAAAGAAATGAGCTCTCCAGCCGTGAAAAGACAGGGAGGAAACTTAACTGTGTGCTACGAAGTGGAAGCAGCCAGTCTGAGAAGGCTGCAAACTGCTTGATTCCAACTCTGTGACCTTCTGGAAAAGATGAAGCTATGCAGGCAGCAGGAGGATCAGCAGTTGCCAGGGAGGGAGGAGTAGGTGGGGCACAGAGGGTTTTTAGGGCAGTGAAGCTACTCTGCGTGATGCTGTGAGGATGGGTACGCGCCATCATGCAGCTGCCTAAACCCATGGAATGCACAGCACCGAGAGCAAACCCTGATGCCGGCAAGGACTCGGGTGGTGATGTGTCAGCGTTTGCTTGTCGAGTGTAACGGATGCAGCCACACATGCAAGGTCTTAATCGGCAACAGGGGAAACTGTGTGTGTGCCTTTGGGGGCAGGGTGGTGTATGGGAACTCTATACATTCCGCTCAATCTTTCTGTAAACCTAAAACTGCTCTGAAAATAGTTTACTAATTAAATGTTTTCGGGAAGGTTGCAAATATATTCAGCCACATACAAAATTACATTTGCTGCACTATTTGTAGGAGCAAAAACCTGGGAATAAGGAAATGTGCCTTAATGGGACAGCACCCAGCTGCAGGACAGAATATTATGTGGCTGTTAAAAAGCAAAAAAATAGCCCTGGCCAGGTATCTCAGATGGTTAGAGTGTCATCTTGATACGCCAAGGTTGTGGGTTTGATCCCCAGTCAGGGCACATACAAGAATCAATCAATGAATGCATCAACAAGTGAGACAACAAATCGATGTTTTTCTTTCTCTCCTCCCTGCCCACTTTCTCTCTAAAATCAATAAATAAAAATTAAGAAAAAGAAAGCCAAAAAAAGTTCTTTACAGAGTCCTGAGATGTACTGTTATGAAGAAACTGGACTGAGGCCTGCGAACCGGCAGGGACTGTGCGGTGCACTTCCGCGGGAGGAGGAAGTACCCGACAGGCTTGTTTCGGCGGGGAGCACAGCTGCAGGGGAAAACCAGGAACCCGGCCACGGCCTCTGGGGGGAGCAAGAGGCATGGGGAGGTTGGGGGGGGACAGCGGGCAGAGAGTTTTTTCTGAATACCCTTTGGTTTATTTTAAATTCTGTGGCCCGGGTCTGTTTTACCTATTGAAAATCAACTGTACCATCTACAACTGCCTTTTGACCCAACGACTCCACTTCTGAGAATCCAAAGAGTACCGAAACACCAATTCAAAAGAATATATGCATCCCTGCATTCACTGCAGTGTTATCTACAATAGCCAAGATTTGGAAACAGCCCAAGTGCCCATCAGTAGATGAGTGGATAAGAAAACTGTGGTACATTTACACAATGGAATGCTATGCAGCAGAAAGAAAGAAGGGCAGTGGCTGGTGTGGCTGAGTGTATTGAGCACCAGACTGCAAACCAAAGGGCTGCCAGTTCAATTCCCAGTCAGGGCACATGCCTGAGTTGTGGGCCAGGTTCCTAGTTGCAAGTGTGTGAGAGTGTGTGAGAGGCAACCAGCCAATGTATCTCTCACACATCAGTGCTTCTCTCCCTCCCTTCCCATCTCTCTAAAAATAAATAAATAAAATCTTAAAAAAAAAAACAACAGCAGCACTAAAAGGGATCAAAATTGACGAGTTCAAAAACTGGTTTGAACGGTGGAAAAAATGTCTTGATAGGTGTGTTGTATCAAATGGAGAGTACTTTGAAGGTGACTGAAGTTTTTCTGAAACGTGAAAATAAATACACAATTTTTTATAAATTCCAGGTTTTTTGGGGTCCCACTTGTAGTGAATCCTTCCATAACTCAATGAAGTTGGCCAATATAATACATTTTTAAAAATGTACAGTATATTTTAGAAAGATGGCTGTAAAAAAAAAAAGGAC
This sequence comes from Phyllostomus hastatus, assembly GCF_019186645.2. Lineage (NCBI taxonomy): Eukaryota > Metazoa > Chordata > Mammalia > Chiroptera > Phyllostomidae > Phyllostomus > Phyllostomus hastatus. The sequence continues at coordinate 1,318,937 of NW_025333640.1, read as the reverse complement.
ATATTAAAGCGCCTGGGTGGGTGTAGAAAATGGAGGGGTGGTTTAGGCCTGGCCGCGGCTTTGCCTGCGGCCCCTCCATTCGAGCCGAAAACCCTCCCAGGGTCCCTGAGCCCTGCTCTCGCCTGGCTCGCACCTCTCTTGCTTTGGTTCAGCGAATGTTCAGAGCCCAGCGGGGCCCCAGAGGTGAGGCGTGGGCTGGGTTGGGGCCAAGCCTGACAGAGCCCCTCAAGACTCAGCCGACCACCCAGTGCTTGGAGAAGCCACTGGGAAGTTTGGCCGGCTCCGAGGAGGGACAGGAGGGACCCAAACGCACCAATATGGGGCTGGGGAACGAGCCAGGCTTCGCTTAGCCCTCGTGTGCACGGAAGACCTGAGGGGAGGGAGCGGGGTGACCGGAGGGTGGGCGGGGCTGCTCTGTGCCGCAGTGACCCCACAGGCAAAGCAGTCTCTGGCAGAGGATGTCGAGATGACCTGCGTCCAGGGAACTGGGAGCTCGCTCTACCCGGTTCTGAGCCCTAGTTGTGGAGCCAGACAGGTAGGGAGGGGCAAAGCTCTGCCTGACTTCCAACCCCTGAAGTGACGCCCTACCGAGCTTTGGCTTTGGGCTTTGAGGGTCAGTTGGGATACAGCCAGAAATACAGCCTGAAAACAAGAGGGTCCCCCTTTCCTAAAACCTCCACCTCTCTTCTAGGATGGGGACCCTGTTAGGTACAGCAGTATGGTGTCCCCAAGGCACCCAGGCCCTGGCCCTCTCCTACAGCAGCCCCCTATCTTTTTTGGCACTGCTCCAGGGGGTCTCTGCCAGGATGAAGAGCCCACTACAGCGAAAGTATGGATTTCATGGCACTGGTGGCCAGTGTTCCCCAGGGCAGTAAGCCCTGCCCTGACTTGCTGTGTCCCCCCAGGCAAGATGCCAGACTTGGCCTCTCCTCTCACTCACGGTCCATCCCGCCCCACTGCACGGCCTCCTAGCTGTCACGGCAAGGGGTGGGGGTGTTCAGCCAGCTCGTTCCAGCTCCAAGGCCTTTGCACTCTCCATTCCCTCTGCCTGGAACACCCTTCCTCCACAGTACCCTGAGGCTGGCTGCTTCTGGTCCCCCTCTGACCACCCCCAGCTAAGGACAACCTCACCACCTCACCAGTGTCTTTTGTGTTACTTTGGTTTTCTCTCTCGAGCACAGTTCATGTCCATTTACATGTGTGCTCATTAAAAGATTTTTAAAATTTTATTGGTTTTAACCTGGCTGGCATAGATCAGTGGACTGAGCGCGGGCTGCGAACCAAAGTATCGCAGTTCGATTCCCAGTCTGGGCACATGCCTGGGTTGCAGGCCACAGCCCCCAGCAACTGCACATTGATGTTTCTCTCTCTCTCTCTCTCTCCCTCTCTTCCCTCTCTAAAAGTAAATAAATAAAATTTTTTAAAGAAAGCATTCCACATAACAATTAAAAAAAATTTTATTGGGTTGAGAGAGAGGAACGGGGGTGGGGAGAGGGAGAGAAAGAAACATCAACTTGCCACTCCATCCATCAGTGCACTCATTGGCTGATTCCTGTATGTGCCCTGACCAGGAATCGAACCCATAACCTTGGCATATGGGGATGGTGCTCCAGCCAATTCTGCTACCTGGCCAGGGCTCATTTTTTCTTTAACTGCCTGTTTTACTCTTTCTCCCTCCAGACCAGACTGAGCTCCGGGAAGGCAGGGACCTTGTTGGCTGACTGCAGCCCTAGGCGCAGGACCATGCGGCACAGAGAGACGTGAACCTGTGCCAGCGAGTCCCGGCTCTGGATGGGAGACTGATGCCCAAGGCTTCTCTCCCGGCCTCCCTCCCATAGCCGTCACCTGATGGGGTGGGGAGGGGCCTGCCCAGAGCTGGTGTCCAGAAGGGGGCCACATATTTAGGGAGTCCTGCTGTGTTTCTAGGCTGGGTGCTGACCCAGGGGTGGCACCAGGATATGCCACAGCCCTGAAGGAGACCGACGTCCCACCAGACAACACGTGTGATGGTGACATGGGATTTAGAAGCTGCTGAGTGCTATGGGCAAAAGTGGAAGTGGGTAAAAGGGATGTGGGAGCCCGCTGGACAGGAGGGATGGCGTGCCAATGAGGCTTCAGGGAGGCCTCGATGAGGTGACATTTGAGCTGAGAACTGAAGAAGGTGAGAGAGTGAGCTGTGGGAACTTCTGGGAAGAGCAGTCCAGGCAGAGGGAACAGCACATGCAAAGGCCCTGGGGCAGGACAATGTGGGGTGTGTTGGAGGAACAGCAGGGAGGCCGGTGTAGCTAGAGCAGTGATGAGAGGGAGAGGAGGTGAGGACAGGGAGGGGACAGGGGCAGATCGAGCATGGCCTTGTGGGCCCCCAGAGGACTTGGGCTTTTTACCCCAGAAAGGTGGGAGCCCTGGAGGGCGCAGGCAGAGGGGCAGGACCTACTTGAGTGCTCAGTGGCGCCCCTGCTGGCTGCAGCAGGGAGGAGAGCCTGTTGTTGGGGATGAGAGTAAACTCAGGGACACCGAGGGGGTGGCGAGGGAGGCTGGCGAAGCAACCCAGACGGAGACTGCCTGAACTAAGGACGGAGCAGTGACGGTGGTAAGACGTGCAGGACATCTGGACGCAAACATCATATTTTCCACGGAGGAGAAATTTTCCATGGGGACCAAGGGTGACCAAGCAGAGGGAGGGGGCCTGACTCATGGACTCAGAGGCGCCCTCCAGTGGCTGCTGTGGGGAGAACAGACCATCGGGGGTGGGGGGAACAGGTGGGAGCCGGGACCAGGGTGGAGATGGGTGCTTAGGTCCATGCAGGTGAGGAGCAGCTGGTCCCGGAGCGCATGAGCGGGCCATGGAGGGGGAGAGAAGTGGGCAGAAGGGCTCACAAGGGGGTGAGAGAGCAAAAGGACGCAGGCTCCTGGGCCCACATAGCCGTGGCAAACCCCAGCCCTAAGGGGCCTTCATAGCTTTGTGCGCCCCTGCTGCATCCACAGGCACCCCAGCTCACATCCAACACAACTTTGTCAGGAAACCTGTGGGGGTGTAATTTTGCTTTTGAGATCCGCTTGCCCCACGGGGTTGCTTTTGTTCCAGTCACCGTGACCACTCTACTTGGAAAATCCTCAGAGACAACTTAGTGTTGTGTCCTAACAGTAGCTAATAATAACAAAAGAACAACATTGAGTGCCTGCTGTGAGGCCAGCCCTCTGAGGTCGCCCCTCTGGGCCTCAGTTTCCGGTCTGTAAAACAGGACTAATATGAATAGCGGCAGGTGGGAAAGGTTCCAGGGTTTTTCTCCTTTTGTATGACTCCCAACGCTCACTTGGGTTACAGAGAGCTCAGAGACCCCTTGGCCACAGTCCTTGTAAGCTTGTCCCTCCCCTGACCCAGGAAGCGTCTCAGGGCTGGGGTCCTCAGGGAGCACCTGCCGCAGTGCGATGTGAGGCCCTTTCACTCCCCTGCTGCGCTCCCCACCGTACGGCGCCCCCAAGCCAGGCCTGTGGTCCTACCAGGTCCTCTGCCCCATGCAAGTCTGGAAATCTGCCTCCATCCTCACCTGAGGCAGGGTCCCAGGCAGAGGGGTGGGAGGCTGGATGCTGTGGACACGGGCCTGCGTGTGGGGTGGGATGATGTCAGACCCTCACAGCCTAGTAAATGTTTATGGGCAAGGGGCCCTGAGCTTTGGGGCTCCCTGGAGCCCAGCAGGCGGTTGCTCCCTTCTGCCCCATTCTGGGGGGCCTGGCAGGTCTGTTTCATCATTGGCAGCCTGCCCGGGAGGGCTGGGTGGGTGGTGAGCACAGCCCCTGGTCTGAGATATTTAGAGGGGAAACCAAGGCTGGGAGGTAGGTAGAGGCAGGCAGGCTGGCTGCGAACCTTCCCTCCCTTCCCACCTGGTCCAGGGTTCGGGCTTCACAGAGAGGTTAGTAGGGAAGGCTGAAGGTGTGCAGGAGAGGGAGGCACAGGCAGATCTGGTTCTGGCTGCAGCTCTCAGACCAAGTGACCAAGCACAGGTCCTTGGACAGGTCCTGGCCCATGGTACCTACCCTTAGAATTTGTCGCTCCTGCTGCCTCAGGCAGAGTGAATGGGAAGAAGAAGGAGGAAGCAGACAGGGAAGCAGGAACGGAATGTGGCTCCTCCTTGGACACCGCAGGGCTGGGGACTTGGGGATGGCCAGCCAACCCGCTGAGTGTGGTGCGCTCTGCCCCCTGCCGGCCACCGCAGGAACAGACAAGGCTGGTGCAGGGTACAGTTGTTTCCCTCCTTACCAAACATCCCTGAGGGACCTTGTCACCCCCACTTACCAGGTGGGAAAACTGAGGGCAGAGCCAGGTAAGAACCAAGTGCTAGGACCAGAGGGCAGGGCTGGGAGCCCAGCACCCTCTGAGGGCTCAGCCAGGCCCCCGGGCCGTCCCCTCCTAGCTGCTCATGGCAGTGGGTGGGGGGAGAGGAAGCGTGTCTCCGTCCTCTCTCAGGGAACCCCAGGTCCAGGAGAGACCTGGAGTGGCTACGCTGGGGCACTGAACGACCAGCAGTGAGCACTAGCAGGCTGACGGCAGCAGTGCCAGGGCGCTGTGCTCTGCAGTGGTTTAATTTTAGCCGATGAACACCCGCCTGAGTTATTACCTAGGGTGGGCTGGAGAGGAAAGCCAGGGTCCAAGTCTGGCTTTCAACCGTGTCTAGGCCCTGGAGGTGGGGGTGAAAGAGGGAGGGACACAGAGGACGAGGGTGAGGAGGGGTGGGGTGTGAGGGCTGCACCCAGCCTGGCCTGCCCCTGCTGCCCCCCAGGGCCACCTGCAGAGCCCAGACCCTGCCAGGGCACAGCCCTGCTCCCCAGGGTGGGGCCCAGAGAGCCTTAATTTATGACCATCTCAGCGTGCTGGAGCAAGCCAGGCCTTCCTCTCCAGCTGCCAGAAAGCACCGGGCCAGTTCCGTGGAAAGCCTGGGGGCTGAGCAGGCCAGTGTTCTGGGGCTGCCTAAATCACTGTGCCTGACAGGCGGTGGCTGGTGAGGATGTTGAGTCTCTCCTCTTGCTGCTGCCATGGGCCCCTGCCCTTCAGGCTCTGGGTGGCCTGTCACCCACCTGTCAGATGGGACAAAGCTCTGGGGCCAGACCATTGGGGACGCTCTGCTCCAATGCACGGGAATTTGGAGTCGGGCAGCGCATGGGCCCCGGGAGTGTATTCCACGTGCTGTTGGCTTTGGGGGACGGCCCAGACAGGGGGTGCCCCGAGACCGGCACCGTCCCAGCTCCCACCTGCAGACTCCTGCCCCGAGACGCCCTTTCCCTGCTTCAGGACCCACCCAGCTGATGCCTGTAGCTCAGTGGGGGAACAAGATGCCTAATCTGCTCCCTTCCTCCTGAATCCACCCCTAGTCTCCCTGGCTGGAGCTGGCCTGTCCATCACCCTAGAGAGCAAGGGAGGAGACAAGGGAGACACACATGCACGAACATACACAGAATTTAATTCAAGGGGTATCTTCACCTGCCTGAGGTCAAGGGAGGCGGTGGGGCTCACACCTTGGGCTCTGCAAACAACTTCCAACCCTCCAGCTGGCCCATCTTGATTAGGGCCGCCGTGATGCCCATGTATGCGCAGGCTGTGGCTCCAATCCCGTAGCTGTGAGCTGCGAGGGCGGAGAGGGCAAGGTCAGGCACCGTGGGGCCCTTGCCCACTCCTGCCTGGAGGGATGAAGTCACTTGACCCTCCGACTTTGAAGGTTTGAATGGAAACAGGCAGAGAGAGGCAGGAATACAGGCTGTGAGGACTGGGAGCAGGGGGAGACATTCAAGCAGCTGAGCAGATGCCATGTTGGCGGGTCTCAGTCTGTGCCCTGGCCACAGGCACTAGGCCTTGTGTCTGTCCCTTGTGGGGTTCATGAACCAAGGAGCAGATTGCTCCTGGCTGCCAAAAGCTGCCACCAAGGACAGGGTCCTGCTTGCTGTGTATGGGTTTCACACTCCTTCACAGGTTTGGGGACGTATGGTAAACCCAGATCTCGTCCAAGGTCTCAAAGCAAAGGCAGGATGGTGTGGGCTGCCCCCTCTGTGGTGCCCTCCCTCCCTACCATCCACTGAGCTGGGCCAGGGCAGCCGATCTGCCTGTGGCCTCTGAGGCTGTGGGAGGCGGGAAGAGCAGGTGGCTCCGCCATGGCACATGGGCCTGGGCCAGCCCGCTCCCACCAGGGAGCCATGCTCTGCTGGGTCCCAGTGACCTCTGGCCACCTCGGTCCCCTCTCTGAGTCTCAGTCCTTGCATCTGTATGCGGGGACGATGAGAGTAGCCCCACCAGGCTGTATGGTCAGTCAACCAGGGCCACGGGCACGGGTGAGAGGGATGGCAGTGCAAGAACCAGCACTTCCTCCGTGCTCATGGGCTGGTGGCAGAAACTGGCAGTTCCCTCAAATTCTCTGACGAAGCGCAGGAGACAAAGGAGGGGAATATGAGGTGAGGGTGGGGGTCCTAGATCGTACGCAGAGAAGTTGGTGAGAGAGGGAACTGTATTGGCATCTGGCGGAAGGACGTTCAAGCAGAGGGAACAGCTTGTGCAAAGGCCCTGGGGCATGACAGCGCCTGCTGTGTTGGAGAAGCTGGACAGAAGCCAGTGTGGCTGCAGTGGACTGAGCAAGGGAGAGGAAGGGTGGGGGGTGGGAGGGGAAGGGCTTGGTGAGGTGAGTGTGCAGTGGGTGCATAAGCAGCAGCAGCTGCTACTGTTACTGAATTGGCTGGTGGCCGAGGTTCAAAAGCACTGGGAGCTGTCATCCGCTGCAGGCATCCTCCCTGCCCGGCGCTGCCTGGCCACTGGTCCACAACGGAACACAGAACGAGGAGGGTCAGTGGAGGGCAGGGCTGGGGAGCTCACTCACTGCGTGCTCCTAGGGTCAGGCCTCCGGCACAGCCTCCAATGAAGTAGTTTAGGGGGTCGTCGGGCTTTTCGCGGACCTGGGCACTGACGCAGGAGGTAATGCCAAACACGGCACCGATGGCGGCTGTGGGGCAGATGGAAAGGGGTGGGCACTGAGTCAGGGGCCCAGAGGGGCAGGACAGCCAGGCCAGTGCGAGGAAGGGTCCTGAGGAGAAGCAAGATGCCCCCCAGCCTCATTCACCTGCAGTAAACGTGTACCGCCCGGTCCTGGCCACGCCCTCCAGGAAGGAGTCAGGGGGATTCAGTGAGACGCTGTAGGCGGAGGTGATCAGGCCTGCAGAACGAGAGGGGTACCGGGCGGCTCAGATTTGGGCCTCTGCATGGAGTGGCCCTGGCTGGGGAGCGAGCCCCTTTGCCACCTCACGAGCCCTCTCTCCTTTGGTCCCCATTGTGCCCCACAAGGCAGCTCAGCCGGGATAGGAACTTGGGACTGCTGCTGCAGGGCCCAGGCTCCTGCCCTGCCCCAGCCCCAGGCTTCGCTCCCAAGGTCTAGCCAGGCCAGCTCGGGCAGAAGGCCTGCCTGGGTCCCCATCACCCTCATGGGCCCACCACAGGGCACCAGTCCAGCATGCAGAGGACATAAAGACGGGGCTGGAGCCTCCATGGCCAGGCTGCCACCAGCTGAGAGCAGGCACAGCTACCACAGCTGCGTCCCCAGAGCCCCTGGCACCCAGGCTCTGCTCCCATCAAAGGTTCTGTTCTCCTGTGGGCCTGGGGCTCCCTGGCCTAATCCTCCTTGGCAAAGGCGTGGCTCCTAGAACCGCCAACCCCTCCTCATCACTACCCACGGCCCCCTCCCCACCGGCAGCTCCCGCCTGGGCCTGTCCCTCACACTGGGCTGGCTGCCCACACCCACTTAGCCTTGACACTGCTGTCAGCCTTTCCATCTCTGCCACTGGCCTGGCCACCCTGACCCTGACACTGGCTTTTATGCACGAGGGGCCCGAGTAGGGGCTGAGCCTGAAGCCGAGTGTCAGTGGGTGGCAAGAACCAAGATGCTGTCCCGGAGCATCTGGAGTGAGCACGGGTATGGGCCAACGTTTGGGTCTGGAGTCAGGTTTGGGCTGGGGCAGGCTCATGGGCAGCCTCTCCCACCAGACCCCCCTCAGGGAATGGCCAGATGAGGGCCTACCTGGCTGGCTGCTTGTTACCAGAACAGCCTAACAAGGGCCCCCCCCACCCTCCAGCTGACACTGCTCAGGGCAACAACACACCTCTCCTTTCCCTACTGACCCCCAGCATTGCCTAGTTGCCAGCAGGGACCCCTTGGGCCAGCCCATTCATCCCAGGCAAAACAGAATTGTCACCTGACAGGTGGCACGCACAGCTACTGACCCACTCACCCTCCTCGGGGCCCAGGGGGCTTAGCACCCTTGTATCTGTTGCTTCATGGGAGGGGAGTAGCCTCAGCCTGAGGTCACCAAGTAGAGCAGTCTGGAAGCTAGGCGGGTCCCTAGGGCCATGGCCTACCTCTCACCACAGCCCCGGGGGCGGGTTTCACCCCAGTCCCCAAGCCTCCAGCTTCTCCGGTCCCACCCATGGGGCCTTCCAGGCTGAGTAGCGCCTCCCACCCCAGCCTGGGCTTGAACGCAGCTCATTGGAATCGCTGTGGGGGACTTTTCACTCTGGACTGTGGGGTTAATCTTCAGAGCAACCGTGAGAAGGGCCCGGACTGCCACCTCACTTCCAGATGGGTAAACTGCGGCCTGGGGACAACGGGAAAACAGCCACATATAAAGAGGGCCCTAATATGCCTTCAATTCACACAATGTTACATGTCACACTATCCACTACAAAAAAAAAGAGGGCTCTCATGTGCTTGGCACCTGTTCACAGACCCCCCAAATCTCATTTTTCCCAGGTGGTCTCATGACAAACCTGTGTCCCCACTTGAGCTCAGAGAGGCTAGAGGCTGCGCGGGGGAGCGGGGCCACACTGCTGCAGCTCGGCAAGGACTTCCCTCCAGCACGGAGTTCCGAGCATGGTCCCCCACCCCTTCTAGAGACTTAATTGGAGGGGCTCCCAGGCCTGCCTGGGACCTAGGGAGTCTTGATCTCAGGAGCTGGGCCAGGAACAAGGGTCTTAGGACCCCCTGAAGGGGAACCATTGACGAGAGTCAGCGATGTCCCCAAACTCAGTCGCGCAGTGAGCCCTGGGGGTCACCCTGTCAACCCCATCCCATATGCCTGTGGTCCTGGCCGTGCTGGGCACAGAGAGTGCCCCTACCATCCTACGGGCCCTTAGAAGCCCTTGGACTGGGAGTGAATGACCCAAGAGACCCCTGATTACCCTGGGTCAAGACTGCTCTACCCCAACTCTCCCCCAGCAGTCATCCATGAGGTGACCTGCCACAGCCCATCCCTGTAGGAACCAGCTCAATCCTCACGTGCTTTGACCCCCAGCACAGGAGGATCTCTGCCTCAGACCTTTCCCAGCACCTCCACTGCCCCCTCTCCAACCTTCGGCCTGCCCCCGGCTTCCTCTCAGCCTCCCATGGTGACCTCAGGACACAGGGCACATTCATTCTTTCATCTATTTACAGTTACTGTGTGCCATCCTTCATTCATTCCTCAGTTACTGTGTACCCACATCCACTCATTCTTTCAGCTACCCAGGGCCCTGGTCCATTCATCACCCTCTCACAAACAGTTACTGTGTACCCACAACAATTCATTCAAAAATTCATCCAGTCACATGGTTACTGTGTGCCCTGATTCATTCATTCATTCATTCATTCATAGTTACTGTCTTCCTTCCTTCCAAAATAGTTACAGTGGACCTATAAGATGCTGGGCTTTGCTGGCAGTAGGGCTCCCTCCCAGGGCTAAGCAGCTCAGGAAAGCCAAACATGAAACCTGTTCTCTTGTGAGGGCTGTGGGGAGACAGGGAACGAAGGAGTGGGCAGGTGAGCGAGGGCCCAGGAGCATGTTTGAGCCAAGTTTTGCATTTTTAACGGTGTTGGCCAGTGAGAGCACACTCCCCCTCACAAAAGAGGCGCTGATGTCCTTCTCAGTTTCAAAACCCCTTAAAGCAGTGATTGCCAACCAATTTGCTGTGGCAGGCACACTGTGTGTTCCAAGGGTTTTTAAACCATGCAATACCTGACTGTTCAGTCAGGGGAACTGATTTCTTTCCCCTTAGACCGTTGAATTAAAAAATGACAACAGCCAACACAACAACAGCTATCCAGTGTGAATGAATAAAAATTATACCTTTTTTTTTTTTTGCCAGACCAGCAAAAAAAATTTTTTTGGTGTGCCGCGACATGAAAAAGGTTGAAAATCTCTGCCCTAAAGCATCTACTTCTTCAAACCTTCTCCCTGAAAGCCCCCCACACCCCTCGGCAGACCCCCCCGCGTCAAGTTCCTGAAACACAACCTCGACCCTTCGGGCATTAGCCAATGTCAGCATCTCCCCACAAGCGTTCCCCAGAATAACGTTTCCTATAGTGACCTGACCCCATGCTTCGCAGCTTGTCAGGGCCAAGTGCCCCCATGGAGACCCCACCGCATATCCTGAACTGTCCCAGTAAATTGCCATTCCAGCAGGCTCTACAGAATCCGTCCCATGGGACTCTCTTCAGCTCTTTCTGGTCACCATCCTCCAGAAGGGCCCTGTGCACACATTCCTTGCCCCAACCCGCCCCCCCCCCCCAGGAGATTTGTAGCCTGGCTTCAAAAGACCCCCGAGGCAGCTAATATACCTCCTTGACATTCAGTTTCCACCGCTGAAAAATGGAGATGATGATGGTCTCACCAAACATGCAGATAGTGATAGCGATTATTAATTAGGCCTACCTAAGTGCAAACACCTCCCAGGGGAGGCTCAGCTTCTGCCAGGCCCTGTTTCAGGAGATGGAGATACGGAGATGGCCAAAACCCACACATGTACTTCTCAAGGACACTGAGAATGAAAAGGCACCAGCAGGGGTCTCTTCTGCAGGGGAATGCTAGTGCTGTGGGTCCCCTCATGCCCCAAAGGCTTGTCTTATTGCAGTCCCTGACTCACTTAACCTACGATCTCCTCAGCACCCCTAGGGTCCCTCTGGTGGGCCCAATAAAACAGATGTCCCTGACCACCCAACTCTTCTGGGTCCTATAAAGATCTCATCCCACTCCAGAACTTTCTCACATTATTACCCACTCAGTAATAACCAGTAATAACCCATACCCTGCAGCTCCTCTGACCCCGATAATGTCCCTGTCCCACTCCGTGAATTCTAAACAGCCAACTCCAGCACCCAGACGGCTTCTAATAATCCCAGTGGCTAGCCTGTAACATGTATCACCACCTTCAGGTGCCCTGCAACCCTGCCAGACCGTTCCCCCACCCCTCCCAAAACGTCTCTCACACAAGAGTTCCCCATGACCACCCCAGACACCCCGTCTAGTGCCACGTACCGTCCCGCGTGATCCCCAGTTCCGATGTGACCCTCTTGAATTGCTCCCATTGACCCCATTGACCTCCCTGTGCCTTCTGAATTAGCCCGAACCCCACAAAGTCTATTTCACACAGGAGCTCCCTAACGTCCCAGAGCCTCCCCAGAAACCCTGACAGCAACCATATTACCCCCACCTCGAGGTCCCAGTTCCTCAAGCCACCCTCAGCCCCCAGGGACCCTGTGACCCCCTTCCACCTTCCGCCCTCGGGGACGGGCAGCCGGAGCTCACCAACGGCACCACTGATACTGGTGCTCAGGTAGGCCTTGCGGTGACACTCGGTGCCATCGGGGATGTCCCAATACCGCTGAATATACGCCCGCGCCATGGCTACACACACAGTCCCGAACTACACAAACTGCGGCCCTCCGCGGCCAAGGGCAGCCGCTCGCTATCGCGAGACTTCCTAGGCGGCGCGCGCAGCATCCCTTGCGGAAAGGCCCGCAACAAGTGTGCAACTTTATTGAGTGCCGCCACCATGGTTGTGGGTTGCGCGCACGCAGCGAGTTCGGAACTGGCGTAAAGGAAGAGCGCGTGTACCCCCAGACTATTTCTGGAGGGGGAAACTGAAGTCAACGAAGATCAGTGAAGGCAGATTTCACTAGTTCTAGCTAAGAAGGTCCTAGGTTAGGAATGATTTGACTCCGGGAGGTGGGGCCTAACATAAGGACTGCACTACAGTAGGTACTAGGCATATCGCCAGGCACAGATTAGGGCTAGGACGGGGCAGTACTGAGCTTGATAGGAGCAAGAGGTAAGCATGGGGCCGGGCACAGCAGGAATGTGGCCACTTCCCGCGTCAGACTTTGTGTGGGGGCGTGGTCACGTACTGTAGCCATTCCCCAGGTCGGAATGTGAACCGCGTGCGACTATTTTGGGGCGTGGCCAGGACTGGGGGCGGAGCTTGACGGGAAAGGGACCAACCCTAGAGCTAGGATCTTAGAGGGACACGGCCTGTACCCAATTTCTGTCTTGTCCAAGTTCTGCGCCAGATGAAGTACAGACTACGCTTGGGGGCGTAGGCAAAGACCAGAGACATAATTTACAGGGGACTTGACTAACCCAGAGCTATACGATTGCCTAAGGGGTGTGGACATGGCCAATCGTGGGGATCTGGGAGAAGCGCGGCCGATTCCAGAGACGTGTTCAGGTTTGATCGGTCGCAGAATCCGGACCAATCCTGGTTTTAGCTCCTGAGCAGGGCGACCAATCCCATTGCCAGAGCCTGAACTGAGCGTGCCGCTGGAGAATACTGGGCCCGAGGGGCGGAGTTTCGAGAACCCGGAATCAGTCAGAGTGGTTGGGCTTGAGGAGGGCACCACCCAGTTGACTGTGGCCAATGGCGTCAAGGTTCTGAACAGACCTCTGGGGGCGTGGCCCTTCCGGGCAGCTGGGGCCTGAACCACCGCGGGGGTCATGTCCGCCCCGCCGCCCCTGCAGATCCGCGAGGCGAATGCACACCTGGTGGCGGTGCACCGACGCGTCGCGGAGCTGGAGGCGCGGCTGGACGCGGCGGAGCGCACGGTGCGCGCCCAGGCCGAGCGCCTGACCCACCACGACCAGGAGCTGCGCGCTGCCCTGGACGAGCTGGGCTGCACCAAGGATCGGTGAGGCCCGGGGCCTGCCAGGTGAACTAGGTGGAGGTGGGCGGAGGCGGAGTCGAGTTTGGAAAGGGAATGCTGGCAGGGGGAACTGAATGCATTCACGTGGAGGCTAGACTACTGGAGGGATTGAAAAAACAAACACCAAAAAACCTTGAATTAGTCATCGGTATATAAAGAGATGTCACACACATGTGGATTTTTAACTTACAAGTTTCCCACAAGGCAAAACCAGCTGGTAGTGAGTGGTGCAGGGGCCACCGACCTCCTGGAGCAGATATTGGGAGCCAAGGCAGGTGCTTGAACAGAGGAGGATGTGATCTATCGGAAGTTTTGGAGTCACTCTAGCAGTTGACAGTTGAAAAAGATGAGACAAGTGCCCAAGGAAGTACTTGGGCCCATGTGGGAAACAATTAACTCAGAGCTGGTTGGATTCATTTATCTATACTGCGCACCTACTGTGTGCCAGACACTGCTGGGTACTGGGGCACGTCTACACAGCTCTGCCTTTAGGCAGACACATTACTAGGTGGTTACAACATGGGGTGATCTGGGTTTGATAGTGGTGCACACAGGGTTCTTGGAGGACGCAGATGGAAGGCTTCCTGGAGGAGCAGCCATCTAAGCTGAACAAAACAGGAAAAGATATAGGGGAAGAAGGAACTGCAGGAAGAGCTGGGGGAGCAGAGCCATGAGTTTGCACAGGCTGGGCATTGTAAACAACAAACATTTATTATCATTCTGGAGGCTGGGAAGTCCAATACCAGGGTATTGGCAAATTCAGTTCCTGGTGAGGACCCTTTTCCTGGCTTCCAGATGGTCACCTTATTGCATGCTCAGGGGAGGGGATGGGTGAGCTGGGGAGGAGGGAGAGTACTCTGGTGTTTCTTGTAAGAGTGCCAATCTCATCATGAGGATCCTACCTTCATGACTTCATCCATGGCCCCCACCTTCAAATATCACTCTGGGATGGAGGAATTCAGCATAGTAATTTGGGGAGGACACAACCTTGATCATATGGGGAGACCTTGAGGCAGCGGAGAGAAGCATCACCTTTATCCTGACAACGATGGGGAGTGGGAGCCCCAGAGGTCACGAGTAGGGAGAGGAAAACCTCTGGTCCCCTGGTACCATTACTACCAAGTTTTGTTTTCCTGCCAGTGAGATTGCGGCTCTCCAGGAGCAGCTGCTGACCTCCGAGGCCACTGTCCACAGCCTGCAGGCTGCCGTGCACCAGAGGGACAAGCTCATCAAGCAGCTGCAGCCCCGGGCCGAGCTGCTGCAGGACATGTGCCGCTGGCGGCCACCCCTGGCTGGGCTGCTGGCATCCCTGGCTGGGGCCGAGCGCCTGGGTCCCCTGCCAGCCAGTGACCCTGGCCACCCACTCTCTGGCGAGTCCAGTTTACTCCTTGCCAATAGCACTGGGAAGGAGGGGGACAGGGACCACCTCCAGCCAGCAGTGTTTGGGACCACTGTGTGAGCCCCAGAGGAGACTGACTGCAGAATGGAGACAGAGGATGCCCATGGACACTTTCCACTGCTGTGGGTGTCCTGGGGGGAGGGAGGGGTGTGTCATCACTGCCAGAGGGAACCTCCTGCAGAGCCATAATCCTTTCTAAGCATCAGACCTGCTAAAAAGTCATAGGTTTCCAAGGGGTAGCTTGCAGACCAAATGAAAAATGTTTAGCCCAGCCATTTTTTAAAAAACTTTAAACCAATTATCCTTGTTGAAAAAATGGCCATGTTTACACACAAAAATCTGGATATCTGGCTTCAGACTTGGCCATGCCTGCTGGCTCTGAACCCAGAATACTCTCTTTAGCCAGATTGTAAATTATTAATTAGTGCCCTCGTCTCTCTGGGCCCTGAGGCATCTGAATTTGAGACCTCTCTTTCTTTGGTAGAGGCAGATGACAAAGTTCCACATTATTAGACTTTTTCTTACCGCCCACCTCCCACCCCAAGCCCTGATTTTTGTTCTTCCTTCCTGAGAAGCATTCTCCATCCCAGGCTAAAGCTTTTTCTTACTCCATCCCAGACCAGAGTTAAGAGCTTCAAGCTCCATGCCATTTGCATTAGTTATTTTGAAGACACATTTTTAGTCCTAGATGTTCTTTACCTAACTGTCCTATACCCTCAACCTTTAACCCAGAGGGCAGTGTGTGGGGTGTGTGAGTGCTGGCAGCCAGGCCTTGCTGCCAGGGAAAACTCAGGCATCCCTTCACCTTTTCTTGCTGCCTCAGGGCTTTTACATTGGCTGCACCCTCTGCCTGGAATGTTTGCCTGGGTGTCACATGACTGATTCCTTGCCACTCAGGTCTTTGCTTTGATGGCACCTCCTCAGAAAGCTTTCCCCTTGACTACCTGAGTTACTCCCCACCCCTGGTCACTACCATTGCATTTATTTTTCTTTACAGAACTTACCATCAGGATGTAAGCTCCAGGAGGGCAGGGTTTTTCTGTCACCAGAGCCTGGAGCACTCCAGGCCCCAGCAGGAACAGGATGGGTCTGTGGGGCCTGAAGGGCCCTGAAGGGCCCCCAGCACTTCTGATCAGCCCCTGCCCCACCCCTACTAGTCCAGCTTTTGTAGTAGGCAGCTGGCTCCTTTTTTACAGTCCCCAGAGAATCTATTTTTTTAACTCCTTTTTCCTACACTGCCCTCTCTTGGCCTGAGACATTCAGGCAGTTTTGCTTTTTATCAAGCCAGGGGACCCCCATGCCTTTCTTAGCCCACTTAAGTGCCTAGCCTGAGCTGTTTCCCCACCTCCTTACTCACTCAGGAAATTGTCACACCAGGAACTGCGGTGGGGCAGGGCCTATTTCATCCTGGAAAGGCTGGCATCCATCAACATCCTCAGGATGGAGCCGGCTGTGGGCCTGGCATCTGACACTGACCCCTCCGTGTGTAACAATAGCCCTATTTTTCTCTTCTGGATAAATAAGAAAGCGGGGCTGTTTGTCTGAGGGAAGGCAGGCTGGGGCCTGTCTGCTCAAGAATAAATGGGGTGATCTGTCCTCCTTGGTCCTTCTTCCTTTCTTCCACGTGGGGGTGCTGGAGAGGTGGCCCCTGCGTGGGTTGTGGTCCAGGGAGCAGCCCTGCTGGCCAGAGGCTTGTCCTAGTCACTGGAGCTTGTGCCATGGGCAGTCTCTCTCTCTCTCTCTCTCTCACACACACACACACACACACACACAACTGTGTCTAATCTTTGCAGCCACCATGGACACAGGCTTGCCCCATTTCACAGCTGGGAGAGTGAGACTCAAAGGTGAAGTGAAGAGGCCCCAGGGTCAGGAGAGCCTGGGCCATTACCAATTTATGGAGGAGTTACTGTTAAAGGTGTCAAACAGCTACAATAATTGTGGTTAGATTTTACATTTTCTATAGAAAAAAAATGATGATTGTTAACACTTGTTAAAAAATGCAATGCAGTATTTCTCTGCCTACCCAAAGAATTTTGGACTACAATAAGCCATTGGAATTTGTGCAGCAGAATGTCACTGTGGCTTTCCAGAGCTGACAGTGTGACATCAGCTGTGTCCTGAATCGCAGCGCTGGGTCGGTCGTCACCCATGATTGGCAGAGACTCCTGAGCACGTCGCTGTGCTGTGTGCATGACCAAGCTTTGAAAAACCTCTGACGATCTCTGGGTCTGTGTAGGCGGGGAGGTCCCCAAGTGGGAACCACATTTTCAGTCCTGGGAGATCAACGTTCTTTTTGATCCTGCTGGTCAGTGCCATGCTCTCAGTTGGTAAAGTTGTCCAAAGTCTGGATTGAAGGCCACCTGTGAGGGTGGCCTGGGTTCCTCTTGGATTATGTCACAGGGGTCAGGGCCACTTCTCTGTTTGATACCGTAGCCCCCTGGCTCACCAGCTTGTCACAAGAAAGCCCATCAAATGTTTGAGAACTGAAAACCAACCACCCAAAGACTCATACAACACAAAACACTGTCACCGGCCCCTAGATAACCACCAGAAACCGCTTTGTGGGGCTTTACTCTGCTGTGTCCTGGCTCAGACAACACTGGCCTCAGGACCTCACTGCATGTGGGCCTGGGCCACCTCCAGTCCTTTTGAACTCAAATCCCTTAGCAGCTTTGGCTGCTGCCCTGTGAAAAGGGGTAGGGGGCCAGCGAAGCCTAGAGAGGGGAGGGGACCTGTCTCAGGTCACACAGGAACTAGACCTTTAGCCTCCTTCCATCCAGGACACTGGCCTCTGCAGGGCTGTGGCTCACCCCTCCTCATTGTGACCAGAGACCCCACTGCCCGCCCTGGGCCTGGGCCTGGCTCTGGCTCTGCCCCTGACCTGAACACTGCAGTGCTGGGCTGGGCATGAGCAGCACAGTGGGTAGGCAGGGGTGCTGGTGATGGTGCTGCTCTGTCCTCTGGCCCTGCCTCCCGGCAGTGTCAGGGTTACAGCTGGGGCCCCTCCCAGTCTCCAGAGCCACTGTCCCTTAGCAACAATCCTGCCAACACTGGGCAGAACAGGCAGGAGCCAGCAGAGTGGCCATCGGGAGAGCTCCGGGACAGACAAGGGCAGGTGGTGAGTAGGGGCGCCCAGTGTGGCTGGCTGGCCGAGCAGGCAACCCGCTCGACCGCTCTCTCACCCAGCTGCCCAGAGAGCCTGGCCCTAGCATGGACACGGTGGACGCCACTATGGAGAAACTCCGGGAACAGTGCCTGTCCCGAGGGGCCTCTGGCATCCAGGGCCTGGCCAGGTGAGCTGTCCCCTCACTCCTCCCTGGCCACTCAACCCCAGGGACCACTCTCCAACCGCACCCCTTGCTCCCCAGGTTTTTCCGCCGCCTGGACCAGGACAAGAGCCGATCCCTGGATGCGGGGGAGCTCCAGCAGGGCCTGGCTGAGCTGGGGCTGGTGCTGGACATGGCTGAGGCAGAGGGCGTGTGCAGGCGCTGGGACCGTGATGGCAGTGGAACGCTGGACCTGGAGGAGTTCCTGAGGGCGCTGCGGGTGAGGCCCGGCTGACTGGGGCAGGTCCCTTCACCCAGCTATCTGGGGGACGGTGGGTGCTGAGTGCCCAGGGGGCTTACTCGTGTCAACACCCAGGGACTCATCACTAAGCAATGCCTGCTTGAGGACCCCCTGAACTCTGCATTCTGTGCCTGGAGAGGTTGGGGTCTCTGTCATCACCCTCCCCGCTTCAGCCCCCCATGTCCCAGGCCCGGGAAGCAGTCATTGCAGCTGCATTTGCCAAGCTAGACCGCAGTGGAGATGGCGTGGTGACTGTGGATGACCTCCGGGGGGTGTACAGCTGCCGTGCCCACCCCAAGGTGCGGAGTGGGGAGTGGACTGAGGAGGAGGTACTCCGCCGCTTCCTGGACAACTTCGACTCCTCCTCTGAGAAGGACGGGCAGGTAGGTGCCCACAGGGTGCTCCCAGCTCCTCCTGCCCTGGCTGTCCACAATCACTCAGAGCCTGTCTGCCCCCAGGTCACCCTGGCCGAATTCCAGGACTACTACAGTGGTGTGAGCGCCTCCATGGACACGGATGAGGAGTTTGTGGCGATGATGACCAGTGCCTGGCGACTGTGAGCGGTGCCTTCACTCAGCCAGCCGGCCCAGTGGCATACAACCCCCACCACGGCACCCAAGTGTCCAGCTGGGCAGCCCCAGGGGTGGGGGCTGGGAGGATTGAGGCCACAGAACTGGTTGGTCCAAGTCTCAGAGGCCCTTGCTTGGTCATGAGGTCCAGGCAAAACAAAGGCCCCTAGGCTTCATGAGGCTACTTCGGATGCCCTCCCCCCTCAAGCCCTGTCCTGCTTAGTGAATCCTTGGCCTGTTAGCACCCCACTGTGCCCCTCCCTTGTGGCCCCTGGGAAGCCGGGAGGACCCTTGCAGGGTGTGTGAGAATGTAGTGGGGGTGGGCAAGAAAACAGGCTCTGCACTGAAGTGGCAGGGCTTGGAAGGCAGCTGAGTTGGGTGGCCTGTCCAGGCCTGGAGTGTGGGGTAGGCCCAGGGCAGCAGGCAGGCCAGGCTGCTCGAGGAGCCTTGCCTGGGAGGCAGAGGCCATTCCTGGCCAGGCCCTCGGGCTTCCTGATGCCCCTGGGGCACACAGGAGGCCAGGGTGTTTAGTTAAAAGATTTAATGTAGTTCCCAAATACATTTCATATGACAATCTTACATAAATGTTCCAAAACACATGGGCATTATCTGGTTTTACTTGTCACTAACTGGCTAAGGCGTAAGCAGAGAAAGGTGACTAGATCTGCTGGGGACCTTTGGTGTCTTCCCATAGCTCGGGCTCGGGCTGCGCACGGTCGAACCAAGGTTTTGGTGGCATGGCTGCAGAAACTAAGCCTTCTCCCTCCCCATGAGGGTCGGGCAGGGCAGTTTCTTCTGAAACCCCTCAGGGCCCGTGCACAGGGACCTTCTCTGCAGGCAGGCGGTGCCCAGCTGGGATCTCAGCCCTGCTCTGGGGCGGGGGCATGGCACCTGCTCCTGTGCGCGCCGGGATGGCAGCCTGCTATCTGGAACCAGGCCCTGCCCCTCCTCAGGAGGGTGCTGCTAGGGACTTCCTCTGCCTGTCATGGAGGCCCCAAGCCCTGGATGTCTTGGGTGCGGTGATGTCCAGGGCTGGGCAAGGAATGGCCAACAGCAGGGAGCAGGTGCTTGCCTGGGTGCCTAGTGATGGGTGACCCACATGATGGGGACAAGCAGGAGGGGAGGGGTGCTCTGTGCTTCCGGCTTCGTCATCAACGCCCATGGGAAGCAGTGGCCTCGCCATTAGGTCCTCACTGTGGAAGGCACCCTGTGCCCAGGGTCAGGCCTCCACACCAAGAAATCACCCTCGGGCCCACAGCAGTGGGTGTGAGAGGATCTAGGGAATCAGCCCCTCATGTCCTCCTAGATCCAGTGGCCCTTTTCTAGATAAATTCTCTCCAGGCATGAGGTCTACCCCTCAAAGCCCCACAGCAGCCTGGAGGAACCCCAGGTAGGGAGCAAGTGGGGGCCCAGCTCCTTGGTGAGGCCCTAGCACACAAGCTGTGACCACAGGGAGAGCAAGGGTCAACACACGGGAGCATCTTAACCTAAGAGACCAAAACGAAGGCTTGGGGGGAGGGGGCATTAAAAATACACACCCCCAAACCAGAAGGGGGGAAACGAGGTCAAGATGGTAGCAGGACGTCCAGCAGAGCCAGTGTTTACACTTGTGGGGACAGACCTGGTAGCTGGGCAGGTGGCAGGAACCCACAGGTGTGGTGGTGGCATGAGAGGGGTGAAGAAACCAGGCGTCCCAGTCCCAGTGAGAAGCCGTGACAAGTCTTAATGTGCCATTTCAATTCAAAGGGGGGAGGGAAGAAATGTTCTTTTTGTTTTGCTCATCAATATGATGAGGTCTCGTGTCCCAAACCACGCTCAGGCAGTTCCCAAGTCTGCCTCTGAACGGGCCGTGCGGATCCGGACTGTGGCCAACCCATCGGGGAGTGTGGTTCCCAAGCCCCGCGCCTCAACACTGCTGGGGAGGGGCGGGCGGGCGGGTGGACAGACGGACAAAGCAGCAGGCTCCCGGGCGGCCAGCTCCCGGCGCTATGTGCTCCCAGCTGTCTGCCCGTCCCCTTCGTCACCAGCACCTGTGGGAAGCAGTGGCCTTGCCATCAGGTCCCCACTCTGGAAAGCACCCCCATCCCCCAGGGTCAGGCCACACCATGATGTCACCCTTGGTCAGTGGCAATGGGTGATGGGATTTAGGAAACCAGCCACCTCATGCCCTTCAGGGCAGGGACTACTGGCTCACCGCCTCCTGTGGCCCCCGATGGAGCGAGGACATCGTCATCGTCACTGTCATCCTCGTTGGATGGGGCTGCACCAGGTTCAGGGGCAGGTGTTCTGGCCTCCTGTTCCTGTTCCACGCGGCTGCGCAGGGCCAGGATGCGGTGGTGCAGGGCCGCATACAGCTGGCCAGTGTCCTTGGAGCTGGCCTGGTGGGGCCGGGAGGGCGGAGGAATTGCTGGTTACAAGGCCTCAGGGGGAGACTACCCCTGGGGCTCTCCTCAACCTGGGGCCCACGGACCAAAGCTTCCATAGCCCGGAGCCCGCCACTCAAGGGGCTCCCAGAGCCTGTGGCTCGGCGAGCCCTCCATGACAGCGGCATTCTTGCCTCTCGTGTTGGGCACGGGCCCACCCAGAGGCTTCCCTGCTCTTTCCCTGGCCCATGCCCTTAGGGCAGTGCTGAGTGCTCCCCTGCAGAGGGGCACCCATCCATCCAGCCCTGTGGTGACTGACTGCATGTGATGAGGGGCTTCCCTCCTGTGGTGGCTTGGGGTCGCTGCCCCCAGGTTGCTCACCGAGATCAGGAAGACCTTCACACCCTGGTCCTCGGTGTCCATAGCTGTGATGCGAATGCTCTTCTCACTGGCCTTGTCGATCTGCATTTGGGCCCACAGCTTGGTGTTGAGGATTAGCCGCAGACTACCCTGGGTCCGCATCACTGCAACCAACAAGGCCACTCAGCCCTGGTCCCCAACCCCCACCCAACAGCCAGCTAGAACAGACACAACTTGGAAGGAAAGCAAACTTCAAGGGCAAAACCCCACACTTCTCCACCAAAGTCCATGAAAACCACCCACCTACCCACTGAGCTACAGCCATCCACATGCTGGGGTTGGCCCGGTACCACAACCTGGCTTCCCGAGGCCAGAACCACCAAGGCCACCGGCGGGGTCAGAGCCCACGTGTAAGAGTGTTTTGTTGGTTCACACATCATGTGCCAGGATGGTAGCTCCCTTGTGGAATGGGGTGATTAGGCAGAAGCAGGAAGCAAACTACAAGGAGGCAGAGCCAGACAGGGACATTCAAGGGCTGCACACTGGGGACACTCACACTTTATGCGACACGTGTCACATGGAAGCTGACGCCCCTCACAGGCCAAGTCCCAGCCCCTGCCCTGTGGTTTTCTTAGGAAAAAGGGTTGAGGCTGCCCTAACCAGTGTGGCTCAGTTGGTTGGGCACTGTCCCACAGAGCAAATGGTTGCCGGTTTGATTCCTGGTCAGGGTGCATGTGAGAGGCAACCAATAAATGTTTCTCACATCCATGTTTCTCTCTCTTTCTCCTCCCTCCCCACCTCTCTAAAAATAAATAAACAAACCCTTAAGAAAATAGGGTTGAGGCCACACCGTGCTCAGAGCTTCCAATGGGAAGGAGATAGACTGAGGGAAGCATATGGCAGAGACAAACTGGGCACAGATCTCCCCTCTCTGGACGGACACATGACACTCCTAGTTCTACTCGTAGCAAGTCCAAGGCCACAGCCAACCTGCTCGCTTGTCAGAGCCCTCCCAGCCCACCCATGCCCTGACCCCACAGACACAGGTGACCTTCGCCTGCCTGCCAGCCCAGCTTTCCCCATTGGAACAGGCCTGAAGAGGATTAGGTGTCACACCATTCTGGGCCACAGAGGGCCACACAGGACAGGGAGCAGCTTGGGCCAACCTAGGGAGCCCTGTGGGGTCCTGGGACCCTGCTGACTGCGTCCTCTGAGCCTAGCCTTGCAAGCCCGAAGTGCCCACCTCTGACGCAGCAGAGCAATGCAGACGGGCTTGGAGGGAAGGGCTGTGACAAGGATCAAAGACTGGGTGGGGGGTGAAAGGAAAGGGTGCCCGGGGTGGATCCCAGTGAGGGAGGCGAGGGCGTGATGCAACAAAGCGGGCCCCCGGCTGCAGCCCGAGGAGGCGGGTGCTGAGCAGTGGGGCTGGAAACACTGTGCTCTCTCCGTCCACACACACTCGAACATTTCCCTAAGAAAAACGGAAAAGGGATGTCCATGGGGAAAAGAACGGGCCCAAACAAAAGGGTCTTCTTCATCCCTGTTCCAATCTTGGGGTCAATCCTGAAAGGATGCAATGTGAGCTACTAGTGGGCCCGAAACTGCTGTCTCTGTAAGGGCCAGAGGGTAATTTTAGTTTGGGAAGATCACACACACACACATTTGCAACCAGCATACTGCTGTGAATAAGATTTATGAATAGACAGTCCCAGAGCATCATTCTTGATAGAAAAATCAGGGAAAAGCTGCATGTCCCTCACAGGGAAATGGTGACACACACTCACTGTCAACAGATACATTACTGTAACAATTTCCCAAACAGTCGAGGTTCTAAGACAGATTTACCGACACAGCAACATGCTCTCCACACAGCGAGTGGAGAGAGCAGAGTACAGTCGCCCCATTCCCCTAGAGAAGGACCACAGAGCAAGAGCGGACCGCCACAGCACTGTTGGCAGAGAATTCTCTCTCTATAAAGACACTGCTGTGCATGTTTAATTTCTTTTCCCATTCTACCATAAAACAGTGGGTACTTTCATGATTGGAAAATAAGTATAAAAATTGCTAAGTACTTTTATCCACTTTCAAACCCAGAAAGTGGCAGAGCTGGCGGGTGGATCCTCTGGGTCAGACATGAGTGTGGATACTGGGGGCTCTGCCTTGGGGACCCGCTTTCCTGCTCCTTGGGTTGAGGGGCCGATTTTGGGTCTCACCCTTCACCGCCGTGAGAGCTCTGCACCAATCCAGGCCCTCCCCACAGGGGCCCCACTGCCACTCACCTAGTCGGGACTGCAATGTCCCGTCGTCAGTCGAAGCCATGTCGTTGAGTCTGAGCAGCCCCCGGCCTCTCTCCACCCAGGACTGAGAGGTCTTGTCAAAGACAAACAGCTTACACTGGATCTGGAACACAGGGCATCCCTCCAGGTGAGCGGGGCCCTGGCTGGGGGGTGCCACTGCCGAGGGGGCTCATGGGAGCCTCCATCTAAATCCCATGAACTACCCGGGTCACTAAACTACGTCCTGGGGTCCACATCGGGCACTTGGCCAGTTTTTTGTTCTGCCCTCAAACTAGAGTGGATTTTATACTTTTAAGAGGGCTATTTAAAAAACAAAGGAAATGCAACTCAGAACCCACACAAGGAGAAACTTCATAGTCATTAGGTCAGCTACAACCAAATGGATAGACGGTAACAGGTGTTGGAGAGGACAGGGAGAAATCAGACACCCACATACTGCTGGTGGCTACCCCGGAAAGCAGTTCCACAAGTGCTGAACAATACATGGCCACACGGCCAACAATGCCACTCCTGAGAGCCCACGCGAGAGCAATGAGCAGCCGTTCACACAAGAACCTGCACACAAATGTTTAGAGCAGCAGGATTCTATCACACCTAAAAAGTGGAACAACTCAAGAGCCTGCCAACACAATGGAATATTACTTAGCCTTGAAAAGGAACAAAGCATCGACTCACACTACAACGTGGGTGACCCTTAAAAACACAGTGCTCGGTTAGCCAAGCCATGATGTGTGACTCCTTTTATCAAAACGTCTAGAACAGGGAAACTCGCAGAGACAGGAAATAGATTCTTGGTTGTCAGGGGCTGGGAGATTGGGATGGGGAGTGATTGTTAATGGGTACAAAGTGTCTTTTGGGGGGACAAAAATGTTCTAAATTAGAAAAACAACAAAAGAAAAAAATATTCTAAACTAGATAGTAGTGACAGTTGCACATCTTTGTAAATATACTAAAAACCACAGAATTGCATGCTTTAAAGGGGTAACTTTCTTAGCATGTGCATTATGTCTCAATAAACTGTTATATTAAAAAAAAAGAATATCTACAGACCATAGGCGGTCCTTTATAGAAAAAGTTTGCAGATTATCATGTCAATCTCTCTTAACACGGAGCAATTAAAAAACAATGCTGACCGGGGAAAGAAGTACCATTAAAACCTGCATTAAAAACTCCTCTATCTATATATACAAGGTTTACAAACACACGTGTGTGTGAAAAAATAAAAAGCAGACGAAAGGGCACCCAGACCTGGACATGCTGCCCAGGCCAGGGAGGAGGATGGGAGGACGGGAGGGGTAGGGTGAGGAGTTTGGGCTGCATCTGTGATTCTTTTCCCTAATAAAACAGGATGAGGTGTCAGTGTGACAATATAACCAGAGCTGTAACTCTGGACAGCAAAAGTCACAACAGTCTTATAATCCCCTAAACTACCAGAATGTTTCAAAACAGAATCCTTTTGTTAGAAAACAAGGCAATATAGACCCTTAGGGCTGGGTGAGCTCTTCACAAAAGCCCAACCAAGATCCTGAAGGCGGGGACTTAGGCCCCTCTGGCACTTCCACAGGAAGTCTGAGCCTGTGGCGCCTGGACCCCCAGATGCACACAGAAGCTGCGGGCTACCGTCAGCCCTCACACTTCCGCCTAAGGGCCTCGAGGCCCACCTGTGGCCACCTCACCTGTAACACGTTGCTCTCCGCCTCCTCCCCGGTGATGACTTCCACTTTTTCCAACAAACACTTCCGTGCTGTTGCCTTGGTGTAGGCAGCTGCCGACTCGGCCAGGGACTCTGCAATGTTATTAGCTAAACGACATTGACTATTTACTTGGTGGGGGGAGAGTGTGTACCTCACAGGAGACAAAATGGCCGGCTTGGCCCCCAGGGTGCCTGCTACCCCAGGCAGGGACCCTGAAACGTGCCAAGCACTTTGGCCACAGGATCTGTAGGGCGGCCAGTGGGGAGCTACAGGCACGGCTCCGGGTCTCCCATTTCCCAGTCAGCAGGGCACAGACCTCCAAGAGGGCACTGAAGAGAAACTCCCTCTGAAAGGGAGGGGGCGCCAACCACCTCAACTGCCCTACCCCTGAGCCACACGCAGAGCCGAGGGCCTGGCTGTTTTTAGACAAACATGTCCCCTTTTTGCTCACTGAAAGCCAGCGCCCGTGGCTTTCTGGCTCTGCCCCAGCGGCTGGTTCTCGAGGTGCTCACTGCAGTGCTGAGTTGGTCTCTGCATCCCTCCCCAGCAGGGGTGTGGATGGACAGCGCCCGTCCCTTGGCACCCTCTCCTACGAGGCAGCAGGATTGCAACGTACCTTTCTCGGGGGTGGCCTCCTGGGACGAGGACTCAGACCCGGACTCGACAGCTGAGTTCTCCCTGTTGGCATCTGAAGTGACCTCATTCAATTTGGGTGGGCTCTGCAGGGAAATGAAGGTGCATGGGTAGGGGTATGTGTGAGAGGTCCTTGGGGGCCAACTGTAAAGGAATAGAGAGCCTCCAGGTCTGGCAGCAGCTTTTGAAACTGCCCTGCTGGGCAGAGGGCTGCCTTCTGCCATGGCCTTTCCTCGGCAGCTCTGGGGGCCCTTCCAGGCCTGGCAGGCTGCTCACACAGCCCTTTCCCTGCGGGGTGGGTCCTGGCCTGCTCCCCGCCCCAGCACCACAGAATTCTGAAGCATCGTTTGGTGTGAGAACCTAACAGAAAGGTGTCCTGGCAGACCTGCCCTCGTGCACCACACAGGAGCTGCTCCGGGAGCCCCCAAACGAGGCCTCTTGTGGCATAGCCGGGAGGCGTGCGCCCCACGCCATCGCTTTGGGCTGCAGCGGTCACCTTCCCCTGTGTGAGGTAGTTCTGTGACTATTTCATTTTAATAAAAGAAGAACAGCACTGACGCTTGAGGAAAGCAATGTAATGCAGACTGAGAAAAATACAGAAAGAACTGGCTGGGCCGAAAACGGCTCCTTAGCCACACTGACGACAGACCCAGTGGGGCTGTGCGCACCTGACTGGGGGAACAGGGGACCGAGGGAGGGGGCACGCGGACAACGCCAGAACCGAGCCCTGGCTGTGGTGTGTATCCGGAGGACATGGCACACAGGGTCCCTCCGAGGCCACTGCACCCATCCCCCACTCTGGGCTGCAGCCTCAAAGTCAGGTGGGGCTGACCACCCTTGGCCCCAGAAGTGGCTCAGGGCTCCAGCAGCATGCGGCTAAAGGCTGAGGTTCTGATGGCTGCCATTGCCCTAGCACTAAGGGAAGAAGCTTGACCTGGGACCAGAAAACCCTGTCTTACAGTGAGGAGAGACAGGAAGTAGGACACCAGCTGAGAGAGCAGATAACCACCCTTAGCCCTTGCTTTAAGTTGAGCTGAGCTGGGTCTCCTTTCTCCTACTTACAACTGAAATCCCCCTAATTTTCCAAAAGACGAAGTGGTAGCCACACCCATGTCCCTTTGACCTGAATGGGGGCAGGAAGTGGCTGTAAAAGCCTTCTGGGTTCCAGGAAGAACAGTCCCTGAAGGGGCCACTCACCAATACACGCTCGCTCATGTTCTGGCCAAATACGAACTTGTTGCTGGTGGCATCGGCACTATTGTTCGAGTTCTCTAAACTGAAGAGAAGATAGCCTGTGAATTCGGGGTGGAACCTAGTGGGTAACAAAAGGCAGCTGAGCTGCCGCCAGCACGCTGGGCTCTGCTTGGGGCACCAGGTCCAGGTGATAGAGGTCACTCTGAGAGCTGGGCTGGACAACCTCACAGAACTCAGGTCTGCCTCAGGTGTCCAGCAAAGCCCACAGTTTTAGCCCATCGAGAGCTGTGCCAAGTGGAAAAAACAGAAGGGATTGGAGGGCAACTGGGATTCTGGAAGATTCTGCCCTCTCTGGGGGTCTAGGTCAGGGTGGATGAATGACCTGGGCTCCTCTGAGGCTGGAGCTCACCCTGCACAGCACTGGGCGCGGGGCCCAAGACACGTACCTGGAGCTGATATACTGAAGGAAATAGTTGGTTGCGGTTGGCGTTTCCGAACTGGGGTGTCCGGCGTGCTCCATGTCAGCTGTTTCAGTGTTCTCATTTATTAACTGGGGAGCAGAAACACATTCAGAGAACCGCATTCAGAGAGCGGTGCACTCTGGCCCTCTGCCGCACGACCTCTAAGCCACGCAGCACAGCCCCTGCACAAACCCCGTCAGATGTGCACGAGGCGGTTTGTGGGTGCACACTGGGTGCTGGGGCTATAATCAACGCCACAGCTTTTTGCCTTAAATGGTTAAGGTATAAAACAATTCATAAAGTGTTAGGGAGCTTTTTCTACCTTGTTAAAGACATACAAAAACGCACGCAGGCTGGCATCTTGTTAGCATTTTCATCAATACTTCTGCACTGAGATCACAGAAGGCTTATAAATCTGCTATTTTAAGGGGTTTATTATGAACATAAAAAAGCCCTGTTTCTTGAGGGCTGCTTTGATGCCAGATGCCAAATCTGCTCCCTCGCACAGGTGACCTGACGCACTGCTCCTGGGAACCTGAGGGGTGGCAGGATGGACCTGGTCCTGTGAGCAACGGAGCACAGACGCGGTGGAGCTAGGAGACCACGGCCTGGAGTCACCTTCCCGGAGGGGTGGGATGTGACCAAGCCCTCAGCGACCACGTGAGCCCCGGGCCTCTAGGAGACACATCCAGGCAGTGCTTCCCTGCACCTGTGAAGCAGACTCGACCTGAGGTCTGCCCAGGTGCTGCCCCGAGTGCTGGTGGGTATCAAGGCCCTCCCTTCACTTCTGTCCTCCTCCTTGGAGGGAGCAGTCCCCTGAGGGACTCATTGTTTTGGCTACAGTCAGGTGGTGTCAACACCCATTTCTGTCTCTTGGGGCACCTGTGCTCCTCTTGCACAGTGCTATCACATGGGGATGCAGATGGTACGACCCGCTGTTTTCTATGTGGCAGCAACTTGTTTCCTCATTTCAGGGAGTCCTCATTTCACTGACACTGGGGCTGGGTCATCCTGGGCACGGTGGGGTGTTGAGCAGCACCCCTGCTCCCCACTCAGTCGGTGCCAGAAGTGCCAACCACAGATGTCCCCAGACATGGCCTCTCAGTCGTCTAAAGGTGAGCTGCTGGAAATGGCACAGCCCATCCTTGCAGCTGCGTAAGGCACTGCTGCCCGCTCTAGTCTTTCTGGGGCACTAGCAGCACATGGGGCACAGAGCTGAGACCCCTGCCACTGCCAGATACCCTCGGCTCCGACTCAGTCCCCACACTGGACCCACCTGCCTGGGGGGCGGCCAGGAGGTGACAGACACGGCTGTTCCCACGGGAGAGAAAACAGTACCTTCTCACCTGCCCTGCTTTAGAAAAAAAGGTGATGGTTCTCAGCCAGGAGTGATTTGGTCCCATGGGAACACCCGGCACTATGTGGGGACACATGTGGCAGTCACGACTGGGAGGATTCCCTGGAGGGTGGGGGCCAGGGATGCTGCTCGACAACCCACAGTGCTGTGCAGGGCAGGCCCCCAGCAACTAGGCGCAGTTCAGTCTGACTGCTGCTAGTGCTGACAAAGAAAGCCCCGAAGGCAACAAACCTCTCTCACGGGCTGCCTCTCTGTGCCCTGCCATCAGGAGCCACTGCTGAGTCCCAAACTCAGCCTGGGTGCCTGAGCAAAGGAGTGTGGGCAGGATGCACAACAAGCAGCTACTGGCTGCGCTGTGAGCCACAGGACCACCCACACCCACCCCCCGTGTCTGCCCCATCCTTAAGAAGCAGACTCCTGGTGCTGAACCTGCGGGAGGCGTAAAAAGATGAACACTTGGGCTCGATAGCTCGCCCAGCCCTCCAAGCACGTACCTTAACTCTGTCCCTCAAGTTCTGCCCAAACACAAACGCTTGCTGTGCAGCGTGTTCTTTCTTCTCACAGCTGTCCTCCTCGGAGGGATTGCTAGACTCATTTCCCTGGGGTTCCTTCTCCTAGTTAAACAGAACAACAACAACTGAAAAGAAGGGACACACTGCCTCGACGAGTGAGCTGAGCCACCTCACTGCAGCCATGCCTGTCCTCTGGCGAAGGTCCCTGGGCTGAGGGACATCCGAGGTGGGGCTAGAACCGAAAGGAAGAGTGAGGCAGGCAGATCCAGGACTGGACAGGGCGAGCTCTCGGCAGCTAGGGACACCGGGAGGGCAGGGCAGCTGGGTCGCTTCTGGGGTCTCCCTCCACCACGGAGCTGGGCACTGACTGCCCGCCCCGAGACCCATCTACCAACATTTCCAAGAAGCATGTTAGAGAAAAAATTTTGAGTTTCAATTCTGCTAACTGGTTTGAAGGTAGGGGGCTCACGGAGGTTTCAAAATGGAATTGTAGATGATCATTTTTCACCATCTGAGCCTGAACATCTACAGGGGAGAAGGGGTGGGCGTGGAGGAGGCAGAAGAAAGAGAACCTTCAGCAGCAACTTATCTACCGAGGTTGTGGGAGTGTGGAGACACGCGGCCGCAGGCCGGCTCGCATACGAGGCCTGGTGTGGCGCTGCAGTCTAGGCTCCGAGTCTGTCTCTGCCAGCCCCAAGGGCAGGTGCTTCAACAACGCCCGTCTCCCAGCTGCTCTGCAGCACTCCTAGAAAACCGATGCTTCTGGCCTCTGTAATTTCAGAACCCTGAAGGACTGTTTTTTAAAAAGAAATAATTTCTGAGCCTACTTCAACTGGAAAGGGCACATGTGTATGCATTCCCAGAGTTGCTGGGGTGTGGAAACAAGGAGGGAAGACAGCCCACGTGAAACGGTGCACGGCCCTCGTTAATGAAAGCCACCCTCCCGCATGCTACCTGGGACACGTGGAACGACATGCTAGCCTCGGGCAGTGCAGACTGTGGCAGAGCTCTGCTTATCACCTTTCTCTCAGGACCATGGGGACCCCTCAAACTCCTGGCGTTGTCAGCTGTGGTTCTACACTGAGCAGACCCAGAAAGCCTGGACACGGAACACTGGCACTGCTCAGAGCAGGAAACGGTCTGCGTGCTTGGCAAGGCCCGAGGAGTCTCCTGGGAGCTGTGCTCGCTGCCTGGGCACAGACGAACCTCAGGGGCTGGCGCCTCGTCAGGCGGACTTCTCCGTGTGGGGATGCTGGGCGACGTTGATGTCGTGGTTCCTGTGCAGTCTGCTGGGACGCTGAGCCCGTTCGTGCTGCTGGATGGGACTGCAGGGACGAAACGACAGGGGGAGACTTGTGGAGTTAGTGCTGCATTGTCTCTCGTGCTTCCTTCTGCCCCCCTTGGGACCAACAGTATAAAGGGCCTGGCATACCACTGAAAGCAACACATTCTTAGATTAAAATAAAATAAAACCAAAACTAAAACCACACAGAGGTGGGTTGCTTATTGCTTATTCTACAAAGAACTGTGTGACTTTTCAGTGTATTTAGAAGCAATACTAATGAAGGGTGGTGGGGAGAAAAAGAACAAATACTGGGGAAACAATTATGAGTTTTATAAAGCAAGTTTTACAAATAACATCCTCATTCTGTGCATTTTTTTCCTTTAAATAACTGAGATTACATGACACGTACAGCTTTAAATCTGGCTTTGACTGTTGAGCACTACATAAATTTTCCCGTGATTAAAAACTCTTCAGAAACACACCATTTCCCTCACGTGGGATGCTGTGTTGCTGCTGCTGAAGCGTTCTTGCATCACAGGGACAGAGCAAGAGGAAGACAAGCAGAGCTCATTCACATGAGGAAAACTAAGGATTAACGGAAAACCACTGCCTGTGTGGATACAACGGAAACATGCTTTAAAAGTCATGTCTCAAGATTGGCTACTGAAATGAAAATGCACGTGAAAGCCACCCTTTCAGTTTCGGAGACTGCAGGGCTGAGCTCTGCCCGCACACAGTAGGGGTGGACCGGAAGCGGTTGGGGAGTGGAGGCAGTGTTTAGAAGGCTGGTGCGTGCACAAGGTAACGTCTGTACCGGCAGGCAGGCTCAGCCTTCTGTCTTTCCTGGGCTCCCCAAGGACACCAAGGGTTGTTTTCCCAGCGCTCTCTTTATTTCTTTATTTCTACGTGCATTTGGCAGATATGAGCAAAGTCACCTGTGTGGCTGTCCCAGGCACGGCTTCTGAAATGCTCTACTCTGCCATGTGAGCCTGGGCACCAGGGCTGTGTTTCTTACCGGCCTGTGAGAGTGCCTTTGGCTGTGGGGCTTGTAGCACTGCCGGGCGAAGCACGCTCCGCTGCTGCTCCTTGGGCTTCTGGCTTGGCAGACCTGGGAACAGAGGATGGTTTGCCCAAGGGCCCTTGGACCTCTCGGGCAGAAACACAATACCTCAGGCTCCCAAGTACTTTCCAAGACAAATTAAACCCAGCAATCCATTTCATAGCCCTTATAGGCTACACTCTGTAGGGAAGCATGTTTTCTGAAACAAAACCCCCCAAAAACAAACAAACAAAAAACCCAACAAGGATATTTTCTTTACAACTGGACATGCAACGTCTGGCTATTGTTATTTTTATCTGTGATTAAACGGCATTCCCAGTAACTGATCACGTCTGTGAATTAATGCAGTGAGTACAGTAATGCTTTGGGAAAGCCAAGGGACACCTGTTCTCAAGTGCGGGGCCCAAGGGTCAGCACAGATGTGAGGGGAAAAGAAGTGAAGCCACTGGTGTCACTCCAGTTTAGGATGCTGCTTGGCGGTTACAGAAAGACACCCTTTGCACCTGCTGTTTGAAAATGCCACATTGACAAAACGCCTGTGCCAAACAACTTGGGTGAGGACCATGAAAGAATGTTTCGGCCTTCCCTGAGCAGCACTCACCAGCAGTATGCCACTGGATGGAGGACACTCTGCTAATCAGCACTAATGCCATGGCATGCCGGGGCTAGAATGCTCTAGAGAGACAGCTTGCACCAACTGAGCTATCACTGGGCACGGAGCCCAAAGTCTCAGACCAAGCTAAGCCTGTTCCTTTGCCATCTGCACTTCAGGGCAGTGAAGGGCTCACAGGTGGGAGAAGCTCCCTGGCCTGACAGGCTCTTTAAAGTGGCTTTCCAGGGCTCAAGTGTCAGGTAACAGCCCAGAGCGCACTGGTGGGGCTACCTTAGGCAGCTGTGCAAACAGCCACTGCACAGAGGCCTGGAAGGGTATGAGAAAGCCATTCCACTCTCCACCAAGGCGGGAGGGCACCTACCTGCGCTGGGTGCCTGGCCATGGATCAGTGTTGGTGGCTTCAACCGGAACCCACTGCTCTTTTCCTCTACAAGCACAAGATAAAAGATAAAAGCAGGCCTGCCTGGAGTGTAGTGGCAAGGCTGAGAATGGGGCAGGAGAGGGCTGTGGTCTGGGCCCCAGTGGCTATGGGCCTGGAGAACCAGGGAAACATTTCCAAATTGAAACAGAAATGCAGAAATCCTGTCCAATCACCAAGGCCGCAAGGCAGCCAGGGTGAGGTGGCAGGGGGCTGCAGGAAGTGTGGTTCGGGGGCCAAGTGCTGACTATGGAAGACCAAGGGGTGTCAGAGGTGCCAGACAGAAGTGAGGGTGACCACTCCACCAAGGAGCCCTTCTGCTGGAGGGTGAGTACAAGGCTGGTCAACCTGTAGACCACCTCACCCAGAGGCCTGCCAGGAGGAGCTTGAATGCCATGCTGCACTTGCAGGCCCTGGAGAATGTCACAGGGCCACCAAATAAAGATCTCCAGGGACTCATCTCCCTTTCCCAGAGGACTTGTCAGGGATACCTCTCTAATTAGGAGAGGTCTCTGTACGACCAGCAGATGTCTGGGAAATGAGACAGGTTTTCTGTGGCAAGAGATCAAGGGTGGCAGACAGCAGGCTTGCTCTCTTTCCAGATGTGCCTGCAGAACATTGCCTCACTGCCTAATGAGAGCGCCAGAAGGCCCAGGAGAAGGCAGCAGCAGGGCTGTTCGTCCCGGTCACATGTCAGCAGGTGGGTAGTCCCCCAGGACTGGATTTTGGACTGACAAACACAGGGGCTCCAAGGACATTCAAAGCCTGGTTTCTGTTCAGCCATGTGTTCACAGATCCCTTAGTCCCTGCACCTTGGTGACTTTGTCCATCTCAGAAGGGGGCGGGGTGGAAGGGACAGTTTAATGCAATCCCTGCTGGAAAGGATCAGCATATAAAAAGCCTTGTGGCCCGAACAGGCCAGGTCTGTGCCTACGGAAGCAAAGGGATGGCAGCATTTTGAGTCACCAGAGGGAGCCTTGCTTTTGTGCTAAGGTACAACCCTTCGGAAATAAATCCTAGTCAGGTTGCAGAGAAAAAGGTCATTATACAAAAATCAGCTGTGCGTTTCTCTACACTGGCAATAATGACCCAAAAATGAAGTCAAAAAAACAATTCCATTTACAGTAGCACAAAAGCAAATAACATACTTGGGAATAAATTTAACAAAGGAAAACTATAAAACATTGGAGGAAAGTAAAGACTTAAAATAAATGGAAAGATACCTCAAAATACCACAGTATGCACTGTCATTTGTGTGAAACGTCCAGAACAGACAAACCCAGAGACAGACAGCAGGTTCGTGGTGCCAGGCGCTGGGGGAGGTGGAATGGGGAGTGACCACTAAGAGATACGGGGTTTCTTTTGGGGTTGATTAAAATGTTCTAAAATTAATTACGGCAAGAGTTGCACCACTCTGCGGACATACTAAAAACCAACCAACTGTGCACTAAAATGACAACATAAATGATTTGTCAGACCAAACTTTCAGGTAGGAAACAAAATCAAACCAGAATTCCGGATGAAACAGAAAGGCCCTCTTCTTGCTGTCTACACGGTGGTGAGCCAAACGGCTCTCCTCGGGCGAAAATGGGATTATGGGAACTGTCACTGCTACTTAGTAAAAAGGGTGGAGGCTCTGGCCAGGTAGCTCAGTCAGTTAGAGCATCATCCCAATACATGAAGGTTGCAGGTTCAATCCCTGGTCAGCGCACATACAAGAATCAACCAATGAAGGCATCAATAAGTGGAACAATGAGTCGTTCTCATTCTCTCTCCCTCTCTCTCCCTCTCTCTCTCTCAACAAATAAATAATTTTAAAACATTTTTTAAAATTAAAACAAAACCAAAACCACAAAACAAGTGGAACCTGCAGGCTTCTAAGGGCCTGTGTGTGCGTGCTGATGTCTCTCCCATAAGGGTCTAGGTCGCAAACACCATGCTCAGGAGAACCAGACAAAACAGGACACAGGAAGACGTGCTGCCAGGTGTTCCTTTTTAGAAGGAAAATATCGAGTTACATTTCCAAAGCTTAGAGCAAGGGAGTCAAACTCATTTTCACCGGGGGCATGCCAGCCTTGTAGTTGCCTTCAAAGGGCTGACTGTAATTTCAACTCCTTAACAGTTAAGGAATCGTTACATTTACACAGTCCTAAAATTATTTCAGCCCTTTGAAGGCAACCATGAGGCTGATGTGGCCCCTCGTGAAAATGAGCTTGACACCCCTGGCTTAGAATTATTCAGAAGATGACTGGCAATTTAAAAATTAAAACAACTGGGATAAAATAACAGATAAGATAACAAATTTGCAATTGAGATCATTTTTTAACCCCTGAGAGCTGGCCCTGCAATGCTCTCACTGTGGCCACAGGTGGACGCCTGCCACGGTGCTCTGTGCGGAGCCAATGCTGACAGCCACCGAGCCTGGAGCTGACCAGTATGGGCAGTGGGCCCAGACACCACTGCCACTGGACACCTGTGAACTATGGGCCTGGTGCCTGGCCCACCCTGAAGGTGCAGAGGAAATCTATGCCGTGTGCTACAGGGAACTGACGGGCAGGCGGACAAGGTGTGCCACAATTCTACTGGCAACTGGGACCTGCTGCAGAAGGGGCCCAACACAGCAGGGAGGTGTGCCTGCAGGGCAGTCAAACCCTGAGGACCCTGTCACAGGCCTCAGAAACCCACTTTCCCTGCAACATGGTCAGGGTGTAACGGCACTGCCTGGAGGCCAGAGTGCACCCCCCAACCCCACGCCAGGGTCACGGGGGTGCACAGGTGGCTGTGCTGGTGTCCTCAAGAGCACATGCGTGCCCTTTTGTGAGCTTGCTAGGGAAGAGGTCTCTCCTTCTGGGGTAGCCTTTTTCCTCTTCCAAATCATGTCTCAAGCCAGCAGCTCCTTTGAGGGAGCTTCCTGCACTACTCAGGAAGATGACGAGTGGTTTCTTAGGGAGCGATGCTCACCCACCAGGGAACTTACGATTGAAAGGAAAAACATATCAGACTTTAACCCGATGTACACCAGAGGTCGAAAAGGAGCCCAGAGAAGGCAGCAGCCTGATGGTGGCTGGGGCCTGTGTATGGGTGGTGCCGGTGCAGGGTGAGGAGAGCGCTTGGCCACGCATGGGGGATGGAGTAATGAGTAAACGCACTGAGGACAGAGGGAGGCAGGTTTTGTACAGTTGGAACAGAGGTAGAAATACGAAGAGGGGAGGCTATGACGAACCCTGTGGCGCTGAACTGGAAGTACCTACACAAACGTGGAGTTACCCACATCTACAGATAGGCAGCTACAGAAACATAGGTAAATATAAGCATATGTATGCACACAGGTGCATGTTCCTAGCTGTGAGCATGTGTTCCTAGCTCTGGGCACTGAGCGTCCTGGGAGCAGTGACAGCTCACTGGCAGTGAGCACATGGGGCATCCAGATCTTGGTTCCTCGAGGTCATGCTCCACCAAGAAGAGCCAAGACCCCTTTGAGAAAAGGGGAAAGATGATGAGCCTGGAACCCTGTGTGATGACAAGCAGTACAGAAGGCGCTTAATATGACGGGGACCTACCCAGGGGGCCCAGGAACCTGACTTTGATGGGGCCACTGGCTAAATCTGGAATGATGAAAATAAGCTGATTAAACTAAAATCTGAATGTTAAAATCAATACTAATAACAACAGATTATAACCCACAGATTAAAATAGAAACCAGTACATCCATGTGATATAAATGATTAAGTGAAGTGGGGAAAAGAAAGCTGTTCTTTACAGTAGAATGCCAATTAATAAATGTTGGGGTACAACGAGGCAGACAATGTCCATCTGGCCGTCATCAGAGGAGTAGGCAGTTCAAGAACGCAAATGTCAGTGGATGCAAACACAGGAGGGCCAAGCGAGAGAAGACTGTCTCCTCATATCTCAAAATCTCTGTCCAGAAAATAGGGATCACAAAGGGGGAAGACACAGGGCAGACCCCACCCCGATCAGGTGATCACAGGGAGCCCCAGCACCAGTGCGGGGCACACCTGCAAGAGCACGGTGCACTTCTGTGGTTCTCCAGCCCCAGACACACAACCTGGGTGGCAGTGCCAGGAAACACCGGACACTTCTCTCTGGGGGAGAAGTCCCCCAGTGGAAGGACTTCTCCAAAATAATTGGCCTGTAATCTTCAAGGTCACAAAAGTCAAGGAAAGAATGAGGAACTATTCCAGATGGATAGAGAGACATGGGACATGGGACTGGAATCCGATGCCTTGTCTCTGCAGAAGGCATGGAGCCTCTAGGTAAAGGGGTAGCGAGTGCTTTGTAAAAAAATTCCCTTAAGTTTTAGGGGTTTTCCAAATTAAAGCTAAAAAGTAAAAGGCAGGCAAAGATACGAGGTTCATTTTGCAGAGCTGACAGGGAAGTCTAATAGGACAGGCTCACTGCATCGGGCTCCAGGGACCAGAGCTGTGTCAGAGCCTCTGAAGGTGGGCTCGGCTGCTCCCTTTCTCAGGCCTGCCCTGCTCCCTGTGCTGCTGGATAAAGGTTTTGGGGGCAGAGACAGGGGAGCGAGGCTGTCACTCACAGACCTCAGGGGTGATCGTGAGATTCATACAGAACTCCGCTGCATAAAGGGATCAAGACATGTGTCTTCAGCAACTGGTCCCTGAGCCAAAACAGGCTCACAAAGGCTAACACTGCCCCCGCAGCTCAGAACATGGCTTGCTAGGCAAGTGCCCCAGGTACAACCAGAGACTTAAAAAACTGAGCTCCTCTCCAGGACCGGGAAGGGGGTCAACTCCGAACAGTTTGCTTTTAGTCAGAACAAATTCAATGGTTTGAAATGCTGCCATCAAATCAATCCTCAAAGTTATAAAAACTTGCCTCTTCCCTTGACATCGCTCTCATGCCAGAATGTGAGTTATCTCGCAATGCTTTTGAAGTCGGGAATGAATTTATATAAGGCAGGTTGGGTTACAGAATTTGGGTGGTTAAACTTGCTCATTAAATCTTTTATGAGGAGAAACTTGCAGGAATTACTGGAGTTGGTTCTGCTGCAAAAGACCAAATAAGGCAGGCTCCATGTTCTTCAGAAGGGAGCAATCTTTGTTGTCAAGTTTTAAAGCCATGAATAAATATATGCATTTATCTGAACACATCTAAGCAATGTTAATTAATGTGAAAATTTATTTAATACACAGAAAGGGACCTGGGCAATTGCATTTCACATTAGTTAGCTCTGGGATGGTAGTGAGGGGGAAATAGGCAGGCTAATTCTTCAAGTCTGTGTATTTCTAACTTGCCTTTTTAAAATGATATAAACGTGTTACTCTTGTAAAATTTTGAAAATCTAGTAATACACCTCTTTATTCTTTTTCCAAAAAGGACATAAAAAACCCTTGCAACCAGGCCTTACTTACAGTAACAGAAATAAAGGCTCATGAAGCCTTTCACACTGGATTCCAAATGTACCAGCTGAAGAGTTGAGAAAACATTTAGGCACTGAAAAAGAACCCTGATTTCAATCTGCTCACTCTTGTTAAGATATTATTTTACAATATCGACTGCTTTTCATCCCAAGAAAACCCCCAGTGACTGCCTGTGAAAAGCAAAGGGATGCAAGGGC
This sequence comes from Phyllostomus hastatus, assembly GCF_019186645.2. Classification (NCBI taxonomy): domain Eukaryota; kingdom Metazoa; phylum Chordata; class Mammalia; order Chiroptera; family Phyllostomidae; genus Phyllostomus; species Phyllostomus hastatus. The sequence continues at coordinate 1,280,576 of NW_025333640.1, read as the reverse complement.
TCACCTGGTTCTGAGTCAGAATTGCCTGCAGATGGCTCGCAGAAGGTTGATGGCATAAAAACATTGTTTTTTGATACTGTCAGCAAGGAGGTGCGGGCAGGGAAGGGAACAAGAGGAAAAACAGAGTGAGTTGGCGGGGCAGACATGCCCCAGGTCACCTCTCCAACCTGAGGGGATGGTCTCCAAGCCCCACTGTGGTGCGGGAGGTGGGGATCAGCATTATGAATAAGGCCTTTACACGTCCAGACTCTCGACAGCAAGAAGGGGAAGTCTCCAGCCTAATGGCCTGTGTCAATGTCTAGCAGTTGACTCTGGCCTACTCCAGCCACCTCCTTTGTCCTCATTCCCCTGGCTTTTCCTTGGCACCCGGACCCCTGTGGGAGCAGCCAGGAGGGGAGTGGAGCACACCAGATGTTCCGAGTCTTACCTGGGACCAAGCCTTAGTCCCCGCTCCTTGTCACTGGTGAAGGCTCAGAAGTTGGCTGCACCCCACCCCCAAAAAACCACGTTTAGGATTTTACTGGCACCGCTCATCTTTCCATTTCCCCTGAGGACTGGGAGCTGGTTATCCCCTAGAGTCGAGGACCTAGACCAACGCACTAGAGAGGAAAAACGTTTGGTGGTCCTTTGCCCTGTCAGCCTAGGGCCACAGTACAAATCACCTTGTCTCTTCCCCCCTGCACCTTCCTGATAAGAAAGTACGGTTCTGCAGTAGACAGCAAACAGAGGGAACACAGTCATAGCCAGGAGGTGGCAGCTTTCTCATTCCGCAGAAACACCTATGCAACACGTGGGCAGAGGCCCCTCGAAAAGGATGTCTGCAGCAGCCTAGGCTGCAAATTGTCTGGATAGTTCCTTACTGCTTGATTGGCAACTGACAGCACCCATTCAGGGGGCATCTTATGTAGTGGTGAAGAAGGACGTGGCAACGTCCAAAAAAAGCGTTAAGGGAAATAGGTAGGACAGCAAGTGTGTCATAGAGACAACCTCGAGAGGATGCTCACTTTCTGCACTATTCCTGTAAAGTGAGTAACTCTTTGCATTACTTTTGTAAGCACAGACCTTCCAAGAGTGCCTTTCCCCCCCTTAAGGTGTCATCCTTAGGGTTTCACAGTTGTAAATGTTTTATATGAACTTCCCAAGGATGAAGTTCCACTTGGATAACTAGAAATCCTCTCCCACTACACAAATATCTCTAATCATGGCTATGGAGAACACTGGACAATGCCAGAGTGAACCAAGTCCCAATGAGGTGGGGAGGCCTGGGGAAGACCCTGCGGGAGCACTTACCAGCCAATCTGCAGGGGTGTCCCAGGCTCAAAGAGCCCCCACTAAGTAGCCCCAGCATCCCTCTCTACTCTGGAACCTGCTGCTATCCTGTACCAGACTTCATACAAGTCTTGGTTGGTCTACTAGCCTTGTGTGCATGCTCAGACCACGCCTGGTCCAGACGCTTGGCCTTCCCTTCAAAGCCCCAAGCCCTCTCCTCTGGGAGCTCCAGGCATTCCACCACCAAAGTGTGGACCACTCAGCTCACTGTGTAGTGTGTATGTGTTTGGGCTTCTCAACTGGACCACTAAGCTCTAGGCACACAGCAGATGGGTCAGGCGAACCCCCCACATCCTCGCAGTCTTTGGAAAGTGGACTTGTGATTAACGGTCAGAGGCCCCAACAGGGCTCGGACAGTCCCTTTCCCATTTCAGAGGGATGGTTTTTCTTGGTGCATCTTCCTTTATCAGTCCAGTAGGTCACACCTCTCCATAAGTGTCACCAATCCCAGACTGTGGCACCTGGTGCCACAACTTGGGCAAGCTCTAACCTTATTGTGACAGCAACCAAGTCTCAGGTTGGTTCTAACTGGGTCTGGACAGGAGACAGACGACAAGTGGGAAATGATGGAAGGGAACAGGGGGCTTCAAAACACAATGCTGTCACCGCTCCGTAAAGGTCTGCAGCTGTTACCTGACTGTGAAGGTGGGAACTGGGTTAAAGAGGACGTCCTTTCTCGCTTGACAGGAGGGCAGTAATTTCCATCCTCTCGGTCAGAATCTACAGGAAATAATGAGAGAAGGAGGAGGAGAAAATCAGGCTGCTTCCACTTTTACAACCAAAGATGGTGAAATGTTTTAGAGGTTTCCTCACCTTCTCCACCTTCAGGGCTGGAGCCGCCAGCTGGCCTCTGAAACGAGAGCACATGTCAGGGTGGAAGAGAGGGCCAAGCTGCCCTCTCACCCAACAGCTTGCGAGCTCCGAAATAAACGGGTCCTGAGGGCTGATTGCCTGAGCTCAGCCACCGAGTCACAGACGAACTACCAAACTCACGCTCAGAACTCCCCCGTGAACCTTCTGCCTCTGGCCATCCAGGCCACGAGCCAAGGAACCCTCTCAAGGACTGAGAGCACCCTTACAGCACGAGGGTCGGTTCCTCTGTTTCCCCACAGGTTACGGCTGACTAGTGTGTCGCCCCCAAATTCAAGTGCAATGAAACTTTATCTGGCCAAAACTCATTTTGCCACAAGCTGGAAAGTGACCTGTTCTCTACTCTGAAGGGCAGCTGCCTAACTGTAAAATGGTTGGCTAACACCAGATTGTGGCAGTTTCCATTCCTTGCCTTGGCACATTCTGTGGCAAGGAACCTTGTTTCAAGGTAGACTGTTGTTTCCTGAGCAAGCCAGAACTTCGGTGCCAAAGACGAGAGGCTGCTGCAAAATGCTCGGAATAGAACACGTCAGCAGACTGTAAAACCCTCGGACACATGCTGACAGAAGGCGGCTGAAGGACCTCCCCCTGACAACCTTACTTTTAGAATGGGAATAACTAGCAATTAAGGGGCCTGAAATGAGTCCCCTCCCTATCCAGGACAACACACGATCCCTTCCACTCACGTCTCTTCTCAGCAACTTGCAGTTTTGAGAACTGAGCCACCTGAAGCCAGTGTGGAAGGGTGGACATGACTCCTCATGGGCCGCTTATAAGCCAGCAGAGGAGCCAGTTTTCTTAGTTTCCGCAAAGCCCCTGAGGCTCAAGTTTAGCTAAATGTTGACCACCTGCCTAGAGGAGCTGCGAGGGACCACATGGGCCAGTGCCTGAGGAAGTGCTTCGCACGCCACCAAGCAAGTGTGGAGGCAGTAACCGCACTAAGCCAGACTGTGGGAGAAGGAGCTGGGCTCCTGCTGGTGAGCCAACGTCCTCTGGTTTCCTCCTGAAGGTGGAACCTCAGGCTCTGTGCTAGTGAAGTGCCTCCTTAACCCCGGGCAACACACTTTTCTCATAAAGGGCCAGGAGGTACTTCCCACTGTGAGCCACATGTTGTATGTGGACCAACCAATGTCCTAATGGACAGTGAAAGCTGGGACAGTAAGGAAATGATCCCAATTCTCCTGTGTGAGCCAACGCCTCAGATATGGGTCAGAAAAACCAGCCTGGGCTTCTTGATCCAAATCTGTGTCCTGAGAGCTCCTGGAAGTGCCTGTGAAGGGAAGAGGATGACACTGTTCCCCAGGTGTGTCTCAGGGGATCGGAGGCTCAGAGACCGTGCATCCAAGTGCTTGGGGAAATGGAAACCGTTGTAACAACATGGGCTCAACAGTCCTTGGGGCAGCTGTGAATATACCACTGGGCCCAAATGGAGCATGAGAGTGGGGTGTGAGGCTGTTCAACCCCTTCTCAAAGGCCGGTAGGTCTAGCTAGTCATTTCTTCCCAGCTCTTCCAATGCCTAAATGGGAAACCTTGGGCAAACAATTTCACTTAGAAAACAAGGTGCTAGCACCTTCCCAACAGGAAAGTGGCAGAGAATGAACGGGATAAGCAGGCGATGCCAGCTCAGCCAGCACCTGACCTTGGTGTAATTGTTCACAGCTCACACCTGGTGGTGGCTTCACTCTCCCAGCAAGCTCACATCTGCTGGACATTACACCCTTGGGCAGGGCTGGAGAGCTCAGACAGGCGTGAACAGGAGAGTTGGGATGTGGAGTCATGTCCCAGGGACAGCCGGGAGGTGAGGGCCAGGTTTGGGGAACCTTGGATGGGGGTTAAGGGGAGGGTCTTGAGCCTAGGACTTAGTGTGGCAGCCTGAGAGATGCACCCCCACAGAGCTGATTCTGCAGAAGCCAGGGCCTGGGGTGACATATGATAATGAAGAGCTGTGTTATCACCAGGATTCCTTCAGATCATCCCCCTCCTCAGGTGACATCACTGAGATGCAGGCTCCTATTCCTTCACAGCAGGCCTGGCCTACCCCATCTCCACCCCTATTCTCAAGTTCCATGGCTCTGCAAGTCCTGTGGGACCTGCCACTTCCTAAATTGACTTTTGGGACCTGGAAATGTCACCCTCTCTGGCCTCTGCGGACACTGCCCCCTCAACCACTGGTGTCCTTTCCCCACTCAGGTCTCTCTTTCTGAACTTCCCACATGAGGACAGACCCCTTGGTCTTCCAGCCTCACTGCTCCCTCTTTTTTTTTAAAGATTTTATTTATTTATTTATTTTTAGAGAGGGAAGGGAGGGAGAAAGAGAGAGAGAAACATCAATGTGCAGTTGCTCGGGGCCATGGCCTGCAACCCAGGTATGTGGCCTGACTGGGAATCGAACCTGCGACACTTCACTGCTCCCTCTTACTCCAACCGTGCGATCTGTGTCAGGGTGCCCGCCAGACTTGGAGTTCCAGGCGGGGCTGGCCTGGGATTTGCTCAGGGAGAGACTGGGAGAAGCATGAGGGCCTGTGTTCCTGAGTTATGCACCGGGCAATGGCTCGCGTCCTGGCTGGTGGCCCTGAAAGTTGTCAGGTCCAAGTTTCCTTGGATGTTGTGGAGGATATTCCTCTAGCACCTCAATCTCAAGAAGCCTGCACACTTAACTTTCCTTTGCCTGCTGGGCATCTAGGTTAGTTTCCACGCTGTGAATCTTCCAGGGCTCCTTTTGCTGTGAATTTCTAATTTCATTCCACTGTAGATGGAAAAGACTGCGTGATTTCAATTCTTTTAGATTTACTGAGACTGGTTTCGTGGCCCAGCAAGTAGTCTACCCTGGCGAATGTTCCTTGTGCCTGTGAGGGGAATGTGCATGCTGCTGGGTTCTGTGCTGTTCGAGTCCTCGATGTCCTCATCCATCAGCCTGGGTGTTCTACTGTAACTGGAAGTACGGTACTGAGGTCTCCAATTGTTATGATTGCATTGTCTACTTCTCCCTTCAGTTCTCCAGTTTTTGCTGCCTATATTTTGGGGCTCTTTTAATGACACCCAAGTTTCTTTCTTTTTAAAAAATGTCTTTATTTATTTGAGAGGGGAAGGGAAGGAGAAAGAGAGGGAGAAATACATCAATGTGTGATTGCCCATCACGTGCCCTCTACTGGGGACCTGGCCCGCAACCCAGACATGCGCCCTGACTAGGAATTGAACCCGTGACCCTCTGGTTCGCAAGCTGGCACTCAATCCACTGAACCACACCAGCCAGGGCAGACACCTAAATTTCTTACCTCTGCCAATGACACCCCAAACCTCACGCATCTGGCTCTCCTTTTGAATTTGAATCATTCTAGGAGCCTCTCCCCAGACCAGAAGCTGGGGCCTCTGGAGCTTTAGCCCCATCTCTCAGGGTCTAGGACTGCTGACCAGGACCCTTGGTCTGTCCCGCACTGACCCTCCTTACCATCATACTCCAGCCTCTGTCTTCTTCCTGTTTTCTGAGCATGTCAGCACTGTTTCTGGATCAATGTTCCTTTGCCTTGTGCTACTCCCAAAGCCTGGAATGCTTTTCCTGCATGTCCACCCACTGAGACCTCCTGGAGGCCTTTCCTGACCACCTCCAGGGTGAACCTATGCTCATGACTATTTCACTGCCCAGAAGGTACAGGCAGCTCCTCTCCACCCCACGCTCCAGCCTCTCCTGGGCCTCTACCCTGTTTTGTGTATCACAGTTGGAAATGATCTAATGAGTCCATCTGCTGCATCTCCAGCTATGATGAGGCCCTACCCTGTCTGTTATGCTCACAGCTCCTACACATAGCATCCAGGACACAGTGCACAAAAAACTCATTGTACAAATGGAGCCCATGTCCTCCACTATAGCCCCTTAGGTAACTTGGAGAAGAAAAGGTGCCTGGCCAGACTCAATTCACACACTCCTAGTCCTCTGACTCTAGGAGAGCCTCAAATCCATGCCCCAAGTCTCTTGAAGAACCATCCCGTGGGCATGCAGTGGGCTTCTTGGGTCTGGAAAAGCTGGGAGGCAAAGGCCTGGGAAAGACAACACAGGAAAACTCCCTGAGAGGAGAACCTTACAAAAACTGCTGGACCCTCCTGTGGGGTCTGAAACAGCTGAGATGCAATGAGGAAACTGATGCTGGCAACTCTTCTCAAAAGAAACTAGTGCAAGGAAACAAGAAGACAGAATGCAGTCATTTCTAAATGCCTTTGGATATGCTGACTCTTCCAGAAATCTTCCACAGCTGTCCATGTGAGGAGCAACCTGCTGCTACACCCTGCTAGAGAAGGGATGAACTTGCGGTGTGGCAGGAAAAGATTTAGGGTGCAGCAACCGCCCTTCAAGCCATACCCCCTGCACTCTACATGAGGCCAATGCCAGCTCTACCGAGACTTCCCTTGGATGTCAGCTTGGTGGGCAGGCCCTCTTCTGTGTTAAGAGCAATCTAGGGGCAACCCCTCACCCCAACCAAGGGAGTGGCTACTCAGGGGTCTGTAGAGAGCAATGCCCAGGCCTCCAACTCCTTGGCTCCAGAAGTCTACAGCCCCAAATTCAGGAACCACCACCATGGACTCTCACGTGAGGAGGGGTCTAAGAGTGTGCTTCTTGGGGAGAAGTGAGAACAGACACAGGCTGTGGAAGCTCCATTTCCTAGTCCACCTCTCCCCACAGTAGAGTCCACTCTTTGAGAATGACACCTAGGGGGCGGTGGAGTTCTCAGCGCCGATTTGGGATGCAATGACGAAAATATATCCAAGTGACAGTGACTTGAAGCTGAAGAGAAAGTAAAGCAAGACAAACCCTTCAGCTGATTTCTCTGGCACCAGGACATGAGAATGAACACGGCAGGCGCACAAAGGTGGAAGAGCCCTCTGAGACGGCAGAGGGCTGTGGGCTGGCAAGCAGGCCAGCCTGCAGAAGACTCGAAGGGGCTGCTCACCATGCGCTTCAGGGCGGCAGGGCCGGGCCAGCTGGCGGGGATAGGCAGGGGCAGTCCTCTCCCCTCGGAAGCCACTGGGTCCTCCAAGGAAGCAGCTCATTCTGGGAGGTGGATAAGTCCCTGTCGCCAAGTACAAAATCAGGGGTAACGTCTAACCCAGGATGGGAACGCAGGCATGGGACACTTCTGTTTTTTTTTGTATAAAGGATGAAATGGTAAAGACTACAATCATTACATTTATTAGTCACCCTCCTCCAAAAAACCATGGCTCTTGTGAGGCTGGTTGGTGTGGCCTGAGGGAGACGAAGGTGCCAGTCCGGGGAAAGGGATGGAGCAGGAGGCTGTCTCAGGGGCTGACGCAGACACAGGCACACAGGGCGGTGCAGGCAGAAGGGTGCTGTTTTCCAAGACCAAGTCAGAAAACACTGGATACCACTTGGCCTGCTTCGGCCTCGGTGACGCTGGTCTGACCAGTTAGGAAGCCTGGCTGGCTAGGGCAGTGGTCCCCAACCCCTGGGCCTTGGGCCTGTATGGGAACCAGGCTGAGTGAAGCTTGCCTGAGCTCCGCCCCCTATTCCCACCCCCTCCTGGTTGAGGGGTGGGGTGGGGGAGGGGAAACTGGCCCCTGATGTCAAAAAGGTTCGGGACCACTGGGCTATGGGATGAAAATCAGTTAAGAGCAGGGACGGCTGATTGTGTACTTCACACTATGGGCCAATTCAATGCTGTGTATTCTGCGACTGAGGCAACCAGCTCAGAAATTCTTACCAAAAAGGCACACTGAAAAAAGAAAAACAGAAGTGGTCTCCAAAGACATGAAGGGCGGGGACGGAACAAAAGTCAAACCCTGTGCAGGAGCTGGAAGATGAGGGAAGCTATCCAGCCACGGAACTTGTTCCAGAATCCATCTAAGCTTTCTGGTGGGTCTCATAAACATAGTTCAGGCTCATCAGCGCCTTGGCTGGGAGCTTTGGTCCAGCAGACTTCAGCCAGGCTTGGAGTAAGCACGAAGCTGCTCGTTTCCTCCGGGTCAGAGAACTGAATCTGAATGTGGTTTGGTCTTTTTCAAACTGCCTGCTGAGAGCCAGGAAGTCTGATACATAGACTTTTCTCTGGTACTGAGTCTTCCATGGCTAGAGTGCCGATGAGATTGAAAGACGATCAGGGACCTCTTTAACAATTCAGCAAGCCACTATTCACCACAAAGGGCTTGTGCTTTATAGTCCCCCGAGGGACAGCGGCACAGCGAAGAGACAGAACATGATGGATGAGACCTGCTGAGTAACATGTGGGCGACTTCCTGAACTGTGATTCGATATAGAACAAGATCCAAATTTGTTCTGATGCAAAAACAGTGAGTTAATCAAGGGAAAATCTCAGCCTGAGAAGCTGGGATTGGGTTCCTCTGCCTTGATTTATGTTCTCACTGACCTGTGAACTCACGTGTAGTTTGCTTGAACTTGCCCAGTCAGTGGGGAAAGCCAGTTGATGGGAGCCACTAGCAACCTGCCAGGGTTTTCCCTGCAGAGCGCCCCACGGAGCAAGCCCTCAGTGAGCCCTCAAACTGTCCCCAAATGATGTGATGGTGGCAGCGCTGCTGGTACTTCAAACGGAATTGAAGATTCCTATAATTATGAATGCTGAAACAATGCATGTGTGTATGTTAGATGCATGGCCTCTGACACTGTACTGCTCTGTTCATAAACCGCTCCAAGGCCTGGCTACCTCCCACGGTAACGTCACAATCCATCCTGAGGTTCCCTGCCAGAACACTTGACCTTGCATTTGCCAGTCTGGGGACCATTTGAATTTCTCAGAAGTAGAGTCTCCAACCCCAAGTCCACAAGAACGGAGGAGAGTTCCTCAGATATCAATATTTGGGCTGGCCATAGGTAAGACTCCCCAGGACACTTCCTGCATGGGCCTCTTAGGAGGCAGGGACCCACCAGTCTTACCACGGGGGCCCTAGAAGTAAGCAGACCCAAGAGAGCCTGAGTGCCTTTGGAAGAGCAGCTGGCATGAAACAACCTCTGGGATCTCACCATCTGCTAATCTCAGCTGAAAACTGTCAACCTTTCCAGCTAATGTCTCTGTAAGTTGTGCCTTTCAGACTAGGCAGCAGCAGAAGGCTTCAGAGCCTCTTGGGCATATCCACGTGAAGGTCATCTGCTCTCAGGACACTGAGAACATGATGTCCTGTGTGCGTGAGGGCTGAAGACGCAATAACTAATAATGCTCAACTCAGAAGGAGGTTCCAGGAGCTACTCTGCCCTGAACCAAAAAAGCGATCACCTAATTATTGCTCTGCCGGCTCTCGTGTGAGGGCTTGGAGGCCAGGACGCTCTGGCATAAGTGCCTCCTGGCTGGAATCTTTACTGAGCTTCTGAGTACAATACCCCAAACACACTTCTATGCCAGGAACGACTGTTTCCCCGCTGCTGGTAAAAACCGTTACTTCTTTATCCACCACACACTGAATTTTCCAAAGTGTTAAAAGGTGACCCCAGTCTCACCTTGGCTGACACATGGCTTCTTCCTGCATAGCCTAGGGTTTGGTGCCTGTAACTGAAATTCAACGGTTTCCTTAAGGACACAGAGTGCTGGTAATGTGACGCCGGGACTGCTACAGGCCTGGGCTTGTGACGCCCTGGAACGCTGCCTGGCATTCTCTGTGGCCGAGTGGGGTCCTCTCTTTTCTTGTTAAAAGTCATTTTTCCCTGTCACGGCATTGGGGGACTCAGTCATGAGGTACCTATGGAGTTTCAATCCTGAATGTACAATGTTTACCTTTCCCAATTTATCAGACTCCAAACACTCAAGACATTTCTCATTCTTGAGAGTTCATAATCTTCTCCACCTATAATCTTCAGAAGCCTTCTTAATACAAAGACAAAGGGCCCAGGGGTCCCCTCTGGGTTCAGAGAAGAGTCTTCTTCCTGCTTTGATCGAAGGCAAGCAGCTCCCAGCCTCGCCAGGCATCCCAGTCAGCCTTGTGGAGCGATCTGTCGGCCCCCCCTTTTCCTACAGTTAAGGGAGCCAGAGCTCCTTGTGTTCTCAGACACTGAACTCGGAGGCCCAGACTCAGGGAGAAGAGAAAGAACAAATGGAGATGGGGTCAAATTTGATTTGGAAGGTTCTACCCACTACGCATTTCCTCTTTTGGCCCCTTGTGTCTCTTTCAACAAACAGGACTGGCTTTTTGCTATGGGTATTTTCCCAGCTAGAAAAGTCTCCATGTAAAGGGGACCTATTTTTCCCTGCTCTTTGGCAGCATGAATTAAAGAGAGATGAAGAGATCCTGATCATCTTTTCAGTTATCATCAGCAGCTTATAATCTAGTGTCTAAATCTGAGGGACCCGGAGGGATAGGGCTGGTCTGGGTTGGGACCCCTGGGCCACAGAGTGCTGGGTGGAGGTGGACTTACCCCTGCCAGTTCTCGTGGAAAAGGAGGAAGATGGGCTTCAGGAGTGCTGGCTGAAGCGCTAGCGGGGGCAGGAGGCTCTAGAGCATGCTCACCAGCTGACTCGGGGTGACCTGTGCCACGGTCGGGAGCCTCAGCCTCCCCCCGAGGCTCCTCTCCCGAATCCGACAAGTCTTTTTGCTCTGCAGAGGACTGGGAGCAAAAAAGACAATTTTCCTTCAATGTAAATAAAGGCTACAACATGGGGCAGGGGTCGGGGGTGGGGGATCGAAAGGCTAGAGATGGCTCAAACTCCAGCAGTTCCTGCCCAGGAGGGTGGGCCAAGAAAGCTGGCACGAAGTGCTGCTGTGCAGGAGCTTCAGGGCGTGCAGGAAGTCTGGACTTTCGTTTTCAGAAGTACAAGGAGGCCTGGCACGAAGCTACGCTGCTTATGGGCCACGAGTGAGGAAAAACACTCCTGGTGATGAAAAGGGGGGTGGGTGCCTCTATCAGATGGGAACAGGGATGATTACATGTTACTAACACGACTCCTCAGAGATACTGATGAAAGAACTACCCTCAGCACCGTTTCTGGCTGCTAGGAAAGGTGGGGAGGCAGGCTTGGGACACCACACAGACACAGAATGGAGTGTCCAGGGTCAAAGCCTTCTGAATCTCACTCTATTTATTCTAGCTGCTTAAACCTGAGCTGAAGGAAGAGTTTCTCATCTTAGTGAGTGAGGTGTGGGGTGACCGAAGGAGCCTGGCTTTGTGTTGGGGAAAGAGTGGGAGTTTAGCTGGAACCTTGGCTGAGAACTTCCCCAGGCTCAATCCAAACCCCCTAGACAGGGGCTTATTTGGAAAACAGCCAGGTAAGAGAAGGTGGGCTCCAGAAGTCTTCATCCTCGAAAGCACAACACCCCTGGCATTCTTTGAGCTGGTTCTTGGGCTTCTGGGGGCTGGGGGGCTTCTGTGGGCCGAGAGCTCAGTGGCCAAGACTCTCTTCTTGAGAAATGGGTCAGAAAGCAGTGTTCTGGAGGGGCAGTCCACTCCTGCTTGGCCTCGCCCACAATGTGAAGCCATTTCTCTGAGTTTGTGAACTAAGTGACTACAGGGCTCCCTACCTCCCTGCAGACACTGCTGTGTTTCTTCTGAGTGTGACGTGCCTGAGACCTCTTTGGATGGGGTGTGGGGGCTATTTCCTAACACGTGAGCTTGTTGAATTAAAGTAACTACATGAAAAGAGGATTTAAGAGAACTTACAAATATTCTTAGGAAAGCAACAGCAACACAATGTTAGCTCACGTACATCTAAAAAGCCACCCAAGCCAACTCTGCCTATCCAGGGGTCTGAGAGCCACATGCACAAAGGCCTCCTCCCCACGCCGCTCCTCCCGCCTGCCAGGGGCGCTGAGGTCAGTTCATGCACTGGTCGGCTGCTACTTTATGGCTAGAGATTTAACACCCGACAAGAGAAAATTAAACCCAGAGCTCTGTGGGAAACTGCCTTTCTCCATAATTTGAACCACTTGGATTTTTTTTAAAATCACTGCTTTTAGAACATAAAATGCCCTCATGGCATGGGGGACTCAAAATGAAGTCTAAATTGGAGCACCAAAAAGAGTATGAATGCTATTCCAGCATTCTCCCCTTGGGTCTGAGTGTTTCTGCTGGACAAGAAAAGCTCAAATAACCAAGGCAGAGCCTGCAGTTCTCAACGTTTGTTAAAACCAGACGCCAGATCCTAACCCTAGATCATGTATCGTAAAATCTATGTGGCTGACAAAAGTAACAAAAAATGCAAGCAAAAATGTGCACACAGGATATACTTGTTATGCTAATAATAAGCTTCAAAATCAGGTCTGAACACGCTATACAGTGTTTTCAGCAACACTGGACTTTCTGCTCGGAAGCATTTCTGCAACTGCTTTCTGTCTTTTTCCCATATGGGCATTATCCTGCCAGTACAACCTCAAAGCTGTCCCCCTTAGGTTAACAAATATTTGGAATATAAACTAACTGAAAACAAAACAAAACAAAACAAAACAAACATTTAGTCATCACAAACAGTAAGAAAACCTACAGGAGATTCAAATTCTTTTCACATTAAAAAAACTGCCTCCAATCAAGGCAGTTAATAAAAGGTGTCATTTTTGCTTTAAAAACACAAATGCACAAAAATGTAAGCATTTCGCAAGGAGCGCCACCTTGAGGAAGCCTGGAGGCATGGGAAGAAGACAAGACTGCGTTCGGGATGTGAAAAGCTCCTCTAACACTAGACGACAGGAGGATTTGACAGCTTGATATGCGACGCCACCAGCAGGCCACTGACAGCAATCTGCAGTCTGCTGTGAACGCACAGGTCGTCAATGGGGACTGACAGTGACCGTGGAGCGGCTTCACCACCACACAGAAACAAAAGCATCTAAGGCTGGCAGCTTAGTTTTTCTTTTTTCTAATTTCAGATCTATCATCTCAATCATGATTCAGTAACAACAGCTGGGCCTGTGGTGTGCTCTCTTTGAAGGGGGGAGGAGGGTACTGGGGTTCTTTGAAGCACATACCACTGGTGGATTAGAGACCATTTACTGACAAGGAAGCTAATGGTCCCACAATGACAATGGGACTACTTAATCTTTGTGGATCAAGAAGTGGCTCAAAAAATAGCTATAAGGGACATTTTGGTGACAATTAGGATGATTTACATACTGGAGGCGGCTTCTAAATTAATAATCATTTTCTATACTTGATCTTAACCAAAGGCCGAGAAGCGACACTGATCACTTTCTCACGCGTGACAGTGGCACGGGGCACGGACAGGCGGCACCTGCAGAAGTCTGATGGGTACACACTGCAGTCATGTGCTTCTATCGCTAACAGTAAAGATGTTACAGTGAAGCCCAGTGGAGCATGCCCAAGTGTCCTCAGTACCATTCTCCTAACTTTTCTGAGGCTGAAATTTTCAAAATAAAACACTGAAGATCAAAAGAGGGAGAAAAGTTCGCTCAGAAGAAAACCAGCTCCAACAGCTTTTTCCCTGCTCTGAGCCTGCAGTGTGAGAAGGAAGTGGGCAGGAAGAGAGAATGAAACTGGAAGATTCTCCACCGCTAACTTTTGTCAGAAGTATTGTGGCTGCCCCTCAGAGGCTGCCCTTCCATCTTCCTTGAAACGGGACGTCAAGGAAACAAAGCTAACCAAGTTACTGTTTACTTTCTGCCTTACTCCTGAGCTGTCATAGTAACAGAGAAAGAAGAAGACTCTGTGTCCACATGGCCACTATCTACCTGACAGCTCGGAAAGCAGCCCTAAAGGACAGTCACAAAAGCTCCTCCCGATTCTGCTGTTAAACACAGAGGTTTCCCACATCCTTTTGGCGATCTTGCAACAGAAGTGGAGAGCTGAACTCTGATGACCTGGAGATCAATTATTTTTAGAAGTCCGTTAGAGTTGGCTTTGAGTCAGTATTTTGATAAAAACTGCATTTGCATTTGCATACTTTAAGATGAGAATGACTATCCACCACTCTTCTGGTTCAATGTCACCATTTACATAATTTCCATAAAATTTATGAAGGTAATGGCAGGGAGAGGGGAGGGAGTGGAAGAGGCTAAAGGGGGATAAATGGCGATGGAAGGAGGCTTGACTTGGGGTGGTGAGCACACAGGATACGATGATGTGTTATCGAATTGTATGCCTGAAGCCTTTGTAATTTTAGTAACCAATGTCCCCCCAATAAATTTGTAACAAAGTAAACAAAGAAGAAAAACCCAAAGCAACAGAACCACTTCAACAGAACCACCTCAATTGTGAAAATAATACTGAAACAGGAATTAGTAATTTTAAACGCATTTTGAATTTAGCTGAACAAATATGACATTTTAGTTTTTCATCCTCTTGGCTGTCCAAAAGTCCTCAGATGTAAAGAATTACTAAATTCTATTGCTCACTTAAATCTGAGGTTGGCAAAACTTTTTCAGTAAAGGACCAAATGCTAAATAGCCTTGACTCCACAGGTGTATAGGGTTGGGGTCCCAGCTACTTTACTCTGCTGTTACAACGGGGAAATCAGCTTCAGCTACAGTGAAGGGGATGGGCCAATAAAACTTTATTTACAAAAACAGGTGGTGGAGCTTGGCCTTAGTTTGCTGATCTCCGTTTTAAGCTAAAAGTGACTCAAAAGATGATCATAATAAAACTCAAAATTCTAGAAAACCCTGATTTAATGGAAAACCTTAGAAGTGACTTACATCTATAAGAGAAACAAATGGAACACATCCATTTCTAAAAAGCAAGAGGAAACACATCAGCCCTTCAGTGGCTGACCCTTTTCCAAAGGAAGGATGATTAGAAACACAGGTAACTAAGCTGTTAGTACATGTCCGAGTCCTGGGGAGAGGACACAGTAGAGGTTGATGTATCTTTAACATACCTCCTGGAAAACAACAAAAACAAGCAAAAACAAAAAGAGGGAAGAACAGTTTCTCAGGCTGTCCGGTTCTTCAGCAGAGGACTAAAGATGGGAATGTTTACTGTGAGAACGAGCCCAGCAGAGAAGACCCTGCCCATACAGGAGACACTGCTCAGTGAGAGTGGGTGTGGGTGGCGGGTTTTAGGGCAACCCCCTCTCCTTCTTGTCCCCTCTACACACAAGGTCTCTTCCTGGTCTAGTGCTTGAACATTTTCCAGAAAAACTGGGCTGCACAGAAAAAAAAAAAAAGGCTGGCCTTTCTTCTCAGACCACGGGACAAAATCTACAAGCAGTGACTGGACTGCCAGGAGTCTCAAACTGCCAGGCCAACAGTCCCCAACCTCAGAGCTGGCCACCCTGCTGCGAGACTGGGGATCTACCAGAGGACCTGGTCTGGGGATCCCCAGCCTTGACCCAATTCTCAAATGCGCTTCTTATCAGCAAGATTGCAAATGGATTTCACAACACACCCGGTCCCTTTGAAATCTTGCTATGGGCATTAAATTACCTGCTATCTTGCCTGGGTCATGGGTGGGGAGGAATCATCCATTTTTTTGACAAATAGAGGGAGTCCTCAGACAAGCTTGGGAAGCATCACCACAGAACATCGGCTAAGTTTGGACACAACCTCAAGCTTCCACACTGATTTGTCAGACCTGTGACTCAAGATAAACAACATGTGACAGTTGGAATGCAACT
The DNA here is from genome assembly GCF_019186645.2 of Phyllostomus hastatus. NCBI lineage: Eukaryota > Metazoa > Chordata > Mammalia > Chiroptera > Phyllostomidae > Phyllostomus > Phyllostomus hastatus. The sequence continues at coordinate 1,264,865 of NW_025333640.1, read as the reverse complement.
GAGGTACCAGCTCATCACTATGAATTAGGCAAGGTATTTCCAACAGTTTGATCAAGACATTGAAGATCCAAGAGAGGAAATCAACCCAACAAAGATGAATGGTATATACAGTACCAGCCAACTAATAATTATTCTAAATATAATTATGCCAAGTTGGTTGGGGCCAAAATATCCCCCTAAAATCTTTAAATAAAGTTCCTACTTTTTCCCCCTGAACCACCAGCTGGTCTCTCACCCAGCTTTTCTCTCCCTTCCTGTCCCTCCTCTCCTTCCTTCTACATTTTCCTTCTACTCTTCTCGCTCTCGCTGGTTTTCCTGATGTGCAGTAGTATTTCTAAGTCAAATAGTTCAGAATGAGGAGAAAGCTTTCTACCACCAGTCTTTAAAGGAGGGTCTCTGAACCCTTTCCACACATACCTATCTCAACCTCTCGCCACGGTAACCTAAAGCCACTGGACCTTTTTCCTCTAAGCTCAATGCGAAACCTTAAAGAGCAGAAGCATCCTTGGCCATGTGACCTAGGGAGAGAGATCCCCGGGAGAAAAGAGAGGTGAAGAGAGGACATACCAGCCCCTTACCTTTTGTCCTTTATCCTTCTGAAACACAAAGACGGGCGGAGCAATAGCAGGCTTTTCTGTAAAAAGAAAAATTGGTGTTTTTCCCCCCAACACTATTTTATACAGCAAACAAAACTACATTTGTTTGTAATAAGTTAAAAAGAAACAACAAACCCAATATAAAACTAGTAATTCCAAAGGTCATCAAATCACTTAGAAAACAGTTTTGTGACTTGGAGACGTGAGGTGTTCAGTTTGTGACAATGCAACACTGAATGGCAGAGTATGTATGCTTGTTACACACCAATAAAAAGCTTTTAAGGCTCCCTTAGAACAGGCCCCATGCCGATCAAGGGAGCGCAGTGGGGAGTGTGCCTGGTGGCAGGGTGTTGGAGACGGCAGCTATTCAGCGCCACCAACAGGGGCTTGGAAGAACTTTGGCACAGGGAATTCGATCTTTATGTGGCATCTCCTGAATTTCAAATGCTGGAGACTAGTTTAGGTTTTTTATTCTTATTTTTTCAAACTGTAGGCCCATTGAGGCCACAGGTCAACCAGTTTGTAACCTCTGCCCACACGGCTCGAGCTCTGTGGAGAACCCCACCCAACACTCCACCTGGTTCTCTAAGCGAATAGCCAGTAAAAAAAAAAAAAAGATTTATGTATGGGGCTGTGGGAGTCTGAGAGTCCAGCTTGCATGGCTGCTGAAGGAGAAAACCCTCTGAGATGTCCCGTCACTTGGCGGGACCAGGGCTGTGCCGCCTGCCGTTCTCAGGCAGCACAACTTGTCTCCTATCCAGGGGCAGCCCACGAAGCCACTGCTGCCGGCCAGGGGACTGTAATGAGGACCTCACAACCACTGGGGTGAAGCCGCCCACTGGCGGCTTCCACTCCCTGGAGGAGGCCCCTTGACCTGGACTCCAGCTCCGGGTGTGCTCACGACCCTGTGGGGGTTGCCCAGGGCCTCCTTCAGGATCCAAGGGTGGGCAGTGGATGGGAAGCCAGGGGAGTCAGGAATTCGCAGGGCACCTGCACAGTCCTGCCGTCACAGAGCCACCAGTCGGGGAGGCTGAGGTTTACCGGAAATTTACATTCACACAGCTCTGCCCCGGCAGGACGGCCATGCAGGATGGAGACACGGTTCACAGTTCCTATGGGTGGTCACGTGGGGGGAGCTGGGAAAAGTGTCTTGTTGAGAGTGTCAGGAAAATGTCCCTGAGAAGAGGCTGCTGTGGTGAAGTCTCACGAAGAGCCTGGCAGGGAGAGTGGCAGGTGTGAAGGCATGGAGCCCAGGGGTAGATGGCAGCCTTGGAGAGAACTTAGGGAGGCACGGTGGCTGGTTTCAGTTTAGAGTCAACCATTTGGGGGAGAGGGTGATATGGGGAGACCAGTTGGGAGGTGACAGCGATCACCCAGAGTAAAAACAGGGTGAAGACAAGGTTTGAGGAGGAAAAGGGAGAAGACTAAGACAATCAAACAGACCCTGTTCCACTCCCCACCCTCCAAACTGCCCCTCCCTGGAAAAGCAGGGCAAACATCAGTCTCAACCTGGGGACAATGGCCCACTGATGGTGACCATTCCCTCTGCCGTGCTCACTGAGGCTGCACTGTTCCAGAGTCCTATTCTCCACGACAGTCCTCAGTGTGCACAGCCCACGGTGAACATGGGTGAATGACATGCATGAGACCAAAGTGCTAAGGGAGGAAGGTGGAAGGATCACCATCAAGGCTTCTGTGCTTCCCTAAGCAGCCATGTCCTGGCACAGTGTGCGGCTGCTGCCCAACACACCAGGATGGGGGGATATCAATGAACATACCTACGCCAGGCCATAAATGACAGCAAAGCAATGCTGGAGGGACACTGGGGGTGGCAGCAGCTTATCCACACGTCTACCACAGGGAATCCCAGAAACCTTCTGGTGCTGCCCTGTGCACCACAAGCCCAGCATCAGGGGCTGGAGGTCCAGGCCCCAGCCTCACTTCTGTGTTTGACTCCCCACCAGCAGCAAGGCACTGGGGTATACAGGAAGCCAGGATTTTGGGCAGCCCAGCTCCTCCAACCACCCATTTTCTTTAGAAAACCACCTCTCACCTACCTCTGAGTTTCAGATGGAGCCTAGCCCTGGGTCCAGCCTAAGGAGAAGTACTGTGTGCCCTGACCCCTGGGGATGCAGTGACGTGGTAAGGCCAGGCTGCTGATGGTGAATGAGACTCAAGTCCAGGATTTTTGTTGGAGCTACTGGGGAAGGGGAGTTCTCTCTCTGCTGAGCTGGGGGGAGGTAACCCTGGGGCTGCCAGCAGCAGCCTGTCATTACATGGGACTCCGGACTAGGAGCCAATCCAGCGGGAAGCGGAGGAGGAAACTAAATCCTGTTGCTGGAGGCCCAGAGTCCACCAGGCCCAAAGCTAACCCCACCCCCAAGACTTTTCAGCTAAGTCAACAGATGCTGATTTTTACTTAATAAACTCTGGATTTCTGCCCCTTGTGTCTAAGGGCCTCCAGCCTGAGAGTGGGGCCTTGCTGCTGCGGAGTTCATTAAACACACACACTACTCCCTAGAAAAAACCACGTTTGGCCTCACAGGGGTCTTTCTCTTCACAGCAGGGATCACCGGCTGATACATGATGTATTTACGGTCTATCTCCCCGACTAGGATGTCAACTATAGGAGAGAGGAGACTGCCTGGTTCCCCCTCACTGTCTGCCGGTGTGCAACAGTACTTGCACCTTGCAGGGACTCCACAAATACCTGATGAGAGGATGAGCAAGGGGGGAGGACACTAGAGAAAATTACTGCCAGGCTGGTTAGGAAGGACTGGACGAAGACAGAACCATCTGGATGGCAGAGGAAGGGCTTTCTGGTCTGCAGGCACATAGGAGGGCAACTCAAAGAGGCCTGGGCTGTCTGGGCCCGGGGACAGGACAGGACCACGTGGCAGGGTCCAGTGTAACTGGGAGAGGACCCATCCCAAGGAGGAACAATTCTACACTGCAGCTGGCATGTTGCTCAGCTGGGGGCAGAGAGAGGTTACAGAGGGGACCATGAGGTCTGAGCTCTGAAAGCAGCCACACAAAGAGCAGGAGCACCAGGTGAGACCCAAGCAGATCCACCCTTAAGAATTCCTAGCAGTGGCTGCTCGACCCACACCTGCCACCACCTTCTGAGTGCAGACCTTCCTTCTTGGCCTCTACTTGAGGGTCCCCTTAAGCCTGGCTTTTGCAGAACAGTCACAACCACTGGGGTGAAATGCACGCTTAAAACTCTGCGATTTCCTCCTAGACTAGGGTTAGAGCCCCTTCAAACAGACCACATCCCACCTGCCCAAGGGATAGGTGGCACTATCACACTTCTGCAGTGCTTTGTCACACTTCTGCAGTTCTGCCTGGTTTAATCACTCTGCCTGGTTTAATCCCTCTGCCTAGAACACTTTCCCTCCTTCTCTTTCATGGTCAACACTCATCCATGACACAGATACAAACACCGTCTCCTTCAGGAAGCCCCCAGTTTGCTTATTTATTTACTCTTATGAATTTTTTTTTCTTTTAGCTCTGGCTGGTGTGGCTCAGTGGATTGAGTGCCGGCCTGCAAATCAAAGGTCCCTGGTTTGATTCCCAGTTAGGGCACATGCCTGGGTTGTGGGCCAGGTCTCCAGTAGGGGGCGTGTGAGAGGCAACCACACACTGATGTTTCTCTTCCTCTCTTCCCCTCTCTAAAAAATAAAAAAAATAAAATCTTACTATATATATAAATATAAAATAATTTTTTTCTTCTATTGACTCTAGAGAGAGGGAAAGGGAGGGAGAAAGAGAGGGAGAGAATCATCGATTAGCTGCCTCTTACACATGCCCCTATCAGGGACCGAACCTGCAACCCAAGCATTTCCCCTGATCGGGAATCAAACCTGTGACCTTTGGGTTTGCAGGATGATGGCCAACCAACTGAGCCATACCGGCCAGGGCAAACCTTCAGTTTAAACTGTGCTCCCAAGCATACTCTGGCTTATATGGATCATACCGTGGCTACTTGTCGGGGAGACTGGGAGACTATGGATACAGCATCCAAAACAACTCTGCACCTTACCTGATGGGTACCATGTAAGAATCATACAATAAATGTTTGAACTAAACTCCTCTGTACTTCTTCATGTGCTTAACACGAGCTGCTATGTAATCAACGAATATATATTAAGCTCTTATTCTGTGCAAGGAATCATGAGAAAAACGGGAACAGGAAGCTGGGGGCAGAAAACTTTAGGCTAAAACATTGATTAAAAGAGAGGAGTGTGTTTGTATACAAGGCCCAAAGCTCACAGTGGGTTGTGTATCTGCTCGCTGGCGGCTTCTACTTCTGGAACAGAAGCTCTGTAAGAGCAAGGCCTCTGTGGTGTTCACCTCAGAGGCTTTAGAGCCACACACGAAACGAATGACCAACAAGCAGTTACAGAGTGAATGAAATGTCCTTCACCACAAGGACTACGACTGAGAAGGACGGGGCTGTGGCAGCCCACCTTGGGTCCTACTGGGACCCCCACCAAGGGGAAGTTTGGCAGCCATGGTTGACCCAACCATCGCACTAAAACATACCCATGAACTTCAGTCAGTCAGTTCTCTACCTAAAACAGGAAGCACAAGAGTTACATTTCATTTCTGCTCAGCTCCAAGAGAGCCCCGTCTGTAAATTGCCAAATTAGTACTGGTATTACAAAATGACAACAGACACGCACCCCTTCCAAATAGGCTGGCCCTGCCCTCATCGGAGTAGCTGCAGATGTTTTTTTTAACTGTCCCATCACCAAATAGGTTCTGGTTGTCAAGCAATGAAGGTTCTATATGATCTGCTTGAACTCCCAGCCTAGCCTTTCTTTTACAAGGGAAAACCACCACCAGAAACTTCTAGAGATCCAGGACACCACTAAGACCTAAAATATTACAATCTAAGTCAAATGCAGATTATTCAATCCAGATTCCACCAACCAGGTGTTTTTGTGTGTTTTTTTTTTCTTTTTCTGTGAAATGCTTCCTGATCAATTAGTTTGTGAAAATGCAGCCTTCCTGGAGAATTGGCTTGACACACCAGCATAGGAAGGGTTACAGAAACTCACAATAAACAAACTTCTTTAACGAAATGCTGCCCAATTACTTGACCAGGGATCCCCCCATCCCCTTCCAAAACAGCCTCAACAAAGCCTGAGGACTGTGTTCCATGGGCGACGGTGGCCACAGTGGTGTGTGCAACAGGGTGAGACACAGAGCGCCCAAGTCACCTCAAAAAACAGCCCGCCTCTGGGTGGCATGGGCTCTACTGTCTGGGATGTGTCGGGTGCTTCGGCCTCACCATGGCTTTCCAAGTGCCACATGCCACGTCTAAGATGGCTACTCTGCTCCATTCAGACCCCTTCTGTGCCCAGGAGAGCACCAGCCCTAGCCCAACTATGATGCCTGATAATGATCACACAGCCCAGTGGAGCAAAATCCTGGCCTGTCGTCCCCACCCCCACCCCCCAGGGCAAACTGTACGTGTGTGAGTGGAGGGGGGCTCACTGGCCAGCAGAGGAAAAGCATGAGCCCCTGATGACATCCTGGCTCACAGCATGGGCTCTGCCCCCACTCCCCTCCACCTAACTGCTAGGTTCAGATGCAAAATGGGACAGCCCCAGCTATGATCCCCGAAGGCAGGGCCTGTGTCCTGCATCTGGTCTCTGCAGTCCTGGTGGTAAGCACGGACAGGTGAGCCCAGGCGCGTCTCTGTCGATCTCTGCTCTCATTCCAAACCTCTGCCAGGGTCCCTTCCGCACACCCTAACCTCTGCTCTCAGGGCCCTGCTTCCGAAGGCATTGTTGACATGGCCACGACTGTCAGGGCGCTCTGCCCAGCCAGCCCAATAAAACTAGAGGGCGAGCCATGAGTTCTGGAGTGGGCCCAAGGCTTCAACAAGTAACGTGCCATATGCTTTGGTCAACTGTGCACTTAAGCCAGTAGCCAGTTCTTTGAATCCTGATGGAAACTGTGAATCAAGATACATTCCAAGATACACAGTCAGTGGGGCAACCAACTGCACTGTCTTCATTGTCAAATGTTTAACCATGTAATACTTTACATAACAAATTCAGATTCTAAACTGAAAATACGCACATTCTCTCTACTCCTCCCTTTCACATAAACTTTCCTTCAGGCCCTGGAGGGATTGGCACACAGAAATCCCAAAGGTGGACCTGTCCTGTGACAAGCTTTGGCACCCCCCTGTGGCTGCCTCAGACCTTTGTCTCTGAGGATCTCGGTTAAACTAAATAGAAGAAAACTGGCAGACCCAGGAAAATGCAGAGAAGGGAACCTGGATTATCTTTCCTGTCTGTTTACTCCCCTCCTAAACGATGACTCGAACATCTGCCAGGAAACAGTCCCCCTCTGGAAGGCCACTTGGAGTTGCTGTCTAAAATGTCAGCAAGGTTCTTGTGTAAAATGAGCTTTAATCCTGGGCTGATGTGTCTTAATCTTCTTATCTGTGCAAAAAATATGGAAAGCATCTTGCCCACACAAATAACAGTATTAATGTGTGGCAACAGCTTTAATCCTGTGACACCGTCAGCCCTTCAAGTCATTGTTCTCCTCAGGAATTACTATAAACAGTTCTGTGCAGGAACACGAAGGTGAATTCGTTACTAATGTGTCAACTCCGTTCACAGGTTAATTCTCTGTGAAGAATGACACTGATCTCAACCATGCTGTTGCTAGGTGACGCCTCCCTGTGTTAGTGGACCTGCTCAGTGGCTGCCCAGCCCAGCTAGTGGAGGGTGGTGGGCCCCTGAACTATTTTTCTCGGTACTGGAATATATAAGTATTTTTCCTCAGGCGACTCTCAACTGGTCTCACGCAGATCATAGGGGGCACAATTCTGGGAGACAGTGCTGTCTTTATTTTATGCATTTTTTCCCTTGGAATGCTCTTTATCCTGCCATTGCCCTCACCTACTGAAAGCGGAGACAATGTTTACTGCTCTCATCTTACTGCCACACCTCAACACCTTTAACAACAATGAGAGCAACAAGTAACTCACAATTGTGGAATGGCCTTACTAGACAGTGGTAGGTGTACCACACGCCCAGTCTCATCGAATGTTATCACAACCCCCACAGCGCAGATATCATTTCTCATCTCTGATTTGCAAATCATGAAACAAAATGGAGAGGCCTTGGACAGACCAGGGCCTTGACTGAAGTCACACACCTGGTAAGTGGCAAAGATGGGTCAGAATCCTAAGCCCGACTTTCCGAGGGAGCTGGGTGCCCTATGGCCCGCCCCACCCTGCCCCCAGAAGCCCCGCTCAGGCCAAGCAGCAGTCTGCCTCTTCTACTTACTGGCCCTGCAACCAAACCCTCCACCCCTGCCCCTGCACCCAGACCAGGCTGCTGAGGGAAGACCTTATAGTTTGGGCACCTCTGTACCTTGATTTCAAGAGAAACCCAACAAACCTATTAAATAAATCATACAAAGTCAGCAACTTCACCTAAAAGCGCTGATAAATGCAGGGATCCAGTGCTGACAGCACTTCTCTATTCTGCAACTAGATAGCACGACACCAGCGCAGCTGAGGTGAAGTATAAGACTGAAGAGTTCCAGTAGAGACAACAGAAATCCCCTCACAGGAAGGATATAAGGAATATAGAACTCCTGCTAGGGCTGCAGACCCAAATGACGCAATTCGGGAATGCAGGCTCTGGTTTTTCCGTGCACTCCAAATGGCCTCAACCGTGTTAATTCACTTTCTTTGTATACTGTCCTTCGTCCAATGGGGCTGGTACCTAGACCCCAGACAGCTTCAGGAAGGACTGAATGAACTGATGCACATAGCGTGGCTGGGAAGTGCTGGTACACTACCCAAATTCCATGTCGGCATTATCATCATCATAATTACACATAGAAGTCTGCAAATACTTTCATGCCACCTTAAAGCATGGGACCTTGGGTCCCCAACAGTGATAAATGCCTCACATTTAAAGGAGGGTTTGGCCCCTTACAAGTGCGGCCTGGATGCCAGGACATCCGAACACAAATGCACAGCAGCTCAGATTGCCTCCAGCGAGACCTGATGGAGGGCCAACTAGCCAAGTCTTGCTCCCCGCACTGCGGTTCACTGAGCGCCTGCTCCGTGCCAGGCACCGTGTTCGGCATGGCTCCCACTGCTCGCTAGTGGGAACAGGAAACAAGTACTCAGAGGGGTGAGAGATGCCGAAGTAATTCTGGAGACAGATGCTATACGATACAGCAGGGGGTGGAAAAGAGTGGCTGGGTAGAAGGGGATGGGAGGGTAAAGCTTCTCTGAGATATCATTTGAACCTTAGACACAAAGGGGTGAAGGCCAAATATACTGGGCGGAGAGAACCTCAAGTATGAAAGTCCTAAGGACATCAAGAACCTGGAGGCCAACATGTCTGAAGGTGTTCACAGGGAAAGGTGGAAGGTGAGCTGGGGAGGGGGTGAGGAGTCTGGATTTCTCCAGTCTAGAGGGAGGCTGGTGGAGTCCTCTAAGCAGTGGAGTGACATGATCTTGTACGTGTGTGTTTAAATCCACACCTGAGGATATGTTCTTATCGATTTTAGGGAGAGAGGAAGCGAGAAAGAGAGAAACATTGCTTGCTTGCCTCTCATATGCACCCTGATCAGGAATTGAACCTGCAACCTTTTGAGTACAGGATGACACTTCAACCAAGCCACCTGGGCAGGGCTAGTTTCTATTTTTAAAAGGTCCACCCTGGCTGTGGCCCTCATGTGATCCTTCCCCTTGTGTGTGTTAGAAAAGTTGTGTAATAAAATGTTGGGACAGCTTATCCTAGGAGCAGTGAGGAGAAAAGATCTCGGGGAGGTAGAAGTAGAGGCAAGGGGAACATGAGGAGGCCTCCAGCAGTCATCCAGGTATGAAGTGGCAGTGACAATGGTGGCTCCAGCTAGTCTTGTAGCTTTGGAGAAAGGACAAAGTGGGTGGGGCTGCATATCCTGGAGACAGAGCCTGCAGGTCCCTAGCTGTGGGGACAGAGAAAACTGCAACAAGGCTGTGAAGGCACATCCTGCGCTCTTGGTGGCAGATGCCAGCAGCTGAAATAATTCTTGCTCTTCTGACAAGAAGACTCCACAAGCAGGGTGCACTCTGCAGCCACGGCAATGATAATGAATAGCCCAGACCATGAACTCTTAGATGCCCAGCTCCTGCTCAGTGGGGAAAGCCAAACTCTCAAAAACTGTTTTCCCCACTCCCGCTCTGCTATTACAGATACACTGTAGGCATTAACCGAGCCAGCAAATTCCCGAGATTCTGTGTGGCAAACCTGGGGTAGTTTAACCTAGTCAAAGCATTTTAAACTTACTGTAGAAGCAAGGCCTGCCTTCTAAACATGTGCATGGGGTAACCACTAACGTCTGCAATTTCCTACTTTTCTTTGTCAGAGTGAGAACAAACGTAGTGCCCCATGCCTCAGTTTTCAGGAGGAGCAGCTCCCATTAACCTGACAGTACTGATCCACAGGGAAGGATTCTTCGACTCAGTGTCTGGAGGTGGACACACTGGTACCAGCCAGCTCTCCCTGCCCTAGCCCCTTCAAACGACTATCACACGATTATCCTCAGATTGGATTAGCACTGTTCCCATTCCACAGATGCAGGAACTGAGGTCCAACAACTTGCCCAAGGTCCTGAGCAAGTAAGTGGCAGAGATGAGGCACAAACTGAAGTCAGTCAATCCAGGCGCTTCGAAATGTGGCACAAGGTATCTATTGGAGCCGGCTGGGCAGTCCCAGTTTGAAATCACCCAGGGGCTAGAGGGATGGGAGAAGCCTGCGTGAATGAATTTCCCTACAGGCCCTGCTCAGGCCCTTTACACTGGGGATCCACATTACATGCCAGGGATTCTCAAACTTTTTAGCACTGGAACCCCTTTTCCCCCTTGCAAATTATTGAGGCTCCCCAGGAACTTTTGTAAATGTGGGCTATAGCTACCAACACTTACTGTATTAGAAATCAAAACTAAGAAAGTATCAAAAATTAGTTAAGATTAACAGTCAGTAAAGGTTTACCTAAATAAAGTTTTTTTTATGAAAAATAGCTTTTTGAAAACAAAATAAACTCATAAAAAAGGGGAATTTTACATTCTGACAAAGCTCTAATGCGTGGCACAGAAGACAGCTAGATTCTCTTATCTGCTTCTGCAGTCCATCTGTGCTGTTATAACCTCTGGAAAAAACTCCACTGTCCATTCACAAGAGAATGTGAGTGAAAAGGGGAAATGATGCCTTTGTATTGTTATGAAAATAGTTCTGAACTCGCAGTCCCTTTGTGCAGTCCCTTTGAAAAGGTCTCGGGGACTCCGGGGGGCCTCTGGACCATCTTGGAAAACCGCCGCCACCTGCTGCTGAGTACGAGCACTGGCGGACACTGGATCCTGAATCAATCGCTGACAGTCAGAGCTTTCCGCTGGAGTAAGGAGTGCCCCGAGTGGGAAGAATGCTATGTCAAAGAGGGGTACAGGAGGGCTGAAACCCAAATGCCAACCTGGGGGTGGATAGGCGCCGGAGGAAGAGGAAGTGGGCCAGGCCCAAACGACTCGGTGGGAACTGTGGTGTCTAGGAGGGCGCACAGCCTATCTCAAGGGCAGCAGCTGCTCCTCAGACCTGGCAAGTTGTATTATGCAGGGATGCAGGCCAAGGCTCATTCCTATTTTTCAAGAGAAATCAGAAACTTGGATTATTTTTTTCCCAGAAACCTCAGAATTTTTAAGCGTTGGCTCCTAATTAAAAACAAAGAAAAACCTAAATGGGCCAAATTAAACATGTCTGATTGCCTCTGAAGCAACTTGCAACTTCTGCCTGTGGTTTTCAACTCTGGCTTCATGTCATAAAAATATCTGTGGGGCTTTTTGAAACTATAGACGCCCTGGATCTCCTGCAGCAATCTCTGATGGTATGGCCCAGGCACTGGTTTTTATTTTCCTCCGCAACCTCCTTAAACAATAAACAAGTGGGATATGCAATCAGGGGTAAGATTTACAGTCAGTGCTATGCGACAGCACCATGTGGCAACAACCGAGCAAACTGTGGACACGCAGGGCTTTACTGTGAGGCCCTGTGCTACATAGTTTTAGTTTGCTACTGAGTAGCAGTGACAGTCACACTGAACAGGACTCCATGAGACAGCAGGAAGGTTACTGCACACAGGTGGCAAAAACAAATCCTGTTCGAAAATGAAGAAAACTTGCTACCTGCATTACCACTAGGTCCTGAGTAGATAATGATACAAATGCAAACCAATTTGCCTCTTAACTGCTTCAGAGTACCATGGAGAGCTACAAAGGCTCAACCTAGTGTTTACCAGCCACCTCTGCCGTCTGCCTTTCTCAAGGACAGGAGATCCCCAAATGCATCCCACTACTCCCCGAATGGCCCTCCTCTCCCACTCTACCCTATTCTCTGCCTGAACTCATCTGTAGGCCAGAATTCAAGTGGTACCCAAACTACTTGCTTTGCCAGCCCCAAACAATGTCCCCTCTCCAAACTCCGTTTTAACCTCACCAGATGTCTGCTGCCTCCACTCATGCCAACTCCCTTGGACTACAAGCACACACCAGATCCCGACTGGCCCCAACTCCCAGTGAAGGCGAGAAGGTACCGGGACTGCTGGGCAATTCCGTTTTCCAGTTAAATGAGAGGCGGGCTGAAGATGTGGTTTAAAAGTTTAAACTTGCAGAGCTATAAGCTTTTCAGTTTATACACAAGATCCTGAGCAAAACTAAAATTTTCTTCGAAGTGTATAAAGATTTTGTAGCCTTTGAGGTAGCAAGACACCCCTCACTACTGGCAGGCCTCATCTGCTGCAGACACGAGAGGCACTGGAGAGTCGAATGTGCATGCTCTGACCTGAGGACAAGTCTCAGAGTTAATGTTTATCACAACTTCGTGAAAAATTTTAAAGTAGGTGTCTATCATTTATCCTAAAAATTAAGTGTAGCGTAGGGGAAGGGGATGCTGAGAATCAAGTGAACTGAGGAGTCCAAACTGAGTTCTGGCTCATCAAAAAAAAATTAAGTTGAAATTCATCCTCACAGGGTTTAGGTTTTAAGCCAACAAGTAAGGCAAAAACTTAGAGTAGGTCAAACCGTTCTTGAAAATCTCTAGACTGACAGCTGGTCAGGCTAGAGCAGTGGTTCAACTGGAGGCAGTTGTGCCACCCTACCAGGGGACACTGGCCAATGTCTGGGGACATTTTTGGTTGTCATAACTGGGGGAGACTAAAGCCAGGGAAGCCCACCAACATCCCACAATGCACAGGGAAGCCCCAAACAAAGAACGATCTGGTCCCGAGTGTCTGCAGCGCTGAGGCAGAGAACCCACTACTAGACGATTGTGCAATGAGGAAGGCAAGACAGAAGACTTCAGAGGACCAGCTCCCGCCGGCCTCCATCAAGGGCTGACCCAGGGTCACCTCATTCAGAGTGGCCAGCACTATTTGGATTCATCTCTTAACTCTCTTTCTTCAGCATATAAGCTGATTGTGTCTATTACATGAGTCTACTGTAGTAAAAACAGCTCTCATTTACTGTTTACCACTGTGGGCTGAGACAGGTATTGAACAATTTATACGCATTAATTCAGCCAGTGCTCCCAGCAACCACAACATAGACATGATCATCATTATTCCCATTTTATTGGGGAGGAAACTGAGGTTCAAAAGGGTTAAGAATTTCCCTAAAGTCACTCAGAGAGCACAAGACAGAGTTAAAACACAAATCCAATTTATAGGGAATAGCCTGTGCCTCATCATCACTTTATTATTTTTTTCCAAAGATTTTATTTATTTTTAGAGAGAGCTGAAGGAAAGGAGAAAGAGGGAGAGAAACATTGATCAGCTGCCTCTTCTACCCACACGACCGGGGATGGAACCCACAACCCAGGCATGTGTTCTGACTGGGAATCGAGCCCGCGATTTCTCACCTTGTGGGATAATACCCAAGCAACTGAGCCACATTGGTCAGGGCCTGCCTTCAATTTATACCAGTGGATCTCAACTGCTGATGTTTCTCCTCACCCCGAACTGGGACATTTTGCAATGTCTGAGGACATTTTTTTGTTGTCACAACCCCCGAGGAAGGAGTGCAGGGGAGGGTGGGTGCTACTGGCATCTCGCGGGTAGAGTGAGGTTCGCCACCATGCTGCTGAACATCCTATATGGTACAAGGCAGCTTCTATCACAAAGAATTATCTGACCCAAAATGTCAATGGAGCCAAAGTTGAGAACCCCCCTTCATAGTGGATCTCAGGTTTCTACCACACCTATCCACAGGCCAATAAGGATTCAAATATATATGGGATATTTTTGTTTGTCTCTTTTTGCTTGAGCTTTGGACCCAGACAGGGTCCAAAGAGGAGTTATGGAGACTTACTTTACCCTTCTGTGTTAGCCATCTAAGACACTGCATCAACCTTAAAAGGGCACAGGAAAGGGTGACTTGGGATTTTTACAGGGTTTTCTATGGCTTCCTGCACTCCTCTTTCGTCAACATCCCATGGATCTCAGTGGTTTCTTTAAGAAGTCTGAAACCCATTAGATGCCTGTTGTTCAACCCAGTGGAGCCTGGGGATATAAATTTCCTTTAGGTTAAGGAGAGCCAGATTTCAGCCTTTGCACCAAACTGGCACCTAGGAACCCCCCGGTTGCCCTTTGCCATGTGCTCTGGATCATTTCAAGGACAGGGACATACATAAGCTTAGAACTCAAGCCAAAGATATTGGAGACAAACTACCCAGGCCCAAGGTAGGTCTGGGACAGGCTCTTGCCCCACAGATGGGGTAGGACCGGAACCCCACTGGCCACAAATAAGCTGCAGCTGTGCCTGCCAAGCTCCACCAGATTAGGAGGTTGGTGATGCACGTGCACTGCAGGAACTGGTTAGGCATGTATGTGGTATCTTTTAACACTGGGATCTTGAATTCAAGATGTCCTATAGCTCAGACACACTTTGCTTACCCTCTTCCCATTCTTAACTTTACCAAGGTCAAAATGCTGCCATCCAATGTCAGCCTACAATGAAAAATAACTCGAGACAGGATGATTAGAATTTGGGATGTTATCAATAGTGAAATGCCAGAGCAAAATATCCCAAAACACAAGTGTCACACACACACTCACACACACACACACACACACGCTCAACTTCTAGAGGAAAAGCATCCAAATGTACTTTAAAAGTCACAGACTACAGGACTACCAAGAAAGGGTTATGGGAGTTGCTGTCAGCATCCCTGAAAAGATCACCATAGAAACAGAGGCTAACAAGGTACTGTATTGGATACACAACTAGAAACATTTCTTTGTACACAAGCAGTACTCCTAACCTGTCCAACTCAAGCCAGTGGTTCTCAACCCTGGCTGCATATCAGGATCACCTGTGCTACGTTTTGAGTGTACAGATGCCCAGGGCCTATCCAATACGTCACAGAATCAGAATAGACAGGGTGTGGGGACTGAGTATCTGTGGTTTTAAGAAAGCTCCCCAGGCAATCTTGATGCCCAGTTGGGGTGGCTAGCCACTGCCTCAGACTCATACAGAGGTGGCAATGGCCTAGAGAAGAGAGATAAAGGGTGTGCGGATGGCCTAGCTAGGATCCCAGTCTGGAAAGACAGAATGCAAGAGGGCATTTGGAACTTGAACGGCAAGAGGGAAAGCACATAGATGGGGACAGTCCCTAGAGTTTCAAACTGCATAGGCAAGGAAGTCTTAGTTTACACAGTGGATAAGAAATTAAACATCCCACAAATGGAGTCAAGAAGCACATATCAACAAATTAAAGGATGGTAGTGGTGTGCAAAGCATAAAAAGCCACTGAGAGTTGATTTTCTGAGGACAACTATGCCACAAGTAGTGTTGGAGGCAAAGTACTAGGTGAGTGTGGCATTTATTAGGCAAAAATTATTCCATTTCTCTATTTTACACTTACCCGGTCAACTATGTGATTTACAACTGACAGCTGATGTGTCAGGCATATGCTAGAAATGGCATCCCTGAAAAGCAGGAATCCATCATTTTCCCTTTATGCTAAAAGATGAAGGTCCTCACTGCATCAATCAATCAATTAATTAATTATTAAACAAATGTGTCTTGGATACCTACTCTGTGTTAGGCACTGCTCTGGATGGAAGGGCTCCACAGTAACGACAGACAGAAAGCCTTGCCCTCATGGAGCTTATATTCCAGAAGAGTAACTGAACAAACAAGTAAGCCTAGCCCACCGGATGGTGACTCAGTGCTGTGGAGTAAAATAAAGCAGGGTAAAAGGGATAGGGAATGTGGGTACAACTTCACATAGGTGCCCAGAGGAAGTCTCAGTAATAATCTTTAGTAAAACTCTGAAGGAGGTGAAGGAGTGGGCCATGGGGACCTGTGGGGAAGAGTGATTCAGGCAGAGGAACCAGCATAGGCACAACGGAGGGAGTTTATGGACTACTCAAGGGACACTGAGAAAGCCTGAGTCAGGGAGAGAGTGGTGGGAGGGGAGGTTAGGAGGTATCAGGGGTCGCTATGGCTTCTGGGCCGAGCAGTTGTTAGATGGGAATGGGAAGGGAATGGGAAGGCCAAGGGCAGCAGTGTGGGCAACAAGTGGTCACGCTCTGGAAATATTTTTGAGGTAGAACTGACAGGATTTGCTGTAGTAGATAAGAGAAAGAGAGAAGTCAAGGTGACTTCAAGGTTTTGGGCCCAATTCAAAGAATGGACTTGCCATTTACTACAATAGGAGAAAGACTGTGGGATAGATGGGTTTTTGGGGGAAAAGACAGAAATTTTGTTTGATATGCTTATTAGACATCCAAATGGAGATGTTGAAGATGATGTTGAAAATGAGTCTTAAGATCAAGAAACTGGATAGGCTGAAGATGTAAATATATAAAATATGTCATATTGATTCCCATTTGCCCATTCCCACTTCTGCCTTTAAATGGATCTTATGAATGGAAAGTTCAACCCTCAATGGGCCCCTTTATCTTATAGAAGAGAGCTGGCATAAAATGGCCAAGGCAGGAGGGGTTCTGAAGGCAGACCTCATTGATTCACATCCCTGCTCCTTACTAGCTGTGTGACCTGCTTTGGACAAATCATTTAACCACTCTAACTCAGGTTTCTCACCAAGAGCATGAGGCTACCTACCTCATGGAGCTTTTGTTATCACCCAATAACACATGGTGATCAAGACTTTGAACAGTACCTGGTCCCATCCCAAATGCTCCACCAGGGTGAGCACTTATTATCATTCATGCATTCATGCAGTTCAGTATGGAAACCTCAGGACACCCTCCCACAGCAGGGAGCGTGTTACTGGGAATCAGGGCCAGGCAGGGACATAGCCTGCCTGTAGTTGTGCACCTAGAAAAGGAGGGAGCTAAAAATAGGCCTTGGAAGTCCTGAAGCTACAGCGATATCAACCCATCGGCTTATGGATTGTTTTCTCTGGGAATTCGGAACTGTAATCTTGTCAAAAACGCTCAGGTGGGGATGTCAGCGCTCCACAGAGGAGGGGGATCACAGTCTCCATCTCTTTCTGTAAGTGAAGCAAAAAAGGGCCAAAGAGAAGCCAAGACTTTCTGCGGCTCACATCCTGTTGCCGGGCCTAAACGTGGCTAGACCAGGGGCAACTCTCAGTTCGCCACTAAGGATCTGGGGGAACTGGCGGGAACTGGGGGCCGAGTTCGGGGTGGGAGGGGGGGGGATTGAAATCAGACCGAGCGTATGCTGTCCTCGTAATGGGCAGGCCCACAGTGGACGAGAACTCCACAGGACCAGTGGGTGGGTCGGCTAGGCAGCCAGGTCGAGGTGTGGGGGGAAGGCAGGGTCCCCGAGAACGAAGGGACGGGGAGAGAGTGGGGTATGCTGGGCCCACGACCAGGCCGGGACGTCTATTTACAATCGAGGCCGAGGAGATGAGGCCGCGCCTCCCACGCCCTTCAGCCCTCGGCCTGGTCCGCAGGCAGAAGGGCGTCAAAGTCGTGGCCCCAGTGGCCTCCCGAGTCCTCTAGTGGGTCGGCGGCAGTGTCGGGGCTGCTGGGAGTGATGGGCCGGGCCGGTGAGCTCGGCCGGAGGGGACGCAATACCGGGCGGCTGCGGGACTCACTGTGCCACTATCCCAGAGCAAAGGGACCCCCCGCACTCCGAGGTGCTGACCTCTGGGGCCTGTGACGCCTGATCCTTCCCCCGCCCGTTCCCTGGCAGCCAGCTGGCCCCCGACGGCGCCTCCCCTACCTTCGTTCGCCAGGTCCGCCATTTTACTTCCTCAAGCCCTCCCACAAGGCCCTGCGCCGGCCGCGGCTCCCTTGCTTTCTGCCAGAAACTCCTGCGCGTGCGCACTTCCCTAGCCAACTCCGAGCGTGGCTGACAGGACGCGCCTGCGCGGCGAGTCCGGCGCGGAATCGAGCTCCCCATACCTGTCAGGGCCCAGCCAAGCTCTGAGAGGGCGCCTGCGCACTAACCGCCCCGCCGCCTTTTCCCGCCTATCAAGAGGACTTGGACCCGGCAGAACACTAGCGCAATGCCCCTAACGAACGTCGCTGGCCAGGTGGAACAAATGTTGTGTGAGGCGGAAGCGGCGGGCGCGGCGGGCGCGGCGGGCGCTGGGTTTTGACGCCGGTGCTTTCTGCGGGATCCCTGTGGTGGGAGAGGGAGCCATCCACTGCACCGCGAGGGAAGGCTTCCTTTAGGTAAACCTCTGGGTCTGCGGGCCGGGGAGGGGTCGGGGTCTTTCCACGCGCGCAGGTCAGTGGCTGGAGAGGGAGGCCTGCTTGGGCGGGGGGGGGCTCCCCGTCACCTCAGGCTTCAGTTTCCTCTTCTAAGAGTCAACTACCTTGGGCATACACTATCTTAAGGCCACATGTTGAGATGGGGGAGTGGTTGAGGGGAAGCAGAGGTCAGAGGTTAAACATCACTGTCCAAAGGGAGGGTGTCAGTGAGGGAGGGACACAGGTGTTGGCCGGGGGACCCGGCGCAAGGGACTTGACCTCTCCGAGCCGACAGAACGGGAGCTCCAGGACGGCTGTAAGCCGATGCCCCGAGCGGAACAGCGCCCTGGGCGGATCGGCCCCACAGGCGGACCTGAACGTGGGACGCCTGGTTCTGCTCCTCCACTCGCCCGCTCTGCGTCTCTCAGAACTCCCCGTGGGCTCCGCCTCACTCTCCCAGGTCCCGTCCAGCTCGGCTGTCACCACCCCGGGCCAGACCATCCCCGTCTCTTCTGGGAGTCTAGACAGCCCCCTCTCTCCCTGCTCTCCTTCCCTCCATTCTTCCAGAGCGCCAGGCTCTGCTCTGCGCACAGCAGCGCGCGGAGGAATCTTTCAAAAATATAAACTGGATCAAGGGCTCATCTTCCTTAATGCTTCCAGAGGGCCTTGTGCTGCACTTGGAGTCGCTGCTCAGCCTCTTCTTCAGGCTTACACCGCCCCCTGCGCTGACTGCCGTGCTCCCCCTCGCTCAGGGCCCTTCAGCCACGCGCGTCCTTCCCTCCCGGAAGCACATCGGG
Source organism: Phyllostomus hastatus (assembly GCF_019186645.2). Lineage (NCBI taxonomy): Eukaryota > Metazoa > Chordata > Mammalia > Chiroptera > Phyllostomidae > Phyllostomus > Phyllostomus hastatus. Next base: position 1,245,766 of record NW_025333640.1, on the reverse strand, counting down.
CTCCTTCCAGCCTCAGCACCGTCGCATTTGTTGATCCCTCTTCCTGGGACTGTGTCCTGTGTCTCACCCAGGTTGGAGCCCCGCCCTCACTCCTCCTCGGATTCGCCTAAAGGAGAAGGGCCTCCAGCCTGTGGGCCACGTCTGCCTGTGAGCCAAGAAGGATTTTACATTTCTGACAGTTGGAAAAAAATCAAAAGAGGACTATCTCAGGGCATGTGGCAATTGTATGAAACTGAAATTGCAGTGTCCATAAATAGAGTTTTATTGGAAAACAGCCACACTCGCTCATTTATGTTGTGTCTATGGCTGCCTCCCAGCTGCAACACAGAACTGAGTCTTTTCAACAGACACTGTGTGGCTAACAGAACTTAAAATGCTTGCGATTTAGGTCTTTATAGAGGCCTGCCAACCTGTAATGTAGGACTTGTGTACCTACCTTGTCGTCCTGCGTGTGTCTGTACAACCAGTGGTGTGTGTAGATATTTAACAAGCGCTTCTCTGGGGGAAACATGCGTGTCAGTGTGTGGTGTGTGTGTGTGTCTATATATGTATAATTTATTGTAAACTTTACTGATGTTTTCCTGTTACTTTCTGAAATCTTGAAGACAATTAATAAAACAATTAATTGAACTCTGCTTTGCGGTGCTGGTTTTTTAAATTTTTATTTTATTCTTTTTTTTTTGCAGTGCTGATTTTCTTGGTATAAATACTTCTTTGCCGATTTCAGGCTAGTGGTGTGAATGTCACTGATCATCAAGTTGGAAAGAAATGCACAGCAGTACACTCTATTTCTTTCTGGAGCTTGCTGCTTTCTCAGTGCTCCCCAAACCTGCAGCATCCACACCTGGAAGCTTATTAGAAATACAGAATCCTGAATAAGAATCTGCATTTTTAACAAGCTACTCAGGGGCTTCCTATGCACATTAGATCTTGATATTCACTGTTCGGAAAGGTTTAAATGGAACTTTTATTTATTATTGGGAGTGGGTATATTTAATACTATTTTTCCAACTTTATTTGATAGACACTTGGGTTTTCCTACCATGGGTTTTGCCACCATGCCCTAGGAGGGTCACCAAGTCCATGTGGTGGTCTGTAGCAGTGTGTGGATTACGTTTTCTCATTTCTAGAGTGTTGGTTTCATTGCTTATCTTTTTCTTGGCCTCTGTGGTATCCCTGAACCCTCTGACCTTTAATAATTAATACTTTTCTTTCTCTGCCTTTTTTTTTTGGTTTAAAGTTATGTTAAATACTGTACGTCACCATTTAAAATAGAAAACTACAAACCACAAATAGGAGGTAATTGTAAAAATAAACAGTAACACAAAATAAGTAAAAACAAAATGGATGGCTACTGTTGCTTGCCAAGGTGAAGATCCCCAAGCTGGCTTTTTCTTTGGCGTAAAGAGAGATTAGCAAATATTAGAGGTGGATTAAGGGCCTATTATCACTCAACTGCAGTTTCCCCTTGACATGATGAGGAGGCATGAAAGATAATTGAAAATGGGACAACTATAATCCATGTGATTTGGTATCATTTAATGCCATGTCTACACGTCTCTTAAAGTCATTTCATGTATCACATTCATCCCACATTTTGGGAAACTCCCAGAAACATGTCATCACTTGCTAAATATAATCCAGTTGTGGTTTTTCAAGGCACATGGAGAGATGCTAAACCCATCAGCCTGACAGGCCAACTGAAGTTCCACTGGTTTCACAGTTTTCATCACTGTCAGTGGCTGCCAGCATCACGCCCTTTAGGCTTCCCTTTGCTTTCTTTATCTGGTCTCCCCTAACAAGCTAATGTAGCCAATATTTATTTGTTGAACAAATATTTGTTCATCACCTACTGTGGTGGTTTTAAGACACAACCCCAAGTTCTTTGACCCTCTTCCCGTTGAGAGGTGAAGTGTTGGCTCCCCTCCCTTCAATGGGGGTGGTCTCGTTACTGGTCCATCAACACAGGAGAAACCACACTGGGACGCAGAAGGTGAGGTCCCAACAGAGGATGTGACCTGCCTGCTTTGCCAGAGCACTCGCACTCAGCCTTTAGCCATCACATAAGCAGTCCAGTTGCTCTGGGACTGCCAGGCTGTAAGGAAGCTGAAACGCAGACACCAAAACTGAGAGAACTGCCCTGCCTAGTCCCTGCCATTCCTCACCTACAGAAACCGGGAAAGGTCAATGGCTGCTGTTATAAGCCACTAAATTTGAGCAGGTATTTGTTACGTAGCAATACATATCCACCAAGCCTACTATGCATCAGGCACTGCTTTACATGCTGGGGTCCAGGACGAACAAGACAGACCCTGTCTTAAGCAAAATCATTTGAGACACTGACTAGCCTTATGAAGAAAATGACACAGCATGTTGTGACAGTAACGGAAAGGGGATATTTTTTAAAATTTTAGAGAAAGGGGAAGGGAGGGAAAAAGAGGGAGAGAAACATTGATATGTGAGAGATGATACAACAACCGGTTGCCTCTAACAACCAGGAATCTGGCCTTCGACCCAGGCATGTGCCCTGACCAGGAATTGAACCGGTGAACTTTTTGGTTTACGGACAACACTCCAACCAAATGAGCCACATCAGTTAGTACAGAAAGGATATACTTTAGATTGGCTGGTCAGGGAAGTCCCCACTGAGGGGGTGACATTTCAGTAGAAGATCTACAGGAGAGGTATTCCAGGCAGAACACTGAGTGCAGAGGTCCTGAGGCAGGAACCAGGTTGGTGAGCTGGGGGAGTGAAGTGAGGACGGGGCAGGGTGAGGACGGGGCAGGGTGAGGAGATGAGGTCAGGGAGGAGTGGGCAAGGCCTACTAAGCCACAGCGAGGAGTCTGGAGTTTTTCCTAATACAAGGGTTGGAAGTGGGAAATGGAGGGGTCCGAATTATGTACCTTAATTTGCTGATTGGCAACTTTGCTGCCTGCTTCCTCCTTGGCTTACCAGGAGGTGAGTCCAAGGTCCCCAAGGCCAGGCTAAGCTCTGAGAACTGTGAACTTCCTTATCTACAGCCAAGATGGACAATCGCTTATGCAGCTGGGCTCCGGGTGTAAGGGCCGTCACAGCTGTAATTCAGTGCTTGTTTCCCCATCGTGGGCAGGGAGCAGGCACGTGAAGAAGTCTGCCCTGTGCCTTTGACTGAGGTCAAAGGCCCAGAGATGAATCAGCTACGGTTCCTGCAGGGAGCTCAGAGGCAGGTGGGGTCATCCTGGTTGCCTCCCCTGCTCAGCACGGTTCCGGGTTTTCCCTCAGTCCAGTGTTAAGTTCCTGACAGCAGGATGCCCACTGTGGCTGCCGCTGCTACTGAGTGGGGCTTCTGACCCATGCTGGGTACGTGAGCTTCCCTCCCATATTCTGAAATACGTACTCTATTTTATTTAAAATTTTTTAACTTTCAAATTAAATTCAGATTTACCAAGAAGTTGCAAAAATAGTACCAAGGCATCCTATATAGCTTTCACCCAGCTTCCCCAGTATTCACATCTTATGATATTTGAGCAGTGCAATGATCAAAACCCAGAAACTGACACTGATGCAATACTATTACCTAGGTACAGACCTTAGTCCAGTTTCATCCATTCACCACCACCGTTTTCTCTTGTTCCAGGATCCAGTCCAATATCTCTTGGTACATTTAGATGTTTCTCTGTAGTCTCTTTCAGTAAGGATCAAATTTCTGTCGTATTTTCCCTTGAGCACGATACTGGTATGAGTACTGCCAATTATTTTGCATAATGTCCTTAATTTGGGGTTTGTTTGATGTTTCCTCTTGGTTAAATTCAGGTGATGAGTGAATTGAGCGGGAATAACATGGGAGTGTGGTTGTGTTCTCAGGGCGCCCTATTAGGAGATGCAAGATGTCGATCTGTGACATTACTGATAACTTAGGTCACTTGATTTAGATGGTGTCTGACAAATTACTACTTTTCCCTTTGTAATTATTGAATATTCAGCGGGGAGAAAGGTGAATAGGGAATATTTGAGGGAGAGGAATGCAGTGTAGCAATTTACTAAATGAAACAGCCCCGGAAATAGGCAAAATCCGAGCTCGCTGTGTCATGGGGCAAAAAGGAAGAGGCCATGTCACACAGTGACCACTGGGGGGTGGTAGAAGATTGGGATGAGTTCAAAACAGCCCCGGGGAGGTCGGGGGAGCAATTCATTCCCTCTAAGTAACTAAACTTGGGGGAACTCAGAAGCTCTGCATCCATTGGGGTCTGTCATCCTGGGACACAAGTCAGTTGGTGCTGGCTGAGCCAGCAGAGGTGGAGGGTATCTTGGTTGCACAGCGCCTGGCCGCTCTGAGGATGACGCTCCGGGCAGCTGGCGTGCGCCATCTCTAAAACAGGGGCTCCAGATCCTGGGAGGGCTTCAGGGGTCTGAGAATCCATTATGAAGCTGCCTGTAAGACTCATGGGACTGAGGGTGTCTCGGTTTGGAGGCTGGTTGCAAACCCCAAAAATCACCTCTGGAAAATGTGAGCAAACAGGGGATTTGCTTGAAATTTAAGAAGATGCCGATAAGACCAAAGAGAAAAGAGAGCTGGGCCGTTCCAGCGGTTCTCTGGTCGGGAACCGTGTGGCAGTATCAGAGGGGCACCCCTGAGAGTGCCCAAACTTCAGTGGGGAGGAGTGGGCCCAGCACCGCAGGGCTCACATCAACCCCTGCCCTGCCTGTGATCTCACCTCCACCTGGTCCAGGCCTCCACCAGATGGTGACTGAGCGAGAGTGCCTCTAGGTGCTCAGCTGTTGATGAGATGCCAGGGAGGCGTCCATGTGAGGCCTGAGGGAGGGGACTTCTCAATCCATTTTTCAGTCACGGACCTCTCAGGGGCCACTGCCCTGGAAGGAAACCCCGTGTCCTCCCCAGGATCTAGGCAGCCCTCCCTGTCTCTCCCGTTTTCCCTCCTGCCCCATCGCTCACCACACGCAGGCCACGCCGGCCTCCCTGCTGCTCCCCACACAGGCCAATGCCTGAACAGTGTCCTTCAGTGTGTGAAGGCACCGGCACAGAGATGGTGTTTAAAACTGTGGGAGAAGGGTCATCCCAAAGGGAGGCGGAATGGATGCTGGGTAGCGAACCCCACAGTCGTCCATCACAGAGGATTCTGGAAGGAACCCATGATCTCGAAATAGGGTGAGAAATACCCTCTGGTATTGTGCCTTTTGATAATATGAATATTCAGTACAAATACAGCCCAATATCATACATATAAGTATGATACATGTATTAATATATACTGAAATTCAGATTTTATGAGGCCATGTTTATTTTTATTACATAGACACTCCTGATCTTTTCTATTTCTATCCTGGTCCATTTAAAAAAAAGCTAAGCTGGTCCTAAGCCACAAGCATGATTTTGTAACCCACTCGACCTGCCGCTGGGCGCAGAACTCCATCAGGCCTCTCAGCCCCCTTCCCCACCCTGCCCTCCGCCCGCCCGTCCAGCCCCCACAGCTCCCACCTGTCAACCCTGACGCATCCCTGGGGAACCTCCTTGCTTCCAGTCTCCTCATGAGTAACCCGTCCTGCCGGAATCAGCCCAGCTTTGATAAAAAAATTCTGGTGGTGGCCTCCTTTTCACCTTGTAAATTTTTTAAAAAAATGATTTTACTTATTTGAAGATGGGGGGAAGATTTTACTTATTCTTAGAGAGAGGGAAAGGGAGGGAGAAAGAGAGGGACAGAAGTGTCAATGTGTGAGAGAAACATTGATCATTTGCCTCTCACATGCCCCCAACCAGGGACATGACCCACAACCTGGACATGTGCCCTGACTGGGAATCAAACCAGTGACCTTCGTTTGCAAGACGATGCCCAACCCACTGAGCCACACGAGCCAGGGCTCCTTCCTCTTTGTTGAGTCCTCATATTTCCCCCACATTTCTGCTCTTTCCCCTTATCTTCTCATGACCACCTGGAATAGTACCTCCTCTCAGGAGCTTTCCTCATTCCCTCATTTCCTCATTCACTAAATGTTTGCTCAGCAAATGGTCTTGAGCAAGGCAGACGAGAGTTAACCCCTGCAGTTGGGGTATGCGTAGGCACCTTGTATCTTGCTTGAATTCTTGCTACCACTTCTTGGAGGAAGGAATATCAATGCCTCCCACCCCCCCGCCTGTGGCTTATTGAATTCTGACTGGGGGCTGTGAGGGCTGTAATGACCACCAGGGATCCAGGCTTCTTCTCATTTCGTCATCCTTATTATATTATATCCACCTCAACCTAATATGGATGTTGGTGCTCCAGCCATCACATCTGCATTCCAGCCAGCAGCTTCCATTTTCCCATGTGTGCAATGGGGGTAACACTTACCTTGGAAGATTGTCAAAAAGAGATCAGACCAAAGTGTCTATAGTGGAGCTCCTGTGATTAGACAGAAGTTCCCAGAGGCTCTTGGTAGGACTGGGTTCCCCCTATCATGTGGTGCCTGCTCCCCGGAGACCTTCCCAGTGGGCCCTTGGAGGGACTGGACAGCCTGTGGGCCTTCAACAGGTCCCCCCCGCCCATCTCTCCAGCTCCTGGGGTGGTAAGCACGTGGGCATCACCCGGGTTCACTCCCTCACCAGCCACTCAGGCCCAGTGGGTGGGCCTGGTCTTCCTCCTCCGGGCCCCTGCCACCCCCTCACACAGCCAGGCTCTCTGAGGGGGGAGACCAGGGCTGGCTGCTGTTCAGTACAAGGGCTGGTGCTGCTCAGGGGATGAAATTTGTGACCCACCAGAGGGCAGGGGTGAGTCGGGGCCCAAAGCAGGGGTGGTTCCTCAGGATCATCCACAGAATTTATGGGGCCCAGTACAAGAGCAAAATGTAGGTCCTTTGTTCAAACATTGGAGAATTTCAAGATAGTGACAGCAGAGCATTAAGGTAAACAGACCCTGGAGTCCCAGCCCAGGAAAGTGATAGGTGACTTTAGTGTCACCTGGGGGCCCCAGGGCCTCTTCGTGGGACAGATGGGTCTGCTCTGGGGCCCGAGGCTGAGCATCCCTGGGGGCCTGTGGGGCAGTGGCCTGGCAGTGAGAAGCCGATTCTAGGGGAGGCTGATTGGGAATGGTGTCACTCTCTTCTGCAGGGTTTCTTCAAGGTCCTGTGGTCCCCTGGGAAGGGGTGGTCACACTGTGGACTCCCAGCCCCCATCCCAGTTCCAAGAGGCAGACTTTCTGTGGCTGGGCCCAGGGATTGGTGATTTGGAACAAGCTCTAGCCTTGGTCCTGAGGATTCTGGACTTTGGCCCCTGCCGCTCGCTCTGTGGAGTAAACCTTGGGAGCCAGTGGTAGGCTGCCTCAGAGGCTGGAGTGTGGATTTATTCTGTAATATCTGAATGGATTTAGTCTATTTACAAACGGCCTCAACCATCCTGGGCTGGGAATTGTTTCTTGCTATCTTTGGCCCTGGGCTGGCCTTGCTAAGCAGAACTTGAAGAACATGCTCCTTCTCCATTGCTCCCCAGAGAGCTGGGGGGGAAGCGCTGGAGGTCGCTGCTTCCGCACAGGCCAGGGCAGGGGTCAGGCAGGAGGAAGGGCCTGTCCTCCAGGACCTCTGGCTGTGGGGGAGGGGCGTGGGCAGTGGGCATGTGGATTGTGACCCCCAAATGGGTACGCTCAATGTGTCTATTGCAATGAAAAATGAGAACGGGCTCGGAAGGCTCCTGTCCTCACTCATTTGTGGTCCTCCCTATGGAATCCTGCAAAGGATAAGACGGAGCCTAAGGCAGAACCCAGCGGGCACTGGGAGCGAAGAGGTGCGCAATGGCAGTCCATGAACTGGGAGTTTCAGGGCCCTCCAGCAGAGCAGGTGTGTATTTAAAGGCGCTCTGCCTGCTTCTGCCTCAGTCTGGAACTCTAAGACCAGACAGACATTGGGATCATCATGGACTTTGGGTTTCTAGAATCAGCACTCATCTTTCTTACCACCCCAACCCCGACTCTGCACACCAGGCAAGGGCTGAGGTGGGCCCCAAGCCCCTGCTCGACCTGAATGAGGAAAATCCTGGGGCGTCAGATGTGCTGTGATACACATGAGAAACGTTCTAATAATGACTGGAGACCAGAGCACAAGACTATTGGTATAAACATATTTCCAAAAAGAGAAACTATTGCATTGCATTTGATGGCGCATCCTAGACTAGAGGTTTATCTTTCTTCTTTGCAGTTCCTTTTGGGACAGAACTCTCGCACGGAGCTGACCAAGTGCAATGTGTCGCAGTGGACACAGACCGGGAGTTTAAAGTTCAGGGCTGTGCAAGTCCTTGGGTCTGTTTGTCCCCAGAGAAGATCTCAGCTTCAACAGTTCGACAGGACCTGACTGGGGTCATGGTGCTCCAATGTTGCCAATTCCAGGGCAGGCCTTCTAGAAGAGCCTGTGGAGCAGGCTGCAGGCATGGCTATTTGCATAGACTTGGCGGGATGGTGGCCCTCTGAGGGCACCGCTGAAACACTGACCGCCCTGGCCCCCTCAGAACAGATGAATTCCAGACTCAGTGGTTTGGCTCCCTGTTGGCTGTGACCTTGGACAGAACCACAGTCCTCCCTGTTGCTGGTCACTTCTGGGGCTACCTCTTACAGACACAGCAGGCCTATTTCTGGGACTTGTTCTGTGAGCCATGTGGGGCAGTGGGCTGCCCGCCATCCAGGGACACGCTGTGGGGTCCTTTGACATCTAGAGCTGGGGACCCCTCAGGGTGGCCTCCCTGTGTCAGCACAGGACAGGAGGCTGAGGACAGCCTGTCCACGAGAGACAATGGGGTGTGGTGCGAAGATGGTTCCTTCCCAGCACAGGGCAGGGTCCCTGTGGAAGAGGACAGCTTGGGGCTGCCCAACAGCTGTGAGACACCCTTCCTTTCAGGGATCTGCCTGAGTTTTAAAAATCATGGTGAAAACTGGACCAGGCTGAATGGAGGAGAAGCCCAATGTGGAGGTGCCGACCTGCCCAGCACGGCCTCCCAGCCGTCGACAGGGTGTGTGGAAGCGGCCCAAAGGCCCCAGGCCAGCAGACAGGAGGACTAAGACGGTCTGGAGCAAAAGGAGATCTGGGCAGTGCCCAGGGGAGCCATTTAGGTTCTCAGAACTGGGTGTGGCCTTTGGCTGTGGTGAACAGCGGTTTTTCTTCGGGAGGAAGAGCGTGTCCTTCCAGGGTGCCCATGCCCTGGGGCCCCGTGAGTCAGAGTCAAGGTCACTTCGTGTAGGAGGCACAACTGCGGTAGGGTGCAAGGAGGCCGGGCGGAGCTGAGGAAGGGCCTCAGTGCTGGGCCCTACAGGGAGTGGTTCGGGTCGCTGCGCTCCCGCTTCACCAGGGGCCCACCCAGGCTGCGGGCGTCTGCGTCGGCCTCGCTGCTCCGGTCCTCACTGACGTCATCTGCGGGGTCAGTGTTGGGGACAAGGGGGTTGGCGGGGGCCACGGGAGGGGGAGAGAGAGCAGCATATCCTCAGAGAGGCGCCCTGGAGTGAGCGGGCCTCAGCTCTGGTCTGGGTCCACCTGGCACTTCCTGGCCTCCTTAGCCGTGAGCCCCCTTGACCCGTGCTCCTTTGCATGGGTCACATTCCTGGCAGGTTTGCCCTTGGCACTCGGTCCTCCAGCCCGTGGGGGCAGGAATGGGCCACAGGTGGAGGGCTTTCTGCCCCACTCCCCCTTCGGATTCCCCCTCCACCTCATTCCTGGCTGTGGCCCTGCTCCTTGGGGCCTGGTGTGGGGGTGCCCAGGGATCAGGATTAAAGGTCACCCCAAAGGGCCACACAGGAGCAGGAGGGAGCAGGGCCGCTCCTCTGAGCCCCCGCTGGGGCCAGTCCTTCAGAGGCAACACTGGGGCGTCTGTTGCTGCCCCAGTGGTGTCTGCCGTCTGGATGCCAGCTCTCGAGGCCTCAGCCCGCCCCAGGAGCTGCCCTGATCTCCCCTGGGCCATGGGCGGGGGAACCTATCGGGAAAGCCACAGACACACCTACCTTTGTCCAGCAGTGTCAGCGACAGGGAGGCGAGGTCGCTGAACTGAAAGAGAGAGGACAGAGTCAGGGCCCCTGCAGAGCAGGTCCCAGGAAAGGTTAGCAAGGTCACCGCCAGTGGCTAAAACTGGCTGTCGCTGAGTAAGTGAGGGGTTCTGACACAAGGAGCAACTGTGACGCGGCCTCTGTGAGGTGCGGCGGGGTCGGGGGTGCTGACGCTCAGACCAGCAAGGCGCAGGACTGTGGCCTCTGAATAGGGACAGTGAAGGAAAAGCTGGCATTCATCAAGGGCATTTATTATGTTCCAAAGCTGTATAAGTGTCACCACCTTTCTTCCTCAAAACAATCCCACATGACCCAGCAATTCCACTCCTGGGTAGGTACCCAAAATAACTGAAAACAGGTGTTTAAACAAAAACATGTGTACACATGTTCACTGCAGCATGACTCACAGTAGCCAAAAGGTGGAAAGAACCCTAATGTCCATCAGCAGATGAACGGACAAACAGACGCGGAACGCCACGCACTGGACTGTCACTCAGCCGGAAAGACACTCGCTGCACGCGGGCGGGCCTGGAACACGCACGCTTAGGGCGAGGAGCCCCAGTGTGTGGCTGCACGTGTGTGAAGTGTGCAGAGCAGGCACACCCAGAGACGGGGAGTGGGTGTGTGGGTGCCAGGGGCTGGGGAGGGGCATGGGAATGGCCACTGGGACGTTTCTCTGTGGGGTGATGGACTGTTCTAGAATTAGATAGAGGTGACAGTTGCCACTGAACTGTTCACTTCAAAATGGTTGACCTGATGGTTTATGTTAGCTGGACTTTACCAGCTAAAACCCTCCCCAGGGTGGGGTGGTCGGGCCTCACTTGGAGGCAGGAAATCCTGCCAGGGCAAGAGTAAATGGGTGGAGGTGACCCCAGGTCTGTGGGCTCTGGCAGGAGGGCTCCTTCCTGCCCTCCGTCCACTGTGTCCTGCCCAGCAGCCTCCCCTCACCCCTGCAGGCTGCTCCGGGGTGCTCACCTCTCCCATCACTGCAATGGGTGTCTCCCCGGTTGCCTTGGCGACACGGTGCTCCACCAGGTAGAACATGTACTCATCATACAGCAGGCGAATCAGGTGGAAGGAGCCGAAGCTGGCCGCGCTGCGCAGGGTGAGGTCTCTGATCACCATGGAGCTGGGGGATGGGCAGACAGAGGCTAGGCGCCTTCCGGGAGCACGGAGCCCCACCAGGCAGGTGAACCAGGCTTTTCTTCAGCTCTGAGGTTGTCTGGGGACCCTTTAGACCTACAAGGGGCCCACTGGCTGCCAGACTGCCCCTGTGTCCCAGTGTGACTGAGGAGGGGACAGCAGATGTCTCAGATACAAGCCTCAGAGACCGCCTTTGGTAAGGAGACTTTTCAGTGCGGTTGCCGACCCCCCGCAGCAGGCCGCCTCCCCGCCTCCCCGAGTCCTCCCCTCCCCAGTCAGTGCTCAAGGCACCCAACATCCGGACAAGACTTCAGGGTGCTTTTGCCTCTGCAATTGGCAAACTACAGCCCAGCCCAGACCAAGCCCAGTGCACCACCTGATTTTGTACAACCTGTGAGCTAAGAATGGTTTTTATTGGGCCAGAAAGTTTGTTTAGTTTATTCCGTAAAATAAGACATATTTTTCATTTTCACCAATAACTTTTTTGATTTGGATATTTTGAGTATGTTGGCAGTGTCCCTCGTGGTAGAACATTCATTGTTCTCAGTTAATGTCTCGATTTGATCACTGTCAGCTTCAACTGGTAGACCCAACCATGTAGCATCGTCCAGTAAGAAATCTCTAGCACAAAACTTTGCAAACCACTTCTGACACATTCGATCAGTCACAGCACCTCCATATACTGCACAGATCTTTTTGTGTGTGTGTTTCAGTTATGTTTTTACCCTTCATGAAATAGTAAAGCATAATGCACTGAAAATGTAGTATATTTCCTTCCATCTTCAATATTAAAATGGCTACACAAAAATTCACCAATTTTGATAATTTTTTAAAATGCACCTGACATGGCAGCTGTTATAATACAATCTGTCAAAATTGTTTCAAATGAAGTTAGAGACAACTAAGTGCCACTAGAGCCATTTTATGGAAAAGAAACAAACAAACTTTTTGGCCAAACCAATACATCTTAAATTCTGGGGAAAAAGGTCAAAAGAAGAATTATCTTGTGACCCAAGAAAAGTGCCTGACATTCACGTTCCAGTGTCCATAAAGTTTTATCGGCACACAGCCATGCCCGTTTGTTTACATGTCGTGTGCCACATGCCCATAAACCTATTATTCAAAAATACTTAATATCTGTTGATTTTGAATATAAAAAAGTGACCCCTGATTTAAAGTGAGCATACACCAAAACCCAACCAGAAACTCTGGCCTATAAACTCATCTGCCATGTAGCCACAAACACTGAAATGCCCATCTCAGAGCTCACCTACTCTCAGTCGAGTCTAATCACTATTGTAGCAAAGGAAGGAACAGGCAGGGGCAAGACCAGGAGGGAGACAGACCATCACAGGAACTGAATAAGAGGGTCAGCACCCTGAGGTGGTGCTGATGCCTTGAGTCTGGTAAGCAAACCAAAATCTAAGCCACGTCAATGCCCTGGAGCCTGAGAGAGAAACTTGCAAACAAGGAATCACTAGCAGCTGGTTTCCAAACAAGGCAGCTGTATTGCTGTGGCCAATTAAACCACGTCCCTGCTTTGCTTCCTCACCTTCCCCACAAACACTGGGCCCTGGCTCCTGTCGGTGGGGGCTCCCCGCCACTTTGGGTTTGAGGCTGCCCACTGCCAACCAGTGTTTGCTCAAATGTTTGGAAGTGTCAATGTGCCTCCGTTGAACTTGTGTGTTCACAACAGGGCTGCAGGCGAGTCTGTAAAGACAGCCGACAACAACATCGGTGTATTTAGTCTTCTTGCACCCTCCTGCGCCAGTTTGTAGATGCACTCTGAAGGCAGTTTTGTTCAGCCACAGAGACAAAGAGCTGGCTTAGCTGGTTGTGGCTCTGAGCTGACTCAGGAGGGGTAACCAAGGAAGGAACCGGGCAGCCACTGTGCCCAAACTGGCACTGTAGAAAGCAAAGGTCACTTGAAGGACATTCATGAACACAAAGGCCACACTTCTAAGTGGACAGGGTGAAAGGGCTCAGGGTTTGTGGTATGTTTTCTTTGTAGAAGCTTCTTGGGCTCTGTCCGGCCAACTCCGCCAGAAGTGAATGAACGAACATGGACTGCAGGTCCCTGGGCAGCAGGCTCTCGCCCCTGCCCGCCTCTCACCGCCTCTCCCTCCATTCCCCACCCCAGGAAGCTGTGCTGGGTTTGACTCTGTGACAGCTCCCTTCTCCGGAACGCTGTTTGTCAGCCACAAGGCAACAGAGGTCTGGACGTGCCTGCCAGCTCAGGCATTCAGACACTGTCCGTCTGCTGCCGCTCGGTCGGGGGCCGCAGGTCCACATGCCACAGGTCTCACTCCCCATCTGGGGCCCGCCCCGCTGGTACTCTCCACCTGCAACCCCCAGCCTCGGCATCTGGTGCGATGCTTCAGCTCAAGTAGCTTTTCCAAACCATCTCCATGGTGGCTTGGTAGGTTTTGGGTTCTCCACATGGGCTGGTAGCTTCCTGCAGGAGGACCATCAGTTCAACCGGAGGTTGGCGATCCCCCACGAAGCCCCTGCTCACCCATCTACCATCTTCTGGTGGATGCTGCAGAAATAGGTCCCTTAAACCCAACAGGATGGAGTCAGGCAGTGCTTCAGTCGTTGTGGAGAAAAGCACTGTGTGATGCCACAGAGGCCATGGCCCCTCTCAGCCCCAGCTGCGCTCTCATTTCCACATTTCCGTGTCACAGGCTCATCCTGCTGCTCTCCACTCCTCAGGCCATGACTGTCCCGGAGACCCTCCACCACAGGGACACTGACTCTGTGCCCCTTCCTCGTCTGTCATCTCAGTGTTACTTTGCAGTACTTTTTTCCTCAGTCGGTGTTCCCGTATGTGGTAATGGGGTGTTAAGTTCACAGCAGAGCCAGGCAATATATCAGGTTCACATTTCCTTCCTTGTTCATTCACTCAACTAACATTCCCGTGTTGGGGACAGTGCAGTAGACAGAAGCAGCATCATGGCTCTTGGGGGCGGTGCTCCATCATGGAGGAGATCGACAACAGACAGAGAGCAAGGTGACAGGTGACCGTGAGGAACAGTGGGGCATGGGGACAGAGGATGAGAAGGTGCATGCTACTGTTTAAGGTGGCCTTGAGGGGCCTCTCTGGTGATGGTCCAGCCACACAGCTATCTGAGGGGAAGGTGTTCCAGGTGGCGGGGGGGGGTGGTCAGCAGAATAAAGGCCCTGAGGCGGCAAGGCTACAGTAGAGCATGAGGAGGGAGTTGAGAATGGAGTTACTAGGTGGTTGGCTGAGAGAGCAGCAAAGATTTTTTTTAAAATAAGACCCAGACAGTAAATATTTTCAGCTTTGTGGCCACGTGGTCACCATTCTGCTAAGGATCCATAAATGAATGAGTGCGGCTGGGTGCTGACAACACGCTGTTTGCACAATCAGGTGAAGGGTGGTCCGATTCGCCAGCTGTAGCTCCCCGATCAGTCGGACCATGCATAGCCAAAAAGCCTTAGAATGATATCATTTTCCTTGGGTTAACCGACTCCTTCTTAAAAAACACTCAGTTCTCCACACATTGCTTACCAGCTGAGACCAGGACCCCTGGCAAAACTGCTGGGCTGCTGTCAGCAAGCACAGTCCAAGTCTTCTGGATGGTGTCCCTTGTGAGGTCCCGGTCCCCTTGCTTCTGTCTGCGCAGGTTAGGATCACAGCTTGGATACTTTTCCTTTAGAATTCTGAAGATACTGTTTTCTCGCCGACTGGATGCTGCATTCTGGCTCAGTTGGAGGACACTGTTCCGGTTCCGGGCCTTCAGCGGTCCAGTCGCTCCCTGCTGGAAGCCTGCACAGTTGTCCCCCAGCCTCGCTGCCCCGACGCCACCTGCGGAGGCTGCGGCTCCTCAAGACGGGGGCTGCAGCGGCTTCTTCAGTCTGGTCACTGGCACCCTGCAGTCCCGGGACAGCTTCTTGATGATGGTTTTATTATTTTCTTTCCCTCCATTTTCTCCCCCATTAAAAAGAAATCCTATCCATTTGATATTGAACCTCCTGGATCCAATCTTTTCATTTCTTTCAGGATTTTTCTCACATTTTTTCTTTCTCCATATATTTTTCTCTCTCACGTCTGATGGTTGATGCGTCAGCCTGGCCAGCCTCTAGCGCCCAGGCATTTAGTCAAACAGCGGTCTTGGTGCTGCTCAGACATTTTGTGGCTGAGGGTCACCTCTACCGTCAGTCAACATGAAGTGAAGAAGATGGGCCTCATCCAATCAGCTGAAAGGCCTTCGGAGCAAAACTGAGGTTTCCCTGAGGAAGAAACCTGGCTCGTGGCCTGCGGAGTCCGCTCCGGTTGGAGAGTCTCTGGCCTTGGGCCGGCCCTCCAGGTTTCAGACTGGCCGGCCCCCACCACCGCAGGAGCCGGTTGCTTGAAATAAATCTCTTTATATATGAATATATGATAATAATTTCCATTTGTATATAAATTATGATTAACTGGAATATATTTACATATATAATTTATCTATTTATAAAAGATTTTACTTATTTTTAGAGAGGGGAGAAAAGAGGGAGAAAGAGAGGGAGAGAAACATGATGTGCAAGAGAAACAGTGATTGGTTGCCTCCCGCACACCCACAACTGGGGACCTGGCCTGCAACCCAGGCATGTGGCCCGACTGGGAATCGACCCGGCAACCTTTTGGTTCGCAGGCTGGCACTCAATCCACTGAGCCACACCAGCCAGGGCTATGTATAATTTAAAAATATGTATTCCCTGACACACCTGCCCCTTGCCCAGTGCCATTCTGTGGGACACATGGACCACAGGGGAACTGACACCTGTTTTTGCCTCCTATTTGCACTCGGCAGTGAAGAGATAAAAGCCCGATGTTGGATTCCCATCTGGGTCCCTGACCTAACTGACCACCTCGCACCGTCTCCCAAACTCTTGCTCTTACTCCTCTCTTCTCTGTCATCACCTGCTCTCCTGTTCCCCTTCTTCTGGGGGTATATGCCTTCTCACCATTTCCTTTAGTGCCACTTGGTAGGGTTTTGCTAGGGAGGAGAAGTAAGCGCATGCACTCAAGCTGCTGTGATTCTCCACAAGGCCGGAGAATGATTTCTGTCTGCAGAAGCCTACCACCCACTTTTACGCCATGGGGGGCGCTGGGCCTGGCCCTGGGCGCTAGTGTGCCTGGATGAGGCCCACAGGACAACCTCTAGCACCCCCCACCCTCACCCTCCCAGAATTCTCGGGGAGATCAAGGGGCATTTACCTATAAAAGGACCATTTCAGCAGGAACTGCCGGGCAGCCTTGGGAAAGCTGGGGCTGCCTGCGTGCTGCTTCAGGACCTGGGTGACCACATTGTCGAGCCAGCTGGCCCATTGGTCCAGGGAGCTCTGCTGCTGCAGGGTCAGCTTGAAGTCCTGCTCCAGCTGCTGCACCACGCTCTCCTTGCACTGGCACACCCACGAGGCCTGCTCCTGCGGGTGCAAGGGCAGTGGTTCAGTGACAGCCCCCACGCCAACGTCATGGGTGACAGCACAGTGACCCTGGCTGCGGCCGTCTCCTGAGCACCAGGTGTTCCAGGCCTGACCTTACGGCAAGCATGCATGCATCCTCACTCTTGGCCTTTCCCAACTGCAGCCAGGCACCATTAGTGCCCACTTCATGGGGGTGGGGACAGATGGACCAGACAGGGAGCCTGCCTGGCATGTAAGGCTTCCTGGATCCATCGCTCTGATTACACCACGTCTTTGTGCTATTTTATTTTTGAGTAGTCAGTCTTGTGAGTGTGCGTGTGTATTTAGTGGGTAAACCCAGGGCCTGAACTAGACGTAAATACAGAAGCTGATCCATTTGCTGACAGCCTGAACTTTTCTAAGCCCAAAGAGAGAACTATGAGCATGGCAATAGAAAGGCACTTTTTAAAAAAATCCTCATCCAAGGATATGTTTATTGATTTTTTAGAAAGAGGAAGAGGGTTGGGGAAGAGAAAGAGAGAGAGAAACGTCCATTGGTTACCTTCCATATGTACCCTGACAGGGGATTGAACCTGCAACCCTTCGGTGCATGGGGTGAGGCTCCCATCAACTGTGCACCTGGCCAGGGCTGGAAGGCACATTCTTAAAGAGAATGAACACAGGTGACAGTCACAGCTCCTGGAGAATCAGAGATCCTGGAGTGAGACCTGGGTCCCTAGGTGGGCCAACCCTGAATATGGCTCATGCAACAGAAATGTGTGCTGGGTTTTCTGTGAGCGGAAGCTGGTGGGTCTGTGTACATTTTTAGGTGGTAGGAGGCTGGATAGAGGGGTGGGGGGCACACGCACATTGCCCCTGCTCTCCAGGCTGGTTCCAGAGACCTGTCCCTGGCTGTGGGGAACCTTGCTGGGGAAAGTCACCTGCACATTGGCGAAGTCCACGCGGTTGAGGTCGCTGAGCATCTGGTTGATCTGGGAAGTGTTCTGAAGCACGGCCCGGGCTGCCTGAGCCAGGTGATTGAGGGACGTGTATCTCCGCAGGGTCTGGGCGAAGGCGCTGACCACCCCAACCTGTGGCCACAGACGGCATGAGAGGGTCAGCTGCATGCATGCACATATGCATGCACACGTGTACGGATGCACATGCAGATGCACACATGTAGGGAAAGCCTGTTCTCTCTGCTTCTTGGAGGGCATGGGCTCATGGACAGTTCTGGGGCATGGAGGAGGGGTGCACCCGTCTGACAGTCTCAGGAACTCAAAGAGTGAGAATAAGTGAAGGACACCGATGTCACCAATGTATCACGTGGCATTTATAGCAGATGCCATGGCACAGGTGGGTTAGAACTTAATTCCTTCCGTCTTCTGGAGGGGCTGGTGAGAATGCAGGTTTCTGGGTGCTGCTGGGTCAGACTCTGTGGGGGCAGCCTGGGAATGTGCAATTCACCAACTACCTAGGCAGTTCTTTCTCTCCCTGAAGTTGCAGTATCACCAGCCTAACAGAGAAATTCCAGGCAGTAGCCAGGTAGACCAGATGCCCAGAATCTGGCCTCCTCTGTATGTGGCAGCCCCTTTAGAGATGTGTGCAAGAACAGTCGCCAAGGTTATTCTCTTTTTCACATGTGGGCCAACTGTCCACGTTTAAATTCTGATTTGTGGCCAAGACTATTGTAGTAAGAGTAAAGCAAGGAGATTAAATTCCTGTCTTTTCACGAGCACAGAAACATTTCATATGCTGTGAGTTGACTCTAATATGTCACATGAAATGGCATCTTCTGCTGTGACCCTCCCTGACAGTGCTCATCCTACACCCATTGCATCCTCAGGACTTCCTGAAGGGGTCGCTGGTCCTCAGGGCACACTCTGGGGTCCAGCGGTCAAGTTCCCCTAGAGCAGAGAGAGGAGCCCCTCCTCTGAGCCACTCCTGGCCCCCTCCCTTCACAGCATAGCCGGGCCTGAGGGGTCCCCAGGCCTGTGGCCTCTGCTTCTGGCCAGCGGTGTGGTCTGAAGGCCTAGCCCCCAACCCCAGGAGTTACCTTGGTCTGGACGACCTGCTGTGGGAAGTCTCGCATGGCGTTCGTCAGCCAGCCTTCCAGGCTCTTGGCGAAGTTGCGAATGGCCTGTGTCAAGGTGCCTGGGGAGTCGAACCACAGTGTTAAAGGAAAGAAAAGCAGAGTCTCACCCAGCAGGATCAGCAATGAGTGTAAGACATGCAAACGTAATGAAAGCTCCCACCCAACGAGGGAACAGGAGAACAAAGGAGCAGCACAGGCCCGGGCAACCTGGGGAGACACACAGTGAGGGGCCGGGGTGGGAGTCAGGGCCCGCAGGACTGTTCGTCTCTGCACTGGGGGTTCGCACCCAGGGCGACCCTGCCCCGTGGGGACACTGGGTGATATCTGGGACATCTGGTTGTCACGACTGGGATGCTCTTGGCATCGAGTGGGTGGGGGTGGGGATGCTGCCCAGCACCCTGCAGTGCCCAGGATGGCCCCACAGAGAGTGACCTAGCCCCAGTGTCAGCAGTGCTGAGACTGAGAAACTCTAATACACATGCATGTAAATATATTCCAGCAAGTTCTAAGCATATTTTAAGATGGCTTACAATAGGAAACAAATAATAAGACTCTTTAGAAAAAAGAAAAAAAGTCCCCCAGATGTAAAAGTAAAGCTACCCAAACTCAAACCTTAACACAGACACACAGTTGCACATGACACTTAACAGCTGTCGGGCAGGCAAGGCCGCAGGGCAAACGCAATCGTTTTGCTGCTTCCCGTTTTTGGGCACAAATGCAGCAGCTAGTTCGTTAAGAAAGACTGAGGTTTTCCGAGCACTGAGACAAAATGTGCACAGGTCACCTGCCAAGTGTGACCGGTGGCACCCCCCTGAGTAGCTGATTAAGAAGAGAAAGGCCTCAGTACCCAGCCTGCTGGCCCATCCCTTGGGACAGTGCTTCCACCTGCAGGATGCCAGGAGCTCACAGGAGAGCCTGAAGTTGGGCTGGCACAACAGGTGCCCCCTGGTGGTGGGTTTTCTCACCACCACCAATGGCCTGGCAGCCAGGTCCTAGTGGTCCTGGGAAGGTCCCCCCAGCACATGTCAGCCCCAAGGGGTGTAGCCATCAAGGCCCATGATTTCATTTTTTTCGCCTTTCCTTAATTAAGGATGCTGGAATCTGGAGAAAATACTATAGAGTCCACCTTTTGGTGCTAAAGAGCCACAGGGTTGGGAGGAAGCTGGACTCAGTCTCAGATCAGCATGGGTGAAGTAGGTTAAAACCAGATTCAGACCATCCATGGGGCTTTTAGCAAATGCAGAGCCTAGAGGGGTAGAGACGTGCTGTGACTTTGGCCCCACCCTCTAGGATTCCTTTGGGACATCAGAGTTCCAGGACTCCACAGCACTGGGCAGCAGCTCAAAGCCCCAAGCCCAGCCAGGCCCAAGTGGGCAGCCCTCACCGGAGCAGGTGGGCCCTCCCGCCTTCTCTCCCTGGGTCAGTGACAAGGAAAGCAGGCAGGCAAGGGCGAGCATCTTCCAGGGGTGACTGAGCTGCTGCTCTCCCCGGACACTCGGTGTCCCAAGTCCGAGCTGGACCTGACAAGGTGGCTGCAGGGGTGCAGGGGCAGGAGGGAGGGGCGGCAGGGGCGGCGAGCTGCTTACTGGGCACCGGCCGCAGCACGTCGGGGATGAGGACCTCCACCAGGGCCTGGTAGAGGATGTGGTCACAGCTCCTCATCCACTTAAGGATGGGGTCACATTTACACAGAGACACCAGCTTGTCCTTCGGGAGGATGACGGCTTTGGGGTCCTCGTCACTGTGGGGAAATGGGGGGGACCAGGTGAGCCGCAGCTGAAAGACCACGGGAGGCCTGTGCCCACCCTGGCTTATATCTCCATGGGGGTCTTGCTGTCCCTTCCCCCCACCTGTGGCTGAGGTAATGATGTGTCCCACTGTGGCTACAGCTGAGGTGACTTCCCTTTGGGATGGCACATGGTCACCAATAAAATCACTCACTTGAAACAAGTGAATGGGCAACGCAAATTACAAACCAATTGTCAGAAGGTCACAAAGAAAACATAGTTGGGAGGAGTGCCAGTTCTTGGGGCGTTTGCCCATTTGTCTGTGGGTCACAGTGTGGGTGTCATGAGGCCTGTCTGGGGGACAAGGACAGACACCTGGCTGGTAGAGAGGCAGGGCTGTCGCTGGAGGAGGCTTTAGAATTCCAGAAGGAAAGCCACAGCTTCTCGATGTAGTGGAACTGGAGGTTCATCACGACATCCAAAGTTGCCTGGAAATAAAAGCGTCTGGATATACACGCGAATGTGCACGTTCAAAAGGTGTGGGTCACCCGTCATACGGACGTTCCCGGGGAGGGGCCGTGATGCAGGCTGCGGGGAAGGTGGGGGGGTCTTTTGAAATCCAGAGAGGGACCACAGAGGAGATGGAAATGGACAGAGGGGCACCGTCCAGGAGGCAGAGATTCTATCTGCTCCATGGCTGGAGGGAGCAGCAGTGCACTCCTGGGCTCTCTGTGTTGTCAGGGACACTGGGGATGCCCTCGAGTTTGGTGGTTCTGAGGAGGCACGCCAGGCTCTGCACCAGGCCTTGGGGGCACCGAGGCTCCCACTGGATCCCACAGACCAGTTGTGGGCTCTTCCTAGGGCCACCTGCAGGGGGCGGTCACCTCGCAGTGCTGCCGGTAGGCCAGCTGTAGGGCCTTGACGTCCTGCAGTGTGATGCTGTCCTGAAGCAAGAGGCCGCCCAGGTCAGGTGCTGGGAACTCTGGGAAGACATGGGAGACATCTGGGGGGGAGAAACAAAACCATCAGTAGACCCGCAGAAGGTCCACATGCAGAGGCTGGGCTGGGAGGCCCGTGTGCTGGGGACGCTGTCTGGACATGCTGGTGACTACTTGACAACCTTGGGCAGCGTCCTGGCTCCCTGGGCAGTCACACAGCCTTTGAAAGCTTCAGTTTCTCAGGTACAGAATGGGGACAGCATCCTCACCTCCCAGGCACATGAAATATGTCCCCACAGACAAGCATTGAGCCAGGGCCCAGGACACAGCGAGTACTCGTTTCACCCTGGCATGGGGCCAGCCCAGGCAGTGCATCTGGGGACAAGGCTGGTCCCATGGTGACCTTCCCAGCCTGATGACCTCTCCAGAAGACCCAGTACAGGCGAGTCCTGTTCAGGCTCGAAGAATACACTAAAAGCAGACCCAGGCCACTGACGTCTAAGTGGGGGCATGCTTATGATGCCGGTCCCAGCAGCCCTTCCTAGATGTGCCTGGGCGGGTGGCAGGCTCCGAGTCAGGATGCAGTCCCAAGAAAGTGGTGGCAGGGGGACTGTGGCTCCCAGGGAAGAGGGCCAGGCAGCCCTGTGTGAGGGCACCTGGAGGGAAAAACTCCGTGTTAGGGGTCCCAGGGGTCCTGAGCACCCCAGTAAGTGGGGAAGAGCGCCCAGGAGGGTGGATGGATCCTGCTGCCGTCCTGAGCCGACAGGTGTTAAATCCGGGCATCTGGTCTTCCCTCTGACGGGGATTTCATTCTGTTTACTTAATTTGTGATGGTCGCTTTATACATTAATTTTGGGGGCATATGCTTACTGTTTAAAACCTCAGGGATGCCACAAGAGAGGTTTATCTAAAATTGTCTGTGTAACTGAAGAGGTGTCACACAAGAAAACTGTTTGGTGCACCCCTCTAGGTGCTGCTGGTGATGAAACCCAGGAGCGCCCGGAAGCGCCAAGGAGAGCGGGGGTCTCGCAGCAGGCCCTGCGCCCAGGGTGCTGCCGCCGCTCACCGATGTACTGCTGGTGGTGCTGGCTCTGCGCGGCCGCGGCCTGCTCCGGCGTGCTGTGCAGGCTGTTGTGCGAGCCACTGTCCCCAAGGCTGTCTGACTTCTGGGCTGGCCGGTACCTGGGTAGGGGACACACGTGCCACCGTGAGGCCCCAGCAGCACTGCCCAGAAGGGGCCCGAGGATCAAAGGGCTGAACCGGATGCAGTTTAGTGTGTGTGTAACTTTAAAATATTGTGGTCAAATACACATAAATAAAATGTATCATCATAATCATTTCTAAGTGTACATATAGTTCAATGAAGTACATTCATATTGTTACACAACAATTATCACCATCCATCTCTAGAACTTTCTCATCTTGGCACACTGAACCTCTGTCCTCACTGAATCCTCCCCGCTGACTCCCCCCGCTCCCCCAACCCCTGACCCCCACCATCTACTCCCTGTCTTTACAGATCTGACTCCTTCAGGGACCTCCTGGGAGTGGGATCACAAGGTATTTGTCCTTCTGTGTCTGGCTTCTCTCACTGAGCATAATGTCCTCCAGGCTCATCCCCATTGTCACATGTCTCAAGATGTCCTTCCTCTTTATAGCTGAATCCTGTTCCAAAATGCATACCACACTTCGTCTATCTGCCCATCTGCTGTTGGATGCGCGGGTGGCTTGTATGTGTGTGTCTGTACATGTACACAGTATTCTGCTGCCTCGCTCTTGGAAGACAAGTTAACTCCACGTACAGAATTTCAAACATCTTACTATTGTACTGTCTCAAAGGAAGTTCTGACTTTCCTTTTGCCTGGAGACAGGGAGCAGTGGGCACTGCCCGTGTGGCAGCAAACGGAGAAGCACGAGCAGAGAAGGACTCCCCGGGCAACTTGCCCCTCTCAGCCCAGAGGGGCGCTGGGAGGTGGTGTGCATGGCAGAAAGCGGGGGCAGGGGTCCTGGCCTGAGTTGGGCGTGCCGCTGTGGGAGGGGCCGTCTCACTGTGAAGACAAAGCAGTGCCACTCAGATGGCCGTGGGCCACCTTCCTCAGGGCAGTTCCACGTGTTGCCATAAAACGCGTGCAGCTGCTCCCAAAATAACAGACATGCTGCCTGGCGTCTGTGGGGCCGACACCACGTCTGCGCACGGACGAGTCAGGGCAGACCGTTCACTCTGTTCTGATGAGCTGGCTCCTGGAGGCTCTTTTCTGGGACCTCTGACCCCCGGGACTGGCCATGGGATGGGGAGTCCCTGGGGCACTGTAGAGCTGCTGGCGCGGGACTGAGAGCCTCACAGTCTGGCAGCGGCATGGAGGGGCCGTGGGGGTAAAGGACCTGCTGGCACAGTCCGGGCTCTGGAGAGGGGGCTGGGGGGCCTGAAGGCTGCCAGGGAGGCGATACTCGAGTGGGAGCCTGAATTGAGGCAGATGTTAGCTGTGGGGGGCCACCAACGCTGCCACTTGTTTGCAAGTTCACGATTCAGTGCCCATAAATAAAGTTTTATTGGCACACAGCCACGCCCACTCACTTATGACTCATCCGAGGTGGCTCTCACACACAACAGCAGATTTGTTTTCTGACCCTCTATAGAAATGTTAGCTGACCCCTGCCTTAAAAGAGGGGTAGAGAGAACATCCCAGAAAGTGACCAGGCCTTTCCAGCCATCAGATCTAAACGTCAGCAAGAAAGCAGCAACTTAAGTCTACGGGCTTCTTTCTCCTGGCTCCCTGGGCCATTTTCTGTGTTCTCTCTCTCTCCTTCTCTCCCCCCCGCCCTCCGGTAGTTGGAAAATTAAAGATCTGTGGTTCCAACTTTTTGACATCTGGAAGAGAAAAGACTATGAATCAGGGTTGCCAGGGGCTGAGGGAGGGAGGGGTGGACAGGCAGGCACAGAGGACTTCTAGGGCAGTGACACTACTCTGTGCGACACCGTGAGGGTGGTGAACACGTGTTGTTATACATCTGCCCGACCCACAGAGCGCCCCACACCAGGATGAACGCCCCTGCAGAGGACGGACTGGGGTGATCTCGGAGCGTCAGTGCGGGGCTGCCGGGCAGCAGGAGCGCACCGCTCCGGAGGGGGACAGGATGGTGGGCAGGCTGTGCATGTGCGGGACAGGGGCGTATGGGAAATCTCTGCACCTTTCAGCCAATTTTGCTGTGACCTAAAACTGCTCTAAAAAATAATGCTTATTTTTTTTAAAGACAACGCTCTGGAATTTCTGTTAGCCAGTGAGGTTGTACGCGTAGCCCCGAGTCCTGCTGGCCTCTGCACTGGAGGTGAACGTCTGGGCCCTCCCAGGACACTGGAGACTGAGGTTATTGCAAGGTTCTCTTCTCCACCGTAGGGCAGGAGTCCCCTTATACAAATGCACAGTGTGTAATGTTTGAGAAACTCCCTCCCTGTGTCTCCCTAGAAAAATCCACGCCCTGCCCCTTCCTGCAGGCCGGCCTCTGCCTGGGTCACCCACCTCGGTTTCTGATGCACGGGCTGCTGCCGCATGGCCATGTATTGGGTATCCTCCTGCAGCCGGTTCAGGGGTGAGTCTGGCTTCAGACGGATCCCATAGTAATGGTACTTGGAGTTGCCCCTAGAAACCAAACATCCGGGCTCAGCTCTCCCTGTGGATGTCCTGAAGGACAGGTGGTGCTCTGCCTCGGCAGCCGCACTTCAGGCCTTCCGGCCCAGTGTTGCCTGGACCGCGTGGGGAATGCTCACTCTGCACACCACTCCCCCCTCAGGCAGGTTCCCCTCATGCACTGTTGTGTGATAAAGGCTCCGTGAAGTCCCGCAGCCAGAAAACCCATTCTGTGTCTGCATTCTATGAAGGTATCATCTGTCTGTCAAGGGTGAGGGGTGGCAGAGGACAAGAGAAGGCCCTGCCACTCATCCTCTTGTCCAGGATGCCGGCTTCTGGGAGCGTGCCAATGAGCCCCACTGGCCCTGTCTGCGCGACCTCACTGAGGGCAGATGCCGAGCCGCCTCGGACCATGGCTGCATGAGCTCTGGGCCTCGCACTTTAAGTACAGTGTGGCCACCTTTGGTTTGTTTGTTTTAGTGGGAGGGGTGTTCACGTTACTTGCTGGTTAAGTTTATGACACGTGAGGTTCCCTGGCTGCTGCAGGCCAAGGGCAGGCCGCAGCAACAAGCATCAAGAAGTAGTAAATCCAGCTCTGTTAGATAATCCAGAGGCAGCCTTTAAAAACCTGTTATTATGAAAAATTTCACGCAAAGAGAGGGAGCTGAGGTGGACCCTCATGTCTCGTCCCCCGGAGGGAACGGGAACACAGCCCACCCCGGCCCTGGTCAGGCACTGCTGCCGCTGACCCGGGGCAGCTCCGCGTCCACCCGGAGCCGTGCCCGTTGGGATCCGCAGGCAGAGGAGGCAGCTCCACGTTCTTCAAAAGCTGGACTTCCGTATAAAGAAAGAGGAAGGATGGGTGGGCACGGGGGAGGTTGGGTGGTCCCACCTGGTGCCCAGCCGCCGCGTCCGCAGGCCCATAAACACAGAGCGAATCAGTTTCCCGAAGGAGGCGGCGTTCACAGGGTCCAGCTTGTGCTCCTGGCAGTGCCGGAGGTAATGGTTGTACAGGGAGCTTCGGGGCAGGCTGACGCCTTCGGCGGTTTCGTAATTATCCAACAGCCACTGGAGCTGGGGAAACAAAGACACGTTTCTGGTTGTCAAAGTCCTCCAAATACCAAAACGCTAAGGTGGACTTGTTAAGAGAATAACATGTTTCCCCTCCACTTAACATGATGGGGAAATTCATGGCCACTGCCATGGATTTGCGTTCAGGAGATTCTGGGCACATTACTGAGCAGCTTTCTTTGACCTGCTTTTGCCTTCCTGCCGTTTCCGCCCAGTCTGCAGGCTCTTTGAACTTCATTGAGGAAAATGTGTGTGAATGGAGACCTCGTAGAAGTGGTCCTCGTCATCGTTTAAATGCGTGCATGCCCTGTACCTGCTCCACCACCAAATGTCTCCAAACCTTTGGGAATGGAGGTCTGTGCTGATGACGAGAAAGAGGCAGAGACAAGAGAATTCGGGGGCCTGGGAGCACCACGCCCCACACCGGCCGTGGTTGCCAGTGGATTTCTATCTCCTGCAGGCCCAGGCCCGGTGGGGCATGGATGGAAACGGAGTAAGACACCTAGGAGGCACAGGGGCCAGGTGCTGTGTTTAGGCTGCAGCTGAAACTGCTGCCCCCCAGAGGTGGAAGGGCAAGAGCTGTCCTGGGAGAGAGCTGAGCCCCCACGGAGGGTGAGAGGCCTGCCTGGGAGCCCCAAGCACAGCGCCCCCAGAGCTGCAGTTTGGTTCCGGCTTCCGCTCTGTTGTGTGAGCACAAAAGGCCTGTGTGCAGGCTTTTGCGATAGGTGGGAGCCACGTGCCCAGGAAGCAGCCTGAGGCGGGATCCTGTGAAGGATCCAGCACCACTAGGCATGGTGGAGGTGCAGGACGAAGATGGGGGACAGGTCAAAGATCCAGGTGAAGGGGCTCCTGGGGACCTGGCAGAGCAGAGGGCCTATTTAATAGAAAGACAGGCACTGGGCATCAGGAAGGGCTAGGCGGAGGGCTCTCTTTTCCGGGGGGAGGGGTCCAAGTGCTGGGCTGGTGCTGGAGGGCCATTTATGTAGACCTGGCATCCAGGAGACACCACAGGGTCTCCGGGGGTAAGGGACACCCAGGAGGGCTGGGGAGGAAGAGTGCTGTCAGGCCTGATATGGGGGGAAGCAGGAGAGGTCCCCTCCCCATACATTGCAGTGAGGTCTCAGCCACGAAGCCCTCCTCACTAGGGGGCTGGGCACAGCTCTGGCTTATCCTGGGGGTCAGGTTTAAACCAGGGCCACCCCACCCTCGGGTCACTAAAGCCTCCCTCAGTTCTTTGTCCCGTGTTCCCGAGTGCGTCTGTGCGTGGCCCTGAGGTGTGCTCCTCCCCTGGGTTGCGCGTCCATGTGACTGGTAAGTGGCTGTCCACTCTGTCCAGGTCAGGTGTCGTGCGTTTGGCTGTTCCTGCAACCCTAGGGGTTAGGGCGGGACTGCTCTCACCAACAGGGTGAAGGAGAGGCTGTGACAACAGGCAGACAGGAAGGAGGGTGCAAAGCGACAGTGCGGGAGGGTGGCAGCTGTCAAGAGCAGAGGGCCCTTGGCAAAGCCTCTGAGGCATGAGGTGGGCTCAAGGTCATAGAAATAAGACAGGGCCCTGCAGTGAGACTCATCTTCTCCAGGTGTCCCTTTGGGAGGAGAACAAATGGTTTACTTTCCACCAGCCATTCGGGCCTTGCATTTTCAACCTTCCCTTGAATGTGCATTCTCTGACGTGGGTGGCACAGCGCCTCCCTTCGCCCCCAGAACTCTGCCCTGGCCCAGGGCTCGGAGCCTTAGGAGCCTTAGGGGCCATATCCGTGGTCCTCCCTTGCTCCTCATCTCTCTGTCCATGTTTGCACCCCAGGATCTTAAAGATGCCTCAAGAAATACCAACCAGAGGAGACAAGGTCCCAAGGAGCAAATGGGACCCCAGCATGTGGGCGCAGAAGGTGGGGGCTTTTCCTCTCTGCTCTGAAGGCTGAGGGGTCCAGGAGCCCAACACTTCAGAGCTGACTGAGCTGGCTGGCGGGTGGGACAGGGGCCACGCAGTGACTCTGGTCCCAGCTCGGGGCTGAGGCAGACCGTGCGTTTGCGGTGGGAAGGGGCCCTGCTCTCGGGGTCCTATGAGATGAAGGCCAGCACCTGGTCCACCGCTCAGTGTGACTGGCTCGGGTGTGAGGAGAAAGACCTGGGAAACAGGATGCCTCCCCGCATCCCCAAGTTATTTAAACTAAAAGGAGACTTCCCTGTTTGGGTGGTTCTGTTGAGCTGATGGCAAGGGCCTCCCTAAACTAAGGACGCCTGGTTATCTCCCCAGGAGACGTGACTACAGAGAGAACTGACACCCCAGCCGCCTCCAGAAGAAGAGCTGGTCACACTTCCTCTCTCTTTGGCACTGACAAGTCAGCAGGAAGGAAAACCGATTTGAGTGGCAAATGAGTAAAGACGGGAAGAAGCGGAGGCAGGGGCCGCCGGGGAAGTGTTTCAGGCCCAGGGCCCACTGGTTCCAAGGCCCCGAGGCAGCCGCACCTGCAGCAGCAGGAACAGGAGGAAGCCTGTGTGGAGCTGGGGGTGGGCCCCGGGCAGGCGCCTGGAGGAAAACAGTCCGTTTGGTCAGTGGTTAGCATGGGGCTGGCAGGGCGGTGAGGGTGGGTCGGGAATACTGAACGAACAGTGGTCCCGCCAAGACTACTGCCAGGCATTTGCCACAAAGACTCGAGCAACTTCTGGAGAAGGGACCCATCCCAGGAAGCTGCTGCTCCAGCCGATCCCCAGCGTAGTCCGCAGGCAACCACTTGGTCAGTGCACCAGCCTGCAGCCGGCCACCAGCTAAAGGCTAACGGATCTTTGACAATTTGTGTTTCTTGATTAAAAAGTCATATAGTTTGAATATAATTAATTTAAAATCAGGGTTTGGAAATAAGAGTTCATTTTAGTAGACAGTGGCCAACTCCCTGTGACAGTGACCTGGTGAATGTGCTGTGGGGTCCCTGAGTCAGCAGGCATCAGGTGGGGGTGCTTCCTGGGCCAGGATCTGGGGGACGGTGGGGCAGAGGCTCTGGGAGGGGCCGGGCACCTTGGGGACTGTGACCGAGGCTCCCCAGGCTGGGCACGGCAGTAGGGAGGTCATAGTGCCTGCCACCCCCGTGGCTGGAGGTGTTTTCATCCCCAGCACCATCTGTCACCTCCTTCCTCTGAAACAGCTATCCCTTATTTTCATGCCACCAAATCACAGCCCCCTCCCCCCCCCCGCCCCAGTTCACAGTGAGCTCACTTGAGGCTGCAGGGTGTCCCCGTCAGGCAGCAAGGTCCTTCCTTGCAGACCCCTGGGACTGAGCCCCCACGGGCAGCATGTGAAGCCCTGACATCAACTGGGTCTCAAAGGTGCTGTCCAGCCTTCCCAGGCTCTAGGCATCGCCACCTGCGCCCATCCAAGACAGCACGCAGGGAGGGAACCAAGCTCCGCAGAAGACAGGAGCGGTTCCAGAGGCAAGCCCCTGCGCTGGCTGCCAGGGCAGACTTGGTGTGCCTGCGCCGGTTTTCTCACACCTGCCTTTCTCACACCTGCCGAGCCCCTGCCGCACCATCGAGGCTCCCTGCAGTGAGTGCCCATTCCCACAGTCCCCATGCCCAGAGTGGGGGGAGGAGGGCACTGTGACTGGGCCCGCCCCCCAGCCAGGCTCATCTGCTCCCGAATTGGGCTGGCAAAGGATTGGGAACATGGCCTGCATCGCCCAGACCTCAAGCAATCCCAGCTGTAGGCCGCTGTGGTGACAACTGTCATGAGCGAGTGTGGAGAGCTGGCCAGAGGACAGGCTCAGCCAGCTGAGACCAAGATAGGTGTCAGCAGGACACGCTGCTCATCTGCAAGGTAGGTCATACTCCCCTCTCCCCTTCCTCTCGTTCTCGCATCTGCAAGGACAGTGCCAGGGAGATTCCACCCAGGGTGTATGTTCAACTCTTTGGAAAGATCTTCTGTCTATTCCCTTTGAACCCAAATCACCAAGCCCTGGCTCTTGCTCCTCACAGCTCCTGATGGAAGGAGACTCAACCACAGATCGCCAGGCAGAAAATGGACGCGGGAATTTTCCTGCTGGGAGAGTCAGCTCCAGAGTGTAAACCAGCTGGAAGCACGCAGGAAGTCTGCCTCGCAAAAGACCAAGGTTAGCAAGCCAGGAGCAGCCCTGCAGCCGGAGCAGCAGCTCATGCGATCCCCCAGAGGCATTTTCAATTCCCCACCGACTGGACTCGAAAGCTGCCTGCCTGGGGGTTGCGCCCCCATCCCACCTGACAGAGCACCTCAAAGGCTGGGATGTGGCCATGGGTGCCTGCTCGGCAACAGCTCAGGGAGTGCCTGTCCCCACTGAACAGAGACTGTCCTCATTGGACAGACTGTCTTTCTGCAGACTTTTCCACACGGTGCACTCTGAGCTTTTTTAGACAGGGTTGGTGGGTGGGAGGTGTCCTTCCCACCAAGCACTCACTGAAGATTGTCCCTCCCCAGTTGTGCCCACAGGGTGACATTGTCTAGCAGAGAAAGACAACAGAGTGGCCAAAATCCACGGGGGGGGGGGGGGGCGGGGCAGGGCACTTGGGAGAGGCCTGTGGTCTTTTGTGTTTTTCCTTTGAGACATCAGGTGTGAGGCTGCTCTTCCTCCTAGTGACCAGCCTCTGAGGCCGAGGAGTGCAGACCCTCGCCACGCTTGCCTGGTGTGGCTGCCACGCTGGGCAGACCCAGGTGCCCGGAAGTTCGGGGTGTCTCGCTGGGCTCCGCCCAGCACCACAGCCTTTGGGGAGCACCTCCCTCTGAGCGTGACATGCGGAAGTCTTCACAGGGCTACAGTTAGGGTGGTGGCCACCTTTCTCTTTGATGTTTTAATTTTCAGGAGAATTAAAGAGATTAGAGGTCACATCCCAACCTGGTGCTTGAGAAGCATGTTCTGAGTTCAGTGGCCCACCCCCACCCCTCTACTTTCAAGTTTCTGGTTACCTGTAAAGTTGATTGAGCGCATTTGGAAGAGTGGGAGGGACGGGGACAAGTGTGAGGAGACCAGAGTTTTCCTTCTTAACTGTCCCAGGAAACAGAGACTCTTAGCTGGTCACCTCTTCCAGTGCCATCATGCCCCATGAAGCTTCCCAGGGACAAAGACGTCTGCCCCCTCGGGGCACAGGACCCGGGATCATGATTTTCCCCGGGACGCAAGAGAAGAAGATCGTACAAAGCACCAACCAGTAGGAATGAGTTGCTTTGCATTTTTCTCAAATTACCTTTTTTTTTTGCTTTCAAAGAGCTGATCACAGGAAACGTAGCTAAGAAACTGTATGGCATCTGCAGTCCTGTGTCATCCTTGGTTATTGTTGCTCATTTTAGTGTAAACTGTTTTTTGTAATGCTTGTGATGTGCCAGGCACTGCTAGCGGCGTGTCACGTGCACTAAATAAGCTAATCCCCACAGCACGCCCCCGAAGAGATAGGTGCGCCGACCAGCTACCTGTAGAAGTGAAGAACCTGCCTCCGCCCCGCCTGCACTGCAGAGGGATACTTTGGAT
Source organism: Phyllostomus hastatus (assembly GCF_019186645.2). NCBI lineage: Eukaryota > Metazoa > Chordata > Mammalia > Chiroptera > Phyllostomidae > Phyllostomus > Phyllostomus hastatus. The sequence goes on along the minus strand of NW_025333640.1, from coordinate 1,214,282 downwards.
GCATGTGGAACTCTAGGCTGGCTTTTCTCCCCCCTTCAACACAAAAAAGGTGTCACTTCAGAGACTGCGCTTGTTTTGGAAATGCCCACGCAGGTCCGCGCACAGTGGGGCAGACCGCCAGGGACACACACTTACATGGCTGTTGAGTAAACCGCTTTTGTGTGATGTGATCCCTTCGCTTTTTTGGAGGTTTTCAATCGCCATTTCAAGCTAAAGAAAATGTGTGCAGAAACAAAACAAAACAAAATGGGAAAAAAAAGGGAAATCAGATGGTTAGCATCAGCCAAGATTGGTTTTTATTAATATCCAAATAATGATTCAAGCTCCTACAAAATAAAGAAACAAGGCTTGAGGCAGGCAGGAGAGATGGGTTAAGTCGGGAGCGGAAGCTACAGCCGGGGTGTTACTCTGTTACATGCAGAGGGCCCAGGAGCCCTGGAGCACGAGCAGCGGGTGAGGTTATGAAGTGGACATCGGCTACGAGGTAGAACACAGCGCATGCACAACGTGAACTCCTAGTTGTTGCGTAAGTTCAAGTGGAAGCAGAGCCAGCAGAATAACTGCCAGCTGCTCCCCACACATGTCATCTGTTGCTGGGGAGAATCAGGTGACCAACAGAGCCCAAGGGCAGTTGGTGGCACTGATGTCTTGGCCAGCCTGTCTTGTCACAAACCCAGGATCTCTCTCCTGGATGATTTGGGGAAATACCAACAAGGCCAAAGACCCAGGTCCTGCCATCAGTGGCATAGGACCCTGGGTCACTGGACACGTCACAGAGATAAGCTCCTGAATGTTTATGAAGCATGAGCTGTGCAAAGAGGGCTATACGGCAATGAGAATGGTTATACACAGGGGAAAGTCACGTGGAGCTATCAGGGAGGCATTCTTGGGGGAAGGGGCTTCTCAGTTGGGTTCTAAGGACCTCTTGGAGGCGAGGAGCCGAGGTGGTACCACAGGTCTAAGCAAAGGCTGAAACACTCAACTGTGTGTGACTACTGCATTTGTACATGCTGAATTTGACCTTGACTTATATATGGAAAATGAAAATGTAAACTCTGCTGTGGCCCACCACATAGGCAGAGAACTGCAACGTAAGGAAATGAACCTAAAATATACTCTGTCTGTCCTCAAATACCAGGAAAAGCAAAGATTTTAGTAACAGTTCCACAAAAAGCAGGTTGAACATGCAGTCCAGAAAGTGCAGCTGGACTGGTTTGGGACTGAGGCGGTTACTGCCTGCCCCACCACACTTGGCCACTGTTGTTTGCGTCCACTCCCGCCACTTCTGCTCCACATTGTGTGGGAGGTCCTGGCCAGGGCAATCATACAACGATAACAGATAAAAGGCACCCAAATAAGAAAGGAAGAAATGAAACTATCTCAATTTGCAAAAACCACAATCTTAAAGATAAAAAATCTTAAAGGATCCACAAAAAAGAACTGGCACTCACAAGTGAATTCACAACGGTTGTAGAATACGAGGTCAACATATAAAAATCAGTTACATTTCTAAGCAATGAACAATGTGACAAGGAAATTAAGAAAACTATTTCATTTACAATAGCATGAAAGAGAATAAATATTTAGGAATAAATTTAACCAAAGAGGTGAAATACTTGTACAATGAAAACTATAAAACACTGTTGAAAGAAACTAAAGATGACCAAACCGCTCCCCCAACCTGCCCCACCCCTAAGAGATATCCTGCGTCCAGGGATTGAAAGACTTAATACTGTTAACACGGCAATACTCTCAAAATTCATCCTGAGAATCAATGAAATCCCTACCGAAGTTCTTTATTAAACTTCCAACAGCTTTTCAGAAAGAGAAAATTGATCCTAAAGCTTATACGGCATTGTAAGGGACCCCAAATAGCCAATACAACCTTGAAAACTAAGAACGAAGTTGGAAGACTCATACTTCCTGATTTCCAAATAACACGAAGTTCCAGTAACCGACACGGTGCAGTACTATGCAAAGTACTGCAGATCAATGGGATAGAATTGAGAATCTAGAAATAATCCCATACATCTATGGTCAATTGATTTTTAAAAAATATTTTATTTATTTATTTTTTGAGAGTGGGGAAGGGAGAGAGAAAGAGAGGGAGAGAAACACTGATCAGTTGTCTCTTGCTCACCCTCATCCAGGGACCTGGCCCTGCAACCCAGGCATGTGCCCTGGTCAGGATCGAACCAGTGACCTTTTGGTTTGTGGGACGACGCCCAACCCACTGAGCCACACCAGTCAGTTCTATGGTCAATTGATTTTTGACAAGGGTGTCAAGACTATTCAATGGAGAAAGAATAAACTTTACAACAAATGGTGCTGGGATAATTGCACAGCCACTTGCAAAAGAATGAGGCTGGAACCTTACTTATACCATATACAAAGTCAGTTCAAAATGGATCAAAGAATTAAATGAAAAAGGTAAAACCACAAAATTCCTAGAAGAAAAAATCAGGTAATCATGTAAAATAAGGTTATCTTAAAAAAAAACATCTTATGTATTTATTTATTTAAAAGATTTTTTAAAAAATAAGTTCTTTTTAGGAAGAGGGGAAGAGAGGGAGAGAAACATCAATAAGTTGCTTCTCACACACCTCTAACTGGTGACCTGGCCCACAGCACAGGCATGTGCCTTGACTGGGAATCAAACCAGTGACCTTTTGGTTCACAGGCTAGTGCTCAATCCCCTGAGCCATACCAGCCAGGGCCAAGGTTATCTTCTTGACCTTGGATTTGGCAATGGACTCTTAGATATAGCATCAAAAGCACAGACAACAAAAGATTTTTTAAAAAATGTAAAGATAAATTTGACTTCAACAAAATTAAAACCTTTTGTGCATCAAAGAGTACTACTAAGAGGGTGAAAAGACAACCCACAGAATGAGAGAACATATTAGTTAATCATACATCTGATAAGGGTCTTGTATGTAGAATATATAAAGAATTCTCACAACTCAACAACAAAATGACAGATAACCCAATTAAAAATGGCAGAGGTGTTGAACAGATGTCTCGAGTTAGCACATGGAAGGATGTTCAACATCTTGGACTGCCAAATGATGCAGCTGTTGTGACAAGCAGTGTGGCAGCTCCTCAAAAAGTTAAACATGGACCCAGTCAAACCACGTGACCCAGCAATTCCACTATTAGCTATGTAATTGAACTTAAAACTGACGCTCACACAAAAAGTTGTACACAAATGTTCATAGCAGCGCTATTCATAACACCAAAAAAGTGGAAGAACCTAAATGCCAATCGCAGATGAAAGGATAAACATGGTGTGGCCCTTCTACACCCTGGGATGTCACTCAGTGAGGAGGGGTGAGGCACTGACACGCGCTACGCCGTGGATGGACCTTGAACGCAGCCGTCGATGAGAGAAGCCAGACAGAAAGGCCACATGGTGTGTGAGTCCATTTATCTGAAACGTCCAGAACCGGCACATCTGCAGACGCAGAGGACAGACTGGGTGCCAGGGCTGGGGAGTAACGCTAACTGGTTACAGGGTTTGCTTTCAGGGAGATGGAAACATTCTAGAACTAGAGAGGGTGATGGTTACATACCATGGCGATTGTACTAAACGTCATGCAATTTTACACATTTAAGCGGTACATGTCATGGAAATGGTGAGTTTTATGTTATGCAAATGTCAACTCAATAAAAATATATAATTAATTTAAGAATCCATTTGTCATTCTTGAAATGTGAGTGACTCTTTTACTCGCATGCATGGCTTTAATATCATACACTGTTCACTAGGAAAATATTGGTAAACCGACTTTGCAGATTTTCCCAATGCTGACACACTTCCTTACACAATACCAACAAACCACACTCTATAGCATTACTACCAATCTCATTGGAAGGATACCAGTTTTTCCAAAGCCTCTCCTTTCAGCCAAGAAAGGTTGAAAATGTACTAGAAACAAACTCTGTCAGTTGTTTTCATGAGTCCACCAGGCTCACACCACTACTTTCTGAGAAAATATCTGCCACATCTCTGAGTCTGAATAATCACAATTTGTTGTTGATTCTTTCAAGCAAAAATGACGTTTCATGAACAAAGTGGCTAGTTCTGCTCACACTTGCCGCACAGGAGCTTTTCCTCAGGACGGTCACTGCACCCTGGCAGGCAGCAGCAGGGCTGTTTGTTGCACGGAACATTAAAAAGACGTGTACTCAAGGATTGAGATTTAATAACTAATTAATATTTTTTACTACTTCATTAAAGACATTCCTAAGTAAAACTGCTCTTTGGTGTTTTATTTCCTTTTCTTTTTAACTGAAGGCACGATGGTGGAGGATACAGTAACCTCCAGGAGAGTCTGATGCCTCTGCCTTGATTGGTGACCACGTGTTTCAAGGGTGTTGATTTTGCATAATCGGTGCAAGTGACGACACAGGGAAAACGGCAACGGATGGCTTAGCGTTGTTACGAAAAGTTTTGACCTCGTGGAGCCCCTTAAGGAGTCCTGGGGACACCCACAGGTGTGCTGGACATATTTAAGACTGACTGCTAAAAACCATAGTGTCATGAGTAAAGAGGAAAAGAATACAAATTAAGATTTGCTATGTAAGACCATCTTCAAAAACCCATAGCTATCAACGAGGATTTAAACAAGTCCACTGATACAGAAAATTAATGTACAGTGGAACATCCCAAGGTGTTCACTATGTTTGAAAATAAAAGCATCCCTTAAACACATGAAGGCGATGAAGGTCAGGAAACACCATCAAGCCCCAGAGGCCAGAGGCCAGGCAGGGAGGTGGATTCCCAGGAGCCAGGAATGAGGGCGTAGCGCGCACTTGTGTCCAGCAGAGGGCGCTGCCGCGCCACCTCCTTGCCCGGCGTCGGGAGACCACTGCAGCACCCTAGAACAATCAACGTGACTTGAGGGAGGGATTCTTCTTGTGTAAGTACAAGTGCCTTTATTAGTCCTCTTGGTAGCTGGATAAGCTAGGGTTTAATCTTTAAATTATGCTTAAAATGAAAACTAATTTTATGCTTGACTGGCGTTTGTTATTTTAAAAGCCTCATCAAAGTGCTGCCTGCACAGGCCCACGTGTCCAGCAGCAGGGAAGCGCCAAGGAGGGAGGTGTGCAGCCGAGCCCCGACCCCAGCCCAGGCCCGCGCAGCCTTCTCAGTGAATTTGTTGCCTGCAATTCTAGTGTTTTCTATTATTATAAATTGATGCAGTTTGATAAAACTGAGCCTTCTTGTCCATGAAAGTTAGTGTAGTATGTGAGGAATGCTTTCTGATCCATGAAGAAAAAGATTTGACAAAACTCAACACCCACTTTTGCTAAAGACCCTCTGAAAACTAAGAATCGAAGGGAACTTCCTCAACCGGAAAGAGGGCATTTATGAGGACCTATAGCTGATATCACATTTAGCAGTAAAAGACAGATTTTTCCCCTAGACTGGGAATAAGGCCAGGATGTCCACACTCACCGCTCCTATTCAACACAGTACAGGAGTTCTAGCCAGTGCAGAAAGGCAAGAAAAAGAAATCAAAGTTACCCAGACTGGAAAGGAAGAAGCAAAATTGTTCCTATTTGTGGACAACAAAAAAACTCTTAGAACTAAAAAGTGAGTTCTACAAGGTTGCAGGATGCAAGGGCGACAGCTAAAAACAGCTGTACTTTCACATACTAACAATGAACAGTTAGAAACCGAAATTAAAAACTAATATAACTTACAATAACTCCCAAAAGGTGACACACTTAAGTATAAATCTAACAGAATAGGTACAGGATCTGCATGTTAAAAATTACGAAATGCCGATGAGAGAACTCGGAAGAGAATGGGGAAGCATGCCATCCATGTTAGCGGGCTAGAAGACCCAAGTGGATCCTCCCCCAAATGGACCTACAGGCTTAGTGCTGTTTAATCAAAATCTTACTAGGATATTTTAGAGATACAGAAACTTCTAAATTTATATAAATAGCTTACACTATACTAAACAAGAATAAAGTTGAAGGAACCACCACTATAAAGCTATAGTAATTAGGACAGCGGTCCTGAAGAAGAAACAGGCGCACAGGCCAATGAAACACACCCACTCAGGGCCCATGGATCTCTGACCAAGGTGCACTAGCGATCCAGTGAAAGAAGGACAATCTTCTCAACAAATGGTGCCAGGACCACCGGTGGTTTCATATGCATAACAATAAGTCTCCACCTAAATCTTACATCTTACACAAAAGTTAAATCAAAACGGAGCAGATCCAAATGTAAAACTATAAAACTTCTCAAAGAAAGCATAGGAGAAAATTTTTATGCCCTGGGAATAGGGGAAGAGTTCGCAGCATGACATCAAAAACATGGGTCTTTTCAAATAAGAAACATCGATACATTAGATCTGACAAAATAATTTTTTTTCTTCTGCACATGACACTCTTAAGAGAATGAAAAGACACTATAGAAACTGGGAGAAAATATTTGCAAGTTGCATATCTGACAGATGATTTGTTCTATAAAGAACATATAAAGAATTTTCAAAATTCAACAGAAAGAGAACAAACAACCCAGTTTGAAAACAGGCCAATGACTGGAACTGACACCAAAGAGAATGTACAAAAGGCAAACACGCACGTGAAAAGCTGCTTACCACCATTAGCAATTAAGAAAACGCAAATTACAATCACAACGAGATGCCACCACACACCTACTAACACGGCTCACACTGAGAAACGCCGACAACAGGGAGTGCTGGAGAGGGCAGGGCGACAGGGACACCGACACACCGCTGGCGACGTGAAATGGGGCGGCCACTCGAGGGAACTGTTGGTGAACTCGAATGAAGTTAAACACACACTTACCATATCAGCCAGCAATCCACTCGTAGGTATTTACTCAAGAGAAAGAAAACGTATGTCCATACAGCTGATTGCTGCTTTACTCATATCGCCCCAAACTGGAAACCTCCCCAGTCGCCCTCAACCGGTGAGCGGGGGAGCGGGAGCGCCGCTCGGCCGCGGAGGAGAGGGGAGCACCGGCTCGCGCGGCCCCTTGACTGGGTCTCTGAGGCACCACGCCGAGCGAAAGAGACCGACCTCAACGGGTTCATTCGTACGACAGTCCCGGAAAAACCAACCTACAGCGATGGAGACAGGGTCAGCGGTGCCAGGGCCTGTGGGCGAGGGGAGGCCACGACTGCGGAGAAACCCCAGGGGGGCGCGTGGGGAGAGACCGCCACCTGGGTCCTGACCGCGGCAGCCATCACGCGAGTCTGCACGTGTCGAAACTCAGGGCTGTACGCCCCGCCGAGTCGATTGTACTCCGCATTCATTTAAAAAGTAAAAGGAAACACGGACACTAACGCTTTGGAAGGTGAGCCTCTAAAACAGGCGTTGTTTCGGACAGGAGCGCGGCGGAAACAACCCGGCAAGGCTCCTAGGAGAAACGGCCTCCGGTTTCGTTCAGTCCCGCTTCATGCGGGACTGACCTTCAGGTGGACTGACCTCAGCCTCGGGGAGCTGGTAGCAGCAGCAGCAGCAGCGGAACCTACCAGTATGGAGGGGATTTTGTTTTGTTTTTTCACTCACGTACTATGTTCACAATAGCCGATGATGGAAGATTCACCCCCTTTTTTTAACCAGTGGAGGAACTGAGGTTCAAAGAGGCTGAGACTTGCCTCGGGTCCCAGGGCCTGGTTGTGGCTGGCGGGGCTCCACTCAAGGGCTCCAGGCGGCCCTCCACTCACCACCCCTGCTTCTGCTGCTCGTTTATTCAGACTCTGACCTGCTGCCCCGAGAGCCTCGTACGTACCGTCGCTGGTGACGACCGCGAAGTGTGGGCCAGGGCGTGTCTGGTGCTGTCCATCCCCCCATGGATGAGATAGGCTCCCGCGCTGGAGACGATGGGGCTTCCGCCAACATCCATGGCGATGCCCACCATGCTGTGGGAGGGGACTGTCGGCGGGGAGGAGCCTGCCACGGTCACCTGGGCGTCGCCCGGGGCCTCGAAGTAAGATGCCGCGCTGCTCGAGACGTACATCGAAGGCTCCGGGTTGTAGGCATAGGCCGTCCGCCTGGCAGAAAGAGAGAAGGTTCCTCCTTTGAGTCTCAAGGAATCCACCAAAACTTCATGTCAAGGCGGGAGCCTGACAAGACTGAGCTTACGGTTAAGTCAGACTCCAAATGCCCACGCAGCACCAAGTCCAAAGCAACCATCTCTGAGAATATTTAGAACTGCAGGCTGGCTCCCAGAAAACGAGAGCGCCTCTGTGGGGACGGAATGAGTCTGGATCTTACTGTGCTTACGTGAAATCTATGCACGAGAAAAAGCCGCAGAGCAGCGCGCACACGTGCGCACATGCACACAGATGCGCAGAGACCGGTGATACTGAGCAGGGTTCCTGCGCGAGCTAACGGGCGCTCCAAGGTCACTGCCCTGATACTGTCCTACACTCAGAGAAGATGTTGCTGCCAGAGAAGACTGGCTGAAGGGTGCTGGGCAAATCTTAGAGCTTCCTGTAAGTCTACAGTTCTATCAAAAAGGGTTATAAAAGAAAATTGCATAATAAAAACAATTTCTAAGTGATATAAAGAATTTGTCTAATATTCCTTCAACATCTGGATCAAATGTTTAATTAACTACGTATGTCAGCCCTTAAAATTTTAAGTTCCAGCTCTGACCAGTGTGGCTCAGTGGGTTGGGTGTCATCCCACAAAGCAAAAGGTCGCTGGTTTCATTCCTAGTCAGGGCACACGCCTGGGTTATGGGTTCGGTCCACAGTCGGGGCACACATGAGAGGCAAGAGATAGATTAAGTTTCTCTCTCACATCGATGTTTCTTTCTCTTTCTCCCTCCCTTCCCCTCTCTCTAAAAATAAATAAAGTCTTTAAATAAATATCTTAAAAAATTTTCCTTAAGTTCCACTCCAATAATGCTCACCATAGTACAAGGCAGTTGGTAATGGTTTTCCCTCTGTGGTGACTAAAGGTTAGTGACCTGTCCTGAGTGAAGGCCCTCTGGGTGGCAGGGTGGCCCTGACGTCTGGGAGGCGCACACTCCTGTCCTGCCCCCCAGGTGACGTCACATATGACTAGTGCAGTCAAACCCAGGAAGTTGACAGTGGTCAACCCACACGCCTCGGTCAAATGTCACGGGTCTTACACGTGCTCATATGTGTCTGTGCATAAGAACCACCAATGTTGTGCTGCAGAAGCTCACATAGCTCTTGAACCATGCCCTCACTCTTGACCCCTGAACTTGCAAAGGGGAGCTGTTCAAATACAATGAGCAAAAGGACTTGTGTCTCGAGCACAATGAGCTTTCCGAGAAATGTGCCATTTTCTGCCCCAAGCATCACGTTGTCCTCAAGTAGAAAACCCTTCAAGTCCTGACAAAAAAAACAAGTCATATCAACATTGTAGGGAACAGAGGGTTCCCGAGGCCAGGGGGAGGAAGCAGAGAGAGAAATGGTTTCTGGAATGTGAAGACCGAATCTTCGTGAAGTCTCAGAAGCTGGATTAGGGTTTATTTTCTGTTTGTTTGCTTTTAAGACTGCCTTTTCTAGAAGTAAAAACCACACAGGTGTGTGGTTTCTCTAAGCTCCACAGGGCTGACAGGACCAAGCACCATAGTAATGACTCCCGCCTATCCCCCAGGGGACAAGGGAGAGGAATTTGTGCAAACACATCCTGAAAAGGCAAAGGTGGGGGAGTGGTGGAGGAAGGCCCCAGACTCGGCCTAAGGTCCTCTGCGGGGACCCTTCCGAGGGGAGGAAAAACCACGTACAGGGCTCCGTTCGTGTAGACAGTGTCCGCGCCATCCACATATTGCACTTGGGGTGGGTACACGTGCTGCACGGGCTGGACCTGAAACATCAGATGTCTTGGGTTACACACAGAGAGTCTACTTGTTTGTGATTTTCTGTTACTCAAGCGGAAAATAACTGCGACTGCCCCTAATGGGCGTTGAGTACTGTATTCTAGTTTTCCTGCCCACAGTTGGAGCTTCTAGAAAGAAACTAGGAGGCAGTCCTGGAAAGGCACACTGGGATGTAGCCGTCACTGATCCACTGCTGTGCATGAGGGAAGCCAAGCCTGCTCCATGGGGAGAAGAGCCCAGTTGACAGCTGGGAGTGGGCTGCAGAGCTGGGAATGGCCCTGGGGCTGCCAGCCACTGGCCATAAGGGCCAATCATGCCGGACAGTGGAAACCAGAGTTGTGGACAGAACGCCGACCTCTGAGCATTGGACCTGTCATCCCCACCCAAAGGGGTAGGGCAGAGGGCTAAAGCTGGTCACACTCCACGCACTGCCACCCCCATGCACCCTTCAGGTGGCCCTGGTGCCCCTCCCCAGCAGCAAGGCATGGGTCCTGGGAGTCACACTGGGGAAAAACTGTGAGGGTCTGAGCAGAACTGGAAGAAACGGTGGGCCTGGAGTGGGAGATGGAGAGAGGGGGTGATGGGAGGAGCCCAGCAGAGGCCTGCCTGGTTTCTATCAGTTCAACACCTCAGCTGAGGCCCCTGAGGGACACTGGCCCTGGTGGCAGAGGCCCAGAGCTCTGCATGGAGGACTTCAGAATCTCACCTCAGAGGGAGCCTTAACCAGCACCTAATTCAATCTCATTTTGGGGTACCCAAACCGAGGGCTGGGTCCTGTTGTGACCTCTCCCTAGAACTGTGTGTGGAGCTTACTGCCACCTCTGCTGACAACCCAACACAGTGTGCACTCACACAAACCCCAGGGTGACCATGCTGAGTGGGTTTTGCCTGAGGAGACTAAGTGAGATGCACAAGTCATCCCACAAGTCCGAGATGCCCATAAAGAAAGACATGGCACAGGTCCAGCCCCATGGAGGCGGGGAAGGAATCATGACATTGGTCTTGGTCTCCCCTCCCTCAAGGGGCTCAGGTTCCCTTCTGGGCCTGCTCAGAAACTTTCCTCCCCCTCCGACCCCACAAAACTCCCCTTTTCTCAGAACAACCCCCCCCTACACACTACTCATTGGAGCAGGAGCCCCTGAAGAAAGTGGTGTGTTCTCTGGGCAGTCTCTGTATTTCACTCACGGTCCCTTTTAGGCAGGAGCACACACTAATTTTAAATCAGCATCTCTCGGGGCATAGGCTGGCAAACCCCAGCCCTTGGGCCAGATCCGGCAAGCCTGTTTTTGTGGGTAGTTTTACTGGCACACAGCCACGCCCTTTCTCTTACACCTGTGCCTACTTCTGGAGACCAGGCAGCATTGAGTGGTTGTGCCAGAGACTCTTGCCTTCAATGCTGAAAAAAAAAAAATGCAGTATTTGACTTTTTCCAAACGGAAAGGTTTGCTGACCACTGTCCTACACCTCCTTGACTGACTGAGCTGATGGCCTACTGCTCTTAGGTGGGCGAACCCATGCTCTCAAGCTTTCTTCCCAGATAATTTAACTCCACAAGAGGCTCTTCCTCAGCCATGGCACTCATCTGCAGGTGTGGCACTCGCCCGCAGGAGGGTCTGCCTCCCCTGGAGTTTCCATGCTCCGATCCAGAACACCTTTGCTATCTGTTTGCACATCCACCTTGGCACCCGGCGCCCTATCGAGGGGCTGGCTTGCACCCCACACACGGAATTTCTGAATGAATAAAATATCACCAGCTGTCTTGGCTTGCTGCCAAACTGTTTGGAGTGAAAAGATTTTTTAAAAAAACATTTCTTCCAAAAAGCTTTCTGGTAAGGAACTGAAAACATCAAAGAAGAAGGAATAGCAAGGACAGAAAACCAGAGAAGGCGCCAAGATCCCTAAGTGCCAACACGTCCCATGTCGCCTGTGCTGTGGTTACCTGCTGTGGCACCTGCTGGACTCTGGGGAGGGAGATTGGCTGCATCTGGGACCCTTTGGAAGCCGAGCCTGCTGCCTGGACCAGCACCCTCTAAAAGGGAAGGAGAGAAGGACATTCAGACTCGTCAGAGGTTAGGCCCGAAAGCAGATTACAACCAGAGCTACTGCCGCTCGGCCTCCTGTTGCTTTACTGGGCACTCAAAACTGTGAAATGAACAGGATCAAATGGATCCCAAAGTCAAGAGGGAAACAGGAGTGTTTTGTCTGCATAAAGCTGGGGCTTTAGAAGTCAATGACTTTGATTTTGTGAGTTTCCAATGTAGACTCTAAATGCCACTGGTTGTGGTGATTCCGCAGTCTTTTGTCTCCTAAACGCCACTGTGCAAAAAGAACTCAGCAGGGACCTGGCACTCCATGAGCTCACAATCGAAGACAAAAAGAACATAAATGGTGTAAAAATTAATGGACAAATGGATACACACAATGCTGTTCCTCTACACAACGGAATATCACTCAGCCACTAAAAGGAGTGCAGCTCTGATGCGCTACATGTGGACGGGCCTTGAACACGTGGTGCTCAGTGAGAGGAGCCAGACTGAGAAGACCACATGGTGTGTGATCCCACTTATGTGACACATCCTCAGACACAGGAAGTAGTTCATGGTTGTCAGGGGCTGCGGAGGGGCACGGGGAGTGACAGCTAAAGAGGATGGGGTTTCTGTTTTGGGGTGATGACTATATGAAAAATGTCATAATTTGTGCACTTTAAAATGGTGAATTTTATATTATGTGAATTTTGCTGCAATTAATTAAATAAGAACATTAAGGATTTACATGCATACATTCTACAACCGAGCTGTGCAATATGGTAGCCACTAGTTGTGTAGCCATCTGACCATTTAAACTTCACTTGCATTAGCCCTGGCTGGTGTGGCTCAGTGGATTGAGCACCAGCCTGTGAACTGAAAGGTCGCTGGTTCCATTCCCAGTCAGGGCACATGCCTGGGTTGTGGGCCAGGTCCCCAGTAGGAGGCGTGTGAGAGGCAAATGGTCTATGTTTCTCTCACTCATGGATGTTTCTCTCTTCCTCCCTCCCTTCCCCTCTCTGAAAAGAAATAAAATCTTCTTGATTTAAATAAACTGTAAACTTCAGCTCTGCAGGTACACTGGCCACATTTCCAGTGCCAGAGCCACATGGAGCTGGTGGCAGAACACGACTGCATGCCGGGAAGTTCTGTTGGGTGGCTCAGGAGGGGCTGAGAGAGGGAGCAGTGCACCATGGGAAGTGAGCTGCAAGGATTCCTCTTTCTGGCAAGGAACTGGTCAGGAAGCCCAGGGCAGGCATTATTCAGGGAACACAATGCAGCCTGTGGGCAGGGGAGCTGGAGGAAAGGGCATTCTCTGGATAGGCACGGGGAGGCTCAGCTGGAGCAGCTGATGGTGCATCTGGGGATGGGATGGGAGGTAAAGGGCAAAGATGTTGCCATTGAGACTGTGGTTGGGGGGTCTTGGATGCATCTCTAGCAGGGACAGGAGCCCTAGAACCTGGGAGGGACACAATGGCCATGGCAGGACCCATTTCAGCCACCCCCACACTCTTCAGGCAACCACCAATCTGTTTTCTGCACCTATAAGCTTAACGTGTGGTTTTACATATAAGTGAGGTCCTCCGGTCTTTGTCTTTCTCTGTCTGATTTGTCTCATCTAGTATAACCCCCCAGGGTCCTCCATGTCCTTGTAAAAGGCACGGTTTGATTCTTTTTCATGGCGGAGTGAGGCTGCCTTGCATCACTGCCTCTTCCCCGCCCAGTGTCTGTGGAGGGACACCACGGCTGCTTCCACATCTTGGCTACTATATGTAAAGCTGCAGTGAATGAGGGGTCGACGATATTGTTCTGAGTTACTGTTTTCGTTTAGAAGAGGCTTAATGTAAAAATTATATCTCCACAAATTTTAAGTGTATCCATTCTGATGCTAGATTCAATTTTGAACCAAACACTGAGAATTTTCACTTATCTTTTGCCTTACTCAAAAAGTCATTCTTTTTGAATGTGTAAAAGGGTCATTTCCAAGGTAGAAGAAAACTTCCCTTAAAAGAAAAGAACAAGTGAAGTCAGATTTGGGGGTCTAGGACTTTCTTTTTTTTTTGTCATTGATTCCTCGGTGGGACCTTTTGAACAAATAGACAAAAAGCCAAATATCCTGACGTGGGGAGACAGAGAAGTTGTGGCTATTTCAACAGCTGCGGCCTTGGGGCTGAGAAGGCAGGTCAAGAGAACAGAAGTAACTCCCTGCTGATTCAGGTGCTTTTCCAAACCACATTGGATGAGGTCGCACTGGCCGCACTGGTCTTTCTGGGCTGGTCCGTTACCTGCGGGGAGGCTGGCACGGGCTGGGCCACAGGTGTCTGGGCGGCCGATGAGGAACACAGAGCCACAGAAGCTGGCGAGTCCGCTGCTCCCTCTGAACTCTGCATGCTCAGTTCTGAAGAGAGGCGGAGAGAGGGTGAGTGGGCACAGCTGCAGTCCCAAAGTCCACAGAGGCAACTTCAGAGGCCGACAGGACAGGCGAGCGGGAATTCCCTACAGCCTTCCAGGTTCGGAGCAGGGACCCAGCCTGGCTGGGTAAGGAATGGGGAGGGGGTTACATAACTATCACAAAGAAAGGGAGAGAGGAGGGGGCCAGGGACTGTTCTTTCAAATATCAAACCAAAGAGTAGCCCTGCAGGACGTCCTCAGTGGCAGACTGGGGACAACTACTTGTGCCTGTTCCAGGCTGATCAGGCTATTTTCAGGGGTCATGAAACTGTTTACTCATTTACCCAGCAAGTCTCAAGCTCCTGCTGCATGCCTTCTGTTCCGGGGGCTTGGTAAGTGCATTCCCCTAGGGCAGGGTCTCTCCCTCTCCGCACTGTGGCGTTGGCCCGTTCCCTGGGCCGGAGTTCTGGGCACAGGGGGGTGTTGAGTAGTACCCCTGGCCCCCACCCGCTAGATGCTGGAAGGGCCCCCTCTCCAAGTCATGACAACCAAAAATGTCTTCAGACATTGTCCAATGTCCCCTGGGGCCAAAATTGCCCCCCCAGCTGAGAACAAATATCTTAGGGGGGGAAACATGATATACAGTGAGAGTAAAGAAACACTTTCTCCTGGGCTGGATACAAGTCCTCAAGAATTTCAGCAGTAAGTCAAAATGCCTTCTGCCCATAGGGATCTTTGCCCGTGAGAAAGCAGAACAGTGTATTTCCTTGTGGCCAGATGCATGTATCTTTCTAACAGGTAGCTTTACAATTCTCTACAAAAGACTCATTTAATATCAGAATGATATGGCAAATGATACAAAACCATTCTTTTTTAAAAAAAAAGATTTTATTTATTTTTAGAGAGAGGGAAAAGGAGGGAGAAGGTGAAGGAGAGAAATACTGATATGCAAGAGACACATGGATTAGTTGCCTCTCGCACACCCCCCAACTGGGGACCTGGCCCGACCTGAAACCCAGGCACGTGCCCTGACCAGGTTTTCAACCAGCGACCTATCATTTGACATGCCAGTGCTTGATCCACTGAGCCACACCAGCCACAGCCCAAACCATTCTATAACATGCAGAAAGTCAAACTGGATTCACTTTAAAACAAACCACTGTCTACCTTAAGCATTTGAGAGGCAGTAAATACACACACTGCAGAGAGGAGGTGGCTTTGTGGTCAGATACACCCATCCCCATCCCCATCTTGTCCCCAGCTCTGAGAGGTCACCCCCACGAATGCAGTTTCCCGGCCCCTGCCTCACAGGGAGGGCTGACTGGCGCAGTGCACACCACAGAGCCCAGGACATAGAGCCGGTGTCTTCACACATGTTTCTCCATCACCCCACCTGCTGGAGTCCCCACCTGCAAGAATGAGTGAAGAACTTTTTTTAAAGCCTTTTTTTAATGTTGAGAAAAACTAGTTACAGAATAAAATAATTTGCCTAAGGGAAGCAGAAAGGGGTGTGTGTTTGAATCTGAATGTGTTTGTGTAACCTCACCTTTACTTACAGGGACTGTTGCACGACTTCCTCCAGTCCCCTTTCCAAATGCCTTTGGTACCAGTGAGAGCCACCGGATGGATGCGTGGTCTGTGTGACATTTTTGTTTCCTGTGGGCCTCACTCAGTTCTCACCACTAGATGTCCCCAGCGTCCCGTGGTGACTGGCACCTCGTGTAGAGGAAGAAATTGTGAGTTTTCTTTCTTTCAGTCCTCTGTTACCTGGGTCTCCAACTCTCTGCCTTCCTGACAGAAATGATCTTTGGAATATGCTGTTGTGAATTGTTTAATTGAGGTCTTTTATTTATAGTTTTCCCTAACAGTTAAATCAATCATTTGCATACCATACGCCACTGTGTTTGCATTTCAAGCCAAGAGGGGGGTAACTCCAGTAACACTAGGAGGAAATAAGCAGACTAAACTCTTTGTGAAAAGAATCCACTAGCAATAAAGTGAGAAAGCTGACTTCGCTGAGACCAGTTCTTTATCCACAGGCAGAAATCATTTTGCCCCGAAGCCCAAGTCTTACTGAAGCAAGGAGAGCTGTAAGACCCTGGGGGATAGTGGGTCCATTCTCGGCTCACTATGGCGAGAACATATCTTCCAAAAAACAGGTTATTCCATATCACAAGTTTTTTTCTTTTTTAGCAGAGGGGAAGGGAGAGAGAAAGAGAGGAAGAGGAACACCAGTTGCCTCTCCTCCATGCCCTCCCTGGGGACCAAACTGCAACCCAGGCAAGTGCCCGGACCAGGAATCAAACCAGTGAGCCTTTGCTCTGCAGGATGTAGCCCAACCAACTGTGCCACCCCGGTCAGGACTCCACGTCATGTGGAGTTTTCCTGATAACAAGTTCCCTGATTTAAGACACAATTTTCCATGTACTGTCTGAGTTTATTGCACTGCTCGGCTTGTATTGTTCAGAGCAGGGACAGCGAACGTTTTTCTGTGAGGGACAGAGACTTTCGGCCGGTCCCGACTGCCACTACTAGACATTGCATCACGGCAGAATAGCGGCGTTTGCTCACATGTGAATCAGTGACCTTGACTGTTCTTTTTTTACTTAAAAAATATGTTTACTGATTTTAGAGAGGGATAGGGGGGAGAAAAATCAATGTGAGAGGAAAACAAAAGGAAGTTCTTTAGGATGAAGAGAAATAACACCAGATGGTAAACTTGGATCTAGTTTAGCGAAGAAGGAAGAATGATTATTTGAAATGATAAATATGTGTGGTAATGACAAAAGACAGTATATCTTTCTTTTATCTTTTAATTTCTTTAAAAGTCTAATTAAGAAAGCTGGAGTGGCCACAATTATCAGACAAAATAGATTTCAAGACAAGGAATATTTCTAAAAATAATGAGAGACATTTCATCATCATGATATGATCAATTTATCAGGATGACATAATCATTATAGAAGTGTGTACATCACATAAAACAGCTTCAAAATACATGAAGAAAAAAATCAACAGAACTAACTAACTAACTAATTAATCATAGTTGGAGATTTAAACACCCTTCTCTAAGTAATTCGATAGAAACTAAACAAAATATCAGTAAGGATACAGAGTATCTCAATGACACTGTCAGCCACATTGATCTAAAGGGCATTTATCGAACACAAAAGCAAATCCTGCACATTCCTTTCAAATGCACATGAAATGTGCACTAAACAGGTCATATTCTTGGCCATTAAGTACATATATTTCAAAAAACTAAAATTATACAGAACATGTATGTATTTTGATCACAATGGAGATATAAATCAGTAATATATCTAGAAAAATGCCAAACATTTAGAAAATGTAAAATATATTTCTAAAGTAACCCATAGGTCAAAAATAAAACCTGAGAGAAACTAGAGAATATTCTGAACTAAACGATGATGGGAACACCACGCAGCAGGAACTGGGATGCATCTAGAGTGGTGTCTAGAAGGAAATGGTTGGCTTTACAGGCCCATATTGGGAAGGCTTAAACTCAGTCATTTATGTTATCAACCTCAGGAAGCCATAAAAAGATGAGCAAATCAAGCTTAAGTGGACAAAAGCAAATAATAAAGATAAAATAATGAAATAAAAAGCTCCACAGTAGAGAAAATGAACAAAACCAAAATTTCTTCAAAATTGAAAATTCCCCCCCCCCCAAAAAATGAGTTATCTAGCCACAAAAAGACATGGAGGAAACATAAATGCATATTTCCAATTCAAAGTAAATGTATACATACAGTATAATTCCAACTATATGACATTCTGGAAAAGAAAACTATGGAGACAGTCAAAAGATCAGTGGTTTTCAGGAGCTTAGGGGAAAGGAATGCTGAACAGGTGGAACGAGAGCATACTCAGGGCAGGGAACATACCCTGTGTTAGAGCGTACCTCTGCCCAGATCCAGAGAAAGCACAGCACCGAGACTGAACCCTGACGTGAAGTGTGAACTTCGGGTGACAGAGATGTGTCAGCACAGGTTTCATAAGCTGGAACAAACGCACCGCTCTGGTGGGGGATGTGGATAGTGAGGAAGGCTGTGTGCCCGTGGGGGCAGAAGGTTTATGGGAAATTTCTGTGCCTTCCTCTCAGTTTTGCTATGAACCTACATAAAACTGCTATTAAAAAATCTTAGAAAAAAGCTCTGGCTGGTGTAGCTTAGTGGATTGAGTGCAGACTGTGAACCAAAGAGTTGCTGGTTCAATTCCCAGTCAGAGCACATGCCTGGGTTTCAGACCAGGTCCCCAGTAGGGGCCGCATGAGAGACAACTACACATTGATGTTTCTCTCCCTCTCTCCCTCCCTTCCCCTCTCTCTAAAAATAAATAAATAAAATCTTTAAAAAATAAAATATTACATACTAAATTAGGGGAAAATTTTAAAAATCTAAAAAAAAGATTGAAAAACCCCTTTAAAAAACTGGTAAGACCAAAGAAAAAAACTATGAATTGCCAATATCAGGAATGAAAGAAACAAGATATACCCACTACAAGTCTTACAGAAATCAAAATGATAATAAAAAGCTATTATGAACAACTTTAGCCAATAAATTCAACAATTTGGATCAAATGAACTTTTTTTGAGAAACAAAACATACTAAAAATGATACAATATGAAATTTAAAAATGTGAATGTCGTATCTTTAAAAATCTTGAATTATGTTCAAAAACCTCCCTACAAATTCCAGGCACAGACAATTTCACTGGTAAATGCTATCAAATATCAAAAAAGGAAATCCGTACACAAATTCCATCAGGAAATAGAGAAAGAAATACCTCAAAAATCACTTCATGAGGTCAGCAAAACCCTATACCAAAACTTGATAAAGATATTACAAGAAAAGTATTTAGATCAATATCTCTCATAAATACTTTTGCAAAAATCATAACAAGATAAATCTAATCCAGCAATATGTAACCAATATAGCCAACACTTACAGTGTCATTTGATTTTTAACAAAGATGTCAAGGCAATTCCCTAGAGGAAGCAAAGTTGTTTAAACAATTGGCATATTCACATGATAGGAAGAAAAGCCACTTCAATCCCTACCTCACGCCATACACAAAAATGATTTCAAATTGAAACATAAAAGCTAAACATAAGCTTACACATAAAAGCTAAAACTGTAAAACTTCTAAGAGAAAACATACAGGTGTAGGCAAAGATTTCTCAGACAAGATGCAGAAATCATAAATATAAAAGAAAAACAATAAATTAGATTCACCCAAATGTAAAACTTCTGTTTGTTGGAAGACTTCATTAAGAACACAAATAGGTAAGCCACAGTCTGGGAGCAAATATTTGCAAAACATGTATCTGACACAGGGCTTTTATCCATGATACCAAAAGCTCCTGCAATTCAACAGGAAGACCAATAAACTAATGGGCAAAAGACTCAAACAGGTAATTCGTAAAGATACGCACATGCTCCAAATGTATATGAACTAGTATTCAACACTGTGAGTGACTAGGGAAATGTCAAGACTACACTGAGATCCTGCCGAACGCGCACTAGAACGGCTAAAATAAAATCTGACCGCAACTGATGTGGGCACATGGAGGAATCATAACTCTCACACACTTGTAGGGATGGAAAATGGTACGATCACATTGGAAAAAAGGTTTGACAATTTTCCAGAAAGTTAAACCTACCCTTTAACCCAGAATTCTTCTACTAGGTACTTATTCAAAATACATGGAAATACCCGTCTTCAAAAACATCTGTACGAGCGTGCTCACAGCAGCTTCATTCACAATCGCCAAAAAGCAGGAATAATGGAACCCAAGTGTCCATCATTGGGAGGATGGGCGAGAAACTAGACAGTAGTAAGTTAAAAATGCATATGGTAAGTCCTAAAACAACCACTAAAAAAGAACGGATATAGCTAACAAAGCTAATAGGGAAATACCAGTCATTAATACAAAGGGTTGAACTCACATAAGCAACACATGGGTGATCTCAGAGTCATTATGCTGAGCGACAGAAGCTAGACCCAAGGCACAGAGTGTAGAGTGGAGCAAACGAATCTCAGGTTTAACACACAGTCAGAACAGTGCAGGGCTGGGATGACTGGCAAGGGACAGACGGGAGCTGCCCAGGGAGATGGGTGGACACATTCTCTGTGATGAGAGGGTGTGTGTTACATGAAATAGCCAAATATTAGATGCCAAGGTTTGTGCATTTACTGTATGTGAAAGTTAACCTAAAAAACCCTGTAAAGATACAATAACAAAGTGGAGACTGGGAAGTGGTCCAAGAAAGACAGAAGGGCGCTAACTGTTGAGGCCGGTGATAGCTACACAGCGTTCGCTAGCCTGTGTGTTGACTTTGTTAACGTTTGGAATTTCGGTTATAAAAAGTGAAACAAAAAGCCAATCCAGCTATTAGTTTTCAGCCCAAAAGAATAAGTGCCACCATGTTTTATTGCTGGTCTGCCATGTTAGCGGCCCTTGAAGAGCAGTAGTTTGCGTTCCCTCCAGAAGGGGAGGCTGGATCCGAGGGACCCCTCCACCTGGGAGAAGAGGCAGCAGCAGGGGAAGGGAGGTGGCTGGCCCCATATTCAACATGAAGTTCGGGAAGCCTCCTTTCCTACTCAGCCGTGCCAGGCTCCTTTGTGACCAAGGTTACCCTAGAAGCAGTCTCATAGGCATGAGTGTAGATCTGCGCTTCTCCTCTAAACCTGAACTTGCAAAAAGATCTGGGAACCATTCAGTTTCTATCTCTGTCACATTCGTCTGTCCTCTCTCCCATTTTTCTTCCCAAAGCGGGGCCCTGAGCACGGCCTCAGGACAGCCAGCACAAAGGAGAAGGGACTCCAACTGGACTCAGCCTGGCCAGGCTGGCCCAAAATGCCCGGGGGCTCAGACACACGCTGACTGTGTTTATAAGCCGAGCACTTTCCATCTGTCATCTGGTCCAAGATAAGGGCAGACTGGAAACATAAGTGGGAAAGCGCAGCGTCATTGCTGCCACTTCCCCTCCTGGCAGCATCAGCGTATGGAAGGCACATCTGACCTTCTGGAGATGCTGCCAGGAACACCCACCAGCAAGGCTGCGTGCTGAGGTTCCTGAGTGCCTGTGAGGGGGCACACAGACCCATGGTCAGCGGCCCTGGGCCGCAGCCTCTATGAATGAATCTGCCCGGACATAAAGGGAAGAAACTTCTGTTTACAGGAAAATATTCTGGTTACCTAGTAACCAGTAATGACAGAAAAGGAAATGCAGGAAATGCTGAGGGCAATTTCTGGGCCTGCTTCTGGCCTGACACTGACTCACCAGGACCTGAAGCAATCTCCTTTCATTCCTGCTCTTCCATATGCCAATCCGAGGGATCACCTGCCTCACAGAGGTCGGACAGATATTTAGAAAACATTGGTCATCTTTGGGTAATTAGGGAAGAGCACACAAACGTTTTTAGTTCCTGTCGTTCCTATTGGCTTTGGGGAGACACACAGTCTCTTGTCCTTGGAGAGACACGGGTCTCCTCAGGCCATCAGGTCATGCTCTCCTGGTACTTGGTAGCACCTGGATGGCACCAGGGACCATTTTCCCCAAGAAAGCAATCAATGTCTTCTGTATGAACAAGAAGCAACAAGTCCAGAACACTCTCAAAAGTTCTTTTCAACTCCAGGCTCTGTCTGATGTCTATGCTGACATCCCCAGTGGTTTTACAGTGACCAGAAAAATTGAAAAATCAAGTCCATTCCTTCTCTCGACCCACTTTGATCTGAGTCCAGGTTTAAGGAGCGAGGGATGCGTGGTTTGGGTTCTGTCTCTGCTGTCCCTGACTGCCTGAGGCCCTGGCCCAGCCCACACCACAGCCCCACTCAGCTCCGGGCACCGAGAGGAGACTCGCGTGTCTGAGGAACCGAGTATCCACCACTCTTCACCGAAAGGTGGATGCTTTCACAGTCCGTGACGGCAGAATCTGCGTCCTTTGTCACACCTGGATCACTCCCAGCACACCCAGGAGACGCTAATGCAGGGTCACAGGCTTGGCCTGCCAACATGCTCTGTCCTGGGCACTGTGGGTGCTGAGAAGCACCCCTGGCCTCTGGGAGCGCCACCAGCACCCTGTGTCTCCAGACACTGCCGAGTGTCTCCTGGGGGGCAGGACTGCCCCAAATGAGAGCCACTGTTCTAAACGAATGTGAGGTGTCTGATAAATGAGCTGGATAAATGGTGCTTCAGTGTGATGAACTTGTCGACAGGCGGAGAATAACAGAGGGGACTGCAGTGACCTGGACACGAAATCATTACAGTTCTGCCAAATAGGCAGTGTGGAACTGGGGGGGGGGATGAGGGACCCTTTAAAAGCTCCCCACCAAGGAGAGGGATATAAGGGGACTATATGGTAATGAGAAAAATGAAAAATTAAAAAATAAGTAAAAGATAAAAGCTCCCCAGCATTTCCAAGAGTATCAACTCCAAGTTCCTGCAAGGGCGACCGGTCAGTCCGTGCTGGCCTGGAGCTGTCGGACGTCTGTCACTCCGCTGGCAATGCCTGCCTTTTTTCTGTTGCAGCTGTGGACTTTGAAGGATCAGAGCTGGCCCTGAGTTTCTCTGGAAGTATCTTCGGAGTTCAAATTCCTTTTTCTTTTGGTAAGAACTGGGCATCGGTTCCTGTTTTCTTCTCAGCAGCCAAATTTTTCCTCTAGCTCCAGCAGAGGATCAGGCCTGAGCCCTGGAAACTGGCTGTCTGTCCGAAGGGCTCGAGGCAGGAGGCATCCAGGCCGCAGGCAGCCCCTGCATCATAGGTTGTCATCCTCGGTCACCTGGGACAGCAGCTCCCCCGCCTCCCCCCCGCCCCCCGCCCACTGTCCTCACAGGAGCTCTCCCTTACTTCCCCCTTAAAGAGAGATTTGACTACTAAGGTCTGGCTACCTCGTCTCGGATGTGGCCTAATTTTAGCAAGTGACAATGTCAGGGATTCAGGACAAATGGGAATTAAAAAACCTTCACCAACATTTTCATCTAGCAAATGTTTGAGGTAGGCTCCTAATACCAGCTCTCATTAGGAAAGACTTAAACACCATATGACTTGGTGTCCAGGAAACGGAACTCCCCCCAGGATGGGGGTGGGTGCCCCAAAGTTCATCACATCAAAGGGAGTGGGAACTCGGTGCTGAGTGGGAGACCAACTGTCAGCTGCTGCTTTGTGCTAGGAGAGTGAGCGAGAAAGGTGTCTTACACTTCCATGTGTACACACAAACAAACCATATGTGTGCACACATACAAAAAACACAGTGCCCACACAAACACACATGGCACACATATGTACACACAGAAGTCGCACATAAACACATGTGTGCACACACATGTACAGCACAGGCTAAAGTGAGAAAAATGGCCCAAACCACTCAGAAGACACTAGTGACATGTTCTTTCTTACTCTAGATATTTTTCTATAACACTGAATGTTGACCAGTCCCCATGGGGAAAAATCAATGGCTCTCATAGCAAAAAGGAAAGGGAACCTATGTTTACACATTTGCACCCGTGCATATGGGGACAATATCTTCGAATGCAGGCTTTTCTCTGTGGACAACTTCCTCATCCTGGGATGCTGCTGTGGAACTGTGACCCCGCCACCCAGATCCCGACACAGCCTCTGCCCCAGCTCTCAGCTTCCCGCCCACGCACAGTCCCCGTGTCCCTTGCCCTGCTCCCACAGCCACGTCCCGCCCTCTGTGCAGAGCCTGACCCTGACATTTCTACTCCTCTCGTCTCAGCACCTTCAGTCCCCGATACACACCGTCTGTGGCAGCTTTCCTGCTACACCGGCAGAGTGGGGTGGCCGTGACAGGGACTGGCAGAGCCTGTTCCTCTGCGGCCCTTCTCAGAGTCCGACCCAAGTGTGGGCGTGTGTCCCACAGCCTTGGTCCCCACAGAGGACGTGCTGCCTGGCCGTCCCCTGCCTTCTTCTCTGGCCCCATTCTCGCAGCCCACACGCCACATTCTGTCATGCCATCCTGGAGGCACGTCCATCGTCACCATGGCTCCAGCCTTAGCTCCTTTGCTGGCCCAGGGCCTGGGGAGAGAGCCTGTGCTCTTTTGGCATCTTTGCCTCCCTCTCATGCTCTGCCCTCCAAGTTCTCACAGTGGCCCCCCGTTTTCCCCAACTGAGGTCTTAGTGGGCAGTTTCAGGCTCGTCTGAATTTGACCTCTCCATAGTGTTTGGTGTTGTTCCTTGAGATGCTTTCCTCCTGTTTCTGGTCTCTTCTGCCCTCTGAGGATGTCTTCCCAGCCCCCTCTTTGTCCCACACCCTATCGGGGTCCTCCCCTCCTCCAACTCTGTCACCCTGCACTTAACTTCCAACACCGTCCACTTACCTCGCTCCAGGCTCCATTTCCAGTTGCTTCCCAGAGCTGGGTGCCTTTCAGGCGCCACAACAAATCCAAAAGGGAACTTCTTTCCCCCAAACTTGCCATTTCTCCTATATTTCCTCAGCCATTGGGCTGTCAGTCATTGGGCATCTCCTTTGGCCTCGGGGCCACATCCACCTTGTGACCCTGCCTGCTGTCTCTGCTGGGTCCCACCTCCCAGGGACCTAGGGCAGTCCCTGCCTCCTCGCCACACGTCTGGAAGTCTGGTGCTGCCTCCCAAGTGGACTACCAAGATGGGGTCCGAGACATCCAGAGGCCAAGGGTCCGTGGCCCTCGAGGAGGTTAGGTGTCATGCGCTAGATGCTTCCAGGCTTGCCCTTACATTGAGGGACAGTGCAGCCTGCTCTGGGTGATCCGGACCTTCTGACCCAAAGACTGTTGATGCTCAGCCAGCCCGAGAGCCCTGCTCTGTGGATTGATTAAAAAAGGGACACCTGATTCTCTTCCTCCTCCCCAACCTGCCACTGGATCTTCTTTCCACCAGGGAAAAGACTTAACAGCCCGGATAAGAAACTTGACTTCTGAACACATCCTGAGGTGAGTGTCCAGTTGGGCAGGGAGGAGGCGAGGCTGCATGGACTTTGGACTCAGGTACTACCAAGTTCAAATCTCAGCTCTGTCACTTGCTGTGGCCGTGGCCTCAGTTTCCTCATTTGCCAAAGGGATGGGAAGGCTGAAGGTGAATGAGGCACTGGATGTGCCGCCTCAGGCCTGGGTCCCAGCCGTGCTCCACAAATCAGTACAGCTGACCTCGAACACCATGGTGTGAACTGTGCAGGTCCACTTATATGTGGTTTTCTTCAAATAAATATATTGGGAAACTTTTTAGAGAGATGCAACAACTTGAACTTGCCTTGGCAGATGACCCATAGGATTTTCTCATAACATTTTCTTTTCTCTATCTCACTTTATTGTAAGAATAGAGTATATAATACGGAGAACAGTGATTTCCAGTGATTTGACAGTGAGCTGCAAGGGGGTTTAAACCGTGCAATGCCTGACTGTCTGGTCAGGGGCACTCATCTCATTTCCTTAGACTGTCAAATGAAAAAAATGACAACAGCCAACACAATAGCTATCTGGTGTGAATGCATCAAAGTTATACCTATTTTTGGTCAGACTGGCAAAAAATATATTTTTTGGTGTGCTGAAGAATTTTATACCTAGTTTATATGTGCCTCGAGAGGAAAGGGTGAAAATCGCTGACAGAACATACGAAATATGTGTTACTCCACTGTCGATGTTGTTGGTAAGGTTCCCAGTCCACAGTGGGCTATTAGCAGTTAAGTTTTGGAGAAGTCAGAGTTATATGTGGTTTCTGGACTGTGTGGGGGATGGGCACTTCTAATCCCCACTCATGACCAAGTAAGAAGGAAGGACAAGGACCTGGAAGACAATCACAGACGGTGGCGGCGGTGACCGACTCAGCACTGACTGCGTGTGTGCCAGACTATGGGCCACGTGTGTTACACGTGTGTTCCTACTTAGTCCCGAGGAAGCCAGTCCATTGTCTCCCTCACTCTAGAAATAACAACAGACAGTTGAGGCTCTGAGAGGTTTGGCAATGAGCTGAAGGCCACACATGCAGCATCAAGGGGCAGAGCAGGATTTGCACCAGGACTTCCTCCTTTACCAGAAGGAGGCACAAGTTTGTAAAGATCCCCGAGTCTCCTGCTGTCTCCCCAAAGAGAACGCAAAACAGTAACAGGAGCGCCGTGTGTGGCTTGAAGAGTCTTCCGCCATTTACGAGTGGCGCTGGAGCTCTGAGCGGACAACAGGACTCGCCGAATGAATTACATGAACCTGGTGGGGCCTGCACATGTCCCTACCCTGCCTGGTTCTGGTTAAAACGGTTCTTTATTCATTCTTGTCACTTGTAAGTAACAACCCTAACAACCATCGTCCCCATCTCTTCCCCACAGGAGTTGCCCGCATAGTGGTCTATATCGGAATGGTGACATCCCGACTGACCCCCCGACTGACTGTGCACATTGAACACCTGCTTTTACTCTCACCCCTGGAGTCCGATGCCACTTGTTTCCCACGTCCCTCTCTGTCCTCTTTGAACCTCGTGAGCACATGTGCACGCGCCCTCTCTCCGCACAGGTGCGCTGTGTGTGCTAGACTCTCCCCTCTGGCCAGTATACGCCCTCGCTGTCACTCTATGGAGAAAGTCAGGCTTCCTCTGATTTCTGACTGTCTAACTGGAATGCCCACCCAACTTGGGTCCCCCAGTTCAATCCAAGTGGAACTCAATGTGCCAGGTGTGATGCCCAGGCCTGCAGGACGCCGGGTGGGCCACTGCACTGTGCTGCCTACACCTACGAGTCAGAGTCTTTGCGGAGTCAAGGGTGGCCAGCATGGCGCCAGTGGTTCAGACCCAGAGTGACAAGCAGGTGGCACTCATGCTGGCGTGGAGGGTCACAGGAGGTTGGACATGCCAGGGCCACAGCCACAATGGCACCTGCCAGAATGGGACTAATGTGATCCCATGGAGCAGGGCCAAGGCCGGGCTGGAGAGCACTCTGTCCCTCAAAAATCTACCTGCCTGTTACAGCTACAGACAGAAGGGCTGCTCAGGTGACGGGGGGGCAGGGAAACCCACCAGCAGCTCCAAAGTGGCTGACACATGGGGGTGAGCAGTGATTAAAGCCCTCCGCCCTGCCAGATCGCCTCATCATCAGTGCGGGTTTCTTGACCTTGGCACTGTGGACGCAGGGCGGGGCATTCTCGGCTGGAGGGCCATTCGGGCTCTCTGGGAAGGTGAGCAGCATCCCTGGTCTCTGCCACTCAATGCCAAGGACACCCATCATCCAGCTGTGACAACCACAGACATTTGGAGCTATCCCCTGATCTCCCTGGGGTGCAGAGTCAGCAGGGGCTGAGAGGCACGGCTTGGCCTTTCCTGGGACTTCTCAAAAATTCTAACCTGCGTTTTAACGCAGTTCCCAGGAGACCTGCATCACATTCGAGTTTGAGAAGCACGGCTCCAGACCAGGGTTTCTCAGCTTTGACAACGCAGACTCCAGGACCAGGTTGTTCTCTGTGGGGCCATCCTGGGCACTGTAGGGTGCTGAGCAGCCCCCACCCACTTGATGCCAAGAGCACCTTCTCTCTCCCAGCCATGACAACCACAAACATCTCCACACATCGCACACAAGTGTCCCCTGGGGGGCAAGGTCACCCCCACTGAGAACTACTGGTCCAAGGCCCCGCCTCACGACACACGGCATCTCCAACTAGCCAAGCTGTTCTTCTTTCTTAGTGCCCTCAGTGCCGCTCCCATCACTCAGTTGTTCACACATTCGGCTTTGGGACCAGCCAGGCCTCCTTGAGAAAACCAAGTCTGGGTCTTACTCACCCTTGTGACCCCTTCCTGACCCCCGCTCGCCACTGCTGGCCCCTGGTACGTTCCCCATAGTGATCCTCCAGAACTATTCCGAAGTGAAAGGGGACAGGAGGTTCCTGCTGCCCGGGGCTGCCCACCCACACTGCCCACATGGGGCCGAACATCGGCCTTACCCCCCAGCAGGCTGTGGGTCCGGGCTCCAGATTCTGGGCGCAGTGTCATCGGGGCCCTGCTTTTAGATTCTAGCTCGTCCTCACAGCAGACCTTCCTTCCCTCTGACGTGTACCCTGGTTTCTACATTTTTTCTCTCTTCTGCACACTCTCCAGCAGGTGAGCAATGCGTGAGGCCAGTGAAAATGTGGAGGCCCAGGGGGCTGCCCGACGCCAGGCTGGAGGCTGCTTTAAGTCGCCCCCTTCTACCCCACCTCCCACGTCTCAAAGCCGCCTAGACAGCTGGCGGGGGAGGGAGTGGGGCAGGACCACAAGGGGCAGGGTGGGAGCTTCTTTCTTGATAGCATCTCCTGGGTCTGAGCCTGGTGACAACCTGGCACAGGGCACGGCTGCCTGGTGGCAGGGGTCTCTTGTCCTGTCCCCACCGCCACCCCTAGGGACAGACAATGACCATGGGTGATGGGCAGTGTTTCCACGACTGATTCAGGCAGAGAGGAGGCTGACTTCCTTTGTCCTACTATAACGTTGCACACGGGACCTTCCCAATTTACCCCCTACCTCCCCTCCTGTCATCACCTACTCTGAAATTTAAAAAATGGAGAAATGGTCCCACTAAGAGTCAAGAACTTCTTGAAATCACAGATCTGGTGGCCCTTGGAAATCACACAGCCCAGCTCTTTCACACAACGGATGGCGGATTTACCCACAATGGTAAATGGTTGGTCTAAGCTACAAAGCCTAATGTGGGATAAAGTATTTCCATTCATTCAAAAGAACATTTTAAAATGAGGCAGCAATTCCTGAAAAATGACTTGCCCTCCCTGACTGGTACAGCTCAGTAGGTTGGGTGTCATCCCGTTAAGCGAAAGGCCGCTGGTTTGATTCCCAGTTAGGGCACATGCCTGGGTTCCAGGTTCGGTCCCTGGTCAGGAAGCGTACAAGAGGCAACCGATCGATGTTTCTCTCCCTTTGTTTCTTTATCTAAAAAATAAATAAATGAAGTCTTTTAAAACTGACTTGCCCACATGGGACCAGGTGGGAAACAGCTTCCTGGAACACTGGGTAGCATTCCCATCGGAAGGATTTATCTTTTCCAGTAGTCAGTGAACTACAGCGACCTCTGCAACAGGCTGCAGGAATGACCGGGGGCTCGAACAGACCATCTAGGGAGTCTTCGGTAAGTCAGAATTCACGTCACAGCCAGCAACACTCACTGTCATTGGATCTTGATGACTACATCAAACAGGGCTGGCAGCTAAACAGCTGGATTTTTTTCTTTTCTTTTTTTTTACATGCTTGCTTTTACCTGTTCTAGAACACAAATGACACCCCATTGTAAGTTTCAGCTGCAAAAGACAGTTGGGGAACTTGCTTGGATACTTTAAATTGTCCTAAGATGCTAGCTGGAATGCTGGCATAGAAATGAAATGAGCATTTCCTTGAAGCTACAGAGTGAGCTACCCTTAAAGGAAAGAACATCCGTGTAACTGAAGCACGTCTCACCAAAGAGCTGTTTTACCGACCACGGGCTGTGGTGTGCTGATACGGGAGGGTGGCACTTTTGCGGCTGGTGCTGCATTAGCCAGACAGATTGTGCTCCCGGCGAATAAGGCAGGATCAGGTGCCCACCGAAAACCTGCACTGCCTATCATTTCTCAATTTATAGCCCTGGTTGGTGGGCAGCGGCAGGGGGGACAGTGCTGAGAGGAGGGAAAGAAATGTGTCACAGGCTTTGAATGAAGTTCAGGGGCAGTGTTTACCTAAGCAACCAGCCCTGGTAAACAATCACTATCTCTGGCTGGCCCAGGAGGAGGTGGGGGGAATGACACTGTTTTGATCAAAATCTATCCTGTGGCTGCAAAGTGCCCATTAACAGGGTCAGGGTTTTCCACTCCCCTGGTAGTGGGGACACACCTGCTTCCCCTAATATAATATTCATGTTCCCCGGAGGGTCAACGACTTCTTCAGAGGAATACTGAAGAACCAGAAGGTTCTGGGTTCAGTTTCCATCAGCAGCCGCCCTTGCGTGTGAGCCGTCAGGGTTCAGCTCCTGGCATTCCCAATGTTCTCGGGCAGCAGGAACGGAAGCCTCACGCTGAGAAGTGCTCCGGAAGGTGCAGCTCACCGGAGACCTACAGTAGCAGGCTGGCCGGCCAATGATTTTGTAAATGTGAGGACGTAGATCAGAAAAAGAAATTCCACTTAAGACTGAAATATGTCTCCAGTTGAGAGCAGTCTAGGACAGATTCAAATGGCTAAAAGTTTTTTCCCCTCAATATCTCCTCTTGGTTTATATACATGGTAAGATGTCAATGTGACAATATGCTTCCTTCTAAGCAGACCCCAAGTGAAGCCCCCTTAACCTGTCACAGCAGATCAAACACAAACATAATTTCATCAGAGAAAAATATATGCAGATGTTCAATTAAAGCCCAGGAGTCTGTAGTCCTGGCTTTGCTTGCCAGCCCTCATTGTTTGCTGAGTAACAACGGTTGCCAGGGGAGACGCAGTCCACTCCCGTCTCCAAGAGCCTGTTGCTGGGCAACCAGGAGAATACTTCCCAAACCAAACAATGTCATCCCAGGAGCAATCCTCTCTATCTCACATTAACCAGATCTAAAAAAAAACCCTCCCAAATATGTAATCTATTATTTTCAGAAGCCCTAAGAGAAAGGCAAATAATCTCTTCTCTATAGTAACCAAGGGGGAAAACAGTTTACCATATTTGTTCTGAAATAACAAAACCCGAGAAGGACCAAGTCTGTGCGCAGAAGCATCACAGAAGGGACTTCTTCAGCTTTCCCCAGTGCCCAGAGGAGAAAGTGCCTTTTCTCCAAGAAGAAAGAATTTATTTAACATCCAGCAAACAGTGTGGGATAGTTCATAGCTGCACAAGGGTTTGGTTTTTTTTTTTTGGGGGGGGGGCAGTGATTAGACAAATTAAAACAACCTGGGGATTAAACTATTTGAAAAAAATTAAGAGAAACAGCTCCTATTAAACAGACTTTTGAAAACGTCATGGACACACACAGTAGGTGCAAACTGAATCTTTGACTCAGCACTAGAAATGCCTCCCGGGGCTTCGCCGGAAGGAACTCAGAGCATCTGGCGTCCCTGTGCCTGCTCTTCCTGCCCCGCTCAGCGAGGGGAGGGCTCTTAGAAGAGGAAGCCAGGCCACATCAGAGGCCCCCAGATGGCAGGACGCACAGGGACACACAGCCCCAGAAAGAGGCAACAGGGAGGTCCCAAGCATTGGCCAATCTTGACCCACAGGGGGGAAAAAAAAGAAAAACAGGTTAAACAGAAAGCACACAGCCTTGGCTCTGTTCAGAGCGACACAGGCTGGGCTTGGGCTCCCTGTGGCTTCGGAACTGGCACGGGGGGAGGGGGGGCAGGCAGCACCTCATCTTACAAGGAGCCTAGAGTTCCAAGTGGAATCTTACTTGGTGGGGGGGGGGATGTCCCAGGATGGTAACACATTTTGACAGAACGGGGAACATATGGTTTTAGCTTTTGGTTTGCAAGGCAACCACGTCTTAGAGGATAAAAGCCCACAGCAAACATGGCCTTTAAGATGGACACAATTGGTGATCGAAAACTTTGTTTTCGTAAGATAGCCTCCAGGAGTTGATCTTACAATAAACAAGAGGGAATCAGCATGTCTCCCTGAAAAAAGGGAGGTGGATGCCATGCTGTTAGAGTCTGAACCTGGGCTCTAGGAGCAAGAGGAATTTAAAGCCGGACTCTTGGGCCACTAACCAATGGCAAAGCGAAGCGGTGGAAGACGAGGAAGGTAGCCCGTCTCCAGGCCTGGAGGTGAGGCCACCAGCAGCCAAAACCATGGAAGTCACTGCCCAGGCACTGCTCTGGGGACACTGACGATCTGCCTGTGCTCCCCCTCGGAGGGAGGCTCTGACCTGCAGCATGAAGACCCCAACCAAACTCTGTCTCTGAGAGAGGACTGACACAGGGGTCCTACTTGCATTATCCATTGATCTCAATTAAAAAATGTATTTATGGACTGCCTAGCATGGGCCAGGCTCTGGCCCGTAATCAAAACAGACACAGTTCCTTCCCCAGTGGAGCTTATATTCTAGTGGACACTTAGTGGGTGGGGAGGGGTGGTGATGGCTGTGGACAGTTAACAAAATAAGTAAGAAAAACATGTAGCATGTCAGACGGTGATGGGTGCCGAAGGGGAACGTGGAACAGGGAGAGGGAGCGCTGGGGCAGGGCTGCAGTTTTCAAAGGGCTGTGTCACATGCCTCGTTAAGAAAGTCCATTACAGTAAAGAGGTGAGGAAAGTGAGGGGTCGAGCCCCTCAGATACGGAGAGAAAGAGCGCTCAGTGGAGGGAACAACATTCCAGGGGAGGGAAGAACCGGAGCAAAGGCCCTGAGGTGGGTCAGTGCTTGGCTGGTGACTGGAGCTGAGTGAACCAGGAGACAAGGGGAAGAAGAGACCCACGTGGACTGTCATATGAGCTTCAGCTTTTGCTCACAGTGAAATGATCAGAGGGGTGATCAGAGGGGTTGAGGTCAGGAATGACCAGATTTGACTTGTGCTTTAACCGGGTCCCTCTGGCCGCTGGCTGAGAACAGGAAAAGGGAAAAGGTGAAAGCAGAGAGAGCAGTTAGGAGGCTAATGTGACCTTCCAGATGAGAGACGGCTTGTCCTGGGAGGTGGTGGTGGAGGGGTGCAGAGCGGTCAGACTCTGGATAAACACTGGAGGTGAACCACAGGGTTTGCTGGTCAGTTGGAGACAGAGTGTGAGAGAAAGGACTCAAAGTGTCTCAAAGGGTTTTGGCAACTGAAAAGACGAGATCAGGAAGACTGCAGGAGAAGGAGGCTGGAGGCGCACCCAGGAACTGAGTTTTAAAGGTGTGAGGCATGAACGACTCCTAGACTCCCAAGTCGGAAGGCCAAAAAACCAGGCAGACGTGTGTGTAAAGGAGGGCCTGAGGGGCAAGAGGTAGGCTGGAGCCCTCAGTGCAGAGACGGCCTATTTAAAGCCATGAGACTGGCCAAGCTCGTCACAGCACAGCAGCAAAAAGGCTGGGCCCCGCGGCTGTCCCACCACTTAGAGGCCCTAAACAGGAGGGACTCCTGCCAAGGAGCCTGAAAGAGGAAGCCAAAGGAGTAAGAGAGAGCAAGTGGTGTGCTGAGCACTGAGTGAGTGGGGGCCGAGAACCGACCACTGGATTCGGTGAAGTGAAGGTTGCTGTGCCCATGACAGAGCAGTTCCAGGGGAATGATTAGGCAAAAGCCACAGAGATTGAGGTGGGTTCAAGAGAAACCAAGAGTTGCGCAGCTGGAGACCCCAGGCACAGATAACTCCTTAGAGCAATCTCTTCTGGAAAGAGGAGAGGGAAGATGTGGCCCCTGGAAGGGGAAGTCCAGTTGAGAGAGGGTTTCTGAAATGGAAGAAGTAATAGCAGGGGCGTATTGTGACGCGCAGGACCCACGGGAGGGAACTGGCTCGGGAGAGGGGGGCATTGCTAGAGGGTGTTCTTGCACAGATGGGACAGGACGAGAAGTCATGCAGAAGAGATGGGCTTGGCCAGAGCCAGGCGGACAGACGGCGGTCCCCCGGCCCGGGGAGAAGGCAGCGCCTCCGCCTGGATTTAGGGACATGGGTGTTACCGAGTCACAGATGGTTGCTCCACACCTGCAAGTCCCTTCAGGGCTCCTGGCCCCAATCCCATTCCTTAGCCATGGGATCCCTGCATCATAATTCAAGATTAATTAATTAGATTTAATTAATTAGGTTAATTAGATAATTAAACAAATTAATAGGAGACCGATTGTGCTGCCTTTTGCCTATTTAAATACCTGAAGCTCTACAGGCAGTTGTGTACTTTGCTGTTTCAAAAACAAACTGCATGACGGGGTCTTCAGGGAGCACCTCACGCTGTGCGCTCTGCTCACTGCAGGGCACAATCGGCCCAACACTTAACCCTTGCTCTTTCTTCCTGAGCCGTGCTGAAGGGGCAGCTCTCCTTCCAATTAACCCTGCTGCACTGCTGTCAGAAGGATCACTTCTTATCATCAGCCTCCTTTCTCGTCTCAGACATTCCACTGTTCTGTAAGACCTCGGAGCACATACAGTACACTCTCCGTGGCTGGGTGTCTCATAAATTGCTTGACAAATGGTGACAAAGACAGACTGTGTTGAGTGCTGTCCTTCCCAGCGAGAGAGCTGGTGAGTTTGTTTAGTTCCCCATAAGGAGGCCCTCCTTGCTTCTTGTACTTTTCCCCCAGTTTCTGGGGTTTGCATCACTAAACCGCTGACATGGCCAATGCCCTGTCCAGCACTAACTCACAGACAGGTGAGGCCTCTGGAGCATCCTCCGTGAGCGTGGCGAGGGAGGCAGACACAAGGCCATGTGCTCTGGCTGCTGGGCAAGGGGTGGGAAATTCTCACCCAGAACAGGGGACCCTGGAGACCCAGGATGTGTCCAAACCCATGTAGTGAGAGAATAAAGAGCTGGCTGGAAGTGGAGTCTCCCTTCCCCCTCAGAATTTGTCTTATGGAAATACACATGTCCAGGAAGGTACATGGTCACATGAACACTGTCCACCAATGTCCGTGACAGCATGATTCACAACAGCCCCCATGCACAAACAACCCAGTGTCCATCAGCCAATAAAACAAAATGTGGCCCACCCACATATGGACCACCACTCAGCCATGAAAAAGAGTGAAGCTCTGACACCCGTTACAGCGTGGATGGACCTTGAGCACATGATGCTCAGTGAGAGGAGCCAGACACAGAAGGCCACAGCGTGTGATTTCATGTATGTGACATGTCCAGCACAGGCAAGTCCACAGAGACAGGAGCCAGATTAGCAGCTGCCAGGGGCTGGGGGAGGGAGACGGGGAGATGGGGCTTCTTTCCAGGGTGCACGTGAGGTTCTGGAATTAAGAGGCGGTAGTCGCATAACTTTGTGGACATACTAACAACTACTAAGCTGTATGCTTTAAGTGGGCCAACTTTATGGTACATGAAATAAATATATCTCAATAAAGTTGTAAAAAAATAAAGGTATGTGGATGGCATGTCCCTGGTAGCATTATTTGAAGTCATAAAAAATTGGAAACTTAAATGGTCATGGGAAAAAATCTCAATAAATTATGGTACATCCTTGCCGTATGGTACATCCTTGCCGTATTAAAAAGAATGAGGTACATTCTCCAAGACAGAGCTCTAAGAAATGCAGTGCCTGCCACATGGCAGGCTCTCGGGTATTTGTAGGATCTACGCATGTGTGAAAGCTCAGACACCCCGAGAGGTGAAGATGGTTATGTAAACTTGAACCAGAAATGAACAAAGAGGGCACAAAGTGAATTTACTGAAGGCCAGGCACTCTCCGAGGCTCCAAGCACTCACAGGTGAACAAGTCAGATAAAAGCCCTGTTCTTGGGGAGCCGACAACCTTGTGCAGGGCTCTCAGACAACAGACCAGGCACCTGATGCACAAAGTGATTGCAGAGAGATCTGGGTTGGGACAAAAGGAGATGGCAAAGGGACATGGCAAAGGGACAGGGCTGGGACGGTGGTAGAGAGGGGCTTCCAACCTCTCAGCAGACCGGCTGAGACCTGATCCAAGCAGGGACCAACCTGGGTGGAGGTGAGAGAGAGCACTCTGGGCACAGGGAATAGCAAGTGCAAAGGCCCGGGGGCTGTGGAGTGGGCTATCCAGAGAGGTCAGTAGAGACCCTGAGGGCATGGCCACAAGTCTGGATTTTATCCCAGTTCCTGCAGGAAGCCTCAGGTGAAGGTGCAATATGATCTGACTTACGCTTTTCAAATGGCACACTTTCTAGACTATGAAGAGAAAGAATGAAAACAGGGAAACCAGGGAGGAAGCTCCCTTGGCATTTACAATGTTACAATTTTAATAATAATTGTAACTTCTTAAGTTCTTAACTGAGCTTCTTAAGACCTATATATGGCAGCTGGGCAAGAAATGTATCATTTTATAAAAGAAGCCAAGTAAAGTCAGCCCAGTAAATGGAGGGTTAAATAATTAAGTGTTTAATTAATGGGAAAGTAAATGATGGCCTCTGAAATTTTAATACTCAGTCAATTTTACACTCAGTCAATCATCATAGTCCACAAGCATCAACTTGCTTTTTAATTTAGTGTGAATTGTCCCTGTTGACTTATAAATGCCATTATCCAAAAATGAAATAGTTTATGAGTGTACACTCCTTTTTTAAAAAGGCACATAAAATAGTAGACAGAGGGAGAAGACATTGACTCTGTAGTCTGGTTATAGTTGCTTGCTGTTAGGGATGAATATAGTAAAGTGATTTCAATCAGCATTGGCAAACTTTTTTAATAGAGGCCCAGAGAATATTTTTTCCTCCATGGGCCATAGGATCTCTGTCGCTATTTCTAGAAAGTCACCATGGACAGTAATGAAGTGAGGAGTGGGGCTGCCTTCACGCCCTTCAGAAGAATTCTCCCAGAACCTGGGGCTAAGGGAAAAAAATCAGCAACACTGACTTGGTCTTTATTTAAATTTTGATATTTTGCTCATCGTGGACTTTTTGGCATTTATTTGATTTTTTAAAATATTGCATTAAACTATTATTTATCTTGGTGGCTGAGTTTTGTTTTTTTTTTGGCACCACCCACCCCTTAAATTTTGTGTTCACCACTTGCCTCACCCTAGTGCCAGGCCTGGAGTTGTCCAATAAAACTTTATGGATATTGAAATTTGATTTTCTGTCATTTTTATGCATCACAAAATATTCTTTTGATTTTTTCAACCATTTGAAAATGCAAAAACTATTTTTGGCTCTCGTGAGTTACACAAACACAGGCATCACGCCAGACTTGCCCCGGGGTTAGTTCGCTGACTCTGTGTTAGATGGCCATTTAGGAGACGTTCCTTCAGGATCTCTACAGCCACAGGAAAGTACCTGCTGTCATGCAGGCACTCAAAGGACTCCGAACAGATTAGTCCTATTGTCTCCTTTCCGAAACCCCTGCTAAGGTCGCTTCTCATTCTTTGTTCATCCCCAGACCCTCAAAGGCACACACGCCCAGGACCACGAACAAAGTAAATTTTTAGGGTCTTCACTGAAACTGTGAGCCTATGACTCTGCAGGAGAGGTGGGACTTATAAGGTGCAAACTAAGAAAGAACACACCTCTTTAAGGTTTCACTGGAAATACAATCCGAGCAACATATTTATTATTGTTATTTTTAATAGTGGTAAAGTAAAAAATTTACCCCTTTAACCATATTTGTGGGTACAATTTGCTGACACTAAGTACAGCCTCACAGTTGGACAGCCAGCACCACCATCCGTCCCCAGGACTTCCTTCATCTTGCAGAAGTGAAACACTGTTCCCAGTGAATACCCTACTCACTAGCCCCTGGCACCCACCGTTCTCCTGTCTCTGTGAACCTGACTCCTCTACACCCTCCTGAGAGTGGGATCATACAGTACTTGTCCTATTGTGACTGGATTATTTCACTTAACATAATGTCTTCAAGGTTCACCCATGTTGTAGCAGTTGTTAGCATTTCTTTCCTGTTTAAGGTTGAATAACGCTCCATTGTGTGGATGGACCCCATTGTGTGGATGGTCCCCGTTGTGTAGATGGACCCTGTTGTGTGGATGGCACCTTACATTAATAGGCATGTGGGCTGCTGCCACCTTGGCTACTGAATGATGCTGCCGTGAACACAGGTGTGCGAAGATGTGTCCAGTATCTGAGTATCCACCCAGAAGTGGAACTGCAGGATCATATAGTGGTTCTATGTATAACTTTTTGAGAGCCTCCACACTGTTTTCCACCAGCCATGAACAAGGGTTCCAATTTCTACACATTATTGCCAACATGTTATTTTCTTTTCTTATTTTTAAATGATGGCCACCTCTGATGATGTGAACTAGTATCTCATTGTGATTTTGATTTGTACCTCTTAATGATTAATAAGTCTGAGCATCTTTTCATGTGCTTATTGGCCATTTGTATCTTCTTTGGAGAAGTATCTATTCAAATATTCGCCTATTTCTTAATTGAGTCAGTTCTGTCATTGAATTGTAGGAGTTCTCTGTATAGCCTGGACATCAACCCTTTATTAGATAAATGATTTGCAAACATTTTCCCCATTCCATGGGTTGCCTTTTCGTTCTACTGATAGTGTCCTTTGACCCACGGAAGTTTCTCATTTTCATGAACTCAAATTTATCTATTTTCTTTTGTTTCTCTGCCTTTGGTGTCATATCCAAGGACTCACTGCTGAATCCAATGTCATGAAGATGTTCCCCTGTGTTGTCTTCTAAGAATTTTATAGTTTTAGCTCTTATATGGAGGTCTTTGATGCTTTTCGAGTTACTCTTTGTGTACGGTGTCAGGCGAGGGCCCGACTTCGGTCTTCTGCATGTGGACGTGCAGTTTCCCAACCTCACATGTCGAAGAGACTGTCCTTTCCCCCACTGAACGATCTTGGCACCCTTGGAGTAAAATATTATAAACAAGTAATTAAAGCTAATTAATAACACATGAAGATCTAGTCTTGCCAGGAAGAACACCCGGAAAGTGAATTTGTGAAAGAAGTTCATGTGCATTAGATGAATTTTACTTTTTCCCGATGGTAATGGACATATCTGAGTATAGCCCTTATTCCTATTCTCAATGGCGGCTTCCTTACTATCATTTCCACATGGAATTACGTGAGTGGCCGACTCACACCACTCTACAGAGATACGAACATCACACGAGGATCCCTCCTGTTTTGTTTACAACAAAGTGTTAAGTTTTCACCTAATTTTTGCCCTTCTATTTTTAAAACCCAGAAGATATTTGGAAAGCGGTTTAAATTCTGCAATTTGCCTATTCAAATGACTACAGTAGCATGCTATAACTGGGTCCATGGATTCGTGAGGGTATACTTCAGGGAGTTTGTAAACCTGAACTTGAACATGAAATTCAAGTGGGGGCAGGGGGATACATATATCTATGCATGTTCTCATGGGTAAAAACATTCCAAACTTTCAGCAAATTTTGAAAGTGGCCTTGACTGAAGAAAGGTTAAGAACTACTGGGCTCTAGTGGTATGTTGTGTTTTTTGGGGGGAGGGGAGCTGCTTTTAACTTAAGTTCACAAATTCAAGGATTCCAGTTTTAGATGAGCCTCCCTGTACAATCCAGGCAGGTCAGTAGTCTTCAGACGTGACACAATTAATTCACGTCCTGGAGGAAGGGTAGGATGGCGGCAGTGGGCCGCCAATCACATATGGCAGAGACATGGGGCCAGACAGGACAGTCACAGGAGTGGAGTGGATGCGTGTCCTGTCTCGAGTGGGAGGCCACTGTTTGAAGGCAGCTAGACTTCTTTCCCACATCCCATATTTAGGAATTCAAACAGTTCAT
Organism: Phyllostomus hastatus; assembly: GCF_019186645.2. NCBI lineage: Eukaryota > Metazoa > Chordata > Mammalia > Chiroptera > Phyllostomidae > Phyllostomus > Phyllostomus hastatus. The sequence goes on along the minus strand of NW_025333640.1, from coordinate 1,174,683 downwards.
GAAGGGATCTGCTGATAATCAGCTACATCTCCAATGACCATCTTGATGTTACCTAACGCACAGGCCCCCAAGCCCAGGAAACACCACAGATTTGAAGAAACCTGAGAGAGAAACATCTGCCAGTGGGGAACAAAGAAAGGAGAAGTCACATTTCCTCCAGGGTATATCCCAAAGGAAGCAAGGAGACAAACCTACTCTGACGTCTGTGGTGGCACACATGGACACCTCCTGCAGCAAAGGGGTTAGGTGAGCTGCATTTATGTTCTCACCCCAGAGAAGCCCGACACTAGTTCTCTTCCTCTTGGGGCCCAGCTGGGTCTCAATTCTGAAAAATCCAGCTACAAAAAAACAATTTTGAAGTCACAGAGTGTGCATTTCAAGTGGGGTTTTAGCTGCGTATGGAAAAGACTAAACTGTGGAAATAGTTTGCTTTTTTGATCTTTACCTAAACACTGATTTTTTTCCCTTATGGATGAGCCATGATGAAGTCTTCTCCTTGAGTGTCGCTGTCAGAGTGTGCTCCCATGAGAAGCTGCCTAGTCATAGGTGTCGGTGTTTCCCACACGGGAGCCTGGGTCCTGGTGCCGTCATCCGCGGCAGCCCTTAATTTCAGAAACCACTGCTGAGTGCCGTGATTTGCACACCAAACCACAGAGCTGGTCCGACCTACCCAGAGGGAGCAGCTGTCCTTGAGTGACAGCCACCTGGAGCCAAGTATCGGGGAGCCCAGTACCAGAGTGGAAAGGAACTAATGCTTCCTGACTAGAGTGCCTCCCCACCCAGGACTGTTGGTCTAAACCTAACCCCAGCTCTGGGCCTGAAAGACAGAGAGGAATGCCATGGAGGGAAAGGCCGGGTGCTGAGGAATTACAGTTTTAAAAAGGGCACAGTTTTATAGACATAAAAAGGCAAAGGGGATTGATTCAGCCTGCAAGACAGGTGAGGCCAGATGAAGACTCTTCTTTAATTACAGCAAACAAGAAGATAATAAGATAGATACTCTTCCTCTCACCAACAAAGGAAGCAAAAATAATGTTAAGCACTACTACAGATTCTAAGGGGTTTCATAACCCTCTAACTCAGCCTCACGATGCGGTGCCAGGTGCTAGTCACGTGTGACCAGTGCTGTGTGTCAGCCCAGTGCTCAGCACGCTGTTCTGTGAAGGCCCCAACAGCAATTATTTTAGGCTTTGTGGGTCAGTCTCTGCTGAGACAACTCAGCTCCTCTGTCATAGGGCACCAACTGCTGCAGACAACATGTGCACAAATGAATGTGGGCATGTGCCAATAAAACTTTATTGATGAACACTGAAAAGTGAATTTCATACAATTTCATGTGTTCCAAAATATTATTCTTTCACTGATTTTTCTCATCATTTAAAATTGTGAAAAAAAAAAAACCAGTCTTAGCTCTTGGCTGCACACAACCAGGTAGCAGGCTTGCTGTAGCCCGCGGACCGTCTGCTGACCCTGCACTAGACTCAGACATTTGTGCTCATCTCTAAAAGAGAACCTGAAATAATTCTTTGTAAATAAATGGACAGGTATCAAAAGCCCATACAGTTACAAGCGGCCCTCTGTATCCTCCAGTTTCATATCTGCAGATTCAACCAACTTTGAATAAAAAATATTGGGGAAAAAGTCCCAGAAAGTTCCAGAAAGCAGAAGCTCCATTTGCCGTGCACTGAGCACTGCGCTGACTCCACATGAGGGAGTGAGTGTAGGCACACACTGCTGTATGTGTGTGTTCTGCACACAAGTACAGGTCATGTGCAAACGTTTCACCACTTTACACAAGGGCCTCAATCACCCGGGGATTTTGGTGCTAGCTGGGTCCGGGACCCAATCCCTGTGGATACTGAGGGACAACTATACAAAGGATATTCTAGAAGTCTCAGTGTCCAGAGAGTTAAGGACACTTGGAGGGTGAGCACCGACATCCCTGTCATGTCTCCCTTCCAGAGGAAGAGGATGCGGGATTTCAGGAAGCCCCTGAAAAGGGGGTGCTGGAAGCCAGAGCTGGAGCCCCGTCACAAGGCGGAGAAGAGGCCTTCACATCCCGTCAACTCCGACCCTCCACCCGCTGCGTAGCTGACGTGTGTGCCCTGCACCTTCACGATTCAGGGTTTCTGGGCATTTCACAGAGAAAGGGAAACCTGTGGCAAGAATATTGGATATTGGATAGACATTTCTCCAAAGAAGATGTACAAACAACTGATAAACATTTGAAGACATGCTCAAAATAATTAATAATTTGGAAAATAAAATTGAAGGCCAGAAGATACCAGTTCACACCTACTAGGTTGGCTATAATAAAAACCAGGGAAAATGACAAGTGCTGATGAGGGTGTGGAGAAACTGGGACCCTGCTACACAGCTGGTGAGAATGAGAAATGAAGCAGCAGCTGTGGAAAACACTTGGCAGCTCCTCAGGAAGTTAAACACGCAGTTACCATATGACCCAGCAACTCCACTTCTTGGGTAGGTATCCGAATACCACCCCAGAGAAATCAAAATCTGTGCTCACACAACAACTTGTCCACAAACACTCATAGCAATGTTATTCAAATAGTCAAAAAGAAACAACTCACATCCATCATGAGTAAACGGGTAAGCGAGCGTGGTCCATCCACACATTGGGGCATCACTCAGCCGTAAAGGGAATAAAGCACGGACACTCACCGCAACATGGATGGACTTCAACACAGGGATGCTCTGTGGAAGCAGTCAGTCCCCAAAGAAGCCACCTATGATATGATTCCATTTACAGGAAAGATGCAGAACAGACAAACCCATAGAGACAGGAGGTAGATTAATGGTTGTCAGGGAGGGGCTTAGGGAGTGACCACAGGGCTTGGGTAACGGGCACAGGGTTTATTTGGGAGGGTGATGGAAACATTCTGGAATTAGATAATGGTGATGGCTGCATATTATTTCAAATATATCGTAAAAACCACTGAATTTTACTTTAAAACTGTGAATTTTGTGTTATGTGACTTTTATCTCAATTTTAAAAAATGACATAGCAAGTGTTGACAAATGCCAGACAAGAGAGAAACAGATGATATATAATCCAAAACAGTCCCTATATTCTTTACCTTAGAAGTGAAATGTGATGTTGATTGAAATAATGAGAAAGCTAGGCTGGGAACTTGGTCAAAAATTTCCAAGTTTTTAAAAACAAACTTTGTTAATAAACAAAACACCCCCAGCATACTATCCCTTTCTGTTTGAAAACCTCCGGGGACGGGGTGGGGGGAATATAAGCAAATCTGCTCTAGAAATGTCAAGGCGTTTGCAAAGATGTGCCTTGCGGCCGGAACCAACGGCGGGGCGTGGACAGTGAGCGAGAAATGAACACAGGCATTTCGCCATCAGGAATTCGAAACCAGAATATGTCTCAGTTCATGAGTCTAGAGAATTGTAGACTTTCTGGACCAAGTCCTACGAGAACATCATCACTGGAAAATAAGCAGGTAGTTTCTGGAAGATTCTACATTCACATAACATTAAAAAAGAAAAACCAGATTAGGTTAGTGTCTCAAATGTCTTAAAGGACGTTAAGAAGAAACACATCCACTGAATTTAAAGTGGGAGAAAAGCGCAGATTAAGCGCAGATGGGTGACTTTATCCACGATTAGGTCGTTAGAATTCGGGCTTTAAACTGTTCACACACAGAAGCGGTCTTCACTGCACTGAGAAGTCACCCATATGACAAAGACAGAGGGTCAAGCACAGGCTCTAAAGACAGCACGAGTGGGCTCCCTACTGAAGCTGGCAGGAGCAGGGTCTGCAGCGGGAGCTGGACCCCTTTGCTGGCCTGTGGGGGATGACGACGGGACTTGGTGGGCGACGGATGGAGGGCGGCCCAGGGGTCACACCCAGACTGCCTGGACAGGCCTGTGCCGGGAAAGCAGCAGCACGAATGCTTTGGTGGATTATCAAGGTAGCGAAGAGGTGAACGCCACATCTCAGTGGGGAATTCAAGGGGGAGGGAAATGCTGTTGCTATGTGAGAATCGGCTCAGTCAAGGCAACAAGCGTGAACTTGTGTGGGCACAAACCGGCTGCGGGGCAGGGCCTTCCCCAGAGGCACACATGGGCATGGGCGCAGCTGTGGTGACAGGCTGGGGCTGAGTCAGGCACACCAGGACCATGAGACAGGCAGAGCAGAACTGACCAGGAAGCAGGGTCTGGCCCAGGGAGAGGTTCCAAGGGGCCCGAGAGCCTGCAAAAGCCCAGGCAGAACCAGACAGATGTGCTCATTGTGCACTTTCCTGGGAGGAGGATGAGCGTTCTCCCCTGGTTGTCAAAAGGTCTGTGGCCCACTGTTTTATGAATGGGACCAGAAGTTAAGGGTAAAGGACAGACATATTGCGACAGCCCCACAGTGTGGGAGCGGAAGAAGGTGGTGCCAGCCCGCCATGCTGGAGGTGGTGTAGGTGTGGGCAAGGACATGAGTGGATCGTGACCTTCAGTGAAGGGACAGAGTGTGAAAGTAATGGAGAAAGCCAATGCAGGGGCAAGGAAGCCCCTTGGACCCAGCCATCCCCCTTCGGAGAACTTGCCAACACTTCAAACACGTGCCCAGAGATGTTCAGACAAGGCTGCTTACCTCAGCGTCGCTGAAAAGGGATTGACACAATACCCCTCAACAAGGAGCTAGTTCAACACCTCAGCCACAGCCTCGCAATGGAACCTCATGCAGTTACATGGGGAGAATGAGGTGAACACATGAATAGTGACAAGGAAAGATATGGACTAAACACTAGATGGAAAAGGGGGGTTGCAGGAAAAGTGGGTAAAATACGATCCCTTTTTTGCACCCCGAAAATTAGTTCAGTCACGAAAAGAAGTAGAGCACTGATACTCACTTCCTACAACTAGTGGATGGACCTTGAAAACATCTCAGCGTGAGAAGCCAGACATAGAAGGCCACACCGTGTGTGGCTCCATGCATGTGACATGTCCAGGGCACATCCACAGAGACAGGAAGTGGGTTAGTGGTTGCCAGGGGCTGGGGAGGGGGACGAGGGTGACTGCTAAGGGAGACAGGACTTCTTTTGGGGGTGATGAAAAGGCTCTGGAACTAGATAGTGCTGACAGTTGTCTAACTTGGTGAACATACTATAAATCACCAAAAGCTTGACATAGGCTGTGCCCGTGGAAGAACACCCTGGGGTCAAGTGTTTTATTTACTCCTGGATTAAATATGAAGTCCTATGGGAAGTGTGGTAGGGCCAGCTGTCCCTGTCCTCCAGGAGTGTACAACTGAGAGCAGGAAATAAGACACATAAATCACACCATGTCCAAGTAGCCTCGTGATGCTAAATCTACGGGCTGTGCCAATTCAGGGGTCACTGTCACTTCTGACTGATTAGTTCCATGGTCACTGACTAGGAGGTAATTCTGTCATCCAGAGGAGGCTTGGCCATGTCTGGAGACAGTCGTGTCATGACTTGGGGGTGGGTGGGTGCTTCTGGCAGATGGAGACCCAGGATGCTGCTCAACACCCTGCAGTGCCCAGGGTGGCCTCTCACCCTCCACCAAGAATGAGCTGGCCCCAGACGTCAACAGCGCTGCAGAGGAAAAGCCCCGCCCTAGTCTGGCATTTTCCCAGTGAGCTCACCAGTTAAAATGTCAAGGCTCCATGGTGAAAGGGCACTGAAGAAGGGTCTTTGGAGAAGAGTAAGATTGTCATCAGTAGTCATGACCTTCCAGAGAGAGGAGAGACAAAACTATGAGGCCTGTTTAAGGGATGGCAAGCCCATTCAGAGAACTAGAGAAAAACGAGGCAATGAAAACGGAGATGGGGCTGGATGGAGACAAGTCTTGAACCAAGCTCAGTAGGGTGTGGTTATGACAAAGCGGAGGGGCCAGTCCATCGGTTTGGCTAACAGACATAGAGAAACTGCCCATCCTGTCCTCCTGACATAGCCCAGGAGAACCAAGGGGGGTCGGGGAGGGGATGAAGAGATCGGTAAGAATCGTAAGTCAAAGGAACCCAGTCTCTTCAGGATATGAAGGGATGTGGTGCACCTGTACTGGTGCTGAGCTGGGCGCTGGGGAGACAGCGTTCCTAGGACAGGAGAAGAGGGCTGGGCCCCTTGCAGCAAGCAGGTCAAAGGACTCCAGTCTCCTCTGGAGCTATAACGGGGACAGAAGCTAGGCTGTGTGGACACCACAAAGGGAAGGGGAGAAGCTTCCAACCAGAAGTCTGGTGAAGGCACCACCTTGTCCTGTCTCTGCTGCCAAGTCCACCATCCTGTAGTGTCCAAAATAGCTGCTAACTGCTGGACCTATCCCTTGCACACCAGGTCGCTTCAGCGATTAGAGCCCAGCTGACCAATACATGCCCAGTGTGACCTAAGGCCGGCATTACCTGAGTCACACGGGGCTTCCAGAAATACTTTCTATTTACTCCCGGTTGTCATTTTAAGAGTTGGCTGTATAACCATGCCATGATTTACACGACTGGCAAGCTCCTGAAATAATATCCCTAGTTTATGCTTTAACTTTGGATCTGAATGTCAGTGGCCAATGGTTGCTAACAATTTTAAATTCTTCTAGCATTTTCTCCCCCTTAGCTTTCCATCTGATATATGAAAACATTTAAAGTATCCAACAAATTGTAAAATGTTTGATATTTGGAGCCCCCAAATATTTGCTGAGTGGATGGAGTCCCCCGAGCGCTCTCCACATAAAGAAGTCCCTCATAAGTCCCTTCATAAGAGAAAATGAAGAGTTCTCTGAAAAAGCAGAAGCATATCCTTTAAGCTGATTTCTGTGGGTCCGGAATTCCAAATCTATTTTTTTCTCAAAGCCAGCTGCATCTGCCTGTCCACCTTCCAAGAAGAACGGCAGAGGTGGGAAAGCACGCTGTGTTTTCTTTGGGTTCTCCCCGGTCAGGGTGGAGCTGGAACATATTTGTGGGTTGGTAATTTTTTTGGAAACTGCGTCCAAGGCCTTACTCCACGAATCACCTTTTGGACAGAAATGTATCCTAGAAACATGGCGTTGCTTCTAAAAGATAAACAGTTTGCATTTGTAAAATGTAAGTATAATTAAGTGCTATTATGACTTTAGGAATGGACTTCTGTATCAGTAGGGTGATTTCAGCACATTTCCAGGGAGACGGGCGCTCCTGAGTCCAGCCTTCTGCCTTTCTGTGGGGACTGGTCCCGTCTGGTGGGTCTGGTCTCCGTCAGGCCGCACGCATCCCAGTGCTCAGTCCTCCAGTTACTCCCCCTCGGCCTGCAGAGTCCATTTCCAGTTACTCCTTCCACCTAAGAATCCCTTCAATACCCCCTCTGCCCAGCGTCATACACAATGGCCAAAAGGTGGAATGACCCAAGCATCCATGGACAGACAGACCAATGAATAAAGACAATGCAGCCCACCCAGACGATGGGATATTATTCAGCCTTGAGAAAGAAGGAATTTCGACTCCTGCTACAATATGGATGAATCTTAGGGGCATTATGCTTAGTGAATTAGCCAGACACAAAAGGACAAATACTATGTGATTCCACTCACAGGAGGTCCCTGGAAGAGTCAGATCCATAGAGACAGGGAGTAGATGGTGGGAGCCAGGGGCTGGGGGAGGGGATGGGAGTTAGTGTTTCATGGGGAGAGAGCTTCTCAGTCTGGGAAGGTGAGAAAGTTCTGGAGACAGGTGGTGGTGGTGGTGATGGTTGTTGCACAATGACATGTACTTAATGCGACTGAACTGTACACTTAAAATGGTTAAAATAGTAAATTTTATGCTTCCAAATTCTGTATTTTGCCACCGTTTGAAACACTCACTTTCCTCCATTTCTTGCTCCTTGAATTTTGATGGCTGTGTCCTGGTCCTCTCTGTTCCCTTCCCACCCTCTCTGTGGGTGATCTCATCTGTTTTCCTGACTGAAATGACCGATTGTACACTGACAGATCCTAGAACCCGACCTCCAGCCTGGCCTGTGCCCTCAGCTCCAGAGGCCGCCACTCGCTGTGCGCACTGGAACACAGCCCCACTTCGCTGTCCCACAGACGGCTCAAGCCAGCCAGGCCCGTGACTGAATTCATGACTCTCTTACCCCAGAGCAGCTTCTCCTGTGGTCCCTGACTCATTGAAATGACATGTTCCACCTGATCCCCAAAGTCAGACACCCGGGAATTGCCCTGGGATTCTCTTGCCCTTTGTCCCACAGCAAGTCACCAGGTCCCCAAAGTCCCTGAGAATCCCACAGCTCTGTCTTCCCTGGCACCCACCGCTGGGGCTGTCAGGCAGGTCCTTGTTACCGTTCCCTAGATACGGCAATAGTAATCTCTCCACTGCCAACCTCCAGACACAAAGACTTCTGATGCATCTGCCAATATCACCCCGATCACAAAGCTGCTTCCCCACACACCTCTCAACCCAGCGCCAGAGACACGAATCTCATCTGTCCAGTGGGGTTTACAAACATTTTCTGTAAAGGCCCAGACAATAAATATTTTAGGCTTTGCAGTCTGTATTCTGCCTGTGTCACAAATACTCAAATTTGCTGTTGCCTTGCAAAAGCTGCCAGAGATGGGAGGTAAATGAATGGGCGTGGCTGTGTGCCAATAAAACTTTACTTACAGAAAACAGGCTGCAGTTGGCCTATACCTGCTCGCTGCTAATCTTCCTTGTACACTGCTTGCTGGAAATGCAGCCATGCCACTGCTCACCCCACCAACGGCCTGCAGGACACCACCACCCAGAATCAGCACAGATCCATCACCTCTCTTGGCCCCTCCAGGGAGAGTGCCACACAGAGACATCCAGCACAGCCCCTTTTTAAAGTTGGCTTGCTTTCCTAGTGGTATTTGTCCTTCATCACCTCACAGGATGAATTTATAGTATGAATGAATGATGAACAATTGTCAGAGGCCCAGAAAGCAGGTCTTCCAGCAAACGACTAAATACTACAGATCAGACAACTACAGGCAGAAGAGAAATCAAGTCTAATTTATACTTAGAATAGAATCTAGACTCTTCCCTATGGCCTCTGGCACCTTCTGCCTGTCCTTCTGCTCACCAGGGATTAGACACACAGCTGCCTTTCTCTGCCTTGACCAGGCCCGGCTGATTCCTCTTGTCCCAGGGCCCTTGCACCTGCCTCCTGCCGAGAAGACTCTTCCCTCTGAAGTCCACAGGGTCTTTCTCTCTCACAGTGTCAGTCCCAGTTGAACTGTCACCTCCTGAAGAGTTTCCCTGGACACCAGTAGCTGGTTCTTAAATTCACACATACATGCAGGCTCACACACACTCAAAATAAGTACAAAGATCTTAGTAGAAATGGGCTTACTGTATATGGCAAATCTAGGCCTCATTGCACAGTAAATAGCAATCGCTATATTGGGCCATTACATGTAAGTTCTACATATTTTTAATGGCTTTATAATTTTTTTTAACATGGACTATGGAAGCTGTCATGTGATTCACAGCACCAAAATCCACATACAATTACAATTGCATGTGTAATCTACAGGTTTTGGAAGTCAACTTAGTTTTCAGAAAGTCATAGCATTCACAAAAATGAAAAATAAGAATAAGGAGTTGCCAGGGCAGAAAATGCGGTTTTCAAACATACAAAACCCATGTATCATAAAAAAGGAATGCATTTCAGGAAAAAAAGAAGCAAGGTGGAGCGAGGAGCATGGCCAGGCTGTCTGCCCCTGCGGGCTCAACTCAAGTCCTGGCAGGAAGACCAGGCCGGGTCTCACCTCCAAGGGACTGATCCCAGACGTCTTTAGTGGCATTGGAGAGCCAGTGATACCAGAGAAGGGCAACCAGTTTCTCAATGTTCTCGTCTCAGAGTCTGCCCGCGGGGCTGATCACTCAGCAAAGTCTACCCCAAAGTGTGATGCTCCTGACGTAATTTCAGAAGGATCTACACCACAACCAAGATGCAGAACTGCGAGTGACTTGTTGTTTAATTTTTGCAGAGAACTTGCATTTGCAGAGTGATACATTTGTACCAGTGAATTTCTATGCTAACAGAAGGGCATTCCCCACCCTAAAACGGGCAGCAAAAGGCTGGCCTGCTCAACCAAGCTGGACACGTTCACTCAATGTCTACTCAACACTTGGTACCGGGCAGGAAACCAACACAAAAAATCATCTCAGGCCACTTCTGCTTGTAAAAAAATAAATAAAAATAAAAATAAAAATAATGGTTGGAGCATTGTCCCGTACACCAAAAGGTTGTGCATTCAGTCCCTGGTCAGGGCACATACCTAGGTTTCAGGTTCGGTCCCCAGGTCGGGGCATGTGCAGGAGGCAACTGATCAATGTTTCTCTCTTACATCAATTTGTCTCTCTCTCTCTCTCAAATCTTTAACTTTTTAAAAAATAATAATTACTCTTTGTTGAGTACCAGGCCCTGTGCTAAACAGCGTACAGATATTATTTCTAACATAGCAATCATGAAGCTACTATTAACCTCCTCTCTGCCAGGTTCCAAAGCCCACTTCTGCAGCACATCCTACGTCCAACCTGCAGTTTTTCCTTCACTCTTCCCTCTGCCCTGCTCATCCGATCTGGTCTGTACTGAGTCCCATAGATGGCTGTATGTTCTGGACAAGGAATAACTCTTCATTTCTATGTGCTTGCCCATTGCTGCACAGAAAACCATTTATTTATTCATTTAACAAATATTTATTGAGGGCCTACTCAGTGCCAGAATTATTCTCAGTACTGGGAATACGGAAGTTAATGAAACAGAGCTTCTCTCCCTCACCGAGCTGACATTCCAAGAGGAGACAATGATAATAAAATTAATAAGCATAACATATGGAGTATTAGACAGTGATAAACGCTAAGGAGGCCAAAAGTGCATCACTTTCAAATGGGAAGGTGACACTTTTGAAAAGGTCTGAAGGCAGTGAGGGAAGAGTGACCCCCCACCACCACCCCTAGTGCCTGGGCCAAACTCTTTCCAGGCAGAGGGTTTGGGGAACTTTTGGGAGGCTGGCACAGGGTACCGTAGTTGGAGATAAAGCCAAAGAGATACTGAGGTGGGCAGCCAGGGTGGGGGTAGGGTTTGGGGTGGGGGGAGACCTTGGCTTTTGTTCTAAGTGTGATGGGAGCTATGGGAGGGTTTGAACCAAAGAATACACAACAGGACACAATATGACCGCCCTCCCCCCCCCCCCCACCACCAGGTGAACAGGCTAGAATCATCTGGGCAATGGGTGATGGTGGCTTGGAGTAGGGGGCTGGCAGTGGAGGTTGCCAGCTGTGGTCAAATTCTAGGTCCCCACCGAAGGGGGAGTGGGTTATTTTGCTGATGACTTGAGAGAAAGAGGAATGGAGGACAACGCCAAAGTGCTGGCCTAGGCAGCTGAGAGAAGCCAGCAGACACTTGCAAAGGGAGGGCAGAACTCAGGAGAAGCAGATTTGGCGGGGCACTATCCTGGGCTCAGCTCGGTCACCTCATGTTTAGACTGCCATCAGAATGCATCTGGATGTGTCCAGGAGGCAGCTGGCCAGATTTTTCTGCTAGGAAGCTCTTAGAAGCCTGTGTCCTCATGGTAATCTTGGCCTGAGCTTCCCGGGCACGAATTGCCCCAGACTTACCTACTTTGTATCCCAAATTCTACTACTCGATTCTGTATCTTCCTCTGCTCAAGTTCTCCCACTTTTATTTTTTCCTTTAAGAATTACTTTGCTGATCTTGGGGTTTACAAAAAACATGTGGGTAGTTTTCAACTTTCTCTCTAATTCCTGACACATGTTCCACTCATTCATTCACTGGACAAATGAAGCACACACTCTGTGCCAGGCATGTATCTGAGAGAACACAGCCTGTGGTAGAGCTGGTTGCCATTTACATTCTAGGAAGGGGATCAAAATGCTCTTTTATATATATATAAGACCATGCTCCTTTATAATAATACTGAAATCCAAACAGCGCTGAAGTTTTTGGTAAATTTGGCATGGACTCATTTGGCAACAAATCTGATCTGAAGTGGCCCGAGGCTGTTGATGGTCATTACCTACCCCACTGAATGGGAATCTGCATACAGCTTTATGCAGAAATACAAATGTGTGTGGCAGGTGTGTCCCAGCTAGGAATTTCAGACACTGAGTCGGAACTTGTACTTCCCTGCCCCAGAGTTTATGAGGGTCCCCACAAGCAAGACAGTTTCCCTGAGAACTGCTTGCTTTGTTAATACTTTCACATTTTACAAATAAATAGGTGTGTATGGGGGGAGCATATTATTTAAATAAGTGGTCAACTTGCAGTTAATTAAAAAGAGCCAAATATATTATGATAAGATACGGCTCCTTTAGGCCCTGGAATTTTATGAGTTAAATAACCATATGTGACTATAAAAATCTTACAAATGCCCTGGCTGGTGTGACTCAATGGAATGAGTGACCGGTCTGTGAACCAAAGGGTCACCAGTTCGATTCCCAGTCAGGGCCCATGCCTGGGTTGCAGCCAGGTCCCCAGTGGGGGCGGGTGTGAGAGGCAACTGCACACTGATGTTTCTCTCTCTCTTTCTCCCTCCCTTCCTTTCTCTCTAAAAATAAATAAAAAAATCGTTTTTAAAAAATCCCACGAGAACATCCAAAATTTTGACTCAACTGTAATATTAATTAAAGTTAATTAATTAATTACTGATTAAAATTAATTTTATAACTTGAATCTGAAACTACAAATTAGATCTAAAGAATAAAAAGAGCCAGAAAAACAATTTCACAGCATCTCCATTTCTGGTGAATGGCTCCATGCCAACAGCGCTTTTGTGATAAACGTGGTTAAAAGATGACTATTAAGGTAATATGTGCACTTCACCTAGAAAGCAAACACCAACTGAATTTCAAAGGATTTCTGCTAATTGGGGGTAATTAATAACTTTGTCCCTGTCCTCCTGATACCCCTTTTAAGTATCTTGGATGGTTTACTTGGGACAAGAGAGATATGGCCCTAAAGGGCTAAATGATTCGGTATTGCTTTTACTGCTGGGCAAACCACTTCTGAATTCACTCTTCACCCAAGTCAGTTGGAATATCACAAGATCACAGGCCCGGTTATCATTTCCATCATGTAGTATGGGAAGTCTTTTTAACAGAAAACTACTGAGTCCCCTCCAATACTTCATCAAGCCTTTAGGAGAAGCAGCACTGGTCATTAAGAATATTCAATCCCTTTTCTGGGGAGGGCTTACCACCCATGTGTTTGGTCAGAGCAGGTGAGTAGCCATTTCTAAGGTTATTCTAGCTAGTTCAAGTTTTTAAACTTGAGTGGGTAATCAAAACGCCCCCTACTCCCCAGGACAGAGGGTTAGGGTCTTTATATAAGCAAATAAAAAATATTTCAAAGGCAGAAAACTGTACTTGAACAACAATAAAAAATATTTCAGGGCATAAACCAAAAAGATGAAAACATATTGACAATATGTGCAATCATAAAAAACAGTTGTTGATGTTTTGTGTCATTATTATTATTATTATTATTATTATTATTATTATTATTGTTGGGGAAGTCAGAACTGAGAGCCTTGTATAGGTTTGATATTTTGGATTTGAAAAGATAAAGCTCATGGGATTGGGGTGGGGGGGTTTACGGAAATCTGCACTGACTGTGGATTTCACAAAACAAGGAAATAACTGGACGGAGTCATCACACGCAGAAGCAGGAATAAGGTCTCCGGGAGCGCAGCCCTGCGCTCCTACGCAGCATCTCGCCCTCGTCCCTCATTCCTGCGGGGCCGCCGGGAGGTTAAAATTAGGGCGATGAACCACCCGCGTCGCCGCCCGAACCGCAGGGGCAGCTCGCCCCGCGGGCTCCGTCCACAGCCGCTCGGAGACCCAACTCTCCTCGCGCAGCGGCGAGAACACAAACCCTCAGGGACGCGGCCGGAGGGAGCGCCGCGGCTTCTCGCAGAGCGAAAAGGAAAGGGATCGAGAACTTCGCGGGGGGTGCGTGCGGGTATTTAAGGGGTTTGGGTCCCCCCCCCTCACGCGCGCGCGCACACACACACACACACACACACACACACACACACTCGCACAACCGCAGGAGAAAATCCCCGCGGAGGAGTTCGGACCACAGGTTGGCTCTTTAACAAAACAACAAATGAATAAAGTAACAATAAAACCTTTTCGCGAAACTTCGAGCGGTCCAAACGCGGGAGACAGCGGCGGGGCGCGAGGGAGTGCGGCGTTCGGAGGGAGGCGGGACGGTGTCGGAGGAGCCGAAAGCTCCAGGACTTGGGGGCGAAAGGTGAGAAACGGGTCCCCAGGAACCGGAGTCGCCGGGACTCGTGAACAAGCGAGAAGACGGAGGGGTTCTCCACCAAAACGAGCGCACGGGCTTTCGGTTAAAAAGTGAGAAACGGGGTCCAGGGGCGCCTTCAAATTCAGTAGACGGTCGGGGGGGGGGTGCGCGTCAAAGCGAGAAGAGGGTCCTGGGCTCCCCGACCCGGGGACTCGGGTGAAGGTGAGAAGCGTCTCCGAGCCCCTCCTAACTAGAAGCCTAAGGTTAACAGAGACACGCGTCCCGGGGAGCCCCAATTTCACAGATTTGGGGGATGAAAGGGGTCCGCAGGAGCTTCCGGTTGAGGAAGTTTTAAAGAAGTTTGAGATAGGTCGTCGGGGCGCCCCCAATTCCGGGAGTTTCAGGGTAACACTGAGAGTGGTCCGCGGGCATCCTGTCCCGGAAGTTTTATAAAAAGTGAGGCGACGGATCCCCACTTCCCCCCGAGTTTGGTTAAAAGGAAGGAGGAGTTTCGGGGAGACTCTAAACTCAGCAGCTCCTGCGGGACTTGGGGTGCGAAGGCGGGCCCCGCGGGCGCACTGTCCGGACGTTTAGGATGAACGGCGGGGGCTGCGCTGCTAGCCCCCCATCCCCTGTCCGGAGCCCGGCCACCCCAGCACTCCCCGCCCGGGCAGGGCCCCGGGCGATCGCATCGGTCACCTGGAGTTCTGGCCGGGAGTTCAGGCAGCGGCTCCCCCGGCGGCGGCTGCGGCGGCGGCTGCAGCGGCTGCTGCGTGTTGGTCCCCGTTGGTAAGTAACAGTCTCCACGGCTACAGTCTCTATGGCGGCGGCGGTGGCGGCAGCGGCTGCTGCTCCTCCTCGCTCCGGCTGCCCGCCTCGCGCCGCCCTCCCGCCCAACGGGGTGGGGCGTTGTTACCGGCAACGGTTACCAGGCTCCATGCCCCACCCCTTCAACGGCCCGCCCATGCCCGCCTCCAACGGGCATGGGAGGGCGTGGCACAAGGTTCTGCTGCGCTCCATTGGTTGATGGTGGTGCTCGTCAGAGAGGGTGTCGCGGGGGAGGAAATGCACGGCCGACCAGTCACCGGGAAGGAGGGCGGGGCTTAGCTGGAGGCACTCGCAAATACCAGAGTTGAGGGTTGCGGAGCCGGAGGCTCGTGTGGGCCTGTGGCTAGTGACGGGGATCCCGGAAGGCCGAGTTTGGGGAACCCACCTTCCTTTATTTCACTGATAATGAAGGGTGTGGGCGAAAAGGGGCCACATACCGAACCTGGCAAGCCCCAGGGAGGCCTATATGGGATGGTCTGAGATTAAAACCTACCTGAAAGTGGTTCAAGACAGGTGGTCGGTCGTACCTTGGGCTGGAATCTCCCCTGACAAGTAATCTTTACATTAATTGAGCCTGTCTTTTTTTCATCTACATTATTATACTTGGAATGTCAATGTAACTGTCCTTTTTCAGGACCCCTCTGGGCACAGCAATCACATCAGAGCAGAGACCACAAAATCCCCATTTTTATTGTTATCATGTTAATTGTTGACTTAACTGTCCTGTACCCAACTGTGTAAAAGAAGTAAGGTGCTATGCCAGGTATAATGCGCACCCGCGTTTTGGTGCACATTATACACAGAATTATTATACCCATGGTATGTAATAATTGTGCCCATGTGTAATGCTCACTCCTATTTTTCCCTCAAAAATTTGGGCAAAAAACGTGCTCATTTTACACAGCAAAATGCAGGTGTGTGTCTTTTTACTTTTTATCTAATCCCAGAGGTTTCC
The DNA here is from genome assembly GCF_019186645.2 of Phyllostomus hastatus. Classification (NCBI taxonomy): domain Eukaryota; kingdom Metazoa; phylum Chordata; class Mammalia; order Chiroptera; family Phyllostomidae; genus Phyllostomus; species Phyllostomus hastatus. Next base: position 1,158,663 of record NW_025333640.1, on the reverse strand, counting down.
TGCTTTGCTTTCTCCTGCCTCCCTAATCTATCACCAAAGGATTTCATGTAACCCACTTATGCCTCCTCTTTTGATTGTAATGTATAAATAAGGTGCAAAACTGCCATTTTATAGAGCATTTTCTCAACTCATTAGGGTTTTGCTTCCTGGCAATTGCTGTCAATTTGACTCAGATAAGCTCATAAAAATTCTGTACAGGTTTGAACATTTCCTGCATTGCCAAGTGATATCCAGGCATAGTCTGGGTCCAGTGTCAGCAGACTCTGACCCGCAGGTGCCTACTACCTGTTTTTTGAAGCCCATAGACTGAAAATTTTAAAATAGTTTTAATCTAAATGGTTTTTTAAAATCAAAAAGAATAATCTGCCCTGGCCAGTGTGCCTCAGTGGGCTGGAGTGTCGCCCTGTACACTGAAAGGTTGTACATTCAACTCCAGCAGATACCTAGGTTGTGAACTCCATGCCCACGCTACAGCAGGCAGCCAACCAATTGATGTTTCTTTCTTACCTCTCTCTCTCTCTCTCTCTCTCTCTCTCTCTTCCCCTCTCTCTAAAAAACAATGATAATATGTCCTCAGGTGAGAATTAAAAAAAAAAGAATTATATTTTGTGAAATATGAAAAAACATGAAACTCTTTATTTGATTAAATCCAGTATTTTCAACTCTTTCAAGAGCTGGCAAGCTGTGGACAGTGGGCCATATTCTGTCTGCCTGTGTTTATTAAGTTTTATTAGAACACAGACTCACCCTTTAAGGGAGACGGAAGGTGGCTTTCACACTCTAGGGTAGTAGAGAGTTGAGTAACTGCACAAAGACCAAGGGGCATGAGCAGAGACAAAAATATTTACTATCTGGCCTGTCACAGGAAGTGTTTGCCCACCCTCTTCCCTCCCCTTGTCCCTATACAGTAGGTTCAGCTATGAGGAGGGACATCTGTACCAAGGTCAGAATGATGAGGAAAAAGGGAAGCAAACTTTAGGAACTCAAAATCCCTGGGGTGGAAACTCATGTTGAACAACAGAAAGCAGGTCCTGGGGTGTGGCTGGAGCACAGTGAAGGGGGAGGGTGGGTGGTGAGTCAGAATGGAGGGTTTGTTCCACCTGAGATCTCGTAGGCATCGGGAAGGGTCCTCAGCAGATTGGGAAGCCATTGGAGGGATTTCAGCAGGGGGAAGATATAATCCGATTTGTGATTTGTGATTTTTTTTAATGGAGGTTTTTAAAAAATTTTATTTATTTTTATTTTTAGAGAGGGAAGGGAGGAAGAAAGAGAGAGAGAGAGAGAAACATAAATGTGCGGTTGCTGGGGGCCGTGGCCTGCAACCCAGGCATGTGCCCTGACTGGGAATCGAACCTGTGACACTTGGGTTCGCAGCCTGCGCTCAATCCACTGAGCTATGCCAGCCAGGGCTTGATTTGTGATTTTTAAAGCTCATGTGTGGAGAACAAATTGTAGGAAACAAGAAAGACAGAAAATTTGAATGTCTGTTATAGTTCCCCTGAATGAAAAAGAGTTGTGGCTTGGAGTAGGGACCTGGTTTGGAGGTGGTGACGAGTGGGTGGATAGGAAGTATGTTTTGAAGAACATGCTAATGGACTAAAGTTTTTTATGAAATAAAGTTTTAGGGTGTGATGGGAGGTGCCTTAGAGTCACCTCGTATAGTCCGTTCTGTTATGACTTTTGTTTTGAACATGTGAATTTGTCCCCATGTGGCATTATATTTACAGTAGTACTTACATGTTTCTTCACTACTTAACATGTGTAAAACTCTACTATCTCAAAAGAAATCAGGATGGAAATTAGAAAATACTTTCGGATGAAAGAAAATGAAACACAACATACCAAAATTTATAGGATATGGCTTAGTAGAGGAAAATTTATAGCTGTAATAACTATGTTTTGAAAAGAAGGAGAAATTTCTTCCTGGCTGGATAGATAGCACCGTTGGTTAGAACATCTTCTCGCTGCGACCCAAGGCTGCAGCTCCAGTCCTGGTCAGGCAACGTGCAAGAATGGACCAATGAAAGCGTGGATGAGTGGAACGACAACTCGATGTTTCCTTTTCCTCCCCCCCTCTCTAAAACCAATTTTTAAAAATTAAAAAAATGAAAAGAGAGAAAGATCTCAAATGAATAATTTCACTGTCTGCATAAGAAACTGAAAGATAAGAGTAAACTAAACCGGAAGCGAACAGAATAAATAAAACAATAAAGATTAGGGCCAGAATAAATGAAATAAAGAATAGTAAATTAATAGAGAGAGTTAACAAAAACACAAGTTAGTCTGAAATATCAACAAAGTTGACAAACGTTAAATTAGACTGACAGACCCACATAAGAGAGAAGCCTCAAATCACTAAAATCATGGATGAAAGAGGGCACATTAGCCAACCTAGAAAAGATGATAAAACAGTATTACGAACAATTGTATGCCAACAGATTGGACATCCTAGATAAAATGGGCAAATTCCTAGAAAGACATAAACTACCAAAACTGACTTGAGAAGAAACAGAAAAGGTCAAATGATCCTGTAATAAGAACCTGCATTAATGGTGATAATATTGATGATAATAATAATAATAAACAATTGCCCACAAAGAAAAACCCAGGACCCTATGACTTCACCGGTGAATTCTTCCAAATGTTCAAAGAAGAATTAACACCAATCTTTCACAAACTATTCTTTAAAATAGAAGAGAGGTAATACTCCATGAGTCCCTTCTAACATTATATGAAACATACTGTCTTGTTACCAAAAGCAGACAGAGACATCACATGAAGAGAAAAGTGGTGATCAATATCCTTTGTGAACATAGATATGCAAAACTCCTAAATGAAATACTATTAAACTAAATCCAGCAACATATTAAAAGAATTATACCACATGACAAAGTGGAATTTATCCCAAGAATGCAATTTTGGTTGGTTCAATATAAAAAAATAACCATGTTAGTAGAAATGAAGGGCAATAACCACATGATCATCTCAACAGATGCAGAGCAAGCATTTGACAAAATCCAGCACTCTTTCATGATTAAAAAAAACACTCAGTGAACTTGGAACAGAGCAGAACTTCCTCAACATGATAAAGAACATCTACAAAAACACCACTGTGAGTGATACTCAGTCATGAGAAGCTGAGTGCCTGCCACCTAAGTGCAGGAACAAGACAAAGATGTCTGCCGTCACCATTTCTCTCCACCATTGAACTGGATGCTCTAAGCTGTCTCTACTTGCAGATGACAAGATCTTGTATGTGGAAAATCCTAAGGAACCCATTAAACAGCTATCATGACTATTAAAGGAATTCAGCAAGGTTTCAGAATACAAGCAAATATATACAAAACTCAATTGTTTTTCTATACACGAGCAATGAACAATCTGAAATTTAAATTAAGAAAAGAATCCCATATATAATAACACCCAAAACAATAAAAGACTTGGGAACAAATTTAATTAAAGAAACCAAGACCTGTACAAGGAAAACCAAAAAGAAAAAATGTCATTAAAAGATTGAAAAACATCCCATGTTCATGGATGAGAAGAGTTAATGTTATTAAGATAGTAATACTCCCCAAACTGATCTACAGACTCAATGTAATCTCTATCAAAATCCAGCTTTTTTTTTTCAGAGACTGACAAGCTGATCCTAAACTTTATATGGAAATGCAAGGAACTCAGAATAGAACAATCTTGAGAAAGAACAGAATTGGAGGACTCGCACTTGCAGATTTTAAAACTTACTGTGAAGATCAAGTGTGGTTTGGGGATTAGGCCAGACATACAGATGAATGGAACACCACTGAGAGTTCGGACATAAACCTGCATGTTCGTAGTCCATTCTTGGTGACAAGGGTGTTAAGACCATTTAATGGGGAAAGAACAGTCTCTTCAACAAATGGTGCCGGGACAGTTGGATCTCCACATACAAAAGGATAAAGTTGGACCACTCCTTCACACCATGTAAAAAATTAACTTAAAATAGATCATAGACCTAACTGTGAGGGCTAAAACTATGAAAGTCTTAGATGAAAATACATGAGAAAAATCTTCATGGCCTTGGTTTGGCAATGGTTTCTTAAATATGATGCCAAAAGTACAAGTGAAAAAAGAGAAAAAAACAGATAAATTGGACTTCATCAAAATTTGAAACTTTTGTGTTCTAAAGGACACCTTCAAGAAAGTAGAAACACAGTCCAAAATGCGGTGGAATGTTTTTGGTCAATAAAGAGGAATCAAACCCTGATACATGCTACCCCATGGGTGAGCCTTCACGTCACCATGCTAAGGAAAAGGTGTCCATCACCAAAAGGTCGCACATGGTAAGATACCACTTATATGAAGTGTCCAGAATGGGCAAATCCAGGGAGATAAGAAGTAGATGAATGGTTGTCAGAGGCTTGTCAACATAAGAAATGTCCAAACCTGTACGAATTTTTATCAGTTTATTTGAGCCAAACTGACAGCAATTACTGGGAAGCAAAACCTCAATGGTTTGAGAAAATACTCTAGAAAATAGCAGTTTTGCACCTTATTTTATATACTATAATCAAAAGAAGTGGTGATAGATTAGGGAGGCAAGAGAAAGCAAAGTGGGGGAAGCTCTGGGACTGGATAGAAAAGTAAAATGATGAACACATACTTCTTTTACATAGGTGGGTACAAGATAGTTAACAGTCAACAGCTAACAACAAAGCTCTGGCCTGTGTGGCTCAGTGGGTTGGAGCATTCTCCGGTACACAAAAATGTTGGAGGTTCGATTCCTGGTCAGGGCACATGCCTAGGTTTCAGGTTCAGTCCCCAGAAATGGGAGCATATGGGAGGCAACCAACTGATGTTTCTCTCTCTCTCTCTAAAATCAACAAATGTATTTTAGAAAAATTAACAAAATTAACAAGATAACAGTAACAATGAGGGGATTTGTGGTCTCTGCTCTGGTGAGGTGGTTGGAAAAACACCTTGACATTCCAAAGCTATGTTATCATAGATGCAAAAAGAGAATAGACAGGCTTGGTTAGGGTAAAGATTGACTTTCGTCGGGGAAGAGTCTAGCCTAGGACACGACCTCTGCCATAAACTGCTTTCAGTTAAGTTTTCATCTCAGACCACCCTATGTGGTTACTCTAGTCTCTGAGTTTGTGGGGCTGCCATGCAGGTCACCCCTGAGTTTGTCAGGTTTAGTGTGTGGCCCCTTTTTGTCCACAGACTGGGGGAGGGGCTGGGGAGTGGCCACTGAGGTGTATGGTATTTCTTTCTGGAGTGGTTTCTGAAAATGTTATAAAATGATTGTGGTAATAGTTGCACAACTTTGTTCATATTCTAAAAAACACCTAACTATATGCTTTTGAAGGGTGACTGTCATATTGAATTATACCTCACTGAAGTTGTAATTGAATAAGTCTGCTACCATATTAGTTTGTTCATTTTTTAAAACTATGTAACTCACTGACAAAGTTTTTGGGTATCGTCACTGTAATCCAATTTTACCAGGAGCCCTGTGGATTTTATTGTGTAATTTTGCCTAGGGTAGGATTTTTAGGAACATATATACCATGTTATAACAGAACTAACAGTATGTAGTAAGTTATTTTGGTTCCATGTTGGTAAGCAGTAGGTTTAGGCTGGCTAAGTGACAGTTGTCCTTGATAGAGAGAAAGGGCAAGAGGGGGGACCTGCCAGATTGCTTTTAAAGAAAATCTTAGGACTGTAGTCATTTAGTTCAAAGGGAACCTCCTCAGCTGAGCGGCAGCCTGTAACATCACGACTCTCCCCTCTAAGGCCCTGCTTCGCGTGGATGTCCGACACCGCCGCGCAGTCCTGCTGCTCAGTGCCTGGAAGGAGGAGACCAAAGGAAAGTGTCGGAGCAAAAATCTGCAGCACAGGAAGCCGCAGAACCAGAAAAGCTGGGCGACGGTGGGGAGCAGGGGGTGCAGGGAAGGCAGGACCTTGCTTGCTTTGTCCTCTTATCGAAAGCTCGAGGGCAAGTGATGTCAATGGGGAATCATTTATAGGGTGTGGACACTCCTCCCAGTTTCCCTGGGACTTTCCCACTTTTAAAATAGAAAGTCCCAGCTTCTCAAAAAGTTAAACAGTTACTGTATGACCCAAAAGGAATTGATGACATTGATCCACACAAACACTTGTCTGTGAATGTTCATAGTGTTCATAGCAGCATTACTCATAATAGCTTCAAAATGGAAATGACTCAGATGTGCATGAAAGGATGAATGGATACACAAAATGCGGTCCAGTCACACGCTGGGATATTACTCGGCCATGAAAAGGAGCAAAGCTCTGACACTCGCCACCTCGTGGATGGACCCTGAAAACATGGTGTTCAGTGAGAGAAGCCAGACACCAAAGACCACAGAGTGTGTGGTTCCATTTATGTGACAAGTCCCAGCCAGGCAAGTCCACAGAGACAGGAAGTGGATCCCTGGTTGCCAGGGCCTGGAGGCGGGGGTGGTCGAGGAAGTGCTTAGTGAGTACGGCAACATGGGGCCTCCTTTGGGATTAGTGCAGATGTTCTGGAGTTAAATAGTAGGGATGGTTGCATAATTTAAATACACTAAAACGGCTGAATTGTACCCTTTAGTATGATAAAATTCATGTTTAGTGAATTGTATCTGAACAATATTTTTTTTAAATGTTTCTAAAATCCCTGAAAGTTCCATATCCCAGGCCGGGACCACCTCGGCCCTGAGCAAACCAGATGGTTGGCCACTCCAGCTGATGCGACTGTGAGTCTGGCTGCAGACAGATAGACATTGCATCCCGGTGACCCTCGGCTTACCAGCAGTCTTACTGACTACAGGCAGGTGCTCCATGAAGAAAGGGCTCTGAGATGAAATGATGACAGCGCCCGACAGCTTGCTACAGGCCCTGAGAAGTCCTGCAATCAGACAAGGTTATGATCACAGCCTTTGGAACCCTCAACTATAATTTGAGTTTTGGATCTGCTGCATGCCAGCTGAATGCTCCTGGGCAAATCACGTAACCCTGTGAATCGTAGTTTCTTCTTCTTTAAAAAAGGTTTCCAGTAAAAGCTGGAAATCCCCCCTCATAGGGTTGGGGATTAGCTGCAATGAACCCTGTAGTGTGCCTGGGTTGTCCCAAGTGCCCAAGAAATGTTACTGCTATTGGTGAGTGAACCTGGTTAAGTCTGTCGAGCTCAGCATTTCCTAAACCTATTTAACCACGTGCCTTATTTCCCTTCATAACACCTATTAACCCCTCTCTCCTGGCCAACAGCAGTTTTCGGTTCCGGGGTATTGCTGGGAAATGGGTTTCTTTGCCACAGTCACTCCCGTGATAAAGCTACAGGTTTGTTCCACCAAGGGCCTGTGAGTGTGGAGCATCAGTGGAGACCTGTGTTTGGGGTCAGACAGCTACAAAGACAGAAGTTCTGATGAAAGGCAGGGGGCACCACGAACACTTGGCCTCCCAGGACCACAGTTTGAAGCCCTGGTACCGAATGATTCCAAAGATCAGCTTCTTCTACCTCCAACAGTCCGTGACTGAACACGTCACAATTAAAAGGGGGCGCTGAGACAAAATGAAAGACAAAAACCTGGGGGCATCCTAAACTGCCAGCAATAAAAGACTGGTTAAGTAGAGTGGCATTCGGGTAAACAGTGGAATATTATGCAGCAGTAGAAAAGGACAAGATGACTTTGTGGGCAGATGTAGAATAATGGCTATGATCTATGTGGTAAACAATAAAAACTGAAGTGTAGAACACTGTGTATACCATTTTCCCATTTGTATTTTTAAGGACATTTGTTTCAAAGGGGGATGAGCCTACAAATATGCTACCCTTCTTAAGTAAATGTGTCAGCATGTACTGATGCTTACTACGTGCAGGCCATTTTCCCATCACTTTGCCAACATTAACTCATCTGACCTTTCTGCTAACTCTTGCAGTATGAGTTGCATTTTACATATGAGGGAGCTGGGTTTATTAGTTATCCACTGCCCTATGACAAATGACTCCCAAGTTTAGCAGCTTAAGCAACATTCATCATCTCAGATAGTTTCCATGGGTCAGGAATCCAGGTGCAGCTTAGCTGGGTGGTTCTGGCTCATGGTCTCCCACAAGGTTGTGGGCGAGCTGTCAGCCGGGGCCGCACTCTCATGTGAAGGCACGCTCCCCCCTTTCCTTCCTCCCTCCCTCCCTTCCTTCATCTTCCCTCCCCTTCTTTCCTTCTTTCTTTTTCTCTTTTTAAAATCACGGTAAGAACATTAACACGAGGTGTACTGTTCTAACAAAAATGTGAGTGTGCAGTGCTGTGTTGTGCTGTGTCTTGAGTGTGCAGTGCTGTGTCGGAGGCACACTGCTGTGCAGCAGAACTCTAAAACTTTTTCACCTTGAATAACTGAAGCATCAGAGTCACTGGACAGCAACTCTGTCCGGCGGGTGGATTCACTTCTAAGTGCGTTCACTTCCTGTATGGGCTACCAGTGGGAGACTTTCAGTAGTCACCACATGGACTTTACAACAAGCGGCTCAAGTGTCCTTATAACGTGGCTGCAGGGACCTAGCAGCTGCCTTCCCCTGTGCGCTCAAGTCAGAAGCCACTGACTTTTTATAACCTAATCTTAGTAGAGACGACATTGCATTAATTCAGACATAATTGTTAGAAGCGAGTCAGTAAATTCAGCCCCCACTCAAGGAGAGAGGCTTACGTAATATTTACGCACAAGGGCAGGAATAGGAGGAAGTGGGATCATTGGGGGACACCTTATTGGGGGGCATCTTTGAGGCTGCCTGTGCTGTGGGGGCACAGAAGGGCGCCATCACTGGCCCAAGTTCACAAGCTAGCTGATGAATCGCGGAGCAGGGACTGGAGGCCAGGCCGCCGGGCTCCGACACCCCAGCCTCCGTGTGGCTGACTCCGCCCAGCACTGCCTCTCCTCCTTGCCCTTTGCAGCATGCTTGTACGTGCGGAAAACACTCCTTGAAAAAAACGATAGATAGAAACTAAGAGCATACACCCCAGTGGGAGGGGCTGGGCTCTGTGTGCTGTCTGTGTCTCTGTGAGTGAGTGTTTCTGAGCACAAGTGTTACTTTTCTCATTTTGGGGAGAGAGAGTCAAAAAGCCCCAAAGGCATGATAAAATGAAAGGACGTCTTTTGCTAAAATATAAAATAAAAACCGAGAAAGAAATTTTCAACTCTGTGTTTATGAGAAAAGAATTAGCCAGTAAAACCGCAGGGCCGCTGAGAATGAGTTTCGAGTACAAGGATGGCCCGGAACACATCCGCCTGGGAGCCGTCCAGATCCCCCGGGAGGCTCAGCCTCAGTGGTTGTTAAAACCTCTTTTTTCCCCTCCCAGACGGGCTTCTTCCTAATTGACTCTTTTTATTCCACTAATGACTGTTAATTAACCAGAGCTATTAGGACTTTAAAAGCCATTTATGCATTCGTTGGTGGGTGGTTTTAAGAGCCACTTATTTGGCGCAGACCTGAGTGTGAGCATCTGACCCTTTCGAGGGCGGCGTGAAAGGACAATTTCCATAACGACGGGCCTCTGAATGGAGGACTCTGTGTGGAAAGCACCTGTGTGCCTCGAAGACCTTTCTTTCTCTCAGGGCTTTCTCGCCACCCGCAGCCACATTTCTTCGCAGCACTGAATTATTCCCATAGCAAACCGTCGCAGCTTCCAGCAGCCTTCGAAGGACAGGCTGAATACACGTCCAACACATTTTTTCCTAAATCCCGTTTTGTCAGCCAAGTGTGTTAACCACCTCTAGGCAACCGGGGCGCAGGGGAATAGAATGGCCAAGCCTGTGTTCTGCGCTGACTGCAAATGAAAGGAAGAAGGAAAGGAAAGAGGAAAAGGGGAACTGGAAATAAATGAAAGTGAGGCATGAGAAGGAAAGAGGTTGAAAAAACAGGAAGATACTTCAATGACAAAAGCTGTCAAGAATTTTGATTGCCACTTGACAAAAGTGAAGCTGAGAATGTTCGATCCTTGACTTAATTCCAACTGCTGCGGTGGCAATGGTAACACTGCTGACTAGACGGGATTCTGTGCGTGAAAACGGCCACTTTTAAGAAATTATAGAAGGATCGGCCTGACATGTTGACACAGCAGTCTAACGGGGGAGTGGCGCTTTATAAAGTGGACACTGGTGTCTGTGTTATTCGGGAGATGTCTCCTGTGAATTCTGCCACGTTCATTACTGCTTGGAGGAAATCGCAGATAGGAAGGACACCTGCTCTCATGAACAATGAGCATGGGCTTATGGAAAGAGTTAAGTGTGTGGATTCGGTTCCTCTGATTTTTCTCATGGACGTCCTTGACTTTTTCTCCAGATCACTGCTGATTCAGAATAACTGTTTTCCTTCAGGGCAGCCCGCCCTTCCCAGGTGGAACTGAGAAACAGGGCTCCCTCCTGGCCACCGGGAGTCTAAGAGGTCCATCATAGGGAACTTGCACACGTGCACCGGGCTTTAAACACAGGCAGAATAAAACTCCTGATGCAGTTTAAGTGACGGTGAGTTCTGGTTTCATCTGTCACGTTTACTTTGTGAAGTGGTCACGTAGAGGGGAAAGAAGCTGGTCTTTCACTTCATTTCAGGATTATTTATTTTATCTTGTTATGAGGACAGGCAATAAGGGTACTAATAAATGTAAAGACATGGATTAAATTGTGCAATTCTGGGTCTTGAAATATTCTAAATTTTAAAAAGACTTCCTTTTGTTACCCTCTAGTCCAGTGCTTCTCAGTCATTCTCGCTGCAGGATGCACAGGAAAAATGATATTTGCGCATTGGTATAAAATTCCCTTTTAATAAAAAATCTGAGATTTCTTGCACGAATACAACATTTTTTATCCTCGCCTGAGGGTATGTTTATTGTTTTTTAAAAAAAGAGGAAAGAAGGCAGAGAAACATTGATGTGAGAGGAACAGCAATCAGAATTATCGATTGGCTACTTTCTGTATGCACCCGACTTGGGGATCGAGCCTGCAACCTTTTGGTGTATAGGACAACACTCCAATCAGCTGAGCCACCCGGCCAGGGCAACTTTTAAAATTAACTTCTATGCTTATAATCACTATCAATAATTACTGATTGAGAAATTTTGCTAATGATCTTTGAAATTCTTTTTAATGTTATGAAATGTTTATAATCTATTTAATGACATTTTTCTTTTTTATGGAGCTATAACTTACATCAAAGTGAAGAGTTTTCAATTTTTTACATATGTGTGACTTTTTCCATGCTTGTGGACTTTTGTCACCAGAGCCTAGGTCAAGGTATAAAATACTTCCAACCCCATGAAGGGTTCCTTCATAGCCTTTTCCAGTTAATACCCCCACTTATTCATTCTGACTTCTATCACCATATTTATTTTGCTTATTCTTGAACTTCATATTGATAAAATTACACAGAATGTTATTTTGTGTCTGGTTTCTTTTGTATAATATTACCTCTGTGAGGTTCATCCCTATTGTTAATGGGATCAAATGATTCTTTTAAAAAATTGTTGAGTTGTATTCTATTGCATGAATATGCCACTATTTATCTATTCATTTTCCTGCTGGTGGACGTTTGGTTTGTTCCCAATTTCCTCATATTCTTCTTTTCAACGATCTCTGAACTTTTATTGGCCTCCTGCCCCCCAAGGGGTGCCCCACTTCTGCTGCCTTTAATGCCTCAGGACTTTGGCGTCATTGACCTGAGACACCACTTTGCTGTCCACAGTCCTGTGGGTGGTGGTCTTTTGGGTGGACTGTGTGGAGCGGCTGTTGTGTCCCCAAGTTTGCAGTCCTCCCTTTCTTCCAGTAGGTGGCGGTAGGTAGCGGTCTCAGCCCTTGTCTTGACCTTGACGTTCAGCGGGGCCTGGTACTCCTGAGCTTGGCGCTGCCCCTCTGCCTGTGGCTGGGGCAGCTCTGACTCCAGGTACAGAAATTACAAGCAAACAATTTTTGCAAATCACTCAAAATTTACAACTCTTAAAATTATACCTGACAGCTGATAGGAAGTTTAACACCACCTTTGTAAGTCATTCATAATAAGTGAAATTATATCGGAAGACCCCTGTTCTTCCTTTTTCGTTCATTGACAAATACAAACTTGACAAATTCTTCTAATGATGTGCATGGATTTTGAATCCAGTTGAATATTTTTCTTTTTTAAACAGATTATTAATTTTTTTTACTATTGATTTGAGAGAGAGAGAAACATCAATTTGTTGTTTCACTGTTTGTGCATTCATTGGTTGATTCTTGTGTGTTCCCTGATAGGGGATTGAGCCCTCAACCTTGGCATATAGAGATGACACTCTAACCAATGGAGTACCCGGCCAGGGCCCCAGTTGAACATTTTTATACCAGGAATTTCAAATAACGATGGTGTTCTTATTTTCAGGATGTGCTTGCCCTGTTAGAGTAGTCACCCAGCTGCTGATCTTGTCCTTACTAAAAGGCACAGCAAACTGATAACCAAGAAGATGGGGACTTGGGACCTTTCCCTGGAGCTGTTTCCACCCAAAACTCTCTTCTGTCTACCTGTGTGTTATTTCTCCTTCCTATGAGGATACCAGTCATTGAAGGTAGGGCCCACCTTCCATGTTCTGGTCTGACTTCATCTTAACATACCCAATCACATGTGCAAAAACCCTATTTCCAAATGAGGTGACATCCTGAGGTTCCAAGTCAGCATGGATACTGGGAGGGACACTATTCAACCCAGCCCAGCATCTTTGCAAACTGTAGAGTGTCATGGAATGTTTGAGAACCAAACAGGACACAGAAGAGAATGCTGATGCTCTGGCACAGCCACAGCAATAGTGGGAACAGCCACCAGACCTGAAGACTGGAGCCTGGGGGACAGAGGGAGCCGAGATGAAGATTCCCAGAGAGGGAAAGGGAAACTGTGAGATCATCCTATATCAGGGGCTGGCAACCTTTCTGTAGAGGGACCGACAGCAAACATTTGGGTCTTTGCAGGTGATATGGTCTGTTGCAACTACATAGCTCCACTGTTATGGTGCAAAAGCAACGAGAGATGATACATACATGAATGGTGTGGCTGTGTGCCAAGAGAACTTTATAAAAACAGACAGTGGGCCAGATTTGGCCTACAGGCTGTAGTTCTCCACTCCTGTCCTGTAGGGTGGAGTACCTGGGGAAAAACAGCCTACTGGTGGGCCTGTGGCAAACGTTAGAGGAGAAGGTATTAAAGCACATAGGAAATTGTCAGAAATAGTGTCGAGGGATAATGTCTAAAACTGAGGTTAATAGTGGAGAAAATACAGTGTTGATGGTTGGCTACTGGGAAGGATATTTGTGGGATCTGAGGAGGCAGAGGTGGAATAGGGGATTGTTACTTAGCTATAAACCTTTGTGATCATTTTGATACTCAAACAATAATAGTAATAAAAATATATATGTATTACCTTAATAGAAAAGTAAAAACATTATTTAAAAATAGCCAACTAATGTCAGGGCACTCCATTGTTGTTGCCCATGTTGTACCAGATTATGCCGGGCCTGTGGAGAGAGGTGGAAGCTTCCACCAGGGGGCGCTGTGAGAAAAGTTACAGTTTTTCTCTGGGAAAATAAAGTAAGAATTACCCTGGCTACTGTACAGTAGGACTCGCCAGTCTACCACCCAGAGGGCCAGATCCAGCCCTCTGCCTGAATTTGTTTTGTTTGTTTTTTTGCTTATTAAGGTATGGTCGACATATTATATTAGTTTCAGGTGTACAACATATTTGCATATATTGCAAAATACCACAGTAAGTCTAGTCACAGAATTTTTTCACTTGTGAAAAGAACTTTTTTCAATTAGAAGAAATTTTAAATTAAGTTTAGTTGGTATATAATCTTATATTGGTTATATTACATAACCAATTTTAACCAATATAATTTGGTTATATTATATAACCAATTATTATTTCGTTTCAGTTGCATAATACAGTGTTCAACATTTTGAACACTTACAATGTTGTAATCACCCCCTTAATTCCAGTGATCATCTGTCACTTTGCAAACTTACCACAATATTGTTGACTATATTCCCCTTCCCCTTTTTACCCATCCACCCACCCTCCATTCTGGTAACCATCCCTTTGGTCTCAGGTTCTATGAGTCTACTGTGTTGTGTTTGCTTTTAGATTCCACGTATAAGTGAAACCATATGATACTCGTCTTTCCCTGTGTGACTTACTTCACTGAGCATAATACCTTCCAGGTCCATCCACGCTGTCGCAAACGCTAAGATTTCATTCTCTTTTATCGCAGAGTGGTACTCCATTGTGTACATGTTCCACTTCTCCTTTATCCTCTCATCTGCCGATGGACTCCTAGGCTGCCTCTAGATCCTGGCTATTGTCAATAATGCTGCAGTGAACACAGAGGCGCACATACCTTTTTGAAATAGGGTTTTGGGTTTCCTTGGGTAAATGCTCAGAAGTGGAGTTGCTGGGTCAAAAGGCAGTTCTGTTTCAACTTCTCGAGGACTCTCCACACTGCTCTCCAGAATGGCTGCACGGGCCCACATCCCACCAGCAGTGCAGGAGGGCCCTTTTCTCCCCGTCTTCACCAGCACATGCTGTTTGCTGACTTATTCATGGCAGCTGTTCTGACGGGTGGGTGTGATGCCCAGTTGTGGTTTTGATTGGCATTTCTCTGATGATCAGTGGTGGTGAGCATGTTCTCGTGTGTCTGTTGGCCATTTCAATGTCTTCTTTGGAAAAATGTCTATTCGGGTCCTCTGCCCATTTTTAATTGGGTTGTTTCTTTTAAATTTTTATAAACCATATACATGTATAACTTTCATAATATATTTAGAAATTAGTTTAAATATGAACAAGTAATGGTTTAGCCCTATAGGACAGTGAATTATTACACAATACAGAGAGTGGGGAAAAAACAGATGTATGTTTTGACAAATAAAGAAGTCAAATTATTCTTCAATGGAGCTGAACCAACTCACTACTACCAATGATATATAAGTATTGTGAGTGGGTTTTAAGTTTTATCTTGAGAAACTGGGGGTTAATCACTTAGATAACACATGCCCATTATACACTGTTAGCTTCTAAAGTCAGCCCAGAGCCCTGACTGGTGTGGCTCAGTGGGCTGGGCGTTGCCCCACAAAGTGAAAGGTCGCTGGTTCAATTCCCAGTCAGGGCACATGCCTGGGTCTTGGGTTCAGTCCCTGGTCAGGGCACGTACGAGAGGCAACTGATCAATGTTTCTCTCTCACATTGATGCTTCTCTCCCTCTCTTTCTCTTTCCTTTCACCTGTCTAAAAAATAAATAAAAAATGAAAATGTCAGCCCAGAAATGTCATTTGGAGGTTGTAAGTTAGCACTTGACTGTACCTAAAAGAAAACCTAACAAAAGCAGGTTGTAAACTATGGGCTTACTTTTCTCACCAGACGGGGGTGCCAACTGAAGGCGCCTGGAGCAGGGCCGTGTGGCAGGAGGCGATGCGCTCAGGGCTAACATCCGTCCTCCTTTACATCTCAGGTCAAGGGCCTGTCCAGATCTCCAGGTTGCTGAGAGACCTCTCTCACACCTGGGGTTTCCCTGCATGATTGTAAGTTTGCACTTGTTTGCACAATTCTGGGTTTTCCTGCTATTCCCTAGACAGACCCATCTGGATTTGCTCATTTCTGTGTCCCCAGCATCTAGCACGATGCCCGACCTGGGGACGGTGGCTCCATACAAACTTCACCAGCACACGCAGAAGTGCAGTGCATGCACGCACGAGCTAGCGAAAAGAAAACTGCCATCCTCCTGCCCAGGAAGTATTTTCTTCCAGGGGTGGGGGTGGGGTGGGGAGGCAGGGACAGCCAGTGATGTCACAAGAGGTGGCTGGGGACAGAAGGTTCTGGAAGGTTGAAGGGGGCTAGAATAGCTTTCAGGGAGGGAAACTGCCCGCCTTCCTGCCTCTGGTCACTCCCACTATCTTGGCTGGACCCAGACAGGGACAAGGGCTGGGAAAAGACAGCACATGTTCTGGTTTCCAGGAGAGGCAACTCGGTTAGCACCTTTGTGGAAGAAGAAAACACCTTGAGTGTCCAGATGCCTCAGCCACCAGCGCCCTGCTGTGGCGGTCAGACCCACACCTCGTGAGGAGTGGCAGGTGCCAGTGGTGCGGGAGAGGGGCACGTGGGGCCCTGTGGGGTTCAGCGTCTGTCATTCAGCACTGTACTTCTCTAGGGTTTGGACTCCCCACAGACGCACATTCTGGCCTTGAGTGGGACCCTCAGTATCTTTTCCTATTGAATTTCTTATTGGTTGCTGCCAGCATACAAGAAAACTATTGATTTTTGAATATTGATCTTTTGCTTTGTTACCTTACAAAACTCTCACTTTTAATAGCTTCTTAGTTGACAGGATAGTATAGGCACTCAAATTATTTGGAATATGACAATATTATTTGTTTCCAATCTTTATTCCTCTAATTTCTTTTTCTTATCCTACTGCATTGGCTAAAAACCTTCAGGTCGGTGCTAAATAGTATAGCAGTGATAGCCGATTTATTTGTCTTAATCCTGACTTCATGGGAATTCTTCCAGTGCTTTTGTTGCTGCTAAATATAGTTCTAAAATATTTTCATTACCCCAAAAGAAAACCCCACCCTCTTTAGCAATCACCCCCATGCCCCTGCCCAGCCCCTGGCAAACTCTGATATACCTCCTGTCTCTATGGATTTGCTTGTTCTGGACATTTCACAAAAATGGAGTCATTTGGTACAGCAGTGTACCTTACCTGTGGTTTCACGTGCTACAATCCAAAAATATTAAATGGAAATCTACCCTATTTCATCTCATCACATAGGCATTACATCATCTTATTGAACAGTACTTGGGGTTCTGCTGCCCACCGCCACTGCCCTCTAGGCAAAAACTCCAGAGGCAAAGGTTTGGTGACGATGGAAAGGAGTCTTTATTCAAAAGCAGTTACTGAGGCCTATCAAGTCACAGCCAGAATCACTTAAGCCTGTCAATTAAGGCTAAACTCTAACACCTGAGCTCTATCTTTTTCCCCATTAGTTTTTAGTTATCTTGTTTCTATAGGGTTAGTTTGCAAACTAAAAACAATATAATATACAAAAACTACACAATTTTGGAAGAATGGCAGGCTTCTGCCTCAGAGCCTGTTCATTCTAGAACACCCAGAGAATAAACCTGCCACCCTCTGCCAGGCCAGCCTGATCCTAGGCTGTGCCCAGAGTTCCTTCCCATCCAAAATACCATCTGTTGGGAAATTCAGGCAGCTGCAGCACGATCATTCAGGCCTCCCTGAGGAAGAGGAGCCTGAGCCTGAGCCAGAGCCAGAGCCAGAGCCTGAGCCAGCTCAGGAGCTAGAGAGCCCGCCCTCTTTGTTGCCATTGGCTCCACAGGCATTCAGCTTCTCAGCCAATCCTGTCCTAGACTCCCCACAGTTGCCTCAGCAAACTCCTCTACAGCCCCTCCCTACTTCTCCCCTGCAATCCCAGTTGTCTTAATCAGATCTCTCTGTGTCAATTTCACATCATCACAAGAAGAAGGGTGAGGGCGGCAGTACAATAAGATATTTTGACAGTGCATTCACATAACTTTTATTACAGTATATATTTTAATTATTCTATTTTATTATTAGTTATTGTTAATCTCTTGCTGTGCCTAATTTATAAATCAAACTTCATCATAGATGTGTGTGTAGGAAAAAAATTGTGAATCGGTTCAGTACGATCTGCAGTTTCAGCCTCCATGGGGGGGGGGTCTCGGAACGTATCCCCACAGATCGGGGTGGGGGGGAGGCCAAATGTGTCTTTTGGCTTCTTTCACTCAACATGATGTTTTCAAGGCTCATCCTGTTATTCTCTGAATTGATCTTTGTTTATTTCTCCCCTTGTCAACTCTGGGGTGGGGGGTTGTCCCCAGGGCCTGGAATGCTTGCCTGCACACAGGAGCTGTTCAGGAGACACTTGGGAAAGAGAACAGCTGAGACCCAGGCTCAAACCCTCCCCTCCTCTCTCGGTGAGCAGGCAGGAAAGGTTCTTGGCAGTGGTGAAGTTTGTAAGAGTTCAGACCTGGCCCCCGATGGCTGCAGGCTCTTGGGGACTTCATGATACCACACCTGTTGTTGCTCGATCCACCTTCCCCTTCTCAGGGCATCAGTGGTCAGCGCTCGGGTCAGATAGCCTGCGTTTTGCATTGTGATCGAAAAGGAGGTAATGGCTTCCTAGACCATAGACAGACACATTTTTTCTTGAGTCATTTGATTTACTTGATCTTTTGATTTACTATTGTTTGTGTCTTGAGGAACATCCCATTTCAGTGACAATGAACAACTTTTCTGGTGTTTTTTTTTTAATTGAGGTGAGATTCACATAAGATAAAATTAACCATTTTAAAGTGAACAGCTCGCTGGCATTTAGTACATTCATGATCCTGTGCCACCATCACCTCTATTTAGTTCTGAAACATTTTCATCACTCTCCAGAGGAAACAGCCACTTCCCACCCAGCAGCTGCGGCAGCCACTCGCCCACCCCCTGTCTCTGTGGCTGGGCCCGTCCCGGACACTTCACGTGAGCGGGATCACACACTGCGCGGCCTCTTGTGTCCGGCTTCTCTCACCCAGCAGCATGTCCTCAGGCCCATCCACGCTGAAGTGACTGTCAGAATCTCCTTCCTTTTCATGGCCGAGTGACGCTCCAGCGTGTGCACGGACCGCGTTCTGTCATTCATTCATCCGTCGACGGGCCTTTGGCTCCGAGAACTGTGCTGCTGCGAATGTGGGTGTGCGTTCCTGGCGTTTCCCCGGATCCGGAGCCCCCACTGCAGGGAGGTTCCACGGTGTCCGTCACTAGTCCTCCATTGCTGCACGCCTGCTTTTCCTCCAGTCTTTTCCCCTCCGGACAGTGCGGCAGTGACGGTCCTTTGCGTGTAGTTTAAGCAACTGTCCGGTGAATGATTCTGTGATATTTCCTGTTTACTTTGGTTTGCCCTACTGGGTGCTCTGTTTCCAACTCCAACTCGGTGAAAACAGACACTTTCTGAGTACCCTTTATGGTAGCCACAAACAGTTTATCCTGGTGCCTGGTGAGACATAGACCTCCCATTACATTTTTATTATTTGTAATATTTTATCCTAAATTTCACTCTGCGGGGGCTATATGCAATTTTGGTGTATAATAAATACACTTTTTCTCTGTTTTTAGTTTGCCAAGGTAAACCTTCATTTATTCAGCTTTAATCGACTATAGGAAATTTTTCTTTTTAGGCTGATGGAATGCTATCACCATGTAACGTGTCTGTGGAAGAGATGACACTTTTTTAACAACTAATACATAACTGACATATGAACAAGACCCAGGTTTATATAGGAAATGAGGAGCTATTTGCCAATAAGTTATTTTCTCCTTACATTTTATCTTTAATAATACCTGAAAACCCAATGCCTTAGCCACAGAATATTTTTGAATTGTTCATTTTAAGATGTATAGTGCACTTTTCCCAGAGTTCACTTTGTTGGTGTACAGTTCCATGAGGTTTGACAAGTGCGTGGAGCCCTGTGACGGCCAGCGCGGCCCGGGCACTGCGCTCCATCGCCCCCCAAGTTCCCGCAGGTGCCCCCCCCCCCGCGGAGGCGACCCCTCCGTCTTCCTGCGGCCGCCCCCCACCCCTGCCCTCTGCAACCTCAGACCTGTTCTCCATCGCGACAGTTTCGCCTTTTCCGGGAAGTGACATAAATGCAATCGTAAAGCGTGTGGTTTTTCGAATCTGTCTTCTCCCACTCAGTGTAACGCCTCTGAGCCTCGCTGGGCTGGTCCTGTCAGTAGTTCTTTTCTCTCCGCTGCTGAGGTTCGTTCCGCCCAGCTGCCCAGGGCGGGGCTGGGAGGTCAGGTGCCTTCTCTGGGGAGGTTCCAAAACCTTCTTACCTGCAGGATCGCTTATGGACTTGACCCCTATATTCCAACGTTTCAGAGACTCTGGGAAACTCACAGATTGAATGCTCTCCAGACCCCACAGTCGCTCTGGCACGCGGGCCGCTCTCCTCCCCTCGTAGGCCCAGAGCAGCCAGGACTGATGATGACCCGGGGACTCCACGCAGACACGCCCGTGGGCCTGAGTCGGCCTCCGTCCGCAGCCCCTTCAGCAGTCAGTCCTACTAAGTCCCCCTTTGTGCCTTGCAGCACTGCGAAGAATGGTCTCTGTGGACCCAGAAGGGCGGAAACCCCAGCAGCTCAAGAAAAGGAGGCTGAGGACCTTGAAGGAGACATGAGTAAAACAAAAGGCAGGTGGTGGGAGAGAGGAAGGCGCGCTGGCTCGGCCCGGGCTCATCTTCCAGGAGCCCAGTCGGGAGGGTCAGGACACAGCCATTCTGTGCCTGAGGCCCCCAGACAGGGTGGGGAGGGGGGCCACTACTGCCAAGGAGGAGCGCAGGCTTGGGATTTCAGAGCCTCTTCCGTGCTGTGTGTATCACAGCACCCCGAAAAGGGCGCTGCCTGTCAGGGGTTGAGTCCGTGTGGAGGGGACCATATGCACACACTCGCACACACACACACACACACACATGTCCCATGTAATTATATACATAGTGCAGCTATAATATATATACGGTGAATGTATTTATTTATGGCACAGACTTAATAGTATGTATAGTGCAAATATAATTATGTACATGTATAATGCAGTTATGATAATGCATGTGGCACAGATAAAATTGTGTATATACATATATTCTGCAGATGTAATGTTACACATGTAGTGCAGATATACAGTGTAAATATACTACATATAGTGCAGATGTAATGAATGCAGTACAGACGTGGTCCATGTAGTGTGGATACAGTGAATACAGTGCAGATGTGGTCCATGTAGTGTGGATACAGTGAATACAGTATGGATGTGGTACATGTAGTGCAGATGTGATATATACATAGTACAGGTGTAATCTGGAGCGGGCTGAGTATTTTTACAGTAGTTCACAGAGCTGTGATCATTACTATCGCTCTTTGAACTCAAAAGAGTGTTGCGCTGGCACGTTGCACTTAGGTATACTCTTATAAGTGCTCTGCTTGCTGGCCCACATCACTTACAGGTTCTCGGAATCTGCCTGCCACTTTCCAGCGGGCTGTGGCACAGCGGGCTTCCCTGTCATTGGTCAGCCCGCTCTGCCAGCCCTGCATATGCATAGAAGAGGTAATAGTATGTATGTACATACGTATAGTGCAGGTGTAATTATATACACAGTGCAGAATATCATGTGAAGATCAGATGTGGTATGTAGGACAGACACAGCATCTGCAGTGGAGATGCAATGCTCACTGTATTTCACACAGCGCTACCTGCAGTGCAGATGCGGTAACAGTGACGTGTTATCACTGTGTTGTAACTGTTTTAGTGCCTGAACTATGCAGGGTGCACCACGTGATGGTAAAGCACCTTCACTCTTGCACAGCTGCCCTCTCCACGTGGGCAAAACGTTGGTGAGAAAAATGAGTTTCACAGTCATTCTCAACACTAATAATCTTCAAAATCTCATTTGGTTGCTGTGTTAGCCCCCTGGACTGCCGTAACAAAGCTCTCTGGACCATGCAGCTGAAACAACAGAAATGTTCAGCTGCCCGGTTCTGGGGCCAGAAGCCCAGAATCCAGGTGTCAGCCGGGTTGGTTCCTCTTGGAGGCGGTGACAAAGCCTCTCTCCCATCCTGCCGGTGGCTGTCGGTGGCTGCCGGTGGCCCTGGCGTCCCTCGGTTACACCATCCAGTCTCCGCTTGTCTTCTCTGCTTGGCCTTCTACTCAGTGCATTTCGATGTCCTCTCCTCTTCTTCTGGGACACCAGTCATTGGACAAAGGGCCCTCCCTCCACCCAGGGTGGTGTGTTTGTGAGATCCTCAGTGGATTTCACCTGCAAAGACTTTATCTCCAAACTAGGTCACATTCTGAGCTTCTGTACATGAACTTGGAGGAAACACTGTTCAACCCACTGCAGTCATTAAAATATCCCCACCCATGTCCAGGTGACGCACTCCACAGTTTTGTCCAGTTTACAGCTTTTCTCCCAGGTGTCACCCTGGACACCTGGAGCCTCGGGGGTGAGGGAGCGAAGGAGGCCTGACGAGCTGAGCTTTGATTTCCTGGGTGACGTTCTCCCAGCACCCCGGCTCCGCTGGGGGATTTCATTGTAAGCTGGTGAGAACCCCAGCACTGATCCTTCTTGTGGGGTGGGGGGCTTCTCTGAACAGCCTTCCTTTGATGCAGTTTGTTATGGGTTGAATTCTGTCCCCCCCCAACTATGGTCTGAATGTTTGTGTCCCCCCCATTAACATGTTGAAACCCACCTGCCCTCCCCCAGGTGATGGTACTAGGAGGTGCTAGGTCATGAGGGGAGAGCCCTCCTAAGTGGGATTGGTGCTGGGGTGACAGAGGCTGCAGGGAGGCTGCAGGGCAGCTGCCTCCCCGGTGAGACGACAAGGTCTATGAACCAGGAGGCAGGGGCACCAGATCTGGTGGAAATGTGATCTTTTGCTTCCCCACCTCCAGAACTATGAAAAATAAATGTCTGGTGTTTCTAAAGGACCCAGGTCACGGTATTTTATCATAGCAGCCCGAGATTCATAGGTTGCAGTCCCAGCAGTTACTCGGTACTTCAGAATGTGACCTAATTTGTAAATCGGGCCATTGCTGATAGGATGGGTTTTAATCCAGTATGACTGCTGTCCTTATAAAAAGGGGAGATTCAGACACGAGGAGAATGCCCTGTGAAGATGAAGGCGGAGAGGAAGGCTTGTAATGCTTCTGTCACAAGCCTAGGAACTCCAAAGATTACAGGCCCACCACCAGAGGGCAGGTAGGGGAGAGGAGGGAATGTCTTCTTCCTCACGGCTTCAGGAGGAACCAACTGGCCCGCACCTTGACCTCGGGCCGGGCTGTCTGCCTCCAGAGCTGGGAGGGAGGGAGGGACTGTCCGTGGTTCCAGCCCCTCAGTCCGGAGCGCAGGCACACCCCTTGTCTGTCTGCCTCTGCACTGCACGGGGCAGACACTGCGTCCGTACAAACTGGAGGTTTGTGGCGACCCTGCTTCGACAAGTCCATCAGCACCGTTTTTCCAACAGGCTTAGATGATGGTTAGCATTTTCTTTTAGCAATAAAGCATTTTTAAATTAAAGTATGTGCCTTGTTTTTTTTTACACATAGTGCCTCTTAATTCCGGACTGTGGACCATTCATGCAGATGGAGAAGTCCTCCTGAGGCTATCAAAACATGGGCCAGGCCACGAGGCCCCGATAACCATCCCAGAATTTTTTCGGGAGTCAGTCAGCCGATTTGGGATTTATCCAGCCCTCGCATCAAAGAACAGCAAAAAATGGGAAGTGCTGAATTTCAAGCAGTACTATGAGGCTTGTCGGAAGGCTGCCAGGGCCTTGATCAAGGTGAATGAGTCGTTCCTCCTTCCTTCCCTCTCTTTCCCTCTCTTCCTCCCTTCCTTCCTTATCACATATTCAGTCATTCGTTCAGAATAGAAAATACACACACACACACACACACACACACACACACACACACACACAGAGTATAAAACGTACAAGACACCACAAGATACGAAAGGTAATGTGAATATTTTCCCTCCAATTCTCGACTCCTCCCATGTGAAGGCAGCCACCACTGCCAGTGTTTTAAATTATCCTTTGGGGGAATAAACTGTTTGTATCTATTATAGAACTTCTCTTTTTGCAAATTTTTGCATAGATGGTAGCCTTCTATATCTATGATTCTGCACCTAGTTTTTTCCCTTTAGCATAATATCTCTATGCATTAGTTAGCTACTGCTGCATAACAAATCACCCCCTAAATTTAGTGACTTAAAATGACAAACATTTATTATCTTGGTTTCTGTGGGTCCCAAGTCCAGGAGGGGCTTAGCTGGGCACTATACTTCTGGTTCCAGGCCTCTCCTCAGGCCTCAGTGAAGCCATCAGCATGGCCTGCCTCATCCGAAGGACACACTGGCTGGAGGGTTCACTTCTAAGCTGGTTGTTGGCAGGACGCCTCACTTCCTTGCTCCCCAGCTTTCCTCATCGGGTGTCCTTGGAGAATTTTCACCATATGGCAGCCAGCTCCCCCCAGAATGAGTGACCCGAAGAGAGTGGGAACAAGACGGGAGCCAGGATACCTTTTTATGACCTAACCTCCACCATGACACACTATCACTGCTTCCATATCCTGCTGGCCACACAGACCCACCTGGATGCAGCGAGGGGGGAGAGCATGCAAGAGCACAGGTATCAGGGATGAGGGTCACTGAGGGCCATCTCGAAGGCTGCTCCCACACTCTGAGATCCTTCCATATGCATTTATTTTTTAAAATCCACACTCTGTTTGACAACTGCAACTATGTGCGCCAGCAGTATGGACTTACCCAGCCCCTGCCAGTGTGCATTTAAGTTGTTTTCCAGCCTTTTGTACCATACATGGTGCCACCGTGAACCTCCTTGGAACCATGGATTCTCACCCAGAGGTGCCTCTGTGTGCCCACTCAAGTGGGCGAGAGGCTCTGCTTGCCCGTGTTCGTGCCAACATCATATTATAAAAAATGTCCCTCTTGGCCAGTCTGAGAGGCCTGTGAGGCAGAATTCAAAGATGGCCCTCATGGCATTTGTCCCCAGCCCCTGGTATATTCATGCTTATAGTCTCCTCTCCTTGCATGTGGGCAGGACTTGTGACTGTGAAGGATTTTTTCTCCTGTGGTGGCAAAGGTGGAGAGATTTAGGAGATGTGATTAAGGTCTCTAATCAGTTGACTGTGAGTTCATCAAAAGGACAAATGCTCAGGGTGGGCCGGACCTAATCAGGTGAAGCAGTAAAGGGGGGCTTCTCCGACTGGCCTCGAGGAGACTAACTGGTGTGGACAGTGGTGTGGACAGGGCCACAGGGCAGTGGGTGGCAAGCAGCCTCTAGGGTTGAGACCCATCTTCAGCTGACAGCCAACATGAACACAGGACCTTAGTCATTCAACTGCGAGGAATAAATTCTGCAAACACGGTGTGAGTGTGGGAGAGGATTCCGTGCGTCAAAGGAGGCCGCAGTCCCCGCTGAGGTCTTCACCACAACTTTGGGTGACCCTAAGCTGGGGACCCAGTTAGACTGCCCCCTGCCTCCTGACCTTCGGAAACTGAGATAACAAATGTGTGTTCTTTTCAGCTGCTAGATCTGTGGTAACGTGTTGTGCAGCAATAGACAGTGAATACCATAGGTATCTCCCATGGCAGAAAGGTCTCTGCTCGTGGTTTTGATAGACAGGAAACCGGGCCACATTTTGCCCTCGACCTCAGTCCCTCTCTCCTCTTCCCTGGTGCCCAAGCATCATCGTGGAGAGACTTCGTGAGATGCCACGATCGAGACCCATCTGCTTGGGCTGGGTGTTTTCTCGGCTGCCCAGTGCCATCGTGCTGTGGCTAGGTCACCTCTCCTGAAAGGCGACCCTTGTTAGCTAGGTGCCCTTGGCTGTGGAGCTCAAGGACCCTCTGCTCTCCTGACCTCGGGGATCCATCAGAAACACTTCAGTTCATCCACGTGAGTAGAGACGCACTTCCACAGCGAGGACCACCTTTTTGTCGCTAAGCAGAAACACGTGGCGTTGTGTGCTGAGCATCCGCAGATGTGTTCCAAACGCTTGTGTTTCCCCTAACAACAGGGGTCGCTGCCAGCCTTGCCCCGTACAAATCAAAGAGCCAACAGGTTTGGAGCTGCCCCAAAGCAAAGAAGTAACTCTAAGGGGGTCACCTGCAAGTCCAGGTCTCCTGGTCCATCCTCGGCCACATCTGGACTAAGGCTGCATCTTTAAAAGTGCAATTTATCACTCCTGTAGGATATCACTCTTTGAGTGCTTTTGTTATTAAAAATATAAATAAATCCACACTCATTAGAATGTCTGTTATTTTAAAAAAGAACAGAAAATAGCAAGTGTTGGTGAGGATGTGGAGAAATCGGAACCTTCAGGCAGTGCTGGCGGGGATGGAGAATGGAGCAGCCGCTGTGGGAAGCAGTATATGGCGGCTCCTCAAAAACATCAAACATCGAAACGCCAGCGGCCCAGCAGTCCCACTTCTGGGCACAGGCCCCAGAGAATTCAGAGCAAAGACTCAGGCAGAGGTGCACACACTCCCATTCACAGCAGCTGTCTTCACAATGGCCAAAACTCACACTTGGGAGCAACCCAAGTGTCCGCCGACAGACGATGGACTGGACGAGCACAGTGTGGTCCATCACACTCTGCGATGCCACTCAGCTTTGGAAGGAAGGAAGTTCTGGCCCCTGCCACAACATGGGCGACCCGAATACTGCAAGATTCCACCCACAGGAGGCCCCCAGAGGAGTCAGACTTATGGAGACAGGAAGTGGAGCATGGGGGGCCAGGGCTGGGGGGACAGAGGGGTAATTAGCATTTCATGGGGACAGAGTGTCAGTTTGGGAAGGTGAGAAAGTTCTGGAGATGGAATGTGGGATGTCGCACCACAGGAGTGGACTTAACGCTGCTGAGCGGCAGCCAGTAGCATTGAGCCCATTTAAAATTGGCTAAAAAGGTACATTCATGCTGTAAGTACTTTACCACAATAAAAATCAAACATATAAAAATAAATCGATGGCCTATTACGTAGACAGAGGCAAACCAGTCTCCCTGGAGTAACGAAAACCTCGTACCCAGATTTTAGCCCGCACACTGGCTTCTCCGCCACGCCCGTGGGCTGGGAAGGTGCTCTCCCACACCCAGGGAGCGCCGTCCACCAGATGCAAAGCGACTCCTTGTTTCCATTTCCTGTTCATCTGTTTGTCTTTGCTTCCCCAGCTGGGCTTGGAGCGGTTCCACGGAGTCGGCATCCTGGGGTTCAACTCTGTGGAGTGGTTCATTGCTTATCTTGGTGCCATCCTAGCAGGGTAAGAGCGTGCGCTGTTCCCTGTCACCTTGGCGAGCTGCCACTCGGGGCCTGGTAGCCCTGGGCTAGTCCCCACTGAGATGTGAAGGGGGCTCAGACCAGCCGCAGGTGGACAGCTGGGACAGACACACAAATCCATGAGCCCGACTGAAGTTTGGTGTCTCCAGTGTGGAAGGAACTTCTAGGGCTCCGGCTGTGAACAGACAAAAGGCTACTCACAAAAGGGCTTGAAAGGTGCTTGCTTTCAGCGGCTGAAAGCAGGAACGAGAGGGGGAAGAAAGGCAAACAGGCGCCGGACAGGGTCCGAATGCCGCCTCCGGTGCTCTTGCTCCTTGCGGTGGCGCTCTGCAGGCGGCTTCAGCGCCCGGGCTGTCAGTCTCCTGGTCTATAAAGCGGGGTGCTGCGGGCCCCGTGATTGGACATCACAAGGACACCCCAGGAGTCGCTGCTTCCATCTTCACGACCACGTGTGTCGTGTTTGTCATTGTAAGGTTGTGGGGGGAGACTGGGCCCAGGCTGCAGACTCAGAGCTGCCTGTAGACGCGCCCCCCCAGCCCTCCCTCCAGCACACGCAGCCCTCCCCGTGTGCACACGACCGGCACGGGTGCTTTCTTTTCCCAGGGGCCTCTGTGTCGGCATCTATGCCACCAACTCCGCGGAGGCTTGTCAGTATGTCATCGCTCATGCCAAAGTGAACGTCCTACTGGTGGAGAATGACATACAGCTACAGAAAATTCTCTCGGTAAGCCCCACCCAGCACTGCCTGCCGTCACCCCAGGGGGCCTCAAGGCTCTGACCAGGTGTCTTTGCGTTCCCAGGCAGAAGCTAGTAATCGGGTGGGGTGGTGGGGTTTGCTGCACGCACAGGTTCAGGAAGAGCCGCCGCTGCTTTAGTGTAACTGGCAAAGCAGCACTTGGGAGGAGCCGGGTGCACTGGGGGAGTTTAATTTCCAACTCTTGTTAACTTAGTTTCCTCCTCAACCTCCATTTAAAAAATGCATCTATGCATAGTTTTATATACAGGCCACTGCTATTATTCTTTTAGAAGCGTGATTATTGTGAGCCTTATAATTTTCTTATAAATAACTGTCTGCATTTCTGCAGTGCTTTTGTCTTTCTGGTCTATTTCTTTCCCCAGTTCTTCCACCTCCTGTTTCGCTTCCACCCAGTGTCCGGTGCTCTCTTCGCTCATGGGTCTGCTTTGCGTTCCTCCTTCCCAGCTGCGCTTACTTCGTTAGGTTTGAACTCGTACGCTGGAATGCTGGGTGGCAATTTTCCTTTGCTTTGTAGTGACTTGGTGAATTTTGGCTTCTCTCTTATTTTCTCTTTTTTTCCTTGCAGTGTCTTTGTATGAGTATTGTAGAAACATTCCCAATTCCGTGTGTTTGAATGGGCTGCAGTTTCCCGGACCAACTTTTGGCAGGAAGATGCAAAGGGGAGAGGAGTTTGGGGAGGGTGAGCCTCGGTGGCCAGATTCACCGCTCAGCCTCAGGGCCACTGGGGCTGCTGTGCAACATTCCTTCACTCCCGAGTTACATACTGCTCCACTTTTTAACGTCTCTGGAGTCGAGGTGTGTCTCGCCATCGACATCGTCCTCCCAGATCATCACTGGCCATGTTTTCCCACATTTTAATGTCTCTGAAATTAGGGCACATTTACCAGGCTCGGTGAACTCCTGGCTGGACTTGGTGACACAGAACACGCTGTGCCACCAGGCCTCCATCGGACCTGGCTCAGGAAGGACGGGCTTCTACCTCCAGCCTTGAGCTGCTCTGAAACTGCTTCCTTACACGATGCCTCTGTGGTCCGTGGAGTGCGTGTCATGCCCTGTCTGTTCACAGCAGAACACACCGCGGGGTGGGCGATAAGCGAGTGCTTCTCATTCTCGCCGTGAATGCTGGCTTGCAATTTGGGGTTCTCCACTGTTACAAAATGCACGTGTCCCTTTCTCCACGGTGCACCCGCGTCACAGCTATGCCTTCCTGTCCTGCTGCTGGTGCACGTGACTTTGCAGGCATGGAGCAACGCTGGGGTTGCTTCCATCTCATCGTTGGACCGAAGGTGCTGCTCATGGGGCATCTGTGGGTCTGGTTGCTCCATGTGGCAGAGTTGAAGCCAGGCCCCTGACACGCCCTCCCAAACTGCGTGTTCAGCCCCACCGGGCGATCTCAGTCTGGGCGATACTCATGGCTCGCAATCCTCCAGCGCTCCTTGCCTCCTTAGAAGCAGCCCTGAACTCCTCGTCATAGCCTCCAAGGTGGCCACGAGGCCCTCACAGTCCTCCCCTGCCTCCTCCCCTGTTCCTCTCCCTGCCTCCCCAGCCCCGCCTTTCTGAGCTTGTCTCTCCCTCACACATCCCGGGCTCCTGCCCACCCCCTGTGTTTGGATGTCAGTTCTCTCCCTCTGGGAAACTCTTGTCTGGCTGTCAGGAGCACATCTGTCCTGCCAGCGACGTGGCTGTAACTGTGATGAGCACAGTGAGTGTTGGAAGGGGCTGTCTCATTGGACTGGCTGGCAATGCACACTCCTTGTGTGCATGAAGAGGGTACAAGCACCTCACTGACCTGGCCCCCAAGCCTTACAGTTCCAGGTAAAGGCAGAGAGTTCTGAGCCCGCCCAGTCCCAGCCACCTGCACGGAGGACTTCTGGGGCCTGGCTCAGACAGGAGTGTTCACTGGACTTGGCCGCACAGTGCAAGCTGCCTGCCCAGCAGCTCGTGGCTCACGGCAGATTTCAGCCTGAGGCGCGTGGCTTTGTGAGGCTGCTGTCTTCAGCCACCGTTACTTGTTGGGGCTGCTGATACTGCCACAAAGAACCCAGCAATCCTAAAACCAGTCAAGACAAGGGACAATGTTACACAGAAAAGAAAAGAGGGGAATAAAAAGAGGCCGGGGTTGTAGCAGGAGAGAGCTCAGGACACCCACCAGCGTCTGTTTTCCCAGGGCTGGGTTGTCCTGAGGCCCACACTGAACTTCCTTTCAGATTCCACAGAGCAGGATGGAGAGCTTAAAAGCGATTATCCAGTACAAGCTGCCAATGAACAAGGGCAATAAAAACAACCTGTACTCTGTAAGTGTGGGAGGGGGCAGGGGGTCAAGGGGAGGGGGGATGCTCAAAGGAAGTGGGTAGTGAGCTGGGAGAAGGTCAGGCTCCCCAAGGGGAGTGGGGGGCCTTTGAGAGGCTTTTTTTTTGGTATGAAGGGTGCAGCTTAAGCAAAAAGATAATTTGTTGACTCATGTAACTATAACTTGGTGTGGATTTCAGGCATGGCTAGAACTAGGGGCTCAAATGTGACCCAAGCTCCATTTTGCTCTCTTGGTTTCTTTTTTAAAAATCTACACATTTCTTATACTTTTTATTATTGATTTTAGAGAGAGAAGGGGAGAGAGAGAGAGAGAGAGAAAGAAAGAGAGAGAGAGAGACATTGACTTGTTGTTCCACTAATTTATGCATTCATTGGCCAATTCTCGTATGTTCCCTGACCAGGGATTGAACCGGCAAAATTGGTATATCAGGATGATGCTCTAATCAACTGAGCAACCCGGCCAGGCCCCTCTTGGTTTCTCGACTCCACTCTAGCCTTGCTTTCCCTCATAGTCCAGAGATGGTCCAGCAGCTCCTAGGGCTACATTTTTACTCATTCTTGTCCAGATAGCACTAATAGCAAAAGACCCGACTTGCTCTGTAATTGGACCATCTGAGGTCACATACCCCAACCCAATCCAATCAGAGGGCCAATGCAGATGGAACTCTCTGCCTTAAACCAATCAGGGTTGACCCTGCAGTTGGGGTGGAGTTGATCCCATCAATCTGGTCACTGAGAAATTTGGGGTACAGAGTGAAATCTGGGAAAGCAGAGATCAAATAACATGAAATTCCACTGTCTAAGCATTTTAAGCATTTTACACATATTCATTTACTACTTAGAACAACCCAAGAAGTTGGGTTCTGATACCATTCCCATCTTACAAACGAGCAGTCTGAGGCACAGGGAGCTTCCGTGGCCTGCGCGGGGTGCAGCAGCCAGCAGCACACACCTGTGGGCTGCTGAGCGCCCTCCAGCTGAAACGACAGCTTTGGTAAGAGGACCCAGGACTGGCGACCCTAATGAACCTTTCCTCTTGCTGAAAACCAAGCTTTCGGAGAGGCTGATGGGACGAGCTCTGACTGGGAAGAGGGAATGCCTGGCATTCTGAGGTCACTTCTCACACTCCCTGAGTCCTCCGCCCTCTGCTTGTCTTCCCTTTCCACAGTGGGATGAATTCATGGAACTCGGCAATAGCATCACTGATTCCCAGCTGGACCAGATCATAGCGAGCCAGAAGGCCAATCAGTGTGCTGTGCTCATCTACACTTCCGGGACCACGGGCAACCCCAAAGGAGTGATGCTCAGCCATGACAACGTAAGTGCTGTCTCTGCCCACAGTTACCAGCTTGGTAGCACCCAGGAACCCTTCCTTCAGGGACAATGGCCTTCAGGATGTTTTGCTCTTGACCCTCAGGGGCAGTGTGGCATTTAGGGGTCTAGCACACAGCCTTTAACAAGCGACATGCAGAGAGTCACGTGGACACTTACGAGGGGCAGTGGAGGGCAGGGGTTGAGATCGAGGACCCTGGAGCAGATGTGGGCCCACACCTGACTCTGTGATCTCGGGCAAGACATGTGACATCTCCAACCTCAGTTCTTTGGGAAATGGATGTGACATATAACAGTCCCTGCCTTGTGGGTTGTTCTGAAGATGATATTAGTTAATATCTGCAAAGAGCTAGGAACTGTGTTTGGTAAGTACGTGCAAGAGCAGCGAATATGTCCTGTGTATCAGAGATAAGTACAAGTCGAGGTTTTGATTCCTCTTCCTGTGTGTTTTGGGGGGATGCTTACGGACGTCTGGATGGCTGATGGTCATTTAGATGACTGTTTTGAAATAAGAGGACATACATGCTAAAAGAGTCCATGTATAGAAAACCCTAGAAAATGCAAACTTGTCCACAGGGACTGAAAGCAGATTGGGGGTTGCCTGGGGAGGGCCCTGGGAAGGCACCACAGAGGGACACGTGGACATTTGTGGGGGGTGAGGACAATGTTCATATTTTGATGATGGTGACGGTTTCACGGGTGCAGACCTGTGTCAGCTCGCGCACTTCGAATGTGCACAGTCCACTGTATGTCAATCACACCTCCATAAGCTGTTTAAAAAAAGAATGAGATGGTAACATCTCACTTATGTAGCATGGTCACTGACGCCAGGCACTGTTCCGAGTTTTACACTTAGTAAAGCCTCACAGCGATTCTACTGATTCTGTCAGGCGGATACTATTTTTACACATGAGAAACTGAAGCCCAGAGAGGTTAAAGTACTTGGCCCAGGTCACACAGCAAGCAACACAGCAGAGCTGGGGTTTGCACCCAGGCAAGCGGGCTCCACGGTCACATATTTAACTGCGCTGTGGATCAATGTGGCTAATGTGAGGTGTCCAAAGATGCAATGTGGACACATAAGAGGTAGCTGCAGAACAGTACACAGAGCACAATACGATTTTTGTTATAAACTGAAAAAGGCAGCAAGTGGTGTGCACACGTGCTGAGTTTGAAAGCAGAAAAGTGTCTGGCAGCACACGCACCCACCTAGCCATGGCTGTTCCCCCATGAGTCAGAAAGATTGCTAGTCTTTAAATGAAGCTTTGCAGCTCTGTAAGAGCTTTTCCCTCTGACCTGGCTTACTGGTTACCAGCACACACTGGTCTTTGCACTGGCCATTCCCTCCACATATCAGAGAGCTACACACTTGCTCCTTTACCCTCCTACCCATCCCTGTTCAAACACTACCTCTTCCACGAAGTCCTCCCTAGTTTCCATGGTTAAAATAGCAAACAATAAACTGTTCCATTGATCCCTCATCTCCTCTGGCCACTGTTTTGCTTTTATACTGTCATATTATATAGTCACTTGTTTATCATGAACATCAGCTTCTCCAGGGCAGGGGTTGTCTGTCTTGCTCACTGCTGTGTCTTCAGTGCCTGACACATAGGAGGGCTCAGTCCACTTTTGTGGAATGAATGAGTGAATGAATGAATGAAAGGCATCTGATTAAACTCCCACCTGGCCCTGGCCAGCACTTATACTCCTAGTGGCTTCATATCTGGTAAGATATTTTCCAAGCCTTAAAGTGAGAAGCATAGACCCTGGAGCGAGGCCTCCTGGGCTCGAGTGCTGGCTCTCCCACTTCCTAGCGGTGTGGCCCGGGACACTCTCCTTAACTCGTCTGAAACTCCGTTTCCCCACCTGTGAAACAGAGATGAGAATGTTTCTACTCTGAGAGCTGCCACGTGGGTTAAATTATTTTATGTACTATGTTGTTAGCTACTGCTGCGTAACAAGTCATTCTAGAACTTAGCGACCTAAAACACCAACAGTGTGACTATCTGGATCTGGAATGTGGGCAGGGCCCAGAAGGGTGCTGCTCCTGCCCCACACAGGTCAGCTGGGGTCGTTCAGCCGCATTCAGCTGACATTGGGCTGGGCAGAAAAGTCCAGGAAGGACTTCACTCCCATGTCCCCTGTGGCCTGCACGTCCTCACAGCACAGCGGCTCAGGGCTGCTGAACCCCCTGATGCGGCTTCCTGGCTTCCCTGACACGGCTCCTGGCTTCCCCAGGGCGAACACTGCCTTTTGCCGCAGCAGAAGCTACGGTCTACCAAGGCTCAGTGTCAGAAGTGGCAGTGTCATTCTGCTCTTCTGTTGGTCAACAAGTCACAGAACCAGTCCTCTGGGAGGAAAGGAAAACAGACCCAGCTTTGCAGACAAGGGCGGCAGAGAATTCGGGGCCCTCTCTAATGCACCGCACATAAACAACGCTCTTAGAGCCACACCTGGCACGCAGTGCGCCATGTCAGCACTAGCTACTGCTATTTTTAAAACCATCCTCATCATCCTCTTGATACTAAGAAGTTAAAGCTAGCCCAGTGTCCTCAACACATGCCAGCAACTCGAAGCTTCTCTCACGTGTCGGGCATGACCGTGTGCCCTGCTGAGATGAACACACGTTCACCTCTCACGGAAACCCACGAGGTAAGTTGAGTCATTAATGCCTTCCACAGATGGGGAAACTGAGGCTCAGAGAGGGGAAATGACGTGGATGACGTGCTCAAGGTCACAGAACAAAGAAGGTTTGAGCCAGGCTCTGAACCCAGCAGTGTCCGTACCGCTGTACCTCGCGGCCTACACACGCCAAGCCTTGCCCCTCAATAAGTGGGTGCGGGGTGCCAAGGGGCACAGGCTGTGAGTGACAGTGCTGATGGGACAGAAGTAAGACCCTTCCGTCCCACGGCCCAGAGAGGGAAGTGGGACTAGCCTTGAGGGCCTCCTACAGGCCAAGAGCTTTGAATACATTATTGCCCTTCTATCTTGTCCTTCACTCATTTATTCAACCAAATGTGCTGAGCACGGACTGTGCGCTGGGGGTACGCCACTGAGCAAACGGACCCCACTGTGGGCCCAGAAAGACAGAGAGGGAATGAACACATAAAGCCACTTGTTCTCCAAAGATGACAGCCAGATAGCCAACACACACACACGACAGGATGCTCGGCATCCCTGGTCTTCAGGGAGATGCACATCAGAACCACGATGCGACACCACCTCCCCCGTCAGAACGGCCGTCAGTAAACCAACGAAGAGCAAGTGCTGGCGAGGATGTGAGGAAAATGCAACCCTTGTGCGCTGTTGGGGGGATCACATATCAGCTCAGCCACCACGGAAAACAGTATGGAGGCTCCTCAAAAAAATTAATTAAATTAAAAATAGAACTGTCATATGACCCGCAATTCCTCTTCTGGGTATTTGCCCAAAGAATCCAAAACACTAATCCTAAAGATAAAGGCACCCCTACGTTCACTGCAGCATTATTTACAATAGCCAGGATATGGAAGCAACCTGAGTGTCCATCAATAGA
Source organism: Phyllostomus hastatus (assembly GCF_019186645.2). Classification (NCBI taxonomy): domain Eukaryota; kingdom Metazoa; phylum Chordata; class Mammalia; order Chiroptera; family Phyllostomidae; genus Phyllostomus; species Phyllostomus hastatus. The sequence continues at coordinate 1,123,817 of NW_025333640.1, read as the reverse complement.
CAAGTGGATAAAGAAAATGGGGCATATATTTATTTATATATGTAATGGAATGTTACACTGCCATGAAAAATAATGCAATCTTGCCATTTGTGACAACACAGACGGACCTAGAGGCCATTATGTTGAGTGAACTAAGACAGAGAGAGACCAATGACCTCACTTGCGTGTGGACTCGAAGAGCAAACTACGTGAACAAAACAGAAACAGACTCACAGAGAGAACAAGCTGATGGTTGCCAAAGGAGAGAGGGGTGTAGGGCTGGGAATAAGGAAAACATTTTAAATAAAGTAAAACAAAACCATTCAGGAAATGGTGAGTGGTTTGCAGAGAAGTAGGCAACGGAAACTTTGGTTTGGTGGGTGTGAGACCCTCTCTGCACCTCGGACGTTTAAGTGGAAACTTGACGTGTAAGAAGGAGTCAGTCATGGGGAAGGCTGGACAGACAACAGCCCAGGCAGAGGGGGCGGCCAGTGCAAAGGCCTGAGCCAGACCCTGTCTGATGAGTTGGAGGAACGGTGCAGAGGCCCGTGCTGCTGGGTTAATGAAATAACTGCTTACCAGAGACTGACGACAGCACTGAGAAATACAGATTGCCAAATAGTAGGCACGCTAAAACTTTCCATCGAGGCGTGAGTTGGAGAAAAACATTAATATGCTTACTGTTGGGTGTTTGTGGGGTGGGGTTCTGGATGGCCTCTTTGTTCGTTGGACAACGGTGGTCCCAGAATTTTGTGCTGGGGAGGAGTCACCTCTGGGCCCGTTTTACGGATGAGGAACTAGAGGCTGCAAGAGATCGTCAGCAAACAGCCCAGCGTCACTCGGCTAAGCAAACGGCGGAGTCAGGATCTGATTCAGGGACACTGACTGAGGCCTTCGGATATGTAACTTTCTGGATCGATGGTCTGACTGTAGGATCTGCTGTTGGACCCAAAGCTGTTGCTGAATGTCATAGCCCCTTCCAGCCCCGGGCAAGTTAGTTACCTCTCTGTGCTTCCGTGTTCTCTCTGTAAAGTAGGGACCACCGAGTTGTGGACCCCCGCATGTTATGATGACAATTTAAGAACTGAAACTTGGTAAAGGACAAGGGTAGTGCCCACCACCTGGTCAATGCTTTTTAGGTGTCTGTGGGAGATGTGCATTTATGTGGCCCTCCGGCCGGGACGAGCCACCCTGGACTGTGAGTCCCACTTGTGTTCCAGATCACGTGGTTGGCCGGGATGGTGGCGAGGGACTACAGCCTGTCTTGTGCCCCAGAAAAGCAGGAGGTGGTGGTTAGCTATCTTCCCCTCAGCCACATTGCAGCTCAGATGATGGATGTCTGGGTGCCCATGAAGATCGGGGCTTTCACCTACTTTGCTCAACCGGACGCGCTCAGGGTAAGGCCGGGGCAGCCTGGGCATGTGGGTGGTTGCACGAGGCCCCAATTCTAGGGCTTCCTTCTTGTCCCCGTCTCATACATCACTTAGCAGCATCGGAAACAGCCACATTCTTGTACTTCCTATCTTTCCCCAAGTCATGGTGTCTGTGTAGAGTGCACACTGACCAACCCAAGACTAAGATGTGAATGAGATTGAAAGCAGAATGTGTGTGTAGTTTGTTTGTTTTTAAAGTCAGTATTCCCAGCTCCCAAAAGTTCCCCAAACCAAACGCATCTCGAGACCCCTAACTTAGTCTTATCTGCAAAGTCCCTTTTGCTGTGAAAATAACAGTCACAGGTCTGGGACGAGGACGTGAATATCTTTGGGAATGTCCTGATTCTGCCTTCCACACCCTACCAAACAGGCTGTCTGAGGGCCTTTGTACTTCCTTCTAGAAGGTTCATTCTCCTGTTCTTTGAATGGCTGATGACTCCTTGTCATTTAGTTCTCTGCTTAAATTTCTTCCTGGCCCCTCTCACCTGCCCCAAGCTCAGTGTCTGAGGTGTAGCAGCCACTTTCTTTACTCAATACTTTTCAATCAATACTTTCATTTTTTGGCTGAATGCAAAATGTGTATGCACACCCTCACCTCCAGAACCTGGGAAGTTCCCATCCTCCCACCTCCCTATCAACCTCGTAATATTGCCAGAAAACTTTAAGATAATCAACCTGAAGGGTGAGAAGCATGTCTGTCCCAGTGTAAGGAACTGCCAGACTTTTCCAAAGTGACCACACCACTTTATATTCCTGCCAGAAGTGTGAGTGTTCTGCTGTCTCCTCCTCCTCGCCGACACACCCCTGTGGCCATCGTCATCATTACTGCCCACCTGCTGGGTGTGAAGTGGCATCCCGTCACTTGAATGGCTTGAATGGCCGTTTCCCTGGCGACTCATGGCAGTGAACCAGTTTTCATGTGCTTGTTGGCTGTTCATGTATCTTCTCTGGAAAAAAGACTGTTCAGATCTTTGCCCATTTAAAAATGTGGTTGTATATCTTCTTATTGGTGAGTTTTAAAGGTTCTTCATTTGTTCTGGGTATAAATTCTTTCTTAAATATATGATTTGCAAATACTTTCTCCCAGATCTGTGGCTTGTCTTTTTGCTTTGACTCTGAGGTCCAATTTCTTTTTCTTTTTCACACTTTTGGTGTTGTATGTAAGAAATCACTGCCTGTGCCCAAGGCACAGAGATCTTCTTCTGTGTGCTCTTCCAGAAGCCTTCTGGTTTCAGGTCTTACATTTAGATCGGTGATCCATTTTGAGTTTATTTTTCTGTTTGGCGAGAAGTAAGGCTCTAGGTTAAGTTATTAATTTCATTTTTACTTTTGGGGGGGAGATGTGAATATCCATTGCACCTTTCAGTTGCCCGAGCACTGTGATTGTCAGTTGATCACAAATGTGAAGACCCATCTCTGGGTTTTCTGTTCTGTCCCAGTGGTCTATACGTCTGTCCTTACACCAAGGCCACACAAACTTGTTTTTTCTGGCTTTGTGGTAGGATGACTACTTTGTCCTATTTGCCGGGGACTTTACTGGTTTCATAATTTTAAATTCCACATTCCAGGAACTGCTTTAGTGCTGGGTAAACCAGGATGGTTCGTGACCCTATTTAATAATAAATTTCAAAATCAGATAGGAAGTCTTTTGATTTTGTTCTTTTCCAAAATTGCTTTGGCTATTCTAGATCCTCCACATTTCCATATCAATTTTAAGATCAGCTTGTTAATCTGTATGAACAAGCCTGCCTGGGTTTTGGTAAGGATAGCATTGAACCTATAGATCAGTTTAGAGGGACTTTTGCACCCTTTGAAACAGTTGCATAATATTTCATTGCATGCTTGGGCAACAGATTTTTTACCAGCCTGCCACTCTCCACTCTAGAGGGAGAAAATCTTATTGGTTACTGACCAGCCAATCGATTGGCTTGCTCAGCCTGGTCCAATCAGCCAAGAGAAGGTTTTCCTGGGCTGAGTTGAGTAGCTGGGCAGGGATGGACATCTGGGGTTCATGGAAGGTTCAGGCATGGCTAACCGAGCTCTGTCCCATGCAGGGCACCTTGGTCAACACTCTGCAGGAGGTAAAGCCTACTGCCTTCATGGGGGTGCCCCGAATCTGGGAGAAGATACAGGAGAAGATAAAGGAAAATGGTACCAAATCCTCAAACTTGAAGAAGAAGGTGTTTTCATGGGCAAGAACTGTTGGCTTAAAGATCAATACAAAAAGGATGTTGGGTTTGGGGTAGGTGGAGCGTCCAGTCAGTTGGGTGGGGAGGGTGATGGGTGAGGGGCTCAGCCTTCTCCAGCTGGGACCCATCAGCCCATTTTGGACCCAAGGCTAAAGAGCTCTCCTTGGCATTGTTCACAGGACACATGACACACCCATGAGCTACCGCATGGCAAAGGCACTCGTGTTCAGCAAAGTCAGGAACACCCTTGGCCTTGATCACTGCCACTCTTTTATCAGTGGGGCTGCGCCCCTGAGCCCCGAGACCTCTGAGTTCTTTCTAAGCCTGGACATACCTATAGGCGAGATGTACGGTATGAGCGAAAGCACAGGACCTCACACCATGTCCAATGAGGATAACTACAGGCTTCTAAGGTAATGGCCTCTAGGGCAGACCCCAGCTCTCCAACCACACGGGTCGGGGGCGGGGGAGGGAGCTGGGAGGGCGCATGGGCTCTGCGCTAGGATGAATTCTGACTTGTCTCCAGAAGGAGCCCTGTTCTCCAGCTCCCAAGCCCCAAATCTTCATGACCGTGGGAAGCCCGTTTGTCAGAGGGTCCTCTGCCATGGGGAAGGGTGCTCAGAGCATTCCATGGTCTCCCCCTGACTGCCACTGCTGAGTTCTGCCTCCAGACAGACAGCCCCGGGCTCCTGTGCAAGGACCTCAGGACCCCTCATCTCTAGGACATGCCATCTCAAACACGTCCGCTGCCCCCCTGTGGCCCTCTACCAAGCTCAGCTCCCCCCGGGCTGCAGGACTGCACCAGTAATGCTGACACAGTGAGAATACCGAAGGCACAGTCCGTCCCAGGCTGAGAGCCACGTTCCTTCCCAAACCTTCTGGTTGTCTCTCTTCCTTCCCCATTGCAAGTCCAGCTTGTGTCTCATGCTTGGCCAGGTGCCAACTGCCTTTGCACTTAGCAAAAACTAAGTTCAATCTTCCTAATCTAGCAAAATCATCTCTTGCCTTTTACTTTGCCTTGCAGGGGAGATTTGCACCTCAGTATCTCCCCCTCTCCACTCCATAGTCCTATCTGAGGTCTGCTTTCTGCAGAACCCAAACGTCCACCAGAGTTTTTCCAAAACTAAAGGGTGGTCCTCCCCTGAAGAGGAATGACACAGTCCCAACCCCAGAGGAAAGATACAACTCCAGCCTCTACCTTTAACTATTTTTTTCGATGGGGAACACACACACACACACACACATACACACACGAAGGCAGAAGGCATGAAATGATAGCATGAGACGCTCCTCCCCTCCCTTCTCCTCCCATTCACCCTGGGTGAGTTCTCAGGGGCTGCCGTGACCAAGTTCCCCACACTGAAACAACAGAAATCAATTTCCTCACAACCTGGAGACTCGAAGTCCAGGCTTGGGTGTCGGCAGGGCTGGGCCTTTCTGAGGCTTGTGAGGGAGGATCTGTTCCACGCCCTCTCCCAGCCTCGGGGGGTCACTGGCAGCCGGCAGCGTCCTCAGCTTGTAGAAGCATCACCCTCGTCTCTGCCTCGTCTCCACACGGCACCCCCCATGTGTTGTCTGTGTCCAAATTTCCCCTTTTGTAGTGAAGACACCAGTCAGACTGGATTTGGGGCCGTGCTCCTCCAGATGACCGCATCTTAATTCAACCAATTACACCTACAAAGGCCCTGTTTCCAAATAAGCTCACATTCTGAGCTACTGGCAGTTGGGATGCAAAATATGCATGGGGAGACACAATTCAACCCATAATATTCTCCCGGAGGCCAAATAACCACATCATATTCTTCTAAATGAACCCGGCACTCGGGTGTGTTGGCATCTCTCCTTTCAGCCCAAACAGAAGCATTTCCCATGCAAAAATGGACACAAAACCCACCCTTTCTGTGATGAGTTCAGGAACCAAAACAACTCAGATGACACGATATCCCTCACTACCTGGGTTCACAACACGAACCTCCCCTCAGTCTTGACTCACACCACAGAAGCTCAGGAGCCAGACACTTCTGGTTGGTAAGGCGTCCTTATGGAGAATGTTCCCTGTCAGTGCAGACAGCTGCCACATTTTTAACAACTGCGTAGTAGTCCACCAGGCGGGTATACCATAATTTATTTAGTTGGTCCTTTTTTTGGTAGATATTTGGGGCTTTTTATTCCTCCATTATTTGTCACCATAAACAATGCTAAAGTGAGTGCTTTGTATATACACCATATTTTTGCTAAACCGTTGGAGGAAAATGGGATCCCTTCACAACTTTCATTGACATTCCTTTTATTATAAATGAAGTCGAAAAGAATCCTTTCTTACATTTAAAAGCCCTTCGTATTTCCTTTCCTCTGAATTATCTGTCCATATCATCTGCCTCTTCCTAAAACTAGGTTACCAGTCCCTCTACTATTGGCTTGTTGGCACTCGATATACGGGGAACATCAGCCTTTGTTTTTTCATGAGTGGCAAATATTCCGCCCTTAGGTTTATTATAGGTATTTTGTTTTAGATAAGGTGTTTTTTGCTGTGCAGATTTTAAAAAATCTTTACATGGTTAAATTTATCAATCTTTTCTTTATGGCTTCTGTGTTTTTCCACATTCTTAGAAAGACCGTCAGTGGGGACACCATAAGGAGGCTCTTACTAAATTCTGAGCTGCTTGGGTGTGCCTTTCTCTTCTGCTAACTAAGGAAATCCCTACAATCAGCCCTAAAACCACTGGCCCTCCTGCTGGCGAAAGAGATCTCGGTGTAGCTGTCATACTTTCTTTTCTGCCTTCTACAATGAAACCACCCTCCCAAGTGTTATCGGCAGGAAGAGAAGTTTACAAGAATCCAGATTTCAGGGGGTGCTATTCTATGTAATGGAAGTAACTTCAGCCTCTGAAGAGATTCTGGTTGGATGTCCTAGTCGTTGCGTGCAGGACTATACATCTGTTTTCCAAAAGATGAGGCTGTTTCGCTGCTATTCTTAGGCCGGGTGCACTCTGTCGTCCTCCCGTTCATGTGGAGGTTAAAACCGACAACTCTGCTATGCCTCCCGGTTCACCAAGTGCTTGGGAATTTTACTCCCAGGATGGAACACTCCCTCGCCCCTCACTGGGCAAACACCACCTTGCGCCCCTCAGGTCCTGGAGAGGGTGGAAGAAGCAGATCCGGCCCGGGCCTGCTGGGCAGCGTGTGAGGAACCCGGGCTACAGACCAAGGCAGACTTGTGTCGGGGACCTTGTCTCTCTGAGACTCGGTTCCCCCCTCCCATTCATTGGCAGCTGCGGCAAAATCCTAAGTGGGTGTAAAAACATGCTGTACCAGCAGTCCAACGACGGCATCGGGGAGATCTGCATCTGGGGCCGGCATGTCTTCATGGGCTACCTGGAAAGACAGGACGAGACCATGGAGGTCATCGACGAGGAGGGCTGGCTGCACACCGGGGACCTGGGCCGCATGGACAACCAGGGCTTCCTCTACATCACTGGCCGCATTAAAGGTACGGGCACGGCTCTGCAGGGCTCTCCCGCAGGCAGGTCCGCCCCGAACACTGGGGCACCTGGCGCAGCAGCGCAGCCCAGGCCCGCAGCTCCCACCTCCCACGGGGGCATCACAGAGCTATACGGGTCACCCTGCTCTGCACGTCCCCGCTCTGTCCTTGTGCCCCGCATCTGGCCCTCGGCAGGATGGACCTAGGCAAGGTGCCCACCCCCGCCCCGAAACCTGTTTCCTGCCCTGCAGTTTGAGAATAATGATAATAATCTACAGTTATAACGATTAAATGAGGATTGAATGAAATAATGTCGAACAGGGATTGGCCAGCTTTTCCTGTAAAGGGTCCAACTGTAAATATTTTTGGATTTGTGGGACATGTGGTCTCTGCTACAGCCACACAACTTGGCAGAAGTGTGGCACGGAAGCAGTCACAGACAATACGTAGACAAATGGATGTGGCTGTGTGCCGGTATGAATGTCATATAATTTTCACGTGTCATAAATATTATCCTTCTGTGGATTTCCTTCCAACCATTTAGAAATGTAAAAGCCATTTTTGGCTGGTGGCCACACAAAAGCAGGCGGGAGGCTGGATTCGGTTCTCAGGCTGTAGGTTACCACCTCTGATGTAGACAGGGCATTTGGCACTGAGCCTGACACAGGGAGTAACTCCTCAATAAGTAGACTGTGTTAGCATTATTTCCATGGTGAGCAACCGAAAACCCTTCTTAAGCAGGTTTGAGTGAAAAAAGGGGAACTTGTTTTAAAAACTGAAAACCCCAAAGTTCTTGCTTCAGGCATGGCTGGATCCAGGTGCCAAAACAAGGGCACAAGGAATCTCTTTATCCTTCTCTTACTGAGCTATCTTCTGTGTTGGGGCCATTCTTAAATAGGCTTTTCTCTATTTGCTTCCAGGATGGCTGCCAACAGACTAGGTTTACCCGAACCCCCAAGGGATAAGGGTCTGTTATTTCCAGTAGTTTCAGCAACAGTTTAGTCCTGCCTCTCACTGGGTACCATCGCAGAATGAATTACCATACAGGACAGGATACGCTCATGGGTCAGCCCCGGTCTCATGCTCACCCTGCGGTTCACCTGCCCAAACCACATAAAGATGGAGAATGGTTCCCTCAGGGGAACTTCAGGGGGAGCATTTACCCCAGGGAGGAGTCACTGGGCAGACAGCACCGCAGATGTCCATTCCGTGATGCTGTTATCACTAATGCTAGAACGACATCTGTAAAGGTGTAAAGGTGGCTGCGAGACCCTGAAATGAGGTGGGGAGAGCTCGGGTGGGTGGGACAGGAAGCGGCCGGTGTCCCAGGGTGAGAGAACAAGTGAAGCATGCGTCTGGGGCAGGAGGAGGAGCTCTTGGGGAGCTTTAGAGGCTCAGGGGAGAAAGTGACACAGCGTTTTTAGACATGCCAAACTTAGGGATGTGACACAAAACCCCGGGGTAAGACTGGATTTAGGTTATTTTGGGGTTGCCAAGTGATGGAAAAATCAGGAGGCAGAGAGACAGGGTTGGCCAGAAGCATCTCGCTGTCTTCCAAACCAGACATATCAGAGGGCCTGGGCCAGGGTCTGGGGGACTGAGAAGTAGTTGGTGAATCAGTAAGTCGCTGTCCCACTGGGATGCACGGGATTTGGATGCCTTGTGGGAATTTGGAGAAAATAGGGGAGGGGAGCTGCGGCCCAGAGAAGGGCATGGTGGGAGTCCCGACCAAGGGCCGAGTTCCTCCTCTGTGTCTGGGTTTTCTAGGTGAGTGGCTGCCCGAGCCAATACCTGTCCCCTCAGAGCCTCCAGCGGGCCGGGGGTGGGGGGACCCACCTGGAACCATGTGTTTTTCCAGAAATCCTCATCACGGCTGGCGGCGAGAATGTGCCCCCTGTTCCCATCGAGAACATGGTTAAAGAGCAGATTCCCATCATCAGTAATGCCCTGCTAGTGGGGGATAAGGCCAAGTTTCTAAGCATGCTGCTGACCCTGAAGGTAACGTGGGCGCCCTGCAGGGTCTCTGCCCCAGGGTCCGGAGGGCATGCCCCCGTGGGTTCTAGACCACCTTCTTGGACCTGAGGGCTGGCTGGGGAGTGTGTGTCGGGGTTGGGTGTGGTGACAGAGGTGTCCTGGGGCAGTGTGAGGTGGACAAGACAAGTGGAGAGCCGCTGGACAAACTGAGCTGGGAGGCCATCGACTTCTGCCAGCGCCTGGGCAGCCAAGTGTCCACAGTGAGTGAGATCGTGAGGCTGCAAGACCCCCTGGTCTATGCAGCCATCCAGAAAGGCATAGAGGCTGTGAACCAGAAAGCCACCTCCAATGCACAGAAGATTCAGAAGTGGATCCTCTTAGAGAAAGACTTCTCTATGCAAGGCGGAGAGCTGGGTGAGTGGCCCAGAGAGCTGGTGGCCTTGGCACTTCAAGGCCGGTTCCTGCCTAGTGTCCAAGGCAATACGGGCTCTGAGACATGCCCTATTCTGGGGGTCAAAGGGTCTGTGCGACCAGCTGGGGACAGAAAGAGATGCTGCCACTTCCGACTGACTGGGGCCCAGCTGCCTGCAACACCCCCCCGCCCACACACACACATACACAGAGTCCCCTCTCCCCGGGCGGGCAGCCACATCCTGCACTCTGGGAATAGAAGCCCGGCTCCGGCTCCCAGTGAGCTGTCTCCTGATCTCTCCTTGTCACTGGCTCCACCCCAGTGATGGCAAAGGCGGTGCACCGGGAAGGGGTCACCAGCCAGCCCCGGCGATGCAACTCTCTTGTCTGGTCCTGCATGGGGCACGTGGACTTTTATTTTATCTCCACAACTGAACTAGTTTCTCCTTGACAGGTCCAACAAAAAAGTTGAGGAGACATTTCATCATCCAGAAATACAAAAAGCAAATAGACAACTTCTACCGCTGACTCGGTTGGCAGAGCGGCTCCTGGCCGTCCGGAGGGTGAGACGGGCTTCCCCGGGCTGCGCCTCTGATGAGTGCAGCAGGCGGTCTCCCCGCCGTGTGCAGGCAGGCCCCGTGAACAGCACTGCAGAGGCCACGTGTGCATGCATGTGCTCAGTTACTGTGGGTTCTGGGTAGTGTCTGTCCTCAACTCAAGCTCTCTCTGCCAAGGTCACGGCAGGGCACTGTGAACCCCTTCGCAGTCGGCCACCAGTGCTGTTAGTTGCTCTTCAGGCCTTTTCCACTTGTCTCAAAGATGGAGCAGAGCAACCCTCCCATACTCCCATAGGGTTTTCCATTGAACACCCAAATGTTTCCTGGTGGCTTATCTGGAGAAGGCCTTGCCGGAACTGTTGGTGGGGGGAGTATTGCTTGTCAGGAACCCAAGGAGTCAGTGGTGTTGGCCCATCACAGATGGTCAGGGATGGAGACGTGCACTGCTCTTGCCCACTCCTCTTCCCGTCCTTTCCCTCAAGTCTCGTCCAGAGGAGCCCCCATGACACCACGGGTCTCCAGATGCGAGGCGAGGGCAGAGAGTAGGACGCACGGTCAGCTGTCCTGGGGGCTACCGGGAGCCTTCCGTGGTCAGCTCACTCTCCTCTGGTGCTCCAGCCCACACACGTGTTTTTACACAAGGGCTGCTCTGACAAAGCACCACAGATGGGTCAGAGCCTGTCAGCACAGATGGGGGCAGGCCCCTATGCCCGACGCAGGTGTGGCGTGCAGCAAGACACGCGCTGGGTTCGGAGGCCCGGCACCAGACGGAGTGTGACATGTCCCATCGATATGTTAAAACATTCACTACATGTCAGAATGATAATATTTTGGATACGTTGAGTTTCATAAAATACATAACTTAAATCGATTTCATCAGTTTCTTTTTTTGTGGCTATTAGAAATTTTAAAGTACGTAGGTCGTTCACATAATATTCTTCTTGGACAGTGATGCTCTAAAGTTCATTGCAGAGGGATTCAAAGTTTTCAAATTTATAAATGGGTCCATTCACTTGCGAATGTTTTCATCTTCTGGTAGCTGGGGGGCCTCACAGAATGAACGCGTTGTTCAAGGCCCCCACGTGGTAACTAGTATTTCTCCTCTCTCCAGCCCCCAGCAGGAAGACTCCGTCTGACACGTGGTGTGCTGCTCCGGGTAGGACTCTCTCCTGTTTTTAAGAAGCCAGGTTCTGCGTGTGTCGGTCTCTCCTTGAGGAGGGACCCCCATGGGCACCTGCTATGCCTTCGAAGTGAGAGGACCTCCCTTGCTATTTGATTTCCAATGGCCCTTCAAGGCATGGCCCCTTCTAAGGGAAGCTTATGGGGAGGTCTACGAAGAACTGCACGTTTTAGAAGAAAGATCTGACCTTTCGGGTTCCAACTGGATTTTTTCCTCCACAGAGGACTGACGGAGACATCAGTGAGAAAAGCATTCACAAGTTTGAAGATCTGGACCCCTGAACTGACTCGCTTTCCGGGAAGCAGCTGGGAAACCCTTCCAGTCAGTTCTGATAATAAAGCATACCAGCATCCCGTGTCCAGACACAAACGTTTTGCCCTTTGTTGAGAAGCTCAGACTCTGAAATCCATTCTGGGTTCAAATTCTGGCTGGCTGTGAGTTGGAGTTTCTGGGTCTTGGGGGTCTTTCTGTCTGTCAGGTCAGACCCCCACCTCTCGGGGTGGCTGTGAGGGTCGCTGAGTCAGCAGGCGAAGCGTGGTGTCTGGTGCCCAATACACGTTAACAACGATCATCAAAACACCCAGTTGGTCTTGGCTAATAGCCATGATTGTTTCCATTTAGGCAGAGATCAATTAACTTCATTAACAGCTATGATTCTGGATGAGTCCATCTTTTGGGATGAGCTGTGCTGTTATAAGGTCCAAAATAATGGCAACTCGAAGATAGAAGTGTATTCCTTTCTCATCCAGCAGTCTATGATGGACCCCCCAAACACTGGAACCCCCAAACAGCAGAATTATCTCCTAGAGGGTGGGCCCCTGGTAGTGCAGACTTGCCCACTAGGAAAGTGTTCTAGGAGCCCATCTGTATCGGTGTGCCAGCTAATGGTGTTGTGAGAGGCTGTGCTCAGCACCAATGAATGTCTTTTTTGAAGACTCTTTCAACACGTTTGCCCACGTCATGATGGGTGACTTATGAGCACACCTGCCCATGCTGTGCTGAGTGTTCGGCAGTTTTTGACTAAAAGCAGCTAAAAATGCCCCACACTCCCTATTCACTCAGAGTAATTTTTTTTTTCTGTTTCCCCGGATGAAAAAAGTACTCAAAGGGAAACATTTTGCTGATGTCAAAGAGGTGAAACAAAAAATGGCAGAAGCACTAAAATGCATCAAAATAGATGAGGTCAAAAATGGTTTTGAGCAGTGGAAAAAAGTCTCGATAGGTGTGTTGCATCACACGGATAGTACTTTGAAGGTGACTGAAGTTTAAACATGTAAGAATAAAAACACCTTTTCATAAATAAATTCCAGGTGTTTGGGGTTCCCCCTCATACGTACAGGCAGACCAAAGCTGATGTGGCATGTCCATGGCCTTAGTCCCTGAAAAAACATTAGTGGGGGAGCAAGGGAGGGGCCATCCCTCAGGCCAGAGAAGAACAGCCCAACAGGACAGAAGAAAGAAAACTCCTGGTGTCCCTTCAAGTCCTAGAGACCCAGATGTAGCCCAGAGCCCTTTTTTTTTTTACAATATGAAATCATAAATGGATCAGGAATACAGTAAGCCAGTCCTGGCTGGTGTGGCTCAGTTGGTTGGAGCATTGTCCTGTACATTGAAAGGTCATGAGTTCAATTCCCAGTCGGGACACATACTTAGGTTGCAGGTTCGATCCTGGGTCAGGGTGGGTAACCGATGGATGTTTCTCTGTCTCTCCCCTTTCTTCTCTAAAATTAATAAAATTGTGTCCTAAAGCTTTTTTAAAAGTATAAGGAACCAAATCTTAAAAATAAGAAATATATTAAGCCATTCTCCTTGCAAAAAAATTTAATGTAATGTAGGTAAGGCGTAAGTCAGATTTGAGGCCCCTCCTCATCTGTCTGGCAGGTTTTCATTTTTTAACATGTAAGTTCAGTCAATGCTCTTATTTACCAATTCCATATTTGCCCAATTGCTAAAATGTATTTGAAACCCTGAAATCAAAGCTGCTGGCGCTTTTGTGGCCATTTGTGGACACGCAGAGCGGTGAACAATTTGAATTGCCTGACATCCATGTTTCCTGCTCAAGTCAAGTAACACCCTGCCTCTCCCTTCAGCTCACGCTGTAAAAGCATGTCCTTCGGGGGGTCTATTTGCTGCCTTTATACTTTTGCATTTTTGTTGGTGATTTTGTCATTGAATATAGCCCCTGAGTGCGAGAAGGCTATAATGTGCCTTATGGAGAAAATGTGCCTTATGAGATAATCTTCGTTCGGGTGTGAGTCACGGTGCTGCTGGCCATGAATTTGATGGTAATGAACTAACAATGTGGGTTCAATAAAGTGTCCTTGAGCAGAAACACATAATACAAGGCTATGCATTGATCAGATGATAAAAATGAGACCAGAGACTGCCCGAAGTCTAACCCTGTATTTCTCCTAAGAGCACTAGTTCAGATTTGCTAGTTCAGGGTTCACTGCAACTTCGCAGAACACCACTGGCTGCATGTGCACACGTTCATTTTCATCAAACCCTCCCCCGAGGACGTGTTCACTGATTTTAGACAGAGGAGGAGGGGTGGGGTGGGGAGCGAGCGAGAAACTTTGATCGGTTGCCTCCCGAACACACCCTGACCAAGGACTGAATCTGCAACCTGCGTATGTGCCCTGACTGGGGATCGAATCTGCACTTTTGGTGCTTGGGATGACGCTCCAATTCACTGAGCACCGCCCCCCCCGCCCCCTCCCCCCCCGCCCGGCCAAGCTGAGAATTCGTTTTTACACATAAAAATCTATAAAAGAGATCTCCTCCCTTCCAGGCAGGGGAACGTTAGCGCAGTGGTTGGGGATGGAGGGTGGGCAGCTGCAGGGGCTGGCGGGCGGCAGGCTTGGAGGCTGAAGTTCCGAGCGGTGGGGGGAACACGAAGGACCAGTGTGAAGGCGCGGTGTGGCTGAGGCTGGGTACACTGAGCAGGTGTGTAAAGATACTGAAGAAAGTAGAAGCTGAGTTTCTCACTGCCAGAGGGGAAATTCAGGAGAATTAGATTTGAATTGGAGGTACGAGTAAATTCATAGTTTTATAATACAGATATAGAAATATAGATATGTGTCTATATACTTCTTCCTTTCCAATTTGGATGCCTTTTATTTCTTATCTGATGGCTGTGGCGCAATATAACTTAATATGCCCTCGTAGACTGGAACATCATCTTTTTCAAGTTAAAAAAAATTGAGTTTGGCAAGGGAGGGCTTTGGAGCTCACAGGTCCCAGGCTGCTGTGAAGAAGTAACATGGGGCCAATTACGAGGCCCAATTTGGCTCATTTACACGAGAAAAGCATGGCCTGAGTCTGCTCCTCGGGAAACAGCAGATGAAGCCAAGTTGAGGGTCATCCTACGAAATATAAGACCTGTGCTCCTTAAGACTGCCCGGGAATGAAAGTCAGAACGAGTGGAGAACTGTTTCAGATTAAAGGAGTGTGCGGAGACACGTGATCCTAGACTGGACCCGAGAGGGACAGAAAGAAGGTGTTGTTGGATTGGTGGGGGGAAACGGAATGGGATGCGAGGCCTGGACAGTTGCACAGCAACGCCATCTTCCTGATCCGGAGGGTTCGATCCTGGCCGCGCAGGGCACCGTCTGCCACTCCGGAGTGCCGTGCGAGTGGGTCACTCTCAGAGAAGGACTAATGGTAATCTGAGGGACGGGAGGATGATGATGGAAGAAATGCTGGTAAATGTTAAATTGGTGAATTTGCATAAAAGGAGACTTCTCTGTACTGTTTTAGAAACTTTTCTGTAACTCTGAAATTTAATATTTCAAAATAAATTATTTAAAAGACACACTGGGATACCTGTCCTTGATTTTGCTCCCACTTGAAAAAAATAAGCTACAGACACCTTCCTCTGTAACAACAAATTCCACCACCGCATTCCTTCCACTGCCCAGCGCACCAGAGTGCGGACTTGCATGGCACTCACCCGTTCCCCCATCATTTCATTCCCGCGCATTTCGTTGCTCCCACTTGTTAACGGAGAAATGCCTCAGAAATGCTACAGTGGGTACCTTCCTACACGACGCCCTGTGCACACAGCACATCTGTTCAGGTTGCTTCTTTGTTACACCAGATATTCTTCTGACATTTCAATTGCAGTCACGAAGGCCAGCATGGAGTTCAGGCAGTTAACTAAGCTTACAGCTGGGAGAAACTCCCAGCTGCTTGAGCTAGTGTAATGAATGCCTGTACAGTCTCAGCACAGCTATCCTGACAAATTCAGTCTGATTTCATATCGTTTCTCCTTCCCTGGTGTTGCACCCTCAGAGTGCAATCCCATACACGGTCCCCAGGGATTTTGCCCAACATAAATTAGCCAAATCTTGTAAGTCATTTGCAAGTCTTCATCTCCAAGGTCTCACTTTGTAATTGGCCTCCTGGAGCACTCTGATGTCTGGCTCCAATTAAAGTGTGGAGGCAAGGAGGTGTATGGGGGCTATTTGCATTAGACAGCAGTAATGGCTGGCAAGGGAAGCTGAGTGGAATTGGAAGTCGACAAAGTCATCTAAATTCTCCCACGTTACACCATTACAATTCTCAGGGTACCGCTTTCCTCAAATAATACTCTGATTTTCACACAAGATCTGACAAGGCTGCGAATTTACTCCACATTATGTAATTCAGCAAACTGTAGCTGGGGAGAAGCAAGAGGTCATGGAAGGCATCCACAGAAACGGATTCTCTGAGCATGATTTGAGGTGAGAATTTGAACTCAGAGCCTATTTTTTTAAATTCTCACCCAAGAATATATTGATTGATTTTAGAAAGAGAGGAAGGGGAAGAGAGGGAGGGAGGGAGGGGGAGAGGGGAGACAATACAATACTATCATTCTCTAAGTTCTCCCATGTTGTCATGAATAACCCACCTGCTCAAAGTCCTTGGGATTCTGCTGTCTCCCACAGTGGTCTACTCTTCCTCACGTCACTAGATAGATCCCTGCCTTTAATAAAAGAGCAGAGGTGGAAGATTTCTGATTAACAACTTACCATTAAGCTATATAATCAAGACAGTGTAGTACTGGTGAAGGGATAGCCATGCAGATCAATAAAACGAAATAGAGTGTCCAGAAGTTACAGTTCACCCTTACGGGCAACTGATTTCTCATAAAGGTGCCAAGGGAGTGCAAATAGTAGTGGGAAAAAATGGCCTTTTCAACAAATTATGCTGGAATAGTGTGCAAAAATAAGTAAGAGAACTTACAATGGCGGTGAAAGAGCACCAGGTGTCAGTCCCGTGGAGTGAGACCAGACCTCGGTTCAGCAACTTTGGTACTTGAGTTCTGGCTGAGACAGAATTCAGAGCCAAGACTCAGACTATAAGAGAAAGTTTATTGAGGAAGTCACAGAGGTAGAGGAAGTGACCTGCAGAAGGAGATCTAGGCTCAGGAACAAGTGGCAGAGGCAAAGCAAGGGCCCCTGGAGCTTAGGGGGGAGAGGCAGGCAAGGAAAACACGCCTGGGGGCAGGCAAGGGGAAGGGGCCGGTGTGCTCTGCAGAGAGGGCAGCGGGGTCCTCCGTCCTGAGGGCTCTCGAGGGCAGGGGCTTTAGGGAGGTCCCAGGGGAGGGTCTCAACAGACTGTCCGCTTTCCAGGCATATCCTTTCAGGGTCATGGTCTCTCCACTGACTGGTTGGCACCAGGGCAGGGGGTCATTAGTATAATGTGTACAATCATATATATATATATATATATATACCAAAAAACCCCACAAAACTGGACTTCATCAAAATTAAAAACTCTTGCTTTTCAAAAGATACGGTTAAGTAAATGCCAACTTTGAAAACAAAAAGACAAAATATTTAAGAATTATGTATCTGCCAAAGAACTTGTAGCTAGAATATATAAAGAGCTCTTACAATTCAAGAATAAAACGACTCAATTTTAAAATGAGCAAAGGATTTGAATATTTCTCAAAAGATACACAAGTGGCCAATTAGCACTTGAAAAGATGCTCAATGTCATGAATCATCAGGGAAAAGCAAATCAAAATCACAATGAGATACCACTTCATATCACTAGGATGGAGAAAATGTAAAAATCTGAAAAACTGGGACCCTCATACGTTGTTGGTGGCACTATAAAATGGCACAGCCACTTTAGAAAGCCGTTTAGAAATTTCTTAAAATGTTAAACTCAGTATGTTTGACCCAGCAGTTCAACTTCTAGGTATATGGCCAAGAAATAAAAACCTGTGTCTATACAAAAAGTTGTACATGAATGTTCCTAGAGGCAATATGCATAATCACCCAATGCTGGGGTTGGGGGGGCGGAGTCCAAATGTTCATCAACTGATGAATGGTAAGCAGAAATAAGAGAATACCACTCAACTGGAGAAGTGAATGAACTACTGAAACATGCAGACGAACTTATTCAAAGTAGAAGCCAGGCACAAAAGACTACATGTTGTATTATTGCATTTATATGACATTTCTAGTAAAGGGAAAACTATGGAGACAAAGCAGATCGGTGGTTGCCTGAGGTTAGAAATAGAATTGATCTCATGCTGAATAAGGAAACTTTTCAGGGTGATAGAAAGTGTCCTAAAATTACTATGGTGATGGTTTCACATCTGTATGAATTTAGTAAAAATTGTAGTACTGTACTCTTACAATGGATGAATTTCATGCTTTGTAAATTATAGCTCCGAAGAAAACAGGAAAAAAATCACTGGCAGGCCTGGAAGAGCATGCTGCAGAGACAACCCCTCGTTCACCAGCTGAGAAGGTTCTGCCACTTCTGTAACAGCTGACGGTGGAATCCCATTGCCCCTACTGTGGTCAGGAAAACTGCTTATGCCCACAAAGCTGCTGAGTCAGGAAACTGCTGGCTAGAGCAGAGAGCTGATGCTACCTTCACTGGCCCCATAACCACATCGTTTCTACCAGGACCACCCTGTCTCTTCCCCTCACAGGACTCACTTCCAAATCAGTCATGATCAGTGGAACCCGAGTCATATTCAGAAACGACCCTGCATGGGATTCCGGGGAATAGCTTTTAGCTTTCCAGCCTCTGCTTGTTAGAATGGGGTTGGGATCCGTCGTCAACCAGGTCAGTCACATGCCTCTGAGCCCAGACTTTTCACTCTGCTTCACGGAACTCCATACAATACATAGTCTCCTGTGTCTGGCTTCTTCCGCTTTGCAGAAATTCATCTGAATGTATCAACAGTTCACTCATTTTTTATGGTTGAGTAGCATTCCATTATTATTTGAATGTAACATATTCACATGTGTATCTTCTTTAGAGAAATGTCTATTCCAATTATTTGCCAATGTTTGAACTAAGTTATTTGCCTTTTTATTATTGAGGTATAAGTGTTCTTTATACTCATATATTCTGGTTACAAGTCCTTCATGCTGCTTTTTTTTAAAAAAAGATTTTATTTATCTATAAAGAGAGGGGAAGGGAGAGAGGGAGAGAAATATCAATTGGTTGCCTCTTGCACACACCCAACTATGGGACCTGAAACCCAGGGATGTGCCCTGACCAGGAACTGAACCAGTGACCTTTTGCTTTGTGGGATGCCCAACGAACCTAGTGGCAATGGTTAGGGAATCCTTCATGCTGTTTTAATTACTATAGCTTTATGTTTTGATTTTGGTAGGACAAAGCCTTCCTTCATATCATTTTATCTAGTGTTTTTTTATCTATGTAAACTTTAAAACCAACTCCTCATATTCCATAAAAATTCCTATTTGGATTTTGATTGAAATTGAATTTTATAGATCTGGGGAAAAATAACTTTTATAATATTGAGGCTGACCATTCATTAAGATGGTATATCTTTCCATTTATTCACGTGTTTTAATAAACCTTAACAATTTTATCCGTAACTATCTTACATAGTTTTTGGTAAATTATTCTAGCTTATAATTTGTGTTTCTATTGTGGATATGATTTCTTCCTTTCTAGGTGGTTATTGTTGATATATGGGAAGGAACAAAGTTGATTTTTTTTATGTTAGGATTATATCCAGACACTTCATAGCCAAACTATTTCTCAAAATGTATATAGGCTTTTTACATAGATCAGCATATCTCTGGCAAACATTTTTCGCTTCCTTTTCAATATTTGTTCATCATTAAGGAAATACAGATAGCTGATTAGATTGTCAAAAATGCTCACACTCAGTACAGAAATATATGTATTTTCTCAATGATTCTCACCCTGGCCTCAGAGCCTCCAGAAGGAACACAGGCCTGCTGACACCTCGATTTTAGCCCCATGAAACTGATTCCAGACTTCTGAACCCCAGAACTGTAGGAAAATAAATTTTTGTTGCAAACAAAAGGCACCAGAAACAAAAGACACATCATCCTCAAAGGGGCAACGAGACCTCACAGATGACTTCTCAACAGGAGCAATGGAAGCCAAAAAACAATGGGATGATGTTTTGGAAGTAAATGGTCACCAGCCTAGAATTCCACACCTAGTAAATGTATCCTTATAAAATAGAGATGAAATGAAAATATTTTCAATAAACAACAGCTGAGAGAATTCATAACTGCACTGAATGAAATGCTAATGAGAACTCTTCAGAATCCAGGGAAACGACTGCATAGTGAACCACAGAAAGACAGAAAAGTGACCCAGGGGGCAATTATGTGGGTAGATACAAATAAACTATGAATCTGCCATAAGCAACAACACACACCTGGGCCTGAGTCTCTGAAATGCACCTACTAGCTGTACTGAAGTAGGCAGGCAAATGCTGTTTCTTCATCTGTCGATGGGGATTCTGATGGCAGTACCGACCTTGAGTGGTTGTGAAGAGTCCATGAGATCTTTTTGTTTTTAACCCTCACCAGAGGATGTTTATTGATTTTAGAGAGAGTGGGAGGGAGAAACACTGATTAGTTGCTTCCCATATGTGCCTGGATCAGGGATAGAACCTGCAGTCTAGGTATGTGCTCTGACTAGGGTTAAAATCCACAACCTTTTTAGTGGCGAGGGGGTGGGGTGTATGGGACGATACTTTGTCTTGAGCCACCTGCCCAGGGCCATGAGATAACCCTTAGTGCTGTGCTTGGCCTGCAGCTGTGTTTTTAACACACAAGTATTCCCACTGCATTGTACAGGTGTGGGAAGTGTGAGAACCACTGTAGCCTCTTTCACTTGGACCAGAAACTGCTCCAGAAGGCCTGCAAAACCTTTCTGTGGTAGGAAAAACAAGGATGGCAAAGGCCACAGCCCTGATGTTGCAAAGAATTTTTGGCTGTCAATTAGAAGGGGAAGAAACCTGCTCCTGAGTGTGGGCAGCTGTCTCCCCAGCTGCTGTGGGCTCGGTGGCCAGAGCGTATCGGCCTGCAATACTGACCACTTGGCAGTAGAAGTTCTGGCTCCTCTAGTGGAGCCAGGGCCCAGAGTGAACAGGGCTGCTTAAATGGGGTCCGCAAGAGCTTTGTTGCCTTGGGGTTAACTCCACTCTACCATACTGAGTCTAGAGCAATACACACCACGGACAAACTGACAGATGGGCACCCTAGTGTCCAGCAAAGAATGTCTTTGCCCACATTTTCCTTTCTGTCTAGCTTTCAATCAACACATCCATCGATCCACCTCCTTAAGTTAGACTTGCTTTTCAGCCCAAACCTTGCTGCCAGGATCCAAAGAAAGAACATATCAAAGGCAAGACCTGAGACCAGTTCTCCACTGTCTTGTCCCTCACAGATTCCTGGCGGCACCATCTCTTCCTCCAGGAAGCCAACTCTGCTCATACTCTGTCTTCCCTCCTGCTGAACCCCAGGCTTGGTCCCAACCCTGTCACCTCTTCCTGGTTGTTGATCTGGAGGCAGTGAAACATGGAGAGGGGACAGGGAACCCCCAGGGGATTTTGTGGTCCCACCCGCCAACTCCAAGGCAGGAGGAACCAAACAGATGCACAGGTCTGCACACAGGTTTGCTTTCCCATCTGACTTTATTTCACTTTTTTTCTATAAAATTCCTCCATAATTTCACAATTTAACAAAAAGTTTAAAATCCAGGACAGAAACAATCCTGTAACTTATTACAAACACAATTCTCCTTATTCCTTTTATCCAGAAGTTGGTCTCAGGCTGGTTAAGTGTCCTAGTTCCTAGTGAGACACAATCTTTGTAAAAACCCTTATGGGTAAAAAGGTATTCGATACCTTTTGCTTTTAGGTGTCGGTTTACATTTTGTTCAGGAGATAGCGCAACACAGGGATTTTCACTGGGGGCAGAGGGCTTAACACTAAACACGTGGCAATCACAAAGTGCCTGCCCCTTCCTATGGAAGCGTCCCCAGAGCCCTCATGGGCCCAGCTGCCAGGCAGCTGGGGGGAGTTGGGGTGGGGTAGAGGAGCAGCCAGGAATGCTGTGGTTGGGGCCCAGGCTGCCTGGCATGTCCATCAGGTGGTCACGGGCCAGCATGTGCCCAAAGCAGCTCCAGAGAACAGCACTAGAGGCCTTCTGGCCAGAGGAGGTAACTGAGAAATGGGTCGGTGCTTCCGAAGGCCCTGGAAACAGCAGGAAGCGCCAGATGCTGCTGACAGTGAGGGTGAGCCAGAGAGCCTTTCTCCAGTGGCCTCTGGTGAGAGCCCGGCTCCAAAGCAGAGGGCTGCCTACGTTGCCACATGGAGCCTGCAGCCCCTTCCAGGAGATCCTCATAAAGGAGAAAGACTAGTCCCCTTGAGCTGAGGTTCCAGCCTGTTACCACTGGCAGCCTCTGTGCATAGAGGGCCAGGCAGCTGCTGCCTTCTGAGCAGCCCGTCAGGCCAGTCCCTTCCATCCAATGTACTGAAAAATTTCCAGAGAAGAACAGTGCCCGCTCTGGAGTATTGCTGGCCTGCCTGGAGAAGAGGGTGGTGACAGCACAGGGCCTGCCACACAGGCCTGACCTCTTCTTAGTAACTCAAGGCAGCAGGGTCAGGAGAGAATACGAGTGAACGGCGAGGAGTCATGATGGTTTCCCCTGAAAGCTCTTGGGCCTTCCCCGAGAGTTCTGGGGATCTCACCAGGAAGGCCAGAGCTCAGGGAAGCCTTGGAGGTGGGGGTCACCAGGGAGTGCTTAGGGTTTGCCTGACAGTGGGTTGGAGAGAGAAGGTGAACCCACATCTGGGCCCCTAGTCCTTTTCCCACATCTTGTTCACGGCAAAAGTTGGGGGGAGGGCAACGGGAGGAGCCTTGATTCAAGGTCTCGGGGAACAGAGGCTGAGCAGACAGGCTCTCAGGAGCCCCACCCAAGGTGGACTGACTCTAGGAGGGCATTCTGACACTGGAAGGTGGGCCAAGGGAGGAGAAACCAGCCTGGCCCTTGGAGAATCTCAGGTGTTCGAGGAACTAAGTCTCAGGGCTATGGACAAGTGTGAATGGCAGGTGTGGGAGGGCCAAGCCCAAACCAGAGAGGGACAGGTGTGCCAGGGAGGGCCTGCCACTGGCAGAGCCTGGGCCTGAGGAGCTGGCTCTGCGTCCTGATGCTCCTGGAAAACACTCCACAAACTATCACGTCTTATTTGGCAAAAGCTCATTTTTTTTCAAAGTTTGAAGACTCAATCAACAGAGGAGAAAGAGGATCCTATGGAGGGAAGGAGAGGCCGAGGCCAGGGGCGCCGTTACAAGTGGGGGCCTGCAGCTGGCTGGAGCCTTGGGGGGGGGGTCTGCCCCTGGAGATGGCTGCCAGTCTGACCAGGCGCCCGAGGACCTACTGCTCCATCGTAGTGTTCACGGGCCCCGGGCTGTGCCTTCTGAGTCCCGGAAGGAGGACGAGGCATCCTTGTACCACTGAGGGAGGATTCCTCCAGAGCCAGCTGGCACTCCGGCTCGGCCTCTAGCCCAACGACAAGACCAGTGGAGACATCTTAACCTAAAAGTCCCACCTTACTCACCCCCCACCCCCCACGTGCACTGCTGCCACAGAAATGCACACCCAGAAACCGCTCTGGTACCTACAGTGCATACATACATATATAATAGGGAGAGGACTATACAGCACGGAGTCCCAGCACAGTGAGAGCCGACAGAGGGGCTGCATGCGGCTCACATGGAGGACGAGCCAAGGCCTGGCCTGGAGCAGCTGGACCCTCTAAGGTCCTGGGGTTTGGTGTGTCCAAACCATGTGGGGAGGCTGGAGGCAATGCCCCAGCTGCTCAGAGATGCCTGGGCAGTGACACTGTGCCACGTGCCCCACCATGGAGCAAGGCTCCCACCACCGGACACATTTCTTCCCCTACAGGAATGAAGCCCAGTGCTGCCTCCAACACAAGCCACTTTCCAAGGAGGACCCAGGTGACGGCCCCTGAGCAACAGGGAGCAGCAACAGCAGCGCTGACCTGGCCCCCCTCGGCCCCATGGCTCCCGGTGAGCTGGTGGGGAGGGCAGGCCGGGAGCCAACGAGGAAAGTGCAGCTGGCCTTGTGGGCCGAGGACAGGGCGGTCACTAAGGCAGTGCTGCGGGCGGGTGAGTTGAGAGAGAGGAAGGCAGGCAGGGCCCGGATGTGGCTTCCCGGGACCCCGATGACAGGGGCCAGGCACGCGGCCCAGGGTCATGTGGCCACAGCCTCCAGGTAGCTCTGCAGCTTACGCACGGTGGTCTCATCCAGGGAGAAGAGGTCAAAGTCGAAGGTGGTGTTGGTGACATTGAAGTGTCCAGTCTCCTCAATCAGGTTCACTATCTGGAAGGCAGTGGCAGGGTGGCTTCAGAGGACAGGAAGTTGGACTGGTGTGTCCCTCACCCTCCAGCAGACCCCCAAGAAAGAGGAGGAAGATCCTTGGGGCTATAGCAAGGGGTTCCAGCAGCCTGCACACCTTGCAGGCACCCCCCGCCCCAGGTACCCATGTGTGATAACCTGAGTCCTCAGCAGGGCCGAGGGTAAGGGGGGGCTCTGTCTTAATACCTGCTGCAGCACGTTGCGCTCCCGGAGGGCCATCAGCCTCCGGTGCAGCTCCACCAGTTCATCTGTGTAGGCCTGGAGGGTGTAGACAGACACTCAGCAGGTGGCCTCAGCCTATCCCACCACCCAGCCCTGAGGGAACCTGCCCGCGGTCCTGCCCATCTCAGCTGGGTTCCTGGGAGAGAAGCTGGCCCGGTGCTGCTGGGGCTCATCTAGGCTCGCCTGTCCAGTTCTGGAGCCCCAGGGTACCCCCCACCCTGCCCGAGCCCCCCAACCTTGTCATATGTGCCCCTCTTGAGGATCTTCTCAGGCTTGCTGCAGGACTCGGGGCTTCTCCGGCCTGATGCCTGCAGAACAAACTCAGGTCTGCTCTCAACCCTTACCTGTGCCCCTCCCAACACCCCACAGGTTCTCCAACCTCCCCAGGGCCACCGCTGACTGTTCAGGGCCAGCCCAGACCCCTGGGGCTGCCCATCCTCCTTTCTCTGGCCTCTTTCTCTAAGGGAAGCAGACACACCTCTGGCGCCTGGGGGTGAACCAAGCCTCTCTCTGTACCCACCACCCTAAGCCTGGGACCATCAGACAACCCCAGACCTAAGACCAATAAAGGCCCAGCCCTCAGCCCTGCCTCCAGGATGTGACTGAGACCTGCCCACCAGCATGACTTCCTTCTCTGGGCAGGAGTCCCCATGAGTGCCCCCTGAGCTCACCTTGCTGTTGGGTGGTGGTGGCTTCTTGGAGGGAGGGGGCTCTCGGCTGGGCAGGCAGGAGTCGGCACTGTTGTCACTGTCGCTGTCACTGAAGCTCAACCTGAACAAGTAACATGACACTCTGTCAGGCCTCCTGCCACCCTGCTGCTGCTGGACCTGTGCCTGATAATGGAAGACCCCTCCCTACAGGACAAGCATGCCCCACTAGACCTCAGAGACCAATGTTACTTAGCTCTGGGCTGCCACTGTTGATGGAAAACAACAAAAAATGTTCCGGTTCGGCCTTCAAAGGGCAAAGAACCCAGAGCCACAGGCGTGCACTCTAAGAGGCACATCCCCACGATGCAGGTCTCCTGGGGCCAGCAACCAGGTAGGACACCCTGCAAGCTGGAAGGATGGGCATGTACTGGGTTCTGCTCCTTTCATGTGGTCCTGCTGCTACTCCTGCAGCAGGGGGTGGGGGGCAGCCTGCAGAGTGAGTCCCCTGAGAGGAATTGCAGTTTCCGCCTGAGCCTGAGCACTTTGGTCACCGGGCTTCCTCAGTCCGGGAGCGGCCCTGAACGCGGTGTGTCTGGTGGGGGCTCACCCTCGAACCTACTGGGGGAGGCCCTGGGTCGGTCTTCAACCTCTGCCTCCATGTCCTCACCCATAAAATGAGGCCCTGGGAGCAGTACACAGGGGAGGGCGGGCTCACAGCAACAAAGGTCACTACTGTCTCAGGAAGCGAGGACGTGACTATCACAGTCTGAATCCCAGGCTAGCCAGAATGGGGAAGCCCCTCTTTAGAGTCACAGTTCTCTCTCACGATCTCAGCTTGGATAACACAGGGTGGTCCAGTCCTTTTGACTTTTTCCAAAATTTCTCACAGCACAGCGAGAAGATGTAGAGGAAGCAGATTTTTCTTCACTGCCCTCCCCGGCCCTCCCGCTGGGAACGGCCTACTCCCCTGGGGGCCTCCCTTGGGAGAGGCTCTCTCTGCAACACCCAGGCGCTCACGTACATTTGGGACTGATCCAGCAGGGGGAGCCTGACGACTGTTCCTCCCTCACACATCTGTGACACAGTGAACCCGCCTGCTGCCTTCTCCCTCTGCCTAAAATGCCTCACTATGAAAACAGTGCTAGGAAGTGCCAGGAATGCTGTGTGAAACCTGGGCCTCGGGGGCTCCTGTCTCACTTCCCTCCAAGGTCAAGCTGTCTGTTTCCTCAGGTAAACTCCTTCGGTAAGGAGCAGGCCCCGGGGCCCCTGCTCTCCTGAGGCCCAGAGCTCTCTCTCCCTGACTTCCCAGCTGCAGATCACTCCAGTGGGAAAAGCAGGCCGTGCTTCCTTGTTGCCCAGGCACCACTACCCCATCAGCCAACCCAGGATCAGCCCCATTACCCTGCAGACAACTCGAGTCCCCCTCTTCCCAGGGTCCACCAGGCAGCAGCTGGGACATGGCAGACTACAGTCCTCCCCAGGGAGCAGACCAGGATGAAATGGGGCTTGGCCAACTCCTCCCAACAAGCTGCAGCGCCAAAGCAAGGTCTACGTGGCGCCTTCCTGACAATGGATGCCATGCCCCTCGGTGCCCAGGGAAGCCCTACCTGGGCCTTCCATGTCTGCCCCTGCAAAAGGACGTTAGAGTTGCTGCATGCTTGGCCCCTGCACTGCTGTGGGAGACCCTCCAGAACAGCACCCTCTCAGCTCCCTCCACCTAGCATCCAGCAGGAGTCAAAGCTGAACGCTGACAGCACCAAACAGGTGAGGTCGTTGCCATTAACCCTGTCCTGGGAGACAAGCAGCCTCCTTCAGCCTGTCCGAAGCTAAGTGGCCACTCGAGAACTCTCCACAGCCACACTCTTTGGATGGTGGGTTTCACCAGCTACACGGACAGACTGCCTATGAGCACCGTCTGGCATCCCTGTGCCTGGTGGATGTACACTGGGTGCACATCCAGGCTTAAAGGGCTGCTGAGGCTTGGAGGCCTCAGCCTCCCAGGGAGAAGGGGCCAAGTTGGGGCTGAATTGGGGCCGAATCTGGGTTGACCAAGCCACTGAGCTGGGCTGACTATGCTTGCCCCCATGACACACACATGGGGGTAGGGGAACAGTCCCAAGGCCCAAAAACAGAGGAACCAGCCCACCTCTACCCACCCCCACCCCAACTCCTGCCTCAGATCAGGGCTGGTCCTAGGGCTGCTAGGCAATGCCTCTCCCCATTTCTCAGATGGCGACTAGACTTCTTTCCCTCAACATCCCACCCCTTTCCACCGTGCAGCCCACGCCTACAAACGACAGGAGAAAGGATGCCACCTAAGGCCCCTGCACTTCAGGAAACAGGAGACTGTCCGGCCCCTAGGCAGGGCATGGCCAATAGGCGCAGATGCTTCCTTTGCCCCCACCCCAGGGACACTCCTGCCCTAGCCTCTCCTCTTTGAGGCCCCACAATCTTAGTAGAGCCAACAAGGTCCGCCACCCCCACCCAGTCATCCCCCACCAGCCCAGGCACCTGGAATCCCTCCCTGCATTTGTCTTGCCGGCAGCCTCCTCGCCTGATGAAGAATCATCCTCGTCGGACTCCTCAGACTGCAGGTCCTCCACCATAGAGCGCAGGGGTCCTGGGGAGGGTGGCGAGGAAGAGGAGAAAAAGGAGGGAGGTCAGGGCTCTACTTGGGCCCTGTAGGGTCCCCTCCACCTCCAGGGCCACAGAGCTTCTTGACACCACAACCTCCGAAATGTACCCATACAAATCCTATGAATACAAATCCCTCTGACCACATGGGGCCTGCCACCCATCTTCAAGGGCTGTCTCCAAGGCTGCCCTCTGCCTAAGGAACCCTCTAGCCCCCACATCCCCTACCTTCCTGGCCCTGCTCACAGGCCTCTGGACCCTGGCCTGAGGCAGGACCACAGGGCCCTTCCATTGTCAAAGCCAAAGGAGCAGCCATCCTCTGCTCCTAAGCTCTGAGATCAGAGCCTCTGCCCGGAGCCAGGACCAGGCAGCCTTGGGGAGGACAATATGGCCAGAGCCTAGGGCCACAGGATCCCCCACCAGCCTGTGCCCCCACTCAAGCCTGACCAGTGCCTCAGCAACCCCCTCTGCTGCTCCCAGCCCACCATCCTCCCCTTTCTCCAGAGGCACCTAGTTCCAGTCCCCTACAGAGGCATCTTTGGTTTATATTCCGGTTACCAAGGCAACAGAGGGACACAAAGCCCTCAATTACCTTGGTCATGTGATCCCACTTCAGCAGGTCCCCCCTCCCTTCCCCATAGATAAGAGCCCTCGGAGAATCTGGGCTTCCAGCACCCATCCCCCAGGCCCCTCAGCAACTGCACATCTGAATTCCAGGTCAAATGGTCCGCCCCCCACCCACCCTTTATGATCTCTTCCTCCAGCTTTCCACAACCCTTAAGAGAGGATTCTGGGAGGAGACTGTGGGTCCAATCTACCAGAAGAAATGCTTCCGGTTTGAGGGTGAGTGGCAGGGTCGACAGGGCTAGTGTGCTCCATGCCACCCTTTTCCACCTGTGTCCTGCAGGCTGGGAGTGGCCAGGCCCGCCCTGCACCTAAGGAAGGCCCTCCCTAGTCTGGGGCAGCCAAGTGGGCCTTATACCCTTTCCCCCTAACAGCGTCCCCATTCCTGAGGTCCTACAGGGAAAAGGCAGAAATGCAGACTATTGAGTGCCAGGCAGACCCACTTTCAAAGCAGAGCATTCCTGCCCCGATCCAGGAGAGCTATCCTGTGATGGGACAGGGTGGGCAGGGCTGGGAAAGGAGCTAATGCTGCCTCCATCTGGGAGGAGTTGGTGAGGAGGGTGTCTGGCTACGGATAGAGCACAAATGAAGGTACAGGACAGGGGGAGGTTAAGAATAGTATAGGAAATGGAGAAACCATGTATGACCCATGGACATGAAGTAAGGGGGTGGGGGTGCTGGAGGGAATGTGAGTACCAGGCAGAGGGGGATAAAAGGGGAAAAAAAGAATGGGACAACTGTAATAGCATAATCAATAAAATAAGCTTAAAAAGAACAAACTAAAGCAAGATTTAAAGACTCTTAAAGAGACTGAACAACTATAGAATAAGCCATTTATACAATCAGAAAAAGCAAAATGTTACATATTTTGGAATCATGCACACACACACACACACACACACACACCCCAGAAAGGGGCCCATCCCCACTAGCCTGCAAGCTCCTCATCAGCACAGCTTGAAGCCCTCGTCACACAGACAGAACATCCTGAGGGCCCAGGGGACAGACACTAGAAGGAGTAGCACTTCACACCACTTCTGCTTTTCTTTTCAATACACCCTCCCCAAGCTTCTACAACCTATGAATGTGGCTCTCTGGGGGCCCAGTCTAGGCGAGCAGTAGAATACTGAAAAAAATGCCCAGGGTAAGTTCAGCTCAGGCATAAGGCTCCTGCCCTCCCCATAGCTCCAGGCCCCCCTTCATCACCCTCACCCTCATCCCTCATTCTAGGCCTTCCCCATCACCCCCAGCCCTGGGGCAAGGTGTCAATGGGTTTCTCTGGCAGTGGCAGCAGCTGTCAGACCCTGCTGAAGCTCATACGTGAAGTCACCAGAAATTACTAGCAAACCTCTCTGACTGCACAACAAACCCAGAACCCCACCAGCCTCCAGGCAGCATCAGGGCAGCTCCCACAGCAGTGAGCCACTGGAAACTTCCCGTCTCTTTCCTTCACCATTACTCACCTTGACTGTGGTTCTGAGATGGCTCAAAATCCGAATCCGAACTGGAGTCAGAGCTGGAGCTGGAGTTGGATGGGCTCGACTGGGCGGACTTCACCCCACAACAGGGGTGGAGTGGGACAGCGGGGAGAAAAGACAGGAATAATCTTTCAGTCCAAGAAAAAGGAGTAGATAAGAAATGTGCTCTGGTAGCGGCGACACCAGATGGAGTCTTCCCCCAGATACGCACTCAGAAGGTGACAAAGGCACCAGGCTCAAGGCACACAGGAGGGCCCTGCACACACACTCCTGAGAACACGGCTTCCAGGGCCCCGTGCATGCAGCTCCTGGCCCCAGGGCACCACCACTTTTCGTTCCATGTGCAATGGCCTTTCTTTTCCCACTGAGGAACTTCAAATTTCTAGTGATTCCAGGAGAAGAAGCTCACATCACATCTCTAGTTTTCACATGTGCCTAGGCAGGAGGGCAGGGAACTAGGCTCTCCATGAAAGGGAGGGTGTAGCATGTCTGTCTGTGGGCCCTGCCTTCCTCCTCCTTGTGAGGGCAAGAGCTGGCTATGGGGGCTGTGGTGCCGTGGGGAACAGAGGAGAGGTCCAGAACAGGAAAGGAGGGTGCAGAGACCTAGCCTCTCATTCTGCCCCTTGTCTCCCCACTGCCAATCCCAATGCTGAGTGATGACAAAAAGCTATCTCCCTGCCACGTGCTGCCATCACCTCCCAGGTGCCCTGAGGTGATGATCAGTGTGTGTATATGACAGGCAGTTGAACACAAGGTGGACTTGAGCCTGGCCCCACTGTACCCAGAGCCCCATCACATCTCCCTCCTGCAGCCACCCACCCAGACTCAGCCACCAGGGGACAGTAAAAGCTAAATCTAGGCCACTAGGCCTTAGGATACATGGGGGTAAGATGAGGAGGGTTGCACTTCCCTGGGTGAAAAGGAACTGGTTACTACAGACCCCTATTCAGGAAAGGAGCCTCTGGCTTCCCACATGGAGCACCAAGCTAGAACAGGGGCTTTGTTCCAGCCAAGTAGCAGTTCAGAAGGTGCACATGGCCAAGCAGGCCACAGGTCTATGGCACAGGCTCTGAAGGGCAGAAGGACAGTCTTCCCTGGACCAGAGTTCCCCAGAAACCTGGGAGGCTACTTTACCCCCAGCAAGCCTGTTCTCAGGGTGGGACCATCTGGAGAAATGGAACACCTTGAGCACTTGGGACCAGCCACCCACCCCTGGGAGCCCCACCTTGTCAAGAGAAGAGGGGACCAGGAGACAGGAGAGGCACCTTACAGTGTCTGCTCAGTCCTGGCATGGGTCATGTGAGAGGAGACCCCAGGAAAGCAGGGGCTTAGCAAAGTCCCTCCTGATGGTCTTTGGGTCCAGGGCAGCTCCCAGCCCGCAGAGGGGACCCAGAAAGCCTCAAGTCTCTGCTCACTCAATAGATCCAGAGAGTGATCAGGCCACCTAGGGACAGAACACTTGTCACCTGAAGAGTTAAGGGGCCTCTTTTCTAGAGTTTATCTGGGCCTAAACCACCAGCTCCAGACCCTACTACCAGTTCCCTCATGATGGCTCCAAGCTGGAGAATCCTCCAGGAGAAACCCAGCCCAGATTACTATCAACCACTGTCCACTGTGGGGGTGCCACACAGACAGGCATGTTTCCCCAAACCCCCAACAATGGGCCTGGAGCCTGGTGGGCCCTCTAGCATGCAGATTTAAGTTCTAATTCTGGTTCAGGGGTCTTGGTTCTGACCCTGGCTTTGTCACCAACTGGCCAAGGCCATCCTTGGCTTTGAGACTCAGGACCCCTTATCTGTAAAAGCTGCCTTGCGGCCCCTGCTAAGTGTGTGTGCCAGCCACCAGCATGTGGAGGGCAGTGCCCACCATGCCTCTGCTGTATGGGGCAGAGAACCTGGAGCCAGGGGCGTGAGCAGAAGGTCCACGAGACTGCCAAAGAACAGCAGGGCCAGGCCAGGGGCTCAGGGCAGCATGGTAGGGAAGCGGGAGGGGAGGCCATCAAGTCAAATGAGCTCAGATGCATTTGTCCCTTTTCCTTCCACATAAACCCAAGGGGTGGAAATGGTTTCCACCCAAAGGGCCTAGAGGTGTGTGTCCAAAAGCCCATGAGGGGTCACTGTGAGTGCTACTGGCAAGTGCCAGTGCTTGGCCACATGCAGTGTCCAGGAGGACAGAGTGGCCTTTTGTGCTCTCAGTACTCCTGCCCATGACTGAACAGAACCCTACAGGCCAAGGAGGCCACGGAGAAGCAGCTGAAAGAGCTGGGGAAGCTGGGGGCTCGGCCCGGGGACTCAGACAAGGAGCCCCCTGACACCCTCTTGGCCAAACAGGAAAAGGCAACTCAGGTTTCATGCCACAGCCAGAGCTTTCCAGAGGTGGCACCCCATGCAGCCTCCAGGGTGGTATGACCTGAGATCGTCAAGGAAGGCTGGGAGGTCCAGGTATGAAAGGCTGTCTTGCCTCCTCCACTATAGATGTTTGTGCCTCACCAAGGTCCTAGGGTTGGGAAATGTCATTGAGTCACAGTCCTGCAGGCCTAGAGTCCCCCAGGCACCCTGCTGGGGGCCCAGGTCTCACACCTGCATGGGGCTTGAGTGGCTAAAGTTTGTCATTCAAAAGCTTCTCAGAGCTGGGATGCACTTCAGCCAGGAGAAACCCCCCCAGGCTTCCACAAAACTCCAGCCTCAGGTCATAGGTACCCAAGGACATAGACACCAGACATCCAGCCCACCGAGCAGCAGTGCTGGGGGAAGAAGGCTTCCAACACAGCACCCCAAGTCTCACAATGATCACAGCTGGTCATCAGTGTGGACACCTGGGGCATCAGGCAAGGCCTCCATCTCTTACCCAGTGCAGGAACACCACCCTTGGGTGCAGAAGGGACTCACCTGGAAGCATCTAGGGCGGAAGGGAGGGAAAAGCACCTGCTCAGAGCTCCAGATGCTAAGCAGATGACACATGACAGACCGAGGTGCTATTTAGCACCTAAAGAACCTTCGACAGCTGAATGGGATACTGAGATGGCCCTGGATCGCCAGGAGGCTTCCAAATAAGAAATGTTCCAAGGTCCTGCTACCTTAGGTTCACTGGCAGACAGTGACTCCTGGCTGTGAGAAATGCTGGGCACATGGCATCACTGGCCCCATGTGCATCCCCTACACCAGTGGCACACTGTCACCCATGGACTGAATCATCACCCCCAGTGCTGTTGCCTCCGATGGGGTACCCTCCTGGAAGCCACATACTTATGACACTGGTGTTGCTGATACAAAATAGCTCTAGTTTCATTTCCGGCAGTCACTTTCAAAGTCCCAGTGGAGCCCTGAGCAGCAGAGTTAGCGGCAAAGCTTCAGCCTTTGAGAGTGAATGAAGATTTGGAAATAGCAAAAGGCCACTGAGCGCTGGTGTGGTGCTACAGGTAAAGGGATCACTCATTCACCCACCCATCCATCCACCCACCCATCCATCCACCCACCCATCCATCCACCCACCCAGGCACCTGTTCTCCGACCACCAGATGCCAATCACAGCACTCAGAGGACATCATCACCTGAGGCCCCAGGGGGGTCTGGCCACCCAGTCAGCAATCTGGCTGTGGGGTCCTTTGTGGTTCTGAGGGTCTCTCACGGCAACCTTCAGAGAGCTACCTGGAAACACTGCTGCAGAAGGAGCCCAGAGCCTCTCACAGTGACAGAATGCCACTCTCGCAGAGGGGCTCTGGCCCATGCTTAGAAAACTCGAGCCTTGCCTAGTCAAGACCCCTGTGTCCAGGCTGCATGAACAGGAGTGGACAGGGGTAGGAGTGGTGAGGCCTCAGACTCTACTGGTCATCTAGGAAGGCAGCTGGGTGAGACTCAGTGGTCAGCGTTAAACTTCCAGACTGTGGAAAGCAGGATGGAGACACAGGTCTACCCTGCTGGCAAAGCAAGTGAATTCTCTGCAGACAAACCACATGGTGGCTGGGGAAGGGATGACAGTGAGATGCACTCACTCACCCTGACCCCAAAGCGGCCATCAAGACCCTGGGCCATGCAAGGGGCTCCCAAGGTAAAGAACCTGGAACCCAGGTATCAGACTATCATGCTTTACCAGAACCACCCTTCCCTAAGTACTATTTCCACCGAGTTCTCATAGGCAGGCTTTATCACCCTTGACAAAAGGGGAACTAAGGCTTAGCAAGGTGTTCAGGTGTGCCCAAAGTCATGAGGAGCAAGTGGGAGCCCTATGCCTGGGATCGCAGACTCCTCACCTAACCTTTGGGCTGACAAGACTTCGATGGTTCAGAAGCAGGAAAAAGGATGAGGACGGGGGTGACAGGACTGATGCGGAAAGGAGGCACCTCACCTCTGTCTTGAAGGAAGCCTCATCCTCCGAGTTGGACTCCTCCACCTCTAGGGGTTTTTTGATCTCCCGGGGCTCACTCTCGGCCTTGATCTTCTCCACTTTGACACTGCCCTTGTCCTTGGCCGACTTTTTGTCTGAGAAGGAGGAAGACGAGGTGCGGGGCGAAGTGCCAGGGGTGCTCCTGGACCCCTTGGAGCTGCTCTTCTTCTGCTTTTTGGCACTGGGCTTGGGTGAGTCGGCGGCAGCTGGCCGCTTACTGGAAGACTTGGATTGGGGTGGTGGTGGGGGGCCGCCCTTGGGGGACAGGCTCTCCAGTTTGGTCTCCTTCAGGGCCATCTTAGGCTCCTTAAATGCAGCCTTGGGTGGCGGGGCCTTCTCCTCCTTAGGGGGCCGGCCCTCAACCAGCTTCCGTGCTGTGTCCTTTGCACTCCGAGCCTGCTCACGCTCTGGCTCCTTGGAGGGGCCCTTGCTCTCTGAGTCTTTGCGTGGCCGCTCCCGGTGCTCCTTGGCCGTCTTGTGGGTCTTGCAGGCCTTGCCACTCTCCCTGCTGGCATCCTGAAATGTTGGGTGGGAAGGGAGAGACATAGTCAAACAGCATCTCAGGTCGCCCTGCTCCACCTCCCCCGACCCCTATAAAGTATAATCCACCTGATTCAGACTCAGCTAGAGAAAATCTTCCAAAAAGCGAAAAAGTAAGGCAGCAGGTGATAGTTTTAAATGGAGCTGTCCCTTTAAACTACTAGGAAGTGTCAGCAGGTCCCAGGCGACTGCAGGCTAAGACTCCCCTCTGAATTGAACTGACATTCCCTGAGGGATTCAAGAAGAGCACACGTGAGTCAGACAATGGCGGCCACAAAGACCCCTCCCGCTCGGACACCTGGAAGCTCCCCACTAAGGGTGCTGGCAGGCTGTACCCTCTCTTCTGTCCCCACCACAGAGTCTGTGCATCTCCTGCCTGGTCATCCCGACTCAGCCTGTCTGGTCAGGTATAATGGTTCTCTCAGGCCCACAGTCAGCACCCTGACTGCCTGCTGGGTTCCCAAGTGCTGTACAGGACCAACAGCTCCTGACTTTTTGGAACTGAAGCTGCCTGGGCAGCTTTTCTATAATGTGAATGGCTCCTGGGAAATTCAGAGGGTTCAGGGTAGATCAGCCAGGTCACGGAGCGCAAGCCAGGGACAGAGGCAGAGAGCAGCCCTGCTCCAGGCTGCCAGGGAAGCTGGGCCAGATGATGCCAACCTTGTGCGCCAGAACTTCCTCTGAACAAGGGCAAAACCACCTACCTCACCATCGATGATAGAGCGCACTCATGGAGGCAACAGTCACTCCGTACAGAGCATGCCCTTTGGGTAGAAGCCCAGTGTGACACCTTGTTTGCCTCTTCCCTGGCAATATCCTTTAATCACCCCGCACGTCCAGTGTTGCTGGACAGGTGCCTGCTGCTGTCAGCTGCCAAGGGCTCCGCCCCCATTCTGTCAGCTAGGTGCTCAGCTGGACTCAGAGGCTCTCCAAATCAAAGCTCACCAGGAAACCAACATTGGCCAGACCCTGGGGGTGGTATGCATCACCTGAGGTGGCCACATTTCACCAGCTTACCCAAGTGCTGAGGGGACAGGCAAGCCAGCTAAATGGCCAGGAGTGAGGCCTCTGCTTCCTGCTCTCCCGACCCACAATAAACAGCTACATGAACAGTTGACATGGCCTCAACCACCCTGGATCTACTTGGTCACCATCTTCTTGCAAATCCACAACCCACATCAGTGCCAAAGGTTCAGAGACAATCTTGTGTGGACACGGGCTCCTGCTGCCTCTCTGGAGAAACATCAGCCCCTGGGCCCCAGCCCTGGCCCTTCTGTCTCCAGGGCAGTGGGGAGGAGTACTCACACCACAAGCTCCCAGCCGACCATCTAAAGGGGTGCCACCATCGGGGCTGGTGTGTGGAATGGGGCCAGCCCCTGAGGGCTCCATTCCCCAGCAATCTGCTCCCCTGAGGAGGGAGGCAAAAAGAAGACCCCACCCATGCACTTCCAGCCTCTT
The DNA here is from genome assembly GCF_019186645.2 of Phyllostomus hastatus. Taxonomy (NCBI): domain Eukaryota; kingdom Metazoa; phylum Chordata; class Mammalia; order Chiroptera; family Phyllostomidae; genus Phyllostomus; species Phyllostomus hastatus. Next base: position 1,087,934 of record NW_025333640.1, on the reverse strand, counting down.
CTCGAAGTATCCATGCACCCCCCAGGCCATAGGGGCTGCCACAGCCCCAAGAGGCAGGGCAAGAGCACACCCAATGGGCATGACTGCCAAAGGCCTCAGCATGGTTCCCACTGTTTCCCCCAGACCTGGGGTCAGCTGGGCCTGTCCAGCAAGCAGGGGCCTTCCAAGCAGCGGCTCTTCACCTGGGGGTCTGCATAGGTGCTCAAAACTAGGCTGAAACCACACACTAAGTTCTGAGAGTAATGTGGATGTTCCCAGGGGTGAGGACCCCTCACAGTCATATCCTTAAAGCTGTCAATGGTTTGAATAAAGTTATGGCTAAGAACAAAGTTATAGAGAAAGATCACCCAGGCCAAGTGGCTGGCATCACACAGGCCGAAGCTTCAGGTACACAAGTCCAGGGGTACTCTGGGGTGGGGACCAAAGGGAACGCTATCCTTGAAGTATGAGCCCTCAGGGATCTTACTCCTCACCTAGGAGGCTCCAACTCCTGTCTTCCATGCCACCTGCCAAGGAGCCATGAGTGACCAATCTGCCTAGGGCTACAAAAGCCATACTCTCCAGCTTCCCCCAGGGTGGGGACCCTGGCAAGCAAGGCCCTGAATGACCAACCCTTTCCCCGCACTGCCTGGACTCTTCTGCCTGGATCACATGACCTGGTGATCAGACTCTTTGGGTCCAAGCAGCAGAGAACTAATCTGGGGGGTACAGCCAGTACCCAAAGGAAGGTGCTCGTCTGAAGGAAGAGGCTGGCGCACAGGCCTTACCTCACTGCTCCTAGAAGAGCAGAGTGAGGCTGTCAACTCAGAAGCCAGGACTGGATAATAGGCAGAGACGGCTTCCAGCAGAGCAGAACCCACCTTGTGCTGCCTGAGAAACCAACAAGAAAGGAGCTTCCTAAGCTATGCCACCCAGGTGGCTGGATAAAGATTCCAGGACAAGTTGGGATGGAGACCAAGGACCCTACTGACAGGCCTCTGAGTCTAGCACATACACCCATCTGGCCTGGGGAATCCTGTGGGTTATAAAGACACTCCAGTGAGAGGGGCCATGAAGCAGCCCCCACAGATGCAGCTCCACTGGCCATGGGAGTGTCCTTGCCAGCTGCAGGGCATCTCTTCATGGGGTTTGGGTTGTTCACAAGTGACACGTAGAGAAGAAATGACAAGTCCTACCCTTTCTATTTTGCATGGATTTCCAGACAACTGTGAATGGCTGAGAGAGAAACTGCCAAATCTCTAGCAAGAATTTCTCTTCCACTGGACCTCCACGAGACTCAGGAAAGATGGGCTGGGAGGCTGGCATGGGGAAGATCCTCAGAGCTGCACTCCATTCTTAAGGCTCTGGCCTTATACGTCTCAAGGGCTTAAGTCAGATGAAAGTGAGGATGTCAGAGACTGACTGGTCTGAGGAAAGTGCCAGAAACACCCTGCCTGGGTGATGTGAGTCTCCTTCAGCGTTGCTGATGAGTAAGGCTGTCATTTGGCCTGAGAGTTCAACCTGTCCCTTCTGGGGTTCCTTAGGCCCACAACACCCAACAGGTGAGTGAAGCAAGAAAAATGCAAAGATGAAAAGTGGATAAACTTGTGCGGTCGGTGATGCAAAGACAAACTGCCCTGAGAGCCAGATGGAACCTGGCCTCTGGGCCACGAAGCTGTGTAGGTGGCTGCAAGGGAACAAAACGAACACTCAGGAGTTTATGTGTACAGCATGACACCATCAGAAGGTCTCTGGCGACTACTGTAGGATGATTCAGAGGGTGGTCTCAGGAAGGTTGACAGGGCTGAGAGAAGATGATAAAACATTTCTTCTTGGGGGAAATCAGCTCACTTACCCATATGGTTCTACCTGGCCCTTCCCCCAATTAACTTTCTCTGCCAGGAGTTACTGCCAAAGAAAGAAGCCAAACCGGGAATAGCCCAGGCACGAAGCACCCAGCCCTGGTGGACAGAGCACTCTGGCTGTACTCAAAAGTCCTGAGAAGGTAGGCAGTGGTGGCTGCAGGGGACACACTCTGTCCGGGCTCCCAACTATGAGAAACTATCTTAGGTCCTGTCTGAATGGTCCTAAGCCCACTGACTTGGCAGGAGGGGGAGGACAGGGAAGGCTCTCTGGCCTCAAGAGAAGGAGGGTGAAGAGCCTGTGATTACTAGGCTGTTTTATGTACTCCAGGAGGGGCCAACCGTTCTGACTAAGTGGCAGAGGGCAGCCACAGGGAGCACAGAGAGCTCCAAGAGGAAGATGCCAAGGGAAAGAGTCCAGGGACGGAGGGTCCAGCTCTGCGGAGGGAGTTCCGTGAGCCCAGGACCCTCTGCTGGGCCCCAGTGCTCCCATGTGACTGGGCCTTCCACCTCACTAACCTTGGAGCCGTGGGACGGTTTGGTCTTCTTGGGGTCAGAGAAGGCAGAGAGTGGAATTGTGGGTAACATGGGGTAGTCAGGACTGGGCCTGGACACCGTTTCTGCTCCTTCGGGCATTACCATCACCTAGTGATAAAGAAGAGACAGATGTTATCAATGAGCAAGGAGGCAGGCTGGATATCCGATGGGTAAGAGGAAGCTGGCTTGCAGGAATGCGGCTAGAGGCATCCAAGCTTCCACCTCGGGGAGGAGGCCAAGGAGAGCCTGGGTGTCAGTTTTCCAAAAGAGTCAAAGCCATTTCCTCCATGAGGGTCTGGGTGCTGAGTGCCCAGAGTGAAGCAGGCTCATGGTGGAGAGCAAAGAGAAGCGGGGTCCCAGGATGGCTGGGCCCGGGTGCAGTTGGTGCAGTCTCGTGTGGTGGGCCCTGGGCCAAGAAGACTGGCGGTGTGTTTGAGAAGCACAAGGAGGCAGCTGTGGCCAAAGCTGGCCTGCGTGCTGCAGTTAAGAAAGATCAGAAGCACGAAGGCAAGAAGCCAGGCAGACACCTACTCCAGGAAGGCATGCAGCGGAGAAAGCAACTTCTGCTGGACATGCGTGTGGTGACTTCGCCGGGTCCCACATCTCCTGCGGGAGCCTCACTCCTCCACTCTCTGGTGAATAAAGGTGACTGAAACGGAGCGAGCAGTGAGGCCGAGGCAGGAGGGAACTGCACGGGGGCAGGCCCAGTTCTCTGCAAAAGCCACCTGGCTAGAGCCCGCAGGAGAGGGACATGAGCTCTGCCCTTTGCTAACTACTAGGAGGAGGAAGGGCCTGGGCTCCTGCCAGGAGGTGCTCCCGGAAACACCTGCCCAGGTCCAGTGAGGCTCCCGCGGCACTTGCTGAAGGGAGAGAAGACCCAGGGGCAAGTTCTCAAAGTTTTGACACTGGAAGTTCACATTATTAGTGGTCAGCCACTCAGAGTAAGCTTTCTAGATGGCAATAAGAAAACAAAAGAATAAAGTTCACATTAAAAAAAAAGAAGAAAAAGCATTTAGCTGTAATAACCTTGAGCACCTAGGATCCTTGACGAGCCCAACCTTTCATGCAAGGAGCTGATGTAATGCCCAGTCTTGGTCACGGGGACACTGGGTTGAAAGGAGGGCAGTGGAGCCCTTCATGCCACTCCTGCCCCCACCCCCGACTCCGAGGCAATGAGGCCCGAAGCCAAGTTGCTCACCCAAGCCTGCCTCACCACGACACCCTTAACCACACACCCAGAACCCAGGTGACCCTGGTAGCATGACTGAAGACCACCAGGTCTGAGGACATCACCACACTCTAAGGCCAGCAAGGACATGCATGAGTTTAGAGAGGTACTAACAGCCCAACCCAGGAAACAGACAAGCCCCCTCAGAGCCATGGGTCTGCTCCCTCAAGGACGGTGCCTCCTCCCTTCATTTTCACTTCTCTTCTCTCCTCCAGAGAAATGTCCTAGACTGACGCTATGCCAGGATCACACAGTGAAGGCCTTGCATCTTTCTCTCCTATCTAACAGCCTTTCGGAAAACAGGTAATGTGAGTAAATGAATCCGCTTCCACCTCCAGCACAGAGTCTCACAAGGATGTGTCTCATATAATGGAAACACAGACCCTCGCCACCAGTGAGGCACAGGATGAAACAATGCTGAGGGGACAGGCAGGCTGGTCTCTGTTCAGAAAGTGACCAAGCCATTCGGGTCACTGCTGAGGAAGTTTCTGAACCTCGTGTGAGGAATTACAAACCCACGTGCCTCCCACTGAGGGGCAGCAGAGAAAGCAGTTCTTATCGACTTACAGATCACGCGGTCCTCCAGATCTTCTAGCACGAGCATCAACACAGGCCGGTTTGTGGTCACTTGCCACCAGATGGCAAGTGCCAGCCCCACGGAAACACTCAGAGCTCCAGACTGGCTAATGTAAGGGCCACAACTCAGGTCTAGGAGCAGCTGTCCTAGGCTGCTCCTAAGATCAGAGAGCACTGTTCTTGCCACCAGTCCAGGGTAAGCCCCAAACTCGCACAGCCCCAAAAGGCAAGAAAGTTCCTGACCAGACCTCTGGGCAGCCCTCACCAAGGGTGAAAAGTGCCAGGCAAAGACCACCACACCACCACCCAAGGGCCACACTCGCCCTTCCTTTCTCCTGGACTGGCCCATCCCAAACTGCAAGGTGGACCTGCCATCCCAACCTCTCTCCCTCAACTTCTCATGTCTCCTCCTCCTCCCCCACCCCTCCAGTTTTATAGGGTTAGATGATGCACTGAGCCTTCATCTCTTCACAGCCAAGAAAACCTCCTGATGCAAGAAGCAGAAGGGGACAGTCCCTTGGTGCTAGAGCTCTAAGAACACTGACTGTCTGAGCATCTATCTCTCTGAGATGTGACTATGGAAGCTTTGGGTAACACCTTAGGGAAATACTGTGGAAAACAAGGTGAAGACAGCTGAGGAGGACTTGCTGAACCTGGAAACTCCTCTCCACTTTTCCTTGGTTCTTCCAGAACTCCCAGGCAAACTTCAGGACAAATGTCTATGGCAAATGATTTCAACACCCTCCCATTCCGGTACCGAACTCCACCAACAATCACATGCTGGGTCTAAATCCCAGACTTTTATTAGGGACATGGGAGGAATCACTCCGACTTCCTACAGTAAATAAGTAACTGCTTACTAAATTAAATGAAAAGGAAAGGCCTGCTCCCTGGACCAAAGAAACTCAGTTCAAACTCCTTGGACTCACTGGGGAGGTGGGCCCGCCCACCCCCCCAACACACACTCACTCACTCACGACCTGAACCCTTCACTACAGGCACTGCTAGGAGGGAGGCAAATGCTTAGTGACTTTGGGTCACTAATAGGTGGCTTTGGGACGTCCTGTGTCTTCAGCCTGTGCCTCCCTCGGCACACACAATCCAGCCTGCAGCCAAATGCCCTGCCTCCCCCACAATCACCCATCCATAAGCACCAAGCACCCCACCCACATTCTCTAAGAGCTGACACATGCTCCTGGCACTCTGCCACCACACCAGGACTGCTGGCCACATGACTCACTACAGAGACCTAGGATCTGAGAGCTGACACCTTCATCTAGCCTCACAAGGACAGAACTACTAGGCAGAGTGCATCATCAGGGACCCTGGAGAGAGCTGCCACTGTTTCCCTAGGTGACAGGGCTCCAGCACAGCCTTGCCAATCCAGTTAAAAGCAGGCTCCAGCGTCTTAACACGCTGACAGGATGGCCTCACACCCATTTTTTCCCCACCCCTTACAGAAGAAAATGCTAATTAATCACAGCCAACCAAGAAGCTACGGGGATAAGTGGCGACTGGTCATTCCCAGCTGACAACGCCCCAGCACAGACTCGGGACACCTGGGTCCTCTCCTGCGCTGCCAGGTGCTACCTGTACAACCTGCCCTCCTGGATACCAGGCAGGAACTCAACCATAGGCTGGAGAGACGTGTCCAGGAAATCCCAAGGCACTCCCAGCACCAAGGCTGCCACCACAGGGAGCAGGGATGAAGCCACGACAGAGAAACTGCATCCGTCCAAGCAGGGGCAGGGCCCATCCACTCTGGCACACTCACCCCGCCAGCCATCAGGAGCTTGTACCGGAACTCAATGGTGGGGTTGTTGAAGGTGAGCTTCTCACAGCGCAGGTGGTTCACAGGCGGGTTGCCCTCCAGGTTCAGGAACAGGTCATAGGTGAAGCAAACCTTCCTTGGCTCCTCCTTAAATAATGAAAAGAAGGAAGTCTGTTTCAGAGGGTGGACAGGAGACTACAGGGACAGACACGAGACAGAGGCAGATGCGTGCCCCCCACTGCAAGCCCCTACCCTTCTTTCTCCATTGCTTGGCTTCCACTTCTCTCTGTGTGCCTACTTTTCATCCATACAGTTATCCAAAATGAATTAGCTTACTCTTCGCAGAGCACCCAGCAAAGCAGACTCCACAACAGCATTAAAGATGAGTAAGAATGACGTTCTCAGATCATTAATGGAAAAATTCTTGCTATCTGTATAGCCCCCAAGCACATACTCCCCCTAAAGCCCTCACAGTACCTGCCAACAAATGGAGAAACGGAGGCTAGACACACAGCTGCTAAGTGCCAGTGCTGAGACCTGATTGCAGGCTCTGAGGCCCATTATCCTAGAGCCTTGACCCACCCCTTTCCCAGAAGGAAAATTTCTCCAAAGATATACGAATTACCAATAAGCACACAAAAAGATGTTTGACATCATTAATCATTAGGAAAATGCAAATCAAAACCAGGAGATACCACCTCACACTCATTAGGATGATGAGTAGTAAAGAAAATAAGTGTTGGTGAGGACATAGAGAAACTGAATCCCCGTGCATTGCCAGTGAGAAGGAAAACTGGTGTCATCACTTTGGAAAACAGTCTGAGAAGTCCTCAGATTGTTAAAATAGAATACCTACCTTTATGACCCATATATCCCTCCTAGATATATAACCAAGAGAAATGAAAACATATACTGCACAAAAACTTGTATGCCCATGTCCACAGCAGCAGGATTCACAACAGTTCAAACTGAAAACAACTCAGTGCCCACTGACAGATGAATGGATAAACACACCATGGTCCACCCAGCGGAATATTACTCAGCCATGAAAGGAGTGAAACATCGACACTCGCTACAGTGTGGCTGAACCTTCAAAACACGATGCTCAGTGAGTGAAGCCAGACACAAAAGGCCACACAGTGTGTGGTTCCATGTATGTGACACGTCCAGAACAGAGGCAGGAAGTGGATTCACGGGTGCCAAGGGCTGGTCAGGAGGACATAAAAGCTAACTACTAATGGGCACAAGGTTTCTTTCTGAGGTGATGAAAATATTCTGGAATTAGAAAACCGTTGCACAACACTTACTAAAAATCACCAAATTTGTATGCTTTAAAAAGGCAACCTTTCTGCAATGTAAATTACACCCCAATTTTTTAAAATGCTCTCCATTGGGAGAGAAGAAACTAACAGGTGGGTCACTAACAGGTGGCTTTGGGACGTCCTGTGTCCTCAGCCTGTGCCTCCCTCGGCACACACAATCATGGGAGCCTCCTCAGCAACTCAAAGGAGACTTGAGACAGGTCAGCCGAGGAGGGGAGGGTGAGTAAAGCAGCTAAGCCCCTCACACAGGCATTTCCACACCTTTTCTTCCCTCCAACCCTGGGGAAGAGGGGGAGCAGAGACCAGCTTGGCAGTCTGGCCACACCTCCTCAGCTTCCCCAGAAAGGCCTGCATGGTTCATATGAGTAATGCCAGGCTTTTCGAAATCTGGTGAATGGGTGACACCTGAAAGTGGGAACCAGGTGGCCATGTGTCTACTTCTCAATAAAGGGACAGGAGTGGGGTCCCTCAATCTACCTACATGACTTTGTTCCCCCATTCAGCCGACAAAGGCAGAAGGCATACCTGTCACATGAAGCAGCCGCAGACCCTGCCTTCCAGGAGCCACAAGTCTTGTGAGGGGACTAGTAAACAGGTACTCTCGAGCTACTGCCAGTCAATGAGGCAACACTGACCTTGCTCCTTCCTACAGCCCCTGGTCTCAGGACGCATGGGCTTCTACCTCAGCCCATCTAACCTAGGCTGGGAAGTGTTCCTGTCCATGGTGGGATGATGAAATACCAGTGGCAGGGGGCGCGGTCAGCCTAGGGAGGGCTTTCCTTCTCAAATCAAAAATAAAGGTGCAGGGAGAAGTCTCAGCACCTCTCTTCTTCCTGCCAACCTGTGTGGTGCAATGTCAACCACAGGAGGACCACAGAAGAAGCCAGGAGGGTCTCAAGTGGGCAGCTCTGACATCGTGGAGCCTCTGCCCCAAGGCCGTCAGCAGCCTGCTGACGTCTAGTCAAGCAGGTATCCCTCTGTGCCATCCCTCTGTCTCATGCCCACCCTTATAAAGGCACCTGTCACAAAGGGCATGTCTCCTCACCAAACTGGGAAGTTCTTGAAGCCTCTGGGGATTCCTGTCTTACCCCTGCCCCAGATGCCCATCCAGGGGAGGTGCTCCATATTTGCCAAAAGAATGAAATGAGAGGATGGATAAAAGAAGAGCCTGACCCAACAGTGGGGGTGGGGAAGAAGTCAGGAATGTCCCCTGGACACTGTGATGAGCTTGGAGAGTGGTTATGAGTTGGTGAAGTCAAGAAGGGCCAAGGGGGCAGGGAGAAGCACTACTGGCCACAGCATCCTCTCTGGGAGTCCTGAGAGTTCCCATGGCAGCAGTCAGAAAGGGAGGATGGAGAGCGGTGGCAGGAGGTGATCCAGAAGGAAGGGCCTTGGCTGCTGCTGGGCAGGTGCTGTGTCCTGGGGCAAAGGGGTCTATAGGGACTTAGGCTCAGGAAGGACGAACACAGTTCCACGACCCAGTGAACAAACACCCTCCGGCCTGTAGGGTATCAGGACTGGGAGCAGGGTTAGAAACTGGCAAGCAAAGGGAAGGCAAACCCAAGTGTCTGTCCTGCCTTTCCAGTATAACCACATGGAAGATGAGAGGTGAGCTGCACAAATGTGTTCCCGCTCCCACATGGAGAAGGAATGACCTCATCACAGTTCTGTAACCCTTTAGGGGTAATTCAGGTGCTGCCCATCAGTTGCTGTCCACATACATCACACACACAGACCACCAGACAAGACTGATACCACCTTCCAGGCAGATCTCACCTCCAGACTCAAGTTCAAAATGACAGGGTATACGCAAAGTAGGACGGTGCCACATAAACACCATGGGAATGAAAGCAGCAAAAAGCCTGACAGCACCAAACTCTGTGGCGAAAGACCCAGTTTCTTTAACAAACTGCAAAGAAAAAAATGATAGAGGGAGAATCTACATATTAAAAGGGAAAAACTCATGAATCACAATGCGTGAATCTTACCTAGATCCTGATTCAAAAAGAAAAAAAATCTTTAAGCACTGGATATTAAGGAATTATGAATCTGTAGGTGTGATACTGGTATTATTATTCTTAAAAAACAGTCCTTATATTTCAGAGAACATTCTGGAATACTGACACACAAAATACAGATGTCTGGGCGTGGCAGGCCAGGGATGGACCAAACAGCCCTGTGACACACTGGAACCAGGTGATGGCTACAGAGGGCTTCACTCCATCTACTTCTGTAGGTGTTTCAAACTTTCCCAGGTAACTTTTTGAGTGGATATGAGGGAAGCTGCACATTCAGAGGAGAAGCTCAACTCAGGGAATCCCTCGGGGAGGGGAGGGTGCCCTGGGTCCTCAGAGATGCCAGCAGGAGGTTGGCCGGCAGCTAGAAGGGGTTGAGAGGCTGGGGCTTGCCCTCACTGCCTACCTAGCCTTGGTCACAGGCCTGCCGCCCTGAGCCTTGGTTTCTTAGCCTGTAACATGGAGAAGATTCAATAAGGTAACGAAGCCGAGGCACTCAGCTCAGTGCTATTGATAAATGGAAGCTACTCTTTTTACCAGAAAGAGATCTGGGATAGAGAAGGACACCTGGGAGACACAATAGACAGATGGTACCTGAGGCCACATGATTCCCCAGGGGAGAAATACAGGGGCATTGAAAGAGCACTCCACAGCTCTGCCAAATACAGGAGCACCACAAGGCTCAGAGCAGACCTTTCCTCTCCTCTGCGCCCTCTCTGGCTGACCCCATGCTCAGCCACAGCTTTACCTTCTGGCTTTGTGGTAGGTCTGGGCTTTTCTTCCGGGCTCCTCAGCCAGCCCTTGCTCATCTCCCTGGCCCATTCATCACCTCCTAACCATCCAGCTGCTTCCACTACAGCCCCCTTTTAATCCACAAAGTTTAAACCAGCTCTTGGCTTATCCCCAACCCACTTCTTCAAAACCTGCCATGACCTCCCTCTGAGCCTTGAGAAAAGGCCAAAACATCACCACAGCCAGTGCAATCTGGCCATCTCAGGCCATGCTGCTGTCTCCTACTTCCCCCATCCAGCTCTCCCTTGGGCTGGCACGCATCCTTCTTCAGGTTTCCTGGATCAATGTTCTCAATCACAGCATGTGATTCACTCTCGTGAGTAGGACTCATCAAGGTCTACAGGACAGATGTCTGTTTTTTTGTCCATCCACCCCTGTGGACTTGGAGCATTATGGACAAAGGGACCCTTTTTGTTTCTGATGGGCCTGGAACTGACCAAGCACCTGTGTCTGTTCAATGTGCCCATATAGTTGTTTACTTTACAAAAACTTAATGGGTGCCCACAGCCACGACCAAGACCAAGGAGGGATCTCTGACCTCATGGACACTCAGGTCTGTAGATGGAGAGTCACCACAGCAGTGGTACTGACATGACGCTGACTATGTACTACAGCCAGGTAGTTTTCCAAGCACTCAATATGTATGAATGCTTCACAGCCCAAAACACAGACACTCTTACTGTCCCCATTTCACAGATGAAGAAACCGAAACACAGGCAATCATCTGCCTGGTGCCACGTGGCTGGTCAGTGGTGAGCCAAGCAAAGTTCACAATGGGCAGGCAGTATTCTCTGGAACCCCTAGGGCATGGGTGGCAAACAGAAAGCCCATGTTTTATCCAGCCCAGCACCTTGTTTCTACCCAGCGGCAGCACCAACCTCCTTGCCCCTAGGTTAAGGAGTAGTTACATTTATGCAGTCCTAAAATTACATTTGGCTCTTTGAAGGCAGCCACAAGGCTGATGTGGCCCCTGGTGAAAATGAGTTTGACACCCCTGTCCTAGGGAAAATTTCATGCCTACATAAACCAAACAGGCCAAGGCAACAGCCCAAAACAGGAGACAAGGAAGAGTTCTGGATGACTCCCCAGATGTGGGCGGTGTAGGGCAAAGCCAGGAGAAGCATCAGAGCCAGGCAGAGGCCTCCCAGAGGGACCAGCATGTGCCCTGCAGCTGGTGTATGCCTCCAAGCACACTGAGAAAGGCTGACCAGAGCTCCCTCTCAACAAGCCTGTGAAACTTGGGAATTCCCAGGAGGGTGACCAGCCCTTGGGAAACCAACCTCCAGAGAAAATCAAGACATAGCCAGCACCAAAGCACCTGGAGAGCCAGCAGCATACTCGGTGCATGGCCAGTTCAAGGCCTATGGGGCCAGCACTCCCAAAGAGTAACATCTTTAGTCCAGCCAGACCTCTACACGTGCCCCACTCTCAGCAAAAGCAGCTGAAGCCTGCCTCAAGTGTTCTCAGACGAGGCTGTGGGATGCCATCTGGCCACTGGCCACAGGCCAACATCTCCCTCTGACCTCAGTAAACTAAGATGCAGAGGAACTGGCTAAACTGGTGCCATCCACCAAAGCCAGAGCATGCGCATCCACCTTTAGTGCATGAGGAGTCCAGGCTACAAGAGCCCAAACGGACCAGGCTGACCCTGGCACGGGACACAACAAGGTAAAGAGGCTAGCCTAATGCATTGGGAGCTCCCAATGCTGCCCTCTCCACCACCTCAGACCCTCCCCCCAACTCCCCAGGGCCGTCTCCAGGGCCCTGCTCTCTCCTGTGGCTAGCAGGGCTGGCCCTGGACAACTTCCAGGTTTACTGCTCTACCCTTGGGTACAAATGGAAGAGTAACTGACCCTCAGACTGTCAGCAGTCCAGGGAGAAAGCATGGCTTCTCAGGATCCCTGGGGCTGTCTCCTTACCATCTCTGCCCTGCCCACACTTCTACCTAGGGCCTGTTTGACTTTCCCTTGTGAGAGGTCCTGGGGTTTACACGTTAGACTGAAAAAAAAAAAAAAAAGGAAGAAAAGGTCAAATTTGAAACTTATCATGGCCATAACTGCAAGTTTACAGGGCTGCTGCCAGCAACATCCCTATGGGTCAAATGACACAGCTTGTTTTTAAAGGAATTTTATTACTTATTATTATTAATCTTCACACAAGGACATTTTTTCATTGCTTTTAGAAAGAGAAGAAGGGAGAGAGAGAAACACTGATGCAAGAGAGATCGATTGCCTCCTGCACGTGCCCAGACCAGGTATCGAACCCACAACCATCCAGTTGGTTGGGATGATGATCCAACCAACTGATCCCCACTGGCTGGGGAAAACTGGCTTTTTAAAATGCTTTGCAAGGAAAGAAAGAAAGAGAAATAGAAGGAGGAAAGATTTTAAAAATATGAGAGATATGAGAGATACAGCCACCAAAAGCAATACACTGACTTTATTTGAATCCTGATTTAAAGAGGGAGTAAAGGGGAAAAAATTGAACAACTATAATAGCATAATCAGTAAAATATATTTAAAAAACATAAAAAAACAAATCAGCATGACAATTAGGGAAATTTGACATCACTGGATATTTAATATTAAATAATTATTAATTTGTTAATTTTTAGATATGATGATGTTGTGGTTAAGCATTTTTTTAAAAAGAGACCCACCTTTTATAGGCGCAGATGGAAATATTTACGAATTATAAAAGACAGGGTGTCTAGGACTTGATTCAAAATAGTCCCGAGGGTAGAGAAGGAAGCAACACTGTACTGGGTGCCTGCTGAAGCCAGTGGCGGCGCCGCACCAATGGTTTGCTCTGCTATCCTCTCTACTTCTGTAGGCAGTTTTTAATAGTTTAATGTATTTTAACAGTAAACTTACAGGAACAGCAATATTACAGAAGGCAGACAACATTAAAAACAGGGACTTGCATGTAGGGCAACTCAGAAAAAGTATACCGCGTGGATGGAAGCTACTGTATGAAAGAAATTCTACACCACACAATGCAATACAGAGACGATGTATTATAGAATTATTAGCCTGAAACCTATGTAATTTTGTTAACCCATATGACCCCAATAAATTCAATAAAAAGGATAAAAAAACACTACAAACACCATTTAGCTGCCATCAATAAGATATTTACTTGTTTTAAAAAAATCAAGTGCTGACATTATCCAGAAAAATTTAACAGGTTTATTTATAATTATTATAAAGTTGAACTGCTGAAATGTGTTCACTGAGACATTACGACTTGCATGAATACTTTATGTCCTGTATTTATATTTTAAAATAATTCACACACAAATGAAAATGGAAAAACTGCCAACACCTGATTTCTGTCCCCTATTTTCCACTTGCAATCATATACACAGGCATCTTTTGACCCCATGGGAAAACACACCTAACATTCAGAACTACCAATAACAGGAAGAAGAAAAAAAATGTTTTAAAGAATGAAATGTTTCATATCATACTGGTTTCTTAAGCATGTTCTCCACAAATGTGGTGTTCTAGCTGCATTTCTTTTGGTATATTGTTAACATGTTTGGCATGTACAGCACACGGGTTGGTGTCTTCAGAAAGGCCAACCAGATAGGCCTCACTCACCTCCTGCAAAGCACCAATAGCTGCACTCTGAAAGCACAGATCTGTTTTGAAGTCCTGAACAATTTCTCACATCAGATGCTGGAAGGGAAGTTTGTGAATCAGAAGTTCAGTGGACTTCTGATGACATCCAGGCCTGTGATGATGAGGTTTCTTCACTCCTCCAGCAGAGGGCGCACTCTTGCGAGCGACTTTTGTAGGCCGATGCTTCCTTGGTGCTTTACCACTAGTCAATTTGTGGGCAGTCTGCTTTGTAAGAGCCATGGTACTGAGACCTTCTTACTTACCCTTCTTCGGCTGGAGTTTTTGAGCCAGAGGCTGCACTGGCCTTAGGGAGAGATGGCACAGCAGTGGCTGTAAACACTTCTGTACGTATTTTTAAGTTTTCTACATTAAGTAAATTTAAATATATGCTTAGCTCTACTCCCAGCCTTTCTCACAGCGCTGCATCTGCATACCTAGACTACCTGCTGTGACTGGCTCTGTCCTGGAACAGGGGGAGGAGGGTGCAGACAGGGCAAGCCCCCATCACAGAGCTCAGAGGACTCAGGCAAGGCCCAGTAGAACCCTCCATCCCCAGGTTCTCCTTGGCCGTCAGGCAAATAAATGCTTCACTCTTGGCTTAAGTGGCCACCCACCTGCCCGCCACCAACACCCCTTGGCCAGCCCTTCCTGGGGGCCAGGCACTGTGCTACAGAGTTTACCTAGCGCTTACCTCACCCTTGCAAATTCTCACCATCAATCAGGAGAGGAAACTGAAGTTTAGTGGCATTTAATCATTTACCAAGGCCACAGCCTCTGGTGTCTCCCTGTGGATGCAGCTCTGACCCACACAGTCAAAACCGAACTGGTCTAGAACAGCAAGAGAGAACTGCTCACTGCCAAGTAGAGAAAGCAATGGAAGAAACAAGAGATAAATGTCCCAAAGCAAACTCCATCAAAGCTGAAATTCTACTTTCAGGATTTGACCTTATAAACTCATGGACAAATGTTTGAGGAGGGTCCCTGGGTAGCACTGCAGTACTGAGAGGCCTAGAGAAGGAACAGAAAAGGTTCTCAACGGGGAAGCTGGGGAATCACAGCTGATCTTAAGCTGAGGGAAGAGCTCTGCAGAGATGTCACAAAGGAACGAGGTAGAGTTATGTGTGCTGACAAACAAAACGTTTCTGGAAGGACTTACTAATTAATGCTTGTAGTGGTTACTTCAAGGAAGTAAGCTGGAAACAAGACTAATTCCTTGCAACTGATATACATAATGAGCTCTGTCAGGAAAAACAATCTAACCATTTTAATATAATAAGAAAGGTTTGTGTGACACTGATGTAACCTGTCAGCCAAGGAGAGTGGACTGCAATGCACAGTGTGAACAATGATGACTTCATTGCACTAGTCAGTGGGGGCAGTAGACATCGTTGAATGAACATGTATACTGTGTAGACCTCACATTCAAAATGACTGAGAGAGTACAGCAATGAATCTGCATCAAATTTTGCGTTAAGTTTGAACCTTCCTCCACAGAAACTATTTGGATGATTCAGAAGGGCACAGCTATGGACAACTGGTGATTGGAAGCTTCATCATGATAATGAACCTGCTCATGCATCACGTCTCGTGCAGAGTTTTATGGTGAAACATCAAATCACCCAGGTGACTTAGCCCTCCTACAGCCCAGATTTGGTGCCCTTCGACTTCTGGCTTTTCTCAAAACTCCAATCACCTTTGAAAGGGAAGAGATTTCAGAATATTGATGAGATTCAGGAAAATACGACCGGGCAGCTGATGGTGACTGGGAGAACTGTGTGAGGTCCCAAGATGCCTACTTTGAAGGGGATTGAGGTGTCACTGTCCTATGTACAATGTTTCTTGTATCTTCTTCAATAAATGTCTCTATTTTTCATAGTACATGGCTGGATACTTCCTAGACAGACCTCGTATATCACTTTTGTAGTTAGAAGAAAAACTTTTAAAAAGCCTAAGAAAAACAGTGCAATGTGAACTGAAAACTGAGGGTTTTGGGATCTGGACCTCCTGGATGCCAAAGCAGCTTTAATTCTGTCTCACTGTGACCCTAGACCAGCTACTCCACCTCTCCGAGCCTCAGCGAAAGAAAACAAAACCATGGGGTTCTGGGAGCATGAGGGAAGGAGGAAAAAACTGTAACTTCAACTGGCAGGAAGGACCACACGGGCAGCATCAGTCCGGGCTCTCACCACATCAGATTGACCTGCTAAGAAGGCCAGGGGCACCCTGAGGGCTGGCCAGGACCAGATGCAGTAAGACCAGTCATATCACTGTGAGTAACAGTGAAAGGCAAACCACTGAAATGCTTTTTGCTACAGGTCAGGGATGAGAGGAACATTTTTGTATGTGTGTATCTGAATTCTGAACAAGAAGGTGCATGTCCACTGAGTACTCTGGTACTCACAGAGCAGAGAGACAAAGGGAACAGACCCTGGAGCTAAGCTGGCTCTTGCACTCAATGGGTCACCTTGAGCACTATTACACTACCTGTACAGGCCTCAGCTTCCTCACCTGTGAAATGGAAAAAACAGAACCCACAAGTGCACGAGTGCACAAAAATGCCGGTCATCATTATACATGGATGTGAAAAGTGCTACAGGCTGCTGAGAGAGGACAGCTAAGGGCACAACCATGAGTCGAACTGGAACCCCACTGCATTCACACTGAAGACTCTGACTTCTACACAAGTGCCAAACAGGGAACCATTCTGGGTGACAGACACTCAACCTCTCGAGAGATCAAAAAGATTGGGGAATAGAAAGGGAAGTGTCCCAGTTTTCTACTCTGCATGCTTCGATATTATTTGAACTCATGGTAACCTGAATATATTCATGTACTGATAAGCAATTAGAAATTAAAACAGGGGGGCAGAAAGGCATACCCTACATTTTAAAGACCTGTGCCATGAGGGCCTGACTGGATAGCTCAAATGGTTAGAGTGTCATCTCGGTACACCAAAGCTGTGGGCTTGATCTTTGGGCACAGCACACACATGAATCAACTGATGAACGCATAAAAAAAGAACAAAATGATGAGAATTTCTCTCTCTCTAAAAGTAAAAAATAGCCCCGGCTAGTGTGGCTCAGTGGATTGAGCATCAGACTGCAAACAGAAGGGTCCCAGGTTGGATTCCCAGTCAGGGTATATGCCTGGATTGTGGCCAGGTTCCCAGTGGGGGCACGTGAAAGGCAATCACACGCTGATGCTTCCCTCTCTCTTCCGCTCTTCCCAAACTCTCTCTAAAAATAAATAAATAAATGAAATTTTAAAAGAAAACAATGCTGCAATAAACACAGGAATGCACACTCAGACTTCCGGATAAGATGGAGGCGTAACGTAGGTAGATACATTGTGCCTCCTCGCACAACCAAAATAAGGACAACAATTTAGAAACAAAAAACAACCAGTACTGACAGAAAATCAAACTGTACGGAAGTCCAACAACCAAGAAGTTAATGTAGACACATTCATCCAGACCAGTAGGAGGGGTGAAGTCAGGCGGCTGGCGGGAGAGGACCCGCGGAAAAGTGGTGGCTGGTGGACCCTGGGTGTGCAAGGCAGCGGCTGGCGGACCGGGCAGTCCCACACGCTCGAAGATAAGCGAGGCAAAACTGGGGAGCAAGACAGACCATGCAACCCAGGGTCCCAGCACAGGGAAATAAAACCTCAAAATACCAATTGAAAACACCTGTGGGGGGTGGGGTGAGGTGCTGGGAGAAACTCCCAGCCTCACAGGAGAGTTTGTTGGAGAGACCCATGGGGTCCTAGAACGTACACAAGCCCACCCACCCAGGAATCAGCACCCAGAATGGCCCAGTTGCTTGGGGGAAGCAGTGGAAGGGACTGAAATCTGGCAGAGAGTAGAGCAAGTGCCATTGTCCCCTCTCAGACCCCTATCCCACAGACAGCATCACAACCCAGTGACATGGGTTGCCCCACCTGGGTGAACACCCAAGGCTCCACCCCTCACTACGTAACAGGTGCATCAAGACAAAAAAAAAAATGGCCCAAATGAAAGAATAGATCAAAGCTCCAGAAAAAATACAACTAAGTGACGAAGAGATAGCCAGCCTATTAGATGCACAGTTAAAAACACTGGTAATCAGGATGCTCACAGAATTGGTTGAATTTGGTCGCAAATTAGATGAAAAAAATGAAGGCTATATTAAGTGCAATAAAGGCAAATGTACAGGGAACCAATAGTGATGGGAAGGAAACTGGAACTCAAATCAATGAGTGGACCTGAAGGAAGAAAGAAACATCCAATCAGAACAGAATGAAGAAACAAGAATTCAAAAAATGAGGAGAGGCTTAGGAACCTCCAGGACATCTTTAAACATTCCAACATCCAAATTATAGGGGTACCAGAACGAGAAAAGGAAGAGCAACAAGTGGAAAGGTTATTTGAACAAATAATGAAGGAGAACTTCCCCATTCTGGCAAAGGAAATAGACTTCCAGGAAGTCCAGGAAGCTCAGAGTCCCAAAGTAGTTGGACCCAAGAAGAAACACACCAAGGCACATCATAATTACATTAGCCAAGGTAAAAATGAAAGAGAGAATCCTAGAAGCAGCAAGAGATAAGGGGACAGTCACCTACAAAGGAGTTCCCATCAGACTGTCAGCTGATTTCTCAAAAGAGACCTTACAGGCAAGAAGGGGCTGGAAAGAAGTATTCCAAGTCATGAAAGACAAGGACCTACATCCCAGATTGCTCTATCCAGCAAAGCTCTCATTTAGAATGGAAAGGCAGATAAAGTGCTTCTCAGATAAGGTCAAGTTAAAGGACTTCATCATCACCAAGCCCTTATTTTATGAAATGTTAAAAGGACTTATCTAAGAAAAGAAGATAAAGAAAAAACATGTATAGTAAAAGGACAGCAAACTCACAATTATTAACAACCACACCTAAAACAAAAACAAAAGAAACTAAGCAAACAACTAGAACAGGAACAGAACCACAGAAATGGAGATCACCTGGAGGGTTAGCAACAGGGGAGTGGGAGGAGGAGGAGAGAGGGAAAAGGGACAGAGAATAAGTAGCATAGATTGTAGGTAGAAAATAGACAGGGGGAGAGTAAGAATAGTATAGGGAATGTAGAAGCTGAAGAACTTATAAGTATGACACATGGACATGAACTAAAGGGGGGTAGAATATGGGTGGGAGGGGGTGTGCAGGGTGAAGGGGAGTAAAGGGGGGAAATGGGACAACTGTAATAACATAATCAATAAAGTATATTAAAAAATAAAATAAACATAGGAGTGCATATATCATAAAAATATAAATAAATAATAAGTAAATTTTAAAAAGACCATGTGCCATGAAAACAGACAAATACTTTTATGCTGAAAATAGGCTTCTGTTATCTAGAGCCCTAACTTAATGATTTGTCCCCAGTATAACACTAGAGAGTGAGCAAGTAACCTGCAATATAAACACAAAATGAAGTAGCAACTTGACAAAGAAGCCTAGACCAAAACAAACAAAAGGGAGGAAAGAACGTGATATCCCCAGGATAAGACCATGAAAGTTCAAAACTGAGGGGACTCCAAAACCACAGGTCTCCTCCTGAACGTCACTCCCCACCCCACCCCAGTCTGAGAGACCACACTTCCACAGCCTATGGTGTTAGTAAAACAAAGAGACACAAGAGCCAGTTACGAAAAACATGAGACCACCACTCTCAAACCTTAAGCTGAGGCTGCCTGAACTTACAGCTCCGATCCCCAAGAAAGTGAGGGGCTGGACTGACCTTGCCAAGCATATCTATATTACTCCCCACCCCACCCCTACTCAAATGCATCCCTCCTTCACTTTGGTGGGGTGGGGATGACTGCAAACGACTCAGCAACTCCCATCTTTACAGGAGAACACATACATCAGTCAGCAGAGTGGTTCTTGGGGAAGTTGATTCCAGGCCAGTGCTTCTCCCCCTTAACAGAGCAGGCAGGAGAGGGAGTGGACTGGTCTTCCCGGGTCCTGGAGTGACAGTGATCAGCATGGGACAGGCTGTGCCTTTTCTTGCACACATGCATGCTTTTAAGGCACTTCTTTTTCCAGGCAGCTCCAGACACTGACTGTCCTCTAGGATACACAGATGCTTTTGGAGTCCCACATCAAGGAACAGAAAGATGCTCCAGGGAAAGACAAACCAAGCCACACAGCTGGCCACATTCATGTGGCTTGTCATAACTCGACAGCCCCCTGACCTTTCCCTGGATCTCCTTGCACAATGTCCCTTCTGTTCTGGCTCCTCAGCAATCCACCAGGGAGGGCAGCCTGCTCTGTGGGTAGGGGCGGGTGAGGGCAAAGGGATGAGAAAATGGTGACTCCAGAAAACACGTGCTGAACGAGGGCAACCTGGGTTCCCACTTTATCACTCAAGACCAGCTCTTCCCTGGCTGGTGTGGCTCAGTGGACTGAGTGCTGGCCTGAGAACCAAAGGGTCACCAGTTTGATTTCCAGTCAGGGCACATGCCTGGGTTGCAGGCCAGGTTCCCAGTGGGAGCATGTGAAAGGCAACCACACACTGATGTTTCTCTCCTTCTCTTTCTCCCTCCTTTCCCCTCTCTAAAAATAAATAAATAAAATCTAAAAAAAGCCTCCCCCCAAAACAAAACACCAGCTCTCATCTACCAAGTCTCAATTTAAATTGAGGGCAGGAAGGAAAAGCCCACTCAGGCCCAACATAAGTGGGCTTTTGCAGCCCAGAGCCACTTCCATTCTGGAGCGTGGGGAAGGACGGAGGATTTGGTGACATTGGGACCTCCCACAGCATGCTGCTGGGCCTGCCACACACCCTTCACAGCTTCCTCCCACTCACCAAGCACAAGCTAGCAAGGGTATGTCTGAGAAGCTGCAGGTGAGGGCTTAAAGCTCAGAAACCAGCACTATTTTAAAAACCCTTTCCAACAAAAATCACACATAGTTCCTAATAAAATGTACCAAAATGTCCTTTCTGGGACTTCAGACAGCAGGCTTTGTGTAAAACCATGGGAAGTTAGTCATGGTTAGAGATCCCTGACTAATAACATCTTGATGTGGGAGGCGGGGTGAAGGACAGAGAAGATGTCTAATACAAGCAGCGAATAACCAAACTCAACTTCTTCACATTTTACCTTTTCTGAAAATTAGACTGTCTATTAAAGTCAGTGTGCACACTTGATATGTTTTATTTCTTATCTCAAAGTATGTTATTAAACTGAAGGTACATCTCACAATGAAGGGAGCCACAGACCATAAGAAATGGGGTTAAGGTCAGCTTCAGGGGATGGCTGAACTGCAGGTTTGATACCAAAACATGCCCAGACCAGCATTCCTATCCTAACAAACATTCATAGGGCCCAGGCTGCCACTGCTGGCCCAAAGCAGGCATGAGAACGTGAGGGCAGGTTTCTTAGTAAAGAATAAGGTTACTTAAACTCTCATTCCATCCTATGACTGATTTTCTTTTCTCCTCTCAGTGCTGCCAGTCACAAGCCAGAAACTCAGAACTAAGGGTAAGCATCTTTAATTTCAAAAAGCAAAATTAGATCAGCTGCCCTACACCTGTTCACACCCAAGACCAAGCCCTCCAGGTCCACCCCAAAGCCTCCCCTTCCCCTGCTGCACCTACCCTGCTTCCTAACAGACACCAGAACTCAGTCAATTGCTTCCCGTTTGGCAGCCACTGAATTACTCCCTGGAAAGGCTGGTCCAGGTCTGTTTCATAATGTGGCCGTGCTACCACAAAACATTCTGGGACAGGCAGGAGATGGTTCCTGGCTGGGGATTCTGAAGCCGTGGCCACCAGATCTCATGCCCAAAGAGGTGGATGAGCCCAGAGAGATCAGAGGAATCAACCCTTCAGTGAGGGTGTGCAACACATCTCCTCTCCACACAGAGGCTGAACTGTCTTTTTAAAAAGCAAGTGTGGTGAATGGCCATACCACCCTGAACATGCCCAATCTTGTCTAAAAAGCGAGTGTGTCCTGGCTGGTGTGGCTCAGTTGGTTGGGG
Source organism: Phyllostomus hastatus (assembly GCF_019186645.2). Taxonomy (NCBI): domain Eukaryota; kingdom Metazoa; phylum Chordata; class Mammalia; order Chiroptera; family Phyllostomidae; genus Phyllostomus; species Phyllostomus hastatus. The sequence continues at coordinate 1,066,234 of NW_025333640.1, read as the reverse complement.
CATTGTCCTGTCACTGAAAGGCTGTGGGTTCAATCCCCAGGAAGCAACTAATGGGTGTGTCTCTTTCACATCCATGTTTCTCTCCATCCCTTCCTTTCTCTCTAAAAGCAAAGAAAAAAGTGTCCTCAGGTGAAGATTAAAAAAAAAATAATAAAAACCAAGTGTGATCATGTCATCCTCTAGCTTAACTCTACGATGGCTCCCCAATGTGAGGGGAATGAGGAGCTCTGCCGACCTCACCCGCCTGTCCTCAGCTTCCCTCTCCAACCCAGTGTCCCTGACTCCACCTGCACACTCTGCAGCTTCCACCTAGGAGTCTGCCTTGTCCTCTCTGCCTGGCCAACCCCTCCCCACCCACAAGTCTTGGAGTAAACCTCCCTCCCTTAGGGAAACCTTGCCCAGCATGCCCCAACCCTTCCTAACTGGGTCCCTGTAGTACTCACAGCACCCACCACTGCTGTTTGAGAGGACGGATGCCTTGTCCCGACATAGCCACCTTCCTGATCATTTGATGAGTGCCTCTTACCCCTGCCAGTCTGGGAGCTCACGAGACATGAGACATGTGCACTTTTACCCCAATGTGTCCTAGACTCAGTAAATATCTGATACATGAATCAATCAATGACACTGCAGCAAAAGAAAAAAGAAAAGTCATTCTTCTTCCTCACTGTAAATAAACCAATTATTCTAAAAGAACTCTCAACTGCAAAGAATCGAAGATAGCAGCATCCCCTACTAGAAACCATCTTCCTATCACAATTTCCTTCTGCCTCTTCAAAAGCTGTTCTGGCATCAGCTCTCAGTGAGTAGCAAAAATAAACTCCTGGGCCTGGGGTCTGGCAAAGGGTTTTTAGATACAACACCAAAAGCACAAACCATGAAAGAAAAAAACAATGGTAAATTGGATTATCAAAAATCAAATCTCTTGTTGAGCAAAAGATACTGTTGAGAAAATAAAGAAAGACACAGACTTGGAAAAAATATTTGCATATACCAGATAAAGAACTCGTACACAGAGTATATATATAAAAAACTAAACTCAACAATAAGAAAATTAACCCAATGTGTTTTAAAAAGGGAAAAATTCTGAAAAGACACTGCCAAAGAAAATCTATGAATTCAAAAAAGAAAAAACATGCAAAGATGCTCAGTGTCATCAGCCATCAGGGAAATACGCAAACCAAAACCTAATGACACTACTTCCCACCCATCAAGATGGCTGTAAGCAGAAAGACAGAAAGTGTGGGCAAGAAACTGTGGAGAAACTGGAACTCTCATACATGGCTGGTGGGAACGTAAAGTGGTGCAGTCACTGTGGAGAACAGTATGGACACTCCCCAGAAAGTTAATCACAGGATTACCAGAAGACCCAGCAATTCCATTCCTCAATATATGTCCAAGAGAAACGAAAACATATATCCAAACACACACACAAAAAACTTGTAGCAAAATACCTAATGTGGAAACAACCACATGTGTATTGAATGAATACACAATATGTGGTCTTCAAAATATTTTCGTCCATTAAGAAGTGAAGCAATGGCACAGTAATGCTACAGTAACGTGGATGAACCTTAGAGATATTACACTAAATAAAAGAAGCCAGTCACAAAAGGCTACATAGCATGAAATTCCATTTATATGAAATGTTCAAAAAAGACAAATCCACAGGGACAGGAAGTAGGTTGGTGGCTGCCAGGGTAGGGATGGAGAGTACTGCTACTGTTGTTGGTAGGGCTTCTTCTAGGGGGATTAAAACGTTCTAGATTAGTGCTGATGGTTGTACAACTCTGAATATACTAAAAACTAATAAAATGTATACTCTAAATGGGTAAGTTATATGTTATATAAATTAAATCTCAAGTTTATTTTTTTTTTTAAAAAAGAGATTCCACTACACACTCATTAGAAAGGCAAAAAGAAGACAACCGACCTTATCAAGTGCTGGCAAGAATGCAGCGGAACAAGAACCCACATTAGCTGCTAGGGATGTTGCACAGACATTATAGAAAACTGTTGGGCAGGTTCTTACAGAGTTAAACATACCTGTCCCATAAAACCCAGCAATCCCACTCCTGGGTAATTTACCCAAGTGAACTGAAAACTTACATTCACACAAAAATCTGTAGGCAAATGCTCAGGGCAACTTTCACTCATAACCATCAACACTGGACAGTACCAAGGTGTCCTCCCCCAGCAAACGGACAAAGTGCAGTGTCTTTCCTAAGCAAATAGATAAACAAAATCAGTGTCTTTTCCCAGCAAATGGACAAAGTGCAGTGTCCTTCCCCAGCAAACAGATAAACAAAGTCAGTGACCTTCCCTAGCAAATGGATAAACAAAGTGAAGTGTCCTTCCCCAGCAAATAGGCAAAGTCAGTGTCCTTTCCCAGCAAACGGATAAACAAAGTACAGTGTCCTTCCCCAGCAAACACACAAAGTCAGTGTCCTTCCCCAGAAAATGGACAAAGTGCAGTGCATGCAGACAACAAGGATGAATGAAGTCTTCGATCACACCAACAACTGGGGTGCATCTTAAGTGCATCCTGCTCAGTGAAAGAAACTAGACACAAAGGACTGTATGTTTTGTGAGTGTATTTACATGACATTCTGGATCAGGCAAGACTACAGGGATGGAAAACAGATGAATGGTTTCAAGGGACTGAAGGGGGTAGGAGGAGCTGACTTCAAAGGGACAGCATGAGGGGGTTTGAGGGAGATGGCACTGTTCTGTGTGGCACTGTCATGGTGCAGGCATGACTCTATGCATGTGAAAACCCAGAGTCGCTTTCAGTGAACACAAACTAAAATAATAACAATAACCAGATGGGTGAGGGCAAGGGACCCTAAGATGGGGTGCAGACCATGACTAATGAATCTAACTATGTAACACATGTATGACATAACCACACTAACACAGGTGGAGGAAAAGTGTCACAAATAACTTTGTAAAGCAGGGTTTCAGTTGAGCGTTGGAAGGCCAAGTGAAAAAGAACCAGACACTGCACTCGAGCTGGTAAAGTTACTTGTCACAGGAGTACTGACAGCCATTCTGAAACTGCTTTCCAGGTACACTAGGGTTAAACAAATAAGCAAATACACTGTGTATAGTGAGAGCCAGGTGTCTTCCTTCAGAGAAAGAACTTAAAATAAGCAACGGAGCAACACTAGAATGAACTCAGTGCTGCTGGAGCCGGAGGCATCACTATGAGATTGTGTTTATTTTTACATACAGACATACACAGGAATAAACACAGAAGGGGGCAGTTGGCATATATGCATACCTTTCCCAGCTCTGTCATATGAGGTGATTAAATGCAGTGACACCCCAGGAGCTTTTAAATACCAGTCTCCAATAAAAGGGACTAGACTCTTTTGAAAAAATGGCTGATTCTATGGGGCAAAGGAAAACCAAGATGAGCCAGGAGCACCTTGTGGTGTCACAAAGTGAGAAGCACCCCCCAAAACATAGAATATGATGAAAAGGCACAGGGACCAACCTGAGAAAGATCCTACCCACCAGAGTGAGAATAATTTCAACAACAAAATAAATAACAACAGGACTGGATTATAACCCAGAGGGAAAAGAAACAAATACCAATGAATACAAATAAATGACTGAATTAATAACTGGGGGAGAAGGGACAAGATTCCTTGCAGAGAAATCCCCATTAATAAACGTAGAAGGAACGACAGAAATAGAAATCACCATAGAACAGCACTGATGGATGCTAAACTAGTGGATGAAATGTGAAAAAGAAATAGGAGATATGCACAGTCTCAAAGCTTCTCCCCACAAAGGGATATTGGCTAGTATGGTGGTTCTAACTACGCCCACCTGGATATAGGGACTAACTCCCCCCCCAGAGTGTGAGCTGGTCTTGAATGACTCATTTTTAACTATCAACGTAGAAGGGAACAGATAGTAACTTTGCAGTGGAAAAACCTGGGAAATACCACCTTAACCCAAAGATCAAGGTTAACATTTCCGGTAATAGAGCAAGTTAGTATCAGGCCCATCCTACTATGATGTGATTGGGGAGGGTTCTTAACTTCTGTAGTTGTCTTACCGAAATCTACAAGCCCAGTCTAATTGTGAGAAAACACCAGACAAACCCAAGGGCGGGGGACATTCTGCAAAATGCCTAACTAGCACATTTCAAAAATATCAAGGTCATGAAAGAAAAAGAAGACTGAGAAATTGTCAGACTGAAGGTGGTGAACGAGACATGACAACCAAATGCAATGGATGCTCCTAAAGTGGATTCTAGAACAGGATGAACATTAGTAAGAAGTGGGAAAATTCCAGTAACAACCATTCACAGTAAGTGCTATACCAATTTTAATTTCTTCATTTTGATCATGGGCTGTGGTTATATAAGGTGTTTACATATATTAGGGAAGCGGGATGGGGGGTTATAAGGGAACTTTGTGTGATGTTTGCAACTTTTCTGTGTCTCTAAAATGATCTCATACTTCAAGGGTAGAAAGAAACCATGACTATGAGACAGTCCATACTCAGCTGAGTTACTAAAAGATCTTTATGTACATATGGAACAACCTGGATCTATGAATCTACTTCTTTCTTCAACTCTGAATTTTATGGAACCTAAATACAAAAAGCCGTTCTGATAAAGCCTACTGGCTAAACTGAGATATGTGGTAAGTGTAATACACATACCATTGAAAAGACTCAGTATGAAAAAAAGGATGTAAAATAGCCGGTACATTTAAAATACTGATTACACGTTGAAATCATAGTATTTTAGATATATTGGGTTAAACGAGTTACATTATTAAGATTAAGACTAGCTTTACCTGTTTCTTTTAACCTTTTTAAATGTGGCTACAAAAAATTTTAAGTTGCCAAGTGTGGCTTGTATATTTATAGTGGACAGCCAGGGTACAAAATGTAATTCACAGTTGGAAGCAGGAGGGCTTCGGATACCTCTGACCAAGTCCAGACAGTGAGCAGATAATAAAGGAGAATTTCAGCACAGCTCCACTCACTCGATCAGTTCTAGAACACCTTAGAACCAACTTACTTGTCCTGGACACACTGCTTCACCAGAGGCAGCACCAGCATGCCCTCCCAGGCCACAACCATTGAACGCCCAGTTCCCAAAGGCACAGCTCAGCCACAGCACATAGAGGCTTCGGGGTCGACATGACCAGAGGGTAACCATCTGGGTCCCCCTGTTTGAGCTTGAGCTCTCAACTGAGAGAAGTTAACGTCACGCATTCATTCCACCCAACAATGTGCTTTACTGCTGGCATTGAAGAACAGACACCTATCCAGAATACATGAAGAACTTTTACAACTCAACCACAAAAAGACAAACCCCAATTCAAACATGGGCAAAGGACTTGAATAGACATGTCTTCAAAGAAAACATATACATGGCCAACAAGCACAAAAAGATGCTCAGCATCATTAGTCACTAGGAAATACAAATAAAAACATCAATGAGGTACCATTTCGTACATCCACTAAGATGTCTAGAATTTAAAAAATTAGTACGTAAAACTAGGAAATAACAAGTGCTGGAGAGGATGTGGAGAAATTGGAACCCTAGTATAATGCTTGTAGGAATGTAAAATGGTATAGCCAGTGTGGAAAACAGTTTGGCAGTTCCTCAAAATGTTATACACAACATTACCATATGACCTAGCAATTCCACTCCTATGTATATATCCAAGGGAACTGAAAACTAGAACTCAAACAAGTACATGTATACGCTGTATTATAGCACCAGATGATTCACAGCAGCCAAAAGGTGGAAATGGTCCAAGTGTCCATCAACAGATGAATGGATATATAAATTGTGGTATAACCATAAAGTGGAATATTACTTGGCAATCAAAAGGAATGAAGGTTGACACACACTACAATGTAGATGAACTCATGAACAGTTATACTAGGTGAAAGAAGCCAGACACATAAGATCACATGAGAAACAATTGCTTGATGGGTACAAGATTTCCTTTTGGGGTAAAGAAAGTGTTTTGAAAGTAGAGATAGTCATTGCAGAACACTGTGAACATACTAACTGCCACTGAATTGTTCACTTAAAAATGGCCAATTTGCCCTGGCTGGTGTTGCTCAGTGGACTGAGTGCCAGCCTACAAAACAAGGGGTCACTGGTTCGATTCCCCATCAGGGCCCATGCCTGGGGTGCAGACCAGGCCCCCAGTAGGTGGGGCTGGAGAGGCAACCACACATTGATGTTTCTCTTCTTTCTCCCTCCCTTCCCCTCTAAAAATAAATAAAATCTTTTAAAAATGGTTAATTTTATGTTATGTGAATTTCAGTTCATTTTTTTAAAAAGTGGGGATGGATTTATACACTGGTTGTATTGTGAAGTTTCCTGACAGACAACGGCCACCCCATCCAGAATAATGTGGTTCATCCATTCAGTCACTCATTCAACAACAAATTATTTACCAGGTGCCATCTCAGTGCTAAAGCCAGTATCACAGAAAACAAAACTGACAGGGTCCTGCTCTCAAGAGCTTACATTCTAGCGGCAGAGCCAACGTTATACAAGTAAACGCATATCCATTTAAGGACTGCAAAAAAGGGAAGAACAGTATGCCAGGAGAAAGAATAGAAGGGAAGACCAGTTCAGGCAGCCAGGTCAGAGCAGGTCACTCTGGGCTCCCCCACATCACAACTGAAGCTTGGGCAGGCTAACTTCTCTAATCCTTCATTTTCCCACCTGTGAGGTGGGACCAACCCCTCTGTGGGGCTATGGGAGGATTATGGAAGCTATTGTGTAAAATGCCTAACACAGCCTCAGGCCTAGGTTATCCTAAAATACTTTTTCCCCAAGTTTAAATTATCTGAGGTGTAGCAATATTATAAAACACAAAAATCACATGATCATCTCAATAAATGCAGAAAAAACATTTGACAAAATTCAACATTCTTTTGTGATAAAAGCACCCAACAAACTAGAAATAGAAGGAAACCACCTCAACATAATAACAGCTATATATGAAAAATCCACAGTCAACATCACACTCAATAAGGAGAGACTGGAAGCTCTTCCTCTGAGGTCAGGAACACAGCAGCCACAACACACTCTCTCACCGCTTCTCCACAACTCAGCCAGTGCACTAGGCAAGAAAAAGAAAAAAAGACCACCAAATCAGAAAGGAATATGTAAAATATCTCTGTTCACAGAAGATATACGCTGATATGTAGAACACCCCTAGAGTACACACTCAACAGTCAGAACCAGTAAACAAAACAGCTGAGTTGCAGGATACAAAATCAACGCACACACAAGTCAGTTCCATTTCCATACAGAAATAAACAGTGAACAATGTGAACAGAAAATTAAAATAATTCCACTTATAACAGCATCAAAAAGAATAAAATACTAGGAATTATCTTAACCAACGAGATAAAAGATTTGTATACTGAAAATGACAAAACACTGCTGAAAGATATTAAAGACATAAATGGAGAAACATCCCATGTTCACAGATTGAAAGACTTCATTTTGTTAACATGTCAACACTATGCAAATAGATAGGTCACTTTGATTTCCTATCAAAATCCCCATGACACATTTTGCAGAAACAGAAAAATCTATCCTAAAATTTACATGGAATCACAAGGACCCCAAATAACCAAAACAATCTTTTTAAAAAAAAATTTGGGGGGCGGCAATTTTTAAAGAAGATTTTATTATCTTATTTCTAGAGAGAGGGAACAGGATGGAGAGAGGGACAGAAACATCAATGTGAGAAACATCCATCAGTTGCCTCTCATGTGTGTCCCAACAGGGGACCTGGCCTGCAACACAGGCATGTGCCCTGACCGGGAATCAAACAGGTGACCTTTCCGTTTGTGGGATGATGCCCAACTAACTGAGCCACACCAATCAGAGCCAAAAACAATCTTGGGGGCAAAAATAGTTGAAAGACTTGCACTTTCTGATTTCAAAACTTACTATGAAACTATGGTAATTAAAACACTGGTACTGGCATATAGACCGAGAGAACACACTGGAAAGCCCAGGAATAAATCTGTATGTACATGGTCAAATGATTTTCAACAAGGGTGCCAAGACCTTTTAAGGAAGAAAGGACAGTGTTGTCAACAAATGGTGCTGGGATGAAGTTCAACCCTTACCTAACACCACATCCAAAAATTAACTTAAAATGGACCAAATGCCTAAACATAAAAGCTAAAACTATAAAAGCAAATAGGGCAAAGGCTTCATTACACTGAATTTGGTAGTGATTTCCTAGGTATGACACAGGCAAGGCAAAGGCAAAAAAAGGAAAAACAGGCAAACTGAACTTCATGAAAATTAAAAACTTTTATGCATCAAAAGGACACGATCAACAGAATGAAAAGGCAACCTGCAGAATGAGAGAAAATATTTACAAATCACATCTGATAAGTGGTTAGTATCCAGAATATAGAGGAAACTCCTAAAATTTAACAACCAAAAACAAGCAAACATGAACAGATATTTCTCCAAAGAATGTGCCCAATATGCACATAAAAAGATGCTCACTAATCACTAGAGAAATGTAAATCAAAACCACAATGAGATACCATTCACACATTATTATGAAGAGTATTAAGAAAAGAGAGAAAACAACCGTTGACAGGGATGTGGAGAAACTGGGCCCCCTGTGTGCTGTTAGTAACAATGGAAAGTATTACAGCCACTGTAGCGTGATGGTTCCTCAAAAATTAAAAATAGACTTACAAAACTACTGAACAATTGTATTTCTCAGTATGTACTCAAAAGAACTGAAAGGAGGATCTCAAGGAAATATCTGTTTACTCATGATCATAGCAGCATTATTCACAGTATATAAAATGTGGAAGCAACCGAAGTACCCATGATAGTTGGATGGATAAGCAAATATGGTCCATCTACACCGTGGAATATTATTCAGCCTTAAACAGGAATGAAGCATTGCCACACACTACAACATAGATGACCCTCCATCCTGACTGACCAGGATGGCACTAACAAAACAAAAAAAAAATTACAAGCACTGAGAAGGGCGTGAAGAAATAGGAACATTTGGATACTGCCGATGAGAATATGAAACGGTGCAGCCCCTGCAGAAAACAGTTCAGCAGTGTCTCAAAAAAGTTAAATGCAAATTGCCATCTGACCTGGCAGTTCCATTCCTAGGTATCCATCCAAAAGAACTAAGGATAAACTCAGACTCGTATGTGCACAGGCATGCTCCCAGCAGCCAATTCATAGCAACAAGTAGGTGGTACAGTCAATCCTCATTATTCGTGGATTCCATAAAACTTACTTATAACCTAAGCCAGCACTTGTGGTTTTCACACTCATTCGCAGACGTGCAGAGTGGTGAAAACTTTGACTCACCCAACAAGCTCATTCCCAGCTCATGTCAACCATGGCGACACTCTGCCTTCTAATTTCAGCTCTCACACTGTAAACAAGTGTTCTCCTGGTATATTTTGTGCTGTATTTTTTTCTTGCATTTTTGTTGGGGATTTTGCTATTTGAAATGGCCCCAAGCATAGTGCTGAAGTGCTGTCCACAGTTCCTAAGCACAAGAAGGCTGTGCTTACAAAGAAATTACATTTTCTTCTGTTTTATTTTATTTTTAAAATTTTAGTTATTTTTTTTTTTAGAGAGAGAGGGAGACAGGGAGAAAAGAAGAGACATATCGATGTGTGGTTGCCTCTCATGCACCCCCTACTGGGGACCTGGCCCACAACCCAGGCATGTGCCCTGACTGGGAATTGAACCAGCAACCCTTTGCTTTGCAGGCTGGCACTCAATCCATTGAGCCACACCAGCCAAAGCAGAAATTACATTTTTTATGCAAGCTTGGTTTGAGCATGAGTTACAGTGCTACTGGCTGAGTTCAATGTTAATGAATCAATAATGTATGTTAAATAAGGTGCCTTTAAACAAAAACACACATAACACAGGTTACATATTGACTAGTTGATGAAAACACTGTGACTAGAGGCTTACAGGAACTTACATTCCGCCTTGTAGCAATAGTCCAGTTTTCACTAATCCAGTATTCATGGTGACTTTACAGAACATGACTTCTGCAAGTTATGAGAATCAACTGCATATCAGTGCAGCAGAATATTATTCAGCCATGAAAAGGAATGAAGCCCTAGTACATGCTACAACATGGCTGAACCTCAAAAATACTACCCTTAGTGAAAGTCACCAGACACAACAGGACATACACTGTATGATTCCATTTATGTGGAATGTCTAGAACAGGTAAATCCACAGAACAGAAGCAGATCAGCGATTGCCAGAAGTGCGGGTGGGGACAATGGGGAGATGAAAATTTGGAAACTAGAGAGGCAGTGGTTACACAACGTGGTGAAGGCACCCAACACCCATGAACTGTATACTTTAAAATGCTTAATTGTATGTCACATGAATTTCACCTTTATAAATTATTTTTTAAAAATAACTGTGGTCTCAAAGAAAAATATTCGGTCTTTGTCCCCATTTCCTACCATAGACCTCCTAAACTCTTTGGAATTTCCTGATAGGGATGACAGGAGCACCTTTTGTTTGAATGAGGTGACTTTTTGTGGGCCCCTAGACAGCTTTGGGACAGAGCTGGGGCCCACAAAGACCAAGCCTTGAGTAGAAGCTCAGAACTTTCAGCCCCACCTTCAACCTCTAGGGAGGGAGAAGGGCTGAAGATTAAGTTAATTACCAATGGCCAATAATGCAATCAACTGTGTCTACATGATGAAGCCTTCATAAAAACCCCTAAACAAAGGGGTTCAGAGAGCTTCCAGGGAGATGAATACATGCAGGTGCTGGGAAGGCGGTGCACCTGGAAGCTCTGCACCCCTGTCCCACACCATGCCCCATGCATCTCTTCCATCTGGCTGGTCCTGAGTTGTATCCCCTATAATAAATGAGTAACAGTAAGTAAAATGTTTATCAGAGTTTTGCAAGCTGTTCTAGCAAACTATGGAAACTTAGGAGGGGTTCATGGGAACCTTAGTTTATGGAAGCAGAGGGAGTCTTGTGGGCTGAGTCCTTTTACTGTGGGGTCTGTAATAACCCCAAGCAGGTGGTACAAGAAGTGAATGAACTGCTGGACACCCCACCACTGCCTGGAGAATCAGAGAATTGGAGAAGAGCTATTGAAAAAGTCAGGGTGCATTTGCTTTCAGAAAGAAAACAAACCCTTTTACTTAATGTCAGAAGTGGCATGACTAAAAACAGCTCAACGATACACAAATACTACTTTTGTCATCAGACAATGAATGCCCTGCCCCCATTTTTTCCCTTAGGGGAAAGGAGTGGTTTACCTGTAAAAGAGCATCCTGCCAACAGGTCACACAGAAGGTGTCCTCAGTTACGCTGTAGTGCCAAACCCCACGTAAAACAGAATTCCTTCACTTCACAGTCGACACCACCTTGAGGATCTAGTGTGGCTAAACACACCTCACACTTACAGGAGAAAACAGCCTCTAGTCATCTATCTTCATTGCTGGAAACTCAACCTCCTCTGGACTAAAAGCCTCACTCACCTCTCTTACCCAGATTAGTTGGAAAGAGGCAACACCACTTCCACAGCAACGACAGCAACACAAACTCATGAAATGCATATTGTAAGGTGCATACTGTACTCGGCCCAGAACCTTACTGTTTACCTCTGTGAATCTTACTCACAGCCCTGAGCGGCAGATACAGTTAGGAAGCCCATCTCACAGAGAGACTGAGGCCCAGCCTGAAGAAGTAACTTGTGCACAGCCAATGCTACCTCAAAAATCCACCTAACCTACAACAGAGAAGTAAGTCATGGCACGACGACCCTATTCCCAACACTACTCCAAACCTATACAAGCTACTTTTGTAATGAACTGCCATCCACTTTCCCACAACTCTCTGATCTTTACAAAACTTACACCGCAGGAACCCACATTTAGACATAAAACTACCATATTTTTCAGACTGTAAGATGCATTCCCCCCTCCAAATTTGGGAGGGAAATGGGGATAAATTCGAATGTAGCTTACCTGGCTTGCTGTGGGCAGGGGTGGGGCGGTGGGGGGTGGAGCGGGGTCACAGGTTATTAAATATTTTACCACATTTTTTGCTTCAAATATTTTTTTCTTATTTTCCTCCTCTAAAACTTAGGTGCATCTTATGGTCCAGTGCATCTTATAGTCCTAAAAATACAGTATACTGTCTGTCACCCAGATGTCAGCAAAAAACAGAATTCACGAGCAGCTGTTGCCCTAGGTGAAGCCTGTCTCAAGTGTGCATATAGGACTACACAGTCTGCTGATTCAAATCCCAGTTCTGCAACTTAGTGTGTGGCCTTGAGCCTGTGACCGAGTACCCAGGAGCTCCTTCATCCATAGACTGGGGACATTACCTTCCTTAGGGGCTTATCTGGAGACTAAGCACTCAGCACAGTAAGATAAGGCCCACTTAGTGACTTAATTTGTAGCCCAGGCCCTTCATGTCGTGGCCCCACCTCCATGTGCTCTCAGTGCAGGGCTCCCACAGCTCTGAGGACAAAACTACCACCAGGAATAGAGGACTCCAGCGAGCAGCTCTTGCCCTGGATGAGAGAAGACACTGCTGTTCTGAGAACAAGCTCACAGCGGCACTCCAGCCCCAGCCACCCTGCCTCTACAGGAATTGATCAGACAAGTAAACCTAGGAACATGACCTTTTTTTGTTTCGGAAAAACCAGCCATTCGAAAACAGGGTTCAAATGAAAACACATGCTGAAATTTGAAAACCCTACACCTAAAATGGGAAAATTTTGCTGTATTAAGTTATACCTCAAGAAATTAGACCAGGACAAAAACCCTTAACCCAAAACCCTGCTGCCACAACTGCTAGATGCTGAGGGTGGTAAGATGCACACGTGCTCCCTGTACAGGGCAGCACCCCAGACCCTCACAAAGGAACAAGACAAGTAAAGAGGAGCACAGGGAAGACACACACAAGCACATGCAACACTCCACCCCCTCTCTCCTGCCCAAGTAAGCAAGCCCAAGGAATATGAAGGATCCAGACACCCTCGGAAAGGCCCTCTGCCCCTCAATGCCCCAACTGTATGTGAGGACACTGTACCCAGCAGGGACAAGTCCTATGGTCAGAGGACCACCTGCTCCATTCCCTACCAGGACCAAGACAGGGGTAGAACACCTCAGAGACTCTGTACAAGAATGGCCCTGAAGTCTGGACACAGGCCCAGGGGAGCACCTTTAGAGGGAGTACCTGTGTGCCTCCCCACCATCCAAGTGAGAGCTCTGAGGCACTAACAGAGGCTGCAGAAGCCACCACAGGGGAAGGTCCCAGCTGAGGCAGCAATACCAAGCACCCTGTCTCTCTCCAATCTCCTGGGACAATCTGGAGACCAGCAAGGATCCCCTGGGCCACAAGAAGGGGAGCTGAGACCCACTGGCCACTGACCTACTGCTGAGACCCATAGTACCTCTGTGGTACTGTCCAGCTTCAGCATGGTGCTGCCACCCCTGGGGTAAGCTGGAGCCTCCTGGTTGACCCCTGGGGACAGCAGGAAGTTGAGTGGACACTGCCAGAGCCCAGGCACGCCTCCAGGAGGGAGAGATAAGTCTGCATGTCAAAGACCAGACAGGACTCAGGGAACACAAAAGCTCACTACTAATCTGTGGGACTCAATACTACTTCTAAGCCTCAAGGGAACTTAATTGAAGCCCAGAGATGAGCTTAACTGGCTTCAAGGACTCCATCACCACTGCCCACCTCCAGAGTACTAATGCACAGGGCTGCTGGCATTTTCTGCAAATAGACTGTCTCCTCACCACATAGGCATCTCCTTTCATCATCCCTTTCCACAGGCTCCCAACAGAGGCCAGTGACACCTGCCCTGGGACTGTGTCCCCAGCATTGGTTCCCCTGCCTCCACACTCCCTGGCCTGGCCTCCCTAAGCAGGTTCTTGGAAGACTGCCCCCAAAGGGTGAAGCATCTCCTCTGCATCTCCCCCAGGAACCCTGATGAAAAAACACGGAGGAGCTTTTGCCTATGCACATGGGCTGGCTCTGCTCTCAATGGTGACCGGTCACCAGGACTCTCCGATCTCGATTCCATGACAGCCTTGGGTGACCCAGGCTTCTGAGAACTAGGCCTGTGGGGGTCACAGGGTTGAATCCTGCTGAGCTGCATTTGCTGAAATGTCGCTCAGCTCCCAGCGGGGCAGCACACCTGAGTGCATTCCCAGAGGTCCCTGATACCAGGTGGTTTACAGAACAGCCAGGTATAAACAAGGGACTCATTAAGGGAGCAGTGGCATCCACAGGCCTCACAGGGAGATTTTCCTCCTGAAAGACAGCAGAGCTGCCTGCAGCCAGTCTAGCTATACTTGTGGAAAAGCACCCAGCGATGGCCAAGCCACCTCTGAGCTGGGAAAGGTCACCATGGCCTCCTGGTGGTGCCTCTGAGGAGGAACAGAAGCAGGTTGCTAGGAAGGCTTTTTTCTTAAATTTTAATTATTAGGCTTAACCCCCCCCCCCCCCCCGCAAACTATGGTCTGAATGTGTCCCCCCAAATTCACATGTTGAAATCCTGACCCCAAAGGAGATGGTGTCAGGAGGTGGGGCCTCTGGGAGGTGATTATGTCCTGGGGGTGAAGCCCCTAAGAGTGGAATTAGTGCCCTTATAAAGGGAACCCCCTACAGAGCTCTCAGCCTTCCTCCATGTGAGGATGCAGCAAGAAGTCTGTGACTGGGAAGAGAGGCTAGCACCCTAATCTTGGACTTCCAGGCTCCATAACCATGAGCAATAAATTTCTGTTGTTTATAAGCTACCCAGTCTGTGGTACTTTGCTATAGCAGCCCAAATGGACTAATAGTTACCAATAATAGGGTCCAGCACAAATAACACCCCTTTTTTGATGACCTGGTAATCTACACCAAATCTTTTATTACAGAAATCATAAGCATGTGTTTCTGTAACAAAAAGGTATCACACTCAAGCACACCACATGACATTTTAGGTGAACTGTTCAAATTGCTGTCCACCTTGTTCAAGACATCCAGGTACCCTACCAACCACACTCAATGGCGTTACTTCTGCTGGACCCTGTATGTTCACTGTAAATGTTCAGAGAATGTACTTGGAGGAAAATAAAACAAAAACACCTTATAATCCTTCCACTCAGATTACCCATGAACAGATTTAATGTATACAGTAACTCCTTTTTTCTATAATATACACATAACTTGCTTTTTCATTCAACAATAACAAAAACTCCCCTCCCCCACCCCAGCTCATCAAAGAGCACATTCAGGAGGTGCGCCATAACTTTATCTAGTCCATCGCCTACTGTTGGACACTTAGGAAATTTCCAGATCTGTGCCCCTAGTCACAGGCCAGTGACTAACCCTTTTGGACCATCCACAGATTCTAGCCCTGTCATGGCATGTCCTCACAGACTTGGACTGCACACACTTTCAGGTGATCCCTGGAGAGGCCACACCCACCTGCCTTCAGCGTGCCCATTTTCCAGCCCCCATCTTCCATGGGAGAGGTGAATGCAACCCTTTGCCCACTAGTGCTCTAGCATGGGCATCTCTGCTACCAGTGATCCGTCACCCATGTGTTAGTGATTCTACTTCCTCTTTTGTAAACTGTGCATCCCTCCTTTTGCCACTTCTGGGATCCTACCTTGTTTTTGAAGTACACCTCGATGGGCATGATGAAGCCAGCGTAACCCGACTCCTCCACTTTGTACGGGGGCTCCTTACACACTAAAAAGAAAGGGAAAATGCATCTGTCAGCTGCCTGCCCAATCAAAGGCCCAGGCACCAGCAGCAGTAGGCCCTCCACCCTCTGCACCTCCTCTCGGGCTCACTGGCCTTGCAGGAGCATGGCTTTTCAGCTCTCCCTGTGAGTGCTGAACCCCATAACCAATTCCACACCAAAGGGGTCACAGGGAATCAAAGGAACAGAGCAGGAGAAAGGTGACCCCAACACACAATGGTGGGAGAGTGGGAAAGGCCATGAAGCTAGCTAATGCAGAGCAGCCAGTGCTGGCCACAGGTCTCACAAGTTCAACCAACTCAGGGCAGTGAGTGTGCAATGGGTCAAATGCGGAAACCCAGTGGGCCCCTGGTCTCCTGGGCAGGGCAGTCCAGGTTACAGCATCCACCTCCTTCAACTGCTCACTCACACACGTAAACTGACACCAGGAGATGGAGATGGCCTGGTCTCAGCTGGGACTCTCGCCTGGGTCCATTTTAGCACCTACCAAAAGTGTTCCCAATGTCTGAGTGACATGAATAGACTCATTAACCCCAGAAATTTTGTTAAAAACAGTTGAAACTAAGAACAGCAAAGCATAAGCAATCTCGCCCTCCGGAGTACACTGTTAATGTTTTGACACCTATACTGTCATTACACAAGAAATGTGAAAATATTGTTCTCCCACTTTTAAGAAAAAAATCAGAACAGTGCAGATCAAATCACCCCTGTCCTCCACCCCTCCATCTCCAGAGGCTACCATTATTTGGGAGCCAGGAAAAACCCTGCCAATTGTTAAAATATTTATGTACATATATCTATATTGGTCAGATAATTCTTAAATTGGCCAGAAACTGCTGAAAAACAATACATGGAATATAGTAAAACATGACTCTTTTAATTTAAAATACTGTAAGACTTCTCTTTAAAAAACATCTTTTCAGCTCTTAAATATCCCATCTAATATCCTGTATCTCAAATACCTCATATGTCTCATTTAACCAAAGAAAACTGGCAGGCAGGGTGGCTTTGAGCCATCAGTGGCCCTCCAGAGCAGGGCTGGCCAGACAGCTTTGTATGGACCCCAGTCTGCAGACCTCAGGGGAAAAACGAGGGGCTGTGGCTCAGGCTTGGGGAATCCCTTCTGGCCCCAGGGATGGGAGCTGTAGTGGGTGACCTAGGCCCTGAGTCTCTATTCTAGCCAGTCCCATTCTGCTCCTTGGAAATCCTCTGTGAATGCTGGATGGGCACCTCAGATACAGCCTGCCCCAAACCATCTAACTCATCCCCTCATAACCTGTACCTCCCCCAGCATCCCACAGCTCAGAAACCAGGCTCTCTACCACACCCCCAAGGACTGAGGGTTCCCAGACTCTTCCCTCTCCCTCAGGCCACCTATTGCCAAGCACTATCAGGTCTATCTCCAAACTGCACTGGAATGCACCCCACTGCCTAGCACCCTGTGCCTCCTGCGTGCCTCACTAGCCGTCCTGCCTCGGGCTTACTCCTAAACATCATCTGCATGGGCAGCAGGATGATTACTCTGAACTGCCAACAGGACTGTCCCCTGATGGCTCCCCACGGCCCTCAGGACCAACTCTGAGCCCCTCCAGGTGGCCTGCAGGGGGCTTTATCACCTACAGCTCCATCTCTTGCCAGCCTGACCCGAGGTTCTAAGATCCAGCTCCACTGAACCTCTCAGATCACAAATCACTTCTCCTCCAGGACCCCAGTTTTGAGTCCCAATCCCCATTTCCAGGTCATGGTTCCCCCCCACAAGCCTCCAGCACCCTGTGTCACTCAACCACAGGACTTCCAAGCTTACTGTGGTCATCTTTCTCAATCTCTATATCAGCTCCGTCTCACTTGCTGTCACATCTCCAGGGCCTGGACCAGGGCCACATCTTTCAAAAACATTCAAAAAGAATCTGTCAAATATGTTAAAAGGGCCACATGCCATACCTCCCTCAGGTTCGCCATCGAAGTAAGGAGATGGACCAGGAGCAGGAAGTGACCTGGACTGGAGCGCCAAGTCGTGACTTGCCTCTCTCTGAACCTCTGGACCCTGTTGGAGCAGACTGAGGGAGCAAGTGGGGTCTCTCCAGCTGCATGAGCTGCCTGCATAGTGCTCTGCCCAAGCCCACCAACTGTGAATACCCTGTAGCCCTGCCTTCTATGCCCAAGTCCAGCACGGAGCTGGGCACCTGGCAGGCACCCAAATACTTGTTAAATTAATCTGAATCCAGGATGGAAAGTGGAAGTGGAGCACACAGGAAGGGTGGCCTGTCTTCACTGCACAAACCCCCACAGCAGAGGGACATATATGGGCAGAGGCAAAGGAAGGGCCTGAAGATCTGCTCCCAACTCCACCCTCCTGACCTTGCTCTCCTCACCCACCCCCAATCTAACTCCCATCCACCATCAAGACCCGAGTCAGGACCCATTTCCTAACAAGGTCAGACGTGGCTTCCCTTGGTCTGACTTCCAGGTCACTTACTTCTGCTGAGGGCAGTTATCTTTCCCAGAGTACATGTCACACTTGATCTCCGTGTCCCTCCCAGACTAAAAACCCTCTGAAGGAAGAGATCCTGCTTTGTGTCTCTCAATCTCCCTTCTTCAAAGGCCTGTCACATGACAGGCATTCCGAGGCTAAAAAATGCCTATCCTTTCAGAGATGAAGAAGAAAGACACTAAGCAGATGCCCAGGGAAACCAAAGTGAAGAAAATATGATAGGAAATAAAACCAGGAGAGTGAAGAGGGGAGGAAGGTGATATGAGCCATAGAGAAATTTCTGAAAGGCAAAAACTGAATGAGAGCTTGCTGGGCAAGAAAACAGGAAACGGAAGCTTCAGCCCAGAACATGCCATGGTACACTGTAGGGCAGGCAAGCAAGAGCTCGAAATGCTAGGGGTGTGGCACCTACAGAGTCCAGAGCAGGCAGGAAAGAAGCTGGAAGAAAGGAAGAGAGGGAGTGACGGCTAGTGGTGGGCAAGAAGCTCGTTTATTTGTGGGGTGATAAAAATGTTCTGGAATGAGAGAGTGATGATGGTTGCACAACTTTATGAATACATTAAAAGCACTGAATTGTACACATTAAAAGGGTAAATTTTATCACATATGACTTTTATCTTAGTCAAGCAGCTATTATAAAAAAAGCCAAACCGACGGTACTTGAATGGTAGCCTTGGGGTTCATCCCACTACCTACTGCCACCCCAGGCTTAAGCAGTTTCAAGCTTCCCTCTGAGGACATCTGGGTGATTTCATGTCTCAGGAGAAGAGAACCGTCTGGGGGAAGCTAAAGCCTATGGTATGAAAACTGGACCCAGAGTAAAGCCCTCCTCATTTAGGAAATTGGAAGTCCCATCTCCCCAAACAGAAGCCTGCTGGGCAGCAGAACCCATCCTGCCCGAAACAGTGCTCAATAAGAGTTCCCACCTGCAGGAGCCCAAGGAGACGGGAATAATTTAAAAACCAAAAGAAAAGCTGGGAAAAGAAAAAAACAAAAACAAGAAAGAAACTAGAGTCACTATCCTTAGGTCCAAGATATGCCCCCAAATAAAAATAAGATAATTTTAAAAAAGAAAAGAGGAGAATAAGACAGGGCTCTTAGTACAAATGTAGTACTTACAATTTTTTAATTCAGTCCAAAGAGTAGAGCAAAAAGACATTTAAAAAAAGGAGACATGACCTAGCTGGCGCAGCTCAGTGGATTCAGCGCGGGCTGCGAACCAAAGTGTCGCAGGTTTGATTCCCAGTCAGGGTACATGCCTGGGTTGCAGGCCATGACCCCCAGCAACTGCACATTGATGTTTCTCTCTCTCTCTCTCTCCCTCCCTCCCTTCCCTCTCTAAAAATAAATAAATAAAATCTTAAAAAAAATGAGACATGAAGAAACAATGAAGCAGATTAAACAAATGTTAACAGCAGCTAATATTTATAAAGCAACTACTACGTGTCAGGCACTATTCTCAGCACTGGATTCATATTAATTCATTTAACCCTTACAACAACCTTGAGGCAGATACAATTGTTTCCATTTAACAGATAAAAGATTTATCTGATAGAGAAGTTAAGTAACAAACAAATAAATAAATGGAAAGAAACTGTCAAAGAAGTAGATGAAAACTTTCTGGAACTAAATGAAAGATACCACAATGGAAAGATCCCTAAGACCCCAAAGCTGGGAAGCTCAGGTGGTTAGAGCACTGTCTCGATGGGCCAAGGATGCTGTTTGAGCCCTGGTCAGGGCACACACAAGAATCAACCAATGAATGCACAAATAAGTGGAACAACAAATCGATCTTGCTCTCCCTCAATAATTAAAAAAAAACAACAACACACAACAACCCAGAAACAGTATCCTAAAAAAGATCTTAAATGTTTCTAGAGAAAAAAACAGGTCATCTACCAAAAACAACCCAAATGCATCAGACTTTTCTGAAGACCATGAAGCAAATACTTTCAAAGCTCTAAATAATAGTAATTATTTAGTAATTCCAATAGTAATTCTCAAAGAGGAAGAGTATACTCAACCAAACTATCACTTCAGTGTGAGAACAGAATAATGGCACTTTCAAATATACTAGGAGTCAAAGAGGTCATTTCTCACACACTTTTCTTGGGAAATTTCCTAATTAATTAATCTCTTGGGACATTACTTAAAAAATTACTCCAGGAAAACAAGAAAATAAAATAAACCAAAACATAGAGTAACAAATAAATCCCCCAGGAAAACAGCAAAGGAACATCCCAGGGGTGGGGCTGAAGAGATGGCCTTGAGAGGAGCCAGTCCAGATAAGAGGAAGGAAGACAGAACTAAAACGAAGTGTCCAGGGGGGAGGGGGTGAATCCATCAATTAAGTGAAATGATTGAGGATGGAAAAAAGTGAAGGTATAATGAAGACAATACAATGGAAGAAAAGGAAGAAACAAAGGGGTATTCACAAAGTCAGGGCCCAAGCATGAAGCAAAGTAAACGGGGCTGAATTTGAACCAAGAATGATAAAAAAGGAACCCATCTGACCTTGACATGACCTTGAGTTTTCTCCTTTGAGTGGCTCAAAGTTCACAGAGAACATGAACGAAATCCTGGCATCCTGACCTGGCATCCTGACCGGCACAACAATGAGCAGTCTATGAAGTCATTACTGCTTACTAGTTTCCAACTTTCAGTCAATTTCTGACCCAGGAGCAAAAGTCTTGGTTTTAGTCAACAACTTTAACAACGTCAAGGACAGGGTGCGCAAGGAAACACTCAAGGAATGGCGGGGGGGATGCTCGGTCCTCTTCCTAAGCCAAAAGTCAGAAGATGTGACAAAAGCTGACAGCACCCACTGCGTCCTCCCAGCACCAAGGAGAGAGCAGCACACTATGGCAAGACACGGATCAGATGAACAAGTAACATAAATATGTTCAGATGGTGCTAAAGAGAAAAATAAAACAGAAAAAAACCTAGAAGCATGTGCTGTTTAGGTGTGTTGAGCAAAGAAACTGTAGTTTAGACCTATCCGCCAGAGAACTTCCTAAAAAAGGTGAGAGGGAGTGTTTGTGGGAGATTTGAAAGGTAAGCAGGTTTGCTCATTATTCAAAGTCACAAAGACAACCACTGCAAAATGAATCACTTAACTATATATGAAACATTTAGAGCAGAAGATGGCTAAGAAGAGTTAGGAGTTTAGTATAAAGTCTAGCCTTTCATGCTGATAAGTTAATATTTTTTAAATTTGAAAATCAAGAAGCAAGCCAATTCACTCCCACTACTTACGGTGTTCAGGAAGAACATGGAGAAAGGACTAGAAAGACTGCCCATGGGGCAGCGTGACCAGTGATGACACAGGAATTGGAAACTTCCCACCTGGCATGTTTCTACTGGGTTTGTTGTATCTATTTGATTTTAAAGATACTATTAAAGAACATGACCAATAATTTCAGAGCCTAGAGTCCTGTAAGAAACTCACTTATTCTTTAACCTGACCCATTTTTCATTGACAACTGGCAAGGGTATAATCCAATAGAGTTTTGTTTGATACAATGAACAACTAGTCAGGCATTTACTATTTCACACATTTTGTGCAGACTTGGCAATAAGCACCATTCAACTACTAATTTAAACTCTGCCCATGATATGACACTTTAAAAAAGTGGGCCTCACTCATCATCCATTTTCTTGGAACTTGGAGGTCAGAGATTTAGCCATGTCCATGTGACCATAAGTGGGTTGCCGGGCCTCTCTGAACCTCAGTTTCCACATCTGCCTGGCAGGAATTTTGGGACGTACCAGTTGCAGAGCTGTCATGCGCACAGCACACAGACTAGCGAGTGCTGGACAAACGCAGACTGCTATTAATATCACGTCTAGAGGCTGCTTGCCTACTGACCCTGTGGGGATGAAGATGAGATAAACAGTTTAAAGGTGAATGGAAATTATCATCCTGGGTCCACTGGGAGACAAAGGTACAGAACAGGTAAGGGAGAGGGTAAAAGAGCTGAAGTGGAAGCTGCTAGGGGAAAAAGGCGGGACCAGCTCACGAGAAACAGGCAACCAGTTTCTACTCTGCTATTAGAGTGTAACAGCAGCCACAGAAGACTCCCAAGTGAAAGGGCGTGGCCAGGTACCGACAGAAACAGGCAGTACTACCAGACCCCCAGGCAGCTTGCTGGGCCCCTCCTTGAGCCTGCTTCCACATCCATAAAATAGGGTAGCAGTAGAACTGCTAGTAGTAGTAGAACTACTACTACTGCTGCTGCTATTATTATCATTGAGACATCTACTGTTTTACAGACATCTAGTGTTGTCTGTAACATGTCTGCTCTCCTCCAAGAGGCTCAGAGAGGAAGGAGGATAGAAGACTCAGGAGAGAAGAAATGAGAAAAAGGAACATCTGAAAGCTGATGGAAGAAACCAGAAGAAAAAGAAATGGCTACCATGCCACTACAAATCTCAAGTTGCCTTCCCTTGAGAAGCAGAAGTTTCTGCTTCTGTAACTAAGTCATCTCCCCTCTAGGTCGTCCGTCAGCCACTTGCTAGCCCAGGCCTGGGCCTGGGCCCCCAGTTGGTCCCAGGATGTTCTCCTGCTTCTGTCTGAGGCTGTCCACACTGGCTCCCAGCTCAGCCCTGGGCCCCCAAGCCCTGCACTGCAGACAGAGTGGTCAGCAACACAGCAGTGGCTCCCCCACCCTGAAGCACTTTGCTAGCAAAAAGTCCTTTGTGTCTTTATCAACACATCTATTCAAGAAATATTTATTGGACCCCTGTGACATACCAGGCTTCACACGAGGACTCAGTGGTGAGAAAGGCAGACGCAGCCCCCACAGAGCTCACAACACAGCCACCAACTATGTTCCCAAATTCCCCATCAAATTCCCCAGGAAGTGTTCTCTGACCCCCACAAACTGGGTGAATCCCCTTTCTCTGCCCCATCAGACTGCCAGGTCCCTGGAAAGCAGAATCTTTGTGGAAAATGTGAACGAAGCATTTGTGCTCATCAGGTATTAGTCTGACAGGTGACACAGAAAAAGAAGGCATAAGAAACAAGACATCGTGAAATGAGCACCTTTAATGCTTTTTTACCTAAATACCATGAATTCTTAAGATGGCATCTCGTCAAACGTAGGCCCAATAAGCAGTTTTCTGATTACTTATCAAGTGGACATAAATCGACCTTTTCCACCTGCTGGCCACTGACTATGCTTTCTCTGGAGGCTTCTCAGAGCTTGACTCTAAATAATGACCCAAGACACAGTCATTAACTCCTTTGGGTTTCCCCACTATGAACTCGACAGCTAAAAGAGAAGCAGAAGGGAGGGAGGGGAACCTTTACAGGGTCAAAGGGCAGAGTGCTGGCCGGGCAACTTCTCCTTGGCATGCCAAGGGCTGCAAGCCAGAACCTCAGTGTGAGCACCAGCCCACCGGGAGGGGGTAAGGTAGGGGGGAGCAGGGGCCACTCACCACGCTTGGGCTTGGGGAAGCTGTCATGCAGCCGGAAGACCACCTTCTCCACGAAGTGCTGGATTTCACATTGCTCGGGGCCGCGGACAAACACCATCCAATCATGTGTGAACCCCTCCGTGGTGGGCTTTTTGCGCAGCTGGGCCCGGTGTCCCAGCTCTAACTTGACCTGGACAGTACACTGGTGGGAGAAAGAAGCGGGCACAGGGTCAATGCAAAGCCCAGAGCAGGAGACTGCTAACTGTCCTTGAGAACCAGGTATCATGTGCCTGCTTTACTCATCTTCTCTCCCCAGCAAGCCCAGGCTGGGCTCCACGGCTCCTCTCCACCCACCCCCTCAACCTCTCCATTCCTGCCTCAGGGCCCTCTGCCTCTGGTGCTCTGCCCCTAGGCCTTCCCATGGAAGGCTCTTTCCTATCACTGAAGTCTCAGCTGGACTGTCAGCCCCTCAGGGAAGCCTTCCCTGACCACCTAATATGAAATCCCCACCACCACCCCTGTCACTCTTGGTCACATCATGCCTTAGCATTTTTCACTACCAGAACTCATCTTGCTAATGGTTTGTTCACTCTAGTCTAATGTCAGCTCCTTGGAGGTGGCTCCTTATCTGGAGGTGGCATCCCCACCAAGGTCTCCCAAAACATAGTGGTGCAACCCAAAGTGGTGCGATTACCTCCTTCTATAGATGAGGAACCAAGGCTCCAAGACTGCACTGCCAAGCAGCATGCACGAGGGGGACCAGCTGGTAGGGGGCAGGGGGCCCAGACAATGGCCCAGGTGTGCATCACCCAAGGGCCTGCTCCTGTAGCCATTCTGCCAGCTTGCCCCCCTAGTCAAGCCTCTCACGCTCCTTGATTAAAGCATTTTTATTCTCCCTCGTTCAACAGAATGCCTCCTGGAGAACAGAGATCAGCGGAGTCATCTGAGTCATCTGCACAAATGGAGGCTCAGTTTTAAAAGCAGAATGGTGAGCACGGAAGGGCAAGCTTGAAGCCACCTGCAGCCCCGGTAGCAGACTCCCTTCGTTAAGCTGGTGTCTGACGCTCTGCGCTGAAACATAAGGCAGGTCATGCAAGTTCCACTCCACTGGACACAAAGCCACAAAACTTCGAAGCACTGGCAACATCTTGGCGGGGGAGGGGGAGTCAAATCACCACCAGGGAACCTACTGTAAACAGTTATCTCCTTGTAAGAGCCTCCCCAGCCTCCCCGTAGATACAGCTCAACACCAAGTATCAAATGCAGGAATGATACAAAGAAAGCAGAGGCTGAGTGGATACTTGTTCCTAAGTGCTGAGATAACCAGGAGCAAGTCATGGGTGGCATGGATGCCACACTTCCCCAAACAAAGCTCCCCTGTGACGGGCTTCCCAGCTCTCCCTTGACAGAATCACCCTCCTAGGTCCTGACCAGAAATCTCCCACTTTTCACTTTCCACCCCCTTTCTCACCCATCCCACTGATGACGTGTGTCCCTATGGCCACAGTCCCTCTGTATGTGCCTCCTCTCTGCAATTCAGCAACCCATGGGGTTCCCACCACCACCGTCCTCCCTCCCTCTTCACCCTCCTCTTGCTGCTCAGTCACTGCAGTGAAAGGAGGGCAGACAGATCCTATCTCTGGCTGTTTCACAGCTTTCCTCAGCTCACCACACCCTCAGAATAAAGTTCAAACGCCTCAGCACACCGCCCGTCTTCCACCTGTGTCTCCTCAAATCTGAGATGCTCATAATTTTTCTCTTTTTAACCCTTCAGAGATCAGTGTATCTTGCAGTCCATGTATAAGAACTGCAAGATTCTAGGTGTGTGTGTGTGTGCGCGCACACACACACACACACACACACACAGCTGTTTCTAAGTCTCTGGTATGCCCCAAAGGCTCAGCACTGAGGAAATACAGAAATGTCCACCAACTCCTTTCCAGCTTAGTCAGACACCAGCATCCCAACACACACAGAGAACATCCACTCCTATCTGCCTCTGCTCCTTGTAGCCCACAGCCTAGGCACCCTACTCATTTCCCTGCTGTCCCTTAACCCACAGCTTCAGGGCTACTTTCCCCAAAGCCCTTTCCAATTGCTATGTGTATACGAGCATCTCCATGGGGGTGCCCACTTCATCTTTGTTCCTGGGCTGCCCACTGCTATCTCACTTATCCTTTTAACCTCTATCTTGGAACCCTGGTATGTGAAGCATCAACTATACTTAATGGATCAAACTAGAGGACCTGCCTAGACCAGTGAGTTATAAGTGGTGCTTTCCAAAAGGAAGAGACAGTAAGGACAGTGACAGGGACAAGATGGTCCTGATGCATATATGGAAGAGCCAGCAGAGGCTCTGGGTACTTAGCGAGCACCTGTAAAAACAGGGCAGGAGTTCCCCTGGCACACAACAGTCCCTGTGGGGCTCCTTGGGAAAAGAGCAAGGACTTGCTGGGACCTGGTCCACTGGAGAGAGGGAGGGCAGGGGGATGGAGCATTTACACTCAACACAACAGAAATGACAGCCAAGTATGTGTAGGTAATGGACGTGAGGGCACAGTATGTGAGTAAAAGGTCCTGGGCAACCTGTGTTGAAGGCAGAAAAGGACAACCAAGTCCACATGAAGGCAACCAGAGGGCGTGGCTGGAAAAGGAGGTTAACTCATGCCTGAAATGGGAGAACTCACAGGACCTCAGTGTAAATGAAGGAGAAGAGGTGAGGGGGCTCAAATAACTCTGAGACACAGGTAGCGCCAGGAAGTTGCTGGGATGGTGGAGGGGGTACTGGAGATAGTCAAATGCAGATACCCCACCAAAAGCTAGAGACAAGGGACTAAAAGTCTGGATAAACACATAATGCTCAAATCAACCACAAGCATCTGTCTGCAGATTGCTGCATATGGACGACGTTCAACATAAACAAACCCAAGCAGTATTTACATTATCTGGAAAGGCTGTAATCACCATATACACATCCCTGTGGGTAAGGAACTCAGCCTTTCTCTCCAACCTGGTTCACAATGAAAAGTCGGAAGACAATTCCTGCATTGCTGGGAGGCTCACAGATGGAAAACTAATACACACTGGCAAACGACTTTTTGTTCTTTGGAGTTAACTCCTGTGTAACGAGATATCTCCTCAGATTCTGTTATTCACCAACCCGCTGCCTTCCCAGCATTTCTGATTATGTGGGGTTCGTACCCAGGGCACATGAGCGGCAAAGCAGTTACTGTGATAGAACAGGGACCACGGTTCCCTCGGTGAGGAGATAATGGAAGCACCAAAAATACACTCCACAGGCCAAAGCAAACAAACAGGAAGGTTCTGAAGCAACAGTGGGTCAATCTCTTCAGCTGGCAGGCCATACCCAAAGCTTGCTGGGTGGCATCTGTGCCCTGGGGGCTGGCGCCAACTCAGCCTCCACACCCCCAGGTTCAAGGTGCCAATGACTGCATAGGATGGTGCATTCAGGAGAGGATCACTCTCCCAAATGCTGAAATCTTCTAAAAAATAAAGATAGTGGAGTTACACAGATTCTGGGCTACTAAAGTAGAACTCACTGATTCGATAAGACATTTAAGCTACATGGAGCTGGAGGCGAGCAAGCTGAGCCCTGGCCAACTACTCTGACTTGTCATGGTAATTTATTAGCATGGCTAAGCCAATGCTACCTCTGAGAGTTCCATGCACTCCCTCTCCTTCCTTACTCCACCTGGACTCCTTCCCTGTCCATTAGAACCAAAGAATTGAAGCAAATCAGCTTTCTCTAGGAAGGATGCCTGCCTAAAGGGGTTAGTAAATGTTGGTTAGGTTAGCCTGCCTCAGAATGAAAAATCTCACTGTTTGGCTGCAGAGAGGCCCTTTGTGAGACCTTCAGAGTAGGTGGCTGAAGTGGCTCTGGGACCGAGCCTTGGTTACTGCCATGTCCCAACATCTTGGGCATCACTTTGCCACCCACTCTCTCAACAAAAGGGAATATTCCATGCCTGTCTTAAAAAGGGTTAACTATTTTACTTCTAGGACATCATCCCAAAGACCTGGGGGTTGGGAGGGAGCAGCACGAGGGCTCTGAGGGCCATCTGGGAACAGTTCACTTTGGGCAGAGGGCTTCAGTTGGGCACTGTCCTCTCTCCAGGCCCACTGTACCCCATGAATCCTGCCCTCAGCCTGGGCCCCAGAAGGCAGGTCTTTAACAAGTTTATCTGTAAGATTTCTACTAATATTCTGGTGGGAATTCTCTGCAACAGATGCTCTTTCCTCTGGGAATTCACACTTTACCAAGTGGCATAATTATGCCTGGAGTCTGGCTACTGCATCTAATTCCCTCAGATGTGACAATTCTGTCCCCTCTCAGGGGGTGAAAGTACCCAAGAGCATTTTCCCTCATCAGCTAGGATTGATTTTGTCAAGTCCAACTGCACCCAGCAGATTGCTGGCAACATGGTCCACACATACAGAAATGGGGAAAAGTACTGGTCCTGCAAAGCAATGGCAACACAGGACCAATAAAATATTCTTCATAGCACTCTCTCTCTAGACCCAGTGTGGGGCTCCCAGGAGCAGCAGCTACTGAATGAGAATATAAGACAGGAAATGAAGGGTGCCCCTCAGTGAAAACCCTCTCAAGGAGGGCAGCCCGCCCAGAGATGGGGACAGAAGCAAACTACATGAGGCCCTAGCCTTCTAACTGCTGGCACACAGGGGCTGGCAGCCAGCACTTGCACCCCTCTTGTGGCTCTGTCCAGCCTAGTCCCTTTCACCCAGAGCACAAGGCTAATAACAAAGGGATGAGAAGGAGCTCAATGAATGCTCTCTGGAAACTCCAGGAATAAGTGTGCAGGCCATGTGGGTATGCAAATACACCTACAATCCTTAGTTTCCAGGTTCCTAAGAAGAAAGACCCTCACCAGTCTGCCAGGAAGGCCTGGGACGGGATATATATTATGTATGCACGAGAAGTCCGCAGGTGTGTGGACAGCACGCTGCACAACCCTGAAAAAGGCAACTGTGGCCAGGCCAGGTGGGCAGGTTACAAGGGGCAGATACTTATTTTTATTTAACCAACAGTTGACAGAGTTTGTGCAAAACTGCATTACATGAACATAAAGGGGAACAAGACTTGGGTCCCTGCCCTCAAGTACTTTACAACATACTACCGTAACTTCAGGACAAAAACCTGGCGTGCCGACTTTCCAAGTGATAGTTTCAGAGCTGGATGGCGGAGAATCCGGTCACCCTCACATCAATGCTTTGAACAATTCCAAGCATCTCTCCGCAAGGTCTCCGGGAAAGAGCAGACCTACCTAAGAATGCCACCAGGCCTTGCCTCCTCTCGGGGCCTTCCTGGGCTTTTTCACATCTGTAAAATGGGCCAGTGCCATTAGAAACAAACCTCCCCTTCCAGAACAACAGAGTATGGTCACAAGTTGTTCTCAAATTCAAACTCAGGAGAACCTTTTGAGGAATCAGCATCAATTCAACTGTATGATTCTATGGGTTGCCCACCAACCTCAGGTGCCAGTCCCAGTGCTTCTGTGAAGGGAGGACATCCTGGCCCTTTGAAGAACAGAACTACCCAGACACTGACACTTCTAGCTCCCCAGGCAACCCATGTCCCCAGACAGGTGGCCCCTCCCTGTCCTCCCAGCATCTGCTCAGCCTTTAACTATGTCCATTCCTTCCCCACCATCCTTGGACATAAATCACATGCCTAATGAGCAAGACCTGCCTCTGACCCTGCAAAAGTACATGACTCTCTTCTCCCTAAAACATACAAATCCCACAGACACTGGATGTGTTAAGTACAGACACAGGGTCAAGACAGAGGGAGCCAAACTTTCCTACCCATGGGGAAAGATTTTGATGCCAAGAAGTTGGGAGACCAGAGCAAAATGCAGACCTATCTTTCTTAACTGGGCTGAAAGTTCTAGAGAACACAAGAAAGTAAAGAGAAGCAGACTCCTAAAGCTGGCAGGCCCCTAGAGGAAAGTCCTGTTGTTCCCATGAGACTGAGGCACTTACAAGTTTGGGGCATTCTGGGGGAGAAAAGGAAAGATTTTGGGGGAGATTCTGCTGGTTTCAAAGACTTTTTCCCAGTCATCAGAAGTCATTCTAGAACACTGACCACCAACTTGCCTACTTAGGTACTCTCCCAAATTTGCATGAAAACACAGCCAGGATAGAGACTGAGTCTATGGGGTGACACATACTTTCCTTTGGGACTAGTTTCACTTGCCAATACTTCTGCAAGGCTCTAGACCAGCACTGTCCAAAGGACCTTTCTGCCATATCTCCATGCTGCCCAATGAAGAGGATGACAGGTCAGCAGTAGTAGTTACTGGGCTCTTCAAATGTGGCTGGTGTGACCGAGGTTCTGCCTTTCTCATTTTGGTTTGTTTATACTTAAAGAGCAGCAGGCACTGGTGGCTATAGGATTTCAAATGTGTTCACCAGTCCACCCTGTCACAGACCAAGAATGGCACCTATTCTCACAATTCTACTTACATAAATGACAACCGCCCAGGGGGAGTAGACACACTTGGACCTAAAATATCTTCCCGAAGGACCAGCAGGTGGGCTGAGAGATGGAGTGATATTCTACGCTTACGTGGTGCCCAACAAGCCCTTCCCAGAGGTGGGCTTTGTTGAAAGTGGACACTGAAGGTGTATTTTGTTTTGTTTTTTGATTCAATATGAATTGGAGGCAAAAAGCTGTCCCTTCAAGGGAAATGAATTCACACCACTCTGTAGAACTCCACAATTAAACTGCCATAAACTCTTCCTTCCCACTGAAGAGAAAGGTAGTAACACCAAAGCCACAAGGGAAATCATGGTGAGAGGGAGCCACAAACACAAGCCTCAATGATCCTGTGCCACCACAGGCAGAGAGGATGGGCAAGGGAGAGGTCTCCTGCCTACACCCCTAAAACCTCAGAGACACAGCACCTTACCAGACAGAGCCGCCTCAGTGGCGCCAGCACCTAGGGACGCCCCAACCTGCCCTCACTAATGCAGAGATTTCAGCTGCCACCCCCACAGCCCTACACCACCTTCCTTGGCCTTGTGCCCCTTGAAGTCGGGGACAGCAGGGAAGAATGAAGAAATAAATGATCCTATGATGGGGGCCACAGTGGCCTTGGGCTTGAGGAGGGGAAGGGGACTGGGTACTGGAGAAAAGTAAGCGCAGAGCTGGCGAAAGGGGGACCAGGGGCCAAAAAGGTCTCGGGTTTACCGGAACTGACAGGATGGGCTCTATATCCAGTAGGGAGAGGGGCCATGGGGAGAGTTTACTGAGGTCAGGGAACCACCAGGATTTGGAGCAAGGCTCTAGGTGGAGGCGCTCAGATGTGCTGAAAGGAGAGGCTCCTGGCTGAAAGTCACAGCATAGGGCTGGGGAACAGTGGAATAAAGTGCAGCACCCTGAAAGGAGAGAGGCACTGGGGGTCTGGGGAGACTGCAGGTCAGTGAAAGGAGTCAGCTGAAGTTGGAAGAACCAGACTGGTGAGACAGATCAGATTTGGGGAGAGGGGAGCATAAACCAGGGTCCCACAGTCAAAGGAGGCCCCATCTGAAGGGAGTGAGGCATCTGGTGACTGAAGAGCATGGGGGCTCCAGTTCAGAACAGAAAACTGCCCCTGAGCCTGGACTAAGAGGGTCTGAGGGTAAGAGACAGCCCCAAAGGCACTGGGGGGTCTCAGGGAGAGTGACCAGGACCTGAAACCAGAGGGAACTGAGGCAGGAGACTTAAGTCAAAGGCGACTGAGGAAGCAACCCCAGGTTCAAAATGGAGAGAACCTCAACACAGGCCTGGGTCCTTGTGGGAAGGAAGAGATCCAGGACCTGGCCAGAGTTAGAGGGGAAACACACTCAGGCTGAAGCAGAGGCAGGACCAGAGGGAAGGGAGGGCTCAGGCCTAAATGAAGGGGAGAGGTAAGAAGACTTAGGGTTCAAGGAAGGAGGACTGCAAACCAAGGTCCCTGGGATTCTGGAGAGACTCAAACCCCAGCCATGGTTTAGATAGAAAAGAGGCAGTAGGTTGGGGACTCAGGGCCTAGAGTCCAGAGAGGAAAAAGACACAGACCACCCCTGGATCCAAAGGAGGGGGGGGGGTGGTACAGGCTGAATCTGAGGAATTCGCAGGGGTGCCTGTGAGGACTCTGAGCTGGGATGGGGTCCCAGGGAATGTCCCAAAGGGCTCTAGATCGGAGTAGGATCCTAAAAGGCGCCCCAAAGGGTTCTGGGCCGCCAAAAGGAGCTCCGGGCAGGGTTCCCAAGGAGCGTCCCAAAGGATTTTTGGCCGGACTAGGGTCACAAGGGGCATCCCTGGGGCTCTGGGCTGGGCCCGCCCGGGATCCCCAGCAGGGTCCCAGGCGCTCCAGCCAGGCCCGGGTCGCGGATGGGGGAGGGGTTCCCCTGCCCCACATAAAGGCCGGGGAAGCGGCGGGCGCGCACAAAGCGGGACTGGCGGGCGCCAAGCGGGGGCGGGGAGACCGGGACCCAGGAGGGCCGGGCGGCGGGGCGGAGGGAGGGAGGGGGCCGGGCGGACGACGCGGGCTGCGCTGCGGCGGCGCGGCCGCTCCTCACCTGATTGTCCATGGCTGCCGCCCAGCCCCGCCCCCGGGCCCCGCGTCGCTCGCCGCCGCCGCTGCCGCCGCTCAGCTCCTCCCCGCTGCCCTCATTGTCTGTCAGGCGCCGCCGCCGCCGTTCCCGGCTGCCCGCCCGCCCGCCAGCGCCGCGGAACCGGAAACCACAGCCAGCCCGGGTCGCTCTCGGACCCCAGGCCCCCGCCGCCGACTTAGGCCCGCCGCTCAGACTGACAGCAGCCTGGACCAATCAACAGCGCTGAAGACCGCTTGTGGGACCGGTCTTCCGGCCTGGCGCGGACCGACAGGGCGGCTCTTGGGGGAACGAAGTCCTTAGCCAATGGGATCCCTGGACCGGAGGGGCGGGGGGAGGGAGGGAGGGAGGCGCGAGGCAAACCCTGCGGAGGGAGCTCGAGGTGTGCGCCGCACGTGGAGGGGGGCGGGGGCGGAACGGGCGAACTACGCGTGCGCACTGTGGACCTCAGAGGCCGCTGCCTCGTTCCCGGAGCCTCCCTATCCGAACCTACGCAGGCTGGAGCTGAGGTAGCGGATTCCACGTCTGGGAAGCGAGCCCTAGGGACGCTTTTATTTCCTGTTCTCGTGCAGCTGTGTGATGGAATGAGCTTTGAAACTGCAGGTTAATTTTCCTGTCCTTAATCTGCACTGCAGCAAGCCTGGTCAATTGCCCCTGCCCCCCACCCCAACACACACACACACACACACACACACACACACACACCCCAAGTTCAGTTTGCACAGAAGTAAACTGAGGACAATCATAGTCTGGCGTGATGCTAGTTGGTGCTAATTTGAAGTCGAGCTGCATTAAAATAATTGGGGGGGGGGTCTCATTTTAACCCGAAATTTATAATGCTAAACCCTCCAGAAAACAATTTTGAGTTTACCTATGATCCTGTAATTCCACAGCAACTTGAAAACTATATTTAGGTGCTCTGGAATAGTGGCTTCAGTTGGTTGGAACTTTGTCCTGTCCTGTACACCAAAAGGTTACGGGTTCCATCACTGGTGAGGGCACATACCTAGTTTGAGGGTTCCATCCCCACCACCATGGGTGTGTGTACTGGAGACAAGTGATGGATGTTTCTCACATGATGCTTCCTTCTCTCCCGTCCTATCTCACAACCATGCTTCTGTCTGTGCCTTTCTCTCCCCCTTCCTCTGTCTCTAAAATCAATTAAAAATTAAAAAATAGCTCTGGCTGGTGTGGCTCAGTGGATTGAGTGCTGGCCTGAGAACCAAAAGGTTGCCTGTTCAATTCCCAGTCAGGGCACGTGCCTGGGTTGCAGACCAGTGCCCCAGTTGGGGGGCTGTGAGAGACAACTGATTGATGTTTCTCTCCCTCTCTTTATCCCTTCCTTCCCCTCTTTCTAAAAATAAGTAAATAAAATCTGTTAAAAATTTAAAAAGCATTTACAAACAAACATATTTAGATCGGATTTAGACACACCCCTCCATCTTTTTCAAGATCTTGTAAGCCATTTGTCTCTTGGACATTAGGACTCCTGCCTGCAATTTGGAGAGCCTTGTGCAGTTATTTAAATCAAAAATCAGTTTTGGATTTTTTTGTGTGGGTTTTTTCCCCTCCACTTCGCATTTAAGTGACAGTCAAGTATTCATTAGGTGGTGTGGCTGGTACTTTGTGTTGAAGAACAGCACCGGAAAATCAGTAACTGGATTGTCAATAAGTCCAGACAAAAACTTGGAAGAGCAGATTGCTATCATAACAACTTTGTACTCTACGGCAGGATGTGCTGGGGGCAGGTGGAATGGAGATCATGCTGAGAAAAAAGTAGCTATGTCTGTGTTGATACAACACGGACAATATTTCAAAATCCTTTAACTGGATGTAAGTAGATCAGTGGTCCTATGTGGTCCTTGAAACAGCAGGCTCTGCATTATCCGGGAACTTGATTAGAAATGGCAGTTCTAGTCTCCCTATATTTATGGAATCAAAAATTCTGTGCGTGTGGTAGCATCCAGAGGTTTGGTTTAACCAATTCTATAGATGATTCTGAGACTTACTGAACTTTCAAAACCACTGCCCCAATTGGAGACAAAAAGGGGGGAGGGGAGCAAGTTATCTCTTTAGGAAGCTTGCAGTGAAGAACCTGTAGGCTATAATTGTTGCAAAGAGCCACTTTTTTTTAAGTTCAGATGGAAATTCTAATGTGCAGACTGGGTTAAGAATCACTAAACTTCAGTTAATGACACTTTTCATTGTTACTGTATCTAGTTTTATGGTTATTTTGGATCTGTGACAAATGACTTCTTGAAGTGACACAATGTTTCTAAATACATCAATGTGTACAAAGAAACACATAAAGCAAATAGTAATTTGAGCATATGGTAGAATACACAATTGATACATGTTATCTTGATGTTACAAATAATGAAACTGGCACACAGAAGAAGATGTAAGTGGAGCCAAGACTCACAGCTAGAAAGTAACATTTTGAACACAGGGAGTATACCTTCCTGTCTAGATTGCTCTGCTACTACCTTAGGTCTCTATTGCCCTCTAGTGGTCGGGTTTATTAGCACCCAGAGGGAGGACTTTGCATTCACCTTGTAGGTGGTGCAGTCCTGAAGATTTTTTTTGGAATCCTCTTTCTGGCCTCCAGCACATTAACTGTTCCTCCCAGATTCTTGCCAGCCACAGATGTACTCAGCACAGTTTCATGCTAGACACAAATATACATATAGCCACTAGTGGCAATATTGAATACAACCAAGATGGAGCACAGCCCAGTGGCCAGCTGGAGACCTAGCGCAGATTAACTTCAACTCAGAGCAAACCTTGACAGTCACACTGAGGCATTGGGCTTTTATCCCATAGGCTATGGGGAGCTGTGAATGGTTTTTGGAGCCAACTCAAACTATGTACAAGGTATTTTCCCAGAAAAAGGGCAGTATACTGGACACTGCAAATTTTCTCTCTCTGAGTATCATTCCCCCTTTATCCTGGCAATAGTTCTGATCTGGGGGCTCCTCCCAGGACAACTTTGAGTCTGTAAGTCACCTTCGTATGAACTTTTTAATGGCAGCCCTTCTGGGAGAATGCCAACTTATGACAGGGCACAAGGTTTCAGGGGTTCAGCCCCCACTTACCCATCAGAGTGAGGCTCTCACCCCCTCACCACCCACCCCTAACCCCCATCTCCCACCACAAGGAATCACATGACCAGGTCTGGCCAATCAAAAGACTGTATCCCTCTGGCACCTGGATTTGTGGAAGGAGGTGGGGTGGGGGGGGGTGGAGACAAGACCTAAGACTGGTAGAGAGTGACTCCGGGAGCTTATTAAATCTTAATTAAGGTATAAATCACATAAAATAAAACTAACCATTAACCATATTGAAGTGTACAATTCAGTGACATTTAGAACATTCACACTGTTGTACAGCCTCCACCTATATCTAGTTCCAAAACATACTCTTCACCCCAAAAGGAAATCCTATACCATTTAGCAGTCACTCCCCATTCCCTCTTCTCAGTCCCTGACAACCACTAATCAGCTTTCTGACTATGAATCTGTCTATTTCTGGACATATGAATGGAATCATACCATGGATGGCCTTTTGTGTCTGACTTCTCTCACTGAGCATCATCACATTTGCAAGGCTCATTCATGTTGTAGTGAGTGTCAGTGTCCCACCCCTTCTTATAGCAGAATACTATTCTGTTGGATGATGCACCACATTGGTTTACCTGCTCTTCCATTGTGGCCTTTATATTGTGTTCCACTCTTTGGGTCTTATCAGTAGAGTTTCTATGAACATTTCTGTACAAGTATTTTTCTGATTAGCTGTTTTCAACTCTAGGTATATACTTAGGAGTGAAATTTCTGGATCATATCAGGAGGTGTGGCCCATGGCAAGTTGCTTGCCTTCTTTGAGCCAATTCCATAAAATGAGAATATTCCTCTCTGTCTGGAGGAGTCGGGGGTGGGGGGAGTATTAGGTCCAATGAGCATAGAGCACATGGCAGCCACTCCATAAATGTGAATGGCCCTTCCCTTTTAATGTCCCAATCTCTCTGATGAGCCCAATGGACTTGCTTCTGCTCCATTTGGAGTGAGGCACTGGTAGGGCCCAGACAACATGCCCTGACATCCATCTCTTGCAGAGAATATCAAATTGATCCATGTGTACTGAAACCCACCCAGGGTCCCCAGGTTAAGAACCTCTTGCTCTGCACTCTCCTTTGGTTACTAAGCTCTGACAACAGCTTTCTTTCAGTTGCTCCAGTGCATTCCCATCCAAGGAGTCTCACACCTGCCGTTTCCTCTGCCCAAAATGATCTTTCCCAGCTCTTGTTATGGTTGGTTTGCTCTCGTCATCGAGGTCTCACCTGGAAAGTGCAATCCCCATTCACCTTCCATTTAGAAGGGCTGCTCCACCACCTCGTGATTCTCTAGAACATCACCATGCTCTGCCTAAAAGGCAGACTCCTCAGTGCCTGGCATTGCCTTGATGGTGTGTCTTTTTGTCTAATTTGTGTCTCCTCATCAGGGCAGGGGCTTTGTATGTCTTTGTTGTCTTGTATCCCCAGGGGCTGCTATAAGACACATAGTAGACGATATATATTTGCTGAAGAGATAAGTGAGTGAATGAATGAGTAGGTGGGATGATTGGAAGAATGACAGAATGGTTCAAATGGATAAATAGATAACTAGATGACTAAATGTGGATGGATGGATAATGGATAAATAATTGGATAAATGGATGGGTGGAAGGATGATTGAATAATTTTGATGGGTAAATGAATAAAATGGATGACTAAACATAAATGAATGGATTAATGGAGGATGAAGTATAAATAACAGTTAAATAGATAAATGGAAGGATAATAGGTGAGGGATGGATGGATGAATGGATGTTTCAATGAATGATTCAATGGATGGATGGATGAATAAATTAATGGATGAGTGGGTAGACAGATGTTGGCCAGACTCCATGCTAAGCACTTTACATACATTATATTGTTTTATCCACACAAATTCCATAAAGGAAGGAATATTTCCCTTTTACAGGCAAGGTGTTTGAGCTTTATAGGTAGTAAAAAATCACTTCCCCAAGATTATACAACTGGGAAATGGTGGACCAGGATTCAAACTTAGGTCTCCTGACTCCAAGCCCTGTGCTCTTAACCATAATGAAAAACATCCTCCCCCCCTCCCCACATTTCTCCTTATCCCTCCCCTGTACTGGCCGCCCCAGCTCCGTTCTGATGCTCGCATGCCCAACAGTGTCCACATTGCCCATCCAGGTGTCTGTGTCACTCCATTGTCAGCTGGTGAGATGGCCACAGAAGTCCACACATGGCCTGCAGGGTCTCTGCATGCATGCATGAGGGTAGAATTGTGAGAACACATGTCCATTCTCAGGGATGGCCCCTAAGTACCAGGGATATTGCATGGCCAAAGACAGGTCCAAAGAGTCTGGTAGTGACCACCACTATCAGTCAGGTGCATGTGAACCAAGCCCCAGCCTGAGGTCATTCCCAGTTGATGCCACATAATCACAGGAGCTGGTGATCCGGCCCACCAGGCTGTGTGACGACAGGGAAGCAGTGAACACAGGGAAAACAGGAGCAGGTCATGGAGGGGAGCTGTGCCCGGCAGCCCTGCAGGGTCATCAGACTGCTGCACAGAGAAGTCACGAAGTCCATCCCCTGCCTTGGGGTGGAGCCATGCAGGACAAGGAGGACGGGGAAGAGGAGCTGGTGGAAAGAACTGTGTCTCTCGGACTCCTGATCCGAGCCTCTCTCCTTGAGACACAGGCGAGTTGGCAGGTGGTTGTGGAGTCAAGAAACAGGTAGACTTCAGCAGTTCTTTCGGTCACCACTGATTTCCACATAGGGCAACCCCACAGGCCAAGTGTCCCGAGGCCAGTAGCGGACTTTGAGGGTTTGGTCTGGCATCTCATACCTGGCGTCCACCAAGGCCATGGTGACCATGCCGTAAGGGAAGGTGATGCTGATGAGCACATGCCTGTGGATGCAAGGAGAGGGCAGTGAGGGCACAGGATGCTTCTGCAGCCAGCTGGGTGTCCCTAGCCCCACCTGAGTTCTCTTCTTACTTCTCGTGAATCTTGACCATCCAAAGGAACCTTCTGGAACTGACTTCCCGATTACAGCCAGTTGCCCCTCAAACATGTAATGCCCAGTATCTGTGCCTTCCCTCTATGTCCCCAGGCTGCTGCTCCAAACTCTGATATCTGAAGTTTTCTGGTTTTGGGGCCCCAGAGCACAGAGTAGGTGCTTACCAGATGCTGTGCAAGTAGAAGAAATTAATCTTTTGCCAAAAACTGCAAAGGAAGCGGTCACTGATCCAGCTGGTCAATGCAAAAGCCCACAAAACCACAGAGATCTCAATGAGATGTCGAAGCTCCTTATTGTTGGTCCTAGGAAGGGCAGACAGGAGACAAGGGCCTGACTCAGAGAGTGGAGCTTGCAGGGGCTGCTGAGAAACTCCTCCAACAAGGAGATGAGGTTGGGAAGAGGGGAGGATCCAGGGTGCCAGGGGGAGGGGCCTCACTGAGCCTATCGCTAACGTTTGCAGAATACTTACAGGATGCCAGGTACAGTTCTACAAGTCCTTCAAGTAGAATCTCGGTCTTCACAGCAATATTAATATTCCCATTTTGTAGGTGAGAAACCTGAGACCCATAAGATTACATCCCAAAGCCCCCACCCAAGGTTACACAGCTAATAAGGGGCAGAGCTGGGATTTGAGCCAGGGTTGTCAGATTGTAGACCTCTTAACCAACAAGCCCATCTGTGTTTGTGTGTTTGGGTGTGTGGGTGTATGTACCTGTGAGTCACTGCTTGAAAGTCCTTGTCTGTGTGGCTATGAGAATGTGTGTGTGTGGGGGGGAGGGTGGTTCTCTGACAGCCATGTCTTGGGACGGCTCAGGATCACATCTTTAATCTACATTTCCCCGATGGCAGAACTAACCCAGAGTCGCTTAGGGAACAGCGTACTGGAGATCGCAGAAGGCAGTAACTCCTTTATGCTTAAAAGCAGAGGCCCTGCCCACTGGCCTAAAATGAGACAGTTTGAACAACAAAGCATAGTGAGTAAGAACCAGTAAAATCTGAACCAAGTCTGTGGTCTAGTTAGCAGTTAATTTCCCCTTTTGGAGGCCGTACTATGGTCACACAAGATGCTGCTGCTGTGAGGAGCGGGTGCCTGGGGGGAGCTGGGGGACGAGCACAGGAACTCTCTGCTGTTTTTGCAACTCGCTAGGAGTCTGTAATTGCTTCAAAATAAAAAGTTAAAAATGTAGCACAGTGACCCAAATGGGTTAAAACACTTCAGAAATGTAATGCTTAGAAACAAAACCAACCTCATGGGTCCTGACTAGCAATGGCCAAGGCACCAAATCATCACCCTGATAAATAACGGGAAAGAATCCATGGTCTCTCCTGTTCAGACTCTATCTCAAGGTTGATAAGTGAAAGTCTCGGATGGAAGAACTCCAGCTCATCCATGCAGAGGGAATAATAGAGTCTGCCAGGTCCCCTTTTGCACCCCCTAACGAGATCACGGATGGAGGCAGGGGCCTCAGTGGCTGCCAGAGTCGTTAGGTGACAGGTCAGTGGAAAACTTCTCTGATAAAGATACAGGTGACATCATTCAAGCCCCCTGATCAACCTTAACAGCACCCACTGCGGAACAACCCCTCTCTCTGCAGTCCTAAAGGGATGGGACAAGAAGCACCCAGCACCACATGTGAAATATCATGGCCTAAAAAAATTTAAACCTAAATCTGGATCAAACTATTAATTTGCAGGAAATAAAAAAATTAAGGAAACACATTGACAGATGCCAAGCGTCAGTCAAATCCAGAATGTGGGACATGCTGCAGGACGAATGACCGAGTGTGCATTGCCAGCAGATGTGAGCAAAGGGAGAGGGAGGGACTGTTATGAAATAGAGACCCAAGGGGTAGGTTTGCATCCCGATTTAAATAAGACCAGGTGTAAGAAGGCATCTTTGAGAAGCTGAGCAAATGTCTATGAGAACGCAGTATTAGATACTGTTTTAAGGAGGTGTCATTAACTTTGAAGAAGTGTGTGTGCCACATCTTCCATTTGTTCCTCTGGATTCTTCCCTACCCATCTGCACTCTGCCCTGTGACCTGGAGGAAGGGCCGTGCGGGCCCAATCCAGAGTCTCCCTTGTCGTTGGGCTTCCAGTTGGTTCTGCCAGTGGGGAGCCCCAACAGGAAACCAGAGGGTACGGGAGGGTGCTGTTAGATTTGTTTTCAGAGCTCCCTCTCTACAGGGTTGGCTCAGGCAGCAATCGGAGGTGACGGCTCTTGCCGAGGAGGCCTCACTGGCTCTCTACTCCCAGACCCTTGCAATCACTCCCTCCCATCACCTCTCACCCCAGGTCTCCTGAGGATCAGGGAATCGCCCTCTTATTACCACAGGAGTTTTAAATGACCCGTAGTGCTTTTCCTACACCCTGCCCTCTCCTTTGTAAATAACCCTTTGATTCAGCTCTCTCCAAATGCCCACTTTTGAGAGTCCCCTCTCTATCCTACTAAGACCTAGTATGGGTTAAAAAAAATTCTTTATTGGGAGAGTGAAATCCTGGAAAATTAATGGGTGCCACAATATGAAATCTGAGGGGAAATCAATAAGGCAGGCTGGTAAAATGTCGATGGTTATCAGGGCTGGTGAGTGGGCACATGGAGGTTTACGGTGCGACCCTCTCTGCTTGTGTTCATGTTGAGGGTTTCATAATAACAGACAAGCTCTGCAGTCAGACAACCTTAGGGTCAAATTCCGGCCCTGCCCCTTGTTTGTGGATGATATTGAGCACGGAGTTAACAAGAACTCTGTGCCTGGTGAGTATGGGGGGGGCGGGTGAGGGGTGAGAGGGCGGTCCTGCCCGGAGGATGGAGCCCCGCCCCCAACCCCAGGGTCTGCAGCCGCCACCCACTTCTTATACTCCTGGAACACGATGTAGAGGACGTGCACGGCGATGCTGTTGAGGGCATACGCGTTGACTGTAGGCCTCAGGAAGGACAGGAAGGTACTGACCATGGTGGTGATGAAGACGAGGCAGACAAACTGGGACCTGGGGGGAGAAGGCTCCTTTGTGGGCGTGGTTGATGAGGGAGGGTTCTTGGGGAGGGGGTTAGGCAGGGTCACATGGAGATCTAGTGGCAGAGGTGGGTGAGAAAAGGGAAGGAGTCCCAAGGAGCCCAAATGAGCTCAGAGAAAAGTCTTGAAGCTTCCAGGTGGGCTCAACAGAGGATCTCAAGCCCAGATAAGTCAGTGGAGGGCGCCAGGGCCCAGGTGAGGTCAGGTAAGAAATTGAGGGAGGGCCTAGGTGGGATTAAGGAAGAAAATGCAGGGGTCCCAGAAGCTACCACTTGAGGGTCTTAGAAGGCCCAGAAGAGTTGAATAAGGTCAGGAGAGAATTTCAGAGGGGTTGAAGTTCAAGAGGGGGGCCTAGAAGGGCCATATAAAATATTTCAGGGAGTCCAGTTGATAGGCTCAGAGGATAGGTTCCTGGGGCCCAGGTAAGCGTAAGCATGAGGTCCCAGGGCCCCCAGGTGAGCTCAGACAGGGTCTAGAGAAGGTCCCATGCTATCTGGGGAGGAATCCTAGGAATTCCAAGTACTATATTGAGAAAAGAGAACCCTAGGAGCCCAGTTAAGTCAAGCAGGGTCAGGAGAAAGTCCTGGTGTAGTCAAGGGAGGGATTTCAAGGACCACAAGAGGGTTCAGGGAGGGGAACCAGGAGCCCAGGGGGTTGTAACAGGGTCACCAGAGGGCCAGGCCCCACCCCACCTGTTTTCCCTTAGGAAGGTGGGAAAGTAGCAGCGGGGCATCCATATACTGTAGCCACTGGCCAGCAGCCACAGAATAGAGATCTCATCTAGCAGTTGGCCCAGGAAGCTGAGTGTCATGTGGAAGTACATGGAGAACAGGCCTGGAGCAAGAGACAAAGGCAGGTGGTCAAGGAGGTGTCCCTTCCCATTCCCAGTGCCCCACTGTCCAGACCCTCACCTACCTATGACCATGAAGAGGACACAGATGCCATAAGTGTAGCGGGAGCGTTTCTGGGCATAAGGGTGCATCAGGAACATCATGAGAGGCCCAAAGATGAAGAAGGTGACATTGCTGAACTGGAGATGAGGAGGACATGGGGAGGGGGTGTCAGACAGGGGAGGCAGAGGAGGGCTGCCCTTATATCCAAACCCTCAGTCATTAGCCAGTTGGGTCACCTGTCTCCTTTGAGGCAATGCATCAGCCCAGAGTTTGTCAATCTTTTCAGCTGATCTTTATAGTCATCCATAACTCCATCCATTATCCTCAGAGTTCATTCATTCATTCATTCATTTATTCATTCATTCAATGAGCTAGCCACACAGCTACTCAATTAAAGACTACATCTCCCAGCCTTCCTTGCAATACACCATGCCCTTGTGACATAGTGTAGCCAATGGGGTAGGAATGCAGATAAGTCTATTAAGTCTATTAAGAACA
The DNA here is from genome assembly GCF_019186645.2 of Phyllostomus hastatus. Classification (NCBI taxonomy): domain Eukaryota; kingdom Metazoa; phylum Chordata; class Mammalia; order Chiroptera; family Phyllostomidae; genus Phyllostomus; species Phyllostomus hastatus. The sequence continues at coordinate 1,023,446 of NW_025333640.1, read as the reverse complement.
CGAAGTTCTTAATAAGCAGCTTAAAGCTTGTGTTCCACTTCCTATGGACCAAAATGCAGCTGAACCTGTATCTTAAGTTATGTGTACCGCCTTTCGTCTTGCTACATAAACCCAAATTATGTTCAAGCATCAGGAGGACATGGCTTTCAGGGAAGCAGGACTTATCCCCAGGGTACGAATCATTCCCATTGGCAATGGCTGGTGGAGGAGGAAATGTGTGACATAAATCTGGCCATGAAACATGATGAAAGGTCTGATGAGGGACTTCTGAGAAAGTCCTCTTTACTAAAATCAGGCCCAATGAAAAGGCCTTTGGAAATTATTGTGATGTTTAAGAGGTGGCAGCTCTTTTACAACCATGAGGAAACTAGGCTAAAAGTGAAGACAGGTACTTGAGAACAGTGTTTCTCAAACTTTTTTGTCTCAAGATCTTCTTACATTCTTAAATAGTATCAAGAACCTCGAAGACCTTTTGTTTGTGTAAGCTGTATCTATCAAGATTGGGTGTATTACAAATTAAATCCAAGAATATTTCAAAGTACAGCATTACACAAGTACACATTCCCTTGGCCGTCAGAGAAACGGTGTCATCACACGTCATCTGGCCACTGAAAGCTTCCATTGTATCCTTGTGAGATAATCAGAGGGAAATTAAGGCAGATAATATCTTCATACTATTATGAAAAAATTTAGACCTCAAGGAATTTCTGAAAGGACCTCAGGGACCCCAGAGATCCCCGGACAAAATTTTAAGAACCATGTCTCTAGGGATATCGGAACAGGAAAATGAAAAGAACCAAGAAGTTTGATGAAAAAAGGTGTGTGGCATATGCATAATGTCACCTATGTTTTCCTGCTGTTGACCCAAAGGGTGCCAGGCCTCACTAGCCTCTGAGTACAATTAAGGTCACAAGAACATTTGCACCAGAATTTCAATGGCTCAAAGTCCCTAACTCTAATACAGAACTTCAATGCTCTCAAAGTCTCCCCCAGGTATGTCAAGGTCATGGTCATGGTAAGTTTCACACATGAGCTCAGAAACAAATATTTTTGTGGTCTTCATGACCTGCCAATTTGAGGTCAGCCAGCCAGCTTGCTCAATTACACTGTTCCCTCCCCCCAAAATCTTCCCCTTGTAAAGGTCTTCTCAGTTGTCCATGTCCCATCTTAGTGAAGGAATTGTGCCCTGTTAACTAGGGTGCTCTGCCATTTTTTCAGAGCCCTGATCTTAAGGATGCTGACTCAAGATTACAGAGCACAGCAGTGGGTGTGGGGAAATCATTCACCGGCTAGCACATGGCCATCTATGAGTCCAGGTCCTGGAAACCTGTCCTGATTCTGGGGAAGCCCAAGACTCTCCTTGGACCGTGGTAGAACCAGCTCAAAGGTCACAATTTGAGGACCCAGACCTAGCAAACTGGTTTCCCAGCCCTTGGTTCCAGCCCATGGTTCCACCCTTCTCCTTGTTTTTCATGCCATGTTCTCCTGTACGTATCAATGGACAAGGTCAAACACATCTCTGGGACAGTCACCGGTTCCCCCGGCTGCCCTAGAACAGAGAGGTACCCCCCTCACACACTTGCCCTGTCTGTATCATGGGGCCCCACCCCCCCAGAGGAGACCCTATCCCAAACCAAGCCAATCAGATTTTCTCTTTTGGGAATTTAAAACTTGAAGCAGATACGGAACCTGGGAGTTACGAGAATTGAGTCACACAGTTGGCAACTCTTTGGTGAGGCCTTTGAATATGGTCGTGATGTTTAAGCTATGGAAGCCATCTTGCCGCCCTGAAGAGATGAGGCTGAGAACAAGGCACCAACCCTCAAGGGCAGCTCTTCCCCTTCAGCTGCATCTTCCAGACCTGCACTCGGCCCCAGCCCTCCCAGGCAACTGGTCTTTCCATTTTTTGGAATAGTTCAGTATTTTTATAATGGATTCTCTCCCTCTCTCTGTTTCTTTGGTTTTGTTTTTTGCTTAAGCCAGCTTTCTACTGCTTGAATCCAACAAAACCATCACCATTAGTCTATGAGCTATGCCTCTTCTGTAGTAAGCAACAGAAAATGATTCTGGTGAACTTGCACTGTAAATATTATGTGATGTGTGTGTCCTTCCTTCCTTCCTTCCTTCCTTCCTACCTTCCTTCCTTCCTTCCTCCCTCCCTCCCTCCCTCCTTTCCTTCCTTTAATATGTGGAGCTCACCAATCAAAGGAAATGCAGAGACAAGAAAAAACAGAAGCCAAAACAGCTCTGACCCTTGAATGAACAATCTTTTCAGGGGACAACTTTGGGCATGAATGGAAACAACTATGCCTAAGCCCAAGATTCAAATTCAATCAATCAGTCAATAAATCAATCACATTCATGACTCCCATAAGTAAAATCCAAGCTCTTAAAACTTGGCTTATAAACTCCCTCCATCACATTCGCCTCTCTCCACCTTTAACTTCAAATCCTGGCAGAAGGGATAACTCAGTTCCTCCAAATGGGCCATACTTGCTCTTACCTCACACCTCCAGGGGTTTGCACGTGCTGTTCGCACTTCTTGGGACGCTTGACTCTCCACTCACCCCCCCCTTGCCAGGCCAACTACTACTTCATCTGTCACCTGGGTTTTACTTTCTTCTAAAGATTTCCCAATCCCCCAAGGCAGGGTTAGGTGGCCTTCCTTTGTGCCCAATGCTGTCCCACTTCCTCACACTTGTCCAGCTGTTCTGGAACTGCCTGGCTCTCCTGCTAAACCTGGCTTTGAGTACGTGGACAGTGTCTTCTCCATTTTCCATTGTAACCTCAGGAACCAGAATATAGTAAGTACTCAATAAATATTTCTTGTTGACCGGATCTCAAAACAACTTCAGGTGGATCCCCCACTGCATGTGTAAAAACACTTGACAGAGGGTCTTATATCTAGAAAGTTCTGGATAGAAGGGACCATGACTGTTACTTTCCCATCTTTTTACCATATACCTTTGCAGATATTGTTTTTAATCCTTGCACACACACACACACACACACATACACACACACACACACACACCAAAGTCCAGCATTCTAGTTCTTGTTTGTCAATGAGAAAATTGAATCTCAGAGAGGTGGAGTGACTTCTCCAAGGTTGCACAGCTCTGGAAGACTCTGAGATTGATTTGTCCCCTGCCTTAGAAGACAGGAAGACTAGACAGGTGGCAGTGATGAATACGGGGCTTCCCTGCTTCAATGAATAGCAAGGGCTGCTGCTATTGTTGTTGGGGAGATAGTAACAGTCTTATTGGTGGTATAGCTGCTTCAAGCTCAGAGGCCAATAGGGCTGAGCCAGGAGTGTGGAAAGGGGGCAGAGCATCAGGCGGAGCCTATGACTAATGGGCGACAACTGACTCGAGTCTCTGATAGCATCAGAGAAGATGCCAGGGTCTCCTCCCTGTTTTCTGGGGCTGCGCCCCCAGGTTTCTCAACTGTTGGCCCCACCCAGACTCGGTGAGGCAGGAAAGGAACCATCCAGAATCATGTCCAGAGTCAGCCCAGCCCTCAGCTCTGGACACAACTGGGCTGGACTCCCTGGGCCTCAGCCCCATTAGGCACCTCATTCATTCATTCACTCACTCACTCAGTCACTCAACAACCACTCCTCCAGTAACTACTGTGTGCTCAAGGACCTTAGCAGTGCCTGAAAACAAAGTCCCTGCCTTCACGATGTATATCCAGTCAGGGTTTGAGGACATTTTGTTCCCCAATTTCCTCCTTTACCTCTGAGCATCATGGCAAGAATTAAAGAACAAAGCAGCCCAGGGCTGGGAGTTTGTCTGTTTTGTTCACTGCTGCAAACATCTTGGTGTCTAGAACAGTGCCTGACATGCAGTAGGTGCTCAGTGAATTTTTGTAAACAGTAACGCATGCCAAGACACATGTGAATAGTGCATGCAGTGCCTGGCACGGGAGCTGGAACAGCTGTGGACAACCGCTCTGTTGTTATTCTAGTGTGTTTGCTCTTTGGTCACCAGTTCCCAGCAGGTTGTCTGGTAAGGAGATGTGGCTGGATACCTTAGGGCTGGAAGAAGGAAAGGAAAGATCAAGGGAGGGAGGGAGGAGAGAGGGAGGAAAAGAAGTAAGAAAGAGGGAAGAAAGACGTGGGAGAAGAAGCGGGGGAGGAAGGGAAGGAAGAGAATGAGGGAGGGAGAGACTGACCTGAATTGACTCCCCACCTCAGCCTCGGGAAGAAGCAGAGGGGAATCCCCTTTCTCATTACCCGCTCACCCTGGGCTGAACCCACAGCCCCCGTGACCACCACCCCCATCCCCACTAGCAGCTCCTCTGAAGATCCACTCTCTCCCTGGAGCCTGCTGATTTATTCTCCCCTCCTTTATGGCCTGTGTCCTCCCCACTGGACTGTGACTTCCTTGAGGAGCAAGAAATACCTGTTTTACCCTCAGCTGCGTCCCCAACACCTATCATGCCTGGTACCAAATAGACACTCAAGAAGCTTGTTGAATCAATCAAATCAATGAACATGGGCAAGACTATTTTGCTTGTTCTCCCCACTGCCAAAGCCCAAACTCCCAACACTCCCGCTGGCTCTATCACCTGTCCAGGGCCTCCGTGTGCATCCACTTAAGAGGTGAGCACAAATGCTGGGGCTGGGCTGAGCAATAGCACCAGCCACAGCCTTAATTCCTCCCTGCATGGGACTTACTTACATGAGTTAGATGCACACAAAGAGTTGTTAATGACTCAGTGGTTAAGTGAGAGACTCTGGGACAAGGTGGCCTGGGCTTCACACTGGAAATACCAGCATTTGCAACTTTTGTGCCCTGGCAATTACATGCTGTACAACCCCAGGAAGGAAACATAACTTCTCTGAGCCTTTATTTACCCATCTACAAAATGGGAGAATAAAAGTACCTACTTCATAGAATTGTTATGGAGATTAAGTAAAATTAATTAACATCACCTATAATTAACATATTGACACTTTTGCATCTCTGTGCTGTGCTTACTTGAAATAATAATAGCTTCAGTTTATTTAATGCTTAGGACTTGCGAAGAGCTGTGAGGTTTTTAAATATCAATATCTGTTTTTAAATTGAGATATAATTCACATACTGTCAAATTCACTCTTTTAAAGTACACAAGTCAGTGGATCTTAGTCTATTCGTAAGGTTGTACAACTGTCATCACTATCTAATTTCAGAACACTCCATGACCCCAAAAAAGAATCCCTGTCGCCATTAGCAGTCACTACCCATCCCCCTCCCCCAGCCCCTGACACCCACGAACCCACTTTTTGTCTGTGGATCTGCCTGTCCTGGACATGTCACATACATAGAACCACACACTGTGTGGCCTCTTGTGTCTGGCTCCGCTTCCTGAGCATCGTGTGTTCAGGGGTGCATCATGTGTCAGAGCTTCGCTCCTTTTGATGGCTGGGTGGTACTCCATGGTGTGGACAGACCACAGTGTGCTTGTCCATCACCAGCTGATGGACATTCAGGTTGTCTAGTCCTGGCTTCATCCTCTCCATGGCTCTATGAATTAAGTGCTGTCAGCACCCCACAGTTGCCCCCTCTTTGAGTGTGTGCTCAGTAAACATTTGCTAAGTAAATGAATGAATGAAATTTCCTTCCCTAGCACATACCTACCACCATTCTGTACCCTTGACTTCTGTCGATTGTCTGTGTCCCTCAGCCCCCAGGACACCAGTCCCCCAAGGGCAGGCATTATTGTCTGCTGTGATCACCACTGTGTCCCCAGAGCCTGAAACAGTGCCCAGCTCAGTCAATTCTTATTGCGTAAGGAGCAAAATGAGGGGTTGTTGTCCCCTCCAATCAGAGTCCCTCCCCCTCAGGAGGCCAGAAGGGTGGGGGATCATAAACGCCTGTTTTTCCAAAGGAGGAGAAAGGCCCAGAGGGACCAGTCCAGTCTGGCCAGGGATGTGTAACAAGCATGATCACCAGCTCTCTGTGTGTAATTAATTACTCAATTAACGATGTCTGTGTTCCCTGAGGGCAGGGACCATGCCCTCTTGGTTTTCTGTGGGGACTGGCAGACCGGAGGTGCCTGAAATTAATTGCTTTTGCTGTGAGTGTTGATGAGGAAAAAGGCAGAGAAGGGAAGTGTGGTTTAGAGCTCATGGGACCTGCCAGTCACAGCCAGGGGCTCAGAGGGAGGGCAGGTCTCCTGCCCGAGTCCTCCAGCGTTCAGGGAAGACAGGGACCAGAATTGTCACATGGCAGAGGCCAGCTGCAGGGAAGGCTCCACTGGAAGAGCAGGCTGTTGGAGGGGCAGTCATTGTAACCTACCCCCACACACACCTTACCTCTTTGGTCCCCCCGACTCCTACCCACCCCCCACAGTCCTACTCACCCCCACGTCCCTGCCTTTGCCTATGTACTTCCCACACCAGCCATGTCATCCCTTTGTTCTATATCCAAGCATCTGAGAGGGAGTTTTCTGGAAAGGAGGAGATTTTTTTAAATTGATTTTAGAGAGAAAGGAAGGGCAAGAGAGAGAAACATGGATGTGAGAGAGAAACATCAATCGGTTGCCTCCTGTATGTGCCCTGACCAGGAATCGAACCTGAAACATTTTGGTGTGTGGGAGGATGCTCCAACCAACTGAGTCATATGGCCAGGGGCAGAGAAGGTGAGGTTTGGAGCTTCTGAAGCTTTGACAGGATCCCAGGGGAAAATGCAGCACAGCTGCCTCTGGGAGCTGGGGGGCCTTGAAACTTCTTCCCACATCATTTGAAACTCTCCTAAGATGTCAGCAACCCAGAAGGACACCACACCGGAAGCCATCAAGCCAAAGGAAGCAGGTGCAAACTGGAGCAGCCTACACCTTGACTTTTCCCCTTGCCCCACCTGATTCAGTCTCTCCCACACCCCTGACCTCTGTTCCTGTTAGATACACTTCTTTTGGCTCTCCTGGCTGTCTGTGAAATCAAGCAGATATCCCTGCTGCCCCCACATCTTTGACTCCCCCATGCTCAAAAGCTACCCATGGCTCCCCAGTGCCCTCACAATAGAACACACACTCTTCTGCCCCACATTCCTGATTTGACCCTGGAAATCTGGCCACCCCTTTCCTTCACCTTTAGGCATTGAGGTTCACTCCCCATTTGGCAAGTGGAGACCTCATTCCCCACCCCCATGGCTCCTCACCACCCCGATTCTGGCTCCTGTTTCTCCCTCTACCACACCACATGGGACTGGGGGACACACTCTAATTCTGAAGGCCCCTCCACATCCTGGGATGCTGAGCCTCTCTAGGACCACAAGATCCCCCAGCACAGGTTGTTTACAACATTTTCATTCAATGAATACAAACAGATTTCAAACACTGCAACCCAGCATTCAAAGCATTCATCGTCTTCTCTGCCTATAGACTAGCCACAGAAACATACTTTTCCCTCTCCCAAACTGGCCAGCCCCTCTTTACTTCCAGGACTAGTCCACTCTTTTTCTCTTTTCTGTTCTCTTTTTCCAGCTCCTACCTTACTAGGCAAGCTCCTATTCATCTTTCAAACCCCAATTCTTAGGTGCCCTCCCTTCTGAAGCCTTCTATCACCTTGACTGAGTCCTCTAGTGCTTCCTTTTTCCATGCCCTGGCCACATGGGGCTGGGCTCTCTCCCACCTCAGGCTCAGAGCTCCTTGCAAGCAGAGCAATAAGAAAGCAAAATATTCTTTAGGGATCAGCATTTTCCAATTATGAGTTGTGAATCCTAAGTGGATCATGATGAAGTCCACACAAACAAAATTTGTTTTTAAATTTCTGCTATGGCCCTGACTGGTGTAGCTCAGTGGGTTGGACATTGTCCTGCAAGCTGAAAGGTTGCCAGTTCAATCCTCAGTCAGAGCACATGACCCTGGGTTGTGGGTCAGGTCCCGGGGAAGGGGGGAGCTCAAGAGGCAACCACACATTGATGTTTCTCTTCCTCTCTTTCTCTCTCCCTTCCTCTCTCTCTACAAATAAATAAATAAAATCTTTAAAAAATATTTCTGCTATGTATTGTGTCTTTAATTTACATACCTAGCTCGAAAACATTCTTATAAATAGCCACATAATAGTTCAGCAGAATGTATCCAGCCCTACACAAAGTGGTAAAAATATTATGGCTTCTTTTTTATTTATTCACTTACTTATTGCAATCACAATGACTCAGAGATGACTTTCTGTATAATCTCACCATCTATTGAGATTACCTCTTTGGTTAAAGTTCCTAGAGGTGTGATTTGGCATCAAGGGGGGCGGGGTTATTTATAAATTCATGTCTCAACACAAATCGTCAGTTTCCCACAGGAAGCTGCAAAATATGAGTGTGCCCACATTTGCTATGAAATAAACTCATTTTTGAGAGGCCAAAAAAGAAAACCATCTTGTTTTCACCCTGACTGGTGTGACTCAGTAGATCAGGCGTTGTCCTGCAAATCAAAAGTTCACCAGTTCGATTCCCAAGCAAGGTACATGCCTAGGATGCAGGCCAGGCCCTGGTTGGGGGCACTCGAGGGGCAACCTGTTGATGCTTCTCTCACACATCGACGTCTCTCTCCCTTCCTTACCCTCTCCCTAAAAATAAATAAATAAAGTCTTTTTAAAAAATCTTGTTTTCTGTGTGACTGTATGGGTATATGGATATATATATATATATATACAGTCCATATATATATACCAGAGGCTGGTGAACTACAGCCCACTGTCTTGTTTTGTGTGGTCAAAATTAATGTTGACATTTTTAAAAGGTCAAAAAATTAAAAGAAGAAAATGATGTTCCAGAACACATGGAAGTTGTATGGAATTCACACCTTGGCACCCACAAATGAACTTGCATTGGCACCGGCCGCACTCGTTTGTTGACATTGGACCTGTAGCTGCTTCCCGGCCACAGTAGCAAAGCTGAGTCATTTCTGCAGAGATTGTATGGCCCCAAAAGCCAAAAATATCAGCTATCCTGCCTTCCCAACAGAAGTTTCCCATGCCCTGGACTGTATGATTTATTAGCCATGGTGATGGGTTTGAGATACTCAGAAGTGTTTTGGGGGAACCCTTCGTGATATAACTCAATTCCTTGTACCTTAACATGTTTGCCAGAGCCTTTTTGAGAGAAGTAAAAACACCCAAGTGTGTTCCCACCAGGGAAAGGCAAGTTTTGCTCTGTGAAACATTTGTTTTTGTTTGATAAGTATCTGGAAATGCAGGCACCGGGCAATGATGGTGTAGAAATCTCGGACGTGTCGTGAGAAGAAAGCTTTTGAGACCTGCAGCCTCGGAGAGTATCTGCGGGTTGTTCCCTGCACTGCACTTAGAAACTGGCTGGACCAGAATGGAATGAGGAGAATTTTACGTGAAACTGTGGCTAGACCCAAGCGCAGCCCCCACCTGAGCCAGCCCTCTCTCAGTGCCTTCTGTGAGGTGGGCTAAACAGAGAACATTCTGGACCGCAGGGACTGCCAGAGAATGCAGAGAGGAGGACTCAAGAACGCCCAGCCCTCCTCTGCTTCCAGGCGCCAGCACGTCCAGCCCACTCCCATTTTTCAGGTGGGGGTATTGAGCTCCACAAAGGGTCAGCGTCTCTAGCCAGGAGGAACGAGAACCAAGAAGACCATGGGTCACCCTGGAGTCTCAAAATCCTGCCTCCTAGTTCTGGGAAGCAGTGAGGTCAAAGCTAACAGAGCCGGAGCGACCAACCCCCCTGGGACTGAACTTCCCCTGCCCCGCCTGCCAGAACACTCTCCTGGGCCCCCAGACTTTGATCCGGCTCTAAGTGCCAGGGTGATGCCGGGCTGGCCCGTCCTCAACCTCCCTGAAGGCCCATTTCCTCGCCTGGAAAATGGGATTAACTCAATACAGGATATGTGGTGCTGAACTCCCAAGTCATTGTGAAGATTAAATAAGATTTTTCATGTTAAATGTTTAGTACAAAGCCTGGCACAAGGGAAGCACTCAGTAAAAGCCACTGCATGGCTCACCATTCATTGGTCACCTACTGTGTGACAGGCACAGAGTGAAGCACACAGCTGTGTTACACAGCACCCCAGCAGCTCCAGGAAGGCAAGCACCCTGCCTTGTTCACCATGGCGTCCCCAGCTCTCCTCACAAGGACAGCATGGCCACACGTATCTTTGTCTGCTCATGTCTTTTGGGCTTTGGGAAATGCCATTGCGATGTAGGTGTCCAGGATTTGGGGGCCCTACTAGTGTGGGACTAAGGGAAGGATGACTGACTGTCCTGGTATTCCCAGAACTGAGAGGCATCCTGGGACGTGAAACTTACAGTGCTGAAACCGAGACAGTCCCCACCAAACTGGAATGAGTCGGTCACCCTGGGCTGGGGATATAGCTGAGGACAAAGCAGCCATAATCACCTCCACCAGGAAGCCCTCTCTGATCCACCAACCCCCCACCCCCACGATTGTGTGTTCCCCATTACAGCACCATCACCCTGGGTTGTGAATGCCTAGAGTCACTCTTTTTGGTCCTTACTGCCTTTCCAAAACCTACTACATAGCCTGATGACAAATAAAGACAATTAATGAATGAAAGCTATTGCTCCTGGCCTGACACAAGCAAACGGAGGCTCAGAAAGGCGAACTGCTCAAACAGGATTCCACAGCGAGGACGTGGAGGAGCCAGGCTTTGAACCCAAGTCTGGTGAGACTCCACCATGCCACCCCACTCCCGCCCCATGCTCCTGACCAACTGGCCCTCACCGTGTTGTAGAACTCGGCCACCAGCTCCGAATGCTGGAAGTTGCTCTCACACCAGTCCACCTCGGAGCTCTGGTAAGCGAAGATGCTGGGCATGGTGACGCAGCGCCCGCTGCCCTCTGGCTGCCTCTGGCAGAGAGAAGCCTGCAAGCCTAGTAGGGCTGGGCTCAGGTGAGGCGGGGAGAAGACAGCTTGGTGCTCCACAGCATGCTGGGAGGAAAAACCTGCTGAGCGGCTCTCCAATTGCACCATGGCTGCCTAGCAATGCAGTGGTGGCTGCCCTGGGCATACGCTGAGGGGCTGGCACCGTCCAGGGAGGGAGGGGGTGGGCGGGATGGGAGGCCCCCCTCCTCGCCCACTAGGAATGAGAGTCAGTGGGACTGTGTTAGAACAGTAATTTAAATAATAATAATCATCATCCCACTGAGATAAGTGCACTTGCTATCCCCACTGTACAGATGAGCAAACTGAGGCAGAGAGAGCAAAGCCACTTGTCTGGGGCATGCAAGTGGTAACACCAAGATGTGAAAACAGGTTAGCTGAGTCCAGACCCCCGTCTGTTAACTATTAAGTTTTAGTACCTGGCACCATCAAAGCTCCGTGGTGTCATTTCCCATATCAGGGGCAAACCACTGCACACCCCTCAGAGAGCTCAGCTCAGGTCCCCTGTGGTAGGCAACCTTGCCCGGCCGTTTCTTCTTGGGGAGCCTATTTTCCTGTCTGTGCTATCCAAGGTTGAACTGTACTTAAGCCATGTTTCTTGGACAGTCAAGACCTCATATGCCTACAGTGTCACAAATTCCATCAGTGGCCACCTTCAAAACCCCCATGAAGGGAAAAGTCTACAGATTCCCAGGTCTCAGGTCCCTGGTCCTTGCTTCTAAGGGTTATGGCAAGCTATGGTTTTAGAGGCAGAAAACAACAGAGTTTGAATTCTGAGTTCTTCCTCTTCCTAAGCTGTGACCTTGGGCAAGTGAATTCACCTCTCTGTGCCTCAGAGTTTGTTCATTTGTATTATGGAAAGGATGGTGATATACCCAACTATTACAAAGGCACACAGAGCTAAAAAGGGTTAAGGGTTTAGCTCACTGCCTGGCTCAGAGCGGGGCCCACAATAAATGATAATGAGTTTTCTTATTGTAGCTGGCTTTAAACTTTAAGGCAACCTTATAGAATAATAATAACAGTGGCATACTCCTACTGACTTACCAGCACCAGGCTCTTTTCTAGGTGTTCAATATTCAGTATTATCTTATTTAATGCTCTCATTTAACTCTAAGAGAGAAGAACTACAAGTTATCGCCAGGTCACTAGGAGAAAACTGAAGCCCAGAGAAGTTAAGCAAGTTAGCCAAGGTCACACAGCTAGAAAGTGAGTGGGCAAGGCCACTTTACCTCTCTAAGCTTCAGTTTCCTCACCTATAAAATAGGAATAATCATAGTACCTCCTTAGGACTGTTGTGAAGTTTTAATGAGCTGATACAGTGTTTCCCTAGGAAGACAGTTTTTGGACCTGCATTCAAAATCACTGACCTGTGTGACAAGTAATCCACTCCCTTTTCAATTCTCAAGAGCTCAAGGAGAGGGGCTCACTTGGTGCCTAATACGTGTTGATGCCTCTTAACACTTAATCCCAGTGTTTGATAAAAGCCATTCGGTAGATAACAGTACCCAGCTGGAATGTTATGACATTGTTTACATCGTACTTATTTATTTATTTATTTATTTAATTTTAATCATTGTTCAAGTACAGTTTTCTCCCTTTTACTCCCCATACTTATTTTTTAAATAAGCCTGTCTTGTGGCTGGCCCTATCCACTTGCCATTCATGGCAGAGATACAAAGTTTCTTTTTAAAAATAAATGGATTTAAGCTTTATAATTCTGCAGGTCGTTACATAAACCTATACATGATTGTGTAGAGATGCACATGAGTGAATGTAAAAGCTATTGAAATCTGAATGAGGTCTGTAGATCACATCACTATAAATTTCCTGATTTGGGAATCACATAGTTATGTAAGATATACCATTGAGAAAACTGAGTAAAGGATACACAGACCTTTCTGTACAATTTTGGCAACTTCTTGTGAGTATGTAGTTATTCCAAAATAGATACTTTCTTGAAGTAATTGATTTAGGTTTTTAATTGGCAGATAAATATGTCAACAAAGTGAGGTACATCCACATGTTGGCATATTACTCAGCCTTTAAAAGGAAAAATCCTGACACCTGCTACAACATGGATGAACCTTGAGAACACTATGCTCAGTGAGAGAAGCCAGACACAGAAGGACAAACGCTGTATGATTTCATGTATATGAGGAACCTAGAGTCATCAGATTCATGGAGCCAGGAAGTAGATGGTGGGTGCCAGGAGCTGGGGCGTTAGTGTCCAATTTCAGTCTGGGAAGGTGAGAAAGCTTTGTGGATGGATGGTGAGGGTGGCTGCCTAACAATGTGAATGTGCTTAATGTCACTGAACTGCAAGCTTAAGTATTGTCAAGGCGATGCATTTCATATTATGTATGAAATTTACAGTTTTTAAAAGCAATTGGTTTAGGTTTTGAAGGGAGTTTTACTTTACAAAATATCTTCAGTATATAAGAGCTCAGGAGGAAGGTAGATATAGAAAAATCCTGAGGATGGTCTGTGAACATCAAAAATGTAGGAACTGTTGAGGTTTTGCATGCTGCAGCCTCAGCCCAGACCTGGTGCTAAATAAAAAGAGGTTAATGTTGCTGTTTCTGTTAATTACAGAGCGTCAAATGCATCCATGTTCAGTCTCTGCCAGGTGCCAGAGAGCTACCTTCGAGATCCTCTGAGAGATGAGAAGATGTCAGGTTTGGAAATGAAAGAAGGTTCCCAGAACCTGAATTCAAAGCTTGACCTGACTGCATTGCCCCAGAACAATAACAACCCCACCATATAGCCACAGCCTTGACCCTCAATTCCTCTGTCTAGGAGGGCCAGGAGAGCATACACATACCCCCATGTCCACCACCCTCTCCCCAACCTCTCCCAGCCTGATGCCTTCCCCATAGAGTGTCTATGAGGAGGTGGACCAGATGGTCTCTGAGGTTCTTCCCTGCTCAGATCTAGGGCAGGGCATGACTGCCAGCATCTGGCTCTTCTGGACCTCTGGGGAGAATTAATCACAGGAAGCAAGGTAGTGCCAGGTGCCCACACCCGGCCCAGCCTGGAGAGTTTGGGAAATCACCCTGCACAGAGCTGACTAGGAAAATAGGACAGCCAGACATGTAGGTGTGTGGGTGCTGAGTCCAGGGGAAGAAAGGAAGCTAAAGAGCAGGTGCAAAGAGCCAGGTCCTGGGAGAAGGGGTGTGTGAGTTTTCGTGACTGCTGCAACAGTGGCTTAAATCAACATACACTCATTATCTGACAGTTATGGGCATCAGGATTCAAAATGAGTTTCATGGGGCTAAAATCAAGGGGTCAGCAGGGCTGGTTCCTACTGGAGGCTCCAGGGAGAATCCATTTCTTGCCTTTTCTAGCTTATAGAGGTCACTTGCATTCTTTGGCTCAGGGTCCCTCCCTCCATCTCCAAACTGCATAATCTCCCTTCTGATTTCAACATCATACCTCCTTTCCCCTGATGTTACCCTCTTCTAAAGACCCTTGTGATGACCCTTGGACCCACTCAGACAATCCAGGATAACCTCCTCCTCTCAGATTCCTTAATTCAATCACACATGCAAAACCTCTTTTGCCACAGAAGGTAAATACATTCCCAAGTTTCAAGAATGAGGACATGAACATTTGGGGGGAACCATGAATCTCCTTACCACTGGGGGAGAAGGTAGGCCTGGGGATACTGGGGCTGGGGATGAAATAAATTGGGGTTGAGATGGACATGAAGATGGAATTGGGGATAAGGCTGAGGATAAGGATGGTGCTGAGCCTGGAGACAGACTTGGAGTGGGTGTTGTGGGAATGGAGAGAAAGATGAGGTTAGGATGGAGCAGGGGTTTGGGCAGGGACTTTGAAGGGGCTTCATAGGCTATGAAGGACATGACTGCGCAGTTGATGAAATTTGAACATAAACTGTATATTAGATATAGTGTTGTACTGTGTACGATTTTTGTATTTGATAAATAGTGATTATGTAAGAAAGTATTCTAGTTCTTAGGAGACACATGCTTAAATATTTAGAGTGAAGGGACTGATGTCTGCAACTTGCTTTGAAACAGTTCTGCACACAGTCCTGGTCAGGAAGCTCAGTTGGTGGGAACAGCATCCTGATATGCAAAGGTTTGTGGGTTCAATACCCAGTCAGGACATGAATGCATAAATAGGTGGAACAACAAATTGATGTTTCTCTCTCCTTCTTCCTCTCTCTCTCCCTCTGCAAATTAATAAATTAAAAAAAGAAAAGAAATGGTTCTGCAAAAATAGAGGAGAGATGGAGAAACGGAGAGGAAGAATGACAAAATGCTAGTGACTGGTAATTTAGGTGAAAGATACATAGAATTTTGTTGTACTCTTCTTGCAGTTTTTCTGTTGCAATTGAAATATTTCAAAATAAAAAATTAAAAAACTGTTGACTAGTAAAAATTGTTGACAAGGATGAGGAGCAAGGAAACTTCCATCCCTGGCTGGTGGAAATGGGACATGGTCAAGGGACAGAATTTTGGAAAACAATTTGAACTATCTAGTGTATTATTGGGCAGGTAGGTCAATTGCTAGAATAGGAAAACACAGCATATCTCAGTATCTTCAAAGTGTATTTCTCACATAAACAAAGTCCATTGAGTGTGTACATCTACTCTGGGAGGCTGTCTGTCTAGTGGTCCAGGTTCCTTCCATCCCGTGATGCACCCACAAATTGTGGCTTCTATCACCAACAGGAAACTTTCAGAGTGGCCCTCCTAGGAAAGGAGACATGTGGCACACATGATCCTTAACCACCTCAGTCCAGAAGGACATGCCTTACTTTGTCAAACTTTCGACTGGTCAAAATGAGTCACATGACCCCAACTAGATGCAAGGGTAACTGGGAAATGTAGTCTCTGGCTGAGTAGCTGCTCCTCAATTGTACCCTACAGAAAGGAAGCCAGAATTTTTGTGAGGAAGTGGTTGCTTCTTCCACATTCAATTAAGTGTGAATGACCATATCCTGCACTGGGGACTTTCCTCCCAGATTTACAGCCAGTCTCACAGGTGGCTCCCAGGATTCATGTATAAAGATTATTCAAAGCAGCCATGCTAGTCACAGTAAAACCCTGGGATTACCTAGAATATTCCTAATTTGTAGATTTGGTAAAGAAATTCAATGGAATTCATTCAATGGAATGCAAACAAATAAATAAATACAGGGACATGCACTAATGTGAATGACTCTCAACAAGTTAATGCTGAACCAAAAAAAATTAAAATGTGTCACAAAACAGTACATTGGGTTATAGAATGATTTTAAAAAAAAAACAGGCTGCATTTAACAAATAGTATCTAGGGCAGGGCTGCTATACAGCAGTCACACACCTGTATGAGTAAATCAGTTATTAAAACATGGCAACACTTGTGGGTAACTAGTTGCTGCAAGCTTCCCACACCCCAGCGTGACTCCTGTCCACCCTGGCCTTGTCCCTGTGATGCCACTGACTTCATGACCCAGCAGCTAAAGGGTTAAGGCCTGATAAATGTTTTTATATTGCTTTAGGTTTAGGGAGACATGCATATGTGGAAAAGTGCTTTAAAAAAGGAAAGGGAAGGGAAGGGAAGAGAAAGGGAAGGAAAGAGAAGGGAAAGGGAAGGAAAGGGAATGGAAGGGAATGGAAGGGAAAGGGAAGGGAAGGGAAGGGAAAAGGAAAGGAAGAGAAAGGGAAGGGAAGGGAAGGGAAGGGAAGGGAAGGGAAGGGAAGGGAAGGGAAAGTAAGAGAAAGGGAAGGGAAGGGGAAGGGAAGAGAAGGAAGGGAAGAGAAGGAAGGGAAAGGAAAGGAAGGGGAAGGGAAGGGAAGGGAAAGTAAGGAAAGGGAAGGGAAGGGAAAGAGAAGGGGAAGGGAAGGGGAAGGGAAGGGAAGGGAAGGAAGGGAAAGGAAAGGAAGGGGAAGGAAAGGGAAGGGAAAAGGAAGGGAAGGGAAGGGAAAAGGAAAGGAAGGGAAGGGAAGGGAAGGGAAGGGAAGGGAAAGGGAAGGGAAGGGAAGGGAAGGGAAAGGGAAAGGAAGAGAAGGGAAGGAAGGGAAGGGAAGGAAGGAAGGGAAGGGAAGGGAAGGGAAGGAAGGGAAAGGGAAAGGGAAAGGGAAGGGAAGGGAAGGGAAGGGAAGGGAAGGGAAGGGAAGGGAAGGGAAGGGAAGGGAAGGGAAGGGAAGGGAAGGGAAGGGAAGGAAGGGAGAGGAGTGGTTGGTCCAGAAGAGTGCTCACCTCAGTGTGAGGATCAGGGGAGAGGAGGCACTCAGAGTCACACAGGAGTTTTCACTGCGGTCAGTGTGCTTCCTTCCTGTGTGCCTCCGAATGCACCAGTAGAGCAGAGGGAAGATGTCATTAAATTCCTTAGGAGCGATCCTCAGAGATGCAGGAACTGTTCTGCTTCAGTCCCAAATGGCCTCGGATTTTCAAGAAATTCAATGCAATTGCCTTCTAATATGACTTAACTCCATTACTGACTTGGAGAAGCACTACCAAATAAAATGCAGGATACCCAGTTAAATCTGAATTTCAGGTAAGATAATGAATAATTTTCAGGATAAGTGTGTCCTAAATATTTCACAGGATCAACTTACTATATGTATTTTGCTCATGTATCTGAAATTCAAGTGAAAATCCTGTATATTCCTGTATTTTTATTTGCTCAATCTGGCAATCCTGATTTGGAAGTATTTCCTTACCAGAACGCCTGCCCCATCCCTATCTCCAGTAAGAGAGTTCCATAATATGGATCTTTCTTTGCCTCCTCTTCTGAGACCCAGGAACTCTCGATCGTCATTCTCAGGCCAGTCTTTTGCTGCCCTCCTTCTGCTATCCATCTGTAGGTGACAGTTTTGGAGACATATTGTCTGCTGGGATTTCTGCCAGATTTTGAAGTTGAAAGGATTTAGGCTTATAAATCTAACGCTGAAGTTTAACGTTTCTCATCAGTGTCACAGCTGAGACCACAGTAGTCCCAAGGGGGAGACTCTGCCTGTCCCTCCTCAGTCCCTCTTTCAAAATGAGTTATGGACTGAATTGTGTCCACCCAAAGAAAGATGTTGGAGTCCTAACTCCCAGGACCTTGGAATGTAACCTTATGTGAAAATAGAGCCTTTGCTTTAGTTGCGTCCCACACATTTTGATGTGTCTTCATTTTCATTCATCTCAAAGTATTTTCTAATTTCCCTCATGTGACCACTGGTTTTGCCACCTGGAAGTCACTAAGGCCCTTGACAGATGTCTCAGTGGCATTTTGGGGGGAAAGTCCGACTAGAGTGTGTTGAAGAGACAATGAAAATGGAAGGAGTGGAAGCCAAGAGGAGATACAACTCTTAAAAGAATTTTTACATAAATGAAAATAAAGAGATGGATGATAGCTGGAGGATGATGTGAGATCACATGTTTAACTTAAAAAAAAAAAGAAGAAAAAATTGTCCTGGCCAGGTAGCTCAGTTGGTTAGAGCTTCATCCTGATGTACCAAGGTTGCAAGTTCAATCCCTGGGGTCAGGACATATACAAGAGTCAGCCAATAAATGCATAAATGGGTGGAGCAGCAAGTCTATGTCTCTCTCTTGAAAAAAAACTAGAAAATTTTTAAGATAGGAAAAATTATCATGTGTTTATAGGCTAATAATCAAGAAGAGAGGAAACATCTGATGTTGTAAGAGAAAGCAGAGATTTAACAGAGTGATGACCTTGAGTGGAATGGAATCCAAGGAGGTGGACAGTTGGCCTTAGCTGGGAGCATGACAGCAGCTGTGTCATGATAACAAGAAGGGAGACAGTGTTGATGGCCCAGATATGGGGAAATATGGTGGGATGCTGTGGCCATTCTCATCTGTGGCTGTGTTAGCTCAGAGGATAGCAGGCAAGGTCAGAGTTGAGCGTTAGGAGGAGGGGAGAGCCCTGAGGGGAGAAGGAAAAGTGGGACGTTACCATATGACAGTGGATGAATGAATGGGACCAGAGGGTGTAGTAGGGTTGAGGGGCAGTAGATTAGTGGTAAAGAATCTGAAGGGAAGCCAGTTGACATGGCTGTATATCAGGCTGCCCAGGAGCAGATGAGGAGGAGATGGGGGATTGGCTTCAACTAGGCTGTTTGGCCAAGTAAATATGACAAAAAAAGAGGCAGACAAGGGAGTTAAGAGTGTATGTCAAGGCCCTGACTGGGTACCTAAAGTGATTAGAGCATCAATTTTGTAATGGAACAACAAATCTCTGTCTCTCTCTCTCATCAAGAAAAAAATGACATATGTCAAGGAGTTATTATAATGACAGACCATGGCTCTAAACTGAGTAAGGGGACAGAGGAAGAGGCAGAAGGATCCATGGGATACAGTTCTGGCAGAGCTGTTGGAATAGGAATACCAAATGGAATGAGCTGGAAAGAAAAGAAATGTGGGTCAGTGAGCAGGGTGTTTGAGAATCAGGAAAGGGATGAAATTTTTAGAAGTGACAAGGTCTAAAATAAGAGTATGAGGCCAGAGGCAAGAAGAGCTGAAGAAATTGAGAACCACATTTCTGGAAGCATGACTAAGCTCAGCGGTTCTCAACTGAGGGCAATTCTGCGGGTCACTTGACAATGTCTGGGTACATTGTTTATTGTCATGACTTGGGGGATGGGAATGATTCTGACCTTGAGTGGGTAGAGACCAGAGATGCTGTTCAATGTCCTCCAGTGTTCAGGGCAGACCCCATGAGCAAGAGTGATCTGGCCCCAAATGTCAGCAGTGCCAGGACTGGGAAACCCTGGCTTACATGGAAACTGAAGTCACTAAGAGTTATGCCACAGAAATTTTCAAGAAAGGACAAATGAACCAGGAGGTAAAGCAGTGAAGGAATGATAGGGCACGACTTGAGGGTTGATGGATGAAGTGGAGAAGGAACCAGAGAATGTTGTCCCATAACTTGGACATGAAGCTGCAGCATTTTAGGGAAGAGTAAGAAGCTAGGATGGAGCAAGGACACCTGCCTCACCCCAAGAGACACAAAAGTATGAGTTAGGAGAAAAAAATAGCCACAACTTAAGAGCTTGAGGTCCTCGGCCTCTATTGGGCTGAGAAGGTAAAGAGAAAGTTCCAAGAAGAAATTGAGGATATAGGAAATTTTGCTCAGGAAGGACCATGACTTCCTGAGGGCACAACTGAAGCATTTCAAGATTTGCAGAGGACCATTAAAAAAAGAAAAGGCACACCATTAACAGGAAGAAGATATCCACCATACATACATCTGACAAAGGATGTATTGCCAGAACATATAAAGAACACATACAAGTCAATAATAAGAAGACAAACAGAACGGCAAAGGGTTTAGAGAAGATACTTCCAAAAGGATATATAGAGATAGCCAAAAGGCACATGAAAGGTGCTTAAAATTATTAGTCATCGAGGAAATAAACACTAAAACCACAATGAGACACCACTGCACACCCACTGGAAGAGCTGAGGTTTTAAAACAACAGCCTGTCTGTACAAAGTGATGTTGAGAATGTGAAGTAACTGGACCTCTCATACATTGATGGCATCTTCCATATGATCCAGCCAATCAACGTTTGGTAGTTATCCAAGAGAAGCAAAAATGTATGCTCTCACAAATTCTTATACACTAACATTCAGAGCTGCCTTGTTTATAATAACCCCAAACTGGACGCAACCCAAATGTCCATCAACTGGTGAGCAAATAAACCCTGGTACATCCATATACTGCAATATTGTTCAGCAACAAGAAGGAACAAATCAAAGAATATATACACAACACTGGTGAATCTCAAAGACATTATGCTGAACGAAAGAGGCTAGTCACAAAAACTACATACTGTACGGTTCCACTTATATAAGATTCTAGGAAAGGGAAACCTGGACAAAAATCAGATAAATGGTTGTTTGGGGACGAGCGTGGGATAGGCATTGACTACAAAGGGACCCAAGAGATCTTTTGGAGCGACAGAATGCTCTCTATCTTGATGGGGTAGTGGTTACATGGATTTGTCCAAACTCACCAAACTGTACACTCAAGGTGGATACATTCTGTTATTTGAATGTTAGACTTCAATAGAGCTCAACAGAGAAGAGAGAAGGGAAAAGTACAGAGGTGTACAGAGTTGTGTGGTTTTGGTGGCGAGGTCCTGGGCTCTGGTGAAACTGGCAGAAATGGGCCAAAGGTACAGCGGGCGCAGGTGATGGTGCCACAGGCAGTGTGAGGCAGTTGAGTGGAGTGCTGGGGGGCCTCACCAGGAGCACATGGAGAAGTGGGGCTCCTCTCCTCCCACTTAAAACTGTGCTTTGCTTTCATTGTATTTATTCAGTGTCCATCAATTTGTAACATATGATACCAATTTTCCATGAATGGCAGCCATTTAAAATTTCTGTTTTGAAATAAATGTATTTAAATGTGTAAATGGGGGATTTGAAGTAAAAGATTTATGATTTTATATCTAGTATATACACTTGAATGACTGAAGTTTAGAAAACCTCATGGTTCCCCAACACTTCTGAACACTGAATTTTAAGAGGTCTGGTCTACCAGATAGCCTGCATTTTTCAAGCATGTGCGTACATGAGTATGTGTGTGTGTGTGTGTGTGTGTGTGTGTGTGTGTGTGTGCACGTGCATGTGCATATGTGTGTAGGGGGGTGGAGTGACAGAGACACTTTTATGAAGCACCCAGTCACTCACCCAGAAAAGGACTCTCCACTTTTGGAGGAGGTTGCAGCTGTGAGAGGTTTGGATCCTTACTCACGGCCCCAGGGACTAAGAGGTGGAGTTGAAATCGAACCCAGGACTCTCTCTCCCCTACTCTACCACCCCTTAACTATTCTTAATTATCACTAAATAGTAATGTAATACTTTCCAATGTAAAAGACTGAAACCATCTTTATTCCTACGAAAAACACAAGACACGCTCAATGCCCATCAACGAATGAATGCACAAGCAAAACGTGATTCACCTACACATGGACCAGCATTCAGCCACAGAAAGGAGCGAGGCTCTGACACCCACTGCAGTGCAGATGGACCTTGAACACCGATGCTCAGTAAGAGAAGCCAGACACAAAAGTCACATATTATATGACTACACTTGAAGAAATGTCCAGAAAAAGTAAACCCATAGAGACAGAGAGTGGATCTGTGGCTGCCAGGGGCTACGAAGTGGGGTGCGGAGTGATAGCTAATGGAAACAGAGCTTCCTTTTGGGGAGATGAAAATATTTTGGAACTAGATAAAGGTGGTGGTCATACAACACTGGGAATGTACTAAATGCCACTGAATTGTACACTTCGAAATGGTTAATTTTGTTATGGGAATTTCACTTCAATTTTTAAAAAAGATTTTATTTATTTATTTTTAGAGAGAAGAGAAGGGAGGGAGAAAGAGAGGGAGAGAAACATCAATGTGTGGTTGCCTCTCACACACCCTCTACTGGCAACCTGGCCCACAACCCAGGCATGGGTCCTGACTGGGAATTGAACCGGTGACCCTTTGATTTGCAGGCTGTCACTCAATCCAGTGAGCCGCACCAGCCAGGACTCACTTCAATTTTTTAAAAAGCAAGACATGCTTGTGATGTGACACACACACACACAACAAAAAGAAGGTAAAAACTACCCATATCGCACAGACTCTTAGCATCTAGGAGTGTACACTCCCAACCCATATATATATTTGCAATAATGAGATTGTGGTGTCAGCATTGTCTTATCACCTGCTTGTTTCTCCCCCTGGAAATTACATCAAGGGAACCAAAATGGTGGTATCTTGGGTGTCCAGGGTGTCTTGACTGAGAAGGGGCACGAAGGAACTTTATAGATCTTAGACGTGGTGGTGGTTACATGGGTATACACCCACATAAAAAATTCATTGAGCTGTACAGCTGAGATGTGTATACTTTACTGAGTTAATGTCTTATTCCAATATTTTTAAAAATTACACCCTGGGAACCCTCCTACATCTATAATAATGCATAATGTCATTCTTCTTGCTGAACCGTATATAAATGCCTCTCCCTCTCCTCACTAAAATGGTTCCTCAAAGCATTTCATGGTTCTGAAACTGATGGCTGATCTTAACAGCTTGTGCCCTGCTTAATCCATTCTCTTCCTTGGACCTATGACTACCCCCCTCCTTCATTCCTGACTCTTCTTCTCTAACTGGTCCTTCTTAGTCTCCTCTCCTTTCACCCCAACCCATTCCTGGATCAGGGTGGGGGAGGGGAGACCTCACCTGCTCCTGTGCTCCCTGAGAGCCAGAATACAGAACCACCAGCTTCCTAAAAATCTCCACTTGGATATTCACAGGCTGCTGAAACTCACTGGATCCTAACCCAGTGGTTCTCAACTAGGGACACTGGGCAATATCTAGAGACAGTGTTGGTTGACACAATCAGGGATGCTGCTGGTATCCAGTGGGTAGAGGCCAGGAATGCTGCTCAGCATCCTACAATGCACAGGACAGCCTCACAACAAAGAACTATTCAATCCCAAATGTTAATAGTGCCACAGGCGAGAAACCTGGCCCTAAACTAATTCATCTTTCCCCCAGACCTACATCCCATGTCAGTAAAAGAAGCTTCCATGTACCCAATGGCTCCAGCCAGAAAACTTTGAACCGCTCTTGCTCACTCCCCATAATCAATGTTTTCTTGAATTAATTAGATAATACTAGGTGCCACAACGAACAAACTTCAATCATGTCTGATGACTCAAACATGATTGAAGTTCACTGCTCACTCATCTAAAGTCCAAAATGATTGTTCCTATTTGGTAGGTGGCTCCCTTCCCAGGATGCTCCTGTGGCCCCACTGTCTTTATCAGGTCACTGCATTCAGCTGCAAGAACTGGTGGAAGGAGAAAGAAAGCAGAGAGGTCATACTTGCTTCCTAAACTCCTTAGTTTGGAAGGATCAGACATTATTTCCTGGCTAGGCCCATTGGTAAAAATGTATCACGTGGCTCCCTGGGTGCAAGGGATGCTGGAAATGAAGTCCCTGGATGGAAGGGCATGGTGACCACCTTTTAAGATGGCCTCCAATGATGATCCCCCTTGGTGTCCACCTCTTTGTGTAGTCTGCCCCACACTGAATTATGGTTAGCATATGGAGCCACTAGAATACAGTGAAAGTTACAGTGTGTGACTTTCAAAGCTGGGTCATGTAAGACATTACAGCTTGCACTTTGCTATCTTGAGTCCCTTGCTCTAAGGGGAAGCCAGAAACCATGTTGTGAGAACACTAATTAATCAAGAGTCCCACATAGGGAAGAACTGGAGCCTCCTGACAATAACAAGCCGTCCAGCTTGTCCTGTCGTCCACTTGCTAGCCACCTGGAAATGGATCCTCCATCTCTAGTCAAGCCTTTAGACAGGACTACAGCCCTGGCTGACATTTTGAATCCAACTTTATAAAAGACCCCAAGTCAGAGCACCTGGCTAAGCTGTCCCTGGATTCCTACCCCACAGAAGCTATGTGGGATAATGTTTATTGTTACTCATAATGTTTAATGTTATTGTTTTAGGCCAATAAATTATGGGATTATGTGTTACATAGCAATAGATAGCTGCTGCAAAGGAGCTATCTTTTTTTAAAGCTTTATAAAGTTATGATTTTTTAAAAGCTTTTACCTACTTTTAAAGAGAGGGAAAAGGAGGGAGAAAGAGAAGGATTCAAGAAACATCCATGTGTGATTGCCTCTCATGCACCCCCTACTGGGGACATGGCCTGCAACCCAAGTATGTGTCCTGGCTGGGAATCAAACAGGTGACCCTTGGGGTCTCAGGCCACAGGCCACATTCAATCCACAGAGCCACACAAGCCGGGGCTGAAAATGCAAATTCTGATTCAGCAGGTCTGGGTGGACCTGAGTCTGCAGTGTTAACAAGATCCCAGGTGATGTTAATGCTGCTGGCCCATGAAGCAAACTTTGAGTAGGGAGGTATACTGTGCTACTAAGTTTTACATAGAAAAAATAAAGCAGGGAAAAGGGATACAGTGCTGGGAGTTGAAGGTGGGTTTGTAGTTTTAAATAGGGGTGTCAGAAGATGAGAAAGAGTATGGACTTAATGGAGGTAAGAAGGAGCCATGGGGATATCTATGGGAAGAGTATTCCAAGCAGAGGGAACAGCCAGTGCAAAGGCCCTGAAGCTCGTGTGTAACTGATGAGTTAGAGGAACAGCAGGGAGGCCAATGTGGTCTCAGCGGAGTGAGCTAGGGGGAGAATCGGAGAGGGTGAAGTCAGGCTGTCATGGTGCAGGAGGGACATATTATTCGATTTTTCAGAGAATTGTAGGCTAGTATGAGGACTTTGACTTCAGTGTGGCAGGGAGCTGCAGAAGAATTCTAAAAATAATGACATGAACTCAGTTAAGTTTTTAAAAGGATTACTTTGGCCACTACAAGCAGAATAGTTTGCAGGGGAGCAAGAGGGGAGCAGGAGTGGAAGCTGGGACAAATGGGGGGAGGTGAATGCAATTGCCAAGGCAAGAGATGATGGTGGCTTGAGTCAAGGAGACAGCATGGACAGGTGAGAAGGGCTGAGTTCTGGGCAAACTGGGGAGGTTAAGCCAACTGGATTAGCCAACAGGTTGGATTTGGGGTGCTACGAAAAGAGAGAAATCAAGGATGACTCCACACTTTTAAGTATGAGCAAGTGGGGGTGAAGGAGGGATGCACAGGGTGAGGATAAGATCAGTAATTTGTTTCAAACATGTTCATTTTGAGGTGCCTAATTAGATATCCAAGAGGAGATGTGAGGGAGGGAGGTCTTGAGTTTGGAGAGCTATCTGTGTGAAAGGAGAAACCTGGGAGGCATGTGGGCACACAGGCATTTAACAAACTATAGAAATGATCCCTGAAAGCATAGTCTTCACACAGGTATTTAAAGCCAGCAGACCACATGAGACTACCAAGGGCACGTAGATAAAGATCAAGGATTGAGCCAGTGCTCTCCAAGGCAGAGGGGTCCCTTTAAAAGAAACTCTGATGAGAGGGGGGACAAATCTGTCATTACAAGTAAGACGTCCACCAAGAAAGGACTGCGTAAGTAAATTATGGGTCTCCTATTTAATGGATGCTATGCAGCCATGAAAAAGAATGGTGGCTTTTTTTGGTCACAGGTTGGGTTCTCCAAAAGCAGATAGTGAGGTGCACAATGTTTACTACAGACTGATAGTCGAGAAAGGAAGAAGAAATGGGCAAAGGGGACTGCGAAGTTGAACTGTGATTCAGGCTGGACAAAGCCCAGTCAACTGGTGGGGGACTCCGCAGTGAATACTATCAGAATGTCACATCCAAATCAGAAGGGCTGGACACTAGTCCTCTGCCTCTCTGTCACTGGGTGTGGGCTGCCTGGGATCTTGAGTGAGGTGGCTCTCTGAACTGAGACTGTCCCTGAAGGTAGAAGCTGGAGGCTGCTGCTCATTATACTTCTCTCATCTGGGTGGCAAGTTCTTCCTTGAAGAGAGATGTGGAGACAGAAGATAAGGCTCTGCAAAGGCAGGAATTTTTGTCTGTTTTGCCTTATATTTGCTTGTTTGCTTTTAGTCCTGCTGTATCCCAGTGTAGTACACATAGTAGGCGCTCAGTAAATATCTCTTGCATGAACAAATTTTCCAGCCTCCTTTGCAGCAAGGTGTGGCCACGTGACTAAATTCTGCCCAATGGGATGTAAGCAGAGGGGCGGGCAGCAGCTTTCCTTCAAGATTGACAGGTGGGTCCTTTGCCTCTTTTTTCTTCCCTCCTCCATCTAGTGTTTGGAATAGAAATGTGCCAACTGAAGCTCCATTTTGGATCTTGAAGGGTCTTGAAGACAAGGAGGGTTCTACCTTAGGGACAGCTAAGGTGTGAGCTGGAAGAGGGTCCCCAGGCCCTCCTGGTAGAGAGCCACTCTGCCCACCCTCGATGCCCACCTACAGGCTGTTCCTTGAAGAGAAAGACTTTTCTGCCTTGTCTAAGATGCTGGTGCATTAGGGTTCCCCTCTTCTCAGACTCATACCTACTAATAAACCCTGGACCAGAATAGGCACTCGGTAACATTCCACAATAGAGACACTTGATAATTTTTTATTTTGAAATTTAAATTATTTCATCAGCCTCCTTTTACTGGACATTTATTTCCAAATTTTTGCTAATGTGAGTGTGGTAGACTGTCGTCAAAGAGAGCCACCGATTCCTTCCATCTCGTATGTCCCCACCACTCCTCACACCAAGAGTCTGTTTCCCCTTAAATCTGGGTTTGGCCCTGTGACTTGCAGGGCCCACTTTTGAAAAGACAGGCAGCTTCTTGGTCCTCTGTCTTGGAAGCCAGTTACTGGGTGAGGAGTAAAGGCCACCGTCCTGTGAAGAAGCCCAAGCAACCCAGTTTAGGCTCTAGATATGTGACTGAAGAATGTTCACTGTTGAAATTCCAGTCCCAGAAAACCCCACGTGAAGAACAATCACTCCACTGAGCCCAGTTCAGATTCCCAAATTCTGAGAAACAATAACCGGTGGCTGTTTTCAGCCTTGAAGCACAGGGGTGCTTTGTTACATGGTGACAGCTAACTGAAAAAACAGGTGTATAAACAGTTTTGCCATAAACAGCTCTGTGGCCACATTTTGGTGTTCATTTTGACAATCTCCTAAAAATGAGTAACTAGAAGTGGACTGTGTGAATCTAAAATTTGCTGTCAGCTCAGTTTCCCAAGCAGCTGTAGCGATGCCATGAGCCGTGGATGGGAGGGTCCATTTACGCACAGCCTCTTCAGTCCTTGGTGTTTCCATTTCTCTTTTTAATTTTCAGTTTCTATCAATTCAGTAGGCCTGTTTTACATTCATCTCAGAGAAGGTAACTGATCAGAGCTCCTTTCTGATCATGGAGTGCTGACCTAAAACTGGTAGGATGAACTGTTGTGGCCAAGAGCCAGGATATTCATTCATTCATTCCTCTATTGAGAATGTACTGAGCAAAGTCTGGAGGAGTAAAAAAACATTAAATATTTATGAGTGTCTACAATATGCCAAGCACAGTTCAAGAATTACCTTTTTTTTCCAGTTCAAGCCACTACCCTCTTTAAGTCAGTGACTTTCAACTTGGAGCAATTCTGCCCTCCGGGGGTGGGGAAACACCTAGCAAAGTCTGAGGCATTTTTGGTTGTTATGATGGGGGAAGAAATGTTATTGGCATCTAGTTGGTGGAGGCCAGGGATGCTGCTCAACAGCCTACAAGACACAGGACAGCCTCAGCCCACTCAACAAGCAATTATCTAACCCAGAATGTCATTAGTGCCAAGGTTGAGAAACGCTAATATAAATGAAATGGAATAAAATAGGATGAAATAGAAGCATCAGAAGACATTGTTCAAAGTACTGATAAGTATCATTTCATAGAACTTTTGCAGTTTTGTGTACTCTGACACTATATGAGATGCATTCCTCCTTGAGAGTCCTAATCAGGCAGGTTTGATAACAGTATTCCAAGAACCACAGAATTAAGACCACAGAGCCTGTGGCCTCACGGAGCTCACTTCTACAGACAATAAAGAAGAAAACAAATGAGTAAATGGGATTGTTTTGGATAGCCAATAAAACAAGGCAAACATTCTAGCAAGGGGGTTCGGGGAAGGCTTCTCTAAGGAGATGGCATTTCACTGGAGGCTCAGGAGCTAAATTCAGGAAGAGGACCCAAGAAAAGGCTTAGCGGTTATATGGGGCTTGGCATGTCTGAGGGACAGAAAGATATCCAGTGTCACCACTGGGGACGTGGAAAGAGATGAGGTTGGAAGACAGCAGAATGGGAGCCAAGGGGAGGGTCTTGGGCAAGGAAGGGAAATGATTCAATTAGCTTTTCTGAGGATCATTCAGGCAGCTGAGTGAAGAAGTAACTGGGCCACTGGACAAGAGAGAAGTTGGAACACCCGTGAATGCATTATTGAGGGTGTTGACAAGATAGAAGAGGTGAAAAGTAGTTGAACTTTGGATAGATAGAGCAGATATCTGGGAGGCAGAGAGGGCAGGGCGTGTGGTGAAATGTTGAGGGGAAGAGTGCAGGGGTGTGACAGCTGCTGGCCCTTTTCCCTAGGGCAGGGTGGGAGCTCAGGCCCTAAGGGAACCAGCTGGGCAGGGCCACCCACCTGACTCATAGCAGAAACTAGGACAGCCTATGCTACCCACCTACCTTCTCAGTCCTCACTGGGGAAACACCACTCCCACTGTTAAAATGTCTGCTTCCTCCATTGCCGCCACCCCCACACACACAGACCTATATCTATCTGGGCCTTCTGCCAGAAGTGCCACCAAACTTCCACTGCCATGTCCTTCCCTCTGTCTTGCCCCCCGGGTCCATAGGGTGGGAAGTTCTATGTCCTACTCTATCTTCCCATCAGACTGGGATCCCCTGTGGGTATGGAGGACACAAAATTAGCCATACCTAGGGCACCCAGCACTGAGTTTAGAGTCCAGTACCTCGATATTGTCAAAGCACACTTCAAATAGACCCTCATTTGGGAGGACTTCTTGGACCCATATGGTTCCTGATCCAGCACATCAATAACTAACGCACATTACATCAATAGCTAAGTTTTTCTTTGTATTGATTCTAGAGAGTGGGGAGAGAGGGAGAAACTGTAGGAGAGAAACACTGATGTGAGAAACATCACTGGTTGCCTCTTGCACGCAGCCCAACTGAGGGCTGAATCCGGAGGAATTGAACCTGCAGCCCTTTGGTTTCCAGGGCGACGTCCAACCAAATGAGCTACACTGGCCAGGGCGGTAGCTAATACAAATTTAGTACTTAGCTGCGTTCCGGACTCTATTCCGAGGACATGGTTATCATAATCCCTATTTTACAAATGCTAAACTGAAGCTCAAGGACAAACAACTAGTAAGTAGTGAAGTCAAGATGTGAACTAAGGTGACTTCAATATGCAGCTGCAACAACAGTAAGGACAGCAACGTCCTTACATTGTTCCTTCTGAGATTGACCGTAGCCATCTTCCAGATGACAAACTTCAGGAACAGAGGGGTTAAGCAATGCTCCTAAGATTACACATTACGTCAGTCCTGAAGCCCACCCTCGGACTCCCACACCTGGGCTCGCTCCCTCTATCCCACACTTGACCATAGATGAATGCCAAGATCTCAGTAAAAAGCAGCCCCACCAGACTAGAAGGTCGCCAAGGCCAGGGCCAAATGAGCACAGTGTTGATTCCCCCCCCACCCCCCGAGATCCGGATCCGCCCCACTAACGTTCGCACTGGTAGTCGAATGTCGATTTTTAAAATAAGTAATGAACAGCAGAAAATAATGACAAAATAGTTTGGGAAAGGGACTCGAACTACAGGTTTTGCAACCTCCCCAGCCTCTCCTGAACTTCACTTCGTTCCATGGCTCCGCCCAGCCCCTGAAAAGTGCCCTCCCGGCTTCCCGAAAGTGGGCGGTGTAGTGAGAGAGCGCTGTGGGCGCAAAGGACGCCGGGAGTTGTAGTTCTGCCTTCGGACGGAGGCCGGGACGGGTCTGCGGCGGGATGTGGCACGGAATATTGGTGCGAGGGACCCTTTTAGCGTCAGGCAGGTGCCTCGCGTTGGGGCCTCGCCTCGCCGCTCGCATCCGCACACAGTGGACGCCGGAGACTGGCCTGGCCCTGCAGCGGAGCTTGCACGTGAC
This sequence comes from Phyllostomus hastatus, assembly GCF_019186645.2. Lineage (NCBI taxonomy): Eukaryota > Metazoa > Chordata > Mammalia > Chiroptera > Phyllostomidae > Phyllostomus > Phyllostomus hastatus. The sequence continues at coordinate 992,985 of NW_025333640.1, read as the reverse complement.
GGCGGCCCGGGCTATCCCGCTCATTCCCATCGTGGTGGAGCAGACGGTATAGCGACCGCGGAAAACACGGCCTAGGGCTCCGGCTGGGGGCACGGCCGGCCCAGACCCAAACCTCTTTCTCCTCTAGGGTCGCGGCGAGCGCGCCTATGACATCTACTCGCGGCTGCTGCGGGAGCGTATCGTGTGTGTCATGGGCCCGGTGAGCACCCCGCGCGCTGCCTCCCCTGTACCTGCCAGGACACTAAGCGCCCCTTCTCCTCGAACCCTCTTGGCCCCCTCACCTTTCCCACTTGACTTTCCTCCCTGGGTTCCGCACAACCTGACAACCCCTTCCTTGCACATAAGCCTTCTGACTCCCCACTGGCCTCCAATACCCGCCCCCCACAATTCCCTCCTGACCTCTTCTTCAAACCCTCTTCTCCGTGACTGACTCTCTCCTACAGCTATGATCCTGTCCCCATTCTTGGACTCCAATCCCTCAATCCTCCTGACCCACTCTCTCCCCCTTTCCTGCGCCCCAAACTTCCTTTGTCCCGTCCACTCCCCCAGATCCCTTCTTGAATCCTGAATTATTCTTGACTCATCCTCAGCCACTCCAGGACCCACCTCTCTTAGCACTTTCTCCCACCCCACCCCCAATTTGGGGACAACCCCATCCTTCCCACTTGCAGATCGATGACAGCGTGGCCAGCCTGGTTATCGCTCAGCTGCTGTTCCTGCAGTCCGAGAGCAACAAGAAGCCCATCCACATGTACATCAACAGCCCTGGTGAGCCGGAACCTACCTAAGTGCAAAGGGCAATCTGTGGATACACTGGGTGACTCAGGGGACCCAGGCTCCCACCCCCACCCCATCAGGATGTTCTCTCTCTGGAGAAAGAAAGGATCAAAGTTTCCTTCAGAATCCCAAAAGTGTCTTGAAACCTCCCAAAGCTGTACCTTACTTTTGAGTCTAGGTTCACAAATCCTCAGCTGAACTTTCTTCTTTGATCACAGACATAACAATTTTTTCTTTTTCAGTTACAGCTGACATGCAATATTATTTTATGTTTGTTTCAGGTGTACAGCATAGTGGTTAAACATTTATGTAATGTAGGAAGTGATCCCCCTGATAACACACATAATTATTACAATTATGTTACACTAGTATCCCTGACATCACACATAATTATTACAGTCGCATTAAGTGTGTTCCCTATACTGTACTGTACATTCCTGTGACTATTTCGTGACTGCTGATTTGCATATCTTAATCCCTTCACCTTTCTCACTCAGTCCCCCAATCTCCCCCTCCTCTGGCAACCATCCGTCTGTTCTTTGTATCTGAGTCTTTCAGTTTTGCTTGTTTATTTTGTTCTTTAGATTCTACATATAAATGAAATCATATGGTTATTTGTCTTTCTCACACATAACATTTTGTCAACCTGACCTAGTTGTCAACATTTTAAAATTGGTAGATTCCACCACCACCACCCCCTTCTCCCCCCCACACACAAAAAAAGCTAATCTTGATTGAGTGCTTACTGTGCCAAGTACTTTTCTGAGCAGTTTATATGTAGTTAACTTATTTGGTCCAATGGCAACCTCACATGATCCTAGTTACCACAGTCTAGGAGACACTGTGGCTCCGAGAGGCTGGGTAACTTGCCCGGGCCACACAGGATAGATTGCTCAGCCTGGGTCCTACCCGGGCAGGCTGCCTCCAGGGCTTCACCCTCAGCCACCACCTCTCCCGCTTTCCAGTATCTCTGGAAATTTTGGCAGGTCTGGTTGCCCTGGGCCCACATTCACATGTGGCAACAGCCAGCTCACTGTGGAGCAAGCACTCTCATGTTGCTCCCACCTGGCCTGTGTCACCTGTTTCTGTCACCTCCTGGCCCCCTGACCCGAGGTATTTGCAGACCCTGCTTTAAAGGGCTGCACCCACATCAGTCCTCCTTAGGACCAGGGGCTGCAACAGGGAAAGGATGGCAGGAGGAGCTGGCACAGCCCCTAACTCGCACCCCCACCCATAGGCGGCATGGTGACCTCGGGCCTGGCCATTTACGACACGATGCAGTACATCCTGAACCCCATCTGCACGTGGTGCGTGGGCCAGGCCGCCAGCATGGGCTCCCTGCTTCTCGCTGCGGGCACCCCAGGCATGCGCCACTCACTGCCCAACTCACGCATCATGATCCACCAGCCCTCTGGGGGCGCCCGGGTGAGTTCCACGCCCTGTGAATTGCTTCAGGGATGGGTGATGGGTCTGGACAGAAGGACTGACTAGACGAAACTCCTCTTTGGGGTTGTCAGTGTTTTAAAATGTAGGGTTTATCATTATTCAGGTAGAGTGAGGTCAACAGAGGACGACTGCTACTGAAAGTTTGTTAACAGTTTCTAAGAAGAAGGGGTGTGCCAGGACATGACAGGGCCAAACAGGGAAGTACCAGGGTTGGTCAGGCAGCAGAGGGAGCAGGAGGAAAACATGGCAAGAGCCTTTATTGTAGTTTCTGTGGGAAAAACTGGGAGCAAGGTAAAATAAACAGGCTTAAGATTGGCTAGTTTGAATAACTGCAACGAGCTCTGGGGTGATTGGGGCAGCGGGATAGTGGCTCAGAATCCCCATAGGAGGTGGTGGGAGTATGGGCTGTGGACTGTCTGGTTTGCACATGAAAGGTGTGCGTTTAGGTGAGCTATTTGCTATCTCTAGGAATTAGCTAACTGTGGGAGGGACCATTCTTCTGGGTCAATGAGGACAAGATACAGAAAATAAGAAAATATATTTAATCCAGGAAGCCTTCCTGCTGTTGGTGAGAATGAAGCAGGATGTGGAGGGACTCGCAAAGCCCTGTCCCACCTGCCTGAACACTGGCAGTCCGAAGTTCAAAGGAGGCTCCCAAGTCCCCAACTCCAGCCTCCCCATGAGTGGTTGACACTGGTTCCAACCTTCTCTTCTTGGGACGTCCCCCAGGGCCAAGCCACAGACATCGCCATTCAGGCAGAGGAGATCATGAAACTCAAAAAGCAGCTCTACAGCATCTATGCCAAACACACCAAACAAAGCTTGCAGGTGATTGGTGAGTGCCCTACCCCCGGCAGACCCCCTGCTGCTCCCCTTTATTTGAACCAACACAGATGTGTCAGGGCGAGGGCCTTGCACTGGGCGAGGGCCTCTCAAACTGGGCACTGTTGACACTCGGGGTCAATCATTCTCTGGTGGGGGCCGTCCTGTGCCCTGTAGGGTATTGAGCTGCACATCCTGGCTGCCACCCACTTGATGCCAGAAACACCCTCCAATTATGACAACCAAAACTGTCTCCAGACATTGCCCTCTGTTCCCTGGGGAATAGGATCACCCTCATTGAGAACTTTAACAGTGCCCTGTTCTGAGCACTTTAAAAAAAACAATTTATAGAATCCTCAAAAAACTTCACTGAAATAGGTCGAAAGGTCTTTAACAAAGAATATTCCAAGGGGCCAAGAAACATAAGAAAAGATGCTCACCATCTTTAGTGATGCTGTTTAATCATGACATCATGAGTTATGAGGGAAATTATGGCCACAACATGATACCATTTCAATCCACTGAAATGGCTAAAATATAAAATATTGACATCACCAAATGCTGACAAGAATGTGGGACAAGTGGAACACTCATCCACAGCAGCCCAGAGTGAAAATGGTATAGCCACTGAAGCTCTGACCACAGCTCCGTACATCCAGCTGTTTGGCACTACTGGCTAAGGCTAAATGTGTGAAAAGATCCTGGGGATACCCGCCCCCCACCTCAGCTCAGCATATAATCAAGAGAACTGAGTGCTGTGTCCACCAAAGATGCAGCTAGGATTGCTGACGGCAGTCCTCTTTGTATCAGCCCCAAACAGAGAAATACCCTGATGCCCAGAGCAGTAGAATGCGTGCATTGGTGATGGTTCATTCACATGGTGGAATACCTTACAGCAGTGAGAGAATGGCCTACAGTGACACGGCAGCCTGGATGAATATCAAAAACCTAGTGCTGGGTGGAAAAAAAGAGTGAACATTGTGATTCCACATATTTAAAGAACAAAACAGGCCTAGCTGTTAGGCCTCTGTTGGGATAGTGGTTACTCCTGGGCAGGACTTGATGACAGGAAGTGGGCCCAGGCAGGGTTTCCAGGGACCTGGCCATGCCCCATTTTTTGATGTGGGTGCTGGCCACGTGGGTATGTTCAGTCTGAAATTCATCACATTATCTACTTATTCATGCCCTTTCCCAGATAATTACCCATTAGTAACAAGTAAAAAAATAAGAATTGAAATAGATACTTTAGCAATGGGGAAACAGGCACAAAGCAAAGAAGGCCAAGGTCACACAGGGGAAACGTGGCAACAAAGGACCCAAACATAGCCCTAGGTCTCTGCTTTTAATCACATGTCTTGCCTCCCACTTCCCAACCCCACCCCATGCCCGCCCCCAAGAGTCAGCCATGGAGAGAGACCGCTACATGAGCCCCATGGAAGCCCAGGAGTTTGGCATCTTAGATAAGGTCCTGGTGCACCCACCTCAGGACGGTGAGGATGAGCCTGAACTAGTGCAGAAGGAGCCCGTGGCAGCAGCGACAGCAGCAGAACCTGCCCCAGCGAGCACCTGAGTGGACCTCACCCTCCAGAGAAAAGTTGAGGGGCCAGAAACTGTGGCTGCTGCCCTGCTGGACCCTTGCTGCTGGGCCTGGAGGAGCCCCCTGAGGACCTTTGAACTTGGGGATGCCCCTAATGGTGGGTATCCTGGCTGAGACACTGTGATTTTAAATTAAATCTTTGTAGTTTTTGCTGCCCTTCTGTGGCTCCTTCCTTCCCTGCTCCACCAGCACACATGCATATATACGTCCTTCTGCTTTGGCCCTGACCCCAGGGCTCTGATCTTCAGCTTCTCAATTTCAACAACCTCAACTGAGCATATACACGATTCCAGGCACAGCTCTAGAGGCCATGACACATCATGAAGAAAACAAACAAAAAAAATCACCGTCCTTAAAAAAATTTGTTTTTTAGAGAGAGGGAAAGAGAAAGAGAGGGAGAGAAACATCAATGTGAGAAAGAAACATGGATTTGGTCACCCCTCAAACACCTCCAACTGGGAACCTGGCCTGCAACTCAGTCACATGCCCCGACTGGAATCGAACCAGTGACATTTCAGTTCTCAAGCCAGTGTCTCAATCCACTGAGACATAGAAGCCATGGCTCAGAGAACTCTTTTTTTAAGTAGTGCTTTTTTTTTAAACTACTGATTTTAGACAGCAGAACAGAGAGAGGAAGAGAGAAAAACATTGATTTCATGTTCTACCCATTCATGCATTCATCAGTTGATTTTTGCATGTGCCCCAGCTGGGTTTGAACCCACAACCCCAGCATATCAGGACAACACTCCAAACGACTAAGCTACCTGGTCAGGGCCTCAAAGAGCTTATTCTTGTGGGGGCAGAGTTTGAAATCAGGAAAGTAGTATGCAGAGTGTGTGTCAGTTTTAGATGGGGTAGCCAGCAAAGGCCTTGCTAAGGTGACACTTGAGGAAAAACTGGAAGGAGGTGAGGGAGGGAGCCATGTTGCTATCTTGGGACACAGCCCTCCAGGCAGAGGGCATAGTGAGTGCAATGGCGCTGAGACAGGGCTGCCTAGCACCTGAGAGGAACCATAAGGCTAGAGTGGAGAAGACAGAGCAGAAAGGAGTACAGATCTCAAAAGGCCTGGCAGGTCTTAGCAAGGAGGGAGGTGAACCACAGGGTTTTGAGAAGAGGGAGGAAAAGGATGCCTATGGCCCCCACGGAGAGGCAGGTGGAGTGCAGCAAGCTCAGAAACCTGGAGCTGTTAAGAGACTGTTGGAATAGCCCAGGTGAACATGAAGGCCCAACCGGCTGGTGAGGTCAGATTCCAGCCAGGCTTTTTGTTGTTTTTTTAAAGTTAACTTTCCTTTTTTTAGATTTTTAAGATTTTATTTATTCCTTTTTTTTCCACATTAACAAAGGTTTATTTCTGCTGAGGTGACAGGGCTGGCTATGGGTCTGCTCCATGGTTCTTTAATTCCAGGGTCTAGGTCAAAAGGGCAGCTCCTAACTTAGTTGCCTGAAAGTACATGGTGGTTGCCATATTTATTCATTTTTAAAGAGAGGAAGAGAGGGAGAAAGAGATAGAAACATCAATGTGATGGATTGGTTGCCTGGGCCCACAACCCAGGCATGTGCCCCAATAGGGAATCGAACCAGTGACCCTTTGGTTTGTGGGACAATGCTCAACCTACTAAGCCACACCAATCAGGGCCCAGCCAGGCTTTAAAGACAAGGCTGCCCTGGCTGATGTGACTCAGTGGATTGAGTATGGGCTTTGAACCAAAGGGTCACGGGTTCAATTCCTAGTCAGGGCACATGCCTGGGATGTGGGCCAGGTCCCGAGTGGGGGCCATGTGAGAGGCAACTACACATTGATGTTTCCCTCCCTCTCTTTCTCCTTTCCCCTCTCTCTAAAAAATAAAACCTTTAAAAATATATTTAAAAAATTAAATAATTTTTAAAAATAAATAAACAATGTCAGGTCTGACAAGTAGGACATGAGATTTGATAAAGTAATCTTCATAAGCTATAAGGGATGGCCCAAAGCAAATATAAATTTGGAGAGTTGTTAACTAAGGCAGGAAGGCTGTTGGGAGGATCCAGTTTGGGGGCCGCGATCAGAAGCTGATTTTGGATGTTCAATGTTGGGTGAACCTCAGACATCCCAGGGGGTGGGTCAATCTGGGGTCAGGGTTGGAAATAAAAATGTAGGAGACATCAGCTTGTCACTGAATTAGTGGCCAGGCTGAGAACTGGCAATTGGATTTGGCACAGTGGAAGTCAATAAGTGGTCTCAAATAAGCACTTTTGGTGCTGTGGGGACCCAGAGAAAACAGGCTGGAAGATACTGGAGCTAGACAAGTCTTTTAAGAAAATCAGCTATAAAGGAGAGCAGAGAACATGGGCCTGGGGCTAGACAGAGAATCGGGGTGAATGTCATGTTTTTTAAAAGCCAGAGGACTTCCTGTCCCCCACCTTTTTATTGATTCCAGAGAGAAGGAAGGGAGGAAGCAAAACATCGATGTGAGAGAAACATCAATAGGTTGCCTCCTGCACGTGCCTGTCAGGACCGAACCCAAAACCTGACCAGGAATTGAACCTGGGACCTTTTGGTTTGTGGGACGACACCCATCAACTCAGCCACTCCAGCCAGAGCCCAGAGGGCTTTTTAATTTGGCTGTTTTCATTGGTTATATCTGGCTGAACTTTTCATTCTGGACAATTTTAAATATAAACAAAAGTAGGAAATACAGGATAATGAGGCCTCATGCTCCTTAACACCAATTCGACAATTACCAATTCAGGGATAAATGTGGTTTGTCCCTCCCTGACCCCCACTTCTCTGGATTACATTGAAGCAAATCCCAGTTTTCATTACATCTGTAAATATTTCAGTAATATTTCAGTAATATATCTGTAAAAGGAGAGGGAATCCCTAAAAAGACAACCACAATACCACTTTCAAACCTAAAAATTTTACAATACTTACAAATATCCAACCAATGTCCAAATTTCAATACTTACAAAAAATTACAATACAAATAACCCAACCCAGTCTGTTTTTCTAGCTTTTTGCAACGAGTGGGTATCTAAGGCTCTTGTAACTGCAGGTTTCCCCTTAATCTCTCTCAAACTCTTCCTTTTCTTTTTTCTTGAGATTCATTTGTTGGAGAAACAGCGTTGCTTGTCTTGTGGACTTGCAGTTTGGATTTTGATGACTGGGTCAGGAAAGGTGGTGACATCTATCCTAGGTATTTCCTGTAACTTGATGTATAAATCTAGAGAAATCTAATTGGATTCAGGGTCCACTTTTTGACAAATGATCTCTTAGCTGGGGGTGTGTACTCAATTTCCATTAGGAGACACAAAGTCCAGCTGTCCCTCTTTTCACGAAGTTAGGAGCCGATGAAAATCCTTGTCTAGATCCACTATATATATTCCAATAAAAGCTGCAAAATGGCGATATACCAATTCTATCATGAAGTTTGTTTTTATTTTGTTTATAAGGTGAAAACCAGCCTGTTTTTATGCGAGTGGGAATAATCCCATAGAGAAGGGTAAATGGGGGATGCCTGGCTTTGACCTTTGGCGGCAACCCCCAATTGCAAACTTGGTTCCATATTTGTGACCTGACGTCACTCCCGACCCCTTCCTCGGTTCTCTACCCTCAACTTCTAGTCCCCGCCGACTCCATAACGTTGGCCTTGACCCATATTCTTCTACTCCTGCCTTTACCCCTGAAAACGGACTTGCAGCACAGCCAATAGTTTCAGGTACGGATGGACAGGGCCCTTAGCGCGGGAGAAGCGGCAGGCCTTGGGAGGAGTCAATAGCTAGAGAAGGAGAGCCCAACCCGAATCCCTGAGCAGGAAGGCGGAACGGCAAGGAAACCAATCGCTGGAGTGCCTCGGCGCAGCCGCACATAAAGGCTCTGGGGGGGTCGTCACCCTGACCCTGACTGGTTCCACTCCCGGGCTCCGAGGCTATGACCGGGAGTGGGTGGCTGGCACTGAGAACACTGTCCGGGCCTAGCTGGGTGCGGGGCTCGGGCCCAGCCGTGCTGAAACGCCTGCGGGACGCGGCTGTGGTGCGGCCCGGTTTCCTGAGTGCGGCCGAGGAAGAGACGCTGTGCCGCGAAGTTGAGCCAGAGCTGCGCCGCCGCCGCTACGAATTAGACCATTGGGATGCGGTGAGGCCGCGTGGGGGGCGGAGCCACGCCGGAGGCAGAGGGATGGACGTTGGGAGCCGGATACGAGTGGAGCTCTGGAATGGGGCGGTGATAAGATGAGGGCGGTACCTAGGACGCCAGCTATCGGGGCGGGGCTACAGTGGGGACTGGTGCGGGGAAGTGGGGAACTGGGTGGGGCGGGGCTACGTCTGGGGACAGGACCTTGGGAATAAGGACAGAGTCTTGAAGCTTGGGGTCATTGGGGGCAGAGAAAGCATTTAGAAGACGAAGAGCAGGGCCATACTTGCCTGGAGGCGGGAGCTGGAACTGAGGGGTGTTTAGGATGCAGGACCAAGGTTAGGGAAAGAGGTGGAAGGAGATGAGGGACGGTCACCGGTTGGGGGCGGAGACTGACACAAAATTGAATATTGGGACGGGGCCGGTATTGGGGATGGGAATTGGTGCTGAATGGGAGCCCGAGGCTGGGTACAAAAGACAGGCTAAACTGGATGGGGCAGGGGTCAGGATTTGAGACCCAGGATTATGGTTTAGTTACGACAAAGTTCGTGAGTTGAGGGCGAGATCAAGAGTCATGCAGGGAAAACCAGACCCTTGCTCCTCGCTCTGTCCCTCCGATTCTCGGGTTCTGTTCCCCGCCCCCAACGGAGTTTCCAGGCTTGACCTCAGCTCTATGCAGGCTATCTATGGCTTCCGAGAGACAGAAAAGTCGCGCTGGTCAGAGGCAAGCCGGGCCATCCTGCAGCGTGTGCAGGCAGCTGCCTTTGGCCCTGGCCAGACCCTGCTGTCTTCGGTGCACGTGCTAGACCTGGAACCTCGGGGCTACATCAAGCCACACGTGGACAGCGTCAAGGTGGGCAGAAGCCAGCATCTGGGAGCTCCCAGCTGGGGATGGGCCAGATGGGCCAAAGCCTGACCCATCACCATGTGCCCTTTTTCAGTTCTGCGGAGCCACTATCGCTGGCCTGTCCCTGTTGTCTCCCAGTGTCATGCGGCTGGTGCACACCCAGGAGCCAGGGGAGTGGCTAGAACTCTTGCTGGAGCCAGGCTCCCTATACATCCTTAGGTACTGCCAGCCAAGGAGCCCCCACCCCACTAGTCACTGGTCAGAAACTAGCCAGCCCTTCCAGCACCATCTCTCATTCAGTCCTCACAGCAAACACTATCATCCCCTACATAGCAACACTCAGCCTAGAACAGGGTTCCCCTTATCCCAGCCAGCCACTGCTTGTTTTCTCTTGCAGAGACTCGGCCCGTTATGACTTCTCCCATGAGATCCTTCGGGATGAAGAGTCCTTTTTTGGGGAACGTCGGGTTCCGCGGGGCCGACGCATCTCTGTCATCTGCCGCTCCCTCCCCAAGGGGATGGAGCCAGGAGAGCCCGGGAAGCCTTCCCCAGCCTGCTGACCCCCAGGCCCTTCTCCTAGCTTCTCAGAGACATGTTTGTGAATAAAGCTAGAGAATGGACAAGGCAGCCTTCCTTGCACTGGCTGTTTGCTGGAGCTGGGGTCTATAAGGAAAGCCCAGGACGCACCTGCCCACCAACTGGGAGCTAAGGTGGCAAGGTCAGTGTGCACATCACTGAACACAAAATCACAAGGCCTCAGGGGCAATTTCCTTTATTGTGTTCCTTGCTGGTAGTCCTGGGGTGCCACCTCCACTTTCTCATCTTCTCAGCATCCAAGTCTCCAGTAAATAAGTCGGGACTCCTGGTGTGGCTACAGGGCCCCAGGCCAGGCACTCTTAGCCACCGCAACCACAGGCAGCCGCTGAGAGCTGGGGTAGCCACTGCCAGTGGTGGTGGTCATCCAGGAAGGCCACATCAGCGTAGCGGGTGGGCCGGCAACAAGGGCCACCACGTGCTCTGCCCTGACTCCTTAGGTGGGCCAGCGTCAGGCTGTGCTGAGTGTGGGCGCCTCGGGGACAGCTGCCAGCACAGTAGCGGAAGATGATCATCTCCTCTGAAGCATAGCCTAGGCCCAGATCTGCTACCGGCAGGGCCAAGCTCCACAGCTGGCAAGGGCCAGCTGGGGCTCTGCGCAGGCGGGCACCTGGAGGGGACAAGGGGCAGCTGACAGGGGGCAAGGGTTGGCCAGGAAGGAGTTGGGGAATCACACAGGGTCCTGCGGGTCCTTACCCAGCTGTGGCCTCCAGGTTCCCATGTCTGTTGCTGGTTCAGACAAGAGCTCTCCCTCTACCATCAGAGCCTCTGGAGCACCCAGGTCCCTGCCAAGGCCCAGCTGCAGGAACAGGAACAGCAGAGAGCCGAGCAGGACTCTTCCTGTGGCCATTGTGATGAGCAGGTCCTGAGGGTGGGGATGCCCTGCGCCCTCAATTTATCCTCATCTGGGCTGGAAAATAACCTCTTCACTGCCGGCCGCTGCATGGGCACAAGGGCCCCGTGTTCCCAACCAGCCTGTCTCCCATATCCTCAGACCTAGGCAGGCTGGCTCCCTCTGCCCCTCATTCTGTCCTTCTAGGAGTTAAGGGCTCACCCCCACATCCAGACATTCCACAGACCCATTTCCGACATTCCCTCCATCCCCTGATTTACGAGAGTTGTGGCGGCAGCCAGGGCCCAGCCCAGGGTGAGAAACCAGGGTCCCTGCCCCGCCTGCTGTCTGGAGAGAGTGATCAGGGGGTGGTTCTATGGGTCCCCCAGTGGGTTCCCTCTTCACTCAGGCAGGGTGCTGAGGCTCAGGAGCCCCTGTGTTGGGCACCAGGTGGAACAGACGTGTGTGGGGAAGAGGTGGGTTGGCAGGTGAATTAGCTAATAGGGACTTCTCCGTGGTCCCCACCTGGAGGATTAAGCATCATGCCCCTGTCTATGGGCCTGGCTGAGCTAGTGTCAAAACAGGAAAAAGGAGAGGCCTCAGCATAGCCAAAGGCTGGGACACAAGGGGCAGGAAGCTCACCCTGCAGGACTCCAGTCTCTAGAAGTCCCACCTGAGGACCAAGAGACCTCAGCCTTGTCCTGGCATCCCAGGTATCAGAGTGAGAGGGGAGGTTGACTCCCACTGGGTCTTGGAGGTGGTTACAAGTCACAATGACTTCCACACCCAGCCCCTTCGCCACTGGGAAGTGAGACTCTGTCTCTCATCTTTGAAAGGAGGCCAAAGTCCCTCCCACATGGGGTTCTGAGGACAGCCATTTAGTGTTCAACATGGTGCCTGGCACTGAGGAGCTTGGGAGAGCTTTGGGGGCAAAGGAAATGCAAATGGCTTTTGCATGTTTGAAGAGGTGTTCAACCTCGCCCAGGTGAGACTGAGTTAAAACTCAAGTGAGACTTGGCACTCAGGACTGGCAAAAATCAAAGGTTTGCTTCCACACTGCTGGGGTGCATGTGTGCCAGAGGCACACCCCCATGCTGTGGGTGCGGTGTAAGTTGGTAGCAGTTGAGCGTTTGCTACTCAAACTGCACATCCCATCCCTTAAAAAAAAACAAAATTGCTTCAAGAACTTGTCCTTCACGGGTGAGCAAAGACACAAGCGCAGGGCTATTCGGTGCTGGTTGTTTGTATCAGCAAAAGACCAGAAGTGACTGGAAGTCCACATACAGGGATTGCTTCAATAATTCGGTGTGGTTGTTCTTACTGTAGTCCTTGAGACTACATTCAGAAGGAAAAAAAGTCACTTGTCCAAGGTCACCAAGAATTAAACACAATCAGAATTTGAACCCAGGTCCTGCTGAACCAAAGGCCCTGCTCCTAACCACTGAGGCACATGTCCTGACCTAGTGAAGAGACCTTAGACCAGTCTACATGGCCGCAAATGCAGGGGTGAAACCTCCAGGTCAAGGGTGAGGGCTTCCTTCCTGCCACCCCGAAAAGGCCTGGCGGAAATAAGGGAGGGGGGAGGTTGGACAGACCTGGGACATTCCTAGGAATTAGCCTTACATCTCAGGCATTCCTGTTTGACAGCCAAGGTCCTGTGGAACTGGGTGGGGAAGTTTTCCACCTGCAGTTTCCAGCCAAGGGCAAGATGGAAACCCAGACACTCGGGTGTTCAAAAGTAGCACCTGCTGCCAATTTCATTTCCAGCAGCATTCTTGTCCGTGCACAGTCCTCCCACGACAGAACACCTAGCAAAGCTGGAAAAAATAAACGCATAAACAGCGTGTAAGGGAAGACCCAGAAACATCACTGGAGAGCTGAAAACCCGGCCCAGATGCCAATATCAACCATAAAAGGGGTTTGGGTGTTCGCTGCCCTGTATGGACAGAGCCCCTGAGCTGAGAACTCCAAGTGGGCACAGGCTGGGACTCCTAGAACCCCAGGTAGGAGCAAAGGCCAAAACCATCTAGAAGGGCTAGACTGCAAAATAGACCACCCGGGAGTCCCACAGACCGAGCCCCCAGCAGGCTTCCAGTTCCCACATCTGAGACTGCAAAACAATTGGTCAAAGAGTTGTCAGAAGACAGAACAGGATGCCAATGAGCTTCAGGTGCTAGTGTGTGTGACGGAAACTGTAAGACAAGATGCTGAAAATGAAAATGGAAAAGAAAGGATAAAAAACATGAAGGGCAAAACACTCAACACAAACCAGCTGATCTGAAAAAGAAACCAAGTACTCAGTGAGTTGGTGGTGGATAAACTGCACCCCGCAAAGTGCAAGGCAGAACTGAAGAACTCACCCCAGGTACGAAGTAAGTTCTACGAGACACCTAAAGATTCCAGAGGAGGGGAGGGGAAAATGAGAGAAGTAAATTGAGGAGAACGCCATTTTGGTTTTTCCATCCTTTTTAATGCTGCTCCTGGGAGTCAGGGAGCAGGGAGACAGATGGGCAGCCGGACCCATGGCAGTGAGTGTGAATTCAAGCATCCAGGACCTTCTGGTGACTAGAGCTCATTTACTGAGCAGACGGAAGGGGCCAGCCCCTCACTCCTTGAGGGAGAAGTGCATCTTGTCATTGATCATCTTGCGCTCCGGGTTGAGGCGCTTGAGAATCTGGGCGAGCACATTCACCGTCTGCTCGCTGCTCAGCCCCGTCTTCTTGGTCTGGAACTTCTTCAGCAGGTCCTTGGTGGTCATGGGCTTCCGTGTCAGGTAGCGGCGCACAGCGTCCTCAGTCACCTGCACGTCCCTGCGGAGCCCAGTGGAGATTGGGGAGATGAGTGGAAAGCCCTCCCTGCTAGCAACCCACATCCTGCCCCTGCTGTCCTCGCCAACTTACCCGCTGCTGGGGGTGGATTTCCCAGACTGGGGCTGAGGGGTGGACTTCCCAGACAGGCTCTGGGGCCCAGTGTCCAGCCGCAACCGCTTGGCTGCTGTTGTCTCATTCGTCCGCTTTCCTGTGGGAGCAGAGGCAGAGCCGAGTATTAGCACTGGGAGGCTGGATCTGTCAGGAGGACCCCAGGCTGGGTGGTGCCTGGATTATGGGTATGAGAGGCTCGGGGCCAGATAGGTGTCTCCCCCCTGACCTAGCCTCAGATCCTGACAGAAGAACAGAACCAAGAACAGAAACTAAAAGGTCATGCAGGGATAGGAAGGCCGCTCACCCTGCTCCAGCTTGCTGGCGGCAGCCCGAAGGGTGGAGGAGGTGTTGCCACTCTCTGTGCTGGGTGTGCCCGGCCGGCTGTTACCCCTCGAACTGCCCCCTGACGGCTTCCGCTCCCTCTTGGGGGGCGTCTTCTTTTTCTGCAAAGTTTAGGATTGGGGATATTGGTCTAGAAACAGACACCAAGGCCGACACCCCTCCCCCTGACCCTGGGGGCAGGGCCTTACAGCCATGAAGAGGGCTGAGGAGGCCTCACTGTCGATGTCACTCTCTTCTGAGCTGTCAGACTCATCACTGCTGTCTGTATGGGGCCAAAGCAGGGATGTCAGGACCACAGACACCTGTGCCCACCCCTCAGCTCCAGCTTAGACGAGGGGGTCTGGGAAGGAGCAGAGAGGGCCGAAGCCTTGAAAGCCAAGCCCACCTCTCCTCCGTTTCTTCTCTTGTGGTGTGGGTGCCTTCTTCTCCTCCTCCTCCTCCTTGTCCTCCTCAGGTGGCTTCTCTTCCTCACTCTCCTCGCTGCTTTCACTCTGCTCATCGACGCCCTTGGGGCCCTCCTCCTGCTGGATGACCTTGGGCTTGCCCTCCAGCTCTTCCTCAGAGCTGCTGTAAGACAGAGGGCAAGTGAGCACTTCCTCCAGGCTGGCCCAGGGTCTCACACGGGTCTCCTGCCTGCCTCACCTGGAGCCGTCAGACATGTAGTCCACCTCCTGGCCCTCGAAGTCCCCGTCGTCACTGTCCTCAAAGGCCTCATCATCCGACCCCTTCTTCTTCTTCTTCTTCCGGCCCGCCTTAGTTGTTGGCGCCTTCTTCTTAGCCTTCGGGGCTTTGCCACCTGGGGAAGCGGAGCACCCATCATGATTTGTATATTCGATGACCCTGGGACATCTCAGGGGTCCTTGACAATGGTGGGGGGGGGGGGTGTGCAGAGAGGGAGATGCCTCGGGCTAGACAATTCTTAGAGAAGGCAAAGGGCTTGCCCAGGAGTGCACTTCTCATGTGCAAACCAACCAATCCGGGATCTATCCCCCTGGCCATACCCTTTCTCTAATCTCACACTCAGGGCCACTGTCCCCTGCCCTATGCACCCTTGGACTCCAGAGCCCACTGGAATTACTCAAACTGGCAAACCCTAAGTGATCTCCCTGTTCTGCCTTGTCTTTCCCTTGGAAACTCCAATAAACAGTGTGGCCAAGTCTTCCCATCACTCACTTCTGCCTCCTCCCCACTCAGGTGCTTCCCCAAGTGGCCCTGCACGGCATGCTGTGCCTGCCTCTCATCTCCCGGTAAAAACTGCACCTAAACTCTTTTTTCAGTGGCATTAACCGTTCTGTGTTGTCACTCAGCCAGCTTTATAAAGACCAAGGCACAACTCAGGCAGTTGTGCCAACTACCCCAGCCACCAGGGCGGGGCTCTGCCCAAGCTCACCCTCCTCGCCACTGGCCTCGCTGTCATCAGATGACATCTCCAGGTCATCTTCTAGGTCATGGATACGCAGTTCGCTGGCCTTCTTGCGGCCACGCTTGTCCTTCTCTTCATCCTCCTCATCATGGTCCTGGTCCTTGAGCCGCCGCTGCTGCATGATGCTGAAGTGGTTCAAGACTTTGTTCCTCCTGTGGCCAGGGGTGGGGGTGCAGTGGGGTCTGACAACGGGCCTGGCTCCAGGGCCCTCCCCAGGAGCCTGGCGTCTTTCCTGCATCTCCCTAGGTATTCGCCAGAGAGGAACCCCAGACACGACTGAGGTGATAGGAGGGACGATCAGACCCCAGGAGACACACATACAGCATGAAACACCATGAAGTTGCACAGGGAGAGCTGACCCCAAGCCCCTCAAGAAGGTGTTGGTGTGGGGTTGGCATCCCAGCACCTCTCTCAGCTCAAGAGCAATCTCAGACCCACACCAAGACACATCATAATTAAAATGGCAAAGGTTAAAGATAATCTTAAAAGCATCTAGAGAAAGAGAGTTAGTTACCTACAAGGGAGCTCCCACCATAAGACTGTCAGCTGATCTCTCAACAGAAACATTTCAGGCTAGAAGGGATTGGCAAGAAATATTCAAAGTCATGAAAAGCAAGGACCTACAACCAAAACTACTTTACCCAGCAAGGCTATCATTTAAAATGAAAGGTGAAAGAGAGAGCTTCCCACACAAGAAAAAGCTAAAGGAGTTTATCACTACAAACCAGTATTAAAAGAAATGTTCAAGGGTCCTGAAAAAGAAAGAAGAAGAAGGAAGGAGGGAGAGGGCAGGGGAAGAAACAACAGAGGAACATAGTTGTAAAGAATAAAAATAAATGTGTACCTATCAGTAATCACTTTAGATGTAAATGTTGTAAATGCTCCAGTCAAAAGACATAGGGTAGCAGAAGGATGAGAAAACAAGGCCATGTATGTATATGCTGTCTACAACCGACTCACCTCAGAACAAAAGATACACACAGACTAAAAGCAAATGGAAATGAAAAAAGAAAGCTGGGGTAGTAATACTTATATCAGACAAAACAGACTTCAAAGCAAAGGCCATAACTAGACCAATCTCAGGCAAAACATCCGCAGTTGATCCAGCCACAGACCGCCTGCCTGGGGGAACCCAAGGCATCCAGGGACGCTGTGCCTGCTCTGCCAGTTTGTGCTTGGTCACCACCTCCTGAGCTCTCACAGGACCCTGTGCGTTCCTGATGGTTTGATGTCTGTCACCCCACTGGACTGGGAGCTCCCTGAGGGTCTAGTGGGCTCTGGCTTGGTCACCAATGAGTCCCTAGCGCCCAGTCGGGCACAAAGTTATGGTGACCTACCTCACTTCCAATTACCCTGGTTCCCTGCTGGGGAAGCTGGGAGACAGCACGGTCTGCATCCTCCCTCCCTCCTAGCCCCACCCGGGCTCACTCACCTCTCCCATTCCTCCTCGGCCTCCTCGGCAGTGAGGGTACGGTGCCGAGCCAACGGCGTGAAGTTGTACCAGTTGTGCACTGGGAAAGCCTCGAAGGCCCCATCAGGGCACTGGGTGAAGATATAGTAGGACGTGTTCTCTGTCACACCTCCCTTCTTTATACCTCTGAACCTGCAAAGAGCCGTGGTGACAGCCTGGCCAGAGGGACCAGCTCTGGCCCACCTACACCCCCGGCTTGGCCCCTCTACGGAGCTACCTGATTTCTCTGAGCAAAATCAGTCTGGGAGGCCCTGGGCTAGCCCTTGAACTGTCTGAGCCTTAATTTCCAAACCTGGAAAGCAGGGTCAATGCTCCCCACCCTGCAGAGCAGGCTCAGGGCTCCCCACATCGTATTCATCATGGTCCTTTCTGGAAGGAACATGTTGATTAGCCGTGAAGAGCTCAGGCCCTGCAGTCAGACCCCTCTGATGCACACCCAGACTCCTCCTTGGGCATGAACCACTGCCAGCCTCCTCCTGGCCTTCACCCTCACACTCTTCACCCACAAAAGCCCAGGCAGTCTTACAGACTGCCTGTTCCCTGCTTATCACCTTCAAGCTGGCCCCTTACTGTACAGGAACCAGGCAGATGCCTGCGCTTTCTGCATCCTGGCCCTTAGAGCTCCCATACAAGCACCAGCTCAGTTCATCTTTAAACATAAAACCCCATGCCCTGGCTGCATGGCTCAGTTGGTTGGAGTGTTTTCCCATAAACCAAAAGCTTTCGGGTTTGATTCCCGGTCAGGGCACGTATAAGACACAACTGATTAAAGTTTCTCTGTTGAAAATCAATAAGCATGTCCTCAGGTGAGGATTAAAAAATAGTAACACAGCCTTGACCAGTGTGGCTCAGTGGGTTGGACATTGTCCTGCAAACTGAAAGGTCCCTGGATGATTCCTGGTCAGGGTACCTGCCTGGTCCCCATCTGGGGGTGTGCAAGAGGCAACTGATTGATGTTTTTCTTGTATAACATCAATGTTTCTCTCCCTTTCTTTGTCTCTCCCTTCCCCTCTCTCTAAAAATAAGTAAATCTTTAAAAATAATAATAATAAAATAAAAATAAACCCTACAAGGGAGGACATGCTGTCACCCACACTGTGCATATGGGGCATACAAGTTCAGAGAGAGCACCCTGCGGAGTGAGAGCACATGGGAAGATGAGGGTAGGCACCTGCTGCCATCACTACCTACCTCCTGCCTGATTTGCCATTGACTCGGAGCAGCCAGGGCTGGTCCTCAGGCCGGAACTCCTTGAGGACAATGCCGTACTTCTTCCTCCGAGCCTCCTCCCGAAGTTTTCGGTTGAACTCACTGCCTGCACCTGACTCAGGCATCTCTTCTTCTTGGTAAATCTTCTTGTTGCTCAGGTCTCGCTCTAGTCGGGCCTGGGGGGACAGAGTAGGGGACGCAGGAAGTAAAACCCCTCATCAGGGTGCCTGTCTTTTGCTCAGGCTGTGCCCCTACCCCAAGACTACCCTGTATTCTCCCCAAGCTGAATTACAGACACTCCAAGCCAACTTCTTACTTGGCAAAAAAAAAAAAAGGTAGAAAGTTGGCACTTGGTGAGTGAAGGGATGTGAGCAAGCTTTGTAGTATGCCTATTTGTGCAGCTTTTTGAAAGTTTGAAATTGTTTCCAAATGAAAATTTTAAAACAGAAACAATAAAAAACAAACACACAAATAGCACTGGCTGGTGTGACACAGTGGACTAAGTGCCAGTCTGCGAACCAAACGGTCACTGGTTGGATTCCCAGTCAGGGCACATGCCTGGGTTGCAGGCCAGGTCACCAGTAGGGGGCGCACGAGAGGCAACCACACATCAATGTTTCCCTCTCCCTCCCTTCCCCTCTCTCTAAAAATAAATAAATAAAATCTTCTAAAAAAAAAACAAAACAAAAAAGTAAGATCATAGTGGTGGTAAAACAAAAACAACACTGAAAATAACCTGCTTGGAACTGGCCTTCTCTCTCTATACTTGACTCGACTGCCTATAGTCCAATCATTTCTCATCATTTCTCTGCTCCAAGCCCATCTTCACTCACTGGGACCAGAGCCTCCCCGCTCTCTGATTCACCTGCCCTTGGTGCCCCACAGCAGTGGGATCACTTTACAACATCCCTGTTTAAAACCCGTAATGGCTTCTGCTACAGACTGAATGTTTGTGCCTCCATCTCAAAATGCCTATGTTGAAACCTAACCCCCAGTGGGATGGTATCTGGGGGTGGGGCCTTTGGGAAGTGATTAGGTCATGAGGATGGAACCCTTATAAAAAAGGACCCCAGAAAAGTTCCCTTGTCCCTAGGACACATCAAGAAAACTGCTGTCTATGAGCCAGAAAGCAGGTCTCACCAGACACTGGACCTGCTGGTGCCTTGATCTTGGACTTCCAACCTCCTGAACTGGGAGCAATAAGTGCCTGTGATTTATGTGGCCTTCTCTTACAGAAGCCCCACTGGACTGAGACAGCCTCCAAAGCCCTTTCCAGAGCTTCTGACAATGGGGCTCTGAGACCATCTGTAGGGTGCAGCCTCCTCCCTTGCCCAGATAAATCTAGGCCAACAATGCCTGGCAGTGGGCACAGTCTCTAACTACTCTCCTTTCAAGAGAAGGCCTCCTGCAGGTCCTGACAAATTTTACTCAGAGCCCAGCAGCTCAGCCTGAACCTCAGTCACCATTTACCTCCACCAGGGTAACTCTGAGGAAACTAAGTCTTAGTTATTACTATTACAGCCACAGGGTCCACAATCAGGTTCTCAACCCCCTCAGAACAGGGACTTACCTGATTCCAAGTAGCGAAGTTGACTTTATCAGCCGCATTGAACGCCATGATGTTATATTTTTTGGTTGTATTTCTGGAACGGTCAGGAAGAGGCAGTGGTCAGTCAATCTATCATTCAACAAACCCCCCTGGGTTCAGCCCTTTGTAGCAGGCAACGCTGAGCTGAGGACCCTGGAAACACCCCAGAAGCTTCCAGTCTGTCAGGAAAGCCAGATGCATACTCCGAACCCCATGCAGAAACATGGACAAAGATTGAGGAGAATCAGGAACTCAGCCCTACGCAGGATCGGGGGCAATCAGTGAGTGCTTCTCGGAGGAGGAAAATAATGAAACTGGATTTGGGGATCAACAAGAATGTACCAGCAGAGTGCCAGCTTGGGAAAAGGCATTCCTGACAGGGGGAATGCTAGGCCACGGGCTGCATCGAACTCCGTATTAAGGTAGTCATTCATTCATCCGTTCAAAAAACAGTGACGCCCCCCAGAGGCCTCGGCTCAGCTCCAGGCCTGCCTTCAAGCCGCTGTCAATCTGGAGGGCGCGCTGGGCTCGTCTAAAGGCCCTTAAAGGTTTTAATCCCTTTTGAGGGGAGGCGGCAGTGGGAGGTGGGGTTAGAGACTTACTTGGGAACTCGAACGACATACTCAGTGACATTCTGGCTACAGGGGCCCTGCGGGAAGAGAGAGCAGGATTGTGAGTGAGGGCTGCAGAAGCCGTCGGGGCCCCTGAACACCACCTCATACTTACGAGGGCCGCCATGGGCAAGGGTCGGTGGTTCGGGTCTGGTCCAATCCGGGTCCTTTTCAGTCTCTCCTGAGGTCCACGACCGTCAGACCGGGTAAAGCTGCCCTCGCGTTGAAGGGTCTTTGACCTCGATCCAGAGTTCGCAAGTCCGAAAGGCCACCGATCCTAACTAAAGCAACTCGGAAGCGCCTCTGGGTCGGCCTGCACTCTCAGGGGCCGCTCCTACCCGTCTGCGCCTGCGCCTAACCTGGAAGCGAAGCTCTCCTGCGGGCCGCGTCCTGACGGCAGCCTCCTTCTCCGCCCCGGGCCCCTCACTGAGCCTTTCACGAGACTGAGCCAGTCCGAGTCTCAGCTAAATGTCTGCTAGCGCTCGCGCCTCCGACAACTACTTCACGCAGCGCGGATAATCTAAAGAGACGTGCAGACACGCCCTCCGCGACCGCAACTCACAAAGGCCGCGTGGCATCCTGGGAGGGGAGGGAGAAACTACCCCTCACAGACTCTTGAAGCCTTGGGCATGCGCCGCCCCACTCCGGAAGTGAGTTCCAGCAAGCCGCGTCACCATAGCAACCGAAGCCTCACTTGCGCTGATACCCCAAGGCTCCACCGGAATCTCTTTGGAGTTCGTTTCTTCTCCCTGCCGCGGGGGTTCTCCATCATTTTGCTAAAGGATTGGGCCAGGGACCCACGTGATGTTGAGCCGAGCCGGAAGGGGTCAGGACCTGAGTGGACGTGGAGCGAGACCACCCCACAGGCGGTGGCTGGATGCGCCTGTGCAAGTGCAAGCTGCTGCACATGGGCAGGCCCCTGAGGCCTCAGGAGAATGGTTAACATCGCAGGGGTGGCAGGTTTACTAAGGGGAAGGGAAGGAGGCTGTGAAGGGCAGGAGGGAGACACAGGTATCCCATCTCACTTGACCAGGTGTGCACACGCTCCTTGCCCACACCATAGTAATAAGCGTGCTCCCAGAGCAGCCATGCAGTTTTCCAGCTGAGTGCCTTCTGTGCTGGTTCAGGGTGCTCCACAATGACTGTGTCAAACCAGCATTCTGTTCTCTTGGAGATTACAATGTAGTTGAGAAGACAGTCTCAGGAAGTGGTGCCTACAATTCTGGAGATGTCACAAGAAAAGCACAGTGGCTCTGAGGGCTCAGGGAAGAGAGGAGGTTTAAAATGGGCCTTGCAGGATGCATAAGAGTTGGCTAAGCAGAGGAAGGGCAGAGGAAAGCAAGACACCAAAATTGCACCGTAAACTACAACACCCCATAGATGTGTCCTGTAGCTGTAGATATTAACTTACTCTTCACTCACTACTGTATGTCAGGAACTCTAAACTTCTAGAAATGCAAGGACAAGTGAGACAGAAATAGTCCTTGCCCTCATGTAGTACAGTGGCTGGGAGGCCAAAAAAAAAAAGGTAAACGGGAAGTCATCACTGATCACTGCCACTGCTGTGAGGAATCGGGGTCCCACACAGGGAATGATGGGTGAGCTTCGACCTGAAGGCAGTGAGGCAGGGATTTCCCAGACAGAGGGAACAGCAGTGGAGGGAATGAGCTGGCAAGCTCAAGGGACAGAAAGGAGGCCAGGAGGCTGCTGGGGCTGCACCAGAGTGAGGGAAGCAGGAGGTGGTATGGATGAGTCTGCCAGATGGGCAAGTCCCTGCCCCTATCTGACCTTCAGTTTCGTCAACTATAAAATGAGATGACAGTTATTGTGACACCTGAAGGAGATGCCACTTTCAAGGGACCTAGTCTGCTCAGGTGCACATTCTCTTCCACAGAACTCACAGCAGCACTAATGTTTGCCATGCCTGGATACAACCCTGGGCCTCGGTACGCACCCTCAGGTACCATCCTAGGGCAAAAGTGGGTATGCCAGCAGACCTGTGTCCAGTGTCCCCAAGGACATGCACTGAGCTGCGGACACAATCACATCAGTGCCTTTGACCTATAGACACCAACCCATCTCCTTCCCTGGGCACCCAAGACATCTTTCCCCCCGGATCATCTTTGTGATGGGCAGCCCAGGCTGTGGCAAAGGGACGCATGCCAGAACATGGCGACTAAGTATGAGTTCTACCTCGTGGGGCTGGGCCAGCTGCTGCCGCAGGATGCCCAATGCAGTACCCAGCAGGACTAGGAAATCCATGATACCCATGACAGCGTGCCCACAGTGAGAGTTCAGGGATGCAGGGGCAAAGGGAAGAAGGGAGTACATTAGGACAAACTTCCCAGAGAGGCCCTGTGGAAGCTGAGGAGCCTAGAAGGCTATAGCTCCCCACCTGGCCTCTGTTTTATTTCCCTGTGCCTCTGTGTCCTCATCTGTGAAATGGGAGAGCACCTGGACCCACAGCAGGAGTCTGTGGTAAAGGTCAGATGACATTCTTCAGTGCTTGGTGGATTGCCTGGCTCATAAAAAGGGCTCAATAAAATTAGCCAGTATTTATTATTCCCTTTGTAACCCTGGGCACATATATCATTGTCCCCTTCTCTGTACTGTTTCCTCCCCTGTAAAATGAAGGCCACCCCAGTAGGAACCTATAACGTGGTAGTGATGAGTAAATGAGACCCAGCCAGCCTGGCACATGGCAGACATGCATCCAGCACGTAGTCACTGTGCCCGCTCCTCAGAAGTGCTTCTGGAGGCTTCCAGGCATCACAGCAGGCTCAAACTCTTAGTATTGGGTGGGGCAGCTGCTCCCCAAATTCACCTGAGGTCCAGACTGAGGAAGAGAACTTGCCAAGGTGACTGCGTAGGTGAGGGCCCCTGGACACTGATCTACTCACCCCTTTTCTAGGGTATCATCCTAGCTCTGGTCAAAGAACATGCTGTCCTGCCCAGAGAGCTAGGCCGTCCTCATCAAGGGCTTCCCCTGGGGAGCTGAAGCAAGCCAAGGAGTTTGAGTTCATTGTGAGTGACCCAAAAGTGTGTGAGGGTGCGAGGCATGACACCATTCTTCCCTCACCACCATAGAGATCTGAGTGGGTGAGACTCGGGAGAGAGGAGATGACCAGAGGAAAAAGGAGTTTTGTATTATCAAAGGACGGTCTGGTTGTTGGAAGCATCTAGAACCTGTGTGAATAGCTAAAGAGCTCTATGAGGGCAGGGACAATGTCTCTAATATCTCCCTGCACAGTTCCTGCCCCTGAGTAGCAGGGGGTTTAGCAGCATCTCTGGGCCATACAGATGGAATACAATTCTTCACCTGTTTATTACACCACTTCTGTTTGCCCACCTCTATTCGTTCATCTATTTATTCCCCAGATAGTCTTTGGGAACAGGCCCTGTCCAGGGGAGTCCACGAGACAGACTCTGCTCTGTACCTGCTCTCAGGATGCCGACAGCTAGAGCAGTAAGTGACGGAACAAAAAATTACTGGTCACGGTCATTGCAGTGAGGAACGTAAGACAGAATGACGTCTGGGGGGATGCTATATCAGTTTGGGTAGTCCAGGTGGCCCCCATGAAGCAGGGACATTGGAGAGCTGAGTGATGATGGAGGAGCTAACCCATGCTGGGCAAGTTGGAGCGAATTTTTTCAGGTTATATTTTTATTCAGGTTATGAAAAGGCCCACCCAGGCACCTGAACATCGAGGACTGGAGCATTTGGAAATGGCAGAGCAGGAAAAGAGAAATTGAGGCAGGCTGTAGGCCTCCAGGCTTTTGCTGGATTCCAGTTGAAATGTCTTCAAGGCAGTCCAGGCTGAAATCAAAGGTTGCTGGGCCTGGACAGCTGCCCCCAGGGCACGTGGGGTCTCAAGTGCGGCCCTGCCCTTGGTTCACACCTCCATTGGAGCAGCTCTGGGCTTCTCTGCCCTCGTCAGCCCGAGCCAGCGGCTGCCCCAAAGTGGGCTCTCAGCCACACGTGCCAGATGAATAGGCTCCACAAGTGGCTGCAAAGTCTTGGAACAGAGGCTACAACTCCCAGCCTTTGGACCTCGTTTGATCCAATGATGTGTTCAGTTTGGACTCTATAGCTTTTGGTCATTTTTAAACTTTAAATTAGCGGCCCACTTTCAGAAATCAGATGCCACATCAAAAGTCTCAGCTTCCCTTGAAAAATCCCCTGACTTGGCAATGTGGGGCCTGCATGTCCCAATGGTAACAGCTGTGAACTGGTCCCAAGCATTTTTACCGAGCCCAGCTCAAGAACGATTCTCTCACTGTGAGCATCCCACTCTCTCATGGAGATCAGTGCTCTTTTGCCCAGGGCCGCACAATTCAGGTAGTGGACACAGGACTGGATTAAGAGTGTGACCTGGCCCTTGGTGGGTGTAGTACGTCAAAAAAATACAGAGGACACACCCCAGGATACTCTGCTCAGAGGTGGCGGGGAGGGCCAGCCAAGCCATCTGGAGCTGTGTAAACAGGTTGGACTAAAATGCCTAGCGTTAGGAAGTTCATTTATCTGGGTGGATATTTCTCTCAAAATTGTCACCTGCACTGGGGGACAAAAGATGATTTTAGGGGGTTCACAGAAGAACATTTAAAAATAATCATGTATTTAAAAAAACTTTTGCCCTGGCCACGTAGCTCAGTTGGTTGGAGCAATGTCCTGATACAACAAGATTGTGGGTTCGATCCCCGGTCAGGGCACATATGAGAAGCAACAAATGAGTATGTGAATAAATAAGTGGAACAACAAATCTATGTTTCTCTTTCTCTCTCTCAAATCAATAAATAAAAATGTTTAAAAGAGAATGGCTCCCTAGTTTCTAGGCCAACTTTAAAATAAAGTAAAATAAAATAAAATAAAATAAAATAATAAAAATAATTATCAATTACAGCTTCACAGGACATTGCCAAGACATTAGAAAGTTTCTGTTGTACCTGACCCCCACGAGCAGCATCAGACTCGACCTCCATTTAGTGTCAAAAGCAGGGTATTAGCATTGTTACATATTTGTTTTACCGTTACCTCCAAGGCAATGACATTCACTTTCCACTTACCTACGTGATATCATTGCTTTAAAAAAATTAAGCAGAAAAAGGAAGTTCATGGAATTAAAAGTCTAAAGTAACAGTGCTGGCAGTGAAACGCCAGCAAACCTTTGCCCCCAAAGCCTGGGGCAGCTCAGAAGCACAGGAGACCCTGAAGGCGCTCACCACCGGGAGAGAGAAGAGCTGTGGCAAGTGTGTGTGCTGTGCTCCCTCGAGTGGGAAAGCCAGCAAGGACATCTTTGGTATTTTTGTGATGCCAGATTTTAAACAGAACTTGAACAGGCTCAGGACTCCACGTACCCAGATCAAACCATTACGGAGGTTTGGCCACACTTGCTTTATCTGTGCCAGAATGTCTTGTTATGACTGCTGATTATGTTCTGAAGCACATCCCAGATCCCGTTATGGGCGCTTCCTCATCCAATCACTGCCAAGATAATGGACATTAATTCCTTGAGACCATTAGATGTCCAGTCTTTACTTGCATTTTCCCAGAGTCTGAAAAATGTCGCTTTGTTTCCTAGCTAGTTACATTTAGGAGTAAAACCAGATCCATGCATTGCCAGGTCTTTCCTCATCCAAGGTAGGCTGTTCTCCCTGCTTGCTGCCCTTGACCCGCTGAAAATCTGGGGCACTTACCTGTACAACACCTCATGTCTGGGATTTGTCCCTGTACCTCCTTCCTTTGAGCACTGTTCTCCTTGTCTCCTTCCAGCCCTTGTCTGAACTGTGTGCCGAAAGTTAACTACAAGTGCACTTAGATTTAGGTTCAATACGTTTTGCACTTTTTTAAATCCACAAATATTTGAGTATACATTTTCTCTATTTTAAAGATTTTATTTATTTTCAGAGAGAGGGGCAGGGAGGGAGAAAGGGAGAGAAACATCGATGTGAAAGAGAAACATCAGTTGGCTGCCTCTCACATGCTCCCAGCCCGGGACCTGGCCTGCAACCCAGGCATGTGCCCAGACTGGGAATTGAACAGGCGACCTTTCAGTTCCCAGGCTAGCTCCCAACCCACTGAGCCACATCAGCCGGGGCAGTATATATTTTCTACAAGATGACTTTTATAAAATTGCAGCACTTCCATTGTCACACCTTAATGTCATCAGATAACCAATCAACATTCAGATTTCCTGAACA
This sequence comes from Phyllostomus hastatus, assembly GCF_019186645.2. Taxonomy (NCBI): domain Eukaryota; kingdom Metazoa; phylum Chordata; class Mammalia; order Chiroptera; family Phyllostomidae; genus Phyllostomus; species Phyllostomus hastatus. The sequence goes on along the minus strand of NW_025333640.1, from coordinate 966,196 downwards.
TCTCAAAACCTTTTTCTTTTCACATCTTGTTTTAATCCGGATTTAAGTAAGGTTGACCCACTGCAATTGGTTGCTGTCTGACTTTCCTTTTCACCTGTAGGCACTCTTTCCACCTCTGTTGCTTCTGTTTCCTGGCAGTTTTATTTATTGAAGAAGCTAGCTCTCTGGTTCTCCTTATTTTGCATAGTGTGGATTTTGTTAATAGCAAAGTTAGTTTTTTCTACCATGTTCTTCTCTCTGTATTTCCCGTAAGTTGGTAGTGTGCCTATCGTCCGGTCCAGGACTCAGATTGTTTTTTTTTTCAAGGGCACTGTAGGTGTTGATGTGAACTTCCACCAGGTGGCACACATGCTTAGTTGTCTCTTTGCCATAGCTGGTTTGGTGTTTGAATGTGTTCAAATGTGTTAAGAGGCGTCAGGTCCCTGAATGTTTACCGGGACCCAGGAGGACTTTAGAAAGTGGGGGAAACCAATGTTGCATTTGCACAGTTTTCTTCCTTTCCCTCCCTCCCTCCCTCCCTTCCTTTCTTCCTTCCTTCCTTCTTCTCTCTCTCTCTTTCTTTCTAACAATAATACCTTAATTACATGAGCTGAGATAGGAAGGAGGAGAGTTCGTTTGCCTTTCTGGGCCTTGGTTTTCCTCAGCTAGAATGCCAGCTCCTTGCCCTCTAGCTCGTGGCCATCTGCTCGGCCACATTGGCCTGGTCTTGGACCCATGCCTACTGGGACTGCTCCTCTAGAAGGCAGCTGATTGTGGCATTCTTTGTCCTTACCTCATATTTATTCTGAATTTTCTTTGATCTTTTTGTTCCAAAATGTCTTCCTCCCCAGGAGCCAGCTTGGCCCTCTTCTTGCAGCCCAGGGGCAGTGCCTAGTGGGATTCGAACCACTGTCAGTATGGTGAGCTGGCAGCAAGCACGATGCAATTTGTTCCCAGGGTCTTGGTGCAGGCCACTTCATCATTGAATGCATTGTAGACAATATCGACAATCCTTGTTTTGCACGTACAACACTTGGCGCCCTAAGAGCAGTTGCCCATGTCCAGCCTTGAAGCATGTTGACTCTGCATGCAGACAGTGTGCATGTGCTGGGAGTCAATCTTAGTGCTGGCAACAGGGCGTCCCAGGTCATTTTTCCCCTTCACCTGGGCTGGGGGTGAGTACTTTATCTCGCTCCGAGCCTTGCGGCACTTGTGCCAGTTATCCTCAGAGATGCCCGGGACTCGGTGCTGTAAAGGGCCAGAATTCTTCTTCTGTCCAATTCTGACGCTGCAGGGCTGTGATGCTCTCTGCTCCTTAGTGGTCTGCTTCCTGGTCTGCTTGCTGGTGCATGGATCAGTGTGAGTTTGGTGCAGAGTGCTGTGATTATTTTCAGGAGGCTCTTTCATGCCTGTTGTAACTTGAATTTCGCACCCCCAATCCATATGTTGAGGTTCTAGCCCCCAAAACCTCAGAATGTGACTCTATTTTAAGACAGGGTTTTTAAGGAGATGATTAAGTGAGAAGAAGTCATTTAAATGGTCACCAATCCAATCTGACTGGTGTCCTTAAAAGAAGAGATCGGGACACAGACATGCACAGAGGGAAGACCACTGCGGACCCAGGGAGGAGACGGCCATCCACAGGCCAAGGAGAGAGGCTTCAGGGGAAATTGAGCCAGCAGACAACTTGACTTTGGACTTCCAGCCTCCAGAACTGTGAGGAAATAGAATTTCTGTGTCTTAGTTACCCAGTCTGTGATACTCAGCTGTGATAGTCCGAAGCGATCTACAGGGTCAGATAGTGACTGCTGTGAAAGGCCCACCAGCCTCTTATCTCCTGGTTTTATAGCTTTTTTTTTCCTAGTCGCTTTTTTTACAGTTGATTAGCTGGAATTCTTCCCTAAAGAAGAAATTTCCATTCATGACAAGGGCTATTTGGTTACCTTGAAATATGGTTCCTACCAAACAGGTGGCATAAAGGCTTCCATTCCCTTTAATGGCTGATTTTCAGCCCCAGGTGTTGGCGTCCCAGTTCCCACCAGTGGGGACAAGTTTTGTTATTCCATTTTCCTTTGCTTTGTCCTCTCTCGTCATTGTAAGCTCCTGGGTCTTTGTGTATTTAATGTGTGTCAATCAACCACAGTCCTTTCTTGGTGATGGTGCTCAAGTTGTCACATCTTTGACCAAGAGGAGCCCCTTCACACTGTCACTTGTGTCCTTTTCAACAAAAAGAACAAAAGTTGTTTTAAAAATTGCTTTCTGACACAGACTTCCACCCCCTCCTTTCCCATTTCCCGCCCAGTCCTGGAATGGGCCCTTTCTCCAAGGAGCACTTGCTCACTGGTGTCCCATCTGGGTGCAGAGGTGGTCTCTGCTGCCGGGCTGTCATTGTTTCCAGGCTTTTCCAGGGGACAGAGCCAGGAAACACACATTTTTGAAAGGGGAAAAAAACAACACCACAAGTTCATACTGTTATTTCCAGCTCACACTTAACATCACAACGTTTTTACTTCTCTTTTCCCTTTCCCTAAAAATTGTTTCCTAATACCACAAACATATTCATTTGCATAATCCCAGTAGATGTAAAGCAGTTTCCAAATAATATATCAATACTAACAACTAAGAATAAAACTATCAAGGCCAGGACCGGGTATACTGCTCAGTTGGTTGCAGAGTCATGCAGGTAAGTCAAGGTTGAGGGTTCTATCTCTGGTTGGGACACATACAAGAATCAACCAGTGAATGTATAAATAAGTGGAACAACAAATCGATATTTCTCTTTCTCCTTCTCTCTCTCTGTCTCTGTCTCTCTCCCTTCCTCTCTCTAAAATCAATAAATTAAAAAATTAAATAAAAAAGAAAACAACTACAGAGGAAGATTTTTTTATTTGCAGCGCTGGTTTTCCTACTATCTTATTATGGGCATACTATAAAATACTAGGTCTCTTGGAAAAATTATTTTCTCTATGTAGTTGTGGCATGGCGTTGATACACAGTTGGGTACATTTGTTTTAGTTTGGTTTTTGATATTTAAGGATTGCTTTTTAGAATTTGTAAATTATTTAATGATTTCAAAGTCAAAGCCACATAAAAAGTTATATCCAGTGAAAGCTCATTACCACACATTCCTGTCCACCACCTGCCCCGAACTGTGCCCTCTTTCACCATCAACAACCACTTTCCTTAGTTTGGTTTGTCCTCTGATGTTTTCTTTTGCAAATATAAGGGTGTGTATGCCCCTCATTCTCACACAAAACTAACACTCTATGAATATTAGTCTTTATTTTTATTTTTATTTCTTAAAAATTTTTAATATATTTTATCAATTATGCTATTACAGTTGTCCCATTTCCCCCTTCACTCCCCTCTGCCCTGCACACCCCCTCCCACCCACATTCCCCCCTTTAGTTCATGTCCATGTGTCATAAGTTCTTTAGCTTCTACACTTCCCATACTATTCTTACTCTCCCCCTGTCTATTTTCTACCTACCATCTATGCTACTTATTCTCCGTACCTTTTCCCCTTCTCTCCTCCTCCCACTCCCCTCTTGTTAGCCCTCCATGTGATCTCCATTTCTGTGGTTCTGTTCCTGTTCTAGTTGTTTGCTTAGTTTGTTTTTGTTTTTGTTTTAGGTGTGGTTGTTAATAATTGTGAGTTTGCTGTCATTTTACTGGACATGTTTTTTATCTTCTTTTTCTTAGATAAGTCCCTTTAACATTTCACATAATAAGAGCTTGGTGATGATGAACTCCTTTAACTTGACCTTATCTGAGAAGCACTTTACCTGCCCTTCCATTCTAAATGGACCTACATCCAAGCTTTGCTGGATAGAGCAATCTTAGATGTAGGTCCTTGCCTTTCATGACTTGTAATACTTCTTTCCAGCCCCTTCTTGCCTGTAAGGTCTCTTTTGAAAAATAAGCTGACAGTCTGATGGGAACTCTTTTGTAGGTAACTGCCTCCTTGTCTCTTGCTGCTTCTAGAACTCTCTCCTTAGTTTTAATCTTGGGTAATCTAATTATGATGTGCCTTGGTGTGTTCCTCCTTGGGTTCAACTTCTTTGGGACTCTGAGCTTCCTGGACTTCCTGGAAGTCTATTTCCTTTGCCAGCTTGGGGAAGTTCTCCTTTATTATTTGTTCAGATAACTTTTCCACTTGTTGCTCTTCCTCTTCTCCTTCTGGTGCCCCTATAATTCGGGTGTTGGAACTTTTCAAGATGTCCTGGAGGTTCCTAAGCCTCTCCTCATTTTTTTTGAATTCTTGTTTCTTCATTATTTTCTGATAGGATGTTTCTTTCTTCCTTCTTGTCCACTCCATTGATCTGAGTCCTAGTTTCCTTCCCATCACCATTGGTTTCCTGTACATTTTCCTTTATTTCACTCAGCATAGGCTTCATTTTTTCATGTAATTTGTGACAAAATTCAACCAATTCTGTGAGCATCCTGATTACCATGCTTTGAACTGTGCATCTGATAGGTTGGCTATCCCTTTGTTAGTTGTATTTTTTCTGGAGCTTTGATCTGTTCTTCCATTTGGGCCTTTTTGTCTTGATGTGCTCGTTATGTACTAAGGGGAGGAGCCTTAGGTGTTCACCAGGGCAGGGCAATCCAGTCCCTGGGTTGTGATGCTCTCCATGGGGCAGGGGTCGAGAGGGAACAATGGTGCTTGCTCCGCTCTCTGCCAGATTTCAGTCACTTCCCCAAGCAAATTGGGCCCTTCTGGTGCTGATTCCCGGGTGGGTGGGTTTGTGTACGTTCTAGGACCCTGTGGGTCTCTCCAACAAACTCTCTTGTGAGGCTGGGAGTCCCTCCCAGCACCTCAACCCCCACAGGTATTTTCAACTGGTGTTTTGAGGCTTTATTTCCCTGCGCTGGGACCCTGGGTTGCATGGTCTGTCTCACTCCCCAGTTTCGCCTGGTTCATCTGCGTGTGAATGTGGGACTGCCCAGTCCTCCAGCCACCTTGTGCTCTGCACCCTTCTACAATCCACCGCCTCGCTGGGTGTGCCCAGTGCTGCCCTGCTCGCCCAGGGTCCGCCAGCCGCTGCTCTTTTTGCCATGACCTGGCCAACCAACTCCACCCCTCCTACTGGTCTGAATGAGTCTACTTTAACTCCTTGGTTGTGGGACTTCCATACAGTTCAATTTTATGTCAGTACTGGTTATTTTTTGTTTCTAAACTGTTGCTGTTCCTATTTTGGTCATGTGAGGAGGCACAGTGCGTCTACCTATGCCTCCATCTTGGCCAGAATTCTTTAAAATTTTTTTATTTGATTTGAGAGATTGATTTGTTGTTACACTTATTTGTGTATTTATTGGTTGTTTCTTATATGTGATCTGACCAGGGATCGAACCCTAAATCTTGGCCATATCAGGATGACGCTCTAACCAACTGAGCTGCCTGGCCAAAGCTAGTCTTTATTTTATTTAACCCTTAAAGTATACTCCAAAAATCTTGTATCAGCATCAAGAGGTCTTCCATGTTCCTTTTTACAACAGTATCCCACTGTGTGGCTGTGCCATTGTTCATTCAGCTGATCTCCCAGGGGCACTAAGTTGTTGGACAACTTAATGATGACAGTAAGTTGTTTGCAGTCTTTTGCCGCTATAAACAATGTCATACCTTTGGGTGTCGCTTGATATTTTTGCTAGTACCTCTAGGATAGACTCTTAGAAGTGGGGTTGCTGGTTTAAAAAGAAATGCATAGGTCATTTTGCTGCTTATCACCTCACTCTTCATTCTGCATTGCCACCACCAATAAATAATAGTACCCATTTCCTCACAGCCAACAATAGAGAATGCTGCCAAATTTTTGGATGTTTGTCAGCCTGCTTAGGTGTAAAGTGGTATTTTGATGTAGTTTTAAATGGGCATTTCTCACTTATTATGTGAGGTTGAGCATCTTCCCAAAGTTAATGTTCATGTCTTTTGTGCACTCTTACATCCTTTGTTTTTTCCCCCTAATAGAGTGCTGGTCTTCTTGATTTCCAGGAACTCTTTGTATATTAGGGTTATTAACTCTTTGTGATATGTTTGCAAAAACTCCCCCCTGCCAGTTCGTCAGTTATCTTTTGAGTTGGCTTTATTCTTTCACCATGCAAAAACCACCTTAAATTTTTGTCAACTTTACCAATATTTTGTGTTTCTTTTGGACTTTGAGACATAATTGTTTTTCCTCCTAATCCTAGATTTATAAGGGAATTCCTTTATGGTTTATTTAGTGCTTGCGTGATATTATTTCTTACATTTATCTCTGATCCATTCTGGAACTTATCCTAGTTTTCAGAATGAGGTGAGGAATCAATTTGATCTTTTTCCAAATTGCGATCCAGCTGCCCCATTATTTATTTAAGAGTCTGTCCATCCTCCATTGATTGACATGCCCATCTAGCCATGCACCACCTTTCCATATTCACTTGGGTCTGCTTCCCAACTTTTCATTCTGTCCCGGGAAGGGGTTTGGTTTTCCCTTGTACACTGCCGTTTGAATGATGGTGGCTTTCTGAGCTTTTAATATCAGCTAGGGTTGAATGCTCCTCTCCCTCCCTAGGTTCTTCTGGTCACTCCTGCTTGTTTTTGCATACGAATGTTAGAAGCAACTCAACTCAACTCAAAAATATCTTATCACATTTGGACAACATCACAATTATAAACTAATTTAAGAACTCTCGGCTCCTTTTATAATAGAGTCTTCCTGTCCAGGAACATTTCTATCTTCCTTTTGTTTAGTCTCCTGTGTCACTTAGGAAAGTTTTATTCAAGGTTCCCTTGATTATCACGAAGACTCTTCATACTTTTGGGAAAGTTTGGCCTATTTTATATTTTATTTTTGTTGTTGTTTTAGATGGGGTCCTCTTTCCTAACTGGGGATTTTTGTGTACATGTTGGTTGCTGACTTCTGTGTGTCAGGGCTACATCCTGTTACTTTACCAAACTCTTTTTCTGTACTAGTTTATCTTAGTTTTGCATTTTCCAGAAATATAATCACATCATCTGCAAACAAACATGCTTTTACCTGCTTATTTCAAATTTATATTTGTCAAATTGTTTTTTTTTAATATCTTGTTTTAGTTAATCCTCTTGTACCTTACCAAGTTCATAGTAGCAAGTGGGCAATTTTGCCTTGTTCTTAACATTAGTGGGAAAGCAAGTTTCCATTAAGTAAGGTGCTGGCTGAGGATATATTTATCAATTCCTACTATTTATTTCAAATGATAAGACAAAGTTTACTTAGAAAGTTACAGAGGTAGTAGAAGTGAGCCAGCTGGGCTGTTGTAAGCTCACCAAACAAGTTACAGAAGCAAAAGGGCCCTTGGTGCTCAGGAGAAAGAAAGGCAAAGGTAACTTGCCTGGAGGAAGGAGAGGGGGAGGGAAAGGCATGTGCGGTGCTCAGGAGAGGGAGGAGGCTCCCCTACCGTATTACTTAGTTTTAATCTGGAATGCGTGCTGAATTTTGTCAACTGTCCTTTCTGAGTTTACGAAGATAATGATGACTTTTTCCTAAGATATTACAATAAATTGAATTAAACCATCCTTGCTTTCCTGGAATGAATCCCACTCGGTTTTATTTTTTAATATGCTTTTGGATTCTATTTTATAAGCAAATTCTGGAGAACTAGGAGGAGGTGGAGCTTCCTTCCAGTGGGTGGCTATTGTGATTCAGTAAAGTCTCCCTGCAGTGGGGCCATCAAGGAGGATAGGCCACTGGTGTGGGCAGTAGTGAGCTGGGGACTCTCGTGCCTTTCCCAGTGAGTGTGTGGGCAAGATGCCAAGTGAAGATTGCTGAAGTTGTATCTTAAAAGGTATATTTCAATCTAAATTCCCATCAGCGAGGACTAATTATTGAATGTCCATACAGAATACTATGTAGTGATTAGAAAGAATTAGGAATCTCCTTATGAGTGAATGTGGAATCATCCCTAGTTATATGGAGTGAATGAAAGTCAAGAGCAAATCAGTCTTCACTTTTTATATCAAAAAGAAAAAAAAAAGGGAAAAGAATACCAGAGCTGGATTTGCTTGCATGTTTTATGCCCAAAATAGCTACAGGAGGAGACACAAGAAACAATACTTGGTCACCTCCAGGAAGGATAAAACTGAGTGGCTAGGGACAGTGAGGAATGCTTCACTTTTTCCTGTTTGTGTCGTTTGGCTTATGAGTTCTACCAGTGTCCTGCTTATCCAAAAAAATAAGTAAGACAAAAACTTGAAACTATAAAAATAAAAAGGACCTAAGGGACCTGATTATTCCGTATTGACCTGTACAGTAGCCCCTTTTCTGGGTGCCTGGGTGGGCCAGGCCAACACTGTCACGGTGTTTGCTCCATGGAGACAATGGTCCCAAGAGTGCCAGGCCAGAGCCAGGGCCAGGTGGAACATCAGGTGGCTGATGGTGTGTTGGCTGAACGCCTGGGGATGCGCTACACCCTGTGTGAGCCCATCTTCACCTTCTACTAGCAGAACCTCCTCCTAAATGTACAGGCTTGCTGCTCACTGCCCTGGCCTCCAGAGGGCAGATCCAGCTTAAAAGAGCACAGGAGCCACGCTGTGGCAGAGTCTCTCCAGGTCTCAGTCGATCTGTGTACATCTGGGGAATTCCATTTCCTCCATTAAGCAGTACAGGTGCAGGCTACAGCCTCCCAGCTATGACGTTTATGGTCAGAGTGATTAGCTCCAAAACTGCAAAAATAAATACATTTTAGAACATAATGACATAACATGAGATTGATAACTGGTCAACCACAGCTCGAGTCAAAGCTATACAGATTCTCTAGGTGTAAAAAGGGGATCACTTAATTCACAAAGCAACCCATGCAATTCCTATACTTTTCATTGTTATGAAGATGGTGAACTTCAGTGATGTTCCCATCACTGAGGGTAGGAACATGACATTAGGCTAGAGGGACAGCAATACCTGAGGAAGGGCTGTGCCCAAGAATGGGACGGGAAGCCTGGTGGGTGGGTGATTCCCCACACCCCCTTCACTGTAGCCTGTTTGGAGGGACAGCATCTGTCTACAGCTTGTGTGGCTGAATGGCCAGCTGTAAAGTGAAATCCTGACCCATCCCCCTTTCCCTTCTCTTGTATAGCCACATGACTATACCTCCTGATTCTTTTCACTGACAGTAAGAGGCCTACAAACTTGTTTGCCCCTTTTCACTGGGGTGAAGGGCAGTAACACAGCTATAACTAAGAACCTATCCCTCTCAATCTTGATAGAAGCAGCTCCAGAAAACATTTTTGCTAAATGCTGCTGTCATTCAAAGTCTGCAGTGAGACTGCAGGAGGCTGACTCTTCTTTCACCCAAGCACCAGCAGAGGGCTCAGAGGGGGTCCAGTGCCCGGGAGATAGTGTGTACACAAGGAGCCTATGCTTCTAAGCTGTCCACGTGACCCGAGCAACAGTATCCCCCTTCCTGGTCCACTGTGCCACATCACAGGCTCCCTGGGGGCCATCAATGAACACTCCCACAGGGACAGGCTCCTAAGAAATGTGGAAGGTCACAGGGCTGTGAACGGCCCCACCTAGAGGCAGCACTGTTACTGTCACCTGCTGGGTGCTGTGGTTTAAGCCTCTGGACCCTGGCATCCAGATTCTGATGGTGAAACCTGATTTTTTAAGTGTTAGTATTCAACTGTAAATCCAAATGGAACACTCCTGCTACACAGTATGCCTCAGGATGACTGCCCCTATGCTGGGCAGTTCAAGTGGTCCCTTAGTTTATGGTCCCATCTCCTGTCCTCACCCTCAGGAGGCCATGGCCTGCCACCAGGCACTTAACCAGTGCCATTACTTTGGACAGGATAGGTTTCCAACTCAGGGCTCTCTAACAAGAGCATGTAGCAAGGCCAGGATGACTCCTCTGAGGCAGGGCTGAGTTTGCTGCGTTCCATGGGAACGCCTGTCCCTGGGGATCCTCCTGGGTGCTTTGCTCCCCAAGTTGCCAGGGGGAAGAACAGGGTGGGGGGGAAAACTGCACCACAGGCAAGTGGCTTGCTTCTTCCTCCCCAAACAAAGTCAGAGGGCAGTCTTTTGAGGGGTAGCTTGTACTGAACTCTCATAGGCCAAGCCTCTTCCTCTACAAACACAATTGCATCCAGCACACAGTTTTAGACAAAAAAGCTCTTTATTTAACCAAAAAAAAAAAAAAAAAAAAGGAGGGGGGAGGGGAAGAAAAGTCATAGGAAAGTACAACGTGCCTGCAGAAAACTATTTTCTCTTATAATTTTGTTTTCTTAAAAAAAAAAAGAAAAACACAACACAAAGCTTGTAATTTCCAATCACCATTATCAGGCTCTTACAACATCTATAAAGAACATACATCTGCTTCAAAACTCTACAGGGGCAGGTGGGGAACAGAGAGAGAGACGGCACCCAGCAGACATGGGGAGGTTTTGTTATCATTTATTTGTGAAGTTAAAAACGAGCGATAAAAAGTAAAAACTGCCATACAATTTTTTTTTGTTCTCAATTTGTTTGCAGTTTCAATGTCCTCTTGAACAGATGAAACATGACAGACCAGTCCTGGGAGAGAGGACGCGGGGAGGAGGGGCCGCGGGAAGCCGAGCTAGGGCAGAGGGAGGAGCGAGAGGAGCAGAGAGGCAGAGGGGCTCAACTGATGCGGGGTGGGGTGGGGTGGTGGTTTCCTGCAATATCAACACCTGGTCCAAGGAATGTTCCAACTCTAACTAAAAAAAAGAAATAGCAAGATTGACTTTTTTTTCCTTTTTAGAAGTTTATTTTAAAAACATGAAGAGGGCCAAGAGTGGTAGGGAGAAAATGAATTCCTTTCCCTTGAAAGAAGCAGTTTCAGGAAGGGTGGGTATAGAGATTGATTTATATATATATATATATATATATATATATATATATAATCTTATAGGTTTTGTTTCACTTCGTGTTTATTTAAAAAAAAATTTTTTTGGCAGAGATTTAGTTCTCACTATCTTCTATGGCTGGCTCAACATGAAGGACCCCAAATTTGAAAGAAAAACAAAAAAGAGAAAAGCATGTGAGACACAAAAAGCGAGAGAGCGAGAGCCAGCACTGACCTCCAAGCCCCTCCGAGAGGGCTCCCCCATACCCTGTGGCAGCCATCGCTCTCTCACCTAACAAATGGAGAACAGGAAGAAAAAGAAAAAGAAAAAGAAGAAAAAAAAAGCCAAAACCAAGGAAAAAAGAAAGCCCCCAAACAAAACAAATAATATTAAAAGAATTTTCACAGATGAAGAAGTTCACATTCATTCGATTCATTGAGCCTGCGGAGAGGGAAGAGATAGGAATTGGTCACTACGGAGAGGGGGAGGCAGGGGTGGGAGACTGGGGGACTGTAAGGAGGGGGCCAGGAAGCTCCTCTCCCGAAACGGTGGCTAGCAGGTATGTCTTTAACTGTCTAGTGAAGTGCTCCAGGGACTCGGCTGAAGTCAGACTGGCTCCTTGATGGAGGAGGAGGAGGAGAAAGAGTGACACAAAGGCAAGAAGGAGAGAAGCAGGGGCCGCAGGAGAGAGAAGCGAAGTGAGGGTCTGCAGGGGAGAAAGCGGTGGCTCCCGGCGCATCACAACATGAACAATCTCAGAGATCACGGTGTCCCCACAACACCCCTGTGAGGTAGGTTGGAAGGTGGCAGCGATCATCATGCCCACTTCACAGACAAGACCGGGACACAGACACGGGCGTGAGAGCAGAGGCCAAACCCAGGTGGAGCAGAGGGGCTCCAGGGCTGGTCCCCTTGGCAGGCTCCCCGCGTCCCTGCTGGAGCCAGGGCCACCCCACGCTGGGGCTGCCTGCAAACACAGTCACTTGGACACAGTCGGGGAGAAGATCGTGGGTTTAAAAACAAAACAAACAAAAGCCAAAAAAAAGTAATGCAGAGGGGGGGAAAAGTATCCATTTTCTTCCCAAGTGGCCAGATTTTGAGTTAGCAGCCAGGTTGGTGACCAACATTTCAGTAGCTGGCCTGCCCCCCACCCCCAGGACTACCCACCAGTTCAACAGTTCCACCTTTTATCTGTCTCGCACTCTCCCCCAGCATCACGACAGCATTACACAGGAACAAGCGAGCCGGCGGAGGGAGGCCTCTTCTTTAACCTCTGGACCCAGCGCACACTTCCCCTGGCTCATGGGGACTCTCGGAGACCTCCGGCCACACGGCCCCCGCTGCAGGCATCAAGGACACACCCCGCAGGGGAAGGGATTTCCGGCGCTACCCACTAAGGCAGGATGAACGGTGGCTGGGGGTTGGAAGGAAAAAGGAGGAGGAGGAGGGTGGCAATTCCCACTTGCCTGCTGCTGTCCCTGCTGTGTGGGTGGAGGCTGGGGGCCGCCAGGACCTGGGGTCTGTCCGTAGTAAGCGGCTTGCTGTCGGTAGTATTCAGCCCAGGCAGCGCTGTAGTCTGGCTGGGAGCCTGGGGGCGCTCCTGGACCCCCTCCAGTGGCCACTTGAGCTGTTGGGAGGAGAGGTAAGTGGGGCTGGCAAGAGTGGGCCTGACCCTACCTCACCTCAAGCTCCACTAGCTCAGGCTGGTTTAAAAAAAACAAAAAACGATGTAGTTGACACACAATATTGTATTAGTTTCAGGTGTGCCACAGTGATTTTCCATTTAAATTCCTTACAATATAATCACTATACTAAGACCCATACCACCATACGAAGTCATCATAATGATGACTACATTCCCTATGCTGCACTTTCATCCCTGTTACTATTTTTTCTTTTGTATAACTCACCCTGCTTCTTGTAGTACTCCTCCCAGGCCTTTGTGTAGTCCTGCTGTGGGGGAGCTCCAGGCTGCTGGGGCTGCTGACCTGCAGAAGGCAGGCACCGAGGTAAGACACAGCTGGCCTCCTCTGCCCCACTGGCTGACTTGAGCCCATGCAGTGGCCCACTCACTCACCAATCTTCTTGTAATATTCTTCCCAGGCCTTTGTGTAGTCTGACTGGCCAGCAGGCGGGGGCTGAGGTGGCTCGCCCTGGGCAGGTGGAGCTGCAGGGGCAGGGGCGGGGCCGGGAACGGGGCCTGGGGGCTGCTGGTAGTAGTGTGAGTAGTAGGCGGCCCAGGCTGCGTTGGGGTCGGCGGCGGCTGCGGCAGCTTTATCTGCAAGAAGAAAGCAATGCAGGCTGAGAGCTGACACGGAAAACCAGTCCCATACCCAGGCCCTGTGCTGCCCCATCAAATGGGCAGCCTTACTTACTTGGGTCATGAGGAGCAGGTGGTTGCCACTGGGGGTAGGTATTGCCCCATCCCTGGGGTGGGTACTGGTGAGGAGGGGGGCCCCCGGCACTGCAGGAGAAAGAGGGGGAACACATGAGTGCAGGCTACTCCGATGCAGGGATAAAGATGGCTAGTAGAAAGGGAACCCAGGGAAGGGTGTGAGAAAACTAACAATGCATAGGACCCGGGCCATGAAACAAAGTCCCCCAAATTCAACACCTATAGCATCTTGTAAAAGACGGTATCTGTGAAACAGAGGGCTGGGCTGGATCATGTTTGGGTCCCGAACAACCACTGCTTCTGAAAGATGACGCAGGACCCCTTGGTAGTGAATGGAAATGGAAACAGGGCCTGTCACTCTTCTTGCCAGAGTATAGAACCCAATGTCCCAAATCCCAGGCAGCTGAAATACTCACTGAGGGGGAGCCCCTGGTGGCCCCTGGTTGAAGGGTCCAGGATTGAAGGGACCCATGGGGCCAGCAGGGCCTGGTCCCCCTGGGCCAGGTCCAACAGGGCAGAGGGGACCCTGGAAGAAGGAGAATGGGATATGGTTAGTGGGTGAGAGACAGGAGCCAGAGCCATGCCCAGGCCCCAGAGCCCTCCGTGAGCCCACCTCAATCTTCTCTTCAATGAGCTGCTTGGCATGGTCAATTTGCTGGGGTGAGCCTCGGATAATGAACAGTTTGAAGTTGGGGTCCCCGTTTGGTGGCAGCTGCCGGGATATCTCTACAAAGGCGCCTGTCTGCTGGTTTATGGCTTTCACATTCTCGCCACCTGAGGGGGACACAGGCAGTGAGGGGCGGTTGGGAGGAGAGTGGGTGAGGGATGAAGGGTAGGGAGAGGCCTACTCACCCCGGCCAATGACTAGCCCACACTTGTGAGTGGGGATGGAGAAGGTCATCTCCCCGCCAGGCGGGCCCCAGTTGCCTTGGCCCCTTCCTCGGCCACGGCCTCCTGGGGGCATGCCAGGACCTCCTGGAGGGCCTGGGGGACCGCTCTGCAAGACAGGGAGGAGGATGGAGAATGAATGCAGGAAGCCAGGCCTGTCCCCTCTGCCCCCACCAGCTCTTCTCACCTACCCCATGCCACCTACCCTAAGGCTCTGGAGGAGGTCATTGATAATCCGTGCTGCGTGCTCACACCGGTCTGGAGGCCCCATTATGTGAGCTATCTTCTCAGGACCTGTCCCATCATCTGAGGCCAGCACCCAGAAAGTGGAGACACGGATTTAAAATAGAAGAACAACTCCAAACCACTGCCTCCTCAGGACAGCACTGTGCCAAGCTAGGTGCCTGAGACAACTCAGAGACTCAGGGCCACTCGCCACACTCCACATAGTCAGGAGTGAAGAATGAGGCAGGCAGGCCCCACGTCCCCAGAGAAGGAAACCAACCAGCTCGGCAGGGAGGTGGCTGAGACTTCTTTCTGCAATTGGAACCCCTAAAACTAATGCATGCAATTCACAGAACTGGAAACAACACATCTCTGAAAAGCAAGAGGTCCATCCTCCCCACAGACCCGCCCTCAGAGACTCCCACAAGCTCTGCAGGAGCCCAGAGTTGGGGTAGTGGTCTGATGCAGCTCAGGGTACCCAAGTTATCTAGGCTGCCCTGTTGGGATGGGACATTGGTGGCAAAGAGGGAAAACGTAAATTCAACAGGAGAGGAAAACACGGAAAGTCTTCCTGTCACCAACTGTCTCAGGGGGCTGTCCCACAAATGAGAGAGAAAAAATCTAGAAGTAACGAGGCACCACAAAGAGGCTCAGCATGCTAACCATGGTGCCAAGCTGTCTACAGCAGACCCTCAGGGTGATCTTAGAAGGACATGACTAGGCCTGACCTTGTTTAAACTGGATCCGCACACCGGCGTCATTCTGGATCTTCTTAATCATCTCTCCACTCCGACCAATGACCACGCCAACAGAATGCCTAGGCACTGGCACCTAAAGGAGGAAAGAAGAGTCAGCTTTTGCTGTCTATATGAAGAGCCCCCCCCACAACAGCCCTCCATCTTCTCAGGGAGGCCTGCGCTCACATCAATGCCTCCACCAATCCGGGATCCATACTCATTCCGGTCCCCAAAGCCACCCTGGTCACGCTCTCGGAGGATGTCCATCACCATCTCACAGGCTTGCTGCAAAGACACAGAGCATGGTGCACACGGCAAGCTCTGCTGCCCCACTGCTACTCCAGCCTCCCACAAACCAAAGGGTCACAGGCCTAAGCTAAGGACCGACACACAGGTGCTGAGCTCTGTTACCTGCCGCCCTAAGAGGCAGGCACGGCCAGCACTCCTATTTTCCAGATGAGAAAACAAAGGATCAGACTTAGGCTACTTGCTCACATACAAACAACTGGGAGGGAGAGAAGAACACAAACCCTGGGCTGACTTCAAAGCCAGTGCTCTGGGAAACCTCTCCACTTCCATCCAAATCTCCACCCAGCCCACCAGATTTTTCTCTTATGTCTCTAGAAACAACTACCACCACCACCACCACTACCTGCAAGGTGTGCTCACCTGCACTTTGTAAGGATCCCCAATGATCCGAAGGGGCTTGTCCACATTTGTGTTCTGGGAACCATCTTGAATTAAAATCATCTTTACTCCAGCTCGTTCCTTTAAAACCAACGTTGACTGTCAGTGCAGAACTTTCTGCGAAGTAGTGCACTTCAGGTAGGGTCCATGATCAAGAAGAGTAAAAGACTGGCAAAGCAGCTGGTGTGCGTGTATATGTACATCAGACACAGAAAGGACACTGTCTTGGGATGGAAGGAAATTTCTGTTCTCTGCTCCACCCTCTCACCTGTAGCTGCTTAATGGTCTCCCCGCCTTTGCCGATGACCAGGCCAGCCTTCCCTGCAGGGATCATAATCTCCTGCACCGTGCCATTCTGGCCCCCGTTGGCATTGTCATGGAACTGCCCTGGGGGGCCCCCACGACCACGAGAGACGATGTCATCCAACATCATCTTTGCTTTCCTGGGAAGGGAAGGAATGGGGTGCTGTCACTTAAAAAAAGTACTGGCCTGGAGACCCCCCTGCCAACTCAAAGCAAAGATGTCTCCAACACGTGAGTTGACAGATGATGAGGAAGAAGAGTATTACAGTCCCTGGGACTGGGGTGCAGGGACATGGTGTGTCACCCACAACTTTCAAAGGGATCAAGAGGACTTCTACCCACTCCCATCACAATGAAAGGCCCAGTGAGCACTTACTGGACAGATTCTGGGGCTCCTGTCAAGGACACACTGCGCTCGGGGAGGCCACCACTGTCTAGAGAGAAGAGGAGATAGGGTCAGTGCCTTTCTAGGCCTGTGGACCCTGGAAAGGCTTTTATTGGAGATGAGGAAACTTCCAGAACAACCAATGGACACTTCTGCCACCATTCAGCAGCTTGAGAAATCAATTTACCTCCTCAAAGACCTGGGAGGCTGCATTATGCAAGGCCAAGGTCAGGAAGCTTAAAGTACAATATGGGAGGCAGAACTTTTAGAGACTAAGATGAAAACTTTCAGAGAATAAGAGGTAGGAGGAGAGACAGATTATGGAAGGTCAAAACCCTGGGCCATTCTCACCACCACTGACAACCACGTGTGCACGCTTTAGTTAACAGTCTTGCTCTGCTAGAGCAAGGCCTCAGAAACTCCCGAAAAGCAGACTCCTACAGAGGAGCAGGCAGAATTGCAATTCAAACCCAGGCCTGTCCTCAAAGCTTTTCTTTCTAATGCACCTTCCTGTTTCCCATATTCTTGTCCGTTTTCTATTAGGTATTTAGTTCAGGTGGCAACCTAACACAATGGTTCAAAGCAGACCTGGAATAAGGGCTGTTGTTTTTAATTCTAGATCTTCCCTCTCAGCCCTCCCCGCACCTATAAAATGTAAAGAGTCACAGCTACATCTTAAGGTGCTGTTTAGTGGAGATACTGCACTGAGCCTGGTACACAGAAGGCACCCAACAAACAAGCAATAAAATAAACAAATACTAGCCCATTTCGTATCCCATGTCTACCCATCAAGTTAAAAGTGAAATCACCACTGAAGTGCAGAGAGCCAAGCCCCAGCCCAGCATTCATTCTGGCCTGAATATGGCTCACTCATACCTGGAGAGATCTGGACTTTGCAGCCTGAATCCTGTTGGATTTTGTTAATCTGTTCGCCTCCTCTGCCAATGACTAAATGGAAAAGAAGAAAAGCAGAGTTGATGGAAGGAAGGAGCCAGCAATGAGTACATGAAGAGGTAGGGGTTTCAGGCCATATGAATATTCAAATACGACAGGAGCCATTCCAAGAGCTCCACCATTCTTTCCACCCAGAAAGAACAGGTTAAGAGCAGAGCAGGGGAGGCCCTTTCAGACCAAAGGCTTCTGGGTTGCCATGGGCTCCCAGGACAACTGTCCCAGGGGCTGGGGTGGGGTGGGTATAATGGGCACCCCAGACCACAGTGACCCACACTCACTTAGCCCCACCATGCCATCTGGAACCCTGTACTCTTCTGTCATTGAAGTCCTGCAAAGAGAGACAATGAAGGTCTCAAATAGGAAAGGAGCAGAGGGTCTCCCTGGAGAAAAGGAGCCTTGCCCCAATGCTTCTGGCCTCTGACCCTGCTTCCTTAGGCCTATGGGATCAAAGCCCCACTGGCCTAAACGGAATCTAAGAGCATGAGGTTGGGGCTCCCTCGCCCTACAGCAGGTCAGTCCACTTCTGGAGGTTCATTTCCCCACCTGGGCTACAAAAGGCTTGTTCGGGGCAGTGTGGCCCTTGGACCAGTGTTGTTTCTGACTTAGGGAGAGACTAAGCACTAGACACTTTTATAGCAATGTAATTAAGTCATATTTTACATGTGTTGACTTAAAAAATTGTTTTTACCTTTTTCATTTAATTTTCCTAGCAAATCTTTTCTATTAAATTTAATACCCCCCCCCCCAACAATATGGTCCTTCACAAAGGATTCTGTCAGGTTCGCTAAAGTCGTTTGGGATGGGGGCAGCAAATAGGAAAGACCTCCCTACCCCAGGCTCCACCAGCTCTCAGGGAACAAACGTGCAAAAGACAGATAAGAAAACCAGACTTTTCTAGAAAGAAAGATGCCTGTGCTTTTGGAGTGTCCCCACCTCAACAAAGGAAGAATCATGGCGCAGAGACCACTCTTTTGTCATTACCAACAAAGTGTCACAACACTCCCTCCAGCCTTGAAGACAGGTAAGTACACAGACGAAGGCAGTGCTCTCTATCTCTCTATTTGCTCTCGGGTGGAAGAACCCTAAATGGTGTGGGAACCCCAGACAGAGCTCTTCTCCCCCAAGTCAGTAAGAAACACCAGAGAAATGACAGACAAAAAAGTGACGTATTCTCCAAATCACAACTTACCTGGGGGGAGGATGGATAGGTCCAAGTTGAGAACTGATGGCTGCAGAGAGAAAATCCACAGGAAAGATTGGCCTGGCTTCTCTCTGGAACTCCGAACACCAGTGGCCCCAGGCGCTCCTGCCTCCATGGTGGCAACTAGCACCATTACAGTCTAAGCCCTACTGAGCACTGGTGCACAGTGGGCCCACCTCACAATAGCACAGGCACCAGGTATTTCTACCTCAATTTCCAGGGGCTATGGGAACCCCACAGGTCATGAACACTTGGAGCCTTCATAAAGGACAGGTGCTCAGTGCTCCTAGCTCCCAACTCCTAACAACCTTCTAAGATCCTGAAGCTGCCCTCTGCCTGTGTCACCCAATGGACTTACAGTCTCCTTGAGAGGCCAATTTCTTGCTCTCCGGTTGGTCTGTGAAAGAGAGAGGATGTCAGATGCAGCACCCACCCACCGCTGCATCAAATCTGATGCTGGTGCCACACACCTTGGCAAATAATCCCCCCCTCTGCTACCCCCAACATCAGAGCCAACACAGGAAAGTAGCAGAGACCAACTCCTAAATGAGGTTAGACTTCATCAATCCTGCCGCCACCACCAAGAGTAAAAAAGCTCTTTATAACAGGGGAACAATGATGGTGGTTTCTGAATCCTTCTGGCTCAGGACTGGACCTGCCTTGGGCAGCAGGGTCCTGGTTGAAAGATCAATCAGGTGGCCCCCCACGAAGTGCGGGACCACCCAACCGATCATTATGGCTACTGTGAGTAATGCCACATGCCTCAGGGCCAGGCAAACTTTACTTTCAAGGGGCCTCAATAAAGGTACCAGCATTTCCCCAGATTTCCAGAACAGGAGGAACAATCTTGAGAACTTACAACTTGGACCTAGCCACAGTCAATCTGCTTTCCTCTCAGCCACCTGATACCTCAGGATGGTGGCCCAACAAAAAGAATGAACAAAGCTGGGATTGCTGAGGTTTTAAAAGACCGAATGGCAGCAGGCTCCCCCCCCACTCTGAACCACATTCAAACAAAGGCACCTCACTCTCTACCCCTGGCCCTTCCTCCCAGCAGGTAGTTACCTCCATCTTCCAACTGCCTCTTTTGGCCCCCAAAACCAAAATCAGGAGTGCTGTTATTCACTGTTGTAGCAGCATCACCTCCAATTTTGGCTGCGATCTAGAGATGAAGTTGTAAACAGAATAGAATTAGCACCAAAAACCAACTTCCATGGGGCTCAGATAAACTTCTGTTTTCTGCTCTTGCTGTTTGGCCTGGGAGTCAGCACCCCCAATTTAGGAAATAGCTGTTGGTTAAGATATTCTAAAAAGAATTTTCACCTAAGTCTTTAAAGTTCAAGAGTTATCCAAGAATTTCAAAACTCCCTTTCTCGATTGGATTTGGGCCTAAATTGTATGTGGCCAGACTGTGACACACACACTAACTTGTCCTAGGGGTAAAAGGAACAGAAGAAACTCGGTGTCACAGAGGGTCCACAGGTCATTTCCACAAGGGAGGGCTGCAGAGAACCAGAAAGTGTGACTGTAGCCTAGTTCTTCTGGGATGCTGAGAGGTACTATCTCCCTCACCCTCAGAATCTTTGCATTTGTGAAACAAATGCAGGAAAGTTTTTGCTTCAAGGCATCTGAAACCTTCATTTGAGAAAAATAAAAGCCCCTTTTGGAACACATGTTACAATTTAGCCACACGAAGAGAAACTTCAAATAAACCCCCATCCAACAAACTTATTAACACCAGAGTCTGTTTGTGGAATTATTACAAATTTTCCAAAGAAACAAAACCCAAGAACTAAGGATCTATCTTTCCACCTCTCTCATTTTAACACTTGGAGCCAAAGCTCTTGGTCTGCCCAGATGGGGCCTAATCCCACCCCAACAGATAGCACCAACTCCCCCAATGATAGCTGATCGTCAATCAAGACAGTCTGGTGGGCAAGCAGATGAAGTGCACAGAAAAACACTACTCCACACGAGGTTAGAAAGGTGAGAAAGCACAGATCACAAATGGGCGGAGCAGGTCGTTCAACCTAACGGGACCTCCCACCCTGCCCTGGAGGCATTGGAACTACCCAAGTCAGGCTGGGGTCTGCTTCCGGAAAAGGAGCCAAAGTCATCCCATTCTAAGGAACTCCTTCCCTCCAGGCTCTGGGGAGGTCAGTCCCATCAGCATATGACACCCCCATGTAGTCATCAAGACTCAAGAAACTGTGGTGGGACCCTCCCCTCTTTCCCAAAAAGATCTAAACCACGCTTTCAAGCTGCTAGTAACATCAAAAAGAATCCACACCTACGCCCACCCTCCTCATTTCGTTTAAGTGCTTGGCTACTTTGGCAGCAAAAGGATTCCCTTTCCATAAGAGGAAGGACTTGTTTCCCTCAAAATCCATTCTTTCTGGGGGACGGGTTGAAACTGGACTGGGTTGGGGGCAAACAGAGCTCTGTGCCCTGATGGAGAGATGGGAGCAAAGTAAGGCACATCCCGGAAAAGTGGACCTTTTCCTTCCAGGACAGTGGAGCATGCCCGAGCGTGTGTTAAGGCGGGGCGTCTCCCCGAGTGAGGGGTTGCACTCCGGAACCCCTGCACACCCAGGAACCGCTCCTGGGAATTCCCCGGACGCCCCTTCCCCGCTCAGGAAGTCACCCGTGGGGCAACCGCATTCGAGGCACCTGGGGCGGCCCAGGCCCCAGTCTACTGCCCCACGTGAACCCACGGCGGCCCCGGCAACCCCTCACCCGCGACCCCGCGCGCGCGCACACGTGACCCCGCCCCCTCCCCCGCCCGCCCCTCAGGCCCGCGGCCTCCTCACCTGGCGGGCCCGCTGCACAGCGTCGGCGAAGGCGTCCTTGCGAATTCCTGGGCCACCCCCGCCGGGGGGCTGCGAAGAGGCCCCGGCAGACCCCCCGCCCGGGCCCCCGCCGCCCCGGTCCCCCGCGCCTGGCGGGCCCGGTGGAGGGCCTCCCCCGGCGCCCCCAGAACCCCCGCCCCCGCCGGCGGTCGGCGGCGGCCCGGGCGGGGGTCCTCCCGTGCTGTAGTCCGACATAGCGCGGCGGGGCCGGACCTGGCGCGGAGGCTGAAGCTGAGAAGGAGGAGGCGGCGGCAGCAGCGGCGGCGGCTCAACGCGGGAACAAGGCCTCGCTCCACACGGCCGCGGAGCACTCTGGGAACCCAGCGGCAGGGAAGACGACGAGGGGAAAGAGGGACGCCCCCTCCCTCCGCTGTGACGGACAGCACAGCTGGGCCAGTGGAAAGCGGACGCCGCTCCTGGGCCACCAATCGCAGGCTTTGCAGAAGACCGACCAATCGGAGTGCCGTGAGAGGCAATGGGCAGGAGACACCATGTGACTGACAGCTTTCGGAGGCAATGAATTGCGGGCTACCGGCGCTAGGTTGGCAAATCGAGGCGATCCGAGAAGGCGGGAGGCCCAATGAAGCGGGAGTTCCAGAGTTGCGGGGCGGCTGCAGAACCGATTGACCGCTCTGAAGAGTCAAGCAGATAGGAAGGAGGAGCCTAGCAAATGGCTCTTGGAATGCAAGCCAATGAATACACGTGGAAGGCGGTTCTTGTAAAGATTGGCAGTCAGTTTAATCCAATTCCTGACGAGTTGTGGGTGATGCACTTGGGTTTGGACTGGCTTTTCATGTTAACCGGAATCCTTTTCTATCTTTGACTACTAAGCCAATAACTGAGCGACGGGGGTCGTTGTTAGGTGACTGACACCACTCCCGACAAATGGCAATGAAGTAAAGGTGCCCAGTTTTGGTAGAAGCCAGTGGAAGCGCAGCTGCATTGGGGCGGAGCCGGCCATCAGCCGGCGAGTGGGGATTAGCGGGTGGCAAAGTGAGTGGCAGGTTACGTAGGAAGAGGCGACCGCTCCCGGAATTCAGGCCTGACTGTGTAGGCCAGGCACGTGGTCTGCTTGAGGCCTTGGAGACTTTTGGAGCTCAGGTGGCCTGAGAACCGGAGAAAACCTAGGGATCCCCGGGTACACCCCTCTCCTTTCTCCACTCAGGGGTCTAGAACCCCTTTTTCTCTTCCAGGACATATGGAACCAGCTCCCCTCGTGAACTAAAGGGTCTTGGGCTATTGGTTTCTGAGGGATCCCCTCCCCTATTCACACACCCCACACCTGCTTCACATAAGGTCCCAGGATCCAAGCTTCAAGCTCCAGTCCTAGGTCCTCAAGTCATTACCTGGACCCAGGCATCATCCAGGCTTTCCATTCAGGACCAAGGAGCCCAAGGTACCCAGTCCCCCTGGGGGACCTAGGGAGCATAGATATTTAGCTTCTCTCTTCAACCCAAGTATCCAGGTCCACAGCTTCCCTTCTGAACCCCAGTATCCCACACATGTATAGCAGAAACCATCACTTTATTCCTGGTTTGACTTCATGCTCATCATTTGTCCCTGGAGCCAGGACAAACTACTATGAGCCAAAATGGAGTTCATAGTAATTTCAGGCAGTACCCTGGAGAGCATCTTCTGACCCAGACACACCAACCACCCCCCAACCTCCTTTTCTTAGTGGAAAAAAAACCCCAAACAAACAAAACAACAAACGAAAAAACTTCCCTGGGGCCTAAGCCAGGAGGGCTCTTTAGGGCCAGGGGACACTAGATCCTCCTGTCCATTTCTGCCCAGGGTGTGCTGCTTAGCTCACTGCCTATACACCCAGAGTCTTCTTCATGGCTTCATACACCACGTAGCTGATGCCACCTGCCGGCAACACCTTCAGTAAGGTGGGGGTCATACCTCGGTATAGCCCTGGCCAGCCCTGCTGGGCCAGGATCCGCTGGAAGACTCTGCACATGGTGGGGTTTGAACCCTCCACAGTGTCTGCAGGGATAAGAACAAGCTCAGTGCCTCTGAGATGAGCTGGGGGGGGGGGGGGGGGGGGGCTGGAATGTTGGGGAAGTGGAGCTGGGGAAAGGAGCCTGGGGGATCAGTTGGCAAGGAGTTTGGAAAACTTTTAGAGGAAATTGGTTAGTTTGGGGAGAATAAAGGGATCAATTTGGGCAGGAATTTTCAGGTGTCCTTTTTGGGAACATCTTAGAAAACATTCAAGCTTATTTGGAATGGAATTTCTAAGATCTGCTAGAGATTTTTGGGAAGTGGGCTAAGGAATAGTTTGGGGACATTTTCAAGGTGAAGGTGGTTGGGTAAGAACCACCTTCCTTAGGACCACCTAATAGTTTGGATGTTTGAGAATTGGTTTAGATGCTGAGAGTTCATTTGAGAGAGTCACATTTGGGGAGTTTCCTGGGTAGTGGAGGAAGTGGTTATGAATTTTGGGACATCTAAGAGGTTAGATTTGGTGAATTTAGGAACCATTTTGACTTTTGTAGCTGGTTGAGGGCTGGGTCTCATTTGGAGAAGT
This sequence comes from Phyllostomus hastatus, assembly GCF_019186645.2. Lineage (NCBI taxonomy): Eukaryota > Metazoa > Chordata > Mammalia > Chiroptera > Phyllostomidae > Phyllostomus > Phyllostomus hastatus. The sequence goes on along the minus strand of NW_025333640.1, from coordinate 942,244 downwards.
TTGGAGGTAATTTTGGGGTTGTATTTCTTGAGGTCAGTATGGGGGACTGGGATACATTTGGGGGGAGTTTGTGGGAATCATTTGTAAGATGGCTGTTCATTTTAGTAATTTGTAGTATTATTTTGAGGGCTGGTATCAGATTTGGGGGTAAGCGTATGTCTTCGTGGGTTTGGGGGTCAGTGAAGGTGGCCAGGATCAGTTGTGGAGAGTTTGGGAATATGAGGAAATTCAGAGGGTTGGTAGAGGGGTTGGGGGAGCATACACAGTGGCCACCAGGGCCAGGCTGACCTTGAGCCTGCATCCTGGTGCGCACCAAAGTTAGTGGGTAACTGGCCATCTGACCACAGGTCGTGGACAGTGTCACTGAAGACAGACTGACCAGGCCACTAGGGTCTGCCATGTCCCTGCCTGACTTCAGCCAGAAGCACCTGAGTATCTGCAAGAAAAAGGGGGACAGGAGAAAGCTTGCTAGGGGCTGGGTTCATTCCTGCCACCCCCTCTGAGGGAGTCACACCTCATAGACGGCCAGGTCGGTACAGGCATAAGGGATGATGCCAAGCATGTTGGGCAGGTAGCCACGATAAAGGGCTCGGGTGCCCTCCTGCTCTAGAATCTGTCTGGCACAGTCCAGCAGCCCCTTGTATTGACCCGTCCGGCGCAGGGTTAGCCGTGTCTTTAGCACCTACGGAGGGTGAGGAGTGAGGCAGCTTATTTGATTTAATCTTCTCAATGACCCTCAGCAGTGGTCATTGTCCCCATCTACAAATGAAACTTATCAGGAATATGCAAAGCTGGGTGTCAAACCCAGAGCTCCCTGTCCCATCCCTTGGCCTGTGTGTGCTCTGAACACAGGGTTCAGAAGTTCAAGTGCTGACAGAGGCCAAGAAGAGAAGGGAAGTAACTTGAGCCAAGTGAGGTCTGTGGCATCTTTCACTTAGCACCAACTAAACATACTGCCATGAGAGGGCAGGCTCTAGGTGGCCAGATCTGCTAATTTTCCGAAAGAGAGATGGGAATTTTAATGAAGTACCCCAATTCCAAAATATTGGCAATTCTATAATTGTGCAAAAGGCAGAGCACCAAGTGTGGCAGGCAAAACTGTAAGGTGGTTCCCAAGATTCCTGCCCTCTGATATGCATGCTCTGTTATAATGCCCCCCCACCTTGAATGTGAGCTAGACCTGGGAACATAATGGAATGTCACTCCCGTGATCAGGCTACGTGATAATGACAAAGTTGTTGGGATTTTGTAATGGATGTAATAAAGATCCCTAAACAGCTGACTTTAAGAATCAGGAGAAATTGTCCTGGGTGGGCCTGACCTAACCAGGCAAGCCCTTTAAAAGAGGTCCGTTGCCAGAGACAGAAGTAGAAAGACTGGAAGCATCAGAGATACCCTCCAGTTGGTCTTAAACAAGCAAACTGTTGTAGAAAGGACCACATTGCAGGAACAGTGGTTGGCCTCTGGGAACTGAGGATGTCAGTGCCACACCTAGAAGCAGCTGACCCTTTGAATAACCAGGAGGCTTGGAGAGAGCCTCAGATGGGTTTGTTGGTGGCCCAGCTGACACCTTGACTTCCACCTGATGAAACCCTGTGCAGATGACTTGACTAGTCAGTGCTCAGACATGACCCACAGAAACAATGAGATAAAAATCTGTCGTTTTAAGCTAATTGAGTCTGTGGTAATTTGTTATGCAGCCAATGAAAACAAATACACTTTGGAAGAAACTTAAACAGATGAGAACAAGAATTATACAAAGAAAACTTCTAAAGGACCATTAAAGAACATAAAAGAGACTTGAACAAATGAACATATTCCTGGATATGTAGATTCAACATAAAAATGGCAGCAATTTCTACCTTGTTTACAAATTGAACACCAGTTAAAAACAAACACCAGTAGATGATGTTTGGAGATAAAGGAGAGAAGGATGGAGAATAATAACACCAAGCCTCAAGGCAGAACTATGTAGACACTAAAATAATCGGTGCTTGCCTGGGATTCAGGGGGAAGGAGGCAGGATGAATAGGTAAAGGAGCTTTTTAGGGCAGTGGGTCTATTCTGTATGATGCTGTAATGGTGGGCACACACATCATATATTTGTCATTGGTCGAAACCCATAGAATGTACAACACAAAGAGTGAACCGTAATGTCAACTATGGATTTTAGTTAAAAATAGCAAATCCATACAGGCTCATAGATTGTAACAAATGTCGCCCAAATGCAAGATGTGAATAATAGTGGAAACTTTGTATATGTGGGGAGAGGTATACGAGAACTTTCTGTACTTTCTGCTCAAATTTTCTGCCAACCTAAAACTGCTCTGCCAAATAAAGTCTATTCACTAAAAACATTAAAAGGTAGCAGTGCATGAACAGACAGCAGAGCAACCAGAGGTTAAAAGTCAGAAATAAACTCAAATATATATAGAAATTCTGTGAATTACAAAGGTGGCATCTCCGATCACTGGAGAAGAAAGACGGGACCCATTCATTAAATAGTGTTGGGGCAACCAGGTAGCCATCTGGAATAAAAGTCTGATACATACCATACATGAAGGAGAAGAATGGAAAGAGGAGGGGGAAGGTGGCAGAGGAAGCAGTAGCAGTTGGCAACTCCTTGTCATCTTGTTTCCTCTTTTGTGGGGCAGGTATTCTCTTACCTCCATGGGGTTGATGAGTGTCTGGGAGGTGGCCACAGCCAGGGATCCAGCAAGGAGACGTTCCTGAAAGGGTGGGGACCCATGCACTCCACAGAAGTAATTCTTACACTAGGACAGGAGAGAGCAGCAAGAGGAAATAAGTGATCATTTCCTGCCTGAAACCCATCCAGAGGGAGAGCTCTGGGACTTGGAGGGTGAATGTTATGTGTCTTGGATAATGCTGTAAGCTTTGGGAGTGGGGTGTAGGAGAGGTGAGGACTTGAGGGTGGGACTGGGGAAAGCAGACCACCCCCACCTGTTCAAAGACGGAGAACTTGATGGCGTACTCAGGGGCGATCTTGAGTATGTTGATGCCATTACCCCGCCACAGGGAACGGAAGCCTCCCTCTTGGACCATGCTCCGTAGCCCCCCCAGCAGATTCATGAAGTTTGTCTTGGAGGAGTAGACCTGGGGGTAGGGGGGGCCCTGGCCCTGTAAGAAGTCCTCCACCCTATCTTTATTCCCATCCCATCTTGGAACTCAAGCCCTTCTTGTCCCCAGCCACACAGCCCCTCTCATCCCAATTCCTTCTCCAACTCTTTCCCTGGCTAGTCTTAGAATTCTCTAACCCCATGCAGACTCAAACCCAACATCAAGCCACCATCTCATCCATCTTCCTCTACTTTTCAGTCCTACTTTGTCTTGAAAGCCATCCAAAGACCCCCACCCCCAATTCCCTGATCCCCACCCCAATCCTGTCCCTGGCACCATTCTCGGAACTCCTTCCCTGATTGAACTCCATGCCCCATCCACATCACCTCCATTGTCACCCCCAATTCAACCCCCACTCCACCTCCATTCAGCCTTCTAACTCCAGCCCATGTCCCAACCCCACCCTCCTGCCTGTTTCCCGTTGCACCCCCAACCCACATCCTGAACTCCATCCTCTCCACTCTGCTCATCCCCACCCTGATGGCGTCAGTGCAGTGGCCCCCACCTGCACGAACCTGCATGTACACCTTGGCACGGTCCAGAGGGGCCGTGCCAGTGCGAGACACTGCTCCAGCTATGGCTCCTGAGAGCAGAAACTTCCACAAGGCTCCCTCGTTATCCACTTCCAGGACATCCACGGGGACCATCAGCTGCTCTCCCGTGTCAAGCACCTGCAGGGCAGATCAACCTCCTGCCCATGCTCGGCCAGGCTGGAACTGCCTCCCCACACACATCTCCAGAACTCACTCCTGGTGAAAGGCCCACCCTGGTCCTCACTGCTTCAAGATGAATTCTAGGTCTGCTTGGAGGGAAGTGGACCACGCAGAAGGGGTGGGCAGTATGGCTTTCTGCCCCTGAAGTTCTGGCTAGAGATAGTGTGTGACCTGTAGTCGCCAAACTCACCTGCTGTGATGGGAGGTGCTCCAGGTTGTTTTTGCCCACATGCCCAAACACATATCCATACACGTGTGTACAGCCTGGGTTCCAGCAGGTGGGTGGGGGTGGGGGTGGGGGTGGGGGCAGGGGTGGGGGTGGGGGAGGGGGCGAAGGTTTGGTGAATAGGCCCCTGACCCTCTTAAACACGGTCTGGCCCCTTGAACAAGGCTTCTGGGCTTCCTCAGGTTTGGCTCCCATGACAGCTAGAGAGTCATTGAGGTTCAAGAGCCTGACAAGAGGTTTGCCTGCCAGCAACCACATGGGAGGGGTGCCTTGTGAATTTGGGCCCCAGGGGATAATGAGGTCACAGAGGCCTTTGTGATCTAACTGGGTATGGTAGGCAGAGTGAGAGGCTCCCCACAAAAACGTTCACATTCTAATCTCTCCAAACCTGTGAAGGTGTTATGTTGCATGAGAAAGAGGGAATAGCATGTGCAGATGGAATTTAAGTTACTAATAAACTGATGGAGAGATAGACAGATTATTCTGGATTAACCAAAGGGCCCAAAATAATCTCATTTTCTTAAACAGGGAAGAGGGAGCCAGGTTGGTATTCAAGTAATAGGATGTGAGAAAAACTTCCAGGCCATTGCTGGCTTTGAGGATGGAGGAGGGAGCCACCAGCCATGAAATGCAGGCGACCTCTAGAAGCTGGAAAATGTCAGGAAGCAGATTCTCCCCTGGAGCCTCCAGAAGGAGCCAGCCCTGCCGACTGCTTGGTTTTAGCCCACAGAGGTCCATATCGGGCTTCTGCCCTCCAGAATAATACATTTGTGTTGTTTTAAGCCACCAAGTTTGGGGTCATTTGTTTCAATAGCAGCCGTAGGAAGCTGATGTACTGTGTTTCATTGTCATGGCAACAGGAGATGAAAGTGAGAGAGAATGGGACAGCGCTAGAGCTTGGATGGGGGGAGACACAGTTCGTCCCCAAAGAAGGCAGGAATAGGCTTGAAGTCAGAGAGGTCTGGGCATGATCTCATCTCACACACTCCTTGCTATGCGACTTTGGAGTGCCTGCCTTACTCCTCCGAGCTTCTGTTCCCCACCCAGAAATCGGAAGTCATGATAAACTCCACCCGACAGTGTTGTCAACAGGATCCAACAAGAGTCTTCATTGAGGGCACCTCCATCCTCCAAGTTCTTTGGGTCAAAAATTTGATGTCACTGATTCCTCCTTTTCATGCTCACACTGTCATCAAATCCTGTGGGCTTGAACCTTCAAAATATATCTAGAATCTGGCTGCTTCTCACCATGTTCAGGGCTACTGCCCTGGTTCAGCCCCATCACTGCTCACCTGGGCCAGTGCAGTCACCTCCACCAGTCACCCCTCCCCCAGCCCCCTTCCTAGACTTGCCCCCACAGTCAGTTCTTCCTGCACCAGTGACCAGAGGGCACCAGTGACCACCCAAGTCAGGTTCTGTCCCCACTCTGCCCACAGCCCTCCATGGTTCCCACTTCCCTTGGGGTAAAAGCCCAAGTCCTCCCCAGAGCCCACAAGGCCCTGCACGACCTGCCCACCTCCCCTCCCTCTCTCCCCCTCTCTCACTCTGCTCCAGCCTCCCTATTCTCCAGCATGCTAGGCAAAGTTCTGCCCCAGGACCTTGCACTGGCTGTTTCTTCTGCTGGGGATGCTGTTTCCCTAGACAACCCCATGGCTCCCTCCCTCACCATCTTTAAATGTATATTCAAATGTCACCTCCTTAAGGTCTTTTCTGACCACCCTATCTAACATGTGATGTCTACCCTGCAGTATTGCTCATCCCTCTTCTCACCATTTTCCTCCATAGCACCTTGTTTTCTGCTACGTGTTCATCCATTTATGCCACTTATTGTTCTTTTCTCCCCACTGGAATGTAGGATCAATGAGAACAGAAATTTTTGCCTCTTTCTTTTACTTCTGTATCCCAGGTCCAGAACTCAGTCTGGCCTAAAGTAAATGAATGAGATGATACATTAAAGGGCTTAGCCAGAGCCAGGGTATTTAGTGCTTGCTCAATAAGTATAAATTGTTTTCTTTTGAAAGATTCAATGGAAACACCCTTAATTTTGCACATGGGGAAACTGAGGCTTAGAGAACAGAAGCCTGTCTGGTGTCACACTACATGTCAGCTGCAGAGCCTCCTAAAGGCCAGCCTTACTGTCATAGGATATAAGAATGCAGACAAGACCCCTGGTTGGTGTGGCTCAGTGGACTGAGTGCCAGCCTGTGTACTGAAAGGTTGCCAGTTCAATTCCCAGTCAGGGCATATGCCTAGGTTGCAGGCCAGGTCCCCGTAGGGGGTATATGAGAAGCAATCAATCAATGCATCTCTTGCACATTGATGTTTCTCTCCTTCCCTTCCCTTCTCTCTAAAGGTAAATAAATAAAATCTAAAAAAAAGAAAAGAAAAAAATGCAGACAAGAAAGTGGATGTTAACTGCTCCAACTAACTAAATAAACTTAAAGTGGTAGTACTCGATGCCAGCACAGCGGCTCTAAAATTGGTAATGTTAATTCCTTGTTGGTTGCTGTGTATATTACACAATACTTTTTCTGATGGCATGACCTTGAGGTAGCAGTATGCTTTGTTCCACTCCTGGGAATTGATGCTAAGGACAAAATTCAAAGGAAGTAAAAATACAAAATAGTTAGCAAGGCTCAATCCCTTATTTGAGTGTGTGAAAAAAATCACATGTATGGATGTGCAAGTATATCAGTGAGCTACTGCTATGTAACAAATTGTCCCCCCACACTACAGCAGCTTAACATGCAAACAGGGTGGAAGCTACAGTGTCTCTTATCATTCTAATATTGGAGTGATATACTGTCACTTCTGCTGTATTATTCTCTGGGCCATACATACTCACCTTGGTACAATGGGAGAAGGGAATTATACAAGAATGTTATACTAGGGGCAGAGATCATTGGAGGACATTGTGGAGGGTGACTCTCAAGGTCCACACAGGAAGAAGTTTGGCCATGTAAAGACAGGCAGATGGGTCTGCAAGAACTGCTGGCAAGCACCAGGAACTGGGAGAGGCAATGAAGGATCCTCTCCTAGAGTCTTCAGAGGATGCATGAGCATGCCAGCACCTTGGTTTTGAACTTCTACCCTCTAGAACTCTGAGAGAATAACTTTCTGTTGCTTTTATCCACAGTAGCCAAGAAGTGGGAACAAACCAAGTGTACACTGAGGGATGAATGGATAAACAAAATGTGGACCACCCAGACAATGGAGTCTCACTCATGAAGCATTCCGTATTTTTTTTAAAAAATGATTAAAATGGTAAGTTTCGGTTATGTGTACTTTACCACAATAAAAATATACCAATCTAAGATTTGTTGTTTTCAGCCCGATTTGCAGCAACTTGTGAAGACAGTCCTGGGAAATGAATACACTTGTGTAATTAGAAATGACACGGGAAAAATTAGCAGGGCTCCAGAATATGGACTTCTCCTCGCTCCACTTTGTAGGTGTGGAAGCTGAGGCTCCAAGAGGGAGTCATTTCTCGGTCTCCTCCAACTGTGAGTGATGGAAGATGGTCCATATTCCTTCCCTGGGGGTGTTTTGAGGGTGTCCCACATCCACCCACCCCTTTCAGTAAAAACCACAATGAGAAGAGCTTAGAAAAATGTATTCCTTTTGTTCTTCTTCTTTGACATAACACACACAGGCAGGGAGATGGGGAGAGGCTGAAGCCTTGAGGAGGTCCTCTACCCCCCCAGACATCGCAGCTCCTCTTCTGTAGTCCTTTAACGGGGTTCTCCAAGGAGTTGGGAGGAGTAGAGGGAGGAGTCCCTCAGTTTCCTAAGCTCAGAATCCAACTCTAAAGTGCAGAGTGTATAGGGGTGTTGGGGCTTGGGTTAGTCATAAAGGTGGGGGGTGGGGCGCGGTGACGGAATGTCTGCTCCTCTCCTTAGAAAAATAGACCTGGAATGAGTTCTGGGGATTTGGTTCATTTTGCATAACTGGATGCTTGGGTTTGGGGAAGGGTGGTCTGTGTAGACTTGCTCCTGGCTCGCATCTCTGAAGCCTGAGGAAAGGCTGCTAGTGCTGGGGCTAGGGGAGGTCCCCTGAATGTGCCCTCACCTCAGATTGCCTCATTGCCAGCCCCCAAGAAAGAGCAGCTGGATCTTCCAGAGGGACCCAGGCTCTGGGGGTTATCAGCTTATAAGGTGGGGAGTGGAAGACTCTGTAGAAGGTCGAGGGAGGGTTGGAGAGAGCAGTGTCCCCACAGAGCCGAGGTATGGCCATGCTGAGGAGGTGGGGGGATCCAGTGTCAGTGCAAGGCATGAGAGGGGAAGCTGGCCATGCCAGGAGCCAAGAGGCAGGGACCTGGGGGTCCTGCCAGCTCCCAGGTTTGGGTTGTGGTGGGGAGGTCTCTGGGCTCTCATGTATGTCTGAGACAGGGGACCTGTGCAGTCCAGAATGCTGTGATCATCTTACTGGGATCTAAATGTGGGACCTGAATATTTGGAAGCCAGTGTCTGGGAGGATTCAGGTCAAAATCCAGGGGCTCAGGGGCTGGGATCCAGTGCCTGGAGGTGTCGGGGTCTGTTTCCTGTGAGTGAGGTTTTAGAGTCCCGCTGCAGTTGCTGGGACCCACTTGCTCTGCCACTGGGCTCTTACAGTTGTGGTTTTCAGAGCCAGTATTGAGTGTCTCAGGCCTTGGGCATCTGGAATTCAGTGGGCTGGGGGTTGAGGGTATGGTGGCTGAAAGGTAGGGATCTGGCAGTTGAAGCAGAGGGATCTAGGGGATCAGAGATCCAGTGGTGCGGGTCCCAGGATCTGGGCATTGCACTGTCAGGAGCTGGTGGCTGGGGTTTCCAAATCCAGTGGCATAGCTTGGAAATCCACGGCTTGAAGCATGGAGGTCTAGGATCTGCTAGTGGGGTTGGGGATCTGGGTTCTGCTGTATGAGGACTCCAGGATGCGGTGCCCGAGGGAGCTGGGGTCTGGTGCTTAGCTATGGGGATATGTGTTCCTGTGGTTGGGGTTTCAGAATTCATTAGCTGAGTAGTGAGGGATCCAATGGCTAAGACATGAAGGTCCAGGACCTTATGCATGCGTGTGTGTTGGGGCAGGGGAGGCAGGGAAACATGGGGTCCAGTATCTGGAACGTGGGATGCAGGACCCAGTGGATGAAGTATGGGGATCCTGTGGTTTGAGTGGGGGGCACCTGGGATCCACTGGCTGAGCCATCAGTCTCCAGTGGCTAAGGTGTATGGGACGTCATGATTGAGGAGGGATGTTAGTGAGGGAAGCTCTGGGTCCCTCACCTGGATGTGACCCCCAGGGCCTGCTTCATGTTTTCGTAGACCACATAGGAGATGCTCACAGCTGGGATAACCTTCATGAAGTTGGGGGCAATGCCCCGGTAGAGGCCCGGTATGCCCTCCTGGGACAGGATGTGACGGAGCAGACCCAGCATGGAGAACTGGGGGGCACCCTCGATGGAGGCTGGGAGGGAATGAGGGGCCAGGTCAGGCCAAAGGTCCCCCTCTCCCTTCCCCCTCCCACCCCCTCAGGGCTGGGCCAGGTGGCTGTTGTAGCAGGAGGGATAAGGGTTAGACTAACAGTAGGACCTACCACTCAAGAGTCAGGACTTCTACTGGCCTTGGAATGGACTGTTCACCTTTTCACTTCAATCTGGAGGGCCCAAGTTTGGGGACTATTCAAAACAGAGCAGGTATGAGTGTGTGTAGTGGGAGAGGGCACAGAAGTGACCTCCTCCTGGAATTGTATTCCCACCCTCTTCTTCCAACTAACTCTTCCTCATCATCCCTGCAACCAGGTCTTCACGGAAGCCATCTTGGGCACTCCAGTCTAAGTCAGGCTCCTCTTCCCCTTTATTCAACCCTAAATCCGTACTCAACTGTGGAGTGACTGACTTAGCATCTCTCTTCCTCTCCAGCCTGTGAGCTCTTTGAAGGTAGGGAACCACATCTGTCTTCTATACTTATAATCCCCCAGTGAAAATCATAGAACACAAACACTAAAATTTCCTAGGAAATTTTCAAAGCAGATTTGGTTATAATAGGGCAGAGGCAGGGAAAGAACCCCTGAAAGAAAAATACAGAGAAACACAATGAAACGATAACCAGCCTGGCACTGGTCCTCCTTAGCCTGGTTCCTCATCTTCCGCTCACTAACCCAGCCTTGCAAATTAGATCTCAAGTTGCCAGCCCGGACATGGTAGCTGGTCTACCAAGCAGCCTCCCAGCTACGACTGCTAGGGCCCTTCCAGCGCTCGTTGCATCTGTTCTCCTAATGAGGGCAAAGGACTCCCATTCTAACGCCACAAATAGATACCCTGAGCCACGGAGAGAGGGTGGGACTTGGTCAAGGCCATCCAGATCCAGGAGGATTCCAGCCTGGGACTCCACCTACCCAGGAGGATCCGGGGAGGGAGGTGGGACCCAAACTGTGAGACCTTCCCTGCCCCATCCTCCCGCCCAGGCCTCACCTTGGGCCTGCATACGGGTCCGGACCAGGGCCAGGGGGTAACTGGCTATCTGGCCACAGGTGCTGGAGATGGTGCCACAGGCCAGGAGCACGAGGATGCCTGGGTCAGCCGAGTCGTGGCTGTACTGCTGGAGCCACCGGTTCTTCAGGGTCTGGCAGGGGTGAAGAGGGGAATAGGGTTGGCTGGAGGTGGGTGACACCAGGACCCTGCCTTCAGATGCCTTGTGGGCCAGCTTTGGTATCCCATGACAGCTGGTATGAGCTCAGCACTGGCACTCCAAGGGGCAACACTGGCATTTCACCTGCACCCTCTCACTCAGCCCCCACCTCTACCCTTTACGGTATTTGGGATGATGGCCCCACTGTCCATGCCCTAGTCCCTGGGACATGTGAATAGGGAAATTTATGTGGCAAAAGAGACTTTACGGATGGGATTAAGTCAAGGAACTTGAGATGGAAGATGATCCTTGAGCATCCAGGTTGGTTCAATGTCACTGCAAGGGTCCTTATAAGAGGCAGAGAAGATGTTATGATGGAAGGAGATGAGAGACGGGTTGGAAGATACTATGCTGCTGACTTTAAAGACAGAGAAGGGGCCCACAGGCCAAGGAGTGCAGGTGGTTGCCAGAAACTGAATAAGGTAAGGAAACAGACTCTCCCCTGGAGGCTTCAGGACCACAGCCCTCTCGACAGCTTGATTTTAACGCAGTGAGACCCATTTAGGACTTGAGTGCTGTGACAGATGAGTGACGTCTAGCCTGGTATGGAAGGGGCCAACGAGAAGCACGTGTTCTCCGTCCTTGCCCTCACTCGAGAGTGCAGTTGGCCTTCTCTCGAGTCTGGAGCGGTATGTGCCAAACAGGTGTTCAAAGAATTTTTAAGAGATATTCTGTTGAAAAGAGGTTCTGATGACTAGATAAACATGGCCAACACTGGGTTAAACAAAATGTTGTCACTTTTTAGTGGGACTTCTCAGAGCCTTTACAGGACTAACAGATTTTGAAACTTCAAGAGGGCACGGGGTTTCTCAAACTACTTAGAACTTCATCCAAAGTCCCGTTTTTTTAGTGAAGAATGGATGAAACAAAGTTGCATCTTACTTCTGCTCATGACTCTCAGTGGCTTCTTACTGCACTAGGGATAAACCTAAACTCTTTCTCATTGGGTCCTGCTGCCTCTTCAGTTGCTCCCAGCCGCTCAGGGCTTCCACTCTGCCAGAAGAACCACTTCGTTCCTGCTTCTGGGCCTTGGCGTTCACTGTGCCCTCTGCCTTGTTCACACATATATCCCTTCCGTGTATGTTCAACTCATCGATGCTTCAAGGTCACCTCTCAGAGACGTTCCTAGACCTGTCCTCTCACCCACTGTTACTTTTGGTTACATATCCTGTTTAATTTTCTTCTGAGAATGTACAAGGATCCCAAAGCACTGATTTGCTGGTTGCCTGGCTCCCTAGTTCGTTGAAGTGGTCTCCAGGAGGGCAAGGGCTGCCTTGTTCTCACTTCATGCAGCAGCCAGCCCAGTGCCCAGCACATATGGGTGCTTAAGCAAATGAACAAATGAATGAATGAGTACTGGCCGTGTCTTATTTGGCTGCATAGATGCTGGCAGGGCAGCTATGGATGAACTTAGATCAGGAAGGACCAGCTACGTAATTTGTGGGGCTCAGTACAAAACAAAAATAAGTGAGGTTCCTCCTTCAATAATGATTAGGAATTTCAAGGTGGCAACAGCAGTGTTCCAAGTGAGGAACCTTGGTCGGAGCCCTGGGTTGTCTGCCTGTGAAGCTGACCCTACCCTGGATACAGAGATATGGGGGGATGCCTGCGGACATCTGGGACTGCACTATGTGAGTAAAACCTGGTGATCCCATCAGAAGGTAAAAGCAATGGACGAGACCCCTGAAAGAGAAATAGCAAAACTCTCTGCTTTTGCGTTTCCTGATGAAATCCCCAAGAGGTTGATCACAGGGTACAGATTTTACAGTGACACAGATGCAAAAATGGGTGGGCCCTGAAGACAATGGCCCGGAGACACAGGCCAGGTGTGACACAAGCTTTGGGGCAAATCGGGCATCTCTAAAACTCACCTTTGCCTGCTCTCATGATTCTGTGAGCTGAGAGAGGCCTCGACTATCATGCATCCTGAGACCCTGGAAGGCCGAACTGCAGTGGTAGGTAAGGAGTGAGGATGCCTACTGCCTGAAAGGGTCCCCAGGATCCCCAGGTCTGTGTTGCTTCCCCACCCCAGGATTGGTTCCCCTGCTCTGGAGGTCAACTGAGTCAGCCCCATAGGAAGAGGGTGGCCCACGGACAGATCCCAGAGGGAAGAAGAAAGGAGGGGCGGGCTGCCACAGACCTCGTAGACGGCCAGGTCGATGCCGGCGTAGGGAATGATGCCCAGCACGTTGGGCAGGTAGCCGCGGTAGAAGGCGCGGGGCCCTTCTCGCTCCATGATCTGCCATGCGCAGTCCAACAGCCCTTTGTACTGGCCCGTCCGGCGAAGGGTCAACCGCGTCTTCAGGACCTGGGGAGAGTCCGATTATCCCGGGAAAGCTGCTTCTGGAATCACTACATCCAGGAATGAAGACACCTAGAAATAGCTATTCCTAGAAGGAGATACCCTGTGAATAAGTGAATTTAAAAGACCCACTTTTTCTAGAATCTTCTGCTATCGCTAATCTCCATACCTAGAAATGGTCACACCTCTCAGAGTTGCATGTGGCAGCCACTGCTAACAGTCTTCCAATATCTTGACCCCTTAATAATAGAAACCATTATTTTCAGGAAATTATGGCCTACAGCTTTTAGAAATAAAGACTACATTTCTCAGCTTTCCTAGGTGTGGGGCCATGTGATTAAGTCCAGCCAATGAAGCAGAAGGGAAAGAGTTATGCGTGACTTTCAAAAAAGCATCCATAAAGGCAGGGATATGTTTCTCCTTAGTCTATTCTTCCTTCTTGGCTGGAATATAGATGTGATGACCGGAGCATAAGACGCCATTTGTGCCCATAAGGTGGATGCTATAGGCTGAGGTGGTGGAACAACAAGATAGGGGGAAGGAATCTGAATGTCTAGCACTTGGAAAGCACATACCACTGTGATTTGAGTTTTCCATCACTCAAAATCCAACCTGAAGCTCTACACAACTTGAAACCTGAAATGATTTCTCTGAAAACAGTTTTACCTAGAAATGAATCCCCTGGAAACAAGCATCCTAGAAATAAGCATCCTTAGAAGAGGTATATCCATACACGGCTGCCTCCCACAATGTGGCTGTCTAAACAGTTAAAAGCAACAGTACCATCCTCAGAAGTAACATCTCAAAGTATAGCGCCCAGAAAGGCTACACATGAAGCATTGCTGTAATGAGCTGCAGTCTGAATCAAGGAGAGGCAAAGTTATAATCCCAGGGCTTATCACACCATGAAGTGAAACGGGGCCTCCGTCAGGGTCCCTCCTTCTCACCTCCATGGGGTAAATGATGGTTTGGGCTGTGGCACCAGCCAAGGATCCAGCTACAAAGCGCTCTTGCACATGTAGTGTCTCCTGCTGCCCCCGAATGGCCCACTTGATCTGAGGGTAGGAGACACAGTGGTGGGCAGGACCTCAGGGGTTGAGCTTTCCAAGCACTTGGACCTCCCCTCTAATGTCCTCCTGCCATGGGCATCATGCAGGAGAACAGAGGCCCACCCCTGGGGACCTGAAGGCATTCCCCACACTCAAGCCAATCCTGCACATCCTAGCTCATGCCTCCCCACAACTGCCCCTACCTGCTCATAGGCCATGAACTTGATAGCCGACTCAGGTGCAATCTTGAGTACATTGATCCCGTTGCCACGCCACAGGGAGCGCATGCCCCCTTCTTGGATCATGTTCCGTAGGCCCCCCAGGATGTTCAGCCGGTTGGTCTTGGAGGCATGGACCTGGGCAGGAAGACAAGGTGACTTTGGGGTCCTCTCCAGGGGCCCAGGCCTGGAAGAGGTCTGGAAGAGGCTCTCTAGCACCCTCACCTGCATGAAGACCTTGAGGCGGTCCAGAGGGGCTGTGCCTGTCCTCGACACAGCACCTGCCACTGCACCAGCCACCAGCTGCTTCCACCACATGCCAGTCAGCTTTTCCTGCTCTGAGAACTCGTCAGGGACAGTCAGGCACTCGCCAATGTCCAGGACCTGAGGGTGCAGGGGTGGAGAGATGTAACTCAGCTCTAAACAAAGGTATTTCCAAGAATCCCTGGACACCCAGGCAGTCTATCAGTGAATCTTGCTTGGAGAGCCCAGGAGATCCCTGCCAGATTCCACCAAAACATCCAAGTCAGTCACCTTCCATGTAAGAAATATCCCTCCTTGGGGACCTCGACCAAATTCTACTGAAGGATTTGCCACATAAAGATACCTCCAGAGCCAACCAGATTCCTCTGAAGGATCCCACTTAAGGGTCTCCCACATAAGGATCTCAGAAGATCCTTCCAGAGCCATACAAAATCCTACAGGGGGCCTCCCACATACGGAGCCCAGCAGATCCCTCCCAGGGCCTCACCCACTCCCACAGGGATTTCCTTCACAGGGATCACTCCTCCTCTACAGTCCTCCTGTAGACTCCCCAACCAAGCCGCTCCATGAATCTCCTCGTGAATCTCTGGCTCTCCCTTCATGTGGATCTCCCCCACATGCCAACAGTTTCTACCAGAAGCATTGCTCAGAAAATACCACCCAGGAAATGGTGATCTAGCGCACCCCTCCCAAATTCAGTGGATCCCACTGGACTCTCCAAAGACAGTGGCTTCTTGTTTTTCAGCAAGAGAATCCTTAACTGAAGCATTTAGAAAGCAGAAGGGGAGCTGGGTGGGTTGAAGGTGGGTGGTCAGGTGCCCCACCAGATGAGCTCTTTCTTCCCCGAGTGCTCAGGCCCCCTATAGCCTGCCGGCTCAGAGGCCCTACAGCATGTTTGAAGGGTTCCCATCAGATTGCAGAAACCTCCCCAAATGGGTCCTCAGTCCCTCAAGTTCCAAATGGAGAAAAATGGGGAGCAGAGCCTCATCCCTCAGCTGCTCCCAGTGGCTCCTTCTTCTAGAACATCCTGACCCAGCTCCTCTTTGCCCTGGGAAGACTGAAGCTAGGCCCCCAGGGAGGAGGAAGAGGGCCCAGTCACTAGGCTGAGAAAGCCACCCCCACCTCACCGTGGAATGCTTCCAGAAATAGAGCACGTCTTCCACATTCTCCAGTGAATGCAACAGGAAGTGGTCACGCCATTCCTGCCAGTCGATGGTCATAGTGCCGTCACGGTCCATGCTGAGGGGTGGGACAAAATCAGTACCTGAGGCTGGGGGTGGGTTAGAGTAAGGCTCTGGTTGGATTTAAGGGTAGACCAAGCTTGTCTGCACTGAGAGCTCGCCGCTTCATGGTGGGGCAGACTGAGGCTCAGGGAGGTGAAGCAATTGGTCCAAGTTGGACCTGACTCCAAAGCTCAGCTTCTCAGCTCCACCTGCCTGCCTTGGTACTGGGTCTGGGGCCCAGAGGCTCGAGGAGGCCAATGGGACCTGGGGACCAGAGTTACGTGGGATTCTGGACCCCAGCTACTCACCTGTGTAGAATTTTCTCTGCCTGTTCCAGGGAGATAGAAATGCCCAGAGCTCGGAAACTCTGCTGGATCTCAGAGACATCGATGTGACCTGGGAATCAAGGTGGGGAAGGGTGTGTGTGTGAGGGGGAGGCCCTGGGACCGAGGAGCAGGATAGTATGAAATGCAAGCGGTCTAGCAAGACCAGGGTGTCTAGAAACCCAGGGTGAGGCTTGTGGCAGGGTTGGGGAATCTCCGACCCAGTGGAATCTGAGAAGCGGGACTGGACAATGTTGAAGGGTCCTCTGTCTCATGAATGAATGAAGGTGTGAATGCTGGGGTAATTGCGAGACTCCCTGTAATATCACAGAGGATCAAGAAGTGATATTAGAGACCTAGAATATGCTATGGTGAGGGGGGTCTCTGTGCCATAGGAAATCCAGGAGCAACAGGGGCATCTTTGTCCCTTTGAAAAATCTAAGGGTAAATAACAGGGGTCTCAGTCCAGGAAGAAATGAGGTGGGATGGGCTGGCTGAGCCATGAACCACCTAGCTGGAAGTGAGGAGGGTTCCCAAAATAGCCTGTGAGTCATCAGGGAGAAGCAGTCTTACCCCCCCTCCTGGCATCACCAGTTCTAACCCCATTGGCATCCCCAGGGCCCCAACAGCCCCATCTCTGGACCTTACCATCCTGATTCTGGTCCAGACTGTGGAACAGAAGCAGCAGGCGCTGTTCCCGCTCCTGCAGGTATTGGGTAAACTCTTCCAGGTCCAGCCCGCCATCTGGATCAGCACCAGACTCTGGGGAGAGGTCCTGGTGGGGGAAAGGGACATAGGGAGCTCCAGAAGGCTGCTCCCCCATGTGGGGTGGGCACAACAAGCTTATACCCCAGGAACCCAGTGACTAGAGGACAGGGACAGGGTAAGTCACCCCTTCCCTCCATCAGCCTATTTCTCAGTATGACGTCCAAGGCCACAGTAGGGCTGTGAAGTGGGTATCAGTCGTCCAGTTTTCCTGGCCAGTAAATCGAGGCTCTCCAAGGTCAAGTAACTCATTCAAGGTTACAGAGCTGGGAAGTGGGAGGTAGCCTTGGGCTCTTGTCTCTGAAAGCCTGTCCTCCCAGCTGTCTCTTACAAAAACCTGTTCCTGTGGCAGTTTCAGGAACTCCCCATAGAGACAGCTCTGGGCAATGTGGGGCAATGACAGGTCCAAGCTGAGCATCTGTAGGGTCTTCACTTTCCTACCTGGAAAGTAGGAGGCCAGACTGGAGGTGTCAGGATGCTATGGAGCCATTCCAGTGGCACCTGGGGCTACAGGTGTGGGGAACACCTGCATGGACCCAGGGGTGAGTTCATGCTTTGATAGGTGCATCCCCAGCTGAGGGTGGCCTCAGACTGGACTGGGTCCTTGGCCGTGGCAGCCTGGGGCATTGAGCCAGGCCTGGAAAAGGGCAGGAATGTAAACATAGAGGCTGGGGCAGCTGGCTAGGAGGGCAGTTGGTGCCCAGAGGGGGAGGGTGTGTAACCTGGAGGTGGGAGCACCTGTCTTGGGCTGTGCAGAGTTCACAGGAGGTGTCTCCGGGCAGTGGGCAGGAAAGTGGGTCAGACTCTATTCTCTGGCAGACATTCCCTACCTCCCTGGGGTTGAGGGTGGGGACCCCAGACAAACTTCATGCCCAGGGCATCTGTAGCCCTGTTTTGAGTGAACTTGTTAGGCCCAGGTACAGGTAGGCAAAGGGAAAGGAACAGAGACACCCAAACTAGGCACAGGTGTTGGAGTCCGGCCACAGACAGTGCCTGGCGGATCCCGTCGCTCCATCCAGGGGCTCCAGTTGGCCGGCGCCGCGAGGGCGCGAGCGCGGCTCACCAGGCCGGGGTCCCTGTAGGGGGTACCTGTTGGGCGCCGCGGCCCGGGTCGCCTCCGCTCAGCCGGGCCAGTCCCTGGCGCAACTCGTGCACGTCCACGCGGCCGTCCTTGTTACTGTCCAGCTCCTCGAAGAGGCGACCCCAGCGCTGCCGCCGCTCCGCGTCGCCTGGACCCCCCCGCATGGCGCCCTCCGGGGGGGAGGGGAGGCCCCGCAGCAGCAGCCTCAGCCGGGGCTTCGCCGCTCCCCCTCCCCCCCGGGGCCCCGCAGGGCCAGCTCTGCTGCCACCGCTACTGCAGCCTCCGCGCAGCCAGCCGGGCTCTGGCACTTGCTGGAGGTGGTGACTGCTAGCCGTTGCCGCCCGCGTCAGAACTTGAGGCACCTCCCCCGACCCTCTGGCGGAGAGGGGGGCTGGGGGCGGAGCTGGGGGTGTGGTGAGGGACGTCAGGGATGCTCGGGTATTGCACAGCCTAGGGAGCATCGGGGTTCATTCTGGGAGAGAGGCTGGCTAGAGAGATCAGTCGTCTCAGTTCCGTTTTCAGTGTTCCGCCTCTGTGTGCCTCAGTTTATCCTCTGTCCAAGGAGGCAAAGTAGGGAGATGTCGGGGATTGGATTTCGTAATCTCTGTCCACTGATCTTCCTTCCCTACTAATCCTCTTCAGAAATTAAAGTTCTCGTTTTTCCCAGACATACTCAAGAACTAGTCCAACGAAACCTAGACCTGCATTTGCCCGCTCGCTCATTTCACATTAGCCCCTCAGCCGCAGAAACGCAAGAGCTGGACGTGACAGTGTCTCTCAGTCCCTAAATCCCGCCCGCGCGCTTTCTTTCTTGGTCCCACTCAGACTGAGAAACAAAAGATTAACGTGCGGCGCGGCTGCAAGGTCGGTTTCTTATTGGCCAGAACTACCTAGAGCTGTGCCCGCCGGTCCCGCCTTGCCCACCCACCTTGGACGGCCTCGGGCTCCGCCTCTCCGAGCTCCCCTGGCAGTCTTAAAGCGGCCGCGGCCTCGTCCAGAAGCCCCGCCGACTGCTCTCTCCATACCATCCTGGAGGGTCTTAGTGTCCCAGGCACGGCTCAGGACCCGCACAGGGTAGCTGAGCTCAGAAGGCTGGGCCCTAGCTTGTCGCTCTCACTGCATCTACCGAATATCTTTTCCATTAGTTTCGGGTGCAGTTTCTCGAGTCATCATTAGGGGGAGGGGCGCCCAGATCACGAGACAGCGAATAATAATAACAGCTAACATAGATTCAGTGCATTACACATGCCAGACCTTTTACTCACTTCTCGTATCGTCCTCGCCAAACCCCTATAAGGTAGGTGGGACTGGCTTTCCCATTTCTCGGATGAGGAAACAGGAGGTTATGGCGCTCTCCCCAGTCCACGTGCCCAGTAAGGGCAAAGCAGGAATTTATGCAGACCTGGGATCTTTACCCATCCCTTTATACCCCAAAAGGGATTAATTTCCCCTTCGCCATCACTATTCATCCTACAGTCCCCAGGAGGAGGTCGTCTTATTAACGTCATCTATTCAAAGGTACAGCCGTGAGGACACTCTTGGTTCCCACTCAGGTTCTGCCTGCATAGGTGTGTTCAAACAGGTGCGTCCTAGACCAACAAGCCGCTTATAGGTCCTCCATCATGGGGATACCGATATTTTCCCATGAACATGCCCCAAACAGGATTTCTCAGATGCATCTCTGACAGGTGGGCCTCAATACACTGAGCCTCTGTCCTGCCCACACCCACCCCCACGTGCTCCCACGTGCATGTGCTTCATAAAGATGTTCTCAGGTCTTTTTCTCATTTGGGCTCAATTCTATGCAGATGTTCCTCATACAAGACTATTTCCTTCACCGCACAGGTCTGCTTCTCAAAAGAAATCCACCCAGGAATGTGTTATACCGCGTTTCTCCACCCCACAGGTGTTTTCCAGTTAAGTATACACCCATATGTGTTTGTTTCCATAGAACTGGTTCCTATACAGGTGTATTTCAATGCAGCTGTGTCTCATACAGGTATTACCAATAGTTCCACAAAGAAATTTGTTATACAAGTGATGTTCATTTCATAGGTAAGCCATGCAGGTACGTTTTCAAGACCGTACATCAGAGCGCCTTCGTGAGGTGTTTGCTATAATGTAGCTATTGTATACAGCTGTTTTCCACACAGGTATGCTTCTATTCAGCTATACTCCAAATAGATGTGAGTCAACGCAAATGTCTCCCACAGGTGTGCTTCTTACGCTTCCCTGCAGATGTCTTCTCTACAGGTTTGCTCCCACGCAGTTGTGTACCACACAGGTTTTTTTCATTAGGGACTCCCCCTTTGGATCTGCCCCAGACCAGAGTGCCTCCTACCTCAGTGACTCCGGGTCTCCTGTGTCTCCACACCTGTGAGGTCCTACAGATGTGCTCGAAATACAGGCGGGAGTTTCCTCTTGCCACCTGAGCATTTCCGCCCCTTTTTACTTCTCCCCATTATAGGATAGGGTTCCCGT
This sequence comes from Phyllostomus hastatus, assembly GCF_019186645.2. Lineage (NCBI taxonomy): Eukaryota > Metazoa > Chordata > Mammalia > Chiroptera > Phyllostomidae > Phyllostomus > Phyllostomus hastatus. The sequence goes on along the minus strand of NW_025333640.1, from coordinate 921,799 downwards.
TACAGGTGCGCTCGAGGCACGGCCCCACCTCCCTCCTCGCTCCGCCCTCTCATCTCAGTTCAGGTGCACAAGCCGGAAGTGCGCTCCCTTCCCAGGTGAGTGACTAAACTTTCCGGGTCACGTGAGCGGGAGGAGCTGGTGTAGTCCGATCGAGCGACCAAGGGACGCACTGAGGGTTTGAGCGAGGGAGCCAGACCGGGAACCTGAGCGAGATCGAAGACCCCGGGTCAGGTAGGGAGGCAGGTCGCGCTGGTTGGCCTGCTGCCCCCTTCTTTCATTCCCTCCACTTTCCGGAGTCCAGGAACGCACCTCTCCGAGTTAATTTTTAATCGCTGACCTCTGGCGGCGGGGCGGGGTTGGACTCCAGGGTGCCCCGGTGCGGGTCGCCCCTCCCCTGGCCCGGGCCCGGGTCCAGCCTCCTCCCCCACGCCCTGGCCTTTCTCCGTCTCCCGCCCCCAGGTGCCAAGCTCTAGTACCCTCGGCCCGAGATGCGGTAGGAGTGGAGCGCTCGAGAAGCCCTGTCCCTGGTGCCACCAGCCAGTTGCCCGGCCCATGGCGAGCCCCGGCTTGGGGCTGCTCCTGGCGCTCGGCCTGTCGCTGCTGCCTGCCCGCTGGGGCCGGGCCTGGGGGCAAAGTAGGTACCGGCAGGGGAACTGGGGACCTGGGACTCTGAGAGGTCAAGAAGTGAGGAGCAGGCATGGAGTGCCTTGGGGGCAGCAGTCTACAAGGTCAGGGCTGGGGAATTTGAATTCCTTAGTCCTTGGTCTGTCTGAATTGGTTGAAAATTCCTGAGTTCCTGACTGGAGTGGAATTATGAGCTGGAGGCAGAGGAAGCCTGCATATCTGAGTCTCTGTGGTTGAGGTGTTTTTCGTGCCCTGTGAGCCTGGATGAGGCCTGCCTGGGGCTCTGAGCACAGGATGACCACCGAGATGGCCATATGGGTGGACTCAGCCATTCAGTTCTTTTCTTCCAGTTTCAAGAGCCTGGGGAGAGGGTTAGGGGGTAGAATAAAAACAGATACTCCAAGGAAAAGCAGAATCTGTCCAGATTTTTAAGGGCCAAGGCAAGGCCAGGGATTGGGGAGGGAAGGAGAGGGGGCAGTTGGGTTTCCAGACACTATCCATTATCATAGCCCCCAACTCAGGGCTAACTGCAAACTACTGTGGGCTGATTACTCACTGCTGGGCTCTACTGGGCTAGGGGTGGCCAGAGGAGTGGTACAGCTGGGCTGGCTCCTAGGAGTAGAGCACCCGCAGTCAGAAGGGCAGAGTTCTAATGGGGGGGAGGCAAGGGGAATCCCCAAGGGAGGTGCAGATGTGCAAGATGGGAAGGATAGTTGGAGCTTCATTCATCCTTTCTACCACCTCCTCGCAGCGCCAGAGCCCACTACTGCATATGAGAATGGAACCTCTACCACCCCACAGCCCGACTTCAATGGGGCCTTGGTGAGTTGGGGAGTATGCAAGGTAGGAGGGCAGCAGGGATGTTATTCAGGAGCCCACATGTAGCAGATGGAGAGTCCTAGATCCCCAGAGGTGACAGGTTAGGGTAGGGGTTGGCACTGGAGAACCCCAAGAGACCAGAATACCAACCTGGCAACTGGAGAAACCCAGTACCTCAGGAAGGGAGTAGATGGTGGGAAGTGTAGGGGGTCAGGAGCCCCAGAGGCCTCTCAGAAGGAGGGAGGGAGGAAGGTAGGAGTCCAGATGTGGCAGGTGCTTGGGAAGGGGGCCCCAGACAGGGAAGGTGTAGGGGACTGGGAGCCCCAAATGTGATAGACAGGGGATTAGGGTGGAGGAACCAGATCACCTAAAGGGGCAGGTATGGGTGGGGGCATTAGGAACCCAGATGTTTCTAAGGTGGGGGTGGACAGGATTCCCAGATTTAGGGAAGTCACACCTGTCCCCTGTCTCGCAGTCTAAGGAGGCCACCACTGCCATCATTGTGGTCTTCTCCCTCCTGGCTGCCCTGCTTCTGGCCGTGGGGCTGTTCCTACTGGTGCGGAAACTGCGGGAGAAGCGGCAGACAGAAGGCACCTACCGGCCCAGCAGTGAGGAGCAGGTGGGTGCCCGAGCGCCACCACCCCCCAACCTCAAGCTGCCTCCGGAGGAGCGGCTCATCTGAACACTGGGGTCCGCCACAGCCGCCACCACTGCCCAGGACTGCCTAGCACCTGCTCCCACACAGCATCTGCCACCGAGACACCAGCCTCTCATGGCTTATTTTGGATTTGGGGGCCATGGGGCACCTGCCCAGGGGGCTCTGCGAAGCATGTCTCCTCTGCATGACTTTGCCTGCAATTGGGGGTGCTGGGGCTAGGGACCTACCTGCCTTCCTGCTTGCTGCACCACCTCCACAAAGGCCCGACAACCCCCCTCTCCTTTCCTTTCAGTTCTCTCATGCAACCGAGGCCCAGGCTCCCCAGGACTCCAAGGAGAAAGTGCAGGGATGCCTGCCCATCTAGGTCCCCTTCCTCTATCCATCTCCTTCCCTTGCTGTGTGACCTTGGGGCAAGGCTGATCCCTCTCTGGGCCTTCAAATCCATCCAGCCCAGCTTCTAAGAACAGAAGGGAAAAGGTGCTTCAAAGACTCTGCCCCTGAGAGCAAGGGAGGGTGGGGCTGCTCACTTTTTATATTTATGTGTAAAATTGGTAGTGAGGTATAATAAAACCTTTTTGAGCTGGTAGAGGCAGAAATTAGCCTAGATGGAGGAGATAAGTGCAGGGCTTATAGGCTGTGGAGGGATGACTTGTAAGGTTGTGAGGATCCTAGGGGCTGGGAGGGTTTCCTGGAAGAGAGGGGTTTTTGCTCCCCCTAGGAGCCAGTTGTAGGCTGCATCAGTAGGGAAGGTGTGGATGGGGTGGGTTTCTGAGCAAAGATAGCCCCTCAGGTAAACTCACCAGGAAAAAAACCAGCTTTGCCCTCTTGAGACTTTATTGAGAGAATGGTGTCTCCTCCAGATGTCTGATCCTTAACCTTCAAAACACTTTTTAAGCTCAGAAACTCTGGGCCCGCTTCTGGCCTGTGGCTCCTGCCAGTTGCTATCATGGGGTCTGGGAGCTCCTGGCTCCTTGGGGGGCTGAAGGGGACAATATTCTGCTCTCAGGCCCTCGGAAAGCTGGGCTCTGGGGTTTTCTGGGGAACCAGGATCGGAGGAAGAGTCAAGGGGTTGAGATGTCCAGGTGATATCTGAGTTGTGCTCGGTGGGGACCAGAGGTTGGGGGCTCTCTGGAGGGCTGGGCTGGGTGGGTGCTGTGTGGAGCTGGGAGCAGGGGCTCTCCTCAGCTCTGGGGTCTCTAGCTGCCATGTGGAGAGGGGAGAGATGTGGGATTTGACGGTGAGGTTCTGTGAGGGAGGGCTTGAGGTCCTCTCTGCTGCTTGAGTCTGCAGAAGCTGTTAAAGACTGGGATGAAGAAGTGATTTCTTGGCTGGCCTCTGAGAGTGGCTGGGGAGCGAGGTTCTCCGAGGAGCTCGTGGTATCCGGAGGTTGGGGGTGTTGCAGAGAGGGCAGGTGGGCAGGCAGGGAACAGGGCTGGGGCTCTGGGGTGTCCTCATCTGGCTGCCATCTTGGTCTTTCTGGTAAATTGGGCTGGATGGGGGTAGGGAGATTAGCAAGTTGCCAGACTTTGGGTGGGGGAAGGGTGGCAATTTGGATGGGCAGGTAGGGCAGGCTGGAGGGCTCACCAGACTGAGGCAGCTGTCCAGGTCCCCTCTGTGGCAGCAGTCTAGGCTCTGGCTGGGCCGCAGGCTGCTTGCCCTGGCGGGTCCCATGCTCAGACTATCCAGAATCTCACCCAGCAGATCCAGTTCTTCCCCGGACCCCAGGAAGCTGCTGTCCAGAGCTTCCTCTGCCCACGAGTCCTGGGCATTCTCAGGGCTCAGTGGGGTTGTTCTGGGTGAGGATGGGCAGTTTCAGATATCTGCCCAAGATCCCCAGCTGTTTGGAAATTTGGGGACCATCTTCCCCATTAGTCCTGGTCTCCCACTTCCAGCATTGTCCTCTTCCCTGCCTTTGAGCCTTACCTTTCCCGCAGGGACTCAGAAGATCTCTCTTCCAGCCGGAGTCTCCTGCTGGGGCGAAGGGGCCGGTTCTGCGAAGGATAGGTTTGGAGGGGTGGGGCCCCAGGAGCTACAGAGTCAGGGGACTGTGTAAAGGAGGGTGGGTATGAAGTAGTCAGCAGATACTGGGGTACAGAAGGAGGGAGGCAAGCTGTCTAGATGGAGATTGAGAATGGGAGGATGACTTGGTGATAATTCTAAGTGTGTGTGTCAGGCAGGGGCGGGGCATCTTACCTGTCCAAAGTGCTGGGTTATTGGAAGGCGCTGCTGCAAGTGATCTGAGCGACTGGTGAGGGACAGAGCCCTCATGGAACCTCCCCTCTGCAGGCCAGAATCCTTATCCTAGGGAGATGGTGGGTGAGCTGGGAGCCTGTTTCCCCATCCCCCCACCCCGGGCCATTGGCCACAGCCTTACCTTGTACATCAGGAGGCTCTGCACTCCCTTCAAGCCACTCTTGGCCTATGGTGAAGCCAAAACAATTAGATTCGAGGTGCTTTGACACTGGGCATTCGGGAACTCAGCTCTCTGTTCCCTCAGACAGCTGCATCTTGCCGTCTATTCATGTCTGTGTCTCACACATACACCTGTATTTTGCTGTGTATGTGCTCCCGTGTATAATGCACACCCATGTTTCTGGCCCAAACTTTCAGAAAAAAATCTTTTGTTTTAATTTTTTATTTCAATTTTTAATGTATTTATACTTAGAAACAAAACTGATGATTGTATTCTAGGGTGTTATTTTGCATATGGATATCATTACTTCTTTCTGGAGTTACACTTTTAATATATAAGCATAAATAAAAGAATTAAAAACATTTATATAGACACAGAATTAGTACTACCTGTGTATAATGCACATTCTTATTTTTCCCTAAAAAATTTGGGCAAAAAAGTATGCATTATACACGGCAAATACGGTATTCACAATTCCCCATACACAACCTAAGGAGTCAATACAAGTCTCTTGCCCCTTTTACAAATACCGAAGGAATATTCCTGGGACAATAATGCCAAAATGAAATGGGGAGTGGCAAAAGCAGAACATCGTAAAAATGTGTTTGTGTTCAAAAGCCAAGCGAAGAATAAAATTGAACAGACAATTTGATGCTGCAAAAGCTGGCCCTGGAAACTTGGGCTTGGGAGAAAACCCACAAGGGTGGAAGCAGGGTTCGCAGTGTCTGAGAGGGACCAAAACCCCCAATGAATCTTGACCATCAATTTTATGTGGCAAAGAGATTATCCCAGCAGAAATGAGAATGGGGAATAGAAACTAAAAGTGGGAAAAATTGTTAATGGTTTAACTACTGGTTTAGTTGATAAAAATATTTGCACTTTAAATATGGGGTTAAAGTGTCCTCTGTCACCCCAGTAAATGGCCTGTCTAGCCCAATATTACCGAGCGGTACATGTTTCTGACAGCTGGTTGGGTCTTGGCCTTGACGGAATGCAGGAGGGCACCACCACCTTTCTGGGAAGAGAACGTCAAGAGAGGCTTGGGCATCTGGGGCTACCCCAGACCACACTTCACCCCAGGGTGTGTGATGATGGACCAGCCCTTCTCCCTCTCTGTGCCCTAATTCACCTCTATAAGTGAGCAAATGATGACCCTATTTGGGGACTGTTGTGGGATTAAATTAATCCAATAATAAACGAAACAAGTGTTCAGTGTTAATACCTTTAGGTTGTCCGCCCAGAGCTGGTAGGAGCGAAGGGTGCCTGGAGTGAGGAAAGAACGTGGTCATGGCAGGCAGGCTCAGGTTGGGGTGCTGCTGGTGGGGTGGGGACTCCGGGCTGGGTGCTGGGCTCACCTGAGGAGGCCCCGCTGCAGGTGATCTCCTGCTCAAAGAGATCTGAGAAGCCCTCTCCTGTGTTAAGCTTCTGCAGCCGGCCTTCAATGAACTGAGGGTGGAGGAAAAGGTCAGAGAGTCAGACGCAGGGCTGCCACCAATACATCTGAATGTGAGGACTAGAGTTCTCTCGCCCTCAAGACGTACAAGGCATTCCTGACTCCTGTAGGGTCCCACCCCAGGACCCAGGATGTCTGGAGCCACCTCCGGAAACCAGAAGTCCAACCCTTCCCCTCCCCCGCCCCCTCAGGACCTGAGGTCAGGGGCCAGACCCCGCCCCTCACAGGGACCCGGAAGTCCGGTTCTGCCACTCCGGACTACACACCTCTCAGTGACCTGGAAGGGTTCGACCCCACCTTCAGGCACCCTAGAACCCTCTCCCGCACTGAAAGATCCCGGAGTCCATCCACCTTCATCCAGGAACCCAGGAGTCTGGCCCCGGTTCAGTCCCCTCCCAGGTGCCTAGGACCGAGGAGTCCGGCCCGCCTCCTCCTTCCAAGCCAAGGAGGTAGCTCTCAGGGCACGCCCCTTCCGAAGGCCAGCACAGACTCCCGCTCCAGAGCCAGGAATTTGGTCCAAGACTCATCTCCCCAGGAACCAAGGAGTGGATTTTTGTCCCTTAGGAAGTCAGGACTGGGGCTCTCATCTTTAAGAAATCGAGTTCAGTCCTGCCTCCCCAACCCAGAGCGGGAGATCCGGCCAGACCGATTCTAGCCCACACGCCCCAGGCGTTTGTGCTCCTAACCTCAACCCTCCGGCTCCAGTCCCGCCCTTAGGGTTCTGGCTCACCTGTTTGAACAGCTGCAGGTGCACAGCCCGCTGGTGGAAAGCTTGCAGGGGAGATCCAGGCTTCTGGGCTAAGAATGCTTCTTCACTGAAGGTCACAGGCTCACCCTGGAAGAAGGACCCACATCCTGAGCTCCTTGAGGCTCTCCTGGACGCCAGCTATCTCCCTCCTTCTACCATATATCTACGTAGCAAATGGTAATTGAGTGCCTGCTGTATGCCTGATCTTGGGCAGGGGCTTGTGAAGCCCCTGGGGATTCTGAAGACCTTGGCCTGTGAGCCACGGAGAGGACTTGAGCTTTTACCCAGAAGAAGGTAGGAGGCCTGGAGGGCTGGAACAGAGGCAGGAGAAGTGATGTCGGTGCTCACAGGTGACCTCTGACTGCTTTGGAGAAGAAAGACTATAGGGTGTGATGGTGGAAGCCCAGGAGAGGGGACTCATTGGGGAGGCAAGCACATTGATCCAGATGAGCAATAATGGGGACCAGACCAGGGTGAAGACAGAAGAGGGGGAGAAATGGACAGATTCTGGATGAGTCGTAAAGGCAATGCTGACAGGAACATCAGATGCCTAAATGATAAATCTCCCCACCTTCAAGTTTTTATGGAATTGTGAAAAACTGAACTGAAGGCGTTTGAAAGTCAGCAGATCGAAGTCCTGGCTTTAACACTCGCCCACTGTAGAACTTCTCCACGCCTCGGTTTCCTCATATGTGAAATGGGACCATAATGGTATCTAGCTGATAGTACTTTCGTGAGCTTTAGGTGAGATAGTAGAACCTAGCATTTGAGTACTCACGATGTTCCAGGCACTATCCAAGCATTTTGCACATGCCCATTTATTGACTTACGCCATCCTTTTGGGGGGTACCATCTGGATTTCATTTTACAGATGGGCAAACGGAGGCACAGAGTAAGCACTCTATAAATGGTAGGTATCAGCATTATTCTGAATCCTTCAGGGCCCATGAGGCCACTCCCTCAGCGTCCCAGCTGCTCACCGGGCTGCAGACCAGAGCATCACGGTAGCCCCCAAAGAGCAGCGCCTGGGCTTTGAGGAAAAGACAGGACACCCCTTCTCCTGGGGCCAGTGCAACCTTCCTTAGCCGCAGCCTCAGCAGGGACACCTGGAGGACAAGGGAGTGGCACTGAGCCAGTGGGTTTGGGGCCTCTGCCTCCCCGCTGCGCCAGGGGGGCAGGAAGGGTGACACTGACCACGTCTGGGGGCAGCGCCTGCACGTCATCGAAGGGCGTCTCTAAGATATTGGAGTCCACGTTCATCATCACGACGTCCTCTAGGCCTTTCTCCAGCACTCTCTGTGATGGAGGATGGTAGGGGGTACCACGCTCAGAGCCTGAGGATCCCTGGCAGGGAGGGCATCTGGGGGGGCAGAGAGGGGACAACTCCGCCTGTCCCCGCAGTCCCTGACCACCCCCACTCACCTCGGTGAGACTGGAGTGGACTCCGATGAGGTAGGGCATGGGAGCGCTAGGGAGGACAGGGTGAGCAGGGTGATGCGGGGGCCGCCCCCTGGTCCCCAGGACCCCAGGTCCTGTCCACTCCCATACACCGCCCCTCACCAGCAGTAGTCCAGCAGGTGCGGTGGCAGCGTGGGTATCAGCACATGCTCCCATCGCATGGGGTACAGCAGGGCACAGGACGCGTGGACGCATGAGGTCAGCTGAGGACGGATGGGCACCATGGATTCAGGGCCTGGACCCCCAGCTTCAAGAACCCTCTCTGAGATGGTGGCTCTCCCAGCTCCATTTCCCACCCACCTCACCTTACCCACACGCTACTGGGTAAGAGGTGAAAATTCACACCCCTTTAGAAATCACGTGGAGACCTAGAATCTGGCAACTTACAGTGCTTGGAGCAGGTGGAGCCAGGACTCAGCATGTCCAAGTCCCTCCCTCTAGGCTTTGGAGCTAATACGAAACCCTCCAGGATCCCTCTCCTTAGGGATAGAGTTTAGACTCAGCCCACTGGCTCCACCCCAATGAGGCAGAGCTGTCACTGAGCCCGCCCTAGTCCCGCCTCTAGGGGCGGGGCCACAACTCCGCTCTCCAGACCCTACTCCGAAAGAGGCGGAGCGAGAATTCATCTTCCCTGGTCCTGCCCTAGGAGTGTAGTCAACATTCAGCCTCCACCCCCTACCATCCTTGTTCTCTCCCCAGGGGCGGAGCTAGAATTTGGCACTCTCTACTCTCACCCCTGCAGTGGGCAGGGCCAGTCTTATTATGGCCCACAGTGGGTGGAGTCTGAACTCTGCTCCCAAAGAGTAGCTCACAAACTGGGGCTACATCGCTACTGATTCCCCCTACAAGATCAGAGCCAGGGTTCAACTTGACCCTGACCTTCAAAGGGGCAGAGCCAGGATTTTGCCCATAGGTGTCGCCCGATTAGTTTAGAGTAGGAATCCGCCCCTTCGTCCCGCCCCCAGGAGCGAAGCCAAGCTTTGGCCCTTCCCAGCCTGGCTGGCCCTGTCAGTCTCACCGTGCTCAGTTTGCTGGCGGTGAGCAAGACTCTCCGCTCGGCCAGGAGCGCCGCGAACAGCCCCACGATGTTCTCGTCGGTCACTGCCACCACCAGCTCTGTTAGGTTCCTCTGAGGGACACAGAGCAGTGCTGGGCCCGAGGGTCCACGGGATCTGACAGCCCCTGCGGGTTTCGAGGCTTCCTCCCGCACCCACAGCCCCCTCCCAGGTGTCCACTCACATTCTCAGGAATGGATGGCAGGCGGCCGGAGTCAGGGGCCACGAAACAGGAAAGCTGGTGTAGGAGGGATTGGCAGGGATGGGGGAACCTATCAGTCAGGGGTTGGATTCACATGGGATCCCAGCCTTCCAGGTCCCTAGCCCTGCTCACCGGCCTAATGTTCCCGGGGGCAGGGGGCAGGATGCTGGGCGTACTGGAGATCATCACTCCGCTGCCCTGGGGGAGAGGTGTAGCTGTATGGTGCTCTGGGCTGGGGCGCTGCCTCCCCATCCACCTGGAGTCCGACACCCAGGAGTTCAGGTCTACTCACCAGCTCCACGGAGGTCTGAGTCTCTGGCAGGGTCTGCTGCAGCCGACTTAGAAGTTCCTCGACCTCTGAGACCTGGGTAGGGGTGAGGTGTCTGGTCAAAATGTGCGTTGGGGATTCTGAAGACCTTGGCTCAAGCTGGGCGTTCTGAGAAGAGGCAAGGGGCTCAGGTCTGGCCTGAGAGTTCTGAGCAGGGCTGGGGGCTTGCTGGGCTGGGGGCCCGATTCCCACGAAGCGAGCGGGACGGAGGTTGGCCTCACTTGGTCCTGGGCCAGGAGATCCCCCACTGTGTTCAGCAGCTTGTAAAACACCTCAAACCAGGGCAGGTGGCTGTAGAGAGAGGACATCGGTTCCATGAAGTGCCCCTAGGTCGAGACCCACCCCTCACATCCATGTTTCACACCTGAGGATGCAAAGACAACTGTGGGCACCAGCGCGTAGGCGGCAGAAACCAAATCTACGGGTGCCGGTTAGGTCCGTGAGGGCGAAGGTGAAATGCTGTACGGCATGCTTGGGAGGTTCCCTAGGGGTAGAAAATGCTCTCAGAGACCTTGGGGGCCCCTGCTCCCTGCATCCCCAACAATGCTCCTCGTACTGTTGCTCCACCACCATTCTAGGGTCCTGGGTATGTAAGTCCCCAGTTGTTAGGGTCCCTGATTCCCTTGGTCCCTTTGTGTCTGAATCCTTGAGTCCTTGGGTCCCTAGGTCTCTGGATGTCTGCTTTCTTACGTACCTTTCCACATCAAAAGGGAAGCAGAATTTAGGCACCATCTGCATAGCTTCCTGGGGGCAGAGAAAAGCACACACTGCTTGGCCACTCAGGTTGGGCCCCACATTCACCCCCAGGGAGACTGACCCAGGCCACAGAGGAGCAAGGACCCAGCATGCATACCTGGTCCCTGAAGTCTGGGGGGAACTGCCGCAGGATGGGGGGATCTGCAGGGGAAGTAGTCCTCTAAGTTCAGGGCCCCAGGCCCACCTTCCATCTCCACCCCCCTCACCTGATGCCCTCCCCCACTCACCCTCCTGTAGAGAGGCAGGGCAGGCTGCTTCAAAGAACCAATCAAACATGGCAGGAGGACCCCCTCTGTGGGACAAGAAAGGGCTTAATGGGTTCATGAACTTGCTTCTGCGTGTGTGGTTGTGTCTGTGGTGTCTGCACATGTGTGTGATTGTGTGTGCCTGTGGACTTGTGCAGTTGTATGCACGATCCCCAAGGGTTTGTGGCAGTGATTGTGTAGGTCATGTGAGGATGTGCATGTGATGGTGTTGATTGTGTGAATGAGAGTATGAAGCAGAGTGAGGGAGTGTGACTGTGCATACAGGGGCAAGATTTGTATAACCACATGTCTGTGTGTATAACTTGTGTGAGCATGCAGGTGTGTGTGCATGACTTGTGTGAGCATGCAGATGTGTGTGCATGTGTGATTCAATCTTGTGTCGCCTGAAAGGATGAGGCTGACCAGTGTATGTGTCAGGTAGGACTGTGAAAGTGTTGGCCAAGACGAAACATAGTGAAAAGTCCATGTTTTCTTATGTGGCTGTGTGATTGGGTAAATGTGCAGGCATCTCGGGGGTCTTGAGAGCAAGAGGCCCTGCCTTTGCATCTCTGTATGACACTCCATGAGGCCCCAGGGGCAACCCCAAATTCCCCACCAGAGAAAGGAGGGCAGCATGCGCTAGTACTTCTGTGAGCCCTGGGGTCTCTGCCTTCCTCTTCTTCCCGTCTCCCACCCACGATACAGAGCATGCTGAGACTGCACTCAGGGAGGAAGATAACGAGGAGAGAAATAGAGAGATACCTGGAGGGCAGCAGAGGAAGTGGATGGGGGCTGACGGCAGACACACTGTCCCTCACCTGGAGACCCCCGTCACTTGGCCCTCATATTGATTAAAGTCCCACACAAGTCTCACACACAGGGTCACAGAGTCCTCTCTCACCCTGCTGGCCCCCAGAAACCATGTTCCCCGTCGCTCAGATACACCAAGAGGTGAGGTGCACACTCAGAGCTACAAACTTAGTTGCATAAGAGTAGGAGGGGAGAAGGAGAGAGAAAGCGAGAGAAGAAAGAAGGGGGAAGGGGCTGCGAGTGGCCTGAGTGTGTCTGAGAGTGGAGTCCACATTCTAAACCAGCTGAGTCCTGCCGTGATTCTGGCCATCTGCTCTGTGGCCTGGGTCCCTCCCCAGCCTGACCCAGCCCCTCTCCCCTTGGCCCTAGCCCAAGCCTGGTCTGGGAATCTTGGTCCAGAAGATAGGGGAGGGATGCTCTTACTCAGCTCTGGATTCCATGGTCCCTGTAGGGCTGGTCAGTGAGGCCCTTTCCCCAGGGGTCCTGGGGCCTGTGCTTGCTCAGGGCTGGGCCCTGAGTAGGCTCAGCTTCCTGTGTGGCTGAGAGAGGAAGTTTAATGGGTGACGTCCCCGGAGGGAGGCCCCTGCCCCCACCTACTGTGAGAAAACCAGGCATCCTGTCTCCTTCCCCAGTATGGGTGGCAATGGGTGGCTCAGAGGCAGGATCCCAGTCCCATCTTGCCAGGCCAGGCCAGGCCAGGCCAGGCCAGGTCTGGTCCCTGCTGTCACACCCAAGCCTTCCCCTCTCTGTACAGCCTAGGATTCACAATTTGCCAAAAATGCTTCCTCTTCCTTCAACTCTTCTTTCCTTTGGTCTATCTGCACCAGATATTCCTTGTTGGACCACCAGAGGGAGCTGGACCAGAGATTGAACAGAAGGCACTGGGGAGACGTGCAGCCAATAGCAGTCAGAACATGGGCACAGACACACACACACACACACACACACACACACAGAGCTGGGAAGTGACTGTCACAGACAAACAGGCCAGATCAGTCGCAGATAGTAGACAGACACAGAGATACCAAGTCATACAGGCAGGATACAGCCATGGACACAAACTGACAAGCAGAGAGGGACAGCATGCACAAGCAGCAGTCCTTACCCAGCCAGGTGGTAGATGCAGACAGGTGAGACACAGACTCAGGTGCAAACCCTTCCAGATGGAAGCCACAGACAGACAGACACGTGTGCAGAGATCACAACTGTCAATACAAACAAGATGATGGAGAAATGGACCCAGACGACAGAGAAATGCCTAGAGCACAGACATAAACTGGAGCAGTAACGGACAGACAGACAGCGTACGGGCTCAGCCACAAGTCTGGTTCATAGCTAGACACAGTTACATGCCTGGAAAGAGACACAGTTGGACATACCCAAGCAGAGCTGCAGACTCGGAAAGAGATAGACACACAGGCATGCAGATGTCATGTTGAAATACAAGGATCCATAGACACACTTGCAGACCTGAATCAAACTTTGGGTAGGTGTTGTTATTATGAAAAATAGGTCAAGTAAGTGGTTAAGAGAATGATTTTGGCATCAGAGAGACCTGGGTTCAAGACTTGATTCAGTTCTTTAGTGTCTGTATGACCTTAGGTAAGTCATTTGATCTCTCTGTATTAGTTATTATTGATATGTATCAAATGTCCTGAAGTTAGTGGCTTAAAAGAACACACATTTATGATCTGACAGTTTCTGTGGGGGCCCAGGACTCTGGGCACAGCTTAGCTGGGTCCTCTACTACAGGGTGTCTCAGCCATAACCAGGTGTGTCTGTCGGGCTGTGGCCTTGTATGAAGGTTCGACCGGAGAAGGAGCTCTTCTAAGCTCACTGGGAGACTGCTGGCTGGATTTAGTTCATTTGCATTGTTGCACCAAGGGCCTCCATCCCTTGCTGGCTGCTGGCCAGAGGCTGCCTTCCGTTCTCAGCCTTGTAAACCTTCCCAATGTGCTGCTTGCTTTGCCAGTTCCCACAGGCTGAGATGACAATGGAGTTCCTCAAGACAGAAGCCACAGCCTTTTGTAATCCAGTCTGAGAAATGGCATTGTATCACCTTTGCAATAACTTGTTGGTTAGAAGCCATTGCCAGGTCCAGCTGGCACTCAAGGAGAGAACATACAAGGGCATGAATGGGGGAAATGGGGGTCATTTGGGCCATTTTAGAAGCTGCCCCACACCCTCTGTGTCTTCATTTCCCATGTTAATGTGAAGAAAACAAAACTCTCACCTTTCAGGTGGCATGAAGTCATTCATTCACTTGCCCATCCATTCACCAAATAATTGCTGAGGGCCTGTGTTGCATCAAGCTGTTCTAGGCACGTGGTGACTAAGGTAGAAGAGATCCCTGTCCTCCTGAACCTTACATTCCAGTGGGGAGGTAAGGAGACAGACAAAAGAAACAAGTGGATGGCTAAGTAAGTGATGGAGAGCTCCTGGGTGCTAATTTAGAGTTGCAGGGAGGCTGCTCAAAGGAGGCATCATTTGAGCTGAAACCTGTCGGTGAAAAGAGCTAGCTATTCACACCTTTGGGGAAAAGAAACAGCGTTTGTAAAGGCTGTGAGGTTGAATTGAGCTTGATATGATTGAGCACATGATAAAGGCCACTGTAGTTTCAGTTTAATGAGTGAGAGGGAGGGTGATGGGGTGTAGTCAGCAGGGAGTGAAGACCAAGGTGCAAATTTGGGTTTCAATCTGAGTGAGTCATGAGGCAGTTTTGAGCAGGGGAGGGACATGTTCTTATTGCATTTATAAAGGCTCATCTCTGGCTGTTGCGGAAGGAGGACACACTACAGGGGGGTGGGCGTGGCAGCAGGGGGCACAGGGAAGTGACTGGATGGGTTGTCAGAGTGAACAACGATGGTGACTTAGAGCAGAATATCGACAGGTGGGGAGAAGAGATCAGGTTCAGGGTACATTTTGGAGGCAGAGACAACTGCATTCAACAGAAGATAGGAAGAGCATGCTGGGTGTAGGAAACAGCGAATCAAGGCTAACTCCTAGATTTGGGGTTTAGCGATGGGATGGTACCACTTTATTGAGAAAGGGGATGTTTTAGGGGTGGAATAGGGAGCTCTTTTGTGGCCCATTATATTTGAGATGACAAAGGCAGCAAGTTCAGTGTCTAGTTTATTGTCTGCTTTACTACCCAGTTCTGTGCTGGGCCTGCTCACATGCGGGTCACTGTGGGCTGAATATCCGGGCTGCCTTTCTCACACTTCTCCTACCTTCTGACAGCAGTAGGACCCAGTGAATGGGCTGGGGCCTCAGTGCAGGTCCAATGGTCCAGCATAGAGTGTAGTGAGAATAGTCGATTGGCTCTTTTTTCTCTTCCTCCTGGCTCGCCTTCCTTTCTACTGCAGAAGCTGGGAAAAACTACGTCTTCTAGACTGCTTTGCAGCTCTGGTTTTGGATGCAGAACTCATCCTACCAATTAGAAATGCTTGAGAGGTTTGGAAGCTAGAAGCGAGGTAGACCCTCTTCCTCTGCGTGTGTGTATGAATCCTGTTGGATATTTATTTTAATTAATTTTATTTTCTATTCATTTTACTTAATTTTTGTTCATCTCTGTGGGTCTTGGAAGGTATTCTTGAACTTAATAGTTCTGATGGCAGCCTGCTGACTCTCCACCTTTCTGACTAAGCAGGGAGGGCAGCTCTTTGGTGGTCAGCTTTGTGCTGTCCCAGCCTGTTCCAGGGCTACTCAAAATGTGGTCTCATAGGCACATTCATCAGTATCACCTGGGAACTTGTTAAAAATGCAAGGTCTTGGGCCCACCCCCCAGACCTGCTGAATCAGAAACTCTAGGGTGGAGCCTAGGAAGCTATGTGCTGGCAAAGTGTTCCCTGTGATTCTTTTGCACACTGAAGTTTAAGAGGCATTTGCTTACAGCCTACTCTCTCAGCTCCTCCAATGGTGTTGTAAGCCTCTAAATCCTTGTATTAAATCCCTTTCTGCTTTACATGCCTTGGATGGTCCTACACTAAACTCTAGGTGATAAAGTGGAATCAGAGTTCTAGACCTAAACTGCCAGGCTTTGAACCCCAGCTCACTGCTTCATAGTCATGGGACCGAAGTGTAATTTCCAAAGATGGCCACAGTGATATCTCCCACCCCACATGCTCATATGGAATCTTGCCTCTCTACACTCTCTACACTCCACTTGAGTCTGGATGTGACTTTGTGACGGCCTCGATCACAAGTCTAGAGGACACCAAGTGCCCTTTGAAGCTAGGTCAGAAAAATGCAATGCATTTTGCTTGATCTCCTGGGATAGTTGCTTTTGGGGAACTTGACCACCATGCTGTGAGGAAGCCCACAGCACCTCTAGAGAGGTACTGACACCCTCCTTCTCTCTGCCCCTGCCGTGTCCCCAGACAACAGTTGGCATAAAATTGGCAGCCACATGAGGGAGCCACCTTGAAAATTAATCCCTAGCCTCCAGCAGAGATTCCCTAGCTGATGCCACGGGGAGCAGAGACAGGCTGCCCTTCGGAGCCTCGCCCAAATTACAGATCTGGGCACAAAATGAATAAGTGTTGTTGTTTAAAGCCCCTAACTTTTGGGGGTAGTTACACCAGTAAAGCGAACTGCTACATTTCATCTCTAAACCTTGGCTGAAAAAAGATAAAAGCTCAGACATGGTTGGTGTGAGGGTTACATGAGATGGGGCATGTACCAGGATGCCGGAGTGCTCCATCCATGTCAGTGACTGTTATTTGACGGGACTGTCTCTTGGATGCTAGCTCTAGGCTGCTACCTCCCCAGAACTCTTCCCTAGAGACCTCCCCCTTTGCTTTCCATACTTGCTAGATGCCCCACAGAGAACGGCAGCAACTCCATCATCAAGCACTCCCTGTGCCAGGCAATGTCCCACAAGATCTCGAATCTTCACAAACATTCCTGGGGTGAGTGTTTAGGGATTGTGGGGGGAAATATATGATCCCATTTTACAGATGAGCAAATCAAGGATCAGAGAGGGCAAAATGGCTTACTTAACACCATACAGTTAGTGGCATAGCCTGGTCTGACTCCAGAATTTGTACCTCCTACCCTCCTACCCCTGACCAGATGTCCCTTCAGAGCCCACCTCTATCCTGTAGGAAGGGGGGCACCCTTGTTTGTTGGCCTTCCCATGTAGAGATGGAAAATGCACTCAGTAGAAGCATGGCAGGACAATAATTAATTTATTTTATTAAGGGTGAGGCAGAGGGGAGGAGGGGGGAGGTTTGGGGGCACAGCCTCTCTTGTGCACATGATCCAGGGCTTCTCCCTCCACAGCAGCCCCTCACGACCCCTGGAAAGCCAAGGTCAGTTGGAGCCCAGGGGACTGAGTTCAGGGATGAAACAGGGGGCTTATAGGAGTCAGAGAGAAGGCAAGGTCAGAGGGCAGGTGGGCTTATGGGGTCAAAGGTGAGGCAAGGTCAGAGCTGAAGAGATGCTCAGTGAGAGGGGTGTCAAAAGTAAACTGGGGCTTCTTGGTCTGGGGGTGTGTTGGATTCCCCGGGAAGGTCAAAAATGAAAGGGAGGCTGGGGTGAAACAGGGTTCATGGAGTTAAATGTGGGGCAAAGTGGGGCTCAAGGGTCAAAGGTCAGCTGAAGTCAGGGGTGAAGTGAAGGTTGTAGGGTCAGAGGGTCCGAAGTGAGTCAGGCTTAGAGGTGAAGCAGGGTTCTCAGGGCCCAAGAGGGGCTCCAGGGGGTCAAAAGTAAGCGGCCTCCGGGGGCGGGGGGTGGGGGCAGACACGAAGCGCGTGAGGCGGCCCTAGGCCACCTCCTCCTCAGCCTCTTCCTCGAACTCGCCCTCCTCGGCCGTGGCGTCCTGGTACTGCTGGTACTCGGACACCAGGTCGTTCATGTTGCTCTCGGCCTCGGTGAACTCCATCTCGTCCATGCCCTCGCCCGTGTACCAGTGCAGGAAGGCCTTGCGCCGGAACATGGCCGTGAACTGCTCCGAGATGCGCTTGAACAGCTCCTGGATGGCCGTGCTGTTGCCAATGAAGGTGGCGGCCATCTTCAGGCCCCGGGGCGGGATGTCGCACACGGCCGTCTTCACGTTGTTGGGGATCCACTCCACGAAGTAGCTGCTGTTCTTGCTCTGCACGCTCAGCATCTGCTCGTCCACCTCCTTCATGGACATGCGGCCGCGGAACACGGCGGCCACCGTCAGGTAGCGGCCGTGGCGGGGGTCGCAGGCGGCCATCATGTTCTTGGCGTCGAACATCTGCTGGGTGAGCTCGGGCACCGTGAGCGCGCGGTACTGCTGGCTGCCCCGGCTGGTGAGCGGGGCGAAGCCGGGCATGAAGAAGTGCAGGCGCGGGAAGGGCACCATGTTCACGGCCAGCTTGCGCAGGTCAGCGTTGAGCTGGCCGGGGAAGCGCAGGCAGGTGGTGACCCCGCTCATGGTGGCGGACACCAGGTGGTTGAGGTCCCCGTAGGTGGGCGTGGTGAGCTTGAGCGTGCGGAAGCAGATGTCGTAGAGCGCCTCGTTGTCGATGCAGTAGGTCTCGTCCGTGTTCTCCACCAGCTGGTGCACGGACAGCGTGGCGTTGTACGGCTCCACCACCGTGTCCGACACCTTGGGCGACGGCACCACACTGAAGGTGTTCATGATCCTGTCAGGAAACTCCTCCCGGATCTTGCTGATGAGCAGCGTGCCCATTCCGGACCCCGTGCCTCCGCCCAGCGAGTGCGTCAGCTGGAAGCCCTGCAGGCAGTCGCAGCTCTCGGCCTCCTTCCGCACCACATCCAGGACGGCATCCACCAGCTCCGCACCCTCTGTGTAGTGGCCCTTGGCCCAGTTGTTGCCAGCTCCGGACTGCCCTGCAGGGGAAGGGAAGGGGACACGCAGGCAGTTAAGGAAGAGCCCGTTTGGCCCCACCTCCAGCCATCCTGGTGGTTGAATAATAATGAGATTGTTATAGATGACATAAATTATTGTGATTTTGTTATTATTATTAATTGTCCTCTCTGCTTCTATCCTTGCCCCCCTTCAGCTATTTTCTCTGCCTTGTATACTTTTCCTGCCTTCAATGCCCTAATCACCTTTTAGGTTGCCGGCATTAATAATGGTGATAATGAAAACAACAAAAAAATGCTAATTCACCTTTTCCTTTGTGCTTGGCATTGTTCTAAATTCTTTACACCTATCAATGGCTTTAAGCCTCACAACCCTGTGAAATAGATTTTTTTATAATCCCTATTTTAAAGATGAAGAGACAAGCACAGAGAGGCTGAGGAGCCAGCCCAGCGTTGCCCAGCTGACAGGGTCCGTGCCTGAGCTTTACTTATTTATATGGTCCTCTCACCTCCCTCCACCAGGACATCGGCTCCAGGCAGAAAGAGAGCTTGGTCTGTTTTTATCTCAGCTGTATTGCCAGGGGATACAGTAGGGCCTGGCATGCAGTAGGTGCTCAATAATTATTTGTAGAATGCATGAAGTGACAGAGCTGGGATCTGTGCACAGGCCTGTATCGGACGCCTCCCCTGGGGTCCCACGGTGGCCCTGCATGTTGCCTTCACAACCCTGGCTGCCAGGGCCACCTCCCTCCCTGGGTTGGGGGGCTCGTGGTGGAGAATTTTCCTCAAGCATTTGGAAGTGAAAGGAAAAGGGGGGCTTCCCTGTCTGTGCTCCATGCCCAGGACTCACCAAATACAAAGTTGTCAGGCCGAAAGATTTGGCCAAAGGGGCCAGAGCGAACTGAGTCCATGGTGCCTGGCTCCAGGTCCACCAGCACAGCTCTGGGTACATAATTTCCTCCTGCAAGGAAGCAGATGGAGGTCAGCTGGGGTGAGTGCCAGGAACCAGCATGCAGTCCCCTCCCAACTCCTCCCCACCACTGCTCCCGAAGGTGCCCCTCCACCCTACCTGTGGCCTCATTGTAGTATACGTTGATTCTCTCCAGCTGCAGGTCACTGTCCCCGTGATATGTGCCCGTGGGGTCGATGCCATGCTCATCACTGATCACCTCCCAGAACTAAAGGGGTAGCGGCGGTGGTAAGAACCGATGGAGCAGGAGAGGGGATCCAGGCCTGCCCTGACTTCCGTCTTCCCAGCTCAGGACCCCCAACCACCTCCCTGGCTGCCACCTGTCTCCCAGCAAGGTGAACAGGTACCTAGAGGCTGGTGGGGAGGCACGGATGAAACAGCAAGAAGGGAGAGGTGGGGGCGGGGTGAAGCAGAGTCACCACTCCAGCCAAGACTGCCCCTGTCAGTGCGCCCTGGCTGCAGCCGCGGGTGAGGCTGGGACTCTTTGTGCGTGTGCAGGGGACAGTGAGCCAGCTGTGAAGCCAGCTGTGCCCAGCAGACAGAAGGCTGGGCCCCACCCCATATTGTCCTCTTTGTTCCCAGCCTGGCCCAGCCCCTGCGTCCCCTCCCCCATTGTCCTTGGGGTGCTAGCCTCCTGGGGACTCCGTCTGCCAAAAGGCCCAAGGCGAGGGAGCTCCGCGGAGCGCAAGGACCTAGCTCTGCTCTTCCCGGCCGCCTAGCGGGGACCCGGTCCCTCGCGCACCTTGGCCCCGATCTGATTGCCGCACTGGCCGGCCTGCAGGTGCACGATCTCGCGCATGGCGGTGGCGCTGGTTGTGGACGCGGTGGCGGTGGCGGCTATGCTAGGAGCTGTGGTGGAAAGCGGGAGGTGGACGCGGTGGCGGTGGCAGCGGCAACGACGAAGCACGGTCCCTGCGCGCCCCCGGGTGCCTATATAAGAGAAGACCCGCCAGCGTCAAGGCCTGTCACCCGTTCGCTCCGCCCCCTGGTCCCGCCCAGGATGGTGGGGGCGGGGGTGGAGGATGATGTTTCCTCTCCAGCCGACCCACTCCGGGCGTTGGTGGGAGACCTTCAGGCGCTATCAGTACTAGGTGCTCCCACCCCTGTCCGCCCTGGGCCAGCGACTGGGGTTTGTCCCCAGAGACTGGGCAGCGGAAGGGAGACGCCGGGTAAACAAGCAGCCGGAGATCCCGCTTTCCACCACCACACCCTACTCCGGCCCGGAAGGCCCTGCCTCAGTTTCTCTGTTTGCAGCCCTTCCGCCCGCATCCTATTTAAGTACTATTCCCCAGAACCCTTGTATCACGAGGAGGGCTCCCGGTGGGATCGAGCTGGGGCTCTGGAGCTGCGGTTGTTTTGGGGTGGGGGGTGGTTGGCCCCAGGAGGACTTGTCTTAAAGCTGCGGAGTCCGGAAAACCGCGACTCTCCTTCCACTTTATGCTGGGGTTGCTTGTGGACGCTGATGGAGGGTTGAGGGGTCCATGCGTACCGCCCCCGCCCGCCCCAGACACTTCCGTTGGGCTTTGGGTTTGCAGCAGTCGTGGCCACCCCAGCCCCGCCTGGCGGGAACATCAAAGAGCAAGACTTACAGCTGGGTTTCGCGGTGGGGCAAGGGGGAGCGAGCTTCGAGCTTCGCGGACTGCCTGACTTTACTCGGATTGGCACCCTTCTGCTCCAGTGTCATAATTCATTGAAAGCTATCACCCTACCTTTCACACTTCCTGTTGGCCCTCTGACCTTGCCTGGGCAGGGTTGACTCCCTGTGGCTGAACTTTCTCATCTGCATGACAAGCCGTTGGCAGTGCCCAGCCCCTAGGAGGGTTGGGAAGGTCAGATGAGTGGCCCAGCCAGCAAGACCGCCCCAGTTTCCCCTCACACCGAGTAAACAATATTATAGCTATTAGTATTACAGTTATCATCAAGGGCTGGACCAAACTTCCCGTGCTGCCCCTGAGTGAGGGCCAGACCTTTTCTGACGGCAGCCTCCAGCTCTGCCATCAGGAGTCTCCTCACCTCCCCTGACTTCTGGCGACTGGGGGGTGGCAGCTGACTCAGCAACTTACGCTGTACAGCTGGTACCTCAAGTGCACCAGTGGCCTCTAGTTTGAACCAGTGGTCCTCAACTGGGGATGGTGCTGCCCTCCAGGGGACATGGCAGTATTTGTAGACACTTTCGGGGGTCATGCCCAGTGGCTGTGTGTGTGCTGCTGGGTGGATGGTGCAAAACACCCACAGTGCCCAGGACAGCTCTTCTCCTCCCCTCACCAAGGACTTATCTGGCTTCAAATGTCGATAGTGCTGAGAGTCCCTGTGTTAATTCACTGGGAAAAAGAGCTGAGTTAACCCCCTAGCTTACACTGGACTCTAGAAAAACTCCTGATAGATCAGGCGGTATGAACCGGGGTGACCCCCAGCATCTGAGTTGCCGCCCCTCTCCACTCCATCCATTTAAATGTGCGCAGAGTCCTAGTGAGACCAGCTAGTTAGCCAGGACAAGTCAAACAGGGAGAGAGACTGTTAGATGGCCAAGCAGTTTGCAGCCAGCTAGTAAACTGCAAAATCCCAGCTTCCCTAACCGAGGACACTTAAAGGTAAATTGTTAAGCAAACAAAAACAAAAACAAAAACAAAAAACTACTCACAGACCCAGACAACAGCATGATGATTATCAGAGGGAAGGGGGAGAGTGTAAAGGGGGGATAAATGGTGATGGAAGGAGACTTGATGTGGGGTGGTGACCACACAGTACAATATACAGATGATGTGTTACAGAATTGTACGCCCGAAACCTAGAAGCTTTATTAAACAATGTCATCCCCAATAAATTCAATGAAAAAAGAAAAGAGCAAATGGTTTACACTTCTCCCCAACCAGAGGGTAAACAGCTTAAAACCCACTTAGTCCATTTGTGCCCACACACCCAAGGACAGACGCGGTCAGGGGGCTGAATCTCCTGTGGGGCATCCGCGTAAAGCTGATGAGTGTTCTATTGAGATTCTCCCCTAAAACGTCCCCTTAAAATTTCCACCTTTGTAAAACATAAGAACCCTCAAGACAAAGACCCAGGGCAGGCTCTAGAGCACGCCCACGCCTTCCTTCCCACAGGTATGCATCTCCTAAATGCTAAGCGTCCCCACGAGACTTGTGGCCAGGGGAGCAATGGGCAGCGGCAGCTCATCCCAGGCCAACACCCCGAACCTGTCTCCAAGGTCCTCGTTTTTCTCTGACTTTCCAGTGAGCTCACTTCTTTGCCGTAACACTTCTAGGGAGCCAAAGCAGAGCCCAGGCACTCTTCCATTGCTTCTTCTACCTTGAGCACTTCCTTTGTTTCACTGTGCCCAGCTTTAATAAATAACTTTCAAAATCACCTGGATTCGTGATATGAAATCTTTCCTACATGAAGTCAGGAACCCACACAGTGTGTGGCCTGGCCTGAGACAACACCTGCTGTAGGCCCAGTCCCTTTATGGTCACACTAGGACCACAGTTGTCAGGTGGTTATGGAATGCAGAATTCCCTGGGGTGGGGGGCGAGGTGGGGGGTGGTCAGCAGAACCCTCTAACCAAGGAATTCTCAGCTGGGGTTGTGAAACCACAACCCTAGGAGGCAGTTCTGTTTGTATGCCCATTTTACAGATGTGAGATGTCCCTAGGAGATGCTTGACGATGTCTGGAGACATTTTGGGCCATTGCAGCTTGGAGCTGCTGCTGGCCTCTGGTGGGTGGAGGGCAGGGATGCTGCTCAACAACCTATAGTGCACAGGGTGGCTCCGCAGCCAAGAATTATCCAGCCCCCCATGTCAATGTCAGTGGTGCCGACACAGAGAAATCCTGATTTAGACAGACTTTTGAGCTTGTCACCCAATGTAATTGTTAGAATTGACCCCTGAGACATGGCACCCAGTCTGACATAGGAGGTCTACCAATCCATGTTAATATACATAAAAAATTCATAAATGCTGTGTTGGCATTTCTTAATTTTTTAATATATAATGAGCCATAAAAACAGGTTTCCTGTGTTGCCCCATCAGGGCAGGGCTAATTTGGGGTATGGCCTGACCTCCAGAGACACAGAGCTTCCTGGATTAACTCACCTGGTAAGGGACAGCTCCCTGGAGAGTACAGGCCCTGCAGTGGGTGCTCTCTACATGTCTCTGCACCAAGGCACAGCTTGGGCTCCCTGATGGCCTCAGTGGCAGGTGGGGGATCCAGAGGGAAGGGAAGAGGGGAGGGGAATGATGAGCAGGGGACAGATGGCTTTCTAGCCACCTGCTGGGACCTGGCATCATTGGAGATGTGAAAAGACCAGAGTATTAGAAAACCTGCAGAGACAACATGGGGAGGGGTTGAGGGTGGGCTGACATCACCTGCACCCCATGGCTGCCACCACCCCAGGCTGGCCTCTCCTGGACCTCATCCTGGGAGGTGGAGAGTGCCAGGTATCCATTGGTCCCAGCAAGCAGACCCTCCCTGGTACCCGGGCTTCCCATGGCATTGCCTATCACCCAGGAAGCCATCAAGGCTCCTTGCAGGAATCTGAAGACCGTATCATTTGGGTGGTGCCAATAGTCCAAGATCCAGCTGTAGCTGGGGAGCAGAGCCAGGGAAAAGAAAAGGAGCCAGATGGTGGGCCATAAGAGCTGGTTTTTCATCCCCAGGGGCCAGCTTGCACCTAGAGCTGGAGAAGCAGGCGGGCACCCTGAAGCCCCAGAAGTGGACTCCCATCTACTCAGGACTGTGGTCTTTATGCCCATCTGCCTATCTGATCCTGGGGGGCCGTGGCGAGAGGCTGGACATTCTTCTTGCCAATTTTGTGTGGAAGTGGATTTCAGCATCTAAAGAGGGCATTGGCCGTGGCCCCTGACATGAAAAATGTAAGAGAGCTTTATGTTAGATGATTTCCGAAGCAGTCAGGTGAGACTCGGTGGGTAGGCTCCTGCCGTGGCCCGGAACTCCCACCTCCTGCCCGCACCAGATCTGCAATCAAGCTGGGTCGGACTCAGCAGGGACCCCTCGAAGAGCAGGGGTTGGGCTCCTGATTTTGAAATGGACCACAGGAAAAAAAATTTTTAATTCAATTTATTGAGGTTACATTGGTTAACAAAATTATATGGATTGCAAGTGTACAGTTCTATAATACATCATCTGTAAAAAAGACAACCTGTTTTAAAATAACAGGTTAATTTTACTTCCTTGAAACTAACAGGAAGAATGAGAACGTGGCTGTTGTGTGTTTCTGGGAGAAATTAGGTTTGGGGACCTGGAGAACACTCGTGGCACAGGAATTCAGGGAGACCCTGAACATTCTGTTCACGAAATTGACTGCCCTTTCTTCGAGAGGTCCCCAAACCCAGAGAAAGGCCTATCTCCTGTCTGCCATGTAGGGGGCCACGCTGCCACCCCACCTGTGTATCTCGAGGCATTGCTGACATACACCCCAGCCACCAATCCACCCTGGGGTCAGAGGGTGTCTGTTTTGCCTGTTGTTACAGATAATAGTCACATTTAGGCCGGATACTGTTCTAAGTGCTTTGAGTGTATCAGCTTGTTTATGATTTAACTTATGAAACCACAACCCTAGGAAGCAGGTGCTGTTTGCATGCCCATTTTACAGATGCAGAAATGAAGACCCAAGGAGGGGTTGGAGTATCTCACCCAGTGTCACACAGAGTTGAGGCTGGGATAGAGACCTTGCATTTCAGCTTCAGAGACCCTGCTCTTCTATCATAGCAGAAGCTGTAGTTACTTTGTTACTTGGTCTTTGAAAAAAAAAAGTTACTTTACCACTTGTCAGTCGAAAGGGTTGTCTTTCAGGAAGAAGAGTTGCTGAGTTGCTGGTGTGAAAGCATCCGTGTGACTGTCACATGCTCCATCTCCTGGGCCTCTGTCTGTGTCATTGTATCTGTTCACCATGGTGCCTGGGTGCTCAGAGCTGGCTGCCGTGTGTGTGATCTGATTCTACCACTGGGATCTACGCTCTTTGTCCACTGGGCCCATGGGTCATTGGCTCCTTCCCAGAGGGTTTCCTTCTCCCCAACTTCTCCTGCCACCTCGCTACCCAGACTTCAGATCTACACCTCAGCTGGACCTGGTTTCCCTGCCCCCTGCTCCTGGCAGAAGCAGCCCTGGCAGTGGACCTGGCCTGGCACGGGCCGTCTCCAGCTGCAGGGAGGAGGAGACAGGGTTCTGGAAGTTGCCATTGTGGGGTAGGGACACTGAATGAGCCTTAAGAGAAGATAGGCCCTCCCTATGCTTGCCATCCCAACTCCAGGGGGCACCCACACAAGCTCTATGGAAGCCGTGCCTGGCACTGTTGGCACCAAGCATGGCGTGGGGGGTTAGGGGGACAATGGAGCATTCTCTGACCTTGCTGGGTATGTGGCCTGCCTCCCACCAACACTCACCATCAGACACACCATGGCTACATCCCAAAAGAGGCATGCTCAGAAGGGTTTCCTGGGGGATGGGCAGGGGGAGGGCTGACACTGGCTGCAGCTGGGGTGAGGAGACGCTTCCTGGGTTCTCCTCCCCAGCTGCCCCGCCCACTTGCCTGGCATTGAGGATGTCTTCAGTGTGTCTGGTGCAGGTGTAGCTGGTGATGTAGCTGCTCTTGCGTTGAAGGAGGCCCGGTCAGGCAGACACAGAGCCAGGAAGTGGGGCCTCAGGTTACCTGTGGGCATCTTGGAGATGTTGGTCAGGGAGCAGCTGGCCATGCCACCAAACACAAAGGTTCCCAGTTGCTTGCAGATCATGGCCATGTGGATGCTGCTCACAAGGGCTGGCGAGCTCAGCCGCAGGCCCTGGACTCATATCATCTCTCCCAGGCTGATGTGCAAGACTGGCGCAGAGTGGGGTGGGATCACTGCTGCGGTGGGGGGGTGGGGTTGGGGGCAACAAGAGTAGAAAATATCCAACCATTTTGCTCAGATAGGTTGCACTTTACACTTCATATGGAAGGAGGGTGTGGTTTCCCACTAAACCAGGCAAAAGGGTGGGGCTTCTCATCTCATCACATACACACACACACAGCACAATGGGGCCTTCTGTCACCCCTGTGCCTGAAATGGGCAAGATTTCTTATTTTACTGAGGCAAGGGGCATGGCCTCCCATTTCACCGGGAAAAGGGGTGGGACATCCCCCTAATTTTTGTCAGTTGTGGGCAGGAGTTCCATATCTGAAAGGGGTGGGACTTCCCATTGTGTCAGGAAAAGGGGTGGGACATCTCCCTAGTTTACATCAGACATAGGCAGGATTTCCCGTCATGTATCTAAAAGGGGTGGGACTTCCTATTGTACAAGGAGAAAAGGATAAACTTCTTCCCGAATGCCTGAGAATGGTGGGACTTCCCTTTTTACCAGAAAAAAGAGGCAGGATGCTCCCTGCTTTATGCATATGAAGGATGGGGCTTCCCTGTTCACTGGGGGGTGGGGATGAACTCTTCTTGTTCCATTCCTAAGGCAGAGAGGCTGGCGTTTCCTTTCCTCTATGTCACCAAGGGGTGAGACTTATCTTTTGTCAAGGAAAAAATTTCTTCTATGCCAAGGAGCAGCAAGATTTCCAATTTCGTTTAGGAAAAGAGGTGGCACTTCCTCCTGCCTTAGGCCTGTAATGGGTAGGGTTTCCCACTTTGCCAGAAAAAGGGCTGACGCTTGCCTGTGGCACGTCACCACTGCATGGGGTAAAAGTGGCCAGCCCCTTACCATGAAAATGGAGATGAAGAAGGCCGTGGTGATGAGTACCGAGTCGTCAACAATGTAATGAGCCACCAGGGAGTATTCAATGATGGTGGCATCACAAAAGAAGCCCGGGATGTGGGGCACTAACAATCCGCTCTCACGCAGCATGGTGGGATGCTGACTGCAGGGGGCAGAGGAGACCCCACTTACAGACTGGTCACCTAAGGCTTACTCTCCTTAGGCATTCTGGGCAGTTTGTCCTCCCTGTGTTTTCACACCTGGATGTCGTGGGAGTGTGGGATGTCTGTGCAGGGAGAATGGTTGGGCCAGAAAGCCAGAGGAGAATGGAGTCCCAGGGACAGACACTTTCATGGGTGGGGTCCTGTGAATGAGGTAGGTAAGGGGTTAGGATAATGAGGGGACAAGTGTGGAAGGACTCACTTTTTCTGTATGTGTGTGTCCTGATGTATGCATGTGTGTATATGATTGTGGCTCTGTATGTATGTGTTTGCATCTGTGAATGTGTATGTGTGCATGTGGAAGTGCTTATGGATATCTATGTCTATGTAACCTGCTACATGAGGATGTCTCTGAGCATGTATGTTTTCTAGTGTGGCTATATGAATGTATGTAGATGTGTGTTTCTTGGTGTATGTCTATGTAGCTGTGAGTTGGTGTGAATCTCCTTGTGTGTCTTTTTTGGTGTGTATGAGTCTCTATGCCTTTGCATGTATGTGACCATGTGGTTTTGGAAGTGTGTATATGTGGTGTGTCCTGGCATGTGCACCTGTGTGCCTGAGGATCTACATGAATGCAGATACATGTGCTGTGGTGTGTGTACATCATGCCACATGTGTGTTACACAAATAGGTGTTTGTGGTGCACCTATTCACATGCGGTGTGAGTGCATGGGCTCTTTTCTGTGATCTGTGTGTGTGTGAGATTGTGCACACATGTCGATGGGTGTGTGGGTTGTGCTGGTGTGTGAGTGGTTGTGTTTGGGGTCTGTGTGCGTGCTCATGCTTGTACCTGTTACTCTGTAGCTGGTTGACCTGGGAGATATTGGGGGAAATGTGTGTGAGCAGGGTCTGGGGCCCCTGATTCTGCCGTGCTGAAGTCGGGAAGGGTACGGGGGTCTGTCTCCAGCAGGTTCCAGGCTCTCTGTCAGGCCCATCTACCCTAAGAGCCTGCCTCCAGGC
This sequence comes from Phyllostomus hastatus, assembly GCF_019186645.2. Lineage (NCBI taxonomy): Eukaryota > Metazoa > Chordata > Mammalia > Chiroptera > Phyllostomidae > Phyllostomus > Phyllostomus hastatus. The sequence continues at coordinate 893,588 of NW_025333640.1, read as the reverse complement.
CTGCCCTCTGGATCCTGTCATTCTGTTGCCCACTGAGGTTTGGTGGAGCTAGACAATTGGATCCCAGTCTCTCATATCCTCCAACTCCCTTCCTGGGCTTGGAGGGCAAAGCTAGTGTCCCCAGCCTGGACTCCCCTCCCCAGCAAGAGGACTTTAGTCACTATTTGCCCACTGGGGAGTTGGGGGGTGGCTGGCATATGCCACACATCTAGACTCCAGGCAAGTTCAGGCCACATAGATACATGCACACACAGAATCTGAAATACACAATACAACCACACAATCTGACTGAGACATACAGATTCTGATAGACACACATAGACACACAATGCAACAACATGCTCACAATACACATAGGCCCATATTGACCCAGGCACACACCCAGCTACACAAATACCATGGGATCCACCCCCTACCCAGATGCATGGTCACAGGCTCCCACAGACCAAGTGCATGCATAGGAGACATCCACAATAAACACACCTCCTCAAAGCCAATACAACACAACACGCAATTCAGAGACCCAAAGACACACGCTCACAGAGTCACAGATACACTCTACGCCCAGACTCCAGTACAGACACAGCCAGACCTAGATGTATGCACACACAGAAATACTTGTGCATAGGCACAAACATGTAATCATACATTCACATGGATACAAATACAACACAGACCACCCCCAGACACTCAGACCCAGATACACAACTCAAAAAGACATACAGCAGATGTACTATATTATGGAATTGTACACTTGAAAACAATATTGTATTAACCAATGTTACCTCAATAAATTCAACTAAAAAAGACATACAACAAATAAAATTGTATGAAAGAAAAAAAAAGGTTGAAGGGAGAAGACAAAGTCATGAAAGACTAAAAAAAAGAAAGAAAGAAAAGAAAAAAAGCACAGCCAGATGCTGACTCCAGCATCCAGACCCAGGAAGACAGGTAAACAGACACCCAAAAGTCACTTTTATGAAGAATCCCTTTCTCGCTCATTCACACAAACACATTGACCCAGACACCCCAGAAATAAGCTAATGAACGCACAGATGTGAAGCCACTTCTTCAGTCTAGCCTTGGATAAAGACATACAGAGAGACCCCTCCATGGCCTCATGGGTGTTTGATGGGGACTCAAAGCTGGTGGGAAGGGGCTTACCCAGCAGCAGACAAAGCTTGTGCAAAGCCACCAACATCTTGGTGGGGCAGAAGTGTGGTAACCAGATCACCATCTCAAGCAAGGTCAATACCGTATCCAGTAAATTTACAGATTGGGGCATGGGCGTCAAGGTGGGTGCACCCACCCTGACTGGTACTAGAGCCCTGAAGACCCACAGGACCACAGCGGGAAGAAGCAGGCTGGGGTGGTTAAGACCACCCTGGGCAGAGACAGGGCATTGTAGGTATAGCTAAGAGGGAGGGGCCTTGACATGGAAGGTCAGGGCAGGGGAAACTGAAGCCTCTCTTTCTCCAGGAGACTTGATGATGGAAAAAGGTGGGCCAGGAACTTGATGATGTTGGGGTAGGGTCTTTATAGTGTGGGTGGGGCCTGGAAGAAGATAGGGTGGCACAAAAGGAGAGGGGCCTAAAGGAATAAGACAAAATGGTCAGACCTGCAGGCCGCAAAGTCCGGAGGAAGTTAAACTAGGGATGGGGATGGATTGAGGGATTAGACTGGGAAGAAGGCACAGGGCTCTAGAAAGATGGAACACAAAAAGGAGAGAGGATTTTAAATAGGAGACAATAAAAGGGCGGAGCCAGGGGAGAGAGAGGGTGGTGCTAACCCAAGAAAAGTGGAAAAGTGGGTGGGACAGGAGGATGAGTAAGATCTGAGAAGCCCTTGGCTGGGCAGGTGGGCAGGGCCTAGGGAGAATGACGGGGAAGTGGGCAGGAGTGGGGAGTGGGCAGGCCTGAAAAGCTAATGATGGGGAAGTGAGCGGCGCTTAGAAACAACCACTGGAAAGTAGAAGAGACTGGGGGCGGGCGGGGCTCGGGAGGCTTATTGCTGGAAAGTGGGTGGAGCCTAGGGAGAAACACAAGAAAGTGGGAGGGACCGGGAGGCTGATGGCTGGGAAATTGGGCGGGGCTTAGAGGTAATAATGGGAAGTGGGTGGGGCTTGAGGAACCTGGATCGTCCCTGGAAAAAGCGGGCTCACCTTTTTCAGGGTTCCGAGGTCAAAGTCGTGTCGTAGCTGGTGAAAACTCCTTGTTGGCATTCCACGTCTTGGGCGATTCCACGGTGGTCATTTTTCTGGCTGACAGCCAGCGCTGGGAGGGCAGGAATCCTTTCCTTTGAGTCTACGGTGCCCTGCCTAACCTTGCCGGGTGCCCTCGCCACACTTTATTGGTCGGGTGCGGACTAAGAGAATACGTCTTCGGTCTCACTTCAACTTCTTGGGACCTAGCAGCAGCATCCGCCGGGCTCCGACCAGGAACTGCCTGGAGTAGGGATGGGTGAGGGTCTTCCTTCCTATTCTTGGCAAAACCTGGCTCAGTTTCCGCACCCAAAGCCTTGTCTGATCGGGCTCTGGCCGACCGTCCCCCGACTCCCCCACCCCCATTCTTGCTCTGCGGGCTTTCCATTTGAGGGGGAAAACCGAGAGCAATTTTTTCTCCTTCAGCCTAGACCTCTTCTCACCAACTCTGTCCATCTCTGGGCTGAGGCTCCTGGTTCACCAGAGGGCGCTCGCGGCCTACACTGCGTGCTGCTTTCAAGAAAAGGGACCCAGAGGTTCCTCAAGGGAGGGAGGGACAGACTCCCAGAACAAACAGCCTGGGTCCCCTCTAGGAGGTGGTGGTCTTGGGCGATTTGAAGGCTGAGCCTGGGTCTCCACTGGGGAAGAGGGCTGTGTTTCTTAGGTTATGTTCCTTTGTATTTTGTGTCTTTATTTCAAGGCTCTGGCTGGTCTCTCCAGGTCTTCCTGCTGTCTTTGGTTACCCACCCCAGAGAGCTTTGGGTCTGTGTGACTATGGCCATGGTTGTGTCCTTGTGTCTGCTGGTGGCTAGCTTTGATGACTGCCTTGTTATCTGCGATTGTTTCTCTGGCGTCTGCCTCCGTGTGTGACTGCATATGCCTGCGTTGTGTCGTCGACAAGTCTGTTTCGGTATGTGTGCGACTGTTCTGTTCTCCATGTGCTTGATGATATATGCCCTGAATACATATCTTTTGTGTCCCTCCATGTGTCCTTGTGTGTGCTTGTTGGCTAGCTTTGGTGGCTGCTCCTGTGTATCTATAATTATGTGTTCTGATACGTGTCTGTGTGAGAGAGAGAGTGTATGTGAGTGTGTATGTCTGTGTGGTGTGTCTGTTTTGGTTTATATACTTGTGTGGCCTGATAGGGGGGTCTTATAACTGACTGTGTGGCGGCTGCCTCTGGGCGGGTTGGAGAGTCCCTTCCAGGTGGTAGCCCTGCTGAGACTTCCTTCCTAGGCAGGCTGGCTTGCTTCCCAGCAGAATGAGTTGGCTTCTCCTGAGGGGCCCCTCGAAGGGTCCTCAGGGCCCTGCCCTGGTCTGCTGGGGTGTTCCCCAGTCTTTGTATTACTTCACTCTCCTTATCAGGGAAACACAATTTCCTGTCTTTGATGTCACTGGTGCTAAATTTTCCCCTTACAAACAGCTCAGGCCACTGGTTTCTTTATTCGTGTGTGTACACTTAAGCCCAAATCCCCCATTTTTTATATGCCTTCCAGAAATGCACTACGTAGAGAATCTCTGTTCTGAAACAAACCCCACAGTCTATAGGTAGCACTTGGTTTTCTTAACCCTTAGAAATTTCTATTAAGCCCGAAAGAGATGACTCAACTCTCACACCTGTGATTACTGAACCGATTTTCAAACAACAACCTGACAATTTTGCTTTCAAAGACTGTTTTGGCTATTTTCTTTCGAACATTTTTGCCATAGATGTCCACAATAGCTTTTGGATCCTGGCTGTTCATTCACAAGATCAACCCCTGTATGTAATCACAGGGAGCCACCAGATGGTCAGTGCCACTGGCAGCCATGATAGCTAACCCAACAGAGCACCTAGTGTACGCCGAATGCTGCTCTGGTTCCCTATTCTTGGCAATAATCCTACGAGGTGGCCACTGGTGTTAGCCACATTTCCCAGATGGGAAAAGCAAGGAACATAGAGGGGAAAGAATTTGCTCAGATCACACAGCTAGCAACAGGCAGAGCTGGGGTTTGAAGCCTCTTGTTCTGTTTGCCGTTTCTCCACTGGAAACACCCATGAATGCACAGGCTCCCATTTTCTCATCTCTGAACACCCGACATCACATTGGAAACACACAAGACCAGAGTTGGGGATGCACCCCAACTCCACAAAGCTTCAGTGTTGTGTACCACCATGCCTTGCAGCACTTACACAATACCATGGGTGTGCACATGTGCCAGGCCTGTCTATCTAGGGCCCTGATTTCCAGAGACCCAACTAACGTAGACAATGTAGATGACAGTCCCCTCTACGTGCCTCATTCCTTCCTCAGACCTCATTGGATTCATTCCTTTCCCTTTCTCACTTTTTCTCAATTCACATCCCCTGTTTTCCCCCCTCCCTCAATTTGGTCATTTGTTTACTTGCCTGTGCTGTTACTCAGCAACACCACCAACATTCTCTGTTAGGCTTTGTCTCTGGGGAGACAGAGGACCCAGGCCACTTGGGTTGACACTGAGGGAGGCCACATGCAGGTCATGGAGGCAGTGGGGAAACCAGAGAAAAGGAGATGAGGTTTTGTAGGAAAACTCAACGCACCCCTCCTGGAGCCTGGATGCCTGTTCATTGGGCCTCAGAGGTGGAAGATGGGTGCTTCCCCCTTCAACTGCTTCCTGCCCAGTCTTTCCCTTGAGGCCTTTATGGTGAGCGTGAGGATTCAGGCCCTACCCCTAGAGATGAGGAAAATGGGCCCACGCTGACCTCAGGGAGACAGCTGAGCACAGAGGTGCTAGGAGGTAATGCTGACAGCTCCACGGTAGGCGGGGCTGCCTGGCTCAGATGTCCCAACCACAACAGTGCGTCACGGTGCTCCCTGGCTGTGGCCTGAGCCTTCCCCAGGCTTCCAGACTTTGTTTCCCCTCCTTGGAGGGGGTGTGCAGAACTACGACAAACCCCTCAGTGTGGAGAGGAGTTCTGAACACCCACTGTGATTCCTTGGCTAAGTGGCTTCAACTTGTGGAGTCAGTTTCTACACCCACATACTGGGGATGATGGCGGACCGGAGTGGCAGAAAATGTTCAGTAACCACGACAGCTCACCTTTTCTGAGCACTCACAATGTGCCTGTCACTGCTCACAGCAAGCTCTCAACTGCCCTTTGAGATCTACTATTACCCCCATGTAACATATGTAAAAAATGAGGCTCAGAGAGGTGAAGCTGCTTGCCCACAGCCAGCAATTTGAGAGCTGAGGCAGCAATTTTTTTTTTCTGAAATGGTCCAGAAAGATTAAATATTTGGGGCTTTGTGGGCCAATTTCTGTCACTACTTGGCTCTGCTGTAGAATCACAAAAGCTGCCTAAGGAAATATGTACATGAAGGAGCATGGCTATATGCCAATAAAATTTATTTGTGGACAGTGAAACTTGAATTTCATATAATTTGTATGTCAGGAAATCTTCTTTTGACTTTTTCCAGCCACTTAAAACCAAAAACTATAAGAAAAAAGTTCATAGCTTTTGGACTGTATGTAGTTAGTTGATCTCTAGAGCTCATTCATTCAATAAATAGTATTGAGGCTTGCAATTTTCTAGGCACTGGAAGTAGAATAAAAACAAGGCAGATGAAAATGCTCCTCTTCGGGAGATAACACTTTTGTGGGAGAAATAAGTGTAAGCAAGTAAACAAACAAGAATATTCCAGATGGCAGAAACGGCTAGTTCGGAAATTTGATGGGTGATGCAACAGGGCTGAGGGCGGGGACCTTACATTTGGGTTGTTTGAGATGTTGACCTTTGGCGTTCTCTGAGTTCCTCCTTTTCGTACTTTTTATCAGTTCAGGCAATCTTTGACTGTGGCCTGAGGTGGGAGAGGGCTTAATGATAAACAGATTGGCTTCTTGGCAGGGCAGTGATATGGGAGGGCCCTTTGGCCTCAGTATCTTTAAACCCTTCTTCCTGGTTGGTCAGGTTTCTCAGAGATGGGTCTTTCACCATCCCATCTCCTGGTCTCAGTGCTGTGTGCAGTGAGGGTTGAGGTGGGGAAGTTTAGCTCCTGCATTCAAGTTCCCAGGTTTGCTTAATATTCCTGTGTGCAGGGTGAGATTCTTCTACTGTTCACTGCTGTTCCTCTGACCAGAAATGCTGCATTTCCACTCTCTGGAGCAAGAAAAACAAAAAACAAAACATGCAAACACTTTCCCACCTTGATGGGGAGTGTAAAGAAAAGAAAAGAACAAAAGTGGATCCACTTTCAAATGGAACCAGAGCTGCCAGAGGAACCGCCTCACACATCTGCCTCAAACCTTTGGAATGTAAAACAGGGCAAAATAACCTTTGGGCTGAACTTAAGCAACCTTGTTTCCCCCAAAAAACTGTTTGTAAAGAAAGCAGGTATGATGACTCCTGGACTAATGAATATTGGACTGAAAACTGAAAACACAGTTTAGCATGAACATCCCTATGTTATCTGCACCAATAGAAATGCCTTCTGTCTGTTGACGCAATTGCTCCCCTTTCCCTTCCCATAATACCCCTTGCCTGTGTCTCCCAATCAGAACACTGTTTGGAATTCTGCCTGATCAGTGTGTCCTGAATAGCTATTCTTTTTTATTTCAAAAACATGCCTGTTGCCTCTTCCTTGGAAAGGCCTTTTTCTTTTTTCTTTTTCTTTTTTGGTTAACAAGAGAAAAACTGATGTCTCTTTTGGGAATTTACTTTCAGCAAACTCTTCTATTTTAGCTGCCACTCATCACACTTTCCTCTGGAGTCAGTGGGAGTCACCAACAACCGAACTTTGGGGGGTGGTGGTGGTGGAAAAATTCCAAGAGAGAGAAATAGTATTTGCCACCTTGCTGGGTTACAATTTTGTTTCAGGTTTTAAAACAGTCACTGAATTGTCACGGCAGTGGGGTTTCAGAAGAGAGTGAAAATAGAGGCTCCATGCATCACCTGTATCCAGGACAGCTGGAACCAAAGCTGGCCACCGATCTGGGGAAAGAACATTCCAGTCAGAGGGACTGCAGGCATGGAGGAACAACTTGGGCAAGTGTCAGAATCTTCTTGAGGCCTCATTGAAACACCCACCGCTGGGCTTTTTCCGTTCCAGAATGTCAATAGGTTGATGTGCTAGAATTTGCATAGCTAACAACTCCCTAGGTGACACTGCCATGTTGGTTTGTTGGTTTGGATATCACACTTCATCAACCGCTCACAGAACGGAAGTATTAGGCACCTGCACATCGACATGAGCCGGTGTCAGGTGTTTTTTCTGTAATTCCCCCATGTAAGAACCTCAAGGTTAGGGTGGCATCCGATACCAAAATTCGCCCCGTGTTTCCTGGCTTGTTGGCAGAAGCCTAAAACCAATTGCTGTGTCCGACTTCCCATTTCACTTGGGCAGAGCGAGGCCTGTAGCGGGTCAGGGAGTCGGCCAGTGTCCACCTCGCCGTTCTGGGCAGAGCAGGGCTTCTCTGGGAGCCCAGGGCTTTCTTCCCATCTCTCAATCCAGGGGTGCTTCCTCTTTTGGGTTGAGTTTTGGCTGCTTCTCTGCTCCTCCTCCCGCCCCCGCCTGAGTGAAAGGGAAATTTGAGTTTCCTCTGCCTTACTCAAGTGTCCTTTTCCTATCTGGGGAAATTCTCTGCTTGGACTCTCCAGCCTTCCCCTTCTGGGGTCCACAGGGGGCTCCTGACAGGAAGCGGCCTAGGTGGGTGGGTGGGGAAGCTGCCCTAGGGGCAGGCCAGGGAAGGGCCTGGGGTCCTGGAGAAGGTAGGGGAGGCTGTGGGGAGAGCTGAATATGGCCCTCAGGGTTCTGCTGGCGGGGGGGGGGGGTATGCTCCAGAGCACAAGGCACCTGAGGCCTGGCTGTCCTCTGACCCTTCTGCAGAAATGCTGGATTAAGGCGGTTCGTGGGGGAGCCTGGGTGGGAGTGACAAGAAGAAGGGAAAAGACACCAATCAACGTGAAGACTCAAAAAGAATGAGAGCGGGGGAGGGAGAGAGAGAGAAGGGAGAGGACAGGGAGAGGCACAGAGACCGAGATGGAGAGTGAGAGCCAGAGAGGCGCACGGGGGATAAAAGCCACCCGACCTAAGGCAGAGGCACAGTCAGCAGACAGTGATAGAGAAAGGCGAGACACAGAGGTAACGAAGAGGTACCCAGAGAGGCAGAGAGAGAGCTCGGGAAAAAGAAGAAACGGTGGGGCAGAGACTGGAGAGCGAGGGAGAGAAAGGGGTCGAGAGATGGAGATCCAGAGAAGAGAAAGTTATAACGGGAAAGCTCAGCCGGAGGGGGCGGGCGCTGGGATCCCCAAGGTCTCCGCCCCGGAAAGCGGGGCTTCGGCACTCTATAAAGCGCAGAGCCCGGGGCCCCAGCTGCAGCCGCCTGCCGCAGGCCATGAGCTCCAACTCGGACGCCGTCCCCGACCCCGAGGCCCCGCGGCCGCTCGCGCACCGCCGCCACGGCTGTGTCCCGCTGCCCTGGGCCCTGAGTGTCGCGCTGGTGCTGTTCGCCGCCGCCGGCGCCGCCTACGTCATCCGCACCTGGGTGGTGCCCCGAGGCTCCGCTTCGCCCGGCCCCAGCCCCGCGCCGGACTCGAGGCTCCCAGAGGTCCCCGAGTTCCTTCCCGACGCCCGCGCCCGCCTCCCCGACTCCACGCAGGTGAGATGCGCCCCTACTTGGGACCCCTTCTCCATCCCTCACCCCCGGGGTCACCCCCTTCTTCGGCACGCCGGGCCGACGGTCCGTCCCCTTCGGCCCCCGAGAGCATCCTTCTTTATTCAGGACTTCGGGTGCCACCCTCTCCCATCCCGCACCCCTCCGGGACCCCCTCCGCATACCGCACCCTCGGGCGGGACCTTTTCCCCATGGAGGTTCCCGAGCGGCGCTTCTAACTGTTGAGGGGACCCACTTTCTTCCCTGGCTCCCGGAGAACCTAGGTTTTCTCCCGGACTCCTGGGACGTCCCCCTTTTCCTCTCAAGACCTCCCTGTTCCAAGGCCACCTGGAGGGAGGCCCTCGAGAAATCCTGCCCCGCGCTGTCCTTGCAGACCCTACGGGTTGGGGCAGGTTGAGCCCCGACTTCGGGTGTGGGTGTGTGTTGGTGTGTTCTTTCGGAGCAGGGGGAAGGATAGCGGAGGCTCAAGGCCTGCGCAGATGCCGGGGGTAGGGGGTGGTGGTGGTGGCACTTTTCAGGGGGCTGTGGGAGAGGTTGGGGGACTCCCTATCCACTTCCTGCCTTTCCTCCCCAGGACGAGGGCGTGTTCGCGCAGCTGGTGGCCGGAGATGGTGAGTGTCCTGCACCATCCCTGTCCCCCTGGGGAGGAGGACACTGAGGAGTCCTCCCTCTGACTCAATCTGACCCTCTGCCCCTTTCCCCTCTGAAAGCTGTCTCCTCACCTCTTTAACCCTCACCAGTCTTTCTTTCTGACCTTTGGTTCTGTCTGCTCCTCAGCTGATACCCACCTGCCCACCTAAAACATACCCTCTCAGCCGCGGCCTGAGTCCCCAAATTCCAGCCTGGTCTGGTCTCTCAGGCTGGCTCTGGAAGTTCCACACTCTCTTTCGCACTTGCTTTTCCTCCTTCCTCCCAGAGACCCTCTCCCCTTCCCCTTTTTGGATCTCCTCCCCACCCCTCTCTTCTCGTCAGTCTTCCTGAGACGTCTCCACTCTCCCTTCTGCCTCCTCCTTCTGAGTCCCCTCCTTCATTCTATCCCCCGCATTTTCCTCACCTCCCTTTCCAAACCCCCCTTTTTTCCATCCCACAGAGTCTGCTGCCCTAACCCCTCCCCTTTTGCTTTACACCTCCTTCTCCAGCACGTGTCTGTTCCTGAAAGTCTCTCATCCGCTACCCCGCACCTCTCCGAGTCCTCTTTCCCCCTCCCTTTTCCTGACAGCCTCCCTCGATTCCCTTCCTCCCTTCCATCCTAGCCCTACCTCTCTCTGGAAAGAGGGGGAGCCTCTTTCCCCCTCAGACCCCCAGCACTCCCTCCCCAGGGCTATGTCCCGGCCCCACAGCCTTGCTCAGCTCTCCTCCTTCTTCCTCTTCCTGCAGCACTGCTGACCGATGGACTCCTGCACTGGTACAGCGACCCTGGCTTGAAAGGTGTGTTCTTGGCACCTGGCCTGAGCTATGATGAGCACACGCAGGAGCTGGTGGTGGCTGAGGCTGGCATCTACTATGTTTTCTTGCACCTGGAACTGCAACGTGTGGTGGCCAGCGCTGGCTCTGGCTCCATCTCCGTTGCCCTGCACCTGCAGCCGCTGGGTGCAGGGGCTGTAGGGGCTGCAGCTCTGGCCCTCACCTTGGACCTGCCATCTCCATCCTCTGAAGCCCGGGACTCAGCAGCTGGTTTCCGGGGTGGCCTGCTGCACCTCAGTGCTGGCCAGCGCCTGGGTGTCTACCTCAAGGCTGCAGCTGGGGTGCACCCCGCCTGGCAGCTTGCTCAAGGTGCCACGGTCTTGGGCCTCTACCGAGTGTCCACCAAGGTCCCCGCTGGACTCCACTCCTGACAGCCTTCATGAGGCAGGACAGACTTTGTGAGTCAGGCAGGCAGGGTTGCCACCCGCTGAGGGAGGCTGGAGCCTGCCTTGCTTTCTTGGGGCCTCTGGTGATGGGCTCTGGCTTCTCTACCTCACCAGGCTGGGCAGGGGTTCTGGCTGCTGACCCCTTTCTCAAGGACTCTTCTGGTTCCTCTGTTACTCCTGCCCCAAGTCGAACCCTTGGTATTTATTATGAGCCTGAGCTCAGACAGTAGACTTTATATTAATATATTGAACTTATATTTATTGATCACCTACTACATGGCAGGTACTGTGCAGCGCTGGAGAAACACCAGCCAACAAAGTAGACCCCCCAAAATCCTTATTTATGCTAATATGTGAGAAATAAAGACTCATTTCTAGCCCCACTCTGGGATTTGTGGGCTAGCTTTTGGGGATTCACAGAATTCTTTGTTGTGTGAGTTTCATTCATTCATGTGACTTGCATTTTGAGCATCTGCTTTGTGTCAGGCACTGTTTTTGACACAGTGTGAGCAAGACAGGCCAAAATCCCAGCTTTCGCCAAGCTGACGTCTATTGGGCTGGGTTGACTCTGTGACTGTGATTGTGTGAGACTTGGTGTGGCTGGGCCAGGGGGGCACTGAGAGATGGTGTGTGGCACTGGGTAATAAAATGGTGCAACAACTATGTATGGGCCATTTACTGTGCGCCAGATAGTGTTATTTGAGACTCATAACCACCCTATGCTTTCAGGATTTTATTATTTCCATTGTATTGTTATACGGGCTCTTGAGGTTACTTTCCTCTATTGTAAGTGCACAGTGGAAATACCACAGAATGCAGTTCTGCAGGACATCGCCTGTCAGCTCTGTTCCATGACATCACACCAGTAACTTAATATCAACCATGGAATCAGCAGATGCTGCAAGTGAGGACTTGATTTATCGTCTGTTGGTCATCTAGACTTGAATGATGGAGGAACTAATTTTAAACACGTAGACTAGACTTAAAACTGGGTCTTATCTCTACCGGTTATGTTGTGAATAACACACACACACACACATACACACAAAATCAAGGGAGTCTTCTCATCTGGTGTTTTCTGACCATTATCTGGTCCCATGAAGAGGCTGCTCATGTCATGCACAAGCAAGTGAAGTGTGGACATACAGCTTTGGTCCATTTTATCTTAGTCTTTAAAGGACAGTACCGTCTATATTTCCTTGTTTGTCACTTGTACCTAGGGTTGGCTACAAGAGTGATAAAAATTAGTGTATTCTATAAGAACCAACTGACTATATAGAATTTGTAATAAAGAATATTTTTTATTTTATCTGTCAATGGTGTGCTACACAATCATTTATGTAAAATTTATAATAAGCACATGATTTCATTTCCCCCCTCTGAAGAGCTGCTTGTTAAACATGCAGCAGCACACTGTCCCTCTCTCTAGACCTGGCTGGTTCCCCCAACCCATAATGTTTGTCACCATGCAGAGCTTACACCTACTGGCCCATATGAACTGGCTGGACCCTGGCTCTCCTCACAGATCCAGGACAAAAGGGGCTGCATGGACAGAGAAGTCTGCAGAAAGCACACTTTGATGGGTCTTAAGAAGAGGAATGGGGGTGAGCAAGGGAGAGTTTGGCCTGCAGTGGCCAGACAGGAGGGTATGGGATGGACAGAGAAGACATGGACATGGAGGTGAATTGCATGTTCCTGTCCCATCTCTACTCCTCAAGGAGTTTGTCCCTCCTGAATGGGCAGAACTAAAGCTGAATATGGCCATACTAGTCATTAAATTATTAAACTAGTTCTATACTAGTTGGCAAGTACATGTTAATCCCAGTCCCCATTCCTGGATATTTCCTCTGGACACCTAAGATGGCCCTTGTGACAAAGCATCCAAAGCCTTAATCCTTGGTGCATCCCTAGAGTTTGTGGGAGAAGGGTAGTTCCCAGAATTCTTGGGGGAGGACCAGTGTCAAATCTAATTGGTCAGCATCTGGCTACACTGGTTGTTGCCTATTGAAGAACACCCTTGGTACTAGGTGATGCCTCCCCTCAGCACAGCTGATTGGGCCAGGGTGGACATGTGATTCAAGCTGGGCCAATCTCTACAGAGAGTGGGCAGGCCTGACCTCACAGACAGTATTAGTCAGGAACTCCAACCTCTATAGGAGAGACATGAAAAGGCTTATATTCAGAGAGAGAGGAGATGAAGATGCACAGGATTTTATAGGTGAGACCACAGAACCCTAGAGGAACCAGAGGAAAGACCTAGGTTTCCTACTTGACTCCTCCTGGTGGCATGGGATACCCTATACCTATTACAGGGTGGGGCCAAAGTGGGTTTATAGTTTTCAGTACATAAAACACATTTATTCTTGTATTATTATTTACTAATCTTTGGATTATTTTCCACATGAACAACTGTTAACCTACTTTTGTCTCTCTCCATAGTTTCCTAAGGCTGCCCGAACAAAGTGCCACAAACTGGGTGGCTTAAAACAGCAGACACGTGTTATCTCCCAGTTTTGGAGGCCAGAGCCCAACATCAAGGTGTTGGCAAGGCCGTGCTCCCTCCAAAGGCTCTAAGGAAGTATCCTTCCCTGCCTCTAACAGCTTCCAGTGGTTGCCCACAGCCCTTGGTACTCCTTGCTTTATAGCTGTGCTGTCCCAATCTCTGCTCCGTCTTCATATGGCCTCTTTCCTCTGTGTGTCTCTGTCTTTGTTTCTCTTCTCTTCCTATAAGGATAAGTCACATTGGGTGTAGAGCCCACATCTTTATTTAATTACATTTGCAAAGACCCTCTTTCCAAATAAAGTAATAATCTGAGGTTCCAGGGAGAATATGAACCGTGGAGGCGGGGCACTATTCAACCCAGTACATCTAGTCTCTCCCCTTGGGGGCCATGAGAAACTTGAGTTTCCTCCTATGATTTTCCATCTGGGTAGGCTCTGTTCCATGCTGTGAAATGACTTTTAATACAATGTCCCCAAGGATGCAGATCCTCAACATTGTTGGTGTCTTTCCTTGTGGCTTTGGGATCTGAGAGATTGTCCTACTTTCTGGGTTTTGTTGTGTCTGGGGGTATTCCACCACAAGGATGCCTGGGTCCCAAAGACCTGTAGGGTGTTACTGAGACCAAAGGTGTTCAGATGGAATTCTACAATAGCAACAATACCCACGGTTGACATTTACTAATGTTTACTGGGCACAGACATTAACTGCTTTGCAAGGACTCCATCAGGAAGGTACTCTCCTATTTTTATTCCAGTTTACAGGCAAGGAAACCCAGGGAGGTCAACCCAGGCCACACATCCAGTAACAGGTAGTGTGGTTGACAGTACAAGCTCTAGAGCCAGACTTCCTAGAATGCTGTCGCTCCCTAGTGACCTCATAGTATATATAGAAGTTTGGGTTGAATCATCGTGCCCTCCCGGCAATTCATATGTTGAATTTCTAACTCCAGGACTTCAGAATGTGACTGTATTTGGAGATACAGTCTTTACAGAGGTAATTAAATTAAAACAATGTCACTGGGCTTGGTCCTAATCCAATATGACTGGTGTCCTTGCAAAAGGGGGAAACTTGGAGATACACACACACAAACATGCACCCCCCCCCCCCACGCACACAGGGAGAAAGTCATGTAAGTGACTCCTTGGCTGTCTATAAGCATATATGTGTAATATATGTGTAAAGTTAAAACCCTCAGTTTTTTCCTTGCTATTAGGGAAAAACCCAGTTTTTCCTTTGTGTGTGTTTCTCTCCTGTGAGTCTCCTTTACTACCCACACAAAACATTTTGCTTTTGACAATTCTGATACCAAATATGTAGATGTTTATCTCCCACCCACCCAGACACTGGCTGGGTGTCCGAGAATTCAACTAATCTTCACACCATTTCCTGGTGGTAGCATTAGATCCCACGGGTTCAGGGCTGGGTCCCACAAGACTGCTCCTGCCCCACCCCACCCTCTTCAGGGGTCAGTTGAAAGCCCAGGTTATATATAACCTGTGCTTCTGATCAACTGGCTGTAGATTAAAGGTTCCAACGACCCCTCCCTTGGGTTCAATTAATTTGCTGGAGCAGCTCACTGAACACAGGGAGACTCTGGCTTACATTTACCAGTGTATTACAGGGCATGAAAAAGAATACAAATGAACAGCCAGACGAAGAGGTCTGGGAGGGTCCTGAGTGCAGGAGCTTCTGTTCCCATGGAGTTGGGGGATGTCATCTTCCTTGTGTGGATGTGTTCACCAACCTGGAATGTCCCCTGAGCCCCTACTATCAATATTTTATGGAGGCTTTCTCACATAGGCATGACCAATTATTAACTCCATTTTCAACCCTCACCCCTCTCTGGAGGGTAGAGTTGGAAGCTGAAAATTCCCAGCTCTGATCATGCCTTGGTCTTTTTGGTGACAGTCCCCATCCAGGAGTCATCCCAGAGTTGCCTCATTAGGCCAGCTGATGTTCTTTGTGTTCCTATTCCTGAGGAATTTACAAGGGTTTGGGAGCCCTGTATCAGGAAATGGACACAGAGACCAGCATGTATATTCTATCTCACAATATGCTACATACATTACATTGCAAGTTCTGGATTCCAAAACATGTCTGGCTTCTAAGGCTTTGGATTAGGGATTGTGGAATTGTATGAGGGACTGGGATGTGGATCAAGACACAGCTTCTCATGGGAGTATGTGTGTGTTGGTAGCAGTCCAGTGAGGAAGGAGTGGAGAAAAGTGCAGATTATCTTTAAAAAATAATTGTGTTAAACCCTGGTGAGGCGGTTCAGTTGGTCCAAGCACCCTTCCATACACCAAAAAGTTGTGGGCTTGATACCTTGTCAGGGCACACACTTAGATTGCAGGTTCAGTCCCTGGTCAGGGCTTGTATGAGAGACGACTGATGTTTCTCTGTCACTTCGATGTTTCTCTCTCGGCTCTTCCTCTCTCCGTTCCTTTCTCTCTAAAATCAGTAAGCATGTTCTTGGTTGAGAATTTTTTAAAAATTGTGTTAAGGACACTTAATGTGAGATCTTAACAAAATTTCAGTGTTTGATGAAGCATTAATTGTAGGCACAATGCTGTACACAGATCTCTAGAACTTACTCATCTCGCCTAACGGAAACTGTACCTTGTAACAACTCTTCCCCCTCCTCCAGCCTTTGGCAACCACCATTGTTCTCCCTACTTCTAAGAACTTGGCTGCTTTAGATGCTCATGTAAGTAGAACCCTACAATATTTGTCCTTCTGAGTGTGACTGGTTTATTTCACTGAGTATAATGTCCTCAAAGTCCATCCATGTCAGTGTATATGTCACAGTTTCCTTCTTTTTAAAGGCTGAATAATGTTCCACTGTGTGGATGGACAAAATTTCTTTTTATTTCTCTATCCACTCATCCACTGATGGACATTTAGGTTGTTTCCAGATCTTGGCTATTGTGAATAATGCTCCAGTGCACATGGGAATGCAGATATCTTTCTGGGACCCCATGTCAATTATTTGGGATATACTCTCAGAAGTGGGATTGCTGGCTCATACAGAACAAACAATTTAGAGTCCCCCCTGAGCTGAGTGGCAACCCCAGTCCTGCCATTGCTAGCTAAGCTGTGCATCTTTGGGCAAGTGCCTTCTCGTCTGTAGGCTGAATGTCTTCCATTATAAAACTGAAAGAACCCTTGTAGCTTTTGAGCTTAAGGAGTATTAACTCAGCTAATGGGTTTAATAGCACAGTGCGTGTGTGCTGACACTTGATTTAATATGTGGAAGAAGTTATCCTTACATCAGTTAGGTCATAGACAGATAGCAGTTAAGGTCCGTAGTCTGTCCAGTCAAGAGAGGACTTGGGAAGGGAGTTCCAAGTGGGGAGGGCAGCATATACAGAGAGCCAGAGGGAGGAGAGTGGCTAGAGTAGTACAGATGGGGATGAGAGGGTCAGACTATGCACGCTGGTGGATGCTAGCCCAAAGCTTAATCCTGATGGCAATAGAGTATTAAGAAGACAAGAAGTCAGATTAGCTTGTTAGAATCATATTTCTGGCAGGATATAGGTTTGTATGGGAAACAAAGAGTGGAGGCAAGAAGGCCCATGGAATCACCCTGGTAAGAGATAGTGGAAAGTCTGGGATGGAATGCTGGCTTTTGAAGATGGAGAGACAATGAATTCATAGAAGAGATACATGATATAAGGAATAGGACTTGGCAAGGCTTTGAATATGGTTGAGATGGAGAAGGCAAGACTTTTGGCTCGTGCAACTGGATGGATGGTAGAAGCATGTATGGATTTGGGGGACCCTAAAGATAACAGGTCACTTTGGAATAAGTGGATTTCCAGATGCTTTTTTAAAAAATATTTTATTTATTTATTTTTAAAGAGAGGGAAGAGGAGGGAGAAAAAACACTGATGTGAAAGTGAAACAACAATCAGTTGCCTCTCGTGGAGCAACTGTGGGGACCAAGCCTGCACAGGCATGTGTCCCAACTGACTTTTTGCTTCACAGAATGATGCCCAACCAACAGAGCCACACCAGTCAGGGCTCCAGGTGCTTCCAAAGGGACCAGTGGGAATACTCAATTGATTCTGTGGCTATGCAAACTCTTCGGCTGGGAATGGAAATCCGAGAGTTGTTGGTGTATTTATACAATGGACATTTTGAGTAAGGATGAGGTCTTTTAGAAGAACAAGTACCGAGACAGCAGAGAAGAGGGTCTAAGATAAAGTGCTGAGGGATTCCAGTAGTAATGGTTGGGTGGGAGGTCAGGTTGCACAAAAGCCTGAGTAGGAACAGCTGGACAGGAATCTATTTCAAGAAGGAAGTAGTGGCCTGTGGTGTCTGACGCTGCTGAAAGTTAATTTAGATGAGAAGTGAAAATATTTACTGGATTTTGAATCATCAAACTCAGAGGTAGTTTTACAAAGCCCACATGCAGGGGCATGAATAGATAGCAAAATCAGTAAGGTCTGAGAAACTGGGGACAAGTGAAGACCTTGACATGGCTTCTATAGACAGCTTTTTAGAAACAAGTTGGTATTGGGACATAATTTCCAAATTTAAAGAAAAATTCCATGAATAAAAAGAGTACAAAAAGCACAGTATAACCTTCACCCAGATTCATTGACTGTTACTGCTTTACCCCACTTGATTCATTACTGCTCTCTTTACTTCCCTCCCCCACTGTGTTGTAAATATAAATTGGAAGTATTTATTTCAGGTGAGTCAGACAAGATCAGGATTATTGAGGTATAAAATGAGAGGAAACCATGAACTCGAAGCTGGGCAGTTCTAGGAAATTCCAAATGTAGTATGCGTAGATTCAGAAAAATGGAAGTTTTGGGGCATTTATCAAGGTGATTACTTAGAAAGAAACATGGGACCTGGCTAGGTTAGGTTTACTCTTTCTTCTGGTCCTCATTTGAAGCAGATCCAGGGGCATAATTTGCCCTGAGGCTAAATCAGTGGATATAAAAAGTCCAGTTGCCAGCATTCCTTTCCTGAGTCAAATTCTAGCAAATAGAAAGGGCAGGAGAGTTGGTATTTTCAAACACAAAGATGAGCAGGCAACTAAGCATCACAGTCATGTGAGCAAAATCAACCCTACAAATTCCACACTGTGAACTCCACAATAGCAGAAAAACAGAAACAGAGTTAATAGAACAAAAGACTTCAGAACAAGTTGAAGTCCTTTTCCTAGAAAGATTTTATTTTAGATGAAATAATATTTAAGTACACCAATCATAAAATCTAAAGACACTTAGAGTTGGGTGAAACCCTTCATTATCAAACTTTGGAGAGATATGAAAATGTAAAGATTAAATACTATTGCTCATTAATATTCAAAGCTTGAAGGTACAAAGGAATTGACTTACCAGGGTGAGATTAGAGAATACTTTTAAAAATTCACTTATATATTCAACAAATGTTTGTTGAAGGTTTTTATTGTACCAGCACTCCCCCCACCCCCTTCCAATTTCACCCATCAGAAGGAGGAAGAATTGTTTGCTGACTGTTGGAGAAAATGTTGTTCTGGTCAACATTTTCTACCTAGGTAAATATTTTGATATTTTAAATATATTCCTAATATAATGAATGATTTCTTCTTTTTTTGTTTTATTTTTTATTTTCCAGTTACAGTTGACATTCAATATTAGTTCAACAAAGTGGTTAGACTTTTCTATAACTTACAAAGTGATCAGCCTGATAATTATAGAACCCACCTGGCACCATACATCATTTTACAGTAGTGTTGATTATATTTCCTATATTATACTTTGTATCCCTATTGCTATTTTGTAACTACCAATTTGTATTTCTTTTTTCTAAAAAATATTTTATTTATTTTTAGACAGAGGGGAAGGGCGGGAGAAAGAGATGGAAACATCAATGTATGGCTGCCTTTCCCACACCCCCTAGTGGGTATGTGGTCTACAACCCAGGCATGTGTCCTAGACTGGGAATTGAACCAGTGACCCTTTGATTCACAGGCCAGCATACAAGCCACTGAGCCATACCGGCCAGGTCTATCTAATCATTTATTAATGGGCCCTTAGGTTGCTTCCATATCTTGGCTATTGTGAATAATGCTGCAATGAACACAGGAATTCATATATCTTCAAATTAGTATTTTGGATTTCTTCAGATATATGCTGAGAACTGGAATTGCTGAGTAATAAAGCAGTTCTAGTTTTGATTTAATTTTTTATTCTTATTTGAGAATATTCCTGAGTCAAATTTCTAGCAAATAGAATGGGCAGGAGAGCTGGTATTTTCAAACACAAAGATGAGCAGGCAACTAAGCATCTTTTTTTCATTACACTATTTTTTCATTACTTTTTAGAGAAACAGGAAGGGAGAGAGGAATGTCGATGTGAAAGAGAAACGTCAATTGGCTGCCTCCTGTTTGTGCCCAGACCAGGCATCAAACCCAAAACCTAGGCATGTGCCCTGACCGAGAATTGAACCCCCAAGCTTTCAGTTGTGGAATGATGCTCCAACCAACTGAACCACATTGGCCAGGGCTATTTTTAAATTTCTGAACAAACTCCATACTGTTCTCCATAGTGGCTGCACCCATTTGCAATCTCACCAACAATGCACTAGGGTTCTCTTTTCTCCACAACCTTACCAACACTTGCTGTGTGTTGATTTATGGATGATAGCCATTCTGACAGGTGTGAGGTTATATCTCATTGTGGTTTTAATTTTCATTTCTCTGAGGATTAGTGATGTTGAGCATCTTTTCATATGTCTATTGGCCATCTGTATGTTCTCTTTGGGGAAATGTCTATTTAGGTCTTCTGTCCATTTTTAGTTGGATTGTTTAATTTTTTTAGTGTTAAGTTGTATGAGTTCTTTATAAATGTTGGATATTAACCCCTTATTGGATGCATCATTGGCGAATTTCTTTTGCCTTCAGTCTTTTCATTTTGTTGATGATTTCATTCACTATGCCAAAACTTTTAGTTTGATGTAGCCCCTTTTCTTTCTTTCTCTTCCTTCCTTCCTCCCTCCCTCTCTCCCTCTTTCTTTTCTTTTCTTTTCTTTTCGTTTCATGTTTCCCTTTTCCAAGGAGATATATCAGAAAAAATATTACTAAGAGCAATGTAAGAGAGTTTACTGCCTATGTTTTCTTCCAGGAGTGTTATGGTTTCAGGTTTTATATTTAAGTCTTTAATTAATTTTGAATTTATTCTTGTATATGGTATAAGAAAGTAGTCTAGTTTCATTTTTTTGCATGTATTTGTTCAATTTTTTTCAAAACCATTTATTGAATTGACTGTCTTTACTACATTGTATATTCTTGCCTCTTTTGTCATAGATTGACCATATAGGTGTAGGTTTATTTCTTGGCTTTCTATTTTGTTCCACTGATCTGTGTGTCTGTTTTAATGCCAGTGCCATATTCTTTTGATTACAGTGGCCTTGTAGTATTGTTTGATATCAGGTAGTATGATACCTCCAACTTTATTCTTCTTTCTCAAGATTTCCTATTGTGAAAGAGTGACTATTCAGGGTGTTTTGTGGTTCCATACAAATTTTAGAATTATTTCTTCTGGTTCTGTGAAAAATGCCATTGGTACTTTGATAGGGGTTGCTTGCTTTGGATAATACAGACATTTTAGAAATGTTTCATTCTTAAGATAAAATAATTTATCCTTTCAAGATAAGCTTTCTTTTTATAATACTATATATATAGGCTTGCTTTGATTGGGACAGAACAGAGTGATGTATCCTTACCCAGAAATAAGAGATGAGGTTGTTCTCATTGACCATATTTGTTTAGATGGTGTTTTGAGAACCAATTAAACCATGTCTTTTCCTTCAGAAGGGTAGGCAAAACTATAAAAATAGGGACCCAGCAGCAGCTCAACTGGCTTCTTTTTCCTGGTTCTCAGCTAATGTCCACTGCTGAGTCTGCAGTCAGGAACTCTCATCCTCAGTCCCCTGAACCTCTCCCCCTTCTTCCTGGCCAATTTCAACTCCTGCTCATACTCAGGGTCTTCCTTAAATGTTATTTCCTCAGGGACCCCTTCCATAACCCCTGCTCCCAATTAAGTAAGCTTTCTCTGTTATATGATCTTATAACTTCCTGAGCTTATGCCTTTATAAATCTTATAAAAACTACTTTTTAGAACATTTATGTTTGGTAATAATTCATTTGCTGCCCTCCCAGAGACTGGCTAGTGGTTCACTAAAACTGTTCCCTTTTCATCTTGGACACACACAGCCATTAGTCTGTGTTTTCCTGTGTTTGTTGTGGGTTGACTGAGTTCTAGTAAATGAGCTCTGAGAGGAAGTAATGTGCTGCACTTCCACAGCTGACCCGTAAAAATTCCTAAAAATGATCCTTTATTACCTTTCCGTGGGTGAGCCTATTGATGAATGGTTGAACCACAGCATGAAATAAGCCTGCATCCCCAAGTCACTGCTTGGGGGAGAGCTTTCCAACAAGCAGGAAACATCTATTTTACACTTTATGTGGGCAAGAGGTAAACTTCCATTGTGTTAAGTCACTGGGACTTTGGGGTTTATCTGTTATAACAGCTAGAGTTATCTTAATACACTCTGTCTCTTAGGCTGGTGTTTGCCTCATTGAGTGTTGAGATATTTTGTTTGTTTCTTCAGATGAGCTGCCCACTCTTCTCCTCTTCCTGGGAAGAAGACCTTTACTGATGGCATGCAGGTCCCTTCCCACCCTTGGCTCCCACTTGGGTTTAGTTCATGGGAGGCCCTGAAAGGGAATGTAGACCTGGGTTTTTATCCCCCTAGCTCCCTCTCTGCCAAGTCACCTGATGTTAAGAAAGAAATTATCTCCAACTTGGGAAGCAGCAGAAAGATGGTCTGATATCCTTTAAGTATCATTGCTTAATATGGTGTCACTTTGGTTGCCTAGGAAGTGGATGATGAGAAGTGTAAGAGAGTTATTGAGAAAGAATGACTCACAAATGGAAATGGGAAGAAAGGGCAGAAAGAACTGGGCAGAAAGACTACAGTCTAACGAAGCCAATGGAGAAATCTGTACTGAAGCTGATTCACAAAGGAATTCCACACTGGGCAGAGCCCTAGGACCCTTGCTCTGGTCATTATGACTAGGCTGCTGGGCAAGGTGGGTGGGAGCCAGATCTGGGCAGAGCACTCAGGCAACTGCGCTTCTTCCAGCAAAATAGCAGCCTTTTTCTTTCTTAAAAAAAAAATCCTCACCTGAGGATATGTTTATTGATCTCAGAGAGAGAGGAAAGGGTGGGGAGAGAGGAGAAACATTGATGAGAGAGAGAAACATCAATCAGTTTCCTCCCATATGTGCCCCAATCAGGGATCAAACCTGCAACCTCCCTCTGTGCTCTGACCGAAAATCAAACCCATAGCTTCCGGTGTACGGGATGACACTCCAACCAGCTGAGCCACCAGGCCAGGGCAGCGGGCTCTTTCTTTGGCGAGATCTGAGTGGTGCATCTCGCTAGGCTTATTCAAAATTTATTTAATCATCTCGAAGAAGGTATCTTGTTTAAAAGTCAAGAACTGAGCTTTAATTTCCATGCAATAAAATTCAGAAATGGGTAATTTTTCTTTTACCATTTTCTAGGTGCACAGGTCACCTGTGCAATTCCCACTCAGGGCACATGCCTGGGTTGTGGGCCAGGTCCCCAGTGGGGGCCACATGAGAGGCAACCACACACTGATGTTTCTCTTTCTCTCTCCTTCCCTTCCCCTCTCTCTAAAAATAAAATAAATAAAAATATTTTTAAAAAAGCATGTACTTAACATCCACCTCCTCAAAACAGAGGTATTTTCTGTTCCTCAGCTTTGGAAAGAAGGTGAAGGACAGTCTGTGAGCCCCTTTGGGCAGGGGGTTGATAAGAAAAGCTCAAGCAGTTGAAGAGGGAGGCTTCTAAAAGAATTTCCAGGAACCAGACCAAATGATTGGAACTTGTCTTGAATATGAAGGAGCCTCCTCCCAAGTGACGTGGCCCGGCCCTGAGTCCACCTGTCCTAGGTTCCTAAGCAAACCCTTGTGCCCCTGCTCCATGGGAGCCCTTTTCTCTCTGGAGGTTCAGTGCCCAGTGAGTTCTTTGTGTGAATGAGGTGAGCACAGACTCCACGTGGGCACTTTGCAGCTTAGAGTCAAAGTATTCTTCTCCCACGGCAGAGGCCATGCATCCCACAGCCCATCTCTGATCTGTTTCAATTCCTTATTTGTAGACCTAGGACCACAGACCTCTGCTATATCATCTTCATCATACCTAATATCCATCTTAAAGTATGATTCATATTCTGTGCCTGGAAACAGCGACCATATTTAGCAGTAATATCTGCACATGAAACAACCCACTCTCAAAATGGATGTGGTTTCAAAACATTAATGATCGTCTGTAGGCCAAGCAAATGTAGGAACCATATTTGTCACGCATCAAACTCACAGCCAAAATCCCCAAGATTAAAAAAAAGAAATTGCGCAAGACACATTACTTAAAACACACACATGCACACACTATCACACACCCTCACATGCTCTTCTTATACAGCTGTGCTTGGGGAAGCACCACTGAGGGCGTATTTTGTGAAGCTGCTGCCCCAAGTGTTTTGCTTGGAAAATCTATCAAGTGGGGCATAGTTCTTTATTGGGTGAGCTGACAAGAAAGACATGCTTGTGGCAACCAGAAAGTTTTAAGGTCTTTCAAATTACATGAAATGGAGCTGCCGACACATTTAAGTGTTCTCAGGATGAAAAGTCGGAGCTAAACTGTGATAGTAAACCAGATACAGAAATAGTTCAGCAGCCATCTTGTGAGGTCAAACCTGGTACTCAGATATGCAAGAAAGCTTCAGGACTTGGAGCCTGTGGGCCTTGTCCCATATGTGAATTTCACAAAAGATTCCTACTGTTCTGCTGATTTGGTATGAAGGATGTGTTGATATTCCTCTTGAATTTTATCTCTGTAGTCTTTTAAGAGACTCTCACATATTATTCCAACTTGCTGGAGAGTCAGGGTGGGCTGGTCTTCTTTGTTCAGGAGGGACCTGGACCAGGTGCTGTGAGTGCTGAGGAGTGAGGCTGACTTTCTCCAGTATAAGCTTCATTCTGGTTAAGAATGAAGCTTAACTTAATTTTTTTCTAAATTTTCAATTACAGTTGACATTCAATATTATATTAGTTTCAGGTATACAGCACAGTGGTTAGACATTTATGTAATTTATGAAGTTGTCCCCCAATAGGTCTGGTCCCCATGTGGCACCACACATGTAATGTTATAGAAGTAGAAAATGCACCTGTGTTTGAATTAGCTACTTTCAATTTTATTAGAGTCCAGACATTGCAAAATTACATGCAAACATGTAGATTCTTTCCAGGAGAAAAGACAAAGGTTATGGGGTGAACTTTTTTCTTAAACTAGCTTTTTGGGGGATAACAGTTTGACTGGGATATAATTCACGTTCACAAGCTGCTTAAATTGTACAACTCAGTGGCTTTACTGCATTCCCAAAGTTAGACAACCACAATCAATTTTAGACCAGTCACACCTCTCCAGAAATACCCCGTGTCCTTTAGCTGTCAACATCCTCATTCTCTCTTGCTCCTAGCCCCTGATAACCACTTTCTGGTAATCTACTTCTGGTAATCTACCTTTTTGCCCCCACAGGTTTGTCTAATTTGGATATCTCATTTAAATGGAATTATACCATGTGTGGTCTTGTGTGTCTGGCTTCTCTCACTGAGCCTTACATTTTCAAGGTTCATTTATGCTGGAGCTTGTGTCAGTGCTCCCTTCCTTCTGATGCCTGAATAATACTCTGTTGCATGAATGCAGCACAGTTTCTTTCAACATTCATCAGTTAATGGAGATTTAGGTTGTTTCCAGTTTTTGACTATTACAAATAATACTGCTATAAATATTAATGTATAAGCATTAATCAGTTTTGTATCTATTAGCAAATTTGGTTTAGGGTTTCTTTGACCATGGAAATTGTTCCCCTTGCATTGGAACCTACCTTTACCACCTTACCAGTTCCTTCCTTCATGAATGAATGCGATAAAATCTTTGACACAGGCTAATTTTGTAACATTATGACCTTTGTGGTTTTTACTTCTTGAAAATTGTACTTGAACACTTCACTGAAGGCCACAGGTCTTCTCCTATATCCCTTTGCTACAACCAGAGCCAAAAAACTGGGGCCTGGTCGCTGTTTCCTCCCCTCACAGTTTGCACAACCTGTCCGCACTGCGGAACGCGTTGCGCCGTCTAAACGCGGTGGAGGTGCTGTTTGTTTCCTGTCTGGACCTGACTGACGCTCCAGGGGAACTTCAAGGGTACAGTTCACACTGCAGCCCTAGCAGACACAGTGGTGCGTAAGCAGGTTCTCACTACACGATTGTAGAATGAATAAATCAAAGAACACACAAAGCCCTCAATTAGCAGGTTCTTGAAGGCTTTTTTTCCCATCTGCTGCTGAGTTGGTGAGCTTGGATTTTACCTAATGGTTAAGAAGTTCTCTTACCATTTGTGTTAATGGCAAACTGCTTACTTGTGCAAGGAATAATTTTTGCCATATGATGTAGGTAAGACTTACAGATATCCTCATTTATCTGTGACAAGGCCAGACTCATGTCCCCCAATTCCATTCTTTGCCTCATTCGTGATGAGCTGAACTGCTTGTCCCCACTGATCAATCAGAACAAAATGCTTGTTGACTGAGCTTTGGTTAAATTCCTCTCCTTCCTACAGGCCCCCGAACTTAGCTCTCCGGCTCCCCAGTCAGCACACAGCCCCTTCTGAGGACAGTCGGCCCCAGGGTGAACATCCTCTGATCTCCTGTCCTACCAAGCTGTCCTTTCATCCCACTTCCCCAGTTCTAGTTCTTTCTAGCATTGTTTAAGCCTTTCTGTAAGAGGAAATCATTTTGCCTACTCTTGAGATGCTTGGAGAACTTTAGGAAGAGTGTTCTTCCATTGCAATAGTCCCTAACTTTTCAGTGTGGTCCAGGACGTACACTAACAGGCACCAAATCTTCAGTTCAAATAAGAAGACAGGTGCAGGTAAACTTAGGCTAATGTTTAGTAATTAAGGTTTCAGTATATTATCTTATTTGGAAATTATCTAAATAGTCAATGAGTATTTATCATTTAACTTAGTAAAACTTTAATGTTTCAAGGATTTAAAAACTATTTTATTTTTTTAGAGTTGATTTATTTTTTTCAGAGTTGATCTATTTTTTTCTTTTTCATACCCCAGCCCTCTCTGTTCTCTGTATTTATGGATCTGTTTCTGTTTTGTTTGTTCATTTTTTTTGTAGATTCTACAAGCAAGCGAATGGTATATGGTATTTGCTTTTGTCTGACTTATTTCAATTAGCAGAATACTGAGTAGGTCTATCCATGTTGTTGCAAATGGCAAGACTTCATTCTTTTTTTATGGCTGAGTAAAATTCCATTGTATATATACACCACATCCTCTTTATCCAATCATTTATGAATGAATATCTAGATTGCTTTTATATCTTGGCTATTGTAAGTAGTGCTGCAATAAGCATAAGAATGAATAATTTTTTTCAAATTAGTTTTTATTTTCTTCTGATAAATACCCAGAAGTGGGATTGCTGGATCACATGGCAGCTCTATTTTTAATTTGAAACTATTATATTTTGAAGTAGGCACCTTATAAAACATAATAGTTGTTGAAAAGGTCACTTACTTGTACAAATAAGTAGAAAGCCTCAGATGCAGGTACAGAAATGTGAAGGTTTCTAGTAAACGAATTGGGAAGTAATGGTTTTATTTTATTTTATTTTTAAAATTATTTTATTATTGTTCAATTACAGTTGTCTGCATTTTCTCCCCACCCCTCCTCCCCACCCCATCCAAACCCACTTCCCTCCCTTGCTTCCACCCACCCCCTTGGTTTTGTTCGTGTTCCTTTATAGTAGTTCCCGAAAACCCTTCTCCCCACTGCCAGCTCCCGCCTTCCCTCTGGGAAGTAATGGTTTTAAAAGAACCTCCACAAGAGAAAACTGATCCTGAGACTGACCGAATGTTTGTTAATCTCTCTCACAGCTTTTGTACCCTCTCATACCCAGGAGTTCCAGTATTTATGATTTCCCTAGAGAAGGCTGACAGGATTTGCCCCCAGGGAT
This sequence comes from Phyllostomus hastatus, assembly GCF_019186645.2. NCBI lineage: Eukaryota > Metazoa > Chordata > Mammalia > Chiroptera > Phyllostomidae > Phyllostomus > Phyllostomus hastatus. The sequence continues at coordinate 866,293 of NW_025333640.1, read as the reverse complement.
TCTATCTCTGGCTGGCCCAGCTAATTCTTAGAGCAGTTTAATAAGGACAGTTCCTCCCCTCCTAAGGAAGGTTGCTCTAACCTAACTGGGCCTCCTGAAGGACTGCAGCTGCTGAGAATATGAAAGTCAGGGAAACAGGTTACTAGCCCAACTATTAAAGGCCAGAGTTATAGGATGACATTTTGCACCTGAGGTAGTGGAGGTACTAGGTACTCCTCATACACAGACACAAGGGTGGGAACCTCCATATGTCTAGTTAAGGCCAGAGGCTACCTGAATAGCCCCTGTGGAGTTAAATAAACCCAACTAGCAGTGCCTGATCGCCACTAACTGTTGGTAAAACTCCACACCTGGAAATCTATGGGGGAAGATCTCTGCCCCTATTGGGGGAGGGGCAAGGCATGATCCTTCAGATGCCAATGGCTAGAAAAAAGGGGTCACACACCATCCCAGGTTTTGGTCTGTGATCAGGGCTAGAAGGCACTGAGGACACTTCATGCCTACCTAGGTACCCAATTTCCCCCTCATCTATGAGGAAGAAAGTTTTCTTTTTCAAAAAATTATTATTTCTAAATAACTTTTAAAAATATTTTATTTATTTTATAGAGAGAGAGGAAGAGAGGGAGAGAAATACCGGTTGGTCGCCTCTCGCACATCCATTACTGGGGTGCTGGCCTGCAACCTAAGCACATGCCCTGACTGGGGATCAAACTTGGCCACCTCTTGGCTCAGAGTGAGTCATAGCAATACACTGAGCCACGCCAGCCAGGGCAAGAAAGTTTTTTCTCCTCAAAGACGATAGGCAATACTGTCTTCATCCACAGTGCCTCGAGAAGCCTTTTTTTGGGGTGCATACTCACCAATTGGCAAAAATTTAACTCTGAGTTTCTCAAGGAAAGGGCTTATAGATAATTGACTTTATTAAACTAAGGTCTGTACATTTGAAATACAAATACCTGGTCTCCAAGAACTCTTATCTCCATCTTTTTAAATGCAAATTTCTGGGAGGTAAATCTTATCAAGAGAGAAAAACCTTAGCCATCTGAGCAAATCAATTTAACTTATTTGAACTGTTCCTTTCTATATCAGTGAGTTTGGTTTTATAATACCTATCTCCTGAAAGTCTGTCTCTTAAGAGTGTATGTTTGCCAGTTGAGAAGCTTATGTTTCTAGAAGTTATGAAATGTGTTTGCCAATCTAAGGAATGGTAATTGCTAATTTTTTAGCTGTCTAATACAAAGTTGGAATTTAGTCATTTTTACCATGTTAAAGGGACAAGAATTTTCCTTTCACTTTATACTTTTCTCCCTACCGAATTTCCCTAGAATTTGGCAATTCTTAATGAGCGAGTCATAGCAATACATTTGTTTGCATGGATCCAGTAAGAACAAGTTTCCAATTGTGGTTTTATTAACCAAGATTCTGGCTGGAATGTCATGTCTGAGAGATATGTCTGGACTCTGGATGTCACCAGAAAACTTTAAGGAATTAAGATGGACTTTCAAAGCTCATAAAAGCCAATTGGAGAAATGGCCTGGTATCTTGCTTGTTTACATGGTCCCCAGCAGTCTTGCCAGGTGAGAAACACAGGTTACTTTTCTGAGAGATGGCAAGGAAGGAATCTCAAGACATTTTGGGGACCTCAGGAACTTGATGAATTTACCTGTACCTATAAGTATTGCAGACAAAGCCTAATAGCAGTTGTGTGGTTTGGCTTCTTCACCCTGAGGGGCTGATTAAAGCTCAGTCTGAAGATTTCTTAGGAGATTCCAGCAAATGAGATTTAAAAGAGCCTATATGATCAATTGCTGTTCTTCTTGTGTTTATGCAAATAATCAGGCCAAATCGAAACTGGACTTAACGCAGTCTCTTTGAAAAACAATAAAAGTAATTTGGGGAAGAGAAATTGTGTTTCTTTTTTTAACTTTATTTTTATTTTTGACACTGTTACAAATGACCCTATTTCTGCCCCCACCCCCCCTGCCACCACCCACCTTTGCCCACCTCCTCCAAGCCCCTACCCTTCTTCCCTCTGGCCCTCTCCACACTGTTGACTAAGTCTATGTGTCCTGCATATACGTTCTTTGGCTAATCCCTTCACGTCCTTTCCTCAAGTCTTCCCCAACCCCTCAGATAGCTGTCAGTCTGTTCCATGTATCCATGCCTCTGTTACTATTTTGTTCGTCAGTTTATTTTGTTCATTAGATTCCACATATAAGTGAGAATATATGGTATTTGTGTGACTGGCTCCTATCACTTAGCACAATAATCTTCAGGTCCATCCATGCTGTTGCAAAAGGTAAGTTACCTTCTTTGTTCTTTGCTGTGTAGTATTCCATTGTGAAAATGTACCTCAGCTTTTTTATCCACTCATCTACTGATGGGCTGTTGGGCTGTTTCCAGATCTTGCCTATTGTAAATAATGCCACAATGAACATAGGAATGGATATAGTCTTTTGAATTAGTATTCCATGATTCTTAGGCTGTATTCCCAGAAGTGAGATTGCTTGGTCAAAAGGCAGTTCCATTTTTAACTTTTTGAGCAACTCCACACTGTTTTCCACAGTGGCTGCACCAGTTTGCATTCCTACCATCAGTGTACAAGGGTTCCCTTTTCTTCAAATCCTCACCAGCACCTGATGTTTGTTGATTTATTGATGCTAGCCATTCTGGCAGGTATGAGGTGATATCTCACTGTGGTTTTAATTAGCATCTCTCTGATAATTGGTGACGTTGAGCATCTTTTCTAATAGTTTACTGGCCATCTGTATGTCCTCCTTAAAGAAGTATCTATTCAGGTCCTTTGCTCATTTTTATTTTTTTAAGATTTTTCATTTATTTATTTTTAGACAGAGGGGAAGGGAGGGAGAAAGAGAAGGAGAGAAACATTAATGTGTGGTTGCCTGTTGCACACCCATACTTTGGACCTGGCCCACAACTGAGGCATGTGATTTGACTGGGAATTGAACCAACAACCCTTTGGTTCGAGGGCCAGTGCTCAATCCACTGAGCCACACCAACTAAGGCCCATTTTTAAATTGGATCATTTGTCTTCCTGGTGTTGAGTTGTAGAAGTTCTTTGTATATTTTGGAAATTAACTCTTTATCAGATGTATTATTGATAAATACGCTCTCCTATATATGGTGGGTTTCCTTTTCATTTCATTGATGGTTTCTTTTGCCATGCAGAAGCTTTTAAAAAATTTATTTATTTAAAAATATATTTTATTGATTATACTATTACAGTTGTCCCACTTCCCCCCTTTATTCCCCTCTGCCCTGCACACCCCCTCCCACCTGCATTCCCCTGCTTTAGTTCAAGTCCATTGGTTGTACATATGAGTTCTTTGGCTTCTACATTTCTTGTACTATTCTTAACCTCCCCCTGTCTATTTTGTACCTACCATTTATGCTACTTGTTCTCTGTACTTTCCCCTGCTCTCTCCCCCTCCCACTCCCCCACTGATAACCCTCCATGTGATCTCCATTTCTGTGATTCTGTTCTTGTTCTAGTTGTTTGCTTAGTTTGTTTTTGTTTTTGTTTTAGGTTCGGTTGTTAATAACTGTGAGTTTGTTGTCATTTTACTGTTCATATTTTTTACCTTCTTTTTCTTAGATAAGTCCCTTTAACATTTCATATAATAAGGGCTTGGTGATGATGAACTCCTTTAACTTGACCTTATCTGGGAAGCACTTTATCTGCCCTTCTATTCTAAATGATAGCTTTGCTGCATAGAGTAATCTTGGATGTAGGTCCTTGCCTTTCATGACTTCGAATATTTCTTTCCAGCCCCTTCTTGTCTGCAGGGTTTCTTTGTAGAAATCAGCTGACAGTCTTATGGGAACTCCTTTGTAGATAACTGTCTCCTTTTCTCTTGCTGCTTTTAAGATTCTCTTCTTCTCTTTAATCTTGGGTAATGTAATTATAATGTGCCTTGGTGTGCTCCTCCTTGGGTCCAACTTCTTTGAGACTCTCTGAGCTCCCTGGATTTCCTGGAACACTATTTCCTTTGCCAGAATGGGGAAGTTCTCCTTCATTATTGTTTCAAAAAAGTTTTCAATTTCTTGCTCTTTCTCTTCTTCTGGCACCCCTATGATTCAGACGTTGGAATGTTTAAAGATGTTCTGGAGGTTCCTAAGCCTCTCCTCATTTTTTTGAATTTTTGTTTCTTCATTCTGTTCTGATTGAATGTTTCTTTCTTCCTTCTGATCCAAGCTGTTGATTTGAGTCCTGGTTTCCTTCCTGTCACTGTTGGTTCCCTGTATATTTTGCTTTGTTTCAGTTTGGGTAGCTTTCATTTGTTCCTTCGTTTTGTGACCGAGCTCAATCAGTTCTGTGAGCATCCTGATTACCAGTGTTTTGAACTGTGCATCTGATAGGTTGGCTATCTCTTTATTGCTTAGTTGTATTTTTTGTGGAGCTTTGATCTGTTCTTTCATTTGGGCCTTTTTTTTTTTTTGGTCTCGCTATGCCTGTTACATAGTAAGGGGCAGAGCCTTAGGTGTTCACTAGGGTGGGGCAACAAATGTCAATGTGTTGTGATGCTGTATGTGTGTGTGGGGGGATCTGAGAGGGAGCAGTGCTGCTTGCTCTGCTCTCTGCTGGTTTTCAGTCACTTCCCCGACTAGCCACAATCAAATTGGGGCCTTCTGGTGCTGATTCCCAAGTAGGTGGGTTTGTGTACATTCTAGGACCCTGTGGGTCTCTCCAACAAATTCTCCTGTGAGGCTGGTAGTTTCTCCTGCTGTTGCCTCCACCCCCACAGGTTTCTACAGTCAGAGGATTTGAGGCTTTACTCCCGAGCACTGGAACCCTTTGGATTTCGCAGTCTGTCTTGCTCCCCAGTTGTTCATCCTGGTTTATCTGCACACAAATGTGGAACTTCCCAGTTCAGTCTCTAAGCTGAGGTCTGGCCCACACTGGTCCTCCAGTTGCTGCCCTGAGGTGAGTCCTCTCCACCTGGCTGCCAATCTCTGCCCTTCCTACCAGTCTGGGTGAGTGTTTTCTTCTTTAACTCCTTGGTTGTCAGATTTCCATACAGTTCGATTTTCTGTCAGTTCTGGTTGATTTTTATTTTTAAATATGTTGTTGTCCTTCTTTTGGTTGTGTGAGGAGGCAAAGTATATCTACCAACACCTCCATCTTGGCCAGAAGTCCAGAAGCTTTTAATTTGATGTAGTCCCATTTGTTTATTTTTTTCATTTGTTTCCCTTTCCCTATGACAGTGATTTTCAGCCTTTTTCATCTCACAGCACACATAAACTAATTACTAAAATTCTGCAGCCCACCAAAAATATATTTTTTGCCAATCTGACAAGAAGATAGGTATAATTTTGATGCATTCACACCAGATGGCTACTGTTGTGTTGGCTATTGCCTTTCTTTCCTTCTTTCTTTCTTTCTTTCTTTCTTTCTTTCTCTCTACAAAAAGTGTTTGTTTGTTTTTAAGATTTTATTTATTTATTTTTAGACAGAGGGGAAGGGAGGAAAGAAGAGAGGGAGAGAAACATCAATGTGTGGTTGCCTCTCACACACCTCCAAGGACCTGGCCCACAGCCTAGGCATGTGCCCTTACTGAAATTGAACTGGTGACATATTAGTTCACAGGCCAGTGTTCAATCCACTGAGCCACACCAGCCAGGGTGGCTATTGTCATTCTTTTATTTGACAATCTAAGGAAAAAGAGGTCAGTGCCCCTGGCCAAATAGTCAGGTATTGTATGTTTTAAAAATCACTTAACAGTTGAGTTTCTAAATTCTTCAGACTTATCACTGAAAGCAATGATCTCCACAGGGCACACAAAGGTAAAATCAAGAGGGTAAAAGAAGAACACCACATATTTTCTTTTGTAGTCAGATAGGTGATATCTTTGAACTGACCATCTGGCATAACAGCTGAAGCTTTGAAGTTGGGGGCAGGGTGCCCAATTTTAGCATTCCCTGAAGACATCTTCCTGTCAGAGGCTCTGAGACACAAATACCAAGACCAGCAGGTCAGGAAAAAGACTCACCACAGTTTTCTGAGTATAGGTCTTTTACCTCCTTGGTTAAATTTCTTCATTGGTGCCTTATTATTTTTGTTGCCATAGTAAATGGGATCATTTTCTTAGTTTCCCTTCCTGACAGTCCATTATTGGTATAGAAAAATGCCACTGATTTCTTAATATTAATTTTGTATCCTGCTACTTTCCCAAATTCATTTATTAGATCTAATAGTTTTTTGTAGGGATTTTTATGTGCAATATCACGCCATCTGAGAATAATGAGAGTTTTACTTCCTCTGTTCCATTTTGGATGTGTATTTTTTCTTCTTGTCTGATTGCTGTGGCTAGGACTTTCAGTACTATGTTAAATAAGAGTGGTGAAAGTGAACATCCCTGTCTTGCTCCTGATCTTAAGAGAAACACTTTCAGTTTTTTCCCATTGAATATGATGTTGGCTATAGGTTTTGGCATATATGGCCTTTATTATGTTGAAGTATGACACCTCTATTCCCACTTTGCTGTGAGTTTTTATCACAAATGGTGCTATGTTTTATCAAAATGCTTTTTCTGCACCTATTACTATGATCATGTAATTTTTATCTTTCATTTTGTTTATGTGATGCATCACATTTACTGATTTGTGATTGTTGTACCAACTTTGCATCCCTAGAATAAATCCTACTTGGTCACAGTGTATGATATTTTTAATGTATTGCTGGATGTGGCTTGCTAATATTTTGTTGAAGACTTTAGCATCTCTGTTTATTAGGGATACTGGCCAATATATATTTTTTCTTTGTAGTGTCTTTATCTGGCTTTGGAATTAGGATAATGCTAGCCTTGTAAAAAGATCTTGGAAGTCTTCCTTCCTCTTGAATTTTTTGGAATAGTTTGAGAAGGAGAGGTGTTGTTCTTCTTTAAATGGTAAAAATCATGTATTAAGCTGCCTGGTCCAGGACTTCTGTTTGCTAGGAGTTTTTTGATTACTGCTTCAATTTCATTAGTTATAATCAGTGTGCTCAGGGTTTCAGATTCTTCCTGATTCAGTTTTGGAAGAATTATATGTTTCTAGGAATTTATCCATTTTGCCCAGGTTTTTCAATTTATTGACATACAGTTATTCATAGTATTTCCTTACAATCCTTTGGATTTCTGTAATGTTTGTTGTTATTTCTCTTCTTTCATTTCTGATTTTATTTATTTGGGTTTTTTCTTCTTTTTTTTCTTTATGAGTCTGGTTAAAGTTTTGTCAGTCTTGTTTATCTTTTCAAACAACCAGCTCTCGGTTTCATTGATGTTTTATATATATATTCTCTATGTCATTTATTTCTGCTCTAATCTTTATTATTTCCTTCTTTCTTCTTACTCTGGGCTTTGTTCGTTGCTCTTTTAATATTTATTTTAGATGTAGTATTAAATTGTTTATTTGAGATTTTTTTTTGCATCTTGAGACAGGCCTGTAATACTATGAACTTCCCCCTCAGGACTGATTTTGCTGTGTCCCATAGATACGGAATTGTTGTGTGTTTCTTTTCATTGTTTCTAGGTAATTATTTATTTCTTCCTTGATTTCATTGTTAATGCATTCATTGTTTAATAGCACGCTATTTATCTCCTCCATGTGTTTGAATGTCTTTGTTTCTTTTTTTAAAAAATTATTTATTTATTTTTAGAGAGGGGAAAGGAAGGAGAAAAGGAGGGAGAGAAACATCAATGTGTGGTTACCTCTCATGCACCCTTACTGAGGACTAGGCTTGCAACCCAGGCATGTGCCCTGACTGGGAATCAAACCAGAGACCCTTTGGTTATCAGGCCGACACTCAATCCACTGAGCCACACGAGCCAGGGCATGAATGTTTTTTCAGTTCCTTTGTTGTAGTTTCATACCATTGTGGTCAGAGAAGATGCTTGATATGATTTTAATTTTCTTGAATTTGTTAAGACTTGTTTTGTTTCCCAACATGTTTCATGTGTGCTTGAGAAGAATGTATATTGTACTGCTTTGGGATGAAATGTTCTGTAAATATTTATTAAATCCATTTGATCTAGTGTGTCACAGAATGTCAATGTTACCTTATTGATTTTTTTTTTCTGGAAGATCTATCCATTGATGAAAGTAAGGTGTTAAAATTTCCTACTATGACTGTATTGCTGTCAATCTCTCCCTTAAAGTCCATCAAGAGTTTCTTTATATTTTAGGTGCTCCTATGTTGGATGCATGTATGTTTTCTTTTTATCCTCACTCAAGTACATTTTTTTATTGCTTTTAGAAAAAGAGGTATTGATGTGAGAGAGAAACCTCAATTGGTTGCCTCCTGCATACTCACCAACTAAAGCACTGAACCCACAACCTAGGCATGTGCTCCAACCAGGAATGGAAACCACAACCTTTTGGTGCTTGGGATGGTGCTCCAACCAAAAAAGCCACACCAGCCAGAGTGCATATATACTTACAAGGGTTGTATTCTCTTGTTGAATTGATTCCTTTAGTATATTCTAGTGAACTTTTTTGTCTCTTGTTTGACCTTCATTTTGAAGTCTATTTTGTCTGATGTAACTATTGCTCCCCTAGCTTTTTCTTTCATTTTATTTGCATAGAATATTTTTTAAAAGATTTTATTTATTTATTTTTTAGAGAGGGAAGGGAGGGAGAAAGAGAGAGAGAGAAACATCAATGTGCGGTTGCTGGGGGTCATGGCCTGCAACCCAGGCATGTACCCTGACTGGGAATCAAACCTGCGATGCTTTGGTTTGCAGCCTGTGCTCAATCCACTGAGCTATGCCAGCCAGGAACATATTTGCATAGAATACTTTTTTACAACCCTTCACTTTCACACTTTTGTTCTGATGTGGGTCTTTTGTAGACAGTATTATATATGAATATCTTTTGTTCTGATGTGGGTCTCTTGCATACAGCATATATATGGGTCATATATATGTTTTCTTATCCATTCGTCTACCTTGTCTTTTGATTGGAGGATTTAATTGATTTATACTTAAGGTTATTATTGATGGGTATTTATTTATTGCCATTTTTTCTTCATACTTATGATCCTCTCTCTTTATTTCTTCTTCTCAAAGTAGTCCCCTTTTCTTACAATACTGGTTTGGTGGCAGTAAACTCCTTTAGTCTTTATTTGTCTGGGAAACTCTTCACTTCACCTTCAGTTTTAAATGATAGCCTTACTGGATAGAATTTTTGTCTTGGTTGCAGGCCCTTGGTTTCTATCACTTTGAATATTTCATGCCAATCCCTTCTGGCCTGAAGTGTTACTGTTGAGAAATCAGCTGTCAGTCTTATAGGAACTCTCTTGTAGGTGACTGTCTCTCTCTCGATTTTAAGATTCTCTTCGTCTTTAACCTTTGCCATTTTAATTATGATATCTTGGTGTGAGTCTTCTTGGGTTCATCTTGATTGGCACTCTCTGTGCTTCTGGAACTTACATAATTTTTTTCACCAAATTAGGGAGTTTTCAATTTTCCTTGCCTTCTTTCCTTCCTTCTTCCTTACCACCCTCAGTTTCTTCCTAAGATTTAATTAATTAATTAATTAAATTAATTAATTTTAGAGAGATAGGAAGGGAGGAAGAAAGAGGGGGAGAGAAACATTGATATACATTGATTAGTTGCCTCTCACATGCCTTCAGTGGGAGACCTGGACTGCAACACAGGTATTAGCCCTGACCGAGAATCAAACCCAGCAACCATTCAGTTCACAGGCTGGTGTTCAGTACACTGAGTCATACCAGCCAGAGTGCAGCCATTATTTCTCAAACAGTTCTCTATCCCTTGTTCATTCTCTTCTCCTTCTGGTACCCATATGAAGCAAATGTTATTACTCTTGATGTCCCAGAAGTCCCTTAGACTTTCCTCATTTTTAAATATTCAGTTTTCTTTTTAGTGCTCTGCTTGAGTTATCTTTAGTGCTCTGCTCTGTTCTTTTCTTCTATATTGGCGATTCAGTCCTCTGCTTCATCTAACCTGCTTTTGCTTCCTTCTAATATATTCTTTATGTCAGATATTGTATTCATTTTTTCTGTTTTTTTTTTTATGGTTTCTATGTCCTTTTTAATGTTTACTATCTATTTAAGTTTTCACTGATATCATCCATTCTTCCCCTAAAATCCTTGAGCATCCTTCTTTTCATTTCTTTTTAAGATTTTTTTATTTTATTTTTTTCATAAATTACTTTATTGTTGTTCAATTACAGTTGTCTGTATTTTCTCCCCAACACTCCCCCAACACCAAGATTTTATTTTATTTTTAGACAGAGGGGAAGGGAGGGAGAAAGAGAGAGAGAGAAATATCAATGTGTGTTTGCTTCTCATGTACTTCTTACTGAGGAGCGAGATGGTCTGAAACCCTGGCATGTACCCTGACTAGGAATTGAACTGCAGCCCTTTGGTTCTTAGACCAGTACTCATTCCACTGAACCACACCAGCCAAGGCCCTTGAGCATGCCCATAACCATTGGTTTAAACTCTGTATCTAGTATTTTGGTGGTTTTCATTTCATTTCTTTTTTTCTTTTCTTTTCTTTTCTTTTCTTTTCTAAGAACCAAAAGGCTGCAATTCTTTTCTTTTCTTTTCTTAGATAAAGTCCTCTGGGGAAGTAGAAACTCAGCTACATAAAATTGAAGACAAACCATTGGTTATGATAAAAATTATGGCAGAGACTTGAAGTTGGACATCATCAACCAGGAGGGTCTGTGGAAGGTGCTAGAGTTTAGGGGAGGAGTTCTCTCACTCTATGTTATGGAGAAAATCCTCCAGGAAGAACTCTGTGCTCACAACAGAGCTCTGTGGTTGTGACTAAACTTCCTTTTCCTTTCTCCAAGTATCTCTCCATCTTTGACCAGTTCAGTGTGTGCTTCCTACAGCTCACCATGGCTGTACACACTAGATCACAACATCCCCTCCAATGAATTCTTTTTGGTAATGGAATATGTAGTCAATTCTGTTTATCAGTGGACAGTTACAACAAATTTCACCTGACTTTCCATAGTCCTTTGATTTGTTGATTTGGCGACCTTTAAATCTTGGTTTAGAATCATCAAACTGGATTTAACATATTTCTTTTAATTTTATTTTGCATAATTATTAAAACATTTTGTACTTCTTACCTGTTTAGGTCCCAAAGATATGATACAAAAATAGAGTGATGATAGCCCAGGGCTTTGACATTATTTCCAATGCTTAAATCTAGACAAAATGTAAACTTAGACTAGAAAATGCATGAGAATCCCTTCTTCTACCTTCCTGTTGCTCACATGTGGCCTTTATGGTTTCCAATCACCCCTGCCCTTTTCCTGTGGGACATGATTCTCGAAAAAGGTCCTTCCTGGATTTGAGGGACACAGACCAGAAAAAAAAATTAAAAGAAAGAAAGAGAGAGAGAGAGAAAGGCAGGAAGAAAGAAAGAAAGGAAGAAAAAAAGAATGAAAGAAAAATTGCTAAGTACATAAATAACCAGACACTGATCAGTGATATTTTCAGAGAAAGCTCTTGATAGGAAGGGGGAAATGTGAAAACACTTATCTCAATTTGCATAGCAGGAAGAGACCGTTCTCTCATAGCCCATTTAAGAAACAAACTGCCACCTGTGGTCAAGGAGGAGCTACCACTCTTGTTCTCCTGCAATAAACATTTTGCTTAAAACAGCCCTCTCCAATTGCCTCCCAAAGCCCAATAAAAACTGACCTCAGTCAGTCATCCAATATGATAGGACTGGAGCCCTCCAGGGCCTTATAAATGGGTACACGTGTGCATGGGGGCTCTGTGTATGTGAGCAGTGTGTGTGCTCAGCCTTTACTTGAGCCTGAGAGTCCCGACAACGTCTCACTCTAAAGAAAGCCCAGGCATGTCTGGGCTTGTTTCCTGAGTGATGGCACAGCTTATCTGCATAGTGATAATGAAGAGGCCTTACAGTGTAGAGTTCATTCTCAGGAAAGAACGAGCCATGTAACCAAATATATATATACACATATATATATATTTATTATAAAACTTATTTAACACTGTAGTAAGGAAATAATGTTCCTTAAGACAACGGAAAAAAAGAAGAAAACCTCTGCCCAACACGTCTGGGCTGGAAAGTGCAACCATCAGGGGTGTACCCAGTGAACACCAAAAAAGGTCTCATCGGCATTTTGGGATGGTTCCAGCGGCAGAGTGAGGTTGGTGCAGAGAGTGTCCCCGTGGACCAAGGGTGTCAGTCGCTGGGAGGCGACTGTACAACTGAGGTGGAAGTTCCGACGTAGTAGAGTAATGCTGTGGGTGGTTGGGGAGCAGATGCCCACAGCTAGAATGGCTCTTTGGGCTTCAGTATTCTTTGAAGAGAAGGTACAGTTCGCTAGAGTCACTTGAATATGAAACCTATATATGCCATCACGCTGGATACGCAGCTGTCCGTTGTCCAATTGTGGTCCATGCAGGAAGGAGCGACCCAGTGCTGGGTCTCCCTTCCAGAGCAGTCTGGGGTCCTGCCGTGGTCCTGGAGGCAGAGGGTTGGGTAGAAAGATGCAGGTTTAGGAAAACTGACAGCTGTAAAGTGAATGTCCAAAATATTTGTTGTAACTTAACCCTCAAGGTGGGGGGAGACACCCCCGGAATGACTCCCCCCACCCCACCCGCTCACACCTTTGCTCTGATCTCGCCTTCTTAGGGATGACCTCACTTTCAACTGCAAACCCAACCCTGGCACGCTGATGCCAACCCCCCACTTTATTTTTCTCTGAAACATTCTATACATGCTTTACTTAGCATGCTACATACTTTTCTTGTTCCTTTATATATTGTCCCCACAGAAGAAGAAAAGTATGCAGGCAGGGCCTTTTTACTATTCTCTTCCCAGAACAGTGTCTGACTCCCAGTAGGTGTTCAACTCATATTTGTGGAAAAAATGAAGGAATGTCAGTGACCGTTGTTAGTGGGTTTTAGTTATTTTTGGCTCTCTCAAGGCAGAAGATAAAATGTGAAGGACTGAGGGAAAGAGTAAGGTAGCACACACCCAGGAAAACTGCCTCATCTCTCTCTCTTTCACTCTTTCTCATTCTCTCTCTATCCCCCCTCCCCTATTTTCTCTCTCTCCCTTTCTCTTGACCTTTTTTTCTTTTTCATTCTCTCTTTCAGTTTTTCTGTTTCTCTCTCTCTCTCTCTCTCTCTCTCTCTCTCTCTCACACACACACACACACACACACACTTTACCCCATTTCCCATGTCACCTGTGTAGTTCAGATGAAGCTCAGCTATGTCCTGCTGGAAGAAATGAGAAAACAAGGGAATCAGAACTCTCTTTCCACTGCCCACTCTTTATTCTAAGGGGCTGACTTGTGAATTAAAAAAGAACAAAGAAAAACCTCTTAAAGAGGAAGTATGTTTCAGCTAGCCGGGTGTGTAAGAAAAAACCTTAAAGAACTTTCCTGGACATAAGGTAGAGAGGGGGTGGGACGTGCTTGCAACTACCTCTGTCCACCTCAAAGCCCCCTGCCCAGCCCCCAGAAGCGATCCCTGGCGAGGGGGTGGGTATCCTGGGCTCTCACATGAGCAGGTGAGGTTCCTCCTGTCCTTGGAGGGCCCCTTGGGCCCTCTCTCCTAGCTTTGTGAAGCCCCCAGTAGCCTCTGAGTCAGCTTGCTGGGGGAACACCAAAACCGAGTCATTCATTGTCCGTGCTACATCCGTTGCATTTTTCCCAGATGCAACCATCCACCCAGGGATCCCCACCCGGGATTTACCTCCTGACAGGACTATCCCTGAGCCCAGACCCTGGGGCAGCCTTGCCGCTACCTTACCTCCCTGCTCCAGTCTCTATTTCTTGCTGTCCCTTCCCAACCAGATCTCACCCTGGCTGATTTTCAGACATCGGTCCGGTTTTGTCTTTTTGTTGTTGTTGTTGTTAATCTGCCTTTCTGTCAGCCTGCTCTCCATCTGGCCCCTCTGCCCTGACTCTCTTCCTGGGTGCCCATCTCCCCTCCCTGCCCCTGTCCCTTCAGGCTGGGACGGAGGTCCCCAAGCCCTCCAGCACGTGACAGGTGTGCATCTCTTTCATTCTCTACTTACCTCAGTCGGCTTAAGGTGGCACTGCTCTGTGCGGGGCGTCCAGCAGACGATGCAGCAGATCACGAAGACAAAGAAAACAAGCAGCAGAACAATTTTCTGACTGTGAGCCCAGCGCAGGCACAACGTGCGGGTGGAGCCCTCCTCTGACCTCATCATCGTGGTCTTCTACTAGCACTGCATGGCTGTGTGTTCGCAGACTAGCGCGAGTCGCACGGAGCTCACTCAGGAAATGAACTCAGCGCTCGCAGTAGCTCAGCTTAACTGCCTGGGCCTGCTACAACTTGCCAAGGACTCGCCACGCCCCACGGGGGGGGGGGGATGGCCCTGTAAAGGGGCGGTACTTGAATCCTTCCAGTGCAGGGGGCGGGGGGGGGGGGGGGGGGGGATTCCCACCAGCTTCTGAAGTTCCCTTGAGCCGGGGAGTTGCTTGTCCCTTAGTCTTCCAATTCCATTCCCAATGCTCATCTTTCAAGTACTCACTCATGCATTCATTCTTTCTTTCTTTCATTTTCCCACTAAACAAACCTTCACTGGAGCTACTAGAGACCAGACTGCATGCTGGGCACCAGGGCATAGCAAACCTCGGGTATGTGAGGGTTGTGGAGGGGCTCCCCAAACATCCACGTGTTCCTTTCTCCATCTTCTCAGCCTCCTGACATGTAGTGAGGCCACACCTGGTGAGACCACATGGCTCACCTGCCCAATAGGAAGAGAGGTATAAGCAGATGAATTGTTCCTTCCTGACCTGGTCTTATAAACATCCCACATTGCCCTTTAGTTCTCTCTTCCCCTTGGTCATTGAAGTCCACCTGTTTTTGATGGTTGTAGTGGGTTGAATAGCCACCCCCAACTCCCATTTTGTGTTCATCTAGAACCTTGGTGTGTGACCTCATTTAGCAATAGGGTCTTTGCAGGTATAATTAGGCCAAGATGAAGTTGTACTGGATTAGGGTGGGCCTTTAATCTAATGACTGGTGTCTTTTTTATTTTTTTCAGTGAGAGAGGAAGAGAGAGACAGGGAGAGAAACATCAATGAGAGAGAGAGAGAGAGACAGAGAGAAAGAGAGAGAGAGAGAGACATCCACATGAGAGAATGAAAGAAACACTGATCGATTGCCTCCTGCATGGCATGTACCCTGACTGGGAATTGAACCTGCGACCAATTGTTTTATGGGTTGATGCTCCAATCAACTGAGCCACACTGGCCAGAACCAAAGACTGGTGTCTTTATAGGAAAAAGAGAGGACACACTGAGACAGAGGAAGATGGGCATGTTACAGATTGGAGAGATGCATCTACAAGCCAAGGATCACCTCTGTCAACAGAAGCTAAAAAAAGAGCCACTGTCAGCCAAGACTGATTTTCTTAAGATTTAAATAACTTTGAAGTTAAGCCATTAAAAAGTGACTAATGCCCTCTAGGAATACAAAACAAATATGGGCAGCCAGGCTATTAAAAGCAATATAAATGCATTGGAACACCGTCTCATTCATATTCAGAGAATTGGGGGCTAGGATTTGAAATGGATCTAGGCATTTGGAAATACAATTTGGGAAAATCAATCAAGATACCAAAATACATATCCCCTTCTACCTAGCAGTTTTACTTGCATAAGTAAAGTGTACTTGTATTAGGCATGGACACAGACACACACACACACACACACACACACACACACACACACAAGAATTCAGTGTAGTGTGATCTGTAATGACAAAGAGAAAAAACCCACAAAAACCATTTATTAGAGAGGCGTTAGCCTCTGTCTAAAAACCTAGCAGGTGTCTCCTTTCTGACACATGTGCATCACTAACCAGAGCCTGGGTTTTCCCACTGCTTTGGAGTACAGGGTTGGTGTCACTGGGGGGTCTCCAACGATCGATTGTTCTCTAGACTGTGCAGTTCTGCTATGGGTGGAGTTTCTGAAACCAGAGCTAGTTGATGAAGCCTGTGCCTTCATGCAAGAGGCTGCAAGGAAGAGACCTGGGGAGATTTCCTCCCCTTGCCAGCTAAGTTGCTACTTCTGAGAAGTCAGGGGAGTCTGGTCACAGTGTAGGTGAGGGGACTGAGGGAAGAAGCCCCTGGGAAGCAATCTGGAAACAGGAAGTAAGATTACCTTCCTCCTAAGGCAAGCCTTAAGCCTACTGGGCGTATTCTGGCTGCCTTCTGCTCTGTCCTTGGGGCACAAGGAACCAACCATACGCACCTACACCCCTGGGAAGTGAGGGCATCCTAGTTTCACAACTTGGCCACACCTTCCCTGTCTCTTTGCTGTGGATGTTCCCAGCTTGCCAGAGGGCTATGCCCCTTGGTGTTCTCCCTTATGGAGATCTGAACAGGAAGGAAACAAAGGTCCCTTGGCTGTAGCTCCTGTCCCTTAACTTCCTGAATTTCAGCTAGGAGAGGGGTCATCAGGACACCCTCTTTTAGCACCAATTTCCCCTACTTTGTCCCTGTCTCCTCTCTAGGACTGGAAAAGTTGGGATTTTCCCCATTTCTGCATGGTAGAGGCTTGTATGACTCAGAGGCTAGAAAATTAGATTCTAAAGCCAGCCAGCCTAGCAGGGTGAAGTAGAAGTGATATAGTCAGTTGCAAAAACAAGGGGGCACCCGAGAACTCAGTGATCAAGTTAAGTAACATTGTTGTGTAATATTTTTAATTTTATTTATTTTTTTAAGATTTAATTTATTTATTTTTAGAGAGAGGGGAAGAGATGGAGAAAGGGGAAGAGAAATATCAATGTGTGGTTGCCTCTCATGTGACTGCTGCTGGGGACCTGGCCTGCAACCTAGGTATGTGCCCTGACTGGAAATCAAACCAGCAACCCTTTGGTTTGTAGGCTAGCACTCAATCCACTGAGCCACACCAGCGAGGGCTGTATTTGAATTTTTAAATCAATCAATCAATTAATTAATTAATTTATTATCCTCACCCAAGGACACACTTATTGATTTGAGAGAGAGAGAGGAAGGGAGAGAGAAACATTGATGTGAGAGAGCAACATTGATTGGTTGCCTCTCAATAAGCCCCAACCAGGGAAGGAACCCACAGCCTTGGTACATGCCCTGACCAGAAATCAAACCTGCAATCTTTCGGTCTACAGTAAAATGCTCCTATCAACTGAGCCACAGCAGCCAGGGCTCTAGTGTAATATTTTTAAAAGTCAGAAGATTATTGCCCAAAGATGTGCAGGATGAACAAAATGTCAAAGGGGGATTTTTTTTGGGTGGGGTTCTTTTTTATCAACTTTTTCTTGTGATGAGAACATTTAAGATCTAGCCTCTTAAGCAACTCTCAAATATGCAATACAGCATTATTAACTATAGTCACTGTGCTGTGCATTATATCCCATGATTTATTTATTTTACAACTGGAAGTTTGTGCCTTTTGACCACCCCTCACCAAAAATGTTTAAAATAAGAGTTTGGACCTACCCTAAACTTGCATGACTCACATTGCTTTCCTTACCCTTACTCCTGAATCTAAAGTCAAAATTTGAATTCTGGCTCCATCACTTACCGTATGTGTAACCTTGAGTTACTTAACCTCTCTGTGCCTCGGTTCCCTGGAGGTAATAATGTTATCTATTTCATAGTCTTGTTATAAAGATTAAGAGTTAATATCCATCAAGTATCTAGTACAGGGTTAGTACATAGTAAGAAACTGGTGGTAACTATTGTTATTATTATTATTACTACTTCTGTTCTTAATAAGAACAGAATTATCATTATCATTATCATAACCTCAGCTCTCTGACATATAGTAACCTTTTCAATTTAATTTTATTATTTTTATTTTTTAACTCAGCTGACATTCACTATTATATTAGTTTCAGGTGTACAGCATAGTGGTTGGTTAGACATTTCTATAACTTATAGAGTATTTGCCCTGCTAAGTCTAGTACCCGTCTGTCAGCATACATAGTTATGATATTGACTCTATATCCCATGCTGTACTTCACTACCCCTTGACAGTTCTTAACTGCCAATTTGTACATCTTAATCCCTTCCTCTCCCTAATCCTTAGCTTCCAACAGCCTTCCACTGGGCAAGCATCAGTTTGTTCTCTGTACATATGAGTTTGTTTCTGTTTTGATTGTTTATGTTGTTCTTTAGATTCCACATATAAGTGAAATCATGTGGTATTTGTCTTTCTCTGTCTGACTTATTCCACTTAGCATGATACCCTCTAGGTCCATCCATGCTGTTACAAATAGTAAGATTTCATTCTTTTTTTATAGCCAAGTAATTTTTTTACCATATATATGTACCACATCTTCCTTATCCAGTCATCTATCAATGGATACTTAGGTTGTTTCCATAACTTGGTTATTGTATATGGAACATACTACTTTGTTTCCTATTATAGGCTTTGTTTTAAAGTGTTTTGTCTGATAGAAGTATTGCTAACCCAGCTTTTTTCTCATTTCATTTGCATGAATTATCTTTTTCCAACCTTTTACTTTCAGCAGATGTGTATCATTCAATATGAAGTGGGTCTCCTATAGGCAGCATATGTATGGGTCTTGTTTTCTTCTCTTCAGTTATCCTGTCTTTTGATTGGAGCACTTACCCATTTACATGTAAAGTAATTATTGATAGGTATGCAGTTATTGTCATTGTATTATTCATGTTTTTTATCTTTTTTTCTTCTTTTTCATAGAAGTCTCTTTAACATTTCTTATAATACTGGTTTGGTGGTGATGAACTCCTTTAGCTTTCTCTTATCTAGGATAGTGACCATAAGAGACTTCAGCTCTGAATCTCAACACATAATTGCAATTTAAAGAATTTATAAAATATTCTTTTTGTTGTTGCCAAACTTAGCTTTCAAGACTATTGCCTTGATAGGACGTAAAAAATCTCAAATTTCATTGCCAAAGGAATTTCCTCCTTCCACTGAAGCTTGTGATTCAGTCAGGGTAGCCTAGGGTAGGTTATGATGTAACAACAAACATCCCCTAAATATCTTTATGCAATAAACATTTATTACTAGCTCATACTAGGTGCTGGATAGGTGAGGGATTCGAATCTGCTCATGGTAGCTGAAATGTCACTATCATTCACTTTCCACTGGCCGAGGCATGGCATGCTACCCACCTAACTTCAGAGGACATGGGAAATTGGCACACTTCCATGAGCCTCAGAGAAGAAAAGCTGAAAATATTATGTGGAAAACACAAATCACTACCAGAATCCACCCATCAAGTCACCCAAAACTCAACTTATTCTCCTTCCTTTATGCAAGGCATCACTCCCTCAGAGAGATGGCCCCACAGTCCTACCTGTCACAGCACCAAGCAGTAGAGTCAGGATATCTGAGTGAGGTGGAATTGTCTCCGCATCGGGGGTAATGTGTGCATCTCAGTGGCAAGCCCACAGAACCAAAGTGTTGAATTATCTGCGTCCTGCCATGTCAAACTTAGAGTGGTTCATCAGGAACACACAGCACACACTTCCATCTGGGAAGAGGAAGACTAGCAATTCTGAAATCCTGCTGGTCAGATATTCTCAGGACCATACCTGGAAGTGGGAGTGGACCCTGATTCCAGTGCCTGGCACATAGAAGTTGCTTAGTAAATAGTTATTGACTGAATGTCCATGAAGATGAGAGCCATCAGCCATGCTCTGAGTCACAGGGACCCTTACTTGCTGGCCCTGGGGTTATCACTATGTGCCCTTTTTTCATATACAATATCCTTTGTTCTGTCTTAATTATATCTGCAAAGACCCTATTTCCAAACAAGGTCATGTTCATGAGTACCAGGGCTCAGAACTTCGTTCTGTTCTCTCATTCCCATCTTCAGGTTCCTGTCTCATGTCTACAAAGAATATCAGGGGCTTCTGTGATATTGTGCTGTAATAAGAAATAGATATTTGTGTATATTTGGTCTTCACCCCTGGCTCCCAGCACAAGAGCTTCTAAAACCCTTGTAATTTCCTGAATGATGGGGGTGAGAAGAACATCTTTTGTTTCTCATAACAATCCCCTTTCAAACATACCTATGTTTATTCATCGAGGTGACTCTTGCATAACTTCAGAGTAGGGGCTGGATCCCAGAATAACCAATATGTGATTACAAGGCTGAAACTTTCAGCCACTCCTCTTCGGCCCCCATAACCTCCAGGGAGGACAGAGAGGCATGGCCAATGACCTAAATCAATCATATGTATGTCAACTCAAAAATAAAAGGTCTTCCAATGTATGAAGCAAACGAGTGTTTGTTTGAGGTAAGGATAGCTATTCTGTAAGCACTGATTTAGGCAGAAGCCCAGTGAAGCCCAGCGTCCCCATTAGGAGGCAAAGGCAAGGGGTATTTATGAGAAAGGGAAGGGGAACAATGACATCAGCAGAAGGAAGGCATTGCTGTTGTTGCAGATAACGTCCCATGGTGATGTTAATTCTAAAGAATGTTTTTAATTTTCAAACTGGTAGTTATCATATCTGCTTTCTTGTTATCATTGCAAACAATTGTTTGGGACACAAAGTTGTTTTCATCCTAGCCCACAGGTTATTTTGCCCTGTTACAACATTCCGAAAGTGTGAAGCATGGGGTGGGCCAGGCAGTTCCTCTGCTTGGCAGTGGTGCTGGCAGCTCCAGCACCATTTTAAAGAGGCTCCATTTATACAGCGGGATACAAAGTTAATATTCAGAAATCAAAGGCATTTTTCTACACCAACAATGAAATATCAGAAACAGAAATCAGGAAAAAAATCCCATTTGATATAGCAACAAGAAAAATAAAGTACCTAGTAATAAACCTAACCAAGGAGGTAAAAGACCTGTACTTACAAAACTACACAGCACTGGAGAAAGACATTAAGGAAGACACAAACAAATGGAAATATATACCGTGCTCATGAATCGGAAGAATTAATATCATCAGAATGTGTATACTACCCAAAGTAATTTACAGATTCAATGCAATCCCTATTAAAGTACCAATGGCATATTTCAAAGATATAGAACAAACATTTCAAAAATTTATATGAAGCCATAAATGATTCTGAATAGCTGCAGCAATTTTGAGAAAGAAGAACAAAGTAGGAGGGATCACAATACCTGACATCAAACTGTATTACAAGGTCACTGTAATCAGAACATCCTGGTACTAATAAAAGAACAGACACATAAGTCAATGGAACAGATTAGAGAGCTCAGAAATAAGCCCAAATCTCTATGGTCAATTAATATTTGACAAAGGGGGCAGAAGCATAAAATGGAATAAAAATAGTCTCTTTAACTGATGGTGTTGGGAGAGCTGGACAGCTACATGCAGAAAAATGAAACTCAATCACCAACTTATACCATACACAAAAATAAATTCAAGGTGGATAAAAGACTTAGATATAAGTCTTGACACCAAAAAAGTCCTAGAGGAGAACATAGGCAGGAAAATCTCAGATATTCCATGCAGTAAGATTTCCACCCTTATGTTCCCTAGAGCAAGGAATATAAAGGAAAGAATAAACAAATGGAATCTCATCAAAATAAAAAGCTTCTGCACAGCTAAAGAAAACAGTATTAAAATTAAAAGAGAATCAACCATATGGAAAGACATATTTGCCAATGATACCTCAGACAAGAGTTTGATCTCCAAAATATATAAAGAACTCACACAACTCCACTCCAGGAAGACAAGCAACCCAATTAAAAAATGGGTAAAAGACTTGAACAGACACTTCTCCAAGGAGGACATACAGAGGATCCATAGACACATGAAAAGATGCTCAATATGGCTAGCTATCAGAGAAATGCAAATTCAAACCACAATGAGATACCACTTCACACCAGTCAGAATGGCCATCATAAACAAAGCAACAAACAACAAGTGTTGGAGAGGTTGTGGAGAAAAAGGGTCCCTAGTGCACTGTTGGTGGGATTGCAGACTGGTACAACCAGTATGGAAAACAGTGTGGAATTTTCTCAGAAAACTAAAAATGGACCTGTCTTTTGACCCGGCACTTCCACTGCTAGGATTATATCCTGAGAACCCTGAAACACCAATCCAAAAGAACCTAATGCACCCCAGTGTTCATAGCAGCACAATTTGCAATAGTCAAGTGCTGGAAGCAACCTAAGTGCCCATCAGTAAATGAATGGATCAGAAAACTATGGTACATTTACATGATGGAATACTATGCAGCAGAAAGAAAGAAGGAGCTCCTACTCTTTGCAACAACATGAACAGAACTGGAAAGCATTATGCTAAGTGAAATAAGCCAGGTGGTGAAAGACAAATACCATTTGATTTCACTTATAAGTAAAATCTAATCAATAAAACAAATAAGCAAGGAAAATATAACCAGATACATTGAAATAAAGAACAAACTGACAGTAACCAGAGGGGAGGTGAGAGGGAATAATGGGGGGGGAAAAGGGGAAGGGTTTTCAGGAACATCTACAAGGGACACATGGACAAAACCAAAGTCGGGTAGGATCAAGGGCAGGAAGTGGGGATGGCTGAGGTAAGGGGGAGTGATGGGGGGAAATGAAGACAACTGTACTTGAACAATAAAAAAAAGTTAAAAAAGAGGCTCCATTTATATTCTTGTTTACACTCATGTAATGAAAACTTCATAAAATCCCCCATCCCCAAATGCTAACAACCACGAACTTATTTTGTCTCTATGAGTTTACTTATTCTGTACCTTGCCTACAAATAGAATCATGCAATATATGGCCTTCTGTCTCTGGCTGTCTTCTTTCAGTGAGATTCATGTTTCCAAGGTCCACCTTGTTGTAGTCACATGTGTGAGTACTTTATTCATTTTCATATGATGTCAGGTCTCTTTATGAAAAGTTCTCCAGTGAAGGCATCTGGCCTTCAGATGCAGCCATGCACAAGTGCATGGCCCACTAGGGGCATTTCCATGGCAACACCCTTGAGCACCTACAATGCATTGGCTGTGCACCCAGTCTGGTGTGAAGAGGGCAACTTTCTCCCATTAAGCTACCTTTGGCCATTTGTTTCTTTGGCATTTAATCACGGTGTGAATGGTTACTGTGATTCCTTATTTTGCATGTTCTGTTTATTGCTTCATTTGCTTACAGTTTCAGCTCCTTTCCAGCTTTGGTGTAAGCCAAAAATAACCAAACTGCTGCATCTTAATTTAGACACCGATGACCTCACTGAATAGCTAGTTTTATAAGAATTTAATTTTTTTTAACTTTACAATAATTTATTTAACCCCCCCCCACCTTACTCATTTCCTCCACCATGTCCTCATCCTCTGCTTCTTGCAACTACCAATCTCTTTTTCTGTATCTATCAGATTGTTGTTTTCTTAGATTCCACATAGGAAAGGGATGAGACGTATTTGTCTTTCTTTGACTTATTTCACTTAGCATGTGACTGTCAAGTTTTTAATTTTGTCAAAAGTTCTTTCTGCACCAATTGGAATAACAGTGTGTTTTAGCCCTTCATTTTCTTAATGTGGTACATTACATTGGTTGATGTGTGTATGTTGAAGCAGCTTTGTATTCTGGAAAAAAATCTCATGCAGTTCTGGTGGATGTATGACCCTTTAACTAACAAGCTGCTGGACTGGCTTTCCCAATCTTTTGTTGGCAGGTTTCTGCATCTATACTCATAAGGGATATTGATCTCTAGTTTTTTTTTCTCGTGATACCATTGTCTTACTTTGGTAACAAGGTAGTGCTGTCCTCAGAATGAACTAAAGGTGTTCCTTCCTCTTCAGATTTTTTGGGAAGAGTTTGAGAGAGATTGGTGTTAATTCTCCATTAAATGTTTGGTAGAATTCACCATTAAAGTCATCCATCTTGGGCTTTTCTTTCTTGGAAGGTTTTTGATTAATGGTTTGTTCTTCATCCTTGTTATAGGTCTATTCCAATTTTTTATTTCATCTTGAGTTAGTTTTGGTAGATTTTGTATTTCTAAGAATCTGTCCCTTTTTTCTAGCTTATCTAATTTGTTGGCATAGAACTCAACAGTATTCTCTTATAATCCTTTTTTGTTTTTGAAAAATCAATGATAATGTCCTTATTTTCATTTCTGACTTTGGCCATTTGAGTTCTCTCTTAGATAATGCCGGCTTTCCAAAGCAGCTGTCAGGATCTCCTCTCCACAAGGAAAATGTGAGAATTTCTGTTGCTCTATCTTAGCAACTTAGTGTTGTCAGTCATAAATTTTAGGTGTTATATAATGAGATCCCCATGTGATTTTAATTTGCATTTTCCCAATGGTTAGTATAGTTGAGCTCTTTCATGTTTAGTGTTCACATGAAGTAATGGTTTCCACCTTTTGGTCATTTTTAAAGGGGGTTGTTTTTTTCTTTTTGATTTATAGAAATTCTTTGCATACTCTGAAAGTGAGCCTTTTGTCAATTGTATTTTTGCAAAATATCTTCTCTCACCCTGTGGATTACCTTTTTATTCTCTGAACTAGTGCCTTTTGTAAAGCACAAGATCTTAATTTTAATGTAATCTAGCAATAATATTTTATTTGATAATACTTTTAATAATATTTTTCTTTACATTTAGTATTTTTGTGTTTAAAAATCTTAGCTTATCATAACATAAATCAATAGTCTCATACCTTACTCTCTAGAAACTTTATTGTTTGACCTTTCACTTTTACGTGTACAATGTACCTTGGTTATAGTCCATTCTTGCACTAATGCCACACTGTCTAAATGACTGTAGTCTTTGTATCTAGAAGAGTAACTCTATTTTGTTCTTCTTGAAGATTAACATAGGCAAATACATTCCTGGCCATATACCCAACATAAATGCACATGTTTTATCACAAAAAGGCACTTAAAAGTATACACCAATTTCCTTCACAAACTCATATGAAAAAGTTCTGATGCAAATATTACCAAGCACCCAATAATGTATAAAAAGGACAACAGGCCTAGCAAAAGGTACTTGAGTAACATCACTAACCATCAGGGAAATGCAAATCAAAACCACAGCTAGTTATCCCAGGTATTGTTGAGCATGTGTAGAAGTTGAAACATGCACTCTTGGTGGCAATGAAAAATGGTGCAGCTGAAATGGAAAACAATATGGCTATTCCTCAAATCTTATCATTGATCAATTCTTTTTCTGGGTATAAATCCAAAATAATTGAAATTAGGATCTCAAAGAAATATCAATACTTCCAAGTTTATTGAAGCATTATGTATAAAAGAAAAGACATGGTAACAACCTGAGTGTCCATCAACAAATGAATGAATAAACAAAATATATTGGGTATATTGGGACAATGGGATATTATTCAGCTATGAAAAGGAAGAAATTCTAACATATGCTACAATGTGAATGAAGCTTGAGGATGTTTTGCTCAGTGAAGTAAGCCAGTCACAAAGGGAGAAACACTGTGTGATCCCACTCAGATGAGGTCCTTGAGGATCAGATCCACAGAGACAGGAAGTAGATGGTGGAGCCAGGAGCTGGGGGAGGGGAAAGGAGAGCTAGTGTGTAATGGGGACAGAGGTTTGGTTTGGGACGAGAAATGAGTCCTAGAGATCTACTACACAGCATAATGCACATAGTTAACAAAACCATATTGTATACTTATATTTTTTAAGAGGGCCAGTCTTAGGTTAAATGTTCTTATTACACACAAAAAGGAAGGAAGAAGGAAAATTTTAGTGGTGATGGCCAAGCTTATAGCATTGATTATGGTGACAGTTTTACAGGTCTTTGCTTATTTTCAAACTCATTGAGATATATACATTGAATATATTCAGTTTTTTAAATTTAAAATTACAGTTGACATTCCATTTTATTTTATATTACTTTTAGGTGTGCAGCACAGTTGTCAGACACTTATATAATTTAAAAAGTGATCCTCCTATGATGCTAGTACCCACTTTGCACCATACATAATGATTACGATATTATTGACTGTATTCCCTGTGCTGTTATGGAAAGTTTTCTTGCCTGTCAAGCATACCTCAATAAAAAATAAATGTAGGATGTTTTAACCACTAAAAATAAAATGAATTCAATAAAATGAAAAGTTTGAACAAGTCTTTTCAAACTTTTTGCTTCTCATGATACTTCAGTTATTTTCGTTCCTTCTGATTAGTAATTTTCATTTTTGGAAGAGTGTGAAAATATATTTGATTCCAAAATTTTCTTTGGTCAAACAAATGTCTGTGTAAGATAATATATGATCTTACATAAACATAACAGGTTAAAAAAAATGTGTGCCAAAATCTCGCTTTAACAACTGGTGGGAGAACGGCCAGTAGGGGGCGAGAGTGAATACAGGACGACCTTTAGGGAGTCTTTGGAAACGGAAAAGACGGTAAGGCGCTAGGCTTTAATAGATTAAGTTTATAAACTAAAGTATCTCCAGAAATGTCCAAAAGGATTGGAATAAAGTGGGGTCATTTCTGAACTAAGTAGAAGAAGATACTAGAATGAGAAAAAAAAATCCAAAACAAGGCAAGGAAGGAGAGAAAAAGAAATGGGAAGTGGAAAAGGGGAAACAGAAAGCGCAAGAATAAATCCATATGTATCAGTATTGAAATTAACGTAGATGGTCTAAACTCACGTTGTTCCACGCCGTGGCTGCAGACGTACATCGCCAAGGAGTACCTGAAATGTGGATGCTCTGAACTGATATCTTACTAAAATTTTTATTTTGACTGAATTTTGAAGAGCTAACATTTTGGATATATTGTTAGATAAAATATACTGCAAAAGTTACTTTTACCATTAAAAAAAACTTGATTGTGGTGGCTAGAAAATTTCAGATTACAGAGATGCCTTACACTGTAGACTGCGTTGGTCTAAATACTTGAATGAAAAGACAAATATTGTGGGAGAGGATAAGAGAAAATAAAATCCAGCAATATATTTACATTTAAATATAAACCATATAACAAGTTGCCAATTGAAGGATGTAAATAGCCACAAAAAAAGTTGGCTTAACCTTGATATTATCAGAGAACAGACTTTAATGTAGAAAGCATTACTAGAGGTAACTCCATCATAAAAAATAACAATTCATTCAATGCAATTCCTATTAAAGTACCAATGGCATATTTCACAGACATAGATCAAACACTTCAAAAATTTATATGGAATCATAAATGGCCCTGAATAGCTGCTGCAATTTTGAGAAGGAAGAGTAAAGTAGGAGGGATCACAATACCTGATACTAAACTATACTACAAGGCCACTGTAATCAAAACAGCCTGGTACTGGCATAAAAACAGGCACATAGACCAATGGAACAGGACAGAGAGCCCAGAAATAAACCCAAGTCTCTATGGTCAATTAATATTTGACAAAGGAGGCAGCAACATAAAATGGAGTAAAAATAGCCTCTTCAACAAATGGTGTTGGGAGAACTGAACAGCCACGTGCAAAAAAATGAAACTTGAGCACCAACTTATGCCATATACAAAAATAAATTCAAGGTGGTTAAAAGACTTAAATATAAAACGTGACACCATTAAAGTCCTAGAGGAGAACGTAGGTAGGAAAATCTCAGATATTTCACGCAGAAACTTTTTTACTGACTTGTCCGCTAGAGCAAGGGACATAAAGGAAAGAATAAACAAATGGGACCTCATCAAAATTAAAAGCTTCTGCACAGCTAAAGAAAACAGTATCAAAATTAAAAGAGAACCAACTGTATGGGAAAACATATTTGCCAATGATACCTCAGACAAGGGTTTAATCTCCAAAATATATAAAGAACTTAGAAGACTCCACTCTAAGAAGACAAGGAATCCAATTAAAAAATGGGCAAAGGGCTTGAACAGACACTTCTCTAAGGAGGACATACAGAAAATCCAAAGACACATGAAACGATGTTCAATATCGCTAGCTATCAGAGAGAAGCAGATTAAAACCACAATGAGATACCACTTCACACCAGTCAGAATGGCCATCATAAACAAAGCAACAAACAACAAGTGTTGGAGAGGTTGTGGAGAAAAGGGGTCCCTAGTGCACTGCTGGGGGGACTGCAGACTGGTACAACCACTATGGAAAGCAGTATGGAACTTCCTCAGAAAACTAAAAATGGATCTGCCTTTTGATCCAGCAATTCCACTGCTGGGACTCTATCCTAAGAACACTAAAACACCAATCCAAAAGAATCTATGCATCCCAATGTTCATAGCAGCATAATTTACAATAGCTAGATGCTGGAAGCAACCAAGATGCCCATCAGTAAATGAATGGATCAAAAAACTATGGTACATTTACACAATGGAATTCTGTGCAGCAGAAAGAAAGAAGGAGCTCCTACCCTTTGCAACAGCGTGGATGGAGCTGGAAAACATTATGCTAAGCAAAACAAGCCAGGCAGTGAAAGACAAATACCATATGATCTCACCTTTAATAGGAACCTAAACAACAAAACAAAGAAACAAGCAAAATATAACCAAAGACACTGAAATAGAGGACAGGCTGACAGTGACCACAGGGGAGAGAAGAGGGAATTTAAGGGGACAATGGGAAGGGTTCACAGGAACAAATTTAAAGGTCACATGGACAAAAGCTAGGGGGAGGGTGGTAATGGGAGGGAAGTGGGGAGGGTTAGGGGGGCTGGATTGGGAGTAAAAGGGAGAAAACTGTACTTGAACAATGATTAAAATAAAAGAAAAAAGAAAAAACAATTCTAAATATGTATTTCAAACAGTCTCACAATCAATGAAGGAAAAAATGACAGAACTACTCAAACATGCAAATGGTAAGATACACTATTAGCATAAAATGCCATGCAGAATTTGAAGAACTGGAATGGCAAAGAAAGAATATAAAATGCCTTACATTAGATAACTACACCACCAAAGATGGAGATTTATAAAGCACCCCTGCTTGAGCTTGGTAGCTTAAGTAGACAAAAAGTAAAGGTACAGATTTCAACAATATAATGAACAAGCCTGATCTCCTGGTCACACACACAGAGCATGCACAGAGTCACTGCAAAATGCACAGTAAAAAAGGCTTGGGGAGCTGTTAGGAATGTAAAATGGTGTGGCTACAATGGAAAACAGCATGGTGAGTCCTCAAAAAATTAAAAAATAGAATTATGATATGATTCAGAAATTCCACCTCTGGGCCTATACCCAAAAGAATTAAAAGCAGGGACTCAAAGTGATATCTGTACATCAATGCCCAGAGCAGAGTTATTCACAGCAGCCAAAAGCTGGAAGCAACTCAAGTGTCCATTGACAGATGAATGGATAAGTGAAATATGACATATACCTACAATGGAATATTACTCAGCCTTAAAAAGGCAGGAAATTTTCTGATACCAGTTACAACATGGAAAAACCTAAAAGACATTATGCTCAGTGAAATAAGCCAGGCACAAAAGGACAGATGCTGTGTGGTTCCACTCGCACAAGGTCCCTAGAGGAGTCAGATTTAAAGAGACAGAAAGTGAATGGTGGGAGCCTGGGGTTAAGTAGGGGTCGGGGACGGGAAATTGGTGTTTAATGGGGACAGAGTTCAGTTTGGGAAGATGGGAAGGTTGTGGAGGTGGATGGTGGTGATGGTTGCATAACAGCATGAGTGCACCTAATGCCAGTGCTGTGCACTTAGAAAGGGTTGACATGGTAAACTTTGTTATGTATGATTAACCAAAATTAAAAAAATTAATTAATATTAAAAATATTTGGAGAATCAATTTTCTTTTTCTTTCCCTTCCTTCCTTCCTTCCTTCCTTCCTCTTTCCTTTTCTTCTTTGTTTTTATTTTTAAATTATATTTTATTGATTATGCTACTACAGTTGTCCCAGTTTTTCCCCCTTTGCCTCCCTCCACCCAGCACCCCCCACTCCCTCCAGCAATACCCCCACCATTGTTCATGTCCACGGGTCACGTGAGTAAGTTCCTTGGCGACTGCATTTCCTACTGTACTTTACATCCCCATCGCTACTCTGTAATTACCTATTTGTACTTAATCCCCTCACCTCTTCACCCGTTCCCCACACCCCCTCCCATCTGGCAACCAACAAACACTCTCTGTATCCATGATCCTGTCTGGATCTCTCTGTTCTGTTTGTTTGCTTAGTTTATTTTTTAGATTCAATTGTTGATAGATATGTATTTATTGCCATTTTATTGTTCATAGTTTTGATCTTTTTCTTAAATAAATTCCTTGAATATTTCATGTAATAATGGTTTGGTGATGATGAACTTCTTTTTTCTTTTCTGGGAAACTCTTTATCTGCCCTTCATTCTAAATGATATCTTTGCTGGGTAGAGCAATCTTGGCTATAGGTCCCTGCTTTTCATGATATTGAATATTTCTTGCCAATCCCTTCTAGCCTGCAAAGTTCTTTTGAGAAATCAGTTGATATTCTTATTGGTACTCTTCTGTAGGTAACTAACTGCCTTTTTCTTTCTGCTTTTAAGATTTGCTCTTTATCTTTAACTTTCAGCATTTTAATTATTATGTGTCTTGGAGTGGGCATCTTTGCATCCATCTTGTTTGGGACTCTCTGTGCTTCCTGGACTTCTATGTCTATTTCCTTCACTAAACTAAGGAAGTTTTCTTTCATTATTTTTTCAAATAAATTTCCAATTTATTGCTCTTTCTCTTCTCCTTCTAGCACCCTTATGATGCAAATATTAGAATGCTTGAAGTTGTCCCACAGGCTGCTTATACTGTCCTTGTTTTGGGGGGGTTCTTTTTTTTTTTTGGTTATTCTGATTGGTTGTTTTTTGCTTCCTTATGTTCCAAATCATTGATTTGATTCTCAGTTTCATTCACTTGACTGTTGTTTCCCTGTAAATTGTTCTTTATTATTGAAATAAAGACCTCTCTTTATTCCTGCCTGGATCTTTTTTATGCTGTTGAGGTCCTCACTAAGTTCCTTGAGCATCCTTATAAACAATGTTTTGGACTTTGCATCTGACAGACTGCTTGTCTCCATTTTGTTTGGCTCTTTTTCTGGAGTTTTGATGTGTTCTTTCATTTTGGCCATGTTTCTTTGTCACTTCATTTTGGCAGCCTCCCGTGTTTGTTTCTATGTATTAGGTAGAGCTGCTATGACTCCCTGTCTTGGTATTGTGACCTAATGTAGTAGGTGTTCTACAGGGTCCAGTGGCACAGCCTCCCCTATCACCCAAGCTGGGTACTTAAGGTGTGCTCTCCATGTGGGCTGAGTATACCCTCCTCTTGTAGTTGAGCCTTGGTTGCTGTTGTCAGATCAATGGGAGGGATTTACCCAGGCGAGTCAGTTTCAAGGATTGGCTGTGCTCACTGACCACAAACCTCCACCCTCCATGGAGGATCACCTGTGCAGGGGTGGGGTGGTGGTGCTCTGATGTGGTCTGTAGATGTCCACTGGGTGCCCAGGCCCTGGGGTTTCCCGGGTGGGGTTTCATAGGCCAAGGTCATCTCCCTCCTGTGATTTACCCAAGGCTGCCCTTCTGAGCTACAAAGCAATCTGAGATGGCTGCTACTTGTGCTGGGTTTGGAGATTTCCAAGTGAAGCTAAGTTGTGAATGTAGGCTGGTTGCTGCCAGTGCCATGCTTGGAGCCACTTAGCAAGAGGTATGGGGGGGGGCTGGGGGCAGGGGGCTCACTTAGGTCAGCTGTTACTTGTTTGAAAGGATTTAAGAAGTTGTGAAGCATGAGCCAAGACAAGCATTCATGTGGAAAAGTTACTGTTGGGTGGGATGGAGCCTCAGGGGATTTCCAGGTCAGGCAAACAGTGTTAACCAGGTTGATGGAGTCTCAAATATGGCACCCACCTGCTGGCTGTGTGACTGCCCACCTTTCTGTCTGGGAGGAAGCAATCTCCCTGCTGTTGCCTTGATGGCCAGTCACTTCAGTTCCTCCCCATATGACACTGGTGCCTTTCACACAGCTCCCCTGGTGTCGGAGCTCCTCACTCCTGAGATATTCCTTCCAAATTTTTATCTACCACATGTGGGTGTGGGAACAGCCCATTTCAAGTTTCTGCCCCTCCTACTAGTCTGGATGGATATGATTTCATTAATTTCACTAATTCTTTAATTTTGTAGTCATCAGACTTCCATTCAACTAGATTTCTGCCAGTTCTGATTGACGATCGTTCTATAATTTAGTTGCAATTTTGATGTGGTTGTGTGAGGGGGCGAGCTGTGTTTACCTATGCTGCCATCTTACTTGAAGTCCTCTTTTTAAAAAAAATATTTATTTTTAGGGAAGAGAAGGAGAAAGAGAGGGAGAGAAACATCAAAGTGTGGTTGCCTCTCATGTGGCCCCCACTGGGGACCTGGCCCACAACCCAGGCATGTACCCTGACTGGGAATTGAACCACTGACACTTTGGTTTGTAGCCTGTGCTCAATCCACTGAGCTACACCAACCAAGCCTTCAAAAATCCTCTTTAAAAAAAGTCATCCATTAGTAAGCCTTGTCATTTTTAAAGATAAGTGTGGCCATTTTGTTAATTGGCACCAATAGGTAATAAACAGGCATGTGAAGCTAGAAACTTATACTACAGAAAAGGAAAATGGCAGATAAAATTCATTAACAAAACAGAACACAGGAATGCAATGTTTTCATCTCTAGAACTGAAAATCATTACATAGCAAACTTATGACCTCAAACTACAGTAACACTTAGAGGAAAATTGAGACCCTTAAATAAAAATCAGTGAGCTATGTATTGAATTCAGAGTTTTAGAAACAGAATAGTGCCATAGAAAATAGAAGGAAAAATAGTCAAAATAAGAGCAGAAAATTTAGAAAACAAACACGTAATGAGAAGGTTAAGTTTAGTTTTTTTAAAAGAAGAAAATGATAAACTTCTGGTGACATTGATCAAAGAAAAACAAAGAAAAGGTGCAAATTAGAAATATTAACAATGAGAAAGAGGACCTAATTATGGAGCCTGCAGAGGTTGAAATAAGAATATATGAAGAATGATTTTATCCACCAATGTGGCATCTATTCACCCATAATTGTGAAAATGTAGTTAAAAATATCCAAATTCCAAAAAAAAGTAGACTTAAAAATCCAAATCAAGGGAAAACACAAGGTCTGAAGAATTTAAAACTCATTAAAGAAATTGAATAATAACTTTAAAATCTTCCTCCACAAAAAACCCTGCCCACAAATAAGACACCAGATCTAGATGTGTTTGCCAGTGGTAAATACCAGTGTAGCCAATAATGCTAACCATATACACACTATT
The DNA here is from genome assembly GCF_019186645.2 of Phyllostomus hastatus. Taxonomy (NCBI): domain Eukaryota; kingdom Metazoa; phylum Chordata; class Mammalia; order Chiroptera; family Phyllostomidae; genus Phyllostomus; species Phyllostomus hastatus. Next base: position 833,122 of record NW_025333640.1, on the reverse strand, counting down.
TCAGAATATAGGAAAAAATACTCACACCCAGTTCCTTTTTTGAAGCCAGCATTGCCTTGATATCAAACCCAGAAATAAATAGTGTGAATCAGAAAAGTCTCCCTCTGAAACATGCAAAAATCCTATATAAAACATCAGGAAATTAAATCTGGTAATGTATTAAAAAACACATAATTTATCAAGTTGCATTTATTTCAGGAATAAAAGTTGAATTAACATTAAAATAGTGATGAACATAATTCACCACATTATCAGTCCAAAGGAGGAAAAAATCATGTGGTATTCTTAAGAGATACAGAGATAACATTTAATAATACACAATACACAACACATTCGTGACTTCTAACAATCTCAGCAAATTAGGACTGAGCGGATTTCCTTAATCTGACAAGAGCTATGTAAAAACCCCAGAGCAGATTCATTGTTAATGGTGAAACATTAAAGCATTCATTTAAAGGTCAGAAATAAGAGAAAACTGTCTGTTCAGAGACATGTTTTCAGTGCCATTGTGAGGACTACCACTACCAGCAGCATATATCAGCTGGCATATACCAGCAGTAGGTGTTATGTATAACACAGCAATACATGTAAAACACTTAGAAATAAATCTAAAAATGGTTCAAATTATTTGTGAAGAAAAATATGAAACCTTGAGAAACACTGAAAAGAGAGTAATACCACTTTAATTGATTGGAAGACTCAATGTTATGAAGAATCTGTACCCTCCAATTTGATCTACAGATTCAATACAGTTCCAGTAAAAATCTCTACAGGGTGAGATTTTCTTTTTCCATGAAACTTAATGAGTAAAAGTAAAGGGTTCTATATAACTGAGATAATTCTGAAGAAGAAAGATAAGAAGGGCTTTGACTTCCTGAGTAGCAGTGTGGACTGGTACAGATATAGACATATTGGCCAATGGGATAGGATTTATGTGCCTGGCTCCCTCTTGGGAAATGAAGGATGCTTTCAGAGGACATTCCTTGTCATTACAGTGATGGTAACATGACAACCCATTGCTTCCTCTGAGTTAGATATAAATCTGGAGTACACAGTAGCCCTGGGTTTTTCTTTTCTTGCTTCATAGATGCACAGATTTTAACCTAAATCTGGGGGTACATCATACAATAAATGCCTATATTATATGAGTTAGTGTTTATTTGATATCAAAATAGGCTGTTAATAAGTTTAGAGTTTGACTTAGAATATATGAGTGTATCCATTATCCATCACTCTTAATCTATGCAGCCATCCATCCATTCAATTGAGCATCCAGCTATCCACCCATCCGCCCACTTATCCACTGCCTGTCCATGCATCTATTTATCCTTTTCATCTATCCACCCATCACCCAACCATGCACCCACATATGCACCCACCCACCCACTCATCCATCCATCCATCTATCCACCCACCTATCCAACTATCCATCCACTCATCCATCTTCACCCGCCCACCCATGCACCCAACCGCACATCCATTCATGCATGCACTCATCTACCTATTTATTCCCCATCTATTCATTTGTCCCAACCCATCTAACCACCCATCCAAATACCCATCTATCTGTTTATCTATTCATCTCTGTGCCTGTCTGCCTGCTTATCTGTATGATTATTGAAAAGGAATTTCAAGATCTATGGTTACCTACTGATGCATAATAAACCACCCCAAAACTTAGTGGTGTAAAACAACAACTGTTCTTTTCGCCTGAAGCTCACGAGTTGACCCAGAGGGTCTTGGCGGGGCTGGTTTGTTTAAGCTCCACAGGAAGGGGCAGCTCATCTGGGGCTGGTGGAAGTGCTACAAATTCCCTTTCATGTCTTTCATCCTCCAGAGCCTCTTTGTCCACCCATTCTCTCTCACAAGATAGCTGTACTTCTTCACATGGCCCTTTAGTGCTCCAAGAAGGCAAAAGTGGAAGCTACTAGGCCTTCTTGGGCCTAGTTTCTAGAATTCATGTAATGCCACTTCTGTAACATTCTATTGGACAAAGTCACATTCATTTCCTCAACCATTATTGTTTGAGAACCTACTGTGTGTTAGGCACTATTCTGGGTTCCAGTGATAAAAGGTGAACAAAACAGACAAGGTCTCTGCCCCCATGGAGCTTACCTTTGGTTCTTGCACTTTCTGTAAAGTCGAGACTCCATATTCACTCTACTTAACACGTGAAGTAGGTCTGAGGTCTTGGTTTCTTTGGGGTGCCTTTGCCCCCACCAGAACAGAGAGTGTTTTTCTAGACACTCTTAATTAGAATGGACTACAATTCCAAGCTTTAGGTTCTGGGTGGAGGCCTTAGTTCCCCTTCCTCTGTGTCCCACAGAGCTGAGCCACATTTCTGTCCTCAGAGGTTATCATCTCTTGCCACAGAGAGTCTACTTTTGGTACTAAACCCCTAACCACAATAGCTCACCATTATCACTCAGCTTTAACTTCTCTCTTCCTTTTGGCATTGAAGGACTTTTCTTCTCTGCAAATTTGTCTGTATGTCACAGTATTACATTATACTTTACTAAGCACTACCCAGAGATGATGCCTGATAAGCCCTTGGCACTTGGAAATCACTGGGCAGATCAGGTGTCAGTAAGCTTTCTCTGTGGATAAGGACAGTGGGAGCCTCCAAAATTGCTCCACTTCATATCCGTCACCCACCAAAGCAGTCTATAAAGTGCAATATGGGCTCACAGTGGAATGACAGAAATTAGTGCCCTCTTGAACGTCTGAAAGCACAGTGATCACAGTGCCAGACCCCTCAGGGATGAGACACTGGGTCGCCCCACTGGGTAGGCTGCATGGAACAGCAGACGCCCCAGCTGAGGGTGGAGGGAATTTAGATGAAGAGGGGGAGGAAGCTGATGAGCACTAGCTGAGGTTACTAGATTCGGCTGCAGCAGTGGCTTGTCCCAATTCACTTTCATTTTCTGGTCAGAATAGAGATGAACAGGATGCCTGCAGTGGCTTTCCCCAAACGCAGTGGCCCTCTTCACGAAGCACGTGGATCCAAGTGGCATGAAGGTAGATTGTCGTGGATGCTGGGTGTTCTATCCAGGCCCCAGCTGTAGGAGTCTGCTGCTGCTCCTGCAACAAGTTACCACAAACTTAGAGGCTTAAAACAATGCACACTGGTCATCTTCCTGTCCTAGAGGTCAGAGTCCAAATCAGTTTCGTTGAGCTAAAATCAAGGTATCAGCAGGGCTGTATTCTTTCTGAAATACAGAGGGATGAGTCTGTTTCCTTGTCTTTTCCAACTTCCAGAGGCCACCTGCTTTCCCGGCTGGTGGACCCTCCTCCCCGGGCAATTGCATCCATTACTCTGACCTGTGGCTGCACTGCAAGTCTCTCTCTCTCTGTCTCTGCCTCTCCCTTTCACATACAAGGATCCCACCTCCAGTGTCTCTCCCTCCACTCCCAGGCAAGAACAAGATCACCTAGGACTGCTGGAAAGAGGAGAAGGGTTGTATTAGTTTGCTTGGGCTGCCTCAGTGAAACACCACAGCCTGGGGGCCTTCGACAACAGAAACACAGTCTCTCCCAGTCCTACAGGCTGGGAGCCTGAGATCAAGGTGTCAGTCAGCAAGGGCTGGTTCCATTTGAAGCCTTGGCTGTCCTTTCTCTGTGTTCTCACATGGTCTTCTCTCTGTGTGCGTCTGTGGCCTAATCTCTTTTTATATGTACATCAGTCATATTTGATTAGGGCCACCTCTACTGACCTCATTATATCTTCATTTCCCCTTTAAAGGTCTTTCCAAACATAGTCACATTCTGAGATGTTGGGACTTAGAGTTTCAACATGTGAATTTTAGGGGGGCCCAATCTGGCACCCATACCAAGGAGGAAGTTTCTGAGCCCTGCTTTGAAAAAAGAACCCTGGAAACATGGAAAGTTCCCCAGAGAAGTGCTTGGGGTGGGGGCTCCCCACTGTGGAGCCCATAGGTGCTGTAGGTCCCCAGAGGAAATGACTCAATCGTGTCTCTGGGCAGTTGAAGCTACAGGCAGCCTCGGAGAGTTTCCTGGGCAAAAATTAGCCTCATCACCAAAAATCAGCCAGGCTCAGGAATAGCAGAGACTGCACTCTTCTTGGCAGGTCCAAAGCACAAAACTGGAGGGCGGGTGGCTCGGAAGCACACTGATGCTTGGCACACTTGTGGACGTGCAGCCAGGGAATCAGCTTGACCCCTCCTTACGCTCGATGCCTGGGTGTTCCCTGAGCTCCCTGGGATTTTGGCAGTCCTGGGGAACGAACGTGAACGTGTGGGGAGGGGTGCTTCCCAGTAGACCTGTATCAGCCTTTCAGCATCCTGATGCAAAGGGACCATGGCCTAGGTTAAATTGCATTAGGAACAAAAAAGAACTTAAATTATTTGCATTCCTGGTGAGTTCGCATTCATGTGGCCTATACACGTGTCAGTTTGGGCTCCCCCAGAGGCAGACCCGGGAAAAAGATTTGAGGGTAAATCCTTCCTGCCAACACCTTGATTTTAGTCCTGTAAGACTCCTGTCTGGTTTCCGACTTCCAGAACTGAAGATAATAAATTAGTACCATTTCCAGTTACTAAGTTGGTGGGAATTTGTTACAGCAGCAATGGGAAACTAAAACAACTACGAACTCTCATTTCTTTTGAAAATCATGGTTATCTCAGACTGACATCTACTGTCTCACCTTTGATGGAGAAGTGACTTACCTCTCTGTGCCTGGACGTCCTCATCCCTAACATGGGTGTCACAAAGGGCCATTATGAGAATGAAGAGAGTTACTGTGAACTAATGCACCTAACACAGTGTCAGGCACACAGTGAGTACATGAGAAGCACAACCTACAGTGAGTGACCATTGTTACTCTAAGAAGAACAACTGCATGGCATGGTGAGGAAAGGCGACTGGCATTCAGCCTCTGTGTGGGGGACAGGCGGGAGTGGTGGAGACTGCGGTGAGCTGGTGAGCTCATGCCCCCTCCAAAGGGGACAGCCACTGCCCACCCCAACCTGGGTTGTTGTCATAGCTTCCAACTTTCCAAGAAAACCCAGAAATCTGGATCTGTTCCTATGCAGAGTTTTGTAATGTCTATGTATTGGCTACCAATTACTGTTTTAAAAACACTCAGTGCCTAGAAGTGTCCTAAGAATGGAAGGTCATCTTTGATGTCATAGCTGGAGAATCCAAAAGTTAAATGTGCCTGTGATTGCAGCTCTGCTTACAAAAGAGAACTTTCTAAGCGGTGAAGGGCTCCTTGTGGGCCAACCCCTGGAAGAATGCTTAAAGGTTCAGGTGCTCTCATATCACAGTAACCAGGGTAACACAGAGGCCACTACTGATCCTGTTTTACAAAGGAAGAAACTGAGGCCCAGAGAAGCCAAGAACGGACGCATCTCAAGATCACCCAGCTGGCAAATGCAGAGTCGGGGTGAGACCCCAGGCATTCGGGCTTTGGCGTCAGAACCGTTCCGTCTCTCTGACAGGATGCATCTCAGGGTTTGAACGCAGTGCCTTGGGCAGGAGGGCACAGCATCATGGTAGGAAATTAATGAATGACTTTCTTGTCATTTTTCCTTCCACCACCTCTCCTCTATGTCTTGACAAGACATGAAAAGAAGGTGGCGGGGGGGTGGCGTGTTTCCTGCCCAGGGGCTGAGGGGAGGGTGTAGATGGCAAAATCCAGGGCTTGGGTTAACTGGAGTGGAGGGGAAAGCTCAGCTTGTAAAGATGCTGGAGCCCGGGAGGTAAAAGCGGAAACCAAGTAGCTAAACTTCTGAGAAGCTGAAAAGTAGGTTAGTGGCCTGAGCTAGGGGCTTCCTGCCCTCACACATGATCAGACGCCCGGCCCGGTGTCCTGCTGCAGCAGTCTGCACGCCTGCAGGGTGCTCTCTGCTTCTCCTCCTTCTTCCCCTCTGTCCTTCTTTCTCCTCCCTCCTTTTCCACACCCCTCCTACCCCTACTCCTCCTTACTCACCCTCCCTCTTTCCCTCTTTCCTTCACTTCAAGCCTGAGAGGCCCCTCCTTGCAATGATCCTTGGAGGCTAAACATAGTGAGAGGTTCCAACCCCAGGCGGAAGTTCGTGGTTGCAATAAATACCTTGGCCCTGCACCTTGGTCTGCTCATCAAAGCCACGGAAACAGAAAGACCATGATGAGAGTAAAGGAAACTCCAGCGGGGGTTGGGGCCAGGCCTTTGGGGCTGTCCCACCTCCCACCAGCCCAGTAAGGGCAGAGAGGCATGAAGCCCTGTGTCCTTGTTGGTGATGGGGGTGTGAGTGGGCACTGTGTCCCTGCTCCTGTCTCCACATCAGGAGCATGGGGACAGAATAGCTCCTGTCCAGGTATGTATATAAAGATGTGACGTGAGTTGTCTGGCATCAGGAAAGTGCCCAAGAAATGTTCTTGCTAACAGTTCTAAATCACTTTTGGCACTCACACACTTACGGAGTTCTGACTGGATACCAGGCGCCGCACCAAATGGCTTTTCTTCATGCCTGATCTGACTTAATCTTTACAACAAACCTAAGAGGCAAGGACTGTTGTGACCTCCCATTTTACAGATGAGGAAACTGAGGCGCAGAGAGGTGATAGGACTTGCTCAAAGACACACAGCCAGGATGTGGGGACGTGGAATTGGAACCTAGGACTGTCATTGAAAAGCCTGTTCCCTTCAGCCCTGTACAGGGCAGCAACGACAACAGCCACATCAACAATAACAATAATAATTTATTCACCTCTGGGGTCTGATCCCTTGTCCTAGGGTCTTTGGAGGTAGGACTTCCTGCAGCCACACCACCATATGTGTTCATTCGCACAGACCACCTATGTGCATATCCTTACTGCCCCTCCCCCCCACTCTTCCCAGGCTCCCAGCCACTCCACGCTTCCAAACTGCCTCTCTGTACCAGAAGTCTGCAATAAGGGTGCTGGGCAGGATGTAGCCTCCACTTCCTCAGGAACTGTGGATTTGAGGGGAAGGCAGATCCAGGCATGAGGTCTCTGCTCTTCCCCAAGCTTGCCACATGGAGTTGAGCCATCTGGGTTCAGGTTTCTTATCTGTAAAGTGACCTCTGGAGGTCATTCCGTCTACTTCTCTGTCTCTGCTAGCCACCCTAGCCCTAATGGACCCAGATGAATAAACAACATTTGCTATTTATTCCAAGACCGGTGGTCAGGGGCCCAGGGTGACAGACAAAGCCGGGTCCTCACCCCAGAATGTGTTCTCTTGGCTGAGAGGAGCCTCGGGGTGTGTGTGTGAAGCGCACTTGCCATCGCAATGCCGTGCGCATGTGATGAGTCCGACTGTGATGTGGCAGGTGGAAGTCTGATGTGATGATCATGTGTGTGACTGCACGGCCCACATGAGTGCCTGGGGTTGGGGTGATGACTTGTGTGTTGTGTCATGTGTAGTTATCAAGAAGTGTCAGTGACCAAGTGTTTGTGCTGCTGTCTATGACTTGTATGTGGTTGTGTGAGAAACTGATGCTTTGTGTGCTGGATTCTGTCGTTGGGAAAGGGTGAGATTGTGGAGCTGTGTGATGCTCTGTGATGTGGTAGGTGCCCCTGTCTCTGTCTCCGTTTCTCTCTTCTCCCTCTGCTCCTTCCTTCCATCTTCAAATATTTTCTGAGTGCCCACTGTACCAGGCCCTGGCCTGGGTGCCGACGCACAGCTGTGGTGTCCTAGCTGGATGTGGCTGCTCAGCAGGGCCGGGATGCAGCCAGCAACCAGCCTCGGTGGGAGCATTCATACCTCGGAACTGGGCAGATTCAGGAAGCCCCTTCCCTCCAGGAAAAGCTGGTGGTCAAACATTTACCAGCACACGCCGTGCCTGTGCCTCTGAGTGTCACTTTGCGTGACTAGGCCGAGGTGTGACCACAGCCTGTGGGAGGAACTTGAGTATGACTGTGACCATGGGTGGGGTTGGGCTCTCCACATGGATGAGTCTGGGTGATAAATCCCACTCCTTCCACTCATACTTGTGGGAGTGGGGAGGGGGGATGTTTTCTGTTCTCAGACAAGTCCCTGGACCCCCTGCCCAAGTCCCACTTTCCTCGGAATCAGGAGCATAAATACCCACCCCACCCCTCCTTCCTGAATATCAGGCAGATCAGCTTTACCCTGTTTGGAGGCCCACAGACCTCATGTCTCTGGGTCTTTGTCTTCAATGTTGTCCGTGGTGGGCTCTGCAATTTTTTTCGGTCCTCTCCAGAGGTGCCCTCTGAGTCTCCAGCCTCTTAGCATGGCCGGGTTCTTGGCCTCTGGTGGTGATTTCCCAACTGCTGGGTTTTGGGGTCCCTGGGACATCCTTCAAGGTCTCTGCTTGCTGGTTCTCTGTCTCCTGGGAACCTCTGTGATCAGAGCCCATCCAGTCCACTGTCACTTCTTCCTTCACACCATGAACGCCCCGAAGTAGCACCGGGTGCCATCGCGGAGCCGGACTAGGCGCTCATCTGGCACCCGGACGACCACCTCCTCCCCAGCATCCAGGTGCACCACGCCACCCAGGAAGCTGCTGTCCCACCACCTTCGGGGGCTGGTCCCTGGCCTACAGGGCGACCGCCGGCTGACCAGCAACTCCAGCTCCTCAGGATAGCGAGGTGTGCGCTTGTAGAGGCCATGAGTAATGGGCAGGCCACCATACGGCCCTTTAGGGCAGTCCACGCCGCCCAGCTGCACCTTGGAGTAGATGTAATAGTAGCCAGCTCGGGCAACCACCAGGGCGCCATCCCGGTAGTGGAGGTTCCTCAGGAAGGCCAGGCCCAGCTTCGTCTCCCACAGCAGCGGGCCCCCGCTGCCAGTCAAGCTGGAGTTGGCCCCTGGGGAGGGAGGCAAAGGGGATGGGTCAGCATTTGCCCTACGTTTGCTGTGTGACCTTAGGCCAGTCGCCACCCCTCTCTGAGCCTCCACCTCTATGTATTAATTTACTTTATGCTCTCTCGTAGGTTGGGTAACTGAGGAACAGAGCAGTGAAATAACTTGCTTCTTATACACCCTACACTCGTCTTGTTGCCCTCTTGCTGGTAGGGAAACTGAGGCATGAAGCAATTAAGTGACTTGACAAAAGCATCCCAACTTGTCGGGGGCAGAACCGAGGAACGGAAGCAGCACCCACCCCGGTCTAGCAGCCTTATAACCCCTGTGTGCCTGTTTCCCTCTCAGTAAAATGGAGCTGTGGCCAGCACCTGCTCAGGAGTTAATGAATTAATGTGTGTAAGGTGTGGTGTAAGGTCATGGTGTAAGGCACCCGTGGGCCCTGCTCACAGGGTTTATTCAGTGAATCGAGTCAGAGATGCACTGACCTGGGCTGTGCCTGTGCCCTGAGCAGCCCTGAACGAACACTGAACGAACACACGATGACTACTCTCACAGGCTGTGTGTCTGCCTGGTCTCCCCAGGACACGCCGCTGCCGCCCCCGCCTCCTGCCAGGACCAGGGTCCCCCTCACCTGTGAGATGTGCTACCGGGTTGGCCTGGTGGGACCTCCGCTCTGGAGAGAGAGTCAGAGTCAGTGGGGAGGACAGTGTGGGGGGTCAGGGCGAGCCTCCAGAAGGTCATCACGTCCACCTCCTGCCACCATCCCCGCCCTTTCCGGAGTGACCCAAACTTCTGCTTCTCGGGCTTGGGGGAGGGGCACCCGTGGGCTTTGGGTTTGTTGTGCAAATCCCACTGGGCAGTGGGGGTGGGGCAGCGTGGGAGCCATCCCAAGCCTCTCCCTGGGGACCAGGACCCTGACTCACCTGGGATCAGCTCTTCCCGGGACCACGGGTCGCTCTCCTGAAAATACAGAGGAGCACAGAGTGAGGACGTGAGGGGCCGGCCCTGGTGTCCCTCAGACTCACAGGGAGACCGTAGGTTCAGCATCACCCTCAGACCCACACCCAGGGCCTCGTGCGTGTGCTCCCCGGCCCCAGGGACCTCAGCTGTGTGGTGCCTCAGTTTTCCCCTCCGTAAATGGACATACAAAGAGTGCCTGCTTAGGATTCCAGGAGTTCATTTGTGTAAAGCGTATCACAGTGCCTGGCTCTGAGAGCATAGTAAGCACTCTGTAAGGGTTTATTCAATAAATGATATTCCAGATCCATAGACATATGGACATAAATGCCAACATGTGGATATGGACAAGTGACACTGGATACTTAAGTGACAATGACAAGACACACGTGGATGCACAGTTTATGGGTCCAGGAGAGTCTGTGACACACAGAGACCTAGAAACAAAGACAGCACCAACCCACGGGCTGGGGACAGGAGGGGGTGCGGGTGCATGGGTATGTACGCAGGACAGCAGCGCAGGCCACGTGGGCACGAGGACACGCACATGTGGCCGTCAGATCTAGACGCAAAGAGAAATGACCTGGGGACACAGGACACAAAGTCTCGACCACATGGGCATGACCTGAGACACACATAGACCCAGAGGTGTGGCCAGCAGACAGTCACATCCATGGCCAACCAGGAAGAGACGCGGAGAGATTCTCAGAGACTCAGACAGAGTGGACTAGCGGCAATCCCAGTGACAGTGACCGGGACGGCAAGTGGTAATTACCGGTGCCAGAAGGTGGGTTTCAGAAGCTACGGACAACAAAGCGGTGTCATAAGCATTAAACTGGCTGACAGACTAGATTTCAGTTGTTCCCAAATAGAAGAAACAATGATGTGACACCGTAGAGATGCCAGCTGCCACTGCAAGGGTGATTCTATAGTGATAGAAAGGCACCTGGTCGATGTGTTATGCGCCCTTCACCTCCGCAATGTTAATTTTGTAAAAAAGCAACATTGGCTTCCATTGGGTGGATGCTTGCCACGTGCCAGGCACCACGGGCACAATTCGCACAACATCATATTTTAGTCCCTCTGAGGTGGGCACTCATTTTCATACCCATTTTACAGATGAATAAATTGAGGTTCTGGGAGGTGAATGAACTCACCCTGCACTGCTCTGCGTCTGTCCCCTGCCCAGCACACCCATGCCCAAAGACACATGCAGGGACACAGGAGACCAGCCTGCCGTGAGCCCCCTGGCCCCACTCACCGGCAGTGGGGTGACCATTTGTCCCAGGCGCTGGTGCAGCTGCAGCAGAAACCAGCCCTGCACTGCCATCCCGGCCACCAGCAGCAGCAGCAGGAGCCCCAGACCCAGCTGGGCAGCACTGCAGGTTTTTTTCCAGCGGCTGGGCCCCAGCCTTGTGAATGGGATGTCCGTCTGTCCGTCTACCACGAACACTGAAGGCCGCACCACTGTCTCCTCCATGCCTGTGCTGATGAGGCCCCAAACACCCAGGCTAGGCCGGTACAGCTGGGTCTCGCTGGCTGGAAGGAAAACCACAATTGCCCAACACTCCTGGGCTTCACACGCTGCAGACAAGCACCCGTGGGTCCTGGGGCTGCCTTTAGAGCTGGGGTTCAGCCCCTCCCCTTTCCCCCTCACCCTCCTCTTCTTCCTGTCCCCACACCCCCGCCGGCCCCATCTCACTCTCACTCATGCAGCTCTCATACTTTCCAGAGGCAGCTGAAGACGTGACTCAGGTGGAGACTGGAGAGCAGAGGCCCTGGCTTTCCCTTCTAGCTGCTTCGTCCACTCAGTTGCCAAGTATTAGCTGAGTATCTCCTGTGTGCCAGGCACTGTTCTAGGTGCCAGGGCACAACTATGAACAAGAGGGACAAAAGTCCCTCTTGGTCTTACAGAGATCCTATTCCAGTCAGGCGAGAAAGACAATGAGTCCAATAAATAAGAAAGTAATCTATATGGTTTTAGACAGTGATAAGGGTAAGAGAAAATACAAGAGTGGCTTGTGTGTGTGCATGTGTGTGTGTATATATGCTTGTGTGTACATGCACGTCTGCATGCAGGTGTGTGTTGTGTGTATGCATGTGTGCACATGTATGTGGCATGCGTGAGCACATGGAGGTGTGTGCGCTTACATGTCTGGGTGTGTACGAGTCAGTACACACATGGCATGTGCACACATGTGCATCTAGGCAGGTACAGGAGTGGGCATATGTGTGTGCATGTATGTATTCATGTGTGTGTGTGTGAGTTTTAAAAATTGTTTATTTATTTTTGGAGAGAGGGGAAGGGAGGGAGAAAGAGAAGAGAAACATCTCTCGATGTGACAGAGAAACATCCATAGGTTGCCTCTCACACACCTCCAACCAGGGACCTGGCCCACAACCCAGGGACATGCCCTGACCAGGAATTGAACCAGAGAACTTTTGGTTTATGGGACGATGCCCAACCCACTGAGCCACACCAGGCAGGTGCATTTTAAATTTTAATCAAAGTCATGGGGGGACCACTATCCAGCCAGGTAAATAAGCCTAGGGCCCTGGAGTCATTCTGGACCCTCCATTTGTCCTGTCTCCCACATCCCACCCTTCAGCAAAGCCTGGAGATTCAACCTCCAAACCAGGCCTCAAATTCAGCCATCTGTTTCCATCCCCATCACTGCCACCCTAGCTAAGTGCTGCAGACTGAATGTTTGTGTCCCTCAAAGGGCCTATGTTGAAGTCCCAGTCTCTGGTGTGATATATTTGAAAGTGGAACTTTAGGGGGATAGTTGGGTCATGATGGTGGAGCCCTGGTGGTTGGGTTACTGGCCTTATTCAGTGGCACAGGAGAGAGATACTGTGTCCTGTGTGAGAGCACAGTGAGCTGGTGGCCATCTGCAAACCAGGAAGAGAACTCTCTCCAGAACCCGATGAAACTAGCACCCTGATCTTAGCTTCTAGCTCCCCAAACTGTGAGACATGAATGTCTATTGTTTAAACCATTCACTCTGAGGCATCCTGTTATAGTAGCCCAAATGTTCTAACACATTCAGGCGCCCACCATTTCTTGCTTGGTCTGTTGCAGTAGCTTTCCAGCAGGATATCCTGCTTTACCTCTTGCCACCTTATAATTCATTCTTGTCTTATACCTAGTATAACCTCACTTATGCATATATTGACTTATGTATGTTTTATTTTATTGAGGTGAAGTTCATACATCATAAAACTAACCATTTCAAAGTGGGTTGCTCAGTGGCATTTAATGCCTTTACCATGTCGTGCAACTCTATCTAGTTCCAAAACATTTTCAATGTCCCCAAAGGAAACCCCATGGCCACTGAGCAGTTGCTTCCCACTCCCCAATCTTCCTGGCCCATGGCAGCCACTAGTCCATGTTCTTGCTCTGTTGAATTACCTGCTCTGGATAGTTCATGAAAGTGAAAGCATACAACGTGTGGTCTTTTGTGTCTGTCTACTTTCACTGAGTCTCCTGTCCTCAACATCCCTCCACATGGTAGAAGTGTCACTGCTCTGCTCCTTTGTTATGGCTGAGTGACATCCCAGTGTGTGGACATTCATCTGTTGTGTGTATCCATTCATCTGTTGGTGTGCATTTAAATTGTTCCCACCTCTTGGCCACTATGAATCAATCTGCTCTGAGCCTGCATGCACGTACATTTTCTGGGTACCAGGTTTCAATTCCTTTGGGTACATAACTAGGAGTGAAATGGCTTTTTAAACACTTCAGGCAGCTCTCATCTCTCCACTGTTTAAAATCTTGCAATGGCCTCCCATTGAGCTTATTAGCAAACTACAGCCCATGGGCCAAATCCAGCTGACCTCCTGTTCCCATACAGCCACCAGAGTGGCTGCCAGGAGCGGAACCTTGGTGAGCTGTAGAAACACATCTGGGGTGCCCTCCTCTGTGCCCTAATCCCCACTCTGCCTCCATGACTGGTAGCCAAAACCTCACCACAGTCCATGTTGTGTACTGGTCACACTTGGTCACCAGCTACACGCTGGATTGTCCTCCCTGGTGACTGTCGGGCACTAAGTGGATGAATCTCATTTTGGGGGTGGGTGACTCAACATATCGCCTTGCCTCAGGCCAGCTAATCCAGAGGAGATGGCTGGACCTTGGGAGAGAGCCTGGCTGAGATCCAAAGCAGTGAGGGAAACTGGCCTGGGGGAGGGTCACCCCTACCCCTTCACCTGCTTGGACTGCCAAGCCTCAGATGGGTCACTCTTCATCTGGAGAATATCCACAGCAGTGAGGCGCCAATCATGCCCACCACCCTGGGGAACCATCCCAAGCAAACAGCGTATGCCAGGGTGAAAGTACCTTCACAATATCTTCAATTTTATCTCACCCCTCCAAGCTTAAAATATTTACTATCTTGCCATTTAAAGAAAGAATTTTCCATCCCCTGAGCTTAGAATGGACACTGCATGGCTGTCACTATCTTGAAGCCCTTGTACCCTTGAACATGTTGAAACTGCTGTCTCAGGGCCTTTGCATTTACTGTTCCCTCTGCCTGGAACAGTCCTTCCCAGATCCTCCTTGTCATCTACATCTTGACTCCAGAACTCTCTCTTCACAGGAGACTCCCCTGACCACCTGTATTAAGCAGGGTTTTCCAGAGAAAAAGAACCAATAAAATACCTACATATATATACCTGTATCTGTGTACCTCATTTATAGCTATATCTATATCTCATCTATACCCAATTTGTACCTATATTACCTAGTATGTGTGGAGAGACAGAGACAGAGGTTTACTTTAAGGAATTGGCTCATGCGGTTGTGTGGTCAGCAAGACTGAGATCTACTGGATGAGCTAGCAGGTTGGAGGCTCATCTGAGTTGATGCTGCAGTCTTTAATCTGAAGGCTAGAAACTCAGGCAGAATTTCTTCACCACTGTCTTGAATTCCCTTTTCTGCGAGAAACCTAATTTTTTTTCTTCGTCCTTTCAATTGACTGGATAAGTCCCATCCACATGATCAAAGGTAAACTGCTTTTAAAGTCAACTGACTGTAGGCATGAATCCCATTTTAAAAAATATCTCCATAGCTACATTTAGCTGGTGTTTCACCAAGCAATTCATCTCTATGGCCTAGCTAAGCCCACACATGACAGGGACCATCCCTCTGTCTAAATGACCTTTACTGGTGGCCTCATCACAGGCAGCCTCCTCGCGGTGCCCTGTTCTCCCTCCCTCACCATCCGAAACCAGCTCCATGCTGTCTTCAGAATGGAAGTTTCCTCCGATCCTGTCTGTGCTGTTCACAGCCTAGAACCACAGGTGCTGAAACTCAACAAAACCCCTCGCTTTCAAGAAATGAAGAAAATGGGCAGGAGAAAGGGGAAATAAGCAAGAAATGAGAAGATGGACATAAGCTAGGGGAAGGGGGGAGAGCAGATGTAGCAGGGACATCCAGTGAGTGATGAGAGTCTTTGAGTCTCCCCTCCACCAAAGTCTCTGGCAACTAGGGGCTGAAGTGGACCGTGAAGGTGTCCCCCATAGTCCTGGAAGTGGGAGGTAAAGGTTTCTAGGACCTGGGGGTCTTAGGGGAAGGAGGCTATGCTGGGGTGACTTTTTCCCCTGATGGCTTGACCTAGAGCCCTGAGCTTAGATCCCACCCTGAACAGTCCTCGAGGACCTAGAGGTTAGAAGAGGCCTTTGGAGCCCCGGTTTCACTTTGCAACCAGTAGTTCCACTCAGCCCGGTGGTTGCCATCCCCACCTTACCACCCCACGCAGTTCTGGTGCTGCTGTGACCTAAATAGCTCCTGCACTCCCTTCAACTGCTGACTCATGCCTTCCCCTCACTCACTCACTCAGAGCTCCAGCCGGAAATATCACCTGACCTGCCCCTTACCACCCCTTCCTGGGCACAGCCACCCCACTGGGTCCTACAGAAGCATTGAGGAGTCTGCTCAGGCCCATCTAGAAAGTGAGGATTGGGAAGGTGGGGTGAGCTTAGAGCAGGGGTGTCAGACTCATTTTCACCGGGGGCCACATCAGTCTCGCGGTTGTCTTCAAAGGGCTGAATGTAATTTCAACTCCTTAACAGTTAAGGAGTAGTTACATTTATATAGTCCTAAAATTATTTCAGCTCTGAAAGCAACCATGAGGCTGATATGTTTGCTGGTGAAAATGAGTTTGACAACCCTGGCTTAGAGGACAAAAAGGAATGCAGGTGAGATAGTAAATGGAGATAGTAAGTTCTCTCTGTGGATGGATGATGATGAGAACAGGTGAGGTTGCAGGTGAGGACGCAGAAAGGAGAGGAAGGCTGTAGGGTTATGATGCTGATGGAGACACAGGTAAAGATGCAGCAGAAAGTGCAGGTGAGAAGGCAGGCAAGGATGCTGGTAAGAAAATAGGAAGAGATCCAGAGAAGAATGTAGGTAAAGATGCAGGTGAGGACTCAGATGAGGGTACAGATAAAATACAGGTGAGAATGCAGATGGAAAGACAGGTGAAAATATAAGTAAAGATACATATAAGTTTATAGACAAAGATGGAAAAAATGTAAAAGGATGCAAAAATGCAGGTGGACATAGTTGAGTATGCAGGTAAGAGAGGAGGGAAAGATTCAGATGAAAATGTGGTAAGAATTCAGGTGAGGGCGCAGTAAGAAGGCAAGTGAGCAAGTAGGTGAGAACTCAGGTGAAGGGGCAGTGATCTGCAGGTAAAGAAGGTGAGGTTGTAAGCACATAGGCAAGGCTGCAAATGAGATTTCCTGGAGATTTCAGGCAAGAAAGGAGCTGAGATGTAGGAGAGGCAGCTAGGGACCATAGCTGCCTCTTTCCTGTCACAGAGACCTCCAGACTTTGGGAGATCAAGTGGAATACAAGTGAAGCTTTATTGGGGGGACCATGACAGGGATCAGTTGGGACAGCCAAAGACGACCATGTTCTCTCTGAAGCTGGCCAGGTCCCTGCATGCTTTCTGGTTCTCCTCATCTTGGCATTCATCGGCATCGGGCCACAGCTCCACCCAGGTGTCCTTCCCAATGATGTAGCTGATGCTGGGGTGGAGGGACAGATGGCAGGTCAGAAGGGGCCCAGGAAGGGTGGGAGGGGCAAGCACACACAGGCTTGGGGCCAGGACTCACTTGGGTTTCTCTCCCCACAGGTCCGAGGAGAGGCCCCATATGAGGTAATGTTTTCCCTCCTGCAACTTCAGGGCTTCTCTGCATTTGATGTGACTGATGAACCTGCGCTCCTGTCCATCCTGCACCTCGTCAGTGCCTGGAGGGGAGAGGAGGGAGCTGAGCTGGGGTGCAGGAGGTGGGGGAAGCAGAAAGGCAGAAAGCAGCACAGGACTGACCTGATTTGATGACCTGGTCAATGACCATTATGTACTCGTCAAAATCATCCGCCAGCTCTTTACTCTGCAGTGTGGTCTTGTACACTGGGTAGGGTTGGGGAGACAGCCAGCGTGGGTCATAGGCAGGGTTGGGGGGCACCCTACCTACAAGCGTACCTGGGCATGTGGCTCCCCTTATACATGCAGGATCACAGTCAGTCATGCTACAGCCCCTGCCTCCCCCAGTAACACAAGGAGCCCCATAGGGTCATGCAACCACCCTGTCACATCATCATGCACAGCCAAGTGCACAGTTACAGCTGCCAATAACTCACACATACACTGGAACAACTGCACCTTGTCTACTGTCACTTGCAACCACCATCTCTCACACACAGCCACAGGAGATCAGTCACTCACAACCACCATCTCACACAGAGTCACCTACAGCCATGCTCACAATTATAGCCACTCACAGCTCATCATAGACACAAGGACAGCTACTCCTGTCTGCTGTCACCATCTCACCTAATCATGACTACTCACAACCACAACTTCACATACACATACAACCACATCTACTCACAACCACCTTTTCCCACACTCTTGCAAATACCTAGCCCAGTCATAATTGTGGTTGCCCACACAATAGTGGCCCTTCATAAAACACACAGACACACACACCAGTCACCCACAGTCGCAGCCTGAAACACAGCCACATGTAACAGCTGCTGCTCACAGCCAGTTACACACACAATCATGACCACACCTGCTGCCACACAGTCTCTCACACACTCAATCATAGCCATATACACTGTCACTCTCACACAACCACACATGCATGCCTCCTGCCCCCTCCTTACCATAGTCCACTCCTGGCTCGCAGGCCTTGTCCAGCCGGTCTTCAGGGGTGACCTTTTCCTCTGCCTGGTACATGAAGCAGTTCTCTGCAAGGTGCATGGGCAGAGGACATAATCTAAGTCTCACTTCTCACTGAGGGCCCACCACCCACAGATGTGGCCAGCCCCAGGCCCATTCCTCTTCGTGTCCACTGGGTGTGGGCTTTTGGGACTTCTTGTATCACCCCCATGGAAGTGGGGGATCTGGAGGGTGTAACCTGCTACTTCCTGGCTCCTGTGCACCCACCCTCAGCACAGCGGCACATTTCATTGTGGCAGAGTTTGCTCAGCATTCCGCCTTCCTTCTCCGGGTGGTAGAACTGGGAGCAAGTCTCATCTGTGGGTAGAGGGGTGGGAGGTGTCAGAAAGCTAGGGTCTCCCCTCAAGACCATGTTTGTGGGGCTCAGATTCCCAACTCCAGTCCTTCTGATCTGGAGATGCTAGGTCCTGAACCCTGGTACCCCTAGATCCTCAACCCATAGAACCCTGGGACCCCAGGCCCCCAACTTATAGATCCTTGGGACCCTCAGACCCCAGGCCCTAGGTAGGCTGCTCACCTAGGTTGTAATAGGAGTACACCTTGACTGTCCCAGGCTGGATAAGCCCCACATTAAAGAACTGGTGAATTTTGAAGGATATACAGTCCTCCAGGTCATGCGAGATCTGGGAGAAGAAGGTAGTGATTCAGTGGGATGACATAGGAGGGAATCCAGCAGAGGGTACTAGGGGTTGGAGCAGGGGTGGAGAAAGAGAGGGATCAAGGAAAGAAGGATCTGGGTGGTGAAGATGGGGAGCAGGAAGTGGCAAAGATTCATAAGCAGTTCAATAAGTCTATTTTCTTTTTCTCCAAGGCTCATGGCTAGATTACTCTTCTCAGCCTCACTTTCTATTTGGTGTGGCCATGAAATGGAATTTTGGCCAATGGATTGCTATCTGTGCCCACAAAAACATCCTGTGGTTATAAATACCACACTGCCTATTTGAAAGTTGCTAAGGCAATAAATTTTAAAAGCCCTCGCTACACATACACATGCGTTATAACTACATGAGATGATGCAAGTGCTAGCTAACTCATTGTGGCCATAATTTCCCACTATACATCTGCCTAATCATTACATTGCATGCCTTAAACCTACACAATGTTATATGCCAGTTGTATCTCAATAAGTCTGCAAAAAATAAATAATGAGGAAAAAGAAAAAAAGGAAGAAAGGAGGGCAGACATATATGTATATGTGACAGACATGTACATTTGGAGGAAAATAGTAACAATTAATTTGAGTAAAGGGTATATGGAACTTTTATATACTGCCTTACAATTTTTCTGTAAGATTGAAATTACATAAAAAATTAAGAGTACAAAAATTAAAATAAAAAATTTTTTAAACCATCTCATGCACACTCCTCTTTTCTAGAAAGAATGAATCAAGCAGAGAACTCTAAGACAAAGGCCAATAGAAAAGACAAAGGCCAGATACATAGGGGTCAAGACCCCAGTGGAAGCCTTACCTTGTCCAGGTAGATGATGAGGGTGTTCTTGTTGGAGAAGGCCTTGTCCATCTCATACTTGGAGATGTATCTGTCGGTGCCAGTGCTCAGCTGGAGAAGGGAAGGGCTTGTGAAAACCCCCTCTGGATTATCTTCTCTCCCTCAGCCTCTTCCAGACCTCATGCTCCTCCCCACTAATCTCAGCCCCTGAGCCCAGGACTTCCATACCTGCTTGAGGTCAGCAATGTCGGGAGAAAAGCCAGTCATCATGGATATATCCAGGATGGACATAGTGGCATCAGTGTTTCCCAGGTACCTGAATGGGGCAGAGAGAGAGGGGTTGAGTCCCAGGTGGCGTCAACCCAAGGGGTCAGTGCCTGCTCAAGGTGGTCTGATCTAGGACTGAGGCTGCTGGTTCCCACAGAGCAGCACAGAGGGATGTTAGATTTTAGGAAAAACTCCTTGAAGGGGAATAAAGGAAAGGCACATCATGAGTGGTCAAAGTGACTAATAGCTCAACCTCTGAAACCCAACTACATGGGTTCAAATCCCAGCACTCTGTGACATTTGATGAGTCACTGGAACTCTCCATGCCTCAGTTCTTCTAGAAAATGAAAATAAGAATACGGGCAGTTTTCACTTTGCATGATGACATTATCATGGTCTAGTTCAATAACACCAGTTCCTCCACAACATGGTTCTAGCTGCAGTGCCACAGTATATTAATCATGAGTGATTGCCTGGAAGACAAATCTAGTTGCTAGAGCTTTAGTCTACCAATCACTATGTAAATAAATGTGCATTCACAATCAATGACCAATCACATCACTTCTTTCAAAGTCTGTCAGTGATGGGTCACTGAACACCCATCATTCAGGTCACATGTGCAGTTGTGTTACTTCCTTCTCTCCCAGTGAAAAACCTGTGTGAGATCTTTCCAAAATGGGTAATCAAATGGGAACTGGCCAACAAAGATGAAAGTGCAGCAAAGAAATGGAGAGTGGTAATAGCACATACACAGAGCCAGAGAAGAAACAGCAGATCATGGGCACGTGGACCTGCTGCTGGTGGAGAGATCACTATGCAGCCAGAGGAGCTCAAGGAAGGCACGGGCATCACCATAAATGAACAAAGGTGTTGTGACCAAAAAAAAAAAAGATGTCTCAGAGGAAGTGACACTTTCAAAAACTTCACAGTGAAGGAACTCTCAGATACCCCGTGACATTGAAAGCTCAAAGTGTTAAATGTTGGAAAGTGACCCAAACTTAGAAGGGAACTTGACACTTCATGACATCAGAGAAAAGATGCTTGCTCCATATAAGAAGTTATACAGAGAAGAAAGGAGGCACTGTTCAAACTACAGGACTTTGAATAAGTGCTTTACAAAATAATCAAAACCAACTTTAATCTCAGTGTTCTGTTTTGAATTACAGTGCACTAAACAAATACTTGTCTGACCCTGCTTTTCATTAGTTTTATAACTAGCATAAGAGTTTTTGATGTTATGAAAAAAAATGTAAAATTCCTGGGACAATTGTAATCTCCCTCGTTGATTATTAACATCACTTTGCATGGTTTCAGTTTATGTGGTCATGGCTAGTCTCACACTGCCAGGCAAAGCAGGATTGCTGTGCTGTCTGTCTTCTGGAGGGTACTCAGAACAGTACCAGCCATTCCACATACCCCCAGAGAGGATTAGGTATCATAGGTCTTATTGCTAGAGACAGAGGGATGGTCAAGATGAACCTCAGTGACCCATCTCTCACCTGACACAGATTTCAAGGAACATGGAGCTCTTGGCATCCTGAGGCTTCTTGACTGAAACACAGAAGACAGAAGGGTGGGTTGCTGGGTCCTGATTCAGAAGGGGGACAGGCACTAGAATGGCAGTGGGGACAGGGTGGCAAATAGGGTCTTTATTCCTTCTACCTGTTTCAGGGACTGGTCGTAGGTTAACCCTGAGGTCAAAATTCTTGCAGGTGACTTTGCCTTTGACCTTGGCATGGTACATTGTCACCACCTAGAGAGATAGGAGGGCAGACAAGGTGTCAGCCTACCTGACTTGGGAAGGAGAGGCTCCCCCTGGGGCAGAGGAATAACCGCCTGAGAGGAGGTGGTGAGCCAAGCAGGTGTGGGTTCTGTTCCTTACCGACAAAGTGCCTTGTCCTTTCCCTTTAGCTGTTAGTGTGAATTTCTCATTTTCTTTGGTCTGCAGGGAGTAGGGAGAGAGAGGAGAAGGTGTTGGCAACCAAGCCTTCCCCTGGCTGCAATGGTTGCCTGCCCTCCCTCCTGCCCCTTGGCAGACTCTGACTGGCATGGAGGATGAGAGTCAGGGGCACTGCCAGGCAGCCGTACCTGTTCTGACCGCAGAAGGCTAGCGGAAGCCCAGGTGATGCGGTGCCTGATATGAGAGCTGCGGCTGGGGAGATCAATGCTCACATCCAGATTCAGTTCATTGTGGTCAGGGACGTCCTTGTGGTATTGGGCCAGGGCTTGGAACACCATGAAAGTGGCCTAGAACCCACGAGAGAAAAAGAGGGTGATGTGGGAGACCAAGAAAGCAGTAAGAAAATACTGGGGGACAAAGAGGCTCAGCTTAGAGCTGGGCCACTGGGACTGTGGCCTAAAACCCACCAGAGGGGGTGAGGATAAGACAGGGTTGGTGGATACTGAGGACATGTTCTAGAACTCTCTGCATGACAGAGGCTCAGACTAGAGCTTGGTGACACTAAGACTGAAAACTAGAACCCACCAGAGAGCACAAGGGTAAGACTGGGAGTCAGGAGACACAGAGGACATATTCTAGAATTCTCTAAGGCCTACATCAGAGCTTGGAGACACTGAGCATGTCTAGAATACACCAGGAAGTGCAGGCTTAAGACTGAAGGTCTAGCAAGACTGAGAATGTGATTAGACCCATCCAAAGAAGAGAGACTAAGACAAGAGTTTAGAGACACTAAGAGTGTATCTCCAAATTGTGAAAAAAGAATGAAGTTGGAGCCTGAGAACACTGATCATATGGCCCAGAATCCAAAAGTGACACTAAGAATGCCACCAGAAAGAAAGAGGATCAAACTAGAGCCTGAACTTACTAGAACTTGAGGTTGCAGAAATCGTGGTCTAGAACCCACCAGGGAGAGTGGCAGGCTTCAATAATGCTCTAGAAAACTGAGGGTGTGGTCTAGAACCCACAGTAAGGCAAGGCAATGCTGGGAGTCTGATGGACCTGAGCGTATGGTCTAGAACCCACCAGAGGAAGAGATGGACTCGATGATTCCCCACAATAATTGAGAACTTGGTCTAGAACCTGCCAGTGAGACAGGATAAGATGAGGAGCCCAGTGGAAGTGGGAGAATGGTCTAGAACCCATCAGAGAGAGGTTCATACCTGAACCTGGGCTCTGAGTACATGATCTAGACATCAGGAGGGAAAAGGATGCTCAGAATGCAGGTTGGGGCATTCAGAATTTAATCCAGAATCTATAGAAAGATTTGAAACAAATAAAAAAAACACAAGACCTAATTTCTCAACTTCATTCCAACTAACTGCCTCTCTTGACCTCAGCATCTTATCTGAAAGGCCAGTGGGAGGCCAGAGGAGGTAAGAATGCACTTACCTGGGTGGAGCCATAGCCACCTCCATAGTATCTCTGCTCATTGAGCCAGCGTACAACAGGAGGCACAGTGTCAAAGTCTTTGAGCAGCAGCAGGGCCAGCAAGGCATAGGATGTGGCCTCCACATTGTAGAGCTTCTGGCCAGGCTCCTCCCAGCGGTTCCTTTCTGCAGAGAAAACACCAGACCTTGTGCTCACAACTTTGTCCAGTCTCAAGATAGCTCAGAAAAAAGACTTGTAGAAGACCTCTTGGTGTTTAGGTGTCCTGGACCACATTTGTGGCTCTCGATCTGCTGGTTTCTGCCTTACTCTCTTCCTTTATCAACTTTCACTCTTCCATTTGAATTCTGAACTGCAGCCCCACTGATCTATGGGAGGAGATTCCCTAAACTTACCATGCTTATTCTTACCTCCGAGCCTCTGTATATTCTGTTCTCCCTATTTGGAGCACCTTTTTCTCCATCTACCCCTGGTTAATTCTTACCCACCCTGCACAATTCAGCTTCAATGGCAACTCAAGATGGAGTGAGGCCCTTCCTTCTGTCTCAAAACATCCTGTGCTTCTCCTGTCCCAGCACCATGATGCTCTACAGGAATCTATTGACTCATTTCCTTCTTCAACTGCAGTGTGAGACCCCAACAGCAGGGGCTGGGACACATTGGCTGTGATGTCCCAAGTGCTTAAGAAAGTACTTACGGCAGGGACTGTCACCAAGAACCATTCCCTTCTTTTCCTGGGCACAAAGTTGGCCTTCATCTCCCAGATGCCTTTGCAGGTTGGTATGGCCAGGTGATTGAACTCTGGCCAATGGAATGTGCACAAACAACTGATGGGGCTCCTTTCATGTCTAGTGTACCTCCCTTGCACAATCCTTCTGTTTCCTCTTTTGCTTGGAGAGAATGGGTTCTGAGACACCAGGTGGCAGAGCCATGGAAAGACAGAGCCTGGATCCCTGCATCTCTGTATTGAGGAGAGCTGTCCACCAACTTGGGACACCCACACTGTGCTGTTACACAGCAAGAAGCCAACTTCTCTCTGTTAAACCACTTCAGCATACATTCAGACATGTTACATAAGTGAGCACAAACCTGACAAGGTCTCATCACTGGAACCAATGATTAAGTGCTCACTATGTGCTACTCATTGTGCTAAAATTCCTATGTCATTATCTTATCCAATCCCTTGAAACAATGATAATGTTATTAACAATACTAAAGGCAATAACATTATCAGTGATAGATCTCTTACTATGAGCTAGACCTTCTTCTACCTGCATCACTCATTTAATATTTGCAGCCATCCCATGGTGTAGATATAATTTTATATACAATGTCCAGAGAGGTTCGATGAACTGTACAGGGTCACACAGTAAGAATGTGGCAGAGTGGGATTTGAACTTGAACCGGTCTAATGTCAGAGCCCATGCCCTTGCTTCTGTGTTATGGCAGTTACTCAACAAATACTTGTTAAATGGCGTAGGGAACCTTCTCGTGCCACTTACAAGGAGGACTGTTCACGCTTAGAGCCACATACTCTAGCTCAGCTTAGCATTATACATCCCAGCTCAGCCGAGAGCCATGCAGCCCAGCTTAAGATGGCCACCCTCAAACCCCAGCGATACACCTCTGCTTACCCCACCAGGTTGTCTCTCACCTGTGGCCGTTTCCAGAAATTTGTTCAAGGAGGAGCCTTCCAGCTTGCCCAACAGGGCCAGGGCATAGCCAGCAATGGCCACAGTATATGGTCTCTGCAATCTCTCATACTGGGCTTCAAGGAAGTCTCCAGCCTTATTGATGCTGCCCCCCAGACTCTATGAGAAAGAAGGTAGGAAACTCTGCTCAGGTGGGCACTGCTGCCACAGAGAGCTGGCAAGGATCACATAATCACCACTTCCTGGTCACAGGTTTTAGTCCTTGGGCCATATCTGTCTTGGATCTATTTTTAAGGGGTTCCCAGACATTTTAGCCACCATGAACTGCTTTGTTGCTGAGTACCTATCATGTGCCTGGTGCAGTTTGTACACCCAGTGGTGTGCTGGTGCATGTTTAATGACCAGCTCTCTAGTCACGGCGGGGAGGGGCTGATTTATAGATTGCCAATCACTATGGTGTAAATACTCCTATCGTGGCCTATTTCAAGCTACCAATGTGACATTTCTTAACACGGAGTGGGAAAGAGATGCCTCTAATAGACACTCATGAGTTAGAGTGGGCCAGGGTTAGCACACTACTGAGCCCACCTATTATCTAATCATCATCATAGCTAACACCATGTGCCAGTCACATATCCACTCGTTTAACCTTAAAATCCTATAAGGTTGGTTTTATTTTCATCCTCATCCCTACTGCACAGATGAGAATGCTGAGACTCAGAGAGATGAGGGACCGAGGTAGACATGATTTGTAGTGTTTGCTGATTTCCATAGTGAAAATACTGCCATGGCCAATTTCAACCTACCAACACGGAGTCACTGACTGCAGAGTTGGGAAGAGATTATATGGTATGTCCACAATATAGGTATGACAGACATAAATAACCTCAAGAGCATGGATGATAATAAAAAGTAGTTAAATAATTAAGAAATGACCCTGGCTGGTGTAGCTCAGTAAACTGAGCATGGGCCTGTGAACCAAAGGGTTGCCGGTATGATCCCCAGTCACAGCACATGCCTGGGTTGTGGGCCAGGTCTCCAGTATGGAGTGTGTGAGAGGCAACCACACATTGATGTTTCTCTCCCTTTCTTTCTCCCTCCCTTCCCCTCTCTCTAAAAATAAATACATAAAATATTTTAAAAATGATGAGCTTTGGGTGTTTACAACCTTTGTTATGTGTAGTGTTTAGTTTAATTTATTTAAAGGTAAGTTTATATAATTTAATTTTTAATATTGATTGTATTCAACAATCAACTTGCAATACTCCTGGAATACTCACATTTGGTTTTCTCAAGCTAATTCCAGCAAGCTCCTTATTTCAACCCCAGTAGTCTCGTTCCACAGCCTGTGCTACACTCCGTTGTAAGTTTGCTATGTTGTAGTAGAAAATGTCACTATGTCATAGTAGAAACTAATCCTTTTGCCTGCCTTCTGTCTCCCCTATATCTATCCTTGACTTTTGTAGGAACGTCTCCTCCTTCGTTTCAATCACATGGCCACAGTGTTAACAGTAGTATTTGCTGAGGAAGACCTATTTCCTGGTCTCAGCTAAGTGGTCCAGAAGTGATCACCTGACACAGGCTGAGCTAATCAGAATCCTTCCCTGGGAATCTGGAAGCTCTAGTCTTGGTCTGGCTATTTCCTCAGGGAAGGCAGCTATGTCCTGCCAGGCAGGCTGGGTGGCAAGAGAACTGAATTACTGGGTAAGAAGGGAATGAAGGAGAAAGGAACAAAGCATTCTGGCAGAGTCCCCAAGGTCACTTTCACTTTTGAACTTGAAAAATTCTTGGATTCTTAAAATAAGTCCCCCATCAATAAGGTGGGGCAAAAGTAGGTTTACAGTTGTTTGTATAGAAAATAATACAATAATTAATAAATAATAGTATAAGAATAAACTCTGTTTTGTGTACTCACAACTGTAAACCTACTTTTGCTACTCCCCATATTCTTACATAATGTAGGTCATACATGTGTTACATCTACAACAACTTAGAGAGTCCTAAAAAATACAGATCATTATACCCATTTTATAGATGCATACACTGAGGCCCGGTGAGGGGAAGTACCTGACAGTTATGATCTAACTGCAGATCTGTCTGGCCCACAGCCCTAGAGCTGTCTCTTTTCTACCATAATTTCTTTCAAATCTTCAACATTTGAACAAGAAGGGCCTGGGAACAAGAGGACTTGGTCATTAAGGTAATAGCCTTCTCCCTTCCACCACTTTTCTGGGGTCTTGAGGAGAAAGAAGCAATTTGTGAAGCTGGGATCCTGGAGTTCCCCACTTGGGAAACTAAAGGCCAAACAACCCACTCTCAAAACCCCAGGGCAAAGCAGATGCAGTGATTACAGAGCCTCCAAGGCAGCTGTGCCTGAGTAGGAGAGGGAGGAGAGGCGGAGGGAGCACACTTACATTGACCTGTCCCTCACAAATTTCTTTAGCCTCCTGCAGCGCGATGAGAACGAAGGCCGTGAGGGACACATCTTTCTCCTGAGCGTTCCTGAAGCCACCCTAGGATGTGGAGCAGGGAGAAAGGATGGGGTCCCCAGTGTGTCCCCACATGCCAACCAACACCCCTGTAGGATCAGCGAGTCAGAGCAGGGCTGAGTGTCTCTCCAGTGTCTCACAGGAGGACCATACTCTAGTATTTGTCCATTCACTCATTCTGCAAATGTTGCTGCTGCTGTGGATAAGGTGGTAGACAAAAACCAGACACTGGCCCCAGCCCTCATGGAGCTCCCTGTATAGTAGGGGAGACAGACATGAACCAACCAGTTCATTAACAGATATATCCTTACAAACTGAGGAGTGCTGTGCATAAGTGGATGTGGCAGTGAGAATGGATACTGGGAGGGTGACTTGGTCAGGGAGGCTGGGAAAGATGTCCCTAAGGGATAACAGGTGGAGCCACAATCTGACGAGTGAGTAGGACTGAACTCTCAAAGAAGATGGGGGTAGCATGCCAGGCACTGGGAATAGCATGTGCAAAGGCCCTGTGTCTAGACACTGCATGGTTCCAAGCAGTACAGATGGAGGGGGAAGCCTGTGAGTCTGGAAGCCCGAAAGGTCAGGCTGAGGCAGTAGTTCTCCAACTGGAGCACACATCAGCATCACCTGGAGTTGGTGGCTTATTAAAACTCTAATTCCTAGGCCCTACCCCTAAAGCTTCTGCTTTGGTGCATCCAGGCTCCAGCCCGAGAATGTGCATTTCTAACAACCTTGCAGCTGATGCTGATGCTGTTGGCCTGGAGACCACACTTTGAAAAACACAACTCTAAGGAGTTTTCATGTATAGTCAAGTCAATGGGGAGCTGGGGAACTTTCATTTTGCATTGGACTCTGAGGTCTCTGGTTTTTGTGAAGGAGCAATGACGCTCCTGGCTCCTTTATTTCTCTGTCTGCCCCAACGTAGGGAATTGGACAAATGGCAGACAGTCTTCCTCCTGTCCACACTGTGACACTCAGGCCCTGCTCTGCCCCTGCCTGCCCTGGACCCCCGCCTCTCACAATCATTTCCTGGTGTATCACGGGCCCATCCTCCTGAAAGACTCCATCAGGCCTCTGCTTCTCCAGGATCAGCCACTTGACAGCCCCACAGAGGACTTCAGAGTCGATGGCAATGAGGTTGGTGGCCAGGGAGAAGACCTTGACCACATAGGCTGTCAACCTGGGTGTGGGGACAGAGCATGGGTCAATTGGCTCTGGGATCCGAAGACTGCAATCCCAGCCAAACCATGAGCAGAGAGGGGGGGCAGGGCATGCCTGAGGACCCAGTGCTGCTCGAAGGCAGTGCTTAATGACATAGGCCACTCAGCTAGTGGGCCCCGTGACTCTGCAGGTGGAGGGGTCCAGTGGCACAGGGCTGTGTGGGGGAGGCCAGCCTAGATTACCCCAGGCCGGGATCCAGGACCTGCTCAGAAGGGTGCAAAGCCACAGGCACGCTCACCAGGTGCTGGATGGCCGGTCCAGGAAGGCTGCAAAGGCACTGTTGGGTTGTCTGAAGGCCAGCTGCTGGGTGTAGCCTGCAGGGAAGAGAGAAGTGTCACCAGAGGAGCAGGGGCTGAGTGGAGGCAGTGACTGGTATAGGTGTATGCCAGGGAGGAGAGAGACTTAGAGAGGCGACTAGGGTTCTGTGAAGAGTGGGACAGGGGTTCAGAGAGGAAAGAGGGTGCTCAGGACTGGGAGGAATGTGTGGAGGAGAGGGGATTCAGAGAGGGGAGGGTTTTCAAGGGGGTTCAGGGTCAATGGGACCTCCATGGGGGCAGGAGCTCAGAGGGGCCATATTCTCCACAAGGGGAGAGCTCAGAAAGGGGCCTCAGAGTGGCGGTCTCCAAGAGGGGCAGGGGACACACCCTTCTTGATAATGTCCAGGGCATCCTGCCGCTTCTGAATGCCAAACTTGTCCCACTGCTCGGTGTGGTCCAGGTAGTGCACGGCGATGACCGTGGGCGTCACCCCGATCATGTTCTGCTCTCCGCAGCCCGAGGGCGTCACGATGAGGTGCTTCAGCCGGTCCCCATCAATGGCGTCTTCCGCCATCTGGGCCACTGGGGTCCCTGAAGCCAGGAGGAAGGATGGCATTAGCTAACCCCAGCCTTCCCAGGCTCCAATCAGCAGGGCCAGAGTCAGGGACAGCTGGGGGCTGTGGCATGTGACTGAAGTGGGAGCTGTCCCTGGGTTCTCTTGTTCCACCAGTGGTAAAACATTCCAGAAACAATTGTCACAAATACTTATATAACGCTTAATGTTATTTGCCAAGCTCTCTTCTAAGAGGACACTATATAGTATCTCATTCAGTCCTCCCAACAATCTTTAGGTGTAGACACTACTATTCTCCTCCATCGCAAAGGAGCAGACCAAGAGTCTCTCCCCCAAACCTAACAGCTCACACGCTGCAAGGTGCCTTTCTAGATCCTTCTTGTGCCTTTCCGCCCCAGCCCTCTATCCTGGGCGATTAGTTCCAGAATTTCTGCCCTTGAATTCTACCACTCCTTATTTAAACTTATTTGTCAGTAGAAGCTATCTGCTGAACTGAATACTACCTTCTATGAACAGATCGAGGAGAGGCTGTTCCAGCTGAAGTGGAGGAGAGAGGTGCCAAAGCCAAATATTCCCCAAAATAGACAGGACTAGACTCCCTCTGCAGGGGTCATGGTCCCCACACCTCCCTGGGCCCCCTGGGGTTGGACCAAGGGCGTCTTACCCTGCAAGAGGATATTGGTTTCCGACTCTGTGTCTGGGACTTGGTCGCTGAGGTCTGCAGCCGGGATCTCCTCACGCTGCACACCGTCTGTGGGTCAAAGAGAAGACACCCATGGCACCAGCCTCCTTTCTCCACACCCTGTGTCACCACCCAGGACTTGCCCCCTCTCCTATGGCTAACTTACTCTGACCGTATTTTGTTGGTTCCAGTGTGCGAACAGTCACAGTTTTGTTCACTCTGATTCCTTCCGGCTGGACAGTGTTGACGGCAGGGGGAGCCCAGGGAATAAAAGGACAGATAGACGGACAGCTGGTGAGCAGGGCACTGTTCTGGGGATGACTGTGGCATGCACATGATGGCATCTGATGCTCTTAGCTGTGTGGCTAGGGGCCAGTGACATAACCTCTCAGGGCCTCATCTTCCTTCCTCACAAGGAGGAGGCAATACAAACAGCTACTGCATACTGTTGTACGATTTAATAACGAAATTATAAATTAATCATGATAAAATAACAAAGCCTTTAGAAATCTTCCTATATGCTTAGAAGTTTTCTCTATTTAGGTTAACTCATTTAATTTTAACAGCAACACAATGGGCTGAGTACCACTATTATTACTCCCATTTTAAAGATGGGGAACTGGAGAACAGAGAGGGGAGGTAACTTGCCCAGAGTCACACAGCTAATAGAACAGAACTGGGGTCTGAACCTGGTAGTCTGGCTCCAGAGTCTGTTTTCAACCCAGTGCCTCTCAATGGGTTAAATAAGATAAAAATAAATTTTAAAAAGTGAAATTAAATTTAAAAATAAAATAATTAATGAAATAATAGAAAAGAAAAAGTATATACATAAAAATTAAAAATTTAAAATTATTTTTCAAAACAAATGATTAAAGTAAATTACCACAGAAATACAAAGGATTGTAAGAAATTACTACAAAGAACTGTATGCCAAGAAATTTGAAAACCTAGGCGAAATGGACAAATTTCTAGAAAAATATAATCTTCCAAAACTCAATGAAAAAAGAAGCAGAAAGCCTGAACAGACCAATAACAACAAAAGAAATTGAAGCAGTAATCAAAAAACTCCCAACACACAAAAGCCCTGGACCAGATGGTTTCACAGGAGAATTCTACAAAGCATTTAAGGAAGAGCTAACCCCTATCCTTCACAGACTATTCCAAAAAAAATCCAAAAAGATGGGAGTCTCCCAAACTCTTTTTATGAGGCCAACATCATCCTAATTCCAAAACCAGATAAAGACACAACAAAGAAAGAAAACTTCAGGCCAATATCACTGATGAACATTGACGCTAAAATCCTCAACAAAATACTGGCAAACCGCATCCAACAATACATTAAAAAGATCATACACCATGACCAAGTGGGATTCATTCCAGGGATGCAAGGATGGTTCAATATTCGCAAGTCAGTAAATGTAATACATCATATAAACAAAAGCAAAGACAAAAACCACATGATTATATCAACTGATGCAGAAAAAGCATTTGACAAGGTACAGCACCCATTCATGATAAAAACACTCGGCAAAGTGGGAATAGAAGGAGCATTCCTCAACATAATAAAGGCCATATATGAGAGACCTACAGCCAACATCATACTCAATGGGCAAAAAATTAAAATCTTTTCCACTAAGATCAGGAACAAGACAAGGCTGTCCACTTTCACCACTTCTATTCAATATAGTACTGGAAGTTTTAGCCACAGCAATCAGACAAGAAAAAGAAATAAAAGGCATCCAAATTGGAAAGGAGGAAACAAAGCTGTCACTGTTTGCAGATGACATGATAGTATACATAGAAAATCCTATAGACTCTACCAAAAAACTGCTTGACCTAATAAATGAATCTGGCAAAACAGCAGGATACAAAGTCAATATCCAGAAATCAAAGGCATTTCTGTACACCAACAATGAAACAGCAGAAGCAGAGATCAAGGAAAAAATTCCATTTGAAATAGCAAAAAGAAAAATAAAATATCTAGGAATAAACCTAACCAAAGAGGTAAAAGACCTGTATTCAGAAAACTATATAACACTTGAGGAAAGAAATCAAGGAAGACACAAACAAATGGAAACATATACCGTGTTCATGGATTGGAAGAATTAATATCATCAAAATGTCCATACTACCTAAAGCAATTTACACATTCAATGCAATTCTTATTAAAGTACCAATGGCATATTTCACAGACATAGAACAAACACTTCAAAAATTTATATGGAATTATAAACGACCCTGAATAGCTGCTGCAATTTTGAGAAAGAAGAGTAAAGTAGGAGGGATCACAATACCTGATACTAAACTATACTACAAGGCCACTGTAATCAAAACAGCCTGGTACTGGCATAAAAACAGGCACATAGACCAATGGAACAGGACAGAGAGCCCAGAAATAAACCCAAGTCTCTATGGTCAATTAATATTTGACAAAGGAGGCAGCAACATAAAATGGAGTAAAAATAGCCTCTTCAACAAATGGTGTTGGGAGAACTGAACAGCCACGTGCAAAAAAATGAAACTTGAGCACCAACTTATGCCATATACAAAAATAAATTCAAGGTGGATAAAAGACTTAAATATAAAACGTGACACCATTAAAGTCCTAGAGGAGAACGTAGGTAGGAAAATCTCAGATATTTCACGCAGAAACTTTTTTACTGACTTGTCCCCTAGAGCAAGGGACATAAAGGAAAGAATAAACAAATGGGACCTCATCAAAATTAAAAGCTTCTGCACAGCTAAAGAAAACAGTATCAAAATTAAAAGAGAACCAACTGTATGGGAAAACATATTTGCCAATGATACCTCAGACAAGGGTTTAATCTCCAAAATATATAAAGAACTTACACGACTCCACTCTAAGAAGACAAGGAATCCAATTGAAAAATGGGCAAAGGGCTTGAACAGACACTTCTCTAAGGAGGACATACAGAAAATCCAAAGACACATGAAACGATGTTCAATATCGCTAGCTATCAGAGAGATGCAGATTAAAACCACAATGAGATACCACTTCACACCAGTCAGAATGGCCATCATAAACAAAGCAACAAACAAGTGTTGGAGAGGTTGTGGAGAAAAGGGGTCCCTAGTGCACTGCTGGTGGGACTGCAGACTGGTACATCCACTATGGAAAACAGTATGGAACTTCCTCAGAAAACTAAAAATGGACCTGCCTTTTGACCCTGCAATTCCACTGCTGGGACTCTATCCTAAGAATACTAAAACACCAATTCAAAAGAACCTATGCATCCTAATGTTCATAGCAGCACAATTTACAATAGCTAGATGCTGGAAGCAACCAAGATGCCCATCAGTAAATGAATGGATCAAAAAACTATGGTACATTTACACAATGGAATTCTTGGCAGCAGAAAGAAAGAAGGAGCTCCTACCCTTTGCAACAGCATGGATGGAGCTGGAAAACATTATGCTAAGCAAAACAAGCCAGGCAGTGAAAGACAAATACCATATGATCTCACCTTTAACAGGAACCTAAATAACAAAACAAAGAAAGAAGCAAAATATAACCAAAGTCACTGAAATAGAGGCCAGGCTGACAGTGCCCACAGAAGAGAGTAGAGGGAATTTAAGGGGACAGTGCGAAAGGTTCACAGGAACTAACTTAAAGGACACATGGACATAAACTAAGGGGAGGGTGGTAATGGGAGGGAAGTGGGGAGGGGGGACTGGATTGGGAGTAAAAAGGAGAAAACTGTATTTGAACAATGATTAAAATAAAAAAAAGTAAATTAAAAAATAAAATAAAATAAATAAAAATAAAAATAAAATAAATGATTGTGTATAAGTATTTAGCACAGTGTTAGGGGTTATCTTAATTAGTATCACAGACCCAACTCAAATTTTCATTATGTCTTCAGGTAAACCTTTATTGTGGATAGTGGATGTTTTTTCTTTCCTAGAATCCATTCTCCTTTCACCTGGTAATAACGCCCAGATTTCCCTTTGCAGACTAAATATCCTCCCATGCGTGCTGGTAAATATTTAACATTCAGCTCCCCAGGAAGGTAAAAATCCTGATTTGTAGCGCTGCCAATTTCCCTGGTGTAAATATCCCCACTGTGATGGATTTCAAGCTACTAGTGTCAGCGAGTACAGAACCGGAAAGAGCTAGCCATCTGGGTTCTGGCACTACTGGGTCTTCTTTCCCACCAGAGCCCACACTGGGCCATATTGGGGCCCACGGCAAAAGAAAAAATTGTAGGCCTCTAAATATATACTTGAATATTTTTTTATGGTAATATTATTCCAGAACATTAACGTAATTGAAGAAAATGTGAGTTTGCTTCCCTTAAAGCTAGGGAAGAAAAGTAATAGCAAATTCTGGTTTGGGTACAAATAAAACATTTCAACATAAAATCACACTGTCAGTGTTCACACATTTACTTTTCAATGATTTGAGATTTTCTCCAACTACTGTAACAATT
Source organism: Phyllostomus hastatus (assembly GCF_019186645.2). NCBI lineage: Eukaryota > Metazoa > Chordata > Mammalia > Chiroptera > Phyllostomidae > Phyllostomus > Phyllostomus hastatus. The sequence continues at coordinate 798,735 of NW_025333640.1, read as the reverse complement.
TGGGAAAAAATTAACCATAGAAAACCCCCAGGCACGTGTGTGGGGGCACTCTTCCTCTTCAGGCTCTGGTAGGACTTGGCTGGACACTGTCTGATCCTGCCTCTGTTTAAAAACGTTGCTATTTTGTTCATCACAGATACGTTTGGCACTAATTTTGATTTGTTAAACAATTGCATTAAAATATTTGTGATCTTGTTTGTGATCACGTTTTGCTTTAAAATATCAATAAAAGATGAGAAAAGCCTTTTATTGGTGATTTGATCTCTTATTATATTTGAAAGTGTGGGAAAGAGTAGAAACAGAACTGTTAATGTATATTTTAAGGCCAAAAATCACAGGTAAAAATAGAGCTTTCCTGTGCCCTCGTGTCATATATTATTGGTTTATAAATTTTGGTCGGTGAAATATGTTTCCCCCAAATTTTAAAAGTCAAAACAAAACTCCTATACTGAAATGTGTTACGAAGTATTATATTTGATATGAAAACATATTTTAATGAAAAAATATATTGTTTGTGTTTATTGCTGAGGTTTTGGGCACCCCTTTCAAATGTCATGCCGCAGAAGAAAGTCTCACGTGCCTCCCCCAATGGCAGCCCTGCTTTCAGATTTCTAGGGCTGCTGACCTCCCTAAGGTGAACGTCAGACGTTATTAGTGTCTCATAGTCTGGGGCTCCAAACTGAGTTGATAGTGTGAGGAGAGCAGGAGTCTTTCCTGAAGGATCAGAGGTGGGAGATACCCCAAGGACTCACCACGACCTTCAGGGTCTTCTTGACACCGTCACTGATAAACAACCCGTAGACAGTCGCCTTGACCTCTACCTCCTGCAGGCCGATCTTCAGGGGCACAATGATGTAAGGCACAGCCAGCGAGGACTTGGGATCGATGTTCAGAGTCTGCAGGTGACGCTTCTTGGCAGTGGCCATGCTGCAGAAGGCTGGATTGTAGAGTAGTTCTACTCTCACCTGCCAGGGAGACAGTGTCAGGTCAGGGGCATGTGCCATGGTCTCCCGCCCGACCCCCAAGCCTTCCTTCATGCCTCAGTTGCTCCAAGGACCCACCTTGAGTGTCTCTGCCTCCCGGTAGTTGTAGAGAACAGCTCGGATCTCCACCTGCTCATTCCGCACGACAGAGTAGGGCAGCCGCAGGTCGATGAAGAAATCTTGTGCCACTGTCACCTCATAGGGGTCAGCCACACAGATCCCTGCCCGGGGGGAACAGAACATGAGGGGCAGGGGCAGGGGGTGTGCCAGGTGGACAGGGTCCAGATTCAGCTCCACGTTCCTACCCCTCCCAAGGTCTCAGGGCCCAGACCACGAACCCAGCCTGTCTTTGCAGAAACCCGTAGACTAAACAGAGTTAATGGTAATGAATTACAGGTGATGGTGGTTGCTGAGAGCTGCCATGATTTAGTGATGTCTCTGTCATTTCACTTATAGACAGATGTGGAGGAGGAAAGCAAGCCAGCCTAACTGAAGGGTCCGTATCTGTGCCCTCCAAAACAGTAGTCCCAAGCCCACATGGTCATGGGCACTTGACATGAGGCTAGCTCGAGTGGGAACTGGACTTCTACTTTTATTTCATTTTAGTTAACTTAGATTTAAACTTCAAAGCCAGTGCTTATGAATATACTAAAAACCACTGAAATCACATACTTTTCAAGGGTGACTTTTGTGGTATGTAAATTATATCTCAATTTAAAAAATGACATTTGACTAGTGATGGGAATACTTTTTAAAGTATGTTTGGAGCAACTTGGTTATACCAATCTGCTTTTCAACTGCAGATTTTATGAATCCTAAAATACGATCATATTTCCAATGAAAAGCTTGTATCCTAATTGAGATGCACTCTACGTGTAAAGTGCATTCCAGATTTTGAAGGCATAGTACAAATAGAAGTAAAATAAAACATTAAAAATTCTGATATCTTAATAGGTTATTCTTAAATATCAATGGATTTATAATTGTAACATTATTAGTAGTATAATAGGTGTTTTGCAAACTTTTACAAAATGTGGATACATTTGGGGGTAATACTTTGGATATATTTGGGTAAAATAAAATGTATTCCTGAAATCGATTTCACCTACTCCTTTCCCATGGAGCCACCAGAGAATGTAGAATGGCACGCACTGCCCACGCTCCGGGCAGCGCAAATTTGCACTGCGTGAAAATAGCCCTCAGCACAAAGGTTACCTGTGACCAGATCAAAGCCCAGCAGAGTGTTCATACATGTAAAATTTGTAAAAACACTATCGCATTAAAAATAATGTTACACTACTAAATTCATTAAAATGTAATTTTTTTTTGCTCATTTTTCAGTTGCAAAAAAAAATCAGAAGCTTGAACAAAATCCTTATTTCCCAACCTACAGAAGTTCGGTCACTGATCTCAGGGCGTCTGCTATGGTCCCTGTGGCTGTTGCTTACCTATTATTTGTTCCGACATTACTAAACAACATTACTAAACTCGTTTCTTTTAGTGTCACTATGATATCTGAGAAAGCAGCTTCTTGGGCCATAAGGAGGGGGTTACCTCCAGGAAAACACAACGTTTTGTTAAATGCTAGCAGTCCACATCGCCTGAAGAACACCAGACCACTTGCTCTCTCTTGTTAACAACATAAAAAGGAGTTAAACAAGAACTGGAGAGGAGGTGAAGGCACCCTGGCACTGGACTGAGCTTTTCTCCTTGCATGAGATGAAAGGGTAAAAAGAGAACTGAAAAAAGAATGACTTCTCGCACACAATCCATGTCATTTTTAAGGCAGTGAAACAATTAAATTATTCTGTGTGATACTGTAATGGTGAAAACATGTCTCTATACATTTGTCCAAAGTCATAGAATGTGCAGTTCCAAGCATTAATCCTAATGTCAATATGGACTTCAGTTAATGAGACTGTCAATATTGGCCCATCGATTGTAACAAATGTACCACTCAAAATGCAAGATGTTAAGAAAGGGGAACCAAGCAACTCTATACTTATTGCTCAATTGTTTCTGTAAACCTAAAACTGTTTTAAAAACCTGTTCAGGCCCTGACCATTGTCACTCCTTTGGTTGGACACCCTGCAGACCAAAAGGTCACGTGTGTTCGATTCCCCATGAGGGCACATGCCGGGGCTGTGGGTTTGGTCCCCAGACAGGGCGTGTGCAGGAGGCAACCAGTTGATGTTTCTCTCTCACATTGATAATTCTCTCCCTTTCTTTCTCCCTCCCTTCCTCTCTCTCTAGAATTAATAAAAGAAAAATAAATTTTAAAAAATCTGTTAAGGCCCTGGCCAGGTAGCTCAGTTAGTTAGAGTGTCGTCCCAGAGTGCCAAGGTTGCAGGGCCGATCCCTGGTCAGGGCACGTACAAGAAACTGCCCATGAATGCATGAAGAAGTGGAAGAACAAATCCGACAAATCTGTTTCTCTCTCTCTCCCTGCCTCTCTCTCAAAAAGTAAAAAATGAAATTAAATAAAATAACAACTTGTTAATAAAAAGGAATAACTTCTGATGCATGATTTGTGCTACTTAAGGAAGTATCTATGCATTGCGGAAAGACATTTACCATTTCATAGATTAAATATGTTCAACTCCAACAATGGTAGCTTGGGCTCCCTGAACACTTACAATGTGCCAGGCACTAGTGTTAGGGCTTCACATGAGTTAGCTCCTAACAGTGCTCCCAACAATGCTTGGCGGAGGTGCTGTTTCTAACAGGTCCATTTTACGGGGGAGCCCAGAGAGGCTGAGGGACTTGATTAAGGCCATCCAGCGGCCGTGCTGAGCTGTGCTGGAGTCTCAGGCCAGAGGAAAACTGTGCACCTGTGTGTGAATGGTTTCATTTGAGATCATCACTTGTTCAAGAAAAATTGCCAGAAAATTTCAATTCCTTCAATTAAAAACAAAGAAGCAGATTTTGAAAATCTTGAGATCAGGAAATGAAATGAAAGTAAAGTATAATTTATTATATGTTATAACTAAACAAAATGATAACAGGAAATTTTGGCTCTGGTGTAAATAAAATATTGACACTTAATATAGTGAGTTTTAACACACCTACTTTTTAATGTTTCAATATTTTTGACAAATTTAATAATCTAGAAATAAATGAACCTTTGAAATACACACAGAACACGCATATGGGTCACACATTTTTCCTCTCACCTCTCACTGCAGTATGGCCTGGCCTGCTCTGGTCTGCATTTAAAATTCGAATATTTTGTTCATCGTGGATTTTTTTGGCATTCACTTTTATCTTTAAAACACTATTGCAGTGAAATAGTGTTTATCTTGATGACTAAGTTTTTTGGCCCCCACCTATATTTTGCACTAACAGGCAGTGCCTCACTTTCCTCACCCAGCTCCCAGCCCTGCTAGAAACCGTCCACAGTTAGCCAGAGCTCCTCAGGGTCTCGCTCCAGCCATGGGGGGCCAGGGCCAGGTACACCTGTTTCTCACGTTTCACAACCTGACTGTCAATGTTTCAGTCCCGCTTTTCAGCTTGCTTCCTGCTTTTTCTTAATCACTTTGCCTGCTGTTGTGTCCACATCACATCCTTATAAGTTGTTGGGGCTGCGAATCATTCTGTGCAATAAATACTGTGACGGCAGGCTCCTGCCGCAGTACACTCGACCAAATCTGAGGGTGTGCAACACCAAGGGTGAGCCCAATGTCAACTGTGAACTGGGGTGATGATCACAGTCGGTGACAACAAATGCAGTACTCTGGTGGGGGTGTTGATGGGGGAAGGCTGTAGGTGGGGGTGGGGGGGAAAGGAGTATATAGGAAATCTCTATACTTTCTGCTCAATTTTGCTGTGAAATTAAAACTGCTCTAAAAATAAAGTCAATTCAAAAAATGAAAAGCACTGACACCTACAGTCTAGACTCTGATGCACTCCTCCCCCCGCCCCCCGGTAACCAGGGGCAGGCAGAGTGCCAGCCACCAAGAAGCAGAGGGTCTTTGGGATGGACGAGAAAAAGAAAACGCCCTGGGCCCTGCCTTCTAAGAAGTGACCATCTCTCACCTTTCTTGTCAGACAAGCTCACAGCCTGAATCTCCCAGGTGGTGATGGAGTCTTTCAAAAACACCTTCATGATCTTCGTGGAGACCCTAGATGGGGGAGCAGTTGGGGCATCAGGAGATGTGGTGAGGGGGCGAGCAGGTATGGAGGGGCCCCAGGGGACAGGTTGGGGGGAGCGGGGGTGGGCACATGGAGGTAGTCCAACACCTAGTTTTTCGAGGTTGGGTTGTGGGGTTCCACTGTGACTGCAGAACAGAGAGGGAGTTGGGATGCATGCAGACAAAAGAGGCTGGTCTAGGGTATTGGTAGGGACTGGCCTGGGGTGGGTTGAAATGGGGGGTTTCCCAGCCTGACCCATTTTTCTCTGGCTCCTTTAATTCCTCAACGGTCCACAGCCAGCTCTCAGGGAACTGGCTTCGGGAAATGATGTCTTCTTCTGGAATGATGTCCTCATCCAGGTCACCTGGGAAGGTGGGGGACAATCTGGGTTTAGAACAGACCACATCCCCTGCTCTCCCCTTAGATACTCATATCTACAGCCCTGGCGGGGAACCCTGGCGGAGTTCCTAGCAGTGAAACACACCCATGGCCACATGATGACTTGGGTCAGGGGCCCAGGCACATTTGCCTCTGAGGGCTTCTGCCTCCATAAAAATATTAAAAGTCAGCCCTGGCTGGTGTAGCTCAGTGGATTGAGTGCAGGCCTGCGAACCAAAGGGTCACCAGTTTGATTCCCAGTTTAGGGCACATGCCTGGGTTGCGGGCCAGGTCCTCAGCAGGGGGTGTGTGAGAGGCAACCACACACTGATGTGTCTTTCTCTCTCTTTCTCCTTCACTTCCCCTCTCTCAAAAAATAAATAAAATCTTTAAAATATATACTAAAAGCCATATCTTACAACTGTGTTGGTATAAAAGGCAAAAATAATCCAGGCTGGTTATGTTCCTTTCCCCGGATTCCCAAAGAAATGAAAGCACTCGTGGAAGCTTCTGAAGGCATCATGACCACAGGCGCTGTGCCTGCTGCATCTGAAGTCACATTGGTCCTGAGAGCAGCGGGGAGAGCAGGGAGATTCTTGACTTGATGGAGACCCTGAAGAGGTGGTGGTCTCTCTAGCCAGTTGGACACCATCAGCCAGCAAACAAAGCTGGGCTGGAAGAGGGTTCATCCCTGGCTGGACTCGCCTCAAAAATGATGGACAGACTTTAATGCGTCCATGGGTCTGTCTAACAACAGAGTAGATGGAATTCCATACATGCCTAAATTCACGCGGGCTCTGGAATAACCCATCCAAGTGCCTTTGGGGGTACTAACGTTTAAGCAATCCTCTGTTTCACCCCCAGTGGACTAAAAATAAATCCCTACGTGCATGTAAACCTTGTCCCAGCAGATCAGAGTTTTGTCTAATTCCTCAGTAGCTTTACTTCCTCTTCGCAAGAGAAAGTCTCTGTGTCACCGGAGTAGAGAGCAGTGTGCCTCGTAGTTATAATTTGCAAAGAGACTGAAGGTAGAGGCCTTCGCTCCTGTGTGCTGGGAATCTTTGTGTCTTTTGGGGGTGGAGGGATGAAGGGGGTGCTGTCTTTCCAGCTAAAAGAATTTAGAAATATTTGTTCACTCTGGCAACAGCTGTGTTTGAGAGGTGGCTGCTAATTTCTAAGTCCTACCCCCCAAAAGTACAGATATACACAAAAATCATGCGTTAGCATATAAGACATCCATCCGTATCTGTTCTCTTAAAGGCTAAGATCTTCAAGGCTAAGTGAAAATTGATCTTTGGGAAAATCTCTCTTGACTTAAATTTTAAAAGTTAAAAAAAACTTTCAGCTACGAAGGAATGAAGAGGCACTTTACGATGGAGACACATGCGTGGCTGACACCACCTGCGCCACGTGCTCAGGGTGCACGTCACCCGCAATGGGACAAATCAGAGTCATGCGCCTCTGAGAGGAGGCTCCCAGGACGACGCAATATCTCTTCTATGACAGCTCTGCCACAAATGTGCAACTTAAATGTGCAACTGTGTTCACGAAGAAACACCAGGCAGATCCAAATTGCTGGACAATCTTCCGATTATCTGGCCTGCACTCGTCACGTATGCCAAGGACGTGCAAGTCACGGAAAGGCTGAAGCGCTGCTGGGGGCGGGGCGGACGTGAGGGGGCTAAAGGGACGCTGCAGACACATGGCCGCGACCCGCGGCTCTGAGCCGCATGCTTCTCCCCTAGAGGACTGAGACAAGGTGGCCAACTTTCAGTGGCTCCGGGAGTTAGATGCTGGAAACAAATAGTATTACTGACCGAATTCTGACTGTGGTGCTGTGGGTGTTAGGGGAATGGCTTTGCTTCCAGAGCATGCACACTGAGCTATTCCGAACTATCAAACAGTCCCGCCGGAAAACGGTGTCAAGCCTGCACAACAGTCTGTGAGGTAAAGGCTGTCTAAAGAAACAGGGATAATAATTTTTGCCTTAGTCCACCAGCCTGCCCCTGGAAAGGTTTCCCAATCTTCCTTAGGGTTTAAGCGAAGGCATTTTTTTTTTTTGCTCCCTTTCATCCTGTAACCGATAACGTGATTTCCCTGTTTCACAAGCCACGCACACTTGCTGTTGCTCTTGGAACCCAGTGTGATGGACACAATTTCCAGCCCTCCAGTGAGGGGCACGCCCGCCCGCCTCAGACAGGGCTCCCCGCGCCCCCCCTACCCCCCGACTCACTCCTGGCCAGCCCCAGTGCGCCTTGCCGCTTGAGCTGGGCCCGCAGCTGGGTGATGTAGTTGCAGCAATTCACGAAGGCGTCCACGCAGGCCTTGCCCTGGAGGATGAACCGCGCCCGGCGCTGGCACGAGTACTTCATGAGGTTCTCCCGCATGCCGTCCTCGCAGCACTTGCGCAGCTCCTGGCTCTGGTACTCGCCCGCTGTGGGAGCACACACCCGGTCGCACCCTCCTCCGCCACTGCCCCACTGCGGGGAGACCTTCCGCACACCCTTCCTCCCGATTTGCTGGGGTCTCAATGGACAAGGTGTAAGGGCGGGCGAGGGAGGTGGACGACGGAGGGGGATGAGGGCTCCCACCTTTGCCTATCTTCTTCTCCACGAGCTGCACGGAGCGGCGGCGCCGGCTGGCTGGTCTGGGGCACTGTACCTCTAAGGGGCGCGGGGTGGGGAGGACGGAACGAGATGGATTAGGTGCTGACTGCCTGTCCTTGGCTTACTCCTCCCAGTAGCCAAGAGGTAGGAGTGTTATTGTTCCCATTTCAGGCGAAGAAACTGAGGCTCGGAGAGAAAAGCGATTTGCTAGTTGGTGGTGGAGGCAGCACTTGAACTCAGGGTCCTCGGATCCCATCTGGGGGTAGAAGTGCTGCCCCTCTCTGGATGTCCATTGGCCGAAGACTCACCTGACCTCTGCTCTGTCTCCAGGCCTTTGTTGGTCATGAAGGCCAGCCCTGCATCGGTAAAGACACCGGCAAAGTTCTTTCCACTGCCCGGTGTGCAGCCAATGTCTGCCTTCTCCACTGTGTCCCAGATCTGTGGGGTGGGCAAGGGTCAAGGGCAGGCTGAGGCCAGGCAAGCAGTGCCTGCACCAGCTCTCCAGCACACCCACCCAACCTCACCTGTGTCCTCACCCCAGTCCCCAGACACTCCACAGTGCACAATCTGGAGTGTGCTGCTGCTGGACTCAGAGCTGGGCCCCTTGCCATGACCATCCCCAACTTAGACCCATGTCCATCCACGTTTCTATCTGCAACTTCAACTTCAACCCATCCCCGTGTCCGTGTCCATTTTGACCTCTACACTCAATCCACACCCACCTCCACATCATTGGTTCTCCCCAGAGCCATTCCCACCTCCACCCAGAGCCATCTCTTTGCCTCTGCCATCTTCACCCAACCTCAGCGATGTGGGAGCATACCTTATTCTGAGTCAGCCTGTTCTTCTTATTCAGCACAAACACGCCCTTGTCCACTGCGACCAGCCCTACTCGAGCCCCCTGGTTACCCTCGATCTTGAGTGATATCTGTTGTCCAGGTAGATGCTGCTGCCTTCCATCCTTCAGGGCATTTTTCACCACCAGCTGTGAGGAGGTTGTAGAGGCAGGAAGGAGAAGTCAGCCCAGGAAGGCCCCAGCCTTCGCTGGTCAAGGACAGAGGGGGTCCTAGCCTGGTCTGGAAGGAGAGAAAGGTGAAGACAGAGAGAGAAGAGAGGTGTGCAGAACCAATGTCAGGTACAATGTCAAGAAAAGAGAAAACTCCCTGGCTGGTGTGGCTCAGTGGATTGAGTGCAGGCCTGCAAACCAAAGGGTCATCAGTTCGACTCGCAGTCGGGCACATGCCTGGGTTGTGGGCCAGGTCCCCAGTACAGGACGTGTAAGAGGTAACCACACATTGATGTTTCTCTCCCTCTCTTTCTCCTTCCCTTCCTCTCTTGCTAAAAATAAATAAATAAAAATTTAAAGAAAACAGAAAACTGGAAGCAAGAGAGCTACTGAGACTAAAACAGGGAAGAAAACAAGATGGAAAAAAGAAGAGAGAGGCAGGAACTCTACAAACAGTGGAGAGAAATGGATTCTGAAGGATGGAGAGAGGCAGAGACAGAGAAAGCAATGGCCAGGTAGAGTCCTAAGGTGGGCACAGAGGGACTCAGCGACACTTACGTTGCCCACACACGAGTCCTTGACATCCACCCACACAGAATCGGCTACCACTTCCCTCTGGCCATTGTTGCCAATCAGCGTGTAATAGGCCACCAGGCGGAAGGAAGGAATAAAGTCTGGCGTGATGGTCAGAGGCAGCACTACCAGGTCCTGGCCGGCCTCTCGCTCCTGGCGTCCCACCTTCAACAGCATCCCCTTGTTCATGATCTGGGGGGACAGGTTGGCATGAGGATTGGGAAGGTGGGAGGGTAGGGGGGGCATCTGGGATACTGGAGAAGTGAGGGGGAGGGAGACCTGGGGGTTCTAGGAAGCCACGGACCAGGTAGGTATAGTATCTGATCTTGGCATCCAGGCCAGGGTCCATTCGCAGGTGAAAGTTGACATTGAGCGTGTCCCCTGGCTTGAGCTCCACACGGGGAACAGAGAGGTGCAGGTAGTTGTTGGAGTTGCCCATGGTACTGTAGGGTAGGGCCTGCATTTTATTAGTGGCCTGTCGCTCCTCTGGGAGGTCCTTCTTCACTGTGCGCACCTGAGCAGGGAGAGAGGGAGCATGTCAGTGGACTGGAGATGCCCATGTCCTGATGCCCAGGACCTGGGATTATGGAACCTTAGATGACAAGAGGACTTTACAGATGGGATTGAGTTAAGGATCTGGACATGGGGGGACTATTTGAGGTTATCCAGGTGGGTCCAATGTCATCAGAAAGGTCCTTATAAGACATCTTTGCAAATGGCAAGATGCCACTCTGCACACAAGAACCCCTCTACGCAAATGAAACAACTCTATGTGAATGGCAAGACCCATTTATGCAAATGAAAGGACCCCACTGTGAATGTGACAAGATTCCTTTGTACAAACACTAGGACCCTGCCGTGTAGTTAAGTCCTCTGTTTCCCTGGTATGGGGTTCGGAGGTTGGTGCAGACTCACGGTGATAGTCAGGGGCTGTGCGTTCTTCTGTGTGTTGATGATCAGCTTGGCCACACCATCGTCCTGGGTTAGAGCCTGCCCCTGGGCGGAGTTCTGAGTTGCCACAGGGATGCGGCGGGCAGGGGAGCCATCAGGGTTCGTCACAAACACCTGTGGGTGCAGGGATAGGTGGAGGGGGTTCAGCAAACCCAGCAGTGTGGCCAGTGCTCAGGAGTGGGGGTGGGTAACCCTGCCCCGGGTCTCACCATGAGGTCGAAGGGCATGGCAGGTTTGAAGAACCTAGGCGTCTTGGTGAAGTGGATCTGGTAGGGGGAGGTCACGATGGGGATCCCACTGCGCTCTGCCTCCACCATGTCGCTGCCTGAGGGGGCCAGCTGTGAGAGTGGGCTCCTGGGCTACCCCTCAGGACCAGGCCTCCCCCCTCAGATTGGACCCTGCCTTCATACTGGCCCTCCCTTCTCAGAATGGGCTTCCCCATCAGACTGACCCCACCTTCATTCTGGGCCACCTCCCTCCAACAGGGTCTTACACCTTCACTGAGGGCCTCCTCTGTCAGCCTGGGTTTTGTGCCTCACATGGACCCCACCTTCACTCTGGGCCTCCTCCTCAGACTGTGCCTCACTCCTCAGACTGGACTGTAGGGTGGCACTGAGCCTGCACCCTCAGCCCAGGCCTCACCTGAGCTTAGGATGACGGTGACGGACACGTACAATGACTTTCCCACTAGGGCGTCCTCTCGGGAGGGCTGCACCCCACCCAGCAGGACCTCTCGCTTCAGCACAGCCTCCCCAGTGCCATCTGCGATCTGGGGTAAGACATGAAGGCTCAGAGAGGGCAAGGGCCCAGGTGGGGAGGGGATCAGGAGAGGGAGAGGGAGGAGGTCAGAGTGGAGGAAGCTCAGGGGGGCCTCTAGCAGGTACCACAATACGGGTGAGTGACTGGGACAGTGAAATCCTCTGGTCACCATCCTGGACCCCAAAGATGACAAAGGCTGTTCCCTCCACATTCTTCCCGTACAAGAACCTGTGCAGTGAGGAGAGTGTCAGAGTCTCCCCTCCAGAAAAGATGAGCCTCCCCCTAAACTCCACTGGCCATGGTGAGGACTCAGAATCTCCAGCCACTCACCTCACCCTCAACTGGCCCTTACTCAGTCCTTCACCTGGTCTCTCACCTGACCCCTAACCGGGTCCCCATCTGACCTCTCACCTGGCCGTAATGGTGACTTCCAGGCCTTTGGGGTCATCAATGTAGTAGAATTTCTCTGCAGGCTCCACTAGGACCTCAAAACTGGGCAGCACTGGTGGAGAGAGAAGGCACAGGTGGAGGACCCAGTGCTGGGCCCAGTGTTATGGGGCCCCCTACCTGGCTTCCTCCTCCTCTTACCATATTCCTTCACTTCAAACTCAGTGGAGAAGACCTGCTGAGGGGAATCTTCATAGTGGGCTAGTATCTTCCACTGCCCCATGCTGTGGGGAAGGCAGGTGAGTGATCTGGCCACACCTGGCAGCCCCCCACTTCTTCTTCTTGGATAGGAGAGCCCCAACCCCCCTCCAGGACGACCTGACGTACTTGACCAGCTCTGGGATATTCCAAGTCAAGGACAAGATGCCAAACTGGTTGTGAGAAGAAAAGGAGTCCCTCTTGACAGGAACGCCATCGGGGGTCTGTAGATAGAAAGCGGGGGTGGGGGGGGTGGCTTTTCAGAGACCAGGCTTAGCCCCTTGGCTCTCCTGTCCCTCTCTGTCTGACACTGTCTGTGTCACATCTGCAGAAGCAGTGTTTAAGAAGATGGACCTGGGTTTGTCAGCCTGGGCTCAAATCCCACCATGTCACCTACAAGCTGTGTGACCTTGAGCAGGTTACTTAGCCTCTCGGAGATAAATACAGCCACTACATCACCAGTTTGGGACATTGTTCATGTAATCAGGAGCCCATTATGATGAGTGTCCCCTGATTATTAAGAATCATTGGAATTTTGGGGGCAGGACACTGGGCTAAGCATTTGATTTGTCCTAAGCCATACACAATCACCTACATTCAAGTTTTTGATCTACAAAAATAGCAAATTTCATGTACACATATTATTTCTTTTTTTTTTTTAAACACCAGGAGACATTACATAAAAATCTGGTTTTCTGGCTTCTCTTGGCAATTGGGACAACAGGCTGATGCACTCCTGTCGGCACAGGTAGCATTTCACCTCCTCAGTCCTTTCCCCTTCCCTGCCTCTTCCCTTCCGGCCCGTTTTTATTAAAGCCCCAGCACAGGCCAAGCACTCTGTGGAGCTCAGGAAAGAAGGCCCTGAACAAATGCATTAAAAACTCCTTCCCCTAGGGAATTTAGGTCCCACAGAGGCTGGTGGAGGGGACAATTAATAAACGAATACATCCAATTTATAGGATGCTGAAAGGACGGCAGGACGGGAGGAGGGAGGAGTGCATGTGGTGGGGTGGGGGGCAGGCTGCAATTTTACAGGGTGCTCAGAACGGCCTCATTGTGAAATCGGGACATTGCTGACATTTAAGCAAAATTTCAAAGGAGATGAGGGGCAAGTGGTGTGGCTATTTGGAGGAACAGAGTTTTCTAAGCAGAGGGAACAGTCAGTACAAAGGCCCTGGGGCAGGACCCTGACTCCTGTGTCAGAGGAACGGCCAGCAGGGCCGTGTGGCTGGATGGAGCAGCCGAGTGAGTGAGGGAGAGAGAGGGAGGAGGTGAGGGGAGGGAGGGGATGGTGGCAGGTCCTGCAGGGCCTTGTGGGCCACAGGAGGACTTGGGCTTTTACCTGGAGGGAAGTGGAAGCCCTGGAAGGCTGTGGCAGTGGACCTGACTCAGGAGCTCACAGGCACCTCCTGGCGGCAGTAGGCGGAACAGACTACTACATAGAATTATGTCATTATCCCACTCTTCCAATGAGAAAACTGAGGCTCCGGAAGGTGAGTGGCCTGGCCAGGGTCACAGGGACCAGGGGTTTATCTGGAGCCGGAAGCCAGGGTACAAGCTTTGCTCCACGCCGTCTCCCTGGGCCCCTGCCCATCTACAGACCTCTGTGTTTGTGCCTCTACATATTTCTTTGCTTTGGGGTTTCTGCTGCTGCGACTTTTCCAGTGTCTCTTTCTCTGTCTCAAATTCTTTCTTTGTTTCTCTCTGAGTCTCTGGCCCAAGTGTGTCTGGGGCCCTGGCTGGCTCGTACCTCAATGCTGACGATAACTGTCCGGCCCACGGGCAGCAGCTTGTGGTCAACAGTGAAGATTCGATAGAGGACTAGGAGGTGGTAGGAGAGAAAGGGATGGCTCAGTGAGGCTCTGCCCCCCGGTCGCACCAGTGACCCAGGCCTGGCCGTTAAGCCACCCACCAGCCCCTTACCTGTGGAGCCTGGGGTGTAGATGGTCTTGTCTGTCTGGATAAAGAGGTACCCGCTCTGAAGGCTGACTAGCACCACCTTTTCCACCTGAATGTTACCGAAGACTGCCTGGACAATCACAAACTTGTTCCCCTTCTGTGATCTTAACTCCTTGTTGGCGGGGATCTAGGCATAGACCAGGGCATGGGCATCAGCAGAGGTCTGCTCCAGGGCCCCTTGCCCACTGTCCAGTCTCTAGGCCTTTGGCTGGGTCCACATCTACCCCTCCTCACCACAGAGCCTCCCCATCACTCCTGGCCTCTCGGTTCGCCCAGGTTTGGGGATTAGGGATACTCAGAGAGGGGCCAAGGGCAAGAGAGAGGCTAGGGGTCAGCGAGAGGAGGAGACTCAGAGAGGAGAGGGGCTCTGAGGGAAGAAAGGGCTTAAAGAGGAAAGAGCTCAGGAAGGAGAGGTCAGGCTTGGAAGGGAAGGGGCTGAGTGGGGGCTCAGAAGGGGCGGGGCCAGTAAAAGATGGGACCCAAATAGGGAGGAGACTCAAAGAGGGAAAGGGGCTGAGAAAGAGAAGGGGCTCATAAGAGGCGGGGCTCCAATGCGGAGGAGATCCAGAGAGGGGCGGGGCGTCAGCAGGGCAGGGCTCCAGTTCGCACCCACCTTGATGTTGACCGTGCTCATGTAACTGTTGGCAGCGTTCAGCGCGGTGCTCTCTGTGACAAGCACCTGCTTCCTGGCTGGGAAGTCGTATATGTTGACTGTTACTTGAACGTCACCTTGCGGATCGTGGGCCTCCAACACCACAGTCTCCTCGTTCTCCAACTGGAGGACGTTGGGGGTAATCAAGGAGTACCTGCGGGAGAAGTGCAGGGAGTTATCCCAGGCACCTCACCGGGGTTAGCGTTCTGCCCCAATCCCTGGTCCTGGAGGGCATCCAGTGATTGGCAATGGCTCGAGGGCTGCAGGGCCCAACAGCCCCTGAACCTCAAAACCAGAACCAGCAAGTCCCCAATTCTCTAGACTTCCAAACACACAATTGGGGAACCCACAAATATACTCCTGAAGCCCTTATCTCTAAACTAAACCCCAAGTCCCTAAACACCCAGAACCTCAGGCACCACAAAGGATACATACCCAGATTCACATATACCAAACCTTTAGACCTCAAATCTTGAGCACCCAAGCCTCTACCTAAACCTCTAGCACCTCGAGCCTATAAATACAACCAATCCACCCCTCACCCTACCACCAGCCGACAGAAACCCACACCACATCTCTACAAATGCCGAAACTGCAAACTTCCAAATCCTGTGAAGCCCAGACCGCCCCATCCACAGAATCGCCGAACACCACATGCACCATAAACCTACAGACCCCTAGTGTTATAAACATTCAACCCACAAACGGCCAACCTTACACTTTCAAAGTCACAGGCAGTAACTGTTATTGACATTGATTGACATTCCGACCCACTAACTCCTCCCCCACAGACACACGAATGAGCCTGAATTTTACAGGGACCTGAACCCACCTCGAATGCCCACCTCAGAAGTCCCTTTGTTTGGGGTGGGATCGTGACTACTCACATGGGGTCCCCCAGGGCCAGGGGGAGACTGGTCAGCAGCAGGAGCAGCAGGCTGGGACCTGAGGCAGGCCCCATGGTACAGGGATAGTGGAGGGACAGAGGGACTGAGGGACAGAAGGACTGAGGGACAGAAGGAGAGGCAGGGAGGAGTGAACAAAGGCCTCTGGAGTCCTCCTTTTATCTGGCTCCCGCCTTTCCTACACTCAGCCCAGCCCTCTGCTCCCTGTGGCCTCTCCCCTCCCTGGGGCTGCCCCTGATTTCTCAACACCATTTCCTAAGTTTTTCAATTCCCTGGGCCAGCATTTCCTGGGGTAAGAAACCCGAGGACATGCTCTCCTTCAGCAAGAACACGACTGCCCGCTGCCCTGAGGGCCTCCCTCAGGGGCAAGGCCAGCCAGTGGACAGGGCCCTTTCCCTGTCGCACCCTCTTTGTAGCAAAGGAACACTGAGGGCCAGAGACCCCCACCCCACTGAGCTCAGATATCTGGGCCTGGCCCCTAGGCCAGTTTTGTCCCTGAATTTACTAACCACGCCCTTCTGTGAATCCATCTCTATGCCGGCAGTTAGAGTCCCACTTCCAGAGTCTTCCGTGCTGGGGTAGGGATGGGGGACAGAGTTCAGCACAGACATTCCTAGCCCCTTGGAGTGTTAACTCAAGTGTAGAAGAACTCTGCTTCTTGGCAAACCAGACAAGGCTTCTTGGAGGAGGGGGCATTTCACATGGGCTTTGAAGTATGCACAGGAGTTCACTGTACAGGTGAGCATGTTTTCTAGGGCAACAGGAGCCTGGAGCTCCCTTCACCTACCCTTGTTGGGATGCCTGCGTAGCTATGATGGTTTAAAAAGTCACCTTTGAGGAAAGTCCCCATTTTTAGCTTTTGTATCTGTCTTACATCAACATCCTTTTAGGATTTTATTATTAAAAATAATATTTAATTTTTTATGTAAATAGGTATTATATTCATATGATTTAACATCCAAAAGATACAAATAGATATATAAGGAAAAGATAACTTTCCTTTTGGGCCTGTTACCAGCCATCCTGGCCCCAAACTTGACCATGTAATGAAGTACCATGTTTTTATTGCCAGAGATATTGTGCTCACAAATGCTCACACGTTCTGCACACAATTCTTCCTGGGCTCCCTGAGTCACACCCTGCCTCTTGGAAACAATTAAAGACTGTTGATTACCAGTGCCCAGAGAACTTCCTTGTTTTTATAAGGACTTTCTCCCACTACACTGTGTGAACGTCACCGGCCTCCAACAGATGGACGGACTTCCATGCTTTCAAACCAAGCTTTACCCCACGAGTTGTGAGCCTGCCTCACTTTCTAGCTCGGACGCTTATTAGTGGTGTAACGCTCCAGTTTCCCCATGTGAGACGGGGCTGTCACACTGCCCACTTCACAGGGTTGTAACCGTAAGAGAAGGAGATTATCTGAAGTCTGTGTGCATTGGAAATCTTACTAGATAGCGCTGAATTCCCCTCCATAACTGTACTGATTTACATACACAATTGTCAGCCTTTCAGGAAACTGTCGATTCTCCCCTTCCCATGAGAGTACGTTGGCAAATCTGAATTTTTGCCTCTGTCATTTTAACATGCATCTGTCTGATTCCCAGCAAGCTTGGGCATCAGGGGTGGGGGGAGCAGAGTGGGTAGAGGGCAGGGTGAGGTTACGCATAGTGGGTAGGGGATCCCAGTTCCTGGAAGACTGGTTTCCAAAGCCCCATTGAAGGGGTTAACAACAACTGGTTTGAGTTCCTGTAAATCACGCTCCTGCTCTTTCCCCTCCCCCAGGCCTTGCCCCAGTGCCCAGAGTGCCCAGGGGAGGCGGAGAAACAAAACAAACCTGAACCTCTGTGTGCTGTGATTGCAACACCCTTCTCTAGAAGAGGAGTCAGTGCAAACACCTGCTAATTCTCTGGAATCAGGATCAGACTTCTGAAACTGGGGGGTGGGGGTGTCTGCTGGGATTCCCCACCTCCCCAGACCCCCTAATACTGCCCTTATTTTCCTGCCATGATTCCCCCAAACTCCCACCCCATTTCCTGGTTTCATGGTAGCCTTAAATGGTCAGGCTCTGTGGTTTGAACACCTTGAACCTGGTCTTTGTCCTTGCAAGCTCGGTTCCTCCTTTCTCAGAGCCTCAGTGAATCCATCTGAATAGCGAGACTGATGATAGTTCCTGCTGTCTGGACAATGAAAGGAGCTGAGATGCCTCAAAGCCCCTAGACCCAAGGGATGGAGGGGAAAGTGCAGCAAGACACCCACTGGGAGGGACAGAGGTGAGAGCAGAGATGCTTCTTGACTTTTGTGTGTGAAATTTGGGAGGGGGATGGTGAGCAAGATAAACCAGAAGTGAAGGGGTAGGGGAGATGCCTTGTAGGGGACTTCCAGTTAGCAGGCCCACCTGGCGCAGAGGGTGGGCATGGAAGGAGGAAGGGCGAGGCTGCCTGGGTAGATGGTAAGTGGGCCTTCTGAGACATGCTTGTACTAACAAAGTACCTGTTTTTTATCTGAAATTCAAATTTAACTGGGTGCTCTGTACTTTGCCTGACATTAGCTGGTGTACAAGGAGAGAAGAAGAAGGAAGTGGAAATGACTTCTGGGTGGGGAGTCTGGGTACCCCTCTCCCACCCCACCCCTGCCTGGGTGCAGTTATCTCCCTGCTGCAGCCCCACCCTTTCCCCACACAGGCACTGCCAGGCCTGGAAACAGCAAGAAGCCCCCCTCGCTCCTGGCCCCCCTCTTCCAAGACAGGATCCTTGCTACACCCTCCACGACCCACAGCCAGGTTTTCCCTGCCTGCCCCATCCCACTCATTACTCATTAACTCATAGGTAACCTTGACCTGGCTGAATCAATCCGCCTGCCCTATGGCTCCTTCACCCCACGACCTCATGCATACTCAGCAGTGGCCTGGGCACCAGGGACCCCCATCCTGGGAGGACACAGCAGGCAGGTTTCCATTCTAGTTTTGACTTCTCCAGAGTGTTCCTGATCTGTACACTGGACTTTCAGTCATGGTACCTCCCTCCAAATGTTGGGGTGACAAGCAGGTGGCATCAGGCAAGGAGAATGCTCAGTGTGGCACCCTGCACATGGCGAGCGCTGGATGTGCTTGAACCATATGCTCTTGCTGACACCTGCTCCTATTCTCTGTCACGTGATTTCGCTGGCAGCCCCAACAGGCCTCCCAGCCGGCAATTGCTCCCTTCCTCCCCCTCCTTCCCCCTCTCCCTCTGTGTCCAGCCCCCACCAACCCTTGGACTGTTTCTCTGAGCCCATCCCTTCTTTCCACCCCTGTGTTCCCTGGCTTCCCTGCTGTAGACTCGCCCCTTCCAGTTCATCTCTACCACATTAACTAAGGATTTTTTCCCAAAGCAAACCTTTGTGTTCCTTTACAAAGTTATGACGTATAACGTGCGAACACATGCTGCTAATGGCAAATGTCTCCATAAGGTTCAGCTGGCAGCTTCTTGTCTATTTCATCTGGTTTATTTCACATGCCTTAGGTGCTACTTCTATCCCCACTTTACAAATGAAGAAACTGAGGGCTTTGGCCATGTGCCCAAGATCCTCTAGTTGGTAAAGCCTGGGATTTGAACCCAGACAGCTGGACTCCAGAGTTCGTGCTCCTAGACGGTGTGAATTTTTTTGACTGTTGCTGTAACAAATGCCTGTAAGCGTGGTGGCTTAAAACAACATCTATTCATTACCTTATAGTTCTGGAGGGCAGAAGTCTGAAATGAAGGCGTTGGCAGGGCTAGTTCCATCTGGAGGCTCTCGGGGAGAATCTGTTCCCTGCCTTTTCCAGCTTCTGGAAGCTGCCTACATTCTTTGGCTCATGGCTCCTTCCTGCATCTTCAAAGCACATCACTCCAGCCTGTCTCCATCCTCACGTCCCATTCTCTGACTCTCATCCTTCTGCCTCCCTCATATAAGGACCTGTGATGACACTGGGCCCACCTGAATAATCCAGAATAAGCCCCCATTCAAAGATCCTTTACTATCGTACCTGCAAAGTGTCTTTTGTCATGTCATGTAACACATTCACAGACTCTGGGGATTAGGATGAGGATGTTTCTAGGGAGCCGTGACTCTGCCTACCCCGGCATTCCTGTGGATAAAACACCGATCCTGTACGGCCATGTCCCTCCTTGCTTCGAACTCCTCCTTGGTGCAAACAGTCCCTGGCACAGAGTCCAGGTGTGTCTGCCTGTTTTAAGGTTTCTGCCAGCTGCTCTTGCCCTTCCACTTGCCCCAGCCAACCCTGCAGTAGGACTTGAAAGCTATTCTGGACTCCTCTACCTTGCTCAAATAACTTCCTCAATCTGCAGTGTCTTCCCACTTCCTTGTCTGGCTGGGCTATTTATTCATCTGAGCACCAGTTACACTTGTTTCCGCCTGCAGGAAGCCTTGACCCCAGCCTGGTTCCTTAACCCCTGTCCTATGCCAGGGGTCCCCACTGAGGAATGTTTCTCAGAGCTTCAGAAGGAGTCCTGGGTGCTTTAATTAAAGGGAGAGGCTGGGTCTTGGCTGGTGTAGCTCACTGGGTTGGGTGTCGTCCTGCCAACCAAAAGGTCTCTAATTAGATTCCCGGTCAGGGTGCATGCCTGGGTTGTGGGCCAGGTTCCCCAGTTGGGGGATGGGAGCATCGGAGGCAGCTATCAGTGCTTCTCACTCTCTTTCTCCCTCCTTTCCCCTCTCTCTAAAATAAATACATAAAATCCTTTTTTTTTTTTAAGGGTGAGGTTGGGGTGGGAAGGACGAAATACATTTTGGGAGCCTGTCCACAGGTGTGTGCACAGGTCTGTCTCTAACCTGAGGTCACTCCCCAAGGTTTGGGCAGTCCATGAAAGGTCAGGCTGTGTTGCTGGGCATTGCACTGAGCCAGAAATACATCCACATGTGATACTCAGTGACCCCTATTTTACATGTGACGAAACAGAGATTAAGCCACTTATCCAGGGCCACACAGCAAATAAGGGAAGATCAAGGTGTGGTCACTGACATTTTGAGTCCTGAATCTCCACTAACTCCTTAGCTGTGTGACCTTGGGCAAGTTACTCAGCCTCTCTGTGCCTCATAAGCTTTGTAACAAGTTAAGGTCCACGGATAGCTACTACTACTTATACTCGTCACCTGAGCCACTTGTGGGTCTCTCAAGCACCATTCTTCCTCACCACCAGCCTTTGCACATGCTGTTCCCTCATCTGGACCAGCATCCCTCCCAGCACTTCCCCATTCACTTCCCTGCCTTCCCAGGCTGAGCCAGGGCCCTGTGATGAAACTGTCTGATGGCATGTCCCTCTCCCTGTCCCTCTCCCAACCTCCCTACCCTCAGGGACTGTGAGCTCCTTGAATGTGGGGACTGGGTGGGTCTCGGCCACCACTCTGTCCTCAGTGCTCAGCATAGGGCTCACTCACAGTAGTTGCTCAATTCATAGTTATTGTGTGTGAAAGTTATTGTGTGGGTACTGCAACTGCCCTTCCAGTGAATAATACAGGTTTCTAAGTTGTAACACAGCCTGTGTCAGACCTCGACCCCCAGAAAGGCAAGAAACCAGGACAGCAAAACAGATTGATCATTTTTAATGTTTTTTTAAATCCTTACCTGAGGATATGTTTATTGATTTTAAGAAAAACATCTATAGGTCGCCTCTGCTTCACGCCCTGACTGGGGATGAACCCCAGACTGGGTATGTGCCCTGATGGGGGATGGAACCCTCAACCCTTCGGTGTACAGGGCAATGCTCCAACCAACCGAGTCACCTGGCCAGGGCCAAACTGGTCATTACTGCATAGCTTCCAGCAGGGGACGGTCCCAGGTGGGGACAGGGCTCCCCCATACTTCAGGGAATAGGGGGCTGTCCATCTTCTTCTGAATGGGCTCTGGGATCACCACCTGAGGGATTTGGTGCCTTATGCGCACAGGCCCTCCTCCTTCTCAACCCCCACACTGTGGGAGAAAAGCCAGAGTGAGGAATGTGTGAGCAGAGGAGAAAGCAGGAAGGTGAAAAGGCATGGCCTGAGATGGGCAGGCGGGGTGGGGGATGATCACAAAGCTCCTGCCCACTGGCTGTTTAGTTGACTTTGGGAAGGCCTTCCCAGAACCCAGAGTGGATCATCCTAGAGGCAGACAGCAAGGTGATCCTGGAGGTCAGGGTGCCAGGCACTGTCCCCAGGGTCCTCACCAAATCCATTTTCTGAACCTTCTGGCACTGCTCCCAGAGCTGTTCCCACCCCACTCCACTCCCAGAACTGCCAGCTGGTCTGAGTTGCCAGGCCCCACCCACCCCACCTCCACCCAATCCAACCCCAGAGCCTCTGGTCTTACTCACCAGAGCCCTGTCCACTCTGGCCCAGGGCTCACACTGACTTGAGGGGGGGAGTGGGTTGGGTCCTGCCTGCTGGAACTTGTAACCTGTGGTGAGCAAGATCTGGGGGACAAGGTTGGGGGATGAGTGAAGCATTAGGCACATACCTGTCTCCCCAACCTCCATTGTCTGGCCACCCTCTTTCCACCCTACCTGAGGCCTCTGTGCTCACCTGGGACAGCCACTGCTACTAGAAAGGCATGGCCACCCGCAGCAGGATGGCAATGTGAAGTAGATGTAACAGGTGACCTGCAAGGGACATGTGTGGGCATAGGGCCTGGTAAGATCAGAGGGTCCACTGGGGATGCCTGGGTGGGGCCCACAGAGAGTAGGCAGAGAGCTGAGTGGAGGGGCTCAGATAAAAATTATTTTGGGGGGGCAGTTAGGGAGGGTGTGCCAATGGGTGGCTGTCCTTCCCCTCAACACTTTCCTCACGAGGGAAACGCCATTCCTACCACAGTACAGTAACGCTAAAACAGCTTCAGTCTGGCCAGGTTCACTGCCATGGATGCATGAGCACAGAGAGCTGGAGTTAGGGGATGGGGCTGGAGGCAGGACCAATGGGAGGAGGGTGGAGGCCAGCTGGGCACAGGGAGGACATGGGCAGAACGTCTGGAGGGGGATGTCCAGGAGACAGTGAGGGGGTAGAGAAGCAGGATGGGCAGTCAGAGGACAGGGAAGGGACATCCAGGGGGTAGCAGGAAGGGCCTGGAGCACAGCAGACCCTCGGGAGCAGGGCTTCACCCTTCCCGTCAGTGCCAAATACACCCTGAAGATGTCGATGGCCCTGGGAAGGAGTGGGAGACCCAGGGAAGAGTCAGTGCTGGCTCCACCCATGTCCGTGGGGGCGGGGTCTGGGCCTGGTGGAGGGCAGGGGCAGAGTCCTCACCGACCACAGGCAAGAGGATGGCATCGCAACAGATACGATCCACCAGAAAGAGAAGCCCATAGTCGCTGACGCCCTCCTCACCGGACTGATGATGATGCAGGCCATGTTGGCCAGCACCTGTGGGGCAGGAATGGGGTGGGTGGGCCTGCCCCCTGTGTGCAGGCGTACCCACCTGCTGCCCACACGGGGCCCTAGAAGGACCTGTTTCAGGATCATAATCCCAAAGATCTTCTTGCTGAACAGAACATACTTGACAAGGGACCAGCTGGAACTGATCAAGGCAATGGTGATGAAGCTCCTTCAGCCTGGAGGTTGGGGAGGGGTGTGGTGAGATGGGGCACCCAGCCCTTCCCTCCACTGCCTGCCACCTGCCCGGCAGAGGTCACTGTTGTGTGTGATGTAGTGCATGACAGTGAGGCCGTTGATGGGGTGGCCCTGGCTGTTGATAAAGCAGTAGTCGATCTGGAGGTAGACAGAGGGACAGTCAGACAGGGGTTCTAACAGGTGGTTGGTGGTGGTTTAGGAGCACGAACAATCATTTTCAGATGGGTGGCTAGAAAGCCAACTGAACTGACGGCGACTATCATGATGGTGAGTGGACTCAGATGTGGACACTCACAGTCCAGTAATGGCTAGACCAAGGGATGGGCAGTGATGGGCAGTCACGGCCACAGAAATGGAGGAGAGGCCCTAGTTAGATGGATGAACAGTGAGACAATCGGTCAGGCAGACAGTCACGGATGGACAGAAGGACAGGTAGACAGATGAAGTGGATAGACAGCTGGCAACAATGATAAAATGGATGGGCACATGGAACTGCCAAGCCCAGGATCTGCAGAGATTTGAGGAGCGGCCTGTTTAGGCTGCTTGCTGGACCCAGGAAGCCCAGGCGGCCCCCAGACCCAGGCCCAGGCTCAGGCTCTGACACTGTGGAAGAGGAGCGAGACACTCTTGGTGAAAGCCAGGGCCACATGAGTCAGTGGATCTTGAAGACGTTGCACCTGGCAGGGGGGTCAGGGACAGAAAGGGGTAAGGAGGCATCTGTCAGGGGAAGGGATGGGAGCAAGCAGTGAAGGGAAGTGGGGGACCCCCCGGGGAAAGGGCATTATGTGTTCTTGCAGAAGACAGATGCCCAGAAGAAGCCAGCAGCCAGGAAGCAGGCAGACATGACCATAGACAGCTTGAAAGGGGAATTTCCACCACCTGCAGGAAGCCCTCAAGGTTTTTCTCCTGGACCATTACCTAGGAAGGGGGTAGTAGGTGGGTGGGGGGAGTTGCATGCTAGCTCTGGATCTACAAAACCATGCACAGGAGTCTCCAGCTCTCCTATTCTCTAGCTGGCCGACTCCCAGTCTCTGAGCCTCAGTCTTCCCACCTCTAAAATGGGTACATCAGCTTTCATTCCATACCATAGCAGCCAGGAGGACCTGACAAAGCTAAACTCAGTGTGGCATACCTAAACTGTAGTTAGAGCTCTGTGAACCTGCTGCCCTCCTATCGGCTATCTGTGATGTCCAATGGCTGCTCCTACCCCAGCATCAAGCTACAGCAGTTGTGGAAATTGAGGCTATATTGGTCTTCCTTGGCACTCAAGCCAATCACCACATGGAACTGGGTAGTGGGGCAGATGGAGGCAACAGCTTGGGGTGACAAGGGAGCTGCAGGCGCTCACAGACACTCATGCTGTAGTTGTGGGAATTGTTGCAATGGCCCCCAGATCCTTGTCCTTTGCACTGAGGCCCTGAGGGGAGAGAGAGAGCACCTCCACTGAACATCAACTGGCCCAGGTCTCCATTCACTACCCTCCAAGCCCCAAGGCCTGTCTCTTTCCTGCCCTGGCTTCCCCAAACTATGGGAGGCAGTTAGACAGCCGTGAGCAGAACAAGGATGAGGGCCCGGGTACATAAGCTCTCCAGGGCGGAAAGCCCCGGGTGCCCAGCAAGGGGCAAAACTGGGAAAACAAGATCTAACCCGCAGGGTAGCCTTTCCTCCCTGAGCATACTGCTAGTCATGTGATTTAGACGCCTTGACCTTTCATACCACTGTCATGCAGTTGGGACCCTTCCCTGGCTTGTCACTAGTCATGTGGTAGACCCCCTTGCAGGAGGAACGAGCGGTCAGAGAGGGGCCTCATGCGACTCCCACCAGGCCCTGCACCACCACACCCTTAAGCATTAACCCCTCGGGATAACATCTAGGCCTCAGTTGTGTTTCAGCTCCAGGCCCAGAAAAGCAGAAAAACCAAACAAGTGACACCACGGCTTCCTCAGGATCAGCTGCATTGACTAATGACCCCCTGCCCTGGCACCAAGAATCAGTAGGGACCACAACCCTGAAAGGACACTCCTGGAAAGCTGATGAATATTCTACTAAGATCCTCCCAAGACCACCCCTAAAACCCCTGCCTTTAAAACCCTCAAGATGAAGAGCTAAAACAAGATGAAGATAGGGAACTATTGCTCCCTAGAGTGTGCAGCTTGCATCTTTTCGAGTGTACTTGGCTCTCTTTCCCCTAAGCTCCAACAGCCCTTCTTTTGCTGTCACTTGTTTCTTGAGCCCATTTCTTCTGCAGGTCACTTCTTCTACCTCTGTGACTTTCTCAATAAACTTTCTCTTATAGTTTGAGTCTTGGCTCTGAATTCTGTCTCAGCCAGAACTCAAGTACTGAGGTTGCTGAACCGAGGTCCTGTCTGACTCCATGGGACTGACACCTGGTGCCGTTTGTGCCCCCAGTAGAACCTGCTGGTCTCCTGTGACACTCCAGTTTTTTTTAAAACTGGTCCTCAGTTTCGCCTTGGTCTTGTTGAGCATAGTAGTGGTCCCTGCAGGGGATGAGTGGACGAGTTTAGAGATGGGAGACAGAGAAACAGCAGAAAATGGGGGGAATCCATCTGTCCCCTCCCTGCCCATCTGGCAGCCTGCTTCACCACTGTCACCTTGGGATAGCCTGGTGGTCTGGCTTTAGGAGCCCTGATTCAGAGAGCGAATTGGGGGGATCCCAGGAGAGATGAAGAGCTTCTTCTGCTCCCATACTTTTGCACCTGCACCCTGGAGTAAGGATGGGGGACAGGGAACAGAGGAGGCCATGGGGCTTAAGGCTCTGGTCAGGCATGTCACCTGTGCAAAGGAATGCAATGGCCCCTAGGGCCCTCTAGGTCTCCTTCCTGGGGGCCAGCTTTGGGCTGAATCAGTGGTCACAAAGTTCCAGCATTTGGCCACCACCTACCAAGATGGCTGCCCCATCCATGCACTGCCTACACCAGAGATTATATTGACGCTTCCTGTGACAATGACTCACTTTACCTTATTTTAAAAAGAAAATGCTGTATGTATAGAGAGGCAACATCTCTGTATATACAGAGCTCCAATTG
The DNA here is from genome assembly GCF_019186645.2 of Phyllostomus hastatus. Classification (NCBI taxonomy): domain Eukaryota; kingdom Metazoa; phylum Chordata; class Mammalia; order Chiroptera; family Phyllostomidae; genus Phyllostomus; species Phyllostomus hastatus. The sequence goes on along the minus strand of NW_025333640.1, from coordinate 772,559 downwards.
GACCCTTGTGCTAGGATGTCCAGGTCCAAACGCCAGTTCTCAGGCCTCAGTTTTCGTATCTTCAGTATGGGTACAATTACAGAGTAAGGAGTGGATGAGTTAACACCTGTAAAGCTCTCAGGGTGAGCTGCCTGGTGCACTGGGAGCATTCAACAAGTGTGAATGATTGTTTGAACTCTCACAATACCACTGTGTCTGGATCTTTCACCCTGAGGCCCTATCACTCCGTGGGCATCCCATCCCCTCTTCCTCTATGCCATAATCAGAAGGCTTCAAGGGGAATTAAACAGCATGTGGCTTTCTTTCTAACGGTAGTAGAGTTCTTTTCACCTGGCTTCTCATTACACCTGATCAGCTCATGTGGGTATTATACCTAGGAGAATACAGATGATGGGTCTTTAGGGGAGCCCCTGGCCTCCCAACTCATTGCAGGTCCTTGGTGTTGATAAGGAAGAGAAACAGGAGAGGGTGGAGATGTGACAAGGAGAGGACAGTCGTTGGGGCCCTGGGTCTGGGGAGTGGGTAAGAGGGAGCCTTGGTTACCACCTCCCACTGATCCAGTCCCACCCTGTCTCCTCCCTACCCACCCTGCAAGGGAGTCTCTGCTGGCCCTCTCCTCCCACCCCCGGGAAAGAACAGGGACTTTGGGTTCCAGGTGCAGAAGACAGATCCATTCCCCACCATCCTGGCCTCTCCACACCTTCTGCTCACTGAGGAGGATCAAACTGCCAGATTGAACCAGGGTCAGACTGAACCCCACCTGGCAGGCAGAATGTAAAGGGGAGAATGTGAGGGACTCTAGCAGGGACCCACAAAAGCCACCTCTTTCAACATAACCTTGAATTCATTGAACATCCACTCACTCAGTTAATTTTCCTACAACCCATCCTGCCCACACCTCCCAACCCTCTTGCTTTAACTCCTAACCAACCTATGCCACTCACCTTGCATGTCCCTTCCTCAGGGAGACCTTCACTGCTCCTCTGGACCTAGCCCAGCCCTGTTTTCCCCAATTAAAATGTTGATGACAAAAGAAATAATTTTTAAAAATCAAATATAATGTTGATGGTTTCCTGCTTTGGACCGTGAAATCCAGGACACCTGGATTTGCATGCAGGCTCTGACTCTGAGCAAGCCACATACCTCTAAACCTGTGTAAACACTTGTAAAATTGGCTTTACAGGATTAAAATTTTTACAGCGACCCTGAGAGTTGCTACAAGGAAGGAAACCCATGGAAACGGCTTTGCATGATGCAAATGGACATTTAATCAATTCTAGCTACTCATTTTGACTGCGGAACCTGGGGCTGTCGTGTTCATTGCTATGCACTCTCCCTGACCCCAGCTCAGTGCCTAACACATATTGCATGCGATATTATTATTCCCATGTTCTAGATGAGGAAATTGAAGGTCTGAGAGATCAAAGGACTTGCCCAAGATCATATGATGACAGGCAGAGTTAGGATGTAAATCCAGAACTGGGGGGAGGTGGGCTTGGACACTTGTGCACTTCACCCTCCTCTAGCAAACCCCTTAATGTCCCTTACCACAGGAGTCTCCTCAAGGTCCAGCCGCAGGAAGCTGTTTCCAGAGAGCCCTTGGTGTGTAGAATAAGCTGTTTTTCCCTAGCTGGTGTAGCTCAGTGGATTGAGCACCCTCCTCGGAGCCAAAGGGTCCCGGGTCTGATTCTCAGTTGGGGCACAGACCTGGGTTGCAAGGCCAGGTCCCCAGTAGGGGGCGCGCGAGAGGCAACCACACATTGATGTTTCTCCCTTTTTACTTCCCTCCCCTCTAAAAATAAATAAATAAATAAAATGTTTTAAAGGAAAAGCTGTTCAGGTGGATGTCTGGTCGCTTCTCCCCCTGACAGACACCAAGGAACCAGAGGCAGTTCACACTTCTTCCCACCAGCCCAGACTTAGGGCTCTGGCACAAAGATCCCCCAAGAGCCTAGGAACCCCTTTATCTAGGACAGCTCCATCAGTTCCATAGGGATGACAGAACAGGAGGATGTGTCCCCAGAACAATCTCAGGCAGGGGAAGAGTGGCTCCGGGTCCTCCAGGCTCTGTTCTGAGAGTCCAGGAAGAAAGCCTGGGGCACCTGGAAGTGCCCACGCCGGGTAAGTACCATCCTGAAAGCAGTTATTTATTGTGGTATCTGGCCCTTAACCCCCGGGCAACTTTTAGATCTCTGAGTCCCCAAGATTCCAACGAGCGCCCAGAGGACCCCGTTCTAGAACACCCGAGGACTCTCCTGGATGGTGCCAAAGATCCTTAGCGACCCCTGGAGGGCAAAGAGTCTGGGGGGGCGGGTCCCGGGAAGATGAAGATGTGCTCATCGGGGGTGGGGCACAATCCTAGCGTGGTCGACCAGTAACTCCATCCGGAGGATTGAGGATGCTCCCGGGACGACGACACTCCGGTCCTGGAAACCTGGGCGTTGGACCGCTCCATCCTGCATTAGGAACTCGGGAAATAGAATGAGACAACTCCAAGCTAGAAGCTTCTTTGGGACAAAGCTGCGCCCCAAGCCCCAGACCGCCGCACGCTGGGGCATGTCATTAGCACCAGCCGACGGATGCGCCCACCGTAGCAGCAGAAATAGCTTCTGCCCCCACTCCACCGGGCTCCGGCCGGCATGCCCCTTCCTCTGGAGCCATCTCAGGGGCCCTCCTGCTCTGAAACCGCCTTTGACGCTCCCAGGCCCACCTACCGATGAGCCAATCACCTCACGGTGGGGGCCGACCTTGGGGCTTTTCCAGCTAATCTAACAAATTAACGATTGCCTCCTCTCAAACCCGCCCCTACGACACCAAATAGACAGCATTGGCTCGGAATGGGAGTGCTCGCCTCACTTAACCCCGCCTCCACTCTCAACAATCACTTGAACCGTACAGGATGTAACTTGATAAACAATCCATCAACCAATTGTAATAGACCTGATATCTGACCACCCACTCTTAACTGACAGATCGGCCCAGGACTACAGTACCCAGAATGCAGAGGGAGCAAACAGCTCAACAAAGCATTAAGCAAACTACCTTTCCCAGGATTCCCAAGGACCCGTTTCCACTTTCCTTCCCCTGGGATGAGGCTCCCAGCCAGAGTTCAGGGTTTTGGTAAACACGCGTTTCTGTTGTGAGGCTTGTTTTGCTCTAATCTTTTTGATCAACCCCAAAGGCCTAAACCTAGTCCGAGGCTAGATCTTGACCCTAGGATGACCTATGACCCCAGGCTAAGTCCCAGCCTTAGGAGAAGTCCCTTATCCCAGGGTGAGAGAACTAGAGGCCCGCCCCGAGATCCCAGGCTGGTCTTAATTATGGGCTGAACCCAGACCCTAGGCTGAGTCTCCTTCAAGCAGCTGAGCCCCGACTTCAGCCTGAAAGCCTAATTCCCCATGCCCCTCTGACCCTGGACCACCTACACTGAGCCTTCCTCTGTGGTTGGACCACCCACCTGGACTGAGCGTGAACCCCATTTGAGGCCTGACCACTGGACCCTGGTTTGAGTGTTACACCCCTTAGTGGGCTGCTGACCCCTCTGCTAAGCCTCTGATCCATCTGATCTCATCCCAACTTCAGTCCCAATCTGGCTGGCATAAATCCCAATTCTAATCTGAGTTCGAGACCAGAGTTGAGACCCTAATCCCAGGCTGAGCTACCCTGTCCAGACTCCAGCCTCGCCAAACTCCAGCACAACCCACTTTGGAACTTGAGGTTTTCTAGTTTAAAAGCCACCAGCAGGTGGGGCCAGATCCCCACAGAGCCTTCTTTCACAGTGTGGACTCCCGGAGCTATCTTCCAGGGCTCCCTGGTATGTGATGTGTACTGAGTCCGGAAGCTCAGAATTTAGCTTGTCCTTGGGGCCAGAGCTCCCAGCCCCAACACAGCATCTGTCACCTCTGTAGCCACAGAGAAAGTACCGCAGGCAGAAGAGAATAAGGGTGGGAGCTGTTTGGGATCTCTCCCCTTTCATCCCTGTGCCTCAAAGGGATTAACAAAGTGTGAACAAACTTTTTATGAGGGAGCGGAAACACTTCCCAGCCCCAGGCCCGAGTGTCTGGGCGGAGGGGAGGAGTCGGAATTCCAGTCAGTACAGACAATTAAACCTAATTGGGCCTTGATGGATGCGACTGAAAAATAGGCAGGTGCAAGCGTGAACTGGGCGTGGGCCGAGGGAGGACCTGGGCCGGGTGCCCCAAGGACAGCCCGTCCTCAGGTCCGTGCAGACTTTAGGGAAGGGAAGGCAGGATGCGGTGGAGGTACTAATGGACCCGGCCTTGGCGGAGGCACGTCCTGGGCAGGATCGAAGTCCTATCTGCCCTGCGGCCGGAGGGACTAGATCATTAGTGCGACGAGCATAGACGTCTGGAGCCCGGCCGGCCCGTAAGAGCTGGGTGACCTAAGATTCTCCCTGCGAAGGGGTGGAGGAAGAACCTCTTCGATGGGGTTTAGTGTCTTGACCCTTTACGAAATGATTGAAGGGAAAGAGGAAAGTTAGAACAGTTCGGGACGGGGCAGGGTTAGGGAGGATAAGTGTCTGAGGATTTTGCAAAATGGATGGGGGTCCTTTAACGCGTCCGCCTACAGCCGTCCCCAGACAACGTAGCTTCAAGGGGGGCGGGGCGTCGTTTGGGACCGCCTTCCTGGGGGCCACACCTTTAGGTCTCAGTGACGAGCTCCTCGAGGGCCGGGGCGTGGCAGAGCCTGAAGAGGCGTGGCAGAGCCTGAAGAGGCGTGGCAGAGCCTGAAGAGGCGTGGCAGAGCCGAGGGTGGGCGGGTCCTGGGCGTGGTGGGGCGGGACCCGGCGTACCGCCTTAGGCTGAGTCTCCCCGCGGCGGGTGGCGGGTGGCGGGTGGCTGGCGGCGGAGACCCGGCGCGGCGGCCTTGGTTGCGGCCTCGGCCGGAGCAGCATGGATTGGGGCACCGAACTGTGGGTGAGTCCAATCGGCCTGTCTCCAAGTTCTTCTGTTACTGGGGTACAGACTCCCGCCTTTGCCCCTGCAACATCTTAGACGAAGCTCCACGCTTTTCCTTCTACCGATCCCTGGAATCCCCGCTCCGCCCTCTCGGAGTTTCCCGGGGCGTCTCAGGACGCCCGGGGCCGAAGGGCGACCTTGCAGGTGCGGCCTAGGGAAACTGAGGCACAGGGTCAGAGTGAGGAGAAAGAAATCCTAGGACCAGGCCGGGACGGCCGAGTGAGGTCACCTATTTTGAGCGTCCAGGCTGGGCGGGCGGCTTATCTTACGGCCCCTGGGTTCTTGCCCGCCGCCCGCCTGTCCCGCTGGTGAGGGGGAGGGGACCGTCTGGCCACTTTCTACCCCACGTGGGACTTAGAAGTTCTGACCGCCCTTTGCGTCGCCTCCAGTCAACACCTAGGGGCTTGGGACGCTCTAGTGGGGGAAGGGGTTGTGAGGCTGGCTCTCCTCCCCCAGCCCTTTCCAGGCACGAGGAGGGGCCGGCCCCAGACACCCTCTAAACTCAGCTCTGGAAACCCCAGGAATTTCCCCCTATCCTAGCCTGGACCTCCGACCCCTCCTCTTTCTGGGGGCGGTGGCATCCCTGGGTTCCTGGGTGCAGCGAGGTAACTAGATCGCCCCCCTCCTCAACTGTGGGATTTCTTTTGGAAGTGCAGTGGAGTCAGTGGGGTAAACTGAGTAGATAGGGGTACCAGAGAGCGTGCGACCCGGAAAACTTGGTGTCTGCCCCGCTGGTCATTCTAAGCCCCCCCTCAAGCTGCAGGGAACCCTGCTCCTTTAGCCCTGACTCACGCCGGGCCGGCCGGATTTTCCGGAATCTGGGGGGATTAGGGGAGTGGCCCTGCCCCGTTCCACACCCCTCTTGGCAGTCGGGAGACGTCCGGAGACGGGGACCCTGCCGTCCGGCTGGGGCTCCGCCCCTGTTCCCTGGCCCTTCCCGGGAAGGGGAGGGGGTTCCCGCCGGTTTCCTGCCTCTCCGCCCCAGCCGCGCAGGGGCGGGTGTGGGAAGCCACTCCTTCTTGTAGCTCATAGCCTTGAGGCTCCCTGGTGTCTGGCGGCAGGGTCCTGACCCGGTCCTCCCCACCCCCACCTTCTGTCAGGATCAATTTGAGGTTATAGAGCGGCACACGCAGTGGGGGCTGGACCTGTTGGACAGATATGTGAAGTTTGTGAAAGAGCGGACCGAGGTGGAGCAGGCTTATGCGAAGCAGCTGCGGTGAGACCCTAGGGTGAACTTCCCCTGGTGCTAATGGGCGCGTTTGGGGGGCTGGGGGCTCAGCCTTCCTGCCTCTCTCTCCCCTTAGGAGCTTGGTGAAAAAATATTTGCCCAAGAGACCTGTCAAAGATGACCCTGAATCCAAGTAAGGATGGAGAGGAGGTGTGAGGCTAGATTTGGGGGGACAGGGAGCGTTGATCCCACTTTCCCTGTTAGCTGGGCCACTCATTCAGGTCCCTCACCTCTCATCTTGATTCTCAACTAGAGGTAAGAGCATAGGAACAGGCTCCAGGGGTGAATCCTAGATCACTATTTTCTAGCCAAACTGCTTTGGGCAATTGACTCAAGTTCTCTGCTTCCATTTCCTCCCACCTATTAAATGGGGGAAGCTCCAGCAGTTACTAAATAAGTGACTCTGGGCAAGTGACTTAAGTTTTGTGCCTCTGTTTTCTTCGTCTGTAAAATAGGCATGATGACCATGACCTTGTGGGGCTCATGTGAAGATTAACTGAGTTAATGTGTTAAAACAGTGCCCAGCCCATAGTAAGTAGGAGCATTTCACTTTAATCTGGGTCTCCTGTACAGAATCCAAAAAGTTCTAGAAATTAAGTTTTTCCGGTAACTTATTTGGAGGCCACCTCTGACCTGAGCTCACTTGATGTGGATCAGGTTAATTATGGGCTTGGTTGTTATCCCACTTGGTGTGAATATTAATACTTTTCACTGTGAAATTATTTATAGTATTTGATTACAGCAGAGGTGTCAAACTTACTTTCATCGGGGGCCACATCGGCCTCGCGGTTGCCTTCAAAGGGCTGAATGTAATTTCAACTCCTTAGCAGTTAAGGAGTATTACATTTATATAGTCCTAAAATTATTTCGTCCCTTTGAAGGCAGCCATGAGGCTGATGTGGCCCCCAGTGAAAATGAGTTTGACACCCCTGGACTACAGGAAGTTGCCCCTGACCCCACTGGGGTGATGCACAAAAGATGGTATAAGCATTGTGTCTTTTTTCTAGAACCCTCAAATTCTGAGTTCTGAAATTCATCCTACTCAAGAGTTAGGGGTATGGGATATGGGCCAGAATTTGTCATTGCTTCAGGGGTGAATGTCTTGGGTCTTACCCCTTCTCATGGAGATGGGTTCTGGGGCCTGACCTTTGGCTCCCTGCCTCCCTCTCTCCCTGAGGTTCAGCCAGCAGCAGTCCTTTGTGCAGATTCTCCAGGAAGTAAATGACTTTGCAGGCCAGCGGGAGCTGGTGGCGGAGAACCTCAGTGTCCGTGTGTGTCTTGACCTGGCTAAATACTCACAAGAGATGAAACAGGAGAGAAAGATGGTAAGTGGTCTCCTCCCTGGGTCTTCCCGAGGGCCCCTGCCATGACCTGAGCCTATTGTTCCTCTTCCCACAGCATTTACAAGAAGGCCGTCGGGCCCAGCAGCAGCTGGAAAGTGGCTTCAAACAGTTGGAGAATGTGAGTTTGTGGGTGTGGAGGGTGGCCATTGTCCCAGGGAGCATGGTGAGGGTTGCTGACCTAGGGCTGTCCCCTTTGTCTGGCCAGGACCACCCCCTTCCCTGAGGGTTTCCTCAGTACCCATTGCTCCCCATTTACCGGGTAACTTCCTGCCAGTCCCTGAAATCTTGGCTTCCCATACCCCCTTGCCATCAGGGATGGTGGCAGCCCCCTCATTCTGGTTCTGTTCCCCACACAGAGTAAGCGTAAATTTGAGCGTGACTGCCGGGAGGCGGAGAAGGCAGCCCAGACCGCAGAACGGCTAGACCAAGATATCAATGCCACAAAGGCCGATGTGGAGAAGGTGCTTGTGGGGTCTGGGACAGGCTCAGAGGTCAGGATGGGACAGGGCCAGAATCTTCCAGTGACCCCCCACCTTGATATTCTTCAGGCCAAGCAACAGGCCCACCTTCGGAGTCACATGGCAGAAGAAAGCAAAAATGAGTACGCAGCCCAACTACAGCGTTTCAACCGAGACCAGGCCCACTTCTATTTTTCCCAGATGCCCCAGATATTTGATGTGAGTGCTCCGAGCCCCCAGCCCACCTTCCCGAAAAAGACCTCACTGTTAACCATCTCCTACACATTTGTCCAAACCCCAGAGGCAGTGTCCCAGTCTCTGAACCGAAAGGGGTTTAGAGACAGTAATAGTGAGCTCTGCCTTCCGCCAAGTTGTTCCTCCTGCCAGGGATGTCTGTCTTAACTTTTGAAAATCCTATTCATTCTTCTAAGCCCCAGCTCTAACAACCTCTCTGAAAGATCTTGAATTTTCCCTCTTCTTTTTCAGCTTTCTATTCCACTCTCTGTCTTAATCCTGGGATTGGCAGTTATCTATGCTGGGTCTGTTTTTTCTCCTGCTCCATTGTTGCCTCCTTTGAGAAACATTTCTTGACTCCCTAGGCAGGGGATTAGTGGGTTCCTTCAAGTCCCCTCTGAAACCACCCTGGCCCCTTGTCTCTCCCTTGACCACCTTGGGTTGGAAGGGTCTGTGCTCCAGCCCCACCATTAGCACCCCTGCCCTGTCCCTGCAGAAGCTACAGGACATGGATGAGCGCCGGACCACCCACCTGGGGGCTGGGTATGGGCTGCTGTCAGAGGCCGAGCTGCAGGTGCTGCCCATCATCACCAAGTGTTTAGAGGGCATGAAGGTGGCTGCCGCTGCCGTGGACACCAAGAACGTGGGTGCCTGATCCTGGGGTGGGCAGGAGGACCCCGAAGTCTAGGCACCTAGTCTGGCCCCTAACTGCCTTCTACGCTCCCCATGCCCTCCCTCCAGGACTCCCAGGTTCTTATTGAGCTGCACAAGTCAGGCTTTGCCCGCCCAGGCGATGTGGAATTTGAAGACTTCAGCCAGCCCATGAACCGTGCGCCCTCGGATAGCAGCCTGGGCACCCCCTCAGATGGTCGGCCTGAGCTGCGAGGCCCGGCCCGTAGCCGTGCCAAACGCTGGCCCTTTGGCAAGAAGAACAAGGTGGGGGCCAGGGTTCTTGGGGAGGGGGTATGAGTGGGGATAGTGACGGTGGTGGGGGGGCCCATTGAGTCAGCTCCAGCCACTGGAACTCTGAGTCCCGGGCAGGAATTTTCCTCTTGGCTGCCAGCCCAGGCTAGAGGGAAGGAAGGCGGTGATTGGCCTGGGAGTCCCCTGAGGCTGATGGGGGGCCAGGAGAAGGAGGGGGGATGTGGCGTCTGTCTGCTGCTTCTCAGGATGCTAGGAGAAGACCTGCTTGTGGCATTGAGGGCTGGTCAAGGGCTCAGATACTGGCCCTGGGGACTTCCCCTGGGCCTCTCTTCATCCTACCTATGGGATTCCCAATATCCAGGCTGTTTTTATCTTGGGTTTTTTGGTTTTCAATGTCAAACACGTACCTAGACACCCTGGTTTATACCTTCAGCAACTGCCCCCTGCCTAGTTTGTACCTTTGGCCCTTGCTACCCTGCTTCAGTTTATATATGGCACTCCTCCCTACCCGGCTGAAACACCACCTGTAATCCTCTGATATTTCATGCCTTTGACCCTTCTCTCTGCTTGCCCTTGACTGCTGCATACATCTCCCCCCACGTTCTAGACTGTGAGCCAAGAAAGCTGGGGGTGGGGAAACAGAAGCACAGGCTTAACCCCGACCTAGGTACTGAACATGGGGTGCAGGGGATGTGGGAGATCCTGGGGGAGGAAGGGGTCTGGCCTTCTGGCTCACAATCTGATGCCCTCCTGCCATCTCCCAGATTTTTGTGTTCTTTGCATGCATTTTCTGTGTGTAATTGTGCATCTTGAGTTGTGGTTTTCTTACCGTTTTTTTTCTTTTCTCCATTTGATTTTTTCCTTTATTGCGTCCCTCCGTCCGTCCATATCTGTACTCATTCTCTGTACTCTCCCACCCCTCCTGACCTACCCCTCCACGGTCCCCACTGGTAGCCGCGTCCTCCACCCCTCTCCCCCCTGGGGGGCCCCATGCCCTCGGCATTGCCTAATGGACCCCCGTCCCCCCGCTCCGGCCTCGACCCCTTGGCCATACTGAGTGAGATCAGTAAGTCGGTCAAACCGCGGCTAGCATCCTTCCGCAGCCTTCGAGGTAGCCGTGGGGTAAGTGAGGCCTCCAGGGGAGGAGGAGGGGCAGCCCCAGCCTGCCCAGCGGCCGGGTGGCGGGACCCTGGGCTCGCTTCCTGCTGCCGGCTGGGCCCCTCCTCCCATTGCGTGACTCGGACCTGCTTTGCTGTGTGCATGGCCTTGCCCCCCAAGAACCTTGGGTCGGGAGGAAGGTGGACTGGTGTATCTTATGAATGTCTTAGAGCCTGGGAGCTCCGACTCTGTGATCCAAACTCAGTTCTCTTTCCACCTTGTAGACAGTGGTGACTGAAGATTTTAGCCACTTGCCCCCGGAGCAGCAGAGAAAGCGGCTTCAACAGCAGCTGGAGGAACGAAATCGTGAACTCCAGAAGGAGGTTGACCAGAGGTAAGGTGAGAGGGAGGCAGACAAAGGAGAAAAAATGACAAAGAATTACAGATGCTTCTCAACTTACCATGGGGTGATGCCTGATAAACCCATCATAAACTGAAAATACCAAAAGTCAAAATGCATTTATAATACCACACTGCATAGTATTACTTATTCACATTCCTCATCGTGGCTGACTGGGAGCTGTGGCTGTCTGCTGCTGCCAGCCTCACGACAGAGTAGCGTATTGCATATCGCTAGCCGTAAAAAAGATCGAAATTCGAAGTATGCTTTCTACTGAATGGGTATAATTTTCAGGTCATCACAAAGTCGAAAATCATAAGTCAAACCATAGTAAGTCAGGGACAGCTGCACATTGAATTGTACTCAAACCTCTCCCAACAAGCCCCAGGCCCTGGCGGTTATGTAGGTAATTCCTACCCCCTCGTAAGAAACAGTTACTTTCCATATTATACAACTCATTCGCACACCCAAAATGAGTGAACGCCACCAGCTCATTTTAGAGGCTGGTGGCGTTTCGATTTCAAAATCAGTTAGCAAGAATTCAAGAAAATAAAATTACGGGTTCATTTTAATTCACTTAGGATCTTAGATGCTGCAACATCCTAGCCAGGCAAATCCAGTGGTGTGTGTAAAACTAACACACCATGCTGTGGTGATGGCTGCACAACAGTGTGAATGTGCTCTGTGCCGTGGAGCTGTATGGTTGGCGTAAATGAACCAAAAATGGTTCAAGAGGGAAGTTTCATGTTATGTATGTTTTATCATAATAAAACAGCTTTTTAAAAAGACTTTTAAAAAGTTATGAGCAGTTGGGTGTTAACCCCATAATGCAAAGACAGTTCAGTATATAAAAAAAGCTTATAAGTCTCATTCACCACATTAATGGGCTAAAAAAATGACATATGGTTATCTATTAACTAACTCAGACACTTAAAATATTAACAATAACAAATCTGGCAGATTAAATAAAAGTTTGTACTCATTCTTTCCAAACAGCAAGATCCTCTTCCCAGTCTTCTTACATAATAGAAATGACGTTTGCCACTTGCAGACAGGCAGACAAAGTCTATTTTGCCATTTTGTATAAAAGGGCTTTTATTGGTGTCAAATTAGGGCTTAAGGGTACATGCTCTGGAGTCAAGACAGACTGACCTTGAATTCCAGCTGTTTTGCCTCTCTGTGCCTCAGTTTCTGCATCTGTAATATGGGTCATATTAGGACTGGAAAGAAGTTGAACCCATGTTTGACATTTTCCAGAAATCTATGCTCACAACTATTATTGCTTGTATTTTTAGTTTTGAAGGAAATAGGGCCCAGGGACTGATGATAAGAATAACACCTAGCAATTATAGAGCACTTACTGTGTACCAGGCACTATTCCAAACCCTTTCCATGGATTCACTGGCATTCCCAAGTTTTCCTGAGAGACTGTGTGTGAGCAGAGGCAGGATCCTGGCTGACTTGCTTGGTGTTACATTTCTGATGCCTGGAACAGTGCCTGCCATGCAGCCCTCAGTGTGCATCTGAATAAATAAAGGCACTGTTGTGAATCTTCACAACCATTCCCATGAGACATATATATCATCATCCCCATTGTCCAGGTTAGCATACTGAGACAGGTTCAGAACAACCCCAAATGACACAACTAGGAAATGCCCAGACTGGGATTCGAGCCCAGACGTTGAAGCACTACTAGTATGTGAGCTTTAACCACTGTCTTTGGCTATTTGCTCCCTGAAGCAAAGCCCATATTTTTTGCTCGTTAAATCACATAGGGCTGATCTTTTTCCTCTGCCTGTCTGGTCCTAGGGAAGCCCTGAAGAAAATGAAGGATGTATATGAGAAGACACCCCAGATGGGGGACCCCACCAGCTTGGAGCCCCAGATTGCAGAAACTCTGAACAACATCGAACGGCTGAAATTGGAAGTGCAGAAGTATGAGGTCAGGGAAGACCCTGGGGAGGGGCGGGGGCCGGCCAGCCCGGCTGAGTCACAGCCTGGGGGACAGGGAGGTGTTGTGGGGAGGCTCCAGCTGTTTCTCATCACAGCTCTGGGTGTGCATGGGTGATCTCAGGAAACATCTGAGCCCAGAGCGGGCTGACCCCAGAGCCCTGCCCTGGAACTGACCGCATGGTCTTCTCTCAGGCTTGGCTGGCAGAAGCCGAAAGCCGGGTCCTGAGCAACCGGGGGGACAGCCTGAGCCGGCACACCCGGCCTCCGGACCCCCCAGCTAGCGCCCCACCCGACAGCAGCAGCAGCAGCAGCAGCAGCAACAGGGAATCACAGGACAACAAGGAGAGGTGAGTGGAGTAGCCACAGTGGGTCTGCCCCCCGGGACATGGGAGGCCTTGCTTCACTGCTTTGCTCTCCCCTACCAGCTCTGAAGAGCCCCCCCTGGAGGAAGGCCAGGACACCCCCATCTACACAGAGTTCGATGAGGATTTTGAGGAGGAACCTGCATCCCCTATAGGTCACTGTGTGGCCATCTATCACTTCGAAGGTGAGCATCAGTTTGGGTGGCGCTGGGGGGTGTCTGGCTAGGTTCTGTTCAGATTCGCCTGAAGCAGGCCTGAGTCCACCTCCACCCCCACGACAGGGTCCAGCGAGGGCACCATCTCCATGGCTGAGGGTGAAGACCTGAGTCTCATGGAAGAGGACAAGGGTGATGGCTGGACTCGGGTCAGGCGGAAACAGGGAGGTGAAGGCTACGTGCCCACCTCCTACCTCCGAGTCACGCTCAACTGAACCCTGCCAGAGGTGGGAAGAGGGAGGCTGTCAGCTGTCGGCTGCTGCTTCTGGGCCACAGGGGGGCCCCCAGGACCTACGCACTTTATTTCTGCCCCCGTGGCTTCAGCTGAGACCTGTGTAACCTGCTGCCCCCCACCTCCACCCCTCACCTCAGATGGACCCGCTGTGCCTTCTACCATTGATGTACATACTCGTGTTTTAAATCTTTTCTTCCTGCCACTTGACTAGGGCTGTTTTGTTTTATATATTAAAAAAAAATGATGTCAAGTTCTTGGAGTCCATGCTTTATTAGGAGATTTAGGTGCTAGGGTGGGATATTCAAATGCCACCCTCCTTACAGGCCACATAGGGAATGAGGAAGGGGAGGTGAACTTGGGCACACCTTGGACATACCCTGTCCCTTCCTAAGAGTTGGGTCCTTGTCTGTGACCAGTGTAGGGAAAGGGTGCTAAACATCATCCCTTTCGTGTTTCGCTGAGAACAGGTGGCATTTATTGAGCACATACTGGGAGCCAGGCATTCTCCACCCATGGCCTCTAAGCACTGAGCTGTAATTCCCATAACCCTTAGAAAGTGCAGCCTCACTTTTGTGTTGAAGGAACGCACAGAGAGGGCAAGCAATCTGCTAGAAGCCACACAACTTTTATTTATTTTTTAATTGTATTTATAGTTTTAGAGGGAGGGGAAGGGAAGGAGAGAAACATCAGTTGCTTCTCACAAGCCCCTAACCAGAAACCTGGTCCTCAACCCAGGCATGTGCCCTGATTGGCAATTGAACAAGTGACCTGGTTTTCAGAACAACACCCAACCCACTGAGCCACACAGTCAGGGCTAGAAGTCACACATTTGAACTCTGGCCTCTTAACTCTGCAAGTTCCCTTATCATTAGAAGCTACGTATTCACCATTTGTGGGATGTGTGTGGGGGTGGGGATGGGGGAGGGCAGCCAGGGCCTCTAGACATCTGTGTCTTCTGGTGTGGGGTAGGAGGCTCCCCTCACCCCAGGATCCCAGTATATTTTTAGTGGGCAGGGTGGGTCTTGCAAGTCAGGGTGTGGGTCCTCACCCTGTTTGGCTGTGTGAGCAACCTGGGATGACTTCCTTGGTGTCCTGCTGGGGTCCCCAGAAGTCTGAGTGTACCAGTGTGAAGAAGGGGATCTGCACTGAGCAGTCAGGCTCCAGGTGCTGCGACAGGGCACTGAGGATGTGCTGAAGCTTCTCCAGACGAGCAGCTCGCGGAGTCCCCTCGCCCCAACTTCCCCAGAGCAGCCTTCGCAGGAAGTCAGTGGTCAGGGCCTCCTGCAGCTCCGGGTTCAGCTGGAATCCTGGGGGCAGGGCTGGGTGCGCTGGGGGTGGGGCCCAGTCCCCTTCCCTGCCCCTCCTCACATCTGCATTTTCCCCTGGGGACTTTGATCCAGCAGAGGCTTGGCGGGACTCTGCTCCAAGTACTCTTGATAATTAGGTAGGGTTGGTGGGGAGCGGGCTGCTGGGTCTCTGGAAGTTTGGGGAAGGGCTTGGCGGAGGTGAGCTGGGCCAGCGTGCATGGAGGTGCTGTTCCTGATTTGAGCTGCTAGGGGCTCCACCTTAGGGACTGTGCCTGGAGATAGAGAGGCCCGGAGTCAAGATTTGGGGTCCCAGGACAACCTGCGCAACAAACTTGGGAAGAGTTGGGAGGGGTGGGAGTGCGACCTGTGGGCGTGACTCTGGGGGGCAGGTCCGCCCCTTTCGGCTATAGGTCACTTTCATCACTGCTGGTTGCAAAGCAGGCTTGGGAGTCCCTAAGAGGAGCCATCCCAGTTTGTGTGGGACTCTGGGAGGCGTGGCAAGAGGCTTCGGTCCCTAGCAAGATTTGGGGGCATCCGGTTAGGGCAGCACAGCACAGAGGGGGCACTCACCTTGCAGACGCTGGGCCGCGGCCTTACAGAATTTGGGCGCGTCCTGGGCCATGTGACGCGCCCCCTGCAGGATGCGTAGCAGCTGCTCTCAGCTCCCGTCCAGCTGCCCCGGGAGTTCCTCGCCTTCCAGCAGGCGCGCCACTGTTACCACGTGAGGTAGCGCCACCTCGCCAGGGTCGCAGGATCCTGTGGGGTGAAGGGTGTGGGGTTGGCTTGGGGCGGGGAGCAGAGCCTAAGGTGAAGAAGGCGGGACATTGGGCCAGGCATCCTAGGATTAAAGTAACCGACCGGCGGGACTTGGGTGGAATAGGCTTGAGCCTCGCAGAGCTTGATTGAGTCAAGGGAGTGGTATAGGGCAGGGGCGGGGCCTAGGGATTGGGGCCAGGACCAAGCCTAGTGCAGAGGGTGAAGCCTAGGGTACAGAAGGCGGGGCCTATGGTAAAGGGGTGGGGCTTAGGGCACAGTGGGGGCGGGACCTAGGGGTTGGGTCCAAGGCCGGGTCTGGTTAGGAGGGCAGAGTCTAGGGCGAAGAGGGCGGATCCAATAGCGAATGGGCAGGTCTAAGGATAGAGGCAGGGATTTTGCCTAGCCCTTGGTTAGAATTCTGAGTTAGAGTGGGCGCGCGGCTCCAAATGAAGCCATCTACCGGTGCCCTCATCCAGCGCCCGCGTCAGCGGCTTCAGCTCCTGCTCGAAGGCCAGTGCAGCCTCGGTGTGGCTCCTTCGGAGTTAGCGCCACCTGCGTTCCAGCCGGGACACCTGGGGTAAGAACCCTGGTAAGAAGACTCCTCTTCCCCATCTCCTGCACTCTGGCGTTCCCCTAATCCCTGCACCCCATGCACCTGGCGCATGAGCAGGGCGCCCATAACTGCAACCAGTCCAGGCAAGTCCCTCGCTGCCCCTGGCTGCCACGCCAGTGCCAGCTCCACCAGGCCCTTCAGGGCGGCTGTGCGCTCCTTCAGCGATTCTGTGCAGCTTAGCAATACCAGCGCACTGGCCAGCACCAGCACCTCGTGCCTGTGGAGGCAGAGGGCAAGGGTATGGGGTCGTGGGGAGGTTTTGTATTTCGGAGTGAGGAAGGACACGAGGTGTTATTGCCCATCTCCCCTCCCTGAGTGGGGAAATTTGGAGATCCGGGGAATTCCAGATAGCTGCCTCACCTTTCCGGCAGTTCTGACCTCAAGCGAAGGCGGTGGGGAAGTGTGAGCAGCTCCAGGCCAGAGGCAACCACCGTGGCATACTGCTGAGCCTTGGTCACTCCCAGTAGGCCAGCAGCCTGGGGGCAGGGGCGTTGAGTTGGGGGAAGTGAGGAGGACAAGTGAACAGAGTGAGTGCAGGGGTATGAGACGCGCGGTTGGGCCTCTCCAATGCCTGGTGAGAAGGGACCTTGTATGTGACTCACCTGGCAGTCTGCTAGTAGTAAGTGGAGGGCAGTGCTCCCAGCATGGTGCTCCAGGAACAGGCCTCGGAGAGCACACAGGACTTCCAGCTCCAGGGGCTGATTTTGAGGGTCCAGTAGGCTGGAGGGGGTGCCAGGGGGGCAGAAAGACACCTCTGCCTGTGGCCATGGGCCTTCTGGATCTGGGCAGCTAGCTGTAGCCAGGGGATGTTCCCTGGGCACCGAACACTTGGGGCATGGGACACTTGGGGCACCAGCTCACAGTACGTTGGGGACTGTCCAGAGGCATCAGGCAGCACCAGTGAGGGTGTTTGAGGTGGCTTGGTTGGCAGCTTAAGAAGCTGCCCATCCAAGGCCCTGAGGCTGTTAGCAGTGAATCCCAGGGGAGTCAGGGTCTTCAGCAACACAGGGCCACTACCTATGCAAGACAGAGCAAGGGTGGGCATAGCGGAGGCTCCTGGGGACCATAGAAGACGGGGTGCAGGAGGTGCACAGAGAAGACAGTTGAGTGGGTACCAGCTCATCCACGCATTCAGTCAATACCCAGGTATTCATACCTATTTTGCCATGGCTTTGAACTTTAACAACTTCCCCAGTATAAATGCTACATACTGGTTTGAAAATAAACTTTCTTTGGTACTTATGTAGTTTTGCGAATTCTGAATACCACATTTTAAATCTGAATCCTTTGTTTCTGTCCCTCTGATTGAAGATGACAAAGTATTGATGATAGAAAATAAAAATGTTAATCAAATTCACAAAACTGCATAAACATAAAAGCAACAGAATTCATCAAACCTTCAAATGATGTCATTTGTTAAGTTTGTGGCATGTTTACTTTAAAAATTATTAGAACTTAAAACTACACCCAGACTTTTGGGAGATTCTGTACTAACAAAACATTTAAATAGACCATATTATAGGGCCTTCCTGTGGTTCCCAGCTCACCCTGAGTAATGGCCAAAGTCTTCCCAGTAGCCAAAAAAGCTCTCAAAATCTGAGTTTCAGATCTTCTTCCAACTTCCCCTCACTGCCACTTCTTCAATTATACTCTCCTCTTTTTGTTTGAATGAGTAGTTCAGACTCTGATTCTGGCCACAGGACCTTTGCACTGTTCTTTCTGCCTGAACCACTCTCACCCTGTTACCCACATCCTTCTTGTCCTTACCCCTCGGAATTTTTCTCCATGGGGCCTTTCCTGACTACTATTTAAAATCCTCCATACTCTGTTGTATCTCTTTTTAATTTTTTTTTTAATTTACTGATTTTATAGAAAAAGAGCAAGGGAGAGAGAAAGAGCGAAACATTGACTTATTTATTGTTCCACTTACTTATGCATTCGTTGGTTGGTTCTTTTATCTGCCCTGACTGGGGATTGAACCCACAACCTTGGTACATCAGGATGATGCTCCAACCAGCTGAGCTACCTTGGCCAGGGCTCTCTGGTGTACTTTTAATTATTTTTTTTAAAAGATTTTATTTATTTATTTTTAGAGAGAGGGAAGGGAGGGACAAAAAGAGGGAGAGAAACATTGATATGAAAGATAAACATCAATTGCCTGCCTCTCGTATGTAACTAGACCTGGGACCAAACCTGCAACCCAGGCATGTGCCCTGACCAGAAATCAAACTTGTGACCTTTCACTTTGTGGAATGACAGCCAATTGAGCCACACGGGCCAGGGCTATTATACTTTTAATTCTTACTCCAAATCATCCACAATTGACTAATTTTTGTTGTTCCTGGTCTATCTTTTCCTAACAGGATGTGAGCTCCACTAGGGCAGAAATCTTTGCCTCTCTTGTTCACTGATGGATCTCAGCATGTAGCAGAGGCCCTGGCATGAAGAGAGGGCTCGTGCTGAATGGGCTGGGAGACAGACAGGGCAGGTGAGGCAGACCAGGCATGAGGGAGGGGGCATCTTCTTTAGGGGGGATGATTAGGGGAAGCTGTTTTGAGGAACTCATGTTAGATGAGAAGGAGTCAGAAAAAGATTAGGGGAATGCACTTTCCAATGGCGAGAACAGCTAGTGTAAAGGCCCTGCAGCAGGAACAAATCTGAAATGTTCTAGCAAGGGAAAGGAAGACTGTGACACCGATGGCAGTGCGGGCAAAGACAGGGGTTATTAGGGAAGTCAGCCATGATCAGAACACGCAGAGCTTGAGAATAACGGTAAACCCACATTGTAAGCACCTATAAAGTTCCTATGTGTTTTTTAACCACTGTAACAACTTTGAGAGCATTATTGTCTCCATTTCCCAGGAGGTTATGTCACCTCCCTAAGATCACTCAGGGAGTGAGGGGCAAATAAATCTCTGAGCCATGGCTGTCGTGGAAGTCTCACCTGGTTCACGGTCTGGTTCACACATGCTCCAGGCCTGCAGGCTGACTGGCTCCACTTCCTAGCCCCGGAGGACAGAGACAAGGTGGGTGTGTAGACCCAGCCTGAGCAGGGCGGCCCCCACCAGTGCCCAAAACCACTACCCACCATCACTTAGGGCCGTAGGGTCTCAACCAGGGTGCTGTCTACCCCTGGGGACTTGGCAAGGTCAGGAGACATATTTTGTTTGTCACAACTATGGAGCAAGGTAGGGAGGATTCTACCAGCATCTAGCAGATAGAGACCAGGGGTGCTGCTCAACACCCTACATGCACAGGATAGCCCCCACAGCCAAGAATGATCCGGCCCCAAGGATCAATAGTGCCGAGGTGAAGGAGCCCAGGGGTTTTTGGTGTCACCAGGTAGGTTGGGAGTCTCTTGAGTACCTGAGTAGCTCTCCCTGAGTCAGGCTGTCTAGGAGGGTGCCCTGGCTCAAGCTGAATTGAATAGGCCCTTCCCGCACCACCGGCCTGGAGGCCACAGCCCCTGTAGCTTGGGTCAGTGGGTGCTGGCTAGTCACATAGCTGTGAACCAGGGCAGGCAGGCTCAAGAAACGCTCATCTTCCAGCTGAAAAGGGGATGTGGGCCGGCCTGGCCGGGGACACAAGGCCACACAGAGCACCTTAAAGCGCAGGGCTGAGCCCTGCCAGCGGCAGGAGATCACAAGGTGACCCCCACGGGATGGAGATGTGAGAACCAAGAAGTCACCATCTTGCTGGAGAAGAGCCTCAGCCTTCTGGGGATGGATGATGGGGGCAGGGGGTTTAGGCATGAGCCCAGACCAGTAGGTAATGGTACACTCCCACCCCCACCCCACCCCCATCCAAGAAAAGCCATCCCGGAGACTGGATAGTTTTGTACCAAACCGTTTACCCTTTTCTCATGGGTATACCTCTGGACTACATTTCCCAGGCTCCCTTGCAGTTATAGCTACCATGTGACAAGATCTAGCCAATGTGACAAGGGCATAAGTGCAGTGGGGACTGTCCACACCTGGCCCATAAAAACCATCCTGCAAAATCCTACAGGTTTTGTCCCCTATTTGTCAGCTGACGTTACCAAAGCCCAAGGGTAAGGCTGAGCCACAAGATGGGAAAGGCTGGGGTCCTGACTGATTTCTGGCATTCCATATCCTCACTCTTCAACCACCTTGGACTGTGACATAAACAAGCCCTTAAATGATCCCAATACACTAATCAGAAAGAATATATGCACCCCTATGTTCATAGCAGTGTTATTTACAGTAGCTAGGATCTGGAAACAGCCCAAGTGCCCATCGGTAGATGAGTGGATAAAAAAGATGCGGTACATTTACACAGTGGAATACTATATGGTTATGAAAAAGAAGGAATTCTTACCCTTTACGACAGCATGGATGGTCCTGGAGATTATTATGCTAAGTGAAATAAGCCCGTCAGAGAAAGACAAATACTGTAGATGTCACTTATATGTGGGATCTAATGAACAAAATACTCTGACAAACAAAATAGGACCAGAGGCATGGATACATGGAGCAGGCTGACAGATCTCAGAGGGGAGGGGGACTGGAAGAGATCAGTCAAAGAACACATATGCATAGCCTGGACACAGACAACAATGTGGTGAAGGCTGGGGCGGGGGGCTGGGTGGAGGGGGGCAAAGGTGGGAGAAATGGAGGACATCTGTAATAATATCAACAATAAAAAAGTCAAAAGAAAATGTGTATTGTGTTTGGTCAGTGACATCTTGGATAGGTCTGTTATAGCTACTAGCTGATGCTGACCGATACAACTCCCAATCTGAGTAAACGTACTGTCTTGCTTTGCAACTGTGGCTTCAAAACAGCACATTAGTTGGATTATCCCATAGTGTAGCCCATAAATCCTCCTTTATAAAATTTTCAAGCTGTCTTATGACAGCCGTGACGGCTGGTGTGGTAACAGGAGCTGAGGGCTCTGACGCAGGAGAGGCAAAGCAGAGCTGGTGATGGGGGCTGAGGACTGAACAATGCATGCAGTAGACACGTGTACAGCCTTACTGGGTGCTAGGTGCTGCTTTAGGTATAAAACATGTGAACTCATTTAATCCTTTACCAAGGTTAAACAATAGGTACTATTATCCCCATTTTACACATGGGCAAACCGAGGTCCAGAGAGATGAAATACCTTAGCTTAGATCACACAGAACATAAATTGTAGGGCTGGGATTTAATTCCAGGATGTCTGACTCTAGGGTGTGGGATATGAACCACTAACCTACACTGCCTCATGATTTGATAGGGTGCCCAGGGTCCCAGGACTCCTGAGAGTTGAGGATGAGGGTGGAGAGCCTTGAACTGAGAGGGAGATGGGCCCTGGTGGCCATAGGTGCCTGGGACCCAGAAAGAAAGAGAGACAAACAGAGCTAAGGGTGCTCTGAGGGAGCTAGGACCTTCTTCAATCTCTGTTACCACCCTCAAAACTATCCCAAAGAAAGTGACAATTTAAATATAAGGAGTGACATCCGACACCAACCAAGCTTCAAGGCAGACCATGGTCCCCAGTCACTCCTTCCAAAAGACCTTGATCCTAAATCCCTCCTCTGGGACCCAGGAGTCCCCAGCAGGTCAAAGGTGGAAGAGGCTCCCCATTGCAATGTGCTGAGTCTCTGCAGGAGGCAGTACCTGGCAGAACAGGGGGCCGTGGTACCAAGTTTGGCTGGCAAAGTCCTCTCCATCTTGTGGCAACTGCATGGAGCTTTTCGAAGCAGTGGATGCTGGGGCTGAGTTCTGCACTTTTAACAGGACTCAGTCTTCCATATCTGTAAAATGGGAGTAATTATTCCTGCTTCCTGGGTGGCTGGGTCAGCCCTTCCCTTCTATGCTCCCCTTAGTTTTTTAAAATTTGTTTTTGTGTTCCTCTTAGTTTTGGAGATAACAGCCCATATCCTATCAAATCTTAAAATGTATCTTTCTCTGTATATGTATATATTATATAAATACATACTTTAAATTAAACAAGGTACTCATAGTCAGAAGGAATGTGTGTGTATGTGTGTGTGTGTGTGTGTGTGTGTGTATGCGCCAGACATATAGGTGAAATCTAGACATATGCCAGACTACAGTGACCCTTGAACAGTGCAGGGGTTAGAGACACTGACCCCTGTACAGTCAAATATCTGTACATAAATGTCGACTCTCCCAAAACTTAATTACTAATACCCCATAGTTGGCAAGAAGCCTCACCAATAAAATAAATAGTCGATGAACACATGTTTAGTATGTTATCTGTATTAGATACTGTAGTCTTACAATAAATTAAGCTATGGAAAAGAAAAATGTTGTTAGGAAAATACATTTCCAGTATTTACTGAAACAAAAAAAAAACCCCACACATGAGTGGACCCATGCATTTTAAGCCCATGTGGTTCAAGGGTCCGCTGTCTGTATCCCTGTGATCAGGCTGCAAGTAACTAACTTAGAATCGGCTGTGAGTTCATGGAAACAGCCAAACATTCACTGGGATTCTTGCAAAGGGAGAAGACCTAGGCCCTACTTTCAAATGCAATGGTATGTTATGCAGATGACATAAGGCTACATTTAGAAATTGAATTAACTAATTGACTCAGATCAATATTATGTGGCACCCACTGCGTGCTAGGCACTGTTGTAGGTGCTAGAGACCCAGTAGTAAACAAAACACACTACAGACCACTGCCTTTCCAGTGTGGGAGATGGGGATTAAGAGAATAAATAAGTAGGTGAATGTGTAGATAGTTCCGAGAGAGCTAAGCAGAAAGGTGTAACCAGGGGTGGGATGCGAAGCTCTGAGTGGTGGATGCACATTTCCCATCGGAAGGCCTGGGAAGGACTCCATCAGTAGGGCTGGAAAGACTTTGAGGGCAGGAACCCGGTGGTCCTCAGGATGTGAGAACATCCCAGTATGGAAGTAATTTAATTGACTAATGTCTGTAGCTTCTAAGCAACCTGTGTGCACACAAGGATTCTTAGGGTGTAAGCAAATCTAATCTATACATGGCCTTCCAATGTAACACTACATTTAAGGACGTTGAAAGGCCACATTTCTGTAGAAATGTCAGCAAATGTAATTTGGGAGCCAATACATTCCATCATTATTATGGTCAAATTTAGGTCTCAGACACTTTGGGACTCACTTGACCATCAAATCATGCAGGTCTGTCTCAAACATCTGGTAGAGAAAATCCACCCTGGATAGGAAGAATGTAAGGGGTCCGCTTCTCACTCTCCCTACCCTGCAAGGTCTTTGGGGCCTGGCCAGGGTCTGTGGGAAAAGAGCACCAGGATTCTTACATCCTGAGTCAGCCTGGCTGAGGGCCTGAAAGGCACAGGAAGTTACCAGACCAGTCCTAGGTGGCTTTAGGGGGCGGAGACCTGGGCCTGGAGCTGGCTCCTGGCGATGCATACCTGAGCACCAGGTGTGTCTCCTGGATGCCTGTGCACATCCTGTTTGTCGACCGGGCTGGGCCCAGCCTTGTCTTAACAGTCCCCCAACTCCAGTTTCCTCTGTCTCATGTCCCTTTAGTAGGCACTGAGGTGGATTACTGAAACTCTGGTTAGTCTGGGGTGGGGAAAGCTCAGGGTGGGCAAAAGACACCCTGTGTCTTTTGGAAAGTTTCTGAATATTTGGGCAGAGGAGAGAGGAAGGGGACAGAATCAGGAGAGGGGGTGAAGTAGGGGCAAGCATAGGGAAAGGAGGGAGGGCATTCATGCCCTATAGGCCATATATGGGTGTACACAACTCAGGGGACAGCCACCAGCAAGCACATAGACATATGGACACAGATGGACAAACTTGACACTGAGCAACCACCGATTTGTTGAGCACTTACTGTGTGCTGTTCTAGACCCTGGAAATAACACTTAGGATAGAGACATGCTCTCACCCTTCGCTGTCTGGTGGACAGACACACAACAAAACAAGAATAAGTCCTGAAAGTAATCAATGAAGGTGGTAAAACAGGGCGAGACGTAATAAAATGGCTGGAGAGGCCAGGCTACTTCAAATAGCCTACTCAGGGAGGTCTCTCTCAGAAGGTGACATTGGAGCTGAGACCTCCGTAAAGGGAAGGAGACAGTTATGCAAAGATTTGGAAAAACAGCAGTTCAGGTGGGGGATACTGCAAATGCAAACGTGATGTGGAGCTTGCTTTTTATATTTGACAGCATCAAGTAGGCCAGTGTAGCTGGAATACAGCGAGCCAAGAGCTACGTGGTGAGCAGTGAGGTCAGCAGGGGCCAGACCATGCAAGAAACGGTGGACCCCAAATTTTCATCTCAGTCGTATGGAATGCGAGCTATGGAAGGGTTTTAAGTGAGGGAGGGGCACAATCTGGTTTGTGGTTTAAAAAGATCGGTCAGGCAAAAGTGGAAGCAGGGAGGATGTCCGTGTTGCAAAGGAAACACGCTTAGAGGAGCACTCCTAGGTACACCCAGGTACACGGGTACGCGTGATGAAGGATCCAATCAGGTATTTGGCAACCCATTCTAAGTCCGCGGACCGCGTGGACAGACACCCAGGTCCTCCCTGAGTGCCGGTGGTCTCACCTGAAAAAAAAAGGGGATTCCCCACGCGAATAAACCCTCGGTCCTGGATTCACCCGGGGCCCTCCACTCACCTGGGCCAGGACCTGCGGAGCTGGAAAGAGGCTGGGGCCGATACCAAGCCTGAGGCTCCGGGACCTTCTCACCCCGCCCCTCAAGACCACGCCCCCTCTGACCCCGCCTCCAATTGCAGCCTCCAAAACTTCACCTCGTCCCCTCATTCCCGCTCCGCCTCCTTAGAACCTTTCCTTGCACTATCCACGTCCCCTTTGGATAACACCTCCTTCTTCATAGACCACACCACCTTGGGAAACTGTCGGTCCCTTAAAGTCGGCCCTTCCCCTTAGAACATCGCTCCGCCCCCGACGACTGGCCACGCCCACTCGCCCGTAGGTCCCTGTTAGTCTGGCTTCTTAGAATTCGGCTCTTTCAGTACCCTCAGGCTGATCCTAAGTACCCTTGGCTCTTCGGGAGGCGGGAAAAGGGTATCCCTTTGTCCCTCGGGGTTCCGGGAAGGGGCGGGGCAGCTTCTCTGAGTTTTCTCGCTTGGCGGGGAGTGGCAGCGGCTGTGACGTGGAGGGGTGCGCTTCTCGAGGCCGCCCCCTGGAGTTTCCCGGAATGGAACCCCAGCTGAGTGTTGGGTTTTGTAGAGAGATGCGGGGAAAACACGACAGCTTCCCCCAGTGACAGCACGAGGAGTTGAGCTAGACTCAGAAGAGACACGGAGGGGGTGGGGGAACGTTCAGGTAGTTTTCCAAGTGGGAGGAAGGAGATGGTGGAGCTTCCATCATGATGCTTGGAGACAAGCATGAGAAAGCTTGCGGGGTGGGGGGGGGGGGGTCGGGAACAGGAGAGAACGCCCTGGCCACAGTGGGGGAGGGGGGAGAAGAGAGGAAGGGAGGGAGGGAGGGAGGGAGGAAAGAGCAGTGGTCGCAGTTATAGAGCACTGGCTGTATGCCAGGACTGTATTGCTTGCTTGACCCGTTTCGACGCATTTAATTTTTACCTAGGCCACTCAATGAGGAAGGTACTACTTTCATCACCCCCATTTTCCAGATGCAGAAACGGAGGCGCCGGACAGCTAAGCCACATGCCCAAATAGACCCGGTTTGTGAGTGGCCGATTCAAATGTAGAGCCCCGGAAGGCCATCCTGTGTTCCTTGCTTTTGTGTTGGCAGCCCCACCATCTCTGATCCCTACCATAACGCTAAACGGTCACCCATTTTACAGATGAGGAAATTGACACATAGAGAGCCAAGCATGCTTGGGAATGAGAAGTTCTGGTACCTGTAGGATCTCAAAGCTGTGAGTTTCCAGGCTGGGCTACACTCTCCCCCTTCATGTGGAAGAGGGGCTCAGGAGGGGCTGAGGGGAGTATCTTTTCCTTGACGCCCTGCCTCCCGCCTTATTTTGGTACAGTCAGAGGGTAGGGGGTTTGTCCAGCGAAGTGGCCTAGCGCCCCCTAGTGGTTACAAACATTAAAATGCAAGCGGTGTTAGTGAGCTTGAGGGGGACAGAGAGGCTATTCACAACCTAGTAGGCGAGAGACCGCATAGACAGATGATTTCAGGCGGCAATAAGGGCTACGAAGGGCTACGAAGACAGTAAATGTTTGTTAAATCAATTAAGGAATGACACTAGCGAAGTCTATAAGGAGAGAGATGGTAGTTACCAGGGCCACGGGGATAAATACACGGATTTGGAATGAGTGTCAGAGTTAGTGCCAATAGAGCTTTCAACCATTTATTTGTTTGTTTATTCATTCAGTCAACAAATATTTACGGAGCATGTATATGTGCCAGGTGCTGAGGGGGTGGGTCCAGCGGTACATAAGAGAGAAATGTCTAAGTAGGCAATAAAGAAATATTTGATGATCACGGCTTAAAGTAGGGATAGGGTGTGATGGAGCAGGATAAAAGGCTGTGATCTGAAATAGGGCGGTTTGGGAAGACTTCACGAGAAGGTGACATTGAGCAAAGACTTGTAGGTGGTGAGGTAGCTAGCTATAAAGTTGCCTAAATCAGAGGAGAAGCATGTGCAAAGGCCCTGGGGCAGGACCAGGCCTGGCTTGTTGGAGGAACAGCAGGAGGCCTTTGTGGCAAGTGATTGAGTGGGGAGTCGGGGAGGTGAGGGCAAAGAGGAGGGGAGGGCAGGTCATATAGGGCCTTTTGGGTTGCCGGGAAGACTTGCCCCCAAAGAGGAAGGTAAACGGCAGGAGGAGGGACATCCTGACTTGACTCAGGTGCTCCCAGGCGCCCTCTGGCTGTTGTCTCGAGGAAGAGGGCGGGAATGCAGGGACCAGGGCGGAGGAGACTGTGCTGGTCCAGGCTGGCGGTGATGCGGCTGGACCAGGGTGGAGGCAGGGACGGGGGTGAGCAGAGGGCGGGTTTTGAGTATTTTCAGGTGTTACTGCTCAAAGCTTGGATATGGAGACAGGCAGCCGGGCTCGGTCTGGCTAGCCTGATCACCCGCAGCCCCTTCGTCCTCCCAGGTGCCCAGGCCTTGCGTTGGTGAGGGACAGACAGCTCCCTCATGGAAGGGGCTGGGCTAGGCGGGGCTGGACTGCAGGTGCTACCCCCGCCCCCACCCCCACGACTCCTCCTCCTCCACCCCCTCTCCCGGCGACAGTTACAGGCAAAGAAGAGGAAGTGGTAGCTAGTAGCACAGGCAGGCGGGAGGGCGGGTGGTGGAAGCTGCGAGGGGTTCGCGGGCCGACCGGGGAAGGCAGCAGCCATGGAGCTGTGGCGACAGTGTACCCACTGGCTGATCCAGTGCCGGGTACTGCCGCCCAGCCACCGCGTGACCTGGGACGGGGCCCAGGTGTGCGAGCTGGCGCAGGCCCTTCGGGATGGGGTCCTTCTCTGCCAGCTGCTTAACAACCTGCTGCCCCACGCCATCAACTTACGCGAGGTCAACCTGCGTCCCCAGATGTCCCAGGTGAGCCCACTGCGGGCTGTCGAGCGGAAAGTTGGAAGTGGGGGTATTCCAGGCTGGGTTAGTGCACTGAACCTCTGGGCCGGCAAGGTAGAGGGGTATATGCCAACTTCGCTGCTGGCTTAGGGGACAGGGGGATGTGTGGATGGCAACACTGAGATTCTGGGGTGACCCACCCCAGGTTAGCAGGAATGCGTTCATAGCACGAAGTGAGTCCAAATCTAAGTTGAGAACTGGCAAGCTGGGGGTTAACCACTCCTGAGCCCCAGGCTGACTTCACTGGGGTTCAAGGCCCCAGGTGTCATCCTCTGAGAGGCTTGAGGGGGTACCTAGGAACCCCCTGGATGGCCAACAGGGTGCCTAAGGGTTTTTTGACCCTCTACCCCCAGATTCTGGCTATGGGGGAGGGGCCTCTTCTGCCTCCTTCCCCACATGTGTCTCCTCCTCTGGGCCCTGGGCCCCTTCCTTCCCCTCACATCTCCTTCCCCTTGGCTTCCTGCCTGGGCCTGGGGCAGTTTGGGCAGGTGGGGGGCTGTGACCCAGGGCTCTCTTCTTCCTGGCTCCCTTCATCCCCTGGGGGACGTTGAGGACCTGGTCCTGAGCCCCCGAGAGTGGGTTCTGGGGTTTGGGCGTCTAGAAATAGCTGTTCTTTCTCGGTAGCAATTTCTGTATGGGCAAAGGGTCCAGAAGGAGGCGGATTTGACTGTGACCGCCCCCAGCTCAGGAAATACATTCAAGTCCCCATTTGAATGTGGTTGGGGTGGGGGAGGTAACAGGACTGGATGCTCTGCAGCACCTTCTCTGGTTCCCTCTGGCTGAATGGGTGCTGGGTGGAAGTGGTGCATGCTGCTGGGTGGGGGCTGGGGGTGCCCTGCCTGCCACGGGGGTCTGAGGGGACCCACAGGCCAGCCCTTAGGCTCTATGCCAGGGAGAAAGCCTTGTCCAGAGGAGCTGTAGGCTGGTGGGTTGGGGGGCAGTTGGGGCATCCATAGCCTCTCTCTGGTCTGAGGTGCCATGTGCAGATGGGGGGAGGGGAGGTGACTGCTCAGGGAGAGGGGTCCATGGAGGGGTTCCCTGGAGATATTTCCTGGGGACAGAGCCATGGGTAGAGAGGTTGGTGGGCCTCGTCTTCCTAGCCCAAGCAGGGTTTGTTGATGGAATGAGGGAGCTCCAGGCACCCCTCACCACCCCCTACCCCCACCCCCACCCCCAGGCCATCCTAAATTTGCCTACATTTGCTTGTTTCCTTCTGGCTTCCAGCACTTGAGGAAGTAGCTGTAGGACCTGTCAGGTCCCAGATCTGCAGGGAGGCGAGGACCCCAGTGAGGCTTCAGTAGCAGCTAATGAAAAAGTGGATAGCCCTGGCTGTGTGGCTCAGGGGATGGAGTGTCTGCCTGCCAACCCAAAGGTTGCTGGTTCAATCCCTGGTCAGGGCACATACCTGGGTTTTGGGCCATGTATGTACCCAGTGTTTCCCTCTCCTTCTCCCTTCCATCTCCCTCCCTCTAAACTATAAACAAATAAAAATCTTAAAAAAAGGATAGATTTAAGGATGAACTTTCACCCCTGCATGAAAAGCAAGGGGGTGTGGCATTTAATGTCTAGGAGGGCAGCTGTGGGGACTCCAGGGACCATCGTAATTCTATGTTCTGGGCAATACCAAGGACCCCAGGCCCAGGTCTAGCCCTCAAGGTGCTCCTAGACTGGGGGAGACAGAACCAACACCCCTGCCCTTTGTTGTCAGGACTGTGGTGGAGGAACAAATGTCTGGGGGTCCTGAGGCAAAGGTAAGATATTGCCTGAGGGAGTCTGGCTTTCTACAAGAGAGGGGACATTTGTGCTGGGTTTTGAAGAGTGAGTAGGAGTTTTCTCACTGTTCTGGCTTCCTGCATCCAGCTGTGTCAGGCCCCAGGCCGTGCAGGTTTCTTACCTGATCCTTCCCACCTGGGAGCTCTGCTCCCTTCTCCCCCTGCCCATTTCGTTTCTATTCAAAGCTCAGCCCCATGCCCCGTTCACAGTGGGGATGTGTGCAGGAAGCTAAAACATTAAGCCAGAGGGATGTCCCACAAGAACCACCTGGCTAGGTTTGCAAGTCCCTGTCAGTCAACAGACGTAAGCCAGGGCCATAAGAAGCAGAAGCGCAGAGAGAGAAAAGGGAGGGTGCTTCTGAAGGGTGTGGGCCGGGGTGGGGGGCCATGGAATAAATAAAGGTGTGGAGGCTTCCCAGTTACTCTCATTTCCTTTTCATAGCTCCTCTGCTTTTGCTCAGTTGTTTCCAGGGAAGAGGGTGGGAAGAGCATATTTAAATATTCATTCATTTGTCAACAATTACGATGAATGCCAGACTCTTTTGGATGCCAATTCAGTGGGAACAGGACACACACAAGCTCCTGTTGTCGTGGAGCCTGCATTCTCGTGGGAGAGACTGACAATGAGCAAGTAGTCAGGAGGTGGTGGGGTGTGCTGTGGAGAAACAGCAAGAAAGGGGACTCAGCTGCGTGGGGCTGCACTTTTGAACAGGGTGTCTGGGAAGCCTCACCGACAAGGTGATATTTGAGCAGAGACCCAGGGAAAGTGGGGGAGCGAGCCATGTGGATCTGGGGAAACAGCACCTGGTTGGGGGTACTCCGAGTGCAAAGGCCCTGGGGTCGGAATGGTGAGTGTCCACACAGGCTGTGCTGCACTACTGCAGGGCAGTAGAGGGCCTGGTTGGTAGAAATGTTCATGGGTGAGGTCAGATTGGAAGACTCTTCAAGCTGGAAGTTCCCTCAGATCTGAGTTCCAGAGAGAGTCCCATCATAAGCGGCCGCAGTGACAACCAGACACCCCAACTCTCTTCCACTGCTTTCTGAGCCTCCAAATTCTGGGTTGCAGAGATGCAACTTTAAGGCAAATGACATGAAGAGGAAGGGATGAATGTGACAGTCATTGTGGGAAAGATCCACCAGGACGTGGGAGCTGATTAGACTTGGGGTGGGGACAGGCACTGGGTCCAAGATGGTGTTGAGGTCCCCAGCTCAGTGAATGCTGGTGCCACTGGCAGAGGCAGGAAAGGGCAGGCGAGCTAGAACAGGAGGGTGGGCTTGGAGCAGACAGACCTGGGTTCACATGCAGGCACCACCACTCCCGACTTCCCCTCCTGAGCCTCAGTTTCCCCTCAGTGAACTGTAAATAAAAACGGCCCTTTTGCGGGGTGGATTCCTGTGATACTTCAGTACTGCTTGGCACAGTGTCAGATACCTGATAAACCCTCACTAAAAAGTCTTTTTAGAAAGGATTTGGGGTAGGGAGAGGACATAAGGACAGGTGGCATAACATCGCAAGTAGGAATTGGGTTAGGGTAGTAGTTCTTAACTGGGGTGAAATTTGCCTCTCCCAGGGGACATTTGGCAAATTCTGGAGATGTTCCTCGCTGTCACATCTAGGAGACGCTGCTGGCATCTAGTGCAGAGAGGCCAGGGGTTCTGCTCGGCAACTGACAGGTGCCACACAGCAGATAATTATACTGCCCTAAATGTCCACAGTGCTGAGGTTAAGGACTCTCTGCTAGAGGACAGGTCTGGAGCCCAATAGAGTCTTAAATTATTTAACCATTTGGTTAAATAATACATTCATATCATTTCAGGATTAAAATGCATAAAAAGGCATCCAGGGAAAATTTTAATTTCTAGTCCTGTCTCTCAGATACCCAGTTCCTACCTTCCCCCATAAGTGACCACGTTTTTTAAAGTTGACTGTATGTTCTTCCAGGATTTCCTTATGCAAACATAAGCAAATAGGAATTTATGTTCTTACTACACTCCTCCCTTAGCACGAAAGATAGCATATACCCTGCTTCCCCACTGCTTTATGCCTTGCTTTCCTAACTTTAATAATCGCCTTGGGAGTTTTACCAAATCAATACATAGAGATTGTTTTCATTTCTTTTCCAAAATGGCCACGTGATGTTCCAGATTGTTCATTTATTTAACAAACCACTTATATTGTGCTCTGTGCAAGGCTTTAGTGTAACCCAGGGGACAGACAGCAAACTACAGTCAGGACTGAATCTGTCCACAGCATGTTTTTTAGAAATAAAGTTTTATTGGCACACAGACACACACATTCATTTATGTACTATGACTGATTTCTAGCTACAACTATAGAGTTGAGTAGTTACCACAGAGACTGTGGCCTGAGGAGCTGAAGGTATTTACTCTGCAGACCTTTGCAGAGAAAGCTCACTGATCCCTGGTCTAAATGCCTTCTATACCTTAACTCATTTAATTCCCACAAGAACCTATGAGGTGGATACTATTATTATCCTCATTTTTCATATGGGAAAACTGAGGACGTTAAATAATTTGCTCCAGGGCACCCAACTCGAAAGTGGCAGAGTTGGGAATTTGAACCCAGGCACCTGGCCCCAGGCTCCTTACTCTTAACAGTTACTCTAAACTGCTTCTATTTCAGTGCATGGCTGGGGTCATTTATTTTACCACCCCCCCATCCCCATCAATAGATGCCTGGCTTTTGTTCTTACAAGCTTACTGCAATCAATAACCTTGTCCATGAATCATTTTTGAGCTCTTGTACTGTGTGACCTTGGGCATGTTACTTAACCTCTCTGTGCTTCAGTTCCATTATCTGTAGAAGGGGTATAATACATCTCCATCTTAAAGCATTGTTGTGAGGGATAAATGAGTTACTATAAAGAACCTAGAAAACTACAGGGCTACAGGTAAATGTTACTCTTGCTGCCTCACATATTGGGCAAGTATATCCAAGGAATACATTCTCAGAAGAGTTTGCTGCTCAAGGAGAATGAGTGTGTATTTTGGATATGGGGAAATTGTTCTCTACGTGGCGTTGTTTCCAGGCAGATTGTTCCAGGTACTCTACCACTAGCAATGCACGAGAGTGCTGGTGCTCCACCGCCTTGCCAACGGACTTCTGTTGCCAAGCTTTTGGGGTTGCCAACTTGGGGGATAAAGGGAGCTCAGTGCTGAATTGAGTCAGTATGACTCAATTTCTATTTTCCTTTTTCGTAGTAAGGTAGATCCTCTTTTCCTATGTTTAAGAGCTATTTTTACTTTTTCTAAGTGAAAAATTTTTTTTGAAAATTTTTTATATTACTTGCCGATTATTTTTTTCCTTCTAGTACTCTTGGCCTTTTTATTCTTACTGATTTTCTGGAGCTCTTTATGTATTAGGCTGTTTTGAATTTCAAGTCAGGTACTTAATAGCGTTGTGACCTTGGAGAAAAAAATTATTTAACCTATCTGAGCTCTGATTATCTTATCTACAAAGTAGGGATGTGGATAGTATCTTCACCTCTGGGTTATGTGAGCACTAAATGTGATAAGGTAAGTTACATTCCCACCGTGGTGACTGATGCATAGCAAGTGCAAAACTAATGGGTCTAAGTTGGCTGTAGGGTGTGGTGCACTTGGTGTGTGGTGCTAGCCCTGTGACAAACTGCATTGCTTCAGTGATGATAGTGATGACTTTTCGCTTCCATAACCTTCCCATTAGGGTAACTGGGGGGTTGAGAGGACAGCCCTTCTTTACCGTTTCTCTAGGACCCCGGCTCCTTCTGTCTCCTGGCCCCACTCTCCCCATTCATCCAGAGGGCAAGGAAGCAGGGTGAGAAAGGAAACCATGGGAGGCCACTGTGTCTCAGAAGTGGTGCCATCACCTCCGTTCTTGTTCCATTGGCTAGGACTTGGTCTCACGGTCCCATCTGACTGCAAGAGAGGCTGGGAATGTAGTTTAACAGGAAGCCAAGGAGGAGGAGGAAATGGGTTGGGTGGGTATAGAGAAGTTAATGCCCCCGAGAACCCCAGGGTGAAACCCAGCTGGCTTCACAGATGCAGGCCTGGAGGGAGCTGGTTTGGGGGACACTTTGGTGGGATGAGGGCTGCGGAGGACCTGGACAAAGCTGTGCAGAATGGGTTTAGTTAGGAATGGAGGGCCTGGGTACAGGCCAATGAAGGTGGGTCAGGCTGTGTTGGTGGGAAGACTTCATCTCAACGCGTCTGATGGGACTGATGGGGATGGATGCCTGGGAGGGTCACCATTCAGCACTGTTTCTTCTTTTTCGTTCCATTCTGCTGTTCACTGACCTCCTCCTGGGCCCAGTATTGGGAAATGTTACTCTTCAGGGCTTTCCCAGAGGATCCTAGAAAACCCTGTCCCTCCTCTGCTCCTTTCCTCCCGTGGCTCCCATTGCCCTTGGAGCAAAATACGAAGCCCTCACCATGGCCCCAGAAGGTTCGGCATCTGTTTACCTCTCAGCTCTCATCTCCGTCCTCTCCCCATTTCACTCACTCTGCTCCAGCCATACGGGCCTCCTCACTGTTCCTAGAACCCTCCAGGTGCAATCTAGCCTCAGGGCCTTTGCACATGCTATTCTGCCTCCGGGATCCCTCTTTCCCCACATATACACTGTGATTGTTCTCTTACATCCACGGTTCTTGTCAGAGAGATCTTCCTTGGTTTCTATGTCTAAAATTGCACCCTTTTTCCTCCCTGCACACATGCAATTTTCATTCTCTTCCTTGTTTAAATTTTCTCCATAGCACTTAGCACCCTCTGGCCTCCCACAGTTTTTATTTGTTTATCATCTGCTTTCCCCACTGGAATGTCAGGGCAAGGCTTTTTGTCTATTTGGTTCACAAACTATATCTGTAGTGCCCTGTACAATAAGTAGCTGCTCAGTAAATATTTATTAAAT
Organism: Phyllostomus hastatus; assembly: GCF_019186645.2. Lineage (NCBI taxonomy): Eukaryota > Metazoa > Chordata > Mammalia > Chiroptera > Phyllostomidae > Phyllostomus > Phyllostomus hastatus. The sequence goes on along the minus strand of NW_025333640.1, from coordinate 738,286 downwards.
ATTCACTTCATTCACTGATCATTCATCATTCATTTAATACATGGGTCAGCATACTATAATTCATGAGCTGGCTGCCTCTTTTTGTAAACAAAATTTAGTTGACACACGATCAGCTGCACTGGCTGACATATTGTCCATAGACCCACCTTACAACCTGCCAAGCCAGAAAAATTACTATCTGGCTCTTTACAGAAAGAGTTTGCTGATTGAACCCTACTGTAATAGGTAGGCCTTTGTTGAGTGCTTACTGATAATTGGTTAGTGGTGTAGTTGGTTAGCGGTGGTTGAGTATGGATTGCCTTGGACCAATTCCTCCTCTAGGAGTTCCTAGTTATGTGATTTTCAGCAAGGGTCTGGGTTTTCTCATTTGTAAAATGGGGGAAATTGTGAAGATAATAATAATAATAATAGAAAAATGATAATACCACCCACCTCATAGACATTTCTCTGTGTTAGGCTATGCTGTGGGTGATGGAGAATCCTGTGATAAATGAGACATAGCTTCTCATGCAGCTTATGAAAATAAACGAGGAATGTGTGTGTGGTCACAACATATTCAGTGATGGGTGGGTGGAGCCCAGGATACTGTGGGAGGAGAGGGGACAGAACCCCTAGAAGAAATCAGAGTAGGCTTCCTGGAGGAGGTGACATGCTAATTGAGTGTGAGAAGTTGGGGCATATTTAAGGAGACAAAAGGAGTTCTGTTTGTCTCCCTGGCTAGTACTAATGGTGCCAGGAAGAGAGCAGGACCCAAGTTAGGAGTTGGATGACCACAGCTGGCCTTCTGAAGACCTTACCACATTGCAGAGGCGAACCATTCTCCTTTGATATCAAGGATGGTGTTTTGTGACCTGGGTTTTAGGAAGAACTTGAGAGTCAGGTCCCTTGGGCAATAGTGGAAGAAATAAAGGATGTTCAGTTGGAGAAGTTTAAGGTTTGAGGAAATTCTGAGCTTAGTCTGCAAAAGTTTTAATCAAATATCTTAGACCTTGTGACAAGAATACCCAAATCAAACTGGCTTAATGTAGGCTCATATAACTAAAAATATTGGGAGAAAAATGCCTTCAGGTCCGGCTGGATCCCGGCAGCCCAGGCATTATTATATCAGGAGAACTGCCCCTCCTCTCCTTGCCCCACCCATCATTTCTTCACTTGGCCCTTTTGGGTGTTTTTCTCCCTTTTCACTCATTCTTCCCCTAATGGAGTCAGACGAGGGTGCCCAGCTGCTCCAGATTTGTGTTCCCACAATTCCACGTCTGATGGAAAATGGGAGGGTTATTTAAAGGCCTCTCAAGCCAAGATCTGTTTTTGGTTGGACATAATTTGTTTGGGTGGAGTCACATGACCTTTTCTGAACCAATTGCTGTGGTTACAAGAATATGATGCTCTGATTGATCAGGCCCGAGGTCACCTGCCCACTCCTGGAATTGGAGGTTGACTGGACTTTACCCCAAAGAATTAGACTGAGTGAGGAGGAGAGCCAGTTACAAAGGGGAAACTGAGGGACTGTTAGCCGAAGCAGGGGTCATAGATGTGAGGAAGAATGGATGTTTATATTAGCATTAAGTACCAAATTTAGTGCAGAGTTCTCTGTGTCACCACTGCTAACATTTGGGGCTGGATCCTTCCCTGTCCTGGGGACTGCCCTGTGCATTGTAGGACGTTGAGCAACATCCCTGGCCTCTACTCACTTGATGCTGTGGCACTCTGCCCTCCAGAGTTGTGACAACAAAATGTTCCCAGACATTGCCAAATGTCACCCTGGGGAGCAGAATCACCCCTGGGTGAGAGAAACCCTGTTTTGGAGGAGTAAGTTTTCTATCTAAGGGGGCCTCGAAGAAATATAAACACTTACTAACTGGTGACCATCAAAAAGAGATTGACTGCTTCTTCGAGTTAGAATATTCGCTTATGTTATTATCAGCAACAGGCACTGTGCTGACTCCTGGGCATGGGAAAGAACACAAGAGATTAACTCTCCACTCCCCTGAGTTCATGGCCTTGCAGGGGGCAAGGGAGTGTACTTGTTTCCTGTGGCTGCTGTAACGAAGGACCACAAACTGGAGAGTTTAAAGCAACAGAAATGTATCGTCTCACAGTTCTGGAGGCCAGAGGACTGAAATCAAAATGTTGATTTCAATCCTCCATCCGGAGGCTCTGGGGGAGAATCCGTTCTTTGCCTCTTTCAGGACCTGGTCGCTCCAGGCATCCCTAGCCTGTGGCTGCATCACTGAAACCTGTCTCTGTCTTCACATGGTTGTCTCCTCTGTGTCTGTCCCTCTGTGTCTGTGTGTGTCACTTGTAAAAACACATCTCAGTGGGTTTAGGGCCCACCTGGATAATCCAGAATGATCTCCTCACCTTGGGATCCTTAACTTAATTATTAATTACACCTTGCAAAGTCCTTTTATTTCAAGTAACATCACATTCACAGGTCCCAGGGATTTGATGTGGACATATGTTTTTTTGTGTGTATGTGTGTGTGGGGGGGCAGCCACTCAATCCACAACAGACAGTAAACAGGCAAATCAATGAAATGTTGTAATAAATGCTGCAGACAAAAACCAGGGGTCAAGATGAAGAAAAATGGAAGGGGCATGCTTTCTCAAGGGTGGTCAAGGAAACCTGAGGGCTGAAGGAGGAGGAGGGACTTCTGGGAAGAATGGGGCAGGGAGGACAAATGCCATGCAAAGGCCCTGTGATGGGAGGATCTGAATGAAGGATCTGCTGATGGAAAGTGAGCGAGTGGAGGGAGAGTTACGGGGAATGAGGCCTGGGAGTGGTTGCAGGGTATGTGCAGAACTTCAGTGTGGTGGGAAATTCTTGGTGGTGTAAGCAGGTTGGTGGTTTAATGAGGTCGCCCTAGCTGTTCTCTAGGGACTACACTTTAGGGGCAGTGGAGGTGGCAGCAAGGAGACCTGGGAAGAGGAAGTTGATGAAACGGTCCCGGCAAGAAGTGGTGGTGGCCTGGGCCAGGAGTTGGAAACAGTGGGTCCTGGCTCACATTTCGGTGGTTGAGCCGACCAGACTTGCTGACAGATTGATTGAGGGAGAGGGTGGGGCCGAATGAAAGGAGACGAGATGGTGTCTAAGTCTGGGGCTTAGGGACCTACGTGAGTGGGTATCATTTGCTGCTGGAAGTCTGGGGGAGGAACGAGTTTTGGAGAGTGCTGATCAGCTGTGTTATACTGGAGTTGGAAGGCAGCTCAGAATAGTCCTTGGCACAGTAGTTGCCAGGACGGACAGGGGTTGGGGGTGGTGGAGAGAGACACTGGCTTTCCAGGGGACCTTTGACAATGCCTGGAGATGTTTTTTGTTGTCACCACTGGAGGGAAAGATGTGCCACTGGCATCTAGTGGGTTGGGACCAGGGATGCTGCTAAATATTTGGTAATGCCCAGAACAGCCCTCCCAATGTCAGTAGTGCAGAGGCCGAGACTTCTTGTTTGAGGGACAGGGAACCCAGTCACATGGGCGTCTGGGTTCCGGTCCTTACTGTGGAATCTTGGACAAGTAACCAAACCTCTCTGTAGCTCGGTCTCCCACCTTTCAAATGGGGGTATGGATAGACATCCCCTGCCTTACCTGGCTGTTACAAGAATTTAAGGAGTCAATAGTTGTGAAGTTGTAAAGCACTGTAGGCAGGACCTGTTAGTGTTGGGAAACAAATTCTCAGAAGCTAATGAGCTCATTTTGGTTGGGAGGTAAGAGACAGAGGACAGGGACTTGAGGGTTGAGCCCCAGGGCGGGGGAGGGCAGCAGCATCGAGGGGTAAGGGAGAGAAGGAAGGAGAGGCAGGAAGTCACAGGAGAGTCCAGTGACTTAGGAATAAAACCAGACGGGTGTAGTGTCAAGAGGCCCACAGAGGAAAGTGCATCCACATCGAGGACGGGAATCAGTTCAGAAAGTAGAAAGGAACAACAACAAACACAAGTTCCACTTAGTGATCACTCACCATGTGTAAATGTTGTAAGTACTTACTGACTCACTTTATTTTCCCAACAAACCCATGGAGTAGGGACTATTATGTCTCAGTTTTCTATTAAAGTTGCCCCCCGCCCCCCTTATCTGTGAGGTATGTGTTCCAAGATCCTCAGTGAATGCTTGAAACTGTGGAGAGTACCAAATTCTATATATGTTTTTCATATACATGCATACCTATGATAAAAGTTAATTTGTAAGTTGGGCACAGTAAGGGATTAACAACAATAACTAATAATAAAATAGAACAAGTATAACAGTGCACTGTAATACAAGGTAAGTGGATGTGGTCTCTCTGTCTCTCAAAGTATCTTTTGTAGCGCATGTACAGTGTGGATATGCTAGACCAAAGGATGATTTACGTCCCGGGTGGGATGGAGCAAAACAGCATAAGATTTCGTCACACAACTCAGAGTGGCATGTAATTTAAAACTTGGGAATTGTAGCCCTGGCTGGTGTGGCTCAGGTGGATTCAGTGCTGGCCTGTGAACCACACGGTCACCGGTTCAATTCCCAGTGAGGGCACATGCCTGGGTTGCAGGCCAGGTCTCCAGTAGGGGGTATGTGAGAGGTAACCACACACTGATGTTTCTGTCCCTCTCTTTCTTCTTCCCTTCCTTTCTCTTCTAAAAAAAATAAAATCTTTTTAAAAACTTAGGAATTGTTTACTTTTGGAATTTTCTGTTTAACACTTTTGGACCAAGATTGACCACGGGTAACTGAAACCACAGAAAGTGAAACCATGGATAAAGGGAACTTCTGTACAATGAAATAAACCACCCCAGACATGTCTAGCAAAACTGTTTTATAATTCCGGCAGATTCTGTCAGGGATTCTGACAGGGTGTGGTGATGATGGCTGGTCATCTCTGTAATGAGAAACCTTGATGGTCTGGGGGGTGGGATCATCTGGAGAACTGCTCACTGGCACAGTGGGTGCCAGGGCTGGGCTGCTGACTGCACCATGGCATGTGGCCTCTCTGTGTGGCTTGGGCTTCCTCGCAATGTGGTGACTGGATTTGGAGGAGGAACGTGGAGAGTGTACTTGTTTCTTGAAAGATGAAGACAGAAGCTGTAAGGCTTCTTCTGACCTACTTCGAGATCATGCAGTGTTACTTTGTTGCATTCTTAGTGACTAAGCAAGTCAGCAAGACCAGTCTAGATTCAAGGAGAGGAGAGTCAGACTTTACCTCCTGAAGGGAGTTTCAAAGAACATGCTGGATGGCTGATACTTTTGTGGCCATGTGTGGAAAGCACAGCCTGTTGTTACATGTTATTATCCTAATTTTGCAGATGAGGAAATGGAAACATAGAAAGTTTGAGTAAATTGCCTGAGTGAATAAGTAGCTATGCTGGGATTTGACCCCAAGTGTCCAGGCCCCCAAAACTTGTGACCATACACACTGTATGAATTTTGTCTCTTTGAAGGGGGCATATGAGCCTTTCAGGTGGTTGTGGAGATAGTCTTGGGTTCAGATTTCTGGTTTCGTCAGGGTTCAGTCAAGAAGGCAGAAATAATCTTAGGTCTCTCAAACAGAGAGAATTTAACTCGGATAACTGGCTAATGGGTGAGGGGGAAACTGAGAAGGCAGATGGGGGGTACTAAGAGAGGGGCCACTAGGCTGGTGGAACAGTGGAAGGAAGTGGTGTGACCAGGGCCCAGTGCCATTCAGTGAGCTAGAGCCTGGGGCAGCAGCTGTCTTCAGGGAACAGAGACCACGGAATAGACACATTTGCTGCTGCAAGACACGGAGAAAGAGAGGGAGAAATAACCTACCTGACTTCAGTCCCTTCTGTCCTCTGGTCTCCTGAAAAGGCCTCCCATTGGCTGAACCTACCTGGAAGCCAAGACGCAAAGGAGCCTGGGAAATGTAGTTCCCTTTGCTACAGCGCAAAGCAGAGGAAGGGTGGCGTGGAGCTCAGAGCAAGCAGGCTAATGACCCTTGTAGACCTTGAGCTAGTGACTGCCTCTTTGAGCTCAGTGTATTACCTCAATTAAAGGGCACTGCTGTTACTGCTATTTGCCTGAAAGCTGATGATATGCAATGGTTTTATTTTCTGTGTCAGCGCCCTTCTTAGCTTTACTGGCTCTGTTGGTTTTGAAGTTTAGCTCACTCTTATATCAAACCCAGATCTTTCTTAGGACTCTCTTTGTCATGGGCCACCAACACAGAGCTAATCAGCCTTCTATACAGCCCAGCAGAGATCTGCTGACCATGATTATGTCCCTGGCTTGCCCCAAGTTGCCCCTAGAGCAAGCTGAACACCCGCAGCCCCTTCATGGCTCCTCAGTGGACAGTGTTTCCAGAACTCCACCTTGGGGTCGCTGTCTTGTGCCCATCTTCCCTGGGGACCTAGAACGACCCCCAGGTGGGCACAGCATCCCAACACCCCAAGCAATGTGGGGCTGTTGCGTTGAGTCTGATCTATGATTAGCATGTCACCGGGGGAAGTTGGAGAAAATGCTTCCAAAGGCGTCAACCATTTACTCTTCCCTTGCAGGGGCTCTGGGAGATATGGCAGAATGGTAGGGTGTTCAGGGTGACAACCACATGCCCTTTTGATCACATGAGCGGTTTTGATAAATACGTACCCGAGACCACCCTCGGGTGGAGGGAGGGATCACTCCCTCACACTCCCTCTTTCTCACTCCAACCTCTTCCTCAATCACACCAGGCAGGGTCCAGCCTCAGGACCTTTGCACTGGCTGTTCCCTCTGCTTGGAATGCTTGTTCCTCCAGATATACACCTGGATCATTCCTTCCTTTAAGCCTTTACTCAATGTCACTCTTTCAATGAGGCTTCTTGGACCTCCTTATTTAGTATTGCACCCCCTTATGGCACTCCCCACCCACTCTTCCTACTTATTTTTGTCCCTTAACACCACCTTCTAACAAGCTATATTTATATCCATGTAACACTTCGTTTGCCTCCTTCTGCCAGATTGTCAGCCTCACCAGGGCAGGGGCGTGTACCTCTTCCGTTCACAGCTGTGTTCACAGCACTTGGACAAGAGCCTGGAGCACGGTAGATGCTCTGAACTACTGATTGAATCCACAGAGGGGCTGGATGCTCAGAGTCCCGTGGCATGCTGTTCCCGCTGCCTGGAACATTTTCTCCCCCTCCCACGCCAAGATTTATTCAGACAAAGACCACATATTCATCTCCCATTCAGACCAAAGAGACAGCGATGTGACAGGAGAGCACCTTTTGCATTTTTGACCGATGATGGTTTCTATCATTCTTCCCCCCAACCACCATCCTCTAAAAGCTCCCCTAAAGCTCCTAGTTTTAGGGGAAAGACACAACAGGTATCTGCTATCCCACTGGCTTAAAATGAACAGCTTTATTAACATACAATCAATGACTTATTTAAAATGTACAATTTGATAAATTGTGACATATGTGTGAAACCAACCCTATGATCCAGAGTGAACATATCACCCCCAAAAGTTTCCTCCTACCCTTTTGAAATTTCTTCCTCCCAACCCTCTGGGTCCCTCCACCTGCCATCCCCAGGCAGCTCCTCTTTGGGTCACTGTGGATGCGTGTGCATCTTCTAGAGTGTTATGTAAATGGAATGATACAGTATTAATGCTTTTTAAGTCTAGTTAATTCACTTGGCGTCATTTGCAATTCATTGTACTGTGGTGTGTATCAGTTCTTCACTCCTTATGATCACTGAGTAGTCGTCCATTCTGCGGACGTACACAATTTGCCATCTCTTCATGCCCACCACCTCCTAACAAGCCGTAGTCATATGCATGTAATAGGTTTGTTTGTGTTCTTCTTGCAGAATATCAGCCTCGCAGGGGCAGAGATCTCTGCCTGTTTTGCTCACAACTGTACCCACAGCACTTGGACCACTACCTGGGGCATCGTAGATACTCACTGTTTATCGAATCCATGCAGGGCTGGCTGGAAGACCAGAGTCTCATGTGCTGTTCCCTTGGCCTGGAACACACTCCCTACTCTGTTGATGGACACTTGGGCTGCTCCCACGTGTTGACGCTCACAGATAAAGTGATGGGAACATCTGGGTGCAGGTCTCTGCATGCATGCTCATTTTTCATTTCTCTTGGGTACATGCCTGGGGATGGACCAGGTGGCCTGGTAGTGCACGTTTAGCTTTTTAAGAAACTGCCGAGCTGTTTTCCCAAAGTGCTTGCACCATCTGGCGTCCCCCTCCAGGAGCGTGTGAGGAGGGTTGCCTGGGATGCTTCTTTGATTTGTTCCACGGTCTCTTAATCTGGGGCACAGCTCCCACTGAACCATTCTCACGCTCTCTGTGCTTTCACGCACACTTCCTCACCACTGTGGTAAAACCTGCCCGGTGTCTGTCTCCTCGCTAGACTGTGTGAGCTCTGTGAGGACAGGGTTCTGTCTTGGCCACCACCAGGGCCAAGGTTTGGCACACAGTAGGCACATGCTTACTGAATGAATGTATAACCCTGCCTAGAGGCCCAGGTGCTAGAGGGGAAACTCATTTGATTGGTATTTTCATTCCCAATGTGAAGGTGAGGTAACTGGGCACCAGAATGTACAGAGATCTATCCAAGGCCCAAGCTGGGCCGGGAGTCTGCCTGGATGCCCTCAGTTGACACTGAGGTGTTGGGCGTGTGCTTGGGTGGGGAGAGGGGAGAAGAGAGGCTGGTGCAGGGAGGCTGTTGGAGGCCGGGATGAGGAGTTGATGCTTTGCACCTTTGCTTACAGGCTTTGCAAAGGGTTCATAGCACACCCACCTTCTCTGGTCTGCACAATGAAGTCTTGCAGCCTCAAGATTAAGGGGCTGCAAGGGCTGAAGGCAGAGGGCCCCCCTTTCTCTGTCTCCCCAGCAAACCCTGGTAACAGGCATTTCCTGTTTCCGGCCGCTCCCTGGGGCTGGGGTGGGGGTGGGGGAGCTGATTACAGCAGTGTGCTCAGCTGCGGGTCCCCTCTCCTGCTCTCCGCCTGCCCCTGCCCGCAGTAGCCACCAAAAGGGGTTTGTCCCTGCCACTGGTACCCTGGAGAAAGGCAGTGTATAGCTAACCTTTCCAGCTCTTTCTTTGTCTGGGACAGGGGCTGTGCTGATGGGGGGCCTGCAGGCAAAGGGGAAGTGCCAGGGTGCTGATTTGCATGTGGGTAAGATGCCAGCTGAACTCTGATACTCTGGTGGAAGGAGGAGGGGAGCCGAAGGGGTTACCCCCCAACAAGGAGGAAATGTCCTTTTATACCCTGTCTATGTTTGTTTAAAGGGTTTTGTTCTCTGCCACCTTCTCCCACACCACAGGCTACCTGGAAGTTCTTCTGGTGGTCTAACCTCCATTACTCTTGTTGTCTGAGGTAGTCCCTTTCTTCAGCTGGCCCCACTCCAGCCCAGAGGGCTGATGAGTCATACCCCACCCCCCACCATTTGCGATGTCACATGACTGGGGGGAAAGAGTCTCAAGGCTCAGCTGATCTCCCTGAGGTCTGGAAGGAACTTCCTCCCGCAGGCCAGATGAGACCATCTGTTCTTTTGCCCTTGGTGATCTGCAAGCCCTGTCTGGAGTCAGTCCACCATTCTGCAAAGCGGCTGAGCTAGAAAGTGGTACATGTGGTTCTTGTCACATGCCAAACGCCCCATCATGGTCCTGCATAGCTCCAGGGGGAAGCCTGGTGTGGTTCAAAGAGAGGATGGCGCAGTAGTTAGGGCCACAGCCTCTGAAGCCAGAGAGCTGGTGTGTGGCTCCCCATTCCTACCTCTGTGGCTCGGGCAGGTGATGTCTCCAGTATGAACCTCAGTTGTCTCATCTGTCAAAAGGGGATTCATTCATTCATTCACCAACTTTTACTGAGCAGCTACTATGTGCAAGTCATTGTACTAAGTGCTGAGGTCACAGTGGTGAACAAAATAAAAGGCGAACCCTACCCTTGTGGAGCTGATGTTCTAGTGTGTAGTGGGTGGAGGACAGACAGACAATAGCAAAATAAGTAAGTGACATATATAGTGTTCCAGACAGTAAGTTGCAGGAGGGGAAAAATAAAGCAGAAAGGGAGGATGGGGAGTGCTGTGTGTGCGTGCATGCATGTGTTGCAGTTTTAGAGTGGCTGGGAGGGTCTCACTGAAAAGGAACATTTCATCCAAAGTGTGAAAGGGACAAGGAAGGGAGGCACCAGGTTAATTGTGGGACTGACGTCCTAAGCAGAAAGGAACAGCTAGTGCAGAGATCCTGAGGCTGAATCGTGCTTGACATGTTTTAGGAAGAGCAAGGAGACCCATGTAGCTGGAGCAGAGTAAGTGAGGTGCAGGGAGGGAGGGGCTGGGGCAGGCTGAGCGGTAGGACCTGTGGGCTGTGGGGAGAACCTGGGGTTGCATCTGGGTGAGATGAGAGCCCTGGGAGGGTTTTGACAATATTGCTCTGGCTGCTGCATTTAAAATAAATTACAGGAGTTCAGGGGCAGGAGCAAGAAGTCCAGTGAGGACTCCTTGCATCATTGCAGTTACCTGGGTGAGCGATGATGGTGCCTTGAACCGGGGGCTGGCAGTGGAGGTGGAGAGGAGGGGTGGGCTTCTGGATATACTTTAAAGGTGGAGCCAACAGGATTTGCTGATGGACTGGAAGTAGAGTGATGGAGGAACGGATGATAGAGAACAGGAGACTCCAACGTTCTGGGTCCAAATAACGGGAGGGACAGATCTTAATAGAGCTTACCTCCCAGATCTTGGGGTAGCAACTCTGCTGGGAGAGTTAGATGCAGCTCTGCCTGCCAGACTCTTTGTATAAGGTTTAGAAAAGGCTAAGTTCTCCATAAGTGGGGCCTCCTCCCAAAGGGCTGGGGTGGTCATGATGGCGAAACTGCAGGTGTTGATGGTACTGATGTGATGATGAAGATGAGGACGGTAGCAGCGATAATCCCAATGCTGATGGGCTTGATCATTGTGATGGTAGCGATGGCGATGGTGGTGATGACTGTGGTGATACTGGTGATGATCATTTCCAGGTATTGAGGGCTCACACCACGCCGTCCCTTTACACGTGTTACTGTGTTGAATTATAGGACACAGTAGGCATTTTGACAGTCTCCCCTAGTAGGTGAGAAAACCAGTTGAGAGAGGGGAGGCTATTTGTCCTGAGACACATAGGAGGGAGTAGGATCTTCCTGTGTCCTTTTGGATCAGGACACTGCTGGGGTTTGTTCTCCACCCCATTCCCTACCTCACCACCCCAGGAGCCCTCCTGACTCCTGGCGCCAAGGAGAAGTGGGTGGAGAGAAAGCTCTGAAACTTAGTGGGGGTCACACCAAAGGTGCGGTGACCCTGGGCCAGAGTGCATTTGCTGACGGGAGAAATGTGCTTGGACCTCCTTCAGCCCCTCACTGTTGCCCTGTCCCAACACTTCCGGGAAGGCTTCCCGATTCCAAAAGTCTCACCCCATATTTCTCACTTAGGCTCTTTGTGAAATCCCAACCAATTTCTTCAAGCATTTGTGTGGCAGTCATTCTTTTCTTTTTTTCAATCCTCACCTGAGGACATTTTTTAAAAAATTGATTTTAGAGAGAGGGGAAGGTGGGGTGGGGGGTGGGGGCGGGAGAGGGAGAGAGGGAGAGAGAGAGAGAACTTCAATGTGAGAAACATCAATCAGTTGCCTCCTGTACACACCCTGACCAGCAACCTAAATATGCACCCTGATCGGGAGTCAAACCTGCAACCCTTTGGTGCACAGGACGATGCTCCAACCAGCTGAGCGCCCCCCCGCCAAAGGGGGCCAGGGCAATGGCAGTCATCCTTGCAGGGAACGTAATAGGAAGCTCTGACAGATGAGAGGGTGGGGCAGACCAAGGAGAAAAGTTCGGGACTCCAGCAGATGGGGTGGGTGCCCCGCCCATTCTGAAGCCCTCTCAGCAGTCACCTACGGAGGGTTCTTGACGACTCCCTGAGACTCTCTGACTGAGAATGTTCTCTGGCCGTAGGAAGATCCTTAGCCTGGAAGTTACCCTGCGAGGCACCCACAGTCGGTGCTGGAGGGGGGCTGAGGGACCAATACCCCGTGTTCCTATGTCTCAGATGGACTGGTTCTGAGCCACGTCGACCTCATCTACCAGAGACCCCGAGGGGCGAGCCCCAGTTGATGTCCGCAGGTCCTCAGGGACACCGCCTGTGTTGACTCGCCCTCCCCGCCCCACCTCCCTGGGCCCAAGTCCTCCTCGGATCCCCTCTCAGCTGTACCACATGTACCCCAAAGTCTTCTTCCAGGGGCCCAAACTAGAATAGGGATGCAACCTTAGCATGCTGCCCAACCTGTAACATAAGTACTGTAACAGCCCCGGACAACTGTAACACATCGTACAGAGAACAAACCTGAGGGTGATGTACATAACGTTAATCCCCACAGGGCCCCGGTGAGCACAGGGGCCCTGGGGTGACTGTAGGCAGACCGTGGCCGCTCCGCATGAAGAGCATTGCTCCACGGTGGTGAAGGCTCTCCCTGGGTTCTCCTCCGGCCCCTCTCGCTTCCCCGGGCAGAGCCTCAGTTCAGCTCTGTTGTCACCTACTCTTCTCAGTGTGGGATCTGTTGCAGGTGCACGAGGATGCGAAAGGCCTGCGGGAAATGTTTGAAGAAGAATAATGCGCCCATTGCTCTGGTGCAGAGTTAGAACATTACCATTTCTTGGGAATCTTTAAAACAATGTTTCTCAAGACGTTTTTTTTTTTACTTCAACTTTAGTAAGAAATGCATTTCCCCCATGACCCCCCAGCCCACCGCCACAGGAGCACATGCAACTGAAATGAAAGCTTTTCATCCCTAATCTTTTCTACATTGAAAACATTGCAATGTATTTTATTCCATTCTAGTGGAATCTGCTAAGCCCACTCTGTGACCTGCTAATGGTGCACAGTTTGGAAAACAGCCTTACAAGCCCCTCCCTGCCCTTCCCCAACTCCCTGAAAGTGGTCACTATCTTGAACTTTTGGGCAATGAATTCCTTGATATTTTTTATTGTCTTGCTATATATGTGTTCCTAAACATTTAACTGCTTAATTTTGCCAATGTCTGCATTTAATATAAGTGGAATTACAATATGTGTATGAGAATTGCTTTTTTATTTAACATTATGCTTTTGAAATTACCCACGTTTATGTCTATGGCTGTAGTTAATTCTTTCGTAACATGGTATAGTATTTTACTATGTGAGTTACCCCAATTTATTCATTCTACTCTAGATAGATATTAGGGGCATTTCCATTGCAGGGCTTGTATTAGCTATAGCTGTGCAACAAATTACCCCAAAATTTAAGAACAAACATTTATTAAGAACAAAGATTTATTGTCTCATACACTTTCCAAAGGTCAAGAATCTAGGGACAGGGGAAGGGCTCAGCAAAGGAACAGTGGCCTGCGCCAGCACTTCTGTCTGGCAGAAAGCTGCCCCTCCAGCCCTTGCCTTGAAGCCAGACTATTCAGGCCTCCCTGCAAGTCTCCTGGGCCTTTTGAGCTACCGCCCCGGTGCTGGAGCTCAAAGTGAGACCATCGGCGAGTAAGACTGCAGGTGGGCCCTTTAAGAGGAATGCCTGGGACTCCAGAAGCCCTCCGTCTCACTCAGCCACAATCTTCACTGGTTTCCACAGCCAGAAGTTGTGGGGACTTCTCTTCCTGGCACTGGAACCCTGGGCTGGGGGGCCTGGTGTGGGGCTGGGACTCCTCCCTCCTCAGGGGGGACCTCTGTAGCTGAGACATCTCTCCTGATTTTTGTCCACCACCTGTTGCTGTGGGACCAGCCCATTCCGTGTCTCCACCCCTCCTCCTGGTCTGGATGTGACTTCTTCTCTGCATCCTTAGTTACCGGACTTCTGTTCAGCTGGTCTTCAGGCGATTCTGAACGGTGGTTGCTCTGCAGTTCAGCTGTAATGTTGAAGTGGTCATAGAGGAGGCAAGTACACCATTTCCCTGCTCTGCCAGTTTGATGGGAAGCCCTAAGATGACTTCTTAAGTGTTAAAATGCCACACCTTGATCTGAGCATCCCCTGGAAGGTCTAGCCCACTTTCTCCCCAGAGCCCAACGTGCATCAGAATTATGTGGGGTGCCAGGCAAAAGGAAGATTCCTGGCTTCCCCACCACTCCAGCTGAACCAGAATTTCTCGGGTTTGGAATCCAGGAATCTGCATTTTAAACAAAAGCCCTCAGGTGGTTCTCACGCACAGAAAACTCTGGTGCTAAAACCTCTGCCTCTAGGTAGTAAATAGGATGGACCAGGGGCATGGCTTTTAAATTCTCACGTGCTCACACATCAAGAAAATAAAGGACAGAAAACCTGCAGTCCTTTTAAATTCAGAATTTATAACCCTTTTACCTGCTTTCACTAAATTCTTCCTAGATTTTAGATTCTCCTTGTTTGCTAGATTTTAGATTCTACCAGCTCTTACTCGTACCTACTGGTTGCTGCCCCCCGGCCTTTGATGTGGGGATTTCACAGACAGAAATACACAAGCACTAAATTTAGAGCCCGGTTGCTTTCCCTTCCTTTCCTGCCCTCCATCCTTCCCCTCGTCTTGGGGTGTTGTTGTTTTGTTTTCATTTAGTTTAAAAACACCTCTATATTTGAAAAGCTCTCTGTGCTAAGAACTTGAGTTACTCCCCATGCTTCTATATCAAGTTTATGATTAGTGTTACTCATTCCAGGCATGAACATTTGGGGGACCAGAGGTAGGCCTGAAAAAGAGAGAATCTGGGAACAGCTCTGATGGGTGGTGCTGGCTCAGGGCATCTCACGAGGCTCGTCAAGGTGCTGGCTGGGCTGCCGCCGACAGTTTGGAGATAGAAGAGCAGTTTCCGAGATGGCTGATCCTCCTTGCGGCTGGAGACCTCAGCTCCATGAGGTGTGGGCCTCTCCAGACAGCTGCTCACAGTGTGGCTTCACCCAGAGCAGGGAGAGGGAGGCCGCCTGCCTTTATGAACCTTTGAGTCCCACAAGGTCATTCCTTTCCATCTTGTTCTATTTATTAGAAGCGAGCCGCAGTCCTACCCACACCCAGCTGGAAGCAGACACGCAAGGGCCTGAGTATCAGGAGGCGGGGGGTCCCTCGGGCCATCTTGAAAGCTGGCTGCTGTGGGATTGATTCTTGAAGCATTCTTGTTCTGGAAACCCTGGTACCCATCTCTTGGTGCATACGAAAGGGTTTCTTCATGATTTACACCTAGGAATCTTGGGGTCAACGGGTAGATAATGCTAAGCTGTTTTCCAAATTTTTTAAACCATTTCATGCTCCAAGAAGTAGTGTATATTTCTGGGGTCCTGCCTCTTCGCCAATACTTGGTATTTGCCCGACTTAAAGTATTTTGCATATTGGGTGGGCAGGAAACGGTATTTGTGATTTTAATTAGCATTTTTTGGATAACTCCTGAGGCTGGTCATCTTCGCATGGGTTTGGAGGCCGTCGTAATTCTTCTCTAGTGAAACGCCTGTTCACCTCCCTCCCGTTTTCTCGTTGAATTGTCTCTTCGTCAAGCCACTAGGGGATCTCTATATATTTTGGATACAAATGTGCAAACAAATGTCCACTCTCACTTTATAGTTGTCTTTACCTTCCCTTCATGATACTTTTTGATGACTAGAACTTCATTTTCATGCAGCTGAATCTTTTCCTTTATGATTTATTGCTTCAGAATCACTCCCTGTTCTCCTCAATTGTCTTCTAAATGTCTTGCCTTGAGCAGTGAAGTCTTCAATCCATCTGGAGTTGATTTTGAGTGGGGTATGAGGTAGGATTTTGATTTAACTTTTCTTGCTGTTATGGATAACCAGTTGGACCACCCACGATTACAAAGTAGTGCCTCTTTTTTTTTTTTTCATGCGTCTGCAATACCTGCTCAGTCAGAAAATGCATTTTCATCTTGTGAGGTTTACATCTGGGCCCTCTAGTGAGGGTTGTCTTTACCTCGGTGTTACTTACCTATTGCTGAGCAACAACAACGCACTCTAAAGCTCAGTCATGTCTATTAGCCATTATGCTCACCAATGCTCTGCAGTCCATGTTGACAGGGGATGGT
Source organism: Phyllostomus hastatus (assembly GCF_019186645.2). Taxonomy (NCBI): domain Eukaryota; kingdom Metazoa; phylum Chordata; class Mammalia; order Chiroptera; family Phyllostomidae; genus Phyllostomus; species Phyllostomus hastatus. The sequence goes on along the minus strand of NW_025333640.1, from coordinate 722,298 downwards.
GTGTTGGGGGGTGCACTTCCCAGGCGGCTCACTCAGGTAGGACCTCGCCCAGGTAGGACCTCGCTTCCTCTCCATGTGAGCCTCTGCCTGGGACCCACTGAGCGGCCTCTCAAGGTGGCAGCCAGGGAGCAACTCAAGAAGCCAACGTGGAACCTGCCATGCCTATTAGTCCTTGGCCTTGAACAGTAGTCACTTGATGTTATTTCTGCCATATTCTTAGTTCACAGGGACAGCCTTGGGTAGGTGTGAGGGGGGATTATAAACAGGGCCTGGATGGGGGGGTTGTGGCCCACTGGGGGTCATCTTGGAGGCAACCCACTGTAATGACAGTGTCTGAATTACTGTAGATTTATAAGCTGATGTCTGGTAGGACGAGTACTCGCATTTTACTTTTTTCTTTATAGAATTGTCTTGGCTCTTTGTGGCTCCGTGCTCTTCCATACAAATTTTAACATTCATGTGTCAAGTTCATTGAAAACCCCAATAAACTTAATAAATAACAAAAACAACAAAACAAACAAAATCCTTAAACTTCAAAATGAAAATATGATCTGGCTTAGAATAAACCTTATTTAAAAAAACAACATTTTGGGATTTTAATTGAAATTGCTTTGAATCTACAACTCAGTTTTGGAGAGGAGGTAAAGTTTTTCAATACTGAGTCTTTCCAGATAAGAATTAGTATACATTTCACTCTATTTATTTAGATTTTCTTTTCTGTCTTGCAATAGCATTTTATAATTTTCTCCATAAAGGATTTGCACTTCATTTTGTTAGATTTGTTAAGATTACCAGCTTTTTAAATTTGTCTGTTGTACACTGTAAAGATTCGGGTAAATGGCATCCTTTCAAAACCGAAGCCCCATTTTCACGCAGCGAGACGCTCAGGCCCTCAGTTCCCTGGCCATTCGGCCCCAGCACTTGCTCGCTGGGCGCGGCCCACACCCTTATCAGGACACAGACTCTTTTCGTCACTTGTGGGATTTCTCAGTCAATCTCCGCTGCCCTCCCCACCCCAGGGGCAACCACTGATCTGATTTCTATCACTGTAGGTTGGTTTTGCTTATTCTAGGATTTTGCAAATGTTATCTTAAAATTTTTTTTTCTGATTGATTATTGCTGATGTACCAACACACAGTAAGCATCATATATTGATAGTGTATTCAGTCACATTGCAAAATTATTTTATTTTTTAAAGTAATTAAAAAATTTTTCAATTACAGCTGGCATACAATATTATATTAGTTTCAGGTATATGGCATAGTGGTTAGAGATTTATATAACTTATGTAGTGATTGCCACAATAAATCTTGAACCCACCTGGCACCACACATATTTATTACAATGTATTGACTATATTCCCAATGCTGTACTTTACATCCCATGACTGTTTTGTAACTACCAATCTGTACTTCTTGATCCCTTCACCTTGTTCACCCAGCCCCCCAGGCCCCTTCCCTCTGGCAGCCATCAGTCTGTTCTCTGTGTTCATGAGCTTGTTTTTGTTTTGTTCATTAATTTTGTTTTTTAGATTCCACATTTAAGTGGACCTGTATGGCATTTGTTTTTCTCTGACTTACTTCACTTACCATAATAGCAAAATTATTTTGTCAATGATAGTTATTTATCTGTACATTCTTTTGGACTTTCTATGTTGACAGTTGCCAATGTCATCTGCAAAAAATGGCCATTGTATTTCTTTCTCTTCTTTCTCTGTCCTGCCCTGCAGTGCAGGCGAAGATCTTCCGCACACTGGCGAGTAGATGCGGTAATACTGGGCACCCTTAGCTTGGTTCTGATTTGCAGGCAATCTTTTTAACATTTTACTCTTAAATATAATGTTTCACTTTTTATTTAAAACAAAGGCTCAAGGTTTTTTGAAGATGCTTTATATCAGTTTCGGACATTCCTACTCTGTCAAGAGTGGTGTTTCTCTCTCTGTTTACGGGAATGGGTGTTGAATTGCTGGGCTGTCCTTCACTTGTGTCTCACGGTGGCCAATCTCACGTTGACGGAGAGAGAACGGGATCCAGCTAGAATGTCATAACACCGTTCATATCACATTTGTTTTGCACTGGCTTTGGTTTACAGCAAATGATCCTAGTTTGCTTTGCCAGTAGAATGCCAAGTTCTCTCTTAAGTACATCTGTTTATGTTAAAGTTAATTCAAAGTCTGTGCTCCATGGAGAATGGGTTGGGTAGACTGTGGATGTGGCAATGACCAGGAAGATGCAATTCGAGGGGGAACTGTGATACACGGCACAAGAAACAATATGTACTGAGTGATTCATATGTGCCGTTAGGCCCAGTGCTTGAAGTCACGGGGCCTGGACTTGTGTCTTGGCTGCCTGGTTCTGCCTCAGTTTTCTCATCTTTAAATGAGGATAATAGTGGTACTTACCTTGCAGGATTCCATGTCATCTGTCAGTGGATAGGTAGATAGGTGTATGGAGAGGGAGGCAGACAGACAGACAGACAGACGGATTCAGAAGCAGAGAGTAGAATGGTGGTTGGCAGGGGCCGGGCGGTGTAGGAACTGAGCAGATGTGAAAAGGTGTGCACTGGCAGCGATGGAGGGTGAGTCAGTCCAGAGATGTAGTGTCCAGGCGTGACGACCGCCCTGCGGGTGGTAATGTGGGTCATAACACTGCGGGTAATGTGGGACATATGCGAAGAGCACAGGTTTCAGGGGCACTAATCACACACAGAACGCGGCGACTGTGCGAGCTGGTGTATGAATTATTAGCTGGACTGCAGTCATTGCACTATGGATGTCCAGTCCTCATGTGGTACACCTTCAGTGTACGAGACAGTTTTTATGTTGAAGTATATACATGTTAAAGAGGTATAGACAGAGTGCTGGGGGTTGAGCACACACGTGCTGGCGCTCACGCAAGGCAGTGACGTGCTGTGGTCCAGAAAGTCGGCCTGAGGCTCACAGCACCCTGGAGTTTAGTTCCAGCTCTTCCAGGTTTTTCTCTTGGGCAGCTTTCCTTCCCTCTCTGAACCCGCTTCCCTGTGGGGGAAATGGGCATTAAAAACTCATGGGCTGTCAGGAGAACAGAATAAACCTGAGTGCCCAACCACAGGTAGCAGGAAGCTAAACATGCAAATGTTGTTATTGTAGAATCACAGAGCGGGGTCAATGGACCGAGGAATCACCTGGAGAGCTTGCTGAAAGGCGGACTTGCAGGCCTCATCGATGAAAACTTTGTGTGGGTCTCTTCCGCTTTGGAGGTGCTGGACATCCAGCACGCAATAGAGCAGTGGCTCTGCCCTCCTAAAAGTGACTTTTTGTTTGGGGGAGGTAGAGAGAATAGAAAATGTCAGAGTGGGGGGGGTTTCAATGTTAAATATAGTGCTCAGAGGGAGCCTCATGGCGAAGGTGACCTTTGAGCAAAGACCTGAAGAAGGTGGCAAGGAACCTTGTGGACATTGAGGTGTCTGCGTTTGCCAGGGCTGCCATTGCAAAGTCCCACAGACTCGGGACTTCCACAACAGAAATTGATGTCTTACACTTCTGGAGGCTGGTAGTCCAAATAGAGGCACAAGTGGGTTTGGTTTCTTCCCAGGCCTCTCTCCTCGGCTTGCAGACGGCTGGCTACCTTCTCCCTGTATCCTGACATGATGTTTCCTCTGTGCACGTCTGTGTCCTAATCTCCTCCTGGAAGGACATCAATCACATTGGATTAGAGCCACCTCATTTTACCTCAGTTACCTCTTTTAAGGCCCCATCTCCAAATACAGTCCCATTCCGATGTCCTGGGAGTTAGGACTTCAACATATGGGTTTTGGGAGGGACGCAATTCATCCATAACACAGGGAAAAGGGCTTTGCAAGAAGCAAGTGTAACTAGCACAAAGGCCCTGGGGCAGGATGGTGCCTGGAGGGTTGGAGGAACAGTGAAGAGGCCTACTTGGTGAGGCTGAGAGCAGGAGGAGGTGAGGGCAGGGAGGGGTGGAGGAGGTCACACAGGGCCTTGTGGGCCTCAGGGAAGACTTAGGCTTTTATTTTGAGGGAGGTGGGAGCCCTGGGGGGCTGTGGGCAGAGGAGGGACTGGACCTAACTCTGGGGCCCACAGACTAAGGTGGTTTGAGGGGGAAGGACCTGGAAGATGCATTTTTAAAAATTGATATATAATTCATAGACCATAGAATTGATCATTTTAAAGCCTTCAATTCAGTGTTTTTTTTTCTTTTTAATTATATTTTATTGATTATGCTATTACAGTTGTCCTGATTTTTCTCCCTTTCCCCCTCTCCACCCAGTACCCCCACTCCCTCAGGCAATCCCCCCACCATTGTTCATGTCCATGGGTCATGTAAGTTCTTTGGCTGCTCCATTTCCTTTATTGTACTTTACATCCCCATGGCTATTCTGTGACTATGTATTTGTACTTCTGAATCCCCTCACCTCTTCACCCATTCTTCTGCACCGCCCTCCCATCTGGCAACCATCTGGTAACTAACTTCTTTTCTTTTGCTCCTTTTAAGATTCTCTCTTTATCTTTAACCTTTGGCATTTTCATTAAGATGTGACTTGGAGTGGGCCTCTTTGCATCCATCTTGTTTGGGACGCTCTGTGCTTCCTGGACTTGCATGTTTATTTCCTTTACCAAGTCAGGGAAATTTTCTTTCACTATTTTTTCAAATAGATTTCCAATTTCTTGCTTTTTCTCTTCTTCTGGCCCCTCTATGATGTGATTGTTGGATGTCTTGAATTTATCCCAGAGGTTGCTTATATTATCCTCATTTTTATTTTATTCTTTTTTCCTGTTGTTCTGATTGGTTGTTTTTTTGCTTCCTTATATTCCAAATCATTGATTTGATTCTCAGCTTCATCCACTCTACTGTTGTTTACCTGTAAATTGTTTTTTTATTTCAATTAGTGTGTCTTTAGTTTCTGACTGAATCTTTTTTATGCTGCTGAGGTCCTCGGTAAGTTCCTTGAGCATCCTTATAACCAGTGTTTTGAACTCTGCATCTGATAAATTGCTTATCTCCATTTTGTTTAGCATTTTTTCTGGAGTTTTGATGTGTTCTTTCATTTGGGCCATGTTTCTTTGTGTCCTCATTTCAGCAGCCTCCCTGTGTTTGTTTCTATGTATTAGGTAGAGCTGCTATGACTCCTTGTCTTGGTAGTGTGATCTGGTATACTAGGTGTCCTGTAGGGTCCAGTGGCACAGCCTCCCCTATCACCCAAGCTGGGTACTCGAGGTGTGCCCTTTGTGTGGGCTGAGTACATCCTTCTCTTGTAGTTGAGCCTTGGTTGCTGTTGACAGGTCAATGGGAAGGACTTACTCAGGCCAGTCAGCTGCAACGATTGACTATGACCACTTACTACCAACTTCTACTCTCTGTGAAGGATCAGCTGTGCAGGGGCGGGGTGGTGGTGGTGCTCCCACATGGTCTGTAGCTGTCCACTGAATGTGCTGGCCCCAGGATTTCCCTGGTGGAGCAGGCCAAGGTCAGCCCCCACTTGTATTTTGCCCGGGGCCATTCTGCCTGAGCTATAAAGCAATCTGAGATGGCTGCTACTTGTGCTGGGCTTGGAGATTCCCAGGCGAAACCAAGCTGTGAAACTAGGCTGGCTGCTGCTAGTGCTGGGCCCGGGGCTCACTGAGGCCAGCTGTTGCTTGTTTGAAAGGATGTAGGAAGTTGTGAAGCGTGAGCTATAACCAGCCATTCATATGAAAAGCAGCTTGGGTGGGCCCTTAAGTTGGGTGGGGCAGAGTCTCTAGGGATCTCCAAGGAGGGTCAAACCATGTTAGCCAGTTTGATGGAGTCTCAGATATGGTACTGGCTTTCCAGCTCTGTGGCTCTGTGGGGTGAGGGTTTAGAAAAGGGACAATGGCATCTGTGCACCTTGATGCCAGACACTTCAGTTTCTCCCTGTATGCCTCTGGTGCTTTTCAAGCTGCTACACCAGTGCTGGAGCTCAGAAGGAGTGAGTCTGAGTAGGTGAGTCCGTGTGTGGGTTCTTTAAGAGGAACTTCTTAGGGTTCCAGCAACTTCTTCCACTGTATTAACCCCTACTGGGTTTTGCAGCCAGAAGTTGTGGGGAGTTATCTTCCTGTCACTGGAACCCTGGGCTGGGGGTGTTGGTATGGGCTGGGACTCCTCACTTCCAAGATACCACTCCTGAATTTTTATCCACCACACGTGGGTGTGGTACCAGCTTGTTCTGAGTCTTCGCCCCTCCTACCAGTTGGGATGGATGTGGTTTCTTTAATTACATAGTTGTCAGGCTTCCAGTCAACTTGATTTCTGATGGTTGAGTAATGGTTGTTCTATAGTTTAGTTGTAATTTTGATGTCGTGTGAAGAATTGGGTCGTGTCTGCTTATGCTGCCATCTTGACTGGAAGCTCAGTGGTTTTTAATATACTCACAGAATCGTACAGCAGTCACTATGATCGAATTACAGAAACTTCATCATCCCCCAAAGAAACCCCATCTCCATTAGCAGTCACCCCCAGTTCTCCTCTCCCCAGCTCCTGGCAACCACTAACCTACTTCCTATCTCTGGACTTGTCTATCCTGGACATTTCCCATAAATGGAAACACACTCTGTGGCCTTTTGTGTCTGGTTTCTCTCACTGGTCGTCATATTTTCAGGGTCCATCCATGTCGTAGTGAGTGTCAGTGCTTCCCTCCTCTTTGTCGCTGAGTGATATTCCAGGGCGTGGATTTGCCTGTTCTGGATGTTTTGTATGAATGAAATCATGCAGTACGTGGCTTTGGGAGATGCCTTTTAGCCAGGTCTCCTGATGAACCTGCTCCAGAAGTCCTGGTCAACATTAACTGTGTGGAGAGCGCTGGGGGCTATGGGAGAGGCCAGTTCTGTGGGTGGTGGGAGGCTGTTGGTTGGGAGGTTGGTTAGAATTCTTTATGATCCCAGGGACCTTAGAGACAGCTGAGCTCATTGGGACATTTGAATGAGCTGATTTGGGGCAAATACGAGGATGCAAGGGCTTGTTCATATCAGAGCCGAATACCACCCAAACCTGCTCAACATCCTGTATATCTATCGATGTCTTTTGGTTGCAAATCACAGCAAGCCAACCCAAACTGATTTCATCAAAAAGGAATGTGTTGGCTCATGAAATGGAAAAGTTCAGGGGTGTTTCATGTAAATGGAAACACACAATATGTGATCATTTGTGTCTGGCTTCTTTCACTCAGCATCGTGTTTTTGAGGGTGTCCACGCTGTGTATCAGTGCTTTGCCCCTTTTATGGCTGAACAATATTCCATTGTATGGATAGACCTCATTTTGTTCATCCATTTATCAGTGGATGGGCATCGATAAATTCATAGAGACAGAAAGCAAATTAATGGTTGCCAGGGGGAAGGGAGAAGAGTAACCATGGAAAGTAACCACTTAATGGGTATATGATTTCCTTTTGGGGTGTCAAAAATGTCTTGGAACTAGATGGGGTGATAACTGCATAATGTTTGGAATGTACTAAATGTCACTGAGGTGTACCCTTCAACATGCTTAAATTTTTTTCATTGTGGTAAAATATATGTAATACTTATTTTATGTATGTATAAGTAAAATGATATACATATTTTTAAATTATTCCTTTTTAAAAAGACTTTATTTGTTTTTAGAGAGGGAGGAAGGAGGGAGAAAGAGAGGAAAACATCAATGTGTGGTTGCCTCTTGCGTGCCCCCCACTGGGGACCTGGCCCACAACCCAGGCATGTGCCGTGACTGGGAATCAAACCGGTGACCTTTCAGTTTGCAGGCCAGCACTCAATCCACTGAGCCACACCAGTCAGGGCTATGTTTTATAAATATAAATAAAGTTTACATGAAGTTATGCTAATAATATATACATAAAATGATCACATTTATCGTTCACCCATCTGTAGGTATACATTCAATAGCATTAAATACTTCCTCATTGTTGTGTAACCATCACCCCTGTATCCAAACCTGAAGTTTTCTACCTGAAACTGAAGCATTATCCCCACTACACCCGGACTCCACGTCCCCTCCTGCAGCCCCCGGCCCCCACCGTCTACTTCCTGTCTCTGTGGATCTGACTCCTCCAGGGACCTCACATGAATGAAATCACACAGTGTTTATCCTCATGTGTCTGGCTTATTTCACTGAGCATAATGTTATCAAGGTTCATCCATGTTGTAGCATAAGTCAAAATTTCATTCCTTTTCAATGGGTGAATAACATTGCATTGCATGTATTACAGCACATGCGGTTACTGGTTAGTGGTTAACTTTACGTTATGTGAATTCTACTTCAGTACAAAAACTGAGGGGCAGATCTGGCTTCAGGTACAGCTTTCTCTTCATCAAAAGAGGGTGTGGTTTATGGAGCGGGCCTCGTTTTGCTTTTCCCTCGTGTGCCGGTCCCCGAGTGAGACTTCCAGAGCTCTGCCTCACCCTGCCTCATTATGGTTCACCCTCATTTCTGTTCTGCCCACAGTTCCTGTGCCTTAAGAACATCCGCACCTTCTTGTCCACCTGCTGTGAGAAGTTTGGCCTCAAGAGGAGTGAGCTCTTTGAGGCCTTTGACCTCTTCGATGTGCAGGATTTTGGGAAGGTGAGCTGGGCACATAAGAGTCCAAAGACTGGTTTTCAGTTTAATTCCATGAATGTCTACACCGGGCAGGCTACGAGCTGTGAGGGGAAGGACTGATGTGCCATACCAGGCCGTCACCAAGTGCAAAGAGCCTGGCTTAGGATGCGAGGACTTGGGTTCAAGTCCCTGCTTCACCACTTGCTGTGTGACCTTAGACATGTGGCTATGCCTCTCTGAGTTGTAGGGAATAATATCCCATTCTCTTTGAGCAGTTCTGAGGGTTAAATAGGACAATAGGACCGAGTGGTGGGTGCTCAGTTAAGGGAACACAGGCATGCTGATGTGGGGCGATGGGAAGGTGAGGAAATCCTGAGTTAGGCTCCCAGAGGCATGAGGGAATCTAACCTTAAGGTGCAGTCTCAGCACCTTGGAGTCCAAGGCTGTGTTCTGGCATTTGGGTGGGTGAGGCGCTTGCTGAGCAGAACACCGCCCTTGTCACAGGTCATCTACACCCTGTCTGCCCTGTCCTGGACCCCGATCGCACAGAACAAGGGGATCATGTGAGTAACCGTTGAGGTGGCAGACAGCTTTGGGCTGACCCCATCCTCCTGGTCCTTGAAACCCCCTGCCCACCTGGCCCTCAGGCCTCGGGCTCACACCATCCTGGCCCCCCTAGGCCCTTCCCCACCGAGGAGGAGAGTGTGGGGGATGAAGATATCTACAGTGGCCTGTCCGACCAGATTGAGTGAGTGTCTGGGGACATAGTGCTGCCCTGAGGGCCTCAGGGGGACAAGACTGTGCCCTGGGGGTCTGAGGAGACGTGATCCTGCCCTTGGGACCTGAGGGGACACAATTTTGATCTGGGAGGGTTCTGAGGCGTCCCTGGCCCGGGGGCTGCCGTGGCCCTGCCTGACTCCGCGTCCTGCAGTGACACGGTGGAGGAGGATGAGGACCTATATGACTGTGTGGAGAACGAGGAGGCGGAGGGCGACGAGATCTACGAGGACCTCATGCGCTCGGAGCCCGTGCCCATGCCGGTGTGTGGGGACGAAGGGCCAGGCCTGGGTGGGGGCGCGGGCAGGGGGCTGCCCCGTGGGCCCCAACACCAGCCTCTCCTCCCCGATCTCAGCCCAAGATGACAGAGTACGACAAGCGGTGCTGCTGCCTGCGAGAGATCCAGCAGACGGAGGAGAAGTACACGGACACGCTGGGCTCCATCCAACAGGTGCGATGTTCCCACCCAGCCCCTGCCAGGCACATGCGTGGGAATGGGCCGGCAGGTGCGTGCCCACCTGTCCCATGCCTGTGGGGCCCTGCTGAGGGGCCCCACTGTTCCCTTTGCTTTGTGTTTCTGTCTCTCTTCCTGGTTTTCTGCGTCCTTCACCCTGTCTTGTTTCTCTCTTTGTCTGTTTGTGTCTTTTTCCCTCTGTGTATCCTCTCCGCGTGTCTCTATTATTGTCTTTGACTTTCTATTTTCTCTATTTCCTGTGGCCTTTTTTTTTAACAGCTTTGCTGAGATTTAATTACTACAGCATACAATTCACCCATTTCACACATACAATTCACTGGCTCTAGGTCTATACTCAAGGTTGTGCCACCACCACCACATTTTAATTTTAGAACATTTTCATCACCCCCCAAAGAAACCCCATACTTCACCCATCATCCCTAGCTCCTGGTAGCCACTAGTGTACTTTCTATCTCTTTGAATTTGTCTACTGTGGACATTTCATACATGGGATCACACAATTATGCAGCCTTTGGTGTCTAACTTTTCTCACTGAGCATTGTGTTTTCAAGGTCATTCCATGTTGTAGTGAGTGTCAGAGCCTCTCCCCTTTTCATGGCTGAGTAGTATTCCACCGTGTGGATGGACCACACTTTGTTATCTGTCGATGGACACTTTGGTTGTTTCCACTTTTCGTCTGTTGTGAATAATGTTGCTGTGAACAGTCATGCACAGGTTTGCTTGTGGACATTCTCTCTCTGTCTCTCTTTTCCTGCCTGTCTTTGTTTCCTTGTCTCTCTCTTTTTTCTCTCCATACCTCTGTTGGTTTTTCTCTTAGTCTCTCTGTTTGTTTGCCTCTTTCCATCTCCGTCTCCCTGCCCCCGGCTCTCTCGGCCTGGGCTGGAGGAAGGGGTCTCACCTTCCTCCATCCTTCTCTCCCCTCCCTGCAGCACTTCATGAAGCCCCTGCAACGGTTCCTCAAACCTGACGACATAGAGACCATCTTCATAAACATTGAGGTAAACCAGCCTGTCCCCAGCCCTCATCTCATCTTGCTCTCCTGGCCTCTATTGCACCCACCCCTGGGCCACTGTCAAGCGGGGGCCATCTGCCGGACCCATCTGTCTCTGGGGTGTGGTGATTGAGAGTTAGGCAACAGAGGGCAAGTGGATGACCCTTCTCCCGAGCCCCAGGCTGCCCGTCCCACCCTCACCCCTCTCTATGACTAGGACCTGCTTCGTGTGCACACTCTCTTCCTAAAGGAGATGAAGGAAGCTCTGGCTACCACCAGTGCACCAACCCTCTACCAGGTCTTCATCAAATACAAGGAGAGGTGAGACCCAGCTGGCCAGCCTACTGCCCTACACCCAGGCTGGGCGTTTGAGAGATCTTGCCCTTAGAGGCCATTAGACAGGAAGGGATTTTCCTTCTTTGCTCATGGGCAAGGGGCTACCCATCTCCCTAGCTTTGACTTTTGCAAGCTGAATATGGCTCTGGGAGGTCACTTAACTTCTCTGTGCTTCTGCTTCCATCTCGATAAAGTCAGTGTGATACAGGAACGTACCTGCTAGGGTTGTGGTGAGGTCGGAATAAATTAATGCCTACAGTTCTTAGCACAAGACCCTGCACACAGTATGTACTCAATGAGTTTGTTAAGTATTTGAACATTGAGCAGAGATGATAGGCCAAGTGCTAAGAGCCTCTTGTGCGTTGTTTTATTTAATGTTATAACAACCCCCCATGGGAAATGCTGTTGTTTTAATGGGGAGATGGAGGCTCAGCATCACTCAGCTGAGAAGAGGTGGCACCAGACTGATGCCCAGTGTTCCCTGGCCGTGGTGCCAGCCACGGTTACCTGTCTGGCCACTGCTACCTCTCCTCTCCCACAGGTTCCTCGTCTATGGCCGCTACTGCAGCCAGGTGGAGTCAGCCAGCAAGCACTTGGACCGCGTGGCCAGCGCCCGGGAGGATGTGCAAATGAAGCTAGAGGTTGGGGCCGGACCCCCCCAGGGGGCTCTTTCACTCCTTCACAGGCCCCAGGGACAGCGTGGAGGACACTGGGTTGGAGAAGTCATCTCTTTCTGCTTCAGTCCAGCCACGGGTCTGCCCATCAGAGGTTTGGGAAGGGAGGTGCTGGAGCAGGAAGAAATGGGCCGAAACACTGAGCCCTGACCCCAACTGAACCTTGGTTCTAGCTGAGCCCCGATGCCAGCTTGAGTTCATGACCCTAAACTCAACTCTGACTCCAAACTGAATCTCGGCCCCAGCTGAGCCCCAGTCCTGGCTATGCACCAAGTCTGAGCTGAGCTCCAAATTCCACTGAGCCCGATCCTGGACTGAACCCCCACTGGGACCCGTGTGTCTAGCGGAAGCATAGATAGGGCAGTGATGATGGGGAATCAATCACCTGTGTGCACCGTACATCCAGCCTCTTTGTCTGCATGGTGGGGACCCTTCGTACCTCTTTCTCTCTCCAGCCCTACTCAGTCCGTCTTCCAGCTGGGTCTTCAACCGCCCCTCTCCCCATGGCATTCTTCCTTCTTTATTTCCTCAGGGGAGATAGGATGCTTCTGGCTCTAGAAAAATCTACACCTGCCCCAGCCTCACCTTGCTTACTTGTTCTCTGATCCCCCAGGAATGTTCTCAGCGAGCAAACAATGGGAGGTTCACCTTGCGGGACCTGCTGATGGTGCCGATGCAGCGGGTGCTCAAGTACCACCTTCTTCTCCAGGTGCACAAGTCAGGGGGCCCCCTGGGTTCAGTGACTATGACCTTGGCATAGCTACCTCCCTGTGTCACAGGAGTAGGGGTGGGGCTGGCTTCTGGAGGGCTCATTGGGGCCATGCCCTGGCCTCTTAGGACAGCAGGAGGAGGAAGAAGGAGCTGGTGGGTCAGGATTATTTGGAAGGACCCCCAGGAGGAAAAGACAGGCCTAGGTGATGTCTGTCTCTGTGGGTCATGCAGGAGCTGGTGAAACACACGCAGGACGCAATGGAGAAGGAGAACCTACGGCTGGCTCTGGACGCAATGAGGGTGAGTGGTCACACACAGGGATGGCAGTCACACACATTTAGGGCAGTGCTGCATGCTGCCACCCAGACACACAGTCATATACCCATGGGCAACACCTCCCCCCACCACAAGGTGACATGCACCCCCCTTAAGGACAGTGACATGCTGTGGACACCTCTTTACAATTCTTGAAAGCCCCTGGTAGGTGCTGACCCCTACCCAGGCCAGTTGGGGGTGCCCAGGCTCACATCTGGCTAACCCCCAGGACCTGGCACAGTGCGTGAATGAGGTCAAGAGGGACAATGAGACCCTGCGGCAGATCACCAACTTCCAGCTGTCTATTGAGAACCTGGTGAGGGTGTGGGGCAGGGAGGGCCAGGGGTGTACCCATATAGGGAGGGTGTTTGGTCTCCTTCTTGGTGGCCCCTTGCCGGATCCTCTGCCTACTACCTAGGACCAGTCTCTGGCTCACTATGGCCGGCCCAAGATCGATGGGGAACTGAAGATCACCACTGTGGAGCGCCGCTCCAAGATGGACAGGTGTGTGGAGGGGCAGGCCCAGATTCTTAGATAGGCAGGTGAGTGGAGGCAACACAAATCCAGAGCCTTGGCGTAGGTGGAACCAGATTTCTAAATAGGCATGTGGGCGGGGCTACCCAGACCAGGAGGTGGAGTCTAGATGTACAGGACAAAGCCAGCATGGTTGTGTGGGTGGAGCCAAGGCCGGAAAGTGGCATGGCTAGCTTGGAACATATGGGCGGGGTCAAGATGGGCAGGTGGGCATGGCCACATTGGCCAAATGAGAAGAGAAGGTAGGAGTCCTAGATGGAAAGCAGGGTGGACCCTGAAGGTGGAAGGACTCAGGCAGAGAGCTGGTAGGGACTGTTGGGAGGAGGCAGACAGAAGCACCTGACCCAGCTGCTCCCAGGTATGCCTTCCTGCTGGATAAAGCTCTGCTCATCTGCAAGCGCCGAGGGGACTCCTACGAACTCAAGGACTTTGTGAACCTGCACAGCTTCCAGGTTCGAGATGACTCTTCAGGAGACCGTGACAACAAAAAGGTGGGGCTCTGAGGCCAGAACTGGGACCCCCTTGCTGGGAAGCCTCAGTGCTTGAGACACTCCACTTGGCCTTTGGAATGAATGCCTGTGTGTGTGTGGTTTTAGATTTATGGACGTGTATTTGGTTGTCCTGGGTAACCCTTTACGTAGTGAGTGCATGATTCTCCTGGGGGCAGAGAGGCTGTTAGTGGCCCCACCGTTTTCTCCTTATAGGGACAGGGGTTAGTGGGCATGTGGCCCCACCCTCTGCAGGGTGGGTACCTTCATTCTGGACCCTGCTTCTCTGCAGTGGACTCACATGTTTCTCCTGATTGAGGACCAAGGTGCTCAGGGCTATGAACTGTTCTTCAAGACACGAGAACTGAAGAAGAAGTGGATGGAACAGTTCGAGATGGCCATGTGAGACTCCCTCCTCCTCCATATTTATATTTTCAGAGGACTCTGTCACATGGGTGCAGGGACTGGGAGGCAGTTCTGTGCGGTAGTCTCACATGTGCTTCGACATTCTGTGGGACCACTCTGAACCTCAGTTTCATCATCTGGGAAATGCAAGAGACAGACTTAAGGCTGTCTGCATCACCAGAATGCCAAGGTGCTATGCAAGCTTGGGTTACCAGTTAGAACTTTTCCCTCCTCTTCCTCCTCTTCCTCCTCTGTTTGGTTCTTCCCCTTGAAGTGAAATTCACATAGCAAAAATTTAGCCAATTTAAAGTATACATTTCAGTGGCATTTAGGACATCACATTGTTCTGCAACCATGACCTCTACTTCCAAAACATATTCACACCCGCCCCTGCAAAAGGAGACTCTGTACCCATGAAGCAGTTACTCCCCACTTCCCCTCCTTGTCTCTGGCAACCACTTATCTGCTTTCTGACTCCTCTCCTGTCATAGCAACACTGGCAAAAAGTGCTCACAATGGCCAAAAAGTGGCAGCAACTCAAATGTCCATCTGTGGGTGAAAGGATACACACAATTTGATATATCCATGCAATGGAATGGTACCAGCCATGAAAAGGAAGAAATTACTGATCCATCCAAGTTGCAACATGCATGAGCATTTTATTCCTTTTCATGGTCAAATACTAATCCATTGCATGAAATTATCTTCCCTCTCCAGCTCCAACATCTACCCTGAGAATGCCACAGCCAACGGGCATGACTTCCAGATGTTCTCCTTCGAGGAGACGACGTCCTGCAAGGCTTGCCAGATGCTGCTGAGGTGGGAGTCTGGGAGGACGGGCCTGGGTCCTGGGCACGGTCAGCACGTTCTCTTTTAATGGGGTCCTGCAGCTGGGCAGTGGGAGGCTCTCCTTGGATCTTTAGTGTCTCCATCTCTCTCCTGTTCTGAGAGAGCCCAGCCCTTCACTTTGTTGGTGAAATGATTGGCTGCATCCATCAATGTCACTGACTCTCCTTTATCTCACCCTCTGCACGCCAGAGGAACTTTCTATCAGGGCTACCGCTGTCACCGGTGCCGGGCACCTGCACACAAAGAGTGTCTGGGGAGAGTCCCTCCCTGTGGCCGCCATGGGCAAGGTACCATGGGAGAGAGGGCGGAGGTGGGCTTGGTTCTGTGAGGGGCATTTCCTCCTAACTTTCCTTTTCCCTCCCATAGATTTTTCTGGAACTATGAAGAAGGTAAGACTCCATACTTCTTTCTGTGCCTGGAAATCATGGGGGGTGGGTAATGACGGGAGGCCCTGGGAGACCCCTGCAGGGGGCATGGCCCTTTGCTGGGTGCTCAGACGGGCTGAGGAGTGCCCAGGTTGGGCACAGGTAGCCATGCTGGCTTTCTCGGTGTCTCCCTCCAGGATAGGCTACATCGCCGGCCTCAGGACAAAAAGAGGAATGAGCTGGGTGAGTCAGCAGGGGGCGCTGTGTGGGGCAGGAGGAAATCTGGTCTTTGTTTCGTGGATGCTGGCCCAGGGACAGATCTCAACATTTGTATCAATGACCACATAATGTCCTGCTGATAAAGCATTTGTGTCCGTCCTAGAAACCCGAACGGAATGTAAAAATAATGAACTCAAATTCTTTACCTGCTTTGTTCAAACACTGTGAAGGGAATGCATGGAACGCAGCAATCCTTGTTAAGATCTCCTTGCCCTGCCATCCACCTTTCTCATTCACTGCCTCTTTTTTGTCTCTTGCTGACAAACTGCCGCAGTCTTAGCCGACTAGCACACCTGTATAGTTCTTCTCATCCCCTCTTCTACTGATTCTGTGCCATGAAATCTCGCTGTGATGCGGTGGTGCCAGCCGAGTGTCCTCCGCTCGGAGGACGGGGGACGGGAGGCAGTTTGGCCAAGCCAGAATTCTTTTTAGTTCAGTGACAGAGAGAGGAGGTGGGAGTCATTCACAAGTCACTGGTTTTTGTGGAATCACAGCAGTGATGGGTGACTTTTATTCAGCATCTATTGGCTCATTCGGGGCAAATATTAACTAAAGGGTTGTGCTTCTCGCCCTCCCAAATCCCAGGCTGTTGGTGGGAGACAGACTTTGGTTAAGCCGTTATAGTTACGGGGGGTAAATTACAGGCTTTTCTGGAGCATAAAATTGGGGGACCCAATGCATCTGAGCCTTTAGGGAAGGCTTCTCAGAGGTGGAGATGTTTAAGTGGACACTTGTGGGGTGAGGAGGAGTTAGGTGAAGGGGAGGGCAGGGGGGTTCCAGGCAAGGGGAGTGCATGTGCCAGGGCTAGGAGGCAGAGGGTGAAATGCTGTGGAAGACGTGGGGACGGTTTGGAGTGGCTGAGAGAAACAAAGCCTTTGCTGACAGTCCTACAGAGCCAGTGTAAAGACACAGATTTCATGTCCATTTACCTGCTTACATTGATGCAACTCCATATGTACGAGAGTGTGTGTGTCCATTATGCATGCAATCACATGCTCATATACGTCAATCACATATACACTCTTACTGAAATAGAAAACATATATTGCAAGGTATACAAAGTGACTAATCACAACTGTATACGGATCAATGAATTTCCACCCATGTGACCAACACTCAGATCAAGGTATAGAACATTACTATCACCCTAGACCTGCACTGTCCAATATAAATAGGAATTAATTTAAATAACCTTAAAAATTCTTTTACTCAGTCACACTAGCCATCTTTCAAGTACTCAGTGGCCAGTGGTTATAGCACAGATTACGGTACATTTTCTTCATCACAGGAAGTTTGATGGGACAGCACTGGTAGTCAGTGCCCACCTACTCCCAGAGGGAGCCACTGTCTGACGCTGTCACCACAGATTAGTTTTGCTTGTCCTTGAACTTCATTAAAGTGAAATCATAAAGTGTATACTCTTCCTGCATCTGGCTTCTTTTATTCCACACAGTGTTGGTGAAATTCATTGATGTGGTTGCTTGTAGCAATAGCTTGTTCCTTTTCATTGCTGTGTAGTATTCCATCGTGTGATTATATCATACTCTGTGTATCCATTTTATTGAGGGCATTTGGTTTGTTGCCAGTTTTTGGCTTTTGGGGACAAGGCAGCTGTGAACATTTTTGTTATGACTTTCAGTGGACGTGTGTTTTCATTTCTCTTGGGAAACTGCTGGGTCACCAGGTAGACATCTGTTTAGTTTTAGTAGACACTGCCAAACAGTTTTCCAAAGTGGATTCCCACCAGCACTGTAAGAGAGGCCCAGGTGCTCGCCATCCTGGCCACCACTTGTCAGTCTTTTTAACTTTTACTATCCCGGTGAGTGGTGAGACTCAGGTTCCAAAATCCCTGGGTACCACACACGTCCACTGTGGAGACAGATGGCAGTTTTTTCCTCCCCTCCAGGGCTGCCCAAGATGGAGGTCTGCCAGGAGTACTATGGGATTCCTCCTCCCCCGGGAGCCATTGGCCCTTTTCTACGGCTCAACCCTGGAGACATCGTGGAGCTCACCAAGGCCGAGGCAGAACAGAACTGGTGGGAGGTACGGGCTGGGGCCGTGGGAGTGACGGAGAAGGACCCGAGTGCGGGTCACGGGTGTAGGTGACCCTGCGAAGTGGGGTTATGGCCCCACTGGGCCCCGGCGAGGGCAGGCTGGTCTGGAGGAGGTGCCTGGGGAGGGGGCTATGGGTGGACATTTCTGGGGCTGGCCTGGCCCTTCCAAGCTGGCTGTTTTCCCAGGAAGCTGATACTGCTTGGCACGTCTTTGGCCATAGAGACAGAGATGGCAGCCAGAGCGGCCATTAGGTAGAAAAGTGGACACACACACGGGAGCAGATGCCTGTAACCTCTCTCCATGTTTGTCCCTCCTGGCTTTTTAGGGCCGGAATACAGCTACCAATGAAGTTGGCTGGTTTCCCTGTAACAGGGTCAAGCCCTACGTGCATGTGAGTGCCTCAAGTCCGGGAGTCCCGAGGGGGGTCTGAGGGGGCAGGCAGGCTTGGGGAGGCTCCTGAGATAGGGAGGGGCTGCCCATCGTGGCAGGTCATTCTGAAACTCAAGGTTCTGATGACCTCTGCCCCCATTACACCCTGACTCCCCACTTCCCTCCCCCAGCCCCTGGCCCCCACTGTCTACTTTCTGTCTCCTGTAGGAGCCTTGCGTGAGTGGAATCACACAGCACCCACCCTTTTGGGTCTGGCTTCTCTCACTGAGTATGATGTTTCCAAGGCTCATCCACGCTGCAGCGTGTGTCAGAATTTCCTTCCTTTTTAAGGCTGATTAATATTCCATTATCTGATTGACCACATTGTGTTTAACCGCTCATTCGTGGTTAGATACCTGGGTTGTTCCCACTTAAAAAAAGTTTCTTTACTTAATTTTAGACAGAGGGGAAGGGAGGGAGAAAGAGAGGGAGAGAAACATCAATGTGTGGTCGCCTCTCATGTGTCCCCCACCAGGGACCTGGCCTGCAACCCAGGCATGTGCCCTGACTGGGAATTGAACCAGTCACCCTTTGGTTCACAGGCCAGCACTCAATCCACTGAGCCACACCAGCCAGGGCTATTTCTACCTTTTGGCTACTGTGAATAATGCTGCCATGTATACGGGTGTACAGATACCTATTTGAGTCCCTGTTTTCAATTCTTTTGGGTCTATATACCCAGAAGAGGAATTGCTGTGTCATATAGTGATTCTATTTTTTATCTTTTTGAGGAACTGCCATCTATCTTCCAGAGAGGCTGTACCATTTTCAAGCCTGCCAGTACTGCAATTAGAGTTCCCATTTATCCATATCTTCACCAAGTCCCTTTCTCTTTCATTTTCTTTCTTTGCCTCCCTCACCTCTCTCCCTTTCTCCTTCTTTCCTTCCTTCCTTTTTCTTTCTCTCTTTGTCCTCTTTCTCATTCCCCTCATCGTCTCTTTCCTTGTCTCTCTCATTCTCTCTTCCTCTCCTTGTGTCCCTCCCTCTCTCTCCCCTTTCTCTCACTGTCCCCCTCTCTCATCGTCTCTCTGTGGGGGTGGCCCTCCGCATGGACCTGAGGTGGGAGAAGTGTACCCGCTTACGTTTATTTAGGTCAGGGACTGGCAAACGTTTCCTGAGCTGTAAATGAGGGACATGACCATTTCTAATAAAATCAAACTTAGGGTCCCTGCCTTACGAATTTCATATTATCTTCACATTCCAGAAAGTATTAGTCTTTTAAATACTTTTGTCAACCATTAAAAAAATGTAAAAACCTTTCTTAGCTGTTTGGACAATCCCTGATCTGTTTGATCGGGGCCAGCCTCTCCCGCTAGATGCTGGGACTGCCTTCTCAGTGGAAACCCAGTGCTGGGCATGTGATAGGCACTCAGTAAATGACAGTGGAGTGGATGGGTGGGTGGGTGGATGGATGCAGTCCCCTGTGGTCTGTTGCCAAGCTGGGCTCTATGCCCTAAGCCTTTGTCTCTGTGTCCCCAGGGCCCTCCTCAGGACCTGTCCGTTCATCTCTGGTGAGTAGAGCCACCTTTCTTACTTTCAGGTTGGGGTCCCTCTGGGGTGGGTACCTGCGCTGGCCATGGGAGGGGCCTCCACACCAATCCATTATCTATCCTTTGAACCCTGGGCATTGATGGCCAGGCCCAGCCCCACATCAGGGCTGCTGAGGACAGAGCAGACAGAAGAGGGCCCCAAACTATAGAAGATGTGGTCTCACTGACAGAAAAATGAGGGTGGCCATGGTAACGGTGGTCCCCATACTTCCCGAGCACCTACTGCATACAGAACAGTGAGGGGTGGAGGTTTACAGTGTTGCTTCTGGAGTCCACTGGCCTGGGTTCAAATGCCAACTCCAACATTTCCCAGCTGTGTGACCTTGAGCTGGTAAGTCAGCTTCTCTGTGCTTCAGTGTTCCTCTCTGGAAAATGGATTAATACCATTATTTCCTTCAGGATCGTCATGAAGCTTCATAACTGGCACCCAATAAGCACTTGATTATTTGTTGTTATTACCATGAGCTCTCCTGGTCACATTTCATCAATCCTGAAGTGTTTGTATCCTCTCCACACACATTTTAACATCTTTTACAATTGATGAGTCTCATTCTTTGCCTAATCTTATGGGTAGTGATATGTGTTCTGTGATGGCCTGTAAAAGAATGGTGCACTTTATAACCGTTGGCATCTTAGACTTGATGTAACACCGTGTTACATCAAGTGAAGTGATTTCTTCAGTGTCACACAGCAAGGAAGTGAGAGAGATGGGATTCCAGCCCAGGTTGGCCTGACTCCACAACCTGGCTGGATGTCATAATAATGCAAGTCATAATAATGCAACTGGCATATAACATCCTTGTTTTCACATATGAGATGCTTCAACTGCATTATCGCCATTTGTCAAATCCTTATCACCCTCCTTTTAGAAGAGGAAATTGGGGCTCAGAGTGGAAAAACCAGCTCTTGAGGTCACAGAGCAACTAAGTGGCAAAGCCAGGATTCAAACCACAGTCCCTCCGGGCTGTGCTCGCTGTGCCCTCCCCTGCCGGGAAGTGGTTGCCAGGGCCGCCAGGCGGTGAGGAGAGGGAGGCATTCGCTGTGGGTGCAAAACTTAAGGAGGTGCCAAAAACTCAGGCATTGAAATCCACACCATTTTAATGCAATATTTTAAAAGATCAAAAATGAGGCAAAAAATATCCACAATGAGCAAAACATCAAAATTCTAAATAAAGACAATGTGACAGGGCTGGGCGTAGGAACAGGTGCATTGTGTTGAATCAAGCAAGTGCAGAATCAGATCTTGTCTTTGTTTAAAATTTTAACATTTTCTTCATCATGGATATTTTTGCATTCATTTATTTTTATTTTTTTATTATTTTAAATGTATTTTATTGATTATGCTGTTACAGTTGTCCCATTTTTTTCCTCCCCCTTTTTCCCCTCCACCCTGCACCACCCTCCCACCCACATTTCCCCACCTTAGTTCATGTCCGTGGGTTGTACATATAAGGTCTTTGGCTTCTCCATTTTCCATGCTATTCTTAACCTCCCCCTGTCTATTTTGTACCTACTGTTTATGCTTCTTATTCCCTGTACCTTTTCCCCCATTCTCCCCCACTCCCTCCCCACTGATAACCCTCCATGTGATCTCCATTTGCGTGATTCTGTTCCTGTTCTAGTTATTTGCTTAGTTCATTTTGGCTTTTCTCTTTTTTTTAGGATGGTTGTTGATAGTTGTGAGTTTGTTGTCATTTTATTGTTCATATTTTTGATCTTCTTCTTTTTCTTAAATAAGTCCCTTTAACATTTCATATAATAAGGGCTTGGTGATGATGAACTCCTTTAACTTGACCTTATCTGGGAAGCACTTTATCTGCCCTTCCATTCTAAATGATAGCTTTGCTGGATAGCAATCTTTGATGTAGGTCCTTGCCTTTCATGACTTTGAAAACTTCTTTCCAGCCCCTTTTTCCCCGCCGCAAGGTCCCTTTTTAGAAATCAGCTGATAGTCTTATGGAAACTTCTTTGTTGGTAACTATTGCTGCTTTTAAGATTCTCTCCTTATCTTTAATCTTGGGTAATGTCATTATGATGTGCCTTGGTGTATGCTTCCTTGGGTCCAACTTCTTTGGGACTGAGTTTTCTGGACTTCCTGGAACACTATTTCCTTTGCCAGAATGGGGAAGTTCTCCTTCATTATTTATTCAAATAAGTTTTCAATTTCTTCCTCTTCCTCTTCTCCTTCTGGCACCCCTGTGATTTGGATGTTGGAACATTTAAAGTTGTCCTGGAGATTCCTAAGCCTCTCCTCAATTTTTTTGAATTCTCATTTCTTCATTCTGTTCTGTTTGAATGCTTCTTTCTTCCTTCTGCTCCAAACCATTGATTTGAGTTCCACTTTCCTTCCCTTCAATGTTGGTTCCCTGTACATTTTTTCTTTATTTCACTTTCCATAGCCTTTACTTTTTCCTGTATTTTGCAACCATACTCAACCAGTTCTGTGAACATCCTGATTACTAGTGTTTTGAACTGTGCATCAGATAGATTGGCTATCTCTTTATCACTTAATTGTATTTTTTCTGGAGCTTTGATCTGTTTTTCATTTCAGCCTTTTTTTATTTTTATTTTTTTTTGTCTCAAAGCACCTGTTACATAGTAAGGGGTGGAGCTTTAGGTATTCACCAGGGTGGGACCACCTACATTGCTGCATTGTGATGCTGTATGTGAAGGAGAGATCCAAGAGGGAATAGTGCCACTTGCTTAGCTCTCCAACGGCTTTCAGTCACTTCCCTGCTACCCACAAGCAAATTGGACCCGTCTGGTGCTGATTCCCAGGTGGGTGGGTTTGTGTATGTTCTCGGACCCTGTGGGTCTCTCCAACAAACTCTCCTATGAGGCTATGAGTTTCTCCTGCTGCCTCAACCTCCACAGGTTTTTCTGGTCAGAGGTTTTGAGGCTTTATTTCCCTGTGCTGGAACCCTGGGTTGTATGGTCTGTCTTGTTCCCCAGTTATTCCTCCTGGTTTATCCACATGCAAATGTGGGACTGCCCAGTCTGCCAACTGCCACCTCACCCACCTTGATCCTCCAGCCACCGCCTTGCCACTACTCCTTTCTATCCTGGCTGCCCATCTCCACCCCTCCTGTCAGTCTGGATGAATGTTTCTTTTTAATTCCTTGGTTGTTGGACTTCCATACAGTTCAGTTCTCTGGCAGCTTTGGATATTTTTTGTTTTTAAATTTGTCGTTCTTCTTTTGGTTGTGTGAAGAGGCAAAGTCTATCTACCTATGCTTCCATCTTGGCTGGAAGTTATTTATTTTTATTTTTTTTAAGATTTTAATTTATTCATTTTTAGAGAGGGAATGGGAAGGAAAAAGAGAGGGAGAGAAACACCAATGTGTGGTTGCCTCTTATGCGCCCCCTACTGGGCACCTGTCCTGCAACCCAGGTATGCGACCCTTTGGTTCGCAGGCAGGCACTCAATCCACTGAGCCACACCAGCCAGGGTGCATTCATTTTTTTAAATTGAGTTGAAATTCACATAACAAAATTAACCATTTTAAGTGCAATTTTTATTAATATTTACATGTGTATTGCATACTTATATATACATGCTATATATTTACATTTACATAGCATATATTCATATTCATATTTATACATCATCTACAATTATGTATCTAATATTTATGTTACATAATCACATTTATAGAAAATATATTCATATTTGCATGTATATACTATTTATAATTATATATAATTTATAATTAACATATTTATTACATACTTACATTTACAACATAAATATATTCATACTGACAATCATGGTCAGTGGCATTTAATACATTCACAGTGATGTGCACCATTACTTTTATGTTGCTCAAAAACATCTGCATCACCCGAAAAAGAAAGCTCATCCCCATTAGTGGTCACCCCCATTCCTGCCCCAGCCCCTGGCAACCACTCACCTGCTTCCTGTCTCTGGAGTTGCCTGTCCTGGATGTGCCCCATACGTGGAGCCACACATGGTGTGGCCTTCTGTGTCTGGCTGCTCTCAGCACCATATGCTTGAGGCTCATCCATGTTGTGGCGGGTGTCAGAGCTTTGCTCCTTTTCATGACTGCTTTTGTGGTCATCGTGATCTTTATAAACATTGTGTTAAAATGCTACTTTTTAAAATTGAATCATTGGAGTGACCTTGGTTAATCACATTAATTTCATGTGTATAATTCTGTGATACGTCATCTGTATATTGTGTTGTGTGCTCACCACTGAAAGTGTAGCCTCCCTCCATCACCATATATTTCACCCCCTTTACCCTCTCCAGCCTCCCTCCCAACCCCTGCCCCTCTGGTGACCACCGTACTGTTGTCTGTGTCTAGGACTTTGCTTTTTGTTTTGTTTGTTCATCTGCTGCTGTCTGTTTCATATGCCACGTATGAGTGAAATCACATGTTTCTTGTCCTTTTTCATCTGACTAATTTCCCTTAGCATGATTACTCTCAGGATCCATCCACGCTGTCACAAGTGGCAGTATTTCATCCTTTATTACAACCGAGTAGTATTGCACTGCATATATGTCCCTCATCTTCTCTATTTATTCATCCACTGAACAGCACTTCGGTTGTTTCCATGCCTTGGCCAGTGTGAACAGTACTTCAGTGTGAATAGGGGTAGATATATCTTTATGAATAAGTGTTTTCAAATGTTTTGAATAGGTACCCAGAAGAGGGATTGCTGGGTCACATGGCAGCTCCATTCTCAATTTTTTGAGGAGCTTCCATACTGTTTTCATACTGGCTGCACCAATTTACGTTCCCACCAGCAGTGCGCAAAGATTCCCTCTTCTCCACATCCTCCCCAACGCTTGTTATTCCTTCTGGGGTTGATAAAAGCCCCTCTAACAGGTGTGAGGTGATACCCTTTGTGGTTTTGATTTGCATTTCCTTTATAGCTAGTGAAGTTGAACAACTTTTCCTGGATCTGTTGGCCATTTATGTCTTCTTGGGAAAAATGTCTATTCAGGCTCTCTGCCCATTTTTAAAATAAGATTGTTCTTTGTTGTTGTTGAGTTGTAGGAATTCTATATATTTTTTGCGTATTAGGTCCTCATCAGAGGTATTGTTTGCAAATATCTCCCATTCGGTTGGTTGCCTTTTTCTTTTGTTGATGGTTTCTTTTGTGTGCAGAAACTTTTTAGTTTGATGTAGTCCCATTCATTTATTTTTGCTTTTACTTCCCTTTCCTTTAGGGTTGAGTTCATAAAATCTTCTCTGAGACCAAATTCCATTAAGTTTAGGACATATGTTTTCATCTCTGTGCTTTCATTGTTTTAGGCCTTCCATTTCAGTCTTCAGCCCACTCAGAGGTAATTCTTGTGTGTGTTCTCAGACAGCAGTTCAGCTTCATTCTTTCGCTTGCAGCTTTCCCATTTTCCTGACACCATCACCGAAGTGGCTTACTTTTCTCTGTTGTATGTTTTTGGCTCCTTTGTCAAAAATTAGTTGCTCATATACATGTGGGTTTATTTCTGGGCTCTCAATTTTGTTCCATTGGTCTGTGTGTCTTTTTTGGTCAGTACCATACTGTTTTGATTATTGTAGCTTTGTAGTATATTTTGCAGCCAGGGAGGCCGATACCTCTGGCTTTGTCCTTTTTTCTCAGGATTGCTTAGGCAATTTGGGCTTTTGCAGTTCTATACAAATCTGATAATTTTTTGTTCTATTTCTTTGAAAAAAATGTCATTGCAATTTTCATGAGGATTACATTAAATCTGTATATTGCTTTAAGTAATGTGGCCATTTTAACTGAGTCTTCTAATTCATGAACACGGAGTATCCATTTCTTTGTGGCTTCTTCAATTTCTTTCAACAATGTGAAATACTACTTATTATTTATTTTGATGGCTGAGTTTTTGGCCCCCTGTTTAAAATCCCACTTCTGGACTCTGGTCATTGCCTCCTCGGGGCTTCTGTTGGTGTCTAAGTGCTGCTGACCCAGGTTGTCAGCAACTTAAAAAAAGATCACAAGGCGTAGGAGAAAAAGTGGCTCCATATGGAGGGTCAGGCATGGGGGCTGTGTGGACCTCTCTCCTTGGTGTGTCTTGGCAGGTACGCGGGCCCCATGGAGCGGGCTGGAGCAGAAAGCATCCTCACCAACCGCTCAGACGGGACGTTCTTGGTGCGGCAGAGGGTGAAGGACGCAGCGGAATATGCCATCAGCATTAAGTAACTCCTCCCTCCCTGGCCTGCCTCCCCTGTGACCTGTGTGACTGAGGTGCCTGGCGGGAAGGGGATGTAGTCACAAGAGCCACCTTTAACTAACCCCTGGGGTCCTGGGCGCTTTAAAAAAATTATTTCCTGTAAATGACTGACACCCTACAAGAAAGAGAGAGGCTTCCTAGGGAGCCTCCAAAAGGTGTTGCCCTAGGAAGAGCAGAACATCACCGGAACCAGAATGTCTCTCAAGCTTCCCTGGTTGCTGAGTGCAGCCTCCTGCTCACGGTGCCTCATTTCCTCCCAGGTTTCCTAAGTTAGTCTGGCACCTCCAGCGGGGCTTCCCTTGTGCGAATCTTTTGCTGCCTGGGTCTCCAGAGAGTTTGCATGTGTTTCTGTGGGACTCACCAGCAGGTTAATTTCTTTTTTAGTTAAAAAAAGTTTTAGGTTAATTCCTTAGTTTCCCAGATCACACAGATGGTTTTAGTTCAAACCTCTGACAATGGAGAAATAAAATGGAACAAGCACTGCTGGGAGATTCACTCCAAATAGAGTCGGGAGGCTCTTGGGGAAGTGGGGCCTCGGCACCACTCGGGCCTCGGTCTCAGAGCTGCTGTTCAGCGGCCGGCCTGCTGCTCCACTCAGCCCGAGCGAGCCACGAACGTCCTGGCACAACAGCTCTACCTGCACACATGTGCACCTGCCCTCCTCCTTGTAGTTTTCACCCCCTCAGGTTGCATGCTTAAACTCAGGG
Organism: Phyllostomus hastatus; assembly: GCF_019186645.2. Classification (NCBI taxonomy): domain Eukaryota; kingdom Metazoa; phylum Chordata; class Mammalia; order Chiroptera; family Phyllostomidae; genus Phyllostomus; species Phyllostomus hastatus. The sequence goes on along the minus strand of NW_025333640.1, from coordinate 695,609 downwards.
AGTCCTGGTATCCTAGCCCTCGGTCCTTCATTTGCAGGAAAGAAAGAATTACGCTTTGGGGTTTTTTCCTTTACAGACCCTGCCTTTCTTCATTCTCCCCTGGAGCACAATTTTTGGTTGATACCTGAATAATCTGTGTTTCCAGGGCTGCAACTTTTTGCCCGGATAAATGCCTTTTGTTCTTTATTACAGCCTGACCCTCGCCTTGGTTGACACCCCAAACCTACATAAGGGCAGACTGAGGTTATGAATTTGCAAGGGTGACTTTCTGTTTTGGGGCTGAGACAGACAAGCGTTTCATTGTCCCGGGCTGTGCTGATGGGTGGTGTTCTTCTAGCCCACCTCTTTTTCTGCAGGCGTAGCTTTTTGGCAGCCCAGCCCTATTGGGTGTGGGTGGGTCTCAGGCCAACTCTCCACCTTAGAGGTAACTCTTCTCTTGTCTCTGTGAACTTGGGGACAGAAGCTTCTTGGTTGCCAAAGTCAGCAAACTCCTTAGGGTGGCGGTTCATACTTACTGCTTAGTTTTTAGTTTTGTCCTTATTTTTGGCATCTGGGCATTTCCCTTACTTTGTTTTTTGAGGACTCAGCACTTTTCTCCTCAGCATTTCCAGGGGTTTTCTGTAGCAGCAGGAGGTTTAGTTTTCTAGTTCTCCATCCTGGCAGACGTGACCATCTTTTCCCCGTTCTGATGTCCCTGTGGTCCACTGTGTTGGTGACAGTGTGGGCTCGTCCCGTCTACTGTAGAACAGCGGGTTTCAGCCTCTTGCATCTCATGGTGCACATAAGCTAATTACTAAAATTCTGCAGCACACCAAAAATTGTATCTTTTGACCATCTGACAAAAAATAGGTCTAATTTTGATTCATTCACATGGACAGCTATTGTCATGGTGGCTGTTGTCATTTTTTTACTTGGCATTTTAAGGGAAAAGTTTGAGTGCCCCTGACTCAACAGTCAAGTGTCACATGTTTTAAAAAATCTCACGGCCCGCCAGTGTGCCTCTTGTGGTTGAAAATTGCTGCTCTAGAACATCCCTTTCTTTACAAGGTCCCTCTGACTTCTCAACAACCCTGTGAGTCCAGAAAGATCATTCCTATTGTCCAAGAAGATCTGAAGCCTTAAGGGAAGAAGTGAAGAAGTGTAGGCTGAGAGCAGGGAAGGGACAGTAGGAGGTAGCTTCAGCCCCTGGGCCCAGTGGCCTCTCCCTGAAGTGGCCAAGATTGCTTTTTCCATGGTTGGGGTGTAGCCTGGGTCCCCAGCTTCAGGGCTCAATGACCATCTGACCCTCTCTCTCACTGCATCCAGGTATAATGTTGAAGTCAAACACATTAAAATCATGACGGCAGAAGGACTATACCGGATCACAGAAAAGAAGGCTTTCCGAGGGCTGACGGTAAGGGCCAGTCTTCCCCTAACTCCGGCCTCCCAGGATTCAGGCAGGACCCTCCCTGAAGCGCCATCTTGGGACTGCCTCCTGCTTATCCATCCATACGCACAGTGGCCCCTCCAAGGGCACTCTGCATCAATGGGCCTTAAATTCAACACCCTAATGACCAATGATGATGTAGTGGTGGTGATAATAAGAATAAGAATAAGAATAAGAATAAGTAACAACAGAGAGCGTTTATAGAGTACTTACTGAGTACTTCTTATTGCCTGATCCTTTTCCCCCTCTCTGCCTGCCCCTCCCCACTGATAACCCTCCTTGTGATCTCCATTTCTGTGATCCTGCTCCTGTTTTAGTTGTTTGCTTAGTTTCTGTTTCTGTTTTTTTAGGTTTGGTTGTTGATAGTTGTGAGTTTGTTGTCATTTTACTGTTTGTATTTCTGATCTTCTTTTTCTTAGATAAGTCTCTTTAACATTTCATATAATAAAGGCTTGGTGATGGTGAACTCCTTTAACTTGACCTTATCCGTGAATCACTTTATCTGCCCTCCCATTCTAAATGATAGCTTTGCTGGATACAGTAATCCTGGATGTAGGTCCTTGCCTTTGGGGGAAACAGGTTTCGATCTCATCTAGTGTCACAGAAGAGCAGAGTCCTCGTTTCTCTGACTTGAAGACTTAGCCCTTCCTAATCTGTTTAATGATCATCTGAGAATTCTGATGCCTTTCAAGTGGTATTGTTTCTGTTTGGAGGCCTGTAGCTTTGGACTGTCAGTTAGGCATTTTAGCCCATTGGTTTAAGGCACATGAATCTTACCCATGGTCTGTGGATTCTCGAAATCGAGAAAATCCAGAATCATGCACATACCTGCCATTTTTTTGGAGAGGGGTATCTCAGATTTCACTTCATCCTTACAGGGACCGCTGCCCCCCTCCCCCCTGCCCCCCCCACCCTGCCAGAGGGTTAGGGAGTGTTAATTTATTCCACCAATGTTTTTCTCCCAACTTTTTATTCTTAAAAATTCCACCCACTTCCATTTTTTATTTCTGAGAAAATTTCTGGAAAGTGATTGGAAAAATGTAATGGACATCTGTAAGCCTTTCACCTACACTTATTGTTAATATTCTGTTTTGCTTTCTCTTTGTACACACACACATTCACATTTATTCTGAACTTTACTTAAGAGTAACTTGCGGATATCAAGGTCCTTCACCCACAGATACTTTGGCCTGAGTATCTGAAGAGCCGAGACACACTCATACCTCACCACACTATTATCATCACACTCAGGAAGTTGAACACTGATGCAAAATTATTATCTAGTATACATTCCATTTTCTAAACTTTTTGATTGCTCTGGTTATGTCTTTTATAACTGTTTTTCCTCCTAGGTTATAATCACAGATTACACATTACATTCAGTTTTTATCTCCTTCCTCTCTTTTAGTTTGCCATAGTTCCCCAGTCCTTTCTTTATTTTTGGTCTTTCGTGATACTGGTGTCAACTGATGGTCCTTGGTGGTAATGCAACACCAACAGGAATAGTATAGCTGGATAAACAGCATGGCTGTATGGTAACCCTGGGACCAAGAGGCCACAGACTAGGTCCCTCTCTGGCTAACAGCTCTGCTCTGCTCCAAGCCCATCTCCAGGGTTTCAGTTCTGCCAGAGCAATGTACCCTTCAATCTTGTTGAAATAGGAAAATATACTCCCAGAGGCACTGGGGAGCAGGCTTATATAGACAGAGCCTCATCCCTAGCCCCTGATTGGTCTGTCCTCATGTAAGTGAGGGCTCCTGATTCTCACACTTTGATTGGTTCAAAAGGCACTGTCCTGATTGGTCAGGATAGAGCTGCTCTGGTTGGGCAGACCTGCACAGATCTGACTGGATGGGAAAAGCCTCAGTCTTATTGGTTGAAATAGGAGTCCAGGAATTCCTTTATAAGCACTGGCTCAGATGGCAGAAACACTGTACAGGCAGGCAGTTCAGTGCAGAGGCAGGTAGTTTAGTGAGGGCTTCTCCCTGAGTGCAGTTTGCAAGAGATCCCTGTGTAGAAATGGTTGCTAAGATCATTTTTTAAAAAATTTGAGCCCATTTAGCTACCAGGAGCCTTTCTTAGTAGGTATCTTTGTTCTCAGGGTCCACACTGGCAACTTCAGAATCTAGAATTCTAAAATGCAAACATTTGTTTTACAGAATGTCACTTAGTTATGACTTGCTTGGTTGTTTACTTATTATTAGATTCAGCTTGAGTGTTTGTGTAATAAATGTTCATGAGTGCAATGAATATGGGACTCAAATTCAGATCAGTCATATTTCAGGAGCCAGCTCTTACTTGCTCTGCTCTACTGCCTCCCCTGGGGCTGAATTCTGGACCCTCCCTTTTATAGCTGTGGGACCCGGGGCAAGGAACTTGGCTTCTGTGTGAGTCAGTTTCTTTATAAAATGAGGGTACCATGACCGTATTCACTTCTCATGATTATTAGGACATTTTGATGATGTGTGGTTGCGTCCTGGCCAGCACATGTTAGGTGCTTAATAGCATTTACTATTATAATTAATTATAAAAATAAGGCCCCTGGCACCCACTGAAGGCAGGTAGGTTTGATTTTTGGTGAGCTGGCCATTAGGCAAGTAGATTGTTGTATAAATTTATCATGAAGCAAATTGGTTATTAGAGGAACTGGCTTTAGGCAATGTGGTCTCTTTCCCATAAAATGGTCCTGGCTGTGCAAAAAGGGAATGAGGTTCCCATCATGAGGAGCATTCAAGGAATCCCTTGAGGGAGACCAGAAGTGGGGGCTGCTTGACATGAGGGATGGATGTGGCTCCTTCCAAGTCTGCCTTTTTGGGTTGGCCTGCTAGGATAGCATCTGTCCTGCTGTCTCCTGTCCAGGAGCTGGTGGAGTTTTACCAGCAGAATTCCCTAAAGGATTGCTTCAAGTCACTGGATACTACCCTACAGTTCCCCTTCAAGGAGCCTGAGAGGAGAACCATCAGCAAACCAGCAGGTAGGATGTCTCAGGCTGGGGACCTGCAGCCCTGGCTCCTTCCCGTCATGGAGGAGAAGTTTGGGAATACCATGGGCATTGCTTTCAGTGGGCATGCAGAGGTCGTGTCTGTGAATCACCAGGGACCCTTTCTATTCTTGTCTGTTCCTTTGCTCTTCAGTGGTTGGCATTCTCGTTTGCTTGCCTGGAAGGTGGGTCGGGGTAATTTTTTTGTATTTGGGAAGATGAGGACACCAGGGACCAGAACAATCCTCACCTGTAGCTTTTAAGCCTATATTTTTGTGATGATATCAAGGATTAATTACTATCTACAGCCGTCTCCTACAAAAAGGCAAGTCCTTCAGTTCACCTAACTTCCGCTTCCCTTAGTATATCTCACCACTGGGTTTGATGGGATTATCTGCAGTGTTGAGTATAGTTTCCTGTGACTTAAAATAATTATGACATGTATTTTGGGAATCCTTTCATGCATTCACTTGCAAATACAGTATCAAGAATTATTTAGACTATATTTCTTGTCTCCATGTTTTTCTTTATTTTTAAAATTCCTTTTTCTTTTTCAAATTTCATTTTTCTGGTGTGCATTCTAAAATACTATTTTCAGAAAATCTCATGAGTTGTGTAGTGTCTGAATTTTTTATGTCCAAACTTTTTTTAAAGAGGTATTAGAAATTAATTATTATTAAGCTGTTTTATTACTCAAAAAGCAAAACCAACATAACATCAGGACTCCAAGACAAAAATTGCTGCTAGTCACTCACCAAATCGAATAAATGTTTCTCTCTGCCTGCACATTACTGATGTGCCCTGGCATAGATATGGTGTTCAATCTTAGCATGTTTGCAGAAATACTACACATTAATTACGGTATCATTTGTACTACACTGTGAAAAGTTTTCTTTATGTCTCTTTTCCCCACTGCTTGTCTTTCTCCCATTTCCTCTCTTTTTTCAACTCTTGGTCCTTCTTAAAATTATTAATATTTAGCAACTTAGAGTGAATTTTTCCACATCATTCCTGTGTTTCTTTTACTATAAATATATCCAAACCATTTTTAAAAATTATAAATGGTACTCTAAATATGGGTGCTGGCTGGGCTGCAAGCATGATTTGGGGAGCACAACTGTGACCCCTCAGAGCACAGGGCGCCCAGCGCTCTGCACGGAGAAGCATGGGCCCTTCATCCTGGCATCACCCTCCTGAGAGCGCTGTCCTCCCACTGCCCCTGCACGGTGGGCCGGCATGTGCCCCGGGCCTTCCTGCCACCTCTGCTCTCCCCTACACAGCAGGGAGCACCAAGTATTTCGGCACAGCTAAGGTCCGCTACGACTTCTGTGCCCGGGACCGATCGGAGCTGAACCTCAAGGAGGGTGACATTGTCAAGATCCTTAACAAGAAGGGGCAGCAAGGCTGGTGGCGAGGGGAGATCTACGGCCGGGTGAGTCAGGGCGGAGCGTGGCACCTCAGGCAACCTGGCCTTGGTGTGCTGCGCTGGAACTGTGGGCTGGAGGAGGTGGGGAGTGGCTCACGTGGAGGTCTTCCCTGGGTCAGGGGAGGGAGGGGCACAGGGATTTCATTCATTGGTGCAATTTGCAGTTAGTTTTTGAGCACCTACTATGTGCCAGGCATTCTGCTGGGTGCTGAGGAGACAAAAATGAGCAAAGTACAATCACTTGCCCTCATGGCACCCAGTCTACTGAAGAGGACAAGCCTGTGACCAAGCAGTTACAATGCTGAGTGGTCAAAATTGCGATGGGGAATCACAGGGCAGCATGAGAGCCCAGGGGGACCCCTGATGCACCCTAGGAGCACGTCAGGACACCTTATTGTAGGGCAAGCTGATCATTGAGGCTTTTGTGCCTCTCTTGTTCTCTGTAGTATCACCAGTGCTTGGAACAGGGCCTGGCACACAGTAGGTGCTCAATAGATATTGAATACATGAAGAGGTAGAGCTGGGATTAACCACTTGTTCCTTTTGCATTCTTTTGCCTGCTTGAATTCAGACTGTCAGCAGAGACCTCAAGATTTCTCAAAAATGTTTCTGCCTGATTTTTATTTTTGTCTTACAAAGGCAGAGAGTCTTCTTTATGTCATCTGTTGATGAATTCCTAGCCTCTAGAATACTGCCTCACTTGTAATGGTTTCTCAGAAATAATTATGGAATAAAGACAAGGAAATGGGTTAAGAACTTACATTCTACTGAGGGGGAACATATGTGAAAAAGTGACCCAGATAATTGCTTAGGTGAAAAGTTTTGTTAAAAACCATGGAGTGTGTATTAGAAGACCACTAGGTTTTAGGGAGCCTTGTGGTGTGTTCAGGAAAGTCTGAACTGTAAAACATCCATCCATGCATCCATCCATCCACCCATCCATCAATCATTCCATCCATCTATGCATTTATCCATGCATCCATCCACCCATCCATCATTCCATCCATCCATCCATAATTCCATCCATTCATCCGTCCATGCATCCTGTCAACAAATATTAAGTATCTGCTGTGTGTCAGGAACTATTCTAAGCCCTGGGCACTCAATGGTGAATAAGACACAAAATCCCTGCCTTGTGGAGCTCACATTGTAGAGTGTGTGTGTGTGTGTGTGTGTGTGTGAAGCTGATAACAAGCTCATAAATGATAACCAGTACCATCAAATAAATGGCAATAAGTGTGTGGAGAAACTAAAGTGGAAAGGGGCTAAGGAGTGTTGGGGTGAGTGGGGTTTGCACTTTTAAAAGGGTGGCTGGGAAGTCCTTACTGAGAAGGTGATATGAGAGTAGAAACTGCAGGAGTTGGGAGGTGTCAGATGGGTGTGTATTGGAGAGGTATATTTTGAGGGGTGGAAGGTACGGCAGGTGCAAAGGCCCTGAGGTGGGAGGAAACCTGCCTGGTGTCGAGGAACAGCGTAGAGACTGCCCTGACTCCTTTCTCACCTCTTCCCAGGTTGGCTGGTTCCCCTCTAACTATGTGGAGGAGGATTATTCGGAATACTGCTGAGCGCTGGCGTACTGACAGAAAGACAAGGAACTGCAGGCTGTGATCCCAGGACGGGCAGGCTGCGTGGCCAGGGACTGTGACAGGTCCCAGCAGGCTGGGGATCCGAGATGGACTGCGGAGGGCCTGCGTCCAGTTGCCCGGTCTCCTGGGGTGATGCCCTGGCGTGGTTAATTTATGACACACTGATTTCCCCTTGGGTCTCCTAGGGATGGCAGGGCTCGAGGCAACGGCTTTGAATAAAATGATGGATGGAGGGACTGGTGTTGTTCAGAGGTGCTGGAAGGGGAGGGAGGGGAAGGGGTGCCGGGGCACAGACAAACCCACCCACCAAAACCTGCTTTTCAGCGTTACCACCTTTTGCGGCCACTTAACCCCCAGGAAATGGACCCCCAGGCAGCAGATTCTGGATCACAGAAACATAACTCATTTGCTTTTTCTATAATAGAACGCAGTTAGTGGTTGGAGCCCCTCTGATTCTGCTGAGTGGTAGACACCTCATCTGAGTTGGCTCTGGGTGTCCTTTGTCATTTCTCCCCAGGATCACGCTGACACCCCAGGGGCTTTGGCCCTGGGGTGTTGGGGAGGCTGCTGGGACCTGGTGGTTATCTTCTGTCGCCCTGCCATCTGCTGAGATGTCGTTGCATCTGCCTCACCTGGGGTCTTCTGGGTCTTCCACATCCCTCTGAGCATATCCAAGACATCTGGCTGTTTTTTCCTTAATTGTTGGGTGGGATGATTCTAGATCCTGGCTATTGCCCCGGTGTGGTTAGTAATCTCAATCCTTTTCACTCTCCAAAGCGTCCTGGTTGGGATGGTAAGTTATATTGTCACTGTCTTAGGTTGGGCTTTTGCAGAGCAGAGCCTGAGACAAGGATTTGAGTTTGGGGGAGGGGGCGGTAAAGTTTACCTGTGAGGTGGTCCCAGAAAGCATCCAGAAGGGAGTGAAGCAGATGAGGAAGTGAAGGGGCAAATACAAGAGCACAAATGAGCAGGTGACAGCTGTGGGCGATGAGGGCTCAGTCCTGCTGGGGACCCTGGAGTCGGTGCAGCAGGTGCCTGGGAGTGGAGGGCATGGGAGCTGGGGTCGTTCTTCCCCTGCTTCCATCAGTCATTGCTTAAGAGAGGCTTATAGGCAGGCAGTGCCTTGCCTGGTAGCTGGAAAACCACAGGCGTTTTTGGAGCCACTGACCTGCGTGTACGTCATCAGAGCTGGGGAGCTGCAAGTGGGGTGCCGACAGAGTCTGCTACGCTCTCTGCAAGAACAGAGACTGCAGGCTTCCCCCTTCACAGCCGTCCCTCCACAATGGGTGCCACCATGTGTGAGGTGTGGGGAAACCCTGGGGAGCTTGCTACAGCCTGGGATCCCAGGAAACATTCCTTCACGTCACCCTGAAGCCAGTTAGACGGGGTGGGCTGGTAGGATACAGGGATATACCCATCTCTGAGTTTAGCACCCTTCTTTCCCACCCAACTCTGCCCCTTCACCCGGGGGACCCTGGCCTATTTTGTTAAGACTTACATTTTTTAAATTGTGGCAAAAGACACAAAATTTATCACCCAACCAGCTTTATGCATACGGTTCAGAGCTGTGACGAAGATTCACACGTGTGCCACCAATCTCCAGCAGGCACAGAAACACACCTAAAACAGTGCCCCTCCACACACAACAGGCACCCTGAAACAGATGGAGAGGCAGATGGAGGAGGGTGTCCTCCCCTCCCCTGAAGACTAGCACACTCAGATGGTGACATCCATGTGTGAAGTCGATGGACAGACTCACATACAGGCAGATTTCCACTGGAACAGACATGTTTATGAACATTGCAGACAAGATGTTGCAAAGCAGGTAGGCCCAAATTAAAGCCAAAGCAGGCACTGCCTACCTGACCTTTGGCAGTAGTGCCCCTACCTCCTAGGCTGATACCTGCTTCCGTGCTTGGGGAGGGGAGGAGGGAGAGGACAGAAAAAGGAGTGTGTGTGTGTTTATTTGCAAGTGTATCTATACGAGCCCAGGTCTGGCCACCAGAAAGTGGTCCTGATGCTTTCAGCTTGACAGTTGGCACTCTCATTGCACTGCTCAGTGACACCCCCTCCTTACCCCAAACTGCAGGGAAGGACCACCCAGAGAGCTCAACAGAGGCCTCATTCCAGAGTCTTGCTGGATGCACACTCGTGGCCTCACGAGGCCAGGGTGGAGTCAGAGGGAGGATGGAGTTGGGGGAGTGTAGAGAAGCAGTTCTCAACAGGTGTGCCACGAGATTTTTTAAAACCTGCAACACCTGACTATTTAGTCAGGGGCCCTGACCTGCTTGCCTTTAGAGTGTCAAAACAATGACAACAGCCAACACAATAGCCATCTGGTGTTACTGAATCAAAGCTATACCTGTTTTTTTGTCAGATTGTCAGAAAAATATATTTTGGTGTGCCACAGAGTTTTAGTAATTAGTTTACTTGTGCCATGAAACAAAACAGGCTGAACACGGTGCGCTGTGGGGATACCTTGTTCTTTGCGCTGGGTGCAGAGGGTTCCCTCGTGTAGAAGTCAGGTGAGTTACTATTTGGCCCCCAGTCTGTTGTTTTGCCTTTATGAACAGATTCATGGAACATGGCCGAGCTAGTCTGCGGGCTCCTCGAGGGCGGGGTCAGACTGAGTGGGGCTGGGAGGGTGCGCAGACCTGAACGGGCCCTTCTCCATGTTCCCCGAAAGCCTAGCACAGTACTTCACTGGAGGGCTTGTTGAGGAGTGGGGACAACAGGAAGAAACCCAGAGGGAGGCGTGAGAAGGCAGTTGGGAGGGAGAGGAAGGGTAGAGCAGGACTGCGGTCCCCACATGGGCTAGAAACCACTCTGCACTTCCTCCGACTAGAGAGAAGTCCAGAGTTCCCGTTTTACAGGTAAAGAAGTTGAAGGAAAAGACCACCAGTCGGGTCACATAATCCTCAACCCACATGTGGCAAACAGGAACTCGTTCAAGGATACACCTCGTTCCCCAGCTTCCCCACCTTAGCCTCTCCCACGGCACCCTCTCTTGCCTTGAGGAGATACCCGGGATATTAGGGATGAGAACTCCCAGCTTCCCCACGGGGAGCCAGCATTCCGGTATCCAAAGAAGAGTCAGACTCTGTGCTGAGAAGGTTAGTGTCTATAGGCACGATTTGGCCGTTTCTACTCAGGGCAGTTGCGCCACCAGCTGGAGGCACGGAGGAACAACAGAAAACGGAAGGAGGAGCCCAGTGTGGGAGAGGCAAAGCAAGGGACAGTGGCTGAGGTCTGGATCCCTTGGACTTGATCTCCTCCATGTGCACCAGATCAGGGAGGACTTGAGGAGTGCATAGTCCCTGAAGTGAGTGTCCTTAACTTTTAACGTTGCCTTTCAACTTTGTTTATGACTTTTTCACATGCAGAAGCTTTACAATTTAAAATTTTATTAATCTTGAGACTTCCAGCCAAGATGGAGGCATAGGTAGACACACTGTGCCTCCTCGCACAATCAAATTAAGGACAACAAAAATTTAGAAACAAACAAACAGACAAACAAAACTGACAGAAAACTGAACTGTATGGTAGTCCAACAACCAAGGAGTTAGACACATTCATCCAGTCCAGTAGGAGGGGCAGAGTTGGGTGGCCAGGCGGAGTCAAGCGCCTGGCAGAGAGGGGTTGCAGCAAAAAAAGAAAAAAGAAAGCGGTGGCTTGCGGACCTCGGCGCACAAGGCAGTGGCTGACGGACCTGGGCGCGCAGGCAGCAGCTGGCAGACCCAGTGAGGTGCCAGGGCAGCTGGCTGACCTAGTGGCCCCACATTCACACACAGACAAACCAGGTGAAGCCGGGTAGCGAGACAGACCACGCAGCCCAGGGTCCCAGCGCCGGGAAATAAAGCCTCAAAACGCTGATTGAAAACACCTGTGTGGGTTGAGGCGCAGGGAGAGACTCCCAGCCTTGCAGGAGAGTTTGTTGGAGAGACCCACAGAGTCCTAAAATGTACACAAGCCCAACCACCTGGGAATCAGCACCAGAAGGGCCCAGTTTGCTTGTGAGAAGTGGGGGAAGTGACTGAAATCTGAGAGAGTGGAGCAAATGCCATTTTCCCTCTCAGACCCCTCCCCCACAGACAGTGTCATAACCCAGCGACTGGGTTGCCTCGCCCTGTTGAACACCTAAGGCTCTGCCCTTCATGCACAACAGGATCTACAAGACCAAAAAAAAAAAAAAAAAAAAGGCCCAAACGGAAGAACAGATTAAAGCTCCAGAGCAAATACTTTTAAGTGATGAAGAGATTGCCAACCTATCAGATGCACAGTTCAAAGCACTGGTGATCAGGATGCTAACAGAATTGGTTGATTTTGGTTGCAAATTAGATGAAAAAATGAAAGCTACACTAAGTGAAATGAAGGAAAATGCACAGGGAACCAATAGTGATGGGAAGAAAACTGGGACTCAAATCAACGTGTGGACCAGAAGGAAGAAAGAAACAACCAAACAGAAAAGAATGAAGAAATAAGAATTCAAAAAAATGAGGAGAGGCTTAGGAACCTCCAGGACATCTTTAAATGTTCCAACACCCAAATTATAGGGGTACCAGAAGGGGAAGAGGAAGAGCAACAAGTGGAAAAGTTGTTTGAACAAATAATGAAGGAGAACTTCCCCAATCTGGCAAAGGAAATAGACTTCCAGGAAGTCCAGGAAGCTCAGAGAGTCCCAAAGAAGTTGGACCCAAGGAGGAACACACCAAGGCACATCATAATTACATTACCCAAGATTAAAATTAAGGAGAGAATTCTAGAAGCAGTAAGAGATAAGGGAACAGTCACCTACAAAGGAGTTCCCATCAGACTGTCAGCTGATTTCTCAAAAGAGACCTTACAGGCAAGGAGGGGCTGGAAGGAAGTATTCCAGGTCATGAAAGGCAAGGACCTACATACCAGATTGCTCTATCCAGCAAAGCTGTCATTTAGGATGGAAGGGACGGTAAAGTACTTCTCCAATAAGGTCAAGTTAAAGGAGTACATTATCACCAAGCCCTTATTATATGAAATGTTAAAGGGACTTGTCTAAGAAAAAGAAGATAAAAGAACATGCATAGTAAAATGACAGCAAACTCACAATTAACAACCACACCTAAAACAAAAACAAAAACCAACTAAGCAAACAACTAGAACAGGAACAGAACCACAGAAATGGAGGGCACATGGAGGGCTAGCAACAGGGAAGTGGGAGGAGGAGAGAGGGGGAAAAGGTACGGAGAATAAGTAGCATAGATGGTAGGTAGAAAATAGGGGGAAGGCAAGAATAGCATGGGAAACGTAGAAGCTAAAGGACTTACAACACATGGACATGAACTAAAGGGGGGGAATGTGGTTGGGAGAGGGTGTGCAGGGTGGAGGGGAATAAAGGGGGGAATGGGACAACTGTAATAGCATAATTAATAAAATAAAAATTTTTTAAAATACAAAAATACAAAAATAAATGCACTTAATTTACATTAAATATTTATTAATCTTTATTGTTTTGGCTCTGGGATCATTTTTATATTATTTCAAAATATCTCTAGGTAGGGGCACTGTTTACTCATTCCAGTGAAGCAAACCACCCATAACTTAGTGGCTTGAAAACACAATAATCATTTATTCGGCTCATGCATCAGCAATTTGGACAGGACTCGGTGGGGCCGGCTTGTCTCTGCTCCAGGACAGCTGAGGCCGCTTACCCGGGGATGGGAAGGTCCACTTCTAAGAGTGGCTGGCGTCTTGGTGCCAACTGTTGGCAAGGAGCTCAGCTGGGGCACTAGAGTGAGGACTCTGGTTCCTCTCCATGTGAACCTCTTCAAGAGCTGCTTGGGCTTCCTCTTACTACGGTGGCTGGGTTTCAAGAGTATTTTTGAGGCTTAGCCTCAGAAGTCACACTGTTGCTATACTCAATAGGATCCAGGCAGTCAGAAAGGTCAACTGAAGTTCAAGGGGATGGGTCATAAATTCCACCTTTTGATGGAAACGTTGCAAAGTCCTAGAAGAACTAATGAAATGGGAAATATTGTTGCAACCATTTTGGGAAAATACACTCTTCCAAGTCTGCTCTCTGGCTGCAGTTTACATCCCTCTCAAAGGCAAAATACACCACTTCAAGGCCTCCCAAAAGTCTTATCCCATTACACCATAATGGTTACAGGATCAGGCTCATATAGAAACTCAGGGGGTTATTTAAATCAGGTCCATGTACAGACGAGGCTTCTCAGATACAATGCCTTGGGTACAGCTCCTTGAGTGCTTTTCTTCTTGACCTGAAGACTTGTGAACTAAAGAGCAAGTTGTCTGCCTCTCACGTGCAGCACACCCTGGGGGGACAGGCAGAGGACAATTGACACGGACATTCCCCGTTCGAAGAAGGAGGGAACGGGAACTATGCAGCAGTCACTGGCTGACAAGCAATTCTGAATCCAGCTGAACCAAAGTCAGAAAGTGTTGCCAGTTTTCTTGGTGAGGAGCCAGTACTGCTCCCTGGATATGACTCTGAGCCATCCTTTTCCCTCTAAAAGTTGCCTGGCTGCAGCTGAGCAGTTTCCTTAGCTCGCTTCCTATCCTTAGGAGTTTGGGGACTCAAAGGCCTCACTTCATTTACTGCCATCTCTGTTCCTTCTAGTCCCAGCTGGCACTGCTTTCATCGAACCATTCTGTTAAAGCTTTGTGGGTTTTCTGCGAATCTTATTGAGGTTCACACCATTAAAGTCAAAATAACAAATCTCTTCAACATAAGCTCTCTTCTCTATCTTGGGCTCCTATTAAGGCTACAGTGGAACAATGCCTTTCAGATTCTTAGAAGCCTTATTGCATAATAGGAAGTATTTGTGAGGCATGGCTTTTGGATCCTTCTAAGGGGCTTTTGTCTCCTTGGTATTTCTATAAGGTACTGCCTTAGACCCTCCTGGTGTCCTCCCTCCCTCCCTCCCTCCCTCTCATTCTTTCTTTCTGGATTTTATTTATTTGTTTTTAGAGAGAGGGGTAGGGAGGGAGAAAGAGAGAGAGAGAAACATCAATGTGTTGCTCCTTAAGCACCCCCTAATCGGGAACTAGCCTGCCACTCAGGCATGTGCCCTGACCAGGGATCAAACCATGACCTTTTGCTTTGTGGAACAAGGCTCAACCAAATGAGCCACACCAGTTAGGGCCCTTCCTTCCTCCCTCCCTCCCTCCCTCCCTCCCTCCCTTCCTCTCTCTCTCTCTTTTCACCCTCACCTCTTCTTTTACTAAGTCAAATTTATCTAGGTACAGTTTATAGTAAAATTCACCCTTCTAGGGGTACAGTTCTGTAAGTTCTAACGAATGCCTACAATTGTGTAACTACCACTACAATTTAAGTGTGGAACTTCTATCACCCCCCAAAGTTCTCTTGTACCCCTTTGTAGTCATTTCCCTTACTCACCACAGCCGCTGAAATCCCTCTTTTACCTTCTCTCCCTCTAGCTCTGCCTTTTCCAGAATGCCATGTAAGGGGAGTGACACTGTGCATGGTGCGTAGGAGGGTCCCATTGCATGGCCGTCCATAGTGTGTTTATTCATCCACCTGCTGATGGATGTTTGGCTGTTACAAAGAAAGCTATGGACATCGGCACAAAAGTCTTTGCATGGATATACAGGGTCTGGCACAGATAATGACCTTTTTACTACAAAACCTTTTATTTCATAAGCATGCAATCCTGTAACATAACAATATCACACTCAAGCACACCATATGACATTTTGGGTGAAATGGTCAAATTAGAACTATAAATTATTACACCCATGTTATAACCTTACCAACCACACTCAAGCAGGCCTTACTTCCACCGGCCCCTGTGTGTTTAATATTATAGTTTCCTGTAGTTGCTGTAACGAACTACCACCAGTGTAGCAACTTAAAGCAGCACAGATTATGCTGTGGTTCCGGGGTCAGAAGTCCCTGAATGGTTCTCACTGGGCCAGAATCATGCTGTCAGCACATCTGCATTCCTTCTAGAGGCTGTTGGGGGTGGGGGTAGGGGTGTCCTTGCCTTTTCCAGCTTCTAGGAGCCACCTGAGTTTTTTGGCTCAGGGTCCTTCCTCCATCTTCAAAGGCAGTGATGGCCAGTCAAGTGGCCTCACTCTGCTGCTCTTTTGCCCTTCTCTTCCAAGGGCAGTGACCCCTGTAATTACATCAGGCCACCCAGATAACCCAGGACAGTCTCCCCATCTCAAGATCTGCAACTTAATCACCTGCAAAGTTCCTTTTGCCCTGTAATGTAATGTGTTCCAGGCTCTGGGGTGAGGGCGGGGCCTCTCTGGGGGGCTTTATTCTCCTCCCCACTGCTCTCTTCTCCCTGGGGTCGTCACTGAGGAGCAGAACCGCTGGATCATATGGCAGCTGTGTGTTTAACTTAAAAAGTTTTTTTTTTAAAGATTTTATTTATTTATTTTTAGAGAGAGAAGGGAGGGAGAAAGAGAGAGAGAAACATCAATGTGCGGTTGCTGGGGGTCATGGCCTGCAACCCAGGCATGTGCCCTGACTGGGAATCTAACCTGTGACACTTTGGTTCGCAGCCCTCGCTCAATCCACTGAGCTACGCCAGCCAGGGCTTAACTTAAAAAGTTTTTTCATTGTATTTTTTTCCATTACCATTTAGTCCCCTTACACCCTTTCCTCCCTACAATCACCACACTTGTCCATGTCCATGAGTCCCTTCTCCCTTTTGCTTCATCCCCCCACCCCTAGCCTCCCCGCACCAACCTGTTAGCTATGAGTCTGTCCATCTGTAAGTCTGCTCTCCATCCTGCTCTCCAGCTATGAGTCTGTCTCTGCTTTCTTTGTTAGTTCAGTTTGTTCATCAGATTCCACATATGAGTGACATCGTGAGGTATTTGATTCACCTTTTGCAACAGTGTGTTTAATGTTTTAAGAGACTGTCGGACTGTTTCTGATGGGGGTGCACTGCGTTACACTCTGGTCAGCAGGTGTGAGGTTCCCATTGCTCTGCAGCCTCGCCAGTGTTTGGAGTGGTCATGACATTAGAGTTCAAGGGCTGCAGAAGCAGACTGCCCTGAGCTGAGGGGCTCAACTCACAACAGTGTATTCGCTCACAGTGCTGGAGGCCGGAAGTCCAAAACCAGGGTGCCAGCAGGGCTGGTTCCTTGGAAGGCTTTCGGGGACAATGCTCTCTTGCCTTTTCCAGTTTCCGGTGGCCCCAGACCTTCCTTGGCTTACAGATACCTCACCCTGAGCTCGGTCTCTGTCTTCGCAGGCGTTTGCCTCTGTGTGCCGCTGTGTCTTCACAAGGCTACCCTAATCCAGCAGCACCTTGCCTGAACTAGCTAACATCTGCAAAGACCTTATTTCCAAATACGGTCACGTTCTGAGGTGTCAGTAGGCAGGAATTTTTGAACGACACTACTCAACCCAGCACAGTAGGTCTTTTTCATTCAGTTCCTCTAATAGGTGTGTTCTGGTGTCTTGCTGTGGCTTTAACTGTGTTTCCTTGATGATGAGTGATGGGGAGCATCTGTTCAGCTGTTTGTTTTCCATTTAGGTCTCATTTGGAGAAATGTCTGCTCAAATCACCTGCCCGGTTTCAAATTGAGTTGTTTGTTTTCTTAATACTGAGTTTTGAAAGTTCTTTATATATTGTGGATACAAGTTCTTCATCAGATATTTGGAGTCCAGCAGAAGTAAGGCCTGCTTGAGGGTGGTTGGTAGGGTAAAAACATGGGTATAATAATTTATAGTTTTAATTTGACCATATGTCACCTAAAGTGTCATATGGTGTGCTTGAGTGTGATATTGTTATGTTACAGAATTACATGCTTATGATTTTATAATAAAAGAGTCTGTGATAAAAAGGGGCGTTATCTGTGCCAGACCCTGTGTGATTCCCGAATATTTTCTCCCAGTCTGTAGTTTGTGTTTTCATTCTCTTAACAGTGTCACTCAAAGAGCCGATGTTTTAAATTTTGACAAAGTCCAATTTACCATTTTTTTTATATGGCTCACACTTTTGGTGTTATAGCTGAGTAATTTTTGCTTAACCCAAGGTCACAAAAATTTGCTCTTTCTTCAGGAAGCTTTACAGCTTTATATTTTTACACTTAGGTCTATCAACCACTTTGAGTTCATTTTTCTATATGGGACAAGGTGTAGGATGTCTGCTCTCACCGTTTCTGTTCAACATGGTACCAGAGGCTGTGGCCACTTCGGTGAGGCGAGGAAAAGAAATAAAATACATTCAGATTAGAAAAGAAGAACTAAAATTTAGTCCACACGACTGTTAGGTCGGAGTCGCTCCAGAAACCGGAGGGGCGCAGCGAGCTAAGGAGCGGGTGTGTCCGCGGGGACAAGAGGGAAAGCGGAGCCAACCAAGGGGGCTAAGACTCGCTCTCTCGGTGGTTCTTGGGGCCGGGTTGTTAAGCGCAAACACCCGCGAAGGGTAACTGGTTGGGGTGTCCGAGTCTGAGAGGCTGGAGCTGGTTGCTGGGTGCCGTTTCTGCCGACCCTTGTTCCCGCCAGGTCTTGTCAGGCTCAAGTTAAAGCCGCATCCGGTTATGCCGGATCGGCCGGCCCCACACTCCAATCTTGGCCGGGCGTCTGTTTGTCCTCGGCAGGGTCGGCAGGCAGTTTTCCCGGCTACAGTTTCCCACGGTACAGGTTTCTCACCTGGTGATGTTCCATCCCTGCTAGGCCTGGCCAGGTCTGTCAGTGACCATCTGTGTAGAAAAATCTGGTGGAATCTATAAAAATGCTACTAGAGGAGCGAGTTCAGCAAGGTTGCAGGATGCCAGATGATTATACAAAAATCATTTGCATTTCTATACACAGGCAGTGAACAATTGGGATTTTGAAAACCAATGCCATTTGAGGTGGATCAAAAGTAAGAAATATTTAGCAATACATCTGACAAAAGATGTGCAAGACGTGCAGACTGAAGGCCACAAAGCCGAGAGAAATGAAAGGAAACCTAAGCAAAGGGAGAGACGCCTCGTTCACGGTTCAGAGACTCAGTGTTTACTGCTGAGGCGTCAATTCTTCTCAAAATGAACTCTAGAGTCAATGCACTTCGGGTCAAAAGCTGGTAGATATTTATAGAAATTTGGAGGCCAATTTAAAAATGCATCTGGAAACGCAAAGGACCTTAAGTACGGAAAACCAAGCTGTAAAACAGTAACAGAGTCGGAGAACAAACACGACCTGATTCCCGGACGTCACCGGACGGCGGCGCCCCAGGCTGCGCGCTGCGCTGCGGGCGTGAGGAGGGGCCCGCGGTCCATGCGGGAGCGCAGAGCCCAGAAATAGACCCAAATGCAAATGGACAGCTGACTGGCAGCAAAGGTAATTCAATGCGGAACAGACAGTCCTTGAGCATTCTAAATGGGGTTGTCCTACAATGAAATTGAATTTCTTTTTAAAATTGATTTTTGAGAGTTTTTATCTATTTACTCTGGGTACAAAGCCTTCATAAGATATGTGTTTTGCAAATATTTGCTTCCATTGTGTAGGTTCTTGGCTTTTCACTTTTCTAACAGTGTCTTTGAAAGAGCAGAACTTTTAAATATTGATGAAGTCTGGTGTCTCGGTTTTTTTCTTTACCATTTGGTTTTGTGTCCTATATAAGAAAGCTTTGCTTAATTCCAGTCATGAAGATTTTCTTCAAAGTCATCTGAAAGTTTGATAGTTTTAGGTTTTACATTCAGATCTGCGACCTACTTAAAGTTAATTTTTGCTTAGAGGATAGGTATGGTGGAGGGTTGTTTGCTCTTGTTTTCCTTACGGGTGTCCAGCTGTTCCAGCCGGCTTTGTTGGGAAAGACTGTCCTTCTGTTACAGAACAAACAAGGCGGGGGCCTGGGACGATATACTATTACTGAAAGAAGGCCCTGGGTCCGTTATGTCCGCTACCCGAGGAAAGACGTCTCTCAATGCCAGAGATTCGTGAAAAGGAAAGGAAATGTTTATTTAATGCTATACAAACTTAAAGTAGTGATCTAATGTCTTTATCAAAAATCCTAAAGTTCCTTAAAACACCCACAAACAGACACAGTCCTTCCTTCCTTCCCCCTTTGCCCAGTCCAGAGTACCGTATCTCAGGAAAGGAAATAGAGGTCCACGGCTCAGGCAGTCCTCTGGTTCTTCCCAGTTAGTCCTCCATCTCGACTGGGAGACCTCCCTGGGTTCCTGGCACCCTCAGCTCAGTCGCCAGGATTTCTGCTAAAACCAGGTGGTGGTTCCCCTTCTAAAGCTGTGGGGGTCCCCACTCTGGCAAAGGTGCGTGGTCCTCTCTCCCAGGGTCACGGGAGTCTCCACTCTGTCAGGCCACGTGGTTCTCTCTCTCAGGGCTGCGGGGAGGGAGAGTCCCCACTCTGTCCAGGCCGCGTGGTTCTCCCTCTCTCAGGGCTGCGGGAAAGGGGAGTCCCCACTCTGTCCAGGCTGCGTGGTTCTCCCTCAATGGCTGCTGTGTCTGGGTGTAAATCCCCCACGCCAATCTTCTTCTGCAGCCCCATTTCCGACTCCTCCTACACTTGGGCACACTTGCCCCCAATCTGCTGTCTTCTCCAGCTTTTCTGGTCACCATCGTGGGTCTGGGCAGGTGTCACCCCATGTCATGGAGCCAATCTTCTCCCAGCTCCCACGCAGGCGCTGTAACTCAGGGGACCTGCCCCCCAGTCCCATCTTGGGGGGAGATCCCTTTCTATCCCCCTGGCCTTGAGCCTGGCCATAGCTATTTAGCATATTTAAGCGACCAGCCTAAGGCTATAGGTATGCTAAATGACCACACCATGGATTAGCTGCAAAGCTGCCCTGCATGCTCTTGCTCTGTGTGCCCCTTCCCCCAAATCACACCTGTGGGGGAAGGGGTGAAGAACATCCTAAAATCTCCTGGACACCTTGAGTTCTGGACCCCATTTCAAATGCCTATTTGGGGTCCCCCCTCTTGGCTGCACCCTGTAACACTTCCTCCACTGGATTGCCTTTGTGCCGTGGCTGAAAATCGACTGACTTTCACTGACACCGTTGTCTGTGCCTCGTGCAGCGCTGCTCCCTTCACAAGCAGAGTGTCAGTCAGGCTCCGAGGCTGGGAGCAAGAGACACCCCTTTGGGCAGATTTAAGCAGTTAAGGAATTGAGGGCAGGACATGAAGAAGACACAGAATCGCCGGGAAGGAAGGGAAGCAGAGTCAGAAGGGGGAAGAGACAAGGGAAGTCTCTACCCTCTGCAGCACCACCCAAACCACAGCCCAGAGCCAGGCTGGTGGGGCCCGGCTCTGATGCCCGACAGAGGCAGGGGGTACCACGGGACCTGGCGTGTTCCTCACGGCGGCAGGCCCCTGCCCTCCCTGCTGCCTTTGGGCGCTGATGTGGCTACGCTGCTGAGCCTCCCAGACGGGTTCTTCTGCATTTGGTTTCTTTGTATCTCAGCTCCTGGTTCAAAGTCTGGGACAAGAGCACCTGAATGACTGAGCCTGGGTCGCCTGGCCTATGACGTGCCGCCTTAGCTGTAAGGGAGCCCAGCAGGGCAACAGTCTGGCTCCCAACTCCAAAAGAGGGGACAAAGACTCCTTCTTACCACCCTCCATGACTGATACAGAGAGGAATTCCCAAAATGGAGAAAGGGACCTCAAATGCTAAGTGACAAATGCCAAGTGACAAATGCCTTTTGCATAGGTTCTTCAAGTCATTCAGTGAAGTAGGCATTACCAGCAGCCCCGGCTGATAGCTGAGAAAACTGAGGCTAATCACAGGTAAGTCACTTGTCTCTGGGTCCAGAGCTCACCAGTCTAAGCAGGATTCCAGCCAGGCAGTGTGACAACAACACGCCTATTTTTCTGTGACGTCACCCAGAGCTGCAACCCCAGGGCCCCTCTCGCTCTGGGTGCTGGAGCTGTGCGGCTTGGCAGCCCCAGTGTGCTCCCAGCCCCAGAAACGAGACAGTTTCTGTCCATCAGCTTGACGTTATGAATCAAAACACCTTGAAACCCAAGCAGGAAGTGTGTCACTTGAGGAAGTGAACCACATACCCAGTCTTCCCTGACTCAGCCCCTGTGGCTGGCATCGGAGCGCAGTGATAAAAGAACCTGTGTGACGACTGTGCTTAAACAACAGCAAACAGCAGAAACAAAACAGGATAAAACAAGAACCTGTGTGATCATTTCCCCATTGTTCCAGGTTCCATTGTCTCTCACTGTGTGAGAAACTCTCTCAAAACCTAGTGGCCAAACACAGTAACCACCATACTACGTTGTATTAAGTTGCACGACCTATGGGTCAGCGATGTGGGCAGGGCGTGGCTGGGTGATTCTTCTGCTCCACGAGGTGCTGACAGGGGTCACCTAGGAGCATCCGGCTCGTGGGCATTTGGTCCAGAGGGTCCACGCTCACGAACGGCGCCTTGCTGTGGGTGCCCGGAGGGCTGAGCTCCTCTGAGGCCCCCCAACCAAAGCTTCAACGTGTGGCTTCTTCAGCATGGTCACCTCAGGCTAGTCGGGCTTCTTAAGAGGTAGCTCAGGTCTCCAAGCCTGAGGGTTCCAGCAAAGAAGATGAAAGCTGACAAAGTTTCAGACCAGCCTCAGAAGTTACAGAGTGTCACTTTCTTTAGACTCCACTGGGCGAAGCCCAACCAGATCCAGGCGGAAAAACAGAGACAACCCGTCTGTCCCTCTCATCTCAATGGGAGAACTAGGAATTTGCAGTCTTGTTTTAAACCACTGATCTCCCATCTAGAGGGATCTGATCGGCCAGTTAGCTTGTCCCTCTAAGCAAGAAAGAGAAAAGTTTCTCACCTCTGTGCTGACAAAGAGGAAAAAGAATTTGAAACCGGGGCCTTACTCAGAGAACAGTCGCTCTCTGAGCTGCATTCGCCCCAGGTGGTGGGGGCCTCCTTTGGCACAGCCGGAGCTGGGAGCGCCCTCAGGCGCCCGGTCCTCACACTGGACATTGTTACAGCCGACTCTCCCCGTCCTGCCCCATCTCAGCCCCTGACCTTTTGACCTGGAGTCATCCACCCTTCCTCACAGTCTTCCCAGCCCCACTGGGCCCAACCCTCCCACTCTCTGTCTCAGGACCGAACAAACGCTCTTGCTCGGGGACAGTGGAAGCCTTTGTCATCTTTTCCTTCCTCGGCAGGCCACCGTCTGTGTGAGAATCCAGATAACCCTCACAGGCTGTGCTGGTGACTACCTCTGAGCATCTGCTAGCGAGCCCTGCCGGGGGGCTGGGGTCCATGGGGCTGCACCGGTAAACCGGGCCAGGCCAGGCTTGGTTCCACCACAGAAAACATGCTTCACTTGTGCAGAACACACCAAATTGAAAGGATCATGGGTTACTCAAACCCCTTTCTCCTGCGTTTCTAGCAGACTCAAGAGGGGCTGTCCTATGAATTGGAAATGCCTGTTTCACGTAGACTGTGGGCGCTTTGGAGATAAGGAAGACCCTGGATTGCACAGTCACCGTGACGTTTCAGTTACTTCACTACGGGGCACCACATTCACTGCCAGCCCCATGGCCACAGGGCAGACTTCCCACCGGGCTCAGGGAAAACCCCGAGACTCAGGAAGTTTCCCCGCTGGCACACAAGGGCAAGAAGTTTTTTTTTTTTTCTTTTCCTGAGGTCAGGATGCACTGAAGACCTCACGGTTCTATACAATGCTAACAAAAGAATTCAGAAGGCTTTGATTCTGTGTTGTCCAATAACACTAGCCATTAGCCTCATGTGACTACTTGAATTAAAAGGAATGAAAATTTAATGTTTCATTTCCTGGTCCCACCAGACGCTTTCACATGCTTGACAGCAACATGGTGGCTCGTGGCTCCGGTGCTGGGCGGCCCAGAGACGAGTGCTCTGTCGTTACAGAAGTTTCCATCAGGCAGCACCGTGCCTTTCAACACCCTCACGAAACCTCCTAGTTCTCATCTGGGAGACACAGGAAAAGAAAGTCAGTTTGGCTCAGTATGATCTATCGCCTCTACTGGGGGAAAAACAATGACCCTGCTTTGTCTCCAAAGTGACACTGTTGGTGTTTCCTGCTCAGCTCCCACTCCCCTTCTTTTGGCAAAAGCACCATAATTTTCCCTCTGGGAGTCGCTGCTCTCCTGCTCACTACTCACGCACCCTCTCGGGCTCAGGTGGGGCTGATCCCGCGGCCCAGTCCCAGGGCCAGGCCTGGCACTTGAGCATGTCGAATCAGAATAGTCCTTTCCTTTGGCCATGGTGATTAGTTCAGTCATGTGGACCCAACAGAAGTAAACTCTTGAACTTGGGCTGAATTGGTGGGAAGGAGTGTCCTCTTCCTGCCGGGGTGCCAAGGAGGTAGGATATAGGACAGGAGCTGCTGGAGGCCACGCGCTCCCCGGAGAGTCGGCCTGCAGTGACCCTGTTGCAGAAGAAAGCACTGCGGGGAGGAGGGAAGAGAGAGTCCTGGTGACATGGCTGACTTCTTGGGTCCAGCTGTGTTTGTTGACAGGATCAACCCCCGAATTTTCCCGTCACATGAAACTATGACTATTAACACCTTGATGTTAATGATTCTTCCAAACATTCATGCTGAGACCTGTTTGAACTGGATTTCTGTCAGCTACAACCATAAGAATGCTGATTATTAGCATGCTGGCCCAGGTTGCAGGTTCAATCCCCAGTCAGAGCACATATGAGAATCAACCAATGAATGCATAAATAAGTGAAACAACAAATTGATTCCTCTCTCTTTAAAAACCAATAAATATTTTTTTTAAAAAAGAATGCTGATTAATCTATGTTCTGAGAATGGCAATCTGTTTACAAAGGAAAAGGAGGCTATTTATTTTTCTGCCAACACATTTCTATTCTCAAACTATTGCATGTGATAGGAAGGCATCAGTTCCGGATGGGCCTCCCGGCTCCTACCTGCTCATGATCTCCCTGAGCCCGGGGCCGGCTCACTAGGCTGCTAGGCCGAGACTACACCCAGCAGATTCGCATCTTGACAACTGGGGTAAAGCTGGAACAGAAACTGTGGTGCTGGTGACGGAGTCGTGTGAGAGCACTAGACTGGATGTCCACGCAGTTCAGGGCTGAGCGCCTGAAGGTGCTCCACTCTCACCCCACCTGAGGCCCGAGTCCTTTTAGTGAGCCACTTTTAGTTTGAGCTAGTTCAAATATGCCTGGAGCGGGAAAATCTATTTCTAGCTTGTGTCAGCATTTCTTTCCTTCCCAGGACAGAATAACATCTCCTTGAATGGATATACCCACCACCTTTTATCTGTTTACCATCAGTTCATGGATTTGGGTTGTTTGCACCTGTTGGTGACTGTAGGTAATGCTGCAATGACAGTGGCGTACCATATCTGTTTGAGCCCATTTTTAATTCCTTTGGGTGTATATCCAGAAGTGGAATTACTGGACTGGGACTTCTTTTTCCTTTCCACATCCCTGTTTTCAAGTGAGAATAGTATTGTCCGTGGAGCCCTGGCTATCTATGGGCACTGGGCTGGGACCTTAACCTGCATCAACTCATCAGAGCCTCTGGCAACTTCCTGCCGTTTATGCATTTGTTACGCCCTGTATGTGCCTTCTCTAGGTGGGGTGCTGCAGAATTTTAGTAATCAGCTTATGTGGGCCAGGAGATGAAAAAGGTTGAAAATCACCGGCTTAGAAGGATGCGAGTTTTCCTGGGGGAGGAGGTTAGATCTGGGTCTTTGAGGGATAAGTTCATATGTATACTGTTGAGGGGCCTCTCCCCAGAGCCTTTTGCTGTGGTCTGAAGGCTCTTCCCACTCCTTTAATCCCTTCCACGTACGTAGGCTGTTGAGTCAGTACCCTGTATGTTCTGAAAGAGAAATATTTGATCCAAAGGAGTGACTCTCTAACTGTGGAATCTCAATGAAGTCAGACATGAGACAGATGTTTTTCTTTTAAACACCAGTTTATTGAGGCATGACTAACACATACAAAGCTATTCATATTGAGTGTACTCATCGTGGTGAGTTACTCATGAAACCATCACCACCATGAAGGCCACAAACATGCCCATCACTTCCCAAAGTTTTCCCCTGTGGTGGGTTTTCATGTAGGACCACATCACACTTGATGGGGCCTAGTGGCTGGAGGAAAGCCTGTCCTCGGGGACACAGTGGGCACTCTGTTTCCGTGGTGTTGGGACCCTTGGGGGCTCAGGGTCCCTGAGGACTTTCCGCAGTTTCCACAGCACCAAGCTGAAGCTGTATGCTGCCCTCTAGTGGCCATTGCTGATTTGGCTTCAGCATTCAAACCGTTCTAGTTTTCAGACTGTTCCTGAAAAGACTAAAGTGTAAGGGGAGGCTTGCAGTCAAGCTTACAAGTTTGAGCTTTAAGGTGAAGGAGGTGGGGAGCCACGGAATCAATGGATGTTGGCATAACATTCTTCAACTTCCATGGTGTAAATACACGCACCATGGCTGATTTAAAGTGATCAGTATCATCAGCATCTCTGTTTCCGGGTCTCCCTCATTTTCACTTCACTTGGGAAAAGCACAACCAACATCAGACAGCCCAGGCACCAACCGGGAGCCTTAGGATGGCCTACAGGGCCTTATATAATTTGCATCTCCCTTCCTGTCTTGGCCCCACTACTAGCATGACTCTGTAATAGTGGAATTTTGGGCAAGAAGTCAGACATTGGGCAGATTTCCTTTTCTATTTTTTTAAACCACTTTTTTGAGGTATGAGTAATGAGCGTGGTGAATTCAAGGAACAGTGAAAGGTCTGAGATGCCCGAAGCACAGAGAGCAAGGAGAGAAGCAGTAAGTGCGATTGGCAGGAATAGGCCACGGTGGAAAACTATCATTTTCTAACCATAAAGGGAAGCCAGTGCTTCTGTCCGTAGCTGCGCCCTGTACGTAGGTGCGTTCTGGCTGAGGGGATAGGTGGGGACTGAGACTCACCCTGAGCTAAGCCACACCCGTTGGAAGTGGGGCTGCACCTGTGGGGGGGGGTACCCTTTTCTAATTCTAACAAAGACTTTGTGTGGCTACCATAGGAAGAAGCTATTGGAGGGTTTAAAAATAACTTCATTGTTTTTCTATTGTGGTAAAATATACATAACATAAAGTTTACCCTGCTTACTGCTTTTAAGTCTACAGTCCAGCAGCATTAAGTACATTCACATTGTTGTGCAACCATCCCTACCATTGATCTCCAGAACCTTCTTACCTTCCCCCATTACACACTGACCGCCCCCCCCCCCCCAGTTCTCTAGCTCCCAACCTCTACTTACTGTCTCTATGGATCTGACTGATCTAGGGGACTCATATGGGGACCCATACAGTATTTGTCCTTTGGTGACTGGTTTATTCCTCTGAGTATAATGTCCTCGAGGTTCATCCATGTTGCAGCAGGTGTCAGATACTTCCTCCCTTTTCAAGGCTGCATAGTCTTCCTTTGTGTGAATGGACCACATTTTGTCTGTCTGTCTCTGGATGCTGGACTTGGGTTGTGGAACCTTTTGGCTATTGTGAATAGTGCTGCTTTGACCACTGGTGTGCAGATTTCTGTTTGAATTCCTGTTCTCAATTCTTTTGGGCGTGCACCCAGAAGTGGAATCTCTAGATCATATGATAATTCTGTATCTAGTTTTCTGAGGAGCTGCCGCACTGTTCTCCGCAGTGGCCGCACCAGTTCACATTCCCACCAGCAGAGTGCAGGGCTCCAGTTCCCCCACATCCTCAGGCACTCGTCCTTTGCCAGTTCTTGTTTTGTTTCATAATCACCATCCCAACTGGTGTGAAGTGACATCTCACTGCGGCTTCGTTTTGCACTTTCCTAATGATTAACAGTGTTTGGCACCTTTCCGTGGGTTGGAGGGCTTTGTGAAAAGATTCAGATTCAAGTGGTGGTGGGAAAATGGAGACAACTGTATTCGAATATTAATAAAAACGATTTAAAAAATAAATAAAAATCAATGTGGAGGTTAAAAACATAAAATGTAAAAAATAAAATAAATAAAAAAGTAATAACAAGTTTAAAAAAAGTGAAAGTGGTTGACATGGAATTAGTATCAGAGGTCTCTGACGGATTGCTCCCAGAGATGATCTGGAAAACTGCAGGCAGAATCCGTTTGGGATCCGGCCCCTCCCCCCCACTGAGGTGTAAAACAAAGCAAGCAGCACTGATGTTTGCAAGTTCTTTCCGACCCTGTGTCTCATTCTCAGGAGCTTCAATTCACCTTCCGTCTTGCTCCCTAGTGGCCCTTTGTTTGCAGTAAAGATAAAAAGTAATAAACAGAATCGGAAAACTTTCGCTTTCTCAGTTGTCTGCAACCTTGACAGCAGTGGCTCCCCATGAGGGGGCCGCCTTTTTCTTCCTCCTGCACCCAGAATTTAGGAAGGCCCTCGTTTTCTCCAACAGTTCTTGTTAGTTCAGCTGGTCGTGGGCTCCGGTCTTTCTGAAGCCTCCTTCCTCCTACCATCCCTCCCGTGTCCTGGTGCTTGGCTGCCATCAACCCCCTGCTTGGTTTTCTCTCTACCTCCTGGCCAGTTTTTTCCAATCTATTTTGTGACCTTCTCTCTGGTCCTGTCTTCGTTTTTAAATGCTCTGTGTTAGAACTTCCTCTTTCTGCAAACATTCTGGGTGTTTTATTTGGGATGGGTAGTGCTGGCTGCTATAATAACCAGGCCTCCAACTCCCAAAGGCTTAAACGACAGACGTTTATTTCTCATTCGCTCAATCGTCCAATGTGAGTGTTCTGGGTTGGATGGCTCTCCTGGGTGGCTTTCTCCCATTTCACGCCTCCGTCATCCCCTGGACCTCCCCAGATGTTTTCTGTGCAAAGAGAAAGTGGAGGGTGGGAAGATGGACAGCACGTTTCATGGGTGATGCTGGACACAGACCCCCCCGCCCCAAAAACTTCTGCTGGCGTCCCCATTGGCTGGCTCTCAGCCACGTGGCCACATCGAGCCTGGGAGCTGGGAAGTGCGCTACCGAGGACCTACGAGGAAGAGGGAGCAGTCTGGGGGCGGCCACGAGTCACTGCAGCGCTGATCCCCACCACGCTGCTCCCCACCACGGCTGCTCCTCACATTTTCCATCTCCAGCACACTCCTGGGTCTGATCTGAGCAGATTAAGGAGGGCTGTCCACCGGCTGGGGAGAGGGGACTAAGTCCTGGAGCGCGGGCAGGAGAGAAGCTTAGCCAGAGTGAGGTGAACACGCATTCTGTTCTGCCTGGTCGGTGGAGACAAGCAGCTCAGCCAATGACGTAGGTGAAGCGTGGGGATTTGGGGTGTGTGTTGGACCCGTGGCAGGTATACAAGGAGACATCTATGAGTCTCACATGCACGGGGAACAGGATTTACCATTTTAACCATCGCAAAGCCCACACAGTTCAGTGGCATTCAGTACACTCACCCTGCTGTGCAACCACCTCTCCGTCTTCCAGCGCCTGGACATTTCTATCACCCCCAAGGGAACCTCCGCCCGTTCGCAGTCTCTCCCGTTTCCGCGCCCCCAGCCACAGAAAACCGCCAAAATCAGCTTTCTGTCTACACAGATTTACCTATTCTGGGTGTTTTATGTAAGTAGAATTGTACAATATGTGGCTTTTTTTTTTTTTTTTTTTTTTTTTAGCTTCCTCACTGAGCATCACATTTCGGTCCGTCCACATCATAGCGAGTGTCGACGCCTCACTCCTTTTCGGGGCCGAGTGAGGTTCCATTGCGAGCACGTGCCGCATTGTGTTCACCCATTCATCCATTGCTGGATATCTGGGCTCTTTCTGTTTATTAGCTTTTGGGAATAGTGCTTCCATGAGCGGTTTTTACATTTTTACATGGTGCAAGACCATTAAAAGAAGAGTATTTCATGACATGTGAAAAGCATATGAAGTTCAAATTTCAGTGTCCACAGATGGAGGTTTGTGGGCTCACAGCCACTCCTGCTCCTATCACCTGTGGCCACTTTCAGCTGTAACCATGGGGTTGCCATGACGACCCTTGAGCTAAGGGGTCGAAAAGCTGGCTTTTAGCCATCTCCTTTGCAAGCTCTGCTTGGATGGCATGAGAACGCTTTATTACTGACTTTTATTGTCATATTGTCCCCGATTTGGGGGTCGTGATGTAATTGAGAGAGAGCCCCACTGTAATATCCTGTAGAAATAACACATGCACGTGTTTGTACACATGTGTGTGTAGTGTATCGTGACCAGGGTAGTGGCCAATATGTGGCTACTGGGCGCTTGTCCCTCTGCTGAGTGGTTTGCATGTATTGCTTCATGTAGTTCTCATGATAATTATTTAAGTAAATACGTAGTTTTCAGTGAACGAGAAAACTGAGGACCCTAGCGGCGCTCCCATCCTAAGGTCACATATTAAGTAGTTGGAGCTGGACTGTGAATATTATGGGCTGCACTGCATCCCCACAAATGCACGTGTTGAAGCCCTCACCCCCTGGGGACCTCAGGACGTGACTGTGTTTGGAGATCGGTTGCTAAGGAGGCAGTCAGGGCAAAGCGAGGTCAGCAGGTGGCCCTAATCGAGTGTGACTGGTGTCCCTATAGGGAAAGGAGACCAGGACACAGACACTCAGAGGGACAGCCACGCGAGGACGCTGGAGAAGACGGCGTCTGCACACCAGGAATCGAGGCCTTGGGAGAAAGCACCTTGCTGACACCTTGATCTTGGACTCTCAGCCTCCAGGACTGGGAGACAACACGTGCCTGTCCCTGTCGTCCCAGCCGCCGAGACGGTGGTGCAATGTGTGGCAACGCCAGCAAATAAACACAATGAAACTAGTGCTGTCTGCCGGAAACGCCAGCCCTCCAAGCTCACAGAATAGTATATTGTCCCTTATTTAGACTCTGTCCTACTGAGGTCCCTCTTCTTCCAGAACTTTCCTCCTTGTCAGAGGCTTAGGCCTGAAAGCCCATTTTCTTTCTTCTCTAGATTCCTGGAGGCCTACTTCCCCCAAATCTGGGCACCTGTTGCGGGAGCCCTGTGTTTGGGGAGCAAATATGATGATGAATTCTTTTCCTCTGGAAGTTTCTGCACTTGCACATACTCTTCTGGTTCTATGTCCGAGGTCCCGGGGAACAGTTACTGCAGCTGTTACTTCTGCCCCTTGTGAGATGCAGTGATGATTAAAGCCATTCGGGGAACTGGGTTTCTGCAGACATTCGCAGAGGGGAGCGCGTGCATCCCGCCCCCTTGCCCCCTTGCGTGGGGGACCCTCTCTGGGAGTCAGAGGGCAAATCTAGACCCGGGGTTTGCAGGCTGCGCAGACTCAAAGCGCACGCCAGGCTCTGACCATTGAGGCGGAAGGATTTCCAAGAAATATTTCTTATCTGTTGGGGTGCAGTTGGGAAACTGTACGGGTTTTGTTATTTCATTTTTGTTTTTAAGGAAGTATAGGTTTACGTGCTTTCCTTAGCTTTTAAAAAAAGGTCACTGCGAAATGAGATCAGCTCTCTGTGATCACAAATTCAAGAGACCGCCCACACTTCAGTGAAGACGCTCAGAATGCACGGAGTTTGGTCCCTCTGTAAAGTGTAAAACCATTTGGTCCCCCAGTGCATGATAACATTGGCAGAATGGTGGGTACTCTTTATTTTGGAGCCAAGCTCACTAGCTTTGTCATTTTTGTACAGCGCACCGCACAGTGTAAAATGGATGAGGTTTTGATCACATTTGCCCTAATCAGGACACGGCTCATTTCCATCACCCGCCCTAAATTTCCTCCAGCCCTGCCCTCACCCTGGGCCCTGGGCAACCCCTGGGACTTGTGTTCACTTTCCTCTGGGCTTCAACCTGGGCATCTCCACCCCCTTCGTTGGAGTGCTTTGCATTTTCTCACTGGAGTAAGTCAGAGCCGAGGACGACTCTGTGCTGAGTTCCGTGAGGCCTCCTGGTGCACCCTGCACCTGGGGTTGCTGACACTGTGCACAACCCCTCTGCTTGCCTGGAGTCCCAGGAGCCTGGCCGGGGCAACTGAATCCTCGGAGGAGGAAGCAGCCCGCCCCCTCAGTGACCGCCTCCCCACCCTCCCCGGGACCCCTGCCCCGTCTTCCCCGGAAGGAGGGCAGCTGCTGCTCAATCCCACGCCCTCAAATCCCTGGTTTTCTTTCTTGATGAAGGGGAGGGTGGGGAGGCAGTTTCTCTTTTTTCTTCTTTCTCATTTATTTTTTTCGTTTTCTAGGATACAACAGCCAACAAAATTCCTTCCCTGTCCTCAGGATGCTCCCAGTCTTTGGGGAGGAAACAAGCATTCAGACAAGTATAGATCATACCAGGTGTTGGTGTGTGAGGAGCACAGAGAAGGGCCCTAACCCTGGAGTGGGGCGATCAAGGAAGGCTTCCTGGTGGAGGTGATATTCACACTGGACGTCTTCCTGAAGGAGGTGATATATATATGGGAAGGATGCAAGGGATTTAGGGTGAGTATGCACGTCAGACTGGGTGGGGGGTCCAGAGACAGCTAAGTGTTTAATAGCTGGGAGAGGTTCTTGGGCCACAACCCTCTCTCTCCTGGCCTGGAGGGTTCTTGTGCGCAGGGTAAACTGAGAGAGGGTGCTTAGCAGAAAGGAATGAAGGAAGCAGGGCAGGACAGAGGCGAGGGCTCAGCCTGGCTGCCTGGGCAGCCCTGAAGCCTGAATAATATCACAGAGTTGATCTGCCCTTGGGGTGAGGGCTGGCCTTTGGCCCTCTGCGACCATCTGCCATTGGCTGTGGGCCAGGTCTGAGGGCTTGCACAGCTGCTGGACTGGAGGGCAGTTCTCTGGAGAAGGGAAATCTCTGAGCTGTTAGCAGGTACACCTCACAGCTGCTGGGGGATGGGCGCTCTAGCTGCAGTAGGTGGCTGGACAGTGCATCAAGGGTGCCCACAACAGGGGCTATGGTCAGTCTAGGATGGCCAAGTTACTTGGAGGATGGAGGTGGGGAGCAAGGAAGCCAGAGAAGGAGACCGGTGTAAGACTAGGCAGGGCCTCGAGTGCTGTATTAATGTACCTGGACTTCATCTCAAGGTAATAGGGAGCCATGGGAGGACTTAGAGCATAGGAGGGACATGGCCAAGTTCGGTAGGGCTGCTCTGGAATTTCCCCACGTTCAGTGCGAGGATGAATGATGTCTCTGGGCCTCCTTCAAGCTGACTTCTTCAATCTGGAGCGTCCCTTGATTTCCCCTTTGCTGGGAAAGTCACAAGGGGATTAGGCTTCTGCCAGCAATTGTGCATTTCCTCTACTCCATTCTTCCCCTTCTTTCCCCCTGCAGCCCGCCCTTGTCCCGGCAGGGTCTTTGCTGACTGGATATTATACGTCGGTCGCCTCTTCTGGGTCTGAAGGGTAACTGACGTCTGCATCCTCAGTCACTTACCAGGCCCCCAGGCCCCACCTGGGGTAGGGAGGATAATGAGGCTCCCACACACCAAATTGTCCACATCCTAATCCGCAGAACCTGTGAATATGTGACCTTCTGTGACTAAAGGAACTTTGCAGACCAGATTAAATTAAGGGGCTTGAGAGGGGGAGATTATTCTGGGCAATCCACGTGAGTCTAATATAATCACAAGGGTGTTCTTAAGAGGCAGGCAGGAGGGTCAGGAGAGAGAAGGAGGGAGGGAGAGAGAGAGACAGAGGGAGAAAGAGAGAATGAGAAACATGAATTGAGGTATCTACTATCCATCTATCTAATGAGACAGAGAGAGAGACTGAGGTAGAGCGTTTGGAAGATGCTACACTGCTGACTTTGAAGATGCAGGAGGGGGCCTTGAGCCAAGGAACGTGGGTGCCTCTAAAAGCTGGAAAAGACAAGGCATGGATTTCCTCCCCCCAGAGTCTCCAGGTGGAACGCAGCCTTGCTGATGTCTCCATTTCAGCCCCTGAGGGCTCATTTGGGACTCGCACCTCCAGATCTGTGACGTAATAAACTTGTATTATTTCAAGCCTCAAAGTTGGTGGCTTCTCCTATGAGTGGCCACAATCATTTGGCATAACAGATAATAATAATGATAATAATAACTAATATTTTTGAGTATTTAATTTGGGCCAGGCAGGGTTTTATGACTTTTGTCACATTAAGCTCAAACCCCATGAAATTATTATTATTATCCTCAATTTACCAATGGGGAAAATTGCTTTTGGTGTATTGGTTATCTCTTGCTGTGTAACAATTACTCTAAAAACGTAGCTTTAAAAAACACATTTTTTTATTTTCTTTCCTTTTTAATCCTCACCCAAGGATATGTTTATTGATTTGAGAGAGAGAAGCAGGGAGAGAGTGAGAGGGAAACACCGACTGTTTGCCCCTGGTCTGCGCCTCGACTGGGGAGCGAACATGCGGCCTACACATGCACCCTGAACAGGAATCAAACCTGAAAACTTTTGGTGTGTGGGACGATGTGGTCAGGGCCATTTTTTATTTTCTTAGAGTTGCTGAAGGTCAGAAATCCGGAGGTGGCCCAGCGGGATGGTTGTGGACCAGGGTCTCCTGTGGGGCCAGTTGCTGTCTGGAGGTCTCCACTCTGACCTGCCGGCTTCTCCATGGCAGACGCGTCTTCACCACGTGGTGACTGGCCCCCCACCCCGCCCCTCCGTGGACGATCCCGAAAAGAGACAGCAAGGAGGAAGCCACAATGTCTCTTATGAACTGAGATGTCCCAGATGCCACAGTCTCAGACCTACACAATGTCACATCCTCTTTATTCTGTTCCTTAGAGGCAAGTCAGTAAATCCAGCACACACTCAAGGAGAGAATATTTAGGCTCCCCCTCTTGAAGGGAGGACGATCAAAGAATCTGTGGATATAAGTTAAAATGACTGCATTGGTCTGTCTGCCTTGAGGGCCCACACTCCTGGGGGCACTGAGCAAGGATTCTAGAAGAAAGTACAAGCCCAGCAGCCCCTCCCAGTCGGCAGCCATCACCCCACATACAGTGTCCCCTCTACAGCGATCCTCTGGAGCAGAGCTTGTTGTCGTCTCCATTTTCCAGGTGAAGAAGACACTGAGGCCCGGAGAGGCAGCGTGCCCCGCCGCCCCCATCACTTTGGGAATGCCTTGCAGAGTCAGGACTTAATCCTAGGTCTGTCTGATCGCAGCTGCTATCACCACACTAGCCAACATGGGGGGCTTTCCCATGTGCCACACACACCCAGTCCTCTGATGCTCATGTCAGCCCGGTGAAGTAGATCTCACTCTTATTGGGCCTATTTTACAGATGGGAATGCTGAGGCATAGAGAGATCAAGAACTATTCCAGGACTCCACATGAGTAGCAAACAGTGGAGATGGGATTTGAACCCCACCCCCTGGGAGGGGGGCAGTGAGCTGGCTCCAGAGTCGGCGTGTATCCTCCTGTACTTCTCCTTCTTGGGTGCAATTTGCTGTACTTTCACCCTGGCTCTTCACTGCAGCTGCACAGGGACCATCGATACATCTTCTTCAGAGACTGTAACTCCAAGATGGGTGTTCTGTCTTACAGAGAACAAAAGGAAGAGGGCAAGAACCCATGGCACTTTCCTCTCGATGAACTTGGGGCAAGTCTTTGCTGGTCATTTTTTCCTCGTGGCAGATGCTCTTGCTGCCTCTCCACACCCCTCCGCTCACACTAGTCTGACCTCTGTCTCTGGGGCCCATTCTGTCTGCCTGGAGCCCAGGCCCGAGGGGACATGGGTTGATGCGAGGCTCAATGCAAGAGTGATAGTAGCTGGTGGACAAACACCCCAGCTCTCTCGCCCCTCAGTTGGGGGAACTCTGAACAGTGGGCTCTCTGCCTCCTTCGAGAGGTGCCCAGCGAGGTTAAGCCCAGGTTTTCACCACGTATGTTGCTTGGTGACTCACTCTCTGTGGGCTCGTTCCTGGCCATGTCTCCCTCCCTCCCCAGCTAGTTTTCTGGGGTCACCTCCATGAGAAACTACCTTCACGAGAATCCTTGTCTCAGCATATGCTCCTGGGAGACCCCGATGAAGGCATTCCTAGCCCTCCATATGAGTGAGACTGTGCATGCGTGTGTGCATGTGTGAGCGTGTTGGGCTGGGGGCTGGGAAGGGGACGAGAGTTGCAGCGCACGAAGACGACGATGTGGTCAGATACAGTGGGGAGCTGAGGGAAGACGAGAGAGTGAAATCTCTAGACCTTGGCGGAGGGTCCTGGATTCCAATCTCAGGTTTTCCAAGGAACCTTGGACAAAGCCATATCTCCTCTCTCCTTTTTTGTTTTATTTTTGTAAAATAGGTGGGAGTAGAAACTCCCACTTTACAATGCCTTTAAAAATTTTTTAAATATATTTTATTAATTATGCTATTACAGTTGTCCCATTTTCCCCCTTCATTTCCCCCTGCCCTGCACACCCCCTCCCACCCACATTCCCCTACTTTAGTTCATGTCCATGGGTTGTACATATAAGTTCTTTGGCTTCTACATTTCCTATATTATTCTTAACCTCTCCCCTGTCTATTTTACACCTACCACTTGTGCTACTTATTTCCTGTACCTTTTCCCCCCTCCCCTTCCCTGCTGATAACCCTCTATGTGATCTCCATTTCTGTGACTCTGTTCCTGTTCTAGTTGTTTGCTTAGTTCGTTTTTTTTTAGGTTCGGTTGTTGATAGTTGTGAGTTTATTGTCATTTTACTGTTCATATTTTTTTACCTTTTTTCTTAGATGAGTTCCTTTAACATTTCATATAATAAGAGCTTGGTGATGATGAACTCCTTTAACTTGACCTTATCTGGGAAGCACTTTATCTGCCCTTCCATTCTAAATGATAGCTTTGCTGGATAGAATAATCTTGGATATAGGTTCTTGCCTTTCATGACTTTGAAAACTTCTTTCCAGCCCCTTCTTGCCTGTAAGGTTTCTTTTCAGGCAAATCAGCTGATAGTCTTTGAGAACTCCTTTGCGTGTAACTCTCTCCTTTTCTCTTGCTGCTTTTAAGATTCTCTCCTTATCTTTAATCTTGGGTAATGTTATGATGATGTGCCTTGGTGTGTGCTTCTTTGGGTCCAACTTCTTTGGGACTGTCTGAGCTTCTTGGACTTACTAAAAGTCTATTTCCTTTGCCAGATTGGGGAAGTTCTCCTTCATTATGATTTCAAATAAGTTTACAATTCATTGCTGTTCCTCTTCTCCTTCTGGCACCCCTATGATTTGGATGTTGGAATGTTTAAGGTTGTCCCAGATGTTCCTAAGCCTCTCCTCATTTTTTTGAATTCTTGTTTCTTCATTCTGTTCTGGTTGAATGTTTATTTATTCTTTCTGTTCCAAATTGTTGATTTGAGTCCCAGTTTCCTTCCCTTCACTGTTGGCTCTCTGTATACTTTCCTTTATTTCACTTTTCATAGTCTTCACTTTTTCCTCTATTTTGCAACCATACTCAACCAATTCTGTGAGCATCCTGATTACCAGTGTTTTGAACTGTGTATCTGATTGGTTGGCTATCTCTTCATTGCTTAGTTGTATTTTTCTGGAGCTTTGATCTGTTCTTTCATGTGGGACACTTTCTTGCCTTGGAGCACCTGTTACATAATAAGGGGTGGAGCCTTGGTATTCACCAGGGCAGGGCAACCCACCTCACTGTGTTCTGGTGCTGTTTGTGGGGGAGGGGTCTGAGAGGGAGCAATGCCCCTTGTTTAGCTTTCTTCTGGCTTTCAGTCACTTCCGCTGTTACCCACAAGCAAATTGGCCTGTCTGGTCCAATTTGGCCCCGGGTTAGTGGGTTTGTGTATGTTCTAACACCCTATGGACCTCTCCAACCAAATTTCCTGTGAGGCTGGGAGTTTCTCTTGCTGCCTCAACTCCCATAGGTTTTTTTGGTCAGAGGTTTTGAGGCTTTATTTCTCTGTGCTGGGACCCTGGGTTACATGGTCTGTCTTGCTCCCTGGTTGTTTCTCCCAGTTTACCTGCATGCAAATGTGGGACCACCTGCTCTGCCAGCCACCACCTCATCTGGTCTGCCAGTAGCCGCCTTGCCGAGAGTCCTCTCTGCCCCAGCTGCCCATCTCCACCCCTCCTACCGGTCTGGATGAATGTTGCTTCTTTAACTTCTCATTGAACTTCCATACAGTTCAATTTTCTGACAGTTCTGGTTGTTTTTTGTTTTAAAATTTGTTGTCATCTTTTTGGTTATGTGAGGAGGCACAGAGTATCTATGTACACCTCCATCTTGGCTGGAAGTCCTACTTTACAATGTTGACATGATAATGTAATTAAATTTTGTTAGCTATGTGTGATAACGGAGATTTTTTTCTAAACCCTCACTCAGTGATTTGAGAGAGAGAGAGAGAGAGAGAGAGAGAGAGAGAGAGGAGCATTGATCAGTTGCATCCTGTGTGCACCCTGGCGGGGGGTTGAACCTGCAGACTTTTGGCATGTGGGATGACACTCCAACACCCTGAGCCACTCGGCCAGGGCAGGAGATGCTTGTTTCTATGGGTCAGGCTGTGAAGAGGCCCTCAGCTTGGGGCTTGTTCCTTTGGGGGTAGGTGGCAGGAAGCTCATTTATTATCAGCTGCAATAAAACAAGCAGATAAGAGAAGGGAGGTAGATGTTGGTTGCAAAGGAAAAAATAACAGGTGGGTGGGGAGGAGAGAGAGGGAGAGTGAGACCCTAGTGGACCACCAGCCAGACCAACCTCTCTTCACTGTGGAGAAAGGAGAAAATTGGGAGTTTTGCCACACTGTCCTCATGAGTGGCAGCAACTCAGCAAAAAGGTCTCTGGTGCTCTCGTAGCAATTGAGCAACTCTGGCTCCGCCCCCTCCCTGCTCTGCTTTATTGGAAAACCCAATGATACAGAAAGGGCTCTCCTCTGTGAGGGAGAGACACCGCACGATGTGGACCTTCAGCCTGCTCCTCTTCTGGGGTGAGTGTGAGTCAGTGTCTGCAGAACTCCGAAGGTGTTCCAGGGGAGGCTCCGCCACGGCCTGGTCCCACAGGGAGCCCTGGTGAATGCGCTGCACCAGGAAGGTGACCTGCTCAGAGGAAAGGGGTCCAGGCTGTACCTCTGCCCCTGTCAGCCATTGCTTCTAGATCGGTGAAACCACTGGGGGATGGCTGTGCCCACCCGGTGAGGTGGGCGCGGGGTGGGACAAGGAGTGGCTACCAGCTCAGCCATCCCGACCCAGCGGAGCAGAAAGAACTCTCGAGCTGATGTAGGTAGCTCTCCAGGAAGAGGCTGCATTTCCCTCATCACATACCCACTCCTGCTTTCATCACTTGCTGTAGAATCATTGGCACTTAGGGAAATATGAGGACTGGCTGGGTGATAGGGTGGGTCCTGGCCGGATCTCAGAAGCATCTAATGATTTCTCTTCTCTTTGCAGGTTGGCAGCACTGCTCAACACAGGCGGACTTCGGTAAGAGACACCTCCTGATGGAAGGCAGTTGGCCCTTGGGCAGGTGCCTCCGCCTCTCGGTTTTGCCATCTGATTAACGGGTATTGTGATGGCCCCATGTAATGGGACAGTTGTCAGGATTCAACGCTCCTATGTGGCGCTGATAAGAGGAGGGCTCTGGAGTCACACTTCCTGGGTTGGAATCTCGGTTCGGGTGCTCACTGCCATGGGGACCTCCGGTATTTGAGTGAATTCCAGGGACTTCAATTTCCAGGCAAGTGAAGTCAGAGGAGCTAATCCCACAGGGTTTTGATGAGGATGGAAGAAGGTAAGGTAGAGGCAGTGCTGAGAGTTGTGCTTGGAATGCAGTTAAGTGCTCAATTAAATTAGCCCCTCCTCCCCTCCTCTTGACTCTCCTCCTTCTCCCCCACTCTCCCTTTCTTCTCCTTCTCAGATAAATATAAATTATCTGGTTCTTATCAGCTGGGCTGCTGATGAACCAAAGTTGTTAGCCAGTGAGGGGGCACAGCCAGGATCACGACCAGTCTCCTGGATTCCTTCCCAGCATTAGTTCATTCCACTGTGCTCTTGTCTTGCATTCTGACCTGTCGTGTGACCTGGGGCAGCTTGAAATGCCCCTGGGCATCCCTTTCCACGTCTATAAAATGTAGTCAATAGTGCGTACCAGTAGTAGGTTGACTGACCCTCCTGACTTGCCCCAGACTGGGGGGTGGGTTTGGGGGTGGGGCAGGAACCCCGGATGCTGGACTTTGAGTGCCAACACCAGCAAAGTCCTGGGAAAACCAGGATGGGTTGGCCACCTGACCTTGAAGTGTTGCTGTGGGGGCTGTAGAAAAGACGTGGTGGGGACCTATGAAATGGAAGTTGTAGTTATATGATAATACTCTCTTTGCCTCTCTGGGCCTGTTTTTTTTTTTTCCCTTTGGTTAATTGAGTGGCCACTGTGAAGTTGTTTTGCTCATGACTGAGCATCACATGTGTCTCAGATATAAGACTGAAGTGGCCTTTGGCCTGGTCTCCAGGCCAAAGCGGCTAGATGGCACCTGTGAGCACCAAAATTGGTCTTGTTGCTCCTTTACCCAGAGCCCTCAGGGGTCCCACCTCCCTCAGGGTAGAAGCCGAAGTCCTTTCTGTGGCCCACAAGACCCTGAATGACCTGCCAGTCCCCTCTCTACCCTCATTTCTCCCTCTATGCCCCTGAGTCACTCTGTCTCAGCCACATAGGCCTCCTTGCTGTTCCTCCAATACGCCAGGCACAGTCCTGCCCCAGGACATTTGCACATGCTGGGCCTTTTGCCTGGAATGCTCTTGCCCCGTTTAGACAAATGGCTCCCTCCATCACCTTCATTATGTTTCAGCTCATGAGCTGTCTTTTTAGTGACTACTCTATTTTTGATACTATATCCCTCACCCTCACCTCTTCAGATTGTCAGCTCTGTGAAGGCTGCTACTTTTGTGTGTCTTGTTCCATTGCTGAATCTACCATGCCTAGAAGAGTCCTGGCATATAGTAGGTGTTTGTATTAGGATTCTCCAGGGAAACAGAACAGATAGGATGGATACCTGTATATCTCTATGTATGTATTCATATGTGTAGGGGTATATTATAAGGAGTTGGTTCACATAATTACAGAGGCTGGTGAATCCCAAGATCCATAGGGTGAGGTGCAAAGAGTGCAAATGACTGGCCAAGCCTCCTCTGTCTTGAGACAGGAAAGGACTTGGGGAACTGAGCGAAAGTGAGCATTGCTGATGGGACAGGTGCTGGAGAGGTTGACAGGTGCTCAGGCACAGGGGACTGGGCTGTTGTTCTGGTTGGGGGACTTGAGCTGTGGCAGATAGAGCTAAAGGAAGAAAGCACTGGGAAGCTTAGAGTGGGGAGACCGCATATGGTGATGTGCCGGAAGTCTGCAAAGAGAAAGGTTGGCTCTGCCGATGAAAGAGGAAGCTGGAAAGGAGAAGAAAGATACCATCTGAGTGCAGGGAAGGGAAACAAACAAGACAGTGGTAGGAGCTAGAAAAGCCTGGCGCTCAAGGACCTGATGCTGCTGATTTAATTCATCCATTATGCTTTCGTGGCTATTTCCCCACGGTACCCCATCCCACCAGCTGATGTTGGCAATACCATTGGCTCCTCCTCTCTCTCACTCCCCTTCCGTCCATTGGCAAATCCTGTTGTCGTAACCTTCAGAATAAGTCCAGAATCTCATGCTTTCCGCTGCACTCCCCTGGGTAGGCCCCACTGTCATCACTCCCCTGGACAGGTGCAGACCCCTCCTGCCTCGCCATCCTGCCCCGGCCCTCGGCAGCGCCTCTTTCCCACCAGTGGCCTGAGATCACGTGAAACCTGAGTCGTGCTGGGCCCTCCTCTGCGCTAAACCCTTCTATGGCTCCCATCTCTCTCTGATAAAAACCTGCAGCCTTGCAACGGTCTAGCAGTTCCTACGTGACCTGGCGTGTCACCTCCCCTGATGTTTCCCTCGCCCACTGGGCTCCAACCACATCCCCTCTTCGTAATTCCAGGAAATCCCCAGGCACCATCCTGCCTCAACGCCTCTGCCTTTGCTGTTTCCTCGGCCTTAAGTAACTCCCGAGCTCACGCTCTCACCTCGCTCAGGCTTTGCTCAGTGTGACCTTCTCGGTAAGGTCTTTGTGTCTGGGCAACGGCTGTGTCCCGGGCACTGTTCTCTGCATTCAGGACCCAGCAATACATAAGACCGACACAAATTGCTGCCTTCTGGGAGCCCACAGCCCAACCAATTCTAATCATTTTTCTATAGAAGCACCTTAGAAATTGCATGGAAATTTACTCCATTTCCAGTGAGACCTTCCTCCTCTTGTGCAGCAGCAGTGAACATCATGCACTTGGGGTTTGGCAGGCCTGGTGCTGCCGCTTGCCCGCTGTGCATCCCAGGGCAAGTCTTTCAACCTCTCTAAGCCTGTTTTCCACATCCATACGACGAATGGGAACTGTCCTGGCGAACTGTCAGTTCGCTGTTGGTGCTATAGCACAGGACTGCAAACTTGGCGGCTTAAAGCACCAGAAATGTTATCTCACAGTTCTGGAGATCAGAAGTCCAAAATGAGTCTCTGTGGGCTGAGAGTGTCAGTGGGGCTGCCTTCCCTTCTGGGGGTCCCAGGGGAGAATCTCTTGCCTTTTCCAGCTGCTAGAGGTCACCTGTATCCCTGGGCTCATGTCCCCTTCCTCTGTCTTTGCAGCCAGCAATGGCTGGCCAAGCCTTCCTCTCATCGCTTCACTTTGACTCTGCCACCCTCATCTTCATCTTTCACTCATAAAGACACTGTGATTCCATTGGCTCCTTCTCAATAACCCAGGATGACCTGTCCATCCCAAGGTCAGCTGGTCAGCAATCCGCATTCCATGTGCGACCTTAACTCCCCCTTTTTGTGCAGTGAACACAGCCACCTGGTCCAGGGACCGGGACGTGCTCACCTGTGCAGGAGCCAGTGTTCTGCTGATCACAGGACTGATGGTGTCAAAAGAGTGTCTTCCTTAGCACCTGGTGCCTGCCCCTACCTGTGGCTTTGTCCAAAGGGAACAGCACATGCAAAGGCCCTGTGGCAGAGAGGCTAGAAGCAGAGACTGACATGAGATGGGGCTTAAAGACGTGTTGGTGTGTGGTCCCTGGGGGCTTTTTGGTCATGTTAAGTAATTTGGATTTTAATTCTGACTGCAACAGCCAGGGTTATAGGGAGGGGTGGGGCGTTGTGGTCAGATTTGCACACAGAGATGACTGCAGGGGATAGTGGGGATTGTAGGACTGCCTGGACAACCCAGAGGAAGATCTTTACTGAGCATAGATGTGGAGATGGGGAGAAGCAGGTAGATGTAGAATGATACTTGAGAGGGAGAACCAGTGCAGGAGGGACTCACTCATTGGATGTGAGTGTGGGGGCGAAACAGGGAAACTGAGGTACAGAGAG
This sequence comes from Phyllostomus hastatus, assembly GCF_019186645.2. NCBI lineage: Eukaryota > Metazoa > Chordata > Mammalia > Chiroptera > Phyllostomidae > Phyllostomus > Phyllostomus hastatus. The sequence continues at coordinate 652,994 of NW_025333640.1, read as the reverse complement.
GTAAATCACTTGTCCCAGGGCTGGGTTGGCTGGGGTGTATTTCAGGCCCCTCCCAGACCTGCTGAGTCAACATCTGACATTCCAAGCGCTCCTGGGGATCCCAGGCAGGGCAGAGGCTGCTGATCTGCAGAACACATTTCAGCAGCAAGGGTCAGTGCACCTCATACTTTCACGGGCCCACAGATCACCTGAGGATCTTGCTAAAATGCAGATTCTGATTCAGCAGATCTGGGTCAGGGCCTGAGACTTTGCTTCCATCAAACTTCTTGCCAGTGCCACTGACCCACAGACCACACTTTGAGAAGGAAGGGTTACAGGCCTTCAGGTCCTAACAAGCCAGGTCACTGTACCAGTTTCCCAGGGCTGTCACAACAGAGGCGAAGTTCATTGTCTCACAGTTCTGGAGGCCAGACGTCCCAAATCCAGGTGTGTGCTTCTTCTGATGGCTCCAGCAGGAACATCTGTTCACTCCCCTCTCCCGGCTTCTGGTGCTGCCAGTGGTCCTTGGCTTGTAGATGCGTCACTCCAATCTCTGCCTCCGTCGTCATAGGGTCTGCTCCCTCTGTCTCTGCACTTCCCTCCACTTCTTAAAGGACATCGATCGTGTCAGATTAAGGGGCCATCCCTACTTCAGTATGATCTCATCTTAACTTACATCTTAGTGACATCTGCAAAGACCCTATTTCCAAATAAGGTCACATTCTCAGGGACGGAGGTTTAGGACTTCAGTGTGTCTTTTCAGGGGAGACAATTCAACCCACAACAGTAACCTTCATGGTCTCACGCTGGCTTTCCTTGCAGCCCTGCTCTGGTGCTCTAACCCAAGCTCTTCCTTCCACGCTGTCTAGATGTGAATGAGTGTGGGGACACCACCACGTGCCCAGCTTATGCCACCTGTACCAACACTGTGGGAAGTTACTACTGCACTTGTAAACGGGGCTTCCTGTCCAGCAACGGACTGACACATTTCAGAGGCCCAGGAGTGGAATGCCAAGGTGAGTCCACATATCCTCCAGCATTCAGCAGAAAACTAGGTGGAAGCTGGCAGATGTAGGTACTTCATTTCTTTTCCCCAAACATTGTTCTCTCCCGCCTTCCTCTTGTCCTTCCTTCCTTCCTTCCTTCCTTCTCCCCATCTTCTCTTCCTTCTTTTATCTTTCTCTTTTTTCTATCTTAAAAATGATTCCTAGTCACTAAAATTTCCAGTGATTGGAGATTAGCATTATAATGAAAACAGAAATAAAGATCATGCTATTTATCAATATTCAGAAATGACTACTAATTTTATTCTGAGATCCTTCTCTTATCTCTCCATTCAGATAAAAAGATTTTTTTTAACATTTATTGAGTGCCAGGCTCCATAGGAAGGGCTTTAGGTATATTTTACCATGGGATTGAGTGTAGCAGTGGGATGCTTCTCCATTGGACAGATGGGGAAACTGAGGCTTGAAGAGCTGCAATGACTTGTGTAGGGTCATGTAGTTGAACTGGAATTCAAACCCAGGTCTTTCTGACTTTCATGGTGGTCTCTCAGCCACATTACCTATTTACCACACTCTAGCTGTGAGGTGTTGGGAAACTGTATTTAGTCTAAGTCTCAATGTTCCTATCTGTAAAATGGGTGTTTAAGAGCATCTATCTCCAAGGGTGGTTGGGAAGATTAAATGCAATAATATTTGCAGTGTGCTAGGCACATACACCATCCCAGGAGCTACTATTAACATAAATAATATAAACTCAAGTAGTTCCCAGAATGAGTTAAGTTCTTTGTCTGCTTTTCTTATATTTAGACCCCAGTTCTCCTCTTGACAATACGGATATGCCTGTGCTTTTGAATGAGAGCAGGAGTTCACAGACTTTTTCTGTCAGGGTCCAGACAGTAAATACTCTGGAGGTTGCAGGCTGCCTGATCTCTGTCGTGCCTACCTGATACTCCAGCTGCATTGCCAAAGCAGCCATAAATAAGACTTAAGTGAATGGACGTGACTGTGTCCCAATACAACTTTATTTACACAAACAAGCGGAGGGCCGGATTTGACCTACAGTTGGAGTTAGCTGAGTAAGAGAACCCATTCCTCTCATTGTAGTTCCCTGGGAGCCCCAAACACCCTTCTTTGGGCTACAGTTCTTGGGCTGTTCAGTGAGCTCAGTAGTGCTGGTGGGCCCTGGTTTTTAAATTTGAGGTGAAAGCAACATTCTTCATCTAGAAAATGATGAGTACTACAGCCAGGGTTTTGTCTGCTTTATGTCTTTGGTCCCCAGTATAGTGCCTGATACCTTGTGAGAATTCAATAGAATTTTGTCAAGTGAAAGAACATGTTACTTCATTCTTATGTTAACTCCAGATTTATCATCCTATTACTGACAGACACCTAGGTTGTTTCTAACATTTTATTTATTTTAAAGATTTAATTAATTGTTTTTAGAGAGAGGAAGGGAAGGAAAAAGAGAGGGAGAGAAACATCAGTGTGTGGCTGCCTCACGTGCTCTGTACTAGGGACCTGGTTAGTAACCCAGGCCTGTGCCCTGACTGGGAATCAAACTAGCAACCCTGTGGTTCACAGGCCCATGCTCAGTCCACTGAACTACACCAGCCAGGGCTGTTTCTAACGTCTTGCAACTTCAAGCAAGGCTGGGATGCATATCCTTGTGGTGTTACCTTGGTGGACAGTAGAGCTCCAGATTTCTCTTCAGTGAGAGGCACAATTAGCCCAGAGAGAGCTTAGGAGAGTTGACTCAAAGTTTTATTTGCATGACAGGTGCGTGGTGAGTGTTTATTTAGGGTGGTTTGATGGAGCAGGGATGAAGGAGACTTTGAGTGGGCCACCTGGTGGTACCATGACTGCACAATTCTGTAGGCGCTTCAGTGAGTGAGTTTCTAGCGGTGCCTTTGCAGGGTGTTCTTGCCTGGGTGACAGATCACTGCAAACTCAGTGCATAAAACAATAACAATCATGTATTTTGCTCCTGAATGAATCTACAGTGTGGGCTGGGTTTGGCGAGGACAGCTTGTCTGTTCCATGCGGTGTCAGTTGGGTCAGTCCTCACGTCTCAGGGAGCTAGAGGACCCACTTTGAACAGGGCCTGCTCACACGGCTGGCAAACGGGTGCTGGCTGTTGACCAGCTGCTCCACCAGGCATGTGGGCTGGACGTCTGGGTTTCTCTCCACGTGGGCCACTGTGTCATGGCTGGTCGGGCTTCCTCATGGTATGGTGGCTGAGTTCTGAGAACGAGCATCTCAAGAGAACATGAATGATTTGTGTGACCTGGTGTCGCTCTCCCCATAGCCACAAGTGTGCTCAGGTTCAAGGGAGGGAGCACAGGCCTGCTGCTTGGTGGGAGGGATACCAAATTTACACTGAATGAAGGGCAGAAGGAATGGATGACGTTATGACCATCTTTGGAAAAGATGTCTTTTATATAAAATGAGGCAAATTTGTAACTAATTCTTTCTCTGTCTAGATGTAAATGAATGTTCTCTAAGCTCCTCACCATGTGGTCCTAACTCAGTCTGCAAAAACCTGCCAGGGAGGTACGAGTGCAGCTGCTTGCCTGGTTTCTCCTCTCCCACTGGAGATCGCTGGGTCCCGGCAAAGCCAGGCCGTTTCTCCTGCACAGGTAATGCTCCTGGGCTCTGCGTGGGTCTTTGGCTGACAGCTACCACTGAGTTGGGCATGTGTGTTCCTAACCTCACACAGCCAGTCTTTCATCTGCCCACTCTCCTCTATGCTCCACAGACATCAATGAATGCCTCGACAGCGGAGTCTGCCCAGAGCATTCTGAGTGTGCCAACTCTTTGGGAAGCTACAGCTGCCACTGCCGAGATGGATTCATCTCTAACAACTCCCGCTGTGAAGGTACGGAGGACCTGCTCTTCTTCATTTACCTACTTAATGGAGAATCACCTCACTTGATGATCTTATGAGATAGGGATGATGAGCCTTATTTTAGGAATGAGAAAAATGAGGCTCAGAGAGATGAAGTCACTTGCTCAAAACACACAGCTATTGAAGTGGAAGAATTGGGATTTGGACTCCTATTAAGTCCCTACTATGAGTTAAGCAGTGAGGTCAGGCAGTACCTGAGAGTACAGGTAGCTGTGTCCCTAGAGTGATCTTTCAGGGGTCATTGGCCATGTCTGGAGACATTTTTGATCATCACAACAGGTGATGGTGGTGGGGTTGTGTGTGCTACTGCCATCTAGTGGGTAGAGGCAAGAGATTCTGCTAAATACTCCAATGCACAGGACACCCTCCCACAATCAAAATTCATCTGATGGTGGGCAAAAGTGTATTGGCCACCATAATGAGGCATTCATTTCAGACTGAAGAATGAAGCAGGTAACTCCATAGACTATAGCAGAATTTGTCATAGGGTTATTTACTTACAGGGAGAGTGGGTCAGAGCAGAACAGACAGTCCAGCCGTCTGTGCAGATTATTCTCGCTACCAGACCCGTGTTACTGTGCTTTTTTATAGTATAACCCAGGTGCTAATGATGGGTAAGAGAAGGGACAAGGAATGCAGTAGTGCCCGGGGCCACTCCTCCTGGAGGTCTTGTGGTGGATGGGTGCCTGTAATCGATACTATCACCAGTTTGATATTTATCATGGTTGTCCTGGCATTCCAGTCATTACTGACAAAAATATTTATGGCTATATTTTAAGAAACACAGATAATCATCAACTAGAAGGCTTTGATGTGCTTGCTAGAGCAGTGAGGGTGGTCACAGCAGGAAAGGAGATCGGGACACAAAGATGGAGTTGGTTTTGTTCACATCTACATGTGATCCCATTTCACATGTCAGTAGTTCTCAGGCAGAGACATTCTGTGCCAGGGAGACCCACACTTCAGAACTTTCTCCTACAAGGTCCCTCCCTGAACGAAGATCTGAGGGTTACCCTTGATCCTCCTTCTCCTTGCATATCAAGTCGTGTCTTAAGGAGTTGACCTGCTACACGGTCTTGAGTCTGCCCACTCTTCTCCATCTTTGGTCCGCGCATCACAGTGGCTGCAGCAGCCTCTCCCCTCCTCCAGTCTTCCTCTTTGACTCCATCCCCACATTGCAGTCAGAATGTTCTCACCAAGAGACAGGGCTCCACCTTTCCGAGTCTGGCACAGCCCATCTTCTCCACACTCGTCTGTACAGGGTGGCGGCATCCAGCAAGGCATGGAGTCGTCAGACTCATTGTGTCCCTTTGGCTTGGAGCCAGAGATACTTGAGTCATCTCCGGTTTCTCTAGTCCATTTGTGGCAGTCGGCTCTTGTTGACTAACAGATCACCCTGAAAGTCACTGGCTAAAAACCACCACTATCGATTGAACTCTCGATTCCATGCCCTGGCAGTTGAAGTTGGGTGTTGGGGCCAGTTCTTTGGGTCTCAGCTGGGCTTGTTTGTGAGTCTGTGGTCAGCTGGAGGTCAGCTTTGCTGATCTTGGTTGGGCTGTCCACATGTCTGAGGCGATCCATCTCTCTTCCACTTTGTCTTTTATTCTTCATTAGGCCAGTCTAGGGCTTGTTCCTATGAATGAGTAGAAGTAAACAAACTTCTAGAGGTCTAAGTTTGGAACTGGCACTGTATCACTTTCGCTGCATTCTATTGGCCAGTGCAAGTCATAGGGCCAGCTAGATTCAAGGGGCGGGAAACAGCTCCCCATCCTAAAGAGAGGAGTGGCAGAACCTTGTTACATTGCACAGTCCGCCTCTCAGGGTGTGGACAAGGCAGGACTGAAAGACCATCAACATCTCTGTAACTTATGATCATTATGTTTTGAAACTATTCGCCACCCTTTGTTTACACACTGTTGCCCAAAATTTATTCTCCCTGGAAGATAGGAAGAAGGGGGAAGACAGGTATCGGGGAGCAACAGCACTGTGTCCCCAGTTAGCAACATGTACAGTGGATCTCCTGCCTGCAGCCTCGTGTGCTCACTTTCTCACCTGCCTACACCTGGGTTTTCATTTCCACTCAACAGAGGTGGATGAGTGTGCCGATCCCAGAGCTTGCCCGCAGCATGCAACCTGCCACAACAGTTTTGGAAGCTACTCTTGTGCCTGCAACCCAGGATTTGAATCCAGCAGTGGAAACACGAGTTTCCATGGCCCAGGAGGGACATGTGAAGGTAGGCGAAGGGGCCTCTTGAGGCATCAGGGCCAAGCCTGTCTGCAAAGGCAGCAGTACTGAGGCAGGAATCAGCGTGGATCTCGGCTGAGTTCAAAGCCTCATCTGCAAAGCCGAAGCCAATAATCATTCATTTACTCTTTCATTCATTCATGCGCTCATTCAACAAATACTTCTGGAGCACTTGCTAGACTTGAGGCACTGTTCTAAGGATGGTGGATACAGTGGTGAAAAACATAGGCAGAAATATTTGTTCTCCTGTAACTTATAATCTAGTATGGGGGAGACAGATGACAAAGAAAATAAGTGCTTGAATGTATTGTGCCAGGGATAGTTAAAGACAATGAAGACAAATAAGGCAGGGAAGGCACATAGAGAGTGCTGGAGTGGATTTCTAATTTTAACAGAGCAAAGGCTGCATCAAGAAGATGATATTTGAGAAAGATGTGTAGGAATCCAGGGAGCAAGATATTGGGTATCTGGGGAAGGGTGTTCCAGGAGGAGGGAACAGCAGGTACACAGGCCTGGAGGCAGGATCTCAGCCAAGGCGCCAGGCTGTTCCATATGTCACTTCCTTCAGTCCTCCCCACGACCTGGTATTATTGGGGATATTTTATAACCACTTTAAAGACGAGGAAACATAGCCTTCATTGTGGTGGAGCCACTTCCCCAAGGTCCAAGAGACAGAGGTAGGAGAGGCAGCATCTGAACTGAGCCTAGAGGGGACGTCACACCATGCTCCCAGCCACCATGCCACACTGCCTCCAAGTCAGGCTGCGAACTCTAGCAACTCAGGAGGCACGGCATGTAGCAGACTCAATTCTATCTCCGTATGTCCAGACTGGGACTCGAGACATCCTGGGAAGCTGTCATCTAAAACTTTCAGTGCTAAACAGAACTTGGATTTTAATCCTTGTTGTGCCTTTCACCAGCTCTGCGATGCTGCACAATTGTGAAGCCTCAGTTTTGTTCCCTAAGAAATGGAAATAACATTAATATTCACCTCACAGGGCTGCTCTGAGCATTCACTGAGCTGATGCAGGTAGAGGGTCTACTTCAGTGCCTGCTGAAAAGAAAGCTCAACATGTTAGTTTATTTTTTGTTTTAGGTAACAAATACTCACCTAGTCCTCTTGGGGTGGGTTCTGTTATTTCCTCATTTGACAGACATTGAGACACACAGATAAAGTCTCTTGTCCAGTGCATTGGTCAGCTCAGGCTACTGTAACAAAATTCTGCAGGCTGGGGCTTAACCCACAGACGTTACTCCTCACGATTCTGGACACTGGGCGTCTAGGTCAGGGTGCAGGTGTGGGCAGGTTCTGGTGAGGACTGTCTTTCTGGCTTGCAGATGACTGACTGCCTTCTTGCTGTGTCCTCACGTGGCAGAGAGAGAAAGGGCCCTGGGCCTCTTCTTCTTCTTATGAAGGCACTGACCTCATTGTGAAGGCCTCACCCCTGCGACCTCCCCTAAACCTAATTATGTTCCAAAGGGTCATGTCCAAATACCATTCCACTGAGGGTTAGTGCTTCAATGTACGAATTTAGGGGGACATAATTCAGTCCATAGTGCCCAGTAACACACAGCTTGTGAGGGACAGAGCCAGGTTTTGAACCCAAGACGTCCATGCCCTCCAGCCCTTCACTCTAAAGTATCTCAGTTGTTATTATTATTAAAGATAGTGATTCCTTGGAGAGGGATTGACATTCACCAGGGAAAGAAGGGAGTAAATGAGTTTGAGGCCAAGGGGACGGGCACAGGTGAGAGCGAGGAGCCTTCATGAACCTGCAGGGCATCAGTGAATCTGGATCACGAGTTATGCGGGATTAGGAGCAGAAGATGAGGGAGGTGAGCTGAGCTGGAGCAGACTCTCAGGGTCTCGCATGTTCTAATGCGGTTTGGATTTTACCCTGAGCCGTGGGGAGCTGCTTCAGTGCGTGTGGGTCACAGACATGCCCCTTGATGCTTCCTCTCCACAGCAATGAAAGTGCGTGTAAGAAGGTGAGACAGGGGGTCAGGGAAACCCCTGGGCTTTTGTCCCTGGTGGGCTGTGCACTGCTGTTACCACCTAAGCCTCCTTCATCCTTATGACTTGGACCAATTTTCTGCTTAGATGTGGATGAATGTTCCAGAAACGTGACTCTTTGTGGTCCCAGTACTGTCTGCACCAACATCCCAGGAGAATACAGTTGCTCCTGCCTTCCTGGGTTCATTTCGCTTGAAGCTTGGACCCCCGAGCACCCGGAGGCTTTCCACTGTGCAGGTAATGCTCCCAGCCATGGGATGGCTTCTCAATGCATGTCAAACGACCCTGAAACATAAAACAGCCACCTTTTGCTCTAGCTCATGATTTTACAGGTTGACCACGGGGGTTTTCTGGGGTACCAGGGGGGCTGGCAGGCCTGAAATGGCCTTGTTTATGTGGCTGGTAGTTGGTGCTGGTCTCTGCCTGGGACCCCAAATTTTCACTGGGGGAGTTTCCACATGTCTCGTCAGACTTCCTCATAGCTGGACAGCTGGTCTCCAAGAAGAAAAGTTTAAAGAGTCAGAAAGCAGAAATGCCAGTCTTCGTAGGCCGTGCTTAGCAATCTTCTTCCACATTCTACTGGCCGCAGTCACAGGGCCCGCGTATGTTTGGAGGAAGGAGAAATGAACTCCCCATCTTGCTGGGGAAGTGTGTGTGCACAGGAAGTGAAAGTATCGATAGAGGCCATCCTCAGAGTCTCTGCTACACTGCAGAACACACTTGCATTCCTCAGCCCCCAGAGGAGATCCGTGCTTCGTTTCATTAGAAATGGGTAGTCCTTCTTACTGACCTGCACTAGCTGCTGACCTCATTAGAGGCAGAACGGTAGAGCAAGGCAGTTGAAAGGGATTTTAGAGAGATCGCTAACACAGCTCTAATGGCTTCAGGGAAGCTATTCAGAATCCCCATCAAGGGCAAGGAAGCAAAACTGTGGACCTCCACCCCCACTTCAGCCATACCATCATCTCTTTCATTTGTCTTACCTATTTGGGTTTCACTGCACATGAACAAAGGTTTTCTTGGTCAAAAAGTTTGGAAAATCATGCACCTAGACTAGCTTCATATGTGAAATATGAATTCCATCTCTGCTATTTCTGACAAGAGCTTGCCTAATCCGTGCTTAAATATGTCTGGAAATGGGGAGCTCACTCCTTGGTTAGAGATGTTTTCTGCGACACCAAGAGGAAACCACTTCCCCATGTTTTCCAGCTAGGGGCCATTTTCACATCCTTTGATGACTCCAAGTTAGTCCACATTCATATCCCGAGGGCTTCTTGTCCCAGCACTCCGTGGTAATGCCCAGTGCAACGTATCTGGTACCTCCTCAAGTGACTAGTGGACATTGCCTATTAACTCTTCATGCTCTGTGAGTTGATAGAGAAATATGAAAGGTTTTGTTGCCTCCCTCTTAATTATTTTCTCTAGGGCACTCGATGCCACATACAACCTCTGTGACTCAGAGACCATCAGAGGGAGTGGTGACCCTGCATTGCCCCTGTGACCTGACATCACTCTGTACTTGTTAGGCTGAGGTTTCTCAACCCTTGCACTACTGGCATCTTGGGCCTGATAGTTCTTGGTTTTGGGGAGCTGTCCTGTACATGGTAGGATATTTGGCAGGGCCTTTGGCCTCTACCTACCAAATCTCCCTAGCACCTCTCCCCCAATTGTGACAATCAAAAGTGTCTCCAGAATTGCCCAATGTTCCCTGGGGAGGCACAGTGCCCCCAGCTGAGAGCAAGAAGCTCAACACATTAGCAGTTTTTACTCTCATAACAATCCAATGTGGCTACACCGGGCTAATTGGCAGCGTCCTCCACAAGATGATAATAGGGGTACAACCTCCTTGTGTCTCTTGGTTCTTCTATCCCTCAAAACCTTGGAATCCCTGGTCCTGGCTATTAGCAGGTCAAGAGTGAGAAGGAACACCCTCTTCTTGGCCACACTGGCCCAGAAGTGACAAATGTCATGGGCTGTCACATTACGTAAGTGAAGACTAGTCACGTTGATACCAAACCCAGGTTCAGCTGCCTGCCACTCGAAAGCCAATAAACAAGAGATGAGGGCTGGTGAAAGGAAAGCAGGTGGCAGCCCAAGAAGATGGTGGACTAATGTCACAAAGACCATCTTAACAACTGGATGCAGGCCGGTGTTTTTATGAGGGACGAGGAAGAAAAACAAAGGAATTGGAGGGAAGGGTTGCAAGTTCTGTCTTGTGGGGACTGTGTGCACATCAGCACCTCTGTTCAGGTAACTGGTTGAGCTGGAATGTCTGGAGGTTGGAGTCTGCCGATTTTGAAGTTAGTTCCTAGAATTCTTAAGCAAACAGGCTGTTTATCTGCACTTAACATATTAGTTGACAAGTCATCCTTTACAGAAACAATGTAAAGAATGGTGGGGTGGGTTACAGCAGGCCTAACCTAGATGCAGAGGGTTCTGGGAAATGAGTCCTGTGCTTCAGAAGGGGAAGCAGGACTTTTGCTGGCTCGTTGGCCAGCTTTGCCTCATGCACACCCATTCTCTACCACACAGACATTGACGAGTGCCTGGATATGTGCCCTTTCAATTCAACGTGCACCAATACCCTGGGGAGCTACTTCTGTACCTGTCACTCTGGCTTTGCACCAAGCAGTGGACAGCTGAACTTCACAGAGCAAGAGGTGGAATGTACAGGTGAATGGACGATTGTCTGACATCCCTGGAAAAAAGTATCTCCTTGTTCCTTCAGTTGTTTGATGGTCTCAAGTTCTTTGCAGATATTGATGAGTGTGTCCAAGATCCATCACCATGTGGCCCCAATTCTGTCTGCACCAATGCCCTGGGCTCCTACAGCTGTGGCTGCAGTGTGGGCTTTCGTCCCAACCCAGAAGGCTCATGGGAATATGGCAACTTCAGCTGCAAACGTAATTATCTCCTTGTGTGTCTTGGCAATGGAATCTGTGTCTTGCTCACTGTACCCAACCTCTAGATCCTTTTCTTACTTTTACCTCATCCACATGTTCTTTATTTCTTCATTCATTCATTCATTTCCTCATTCAATCAGTTATTTTAGGGACGTCTATTAATTAGTTAATGATTCAAACAGGTCCCTGCTCTAGGTACTGAGAACTCAGTCCAGGAGGTGATGGGCATGAAACTTGCCCTCATGTAGCCTACACTCTAGAGAAGGAAGCAGAGAGCACAGGTATAATCATGATCACAGTGAGCGTGACCCCTGAAAAATGTTAGCACACTTTGGAGTGACTAGCGAGATATTTAATATGCTCTGAGAAAATGACATTTAAGCTGGAGCTTGAAGGAAGAGTAGGAATTATCTAGACAAAGAGTGGAGATTATGTGCAAAGGCCCCGAGTCTGCCACAGAGATGGGCAAAGGGAAGTGGCATTAGCTGCGTCTGAGAAGGTGGGCAGAGGTCACATTCTGCAGGACATTGTGAGCTGTGCAAAGAATTTTGGAGCCTTTTTGCCAAGAACAATGGGGAAGCAGAAAGGTTTAAAATTTTTAAGTTATGGATTATTTGAGATGTTAAAATATAGGCAACGTCAATAGAAGCAATGAAGTACAGCAATCAAATGAATTCACCTGAGGCCCTTGCCAATGTAAGAAGTGGAGTCTCTTCAATGTCCTTGTGCGTTCTGCATGCTCTTCCCCATTCCACATCCTGGCTCTGCCCCAGAGGGAACCACTCCGAGCTTTGTGTTTTTAATTACCCTACTTAAAAAAAAACATTTCTCCCTACCCTGGCCAGGTGGCTCAGTCGGTTGGAGCATCATCTTATACACCAAAAGGTTGTGGGTTCGATTCCTGGTTAGGGCACATACCTACGTTTTAGGTTCAATACTGGGTCAGGGCACGTATGGGAGGCAACCGACTGATGTTTCTCTCTCACATCAATGTTTCTCTCTCCCCTCTTCTTCTTTCCCTAAAATCAATAAACATATCCCTGGGCAAAGATTAAAAAATAGTAATAAAAAGAAAAAAATTTCTTCCCTTGTATGTATCTCTAAACAATATTTTACTTAGTTTTGCTTAATTTGGAGCTTTCTAAAACATCTCAGAGTCCCTGATGTTGTAGTGTATAGTATGTTTATGCCCACTCTTGTAATAATATGGCAATGGATGGATTTTAAATCACAGGTGATGCAATCAGACTTGCCTTCAGTCATATCTTGCTGTGGTTAAGTTTGATTTAGTTGCTTTTGTTTTCTTTCCAGGGGTTCCCTTCAAGTGTAAAGAAGATGTGATACCCAGCAATAAGCATGTCATGCTATGCCAAGAGGGAGTAGCAGTAGAACCTGAACAGGTAAGTATTTTTGAAGGTTCATAGCTATTGAGGTTTTCCTAGAAGCCAGTTATATAGGGTATTGTTTGCACCTTTAACAAAGGTAAAAATAACAGTGTCCTAAAACAGACAGCAGTTTATTTCTCTCTTTGTAAAAGTCTGAATGTAAGCTCTGAGAGCTGATATGGTGGCTCCATAATGCTCTGCCATCATTAACACAAGACTCTCTCATTGTGGCCCAATATGGTTGCTGCAGCTCCTACCATTACATCTGCATTCCAGCTGGTGGGCAGGGGAGAAGGGGAAGTAAAAAGCACTGGCACAGTATCACTTCTACTTATACCTCATTGGCCAGAAAGTAGTGACATGGTCACATAGTGAAAAGGAAAGCTGAGAAGGGAAGACTTTTGCTTATTTAAAACTTGGTGATTCTTTTACTAAAAGAAGAAATGATGTTGGACTCTCACTGTCAGTGACAGTATTGGGGCTGTATGTATGTGATATAGGGTGGGTGTTACACAGTCCCAGGCCAGCCAAAGAGGGATGTGGATGTCCTGGTTCTCTAATGAGGTGATTGTATCGAGTCAAGTCTTCATGACTGTCTTCAAGAATTGAGGTCACTATTTTAAATATGAGCTTGGAAATTTTCTTAGGAATTCCCATGCACTTTGGGCCACTGTTGTTTTTTTAAACTTCAGTAAAACACATGTAAAAGGCTCATTATTTAAATCATTTTAAAGTGTGTAGTTGTTAGACAAAGTGATTTCTGGGTCTTAACATGACCATTGCTGTCTAACAAAGCAAGCTGACCAGCATCACCCTGGGTGGGTGGGAGGGTCTGTTTTGCCTGAAATGAATGTTCTTGCATAGGTGAGAGGGCCCATTAAGTTGTTTTCTGCTTGGGACTAAACAGGGTTTAACCAGCATGTGCCTCTGGTTACCAGCCACCCGTGTTCTTGGAGGCTGTAGTATCGAACTCCGTCCCCTTTGAGGGCTGAGATCTGCCATCTTGCTGCCGCCCACAGGTGCTACTTCTGTCCACAAGTTCCCCTAATAGACTCTTGATGTCATTCTGGAGTTACCAGCCTCTTGGCTCCAGGAATTTTCCCAAGAAATGGAGAGCCAGCCAGGAGACTGGGGGAATGGGATAGGGGAAAGACTTTTCCTGGGGGTCAGTTTGGGTTGGCCAATGGCCTCTTTGTAGGGAAGGGTGGCCCCTATGTTGGACGCTTGCAGCCACTACGTATGAGTAGGGGGCCCCTGCAAACGCTGGCTGGGCTGGATGAAGCCTTTGCTTGCTGAGCATCATCTGGCCCATTGTGGTAAGGAAGGGCCTGGTACAAGAAACTTCAACAATCAGAGAATACTCCTCAGTTGAATTGCTAGATATTGTGGCTAAATTTCAACAAAAGCTGTGAGAAAACTTTCAACTTGGATGGTGAGGCTTTGGGACACAGGAGCTGATGGGATCTCTCTCTCCCAGCCTGATGGAGAAAAAATGAATAATATCACCAGTTACCCAGCACTAAGGCCAGGGAGATCGTTCTTTAATGGACTGTATAATAATGGGATTCAGGGAGCCCGGCCAAATGAGGGACACCTACCGGGACAAGCCAGTCCCTGGAAGCCTGTTGCAGGAAGTAGGAAGGAGACAGGATGGCTATGCCCAGGTGTTTGAGGCACCCACAGAGCTGCATTCACTGCTCGTAGGAACAATCACTTTTTGCAGGCAGCCCCCAAAGAATGGTATGGCCCTTTATCTTCTGCTTTAAGTCTGATAATCGGGCAAGGTGACTGATGTGGGGAATTTGATAGCAAATTTAGTCGAAACTGAATAGGGTCAAGATGGAGTCTGCCTTGTAACTAAAAAGGAGCCTTAAGCACGCCTCTACCCCAAAGAGTAAAGTGAAACATAAGGGGCCCATCTGTGATACATGTAGACAGAGGTGGAATAATCTAGTAACAAGTGGAACGACACAGGCGGCACAATGCAGTTCTGGTGGAACTGTGGAAAGAGCTCTGCCAGGACCAGCGATTTCTGCCTCTCCCCTTGGCCCTGGTCCACCACTGAACTCACCAGCTGGTTCCCGCCATTGCCTGAGACTAGGGGTGGGGCCAAGGTTGCCCACAAGTAAGGGCAATAGGGGGTGTCCAGAGGCCCCACATAGAAATCACAATATATCTGTCCCCCTAAAACAAAGAGAACATTGCCCTTGTGGATGCAGATGCAGAGTGCACCCCCCATACACAGCAACCTGGAAAAGTTTGGGGGGCCCTGGGTTGCCATGGGTGGGTATGGGGGAAAGGCAGTATGAGTAAAAATTTTATTATCCATCCAAACAGGGTGCTTTCCCCTTATTTAGTGTTCATTTCCCCACTCCAGGAGAATACACTGGGAATGGATATTGTCCTGGGAAAAACATTCCCAGGGGAATCGTGTCTCCAAGTGCAGGCTGTGAAGGCCACCCTGAGAGGTGAAGCCCTTTGAGAACCTGCCAGCCTCTTTCTTCAGTCTCTGGGCTTTGGGAAAATTTTACAACAATTTAGGGGCATTTAGTACATGCACAATCGTGTACAATGGCCACTTCTAGCTCCAAAACATTCTCATCACCCTTGAGAGAAACCCTGTACCTATTAAGTTATTTTCCATCCCTTCCCCCAGCTCTTGTGAGCACTAATCCACTTTCCTCTGCATAGATGTGCCCGTTCCGGACATGCCGCATGAATGGAACCACACACGGTGTGGCCTCCTGTGCTTGGCTCCCCCCACTGAGCATCGTGTGTCCATGGTCCATCCACACTGTAGCAGGTGTCAGAGCTTCGCTCCTTTCATGGCTGAGTGGTGTTCTGTGTAGACACTGATTGGTTTCACACATCTCTCCATCATTTCACCCCACCGTGTAGTTGTGCCTTCACGTTTGATGTTTATGCACAGAAGAGAGAGGTGCTGTGGTTGGTTCCAGTCTCGGTCACATGGTGTGTTTTTATTTCCCTGAGAATTCTAGAGACTCATGACACCTCAGGGACTGAGGGCCATCCTGACAGAGGGCTTGGTGGCCCAGGTGGGCCCTCGAGTGCTCGGGAGACGGGCAGATCAATGCTCACGGATGCTTCCTTCTGCACAGATGTCATTTTGTACGCTGATGAACGCCACCTTCAGCGTCCTGGACGAGACCTGTGCAAACAAAACCACTGTTGTTTCTCTGGAGGTAAAGATGTGTCTTTGTAGTTTGTGTTTTGAACACCTCAGGGGACACTTGGAGTGCAAAAAGTCCATTTTATAGTTGATGAGGTGGGAGTTCACATTTAATTTATGAAAGTTGTAAGGTTTTAAAAAATGTTTAACAGACAGCACAATTGCCCTTTTCTGTTCAATTTTACAAGTTTTAGCACAACCTTAGTAGATTGGTATAACTACCACCATGGTCAGAACACAGAACAGTTCTATTTCCCCCTAAAACTCCTTTGGACTTCCCCTTTGTAGTCAAGTACGCTGTCCTCCACTAGCCTCTGTAAATCCCTGATCTGTTCTCTCATTATAGTTGTGTCTTTTTAAAATGTTACATAATGCAATTTACTTAGTGCCATGCCTTACCAACAGCCCCACGTTCTGTTTTGGTGACCTAGTGACATATCAGTACAGTCACAATATGGAGCAGCCATCACCACTATAGTTCCAAAACATTCTTACCACACCCCCCAAAAAAACCCTGCATAAGCATCTCTCCTCATTTCCCTACCCCCACCCCACCTAGTCCTTGGCAACCACTAATCTACTTCCTGTCTCTGTGGGTTTCCCTGTTCTGGACGTGTCACTTAAACAGAATCGCACACGGTGTGGCCTTCTGTGTCTGGCCTCTCTCACTGAGCACCAGGCATTCAAGGCCCATCCGTGTTGCAGTGAGTGTCAGAGCCTCGCTCCTTTTCCTGGCTGAGTGATGTTCCCCTGTGTGGGTGGACCACAGTTTACTCACTCATCTTTAAAGAATATTTGGATTGTTTCCACTTGAAAAGCATCTCTTTATTTCCTTACCGCCACCCCGGCTTTTGGGGATCGTTAGTGGAGCTGCCCTGAATGCTTGCGTCCAGTCTGCGTGCGTGCACCTGAGCTGACGCTGTGCCAGCGTCTGTGCCTGGGACTGGGGTTTCTGGGTCATTAACATTGTAGATTTAAAACCTAATAGTTCTTAATCTTTAAGTCGGACTAACGGATGTTGCTATTTTATTTATAAATGTTTTTGTACAAAAATAAGAATATCACTTTCATTTGTAATTTGATTAATTTAGAGATCACTTATTAGTATAACATACTTATTCCTTCAGTGCACATTCATTTATAGGGTCTTCAGATTAAATTTATATAAATAATTAACCACTTTTTACAAATTTAGTAAAATTCTTTCAAACATTTTATACTATGTTTATAAATATTCTTACTTCCCCCCCAAATTTCAAGTATCTAATGAGGAAATTTACAACCTAAAAGGCAAGGTTACTATGTCCTTAAGGAATTCACAAATCTAATCAAATGTCTAAATACAATAATTCAGATTTTAAAAGCTTTAATATAGCTTATAAACACTTGCATTCTCTTAAATTGTTTATGTTAAAATCACAAGTCTAAATGCTTTTTGCAGTGAAATCATGTGGTGAGCTGGTTAGCTTCTCAGATGTGTCAAATTGTTCCAAACCCTTCAAACAATAGATTTCCTGATTGTGCCAAAGATTACAAAACCTTTTAATTTTAATACAAAAGTACTACCAATATTGAGTTTGTTTGCCTCAATTACAGTTAAAAACTAAGCTAGATTAGTTTTTATTAATTTTTTACTTTCCTGAGGATACAAAAAAATATCCTAGCTAAGAAGAATAGATTTAACATTCCAGAGGGAGTTTGATGCGATTTCGTTGGCCATGGAAGTGAGGACCACTTTTCCCCAGGCCGACTCTGGTGGAGTGTTTCCTGCTGTGTGGGTGGGGCAGGACCCCAAACTCCCGCCTTCAGCTGGGAAAGTTACAGAATTCCATGCACCCCACTTCTCCTGGACAATCATCTCTCAAGTTTCATCCTGACCCAGTTTTTATTGAAAAATTTTTCACCTAATTTGGATAAATAGAAATTAGTATCCTCGCTAAGATTTAGGTTAATTTCCTTCAACCTCTGACTGGATTCAGTTAGTTTCTTCCCTGCGTTTAGTAGGTTGTGAATTCTTTATACATATTATATTTTTGTTGTTGGGGTCAGAGCCACATTTTATAGTCCATTTATTGCCAATAATCAATCAGAGGAATAGTGTCAATATCATCATCATCATCATCATCATCATCATCATCACTGGTCTTAACTCTGTCCCACAGACATTACCAATGTAACATTTACATGCTTATTTTCCATACCTTTTTACTTTGTGAATGTATCACAGACATTGAAGCCATTTCTTGAGCAGGATTCAGCCTCTGATTCCCGACTTCCAAGGTTCAAAACTTGGTTCTGCCACCTACTAAATGCGTCCTTGTTTCCTCATCTGAAACAGAAAGAATTGTAGCCTGTACTCATAGATCTCTTTCTAAAGTCAAATAAGTTAGTATGTGACGCTTCAAACAATACCTGGCTCATTAAGTGTTAGTTATTTTTAATTTATGAACCAGAAACATAAATACCATAAATATAAAATTCTAAAGTAGTTTTTTAAAACTAAATGAGATAATACATGCATGTCACTCTGTAATGTGCTTTATTTAACAATAGCTCACAGGCCTTTTTGCTGTTAAATCATATTGATATGCTACATCATTCTTTTATTAGCAGCTGCACTGTGATTTGATTTTATTATTTGCTTAAACCAATCTGTTGGACATTTAGGCTTGCTGACTTGTAACCACACTGAAATGAGCATCACCAAATAAGATCCTTGCACAATTTTAAATTATTTCTGGAAGGATTAATTCCTGGAAGGGAAGTGCCTGGGTCAAAGGGTGTGTGCAGCTTATGCTGTTACAGGGGCTGACTTGCTGCACACCAGAAAGGCTGCACCAATGTGCAGTCCTCGTGGGGCCTCTTGAATCGGGGAAGAAGAGGCTGAGTGGATGCCCTTTTAATTCTTCATCAGCCTAGACTGTCAGACCACTCTGTTGCTAAGAGAGGGGACAGCTGCTATTTCATCTATTTCATGGATGAGAGAGAGAGAGAGAGAGAGGAGAAAGAGAGAGAAAGAGAAGGAGGGACAGAGACACAGAGATAGACACAGAAGAGAGACAAAGACAGAGAGACAGAAGAAAGAGACACACAGATAGTGAGAGAGAGCGCACAAACACCCCTTTCTTTGCAGAGTACAGCGGAGAACTTCGTCTCTGTGCTTGAACAAACATCTGTGTGGTCCAACTTCACCAAAGACAAGGTGTCCACCCTGGCCACAGTCTTGCTGGAGAGTGTGGAAAGCACCACAATGGCAGCTCTTCTGAAATCCTCAGCGAATGGCAGCCAGACTGTTCAGACGGAGCACTTAGGTAGGACATGTTCTTCACGGCAAGGTCACACCTGGGTGCTGATTTTGAGGAGTGACTTTGGTGATGTAATTCTCCATGGCTTTCTCATGTACCATTCCCCCAAGTGTTTCAAATCTCTGAACTCACAGCAAAGCAAGTCCAATCATATTAACAATATCTCTCCTGGAATGAGTGCTGGGTGCTGTGTTAAGAGTGTGCTGCCAGGTACTGCATTTGGACAAGAATTTGTTGAGTGCTTACTCTTTGTCAGGTGTTAAGGGATGTTAGTCAATCGCTGTGTTCAGATATTTCCAGCTCTCTCTCCTGGGCTCACGGTAGGATGGTGTTTCCTGGCTTGGAGTTAGGTGGGGTGCTGTGACTAGCCCCTGTCAGTGGACTGTGGATGGAATAGTTGTGAGTGTAACACTCTCCAGAGCTTTCTTTCCCGCTGCCCTAGTGACAGGTCATGTTTCAGATCACAGTTTCTCCATCTGTGCAGGTCTCAAGGTAAGGACAAAATATAGAGAGCACAGTCCCAAGCCAATATGCTAATGGGAAATGATTGTTATTTTTAATCCACTAAGATTTGGGGTTGTTTGTTACTAAGGCATACCTGATCCTCTCCTGACCAATACACCCCAAACATGAGTGATCTGTGATCACTTGGGAACCCTGGGTGCTGTAGACCTTTTATGATGGCATCCCACTCCTAGTATTTGTTCTGGGATCAGACATGTAGCCTTTGGGTTTCTATCCTGATGGGCACCCACAAGGCCAAAATGTAGAAATAGAGTATCTTGTGAAGTGCCACCAGTAGTAAACAAGGACAGCCTCATGGATCTTATATGTTAGTGAGCTGAGTCAGACAGACAGACATCTGGTATACTGGACAGAGCTAGTGCTATTGAGAAAGATGCAGCAGGACAAGGAGGCTAGAGGGGGACAGGCTGGGAGGGACCACTGCCTCTTACATGGAGCGGAATGGTTAGGGAAAGTCTCACTGGGGCAGGGACCTGGGGGAAGGGAGCCGTGTAAACACTTGGAGAGAGGGCAAGTGCAGGAATACTTGCTGAGTTCAGGGAACACTAGGCCAGTGTGGCTTGATGTGAAGGAGTCAAAAAGAAAGGGAGATGCACATTTTGTAACAAATGAAAAGACACAAGATTTTGTTTGAAGTAAGCTGGGTTGGGGAGCAGAAGTGGAGAGTCTGAGAATGGGCATGACATTGTGTATATTTTAAAAAGATACTTTTGGTTCCATTATCTACTGTGTTTTCACGAAGAGTTCCATAATTATGGCTTTGTTACAGGTGAGATATCTGAGGCTCAGAGAGGTTAAGACTTTGCTTAAGTTGGCACAGCTGGCGAGCCGCAGAGCTGGGCCTCCCAGTTAGCACCATCTGACTGCAGAACCCCAGCCCTCGTCCACACACTGGGCTCACCCCAGTCCCTTCTTATTTTCTTTGGCTTTGGAAAACGTGCCTAAATTTGGAGTAGCCAGAGGCCATGACTGTGGAGCCTTCCATCCCTGTTGACTTCTGCCCCATCTTCCCCGATGCATCGTCCCCTGAGGTGTGAGAGCTCACTTCTCGAGCTGCAGCTGGGTTTCACCTTTGTTTATTGCTGCCATCCACCTGTCATTCATGAAGGTGCTCAAGTTCATTCCCAGGATCAGTTGGCCTTTCCGTTCTTTCCTTGGCTTGTAACCAGGGAGGCAAACCTGTGTCATTGGCCAGAAACCAAAATCAGGACCCGCTTTCTGGGTGATGTCCTGCAAAGTCTCCCTTTTTCCTTTTAGATATTGAGAGCAGAGTCATCAAGGACGAATGCACTGCAGAGAACGTGACCTTTAACTTGAAAGCCAAAGGGGACTCGATGAAGATTGGCTGTTCCACAATTGAAGAATCTGAATCCACAGGTACAGACCTGCTTGTGAGATTCGAGGAGGGTGGCGTGGGTGCATTCAGTCAGTGAATGTAAGTTGATCACCTCCCAGGTGCCGGGCAGTGGGAGAATTGTGACGATGGAGGCAGAAATAGGCCTGGCCTCAGGGAGCTTTCCATCTGCTGGGGAAGTCAGACATTAAACAAATACTCTCGTAATACTGGAGTATCGAAACCTGCACTGTCCAATACAGCAGCCACTGGCTGAGTTTGGTCACCGAGCACTTGAAAGGGGGCAAAGCCGTGAGTGTAAAATGTACACCAATTCCAAAGGTTTGGTGCAAAAAAAAAAAGAATATAAGCTATCTTACTAATAATTTTATTATTGACTGAATGTTGAAATGTTATTTTGTATGTGAGCTAAATTGTTTTAATACATTGTATATATTTTTTCCTTTTCTAAAATGTGACTACTAGAGAATTTAAAATTACATGTGAGGCTCATACCCTACTTCTAGCGGACAGCGCCACTCTGTCCTGGGGGTGGCAGGCTTGCCTGCAGAGGCCTGGTGGGTGTGCTCTTAGGCACCGAGGACAGTACAGATCTCCATCCCAGTTATTCCGCCGTGCTGTCTGGGTGCAAGGGCGTTCATGGGCAATATGTGCATGAAAGTATGTGGCTGTGCTGCAATACAACTTTCATTTAGAAAATAGAAGCACCCAGATAATGACTCAATTGGCCTGCCAGCCCCTGTCAGCCATGCCTGGATCTGTGTGCTCTCTGGAGGGCCCAGGGTGCAGCAGGCCCAGGACACATCCCTAAGGACCACCAGCATTGAGAGGGGAAGCCCACCCAAGAGACTGAATAAGAATAGCCAGAAATGTGAGACAGGAACTTAGTTCCCACTGCTGGGTTAAATTATCCCTTAAAAATACGATTCCAAATGTATTTTCCAAGGTAGCCCAGATTTCTCCAGGTGATGGCACCTTGGGGTTTTCTCTTTATGGTTCTGCTGAGGGTCAACTGGAAGTCCACTGGTGTCTCAGTCCCCAGAGTGGGCCAGTGAAGGTGCAGAGAACGGGGGCTACTAAAGCACATGTGTGTATGCATTTGTGGGGCCAGCTGTAATACCTAGTAAGCAAACAATTCTTTTTTTTTCCCACTTGGGGGACATGCAGGGACCACTGGGGTGGCTTTTGTCTCCTTTGCGGGTATGGAGTCTGTTCTAGATGAGAGCTTCTTCCAAGACCCTCTGACCCCTAACTCCAAGAGGAAGTTGAAGATGAATTCTCACATCATTGGGGGCATGATGACGGGGGAGAAGAAAGACGGGTTCTCGGACCCGGTTGTCTACACTCTGGAGAACATCGAGGTTTGTAAAGGGCTCCCACTGAGCCCCCTACCTACCTGTTCACGGGCCCAACTCTCACTTCTTGTGGCAACCCATTTTCGGCAGTTAGGTGTCCGCAGTTGCTAGTAGCTCAAGCCAATTGTAAAAGAATGAGCTCTTCTATTTCTGTGTGATGTTTTTCCATCTTCAATGAAGAAGGTTTAGGTGAGATGAGGCAACACTGATGTGGGAACATGCACGTGGTGTTTATTACATTAGCTACAACCAAGCCAGTGATAGAGAAGGTGTGGCATCCAAGACATTTCTTTTCATCACCACATGTTGAAATATCAGCACCCCCTCCCCCTATTCCCTACAGAACACACATACCTGCATCTTCTTGCCTCAGTGACTCTTGAGCGGTCACAGTGAGTCATTCAAGAGGGACTGTCTGGTGACCAGGGCCTTTGAATTTTCAGCCAAAGCAGAAGTTTGAGAGGCCCATCTGTGTTTCCTGGAGCACAGACGTGGGGGGCGGTAGGTGGACACCGTCTGGCTGCGAAGTCCTCAAAGCCTCCGAGATGTATACTGTCTGCAGCTGTAGTCGAATGGCGAACCTGGCTGTCATCATGGCTTCCGGGGAGCTCACGGTCAGTATATAACCCCTGTGCTCTGATCCCCACCCCTGACTGGAAATGTTGATGGAACATCTGTGAGCCCCACGTGGTGTTGTGTGTTATGTGAAGGAGTCGTGGGGCCGGAAGGGGTGTTGCCCTGCCTCTGCCCGGAGAATATGCATGTTCTGGTTGGGAAGCCATGCCATTTGTATATCAAATAAGAAATCACTCCAAATAGGGGCAGGCACAATGCGAATCACAGGTTCTGTTTAATGAGCACCTATTGTGTGCTGGACCCTTTATTGGGAGGTGTGGTTTTTTTTAGGCCCATTTTATAAGACATGAGACACATTTTATAGGGTAACTAAGCAGTCTGCCTAGTTATGAAGCTTGTAATTGGTGGAGGTGGGGTTTGAACCCAGGACAGCTTGGTTCCAGAGGTCTCTTTCACTAAATCATACAAATGGAGGGCACAGGGAAGCTGCAAGAGGCTGCGCTGTGGGAATTCAGAAGTATTTCAGTGAGAGGTGATGACAGAATCAGGAAGGAAACAGTAAGAAATGAGCCTTGGTGAGTGGGTAAGCTTGGCAGAGAGGATGGACACCCTGCTCAGTCCCGTGGTGAGCGTTCTTGCCTGTCAGGCCAGATCTGAGGTTCGGTCTTCTGCCAGGAAGGCTCTGAATGCTGCTTAGAGGAATATAATGCTTAGGACTTAAGAGAATCAGATCCCGAGCAACAATGACCTAGTTCAAGTTCCATTTGTATCACTTCCTGGCTGTGTTTCCTTGGGGAAGCCACTCAGCCTCTGAGCCTGAACTCAGTTCTTTCATCTCAAAAATGAGAACAAGAAAAATAAATAATGAAAACGAACACTCCTACAATATGTAATATGTTTGTGGCATAGTTGTGAGTAATGTAAATATTTTCATTGAATGCTCCTAACATCCTAAAACCATCCTATATGGTGGTAACTATCAGTACCCTTTTCTTCCTTTTTTAAAAAATTTTATTTAAATTGTTGTTGCAGTACAATTTTCTATCTTCTACTCACATCCCAGCCCACCTACCCAGCCCTCCCC
This sequence comes from Phyllostomus hastatus, assembly GCF_019186645.2. Taxonomy (NCBI): domain Eukaryota; kingdom Metazoa; phylum Chordata; class Mammalia; order Chiroptera; family Phyllostomidae; genus Phyllostomus; species Phyllostomus hastatus. The sequence continues at coordinate 629,170 of NW_025333640.1, read as the reverse complement.
TCCTCCCCCCATTTTCACCCCCCCTAGCTTTTTATCCATTTGTCCTTGACACTTGTTCCTGTAAACCCTTCCTCTTTTCCCCTGAAATTCCCTCCCCTCTGAACACTGTCAGCCTGTCCTCTATTTCAGTGTCTTTGGTTATATTTTGCTTGTTTCTTTGTTTTGTTGTTTAGGTTCCTGTTAAAGGTGAGATCATATGGTATTTGTCTTTCACTGCCTGGCTTATTTCGCTTAGCATAATGCTTTCCAGCTCCATCCATGCTGTTGCAAAGGGTAGGAGCTCCTTCTTTCTTTCTGCTGCATAGAATTTCATTGTGTAAATGTACCATAGTTTTTTGATCCATTCATTTACTGATGGGCATCTAGGTTGCTTCCAGCACTTGGCTATTGTAAATTGTGCTGCTATGAACACTGGGGTGCATAGGTTCTTTTGGATTGGTGTTTCAGGGTTCTTAGGATATAATCCTAGCAGTGGAATCACTGGGTCAAAAGACAGATCCATTTTTAGTTTTTTGAGAAAATTCCACACTGTTTTCTATACTGGTTGTACTAGTCTGCAATCCCACCAACAGTGCACGAGGGTCCCCTTTTCTCCACAACCTCTGCAACACTTGTTGTTTGTTGCTTTGTTTATGATGGCCATTCTGACCAGTATGAAGTGGTATCTCATTGTGGTTTTAGTTTGCATCTCTCTGATAGTTAGCCATATTGAGCAACTTTTCATTTGTCTATGGATTCTCTGTATGTCCTCCTTGGAGAAGTGTCTGTTCAAGTCCTTTGCCCATTTTTGAATTAGGTTGCTGGTCTTCTTAGAGTGGAGTCATGTAAGTTCTTTACATATTTTGGAGATTAAACACTTGTGTGAGGTATCATTGGCAAATATGTTCTCTTTTTATTTTAATACTGGTTTCTTTAGCCATGCAGAAGCTTTTTATTTTGATGAGATCCCATTTGTTTATTCTTTCCTTTATGTCCTTGCTCTGGGGGACATATCAGTAAAAATGTTACTGTGTGAAATATCTGAGATTTTCCTGCCTATGTTCTCCTCTAGGACTTTTTTGGTGTCATGACTTATATCTAAGTCTTTTATCCACCTTGAATTTATGTTTGTGTATGGTATAAGTTGGTGCTTGAGTTTCATTTTTTTGCATGTAGCTGTCCAGTTCTCCCAACACCATTTGTTGAAAAGGCTGTTTTTACTCCATTTTATATTGCTGCCCCCTTTCTCAAATATTAATTGACCACAGAGATTTGGGTTTATTTTCTGAGCTCTCTGTTCTGTTCCATTGGTCCTTGTGCTTGTTTTTATGCCAGTACCAGGCTGTTTTGATTACAGTGGCCTTGTAATACAGTTTGGTATCAGGTATTGTGATCCCTCCTACTTTACTCTTCTTTCTCAAAATTGCAACAGCTATTTGGGGCCGTTTATGGTTCCATATAAATTTTTGAAGTGTTTGTTCTATGTCTGTGAAATATGCCATTGGTACTTTAATAGGTATTGTATTGAATCTGTAAATTGCTTTGGGTAGTATGGACATTTTGATGATGTTAATTGTTCCGATCCATGAACATGGTATATGTTTCCATTTGTGTTTTCCTTGATTTCTTTCTTCAGCGTTGTGTAGTTTTCTGCATACAGGTTTTTTACCTCCTTGGTTAGATTTATTCCTAGGTATTTTATTTTTCTTTTTGCTACATCAAATGGGATTTTTTTTCTTGATTTCTGCTTCTGCTGTTTCATTGTTGGTGTACAGAAATGCCTTTGATTTCTGGATATTGACTTTGTATCCCGCTGTTCTGCATTCATTTATTAGGTCGAGCAGTTTTTTGGTGGAGTTTATAGGATTTTCTATGTACACTATCATGCCATCTGCAAACAGTGACAGTTTTGTTTCCTCCTTTCCAATTTGGATTGGATTTTTTATTTCCTTTTCTTGTCTGATCGCTGTGGCTAAAACTTCCAATACTATATTGAATAGAAGTGGTGAAAGTGGACAACCTTCTCTTGTTCCTGATCTCACTGGAAAAGATTTTAGTTTTCGCCCATTGAGTATGATGTTGGCTGTAGGTCTGTCATATATGGCCTTTATTATGTTGAGGAATACTCCCTCTATTCCCACTTTGCTGAGTGTTTTTATCAAAAATGGGTGCTGTACCTTATCAAATGCTTTTTCCTCATCTATTGATATGATCATGTGATTTTTGCATTTGCTTTTGTTCATGTGATATATTACATTTACTGATTTGCAAATATTGAACCATCCTTGCATCCCTGGGATGAATCCCACTTGGTCATGGTATATGATCTTTTTAATGTATTGTTGGATGTGGTTTGCCAATATTTTGTTGAGGATTTTAGAGTCTATGTTCATCAGTGATACTGGCCTGAAGTGTTCTTTCTTTGTTGTGTCTTTATCTGGTTTTGGGATTAGGATGATGCTGGTTTCATAAAAAGAGTTTGGGAGTCTTCCATCATTTTGGATTTTTTGGAATAGTCTGTGAAGGATAGGGGTTAGCTCTTCCTTAAATGCTTTGTAGAATTCTCCTGTGAAACCATCTGGACCTGGACTTTTGTGTGTCAGGAGTTTTTTGATTACTGCTTCAATTTCATGTGCTGTTATTGGTCTTTTCAGGCTTTCTGCTTCTTCTTCATTGAGTTTTGGAAGATTATATTTTTCTAGAAATTTGTTCATTTCACCTAGGTTTTAAAATTTCTTGGCATAGAGTTCTTCATAGTAATTTCTTATAATCCTTTGTATTTCTGTGGTGTCAGTTGTAATCTCTCCTCTTTCACTTCTGATTGTGTTTATTTGGATCCTTTCTCTTTTTTTCTCGATGAGCCTGCTTAAAGGCTTGTTGATTTTGTTTATCTTTTCAAAGAACCAGCTCCTGGATTCATTGATCCTTAGAATTGTGCTTTTAGTTTCTATGTCATTTAATTCTGCTCTAATCTTGGTTATTTCCTTCCTTCTACTTTTTGTGGGCTGTCTTTGTTGTTGTTCCTCGAGTTCTTGTAGACATAGGGTTAGGTTGTTTGTTTGAAATGTTTCTATCTTTTTAAGGTAGGCCTGTATCGCTATGAATTTCCCTCTCAGGACTGCCTTAGCTGTGTCCCATAAGTTTTGGGTTATTGTGAGTTCATTTTTATTTGTTTCTAGAAACTTTTTGATTTCTTCCCTTATTTCATTCTTGACCCATTCATTGTTTAATAGCATGCTATTCAGTCTCCATGAGTTTGCATGTTTCGGGTTTCTCTCCTTGGGGTTGGTTTCTGGTTTCAGTCCCTTGTGGTCAGAGAAAATGCTTGGTATAATTTCAATTTTGTTGAATTTGTTGAGACTTGCTTTGTGTCCTATCATGTGGTCTATCTTTGAAAATTTTCCATGTGCATTTGAAAAGAATGTGTACTTTGTTTCTTTGGGATGAAGGGCTCTCTATATATCAGTTAAGTCCATTTCCTCTCGGGCATTGTTCAATGCCACAATGTCTTTGTTAATGTTTTGTTTGAAAGATCTGTCCATTTTTGATGGTGGAGTGTTAAAATCCCCTAGTATAATTGTGTTGCTGTCAATATCTTTCTTAAAGTCCTCTAAGATTTCTTTATGTATTTGGGTGCTCCTATGTTGGGTGCATATATATTTACAATGTTTATGTCTTCTTGGTGGATTCTTCCCTTGAGTATTATGAAGTGTCCTTCTGGGTCTCTTTTTATGGCCCTTTTATTTAAGTCAATTTTGTCTGATGTGAGTATTGCTACCCCGGCTTTTTTTCCCTGTCCATTTGCTTGGAATATTTGTTTCCAGCCCTTTACTTCCAACCTGTGTAGGTCTTTTGTTCTGAGGTGGGTCTCTTGAAGGCAGCATATGTGTGTGGTTCATGCTTTCTTATCCATTCAGTTATTTTATGTCTTTTGATTGGAGCATTTAATCCATTTACATTTAAGGTTTTTATTGATAGGTACTTATTCATTGCCATTTTCGTACCTGTGTTCCTCTCTCTCTCTTTTCCTTCCTTTCCTTAAAGCAGGCCCTTTAGCATATCTTTTAGAGCTGGTTTGGTGGAGGTGTATTCTTTTAGACTTCTTTTGTCTGGGAAGCTCCTTATTTGGCTGTCCATCTTGAGTGAGAGCCTTGCTGGGTAAATTAGTGTTGGTTGCAGGCCTCTGGTTCTCATTACTTGGAATATTTCGTGACATTCTCTTCTGGCTTGGAGTGTTTCCATTGAGAAGTCAGCTGCTAACCTTCTTGGGGCTCCCTTGTATGTTACTTTCTGTTTCTCTCTTACTGCTTTTAAGATTCTCTCTTTGTCTTGGAATTTTGCCATTTTAATTATGATGTGTCTTGAGGTGGGCCTGTTTGGGTTCCTCTTGATTGGGACTCTCTGTGTTTCCTGGATTTGTGTGACTTTTTCTCTCATCAAATTAGGGGAGTTTTCCATCATTACTTTTTCAAATAGGTTTTCTATCCTTTGCTCTTCTTCTCCTTCTGGTATCCCTATTATACGGATACTATTACATTTCATATTGTCTTGCATTTCTCTTAATCCCTCTTCATTTTTCTCTGAGCCTCTTTTCCTTTTCTCACTCTTTCTGGGTATTTTCTTCTACTTTGTCCTCTAGCTCACTGATCTGATCTTCTGCTTCATCAGTCATGCTTTTCATTCCTTCTACTATGTTCTTCAGTTCAGAAATTGTATTCTTCATTTTCTCTTGGTCCTTGTTGATAGTTTCTATTTCCTCTTTCATGTTGATATTGTTTTCAGTGAGTTCATTGTAGCTTCCCTATAGTTTCTGGTAGCTCATTGTGAGCTCATTGAGCTTCCTGACAATCATTGCTTTGAACTCAATATCTGATAGTTGAGTTGCCTCTATTTCATTTAGCATTCTTTCTGAGGCTTCCTCCTTTCCCTTCATTTGGGGATTGTCTCTTTGTCTTCCCATGGTTTGTGAGACTCTTCTTGTTAGCCTCAGCTTCCTAAATTGATCTGTTCTGGCTCCCTGGGTTTATGGTGTGAACTTCTGTGGTAGAATAGCAGTGATTTTCAGTGGTGCAGTCTCCTTGATCTCCCGAGCTCACTGGTCTTGGGCTGTCATTTAAGTTGGCTCTGTGTTTGTCTTTGGGTTTTGATTGTTGTTGGGTCTTTCTTTGGTGCTTCCTTCCCACCAGCTGGTTAAGTGAGGGTCACTCTGTCCACCACCTCTTTTATTTTGTTGTGCTGGTGAGGGCAGGTTGTGTTGAAGCTGGTTCTTCCAAGTGTATAAGGTTTTGAGGATTCTCTCTTGCTCTTGTTCAGTTGTTTGTACTGGGTAGTGTCTCTACTGTTTAGTTGTATTTCCAGATAGGTCCTGGATTGAGGTTTGTGTGGTTTCCACTCCTTCCTTCACCTTCTTCTGTTGTTATCTGTTAGTGGTTCCTTTGTTGTTGGGTTTCCTCTTCCAGTGGGTATCCTGGTGTTCACTGCTTCCACCTACTCTTTTTTGTGATCAGTTGGAGGGGGAGGCAAAATGGTTTAAGACAGCAAGAGAGTATTCTATGATATTTACAGTAGCAGCCAGTAGAGAAGAGATAGGAGATCCTTTGGTTATGTATAGTGTTAACTGTGATCTTCCTCCCAACTAGCTGATTTTTAGAAAGGATGGAAAGAAGATAAAACTCTTGTTGGGGAAGGAAGGATTGTGAGTTGGATATAGAAAGCAGTGAGGTTGTGGGAGGTCAGATTCTGAGGTAAGGTGAGAGTAAAGGATAGTAAATAGGTGTAGTGTGTAAGAGAATAAAGTTAACCACTATAGTAACAGAGTTCATAAAACCGCAAAGTGGGCTAGGATCTGGGAGGGGTGTTGTGAAGGATTTACAATTGCATGGAACAGCAATTATTTACAATAATATTAGAGTAACAATCATATGACAGAATCTATGTGATCTAGATAACAAGAATAGGGAGTATAGAACCTTGAGTAGTGTGCTAATGGGGTGCAAGTGAAGTGAAGGACAGTAAATTAGCAATACACTATGAAAGAGAGATCAGGGGAACCTATCAAGTGATATAATATAACCAGCCTAGCAAAGTAGACTATCTAGAAAGAAGAGGAATATGATAAAACTGGAGGAAAGAAAGGAAGAAGGAATAAAACAAGAAAGAAGGAAAGAGAGGAGAAAGCAATTGAAAGAGAAAAAAATAATACAAATTAAAAAATTAAAAATTGTTAAAAAATAGAATACAATTAAAAAGCCTCTTGGTTTCAAAGTGGCCAAACCGGTTTTTCTGTTCTTGCTGGCTGGCAGGCTGAGGGGTAATTGGTATGGCTTTCCTTCCTTCCCGATCTGCACTGGGCACACTGTCTGGGGAGCTATTGTGGCACCTCTCCTCTACGCCCTGGGTGTGGGAACCAGGCCTTTCCCCAGGGTTACCGCTGTGGGCTGGGGTGCGGGGGTGTGCTCCTGCGTGTGCCCTCAGCCAGAGTACCTCACCCTTCCCAGTGCTACGGGGGTGCGCAGGGTCCTCTGTACAAGCATAACCTTCCGTGCAGCCTCGGGATCGCTGCCCGGCTGGGTGGCAGGGAGGCTGGAGCGATTGCCGTAGGAGAATTCCCGAAACAGTGTCTGTCTTTTTACTTTTTCTTTTTGAGAAATTCCTCCTACTCAAGCCTGCCGCTCCATACAGTGGCCCAACTCTTGAGCCAGACCAGTGGCTGCGGGGGTTGGGGCCCGTTGTGCGACTCTCAACTCTGCCGGTGTCCACAGACTCCGAGGGTGCTCACAGCCCCTGTGTGTTTGCTAGCAACTGGGTTTCTCCTGGTGCAGCTCAGACCTTGTTTGTCTGGGGAGGGAGCAGTTGCCCCGGCTCTCTCCCAAGGACTCTGTGGTAAACCCGACAGCAGGCACCGGGCCTGGGGCGGCAGCCCCCCTGGACCCTGCGCTGGTCCCTGGGACCTTATTGTCCTGAAGCGCTGTTCTTATCGTCCGGTTTTTTGGTTCCACTATAATTTTTGGTCCCTTATTTTCATATATGTGGAGGTATGTTGGTTGTTTGCTCTTTTACTCCGTAGATCAGCCAAGGTTTTCTCCCATGTGTAGGGGAAAGTGGAATCTGCTCCTTCCTACCCCAAGGCTATCTTCCTTCCCCTCAGTACCCTTTTCTGAACAGATGCAGAAACTGAGGCACAGAGCAGTCAAGCGTCTTGTCCAAGCTTGTACAACAACAGAACTGCAGTCAGTTTTTATAGACCTACTATGTCACAATGTTGCAGAGAGGAACTCATGAGATGGTTCGGGCTTATCCTTAAATAGCTTTTAACTCCCAGAGAGCACTAAAAATGTTTAAAATCAGTGAAAAATTATCGACAAGTAATGATATATAGGAAGGACTCAGCTCATCATTTCCACTCCCTGGGGTGTCTCTGAACACGTAGGTGTCCGTCCTGGTTCAGCACAGGAACCAGGAACCACTGTAGGTATTTCAGGCTGGAAGGGACTCAACACAGGGAACTGGGTGCTCCCAAAATTGCTGGGAAGGGTGGAGGAGTCAAAGCCAGGGGGCTGCCGCTTGGATTTCAGCTTCAAGATCACCCCTCTGCGGTTGTAATCAGAAGCTACAAATGCTGCTGTCAGATGACTCCCCATCCATGAAATTAAAGACTGGACCGCTGGAATGTGGAGTCCAGCCACAGCTCACTCCTGTCTGCAGAAAGCTGGTATCTGCCTCATTCTGCCCTCCCAAACATCTATGCATGCATCTAATTGGAGAACCTGAATGACATCCAGAACCTTAGCCCCAAGACATTCTGGGAATTGTAGTTTATAGACATGCTGCCCTAGTAATATGCAGGGTGAGCTGTGGAACACAGGAGGGAATGGGTGCTGATGGGTGCCAATAGATGCCAAAGAAAGATGATGGGCAGCACGTAGTTCACTTTGAGTGTCAGTGGAAGGAAAGGCCTCCAAGCTCTTTCTGCCCAAGTCAGGTGTCTGTACAATTCTTTTTCCTGCCCAGGGGAATGTTTTCCTTGTCGGAGTGACACATCTCTTTCCTGACAGATGGATTTCTCCTTGTACGTCATTAGCTACGTGGGCATGGTCATCTCCCTGGTGTGTCTTGCCTTGGCCATCGCCACTTTCCTGCTATGTCGTGCCATTCACAACCGCAACACCTACCTCCACCTGCACCTCTGCGTGTGCCTGTTCTTGGCCAAGATTCTCTTCCTCGCTGGTGTGGACAAGACTGACAACCAGGTCTCATCTCCCTCAGGCTAGGCCCCCAGCTAGCCCAGTCACCTCCATATCTGCCTCTGCTCATTCCTACTCAAGGTCCTACCTCAGGGCCTTTGCACATGCTGTGCCCTCTTCATAATACTCATCCTCCAGCACCTCACCTGGCTGACTCCTTCTTGTGATTGGTCTCAGCTTAAAATCATCTCCCTGATCATGTTATATATTGTGGTAGTCCCTCTTATTACTCTTTAAACCACTGGTTCTCACCTGGGATGATTCTGCCCCATTGGGGAACACTTAGCTGTCACCTCTGAGAGGGGGTGCTGCTGAAATCTAGTGGATAAAGGCCAGGGAATACTGTTAAACATCCTACAACATACAGAACAGCCCCCACGACAGAGAGTAATTTGGTAATAGTGTTACAACCGTCAGTACTGCTACAACTGAGAAACTTTCCTTGCCCGCTCCATTTTGCATTCCTTCCCAGCACCTATTTGAAACCATAATGATTATTCGTGGCTTTATATTGTATCTACTTTTCCCACTAGACTGCCTGTCTTGGGAGAGCAAGAACTTTGGCCAGTTTACTCCCAGAACTGTGCCAGAAACGCAGTAGGCTCTCTGGGTTTTCCCAAAAGGAGCACTGCCGACATTTAGGGTGGGTGAACATCCTCTTAGTGGAACTACCCCTTGCACAGCAGGATGTTCAGCTTCCTGGTCCCTTCGGGACCTGAATACCAGTACTGCACCCCACTCCCAGCGTTTAGCCAGTGCTGGGCAAGCTTCTGCAAAGACACAGAATATTTTCAGCATTACAGATCCTATGATTTCTGTTGCCACTTATCAACTCTGCTGTTTCAGCATGAAACAGCCATAGAGAACACATAGATGGGTGTGGCCGTGTGCCTATGAGACGTCATTTACAAAACTGGTTACTAGTCCAGTGCTGCAGTTTGCAGACCTCCTGCCCCATTTCTTCAATCATCTCCTAAAGTAGGGTGATCACTTACCCATTTTCACCCCTGGTTATCCCAGTTCTAGCACTGACAGTCACATGTCCTGGGAAAATGTAGTCCCAGGCAGACCAGGATGACTGGTCACCCTACCAAAGGGATGGGACTGCCTGTGATGAGGAATATCCCTGTAAATATTTGTGGAATGAATGAATGAATGAATGGGCTGTGTTTGGGGAATGACCACAGAAGTGGTCCATCTCCTGTCCTCTTCCTCAGAACTGGACCCTTGGGTGGGGGGAGTCCTGACTGCACCTGCCTCTCCCCTGCAGACGGGCTGCTCTGTCATCGCGGGCCTCCTGCACTACCTTTTCCTCGCCTGCTTCTTCTGGATGCTGGTGGAGGCTGTGATGCTCTTCCTCATGGTCAGGAACCTGAAGGTGGTGAATTACTTCAGCTCTCGCAATGTCAAGATGCTGTATCTCTGTGCCTTTGGCTATGGGCTCCCAGTGCTGGTGGTGGTTATCTCTGCCAGCGTGCAGCCCCAGGGCTACGGGACGCACACTCGGTAAGTGACATCTCCCTCTCTCCCTGAAGACCCTCTACCCCGGGGATGTTGCCAGGGGTCCTGATGATAATGATATGAAGCAGAAGAAGAGCAATAGCAATATTAGGAGTGTGGCTACCATTTATTGAGAATGGGCTCTACCCAGGGCACTAAGTGAACATTTCAGGAACACTGACCAGGAGAAAGGTCAGGAAGAGGATTTGCTGGGGTCCAAAGAAAACCGAAAGGCGGTCTGCCCTGTTGTGAGAGTTTTTATCCCTGTCTCAGCTCCCAGTTTTCCCCTCCATCAATGCACTTGGCAGGGCTGGAGTCATCAACTGTAAGGTCAGGAGTCTGAGACAAGCACCGATTCCTCCTGTTTCTCTCCGCAGCTGCTGGTTGAGTACAGAGACGGGGTTTATCTGGAGTTTCCTGGGGCCAGTGTGCACAATCATACTGGTAAGCAAAGTGCATGGTGCTGTGGGCTCTGGAGGAGGGAGCTGAACCAAGGGACGAGGAGGCACCAGTGGAAGTTGCATAGCTGAGGCCACTTATTCCTGTAAGCCAGGGGTGCCAAACTCATTTTCACCAGGGGCCACATCAGCCTCGCGGTTGCCTTCAAAGTTTGAAATAATTTTAGGACTGTATAAATGTAACTACTCCTTAACTGTTAAGGAGTTGAGGTTACATTTGGCCCTTTGAAGGCAACCACGAGGCTGATGTGGCCCCCAGTGAAAACGAGTTTGATGCCCTTGCTCTAAACATCCTCCCTTCTGATCCTTGATCCTTGAGATTCCCAAGTGGGGGTGTAGTATCTTTGACTCTGGTGGTTTCAGTGCAACCTGCTAGTCCCCTGGGAGGACCCACGCTCTCCTTGCCCTTTGTGCTTCGGTAAAATGGGTCTATTCCTCTCTCTGGAGGAAAGATGTTGAATGAGAGATAAAGTAGAATTTTTTCAACTTTATTGCAACATAATTGACAAATAAAAATTGTGTATGTTTAAGATGAATGACTTGATGTTTTCACATGTACACACTGTGAAATGATCACTGCTATCCAGCTAATTAACCTTTCTATCACTCCTCATGGTTACCGTTTTTCTTTTTTTTTTTTTTGAGTTTAATTTTTTTGAGGTGACACTGGTTAGTGGTATTATATAAACCTCAGGTGTGCATTGTTATAACATGACACCTGTGTGCTCACCACCCAAAGTGTGTTCTCTTCCTTACCGTATATTTGACCCCTTTACCCAATTCACCTCCTGCCTACCCCTTCTTACCCTCTGGGGACCACGATTCTATTGTCTGTGTCTATGAGTTCGTTTTTGTTTTGTTTTGCTGAGTTGTTACTTTTTTGTTTTATATTTCACCTGTGAATGAAATTCTAGGGGTGTTTGTCCTTTTCTGTGTGATTTATTTTACTAGCCCCCAAACCCCCAAGATCCACCTACACTGTTGGAAATGGCAGATAAGAACATTTAAGATCTACCCTTTCAGCAACTTTTAAGAATACAATGCAATATTGTTAACTATAGTCGCCATCCAATAGATTAAATCTGGGGAACTCCTCACCTTGCGTAAGTGAAGCTTTGCGCTTTAGACCGAGGTCTCCCCGTTTCCCACCCCCACCCCTGACAAGTGCCATCTACCCCCTGTGGACCCCGAGGGAGGCTGAGCGCCCCCATCTCTTGCCCCCTCCACCCTGACCCAACTCTGCAACATGACGCTTCTCCTCACTGACTGCCGCTCTCAGTGGCTTGTTTCCTTGTGTCGCTTTTATGTGGTAATTGTGAGCTCATATTTGACCAAGTTAATCTTGAGAATTCACTTTTTAAAAGATTTAATTTTTTTTACTTTTAGAGAGAGGGGAAGGGAGGGAGAGAAACATCAATGTGAGAGAGAGACATGGAGCAGTTGCCCCTCATGTGAGCCCCAACCCGGGACTGAGCCTGCAGCCCAGGCACGTGCCCTGACCAGAGTCAACCCCACAACCTTTCACTACGCAGGACGACACCCAACCACCTGAGCCACACCGGTCAGGGTGGGACCTGCAATTCTTGCAGTTGTATTCCTCCAGAGGTTTTTTCTCTGACCTCTGGCAGATTTTTCAGGGCCATGCATTAGTTTTCTAGAGTCACCAGAACAAAATATCTAAGTGGGTCACTTAGAACAACAGAATTTTATTGTCTCAGTCCTGGAGGCTGGACTTCTGGAATCAAGGGGTTGGCAGGGCCAAGCTCCCTCTGAAAGCCTTGGGGGAAGGATCTGGTCCAGCCTCCTCTCCAGCCGCTGGTAGCCTCAGGCTTTCCTTGGCTTGTAGGTGCCTGTCTGTCTGCTCCCTGTGTCCTCTCATGGTCATCCCTGCCCATGTCTGGCTCTGTGTCCTGATCTCCCCTCTATAAGGACACCAATCATATTGGATTAGGGCCCACCCTAATGTCCGCATTTTAATGGGATCACCTCTGTAAAGACCATATCTCCAAATAAGATTGCACCCTGAGGTCCTGGGGGTGAGGACTTCAATATATCTTTGGGGGGGTGGGCACAGGTCAAACCATAACATCACAACAGAGCATCAGTCTTGATTCTGACTTCCCAGATGCATCCAGTGGAAATAAAGAAAGATCACTCAAATGGAACAAGCAAAGGCTATTTATCTAGAGATTGCCATAGTAAGGGAGTCAGCCACCCTCCCTGCACTTGTTAGTTTTGAGAGCAGGCTGAGGAGGGAAAGCTTTGTGGAGGGAAAAAGGCAAACTTCACGTGTGCCCCACCAGAGGCTGTAGGCATGGGGGTCCTCTATGTGGGTTGCTGAAAGCAGGGCGCCTGTATGGTTGGCTGTGGGCACGTACTGGCTTTTTCCTCTTGGTCTTAGATTGGAGTCAGGGGCAGAAATTAAGGAAGCTGTCAGTTATTAATCAGGTCCTGGTCATTTTGGGTCAGTTGCTACAGGAGTTATTTTTGGGCTTCCTGAAGTGGTCACCAAAGATGTCAGTCAGAGTTTCATTTTTAAAGTTGGTTTGGCCATTTCTGTTTTGCCAGTCAAATTTATTTTAGACTATGATAAAAACTAAAAAGCATTTATTTGAGAAATCGGAGCTGTAGCCCTGGAGACACAGATTATTCAGGTATCGACCTAAACTGTGCTCCAGGGAAGAACAAAGGCAGATTCTGTAAAGACAAAACCCCCAAAGTGGCATTCTTTCCAGGAGTGGTCAGTGTCAATTAAAAAAAAAACAAACAAAACCAACAACAGCCCTGGTTGGCGTAGCTCAGTGGATTGAGCACAGGTTGCGAACCAAAGGGTCGCTGGTTTGATTCCCAGTCAGGACACATGCCTGGGTTTCAGGCCAGGTCCCTAGTGGGAGCCTTGTGAGATGCAACCACACACTGATGTGTGGTTTCTCTCCCTCTCTTTTTCCCTCCCTTCCCTTCTCTCTAAAAATAAATAAAATCATAAATAAATAAATAAATTCTTCTAAAAAAAAAAACAACCCAGGATGGGAGGAGTGGTGAAAACTACAAGGAGAAGGGCAAGTCCCTATGTTGTTCCAGGATGTTTATGACTCAGCCTGAGCTGAGCTTAGCAGCAGGTCAGCAACATAATAGCAGCTGAGATGGAGGCACAAGTGGAACTAGGCCCCACTTGCCTGAGAGTCTCCCCTCCTCTATTTGTAAGTTTCTCTCTTAGCAATGCTGGTTCCATTTAACTTTTTCTCTAGGCAGTTTTTGTATCCAACCCCTAAATCCGGTCTGTTTGACTTTGTAGATCAATTCCACACTGCTGACTTGGACCCTGCACATCCTGAGGCAGAAGCTTTCCAGTGTCAATGCCGAAGTCTCCACTCTCAAAGACACCAGGTGCTGTCCCCTCTTCCTTTTCTCTCCTCTTCCAGTCACCCTTCCTTCTTTCCTCAGGTCACCACCTGGTCTTTGCCTGGTCCTCTACCCAAAACAGAACACGGCACAGTGTTTATATTTGGAGACTCAAACCCCAGCTCTGCCACTTACAAGCTCTGTGACCTTAGGCAAGTTATGGAACCTCTCTGAAACTCAGTTTCCCTCCTCCTCTGTGGAACGGGGGTATGATACTGCACGCTTTATGGAGCTTATGAACCATTTAGCACAGTTATTAGGAAGAGTGTTTTATATATTGAACCTATTATTACATTTACTAATTCTGTGCATACTTATATGCGTATTTACAAAAACAATATGAATTTTTATTACCATTTTTCTCTAACATGTCATGAGTAATTTTAAATTTAATTAGAAATTCATGAACAATCTTTTTTGCATAGTATTTTAGTATAAGGACACAGCATAGCTTATTTAAATCATCCCTCATTCATGAACATTTAAATGATTTTTCTACTATAAACAATACTGTCTTGAATATTATTTTAAATCTTTTTTCCACACCTGGGGTCATTTAGTCATAGCAGTAGGCATGGAAGTGCTGGAATCAAAGGGTAGATTCGATTGTAACACTTTTTACTGTATATTGCAAATGGTTTTTCAGAAAATCTGTCTCCATTTATCGGAGTGCTTGTTTACCTGCAGTTTTGCCAGCACTGGAATTTATAATTTTTTATTTGTTGTTTTTGTGGATGTAATGGGTGAAATATATCCTCATTACTTTAGTTTTATATATATGATTTTATCCCACACATGTGAGACTTTCTCATGTTCTTATAGAAAATATAAATCTATGGGCCAATGAATATCTGAGACTGTAAAACAATTTAAAGGTTTATAGCAGTCTTGCCCTGGCTGGTGTGGCTCAGTGCATTGAGTGCCTGCCTATGAACCAAAGAGTTGTCCGTTCAATTCCCAGTCAGGGCACATGTCTGTGTTGTGGGCCAGGTCCCCAGTAGGGGGCGCTCAAGAGGCAACCACACATTGATGTTTCTCTTCCTCCCTCTCTTCCCCTTCCTCTAAAAAATAAATATAAATTAAATGTTTAAAAGAAAGTTTATAGGAGTCTTAAAAAGACTTGAGTCTGAGAGATGCATTAAGGGGAATGAATACCTGCAGTGTGCTCTGGAGAGAACAGAGAAAGGCAGGGTTTGTGAAGCAGAAACTCCAAAGTGTAATTCTTTTTTAAAAATCTATTTTTATTGTTTTTCAGGTACAGTTGTCTCCATTTTCCCCTACCCCTTTCCTCCCCCGTGTCACCCACCCCCACCCTTAATCCCACCTCCCTCTGGCTTTGTTTATGGGGTCCATGGGTCATTTACACATGTTCCTTGATGACCCTTCCCCTTCTTTCCCCATTATTCCCCGCCCCCCTCCCCTGGTTACCATTAGCCTGTTCTTTATTTCAATGTCTGTTTATATTTTATTTGCTTGTTTGTTTTGGGGATCAGGTTCTGCTTATAGGTGAGATCATATGGTATTTGTCTTTCACCACCTGGCTTATTTTTGTAAATGAAGGACTGCTGGCTAGGTTACCAGGATTTGGCGAGTTTCAGTATGAAGCCTCGAGGGGTGACAACTACAAGGAGGAGGGCAAGTCCCTACGTTGTGCCAGGATGTTCGTGGCTCGCTCGGGCTGAGTGGAGCAGCAGGCCGGCCGCTGAACAGCAGCTCTGAGACCGAGGCCCCACTTCCCTGAGAGCCTCCCAACTCTATTTGGAGTGAATCTCTCAGCAGTGCTTGTTCCATTTAACTTTTCCGTTACCAGTTTGTGTTCCCTAACTTCATCACTCAGCTCATTTTTATTCTAAGAACTTACTGAAACCAGACACGGTAGGTTTTATTGTCAGCAACCTGCTGATCTCCTTTGCTCATTTTCCTGTCATTTTCCAGTTTTCCATCCATCTTACATTTTTCTCCTGAAAATTATTTTTAAAAAGTTAATGTACAGAGCTCAAAGTTAATATTGCAATGGTAGGAAAAATTAAGCAGTGTGAAGTATGCCAACCGACTGCCAACAGCAAGAGAAGTCCTCCTTTATTCGGTGTGAAACAGCTCAAAGGTCATGGTGACACAGCACGGCCCTGGGGCCGGGCCCTTCCCTGGCTGACCCGCTCTGCGCTCTGGCTCTGCTACCCTCTGCTCCCGTGAGATGGCTGCTGTGTTCCAGTGCAGTCAGGGAGACACTGTGTTCAGGCTTTGATGGAAAGGAAAAAAGTGTGCTGTCTGAGCCATAGGGGAGCAGATTTAATGGACAGAAATCCCTGCCCCTGGTCTCTGATTGGTCCATCTCATGCAAAGGAGGACTCCAAATCTCAGTTTGATTGCTCCAAAAGGCACATTCCAGACTGGTCAGAATAGAGCCACTTTGGCCAGAGTTGTGCAGCCCTGACCAGATGGGGCAAACTGAGGTCCTGTTGGCTGAAATAGGATTGCAGAAACTCCTTCATCGGGGTGGGTGAGACGGCAGGAGCACCGTGGAGGTAGGTGGGTTCAGTGCAGAGCCAGGCAGTACAGTGCGTCTTCTGCACATTTTGTGTGAGGAACCCCCCCCCCCCCCCCCCCGCGTTCAGCAATGGCTGCTAGGCTCTGTTTTTTAAAATTTGAGCCCAGTTAGCCACCAGGAGCCCTTCTTAGTAGGTATCTTTTTTTTCTCAGAGTTTACAAAGGGAATACAGGAAAACAATTCCCTCTCCTGACACTCTAGGTCCCCAGATCACGCCCACCTTCAGCAGCCATTATCATTCGAATTGAGCTTCCTTACAGAATATTCTACACTTGCACATCTTCCCCCTTTCACATAAATGATAAGACACTCTACTCATTTGTTCAGCAGTTTTTTTTTCACATAATATGTAGCTTATTTCATATAATACTTGAGGGTACAACTAACAAAAACACTTATTTCGTGACACACGTTGTTCTGCCGTCTCTCCGACCCGGAGAGCAAGCAGTGCCGCTGAGCAGGGGGTGCGCTGTTCTCTCCGTGTCAGTTAGAGGGGCCTGAGCAGGCGACGGACGGACGCAGTCAGAATTCCTCCCAGGCAGTCAGACCCAGAGCCCAGACCCTTTCTTATTCTTTAGTCTGTTGTCACTCTCATCTCATTTAAGAAATGATTCTATAATCTGCTTCCTGTCTCTATGGATGTGCCCATTCTGGACATGTCACAGAAATGGAATCACACACCGTGTGGCCTTTTGTGTCTGGCGTCTCTCACTGAGCACCACGTGTTCAAGGCCCGTCCATGTGGTAGCAGTGGTCAGCACTTCACTCCTTTTCATGGCTGAGTAGTATTCCGGTGCTTAGAGGGACCACAGTGTGTGATCCATTCGTCATTTGAAGGCCATCTGGGTTGTTTCTGGTTGGGGGGAGGGGAATGGAGAATGACTGCTTAATAGGTATGGCTGTCTCTTTGGGGTGATAAAATGTCTTGGAATTGGGTAGTTGTGACTTTTGTACAACATTGTGAATGTGCTGAATACCACTGAATCACACACTCTTTGGTAAAAATGGTGAATTTCATGTAATGTGAGTTTTACCTCAATAAAAAGGGCTTTATAGTTTTCATATATGGCTTCACCATTGATTTAACATGTCCCAAGTTCATGGTCATGTGGGCCTTTCTTGCTGCAGATACATGGCACTAAATACCTACATTCACACATCTCCATGCTCATGTGTACCTGTAAATACTTCACATTTCAAATGCCTCTTGGATTCGATTTTCCTGCTTCTGTGTTGGAGACTGTCCCACATTTATTCCCACCCTGTTGGCTGGTCACAGTGGCAGCCACAGACCATTCCTGGGGGCCTGGCCCACAAGGACCACGGCCGCCTCCCAGCCTCTTATCCTCTGCAAATCTTCTCTCCCAGGTTGCTGACATTCAAGGCCTTTGCCCAGCTCTTCATCTTGGGGTGCTCCTGGGTGCTGGGCATCTTCCAGATAGGACCCGTGGCCAGTGTCATGGCCTACCTGTTCACCATCATCAATAGCTTACAGGGAGCCTTCATCTTTCTCATTCACTGTCTGCTCAACCGCCAGGTATGTAGCTGCTGTCCTCCCTGTCGCTTCCTCCCCTTCCTTCCAGGGGCCAAGTCTGTGCAGCACACTTCGCACCCGGGAGCGACTCATTGCCCACTGTCTGTCTCCAACTCCAGGTCCGGGAGGAATACAGGAGGTGGATCACGGGGAAGGCCAAGCCCAGCTCCCAGTCCCAGACCTCAGGGATCTTGCTGTCATCCATGCCCTCTGCCTCCAGAACGGTGAGGGCCTGCGTGTTTGATGCAGGTCTGGCTGAATGGAGCACCTGCTTCTCAGCAATATTAGACACCGCTGTGCGTTAGCACCTACTGGGAGCTAAGTGTACTGGTATTAGCTCACTGACAGTGTGGGGTTCGGGAGCCAGGCTGCCTGGGTTGACATCCCAACTCTGTCCCTTAGTAGCTATGTAACCTGAAAAAGATAAAATCATGACTCATACAGATATAAAATGAGCATATATTAAGGATCTTAATTCTACTTATTAATCAGTGAGGGAATGAGACATTATAACTGGCCCAAAAGGCACAAAAGAGTAAGTACGGGTGTATATATGTATTATGTAACAATATATTATGTATACTTTATACACATTGTATATAGTACATGTGTAGTATGTATTGCATTATACACATTATATGTACATTCTATAATATGCTTTATGTATATGTCATATACATTGTATATATTACACACACACATATGTCTCTTTTTTTGCATTCTATTTTGAGCCAGTTATAATATCTGCCTGGTTACCTTACTGATAATTATACATAATATATAATATGCCACATAATTATATATAATAGGACTATACATATCTTTATAAATATACATAAATAATATTTACACATATTATACATGTATGAATTATAATATGTATATAATTTCATAACTATTTAAATGAATGTGCAGATGGAGGTAAATTTGATTCTCCCACAGAATTGTTTTGCATTGCTCTCAGTTATTTAAAATTCAGAGTTGTGAAATAGCTCCCACATAGATGGGGCCCTCTGACAATGCATATTTTCCATTGAAGCACATGGTTTTGTCTGTGCTTCAGTTTTGTCTGTGTGCTCACCCAGTCTTATGGCTATGAGCACCATCCATTGGCAATGACCCCCACATTTTAAATAATGTGCAGTCTAGCCCTCTCTCCTTAATTCTATACTCATGTAGCACCCACCTACCAATGCCCCCACTTGGATGTCTAACAGTGGTCGGAAATGTACCATATTCCAAACCGAGCATCTGATCCTCCCACCTCCCGTTTGCAAGGAGAGTCCTCCACCCTGTGTGGTGCAGCACGAAGCTGTGGCGTTAGCCTTGGCTCTGCTTTACTTCTCACCCTCCACCCCCGGCCCATCAGCAAGTCCTGTGGACTCGTCCTCAGAATGCGTACAGAATCTGACACCTTTTCCTTCACTGTTTCTATTCCGGTCCAAGTTCTCTCGTCTCTAACCGGGATTATGGAAATAACCTCAAAATGGGTTTTTCTACTTCTCCTGCCACCTTTTCCTTGCCCCAGCTTTGGTATGTTCTCCCTGCAGCAGCCAGAGGGCACTCATGAACACCTGAGTCAGGTCACCTCCCTTCTCTGCCTACAACACTCCATGGCTCCCACCTTACTCAGAGTAAAAGCCAGAGTCCTCCTGATGGCCCACACAGCCCTTTCTAATCTGACTCTTTTTCTCCCTGACCTGGTCTTCAATTAATCTACCCCTCACGTCACTCTGTCCCACCCGTACTGGCCTGCTCTGTATTCTTCAAACATGCCAGGCTCACTTCTTCCTTAGGGGCTTTGAAGTGGAAACTCACTGTCTTAAATGTTTTTGTCCTGGTGCCCACACGGCCAGTTCCACCACTTCCCTCACGTCCTTCAAACCTTCGTTTCACTAATCGCTATCAGGGGAGTTCCTCTGACAGTCGTTTTATCCTGCCTCCTCTTCAACCCTGGTGTTCATGTGTCCCCTGTCCCTTTGTCCTTTCTTTTCATAGCACTTCCTGCTTTCCAACATACTATAGCTTCTTTATTTATTTTATTACTCATGGTCTTTCACCTCCCTATTAGAATGTCTTATGTTTTCATTGATATATTACAAGGAAGTAAGATCCAGTGGTTTAGTTAAATAGGTAATTACTTTTCTTACAAGGATAGAAGCCCAGAGTTAGGGGTTGCTGATATAGGTTCTATTGCTCAGTAGTATTATAGAGGGTCTAGGCTCTCCCTAATTTGCCATTTCACTAGCAGCATGTTGGCTTTCCATCATACTATTTTCATGGTTCCAACATGACTGCTATAGCTCCAGCCATCACGACCATGTTCAAGGTAGGAAGAAGACAGAGCAGAAGTGCCAGGCTCTCCTTTCAATCCTTTCCCTTTAAGAGGAAACAAAAGCTTTTCTAGAAGCCCCTCAGCGGGTTTGTCTTTCACCTAAATGGTCAGAACTGCATCATGTGACCACTCATGGTTATAAAGGAATTTGACAAATTGTGTATTTGGCTTTCTAGCTTCTCAGATGGGAGCTATCATTGATGAAGAGTTTGAGAGTGGCTCTAGAGTTTGCCAATGATGCCTGCCATGCCAGGAATAACCACTGTTAACATTGACTATCTTCTTAGTCTTTGTTGCCCTATTTATCTCTTTGTATTTAGAAGACCCATCCCCCTTATAGATATGACCCCTGAAATTATATCTGTACTAATCCTGCTGCTGATTGTGATTTCTCTCTCCATAGGATTAAAGCCATTTCTTGCTTTTCAAATACATTATGGAGCAACATTCGAGGCAAGCAAGTGCCTGCAGGAGCCTATCCTGAAATCTCCTCTTCCTGGCTTAATGCAGAAATACAGGATCCTCCAGCCCCAGAGAACTCGGGGCAATTTGAAGCATGGAGGGCAGGGCAATTTCCCCATGGTTTTGAGAAGCAAGATTTCAGTTACAGATAACAATTTCATTTTCTGTGTTCTGCAGCTCTCACCTTCCAGAGTTTTGTGGAAATAACAGATCTTGGTGCCATGGTGTGAGCAAGGTGGTCTGGTTACCATTTTGCTGCTTCTTATGTTTGTGGGTGTGTGTCTCTAAGCATGCCTCTCCCACACTTACCACATGCCTGACAGAGAACAACTCTTAGTGAATGATTTGTTGTCCTACTGGCTTACCCTGTGACAAAGACTCTCCCTGTTTCTAAAGAAATGGTCATAAAACTGTAATGACAGCCCCAGGAGACAAATAAAGTGCATGGACACACAGGCGACTTGGGCATGAATACCTGAGAGTTAGCTGGGTAAGGAGGAGTGGCTGATGGAGCAGAACTCTTGCAGTTAGTGAAGAGTTGAAGCATTTGATGACGACGGCCTTTGGAGAGTGTTTTGGCTCCTGGGACCTTTCAGGGAACCATCATTTCCCTTCCTTCCAGGAACTTCTTAATGCCTTGGCCAGGATTCATCCTGCTCACAGAGTTGTTGCTCACCCACCTTGCTCTTCGTCCCCCACAAAACCTTGAGTGCCAGGGAGAGAAGGAGATGAAAATTTAAAATGCAAAAATCCTCCCTTCAACAGCCTCTCTGGCTCCTCCCTACGCAAAGTGTGGTCCATAGATTAGTGTCACCTCCTTGGAAAAGCAAGCTCTCCGGCCCCACTCTGGTTAGCAGAACCAGAACTTGCATTTTAACAGCATCCCCAGGGACTTTGTGTGGTGCCCCTGAGTGAATGTTCTAGAATATGCTAGAATAGCCCATTTGCTGGTAGCCAGATGGAAACATCTTGAGTTTCCCTGTGTGTCTAAGGTAATTAAATAAAGCTGAGACCTCACAATAGAGAGTTTTCTTTCTACAACACCAAGCTGCACTGGGTGAGTTCCTTCACCTGGATGGTCTCACGTGCCTCCACTGGGGGGAGAAGGGACTCAGGATGAACACTGCATGGTTCTTAAGTTTCATAAACATGAGATGAAATGACTTTGCCCTTTTATAATTCAAATAATTTATGGTATCCAAAAATACAGATCCATTCTCTGAAGTGATATGATTGACAACCTACAAGTGTGCCCTTTCCCCGAACATCAAAATAGTTGAAAAAATTGAAAAACTTTAAAGTAAAAATATTAGAACCTAAAACATTATTCTACATTTAAAATTTTGATTAATCTCCAAACCAGACTTCATTAAAATATGACTTCTTTTGGTTTGAAAGGAAGCAGAATCATCAATATTTTCAGAATCAAGTTCTAGAAAAAAATTAATTATTCAAAATATATTTAAAAAGTGATGGTAAGTTCATTTTGACCCAGCGTAGGACAGATCTTGGACTCGAATATTTTATTTATCATGGATTTTCTTCTGTTGATCTCCACTTTTAAAATGTGGCGTTGACACCAGCCAGCAAAGCAGGCAGCTCTGGCAGCTGGAAAGGACCAGGGAACAGACTTTCCCCTGGAGCCTCCAGGAGGAACAAAGCCCGCACCACACCTTTATTTTACCCAGAGACCCGTCTTAGACTTCTGGTATCCATAACTGTAATAAACATGGTTGAAGCCAAAAGTAAAATAAAATAAAATGCTGTGTTGACAGAGCATTTATGCAAATTACTTTGGTTTTGGTTCCCCCTTAGATTCTGTGTCTCAGGCCAGAGCTTCCCTCCCTTCACCCTAGTGCTGGTTCTCTTCATGACCTTGTGGGGGAAGATTACAGCGTGTTTTTGGGGAAATGGGACAACCTCCTTGGCACTCCTTGCTGACAAACATTTAGTTATAGGAATAACCATAGTCACATAGGTCTGTCGGTTCGGGGAAAGTCGTGATGTGACAGTGCTGGGTGTCTCAGCCCACGTAGGAAGTGTCCCGAGGGTCGCCTGCAGCAGGCATGCCTGTGTGATTTTCAGATCTCTATGTCTCCCACTTGTCACATTGAGAACAGCTTCCCAGCTCATTTTCAACTGCTTCAGACCTTCATTTTATTCCCTGATGGTTGCAGGGTGATCTCTGGTCCGCGCATGTCGTAGTGTGTTTTTGAGTTTGCATCGTTTCCCACTTTTCAGTACTGTAGACAAAATATTGTAACAAACATCTTTGAGATACATTTTATTAAACATTCTATTTAAATGCTTCTGAAATTACCTAATAGTTACCAGTGGGAGGAAGCTTACATGTCTTAGTATCTGCTTAAAAAGACATAATTGCACAAAAGCTGTCAAACTGTCAGAAAAGTAAGCCATTAGGAATATAGTAATTTGGAGAGAACCTGAGGTCTGTCTACTCATAGAAAAGCTTTGCATTGTGGGTTCTCAATGTCTGGCTGCCTCCTTGTCTTAACGTTTCTGTTCCATGGTACCTAAAGTCATCAGTCCTTCACGGTAATACTCGGCACAGCAGACTGTATTCAGAAGTCTCTGTGCTTTGTCCCCGGCTCTGCCCTGAGTTCTGCGACTGATGTGTCCTGCATGCCCAGGACCTAGCAGGAGACCGGCTTCACCGACTGACTCCATGATATTTGTTAAGTGGCTGTGTCAAATAAAGAAAGTCAGAAGAGGAAGCTGCTCCCGGCGTTCTAACCCCTGAAGGACGAGTCTTGGCTTTACAAATGCAGTCGTTGTCACTTGGTGACAGGGATGCTTCCTGAGAAGTGTGTCATGGGGCGGTTTTGTCATGCGAACACCCCCACAAACCTGGGTGCCCTGTGCCCACCCTGTCCCTGAGGTGTGTAGCTGACCCCCACATCGATCCTATGCAGCACATGGCTGTTCTGGCTTGCCTCTGCAGAGTCACCCCAATACCCTTTTGTTTAAGTTTCACTGACAACACTATAGTAACTTCATCACAAATGGGATTTCTGAAGTGGCACGAGGCTTTTCAGGTCAGGTTCCCTGAAAGCAGAGCTGAGACGAGGATTTCGGTGCTCGTGACTGACTGAAGTGCTGCTTCACGGAGGGAGAGTGATGACACAGAGCGTGGGGTCGGAGGAGCACCTGGGTGCTTCCTGACCCCACGGTCCCACGGTGGGCTCAGAAGCATGAAGTGTACCTCAGCACCAGTCCCATGCTCCGGCGAGGGGACTGACCTTTTTAATTCTCCTGTCAGTCAGTTATTGGCTGTGCGGTGCCCTCATGGTTGGGAGGTGTTAACCTCCTGTTCAGCTGAGCAGTTTTCTGGAGAAGGGACCACTGGCCCCAGTAGGCAATAGGGAAGGACATCAATAATACCGACTGCTTTGTCCCATCTCCATAACCATCAAGTATGAAAAAAGTCTTATTAATCACTTAGATACTTGTTTGAAGCTCATTGTAAAGGCATTTTGAACTGCATTTAGAAAGTGTTTCCAATGATGCTGCAAACTTCTCAAGACATTCGGGTGAAGCCTTGCTCTTTAAAACACCTGAGAGCTTGTTTACCACTTGGCTTTATTGAACCTAGAATGCAGTGGCTTTTATTTTTGCAAGTATACCTTTAATAAAGTACTTTCATCTTTTAAAAAGTGTAAAGAACATCTGGAGACATTTCTCGCACTGCTCCTGGGAAGAGCATGCTTCTGTTTTGGAGTTCTGGGGTGTACCACACCGAGGGGTGCTTGCCGTTTCCCCCGAATATGACATCGGTTCATAGTCAACATTTGCTGTGTCCCACTTCTGTGACTTGACTTCATGAGTGGCACCCAATATTGATAAATTTGCCCACTGTACGTGCTGTTTGAAACTCTGAAGCTGCATCTGTCAGTGCTACAAATAGGGGTTGGCGCAGTTTGCATAGTGAGCTTTTTGACCTCAGGATCTTGGATTGTATTTCTTCTTCTTCCCTATTTCTCAGAAAATCCCACTACAGGAGTTTGTGGGTGTTGCTGAGGTAGCTTCTGGGTTCTGCTCAGGATGTCTCTCTGCCACTTTTCCCTACTTCCTTATCCAAGTCCCTCACATGCCTCCCCCAGATATCTGCCCAGATCAGCACAGTGATCTCTATCCATGGCCAGGTCACGTCCACCGAAGGCTGGTACTGGGCCATCATTCAGGTGACAGAAAGTCCATAACTATGGACTTTCTTGGCCTCTGGGGATCCTGACCTGCGCTTTAAGCAACAGGTTGGCTCCCCAGCATGGGGCTTGTCTCCCGGGCGCAGGGCTGTTTAACTTGGGCACAGAGTCTTCTCTGACTCAAAAACACCACAGCCCCATCTCTCATCCTATCTGTTCATTTCAGGGCCCTCCAAGTAGCCACTTAGGTCTGCTGGATGGACTGTCCATCCTCCTGTGTTCTCTGTCTTTTCCTTCCAGTAAGGATCTTCTCTGCACCTCCATGCGTATTAACTCACACAAGTTTTTGAGGTGTTACAAGGGTATATCCCAGTCATTGGCCAGAAGAGTCCCATTCTATGTCTGGTCCAGCCCAGTCACCCTGCGTCATGTACACAGGAAAGCGCAGGAGGCTTGGGGATGTTAAGAAACAAGAAATTGGCACAAAGTCCTTTATTCGTCCTACGAATGTTAAGTATCCACTCTCTAGGAAGTGGCTATATTAGGCAAGATGTACATTGCATTTCTGTCATGAAACTTATTCTGATGATGGGGCAGACCCAATACACAAGTGAATGAATATCTAAGTGGGCAGGCTGTCTTCTGTGGACCCCTCCAAATCCATGCAGGTGCCTGCCTAGGATGCTGCCATCTCTGAGTATAACTATGGACTTTCTTGGCCTCTGGTTTCCAGAGGTATGGGCCAATGGGAAACACCAACAGGATATCAGAAAGAGGAAAGAGAGTGAGGTTAGTGTATTTGTTCTCTTAGCTCTTTCCTTGAGGGTCCCCATGGGCGTTCCTTGTCTGTTGCTTCAATGATGGCCTCAGCTCCATGATCTGGTGCTCCAAGTCTTGACAATGACAATTTCTTACTCCTTGTCCATTCCCATGTTTTCTCAATAGCATTGCATGTAATTCCTAAACATCTTCAGCCTACCCTGTGATTTTATTTCTGCACAACATGAAAAGAAAATTTAGAAAGCTTCAGTTATGAAGTTTTGGGGATTAATACATATTTTTTTGCATGAATTACAACTTGACTGTTGTGATAACACATGATTGCCACAGAGACAAAACAAAAGCCAACATTGTCTGGGTTTTATGGAAAATAATGTCTATCAGAGTCCATGGGTAAAGAGTAGGATTTTGCCCAAATCCAAACGGGTTGACCAGGTTTCCTGTTTAAACCTGTATGGGAGCAATAATTTATTTATTATTTCTTTATTTTTTATTAAGAGAGAGTCACTAACATAAAATTCATTTTAACCATGTTAAAATGTACAATCCAGTGGCTTTTAGGATAGTCAAAATATGCAGCTTTGTGGAGCCATATTTTATTTATTTTACATTAAATTTACTGAGGGAACATCGGTTAATAACATTGTGTAATTCTCAGTGTACTGGATTGTAATTCGACACCTGTGCACTGTATTTCCTGCTTCCTCCCGGACGTCCAGTCTCTTTCCACCACTGTGTATTCGACCTCTTCCCCACTTCACCCTCCCCCCGCCCTCTTTCCCGGCTGGTGACCACCATTATTGTCTGTCCCTAGGAGTTTGCTTTTGCTTGTTTTGTTCGCTACTTTTTATTTTACATTCCACGTATGAGTGAAATCATACAGTTCTCGTCCTTACCCATCTAACCTTTCACTTAGCATGGTACTCACAAGGTCCATCCATGCTGTGGCAAATGGCAGTATTTAGTCTTTTTATGGCTGAGTAGTATTCCACCGTATACATGTATCGCATCTCCTTCATCCGTTTATCGGACAGTGGACACTTAGATTGCTTCTGTGTCTTGCTTCCATGAACAACTGAGCGATGTGGAAGTTCCATTCTTACATTCTTAGCTTTCTGAGAAATTTCCATACTGTTTCTCAGAGTGGCTGCACTAATTTACATTCAGTGGGTTATGTCTTAAACCACCTCAGATACCCAGTACTCTTGGCTGGAAAGTTCTGTTTTAAACAAAAGTGACTGTGTTTCTTAGGACAAATTTCACTCGATTTCCCTCGAGCCAGCAGGTGAGAAAGAACATTGTTCATTCCGAGCTGCTCCCCAGGACTTTCGGCATCAAGTCCAGGTCGCCATTCTGATAGGACGCAAGCCCTGGGCTCTGTGGATGCTTGCGCCGACAGGATGCAACACCTCTGCCACGTTTTCAGCCACCCCTCCTGTGAAATACCACCGTTTCAAGGCACGGGAAGTTAGTTTGCTGAGAAACAATGATTAAATGACTGTCAAAGAAGGAAGTGGCATCGACGTTTTGTGTTGAGTTCCACAGTTTGGTGAAGGATGATTTGTTTTCGTTGAAATGTGGCTTCCTCTTTTTTACAGCTAATAAAAAAGGGTTGGCTTCTGGTTAGAATGAATAGAGCTGGTTATAATGCTAGGCTGTATATTAGTTGTTGACTTTGCAAGAAGCAGCTGGTCCAGAAAAGTGGGTTAAATGAAGATACTATTTATATAGGTGTGGGCAGATAAAACCCAATTCCAATGTGTGTGTGTGGGGGAGGGGCGCGCTGGTTTTATACCAGCAAGCAATTCTCCAACACCAGCTAGGTGTCCTATAATTCAATTAAGTTCTGACACCATCTACCTGGAGACAATGTCAGATCCCACATTTTAAGAGCTCAGTCCCACAAGACTGTCCCCTGTCCCCCACTCCAGATGCCAATCCCAAGTCCAGGTTGTCACGTGAACTGACATACTGGCTGTGGACTGGAGGTTCCCAGGACTCCCCCCTTGAGTTCTATTGATTTGCTAGAGTGGCCCACAAAACTCAGAGAAACACGTTATTTATTAGATCACCAGTTTATTAAGAACGGATGTCACCAGGAACCGCCAGACGGAAAGGGTGTGGAACTCCCATGTCGTCTGCAGGCACCGCTCTTCCCCAGTCTCCATGTGTTCAGGACCCAGAAGCTTTCCGAACCCTGTCCCGTTGGGTGTTTCCTATGGAGGCAACATTACAGACTTGACTGGTTAAATCATTGGACATTGATGATTGCTTCAACCCCTAGTCCCTGCCCCTCTGGGGAAATGGTTGGTTCCACTGGCGACCAGCACGCATCCTCTGGGGCTTTCCAAAAGTCACCTCATTAATGTAAACTCAGTTGTGGTGGAAAGGGACCAACCGTTCTAATGAAAGGTGCTCCCATCACTCTTATTGCTCAGGAAATTCCAAGGACTTTAGGAGCTCTGTGCCAGGAACAGATTAAGACCCATGATATATTTCTTATTATAAATCACAATCTCACAGCAGGGCTGAGGATGGTGGGTACCCTGCAAGTAGCAGTGGTGGGTGGGAAAGCTCTGATCAATTGTTGGCTTAAAGGGGCAGGAGAGGGAGCAGTTATAGAAACCTGGAAAGGCCTTAGCCTGTGACAGATGAATCTGATCACCTGGGAAAATAAATATCCCCATCGCAGGAGGGTCCTGATGGTGCAGCACCTGCAGGGCAACCTCCCAGTGCACAGAGCAGGGTAGAGGAGAGTGGACAGCAGTTTCTTTGACACCTGCCCAAAGTGAGTTGTTACATGCTTGATGCAGTTTGAGAGGGGGCCACACCTCTCTTCCTCAAACTGTGCATCTTCTCCCTGGTCTGTGAACCCACTGGAACCCCGTGATGGTGACAGCCTGCTGCTCCACCGAGGGAAGGTGAGACAGGTAAGTAGGAATAAAAGAGGAAGATCATCAAGAGATTCTCTTGTCTGATGGCTTCTAATTTGGTTAGTTTTTATTTGTTCGTTGGCTCATGGGCCACTCCACTACTTGTATGTATCCCTCTTTGTGGCTTTGCATTAAAAATCTCCAAGAGAGACCTAATCTGGATGGATTGGTCAGTCAACATCCATGAGAGAACAGCTCTAAGGTAGATGTCTCTGCTGGGCCACCTCCTGGGTCCAATCGGCTGTGATTGGGAGTTGAAGTCATGTGGTACCATGCCTACAACATGTGTGTGAAGTTCTTCCAGCCTACTTTGTCAACTGAAAAATCATATCGACTAGGTGTTTTGTCACTGAAACAGGATTTGCTCAGGAAAAAGAGAGGGTTGCAACGAGGTGCATGCAGACAGGGAAAGCCCAGTGCACGCTCTGGCCTGTGAGCCGGGGTGGAGGGGTATCTGTGGAAGGGACAATACAATTCAGGGATGGAGAAGCTAGACCCAGAGAGCTTCATTATAAACATGGGGTTTCCCCCTTTTTCCTGTAGGTTTCTTTTGGTTGCTTGGTGAGAATTTTCATAAGCCCCATCCTTTCCCATAGACCTGCCTGACGTTATGTTTGCTCAAAGTCCTAGTTAGTCTTTGTTGACTTTGTGAAGTATATCAGTTAAGTTTGGCTGTGTAACAAATCACCCCCAAATTTCTTTTGCCTTAAACAACAGCTGTTTTATTGTATTCATGATTTTGTGGGTTGGCTGGACGTTTCTTCTGGTCTAGGCTAGCTTGGCTGGTCTCTGATGGGCCCTGCCCTTCATTTTTGGGCAGTGGGTGGGTCAGATGGTGGCTGGATGATCTAGCGTGGCCTCCCTCCTATGTTTCATGGCTGGCCGGTTGGCCACCAGAGTGATGGATTATTGACTAGTGAGACTTGTTTCTCTTCCACGTGGCCGCTCCTCCACCAGAGTCTAGCTCAGGCACGTTCACACAGTGATCTCAGGGCTTCAAGTGTGGCAAAGAGGGTGAGCCCCAATGCACAAGCACTTTTCAAACCTCTGCTTGCATTATGTTAGTTGTTTCTCTGGCCAAAGCCAGCCCCCTGGCCAAGTTTGGAGCCAGCATGGTAGGACTGCCCATGAAGAAGGGGCATTCTGGTGTCTGTTTGTGCAAATCATCTGTCACATGCAGAATTCGGTTGTGAGCACATGAAATGCTCAGAATTCCAGGGACTGTTGGTTCTGGCATTTCAGTTAACATCCAGACAATTTTCACTGAAGCTCAGATGATAAGGGTAGGCTTAAACCCTCTTCCCTTTGCCATACAAAAGAAACATTTTGAGTATCACATGCAGCCTATAATTTGAATCTGACATGGAGGGGCTGAGGGCCAGCCCACCTAGACGGCTATATCCAGGAGATAATGTAAATATTTTAGCACATCGGTTCTCATTTATAAAAAGAAAAGAAAACTGGAAAAGGAAGATAGTCGTGTTAGAGATAACAAGGCAAGGCTTCATAACCGTAATAAAAGCAAGGCAAGGTATAAATCACAGTTTGAGGGGGGCCACACCTCTGCTCCCCCGACTGCGTGTTTTCTCCCTGGTCTGTGACCCACAGAACCCTGTGGTGGTGACAGCCTGCTGCTCCGCAGGGGAAGGTGTGTGTTTGGATTTCTCAAAGTAGGGGGTATTTGCCGTATTTTTGCTGGGTCTTACAAAGATTCTTCTACTATGAATGAGAAAAAAATTTCAGGTCCTGTGCTAATGGGGCTAGTCAAGAATTTTACATGCCAGGCAGGTGAGCGCGATCATGTTGAGTGACTCCACCTCAAAAGACCAAGGACATGGGCGTGTTGCCCCTGCAGAGTGGTACCCTGAGATGGAGCATGACAAAAGGAGACTGGGTAATACATAGATAGACTAACTCTCCACCTGCTCTGGTCCTCAAGTCTCTCATCAGGAAGTCGACCAACTCATCTCATCCACGCAAAGCCGCATCCATTTCCTTGGTGTAGGTGGAAGTTGGAGATGCTCTCCATTGCTCATTTCCCCATTGGACACCATCACCATTTCCAAGTTCATTTTCTGAGACACTTTAGTATGGTCCACCCTCGTCTACCTAATGGTCCCTGCATTATGCAAACTGCCCCTGCCAACACCCCACCAGCCTGCTCCACCCACAAGGCTCCTTGAGAAACTGGAGCTACAGATAAAAAGCCATGTACTTCCTTTTTCTCTTTGCTCTGGCTTAGAAGCTGGCAGACTGGGTGAGAAGCGAGGGATCTTCATCTTGGGGGTAAGTAGGAACTGTTTAGTGTTTTTTCCCATAGAAAATAAAAAAAATGTTTCATGTGTGATCTTGGGTCTAGAAAAATATTCTGGCACTGGAAAAAAACTCAAGGAGACCTCATTACATGTCCTGTGGCTTTACTTCTTGAAAGCTGCTTTGGGGCAGGTGTCTCACGTCCACTTGCCCACTTCTGCTTGGGTGAGGAGTGCCTGCTAGAGGGTGGTGTGCAGCAGCCTAAATGCTTTAATACACTGCAAAGAGGTGGGGAGTTGCATATTACAGAGCTTAAGGGAAACTAAATAAGAATGGCACAGGAGTGCAAGCACAGAGTCTGGAGCAGATGTAGCAGATTTCCCATTTGCTATTAAAAATGAGAAAACAAGATCTAAGAGTATGAGTGAGTTTCTTGAGGCTCCACAGTGAATTACCAAGCCTGCTCACATGCCACACACCTCACCGCCATCAAAACACCAGCACAGTTAGTGCCAGGCTCACAGGGAAAGGGTTGTCTATTTTGTTTATGGCCCAAGTATGTACAGATTGGTGTTTTTTCGACCAGATTCTTGGGACATAATGGTGGGGGATGGGGTCACGAAACTGATTTAGTGGGTACCAACCAGCATTTGAAAAGGTGCAAAAGGGCTGTTATATCGAAAGCTGTATATAGTCAACATTGATTTGTGAAACCTGGTTCGGTTCTCTTTCTTTCTCCCTCTATCTCTCTGGAGCAAAATGTATTTCTTATAGTGGGTTATGGCCAAAATTCTCTGCAAATCAGCCTTGGCACATATGTGAAGTCAGCCAGACACAGAAAGACAAAGACTGTGTGATTGCACTTGTATGTGGAAGCTACAGTAGTCACACTCACAGAAGCAGAGAGAAGAGCAGTGGGTGCTAGGGGCTGGGAGGAGAGAAACATGGGAGGATGGTCAAAGGGGCAAAGTATCAATTATGGAAGATGAACAAGTTCTGGAGATCTGTGCAGCATAGTTCCCACAGCTCGCAACACTCGATTGTGTGGTTAAAATTAGCTAAGAATGTACATATATGTCACATGTTCTTACTACACACACACACACACACACACACACACACCCTGATCACAAAGTGGTCAGGGGGACACACTTTGGGAGGTGATGGGTATGTTTATGGCCTTGATGGTAGTGACGGTTTCACGAGTGTATACTTTTCTTCAAATTCATTGAAATGTGTATGAAAAATGTTTCATGCGTGATCTTGGGTGTATTTCTTGAGAGAAATGTGTATATTAAACATGCACAACTTTTTATGTGCCAATCATACCTAAGTAAAGTGGTTTAAAAAACAAACAAATCCACATCAGCATCACTAGCGGTCTCAGCTGTTTTTGAAAACATTATCACCTCTTTCACACAAAATATTCACCTTATTTAAACTGGTTTCAAATGAGACCTCAAAAAAGAATCGTCCTTATCTAGCCACGGTTTCTTTATGCTGGGAGTTTCCATGGCGTATTTTAGAGTAGGTTTTTGGAAGGAAGGAGAAACATGCGTCAAAAAGGGAAACAAATGTTGAGAGAAGAGAAGCCATATAGGAAGTGATGGAGTGTAACTCCTTGAAGATCAGACAGGGTTTGATGAGTTTTAGTCACTCAGTATGCACACCAGCTCTGCATTTAGGGAGACGGTGGATTTGGATGTCTTAAAATTTTTTATATTTATTTATTTTTAGAGAGGGAAGGGAGGGAGAAAGAGAGAGAGAGAGAGAGAGAGAGAGAGGGAGAGAAATATCAATGTGTGGTTGCTGGGGGTCATGGCCTGCAACCCATGTATGTACCCTGTCTGGGAATCGAACCTGCGACACTTTGGTTTGCAGCCCGCGCTCAATCCACTGAGCAACGCCAGCCAGGGCTATGATCATCTTTTCAAGGGCCTGTCCTTGAGGTGATGTCCTAGACACAGAATTGGTGGGTCAGAAGAGGGGCATAAATTAAAGGGTTTTGGTGAATATCAGCCACCTGGCTTCTAAACTCTGTGTCTATCAGAAACTGATTTCCACGGGGCTTGTTCCTTCCAGGAGCCCTTGCCACGTCCTGCTGGAGAGCATCTGTGACTGTCCCTGGTGTCTTGCGCTATGGGAAGCAGGTGTCTGCCCCTGCTGTCAGGTGAGTGGGACAAAGTGATGTGGACCCTACTCGTGGCGTCCAAGTCATTATGGATGAAATGGAGACATTCACATGGACTACGGAGTCCTGTGGAGGAAAAGGGACAGCATGGCTTTTCTCTAAGGGGAGCAAATACCTCTGCCCTTGCTCCAATGAGATTTTATTGTCTTCCAGGGCACCTTACAAGAAGGTCCTCATTAACTATGCACAGGCTTGCTTTAAGTGGTTACCTTTTACAGAAAACAAAGGGGCCAATGCTGCTAATCACTTCACAGAAGAGGGATATTTGCAAATGAAAAGACAAAAGTAGTTGAACTGATTACACTGTCCTTGGAAGATTTAGGGTGGATTTTAGGAAGTTGCTTTGCAGTAAATGTCCTCAATTCAGGGTGAGGGAGTTTTAGCAAAAAGCAAGACTCATAGCGGCCTAGGTACATTGCAGGCCTGATTCCCCACGGGAGAATCTATCCGTGGGTGTGGGTCCTGTGCATCTCCCAGTGGGAGCTGGGCTCGTGCCACGCAGAGCGGCCTCCCACAACAAAGGATTTCTCACTCTTCTCCCCATGACCCCATGGCCTGTTGCTTCCCCAAATTTGGCACTTTCTCCAGAAATGGCTGTGTTTTGAGTCTCTTAGCTGATCTTTTCCAAAGCAGAACTGAGACAAAGACTTGGGTGTAAACGGATCCCAGAGGCACAGGAAGGGAGGAGAGGAGGTTGGAGAGGCAAGGTGGAGCAAATGAAGAACATGTTAATGAGGGTTCCTGCCAGGGTAACTGTCATTTAATCCTGTTGGGGACCCTTCAGGAGGCTTTATGTAATGTGCCTTTGAAGGGCCAAGGGTCTGAGCTGTTCACCCTTCAGTCCCCATCCCACTGCTTGACGACCACGCCTAGTGTCACTCCCAAACATCTCTGGCTTGTTGCCCCAAGGGCTGAAGGGAAATGCCCTCTTACAGAGAGAAACTGTAAGTTATCTGCATGCATAGGAGCCCCTCTGGGGTAGGATCAGGGGACACTTCAAGCATCTGCTGCACTGATGGCCACGCCTGGAGTAAGCTTAGCACAGTACAGTGGCGGGACCTACACGCCCTTGGGCTCAGGGCTTCAGGGTCTTTGGGGTAGTGAAGAACACCATGGGACAAGCCAAACGCAGGCGAGAGGTTCTGAAAGAAGATCTAAGCAAGCACATGAAGTCCAATATTCTATGTCAGGAGTGAGCAATTTTTCTTTCTGCCAAGGGCCAGACAATGACTATCCTCAGTTTTGTGGGCCATTTGGTCTCCGTCCTAATGTTATAGAACAACAGTGGGCCAAGGGGAGCCGATGGCAATATACTATTACCTGAAAGGGACCCCCCAGGTTCGTTATGTCTGCCGCCAGAGGAAAGATGTCTCTCAATGCCAGAGATTAGTGAAAAGGAAAGGAAAATATTTATTTAATGCTATACAAACTTAAAGTAGTGACCTAATGTCTTCATCAAAATCCCAAAGTCCCTTAAAACACCCACAAACACACACAGCCCTTCCTTCCCCCTTTGCCCAGTCTGGGGTACCGTATCTCAGGAAAAGAAATAGAAGTCTGTGGCTCAGGTAGCCCGGTTCTTCTCAGTAATCCATCTCGGCTGGTAGGCCTCCCTCAGTTCCCGGCACCATCAGCTGTGTTGCCAGGATCTCTGCTAAAGCCGGGTGGCAGTTCCCCCTTCTAAAGCTGCAGGGGTCCCCACTCAGCAAAAGCCGTGTGGTTCTCTCTCCACTGCCCCAGCCAAGTGGTCCTCTTGGCACAATGGCTGCGTGAAGTCCCCACTCTGCCAAAGCCGCGTGGTTCTACCTTACATGTCCACAGCTGCATGGCTCTCTTGCAGGCATTGTAACTCAGGGGACCTGCCCCCAGTTACATCTTGGTGGAGAAGTCACTTCCATTCCACCCCCCCCCCCACAAAGCATGGCCACAGCTACACAGCTATTTAACATATCTATGTAACCAGTTAGAGGTTATAGATATGGTAAATGACCACACCAGAGGTTAGCTGCAAAGCTGTTGCTGTGCAAAACAGCTCTCAATGGCCCTGCTCCATGTGTCCCTTCCCCCAACCCACACCTGTGGGGGCGGTGGTAAGAACATCCTAATATTTCCTGAACACCCTGAGTTCTGGATCCCATTCCAAATCCCTATTTGGGGCCCCACTCTTGGCTGCACCCTGTTACACTAACTCTTCAACTCTGCGTCGTCACAAAAGCAGCCACAGACCTTGCCTGAGCCTTGTTCCCAGAGAACCTGATTTACAAACACAGAACTTTGAATTTCATATAATTTTCATGTGCTGTGAAATATTCTTCTAGATTTTTTTAAAATTAAAAAACCATAAAAACCATTCTTGGCACAAAAACAGACAGTGGTCTGAATATGGCCTAAGGGCTACAGTTTGCTCACTGGGAATCAAATAATATTTATTTTTGTTAAAACAGCATTCACAGGGAAATTGCTGATGTTTGGACAGTTTTGATGTACAGAAGTGGCCGCATCACAGGAGTCAGCCTTGTAGCATCCAGCAAACTCGAGAACGAATATCGGAGACTTTCAGGGTATCAAAGATATTACTTTATTGGCCAAGTTTAACCTGCGCAGGGGCGAACTCTCAAAGTGTCCAGCGACACAGTGCCCGCAAGGAGCTGCAAACGAGAGCCGCGCCGAGCGCTTACAACTACGTTCTTATATATGGGTGGTCAAGCAAGCGTTATACAGAAGTAGACATGGCAGTTAGTAATTCGCTTACAAAGACCGCGCGCGGGAATTTCAAACCAAGCATTCTTGCATAAGGCGGGAAGGCAGGATGTTTGTTCATTAACCTAGTAATCTCCTGGCTCTAGCTAGCTAGTTTTCTATTTTCTCATTAAAAACTACAAAGCACTGCTTATCTAGCCTACCCAGGGGAGAGCGTCTGCTAGACACAAGATGTTTGCTTTGACTGTACTTTGTCTCTTTTATCATTTCTTTTTAGCTACAATGTGGTTCTTGTCTATTAAGGTTAAACTTAGTTCTTAATTTCCTTGTTCCCAACATTCCCCCGTTTTCTCTTGGGGGTGTGTCAAACCCTTGACTCTTCATCATCAGGAATCATAGTATAGGGTTGGGATACAACCATTAGCTTTACTACTTCTATTCTTTCTTTAATAAAGGCTATGACCCTATTTAAAATGTAGGGCCCTATAGTGATTGCTAGCAGGAGTATATCCCAAGGTCCAGTCTACTTTTCTTCTAATTGATTTTCTGGGGGATTTTGTCCTCCAAATCTCTATTTGGGGACCCTTTGGCTGCACCCTCCTTTTAGATATACCCACTTTAAATTCTTTTAAAGGACAATGGACGAAGGTCTCATCTTCTTGTAACTGCTTCCGGCTGAAAAATGGACATTGTTTTACCCACTCATGGGTCAGGGGTGCCCTGAAAGGGGGGGGGGTGGTGTGCAGCACAGAGGGAGTCCTTCCTGTAAGGGGAAGGACCTTACAGAATCCTGGTCAGTTGGCTGTCACCAGGGAGTCGCAGGTTCGGTGTCCAAAGGCTGGTATTACTGGACCATTGGCATCCTGGTCATATTCTGGAGGTGACAGATTTGGAAAGAGTTGGAAGGCACAATTAAATCATAACCACTAAATGACAAAGGCAGGGACTTAAGTAAGGAATGGCTTATCTGGAGGAAGGTGTACAAGGCATGCTACACCTATCCGAAACTTGTGGCTCGCTATACTTCACTCGGGCTGAGGGGAATATGTTAGGATTTCCCTCCTTTCAGATACCTGGGCCCTTTTTGTCCAAGCCATCAAGACAGAAAAGGCAAAATTAGCTCTAAAGTGAGGGCCACAGACCACCCAAACCATTCACCAACCCAACCACTCAGTTCAGCCAAACCGTGAGTCTCAGGGGTGATGATGAAAATGGGTTCCTTAAAGCGAGGTTTATATTCACTCACTCATTCAACCAACTGCTCAGGTAATGAAGTCATAGGCATATGCCCTATGAAAACAGAAGAACATACAGGTTAAATTCACACAACAATCCCCAAACCAGTCTCTGTGCCTGTGAGACTGTCTTTTGGGAAGAAACTCAATTGCAAGGTCCTTCCTGCAATAACATTTAGCAACAGCAATTTCACAGGTCCTCCATACCTGTAAATTGTATGTACATCTTTGGTGATATTACAAACCCAGTTTTCAACTTTCAAATGAAAACAAACTTTTAAGACAGCTGCACCATTCTGATGTCCAATACTAAGCATTGTGATTTTCCTTGAACCACAATTTTTCTCCTTAAGATCACCCTCACTTATTACGGGGACTACTTTGAGTCCCGCTTTTAATTTTGACTGTTTGTTTGCATAAACACACCAAGAGCAGCCTGGATCACTTATGATCCTTGAGTCTACCTTGCTGGAACTCACACAGGGAGCCTTTAGATTGACTTCTCTGTCCGCCCCTGGAGCACAGAAGCAGAGTCACACATTTGCCATCTGGCTTCGCCTGTACCAGTTGTTTCACTCAAATCCTTGAGGCTTCCATTGTGCTTACAGGTTCCTTTTAGCCATCTTTCAGGAAAGCAACCTTCATTCCTTCCCTGAAAAGACTGCCATGAACCACACAACCAACCAAAGTACCAGGCTTTTTCGTGGGCTTACGCTAGCTTCGCAAGTCAATCCCAGTTTCTCAGGGCTTTCTGGTGACGACCAGAACCCATACATGCCTCCTTCAGGCGTGACATTCCAGTCAAAGTCTCAGTTAATAAAACCACTATTCACGACTGGTCTTATTGGTTTTATGCAAAGAAACTTTATATTATCACTCACTCCTTCAGAATGCCAAATTCTGGAGGGATCAGGTAGGGAGAAAAATACAAAGCCTGAAGGAAAATCTTTTCCCTTCTGATATCCACTGGGCTTCTTAAAACCTTCACTTCTACAGACTTTCTGCAACATTCACAAACCCTTTATTTTATACAGCTTCTGATATTCACCAAGATTGTATCTTTATGCCTTATACCTTTCATTACTAACACACACTACATAAATTTTTTTTTCTAAAACTTTCACTTTTCCATTTATCTTTACAGTTTTCCACGGACCTTTTTAACATTTACAAACCTTTTATTCTTTCTTTTATACATTTTTTTTCATTTACGTATCTTTCACTTTCTTATTTACTTTCCTATAGAGTGTGAAGTTTTAACCTTCCTTGGAATTCTTAATTTCTTTTTAGAGCAGATACAGAGCAAAATCTAAAACACAGAGTTTCCAGAACAGTACACAGGTAGGGGCATTCTCTCGCACAGAGACATGCTTCTTCAGGCCCGGTCTCATGGCAGAGACATGCTGCTTTGCCCATGGCTTATCAGCCCCAAATGACCCTGCCTGGGTCCCGAGTGGCAAAGGCATCCTCCCCAGCCAGTTACAGGCAACCTTTCCTAGGTCTTAAAGTACAGAAGGTTTCTGATTAGAAACAACACCAATGTTAGAAATCTTGCTCGTTTCCTACAAAACCAGAAAACAATTCAGGTTTCCTCTACTCCAGGTTTAAAACTTTCACATTCTTTACACATAATTTTTTACACATCCAGATTTAACCATTAATCTCTCTCTCTAATCCTGGTTCCTTTCCCACACTGGGAAGGATTATACTTAAACTCAGTACTTAGACTCAGCATGTGGCACTCACTGATTCTGATTGGTGCCTCCGACAGTTCGTGGTTCCTCTCCCCCCTCCACCCAGGTCTTAGAGCGGTCGGGGATGTGGCACGGGAGTCTTCACTTAATTCCTAGGATTTTACTAACCTTCTGTGTGATTTCTTGAGTTGATACACACATTCACTCTCTTTCCATGAGACAATTCCAGTCTGGTGATGAAGCCAGGTGCACTTTCAGAGACTCAAAAGCCTGAGTGCGCTCCTTTGTCCACTTTAAAGGGCTATATTCTGGTCCCTTCAGAGCCTCACACAGTGGATTAGCAGTGAGCCCAAAGCTTGGAATTCAAATGCAGAAGTCACTTGCCATCCTCGGGAATCTCCTTAACTGTTTCTTAGTGTTGGGAAGAGTCCTCTGTGGACTTTTGTTGCACGGCCTGCACTTACTTAGACTTTCTGTTTAGGGATGCCTAATAATGCTCTAAGAGAGAAAGGCCATCCCCTTAAGGGTCCCAGTTGGGCTCAGTTATAGGTATTGCCCTGGGAAGGCCCAGAGCCCCCATTTGGATTTTCTTGGTTTAATCTCCAAGCCTTTTCATTTGACTTATCCAACACCAGCCTCTGCTCATCCCCCCTTACTGAAGCAAAGAATTCCATAAGGCTCCTATGTCTGCCCAATTGAGAAGATAAGTGGCAAAAAAACTGACACAATCAAATCAGTCATTTTAGCAGGGTTATGTCCATAAGAAGGGTTTGAGCTTTTCCAGTTTAAGAGATCCAATGTACAAAACAGTATGTGCCAGATAACATCTAGCAGACTGGCCTTCTGGCCTTACTCTCACTAAAAGTCTCCGAAAAGGATATTGCCCTGCCCCCAGTAGGGGGTTTTTCCTCCACCGAATCTGGTTTCTTGACCGATTCAAGATAGCAATGCCAGTTCAGGCACACTTTTCCCATTTCACTCACAGGAGTGGATCTGCTAGGGCTGCAGGAACTCTGACCAGCCTGCAGCAATCTTAATACCTAGATCTTCTTGGCCCCTCTCCTCTGACCTTCAATCTTTCATATGTAAATTTTCTTTTCTCTGAGCCATTAACTGACTTTGCTAAAATTGGTAGGCTTCCTTGCTGCTGCCTTTAATCCCCTTAACAAAACCCTGCGGTACTGGAGGAGCGCATCCCTTCCCCCAGTAGTATTAGGGTCCAAAGCAGGGGGGTTGAGAGGGGAGGATGTCCTCAATCTCACTTCTACCAGCTATTGTCTCTCCCTCCTGTCCTAATACAGATTTTGCCGCCTCCCTTATAACACGGTCTCTTTCCTCTGATGTAAAGAGAGTCTGCAAAATCTGCTGACAATCATCCCAAGTTGGCTGGTGAGTCCTAAAAATGGTTTCTAGGAGGGAAATCAATCTCTGGGGTTTCTCAGAAAACGGGGGATTCTGGTGCTTCCAATTATACAAATCACTAGTGGAAAAGGGAACACAGATTAACCGTGGGGGTGCCCGCGGCGGGGCATCCGGTGCCGGGGGTGCTTCCCGGAGCGGCAAGATGGCGGCGCCCCCCGCGCCCGTTCCATAGCAAGTTCCCCCTCGCGTATGTGGTGGGCTGGAAACTCCACCTATCTCCTGCAAGGAAGAATCAGGCTCCTCCTTCCGGGCATAAGGCGGGGGGTGCATTCACAGGATCTAAATGGTCCTCCAGCGGCCCTGGTAAGACGGGGTACAGTCTCGACTGTCCCGGGGGCCCACCTGATGCGGTGACCGAGGTCTCAGTTCCCCTCCCTTTCACCTTATTCCCCGCTGATGCTAGGCACACCGCCTGCCTCCCTCTCTGATTTCCACCCTGACACTTCTTGATGTATCGGGGCCGCTCGGAGGCAATGTCGACCCAGACATCTATATAGAGGAACTGATCTGGATGGGGAACCCTGTATACTGTGGCTCGAACAGCAAAAAAGGGTGGGCAAGTTAAAAGTCCCCCCCGAGGGCCACCCAACATCAAATGCAGGCCACTCGAGTTGACTTAACGTTCTTAAAAATTCCGGATCTGTGTGTTTTTTTTTGTTTTTTTTTGTTTTTTTTTGGGATTTACAGCTTGTAACATTCCACACACAGTAAAAGGTCTACTATTAGCTAACAGCGGCTCATTTTTCCGCTCACTCATGCCAAAAAAAAAGTTTCTGTTGTTACATCCCAATAAATCTGACTTTCAATGGCAACTCCCA
Source organism: Phyllostomus hastatus (assembly GCF_019186645.2). Taxonomy (NCBI): domain Eukaryota; kingdom Metazoa; phylum Chordata; class Mammalia; order Chiroptera; family Phyllostomidae; genus Phyllostomus; species Phyllostomus hastatus. Next base: position 588,520 of record NW_025333640.1, on the reverse strand, counting down.
CTAACTGGGCAATGTCCTGCAGCTCCGAGTTCAGTTCCCTCGGAGACTGGAGGGCAGGGAACGGTATGCCTGTCTCACGAGTTAATGGGGAGAACAGAGCTGTAACCCCCTTAAACCACCCCGAGTCCCCGAAACACGGCCGTACACTGCGCTGCGGCGGTGACCGCACGATGACAGTGCGCACTCTGGGACATCCAGGAATGGCTTTCGGCTGGTTCCCTGGGGACACAGGCGCTGGGAGAGCTCGGGGTGGAACCTTCCGTAAGGACGGGCTCTGAGGACGGGCACCTTCACATCCACCGTGACGTACAATCGGCTACAACATGAGAACTCACAACAGGGCTCTCGGGAAGGGAAGTAAAGACCTGAGGGAGGCTGCCAGTCCCCAGAACGTGTGGTCCGCACACACCGAGCAGTAAACGGGGCCGGGGGGGGGGTGTTCCGTCCCAGTGCAGTCCGTGGGATGGCGAGCAGGGGATACCCGCGCTACCCCAGACTCCCTGGCGCAGGAAAGCTCGCCTGTCCTCCTGCTCCTCTTCAGGCCTCGAGGTCGCCCTCAGATCACTTCTGCAGCCCCTGACAAGCCTCCCAGCCTCCGTGGGACACACGCTCACCCAGTCCCGGCCACTCCTCTTCCACAAGCTGCTGTGGCTCCCCACTGCCTGCAGGCCCAGCAGGCACCTGCCGCCTCCACCTCCCCATCAACCCCATACAACAGATACCACAGAAATACAAAGGACTGTAAGAAATTACTACGAAGAACTGTATGCCAAAAAATTTGAAAACCTAGATGAAATGGACAACTTTCTAGAAAAATATAATCTTCCAAAACTCAATGAAAAAGAAGCAGAAAGCCTGAACAGACCAATAACAACAAAAGAAATTGAAGCAGTAATCAAAAAACTCCCAACACACAAAAGCCCGGGACCAGATGGTTTCACAGGAGAATTCTACAAAGCATTTAAGGAAGAGCTAACCCCTATCCTTCACAGACTATTCCAAAAAATCCAAAAAAGATGGGAGTCTCCCAAACTCTTTTTATGAGGCCAACATCATCCTAATTCCAAAACCAAATAAAGACACAACAAAGAAAGAAAACTTCAGGCCAATATCACTGATGAACATGGACGCTAAAATCCTCAACAAAATACTGGCAAACCGCATCCAACAATACATTAAAAAGATTATACACCATGACCAAGTGGGATTCTTTCCAGGGATGCAAGGATGGTTCAATATTCGCAAGTCAGTAAATGTAATACATCACATAAACAAAAGCAAAGACAAAAACCACACGATCATATCAATTGATGCAGAAAAAGCATTTGATAAGGTACAGCACCCATTCATGATAAAAACACTCGGCAAAGTGGGAATAGAGGGAGCATTCCTCAACATAATAAAGGCCATATATGAGAGACCTTCAGCCAACATCATTCTCAATGGGCAAAAAATTAAAACCTTTTCCATTAAGATCAGGAACAAGACAAGGCTGTCCACTTTCACCACTTCTATTCAATATAGTACTGGAAGTTTTAGCCACAGCAATCAGACAAGAAAAAGAAATAAAAGGCATCCAAATCGGAAAGGAGGAAACAAAACTATCACTGTTTGCAGATGACATGATAGTATACATAGAAAATCCTATTGACTCTACCAAAAAACTGCTTGACCTAATAAATGAATTTGGCAAAATAGCGGGATACAAAGTCAATATCCAGAAATCAAAGGCATTTCTGTACACCAACAATGAAACTGCAGAAGCAGAGATCAAGGAAAAAAATCCCATTTGAAATAGCAAAAAGAAAAAATAAAATATCTAGGAATAAACCTAACCAAAGAGGTAAAAGACCTGTATTCAGAAAACTACACAACACTGAAGAAAGAAATCAAGGAAGACACAAACAAATGGAAACATATACCGTGTTCATGGATTGGAAGAATTAATATCATCAAAATGTCCATACTACCCAAAGCAATTTACACATTCAATGCAATTCCTATTAAAGTACCAATGGCATATTTCACAGACATAGAACAAACACTTCAAAAAATTTATATGGAATTATAAACGACCCCGAATAGCTGCTGCAATATTGAGAAAGAAGAGTAAAGTAGGAGGGATCACAATACCCGACACTAAACTATATTACAAGGCTACTGTAATCAAAACAGCCTGGTACTGGCATAAAAACAGGCACATAGACCAATGGAACAGAACAGAGAGCCCAGAAATAAGCCCAAGTCTCTATGGTCAATTAATATTTGACAAAGGAGGCAGCAACATAAAATGGAATAAAAATAGCCTCTTCAACAAATGGTGTTGGGAGAACTGGACAGCCACGTGCAAAAAAATGAAACTTGAGCGCCAACTTACACCATATACAAAAATAAATTCAAGGTGGATAAAAGACTTAAATATAATACATGACACCATTAAAGTCCTAGAGGAGAACGTAGGTAAGAAAATCTCAGATATTTCACGAAGAGACTTTTTTAATGACGTGTCCCCTAGAGCAAGGGACATAAAGGAAAGAATAAACAAATGGGACCTCATCAAAATTAAAAGCTTCTGCACAGCTAAAGAAAACAGTATGAAAATTAAAAGAGAACCAACTGTATGGGAAAACATATTTGCCAATGACACCTCAGACAAGGGTCTAATCTCCAAAATATATAGAGAACTTACACGACTGTACTCTAAGAAGACAAGGAATCCAATTAAAAAAATGGGCAAAGGACTTGAATAGACACTTCTCCAAGGAGGACATACAGAGGATCCAAAGACACATGAAACGATGTTCAATATCGCTAGCTATCAGAGAGATGCAAATTAAAACCACAATGAGATACCACTTCACACCAGACAGAATGGCCATCATAAACAAAGCAACAAACAACAAGTGTTGGAGAGGTTGTGGAGAAAAGGGGACCCTAGTGCACTGTTGGTGGGACTGCAGACTGGTACAACCACTATGGAAAGCAGTATGGAACTTCCTCAGAAAACTAAAAAATGGATCTGCCTTGTGACCCTGCAATTCCACTACTGGGACTCTATCCTAAGAATACTAAAACACCAATTCAAAAGAACCTATGCATCCCAATGTTCATAGCAGCACAATTTACAATAGTTAGATGCTGGAAGCAACCTAGATGCCCATCAGTAAATGAAATGATCAAAAAACTATGGTACATTTACACGATGGAATTCTATGCAGCAGAAAGAAAGAAGGAGCTCCTACCCTATGCAACAGCGTGGATGGAGCTGGAAAACATTATGCTAAGCGAAACAAGCCAGGCAGTGAAAAACAAATACCATATGATCTCACCTTTAACAGGAACCTAAATAACAAAACAAAGAAACAAGCAAAATGTAACCAAAGACACTGAAATAGAGGACAGGCTGATGGTGACCGGAGGGGAGAGAAGAGGGAATTTAAGGGGACAGGGGGAAGGGTTCACAGGAACAAACTTAAAGGACACATGGTCATAGACTAAGGGGAGGGTGGTAATGGGAGGGAAGGGGGGCGGGTGGGAGGGGGAACTGGATTGGGAGTAAAAAGGAGAAAACTGTACATGAAAAAAAAAAAAGGGTATGGAGGGTCCTCCATACCCTCGTGCTCGCCGCTGGAAATCGGAAAAATTCCTTAACAGACAATCAAGTGGGGATCCCGGCACCGACTCCTGTTGGCCCATTCTGATGAGGTCCGGGAGATAGGAGAAGAGACGAATAATACAAACCAACAAGGTGACAGACAAGGCAATATCCCTCACACACGAATTAGGCATGTAATTCAGAAGTCAACTTGTGACACAACGCGCAGACACAACAAGGCGCAGACAAAACAAGACACAGAACACAGTCGCTCGCCCGCCTGGCCTGCCCTCTCGCGAGGTGATGTCGATCTTGGCTAAGGCTGCCCGATCAGAGTCCGGGTTAGACTGCCAGCCGTTATGCCGTATGACCTGATACAGGAATAGCAGGTTAGGGCCCTCTCATGCCCCATAGGTTTCCCCGTGGGGCTACAAACAGTCACTCACGAGCTCGTTCACTCACACACTCAAATATTTCAATCGCAGCGCGGCGCAGCGCAAAAGTTCCTTCTTTAATGTGACCGGTCACGGAACTTTCTTTCCCAGTAACTGAAAAACTCCCAGGCGGCGTCCCACCTACCACCTCAGGGTAGTTTCCCTACTCCGGAGCCAAAACCGGGAACAGAAAGAGGATCCTCACTACTCACCCAGCTCGAGCCGTCCCTTTAGTCTCCGACCTGTGATCTCGCTGGGGCCTCCAAAATGTAGCATCCAGCAAACTCGAGAACGAATATCGGAGACTTTCAGGGTATCAAAGATATTACTTTATTGGCCAAGTTTAACCTGCGCAGGGGCGAACTCTCAAAGTGTCCAGCGACACAGTGCCTGCAAGGAGCTGCAAACGAGAGCCGCACCGAACGCTTACAACTACGTTCTTATATATGGGTGGTCAAGCAAGCGTTATACAGAAGTAGACGTGGCAGTTAGTAATTCGCTTACAAAGACCGCACGTGGGAATTTCAAACCAAGCATTCTTGCATAAGGCGGGAAGGCAGGATGTTTGTTCATTAACCTAGTAATCTCCTGGCTCTAGCTAGCTAGTTTTCTATTTTCTCATTAAAAACTACAAAGCACTGCTTATCTAGCCTACCCAGGGGAGAGCGTCTGCTAGACACAAGATGTTTGCTTTGACTGTACTTTGTCTCTTTTATCATTTCTTTTTAGCTACAATGTGGTTCTTGTCTATTAAGGTTAAACTTAGTTCTTAATTTCCTTGTTCCCAACAAGCCTAATAGTCTGAGTCCTTAAATATGACAGTTTTTCCAGTGCTCATGGTATAGAGCAGAGGAGGTGGGGAGAGCAGGTGTTGGCCTTATCTCTTCCCTTCCATAGGATACGAATCCAAGTTACCTGGATTTTATTTGTCTCACTTACACACTTGGGGGCCTGATGTTGGCCATGAAAGCAGATGTCTCCAGAATTTAGCAAAGGATTCCAACTCAGCCTGCGTCCAGTGAAAGGGATAAGGGCAAATCCTTTTCCCAGTGTCTGGTTATCCTGCCCACTTACCATGAGGGGGTGATATTCGGAAACTGGTGGCAAAGTGGTCTGCATATCTGCCACCTCCAACTTCATAGGCAGCTCTGTCTAGTCATATGCTAGACATTTTTAGGTCACCCTCAAAACAGATCATCTTGAAAACATTCTTGCCCATTCCAAATTTGCCACAGTCCTGGACTCCTAAGATTCTCACAGTCTTTGCTATTTCAGTCTCCCCTTGTTCCAGAAAATGCACTGTTTAGTAAGAGGTTAGGCCTGTGCTGTTCAGTACTATAGCTGCCAGCCATGTGGAGCTATTGAGCACTCAAAATAAGGCCACTCCAAGTTCACACCAGATGTTAAAGGCTGAATACATACAGCAAAGAATGTAAAATACTTTATGAATAATTTGTTTTATATTGCTTGAGTGTTGAAATGATAACATCTTGGGTAGAGTGGTTTAAATAAAATATAGTATTAAAATTAATTTCATCTGTTTCTCTTTGCTTTTTAAAAAAATGGATGGACCTAAAGAGTATTATTCTAAGTGAAATAAAGCAGGCAGAGAAAGACAAATACTGTATAATTTCAATTATATGTGGAATCTGAAAATGACAAAAGAAATGAATGAACCACTAATTTGTATTTCTTATTCCCTTCACCTTTTTCACCCAGTTCCCCAGTATCCCTTCTATCTAGCCACCATCAAACTGTTCTCTGTATATGTCCATTCATTTCTAATTTTTGTTCATTTATTTATTTTTTTGATTTAACATATAAATGAAGTCATGTGGCATTTGTCTTTCTCTGTTTGACTTATTTCACTCAGCACAGTACCTTCTAGGTCCATCCATCCATACTGTTGCAGACGGCAAGGTTTCTTTTTATATGGCTGAGTCATATTCTATTATATATATGTACCACTCTATCCATTCATCTACTGATGGATGCCTAGGTTGCTTCCATATTTTGGTTACTGTAAATAATGCTGCAATGAACATAGGGGTGCATATGTATTTTCAACTTAGTGTTTTGGATTTCTGGGTTCTTCTTTGTTTCCTGTTATAGCCTTTGTATTAAAGTCTATTTTGTCTGGTAAAAGTATTGCTACTCCAGCTTTGTGTTGTTTTGTTTTCATTTTCATGAAATACCTTTTTCCATTCTTTTACTTTCAGGCTGTGTGTGCCTTTCAATCTGAAGTGAGTCTCTTGTAGACAGCATATGTAAGGGTCTTGCTTTCTTATCCATTCACTCACCCAATATCTTTTGATCAAAACATTGAATACATTTGCATTTAAAGGAATTGTTGATAGATATGTTTTTATTCCATGTTATAATTCTTATTTTGATTTTCCCCACCCTTTTTCTTAAAGAATACCTTTTAACTTGCAACACTGGATAGGTAGCAATGAATTCCTTTTGCTTTTTCTTGTCTGGGATACTCTTTATCCATCCTTTCTTTTCTTTTTTAAAAAATATTTTGTTTATTTATTTTTAGAGAGATAGAAAGGGTGGGAGAAAGAGAGGGAGAGAAACTTTGATGTATGAGAGATACATTGACTGTTTGCCTCTCATATGTCCCCAACCAGGGACCTGGCCTGCAACCCAGGCATGTGCCCTGACTGGGAATTGAATCAGCAACCTTTAGGTTCACAGGCTGGTGCTAAATCCACTGAGCCACACCAGCCAGGGCTATCCATTCTTTTTAAATGATAGCCTTGCTGGGTAGAGTAGTCTTGGTTGTAGGTCCTTGCTTTTCATTACTTTGAATATTTTATGCCAATTCTTTCTGGCCTTCAAAGTTTCTGTTGAGAAATTAGCTAACAGTCTTACAGGAGTTCCCTTGTAGGTAACTGCTTTTCTCTTACTGCTTTTAGGATTCTCATTTTGTCCTAAACCTTTGTCATTTTAATTATGATATTTCTTAGTGTAAACCTCTCCAAAGAGATTGTTTGGAATTCTCTGTGATTCCTGGACTTTTTTTGGTCTATTTTTTTAAGCCAGGAAGTTTTCTGTCATTATTTCTTCAAATAGGTTTTCAGTTTCTTGCTCTCTCTCTTCTCCTTTTGACAACCCTAATGATGCAAATATCGGTGTTCTTCATGTTGACTCAGGGGCCCCTTAAATTACCCTTATTTTTAAAGTTATTTTTTCTTTTTGCTGTTTTGATTGTTTTATGCTACCTTGTCCTCCAAATTTATGATTTGATTTTCTGCTTCATCTAATCTGCTGTCAATTCCCTCTAATGTTGATTCCCTCATTTCAGCTCTTATATTCATCATTTATGATTGGTTCTTTTTAATATTTTATCCCCATTTTTATGTGTCCCATCTCTCTGTTGAAGTTCTCCCTGAGTTCCTTGAGCATCCTTATAGCTACTATTTTGAATTCTGTATCTGTTATATTGTTTGTCTCTATTTTGTTTAGTTATTTTTCTGGAGTTTTCTCCTGTTCTTTCATTTGGAACACGCTTATTTGTTTTCCTGTTTTATTCCTCCCTGTTTTTCTTCAATGTATTAGGTAGTACTGCTGTGTCTCCCAGGCTTGCTAGAGTGGCCTTATGTAGTAGGTGTTCTGCAGGGCTCAGTGGCACAGCCTCCCTGGTCACCCAAGCCACGGGCTTCAGGTGCACCCTTTGTGTGGGTTGTATGCACCCTCCTGTTGTAGTTGAGCTTTGATTGCTGTTGGCATGTGAATGGAAGGGATTGACCCCAGGCCAATTGGTAGCTAGGGCCAGCTGTGACTACAGCACCAGAGCTGATGTGCAGGGGCTGACCCCAAGGTCAGTGGGGCTCTGGTGTTTCCTGAGTCAGCACCTTGTGTGTGTGGCCTGTGGTGGTGCCTGGGTAGTGTTCCACCATGATCTAAAGCTGTACACCAGGGGCACTGGCTCTAGGGCTTCCCAGGGGATGCAGACCAAGGTCAATTGCTGCCTGGGACCTGCCTAGAGCCACCTGTTATGAGCTACAGTGATCTTCAGGTGGTTGCCACTTATGCTGGGCTTAGAGGTGCCTGGGAAAGGCCAACCTGCAAACCGAGTCCAGCTGCCACTAGTGTTGGGTTTGTGGCTGCTTAGCAGCAGGTATAGGGCATGCCAAGGCCAGATGCTGCTTTTTTGTGGTTTGTGAATCTTTGAGAATTTTTAGGGAAGCCTTCAGCATGAGCTGAAATAGGCCGTTTATATAAAAAAGCCACTGTAAATGGCTTGGGTGGGCCCTCAGTTTGGTTGGGGTGGGGTTTCAGGGAATACCCCAGGGCAGGGGGGACAGTGTTAGCCAGGTTGATGGAGCCTCAGTTATGGTGCCCTCCGGTACCTGCAGGGAGAGAGCCCAGGAAATGAACAATGTCTTCTGCCAGCATTTCTGTCCGGGAGAAAGCTATTCTTCCACATTTTGCCCCAAATCCAGACACTTCAGTCATTCCCTTCATGTTCCTGTCCCCTTTCTAGCTGCTGCCCCAGTGCTTGAGCCAGGAAGAATGAATTTGAGTGCATCCATACCCAGGCCCTTTAAAAGGAATGCCTGGAACTCCAGGAGCCCTCTGTTTCACTCAGTCACAATCCCCACTGGTTTTCACAGCAAGGAGTTATGGGGACTTCTCTTTTCAGCACTGGAACCCTGGACTGGTGGGGCCTGGTGTGAGGCTGGGACCCCTCACTCCTTGGGGGGATTTTGGCAGTTGGGATATACCTCCTGATTTTTAACCACCACTTAGTGGTGAGGGACCAGCCCGCTTTGCATCTCTGCCTCTTCTACCAGTATTGATGTAGCATCTTCTTTATATTCTTAGTTGTAGGACTTTTGTTTAGCTAGACTTCAGCTGGCTCTCAGTGATGATTGTTCTGTAGTTTAGTTGTAATTTTAATGCAGTTGTGGGAGGAGATGAATACTGCATTTACCTATGCCACCATTTTGACTATGGGACTTTCAGTTGCACTCCTGATTTCCAGGGGAGAGAGAGGGGCTGGAGGCTGAATCAGTCATCAATGGCCAATTAATTAATCAATCATGTGTATGTAGTGAAGCCTCCATAAACACTCAAAAGGTTGGGGTTCGCAGAGCTTCTGGGTTGGTGAACAGTTGCAGGTGCTGTGAAGGTGGTGCCCAGAGGACAGTGCTCCTTCCCTATAGCTGACCCTGCTCATCTCTTCCACCTGGCTGTTCCTGGGTTGTATCCTCCTACAATAAACGAGTGACCCAGTAAGTAAAATGTTTCCCTGAGTTCTGTGAGTCACTTTAGCAAATTAACAGGGGATCCTTGGAACCTCCAACCTATAGCCCTGAACATGTGGAATCTGATGCAATCTCTGGGTAGACAATGTCAGAACTGAGTTTAATTGTAAAACACCCAGTTCATGCCCCAGAATTGCTTGTTGGTGTGGGAACACCTCCTCTCTCTCTCTCTCTCTCTCTCTCTCTCTCTCTCTCTCTCTCTCACACACACACACACACACACACACACACTACACTTGGGTATAGAACCTTTTCTAGTTGCAATCAGATGTAGCTCTCATCCTGTAGTAACACATGATGCCTTTGTGACCCTTGTGTTTATATTTTACCTGGAAGAGTCTACAGTAATGTGAACAATGGGGTATGAATTTATAGAGAAATTTATTCTCTATAAATTTGACACCTCTAACTCACCCAGGCTTTAGCCAAGCAAAACCCCAGGGCACCCCCACTCCTGAACTATTCTCTTCTTTTTCTATTTCAGGTCTCAGTGTCCTGCTAGCTCTGTCAGGGTCAGAAGCGAAGAATTCTAAAGGTGAGCCTATGATTGTCAAAGGTAGGGTAAAGGAAATTGAGGTCTGCAGCCTGCCTCCAGAAAAAGGAAGGAGTCTTTTTCAAGGGAGAGAATATTAATTCCTGCACCGTCTGCCTACTCCTTGGTGCTCCCAAGGACTGCTCCTTCCTTTTCCACCATCACCATTATGACTCCCCCATTTATTTAGCTTTTGTATTGCACCAGGCTCAATATTAAGCCAATTGTGTGCTCCATCTTATTCAATCCTCATGACATTCCTTCAAAGAAGTTTCTTACATTATTTCTAGTTGACCAATGGCCCTCTAGACAAGTGGCTGGCTCAAGGTCACACAGCTGGTGGTTGTGGGACTCTACCCTTTCTTTTCCAAAAGCCTGTGTCTCAAATCATTCTGGGATATACTGTTGCCTTTGCCCCATGGCTTGGATTGGGTCCTCTCAGAAGCAAATCTGGAGATAAGGACTTGTGAGAAAATAATTTATCTGCAAGGTGATCCTAGGAAGCACCAGCTGGAAGTAGGAAGTCAGGTGGGAAGGCAAGGAGCTAATATAGAGTCCATTATCTAGCAAGTGACATGTGGGCAATGGGATTTCTATCCCATGGGGACTGCTGTTGGACATAGTAAGAAACGTGCACCTGGAAGTTGTTTCCCCCATTTAAACATTAATTCCCTATTCCTGTCCTCCAGCCCCTGGCATCATCCATTCTACTTTCTCTATAAATTTGACTCCTCTAGGGACCTCACATGGGAGGAACCATACAGCATTTGTCCTTTTGGAATGAGTTTATTTACTTATCACAATGTCATCAAGCTTCATCCTTGTCACAGCATGTGTTGGAATTTCTATTTTTTAAAGCTGGATAATATTCTGTTGTGTGAACAGACCACATTTTGTTTATCCATTCATTTGTTGATGGGCAGTTGGGCGGCTTTCATCTTTTGGCTACCATGAATAATGCTGCTAGGAATGAACAAAGGTATACAACTATCTCTTCAAGACCCTACTTTCAAGTCTTTTGGCTATATGCCCACGAATGGAACTGCTAGATCATATGACAATTTTAATTTTAATTTTAGAAATTGCCATACTGTTTTCCACAAGAGCTGCACCATTTTACATTCCTACCAGCAACGCTTTAGGGTTACAATATTGCCACATCTTATTCTCTATTTTTGATGATAAGAGAACTGGGTTTTTTAATGCACTTACTCTTGTCTGTCATTGATTAAGAAAATTGCTTCAGGGGTGAGGGCAGAGAAAACATTGCTACCCATCATGTGGTGAGCAAAGAGGACTCTGGTGGCCAAAGAAAGACCCCAAGTAAAGAAATACAGGTGCTATAGAAGTTCTAGTGTCAAGCAAAAGTGGTGTTGGTGGCAGAAGCGGGATGTGGTTTGGGCATGTGTATTCAGTAGTTGGATAGGTGCCAATGGAACTATTCCCAAGAGGACATTCTTTTGACCACAAAGTCTGGTAGCCAATGTGCTCAATGAATATTTCTTGAGTAAATAAATAATCAAATGAATGAAAGAATCTTGTGTTTCCTGCAGCTTTCTGTCCCTCATGCCCTGAAAAGGCCAGCTGCTTCAATGATACCCACTGTGTTTGTAATAATGGGTATGAGTCCACATCTGGGAGGAAATACTTTACTGAATCTTATGAGAAATGTGAAGGTAGGTGTTGCAATCCACACTCACCTTGGAATTTGGAAGGGGGCAGAGGCATCCTTCTGTGCCCCAAACCCTGGGTTATGTATGCTGCAAAGATGCAAGAATATTACAAGATAGTGCCAAAACCCTTAGTGAAGTCCCTACCCCTATGCACTCTCCCGCTGCCATTCTGATGCTGGCTTGATGACTTGTGGTTTTTCTTTAGAGGAAGGTAGAGTTCCCAAGACCCTAGGCTGTTGAAGTCTTAAGCAGTGGTGTTTTTGTTTGCTTGTTTGTCTGAGAACTTCCCCAGGGCAGGTATCATCTCTGTATGCCTAGGACAGATAATAGTATTCTCACATAGTAGATGCTCAATAAAAACACATTGACCAGGAGAACATGTAAATAAATATCTTGGCACTCGCCATCTACCATGATCTGACTCTAACTTAGTTTTCCAATTGTACTTCTCACCACTCCCATCTGCTCTAGCCAAAATCCATTTTCATTTCCACAAATTCTAAAGGTCAACTTAAATACCAAAGAAAAATGTCACTCCTGAATATCTGATTGGTGGAACTGGACATTTTATTGATGGAATTTTAGTGTGAATTCAGAATGTGAAGCACACAATGGTAGGCTAGGATTTGTTTTATTTTATTGTGGCAAATACACACAACATAAAATTTACTAGTTTAACCATTTTTAGGTGTGTCTTTCAGTGAAATTAAGCACATTCACATTGTTACCCAACCATCACCACCATCCATCCACAGAGCCTTTCTCATCTCCCCAAACTGAAACGCTGTCCTCACTAAGCACCAGCTCCCCGGCCCCTGGCTCCCACCATCTACTTTTTGTTTCCGTTCATTTGTTTCCTGATCATGCAATGCTGGATATACTTATTTTTTTTTTTTTACTTATTATTTTGAAATGGTTTTAGACCTAAATAAAAATAGCAAAAACAGCACAGTGAATTCTTTTTTCCCTTCACCTGGTTTCCCTAAGCTCAACCAAAGACATGGCTACAGTACAAAGATCAGCACCAGGGAATGAGGTTAACTCCAGACCTGTTTCAAGTTTCCCTCATTCTTCCCTAATGCCCCTTTTTTCTGTTCCAAGAACTGTTTCAGAATCCCACATTGCCTTCAATGGTCATGGCCCTTAGTCTTGTCTCATCTGTGACAGATCCTCAGTCTTTCCTTGTCCTCTGTGGTTATGACACTTTTGATAGGACACCATAGATATCCTTTTGAACTTTGCCTTTTCAGCTTAAACATACACTAGAAATTACTCCAAGTCAGTTCATAGAGATTGTCCCCATTTTCTTTTCTTATAGCTTTGGGATGAACCACAGTTTATTCAACCCTCTCCTAAGTATGGGTATTTCAGTTGTTTCTGATGTTTAGGCAGTTTCTAATACTTGTGGCAGTGTGTCTCTAGAGTACAGTTCTAGAAGTGAGACACCTGAGAGAAGAGGTAAATCCATATGTAGCTTGACTGGATATTCCAAATATTCCAAATTTTCCAAATTTAATTCCAGAGAGGCTGTACCAGTTTGCATTCTCACCAGCAATATGGGAGAGCATCTGTCCTTCCACAGTTTTGCCAGAGGAACATATTGTCCAGTGATTTGACGTGTCACTCTTGTCAGATTCTAAAGCTCCATGTGTCTTGGGGTCTATTTTTGGACCTTTAGTCTCTTCCACTGGTTTCCCTCTTCATGCACCAGCACCTCATTGTTTTATTGAGCCTTTGTAGTACATTCTCATGTCCACCGATGTCTGGAAGGCTAGTCCCACCTTGTAGTTTTTCTGGCTATTCTTGCGTGATGGTAGCAACTCATCTCACTCCATTAAGTACTTGTAGATATTTTTAATTGGGATTTATTGGGTTTATAATAAAAGGAGAACTATCATCTTTGTCATATGGAGTCATTTTATGCAAGAATAAATGTTGTTCTGGGTACATTCATGAATGACATTGCATAATAGAGATTCTATGGTCAAGGGACAATGGTATAGTTCTATGAGGATGCACAGCAATGTTTTCTCTTGATTTACAGACATTGATGAGTGTAAGACGGGGCAGGCAAAGTGCAAGCAGACATCATATTGCAGAAATGAAATTGGAAGCTACTACTGCAGCTGTGTCCCAGATGTTCCTCTCTTCAATTGGGTGGCTGGTATCTTTAAAATGAATCATGCAGAATGTTACGGTAAGAACCTCCAATACTCTCCACCAAGAACAAGGAAGGGTGGGGGAAGACTTTGAGAGCTCCACCAATGTCAGGCCAGGGCAAGAGAGTAGAGATCTGTCCTGGCCCTTGTCCCTCAACTCATTATTGAAATCTTTTCCGAGCATCACTGCCTTATAAATTTATATCTCTTTTCTGGGCTTCCAAAATGACATCTCTAGCTTTGGCTGGTGTGGCTCAGTGGATTGAGTGCTGGCCTATGAACTAAAGGGTTGCCTGTTCAATTCCCAGTCATAGCACATGCCTGGGTTGCAGGCCAGGTCCCCAGTAGGGGGTGCAGGAGAAGCAACCACACATTGATGTTTCTCTCCCTCTCTTTCTTCCTCCCTTCCCTCTCTCTCTAAAAATAAAAACAAACAAACAAACAAACAAATAAATAAACAACAAAATGACATTTCTAATTTTCTACTGGACTTCTTTACTTGTTTCTTTCTCACTCATTTTATCTGTGTATATATTAAAACCCATGACTTCATACTGCTAGTTCCAATCCCAGTCCAATCCCAGGGCTTGATGTAGTCTTCCTTCTTCCCTTATTTGTAACCTTTTTCTTCAACACTGAAAAGCCTGGTTCTCACTATCCACAACCTACTGACTTATTTGTTAATTCCTAACATAATTCCATATTTTGAGTTAGACAGATTGTATTTGATCTCTGGCGCTATTGCTTACAGCTGACTTCTGGGGAATGACTAACTTCTAAATGCCTCATCCGTAAGTGGGAAGAATAGTAATAGCATCCACTGTACTAGTCATGTGTTGCTGAGTCACAAATGACCCTAAGGCCTAAAACAACACATATATGTTGGCTCATGGTCTGTGTAGTCGAGGAATTGAGGCATGGTTTACCTCCACTTCTAGGCCTCTCACAGCTACAAAGCATTGGTTGGGGATGCAGTCTTATCTGAAGGTTTGTCTGCTTCCAGGCTCACTCCCGTGATTGGCTGGCAGGATTTAGTTCTTTGAAAGCTATTGGACTGAAGGCCTCACTTTCTTTCTGGTGGTTGGTGGGAAATTGCTCTTCATTCTTGGATGTATTGGCCTCTCTAGCTTGCTTTATTATAACAAGCACATTAGAATAGCCAGGAAGAGAGTGTGAACAAAAGGGAAATCATAGTCATTTGTAACCAAACCTCAGAAGTGACATCTTTTCCCTTTTGCTGTACTTTATTCATTAGAAATGAGTCACTGAGTTGAGTCAGGGGGAGGAGTGAATTCACACACACGGGTGTGAATAAGAGAATGTGAGGCAGAGATTGCTGTGAGTCATTTCAGAAGCCTTACCTCAGGTACTGGATGAAATACCTTCCCCCAAATTCAAGTCCACTCATGGAAACTGTAAATGTAATCTTATTTAGGAATAGGGTCTTTGCAGATATAATCAAATCAGAATGAGGTCATACTAGATTAGGGTGAACCCTAAATCCAGTATGACTGGTACCCTTATAAGAAGAGGGAAATTTGGCCCTGGCTGGTGTGGCTGAGTGGGTCAAGTGCCAGCCTGCAAACCAATGGGTCACAAGTTTGATTCCCACTCAGGGCACATGTCTGGGTTGTGAGCCAGATCCCCAGTTGGGGACGCTTGAGAGGCAACCACACATTGATGTTTCTTTCCCTCTCTTTCTCCTTCCCTTCCTCTCTCTAAAAATAAATAAATAAAATCTTTAAAAAAGAGAAGAGGGAAATCTGGACATAGGGACATACACACAAAGGGACATGTAATGAGAGGAGCACAGACTGAAGTCTGGCTGCCAAAAAACAAGAGACAGCAAAGATTGCTGCCAACCACCAGAGGCAAGAAGCAGCAAAGGATATATCTTATAAACTTCAGAGGGACCACAGTCCTGCTGACACCTTGCTTTTGGACTTTTAACTTCCAGCACTATGAGAGAATAAATTTCTGTTGTTTTAAGCCACCCAGTTTGTGGTACTTTGCTACAGCAACCCCAGGAAATGAATACACTTTACCTATGATTATTAAGGCATGTAAAATATTTAGTGCATTGCTAGGCACCTGAGAAAGCTCAGTTAATATTAGCTATTATGCTACATACCTGAGCATACCTACATGCTGAGTTCCTTTAAATGAGATAATGCATCTGAATGCACTTCATGTATTGTGCTGTGTAGACCACGGCAAGTGTTATTACTGTTTCTATCTTGTTAATTTCATTAACATCTATTCCTTTGGGAAACATTCTCTGTACCCTCAATATTCTGGGGCTTCTTCTGTATACTCCCAAGTCATCTCATTCATGTATGGACATCTTGGATCCTTGTAATCACTTAATTGCTTGTCATTATTGGCTTAGTGACTCCTCACTGTCTGCAACCCCTAGAAGGGAACTCCCTTTGTTTCGATACCAACCTCTCTCCATGAGGTTTAGCATTGTGCCTGGCTTTTAGTAGTTGCTCAATAATTACTATTGATTGAATGAATGAAGTGAAAGTTCCATCCTAATTCTCTTATCATACTGCAGCAGACATCTGGGATTTCTTAGAGAGAAACTGGGATAGGATGTGGAAGCATCAGGGAAAGATTCAACTTGAGGGTGTTTGGAAGAAGGGATGTGAGCCAGGGTGTGTTATTTTCAATATTTGATTTAATAGCTACTTTTCTTTCCCAGAGGACACTGGTGAGAATACACAGCCACCTGAGAACATTTGGGTGAGTAAGGTGAAGCTAGGTTTAGGAAACATCTCACTGGTCTTCCATGTCTCCCCATGACTTTTAGGATACAGCAGTTCTCACACTGATTTTGTCCTCTGTCCCAGGGGGATAATGTCTCAGGCAATGTTTGGGGACATTTTTGGTTGGCACAGCCACAATGTCACTGGCATCTAGTGGATGGGCAGAGACCAGGGATGCTGCTAAACATCTGATAACGCTGAGGACAGCCTTCCACAACCATTATCTGGCCCCACATGTCAATTGAGAAGATTGAGAAGCTCTGGGAAGGGGTTTTCATGGCCCACCTGTCATTCAAAGACCTGCGTCAGGCATCTAGAACCTCATTCCATCTCCTTGCCACCTCCCATTGCCTATCTTTCTCCGTAAGAGGCTGTTTGAAGGTTCCAGATACCTCATTTTTAAAACCTTCCTGTCTTCATAAATACAATGAAGTTAAGGATACACCCTTCACAGGGCTACATATGATAAATAAGAGTCCTATCAGGGTGATAGCACAGAGCCTAGCAGCACCTTAATGTTATTGTCTTCTGGGCTCACCCAACCACATTTATGTATTTCCCTGCTTTTTAAAGTTTATGTAAGAGTCTACCTAATTAGCTTTATTTCTTTGAAAGACAACTCTAAGGAACAATGGAAGCAAAGAGTACATTGCCAAAGAGGCTACCCAACGACTTGAAAGCATAGAATCGGCTATATGGAATTACAGTTTTACTTCTCTAGGAAAGCACAAAAATCCAGAGCTTGATATAGGTAAGAAATCCCAATCATTTTTGTCATGACCAAAGGGTTATGGGAGGAGGGATCTTTTGTCAGACTGTGTGTTTATATGACACGGAGGAAGTTCACTCAAGGGATTCTTCCCAAATGCAGATCTGCCCCAGAGGCTATTTCCTTTGGATGCTAAGCTTCTTTTGGTTAAAAAATTAAGTTTCCCCCATACCAGATACTCCAGCACACATATTTGTTTTTTTTTCCCCTCAAATATTATATGGTAAATGTTGAGCTCCACCCCCCTCCCCATGAGTTCAAGCTCCCGGAAGTGTGTCTATCCCCTTTCTCCCTCTGAGTTGGGTGGCCAGTGTGTGGTGCTCAGGACAGTTTCACCATTTCATCCCCACCAACTGGAGAAGTGAAAGGGAGTGACATCTGGTCTACCTTGCATGCAGAAGATGGAATCAGCAGTAGTGGGTCTTCACAGATGGGAGTTCTTCAGCAAGATCCTTAGGCATGAGACGTGAGCTAAGCAGGACTCACTTTCATATGTTTCCAGTCTATGAAACCAAGACATGCAATGAGACCAGTGAGAAGACTGTTCTGGAAGCTGGCAATAACACAATGGATATTGACTGCGCTGATGCTTTCAAAAGAACCACAAGAGGTACTGTGTCCAAGATGCATTCTCTTGACCTTCAGATTCTAAGCACTGTGCCAAGGTGTGGGGACTTACAGGGTTTTTTAATGCCAATTCATCAAACTGTAGCTCCCTTATAAAGTGATTTCTCTTCTGTTTTCTCAGCAAGAAATGTTGCGCTAATCACTTACGGGTCTCTTGGGGATATTCTGGATGGATCCTTTTTCAGTGACAGAAGAGGAATAGTGGACATAAAAATGAACTCTCATGTTGTGAGTGGCACCATTGGTGTGGAGAAAAAAGTTTATCTGTCTAAACCTGTTTTCCTGACCTTCAAACATACACAGGTGAGCAAAACCCAGGGTTGGTTCTCTAGGCGTTAACTTAAATGGGTATGTCATCAGGGTTTTGGTAGGTATTCTGAATCCAACTCTGGTCATCCAAGGTTCAGAGAACTGACAGAAAGTATTGAGGGCTCCAGAGAAGCTATTATCACATTGAAGCCTAAAAAGGCAATGGTGGGGGTAAGGGGTGAGCCCAGGGAAGGATGGAGGCATGAAGGTGGGGTTGCCCTGCTGGAGATGGAGATAGCCTGAAGCAGAAAAGAAGTATGGAAGAAACACCTGAACTTCTTCAGCTCTCATCCAATGATCTCTCACCAGTTCTTCTCATTGGTCCCACAAATAACAAGCAGCCTGGGTAAAGCAGTTCTCAAGGGTCAGTTCAGGGGCTCTTAGATGACCAGAGCAGGACAGAATCAGTGAGACTGAAGCCCACACAGGTGTGGTATAAAATTCTTCCCCACATGTGTTCCAGATGATGGGGCTTTCCCATAGTTTCCAACCCATGAATTTGAAATAGTAAAACAAGAAAGAAAGACACTTTGATGCTGTTCTCTTTCCAGCCTGGTGGTGCAAGAACAAAACAGTTGTGCGTGTACTGGGAAGGATCACAGGAGGGAGGCAGCTGGTCGACGGAGGGCTGCACTCTTGCGGGCAGCAATGAATCTTACACCGTATGCAAGTGCTTCCACCTCTCCAGCTTTGCTGTCCTCGTGGCTCTTGTTCCTGAGGTACCAAGACCCATGGTCCCCTCTTATGAATCTGATTGTGTCCAGGAAGCTGGGAGATCATTTGTTCCATGTCTTACAAAAAGACTCTTAATATGTGGAGTCAAGCTAACTTGAAAGGTAATTTCAGGAAGCACCAGAAGAGGGCTGGGGAAGTGAAATAGGAAAAGGATAGAAGCCATGCAGAGAGCATCATCAAGCCACATCCCACTGTAGGTAACTGGAGGTCAGTGTAGTTCATTCTAACTGGAGAGGGATATATATATATATATATATATATATATATATATATATATATATATATATATATATATATATATATATATATATATAGAGAGAGAGAGAGAGAGAGAGAGAGAGAGAGAGAGAGAGAGAGAGAGAGAGAGAGCTGGGGTATTTATACCCTACCTCCCTTCAGTTGTTAGTTGAAAACTACATCCAGGGGACAACAATTCTCTGATGCTTCCATGGCATGGGCAGAGCAAGCTCAAGTTAGTCAAGGCAGTGGTCAGACATTGGGAAGTTGGGTTGTCAGCCCCTATAGGGAAAAAGTCCTAGGTGACCTGGGATCAAAAACATCTGCTCCTCCACTGGAGAGAGTTACGGCCGAACCTTCCTGGTCAGACCAGGAAAAGGTGACTATCACCAACGAAAAAGCAAAGCCTCCTGAACTTCCCAACATGTCTAGGATAACTCAGGTTTAAAGAAATTTACCTAATTTCTTTCCCTACTTCTTTTTAGTTCCCAGTTTTTGAATATTTACTGTATGATAACCATTTATTGCATAATTAATACATGGGCTGATTTTATTCACTCAACAACTTCATGTATGAGTGCCTACTCCATGTCAGACACTGGAAAAAGACAAAGAAATCCTAGTGTTCATGGAAACTACTTTTGGGTGCTGTGTTTTCCTATAGGATCACCAGCCGCATGTAGCTATTGAGCACATGAAATGTGGTTAGTGTGACTGAAGACCCGAATTTTAAATTTAAGTTTATTTAAATTAACAAGCATTGTAGAGTTCCAATCAAGACGGTGGTGTAGATGGAGGGGCTCACCTCCTTCCGTGAGCACATCAAAATTACAACTAAACTTTAGAACAATCATCCTGGAGAACCATCTGAAGACTAGCTGAACCGAAGTCCTATAACTAAGGATAGAAAGAACAAGCAACATTGAGACTGGTGGGAGGGGCACAGATGTGAAATGGTCTGGGCCCAAACCCACTTGTGGTGGTTGAGAATCCACAGGGATGTCTTAGCTGCAGATGTCCCCACGGAGGAGTGAGAGGTTTTAACCTCACGCTGGGCTCCCCCAGCCCAGAGCACCAGTGCTGGGAAGAGGAGCCCATGAAAAATGGAGTGGGGATTCAGACAGAAGGCTGCTTGAAACCCAGGTGTCTTATTAAAGGACCTGTGTACAAACTCTGGTTTGCAGGCACTCCTGTGGGTGGCTACCAGAAACACACAAGGAGAAACTGAGTAATGTGGCTTCAGGGCAAGGGCTGGAGGGATGGCAGCCATTGTGCCTAGGCTGAGCCCACACCTACACATCCAAATCTGAATCATTAGCCTGGTGAACTCCACTGGCCCCACCCTGCTGACTCCCAACTCAAGTACCACCTGAGGCTCTTTAGGTGGTGGCAGATCTTGGGGTGCTTTGTGCCTTTTGCTGAACAGCCCCAGGTCTGGTACTGGTGGAAGCCAGCCTTAGTTTTTGGAGTGGTCTCTCCCACGTGTGTGCAGGCCCAGCACAGACAGCTACCAAGCACAGATCGTGTTGTAGCTCCTAACAGGAAGCCCTGGGGCTGCGTTACCTGTAATAGCCAAGATATGGCAGCAGCCTAAGTGTCCATCTAGAGGTCATTACGCTGAGTGATATAAGTCAGATGAGGACAAATGCCACATGATTTCACTTATATGTGGGATCTAAAGAGCAAAATAAACAAAATAGAAACAGACTCATAGATACAGAGGACAGACAGAGGGTTGGGTGAAAAAGGTGAAGGGATTAAATATAAATTGGCAGTTATAAAATAGTCACAGGGATGTAAAATATAGCATAGGGAAGATAGTCAATAAAATTGTAATAACTGTGTGCAGTTTCAAGTGGGCACTAAAATTATTGAGGGGAATACTTCATAAGTTAAAAAATGTCTAATCACTATGGTGTGCACCTGAAGCTAACATAAAGCAACACTGAATGTCAATTGTAATTGAAATATAAAAAAAAGAGGCAGTGTAAAATCTTTTTCTGTTAAACTCAATTATATTTTTCTGGTAAGGTTATATTTCACTTTCACTATTGAAAATATAGCATCTGGATTGAGATGTGCTGTATGTGTAAAATACCCACTGGATTTCAAAGGCCTGATATGGGAAAAAAATATCAAATATGCCATTCATAATTATTTTACACTGATTTTTTAATTTGAACTGATATTTTTGCTACTTTATTATATTCAACACATTGAACTAATGTTTTGAACTATTAAATAATAATCGAATTAATTTGACTGCTTTCTTTTTACATTTTTAAAACTATAGCTACCGTAAAAGTGAAATTACACATATGGCTGACATATTTTTATTAAATGGCACCAGCCTAGTGGTTTTGGTTTTTCAACAGCCCTGTGCGGTAAATGCTCTTATGTGTGTCCTCACTTTGAAGGTGGGAATAGCAAGTGTTGGAGGAGTTCAGTCACCCATCTGAGGGGCTGAACTGTGAAGTCCCTGACTCTCCATCAGGAACATAACTACACAGTTGGAAACTATAATGGGTCCCTCCTTTGGTGGCTTGTAGGCAGATCCCATTCTGGCTGTGATCACCTACGTGGGGCTGAGCCTCTCTCTGCTGTGCTTGCTCCTGGCGGCCCTCACCTTCCTGCTGTGCAAAGCCATCCAGAACACCAGCACCTCCCTCCACCTGCAGCTCTGCATCTGCCTCTTCCTGGCCCACCTGCTCTTCCTCACAGGGATTGATCAAACTGAGCCTGAGGTAGGTACTTTCACCAAATTTCCTTATTATAATAAACAAATACACCATCTTGTCTTGAGGAAAGATGGGGAGAGAGGCAGTAATCACCTGGGGGAAAATACAAGAGTCCCCATTTCAGCTCTCCTCTCTAATTTTAACAAGGCCCCCACTTTCTAAGGTGCCATTGAGCAAAGTGGTTGAGAGTCAGACAGATGGTATTAGACCACTTTACAGTTGCTGTAACATGCGAACTTCAAAATTCTGTGGCTTATCACACAAGGAGTTCATTTTACCCATATGTATCAGCAGAAGGTGAGCAAACAGGTTTGAAGGGTGTCTATCCTCTGACCTCAGGCTGATGGAGGCTCTTTATCTCCCACACAGACAGCTTCCAAGGTCACCCTGGGGTCCTTCCCACTTTAGCCAACTGTAAAGAGAAAAGAGCATGGCAGAGTCCCATGAGTGAGGTTTATGTGGGCCACTTCAGGAAGTGGTGCATATCGCTTCCTCTCACATTCCATTGGCTAGAATTCTGTCACATGGTCATGCCTAACTGCAAGGCATGCTAGGAAATGTACTCTGGCTAGGAAGTCATTTCTTAGAGATAAATTTGTAATCTTCAGTAGAACTGATGGAGGATTATACTTTGAGTGGACAGTGTTGTTGCCATGCAATCTGCACTTAAACTCAGCTCTTCGTTCTACTTGCTAAATGACTTTGTTGAAGTGACTTCCCCCTTTTAAACTCCCTCTCTAAAACAGGGACATCATCATAGGGCTCTAGTAAAGGCTTAGCAAGATAAAACATAATCTGGATTAATCACTCAGAACAATATTAGCTTTTTAAAAATAAAGATTTTATTTATTTATTTTTCAACAGAGGGGAAAGGAGGGAGAAATAAACATCAATGTGTCGTTGCCTCTCACACGCCCCCTACTGGGGACCTGGCCTGCAACCCAGACATGTGCCCTGACTGGGAATTGAACCAGTGACCCTTTGGTTCACAGTCTGGCCCTCAGTCCACTGAGCCACACCAGCCAGGGAACAATATTAGCTTTTATTTTCATCATGATCATGATCATGTTCATCACTATATTTTTACACCTAGGAAAAATCAATACCATATCAAAACACTGAAAGACTACGATCTCCCCATTAGAAGGTTATAAAAGCACTACTCCACCCCCCCCCCAAAAGGCTGTGAAGTGCTATGGTTAAGAATAAATATGGTCTCTGCCAACATTTTGGATTTCAAATACTTTTTGTTTATAGGTGTAATCTTCAGAGCGATTTTAACTTCTTTGGCCCTTAGTCTCTTCACTTCAAAATGTGCAGAAGCTGACCTACTACAGTGCTCAGGTCAATTCTGGCCCACAGTCTGTTTTTATAAAGAACATTTTATTGGAACCATGACTGCTGATGTCCAAGGGATAAAGCAGATGGATGTCCTAGCTCAAGAAGAGAGTGGATTAGCCCTTCTTGTATCTTTTTGTTCTATTCCCTCTATGCGTGGATTGGATGGTGCCCACACTTACTGGTGAGGGCCATTTTCTTCAGTCATCTACTGATTCAAATGCTAATCTCTCCCAGATACATCCTCACAACCACCCCCAAAAATGTTTTATTAGCTCTCTGGACATCCCTTAGCCCAGTCAAGCTCACACGTAAAAATTAACTATCACAGCCTCCCAAAGGGCAAGGGCAATGGAGTATTTATTTACCAATGCTCATCTGTCATGGATTTGAGGGCTGGTCCCGTGGCATTCATTCCTTGGTGCTTCTGGTCTGCCCCAATGCATGAGGCCAGCAGGCTTCGATGGCCAGTAAGGCCCCCAGGAAATGTGCTGGCTCAGGCAAAATGTCACAGGTGTTGAAACTGAAATTCCAGCCAGCATCCCGGAAATAAGTGCTGAGGATATATATAATCAGGTGCAAACATTGACACCACCTTCCTAATTCTTCTTGCCCTTCCAGGTGCTGTGCTCCATCATCGCTGGGGTATTGCATTACCTCTACTTGGCTTCCTTTACCTGGATGCTCCTCATAGGGCTGCAACTCTTCCTCACTGTCAGGAACCTCAGGGTGGCCAACTACACCAGCGCAGGCAGATTCAAGAAGCGCTTCATGTACCCTTTAGGCTATGGGATTCCAGCTCTGATTGTGGCTGTGTCTGCAGCAGTAGGACACAAAAATTATGGAACATATACTCAGTAAGTATGATGAGACCATTTATGGTGGAAGTGGTACTCATGGCCAGTACGTGATTTGAAATAAAAAAAATCACTTTAAATTTCATTTTCCAGTTGTTAATTATACTTCAAAACAGTTCTTCCTTAAGCCTGGATTTTATTTTCTACTGGTAATTTCTAGAGCTGTGGTTGTCAGCATATTTGGGGTTAGATCCCTTCGAGAATTTTGGTGAAATTCAGGGTCTATTTCCCCAGGCAAGTGAAAAATTTTAATACAACTTGATGAAGTTCAGGGGCAAGCAAGAAAACCCATGGACTCACATTAAGAGCTTGTGGGTTTTGTGACATGTAGGATTCTGAAACAGTGGGTTGAGTAGGTTGAGGTTAATCTTCACAATGTAAAGAATAACAATAGCAACAAATCTCAAGGGTGTGTGCTATATCAGAGGTAGTGCTTTCTGTCTGAAGAAGCTCATCTCTTCCTCAGCACTGTTTATCATGTCATGCACAGGACATCTAGTCCTTAGTGCATCTAATAAACTTTCTGAAGGTCACATCTAAAAGGCAGTAAGTCAGAATTCACAAGGCAGTGTTTTTAACAGCCATCTTTTGCTGCCTCACTAAAGCTTGCAAAGCTCTGCAAAGGTAGTTGATGAAGTTAGTATTTTGGCAATGGGACTTGGGTAAGGAAGTAAGTGCACATATGCTAAAACAACAGGTGGAGGCTGTGTGTATTGAGGTTGAGAATGCCTGGTCTCCAACTCAATCCCTGTGTCTTGCCAGCATGGTTCTGGAGATGGTGGAGTATATCAGGAGTCACAAAGATTCTACAAAGGGCCAAATTGTAGCTGTTTTGCAGGCCATGTGGTCTTTGTGGCAATGGCTCAATGTTGCCCTTGTCGTGTAAAAGCAGCCAAGTTGTAAGCAAATGGGTATGGCTGTTTCAATAAAACTTTATTTATAAAAGCAAGGGGTGGATTGGATTTGGCCCTTAGGCCATAGTTTTCAACCCTTGGAATAGAACTAAGAGTGGGAGCTTTTCTGCCCACCAAGTGTTGGTGCTTGCTTGTTGTTTTTGCCAGTTTCATATTGCTCGTTCCCCTTCCAGAATGTTTAACCACCTTTGCCAAGATATGCCATGACAGAATAGTCTTTTGGTAGTTTTTAGAGCTGTAGCTGTTTTTTACAACTTTATTCAGATATAAGGGGTGTACAGAAAGTTGCACATATTTAATGTACACATGTGGATGAGTTTGGACATATGCATTGGCTGTGACACCATTGCCACAATCAAGGTAATAAACCCATCCACACCTCCCAAAGTTTCCTGGTCACACCTAGAACATTGACATTGAAGCAATTCACTGAGCTAATTCATACAAGTTTTACTTGTACTTCTTTGTGTGTATTTAGTTCTGTGCAATTTTATCATATGCATAGAGGTCTAATAACCACCAAAAGGTTACATTTCATATGATTCCCATTACATAATGCTTTTCAAATGATGTAATTTTTACTCTTTTTTATTATAGCAATCATTATTAGGATACCTACATTCACTGAGCCTTAACTCTGCCAGGAACTGTATCCAAAAACTGTGTGCACATTACTTCATTTAATATTTCCTACAAGATGCATATGAGGAAACATTAATGAAGGAAATCAAAGAAAGCTCAGATAGATGAAGAAATAGTTCATGTTTATGGATAGAAAGACTGCATATTGTCAAGAAATTAGTTCTTCCCAATTTGATGTATAGGCTCACATTGCATTCACAATCAAAATTTCAGAACATTTTCTGGATATTGACAAACTGGTTCTAAAGTTTATATGGAGTAGCAAAATACCTGGAATAGTTAACACACTCTTGGAGAACAACCAAGTCACAGGATTGACCCAACCTGATTCCAAGACTTGGTAGACAGCCATTTAAGTTTTCTCAGTACTTCCTTTGGCCCCACTTTGTACCTGGAGACACCGAGGCTCAGAGCACACAGCCTGTATCAGAGGAAGATCCCTGTCGGATTCCATCTGAAGCCAAGTCTGAACTAAACAGCTCCTGGCATTGTTCAGGTCTTGTTACAGGAATGTATATTGACCCTGCCCCCCCCTCCACCTTTTTCCCTGAGAAATAATCAGTGAATCCATATCTTTCTCTCAACAGCTGCTGGCTCAAGCTTGATAAGGGGTTCATCTGGAGCTTCATGGGGCCAGTGGCTCTCATTATCTTGGTAA
The DNA here is from genome assembly GCF_019186645.2 of Phyllostomus hastatus. Taxonomy (NCBI): domain Eukaryota; kingdom Metazoa; phylum Chordata; class Mammalia; order Chiroptera; family Phyllostomidae; genus Phyllostomus; species Phyllostomus hastatus. Next base: position 562,259 of record NW_025333640.1, on the reverse strand, counting down.
GTGACCAGTGATGGTTACTTATGGGTATGCTTGCCCTGGGTGAGCCAAGCATAGAGAGTGTTTATCTGTTAAAGGGAAATGAGATGAAAGTAAGGAAATACAGCCTGATGTGATCAACCCCCTTACTGGAAATACTGTTGCTTGTGTCTTTCCCTGGCTTCTGCATAAATAACCCTGTCCTGGACATTCGTTTTAAAAATTCTATATTCATGTACTCAACAAATATTTAGCAAGTATCTATTCTGAATAAGATAACATGTTTTTCTGTTGGCCAGGGACTTTCCATTTATATCCATCATCCTGGTTTGAATGATAAATTATGTAGTCACCCTGAGACAAGTACCAAGCACCAAGTGCCACAGATTATATGCCTTGAGCCATTTAGACCAGAGCATATGTCCCTACCATCCTTATGAAGCCTGTATCTTTTGGGGAAGGATTGTTAGGTTCGCCTCAAGTTGGATTGCATGACATGGCCTCAAAAGAAAATTCTAACTTAATTTTGTATGCTGTTTCCACAGATAAACTTCATGTTCTACTTTCAAATTCTATGGATTTTGAGAAATAAACTTTCCTCCCTCAATAAGGAGGTTTCCACCATTCAAGATACCAGGTAAGCCCCGGCTGGTGTGGCTCAGTGGGTTGAGTGCCAGCCTGAGAACCAAAGGGTTGCTGGTTCAATTCCCAGTCAGGGCACATGCCTGGTTACAGGCCAGGTCCCCAGTAGGGGGCATGTGAGAGGCAATTACACATTGATGTTTCTCTCCCTCTTTTTGTCCCTCCCTTCCCCTCTCTCTGAAAATAACTAAGTAAAATCTTAAAAAAAGAAAAAAGACAGCAGGTAAGAAGGTACCAGAATCAGCCATTCACTATAGGACAACTCTGCCGGAAAGAGAGAACCCTATACAAAAGTGACATAAAATTTCCTGGTAGTGTAATAAGGAGTACATGAGGGAAAACTTATAGAAGTAAGACCTATAATTTTCAGGTAATTTCATGTATTCTCTCATCTCTTTATTCAGTAAATATTCACTGAGTGCCTCATTTATGTAGCCAAGAGTATCAACGTTATCCTTTTATCCCTGAGAGTCCACCCACTTTTGGATTCTATTTTCCTTGGTTGTAGAAATAATTCTCATTAGTACTGAATTAAATTATTAAAAATACTGCTGGCAACTCATATTAACTAGGAACTCCATAGATGCTGGGCATTTACCAAGATTGATTCATTGAATGGTCATGACACCAACTTCTCTGATGGTCAGCACTAACATCCCCATTGATAATAGGAACAAATTGCTCATCTCACCCAAGAGCAAGAGCCTTGCATTGGTGAGTCATGTGGACAAAACTTAAAGGAATTTCTGTCTAACTTTAGACCCTGCCCTTGATCTCATGTACTTAGGAGACCAATCTAACCTCTCTGCCTCAGTTTCTTTGATCCTGGAGGGTCAGAATGTCCCCTTCTCAGTGTTCCTCCATACTTTTACACACACACACACAGAACAATGTGCACACACATTTACACACATCAGCTTACCTAGCCAGTGGCCATCAACAATGCCACTCTAGACACAATTTTTGTTTGAAGAAATCCAACACTGTTGTGTTCTGAATGTATGATATCATCATCATCCACATTTTTTCTTTTAAAAGATTTAATTAATTTATTTTTAGGCAGAGGGAAAGGGAGAAAGAGAGGTAGAGAAACATCAATGTGTGGTTGCCTCTTGCACACCCCTTACTGGGGACCTGGCCTGCAACCCAGTCATGTGCCCTGACTAGGAATTGAACAACGACCCTTTGGTTTGCAGGCTGGTGCTCAATCCACTGAACCACACCAGCCAGGGCCACATTTTTTCAATACAAATTTTCAGAATGCACTTTCTACAAATCCTTTAATAAGTCCAGGTAAGAGACGTTGCAGGGAAATCATTTCCAAGGGTAGAAGAAAGTGTTATTTTCAGAGGCAATAATTGAAAACATGGGCACTGCCAAATGTTCAAGACACATACCTTTGTGGAACCACTTAACCACCTGAGGTTGTTAGGAAGTTTCAATAAAGTGAAGCATGCAAAGAACTGAGCACAGTGCCTAGCAAGCACTGAGTCCCTCATGAATGGTAGTAATTTACTCTTTTTCCTTTTCAGGGTCATGACATTTAAAGCCATTGCTCAGCTGTTTATCTTGGGCTGTTCCTGGAGCCTTGGCTTTTTTATGGTTGATGAAGTTGGGAAGACAATTGGATCAGTCGTTGCCTACATGTTCACCATCATCAATGTCCTGCAGGGGGTTTTGCTCTTTGTGGTATACTGTCTCTTTAATCGCCAGGTAAAGCTAATTACTTTGTCTCTGAGCTTTATTGAATAGTTGTTTATTTCTTGTTCTTCTCTGACCTTTAATATTTTGAGGTTGTCTTGATTCTGGGAAAGGGATTGAGCTGCTGCTTGTTTTTTTGCCATGTGCTCTGGGTTTCATTTAGTTTTCTAACATTTACCATTTGAGCATATCTCTTAGGATCATGCATTCAACTGCTCAGGCAGCCATACAAAATAGCAGAGGCCTGTTGTATCTTAGACAACAGATGTTTATCTTCTCAGAATTCTGGAGGCTGGAATTCTGAGATCAGGGTGCCACCAGTCAGGTTCTGGTGAGATCCGTCTTCTTGGCTTGCCTACGACCACCTTCTTGCTATGTCCTCACATGGGAGAGAGATTGAGAGAGTGCTTTCATGCTTCTTTCGGTAGAGACACAATCTATTGAATCAGGACTCTACCCTTATGACTTAATTTAACCTTAATTGCTTTTATAAAGGCCATATCTAAAAGTCAGTCACATTGCTGGGCTACACCTTGAATATATGACTTTAGGGAGTGGAGGACAAACCAGTTCATAGCACAGCATGTCATCAGTCAGGATAAGGTAGATTCTGCTGCAGTGACAAATAGTGCCCCCACCCCTAATGTCAGGGACTTACAACAATAAGATTTATTTCTTGCTCTTGCGACAGAGCTACATGCGCTACATTGTCTTCATCTGGGGATGCAGGCTGAGGGGCAGCACCCATCAGTGCTCTCATGGCAAAGGGAAAGGTGATCACAGCACTGAGTAGCTCAGCTCTCTTTCATTGGCCAAAGCAAGTCAAATGGCCAAACCTGAATTCACCAGAGAGAGGATGACTAATCCTCCTGCAGTGAGGGGTACTTCATGGAGGGCACTGGCATATTTGGCAAAATCTACCATAAACTGAGTTTAATCCTAGTTTTTCCACTGAGTGGGTTGCTTGTGAACTTGGGCAGGCTGCTTCCCTCTCTGAGCCTCAGTTTGCTCATTTGAAAATGTGGCAGTATCTATCTCACATCAATAATTAAATGAGATAATTCAATGCCAATTCAATATCAAGCTCCACACAGTCCTCGCCATACACCAAGTTCTCAGTGAAGGTCATTATTATAATTTTACTCTTCACAGAAGACTGGGAACAGTTTTCCTGGCTTTTTTCCTTTGTTAATGAGTGGAACTACCAGCAATTAAGATGCAAGTGACAAAATGACATTTTAACACTTCATTAATTTCTTTTTTGTTTGTCAGTGCCTTCTTAATGCTTAGTACTCCTTACACACAGAAGTAAAGTACACCTTAAATGTTTTGGTAAATTAATGTTGAGTATTAACTATTCAGATGTCCTTTATAATTTTAAGGGGGTTAAAGGAAGACAACTCGTGGAATCACATCGGTGGTTTAGTATCAGGGCTCTGGAGGGGGAATGACAAGATTTTGAAGGCTGGTTCTGTGGCTTTAGACAAGTCAATATATCTCCAAGAGCCTCAATTTCTTCATCTTTAATGGTGTCTGGGTACAAGAAGTTCCTTACTGATAGAATTAAGTGATATATTGTACATATGTGCATTCAACATAGCTAGTTTTTATCACCATCACAGTCACCACCATCATTACCTTTGCTGTCACCATCATCACCATCATGACCATATTCCCTTTCATTATCACTACCATCATCACCTTTATAACCACCACCCTGTGCTATTTTTGTCACCACCACCTTCACCACCATTTTCACCGCCACTGTCACTTCCATCATTATTGCTATATATAAAGTCTTATGGTCCTTGACATTCAGTAAGCACATTTTCTATGACTGAGGAAGTCAAATTTAAATAAAATAAATCAACACAAGCATGGCCAACATTCCACAGTAAACCAATGGGAAGAGCTGTAGAGAGCAAGGCTGGGCATTCACATCTTTACTCTCCTATTTTAGGGTCCTTCCTTCAGAGCCAAACTCTGAATGTAACACAAGCCTCCATGTACCTCCCTCCCACTTGCAGGTGCGAATGGAATACAAGAAGTGGTTCAGGGGGATGCAGAAAGGGCTTGAAATTGAGAACACGGAGGTCTCTCGCTCTACTGCGCACACCAGAGTGGTAAGCCCAGCCTCTCTGCAGCGCCATGTACTTGTCTGAACCCAGCATCTCGTGCCACCATGCGCATCCTGGCTTCCTGACCTAATAGAAAAGAGAAATTGCATTAGGTTCCTGTGTTATGAAGCTGAAGTTTCTGGTTTTTGAGACGCAAACCAGAAAAGCTAATCTTTCTTTCTCTCTTTCTCCTCCCTACTCCTTTTCCCGTTCTCTGTACAGCAGTCAGAGTGGCAGTGAAACATGCAAATCAGATTATTTTATTCCCCTACTTAAAACTCTGGCTTCCCATCACATTTAGAATCAAATTGAACCTCATAGCATCACTTAAAATTGGCCCAACATCCCTAGTCAGGTGTGTTGGCTGCTTTTCAGTTCCCTGAGCTTCCCAGGCTGATCATCACTGCCTCAGGGCCTTTGCACCAGCTGTTTCTTCCATCCCCGTCTCATTAGTGTTCACACTTCAGCTGAAAGGTCCCCTCAGAGATGGTTTCCCCAACCACTTATTCTATGCTTGTCACACTCACTCTGTCACTACACTCTATCTTAATCCTCTGCATAGCATGTCTCATTATATGGTATTTATCCTAAAGACATCAATGTGGTTGCTCTTGGTCAATCTCCACCCTCTGTAAGTTTCAGGGCTTGGGCTGCTATTGTTTCCCTTTTGCCTGGTGAAGTGCCTGGCCCATGGACTTAATTTGTTCTGAGAGTATAAACTTCCTGTTTAAGGGTGAGGAAACCGAAGCTGAGAAAGCTCAAATGGTTTGCTTAAGCTACACAGCCAGTTAGAGGAATTTGAATTTTCCTTCAAAAGTTGGCAACTTTCCTTGGTTGTCGCGAGCATTGTTACTTCAGATGAGCAACCTTTGGGGCCAGCAGCTCATAGAACATGCAGTTTCGCATCAAAACTAATTCTGCCGTGTGGCTGCTGACTGTGTCCTAATATGACCCTGTTTTCACAGTCACCCTGTGGCCGAAATCATTGGCGGTCAAAGGATATGTCGATCTGATCTGCCCCAACACACATGCCCACCAAACACAGGTCACGTGGTGGACTCCACAGCGTAAATTCTGGGCTTGCCAGGTCTGAGTTTGAATTTTGATTCTTTCAGGTTCCAGCTGGCAGGCACTGGGGAAGCAGCTTAACCTCCCCCAGCCTCCTTGTTAGAAAGCCTGACTGAGGACAAAAGTCCTGAGCACAAAAGCACTTTATGCTGAACTATGTCAGCACCACTTTTTATTAATTCCCAATGATCAAGAGTCAACAATGTAAGAACCCAACAATAGTGACAATCCTTTATCTTTGAATAGTTTACAATGAAAAAGCACACATTCAACCTTAAAATCTTTATTAATTATCTGTAGCATTTAAGTGATTCATCACTGTTGTGTTAAATGGAGTCAAAGCTCCTGGGGCTGAACCCCAACTACACCATGTTCAGGCTCTGCAACCTTGCACGAGACACCGAATGTCCCTGTGCCTCAGTATCTTCATCTGTAAAATGAGCATAATATCTCGTCATGAGAATAAATGGGATCTGATGTGTTAAGTGCTTAGAATGTCACCTGACACAGTAAACACTGCAAATGTTTGTAAAAAGATAAAATAAGTAAAAGGCCATCTATGATGGGGTGGGGGTGCTGTAGTGTCAAATAGTAGGACCGCTTTATTCAGCTTCGGACCTTAGAAGTTCTAGCTTGTCAGCCCAGTGCCTGATGGACTTTTTAACTTCCGAGGTGTTAGTTTCTCTTCAGCCTTTTCTCCATATTATCTCCCCCAAATAGGAGGAACCAGGGAAGTCAACAGAATTCTTTCACAAAGGAGACGCTGCACCTGCCCAGCCACAGCCTGGGACTCATCCTGTCACTGTTTTTTGACAAAAAACAGAAAACTGAGCTGCTTATGGATGGCACCCTGCTGTGACCACATGTGGGTTGGACAAATGACATCATCTGTATCTTTCCTGTGAAAACCAGTCCTGTCTCCCTCCTCTGTTTTGGCTTCTATTGCCAAACAAGAAAGTATGATTCACTCCATCAGCTGACTGTGAAATTTTGTGGTTCCCCTTGAAAAGCTGAAGTTTAGGGGGACTCTCATGGTTTTTAAAATCATGCAATTTCAAATTTACATGTATAAAACTTGCATAAAATTAAGCCTTTTTCTGGACAGTTTGGCACAAACTATCCAAATTCATGTGTATAACCCATTCATTAAAAATTCCATTGCTAGGAATTTATCCCAGGGACGTGGTGATTGGACATGCAGATTCAGGGTGGTGTGGACACAGGGAGGTCTGGTCAGACCACCGGGGAGGAGCAGGGAGGGGCTGTAGGAGGAGGCTCGCCAGCTTGTTGATGCACCACGTTCCATCCCACTGTTGCCATGGAAACAAGGTATTGATCCATCAGGACTGTTTCAGTAGTTAATGGTATATCAATAAAATATAATAAATAAATGCAGTCAAGTTTTTAAAATGAGGCATATTTTCATGTGGGTCATGTGGAAAAGACCATGTGCAGTTTGGTGAATATAGTGTAATATGACAATTGAACACACTCTGCTAGTGGGTGGCCCCCCCCTTTTTTTTCCCAAAGACCAGAAACTCAGACCTGAACCATTCTCTCAGGCTCTTTGGGGGAGTGGATGGGCCGATGTACTCTGAGGCTTGGGTCCCCTGGGCTCAGCAAGAAGACAGTGGTCCCAGGCCAGGGCCCTGGTCCTGTGTGGTCTCTTTCTCTGAGGTGCCCACTGCTTCCCAAATCCAGCTGTGCTTCTGAGGCTCAGGTCCTCACCCCCACCACCCTGCGCCCACCTCCCAGCCACTGTCTGCCCAGAGAGATCCTTCCAGGTCAGCCCTTCTCGTCCATGGACTTGACTCTGGAGGCCCCGGAACAGCCTCTGCTGCCCCTCTCTCAGCAATGATTCCTGTATTTTGCCACGTATAATGCACACTGTTTTGCCCAAATTTTTGAGGGGGGGTGCGTATTATACATGGGTAGTACCTGAAATATCTTGTATTTGTTCTGGTGTTTCATAATTATTTGTTACATAAAATTTCTTGTACCATAGTATGTTCAAAAATAAAGGCTAAAATTCCTTATAACACAAAACCAAGTCTCTAAATATAAATAAATAAATTGAACTAAAAAACTAAAATGCAAGATTTTTTCCCTGAAAGTTTGTGCCAAAAACATGGTGCACAGTATACATGGTCAAATACAGTACCTACCACGGGCATAATAATCCCCGTGTGCAACACACACAGAAACATGCCTGTGTGTGCACCAAGGAAATGGCCATAGGGCGCAAGGTGCATCTCAGTGGGAGACCCGACCAGGGGGAACCGTTGAGCAGGGTGTTTGTCCTTTGTAGCCTGCACATAATTCTTGGAGCATCACGGGGATGCTTTCAGCTCCCAGGTCAGAGGCCTGGCCCTTCTCCCCAGGGTCCTGGGGCCATTCTGCCTGTTCAGAGTTGATCGCCACAGCTCGTCTTTCTTTGCCCTCATCTAGAGGCGGTCATCCCGGACCTGTGGGATGAAGGGCACAGGCAAGAAGTGTGTGTGGGGAGAGGGTAGGAAGTGTCTCACAGGGACAGAACGCAGCCATGCACTTGCACGTGCAGGCACACCCACACACTGCTTTTACTCTCGGCCCTTTCGACACACAAGTGTGGCTCTAGGCTCTCAGCCTTCACCCTGCACCCACCTCTCTGAGCCTGGGGTGGCAGCGGGTGGCGGGGTGAATCCCGGGGCTGTTGCTCAAGCACAGCCTCTCAGGCTTTTATTTTTTAAATTACTGCAACCATCATCCCTCTCTCATTCTAGAACATTTTCACCACCCCACAGGTAAACAGGCTTCTCGCCCACCTCTAGCCATCACTCCCCTCTTCCTCCCTTTCCTCTTCCAGCTTCTCGCCTGCCCTCACAGACTCTGTGGGTGCCACGCCCCTGGCGTTGTGGGCTCTTGCCTGCCCTGCAGTGCCCCATGATTTCAGTGATAACTTTCTTGGAGGGGGTAGGGGGAAGCAACAGAATCTGTTTACTTTTTAACAAACGAAACTGACTTCCTCAGTATATGAAATATGTAAAAGTGTTTTGATTGAAACCAAAGTGGGCAGGGGGTGGTACTGCAGAGCCCTGGCCTTCTCTGGGTACCACCAGGAACCCATGGGACACACACCAGGCAGGGCCACTCTGCATCTCTGCAGGGACCCAGCCCTTCCCTTTCTGTGTGAATGGTGGCTCCGTCCTGTGCCAGCGCCCCCACACACCCCTGAGTTTGTCATTTGTCAGATGCACACATAGCCACCCAGCCACCTGTGGAAGTTGAAGATGAAATGTGAACAATGTAAGTTCAGCCTTGGCTGGTGTGTCTCAGTGGATTGAGTGCCGGTCTATGAACCAAAGGGTCGCTGGTTTGATTCCCAGTCAGGGCACTTGCCTGGGTTGCTGGCCAGGTCCCCATCAGGGGGCATGTGAGAGGCAACCACACAGTGATGTTTCTCTCCCTCTCTTCCTTTCTCTCTAAAAATAAATAAGTAAAATCTTAAAAATATAAAATATGTAAGTTCAATGGAGTTTTGTTTCTTTAACCTTTGTCTTTTTACTCTAGAACAGTGATTCCCAACCAGGGTGGTTTTGTCCCACAGGAGACATTTGACAAAGTCTAGAAACATTTTTGGTTGTCAAAACTGTGAGGGAGTGGAGCTTCTGGCTTCTAGTGGGTGGAGGTTAAGGATGCCTCTAAATATCCCGCAGTGCACAGGACAGTCTCCCATGACAAATCCATCCCCAGACATCAGTAGTGCCATGGCAGAATATCTGTCCTGGAGTCCACTAGAATGAGAGGCTGGACAGCTGTTTCACTTATAAGGGTCTGTGTCTGACAGGAGAAGTTCACAGTGTATTAAATGATTTAGCATATAGGTATTTTTATTTTTGTATTGTAGATTATATTTCTATGTTGAAATATGATCATATGCCTAGAAAAAGTCTGAAAGGATACACACAAAAATGCTGTGTTGTGATTTTTATAAATGGTGATCTGGAATTACTTTTATGATCAGGAGAGAGCAGTAAAACCATTTGCCTGTAATGGGAGGAATTTGGGGCTGGGCCATAAGGAAGCTGGCCTGTTTCCTCTCTAGGTGGCCTGGGCCCCTCCAAGCCACATATGTGCAGATGGAGCAATAGTCAGCCTGGACAGGCCAATTGCTGTACCCTGGCAGCACTCCAGGCTGTCAGTCTGAAGGTCAAGTATCAAAATCTGAATCAGGTTTGCTGTGTCAGGGTCTTGGAGGAGGGCCCTGCCTGCTCTGGCAGCCCAGTCCTGGAGTGTCTCAGTCATGCCTTCTGTCAGCCACGCCCCACAGTGCTCAGCCCCCACACAAGTGACCCTTTGATGGCACTGTCCCTTCCCCTTGAATCCTCCTCCTGTCCCCATTGCCTTTAACCCATCCTTTGGAGTCCTGGTTCTGATGCCGCTGTCTTCACCTTGGGGTGGATGTGAGCCTTCGATGCTGAGCCCTGAGTCACCCGCTGGGGCCTGAGCGTGTCCTCCCTGCTGTTTTGCACGTCTTCCTCACCCGACTGGGCTTGGAGCATTTTAGGGTAGGTCCAGGTTCACACCGCTCTTATCAACAGCCCAACTATTTGGGTCATTTCTGCTCAATGTAGAAACCAAAATCTGCAGAGTACGTGGCTCCCCGCACCCAAGAGCTAGTGTGCTGCATGCAGCCCTTCAGCGGAAAGACTGGACTTGCCCACTTGGCACTGAGAAGGGGGCGGGCAGTTCTGATATCGACCCAACACCTTTCCTACGCCAGGTGTGGCTCTGACCACTTTGAATGGGCCACTGAGTCAACATCCAAGTGTGAGCCAGATTCCCCTGAACGTTAGCACTGATTCTCATGAGACCCCGTTTTGTAGGGGACTCATTCCACAGTGGGTGAGGAGTGGGTCATGTCTGGGACCCAGCTGCCTTGGCCTCTGGGTCTCCCATTGTTTTCTTTTTCCTGTTAGGATACCTGCAGTCTGGATTTTCCTTTGCCAGTGAACTTAAAACCACCCTGTAGGGTTTTCTTGGGCACGGCGCCCGATACTGTGTTATCTTTGTGGACATGACTGCAGGGAAGTGCGGGGGCCCTGGCTGCGGGTTGGGAAGGTTACCTGGGGCCAGCATACCACTGGGTGCTTATGAAGTTCCTCAGAGTTCAGGGCAAGGCAGGTGATGGGGAAGGCTTTGTTTTGGGTTCTTACCTCCATTTTATAGGGTTAGTGGTCTGCCTGGGGAGGTGAACATGGGCCTAAAAGCTGGGTCAGACTCCAAGGTCAGGGCTTGTCTCACTCTGCCGAGCTGCTCCAAGGCCCTGACGCCCCCTCTGGACTTTTCCCCCATCTGGAAATTCCTCAGCACTAGAGCTTCGTGGGGATGCTCACGCTCAGCCTGTCCCCGGAGGATGCAGAACCTCTGATGGGGTCCTCAGTCCCAGAAACAGGGGAATGTGGGGGCCTGTTTACCTTATAGGCCCCCCAGGAGGGGCTGTTTGTGACTGGATCACACCTGGAGAGAGTTTGGAGAACACTGACTGTGGCGGGCGGGGGTGAGGGCTGGGTGGGAGGCTGCCGCACTCAGCTGGGTGCCTGCAGAGGGGCCCATGACACAGGGTGTGCTCACAACTACACCCTTTGGAGCCACAGGCCCAAGCTTTCGAGACAGAGAGCCTTCCTGCTTTGGTGATGAGCCTCTGTGACAGGCGCGAGCTGGCCCCTGCTCCTGTCTTGGGCATCCCTGTGGGCCTGACTTTCTGTCGGTGCCGTCCACCGGATCTCGTGTGATCTTTACAACCGCTGTGTGCTGCTGCCGTGGCGAAGGCGGTCACAGGTGTGCCAGAGGGAAGCAAGATGAAGCTCCTTAGCTACAGCTGGTCAGTGTGGCCAAGGAAAGAAAAGGACTTGCCTGAGGTTGCCCAGTGAGACCATGACGGCCAAGCTCCTGTCTGGCTATCTCTCACCCCAAAGCCCGGCTCTCCGTACGGAGCTTCCCACTCCACCCGCAGGCACTCTGCGCACACCCTGAGGTCCTCACACCCTGTGCTGACCTTGCTCCCAGGCCCAGGGCAGGTGTTCAGCTCGGAGGGTGCCTGGCGGTATGGGAGTGAGGCGCTGTAGGTCCTCCAAGGCTCGGGCTACACGAGGGGCTGCCTGGCTGAGTGCCTGTTGCATGACACCCACGTCCTGCTCGTCTTTGAGAGGGGTGCCCTGCCACAGCTCTGCCCTGTTCCCCTGAGCCTCCTGGTTCTGGGCCCAGGCTGGCTTGTGTGTTCCCCATTTAACCCTCCTCACGATCCTGCATAGACTGCATGCTGCGGACGAGGAGGCCGACGCAGAGAGGCCAAGCAGCTCACTCTGGATCCCAAGTCCAAGGGCCCCTTCAGCAGAGCCTCCCATCTCCTGGCAACCCGCCGTGGGTCTTTGCCAAGTTGCTTCTGCTTGCTGTGGTGGGGCAAGCAGAGAGCTCTCGGTAGGAGGTTTGGGTTTGGCCTCAAATGCTCTCCGTGCATCTGGGTTTTCTTCTCAGTGCATCGAGGCAACTTCACAGAGTCATCGCTGAGGGCTTTCCCTTCTTACCCTCTAGGTGCTCTCCCCCATGGGTTCACAAGTCTAAAGGTGCTGAGAGGAACCTGGGCCAGGGGCGAAATGGGAGTTGGGGCCACAGACACACCTCAGACACTACCCCACCTTTGGGGTGTTGGTGGTCTTGACTGTGCAGACTGACTGACTCAGGAGGAACCCAGAGACCCAGGGAGTGGAGGACAGAGTGCGCCCCTCCCGAGAGGGCGGGGTCCCATGAGCAAGTGCTCTTGGCTCTCAGGTCCAGGACAGGACTTTGACCAGGCTGGTAGAAGGGCTATTTGGGCCAAAGACAGAGAAAAAGAACATGCCAGGCCCAGATGGGACCTTACCTGCTAACTCTAGGTGAATGAGAATAATCAAGTCTCTGTGAGAGTGGTGGCCAGTCCTGCTCAGTGGGGCTGGGGTAGGTGATGGAGTAGATGATGGGTAGATGGAAGGGGAGACAAGTAGCTGGTTGTAGATGACCTTGGGTCTTCCTGTGAGGACAATGGAAGCTGTAAAAGATCACAGTGCTGCCTGCAGTAGCTTCCACAGTGGGGGTGAGGGGGCAGGGGCATGTACTGCCAGGGCTAACTCCCATGGGGCAGCTTTTGACAACCATACTGCTGGCCACAGGGATACCATGAGATTCTCTGGATGTACATCACCCCGGCAGGCCTGCAACATGCCAGCTGCATCCTGACTTCAAGGATCAAGTAGGTGCCATTCCCACTCTCTGCTCCTCAGGCTCTACCTGGGGGGTGGGGGCAAGGGAGGGTGGGCAGTGTACCTTGCAGAGCTAAGTTCATTTGCTGGCTGGGTGAGGAGAGGGAGGGTGGCCAGGAGCCTTGGCCAGTGAGTGTGGGGTCTTCAAAGCTGGGCTCCAGAGCCTGGCCTTTACCCGAGGGTGATGGGAGGGACCAGCTTCTCAGGGAAGTCCTCACTGCCCTGCAGCTCCCATCTCCCATGCTGCAGGGAGCTGGGTTTTCAGGATCTGGGGAATGAGAGGTGCCCATTAAAGAGGTGCCAGGCTCCAGGGCCAACACAAGACCAAGCTGGTTCTTCTTTCCTTCCCTTACTCTCTCCCTCTCCTGGGGCTAGAGCAATTGGAAATCACCGTGGGAGCCCAAGCACCTGTGCTCAGAGCAGTTTGCAGAATGCTTGACGGGAAAGAACGCCCTGGGAGCTGGCTGTGACTTAGCTCCTTGTGGAGGGAGCATGCGTGTGGCTCCACCTCAGGAGACTGGCTGCTCTCTGACGGGCTGGAAGGGCTCAGCCTGCAGCCAGGTGTCCAGCATGCCCAGGCCAGAGGAGGGGCACATGGGGCTTGGGTTGGCCCTTTGTGGCTTTGTGTAGTCAGAGGAGGACTGAGTGCCCTAGAGCTCTGGGGTGCCAAGTGATGGGGGTCGTGTTTCTGGATGGCGGAGGGAGCAGTAGGGACTCAGGTCATGGGGCCATAGGCTTTCTGCAGTGAGCTTAAATGGGGTAACCTGACCACGGTCCTGCAGACTCCTGACCAGAGGCTTCGGGACTCCTTGAGCTGAACCATAGACCTGGGGCTGACAGGGAATCTTGGAGCTGCACACCCCATTGCTACGGCGAGTGAGCCCAGCAGGGTAGCCTGTTGGATACCTCCTTCCCAAAAGAGATGAGATCAGGGGATGCAGGGAAAGATCAGCCAATTTTAAGGACAGCTGATGTCCCTTCTCTCCAACCTGTCATGACGGACACTGTCCTGCATGGTAGCAGGGCTGGCCCTGGACCCCCTGCCGTGCCCTGTGCAGGGGGTGAAACAGGATGGGCACCATAGGGAGGAGGTGCTGGGCTGAGTCCTTCTCTGGCTGCCAGGACAGTGCCAGCAAGCTCGGGAGCATGTATTACTTTGGTTGTACTTGGAGATGTTGCTGCTCCACTTTGGCAAGGTAGTTGGGCCCCTGACAGACCCAGAGATGGTAGGCCCTCCACTCTAGGGGTCAAGGAGATGGGGTCAGCATCTATGAGACCATGGTTTACGAAGTGTTAAACTCGCCATGGAAGGGTGGGGTGGGGAGGCTGGGCTCCTGTGGCTGCCTGACCTAAGGACCTCTCAGCTAGCTGGGTGGGAGCCCCTGCTGGGTGAGCACCCTCCAGGTGAAGAGAGGCTCCATGCACTTGGTAGGGCAGCCCTGCCAGAGCCCTAATCTTGGGGCCTGGTCTGTGAGGCTCTGCTGCTGAAGGTGTTTTAAGTCCCAGCTTCTGGTCTCAGCCAGGTTCCTGGAACCTGGTCTTGCCTTGACCTTGCCCAAATCTAGACAGAGTGAAGGGAAAACGGAAGGCAGCCATGAACCGACCTCCCACAACCCACTGGGAAATAGCATTAGCCCCTCTACCCTGAAGCACAAAGGGAGGCTCCGATGTGGGCAAAGATGTGTCTGGGGTGGGACAGTGTGTGCGGAGGGTCTTGGGTAGCAGGCCTCCACCCTGGGCCTCTGTGTTCCCAGACCATTGAAGCAGGTGGCCAGCATCCACATCAACCTGTACGGCACGGCAGCTGCTTTGTGAGAGCAGGCTCCAGAACCATGACCGTGAGGTGAGCCTGCACAGCCCCCCACCCCCACCCCTGTCCAGCCCGTACACAGGCAGCCAGCCTTACACTGGCTTTGTCCTGCTGCACTTTAATGAGGCCTGGTGGTTGGGGTGGAGGTCATCCGTCATGGAGAAATCTCAGGTGGGAGGGGCTGGGCAAGTCGATGGCCTTGGCCCCTAGTTGGGCCAGAGAGGGTGAAGCGCAGGCTCTGTGCAGCAGCGGACCCGGCGGTGGGCAGGTGTGCTGAGTTGTGGCTGTGGCCTGTGGTGGGCACTGCCAGCTCTGGTGGGAGGGTCCACGTTGTTCAGGACACAGGGCCGCTCCCTTTTGTCTTCCCACCTGACAGAAAAGGGTGGGTTAGTGACAAGTCCCAAACCTGGTGCTCTCACCCTGTCTGTCCTCACCCTGTTGAAGGCGGTGCGTGATGTCACTGAGTGCCTGCTGGGGATTTGGCATTGGCCCACAGCAGCCTGTGGTCACAAGAATTGTGAAGTCTGTCTCACAGAGGAGGAAACTGAGGCTCAAAGATGTTGAGCATTTTGCCCTTGGTACAGGTAGTTGGGCTCAGGGCTGGAAATGGAACCTAAGACGGTGACTTCTGAGCCAGGCCTCTTGTCCACAGACAGGCTGCCCAGCAGTTCTTTGAAGCTTCGAGGTCAGTCACCAGGGAAAGGGTGCCCGATGGCCCAGAGATCCCAGCATTCTCTCCGACCTTGGTTCCGCTGGCCGACATCTTCTGCACAGAAGCTCATTTCCAGAATCTCGCCACCTTATCTCAGCTAAACAGGCGTGAGCAGGGCTGCTTTGAGGAGGGAGGAGAGGGGCTGATTGCAGGCGACTGCGCCGCGCACGGACTCCTGCCTCGAGTGTGGAGGGCCGGCTGAGACATGCTCACCTGCAGCGGGGCAGGAGTGGGGCAGGAGCAGGGCCTGCGGAGGAGAGCCCTGTCAGCGCCCTTGCTCGGGCCCTGCTGGCATCTGCCCAGGGCAGCTCACAGAGGAAGGTGGCGCCCTTGCCTTCACCCCTGCGGCATGGCAGAAATGAGGCTGCCCTTATGGATGTACCAGGCTGCTACCCTAGACCATCCGGGGACTTTGCTTGTGCTGCTCCGTTTGTCTGGAATACTCTTCTTCTTTCATAGCCCTGTCTTAGAATGTGCAGCTCAGGTTCTCCTTTTGACCCTTACAGTTCTGCTGGCTTTGAGGCTTCGTGTCACGTGTCTCCTGCGGGGCCTAGCCCTGCTGCAGAGAGGTGGTGGAGAGGGGAACAGAATTCTGTGCAGCTCCTGGCCCCTGGCCGCTGGCCAGGCACTGTCCAAGGTGCTGACCGGACCATCAGCGTGCTGTGGAGCACGAGGAAATGGGTTCTCCTGAAATAGGCTTGATTCATAGGGGAAGGGGCCATTTGTTGACCAAATGCCTCTCTGTACCCCTACCCACCACAATTTGGAGTTTTTAGGAATTAACAGGATGAGCCCTTTGCTATTCAGAGTGAAGCCTCTATCTACAGCCCCAAATCACTTCCTGGGTGTTGGGAGGGGTGGTGGGGCCACCCATGGGCTGACTTTGTTGGAAAAATTGATCCAGCAGTATTTCTCTTATCACAATGCAGAAAGATCACCAACTGTCTTGTTTTCCCTCCCAGATTCTCCAGAAAATGTAGATGAACAGACTAAGGAAGTGTCCCAGCAGGTTCTAGAGAGGAGAGCATACTTCTGTGCCCACCGTCCTGGCTGGATGCCCTGAAGTGCAGGGACGGTGGTCCCTGCTGCCACTAGCCCCCAGGCCACAGCCCATTGCTGGACAATTCTTGCTTGCTCCAGGTGTAGAACATGGGGTTACTCTAAATGGAACTATTTCTTCCCAGTTTTCACCTGGAGGTCTTTCTCCTGGCCTGAGGGAGCCTCTTCTAGTTTTTTACCTGTGTGCACTGCTGTCTGACATGACCCTGGATTCTGAACAGAGACAGAGAATGGATCCCTGAGACCTGGTATTTGAGGGTATGCTGCTAGTTTAGGAGACCTCACAGTGGAGACCAGGGCTTGCGCTGCCAGCCTTTAATGGATGAGAGCATGATCCTGAGAACTATCCTTTGGTGATGGCCTCCAGTCCCTTTTGTCCTTGCCTTGCGAGAAGAGGGCCCTAAAAGCTGAGGGGCAGGTGCCCAGTGCAGGGCCATGGGGGTTATGAGCCCAATCGTTGATCCTTCCCAGGTGATGGGTGGAAAACTGTGTTGCTTGGTATATGACAACATATGTTTGTTCCCACCTGGGCTTTCTCTTGCCTTTCTTTGCAAGGACTGCCCTGTACTCTTGAAGTGAGGGGGGAAAGGTGTCTATAGATGGCACTACCAGGCCTGTGCCTTTTTCCAGGCTCCCCTCTGCCATTACTTGCTGGATGTCCTGGGTGTCAGCACGCTGGCAAGTTTCAAGATTTGGTCCAGTTTCTAGGTGGTTTGGGCCCCCCCCGCCAAAGAGCTCATTGTAGCTGTTGCCTTGAGGTGGGAGGAGGAAGCCAGGCTCACTTCTTTTCCTCCAAGTAGAAGCTGCAATCTGCAGCGATGAGAGGAATAGTCAAGGAGAAGATGGGGGATGCTGAGACCCGAGCTGGCTTAGTGGGGTCGGCCTGGACACTCTGCCAGGGTTTTGGTAACTAATTTTCAAAAGGTGAAAGTTAACAAATACTGTGATTTAAGAAATAACTTTCCAATGAAATTCAAGTTCTTAAATGCTGGCCAGGAGGCATTTTGCACAAAAAGAAGAGCGCATATCTTCTCACCCAGGGAAAGGAGCTCCTTTGCCGGGGAAGCTGGGAAAGCACACAGACCCCACCCCCTCGGGGCAGCCCTCAGGAATGGGGGCTTCACTCTGGGCCCTGTGGCATGGAAGTCCTCAGGCAGCAACAGGTTCTCTCTTCTTCCAGTTGAGCTTAAAAGGCTGGGGTCACCGTTCAAGGCTCCCTTTTTCACCTGCCATTTCTGAGTTTTTCTTAAACACGTTGTGGGAAGGGAAGGCACCATCACATACTTGTTTCATGCTTT
Source organism: Phyllostomus hastatus (assembly GCF_019186645.2). NCBI lineage: Eukaryota > Metazoa > Chordata > Mammalia > Chiroptera > Phyllostomidae > Phyllostomus > Phyllostomus hastatus. The sequence goes on along the minus strand of NW_025333640.1, from coordinate 544,599 downwards.
CAGCAGTGTGCACGGGCTACTTGAGATGCCCAGGAAACTTGTGCTGGGAAAGCCTGCTGTGGAGCCCAGCAGCACACTCTGGCCAGTGAGGACAGCCTGGCCCTCCTGGCTGGGACTCAGCCTGAGACACCAACAGGGAGCAGGAGACCTGTGCACAGTCCCAGAGCCTGGGGCCTGTTCTGTGGGGAGACAGCAAGGTCCCAGTGAGGGGAGAGGGATTTCAGGAGCTTCATGCCCTTCCTCCTAGCCATGGAGCTGCCCATGGGTGTGGGCAGAGGAAGAAAATGCATCCCACTTATTCCTTCTTGATTTCTGGGAAAGGGTTTTCTGGTGGCAAATCTTGTTGCCAGAAAACCCATCCCTATTCTCTGAACAAACATTCTGGCTCTGTTAGTCAACAGATTGTGGTTCTCTATCAACCAATAAATGATTTTTAGGTCTTTCTTTATAAACAGAGGGATGGAAAGAAAGAAAAGGGGACTCAGAAGGATGGATGTAGCAAGACTCCAGTCTCACCCACAGAGGGAGGTGGCAGCGTCTGAGCTGGAAGGGAGCTGGAAGGTCCCAGACCCTCTGCCCCAGCTGTTGGCTGGGCCTCCAGGGCCCAGTCGGGGGTAACACAGTGGAGAAGCTCAGAAAGCCTCTGGATCTATTGTCCAACTTCCCTTCGTATACTTAAGAAACAAGGCCTAGAACAAGGCAGGGACCTGTCCCAAGTCACACAGCGAGTTAATATTACGGCTGGAACTAGAATTCAGGTCTCCTGAGTTCCAGCCAGCAGTCAGTCTGTTACACCAGATGCATTCTGAACCTTATTCCCTCTCCCAGGATCTAAAGCAAGGATGCTGTGAAGCTGGAGAGCTGCACAGAGCTCCTGCCCACCAACAGTGTCAGGAGGCTCAGCTTGCATAGGTCTCATCTGTTACCTGTTTCCGGCCCATTGATGGAGCAGCAGGCAGCTTGAGGAAAGGCGGTGGCTTCTTGTACAGATCAAAGTCCTGATGGCGCCGGTCCCAGCTCCACCTGTCTCGGTCCAGCACAGGCTGCAGCACATTAGCAAACAGTGCGTTTTCCCTCCACTCCTAAACCAGAAACAATAAGTCAGGAGGAAGGTCCTAGGGAGCCCCCATCTGACACCCTGCTCCTCCTGCCTGTGGACCTCAGTCAGCTCTGTGGTGGCGCCAATGGGCAGCAGCCTGAGGTGGTCCCTTTCGGTGGACCTCTGAAGGCCTGTCACTTGGAATCCATTGGCTGTGAGCCAGGCCTGGCGGGACTTCTTCTGGGCTTTTTTCTCCTCTTCCTTTGAATCCTGGGGCTCCACCATGGCCGAGAGGTACTTCTGTGAATATGTGAATCTTCTGCTCGGCTCCTGGAAATGAGGGGCAGCATGTGGTTGGAAGGGTAGTGATGGACTAGGAGAGGCCCGACTGAGCCTTGGGTTCCCAGGTAGGTGTCAGCGACAGCCGAGGGCATAGCGACCGTTCCTGACAATGTACACGGGGCATCCACACGCACTGAACTGGGCAGCGGCGCCGGGAGGCTCATTCTGCTGTCCCCCTTGACAGAAGGAGCCCTTTCTAAATCCACCGTATGAGAAAGCCTTGGCCAGCTTTTCCTTTAGGGTAACAGCTGCTTTGCATGAGCAGCAACAAAATGCTCTGTCGTGGTGGAGAACCTGCGGGGGTTTGCAGCTGTGAATATCTGAGTGTAGGCTGAGGACCTCTCAGACCACCCTTACATGGGGAGGGTTCACATTTAGTGTGGGAACAGAGCCCCTTTCCCAGCACCTAGTCCCTTGTATACTCCCCCTAAGTGGGTGGCTCTTGTCCATACACTGGAGATCTCCCATGGACCTCCAGGCTGGATGGTCCGAGAGGAAACCGTTCATGGCATTAGCCAACTGCTGTTATCCTGTCTGGAGCATAAGCATGTGTCTGTTTCCTACTCTCCGAGCCTCTCACTCACCTTGGCCATCTCTCGATACAGCTCCTTCTTGGCAAACTCTGTGGAATTCAGAGTCTGAATACTATAGTTATAGACAGCATCTTTGGTAGGGGCTGAACTCCGAATCACCTTTACCACAGACTTTGGAGGCTCCTTGCTGACCTTGTAGGCTCTCATGATATTTTTCTGAAGAAAAAGACACCAGTCATTACTCGCACAAGTGCCCCTCACTGCCAGCTACCTGCTGGTGTCCACTTCCCTGCTGGTGTCTAGCTCTGGGACATGGCTGCAGGTATTGATTCTTGAATACTGGGGCTGCTGTTTTATCACAGAGCCTTGCCAGAGGGCCATCTAGTCCAGTCCTTTACTGTCAACAGAAGAAGTCAGTGGGCCAGAAACTTGACATTTGCCTAAGGTTATTGGAACCGGAACACACAGAATTTGGCCAGAGCTTATAGCTCAGATGGTGGGAAGTAGCAGAGGCTTGAGGCTCTCATGGTGCGTGCAGGGCAGAGGTGAGCTGAAGCGCAAGGACTTCCTCCCTCGACCACGCTTGTGTGCACGGGGAAGGCTACCCTCTTCTCTCCGGAGCCTCACGATGGTCTGTTGGCTCCCTTTGTGAGTGAAAACAGCAATGAGGCAAGAGATAAAAGGTAAAATAGGGTGTTTCAGAGACAGGTAGCTGGGACCCAAAAAAGAGGAAGAGGAAGAGTTTTACTCTTAATTGTTAACTACTGTGCAGCTTGCCTTTCATTTGCCTACTAACCTCCAGGAAAATAACTACCTTTTGCTTAAAAATTTTTTAACTCAAAAGGTTGACCTTTAATAAGTGAGGTTGACTCACTTATTAACATGACTTTGGTCCAAGCCCCAGTGTCTTGACTTTGGAATCTTGGAGGAATTTCTGTAAGAGAGTGCAAAGTAATCCAGAGAAGGACTAAATGAGTCTGTGTTTCACACATGAGAGGAAAGTTGGTCCAGGAACAAGATGTCGTGGCTTGCAGCAACAGGACTGAAGGCGAGGGCAAGCCAAGGGCTGTGGGATAAGGGACCCAACTCAGGCTTTGGAGCAGTTTTGAGAAGACAGGGCTGTCTAAGCTAGGCTCTTGTCATGGCCCACATGAAGCTTCAGTTGGAATATTTAGCATTTTGTCCAGTTTCTCTGGTTGTCTTCTGGGAAGGGTGGTCTGAATTAGTCAGTCTGCCATTAATAAAACCAGAAGTCCTTGTTCCTTCAAAATCCTAGAGCTGGTGGATTACAGCTGGGGGAGAAGAGTTTACAGTTGAAGTTCTGGTCAACAGTTGTTCTGCTGATTACCTTGCACTCTGTACAGAGAAAATGAGGTGGCCCCTGAAATCCTAATCTAATAGTAGTTATACTAAATGAGTTAAGTTTGCCAATTAAAGAATTTCACATTGGATTTTTTTAAGCTAATAGTATGCTGTCATAAGGGAAGGGGAGGTGGGGCAGTAATAAGGGGGCCAAACAAATGGGGACAGAAGATGATCTGACTTTGGGTGGTGGGCACACAATGCAATATACAGATCAAGTGTCATAGAAATGTATGCTTGGAACTTATACAATATTACTAACCAATCTTACCCCAGTACATTTAATAAAAAAGATGCTCACGATTACATATTAAAAAAACTGCTTTAGATAAAAAGATAGGGCTTTGAAATTGAAAGGGGGAAGAATATAAACTAGGCAAAAAGGACCAGAAAGCCCAACCAGAAAATCTAGAGTAGCAATTTTAATATCTAACCACGTAACTCAAGATAAAAATCTATCAAAAGAGGCAACAGGAGATATTGTATATTGAAGAAAAAAACAAGAAGATATAACTATCATGAACATTTGTTCACCTAACAATAGTCTCAAAATTTATTAAGCAACAGCTGACAGGATTACAAAGAAAAAAATAAACATCGAGAGAAACTGTCAATAAGACCAAAAGACAACTTATTGAATGAGAGAAGTTATTCACCAACGATACATCTGATAAGGGGTTATTATCCAAAATCTACAAGAAACTCATACAACTTAACACCAAAAATACAAACAGTTCAATTAAAAAATGTCAGAATGGTTATCATGAGTAAGTCAGCAAACCACAAGTGTTGGTGAAGACGTGGAGAAAAGGGGACCCCTGTGCACTGTTTGTAGGACTGCAAATTGGTTCAGCCACTGTGGAGTTCCTCAAAAAATTAAACATAGAACTACTATATGACCCAGCAATTCCCCTTCTGGGTGTTTATCCAAAGAAAGCCAAAACACTAACTTGTAAAGATAAATATGCACCCTTATGTTCTTACTATAGCCAAGACATGGAAACAGCCATGTGCCCATCAATAGATAATTGGATAGAAAAGAAGTGGTACATATATACTATGTAATATTCCTTGGCCATAAAAAAGAGTGAAATCTCACCATTTTCAACAGCAGAGATTGACCTAGTGGGTATCATAAAGAACACACACATGCTTACACACTCCTAAGGGACTTTTTTTTTAAAAACTAGAGATTGGTGTGGGAGTGAGGTGGGTGGCTTCATACAGACAGACTGTGACTGGGCAACTTGAAGACACACCTTGGATGCTGGTGTTTTTGTCTTTTTGGTTGGTATGGGGTGAAGGAGGTTCTTGTTGGCCATTCAGGCCACATAACTCCCAGCTTTCCATCACCTCATCAGCCTCTCAGCCTCTTACTGTCTTCCTTTTACATTTTCTCATGCAGATTTAGTTTATCTCCTGTGTTTCTGGGACATCATATCATATCCATGCCCCTAGCAGCTTAAGTAAGATGTTACATAGTCACACACACACACATGTGTGAGACACTTCTTCCCCAAGGATGAACTGTGGGGCCAGAGGTAATACACCTAAGAGCATTCCTTTTCCCCTTTCAGGAGGATGGGGGACACTAGGGCTATGAATGAGTGCTTCTGCTGTGGTTCAGCCCTGCACCCAGCACTTCTTGCTCATTCTGCCTGGGATCCCGGGGTGGGAGGGTAGAGACAGGCCAGAGGCAGATGCCCGGTTCAAGGTCTGGCCATCAGCCCTATATCTCCTGGCATGTGACTGGACAGCTCAGGTGGGGCAAAGGCCTGGGACCCCTGACCCCAAAGAGGAGAGAGTGCCACCTGGATCAGACTGTGCTTTTGGCCTCTATTCTTCAATATCACAGTGTTCCGCCACTGCAGGTACTTCTTCTGATGGGAGGCAATGTCAAAAGTATGGGTGGAATTCTGGCTTCGAAAGTCCTCGAGATTGGGGGCAGGATGAGGTAAGATGGCCAAAAATTTTCTGTCTATGAGCTCTTCTTGTGAAACGGGCAACCCAAACTCCTGGCTCAAGTGTTTGATCATGGCGGAGGAAGGCAGCAGGTCTCTGGCAACCACCTCCCTGAGGTTGGTGCTGTAACGGCAGATGCAGTAGATCCTGGAACACAGAAAGGCCATCCTACTCAGCCTCACCTACCTTGCAAGACAGGTCAAGCCATCCCCATTTTACAAGAGGAAATGAAAACTCGGCGAGGTGGATTGGCTGGTAAGTGTGTGTTTGTAGGAAGGGGAAGGAAAGTGTCTGGGAGCCGCCCATTCTCTTCTGTCCCTCCTTGTCATCTTAGTGGCAGGAAGGGGCTCTTTGAAGGTTACAGGAGGTAAACCTGGGGTGGCTCCCACCCAGCCTGGGGAATGCTGTCACCCCTTCTCTGTGGGGACAGCTCAGGCCCAGGCAGTGGGGAGCTGGGGGATACCATAGAAAATGGGACTCAGTGGGAATGGGGTTCTGTCCCCCACTTCCTCTTGGGAACACCTTGGACCCAGCTGGGTGGGACAGCTGGAAGAGGGCGAGAAGGGCCCAGACAGGAGGGTCCTGTCTCCCAGAGTAGAGCTTCTGTTCAGTCTCTGGTGAGCACCCGATCCAGGGTCTCTTTTGCACTGCAGGCCTGGGCTGCTTAAGAGTAGAGGCACCACCCTCCGTCTCCTCCATGGGGCTCCTGCACATTCCTGTCCTCTCACCTGGAACCAAGTGACAAGGGAGACTGCATTTGTGCCCCTCACATGGTGAGCTTCAGCTGCCTGGTGCCCACAGCCCCAGGTGGGGTTTCCTGCCATCATCCTCGAGCAGGTGTGCACCTCATGGTGCTGTGCTGGAAGATTTGGCAAATCCTGCTTCCAGGCACAGCCAGCCACGTGGGCAGGTGTAGTCCTTATGAAGCCTGGGTAGGACCCCTAGGCTGGGGTGCCTCAGTGGGTTGGCGATGCAGTACTGGTGGGATGCCTCCACCGTGGGCCATGCCACCATCCTCTTTTGTTGTGTCCCACTCCATCTGCCCGGCTCCGATGTCCCTCGGGGGCTCTAAGGCATGGAAGTGCAGGCCTTAATCTGGGAAACCGTCCCCATCAGGTGTCACTTGGCCTTCTTCCCCCAGAGCAGAGGGGGAACTGGGGACAGCTCATACAATATATTTAATTAAAATTAGTTGAATGAATGAATGAATGACTACACCCACCAACACAGGATAACACTGCAACTCTGAGCTCTTCTACAGTCAGAGGGGGAATCCAGGCTGTGCTCATAATGTCAAGCAAACCTCTTTTGCCCTAAATTTAAATATTAATAGCTGTGCATTTATGGAAAACATAGTATAATTCTGTCCATTATGTCCCACTGCTTGCAAGTATTCACCTTTGCATTTTACCTACGTTCATATAACTCTAATTTTTAAGAAGTTGAGTAAGATTCATAAAATTGCTCATTTAGAATTCTTTGAGCTTCTTGGTAATGGAAGGCCTGGGAATAAAAAGTGGTGCTATTGTCGCATCATGATCATCCAGTAGCGTTTTCTCAGTTTTCCTGTGGGAGACTTCCTGCGGAAGGTGCAGTGCGCCCAGGAGCACTCCAACTGCTGCCATGGGCCTGGGCGAGTTCCTGGCACACTCTCCTCACACCCCCCTGATCAGCCGTCCTGCTGAAGATTGCCCAGCACAAAACAAACCACCAGTCACACAAAAGAACAAGCTTCCTCCCACTTAGTAAGAGTTGGCGGTAAGGACAGAGTTACTTATTTTTTAAAGTTATTAACATGTTTCTGGAACAGAATGTGTGTGTTAATGTTTCCCATCTGAGTTCTAGTTCTAAGTCTATAAAACCGTGATTTTTCTATAAAGTTGTAGAGTAAAAGGTAACTGATAGTGACAGTTGTGTGATGGACAGCATGTGCTCTGGGGTGGGGGCTCTGATGAGGGTGGGCAGCGTTCAGGAAGGTACGGTGTGCCCAGAGCCACTCCAACTGCTGCCATGGGCCTGGGCGAGTCCCTGTGGCTGCCCACCATCTGACTGCAGGCCCAGTTCTGCCTGGCAGGGACTCAGGAAGGCAGCTCAGTGTCCTAAAGCAACAGCAAACTCTCTCCCTCTCACAGCACGTGTCTGGAGGTGGTGGGAGACACAGCAGGCTCATGGGGTGATGGGGGGCAGCCTGCCCAGCCTTTGAGACCCATCAGCAACTCTTCTTTTATCTGTGCCTCCACCACTCCTTAGGCCTGGGCAGTGCGGTCCCTAGCTGCTCACTCCTGCCTGCCAGAGACCCATAACTTCTACCACTGGCAGCATTGCCGTGCCAGCCTCTGTGCTGAGTGGCAGAGCTGCCGAATGCCCAGACCTGGCTGGACCCAGCCCTTGTCCAGTGCCCACACTGTGCCACCTCCCTAGTGTAGAGTCTGGCCTGAGCCCTGCGGTTATGGTGTGCCCAGGGCTCACACGGCCCCCACTGTACTCTTCATTGTCTATCTCCTCTTCTGAACAGGGTCTGCTTCTCTTAGCTCTCCTCCTAGAGCAGGCATGACACAGTGGCCATTCTATACACAAATGAGGAGCTCTGCAGGCAAGTGTGAGCTGTGCAACCCCGCAGGCCAAGCACCCAGCTTCCCAGGGTTGGGGAGTGCCCACCACTGACGGCCTGGGAGGTCACCAGTGTAAGAGCAGAAGGACCAGCACAGGCAAAGCAGTGCAAGTCATGGAAGATCCCGATCTCTGGAGAAGGGCTTTCTGAGGAATAGGAAGGGAGGGAGGGTGAAACAGGGGAGCAGGGAAGAAGCAGACAGAAGGGCAAACATTTGGTTGAGAGGGAAAGCTGCTCTTGGCCTGGTGGATCTGGAGGTTCCCCATCGCTCACTGGGAAAATGGGTTTTAACCAATTGCTCATCTCTCAGGTTATCCTGGGATATTCTCCAAATACAGCAGGCAGGTTCATGTGATACGTGTTTGAATAAACTGTCTTCATTTCACCCATATGTTTCTGAAACCCTCTCGGAGAGCATGTGCAATACTGGAAATGACACAGGCTTGGGGTTCCTTGGAACAGCACTCTGCCCCTGGCTCAGCTTCTCTGGGTGTGAATAACAACTGCACCCCTAAGGGCATGCACTGCCCATGGTCGCCACCACAGGCAGGCCAGCAGCTGCCATCCCGCAGCAGGCTGGGGTGCCTACCTGGTCAGGGCCTGGAAGGCCTTCTGCATCATGGTGTTGCGGAGGTAGAGCTCCAATTGCTTCATGAGCTGGGACACTGGCTTGAAGAGATGCATATGGTACAGGATGGTCTCCAGGTCTGCGTAGAGGCGGTGCTGAAACAGCAGCTGAGAGTTGTAGAGCACCTTGTGTTTCCTGTGCTGTGATTTGGAAATTCTGCAAGAGGCGGCCACAGGACAGTACCTTAACACTGCTCTACAGGCTTCTGGAATGCTGCCGCTGTGCTCCGAATGACAGCTATGTATGTATGTATGTATTCGTTGCTTGTTTAAAACCTTGAAGGGGAGACTGGCAGTGAAAATGCTGAAACCAGCCTCGTGTTGCTGGTGTCCCACTGCCCCCCCCATCCCCTGCCCTGCCCTCACTGCACCAGCGGGTAGTTTCCGAACGCACCCTGCTGTGCCCCGCTGTGTTCGGCACACTTTGTTCTCACGCCTTGTTGAGCCTGTTGGTACGCCTGTCCTGCATGTACTGCTGGTGGATCTGCGTGTGTTTTTTTTCATGGGGTTTCTTCTTTTGTGAAGTATGTGTTCAAATATTTTGCCTATTCTTCCATTAGAATATTTTTAATGTTTTTTATTGATTCACAGGCATTTTATATGTTCAACATATTAGCTCCACACATCAAAAATGTTTTTTTCTCTATTCATGGTTTGTGTTTTCACAATTATAATGGTGCCTCCAGATGAACACAAGTTATTAATTTTAATGGAGCCAAATCTATCATTATTTTCCTTTCTTCTTTTTTTCCTTACCTGAGGACACTTTTTTATTGCTTTTAGAGAGAGAGGGAGGGAGTGAGGGAGGGAGAAAGAGAGGGACAGAGAAACATCAACTGGTTGCTCTCTTGTATGTGCCCCTACTGGGGCCTGCGTCCGGGCATGTGTCCTGACTGGGGTGGAAACTACTACCCTTCTGCCTGCGGGATGATGTTCCAGCCGACTAAGCCACACTGACCAGAGCTATTTTCCTTTATTCTTTGTACTTCTGTCTTACTCAAGAAATCTTTCTTTATTCTGAGGTCATGAATATGTTCTCCATTATTATCACCTAAAACTGTTATAATACTAATTTTCAAAAATAGATTTTTCTGGTGAACTATGAAAGACCAGAAAATTGTGGTCTAATTAATTGTACTGTGTCCACCAATAGGACACTTTATGTCAGCTGCCACCATTGGGAGAAACAGGGTTTTGGGTACATGGAAGTTCTCTATAGTATTTTTGTGACTTATTTTAAATCTATGATTATTTCAAATAGGATTTTAACCTACCTGGAATTGAGTTTTATAAATTACATCAGCTAGCAAATTAGGAAACTATCAGTAAATTCAGAATAGGGTAAAACTTCCCCAAATTGGCAAAGAACATCTACAACACTGGAACATATATAATGGAGAAAGACCCATCGCTTCCCCCAGTGATCGGAAACAAGGCCAGCCAGGGACCACTCTGACATGCAACAACCCTGCAAGTCCCTACCAGCATGCTGAGGAAGTAAAGGCATGCAGTTTGGAAAGGAAGAAACTAAACTCTCTCTATCTGCTGATGCCATGGTGGTCTATGTACAAAATCCCAAAGCATCTACCACAAACAAACAAACACTCCTCAAACCTGGATCAATGAAGAAAAATCACCCTGGCTGGTGTAGCTCTGTGGATTGAATGCTGGCCTGTGAACTGAAAGGTTACCAGTGTGTGTGAGAGGCAACCAATCAATGTATCTCTCACACACTGGTGTTTTTCTTCCTCTTTTTCTCCCTCCCCTCCCCTCTCTCTATAAGTAAATAAATAAAATCTTTAAAAAAAGAAAAAACAGCCCTGGCTGGTGTAGCTCAGTGGATTGAGTGCTAGCCTGAGAACCAAAGGGTGGCTGGTTCGATTCCCAGTCAGGGCATATGCAGGCCAGGTTCCCAGTGGGAGTATATGAGTGGCAACCACACATTGATGTTTCTCTCCCTCTCTTTCTCCCTCCCTTCTCCTCTCTCTATAAATAAATAAATAAATAAATAAATAAATAAAATCTTAAAAAAAAGAAAAATGATCATATTTCTATATACAAGCAATAAACACTTGGAAACTAAAAATACCATACCATTTAAAATAACTCAAAAATAAAAAAATTAGATATAAATATATCAAAACATGTATGTTGAAAACTACAAAATTCTGATGAAAGAAATTAAAGATCTAAATAAATGCAGAGACACACCACATTCACGGAAGGCTTGACGTAGCAGTGATGTCAGTTCTCCCCCAGCTGATACGTAGCGGAAGGTTTTCAAGGTTCACCCAAGTTGAAGTATGTGGATCGGTACTTCATTTCTTTTTTTATGGCTGAATATCATTCCATTGTGTGGCTATATCACATTTTGTTCATTGGTTCATGGACATATGGGCTGTTTTCACTTTCTGATTACTATAAATAATACTGTTATGAACATTCATGTGCATGTTTTTGTGTGGACATATGTTTTCAGTTCTCTTGGGCAGAAAACCACCATAAGGCTGGTTTCTCCCTGGTGTCTCTTGGCCTGTCAGCACATCCAAATGGGCCCTACAGGGCGGCACTCCCCTGCTGGGTGTAGAGACTCAACTTCAAGCCTTTCTGCCACTATCAACATCTGGATTTGGGGGTATCTGAGCTCTGAGGACAAGCAGGGGACCTGTGGACTAAAGGAAGGAGGTCTTATCTATCCAAACTAGGATGCTGGAGAGTCACGAAAGGAAAAGAGAATTATCGTGTCACCAAAACTAAAGAATGGAAGGACCATAAGGGGCCACTTGCTCCAGCCCAAAACCAGGCACTTTAGTTGCCCCTATGATGACCCCACTGAGAAGCCAACAAGTGTTCCTGAATGGAGGAGGCATTTTCTGTGGTCTAGGCAGTCCCTCTAGATTCAAAATAATCAGATATATCTTACCTGGGAGAGTTGATATTTATTTCTTTGAGGTGTCTACCTTAGGGCCATAAAGCACACTCTTTTTTCCCCATTCACAGTTTATTGGTCCCATAAACCTGGACCAGGGCCATACAAAACATTCTGCTTCTTATTAACCAAGTAGGCTCCTCAGAAGTCTGAAGGCTGGGCTCGTTTTCCTGAACCACCTTCTCTAAAGTCTTCCCTTCACCTAAAAGCAATCAGTTCTTCTTGTTTTAAAACTCACTTCCTAAGCCCTGAGGAACACTTCAAAATAAACCCCAGAGGAAACGAGTGGACATATCCCTCTCACAGAGCAGGACAGGGAACCTGGGCTTGGTAGTGAAAGATCTCTCCACTCACTCAGTCCCCAGACGCCACCTACCGACTTTGGTGGCTCTCCCATAGCCGCTTCAAGCCTTGGTCAGCTATGCCTTCCAAAATGAGGAGGTGGATCTTCCCGTCCAGCATGTGGAAGCCGGTGAGCACATCCAGGTCCTGCCTTTCCTGGATCTTCGCCCGCACTTTAAAGGCTAACAGGATCTGCTGGATGGTCGGGACAGGGCAGGAGTCCAGATCGAGGGCTTTGGCATTGATCAGGGTGATGTCCTGCAGCAGGCTATATAGGAGGGAGGCCTTCCTGGAGTCAAATATGAAAATGATGCGGCCAAACTGGGTGCCTGCGAGGTCTGGACTGGCGGTTTCTGCCATGGCCTGCAGTGGCACCGAGATGTCTACTCGCAGCTTGAGCAGGGAGTTGGCCTCTAGGTAGTTACCCATGGGCATTGGGCCGTGATGCAGGGCATCTGTAGGGACCTTAAACCCCACAACCTTTCTGCTCCTGCTGTCCTGGTTATGGTGTATGGGCTTGGGCTCACAGCTGTGGATGGGGATAGCCAAGTTCAAGTACTTGTGTCCAAGGAGGAGTTCAGCAAAACTTACTCGGGCTATTCCGTAAGGGTCCCACATCTTGTTTTGGGATTCAAAGGGATTGCTCTCTGTCTCTTTGGGAGAGATGAGGGCCTGGAAGTTAATATATGAATCCAGAGGGTCCTCCCCAAACAGGGTGGGCTTCCGGGAATACTCCTCTGACTTTCGGTCCCGGTCGTGAACTTCTACCACCATGGGAGGGCCCTCCAGGTATTCCCTCAGGTCATTGGGGTGCATTGCACCAAGAAAAATGACATTGATGTCCTGGAAGGAGATGTGGCTTCCATGAGGCTGCCCCTCAGTCTGGTGAGCCGGAGTCTTGTGAAACTGGTACTTGCAGTACACGGGGGTGCAGAGCCTCTGTGAGAGAACAGGGAGACATCGGGGCACTGGGCTGCAGGGGCAGTCACTCTCTCTCTTCTGGAGGAAGGCTCCCCGGCAGGAGGCTCCAACCCCGGGGCCACCCTCACCAGCCCAGCCCCTGCAGGCTGGGTTTCCTCATGGCAACGAGAGCCTGCTCTGCAAGGTCATTCCCAGGACTGAGTGACACATGTCAAAGCACCAAGATGGTGGCTGGCACAAGAAAAGGGCTCAAAAATATCAGCACGATTTCTTCCTCCCAAACTGTGAGTGCCATCAAGATAGGCCATGTGCCTTTTTCACATCTGTATTTCTAGCTCTTAGCCCAAGGCCAGGCAAAGAAAAGGAGGACATAAATAAACCATATTTTCCAGACATACACCTGGGGGCATTGGCACAGGCTCATCTTTACTATATTAAGCATCTGAGCAGAAAGCTGCCACAGGAGAAGAAAGACTTAGAGAGGCTCGGGGCTTAACAGGGCGTGGAGAATGAGATGGAAGGAGGGGCAGAGCTGTGCTGAAGCAGAAAGAGGGAACCTTGCATGTTTTGATGGTGGTGCTAAGATTTTATAATCAAAAACTGTTACACGAGTTTGTGGTCCAAATTTATATTTCATGTTGTCTTATTTACTTTGCACTGATGCTGAAATTTTATTTTAAAACAATCATGGGTTAGTAGTGCTCCCAGATACCTGGGCGAAGTCATTTAGAAACCTTTCTGCAGAAATCCACTTTCAACTTAGGCCTCAAAGAATTCCACAGAGAAAGTCCCATTGAACGTGAGATCAGAGTGAAAATCACAGAACATATAAGGGAAAAAGGGACTACCAGGAAAACCAGATGCAAAAAGGCATTAAAGTATTAAAGTAGTCATATGCATAAAACAAATATATTTGTTGTTTTTAAAAATTTAAATATGAAGGCCAAATCTATTAGAATTTTATTTATATAGGACAACTGTAATAGCATAATCAATAAAATATATTAAAAATAAATAAATGACAAAAATAATTACATTTATTGGTACTGAATAATTTTTAAAAATTTAAACATTACCTATAATAGCATACGTTTTTATAAAATCCTTAAGAAGAAATTAAGTGGAAGATATATAAGACCCATACACTGAAAACTATAAAACACTCCAGACAAAAATCAAGTGAAATGTATATAGCAAAATATAGGCACCCCTATGTTCATTGCAGTGTTTTTATGATAGCCAAGATATGGAAGCAACCTAAGCATGCTTTGAAGAGGTGGTACATATATATAATAGAACACTACTCCAGCTGTAAGAAGAATAAAATCTTATCATTTGCAAAAACATGAATAAACCTAAAGGGTGTTGTTAAGTAAAATAAGCAAGGCGGAGAAAGATGAATACCATATTATTTCACTTATATGTGAAATTAAAAACCCCAACCCCAAATAAATGAGCAAACAAGACAAACTCATAGACACACAGAACACAACGATGGCTGTCTGGTGGAAGGGGGTTGGGTTTCTGGGTGAGAAAGGTGGAAGAAATCAGGAAGTACAAATTGCCAGTTATAAAAATAGTCATGGGGATGTAAAGGAAATATAGTCAATAATATTATAATAACCATGTATGGTGCCAGACGGGTACTAGACTTACTGGGACGGGTACTAGACTTACACAGATCTTTGTGTAAGGTGTATAAATGTCTAATCACTATTTTGTACATGTAAAACTAACATACTATTATATGTCAACTGTAATTGAAAAATAAATTAAAAAGTAAAAAAATTGAAGAGAAAATTGGTGAACTTAAATATATAGCTGAGTGGATTACCCAAGTTTATACAAAGAAGACAAAGATACAAAAAATATAAAGGAATGATTAAGAGGCAGTGGAAGAGAATGAGATTAGATCTGACATATCCTAACTGGGGTTTCAGAATTTTGCAATTGTTGTACAAATTGAATGGCAGAAAGGTAAAAGTAGAAAAGGTAAGGATAGAGAATTGAACACATCAAAGACATGAATCCTTAGGCTGAAGGAGCCCAAGTATACCTCCCATCGTTTAATCTTTGCTCAGGAAGCTACAGGAGGATATGCTCCACCGAAACCAGAGAGCTAACAAAGCAGAGGAAGACACAGAATCCAGGGACAGGGATCCCGCCAAGAGAGGGAAAGGGGAACTTCCAAGATAAACAGCAGTGCCAAACCTGGCTGGTTCAACGTGAGTGGGCCCTGCGGCCCTGACAAGGGTGCCTGGGGCGCCTGCTGAGGGGAGGGTCGCTGCCTCCTTCTGAAGGACGCCTATGCAGTAGTGGGAGACCTCAGGACCTGCTAGCTCCCAACCCCAGAAGCCCAACCTCTTTTATATCTTGCTCCGAGATTCTAAACGGTGAAATGGGGATGATTTAAATCTGGTGTAAGGCCAATGGGGGGATAAAAGATGACACACAATGGAGAACTGGCTGTGAAAAGGAGGCCGCACATCAGTTGGTCTGGCTCTTCTTACCTCTAGTTCATGGAAGGGCACAGGTTGCGATGGAAGGCAGGAAGCACTTTTGATCTTTATGATCAGGGGGTTTAAGTCCTGCTTTTGCTCCTCTGTCATGATAGGAACTTCTGTTTTTAAAGTCAACAGACAATCTAAAATGCTGGCAGACTTTTCACTACCGTGACTCGAGATGGTTTGCCATCCTGGGTGGGGGGAGGGGGTACACAATACACAAAGCATTAGACTGCTACTTGCGACATTCCCAAGACAAGCACAGAAGGACTGGCAAGCTGAGAAGGGCCAATGATAAAACTACAAGAAAAAAAGAAATCTTAAAAAAAAATTGGGAAACACATGCACACAGCATGTTATACACCCGTTTTTCAGATTGAGTTTGCATGAATTCTCTAAGAGGATTTAATTTTTGTAATTTAATCTTGATGATCATCTTGTAATACAAGCAGTTCCTGATTCATCCATATGATACAATAAGGAATACAGATACAATAAGGAATACTTGGGTGGCACCCAAGTAGATACTTGGGTGCCACCCAAAACAGCCTGGTTTACTTGGACTTTACAGTGTAATTTCTAAAAGCTCCCCAGGTGATTGAGACCCACCATCCTAGACTTGTGCTGTCCAGTACAGTAGTTAATGGCTATATGTGGCTGCTTAAATTCTAAGTAATTAAAATTTAATACAATTTAAGATGCAGTTTTTTCTTTGTAGGAGTCACATTTCAAAAGCGTAGGAGCCATGTGTGGCCATGAGCTGTGGATTGGACAATGAAGATATAAATTATCTCTATCACTGTAGAAGGCTCAGTTGGAGAGTGATGCCCCAGGCTATCGTTGTAGAATAGAACACATTCAAGAACAAATCACACTAACGTCTATGTCAGTGTCCACTGGTGTGTTGCTTTAACTGCTGTGGCCAAGCCCGTGTGACCTTCTCCTTCCTCTCATAGCAAGATGAGGGAGCACAGTCAGGCAGGTAATTCAGAACTCAGCCACCTAGAGGACCTCTGGTTCCTCTTGGGGGCTCAAGGACCATGAAATGTTTCTCCTGATGTCTGCTCCAAGCAGAAGCATGCGACCGCCATGTGGGGGCCTGGTCCTCCCAGAACACAGCATGAGAGTGGGTGAGAGTCTCTGAGATATCACTTCTCTAGAAAGGACTCTGATGTGGGGGGGAGTTGAGGCAGTCAGTCTGAAAAGCCCAACTTTAGGTGAAAACTGATTTGCAAAAATCCATTTAAAAGTGAGAAGTAAAAAGTGAATAATATTCCTCAGAAGGCATCCTTGCCAACCCAAGAACATGTGAGAATTAGGATTTCCCCAGCACCCGTGGAACTCGATGCCCAGTTTTGTCAGCTCCGTCTCAGAAAAGACTGAAGCCTAAATTTCTAGGACTGGCCAGAAGGAAAGTGCACATACACCATGGTGGCCTCCCCCAAACCCTACAATGAAAAGGTTTGAAGTTATTCTCTAAGGAGGAAAACAGGAGGGTTCTTCTCGCCATTATTACCCCTTCTTTAAAAAGACAAAGTCCCATAATTTTACCCAAAATATATTCTGAGCTTTCCACTATCAAAACATATGGATTTAATTAATACCTATTTATTATTTATCAAACTAGAAAACCTACTTTATGAGTTGTGATAGATCTTACAAAGCAAAACAATCAAACTCCTATTCTGCTACTGAGCTGTGTGACCTCAGGTAAGTACTTAACTTCTCTGAGTTTGACTCCTCACTGGAAGAAATCGGTGACAATGATAAGCAGCCCCAATACTACAAGTTCACTGGGAGGACCAGAATTTGTTATGGGACGTAAATGCTGGGACAGGAATACCAGCTCCCTTTCCTAATTTCCTTTACTAGATGTTTTTGTAACAACCTGTAGAAACATGTTTATAAAAAGCAGCACCTTGTTTAGCAAAATTGTAGTATTTATTATTTTCACAGGTTTTCTTAGACTTTGAAATTAGAGCTGGGTTCAAATCCTGGCTTCATACGTGCTCATTATGTGATCTCTAAAGAAATGTGTTTAATGTCTCTGCCTTCATTTCCTTGATGACAGAGACACCCCCACTTTGCTAAGGTGGCTGTGAGCATGAAGTTAGGTAGCATAGAGCAGGGATCTGGTCACCATGCGCATCCTGTTTATGGACTTTTGCTCATATGTGACAAATACAAGAAACTATTGGGAACAGGTGTCACTACCTGCGAGCAGCGGCTTCAGCCCCAGCTGCATGGAGAAGACTCTGCACCGCTTCCACTGATCTCCCAGCTTGCCGTCTATGTCCTCCTCTGCATGGTATTTCTTCCTTCTTCTATGGTCTTTCTTATCCCTACCTGATTCTTTCCATTTAACTGTGGAATCAAAAGAGGGAAGTAAGCATTCTGAGGAGCTCACATTCAAGCTGCCACATGCGAACACACACAGGCTGCAGCGGTTTGGGGAGGTTCTGGAAGCTCCATGAAGGCAGAGATGGTGCTTTGTGCTGCTGCCCTTTCCAGAATGGTGTCTATGTGTGGGTAGCTGACCATTTGCCAGTTATATGCAGGGAGAAATTGAAGGGTTTCCTGACTCGCCTCCTGCTACCATCCAAGAAATGGGCAGAAGGGGCTAAAGTTACCATGAGCTATTGGTTCTATTGGGTAAAGGCCAATGGAATGAACTAGGAAGCCAGACCCACACAGAAGAGGACTCAACAGATGCCAGAGGTGGCATTCCAAATCGGGAGGAGGAATGGACTAGTCAGTTAATTATTCTGACTAGCCATTTGGAGGCAAATGAAATTATTGGACATCTCATGTCATATGCAAAATAGACTGCAGACTGAAGGTGGAAACAAAATCTTCAAAAGCATTACAGGGATACACAGGAGACTCTACCGGCCTTCAGAGGAGCAAGGTTCCTTAAACACTACCACAAGTGAGAACTAGAAAGGAATAATTAAAAAACCATTTTACCCAATCAAACGCCATGTGTAGAGTAAAAGGATAAGTTAACAGAACTCGGTCTGTGATGTTATAATGCACATAACTGATAATGCGTAATTATCCAGATGATGTAAAAAATAAAGCTTTTTGGTCCATAAGAAAAACTTGAAACCCAACAGAAAAGTAAGTAAAGGCATAAGAATAGGCAAATCATGCAAGAGTGGGATCAGATAAGCATGTGAGTGCTCTCAGCCACACTCGGAACCGGAATCAATGAGAAGCCCGACTGGCATCTGAGGGCTCTCGCCTCCCGCCAGTCTGCCACTAAGATCACACGCTTCTGCACCAGCAGTTCCTGCATCCGGAGATGTCTACCTTCACCTGCCTCCGTATGATGGAAAATAATATTTTTTAATAAAAGCAACTGACATTCCAAAATATCCAGGAATTCATTTATAGGAATTATCTATAACACCTATAGGAAGAAAAAAAATAACTCCATTACTAAAGTCGTAAAGGAGGATGTGAATTACGTGAAAAGATACAGCCTGATCAAGGATGGGAGGACTTCTCAATGTAAAAATGTCAATTCCTCCTAAAATTAATTTATAAACGTAATGCAAAAACAATTTTTTTAAGTTAATATTTTTAAATGACATTTCCTCTTAGTTGTATCCATCCCATTTGCCCAGGAACCGGCTGGGCCTCCGCTCTCTCCGTGGTCCCCACGGCATCCAGGCACACTCCTTCTCCAGGCCCCTCTTAGACTCCAAGAGGCCAAGGGCTAGCACACTCTCAGCCGGACAAGGCTGTGGACTCGGTGTCTGAAGGTGTGGGTTAGGATCCTGGCTTTACCAACACTCCCAAGATTCCCAAGAATTCTGGTTTTAGAACTTTGTTCAAATTACATAATCACTCAGTCATCTTGTGTAGAAAATGGAGATAGTAATACCACCTTACAGTGAGCATTACAAATATTAAATGGAATAAAGTAATAAATGCCAGAGCACACAGCCTGATACATAACATGTGCTCATAAATGCAAACATTCCTTTCACTGCACCTGGACTGCATGAACTCCAATGTAACTGAATTTACTAAAAGTCTACATGGCTCATGGGGGGAGTCTGCAGGACTAGTATGAGACAGGGCTCCACTCTCACCCCCCAAACACCATTGGTCTTTCCTTATCCAATCATGGAAAGATCTTCCATTCTGAGTAGCTTTTCATTTTCCTTGGTATTGTGGGAAGAAGCTTCAGACTCTGCTGGGTGAGAACCTGTTAATATTTATTAGCAAATGTCTCCCAACATTGTGTTCCATATTAGCTCACTAAGAAATGAGGGCCTTTTTCACATTTTGTAATGGCAGCCCCAGGCAGGAGATTTGGTATGTGGTGAGCATTCAGTAAAAAGGTTTGTCAATGGTAAATGAGTAGCCCTGACCAGTGTGGCTCAGTTGGTTGGGCACTGTTTGACACCTGGTCAGGGCACGTGGCTGGATTGTGGGTTTGGTCCTGGTCAAGGCAACCAATTGATGTTTCTCTTCCTCTCTTCCTCCCTCCCTTCCCCTCTCTCTAAAAATTAATAAATATATTTTTTTAAAAATTAAAAAATAGTGAGAAAATGATTGAATGTAGAGACTAATTACAATTATTTGGACAAATGGAGGCAAGAAAGGTCCTCTAGTCCTTTCTATAATATCCCACAAGGAAAAAAACACAGAAGAAACACTGGTTATCTATTTAACTGTCCACCTCAGTACTGTTTACGTTAGAGAATACTAAAAATAGTTCCAGGTTCCTCAATTCCCACTGACAGGGAATGATTATGCAAATTATAGTATTACCAGCAGATGAAATATTATTTCTAGTCACCACAAATAAAGTTTATGGAAAGTCCTAAAGGAAATTGTGCATGTAATGGCATATTAATCTCAGAATACAAAATCGTGCATTCGGGATAACCTCATCTATGTAAAAAAAGTCTTAGAAAAAAGGAAGGAATTTGCCATAATGTGATAAACCAAAACATTACAATGCTTGTTCCTGGTGATGAAATTACAGGTTATTTTCCCTGCTTGTTGTATACTTTTTTACATTCACTGAATTTTTCTAAAAAAACACACATGTAACTTCTATAGTAAGAGAGTGTTTTTGTAAGCCACAAAATAGACAAAAGCTAAATAAAGAAAAAGCATTGACAATGAAAAGAGAGTTGTGCAGAGGGCCGCGAGTGCTTCAGCAGGGCAGGGTGACTCAGCAGCAGCGGACACGGCTGACAGGCACAGAGGACACCGGACACACGCACTGCCCCTGTGTCACCAAGCAGCCACCGTCCCTGCCCAGGTTCTACTCAGCGTGTCCCCTGAGGTCATCTCTACTCACCATGCAGAGACTTGAAGGGTTTCTCTGCTCTTTCTGTTTTTTTTTGCGTATACTCCTGGTTGCACTCCATTTGGACATGAATGCTTTGTTCAGACAATTTCCTCTGACTTAAAACTAAATGTCTCACTTCCTCTGGAATGCAGAATAAACAAGAGTCATGGATTCAATCAACCAGAAATACTTATTGAATACTTTCTATGTGACAGTCACTCTCTGGGTGCTGGAGATGGAGCAATGGGTAAGCAGGGCAAGGTTCCTGACCTCCCGGAGTTGGTGCCTAAAGGGCTGCTTCAAAATACCAGGAAACTCAAACCTCAACTGGGTAATGGCTTCTTCCAAATAGGACCATTAAGTACTTGACTGTGTTATTGCATTTAATCAGCATACTTCATTTTCAGAAAAGCACCACCGCTTCCCCATTTTATAGATGAGGAATCTGACACTTAAGGAGCTTTCCTGTGGTCAGAGAGCTGGCCTTAGCAAAGCCAGGCCTGCACCCAGAGCCTTATGTGCCCAGCTGTGGAGATGACCCCTTCATAAATGTCTTTCACTTCTGTCAATGTGGGGCTCTGCATGCTCCTGGCTGCACCCAACATGTGTGGAATGACGCATGAGCAGAGGAAGTGAGTGGATGAATGGAGACGATGGAAGCCATAAGAAAGACGTGGGAAGAAAAGAGGTGAAATTGGGTTGTGTTGAAGGATAGAATAAAATTTTGGCAAAGCGATGAGGCTAAGAGCCCTCTAAGTATGGCCAAATGCCTGAATACCAGCCCCGCGATGAGGAAAAGCCTAATGTGACCAGGAAATGGACCAGGTATGAGGGAGGAGTGACAATGAGAAAGGAGCCTTGGGGAACAAGTTATGAGATGCCTTTATGGCTGGACTCAGAAGTCAGGCTTGGTTCCCACTAAGGCACTGGGAGGCCAGGGTAAAGAGTGGTATAGAAAGACCATGGAACAATGACAGAAGAAAGGAGACAGAAAAGAAGTTGGGTGATCAGAGAAGAGCCACCTAGTTGGTGGGGTGGGTGGCCAAGAGTTGAGGACATAGCGGGAGTCAACTGTGACTTGGGGGCTCTCAGAATGATGTTGCTTTTATCCAGTTCTGAGACACCAGTGGACTGAGCAGATTTCACAGAAGAGAAATGCGAACTCTTGACTGGGATGTTCCATTCAACACCAGCAGGCTGAAAACTGACAGCTTCTGGCACACGACCTACAGTGCATCCCAAACTTCTTGTCTCCTTTATAACAAACCTCTTATGGTATTTCTGCACTCCCAAAAACAAGAGTTTTAAGAAGAAAGTTTTTAAGTGAAAAAAGGCAGGACTTAAGACAACATGTATAATAGATTCATTTTTGTTGAAATTTTATACCCACATATAAAATGAGGGAAATGTTAGCAATGATTATCTCTGGCCAGGCATCATGTGATTCTAATTTTTTCTTCTTTTAGCTAGTCTATTTCTAAATTTTTTATGAAGTGAACATGCACTGATTTTTCTAACAGAAACAAAATTACTTAATATAAGATGCAGGTGACGTGAAGCTTGGGACAAGTTTTGAGGAAGCGCAGGTGCTCTTATTTCAAGAACGCCAAGCAGAAAGACTGTGGGCCCCTCCCGCAGGGCCTTCAACACCCTTCCTCCTTCACCTTCTGGCCAGCTGATCCGTTTATGCTGCCAAACCTTGGCTCCAATGCCCCTTCTTCAGGAAGCCTTCTTGATACACACGCCCCAGCACCCTGCTCCAGTGTGAGCCCAGGACAGGGCGGACGTGTACCAGAAATCCCAGCTCAGCAGCTCTGGCACAGGCCCTGAAAGCTGCATTATTTAGGCAGCCCTCCAAGTGCATCTAATGCAAGTGGCTTGGAGCCCACACTTGGAGGACGTGGGTCTTTCCTTTGGTGCAGGTGAGAAAAGCCACCGTAGGTCCCATTTTCTCACACAGGAATCCTACAATTACTAGTTTAGATATGAACCGGTGATTCTCAGTAAGGGGTGGTTTTGTTTCCCATCCTCTTCAGGGAACAATGACTAAAATTGTTGATTGTCGTTGTGTCTGGGAGGCTACTTCTGGTGGCTAGAGGGATGCTGCCGAGGACCATACCATGCACAGAACAGTCCCACAACCAGGAATGATCAGACCCAGAATGGCAACAGTGCTGAGGATAAAAATAAAACACCCCAGGATATATATTAGAAAGATTAAAAGCTGGAAGCCCAAAGCGCCCAATGTCAGAAAGTGTCCTTGAGAAGTCAGGCTAGGGACCTGGAGAAAGGACAGATTTTCAAGGTACAAAATACTGGGTTCTGATTGGAGCACTGACATTCACTTCAAGCAAGTGTTACCATGCTTACTACAAAACCAGAATAATCCTACTTATCTGAAAGCCACTAAATAACAGCATGTATTCACACTCCATGTACTCACAGATGCACATTGCTTTTACCTTTTAACGTCTCTTAAAATGGGGATGCATCTTTATAGTGAATGCCACGGCACAGTTTAATGGTCATTGTTTTATTATTATTTTTAAATTCTCTATAGACAACACACATCCTCCCTTGTGCTTGTGCCCGGTGGAGGGGGCACTCCCACTGGTGCCTCCGTGGACCTGACCAGAGGAAGCAGGCACATGCCCAAGGCCACCAGCTAGGTCAGGATGGATACGGGACTGAGTTCAGCTGTCTGACTTCCAGCCTGGCAATTTCTGCTCCTCCCAGCATGCTCCTTCAAGGGCGGTTGAACAAGAGACTTTCTGGGGTAGACATAATATTGGAGAGTTCAGAGGGTCTATATGAAAATGCCAACATGGTATCTCGGGGCAGCGGGATTTTTTTTAAAGTTTTAATTTTTGTTTCTTGGTATCCTCGCCCCCCCCCCCCCAAAGGAACACACAATACTTAACCAGAGAGACAGGCTTGGGGTGGGTGCCTATGTTAGCACTGCCGAGGGCCGGGAAGCCCCTAAAGGTGGCGGAGGTAGAGGTGGAGGTGGAGCTGGAGGCTAATGGGCATGCGCAGACACGGCGCGGTGTGTCCTAACGCCGGCACATCCTAGAGGGAAGACAGTACCACCGACCCAGAAACCGATGCGGGCCCAGGAACAGGAGATCTGGGGGACGCTGGCTTTTCTCCTCCTCCTGGTGAGGAGTCACAGCCCCTAGAAACATTGCAAATAAAACCCAAATACCTGACTTACCAAGAGATCCTGCCTCTTCTGCATGCCCTTCTGTCTTTAACCGATAATACCTGACTTTTTTTGAAACCTTGTCTGTAGTGTCCCAGATCTTCAAGGTTATTTTGTAAAAAATCATTTTCTTGAGTAACTCCTTTGTCACGTGCATGTTAAAAGCTTGGGTCCATGACACCCAGACTTTGTCCCCTTCATGCCATGGCTTCATAGCCTGTCCAAAAAAAAAACAACAAAAAAACACAACAAAAAAACCAAGACACTCTCAGTGTGGGGAGCTAGAAGGCTCAGCAGTCTAGGAGTACCGGCCATGCCAGCCTCGCCCTGTCTGGCGAAAATGGGCCCTGCTCTCCACCTGTCCGACCTCTGTGTCTGGCTCTCTCCCAGGTCCCAACGCACATTGGGAAATGAGTGTCATGGACTGGGTGCTGTCATACTTCTGGGTTTCTTGGGAAAAAATTAAGTTAAAGCAATTACTGGAAAACCATGTCCTTTCCGGTGATTCCAATCCCTGACCGAGCTGGGCTACAGGCACAGATGTGTGTGCATGCAGGCAGGTGGGTGTGCACACACATGCACTCACATGCCAACAGACAAAGAAAGAACTCACAAGAGCTACAAAAACTTTTGAAAACAAATTATTAGGTAAAAATATCTAAATAAAAATTTGTTTAATTGTATTATTAGGTCAGTGAAGATTCTCATCGGTAGGTCTGGGGTGGGGTCCAATGTCCTGCATTTCTAGCAACTTGCAGGGGAAGCAAGGACACTCTGTGTGGTGAATACTAGGCTGTATGCTACCCACAAGGACACACACACACACACACACACACCTTTACTCCTGAATCCAGGAACACTTTGACAGTTGTTGGGAACACCACCACGTCAACTTTCTTAGGCTCTTTATCATCCGGCAGAGGGAAATACTCAATGTGGTAAAAATGGTGACTCTTTGTAATAGGTTTGTCCATTTTGTGGTGTTTCCTATGTTTTTCCGTCAAATTTATATACTTTCCTTTATGACCTAGAAGAGACAGATTTAATAGGTCTTGTTTTAACCTCATGTGGGAAAGCAGACCTGTCCCACAGCTCCCTGGGACCAAAGCCAGATGCTGGGGGAGGCTGCATGACGCTACTCTGCCTGCCTGGCTTGTGGATAAGAGGCAGGTGCAGCCCTCCAGCCGGCAGAGTAGGAGGCTCTGCGGGACCAGGACTAAGCACAGGGGTACAGAATTTCAGTGCATGACTCCGAGAGTGATCGTCTTCTTATATTTTTCACCTTGGGCACTTCATCTCCGTCACCATAGTCTCAGCAATAAGAAGCAGGTAAAAAAACATAACAGCACACTGTGATTTGTGTAATAGTACCAGCACAGGTAAGATTCTGAAGAACAACAGAGGAGGCAGGGAAACTCTGCCTGTGGTGGTGGGGAAGCCCCTTACGGAACCTCAGCAGGGTCTTGTAGAAGGAGAGCTGGCAGGCATTCCAGGGAGAGGGCAGAGCCCAGCAAAGCCTCAGGAGTGAAGTTGCACAATGTGGGGTGAATGGTGGAAAATTGTACAAAGTAAGGATGGGCTTCGGCCAGACTACCAGGGCCTCCACGGCCTGCCATTGACTTTAAACTGAACCTTCCAGGCCGAGGCTTTGCGGATCATAAGAAGATGCTTTAGGAGCTCCGTAAACATTTAAGTTTCATTTTCTATTTAAAGATGTAGTTTTAAAATTTCAAATTTTTAGCATCCAGGAGACTGCATTTATATTAATTTTGTGCCACCAGAAGAGTTAGCTTTGTGCAGAGCTTAGAATTAAGCTTCTCCAGCCAGTCTTTAGTAAGCATTAGGCTTTCCTGTGAAGGTGCAGCTAATCAGAATGCTCGCTACATCTCCCAGGTCTGTGTTCTGATTCAATCCAAGTGGGCCAGCAAATGGATATATAGACCCTCATATCAACCAGAAGAAAAATTGCTACAACCCCCTTGGTGGACAATTTGGTGGACAATGTCTATAAAAAATGTAAATGTGTACAGTACGTCCTCGATATCATTGATAGTTTCGGGATTTGAAGGGAAACCACATACAGTGGTGCCTCGGTGCTCATCGTTCATCCGTTCCAGACCCTGTGATGAGTGCTGAAACCGACAAGCACTGAACGATGGAGCATTTTCTCCTGTGGGGTGGCGTCATGACTCATGCTAGTTCCAGCAAGTGTGACGACTGCCAAGCGAGCGCCAAGTGCTGAAACCTATTTTTCTCTTCAAAATGTGGTAAGTACAGGGTTTGACAAATTCTGAAACAGATGAGTACTGTGGTATGACTATAATGAAATAAATTTTATCATAGGCTAGTTGATAAAAAAAGTTTTTATGGCATCTCATCAATGTTATAAAAAATGACATTGAGCAAAACAGTATTCGAGGACCTGCTGCCATGCTTTCAACCCAACAGTTCCACTTCTTGAAGTTCAGGCTATGCAAGTGCCCACACAGCTGTGCAAAAATGTGCATGCTCGGAGGGCTACCGCAGGATTGTAACAAAACTGGGAAACAACTTAAATGTCCACCAGTAAGGGGGAGGATAAATTAGAAGCACACTATATAGACGTTTCAAACAAAACATCAGCAAAGGAAAAACAAATATGCTCACTTCCTCTTAGACATCTAAGATGTCAGGTTTTTAAAAGTAAGTTTTAGCATAGAATGGGTAGGATCTCATTTCTCTTTAACAAACAATTTGTAGAAACATTTATAAAAAAACCCCATAAATACTCAGATATTAAAGGAAAAAACATTGAACCTAGAATTTTATATCTAGCCAAAGACATGTCCTTCAAAGGTATTCACATGATAAAAAGACTCTAAAAACAAAATAAATGAGTAAGTAAAACAGAAATAAACTCCTAGATACAGAGAACAAATTGATGGTCACCAGATGGGAGGGGGTTGAGAGGATGGGTAAAAAGGGTAAAAGGGCCTTGACTGGTGTAGCTCAGTGGATTGAGCATAGGCTGTGAACCAAAGGGTTGCCATTTTGATTCCCAGTCAGGGCACATGCCTGGGTTACAGTACAGGTACACTCAAGAGGCAACCACACACTGATATTTCTCTCCCTCTCTTTCTCCTTCTCTTCCCCTCTCCCTAAAAATGAATAAATAAGATCCCAAAAAAAGGTAAAAAGGAATTAAGAAGTACAAATTGCCAGTATGAAAACAGTCATGGAGATGTAAAATATAGGAAATACAGTCAATAATGTTGTCATAACTATGTGTGGATGGTGTCAGGTAGATGCTAGACTTATCAGGGTGATCACTTTGTAAGGTATATAACTGTTTAATCACTATGTTCTACCCTTTAAACTAGTGTAATATTGTATGTCAAGAGTAATTGGAGTCCAGGCTGGTGTGGCTCAGTGGATGGAATGCTGGCCTAGGAACCAAAAGGTCACAGGTTTGATTCCCAATCAGGGCACTTGCCTGAGTTGCAGGCCAGGTCCCTATAGGGGGTGTGCAAGAGGCAACCACACATTGATATTTGTCTCCCTCTCCCCTTCCGTTCCCCTCTCTCTAAAAATAAATAAATAAAATATTTTAAAAAAGTAATTGGAAAATAAATTAATAAAAATGATTCTCAGAAATACAAGGCCTCATAAATTTTTGCTGCATAGGGATAAGCTATGCAAATGCCTTTGGAAGAAGCACCAAAATAAGAAAAACAATTCTAGGAAATGCTGCAAGAGGCGTGAGGGATGGAGGTGACTGAGTAAGAACCAACTTTCTTTAGTTGGTGTTTGCCAGAAGTTTTTTTGCTTGATACCCAAGACCCAAGATAAAAAGCATCATTGTGGATAGAGGAGGTTACCACATTAGTACAAAAACTTCGATTCATCAAGAAGATTGGGCAGTTCTGAGGATGGTATACACCTAAGCAAGTAGCCTCCAAAATATCTGAAACAACAGTTGACAGGTACAAAGACAAGCCGAAATTAATTATCATGGGGGGCAGGTAGTTTAAGCGGACAAAAAAAATATGTAAAAGTGTATATTTTTTCTGCCCTTAATCTTGCTGTTCAACCATGTGACTTGCTTTGGCCAATGAAATGTTAGCAGGTGGGAGGTGCCAAAAGACAAGTGCTTGGGTGACTGGGCTTGCCCTCTGTTGTGTCTCTGCCTTCCCGTAATACATGTGTGTCTGGATTAGCCCACATGTCCGGAGGGAGGGTGACAGACACACGCAGCAGGGCAGAGCCACTGCGGGGAGCCCAGGCTGGATCTGCTAACCTGCTCATCTAGGAGAACAAGAGGTTCCTGTTGAAGCCAATGAACTGGGGAGCTGTTTTGGCTTTGTCACATGGCATTGTTGCACTAATA
The DNA here is from genome assembly GCF_019186645.2 of Phyllostomus hastatus. Lineage (NCBI taxonomy): Eukaryota > Metazoa > Chordata > Mammalia > Chiroptera > Phyllostomidae > Phyllostomus > Phyllostomus hastatus. The sequence continues at coordinate 516,545 of NW_025333640.1, read as the reverse complement.
ACTAATCAACATAGTTTTATACCCAGAGATTCAATACACCTAAGAATCTGTATTTTAAATCAGGAAAAGAGGTGATGCACAATTAGGTGTTGGAACCAAGGCCTTAACCTCTCTGATTTCTTCATCTGCAAAAAGCAGAAATAACACCACTTCTTAGGATTTTTGAGAGGATTAAGTATGTGAAGATGTCACAACCACTTATTTGCCTGGCCCATAGTGGGCCCCCTAAAATTGCAGTTTCTTCCCTGACCTTTGCTCCTAGAATCCAGCACCCTACTTGGGAAAACCGGTGGAGGGAGCTTATGTGTCCTTAATCCCTGGGAGAACGTCATTTGTCTACGTGCATCTTGCAGAGAGCACAGAGAGTGCTGCTCTAGCACTCACCCGTATTCCCTGGGAAGGCCAGTGAGATGATGAATGTGCAAGGGACGACCTGGGGCATGTCGGAGTTGAAAGTGCTGGCAGGCCCATCTGAGGACTCGATGCTGCTGCACTGGCGGTCAGAATCCGACTCCGGGGCCTGGTCCCTGGCCTTCAGGTACTCCTCCACATCGCAGTCACTTATGGACTGGCAAAAGCTGCCCAGGGAGGACGTCAGCCCCATGCTCGCCGTGTCCTCATCCTCCCAGTCCCAGGTATGCAGTGACATGCTGCACGATGCCCCACTTCACTCAACACTCCTGACTGGAAAAAAAATAAAGGCATTTTTGTCACCACCCTCTGCTCCCAGGAAGTTAGCCTGTCCTCTTTTAAGAATAAACACCATCTTCCCTCCTCCCTCCCCTCATCTTGTTCTCAGTTGAATGGCCAAGGCCTCAGACACTGCCTGGCATACAGTAGGCACTCAGCAAAGTTAGACAATGAATGGATGAACCACAGAGAATGGTTCTGGTAGTAACTCTGATAACGAGCAGCCCCAGTTTCTCCAGCTTGTGTCTGTGTCCTCCCCCAGCCCCAGCTGCAATAATTTGACACTTCTGGAATGCCTACACCAAGGGAATGCAGTTCCCCAGGAACCACGAGGGGTGGAAGCAGGAAGCCCTGTGCTTTCATTCAGGGAGGCTTGGGGCGAGTGGCAAACCAGACCAGGAGCAGCATGTGCAAATGCCTGGCCAGGTAAAGGCGCGCGAGAATCCCGAGGCAAGGCACAAATGGGCATTGGGCGGTGGTGGTTGTTGGGGCCGGGGAGTGGTTGCTCCTGCAGAACCTGGACTAAAGCTAAGGAAAGGATGCGGCGTGGGGCGGCAATAGAGGCGGGTGGGAAACACGGTCCCCTCAAGGCGCCCATGGTACCTGCGAGCGGAAGCGCGGGACAGCAGCTCGGGCCAGGTTGGGGCAACAGTCAGCTCGCACAGCCCCTGCAGGCACCTCCTGGGAGAGGAGGCTAGCGTTGACCAGCCCTTCAACTGTGTTTGACAGTTGCTAGGAGACGGAGAGGCTAGGCCGGGGGCGGAGGGCGGAACTTCCTGCCTCAGCCACTGGGCTCGCTTCCGCTTCCGGCGTACAGACAAGGTTTGGCTCTCCAAATTTGGAAATCAGTTAGGTACATCATTCGTCGGCTCACTCATTCAGTCTTTAAAAAAATTTCCGCTGTGAACGTCAGCACCTGTGATACTCCTGACTATTACAGTGTGGGAAAAGGCAAAGCAAGCAATGGGCTCTGCAAACTGAGATCCCCCAAGCCCATCCCAAACCTCTCTCACATAGACTTTGCTTCTGTCCCCAATGTCTTTAAAATTTCATGAAAATTCTGTTAGTGATTGTAAGTCCAACCGGAGATGAGGAAACAGGCTTAGAGAAGTTCAGCAATTTGCTTGAGCTCAGACAGGGAGTGTGGGCAACACTGGATTGAAATCCAGACTGACTCCAAGGCCAGGTATCAGCTGTAAAGTCCCCCAACACCCACCCCCATGCCCACCCTGTGAGTGAGCCCTGGCTGCTGTTCCCTGTGTAGAAGCCTACAGAACCCTAAGGGGGACAGGCAGAGGGACACATGGCAGAGGTGACTGAAAGGAAGGGGCAGGGGCAGGCTTCATGAAGGAGGAGACAAAAGCCAAACTTTGGGGTTTGCCAGGCAGTAAAAAAGCAAGACAGGGCACAGCAGTCAGAGGCACCAGCATATGCAAAGGCCCAGAGGGGTGAAAGAATATGGCAAGTTCAGGTGAGGGATGATGAGGCTGGAGTGGTGGGTAGGGCTCCCGGTCCATAGCCATGGAGGGCGGGCAGGGCACTAAGACTGAGCAATGGGGAGTCACATTAGGTTTTCTGGCCAGAGACTAGTACCACTCAGCAGTAGTTCATTCAAGAGATTGAGACCTGACATTCCACACACACTTAACTGTTGGGAAAACTGAACCTTTGAGCTGAGATACGACCTACACATGGCCAAAGAGCAAACTGTGGTGGAGCTGTAGCTGGAACCCAGGTCCCCTGCCTTCCAGTGCTCATCTCCCTAGATTATTCCCAGGGGCCAAAAGAAACTCCTTCCACAATGCTTCCCACTGACCGGGGCTCTCCAATATTCTTTAAGTTCAATCAATCTAATAAATAACACTGGACCTCAAACTCCCACCATTGAATGCCATACCATGAGGTTCCACCAGCAGCCTGGGGATTACAGGCTATAAACCAGGAAGTGTAAAGAGCTGCACAGAAGGTTGTAGGAATAAAGGCTACAGGACACAGCAGCTCCCAAAAGGTCCCATAACAAGAGTAGGTCAGTGATACCTCAGACAGACAGCAGGCCTCCTGCTTTTCAGATCCCACCTGCTGGCCTGAGGCTGGTTTCCCTCCAAAGGGTCTTTGACCACATTATCACTCAGGGAAGAAGCCAATCTTTCCAGCATCTTCTGTTGGGACAGCCCTGAGCTCAGGGTTAAGAAGCCATTGGTCTGGTATAAAGGGCAAATGCCAGGTCCTGGATGTGCACCAGAATCACCCAGGAACATTTTAAAGCTTTAATTCTGAGGCTGCACTCCAGACCTACGGAATTGATTATTCTGGGGGTGGGACTTAGGTACTGGTAACAGACTGTATTTTCCAAAGACAAGCACCTGAATATATTTCCTCCCACACGTTCTACTTTCAGTGTGATGTCAACACTCCTTCGATCCGGTGGTGGGTATAGTCTCTCTTGAACCCAGATAGAGTTTGTAACCACCTCAACCAATAGAGTATAGTGAAAGTGACACTCTATGACTTCAAAGGCCAGGCCATACAACTACCATGTATAGTAAGTACTCACTTAACATTATCAATAGGTTCTGTGACTTTAAGTGAAAGGACATATACCAAAAACAATTTTATCATAGGTTAATTGATATAAACAACAGGCTCTTACGGCATCTCATTGATGTTATAATGAAATGATTAACAAAAAGACATTGTTTGAAGACCTCTAATTTTGCCTTGTTCTCTTGGGACACTCATCCTAAAAGATCCAGCCACCGTGCTGTGATGAAGCACAAACAGCCGCATGGAAAAGACACGTGTAGATGTGCTGGCCAACAGCCCCACCTGTTCCCCGCTGACTGCCAGCCTCAATTACCACGCATAGTGAGAGTGCCAGACTTCCGACAATTCCAGCTCCCAGTCTTTGAGCCACCCCAGTTGGCACTGTGTACAGCAGAAACCAGTTGCCTTGACTAAGCCCTCCCCAAATTGCAGAATTGTGATCAAAGTAAATTATTATCACTTTAAGCTACCAAGTTTATGGAAGACTTGTTGCACAATAACAAATAACTGGAACAGAACTCATATGTTTTTAAGTTACCTCCAAGAATCCTGCACAGCTAAGATTTGGAACCACTGCCCTGAGAGAGGTGGTGTCCAGGTCAAAACCCAGGGCATCATGGGGTGGAATGAGGGCAAAGGTTCTAAGGTGTAAGAGGTAGGTCCATAACCTCACCTTAGAAAGATGGTTTCAGGGTTGACAAAGTCAAAGCAAAAGGGGGCATCTGTTTCAGTTGTCTACTGCTGCATAACAAACCATACCAAAACTTAGGGGCATAAAATTGCCACTTGTTACTCTTCAAAATTCTATGAGTCATCTGGATGGTTCACTGGTGTTGCCTGGGCTTACTCACAGGGCCATGCTCATCCGGAGGGTCAACAGGGCTGGAAAGCCCAAAACGGCAACACTTGGATGTCTTGCAGTTGATGCCATTGGATGTGGCACCTCATTTACCCTGCATGTGGCCCCGACCCCCACCCCCAGGCTGAACTGGCTTTGTCACATGGCATTCTCAGGGCAGGGGTCCAAGAGGCCAAAGGTGGAAGCTGCAAGGCCTCCTAGAGCCTAGGCCAGTAACTGGCACAGTGTTACTTCACCATATCCCACCTATAAAGAAACTCTGAGGCCACTCCTGGAAATGGTGGCCGGGAGGAGAGACTTGAGGCAGTGATGGAGCCCAGCAGCCTGGGTACAAAGGCTGGCATGGAGGGTCCCGGCCGGTGACTCCTACTATCGACTTGTGGGCACACCCAGTGGCTGATGAGTGCCCTGGTGGACCACTAGGGGCTGGACCACAGCATGGAGAACAAGATGGTGGTAGACTGGCTTACTTGGGCAGGTCCCCCAGAGGCTTGCCAGGGTTCAATCCTTGGGGAGTCACTACCCCCATTTTCCTCGAAAGCCCCAAAGGGGATGCCCTGTCAACTGGGTAATTGGTTACACCTGGAACCCTGGGCCCTGCTATTAAGACCCTGCCAGCTGGCTGACCTTCGCTCCTAGACAACTGTGACCGTGTAAGCTGGAAGTGTCAACAGAAGGGCTGCAGTCCCTCAGAGGTTTGCTGTGGGCCAGCCCTTGGGCTGTCTGCACTTGCTACCTACATATGGTGTTCCCCAGTGTCTTTCTTGGGGCCAAAAATTGGGGGAGGGGTCTGAACCTCCACGCAGGGGACTGCTTTCTCCAACAACTCTAGTGGGATTTCCTTGGCAGCTGGGTCGCTGGTTGCATGTGGAGCCCTGGGCCCTGCCACAACTTCCTGCCAAGCAGGCTAACCTGGGCTCTGAGGCAACCATCACCATGCCCACTGGGGACCCCCTATCTACTTGGGGGTGGGGTCTCCCCGAGGCTTGTTGGGGCCCAACCCTTGGGGGGTCCACATTCTCTCCCTACCCATCAAGATAAAAATGGTGTATTTCACAGAACTAAACAAACAATCCAAAAATTTATATGGAACCAAAAGAGACTCCAAATAGCCTCAGCAATCTTGAGAGAAAAGAACAAAGTTGGAGGAATCATGTTACCTGATAGCAAACTATACTACAATGCCATAGTAATCAAAACAGCATGGTGCTGGCATAAAAATGGACAGAAAGATCAATAAAACAGCATAGAGAACCCAGAAATAAACCCATGCATACATGGTCAATATTTGACAAAAGAGGCAAGAACATACAACAGGGTAAGAACAGTTTATTCAATAAATGATATTAGGAAAATTGGATAGATACATGCAAAAAAATGAAACTAGACCACCTTCTTAGACCATATACAAAAATAATCTCAAATGGATTAAAAACTTAAATGTAAAACTAAAAACCATAACACTCTTGAGTAATTTCTCTATGTTTTCTTGGACATTTCTCTTAGTAATTTTTTTCCTAACATGCTTCTTCAGTCAAGGGAAACAAAAGGAAAAAATAAACAAATGGGACTACATCAAACTAAAAAGTTGTTGTACAGCAAAGGAAACCATCAGAAAATTGAAAGACAACCCACTGAATGGGAGAACATGTTCACCAATGATACATCTGATAAGGGATTAACATCCAAAATTTATGAAGAAATCATACAACTCAACACCAAAAACAAAAACAAAAAACAGAAACAAACCCAAACAATCCAATTAAAAAATGGGAAAAGGATCTGAATAGACACTTCACCAAAGAGGGCATACAGAAGGTCAATAGACATATGGAAAGATGCTCAATGGCATTAAACACCAGAGAAATGCAAATTAAACACACAATGAGATATCATCTCTCTGATGAGAGAATGGCACTCATCAATAAATCAACAAACAATAAATGCTGGTGAGGATGGGGAGAAAAGGGAACCTTCGTGCACTGTTGGTGGGAATGCAGACTGGTGCAGCCACTGTGGGAAACTGTGAAGGTTCCTAAAAAGATAAAAACAGAACTGCCTTATGACCCAGAAATTCCACTTCTGGGCATGTATCTGAAGAAACCTAAAACACTAATTCAAAAGAATATATGAACCTCCATGTTTATTGTAGCATCATTTACATTAGCCATGCTATAGAAGTAGTCCAAGTGCCCATCAATAGAGGGGCGGATAAAAAAAAGCTGTGGTGTGTATATACAATGGAATATGGTAGGACCATAAAAAAGAATAAAATCTTACCATTTGCTACAGGATGGATGGACCTAGAGGATATTATACTAAGTGAAATAGTCAGAGGAAGACAAATGCCATGAATTCACTTACATAGGGAATCTAAAAACAATATAAATGAACAAACAAAACAGAAACAGATTCATAGATAGAGAGAACAGCCTGATGGTTGCCAGACAGGAGGGGTGTTGTGGGACTGGGTGAAAAAGGTGAAGGGATCGAGAAGTGCAGGTTGGTAGTTACAAAATGGTCATGGAGAATGTAGTCAATAATATTGTAATAACTATGAACGGTGCTAGATGGTACTGAAAATATCAGGGGGACTACTTATACAGTATACAATTGTCTAACCACCATGCTGTGTGCATCTGAAAATAATATTCAGTCAAAATAATATTGACTACAAACTGTAACTGAAAAAAATAAAAGGAAAAACCCTCGCCCATAGTAAATACATAGGTGTGTGGCTGCAGGAGTGGTTAACTCAGTACTGAAAGGAGTCAGGGCTTTATTTCAACTACTCTATAATTCTCAGCCATTTCCTCATTGTCACAGAAGGCTGCTGCAGCCCCAAACATCACATCCTCACATGGATAATGTCCAAAAACAGGAAGAAAGGGCATTTCCTTTCCTGGGCTTCTTTTCATAAGGGATAAAAATCTGTTCCAGAGGCTCCCCAGAAGATTTTGCCTTTGATCCTATTGAATAAATTGGGTCCCCTACCTGCAAATGGGGCTGGGAACATGAGTGTCCATCAAAGGAGGCTGACTTTGCCATGCTAGCCCTTGTGTAGGGAGCCAGCAGGGTCAGCCACAGCCAATCTGGGGTCTTCCTCAGAAACAACAGAGATAGTTTACTTGTGCAGAATAAGGAGTGAAAGAGGGTGGGCCCACATCCCACACTCCTGCAGGAAGTTAGCTGAAGCCCCTCGTCTCCCACAGGTCAGAGGGCACCCAGCTCCCAACTTCACTAGGAGCCACCTGAGAGCCAGAAGCCGAGAGCCGTAAACCTGAGGATGGTGGAACCAGAGGACCAGACCCCCAGTCCAGAGCGGGCCTGGCAGTCAGACAGCAGCTCTGGGAGCAGAGCCCTGGATGAAAGGTTGTTTCCACACACTCAGGCCTGTTGCCAGGCTCACCGTCAGCGGGCAGTGACCTCAGCCTTGCTCCCAGGGCCTTGACTGCCCTGATGCTGCCACCTGGTCTTCAAATAGAACTCACTCCCTCACCTGCTGATGCTGGGCTTCCTGAGCTCACAGGTGTCTTTTCCCCAGGCCTGAGAGCACAGATGCCCAGTGGGGGTGTGGTGGGGGGAGGGCCCTGGGACACAGGTCCTGGCTCAGGACACTGGATCTCAGCCGAGTCATGTGCCCCCTTCACAGATGAGTAAACCAAGATTTGGAAAGGAGATGTGATTTCTTTTGATTTAGATTTAATGGAGAGTATTTTGGTTTTAAGTGAAAGGATCTAACTCAGGTTATCTGGAGTGAAAAACAGGAATTAATTAGAACATGGAGCTGCGAAGAACAGTTTCAGAAAAACAGCTAATGTGAGCTTCAGGCTCAGCTTGATCCAGGGCAGGGGAGAGGGGCAGAAATCTGTCTCCCATTAGTTCCATGCAATGACGGGTTAGGGCCCAGTGAGCTGGGGTGGAGTAAGCCCCTCATTGTCAGAGGTGTATGAACAAGAGCTGGGTGGGCACCCCTAAAGAAGATCATAAAGAGGACTTGACCTCCATGACTGAGATGCCAGGTCCTAAGTGGTAATAATGCCCATCTCTGAGGACACAGACAGGCCTTGGCTTGTCTGTGTCCTCTTAGAAAGCAGAGAAGAGAAAGAGGGCTTCCATTCCCCAGGGTCCCTATGGAGAACCCAAGAAGGGGCTCTGATTGGCTAACTCCACTCCTGGGCCAAGAAAGGGAAAAGAAGCCCCCTGGCCTTAGTGTTCCATTCCTGGGAATGGGGTGGGGGAGGCTTTGTGGGGGAGGGCAAAATGGTACCAGGAACTAAAGTTAGTTATTTTAATGGAATCTTTTCTTCTCTATTCTCCCATGTATTTATCTTGAATTGTAGTAGAATGTGTTTGTAATGTCTTATGTTTTTAAAACTAACTTTCACGCTAATTATTTTTTCTTTTCCTTGTAACCCCTGGTATGATTTTCTGGGTTCACATTTCTTCTTCCTGATGTACATTCTTTACTGGTTTTCTTGACAAAGCCCTAGGGGCGGTCCGCTTTGAGACCATCTGTATGTATGTAAAAATGTCTTTATATCTTTCTTCGATATAAATTGCAAGGCTAGGTGTTTAGTTTCTTAGTAATTATTTTTCCCTCATTATTTAATATTTCTTAACGTCCACATCTTTATGGGAATAAAGTGGGAATCCACCCTAAGGTTGGTGAGCATAACTCACCAACCTTAGGGTGGATTCAATGCATTCCCATAAAGATGTGGAGGTTGCAGAATGCAGAATGCATTGTCTCCACCCTACAATGCATTGTAGGGTGGAGACAATGCATTCTGAGCTTGTCAGTCATGTCGCTTAGCAGATGTGAAGTTGTCACAGTGATAGTTCTTATAATCTCCAGAAAGTATGTTCTCAGAGAATGACTGCTTAAGACTGACAGCAGAAGTTCACACCAAAAAAAAATGGAATGGTTGGCGTCACAGGGACTTTAATTTTTAGCCCGCGGGTGTCTTCAGCTGTGGACATCTGCAAGACGTGTTGAGGTCATGCAGTCTGTTTCTGCAAACCCAACGCGGGACTGCACCGTGGGCCTCGTGCCTGCAATGTTTTCAGCTGCTTATTGGGGAGTTTCTGCGATAGTGGTCCGGTTGCATTCTGTGCAGAGAAACATTAAAAAAGACTCTCTCATATTTCCCTCCTGAGTTTTATTCCTTTGTACACCCAAAGCAGACACGACCTTTCTAGAGCCGGGATTCTAGGCATTTCAGCTCCCAAGTCGCAGGGCTGAATGCAGAGTCATGTCTAATCCATTCCCTCCATCCCGGCCTATTTTCTGTCTGGGAGAACCCTGAGCAAAGAGGTGTCACTGAGGCAGGTTGGTCTGGAAGTCCTGGCGAATGTGAACTTCAGGGAAGGAAGTACTGCCAGGGGAGCCTGAGGCTGCCAGGGTTTTGGGGGTGGGGAAGGCAGAGGAACCGAGGTAGGTCTGGTGGCTGACACATGTCAGGGGAGGTGTTTTCCAGTTTCCTGAGAAGGGGAACCTCGCAGTGCAGAGCCTTCGATATCAGGCCATGGCGGTTTCTGCTCCAGTGTTCTCGGGGGGCGGGGGGGTCCAGTGATGTGAAAACACTCGACAGAATTTGCAGTTGCCTTTAGGACTTGAGGAGGAGGAAGGATTTTATCTTAGCATATTGTGACTCAGACGGGGGCCGGTTGCGAAGGGCCCAGAGACTGTGATGGGCCAGCGTGGCTGACTTCTGTCCAGCCATGCTCCTCCGGACCCTGGGCCTCAGGCAGATCTCATCACTGCAGCATCCTTGGGCCTGGGTGTGGCAGGTTCCAGGCATCCTTGCCGAGTCTCACGATCTCCCTCCTTCTTTGCCGGCACATGGTGACCTGTGAAGGTGAGGAGGGGACCTCAGAATGGACTGCTCACCTGCCCAAGTATGGGAGGCTGGCCAAAACCACAGGGACCAGATCCATCCCTCTCCTTTTTAAATTTAATTTTCTCCCTCAGTTCTCTTTTCCCCTTTCCCTTTTCCCCTCTTTTATTATTTTCTTTCTCTCCCCCTTCTCACTCTCATTTGTTCTACCATTTCTCCTCTACTAACCATTTATATTCCTCCCTCCCTGCTGCCTCCCTTCCTCATTTCTTCCTTCCCTGTCCCCATGCTGTAGCTTAATTGGGGTATAACTGACTTACAATAAACTGCATATATTTAAAGTGAATGATTTATTGTCTCCCAAAGTGTTTTCACGCCCCTCTGTAATTCCTCCTCACCTGCCATTTGCAGACACGTTCTTATTCCCAGGCAACCGCTGCACTGGCTTCTGTCCCTACAGATTCGCTAGTATTTTTTAAAATTAGGTTATAGATGGGATCATACAGTCTCTTCTTTACCTAGCTTCTTTCACTCAGCATAATTATTGTGAAATATATACATGCCATTGTGCATATTAATAATTCTTTCTTTTTATTGCTGGAAAACACTGCATTGTGGGGATATGTCATGGCTTGTGCATCTATCCACCTGTTGGTGGGCATCTGGGCTGTTTTCCTTCTGGGGCTGGTACAAACAAACCTCGTCTGGACATTGGTGTGTAAGCATCTACAGATGTGCATTTTTATTTCCCTTGGATTAATTCCTAGGGGTGAAATGGCATGGTAGGTGTATGTAACTTTTTAAAAAAACAACCAAGCTACTTTTCGCTTGTACTCTATGAGAGTTACAGCTGTTTCACGTACTCACCAAAATCTGTCATATTCATTCTTTATAATATTTTAGCCATTCTCCTATGTGGTGGTAACTCTACCCTAAGATGGACTTGTGACTTCAGTTCCTGTTCCCTAATGACTGATGCTGTTAGGAAAAGAAACAGGCAAGCCACACACAGACCAGGAAAAACATTTGCAAACATGTGTCCATCAGGGGACTTGTATTTATAACACAGCCACCCGCCCCACAACAGCAAGGGTGTGTTCCGAGAAATGTGTCGTTGGGGGATTGCCTGTAGAGCATGTCACTGCATAAAACAACACACGATGAAATCAAGCACAAGAGAAAATAATGCTATCAGGTGACCTAATAAGTCAGCACGAGGTGTATGAGGCTGCTGCCAACATAACATGAGATACTGTTCTACAGCACACTGTTTTTTATAACCACAACGAGTGCACTCTAAAATGATACGAAGAGTGGTATAGTAAATGCCTGACCAGTAATATAGTCCTTTATTTTCATTGTTAAGTATTATGTACTATATACAATTCATACTTTTATACAAGTGGAAATGCAGTAGGTTTGTTTGTACCAGCATCAGCACAAACACTTCAGTAATCTGTTTTGCCACTAGGTGGTAGGAAGTTTTCAGCTCCATCATAATCTTATCTGACCACCATCATGCATGTGGCCCATCATTGACACAAATATTGTTATGTGATACAGGACTGTATATAAAAAATGCTTACTACCCAATGGCAAGAAGACAAGCATTACTTCCTTGCTTACCAGGAAACAGCAGATCAGGCACGTGATGAGCACCAAGAGTCCCACCAGGCAGGTGAGGATGATGGCCCAGAAGGGGAGGTCTGGGGAGACAGTGCTGGGCTGAGCCACCTTCGCTCATTCCCACAGGGATCTTGCTCCCCCACCGTGCCTCAACAGTCCTTGACTTGGGCTGGCCAACTGTTGTTATCATGCAAATTCTCGAGTGCAAAGTTCTCTTGGATGAGGCACAGCATCAAGATACTTCCTCCCACCTCGGGGCTGTTGGGAGGCTTACCTGAATTCCCAGTCAGGGCGTCATGTCTGCTTGGAGCATACCCTGGCAGGAAATCAAGTGGAGCATGCATGTGAGTGTGTTTCACTCTTTTTAATAAAACCCTTCAAACACGGAGAAAAATAGAACAATATCATAAGCATCCATCACCCAGTTTTAGCAATGTATATTTCATACAATTAAAACAGTATTTCATCCAGTGCATAAATTAGTAACACTTGCCACTCTTGTCTCATCTCATGTTTTTACTGAAATAACAAAGCGGACATCATGATGTTTCACTCCATTTCAGTTTGTATCTCTAAAAAATGAGGACACTTTGCTGCATAACCCAAGGCAATTAGCACACTACAAGAGTGTGTTAAGTTAAATCAGATCCCTACCTCTGGGCAGGAGAACTTAAATTCAGCTGGACTTTCTTAGGATCATCAGGGAAGGATGGCTCATCCCAGGCAGCAAGGGGGCAAGCACGTGGGATCTCTCTAAATATGTAAATCCCCACTCACAATCTCTCTTCTCTGCCTAGAAACACATTCACCCCATTCTCCTTTATCGAGTTGTTTTATGCTCTTTTTCCAGGATTCACCTACAATATAATTTCCTCCAGGTAGCATTCTCTGATTACCACTCCCAGATGTGGACTGGTTTACATCATTGACAATTGCCTATTCTTGTTATTTTCAGCTACACCATAAACTCCATGAGGGTAGGGACACATTGCACCCCGTGGCCATGGGGGGAGGGTTGCAGGTTCCCTATTTCTACAGCTTCTCCCCAGCCAACTTCTTAAGATGTGTGGTCCAATACGGAGCTGTCACAAAGGGCTACTTAAATTACAATTAACTTTAATTAAATAAAATAAAAAATATGGTACCTCATAACATTACAAATCAGTAACAATAAAAACCAGTTGTGTTAGCCACATGTCAGACACTCAATAGCTCTATGTGGCTAATGTCCTGGGCAGCACATGTAGAGAACATTTCCATCACTGCAAGAAGTTCTATTAAGTGGTGATGAGCTACAGCAGTGCTAGGCAAACTGCAGCCTGTGGGCAAAGTGAGGCCCACTGCCTGTTTTTTTTTTTTTTTTTTATACAGCCCGTGAACCAGAAAACAGGTCCATCCCATCATACCTGTCAAGGCTAGTTCACACACAGTTTGCTGCTGAAAGCCCTCACTCACCATTGGTCAACTGGCTTTCAGTGCACAGATAAGGAAACGGAAGCCCAGAGTGGGAAAAGGGCTAGGCTGGGGCACGGGGCTGTCTAGATGAAGGCAAATGCCTCCCATGTCCCACTGGGTGTCCTTTCCTCTCCCTCAACAGTGGGCAAAGCCAGGGGGACTGTGCCTGCCAGACTGAGAGAGTTTGATGCTGACTCATCCCCAGGGCTCCAGATTCCCAGGAATGTACCCAGATGTGGAAGTTAGACCCCCCACTCCCATCCCAATAACCAGGAAGTCTTACCATCCACTAGGACACTGTTCCTGTCCAGGGTGAAGTTCTGCAGCTGGGTACCATTCTGGGTCAACTGCAGAAATTCCTCATAGATGGCAACTCTGTCCACCACCTGTGCCGACGGTGAGACGTGACACAGGGAGTCCACCCCAGTGTGGTTGCTGCTCGGGACAGACCTGGAAGTGCAGAAGGGATAAATGGGGAATCTGGAATCCTAGGTCCCCTGTCCTATGAGAACTTCCTGCAGTGATGTAAACATTTGTGCCTGTCTGTCCAGTATAGTTGTTATTAGCCACAAGTTGTTATTGTGCACTCAGAACTCGGCTGGTGTGTGTGAGCGAAGAACTCAATATTTCATGCCATGTAATTTATAAATAAGGAGCCTCAGGGAGAACATGTTTGAAATGTTGGAGTAAGGTCTTCTGAAAACCAATGAAAACAATAAAAACACAGTAAGGATGGTTGAAAGCAACTTTTCAAAAGTCCAGAAATGACCCAAAGGCTTGTAACTATTTGAGGAGCGTTTAGTTAAGGAAAACAGCTGAATCGTGATAGAGGGAGGAAGCACTGTGGCATCCTAACTTGCATTCTTCCCCTTCTGCTCTCACAGCGTGCTCAGTAACTTGAAATCCATCTGTCTTAGAACCATGGTAACTGTGAAACCAGCAGCCGGGGACCATAGTGGGTCTGAAGTTTTCCCAAAAGATGCATCCCAGTTTGTTTTCATTTGACTTGTCTGGCAACTCTTGGAGATATCCCCATTTTAATGGCTTGTCTTTATTTGACTTGGAGCTGGCTCAGCAAGGAAAGCCTATCCCCAGGGAACTTGCTGAAAACAATCAGTGATGGCTGTTTTTGCATTGTAGCTTCATGAGGGAGCAATATTAGCTGAGGCAGGCAGAAGGTGAACCAAAAACTGAAAAGACATGTTGGAGGGATGAGATGTTCATAGCAGGCTTTGAAAGTCTCCAGGGCATCTGAGAATGCCCAGAGGGCCTTGAGAGTGCAGGTCTGTGTGTACGTCCAGGAAAGACCTGAAAATGTCTCAATCACTCCTCTCTACCTGAAAAGTTGGCTTTATATATTTAAAAAATTGTTATAGGTCATTTCAAAGAGAGCATATGGGACCAAAACCAGGAGCTCTTAATGCTGTGACCTAAGATTGAAGTTCTCCATGGGATGTAATAGGCACTTAACAGTGCTATGTTATCTTGTGGAGATATAAAATAAAAAAATTTGGTTAATGTAATCCACCATAGTAGTAGAATAAAATACAAATACCACATTATCTTAATTCATACACACAAAAGAATTTCACAAAATAGGTCTCTTATGATTAAAAAAACCTGCTGAACAACTTGGAGATTTTAAAAAGAAACCTTCTCAACCTGATAAACAGTATTCAAGAAAACCCCACAGCTAATGTTGCAGTCAATGGTAAAAAACAGAAAGATTTTCCCCAAGACCAGGGACAAGACAATGCTGTCTGCCCTCATCTCATATGTTAATCACACTGTACCAGACATTTTAATGAGAACAATTAGGCAAAAAAAAGAAATTATAAAAAGCATCCAGATTGGAAAAGAAGATGTAAAACTGCTGACTTTTGCAGATGACATGATACTGTATGTGGAAAATTCTGAGAAAAAACACTTGCACACAATATGTGGGTGATATCTCAACAGGTGTATAAAAATTTAAAGTGCCACATGGGGTTAGTGACCACACCGCTGGACAACGTGATTAGACTGCTGGATTTTAAGTAATTTCATGATAGCTACCATCTTCTAAGGATTATAGATTCAGGAGCTGATCTCTCTCTTTTTAAAATACTTTATTTATTTATTCTGAGACAGAGGGGAAGGGTGGGAGAAAGAGAAGGAGAGAAACATCAATGTGTGGTTGCCTGTCACACACCCCCTACAGGGGACTTGGCCCACAACCCAGCCATGTGCCTTGACTGGGAATCAAACCAGTGACTCTTTGGTTCATAGGCCGGCACTCAATCCACTGACCTACACCAGCCAGGGCTCAGGAGGTGTTCACTTAAGACATGTATTCTACAATCCATGTCTCATGGACCCCAAAACCAGGCACCTCCATCTCTGCTGAGGTTTTTATATTCCTAGGGCGTTCTTGTGTAATAGCTAGGGGATACAGCATAGGGGTGCTCTTACCTAGAAACGACAGTGTATCCTTTATGTAAAAGAGAAGTTTATGGAGTCATTAGGTCCTGATCTGGAACTCACCTGAATGCTAGAACTTGACAGTCAGAAAAATAACTCTTGATGCTGCTGTTTTGGAAGAGATGGTTGAGCTGAAAGACAGGATAATGTTTCTTTCATCAGAATCCTAACCTGGGTGGCCTCAGAGAGTGTTCAGCCACTGAGCAAACTTTTTTCTTGGCTTGACAAAGACTAGTGCAGGTATGTGTACAAAAAAAAAAGCCTTGTCCCAGGGTATGACCCTGGTATGACCCTGGGACAGCTAGTGAACCTCTCTGTGCCTCTTTCTTCATTTGTAAAAAAGGAGTAAGAACCTGTATTCATGAAGTGTTATGAAAGTTACCAACTGACTACCTAGCATCCACAGGTCTGTCCCTACTTGGGAACAGAGTAGACACAACTCCATTCTCACCGCAGTCTCCATACTTCTCTTGTTCCGCTGGTGTTTGGTGGTGCCTGGCTGGGCTATATCCTGGACATACGGAAGGTTGGTGACAGTGAAATTCAGCTGGAAGTGCTGAGAGCTGGGACTGCTTATTGGTTTGTCTGTTGGCAGATGAACTGATGTCTCCACTTCTAGAATAAAAAGAAAGTATAAAATTCCCATATTTGGTAAAGGTTTTAACAAGAAGCCAGTCTACTTATTTTTGGTAACATGTCCTGAAGTGGGTGTTTATAGGTGGGCTATAGAAGACCCTCCACCCCCCCTGTCCACCTTGAATCTAATCATTTGTCTACCTCTCTGACCACCTTTCCATCAAGGATGGTGAGAGTTTACTAGGATGTCTGGGGGAGGAGACTGGGCCCCTCTGAGGCAGAGTTGGCAAGCGCAGGTGCTGACCACCCCATTAGGCATGTCGCACACCTTTGCTGACCTAGGTCCCTAATGTGTCTTACTGCCTCTGGTCCTCTTCCCCCTCCCAATCCATTCTCCATGCAGCACCCAGAGACAAGCTTTTCAAAGCAGAGCTCAGAGTGTGTTGTGCTCTTCCATAAACCATTCCAGTGCCCAAGAAAGTCCCCGACCGCCTCTTTAGCCTCAGCTGTCACCTCTCCCATGTCAAAGTGCATGCACCAGCCATGACAAACTTCTTACAGTTTCTGCAAATATACCATGCTCTTTATATCTTCTAGGTTAAAGAGACATGCAGCCCAATTATCTATCTCTTTCTGTAGGTTAGGTCCTGTTCTCCATCACATCTTAGTTTCTTCATCACTTCCTGATGAAAACATTCTAAGACAAGGATGTGTGTCCCTCCTTGAGGTTCCCACAGACTCTTGAAATCCCCTTATAGGAATTTTCACAGTGTATCATTAGTACCTATTTACTTGTATTAAATATTAGTTGAATGAATGAGTGAATGACTCACAAATAGAGGGCTTAAGAAGGCAACTCAGCATCCTCCACATTGGGAGGTGGAAAAACAAGCATTCCTTTGAAGGCAGTTGCTGCATGTTCTCTTCCTGTCTCCTGTCAGATGACCCACTGCCATGAACACTCACCCACCAGAGCCTACTTCCATTCCGCTGCTGCTGAAAAGAATCATCCGTCCTCCCAGCCCTATCTCCATGTGAAATCAGTCCCCCATCTTGCACCTGTCACTTGAATATCTGTCAGATGATAGGTGGCGCCCAGCCAGTGGGATGAAGCATTGAGGGTCCTGTCCAGAAAGACTTGCTTCACCATGCTGGGGTCTACACTGGAGGAGAACAGTTCCTGGATGGTGACGGACATGGAGCTCAACCTAGAGTCAGAGATCACGGGGACTCAGCCAGCATCCGACACTGGCAGTGTCCCTGAGTTCCTGCTTCACAGAGTCAAAGACTTAAGGGCAAACAGTGGAGATCATCTGCCTACTTCTTCCCTCAGGATAGAGAAGAGACCTTGACCAAAGACGGAAGGTTTTTAGGAGTTGAGGAAGTAATAATGATGAACATCTACTGAGCACCCCTAAGCAGTAACTTATACATTCCCTCACCATCGCTGTGGTAGAAGGTATTATCACAACTATCCCCATGTGAAACACCAAGAAACTGAAGTTTGGAAATATTCAAAGTTCAATATTCAGCTTCAGTACTCAAAACAATGTGTCCCATGATCCTCCTCTCCAGTGTAGATGTCCTAGTTCCTCGACCCATCCCCCACAGACCTGGGGGAAACCCAGCTTGGACAGTTGTTCACTTTGCTGAGCCTCAGTTTTCCCATCTGAACAATGGGGGCAATCATTGTATCCACCCATGGATGGAGGATTAAATGAGTTGATCGTGCATGACAGTGCTCAGCAGGGAGCCAGGCCATGGTAAATCTTATTATTGGGCTGATAGTGGTTGAAAGTGTACTGAAGAGGAGAAGGTGGTAGATGCTGAAGGTTGGTGGCCTCATGAAGCTAATCCTTTTCCCACCTATGGAAGGGGATGGTAGGATTAGCTGACAGGGATGTGGGGAGAATGGCACCATGTCAGTACTTTCAGATCAAAGATATGTCACAGACCACCAGCTCAGCCAATGCTTCCAATCTTCACAACTTACTTCAAGTCGGTAACCAAGCAGGAATGGAATGCACCTTGTAACTGGCTGCCTCTGTAAAGTTTGGTGACCTAGAATAAAGGGGAAGGAGAGTGGGTGAGACTGGGTGGAGGCAGCTGCTGGAGCCAGTGAAAGAACACAGGCTTTAGAGTGCAGGAGACCTGAGTTCAAATCCTGACTTTGCTCCCAACTCAGTGTGACTTTAGGCACACAACTCCCCTTTATGAGCCTCACTCTTCCCATCTGGGAAATGGGGAAGGCAGCCACGGCTCTGCCTATGGAAACTAAGAGAACTCAGAATCTAACTTGGGTAAAGTGAAGCATTGAAACAATCACTTAGTAGATGTAAGTTAGAGGAATGAGAGGGGCACCTGGGGAAAGGAGAGATGAAAGGGTGAGAGAGACCACACCTTGTCTTGGATGTCCCTCAGTAGGGCAGTGTACTTGGAGGACGTGGGGTCTGGGCTGCTGAGGTTCCAGTTGATGATGCGGAAATTTAGCTGGTACTCAGTCTGGGTAACTACACTCTGGGGTGCATAGCCTGGGCCATGAAAAAGAAGAGACAGGTGGAGATGCTCAGCTTTTAGCACAGAGGCATGGTATCCCTGAGGGCCCTGACTGGGTTCAGAATCAGCCAATGTCAGGCCCACACCCTAGGCACTGTGGGCGTTCCTAAATGGAAAGTCACCCAAGGAGGGGGGAGAATGGGAATTTTATAGGGATTCTCCTGAGCTGAGCTTCTATGCTTGAACTTATGCAGTGATTACTTTGTGGAATGCTTTTTCTACCCTCTTCTCTCCCTGGAAAATTTCTATTCATGCTCCAGAAGCCCAAAGATGGGGAGTTCCAGAAGAGCAGGGAGCCACCCATCTATCTTGTTCTTGTCATGCCCCAATGCCTAGCACAGGTCTGGGCACAAAATATTTTTCAGGAAGCTCTCGATTTGCTCCCCATCTCTGATCCCAGAGCAACCGGTTACATAGTGTTGCTGCAATTTTTGTGTCCCTAAGGAACCATTAGTTTACTTGACTGTGAGTTTTCAGTGACAGAAGTTGTGACTTTTACCCCCATATCCATCCAGGACATGGTTTGGGAAAGAATTCTCACACATATGCGTTTGCTCTGAATGAACCAGAACTGCAGCAGATGATGACAGATGAGGGGCTGAGACTCTCATATTTTAATTTGTTCCCTCATTCATTCACCCGTTGAGTACCACGGTGCACCAACATGTGAAGAACTGAGGATCCGGTACCTCAGTAGACAAAACCTAATTTTGTAGAGTTGGATAATGAAGCAAGTAATGGCAGTCAAGTGTGGTGAGCACTCGTGTGGAGCCTCTCTAGGGACTCTGGACCATGTACAACAGGGTTCCTCATCTTCAGAACTACTGCCTTTTGGAACTACATAATTCTTGGTGGTGGGGTTCTCCTGTATATTGAAGGATATTAGTGACATCCCAGCCTCTGTCCACTAGATGCCAGTAGCACCGTCTCCCAGGAGTGACAGTTAAAAGTGTCTTCAACATTGCCCAGTACCTCTGGGGCGGGGGGCAGAACTGCCCCTGGGTGAGAACAACTGCAACAGAGGAGCCTCACTTCAAAGAAGCCACGGCCCAAGAGTAATGTGTCTGTAATTCTGGTTTTGAATTAAAATTCATTACATTCATTTGGTTAAAAAATTCATGTTATTTACCTGGAATAATAGGAAAGACCCTCCCCATGGATGTTGGGGAGGTATCTCCCAGACAGAACTTGGACTGATTTCTTAAAGGAATAAAGCAAAGATATGTAACAATCACTGTAAATCCAAGTTCAGCATAAACACTCACCATTGATGAAGAGGCTGCCCGGGACCAGGGTGTAGGGGCCCAGCTGGGTGACTCCGTGGGTCAGCTGGCTGAGCTCCCAGTAAAGTTGATCTCTGTCAAGCTCATGGTCCAAGGGGTTAGGGCGGTAGGTACAAACAGCATCCATGCTGGTGGCTGCCCCACCCTTCTCAGGCCTGGGGAGAGAGGGATGTGGGGACTCTAGAGAGATTCTGAGAACTCTGAGTGTGGGGGCTCCAGATGGCTAGTAGCGGCATCTGGAGAAGCAAATGTGAGGTCAGTGGGAAGACGGAAAAGGGGGTGGTCACCAAAAGTGGCCATTACTGGCAAATGCTAGGAAAGAGTCTTGCCTGAGGGAGATCAGTCTGCAATCCACGCAGTAAGGGCCCAGACTGCTCTTCTTGAACAAGGATCTGAGCTGGAGAGGAAGGAAGAGGAAGATGAGCACGAGGGTGAGGGGCTGGGTGGGATTTATCCCACCAGGAGCTGCTGGGACTAGGGTCTCACCAGGTGCTGCAGGACCCTCTCAGTGGAGTTGAACATGGATGAACCGTTGCTCATGTCTGCTGAGTACTGGAGGTTGGAGATGGTGAAGTTGAGTGTGAGGGTCTCCAGGTTGTGCAACAGAGCTGTAAGAAGGGGAGGGGAGAGATGGCAGCCACTGAGACCTGGCCTGAGTCCCCAGTGAGTTCTGCAATCTGATAATCTGTTGTCATTTCTTCCAGGGCACCACCCACCCCACATCAATGTGGTCAAGTCCAAACTATTATATCCACTCAGTAATATGAGTATTGCTCCCCCCCCTCCAGGTCACACTGATTCCATATGCAGGATGATCCTCAATACATCACCTTTCTCCATCCCTGCCCTGGCCCCATTCTTACCTCTTCTCACCCAGACCAATACCCCAGCAGGCTCAGTGAACACCCTGTCTCAAAGACGTTCTTTACACTGAATACTAGAAAAAATTTTCTGAAATGGAAGTCTCACCATCATCACCACTTCTCCATATCATCCCTGATTCTCTGTGGCCTTCAACATTAGGTTCAGGCTTGTTGACCTTGCACTCAGGTTCCTTCCCAGTCTTGTTCTTGTCAGTCTTTCAGTTTCATTTATCCACCTACTCCATATTAAGCTTTATGCTTCAAGCAAACCAAATCCCTCCCAGTTCTCTACACTGTGCTGCTTGTGCCCATTGACCCTTTGCTCATGGAATCCCACCTGCCAGGGGATCCCTTCTCTGTGCCCTGTTTGCCTAGAGCTCTCCTGCTCTTCTTAAAGTTTCTGGGTAAAACTTTCACCAGAAAGCTCTTCCCACTCAAATTATGCAGAAGCCTCTTCCCCAAACACCCCCATTGTGTTATAATGGTCTGTTAATCCCCCAAACCTGGGGGCAGGAAGGCAGGCATTAAACTAAATTGTTGGTATAATCTTTGAGATCAGGATAATCCCCCTAAAACTATAAGTTTCACACCCTGGCTTTTCAGTTCCTGTGTGACAGTTGGCTGGTGGAGGATTGGAGCTGGCAAGCTTCTCTTAGAGAGGAAAAGGGGCCCCACAAATACCTGTGGTTGTTTCTGGTTGCACAGGGGATGACGAGGTGGGCAGGAATGTGGTGGCTGGCTCAGGAGCTGTGAAAATGGCTGTCATCAGGGAGGAATAGACCCGCCCCCCCCCAAAAAAGTGGATGAAGTCCCATCACACTCTCATGGGCTCCAGCAGAGGTCGTCCCAGGAAAACCACTCATGGGTGTATCATAAATGAGGATGAGCAAAGGAGTGATTGTATGAGTAGAGGAGTGAGCAAACCTGTGAATAAAATGAAGTCAAGAAAGTAAGAATGG
The DNA here is from genome assembly GCF_019186645.2 of Phyllostomus hastatus. Classification (NCBI taxonomy): domain Eukaryota; kingdom Metazoa; phylum Chordata; class Mammalia; order Chiroptera; family Phyllostomidae; genus Phyllostomus; species Phyllostomus hastatus. The sequence goes on along the minus strand of NW_025333640.1, from coordinate 494,834 downwards.
GAGAATGAGAGAGAGATTGAACAAAGAAGACAGATAGATGGGTGGGCAGAAAATGGACAGACAAATGGGATACCTGGATGGACAGAGGAAGGATGAATAAATAAAGGGCCAAAGAGCAAGCAGGGAAAATGAAGACAAGTTGGAAAGATGGAAGGAAAAAAGGAGAGGGAAGGACAGACAGGTAAATGGCTAGAAGAATGGGTGGAGAGATGGCCAAAAAGGAGAGAAAATAAACACACAGAAGAAAAGTTGGAGAGTTGAATAGAAGGACAGCTAGAAGGCAAGCAGGTGAATAAGCAGAAGGATGGTTGTCTGGGTGGATGGATGGAGGGAAGGAGAGAAAGAGAGGAGAACGGATGGATGGAAGGGATGAAGGGAGGGGTAGGGAGAGAGGAGAGAAGAGAGGGAGGAAAAATGTGTTTGTGAGAAAGGTGCTGGGATAATGGAAGACTACATGGGTTAAAGGTTAAATGAAAGGACCACTGAGTGAGTGTGTGGGCGGTGGTGGTCTAACCACTGAGTAGCCACCGGAGTTCGCAGCTTGACGCTGAGGCCCCATGTGGGGCCCCTGTAAGGGATTTTGTTGTCGAGAAGCATGAACTCCAAGTGACTATCTGACCTCAACCCCTATCCCTGTGGGGAATGCTTGTTCAAATTTCTTCTCTGGGTTGGGTTCTTCCAACCCAAAAGGATGTGGGGAATTTAGAAAGCCAATATTGTGGATGCAGGTCTAAAAGAGGCCAAGGACTCAGCATTCTTCCTCCCACTCAGACCTTGGCCCCACTCAGAAGACCAGCCTGAGTTTGGGGCAAGCTCCGTTTGTCAGTGAGGAAAAAGCTGGGCTCAAAGACCCATGGAGGCTGAAATGGGCACTGGATGCAAAGATACGTACTTGTAGGAGGCTCATCTGGACCACGTTCATTATAACCTGGAAATAAACAAGTCCCGGGTAAGGGGAGGTGGCAGAACAATCCCAGATGTTCCATGCATCTGACCACGTGGGGCTCCTGCCTGGATTTCTTTCCCTACATGTACCAGGTGAGCTTCTAAGATGAGACTAAAATGTCATATCCACTCTAAAGCCTTTCCTGATCTTTCCATTAAAAAATGACCCTTTTCTACCCACCTATCCAGCATGCCCCCAACAAGAGACTCTCACACATTTGTGTTCATACATTTATCCCCCCACATATCCATATACTCAATCGCCTTCCCTCCCTCTCTCCCTCCCTCCCTCCCTATTCATTCTATCCCTCCAACCAGTGAATATTTATTGAGGCTTATTATGGCCCAAGTTCCATGACATTTGGGGAATACACACTGAACAAAACAGTCTCTGTCTCACTGGAGCTTACATGAGGACAGGTTGTGCTGGTAGCCTCTCTGTCCCTGGTGCCAGGTGCAAGGCCTGGCTTACAGTAGATGATTGGTAAGTGCTGAGTGAGTGAATAAAATGAAGCATATAAGTTGTTCAGTTTGCCGATGGGGGTGGGATTCCTAAAGTGGCCCCTGCAATGGCCAAGATAAAGGGAACAGATGTGAACTCAGAACATGAAGACCCTGACTGGCCACAGACCTACTGTGGGTGCATGCAGGTCCCCTCCTCCCTCTGTACCTGTTTCTCTCCTCGTTAAGGTGGGAGTCATAGAAGACCAGATGGTCTCCCTGACCACCTGATGGGGCCATGGGGACAAGAAAGTGTGGGTTGCTGAGTACCATCTCTGGGTTTTAGATGGAGAGGAGGGAAGCTGAGTTATTCCAATCAACCAACCACAGCCATACTCTGTTTCTCAGAACCCCAGATGAGGGTCACCCTTTAAATGCTGTTGCTTCCTGAATCCTAGGCTGACAGCCAGTATGTACGAAGCTTGGACTCCCTGGATGTTCAGAGGCCTGCTTTCCTTCCTGGCATAGGGTCTCACCCAGCAGAGAAGTCTATCCTTGGTCAAGGGTGGGAAGAAAGCAGGGAGGGGAGAGGGCTGCGGGATTTTCTTTCCCCAAGTGTCCCCTAGAAAGACCGGCACTAGATGTTGACAAATTGGGGATCGTGACCGGGTCGAGTGGCTCCACCCACTCTCACGCTACAACCACTTGCACAAATTACTTAACCTTTCTAGGCCTCAGCTTATCTGTAAAATAGCTTTAATCAAGGATCAGCTCTATAGGGTATGTGGTGGCGGGAGGAAGAAGAGTCCATGTGGAGTAGAGATTCACACCTGAGTTTGTCTCAACTTTTCCCCTGGAGGACTGCTAAATGGGAGCCCTCTGGAGTCAGGGGGTGGCCCCAGTGGAGGGGGCTGAGAGCTGCTAACCATTGAGGTAGAGGCTGTCCTTATCCAGAGAGTAGGGGCCCAGCCGAGTGATGCCGTGGGTCTGCCAGCTCAGCTCATGGAACACCTGCTCAGCAGGCAGACCTGGGCCGCTGGGGAACTGGCGGTAGGTGCAGAGAAAGTCCACCCTTGTCTTGGCGCCATTCTCCACAGACCTGGGGGAGAAGAGGTTGACCTTTGGGGGATGCAGTTCACTGGGCACCTCTCCACCTGTGGGCACTGCCCACCTCAGACCCTGTGTTTCAGCCTTGGAGAGCCTTTCGCAGTTTCTCCACCAGGCCTCGCTCTGCCACCCCAGGACTTTGCACCTGCAGTGACTTCTGTCTCGAAGTCTCTTCCCCTCTCTCCTTCCCTGGGACACAGCTCAGAAGTCACCTGCACAGAGAGGCCACCCTGTCCCCCTGGGTAAACCTCCTTCCCCACCACTCTCTACTTTTGCTTTGCATCACTTATCCCATTTGAGAGCACTTTACTTCAGTGTTTACTCCCCTGAGTCCTGTCTGCTCCTCCACTAGACGAGGGCAGCGGCAGTGCCTGTCTCGTCACTGTGCTATTTGCCCCCGGCCTCAGAGATGCTGCCCCATCGTGCCAATTGGATGAAAATATGAATTGAGAAGTTCTTTGTTAATACCAACAGAACAAAATCTGACCAAGAGACATGAGAATAATTGCCCAATGGATGCAGACTTTTTGCTTGGGGTGATGAAAAGTTTTGGAACTAGATGGTGATGATGGGTGTACAACATTGTGCATGTAACTGATGTCACTGAATTGTGTACTTAAAAATTGTGTACTTAAAAGGATAATTTTGTGTCTATATGTGTTTTATCACAGTATTAAAAAAATAATAATGTTACTTTTATAAATGGAGGCAGAAAAGGACTGTCCAAGAACAGCCTGCCGCAACCAGGGGCGTCCCCCACAGTCAGAAGTTCTCTGGTGGTGGGCTACGGGGGTGTGCACTCTCACCTTAGCGAGGTGACCCTGCAACCTGCATATCGGGAACCAAGGCTGCTTCTCCAGAACAACCGGCTGAGCTGGAGAGGAAGGAGAGGGCCAGTGTGGGTCAGAGGCAGGCACCAGACTCTGGGACAGGTCATGGAGAGGTGGGAGGGGTAAGCAGGCCTCTCACCAGATGCTGCATGAGGGTGTTTGTGATGTTGAACTTGAGGGAGCCTGGATGGCCCATGTCTGCTGAGTAGTGCAGGTTGTTGATGGTGAAATTCAGCGTGAAAGGCTCCTCATTGATCTCTGTAGCTACGGTGGGTGCAGAGAGAGCCAGTGCTCACAGGGAGGTTGGGGGGCCCAATGTCTATTTCAGAGTGGGAACTCATAGGGCCCATGTGCTCCTCTTGGTAAGCCTGCAGGTCACTTGTCAGTGGGGACAACTCTAGCAGTGAGTAAGAGCAGGCTTAATGATTTGGGGGCATTGAGAGGGGCTATTTCCACCCAGAAGCAGGAGGGGAGGGACTTGTGAAAACACGGTGGCTTTGTGCAATAGTTTCCTAGGAGAGAAGTCTTTAACTTGTTGTGCAGATGAGGAACTGATGACCCCTGATATTTTTATTCATATTTTCTCTGTTCCCCATCTTTATCTTTGTCTCTCTGTGCCTCAATCTCTCTTCCTTTTGATACAGGTAGATATATAGATATCTAAATCTATATATGTCTCTATAGGAATTGTTGGCTTCTTAAATCACTGCATAGAAGATTGGCATACCTGGTTGTAAGGGCAGAAGACTGATTTATTTATCTCTTTCTATATATCTGTATCTATATCTATATCTCTCTATCTCTCTATCTTCCCTCCTGCCATTACAACCAGGTATGTGAACCTTCTGTACATTGATTTTAAAAGGTTAAAAATCCTAGCAGCTATAACCAACCTTTCTGCATTTCAATCTACTAATCTGTAAGATGAGATAAAAATGATTCCTACTTCAAAGGTTGTTATAAGGTTTTAACAAGTTAATTTTTGTAATGTACTTAAACACAGTGCTGAGCACAGAATGAACACTATGTGAGCATTCATTACATAAAATTAATAAGCAAATACTTTCTTACTATGTTGGAGCTTTTTACATGGATAAATATAAGCTGGGTACTAGAGTTACCCACATTAAATAAAGGAGGAAACCAAACTACGGAAATGGTCGTCTGCCCAGGGTCACATGGCTAGGAGGAGGGAGAGTTTGGTTTGGACCCCAGTCCTTGCTTGTGACCACCCCTGTTGTGCTGTTGCTCAGACTCGTGCAGCTGGTACAATGTTCAATAGTTAGGATGACCTGTGTAGACCCCGATAGAAGTAGAATAAATGAATGTATGATGCAGGTGAGACCAGCAGGCCCATGGCTTGACTCTTGAACAGTAAGTGATACAGGGCAGAATGTTTATTTAAGACAAAACTCTGGCGGGGGGAGCTTACTTCCCCTCTCCTCCCTCCCTCTACTCTGTCCATCACTCCTTCCAAGGCTCCTTCTGTCCATACTTCCTTCTACCTTTCAATCCATCTTCCTTTCTATCCACCTATAGATCCTCCCTTCCTTCTCTCCTTCCTTCCCTCTTTTTATTCCTTCCTTGCTTCCTCCTTTCCCTCCTTCCTTTCTTCCATCTTTACTTTCATCCATCCATCTTCTTCCTCCTTCCATTTCTTCCCTTCTTCTACCATCTAAACCATCTATCCATCCATCCATCCTTCCTTCCTACCTCACTGCTTCTCTTTATTAGTTCTTCCCATTTACACCTTCTTTTGTGTACCCTTCTGTCCACCCTTCCTCCTACCCCCTTCCTTCCATCTACTCATCTTTCCTTGCAGCCTCCCTCCATCTTCTCCTTTATTCCTTCTATGAATCCCCCTTTCATTCCTCCCATCCCTGTTTTCTCCCTCCCGTCTATTTTATACATCTTTCCTCCCTCATTCCTCTTTTTTCTTCCAGCCATCTTTTCTTCCTTCCATCTGCACATCCATCTTCTCTCCTTCCCTTCTTGCATTCTTCACCTCTTCCTTCCTTCCATCCATCCATTTTGCGTTCCCTCCACGTGCATTGAATTGTTCCTATAATGCTCCAGGAACTACTCCACGGACTGGATAGTGAGGAACAAAACACAGTCAATGGAGCTGACTTTAACTTATTTTTCATAATATAATTTAGGAAGAGATGGTTGTTACTGGACCTCAGAAGTCCAGAGCCCTGTCATGGTTTGGAAAAAGTGGAGGAGGCCAGTGATGGACCCAAGGACAGTTTGACAAAACACACCCCTAATGAGAGGGCAATTAATTCTCAAAAACCTACAGTCTTTTTATTGTAGTGCTTCAGAAGCAAAGGGAGTTTGGCTGGTAAACTGAAACACTGTACACGTGCACCCAAAGTGAGCATGCTTTGGGGAATAAGTTCACTCATGGTAGAGAGCTAGAGTATAAGTTTTGGAGCTACAGGAACTCTGGGTTCTATTATTTATTTGCTGTGTGGGCTGGCAGCCTCTCTTAGCCTGACTTTTCTCATCTGTAAATGGAGCTCAGTCACATGGTTGTAATGAGAATTAAAGGAGAGTGTATATGTTTTGGAGTGAATTGTGTCTTCTGCTGAAATTCATAGGTTGTAACCCTAACTACTGCCTCTGTAGGTGACTGGACTGTAACTGAAATAGGGCGTTTAAAGAGGTAATTAAGTTAAAATGAGGCCACTGGTGGAGGGGGGTGATTATCCAATCTAACTGATGTCCTTATAAGGAGAGGAAATTAGGACACACAGTAAGATACCAGGAAGGTGTGTACAGAGGGACGATCAGTTGAAAAGGTGGCAAGAGGGAAGCCATGGGCAAATCAAGGAGACAGGTCTCTGAAGCAACCAACCCTGCCCGCAATTTGATCTTGGATGTCCAGCCTCCAGGACTGTGAAATATAATTTCTGTTGTTTGAGCCACCCAGTCTATAGTATTTTGTTATAGCAGCCTGAGATGACTAATACAGTATGTAACTTAGATGGTGCCTGGAAGATAGTATGTTGAAATAAATGTTTACTGAAAATTAAAAAAAATGGGTGTAACACTAAAGTCAAGAAACTCTAATAACGATAAAGAAAGATATGAATAAAAGGATAAGAAAACAGTACCAAAGGCAGGGTTTTAGAAAAATTTAAATGAAAAACCGCATGAGGGTCAGAACGCAGTGGGGAAACATATCAGTGTCTGAGATGTCCTCACCCTGGACTGGAACTCTCCACCAGAACCCCGAGAGAAGAAGGGATGAGTTAGGGGCCCTTCCAGGTGTCTCCCTCACCAAGGACAGAAGGTGAAGAAGAGCAACTGCTCCCAATATTAAATGGGGAATGAGACCCAGGAATTCGGGGCCAGGGATACTCACTGGTGGGAGTCAAGGCTGTGGCTCCAAAGGTGTAACCTGCAGAGAGAAGGCAAGAGGAGCTGGGCGAGAGTTCAGGTGAACATAAAAGATTAAGGGGAAGGGGTTTTTGTGATAAAAGCAGAGGGAGGAGGCGGTGGAGAAATATCCAAGGAGGGGGCAACCTGGCAATGAGACTGCAGGTGGCTGGACCCCGTGATCACTTCATCCCAAGGAAGGCTGACCCAGGCCAGAGGAGAAACGGATGGACCAAAGCTTGCTTTAGAGAAACAGAGGCAACACAAAACCCCAACTGGGAAAGAGATCAGAGCTGCAGCTAAGCCCCTCACCATTCACGTGAAGGCTGTCCTTGTCCAGCATGAAGGAGCCCAGCCGGGTGACACCATGGGTCTGGTGGCTCAGCTCCCAATACAACTGCTCTCTGTCCAGCCTGGGGCCCGCAAGATCAGAGTGGTAGGTGCAGACGATGTCCACTCCAGTGGCTGCTCCATGTTTCTCAAGCCTGGGGAAAGCAGGATATGGGGATGTGGGATACTGAAGGGGGTCGTTCTGGGTGTGGAAAACAAGAAAGTGGAAGGGAGTACCCTGAGAGAATGCTCCAGGGGCAGCTCTGAAGCCGTGTGGGGGCTCTCCTAAATGTCTCTTGCCTGAGACAACCCAGTCACAATTAGGGACAGAAAACATCTTAATTAGAATTTGCAGACAGGATACAATAGTCCTTCCAATAGGAGAGCCTTCGCTTAAAACATAATGTTCTCTAAATTACATAAACTATAAACATGATGCCTCTTTTCTAAGCCTTGAGTGTTCTCAACACCTTTGGGAATGAAGATGGTGTAAAGGCGTCATGGAGGGTGCTGGGCGCCAGCGGTACCAGGGATGTACCTGAGAACTGAGCCCTGCTGGCCAGTGCATGAGGGTCCATCTGACCTGATAAGTCACTCTATCTGGAGGTCTCACCTGAGCGAGGCCAGTCTGCAGTGAGAGTAGAGGGGGCCAACACGGGTGTTACGGAATAAGAGCCGCAGCTGGAACAAAGAAAGGAGTGGTGAGCAAAAGGGCTAAGGGGCTGTGGGTGGGCACTAGGTGGGGATGACACCAGGCATGGGGGGCACTCACCTGGTGCTGCAGGATCCTCTCAGTGGAATTGAACTTCAAGGAAGCTGGGTGCCCCATGTCCTCTGTGTAGTGCATATTGGTGATGGTGAAGTTTAGGGTGAAGAACAGCAGGGTGGGGCCAGTGGCTACCATGGGGGAGAAAGAGAAATTGGTTCAGCTGGGAACAGAGTAAAGACTGAGTGTCTGGGGCTCTAGCTGTGGGGTGCCAGTACAGCTATGGGCTGCAGGAGCTGAAAGAGAGAACATTATGGAACTCTCAAGACATTGGGAGCCATCACTCATTCATTCAGCAAGCATCTATTGAGGGTTTACTGTGTGAGCGGCTTTGTGCTGGACTCTGTGGCTCAAAGACAAATAGGCCATGGTTTCCACTGTTGTGACCAGAGCATTATGATGTAGGGAAGCAGAGGAGGTGCAATTCAATGAGAGTCAGCCCATCCATGACCAGGGAGAGCTTCCCAAAGGAAACATCGTTTCTTGTGTCACCAAAAACACAAGTAATAGGTGACAGGAGCTCCACAGGAAGACAGAGCAGCTGTACTCAAGAACCTTGAAGTGCTTGCACTACAGCCTTGGGGAAGTATAGATGTGAGACTGGAGGGAGCCTCTGAGCCCAGGAAGGGGGGCTGTGACTATGCAGCTCAGGAGTATGGGTGCAATTTGCAGAGCAGGTGGTCATCCAAAGATGGTCAGCAAGACGGGAATTATCTGGACAGAGGTGCATCGGGAGACACATTGCGGCCACTGTATGGAGCTCAGAGTAGAGGCACCTGCAGTCGTCCTGGCAAAACTCTCCAGTGGCCTGAATGAAGGCTGAGTGGTGCTCATGCAGAGAAAAGAAGGACTTGTGGGCCATTCCAAAAGGAGAGGAGGTGATCTGGGGATGGGTGGAGGTGAGCGAGAGGGTAGGTCAAAGTCAGTGCCTGTGCCCCTGCCTTTGGTGATGAGGAGCAAGAGTAAGTTTGGGAAAAGATGATGATTTTAGGGTCAGAGACCAAGGGGTCAGATGATGTCTAGGAGGTGGGTAGACCCAGGGCCAGGAGAGGCTGTGTGGTGTGGGCTGGGCTCAGGATTTGGATTCTGAGCAGCTGGGCCCTGAGTAGCTAGGGGGTCCCTGAAACTCATGGAAATGAATGTGTTCCCCTTGGGAAGGTGAGTGAGAAATGAGAGAAGTGATCTAGTATGAGTGATTTTGTAGAGATGACTTTGGTGCCAGTAGGAGCCCTCCTACCTGGGGGCCTGCTGGAGGGGGACAGAGCCAGGGAAATGAGGTGTATGGACATCACAGGAACTGAGGGGGAAAAGCAGGAATAACATCCAAAGTGCATTGTAACCTTAGGGGAATGGTGGCGTTAGTGGTGTTTCTAGTTATAAAAACGTGCCCCTGTCTCTATGCAGCATTAATCCTGGAGTCGGTTGTGTGGGGAATGAGGAGGACGGGTGATGTTTAACCACATTTCTATGCATGACCTCCGAACTCATTCTGACCAGATGGGGGGCATGTGTAACAGGTGGGAAGGGTTGGCTGGTGGAGCAGCTCCTGTTTTTAGGGACAGGGCAGTGGCCACAAGTACACAGAAATCTGAAATACTCACTTTTGGGGGTGGTAGCTGAGACCAAATGGGTGAGACCTGTAAGGAGGGGGAGAGATGGTGAGAAAGAAAGACAGGAGAATTCTTCAGTAAAAAGGCAAACTGGCTATTGGAGAGATGGCGGCTGGACTCAGAGCTAGGACTCATCAAAAGAAAGAGAGCTCATCTGGAAGACACAAAGACCCTCCCCACCCCAGAGAGGCAAAAGCGTCCTCAGGTCTCTCTGAAATGTGAGGCTCCAATGAGAGCCTGAACTTAGGCTGGAAACCTGCTGTCCCAGAGCCACTCAGTGGGGAGGAGGCTGGCTCCCACACAGCCCCTCACGGCTGCTGCAGACACGTGCACCACAGAACTGGGGAGTAAACACCCCAAGTGCTTGGGTGGGAACCTCATCGTTCTGGAGATGAGGCACGGAGCAGGCGCCCACTTCCGGGCTCTGTGGATACTGGTCCCGTTTACCCCAGACTGGAGGTGAGGTGGGGGTGAAGGGTGGAGGCAGTGGGCTCCTGGTCTCTGTTCCTAAGGGCTGGGACTTACAGGCTTGAGGAGACTCTTGAACCTCAGAATACTCACTCCTGGGGGTGCTGGTCTGGGTCTGGTGGGTGTAACCTGCAAAGGTGGAGAAACACTGTGAGGGGGAGGAGGGATTAGGGAAAAGGGCAATGGAAAGGGAGAATGTCAGACAAGCTGAGGTTCAACAAAGATGGCAGCCCTTCACCATTGACATAGAAACTGTCCTGGTCCAGGGTGTAGGGGCCCAGCTGGGTGAAACCACGAGTCAGCCGGCTCAGCTCCCCATAGAGGCGCTCATCGTCCAGCCTGGAACCCCCAGGGCCAGGGCGGTGTGTGCAGACGACATCCACTCCAGTGGCTGTCCCATCCTTCCTGGGCCTGGGGAGGGAGGTTAAGAGGGATGACAAAAAATGAAGTGAGTGTCTAGGAGGGATCCTGAATTCCTGGGGGCAGGACAGGAAGAGGCCGTAGAAACGAAGAGGCTGTCAGAGAGCTGAGAAGCCAGACTCAGTGTTTCTGAGCTCACCGACTCTGGCCATCCTCACACTGTGAGCAGAATCAATGGGTGGGGAAATTATGAAATGGCAAGGCAGAAACTGTCAGTGGGTGAGAGGATTATTAGTAAATTGCAAGGCAGAAACCTGCATCTATCAGGCATGGAGATGGGAAAGCTCATACTTGAGACCTGTAGGGAGATGGAATCTGGGATTAGAGCAAGGGGAAAGGACACAACTATCTTGAGAAAAATGCTGGAAACAGAATTAAAAACCTAAAGGAAGTGCCCTCGCTGATCAAATGGATGGAGGAGGAAATTCAGAAAGGTGGCCAGGCTGGGGGCTCAGTCTTGCTGATGGGTTCTGCAGAATCTGGGGACCATTGTGGGGATGAGGGGAGGGAGGTACAGTCAGAAGAGGCATTGGTCCAGAGCAAACACCTCCCGAATTCCACCTCTCCAAAGGACATGGGCAGGGAGGGCAGGAAGGAAACGGAACAAACTCCTCAGATCTGGAAGCTCCTGAGGCTGCTCTGGTTGGCTATTCAAGGTCTCACCTGAGGAGGGTCAGCCTGCAGCCTGAGAAGAGTGTGCCCACACTAGTATTCTTGAACAAGTGCTTGAGCTGTGGGTGAGGACAAGGGAAGTAAATAGATGGGCTGAGGGGCAGGGGCAAGATGGTCATGTATGGTTGGGACAAGAGGGACCTGGGCAGGGCTAGCACTGACGGACAGGGCAGGAGAGGGAGGTGGTCATTGGTGGGCAGGAGGGAGTGCAGGTAGGTGGCTTCAATGAGCAGGACAGGGTGGGGTGGGTGGGGCTGGCATCAGTACTCTGGGCAGAGGGTAGGTGGGCAGGTCCGGCATCATGGCATGGCTCTCACCAGACGCTGCAGGAACTTCTCCGTGGTGTTGAATTTCAAGGAGCCTGGAGGCCACATGTCCTCCACATAGTGCAGGTTGGTGATGGTGAAGTTGAGGGTGAATGGCACAGGGGGTGGTCCTGTGGCTGCAGTTGGAGAGGGAGAGGAGTGCCCACCCTGAGTCAGGCCTGGGATGGATACGGGGACAGGGCCTGTTGCTCTCACCTCTGGTGTATTAGGGGGCTTCCGAAAGCCACTCAGTACTCACCACTGGGGGTGGTTTCTGAAGTCTTGTGCGTGTAGCCTGCAGAGAGAGAGAGAGCAAGAGAGAGAGAAGGTGCTGGCTGTTTGGGAGGAATTAAAGAGGCATCCAGGGGGAGAATGAGGGCTCAGCAGCACAGCAAAGGAGGGTACCACTGCTCACCATTGACACAGAGACTGTCCTGGTCCAGGGTGTAGGGACCCAACTTGGTGACACTTTGGGTCAGCTGGCTTAGCTCCCAGTACAGCCGCTCTCTGTCTAGTCCAGGGCCTGAGGGGTCAGGGCGGTGGTTGCAAGCGATGTCCACGCTGGTGGCTGCTCCATCTCGCTCAGGCCTGTGGAGGATGAGACATGGGCAGAGACAACAAGGATCCATCTGCGAAAGGTCTTTGAGAGTGCTGTGCAGCTCTTGTCAACAGGACCTGGGATGCTGGGTCACCCACCATTGAGTGAATTTGATCCAAATTGCAAAAACATTTCCATAAGAGCCCATCCCCTGAGTCCGGGACTCCCCTCACTGGCCTCCCTGCCCTCTATGATCCACTCTATGCACAGAATCCAATTCTCACTCCAAATGGCAGTCTGTCCTTGCTAGACATTTGCTGAATACTTTCCACTCCCTACTGCCTGCGCGTGACTCCCCAGTGTCCCAGCACCCAGGCCTGCCTTGCTACTTCTCTGCCTTCCTCCTTGCAGGTGAGCATTTCTGCTCTGCACATCCTCCCCCCCCTTAGACTCTGCTTTCCCCACACGATAGCGCTTCTCCCTGCAACACGCTTCTGGGCCCAGAGCTGTGGCTCCTGCCATCACTCACTGCTCTCCAAGGATGAGGTTCCACCTCAGGTTTTTGACCTCCTATACTTCCCTCATCTCTCAGCACTTCAGTGGTGTCACTGGGCCTCCGTTTCTCATTTATGAAATGGTCTAACCATGGTATCCAGGTATATCATGTGAGGACTAAACATGTTGATATTACTCTGTGCTTAGAATAATGTAATTAATATATATACACATGTTTGCATACGTATATAATGCATGCTTCTTGATGGCAGAATCAATGCCTTGGCCCCCATCAAGTTTTTGGAGCAGAGCACTGAGCCTGGTACACATGAGGGGCTAAGAAATGTTGTGGATGAAAAGAAAATTTGTGGAACTGCAGGTCAGAGAAGTGGAGAGGACGTGTTCACTGTGGGTGCATCAGCAACCCAGGCTGGGCTCCAAGGAAGATGACTTCACTCCTTCCCTATCTGTTGGCCCCTTCAGGGAGAAAATCCTTTCTTGAATTCTATTTTTGAAAGTCTGGAGAGTTATTTTGGGGATATGGCCACTGAGACTAACCCCTCCAAAAGATGTCAAAATGGAGAGGGCCACTTAAGCTCTAAAACCCCCATCGCTGGATGACCTCGGGCCAAGTCCCACCCCTCCGCACTGGAAGGGAGCTGGGGATCAAAGGCAGAGATGATGTGAATGAGGCTGAATGGCTGGTTCTTCACAAAGAAATCAGGCAAAGCAAGCTTAGCGAGAAAAGGCCTGGGCTCTCAGGAGACTGGGCTTGAATCCCGTCCCACTGTTTGGCCTCTCTGGGCTCCCAGGAGAGTTCCTGAAGTCTCTGATGTTTCATCTGTAAAATGGTGATATTACTAATGATGTTCAAAGGGTTCTGGGAGATGATGTATGGAAATCATTTAAATGTAGCCCTCGATTTGCACTCCCAGGGGACATTTGGCAACGTCTGCAGATTTTCGGGGGTTGGGATACTACAGGCATCTAGTGGGTAGAGGCCAAGATGCTACTGAGCATCCTGCAAGGCAGAGGACAGCCACTTAGGACAAGAACTACTTGACTCAAAATGTCAATAGTGACCACACATGAAGAACCCCAGTATCTGATGCATACTAAGTGCTTGCTCTGTGTTAGCTTTCAGAAATATTTATATTTAGGGGTGACATCAGCAGCATGGCAGCATAAGTAGACCCCCAGGTTTCTCCCCTTGAAGTTACAAGTTGGGTTGTTATAATTCAACAAAAGATTCCCTGCTCAAAGCACACACACGTCTGGAACATGGCACACTACAACGACGGAAGGTGGGCATATCTGAGCAAACAGTGGAGATAGGGCGGGGAGGGGAGAGAACAGAGACAGAAGCCACACACAGTCTGGTGCTCCCCGAGGCTTCAGCAGACACAAAAGCTGGTAGGGGTCGGGGTGTAACCGACAGGGGCAAATCAGAGGGGCAGAGACAACAACTGGGTCTGGGTGGCTGACACACACTGAAGCTGGGCCCAGGGCCAGGGGCACAGAAGCTGTGTAAAAAGTCACAGTGTGCCCTGAGTGGTGTGGCTATGTTGATTGGGCATTATCTGGTGAAGTGAGGGGTCTCTGGTTTGATTCCTGGTGAGAACACATGCTTGGGTTGCAGGTTCAGTCCCCAGCTGGGGCACACAGGAGAGGCAGCTGATTGATGTTTCACTCTCATATTGATGTTTCGCTCCCTCTCTTTCTCCCTCCCCTCCCCTCTCTCTAAAAATAAATCAATGAAATATTTTTTTAAAGTTGCAGTGTGCCACAGACCACCAGAAGGAAACAAAGGACTCTCATATGTGGGAATCACCCACCCCACTCCCTGTGGCCCACAGGCAGTAAAATCCTCCCTCAGCAGGTCACAGAGAACTGAAAAATCTAAATAGACCAATCAACAGTAAGGAAACTGAAACAGTCCTAGACACAGACAACAGAATGGTGGTCACCAGAAGTGAAGGGGGTCGAGAGGCGAGGTTGAAGAGGGCAAAGGGGTCAAATATGCAGTGATGGAAGGCAACTAGACTTCGGGTGGTGAGCACTCGATGCAGTATACAGATGATACATGACAGACTTGTATACTTGAAACAGGTAAGTTTGATTATTAACCCATGTCACCTCAATGAATTAAATTAAAAAAAATAAATAAATGCAGTGTGTGTTGAGGGCATGTAGGCTGTAGGTTTATTCTTTGTGAAGGATCAGGGATACATCTTTTATGACAGCTTTGGTGCATACTTTCAGGTTATTATGTTTTATCATTTTGTTCCTATCAAGTATTACATGTGCAATTTGAGGCTCTTGAGGATGGGAAGGTCCAGAGTAGGGACCAGGGGCCAGAATGGAAGGGATCGTGGCTGCTGCATGTGGGGAGCTGGAAAGGGCTGAGGCTGAAGGGAGAGCCCAGCTCTAGAGGACTGTAGATAAGAAAGCCTCCATGTGCCTCACTGGGACATCTCAGGTGGTCTTACCTGAGCAAGGTAAGTCTGCAGCTGGAGTAGAGCAGGCTGACACTGGTGTTCTTAAACAAGGCTCTGAGCTGTTGAAGGAGGAAGTGGAGGTGAGTAGAAGGACCAGTAGGGAAGGGCAGGGGCAGGGCTGGGATGAGGTGGGGGGCTGGTATCAACTGGGAGGCAGAAACACATGCATGGGGCATACGGGAGGCGGGCTGACCGATAGAAGTGGGCATGAAGGGCATCGGTGGGCAGTGCAGGAGTGAGGTGGGCAGGAGTCTCACCAGGTACTGCAGGATCTTCTCTATTTTGTTGAACTTCACTGAGCCCGGAAACTCCATGTCCTTCATGTAGTGCAGGTTGGTGATGGTGAAGTTAAGGGTGAGTGGCACCAGGGCAGGGCCAGAGACTGCAATGAGGTTGAGAGAGAGAACGTCACACCCTGAATCCCTGTCTGAGCTAAATTTAGGGGTCAGGGGCAGTAGGGTGTGGGCGTGAGTCTGGTACTCACATCTACTGCAAGAGCTCAGAATGACTCTTCCCAGAATAGGAAGCTTTATGCTGAATGACACCAATAATAGTAATAGTAACAACAACAACAACAGCAGCAGCAATAAAAACAGCAGCAATAATAACAGCTGGTTTGGTAAGAGCTTACTCTATGCCATCCTGTGCTAAACACGTTCCATCCAGTGTCTTATACGATCCTGACACACCCTTGGGGTACATCCTGCTACTTACCCCCCAAACTGACAGACAATTAAGGTGCTCTCCCAAGGCCACACAGCTATTTTAGGGCAGCAGCTCAGGCTCTAGAGTTTGAAAACCTTAAAATTGAGTCCTGAGTATGTGCTGGCTATGTGGCCTCAGAAAAACACTGATTCCTTGAAGAACCAGTCCATGCCTCTCTGAAATGGACAAATGGCAGTGTCCAGCTGCAAGAGTTGAAGACCATATACATGAGGGTCCCCTTTATGTGGCAATCGGTGAATGCTGCTCTTTTACTTTGTTGTTGTTATTATTATTTATGCCTCCTTTCTCTGTTGACCCCTTTAGTCTCTGCCCTTTGGGAACTAGTCCTGGATTTGCTCTGGACTTTTTCTATTTGATTCTAGCAGAGGGTGGAGTTTCAGGAATTGTTACAGAATGCACTGCTGGATCTGATCTCACCAACTGATGCCCCACCCCCAATCCTCACACTCTGGGTCTCCTGGCAGGTCACTTGGGGTAGACAATAAAAATGACCAGCAACTCTTCACCTCCTGACACCCACGTGCTTGCCATGTGGTGCCGCAGCCCCTTCCGCCAAGAGATGGGAGCCTATTGCTCCAGCTCCTGACTCTGGCTTGGCCATGACTTGCTTTGACAATGAGATGAGAGAAATGTGATGCAAGCAGAGGCCTGAAAGGCACTCGTGTGCTGAGGCTTGCCCTCTCCTGCTGCTGGGAACCCTAGGGCCCCCTGTGAACCCGACAGAGCTAGTCTGTTGGATGATGTGAGGCCACATGAAAGAGAACGAGGGCACACCACCCATCAGCCAGGCATGCTCCAGAGTCACCTAGCTAACCTGCAGGTGGCTGCAGTCACACGAGGAAGCCTAGTGCAGACCACTCACACTGCAGAGCTGATCTATATACTCCTGAGCAGCAGTAAATGATTGCTTTAATACAGTGGATTTGGTGCTCATTTGTTATATAGTAGAAGCTAACTGATACAAAACCTTAACGAAAGCAAAGGGTGTATTAACAGGAGCCACACCTTCAATCTGGAATTGAAAACCTGAAGTCACAGAGCTCTCCAAACACAGGGATGGAGGTGCACTGGTCTGTGATGAGGGTGTGGCTCCCCAAATTTATCCTCCCCATACTGTCCCCTAGCCTTGACCTGCCCAAGCATAGTGTCTTGGCTTCTCATTGAGAAGTGTACCAGCTTACACGTGGGAAGGTAGTAGACATGGAGAGAAGGCTCTTACCTGTAGAACTGGAGGACATTAGAGCTGATGAGTTTCCCAGGGAGGGTGTGGAAATCACAGAAACTGAGGAGGGAGCATCAGAAATGAGAATGATGCAGCTTCACCTCAGAGGTACCAGAGATATTTTGACCTTGATGCCCAAACTGAGTTGCAGAAGTTGGGGGGCTGTAACAAGGGCCCTAAGGCTTCCTTCTTCCCATTGAGGCTTTAGCCATAGGGAGGAGGGACGAGCTGCCCCCACCTATCACTGTGGGGCCATGGGACCACCTAAGGCTTGAACACTTACCACTGGGAATGGAGGTCGGAGCTGGTCTGGTGTAACCTGCAGAGTGGATACAAGTGAAGAGAAGATTTTAAAGGTTGTTAAGAATGGGATGAAGGGGGCAGGCCACTGGTGGGAGAGCAGAGGTCATCAAGAATTTGTGTCCCTACAGACAGAGATTTGTGATAACCTTTCTCCGCCCTTCTGCCCCTCTCTGTGTGTGATGTGTGCACACAGTGGTGCACACATCACACACAGTGGTGGAGAATGTAGGAATGTAGACCTCACAGGAGAGGAAGAGTGAGGACGGAGAGATCTAGAAGCAGACACGGGTGTATCCTCTGGCCGGAGCTCAGAGCATCAATAGAAGAATCCACCTGCTGCTGCAGAGGGCCACGTCACCAGGAGATGCTCACCATTGACGTAGAGATGATCCCTGTCCAGGACGTAGGGACCAAGCCGGGTGACACCGTGGGTCTGGTGGCTCAGCTCCCAGTAGAGCTGTTCCCTGTCCAGGGCGAGGCCTGCAGGGTCAGGACGGTGGGTACAAATGGCGTCAACTCCAGTGGCTGCTCCACCCTTTTCAGGCCTGGAGAGAGGACATGGATATGGGGACAGGGCTGAGACATCTGGTAGCACATTCTTTTCTCAGCCCTCTTATATGTGAATGCCGGCTTCTCTGCTCTCCTGGTCCAGGCTGAGCCACTCACAAGACGAGGGGCATCTCTGAGCCACAAAGGACCAGAGTGGATGAGTCAGATGACCATCAGTTCAACTGTAGCTC
The DNA here is from genome assembly GCF_019186645.2 of Phyllostomus hastatus. Classification (NCBI taxonomy): domain Eukaryota; kingdom Metazoa; phylum Chordata; class Mammalia; order Chiroptera; family Phyllostomidae; genus Phyllostomus; species Phyllostomus hastatus. The sequence goes on along the minus strand of NW_025333640.1, from coordinate 477,034 downwards.
TTTCAAATAATGCACATGGCTTCTCTCACCAGTCCTCACATCTCTGCAGCGTGGAGGATGCTGTGATGACTTGGCTGGAATGCCATGGGATTTGGAAATGATTGATATAAAACATGCAGCCCTCCTGTCCCGTACATTAGAAGTGCTCATTATTAATTAATTGTTTAATTAAACAAATATTTACAAAGCACCCACAGTCCTTAGGGAAACTGGATAGCAAGCAGCTCTGGACAGAAACTCATCAGCTCACAGAAGGCTGCTCCAATCCAAGTTTTTTTTCTTTTCTTTTATTGATTCCAGAGAAAGGGAAAGGGAAGGAGAAAGAGAGGGAAAGAAGTATCAATGTGAGAGAGAAACATCAATCAGTTGCCTCTTGCACACACTTCGACTGGGACTGAACCCGCAACCTGGGTATGTGCCCTGACCAGGAATTGAACCCATGACCTTTTGGCTTGTGGGACAATGTCCAACCCACTGAGCCACACAGGCCAGGGCCCAACACAAGTTTTGCACCTAACATCTGATCATAAGACATTGCATAGCAGAGATGCCCACCCACTGCCCACCTTTTTGTGTTACCATTTCTCTGAGCATCAGGAAAAACTAGGCCTGAAGGGGTAACCTGGGAGGTCTAGCAGGTTGCACTGCCAGAGAGCATTATCAGGGAGAAACAGGGTCCCCTTGCACCTCAGCAGGATCGAGGTGACCTGGAGGTGAGACGCTTTCATCTCTGGTTTCCTAGAAACTTGACAAAGGTGCAATGTCGGCTGCACTGCCTGGCGATGCTGCTGGTAGTGAAAATGACTGCTGATAGATGACCTGCATCTTTTCTGGGGGGATCTTAAATGGACAGACATCAGTACCCAGCAGGAAGTTGTAGTTTTGGGCTCCCGTAGGTGTGGGGTGACACTGTTAACTGGGCAGAACTATTACAAGGTTTACTGGCCCCCCTGTGGCACATGGGACATCTAAGCCAGGGTGACTCCAGGGCCTGTCCATTGGTGTTTCGTTTCTTTGCACGTGGGCTGTCACCTGGAATGCCAAAAGAATAGCCCTTCAACTGCCAAGAGCTTTCATGCAAAAAAGAAATGCCCACTGCTGCCCTGCTGGCATGCTGTTTGCTGTCCATGCTCTTCTAAGCAGAAGGGCAGTCGTGTATGTCGTGTTCAGATCTTGCAGATCTGGCTGTCTGCTTGGATGATCTCGAGTGGGCAGGGCCCAGCACCAGCACTAGGGCTGGGAGGGGCTGGAGGCAAGCACGGTGCCCAGCTGTGCTAACTCTCAGCATTGTGCAAGCATAGGGTTAGCACCTGAAGGGGAGCATCTCTTTAAATTGTGTGCTCTAGGCACCTGGCTCTCCTTAGCTCAGTCTAGGCCCTGGCCAGACCAACCAGCCAACACCCACTATACCTCCAAAGGCAAGACAAAGAGGAGGTCTCACCGTAGTGTGGCCAGTCTGCAGCCAGTGTAGAGTGACCCGATGCTGCTGTTGGTGAACAAGGGCTTGAGCTGAGGAGGAAAGAGTGGGTGGATACAAAATAAGTATAAAATGAATCATCATACAAAACACAATATTTTAAAAGAAAACAATAGCTCTCTAACCTCCTCATACCACATTTATTTCTCAAAAGGACCTTGTGGGATAAGCAGTTTCATTGTCTCAGTTTTACAATATGAGACAATATGAGGAAACAGTATCACAAGACTAATCACTACTCCAAATTCACATCGCTTGTACTTGAAGCTCAAACTGCCTACCTCCCTAGCCCTCATAGTCTCCAAAACTGTAGCAACGAGAGGTGGGTCGGAGTTTGGGAAGACAAATGGGTAGCAGGGCTCTCACCAGATATTGTAGAAGTGACTCGGTGGAGTTGAACTTCGCAGAGCCTGGCTGCATGTCTTCTGTGTGGTGCAGGTTGGTGATGGTGAAGTTGAGGGTGAAGGGCACCAGGGCAGGGCCAGGAGCTGCAGTGGGGAGAGGGAGGAGAGGCCACACCCTGTGTCAGTGTTGGGCCAGATGTGGGGCAAAGGGTCATTGGAACAACCTCTGCCTGCTCCAGAGACCCCATCAGCCTGATGTGAGAGGGAGGGTCCCATGCCCAGAGCTTTATATGGGTATCATTTCCTGTTTGTCTCTGAGGCTGGAGATGGATGGGGTGGGGGTGCAGGCAGCAGTGCATTCTATTTTAATGGGTCCCAACTTTGGCCACATAGAGAAAGTGGAGATGATGGGGCCAGTATGCTCCGTTACTGACCCAAAAGTGGTGCCTGTATATCAGCCTCTAGGTCATGTATTTTCTCAGAGCAGGCTGGGATCCATTAGCTCCAATGTTTACATGTCCAGTTGTTTTAAGCGTAGCCCAGACAAGCACATTTAAGCCATTTCGAGCCTGCCTGCTTGGCAGATCCTGCGAAACTGCACCCAGCACCTGATGACCATGAACATGATAAGCCCGGTGCCTGTAACCCTCCTAAGCTGCTGCTGCCCTTCAGAGTTGGTGAACCCAGGGATTCCCCGCTGGGCAGCCAAGTGACATCCCCTCGGCTCAGAGCCTCCTCCCCAATCCCCCCGTCCCCTGTGTGCTCCCTGGCCTTTCTCTCCTCAGGAGTGATCCCCATGCCATAACCTTGTTCAAGGTAAAGAGCTATAGTTTTGGTAGTATTTATATATTTCTGAACCACTCAACATATGTAAAAACTTCTGTTTTATTAGATTCCTATTTTTTTATGCCGCTGACAAGGTTTTTGAGTGTTGAGCCCCGGCCCCAGTTTTTGCATCAGCCCCGTGATTTCCACGGTGTGACTTGGCAGAGCACAGGCTGGGGACACCTGCGTCAGGTTAGAGCCGAATGATGTGCAGCAAACAGAACGCCAACAGCTGGGCCAGAGGCACAGGGGCTTCTGGAACCACTGTTTCAGTTTGTCAGTTCTCGCTGTAAAAAGTTGGGGGATGGGACACACACACACAAAACACTCATGAAACTCTGGAGAAACAACCTCATGGTCCCCAGACTTCAATAAACTACACATTCCTCAATGTGCTGCTAAAATGAAACAACTGTATGCGTTGGCTATAGCCAGAGAGACTACACAGTTCACTATAAGTGAACAATGCGGGGTTTAGGGGTGCTGACCCCCTGCACTCAAAAACTGCATGTAACTTTTGAACCCCCCAAAACTGAAGTTGGCCCTTGGTATCTGGAGGGATTGGTCCCAGGACCCCGTGAGGCCACCCAAACCCACGGATGCACAGGTCCCCGCATGAAACAGTGTAGGTCAGCTGACACACGGAGTTGGCCCCCCACATCTGTGGGCTCTCAGCCGCGGAGGAAAAACAGTGCAGGTACTTCCTGAAAAAAGTTCACGGGTAAGTGGACTTGTGCAGTTCAAACTCGTGTTGCTCGAGGGTCAACCATATATGTTTGCAAGGAAAAGATTCAAAAAGGCATTATAAGAAGAATAAAGTCATATCTATTCAATGTATTCAGAAAAGACATTACTCAAAACAAGCTGTTGGTTAATTAGGTAAACTGAGGAATGGGTCTTTACTGATCCGGCTTTGGTGAAGTGGCCACTGGGCAACTCTATTCTCAGTGGGAGGTTCTGCTTTCCATTCTTCCAAGGTTTGTGGGGTGATTTAGAATTAGGGGTTTACCTACAGTTTCAGAAACAGGTTACAGGGAGTGGCTTAGGACTGGGGGTGGGGCTGGTGTTCAAGAAATCTGCAGGGGCCTGGGTAGCCCTGCCACACTCTCAGAGTCAGCCTTGGTCTCTCTGGAGTGACACCACCTCCTCCGCCCCTCCTCCATGTCCTGTGACTAGAGCCCAATGGGAGTGACTGGGAGCGTCTTCAGAGAAGAGAAGGCCTACCTGTGGGCCTGGGGGAAGGCGTCGGGATCCCTGCGGACACTGTGGCCACCATGGACGCTGGAGAGAAAAAAAGCCACAAGCTTGGGGTGGGGAACCATCCCATCACCTTGGAGATTCCAGAGAGGAGGTGGCCATGCCTGGGAATTTCTTGGGTGCTGGTCCCTGTTCACTGGAGGCTGGGGATGGAGTAGGGGTGAGGAGGCGTGGAGGCAGTGGGCTCCTGGTCTCTCCCATCCCTAAAGGCTGAGACTCATAGGGTTGTAGAGACTTCTAAACCTCAGAATACTCACTGCTGGGGGTGGTTGTCCGAGTCTGGTGGGTGTAACCTGCACGGGTGAAGAATGATAAGGTGAGGAGGGGAAAGATGAAGGAGAAGGAAAAATGAAGGAGAATGTGAGCCCTGCTGAGATGCAAGGAAACACGGTGGCCCCTCACCATTGACGTAGAGGCTGTCCTGGTCCAGGGTGTAGGGACCCAACTTGGTGGCACTTTGGGTCAGCCGGCTCAGCTCCCAGTACAGCCGCTCGCTGTCCAGCCTGGGGCCCCCAGGGTCAGAGCGGTGTGTGCAGACGACATCCACTCCAGTGGCTGTCCCATCCCTCCTGGGCCTGGGGGGGATGGTTAAGGGGGATGACAAAAAAAATGAAGTGAGTTCCTAGGAAGAGGTCCTAATATCCCTGGGGGCAGGACAGGAAGGGCCATGAAAATGAGGAGACTGTCAGAGAGCTGAGGAGTCAGACAGATTCTCTGAGCTCACCGACTTCTGGCCAGCCTGGGCCTTTGAGCAGGCTCAGTGGGTGAGAGAATTAGTATTAAACTGCAAGGCAGAAACCTACATCTTCAAGGCATAGGGGCAAGAGAGCTCATACTTGAGATGTGTAGATTGGGATTTGGGATTAAAGCAAGTGAAACAGACATATTTGGCTTGAGAAAATCCTGGGGACAGAACGGAAAACCTAAAGGAAATGCTGCGATGGTCAAAGGGAGGGAGGAGGGAATTAGGAAGGATGATTAGGTTAGGGGTCCAATCCTGCTGACGGGATCTGCAGAATCTGGGGACAGCTGATGGGGAGGTGCCATCAGAAGAGGCACTGATCCTGAAATCCATCTCTGGTGGGGACCTGGACAAGGAGGGCAGGAAGCAATGGGACCAATCTCTTCAGGCCTAGGAGCACATGAGGCTGCCCTGACTAGCTATTCCAAGGTCTTACCTTAGCATGGTCAGTCTGCAGCCCATATAGAGGGGGCCCACACTGCTTTTCTTGAATAAGGTTCTGAGCTGTAGAGGAAAGAGAGGGAAGTGAGTGGATGGGGCAGGGCAGAAGTGTGACGAATACGGCTGGCATCAGTGGGTGGGGCTTGTAGCTATGGAGACAAAGGTGAGGTGGGTGGAATCTTCTTCCCCAGGTGTGACTCCGGTAGGTGGGCAGGACTTGCATTGGTGGTTGGGGCAAGAGTGGGGTGAACCAGGGTCAGCTTCCACAGGTGTGGCAGGGATTAGGTGAGCCAGCCTCAGGGCTGGGGCAGGTGTGAAATGGGCGAAGCTCTCACCAGGCCCTGCAGAACTCTCTCCGTGGTGTTGAACTTCCAGGAACCAAGGCGACCCATGTCCTCCTCATAGTGCAAGTTAGTGACAGTGAAGTTGAGAGTGAATGGCACCAGGGCAGGGACAGTGGCTGCAGTGGAGGAGGGAGAGATGCCCAATGAGCCCACCCCAAGCTCAGTGAGCAGTGGGGAGGGGTATCCTGTCCCGACACCAGACGCTTGACAGGGAGGAGATCCCGACAGCAGCAGGAGCTGAGGGGCACTGAGGACAAGCAGGACTAGCTGCACTTGGAAGTGAGCTCACCCTAAAGCAGAAAGCAAACACCAGGCACCCTCCACTTCGCTAACATTCCAGGCAGATAGCTTCTTTTCCTGAGGGCTTTTCTTTTTTCTTTTTTTTAAAAATTTCACCCAAGTTGCTTCTATGAGATCTACTTACTTATTGATTTGAAATTTTATTTGAAAAAGCACATTGTGTTTTTATAGGTAAGGGCCTGTTTCAAGTGCTTTACTTACATTTTAACTCATTTAAGCCTTGAGCCAGGAAGATAGTAATCTTCATTTTACAGAGGTAAAAACTAAGCCCAAGGGAGGTTGAATAACTTGCCCCACGTCACACAATCTCTAAATGGCAGGCGCTGAGGTCCCAGAGCCTGTGCTCCTAACGCCCCCACCGGGGACCACAGGCAGATCCCACCTACAGTGGCCGCTTTTCTGGCCTGAGAGACCCGGGGTCTGAATGCCTTCAGGAGGTCCTAACTGTCGAGTACAATAGTTCTGAGTAACACAGAGGTAAGGACAGCTCATCTAGGACCCGCACTAGGGGCCGTGGGTCTTATCAAAGCCTACCATGAACCAGTGGGAACCCAGGAGTAGAAAGTCAGCCCTCACTGCAACCAGAATCTGCCCAAATCCCTGACTAGGACCTGTAAGAGAGCACTTCTAGGCACACACAGAGCTCAGGCGGTTCCCTGGTTTCCTGGGAATGAGAACTAAAGAGCCTAGAGAATGAAGCCCCCGCCCCCACACGCACCTGCAGAATTCACCCAAGGCCATTCTGATCTTAATTCAATACCCATTTATACCCTCAAGTCCTCATTGTCTGTCTTTGGTGCTTTTGAAAGCCAATCAAAGACTAGGCCCCTTCCCATTCCGTTTGCTTCTGCATTACCAGGGCCTTCTGTGCAGTGAGTGCTAAATGAATACTTATTGAGTGAATGAAGAAATGGGCATGGCTCTTCACTGGGAAGTTACACAGAGGAAGCCCCTACCGATGGAGACGGGAACTGGGGTCCCTGAAGTTGCTGGGAGGATGGTGGAGGTCACAGCAGCTGGAAGGAAAACACAGTGAGTCAAATATGGTGGGTGAGGGCTTCTCCTGCCAAACAGGGCCCATCATGGCACCATCAGACCTTCCCCCTGTTTGTGCTCAAGCCTGTGCCTGGCTTCTCTTTTCTGAGCAGGACAGTGAAGGTGTGGAAAATCTGAAGTTTTCTGACTTCTTCTTTCCCTAGAGAAGTGTGGCAAGGACAGCAGAGAGGAGGGATGGGCCCTCAGGCAAAGCAACAATGGGACCCAAATGACTACTCACCGCTGGGGGTGGAGGTCAGGGCCTGGTGGGTGTAACCTGCAGAGAGAGAGGGAGAGAAGGTGAGGAGTTGTAGGGATGGGGGTTGGGAGAAAATGTCAAGAACCTGAGACCCATTGAGTTCTATGAGTCTATTTAAGCAGTAGTTTTGGAGCACCCTCAAAATGAAGGTCCTATAGACAAACCCCCAAGAATGTCACTAGAGCTCAGGGAAGAATTTCTCTATCAGGACATCTGTCACCTTCATCCCTCTGCCATCTGTACCCAAGCCCCTCCTCTGAGTGTCTGGTCTCTCAACACATCCCTGGAAAATCTGTGAATGTGTGTCTCTTCCTGAGGGAAACAACTGAAGCTGTAGGCCGGTTTGGGACGAGCTGATACCCTCCCCACACCCCAGAGGACAAGAGGTCCAGAATGTGCGCCATGAGCCCGGGGCACACAGCCTGCAAGGGGCCCCCACGGCGGCACAGCCTCACCATTGACGTGAAGGCTGTCCCTGTCCAGCGTGAAGGGGCCCAGCCGGGTGACACCGTGGGTCTCATGGCTCAGCTCCCTGTACAGCTGCTCTCTCTCCAGCCCTGTGCTCGTGAGCTCAGAGTGGTAGGTGCAGACGGCGTCCACTCTGGTGGCTGACCCGTCCTTCACAGGCCTGGGGACGGGGGAGGAACACAGGCATGAGAACATGTGTGGGACTGATGATGGGGGAGACTGCAAGGATGAAATGTCTAGAAAAGCCACAAAGCTGAAATAATTTCCCTAGAAGGCAAAAAACAAAAAGGCAAAATATCTAGAATTTATGAATAATCAACATAAGAAGATGGATTAAAACTCAAGTTGGCACAAAGTTTGTTCATCTTCCACGTGCCAGCCTCCTGCCACCCTACTCTCAGATTAGGGTGAAGAATATTCAGGTGAGGGTAGCCCCCAGATCTTGCATCGCCTTTGAGCCCCTTAAATGTGGTTTAAGAAATGGGCATGCCACAAGGACTGTTCATTTTTGCTTTTTAAGTATCCCTCAGTACAGTATAATTTTGGAAATCACGAAGCTCGAACTGCTGGGAGATGTCCTACACCTTGGTTAGGACCTGTCGGAAGACAAAACAGAAGCCTGAGAAACAGGAACTGGGAGGAGGCCCAGTAGACGCAGCATCACAGGTAGCCAGAGCTGCCATGTTGGGCAGGCGAGGAACATAGGGTGGAGCACAGAAACGGAATCTGGGAAGCATGAGATGTGAGCATCCAGTCCTGAGCCTCTCACCTGAGTGAGGTCAGTCTGCAGCTGGAATACAGTGGGCCGATGCTGGTGTTCTTGAACAAAGAACCAAGCTAGGGAGAAATAAGAGGGAGGTGAGCAGGAGAAGGGGAGGTGGCAAGGCAGTGGTGAGGAGTGGTGGGCAGCAGGCAGCTTGGGGCTCTTACAATGGGCTTCAGGACCTCTTCCGTCATGTTTAACTTTGCAGATCCTGGACGCCCCATGTCTGGCACGTACGGCAGGTTTGTGATGGTAAAGTTGAGGGTAAATGGCACCAGGGTAGGGCTTGTTGCTGCAACAGGAAGGCAGATGAGAGGACCCATCCTGAACCTGCTAGGACTGTCCAGCTCAGCCTGCAGACTCTGGGCCCTCACACATAGGGGCTCTGGTTTCTCCACCAGAGGGCTCCACCCAGCTTGGTTCTTAATCCAAAGCAGGCAGAGTACACCACGTAAGTCACACCCAGTGCTCTTGGTATTTGGAATTGGTTCTTCTCCTGGGAGCTCTGATTTGGAGCTTGCTAATGTGACGCCAAAACTTTATTGGCCTGGTTATGTGACCAGACTCATACCACTGGTTCCTAGTTATAATTTTAGTTCATTCCATTCATTCACTGAACATGTATTTATTGAGCACCAGCTATGCAGGAGGCATCACATCACATATATGTGCCATCCCCATGGGGCACACGTGTTTCTAGTTAGGAAAATAGAATTTATCTCAGGTATTTCAATAGAGGGAATCTAATACAAAAATACAGAGAGAGATGAACAAAATCAAGAATCCCTCAGCCCCATAGGGCTGTCTGGGAAAGGGGACGAGAGAGTGGCGTACCAGAGATTGCTGAGGCCACGAGGGGACGCAGCCCCTGATGGAGATGCTGCATGAAGCAGAGAGAGGGAGGAAGAGAGGCACCTTGGCTCTTCTCCGGCCCTGCCCACCACTGTTCTACTGATGCCCCCCATTGGCCGAACCTCAGGGGCAGCGAGTTAGCAAGTGTGAGCAGGCCTGGATCAGACAGGCATTCTCAGTTGTGACCCAGCTGAGCCTGAGCTGAGAACTTCCAGCTCACCGATGCCTCCCAGAAAAACCAAAGCCACTCACACCTCATCTAAGGACCTAATTTCCTCGAATTCTGCCCCAGAACCCTGTGACGATGCTGCTGACAGAGTAGTGACTGCTTGGGGTGTTTTGTCGATAAGCATTCTGAAGCGGCCTTGGGTTCAGGAAGAATGGGCGCTATCATCATTTAGTGATGTTGGCCACGGACGGGGGGCGGGGGCACGGGCACTGACGCCACACGTTCGTACTGGGTGGGAACTTTCAGGGCCTGGGTAGAGTCCCTGGAAATTAGAGCCAGGGAAGGAAAGGAGTGTGTGCACACATCACAGGGAATCATACTTCATGCCTTCCCTTCCTGGGAAAATCCACACATCGCCTGTAGACCTACTATGTGCACGCCACTGCAGTAGACACTAAGGAGCACAAAGGAGTAAGACAGAGTTGCTTCATACAGCAGGTTTACTTAATGCTGAGGTCAACAGAAATAAACATAATGTTCAAATACAGAGAAAATGCAAGCGTGTGCAATATACTTATTTTTAAAAATAAGCAACAGGATTTAAAGTGAGTGATAAATAGAAGGTTTCTATGTCTTCCTTGCCTATAATGGTAGAAAGTTTTTAAAGGCATATTAAATAACACTAGGAAGGTGCTGAGCATAGCACCTGGCCCATATTCAGCAGTCAATAACGTCACATGTCATCCATCACCTTTCGGTCACCACGTCATCACTGCCACCATCACCATCTCTACCATCCCCACCATTATACCATTATCACCATCATCATCAGTGCCTTTGTCACCATCGCTAACATTGCCATAATTACCACTGCCTCATCATCACCATCAGTGTCACCATCAGCCTTACCACCATCCCCACCACCACCATCATCATTATCATCATCACCATCATCACAATATACACTTTATATCACAGAATATAAGCTCTATGAAGGCAGGGATTTTTAAAAAATTTCCTGTTCCCTGATGTATCCCCAGGACCCAGCATGGAGTAGCTGCTCAATAAAGTTTGTTGACTGACTCATTATTAGATTCACTCTGACTTTCTGTCTTTATTTGAGTGGATAATGTCAGAGACGGTAACACCCACCAGGCATTCTCTAGCAGACGTGTCATGCACCGGCACTTACCTGGGGGTCTGGAGAATGAAGATGGGGTCCCCAAGGTCCCTAGGTCGACCATGGAGGTCCCAGGAGCTGCAGAAAAGCCCTTGTCAGTGAAAGCAGAAAGGCACCCCCATGGGAGAAACGCAGCAGGAGGTATTATTATTATTATTATTATTATTATTATTACTGGACTCGCTGCACTTGGACGAGCGAGGATTCCCTCTGCAGCTGGGGAAGAGGGGAAGTAGGTAACCTGTGCCCTCCCAGGAGCTCCCTCCCTGTGGAGCAGGGGGGCACTGGGACATTGGTGTGTACTCACTGCTGGTGAAGAGTGTGGGGCTCCAAGGAGTGAAACCTGTAGCAAGAGTGAGGGAGGCTCGTGGGTAAGGGTTAAGGGAGAGGTGGGGGACCCAATATGGTTAGGGCCACCCTGGTTCAAGGAGGATGGTTCATGGAGCAGGCAGAGGTTGTTGGGGACTCTCCATCAGCACCCTCAGACCAGGAGAGGAGGCCCTCGGGGAGAAGTGAGTCCAAGATGAAGAACAAGCCATGAGGTCCATGTAGTGCACATGGCCGAGCCCCGAAGGGCCAGAAGAGAAAATATCAAGTCAGAGGGCACAGGCTGCCCAGTGAGCAGGAAGAGAACACACGGCAGCTGCTCACCATTGACCCAGAGACTGTCCCTGTCCAGCACGTAGGGTCCCAGCGCAGTGATGCCACGGGTCAGCTGTCTCAGCTCCCAGTACAGTCGCTCTCTGTCTAGCCCAGGGCCTTCGGGGTCGTGACGGTGAGTGCAGATGACGTCCACTCTGGTGGCTGTCTCTTCCTTCTCGGGGCTGGGTGAAGAGCTCCACATGGTTGGTCCAACTATCTCTGCACCATTCATCCTTCCCTCCCTCTTTCTGCCAGCCCCTGAGGCAGGAGCCGGGGGCACTCTGGCTAGCAAGGAATCTGCTGCCTCAGGAAGATGACCTCCACAAACAAATAACTGGGAAGCCACCGGACTCCGGGCCCCTGCGGGCCCAGGAGAGAGGCTCCTGAGAGCACTCGGTGTGTGACGGACAGAGAGGGCGAACTCTCCGGGGAGAAGCCAAATGAAGCAGGATGGCCAAGTCCTGACACAGGTCCTGGCGGACACAAGGTGCTTCGAGCCAGGCTGTGGTGGGTGGCAGTGGCCCCAGGACAGATGACCATTGCAAGGCCAGTGAGTACCACTTTCCTTCAGGGAGCTGGGGTTTTCAAATGGTGGGATCAGAAAGCTGGAGTCACCCTCTCTAGATCGTAAGGACCAGCAGGGCTGGGACAGTTTGAAAGCAACTCAAGGTACTAGAGGGCTGGAGATAGATCTGAAAGCGTGCCTTGTCCAGCCTAAGGCCTTCCTGCATCAGCCCGAGTCTCCAGAGAGAAAGGGGCTGCCCTGCCCCAGGGCCACAGGCGGAGTGCCTCCCACAGTAACCACCGCCACCTTCTGAAGACTAAGTGTGCTCTGTATCATCGCGTGCTTGAATCCTCAAAGCTTTCCTGTGGGCTGTGTGGCTCGATTCCCACAGTTTCTATTATACCCATTAGAGTATATGTTATATATTATGCAACACAACTGTATATAATATAGGTATAATAAACATTTGCATTTAATTACATGGTAATATATATTTACTTATAGTTTATTTATTATTATATGTCATACATATATAATTATATAGTTTATCTGTTATACCTATATCTAATGTATATACATTATATATACTAAGTAATATAAATTATAATTTTGATCATGTATATCAGGTATTACACCAGTGTTAACCTATTTCCAGCCCAGGCCCGAGTGTCCAGATGCCCTTTCTAACCCCTCCCAGGGGACAGTGTCCCCCTGAAGTCCCAGCTGTCCCTGGGCAGAGCAGGCTCCCTTCCGCTGAGCCTGACCCACTTAGCAAAGGGCTTTCTCTCGGGAACACTAGCTTTCCTCCCCCTCTTAGGTTCCCTGGGCGATTTCCTTCAGGGAGGTTGTCAGATTGGTGTTTTCCACACCCTGCAAGGTCAGGATGTGGGCAGAGGAGACAGTGCTACTTCAGGGCTACGTGTTTGGATCTGCAGCCCAAAACGCTGGGATTTCTCTGTGAGACAGGCACAAGCTACTTCACCCCTCTGAGCCTCTGTTTCACCTTCCGCTCCTGCTGCACACAGCTGTTGCAATGACTGAGGAGATTAAATACAAAGTAACAGCACAGTGCCCTGGGTCTTAGTAATTTCTAGATGCTGTTGTTGTATTTTCAATGCTTAGTATCTGTGGGCAGTTGTTCAAAGTCATGGAACCCAAAGGTTGGGGTCCATCCCCCAGGTGGGCTGTGTTCCTGGGAAGGGTCTCACCTGAGGGAGGCTAGTCTGCAGCCTGCATAGAGTAACCTCAGACTGCTATTCTTGAACACAGACTTGAGCTACGAGAGAGGAGAGGGGAGGTGAGAAGGAACCATTGAGGGAGGCCAGGAGGAGCTGGGGCTTTTGTGGGGTGAATAGGGAAGAGATGGTGAGGGTAGGGACATAAGTGGGTGGGTGGGGATGACACTAGAGGACAGGAGGGGGAGAAGTGGGTGGGGCTGGCATCGGTGGGCAGGCCTCTCACCAGACGCTGCAGGACCCTCTCTGTGGCGTTGAATTTCCTGGAGCCCCGGTGCTGCATGCCCTCCTCATAGTGTAGGTTGATGATGGTGAAGTTGAGGGTGAACGGCACCAGCAAAGAGGCTGCTGCTGCAGCAGGAGGGAGGAAAAAGGAGGCCACACCTGAGTCCGACCTGGGCCAGACTCTCAGACAACTTCTGGGGGTAGAGATACAGCCTCCGGGTCTGAGGAGGCAGGGGTTTAAAGCAGGCAGGTAAGCTACATTAGGACCTAAGACCGAAGCCTGTCTAATGAGAAAAGCAAGACACCGTTAAATGCAGTAGCATGCACATCCATTAGAATGGCTGTTTTGTCTTAAAAAAGGAAAATAATACGTGTTGCTGAGAATGTGGAGAAATTGGGGCACTCATGCATTGCTGGTGGAAACGCTGGTGGAGCTTCTGTGGGAATCAGCTCCTCAGACCATTAAACACAGGATTGCCACAGATCCCGCGATTTCACTCCAGGTTGACACCCAAAAGCGCTGAACACAGGGATGCAGATACTTGAACACAAGTGTTCGTAGCTGTCGAACACAATGGCCAGAAGGCGAGGACAGCTCAAGTGTCCATCAGCTAGTGACAAGTAAACACGTGTGGTCTGTCCGTGCGATGGACTGGCTGGCGTTCAGCTGTGGAAAGGAGTGAACGTCAGACACATGGCGCACTGTGCGTGGGTCTTGGAAATGTTCTGCTAAGTGAAATAAGCCAGACACAAAGGACACTTCTGTACAAGTCTCCTTACTTATGGTAACTGGAACAGGCCAATTCATGGAGACAGAAAATAGAACAGAGGTTACCAGGGCTGGGGGAGGGGCATGGGAGTCAGCGTTTAATGAGGACAGGGTTTCAGCCTGAGATGTTGAGAAGTCCTGGACGTGGGTGATGGTGATGGTCGCGCAGCACTGTGAATGTACCCTCCAAAATGGTTACAATGGCAAATTCCATGTTGGTTTCAAATCCTCTCTTAGCCCCTCCCAGCATGAGCCCAGGGCACGTCCCTCAACCTGTGTGTGCCTCCACTCCTTTCACTGTAAAATGAGGAGAACACACCTGGTAAGAAAATTGTGGAAGTTAAATAAGGGCATTTCATTAAGTGAAAAAAGTCAGTCACCAAAGGTCACATGTTGCATGATTCCACAGATACAACTTTCTCAAAACGACAAAATCATAAATACGGTTTGTGATTAGTGGTTTCCGGGGGCTGGGCTGGGCGGGGGTGACCTACACAGAGGAGCACCAAGGAGATTTGTGTGGTGAAGAAACAGTTCCGTGTCCTGACTGTGGGGGTGGGTACAAACATCCACACATGTGATGAAACGGCGTAGAACTACACGCATAGGCACACACATTAGTACATGTAATAGTGAAATCTGAAATCTGAGCTCTGTGGGTTTTGATTAACACTGGCCATTCATTTCCTGGCTTCGACACTGGACTGTAGTCATGGAAGGTGTTAATCATGCAGGAGAAACTGGGTGAAGAGCATGGGAATCTCTGCACTATTTTTCTGCAACTTCCTGTGAATCTACATTTATATCAAAATGAAAAGTCAGGAATAAAAAGTAGTGAATGTCGAACAACATGGTTCTTTTTTCATAGTTGCTATTGATTGTAACTGCATGTTTAATTTCAGTCTCTCTCAACTCACTGCAAACTGGGCGAGCGGGGGTCTGCACCCGACTCAACATCATGTCCCTTCCACCCAGCACAGAGCACGTGCCCCGTGATGTTTGCTGAACTAAACATTCTGGAGCTCCCAGTGCTAGGTGCTGTTACACACACTTCCATTTAACCTTCACAACGACCTTACAACGTATTATTCCCACTTGTCAGGTGAGGAAACTGAGGCACCGAGAGGGTAAGTAAATTGTCCAAGATCAACAGCTGGAGAGATGAGGAGGGCACAGTCTCTGCTCTTAAGGAGTTTGGAACAGAGCAGAGGGTGCCCCTAGCAGCTCCAGTTCCCTAAACAGCAGCTTTGCTCTGCAATTCCCAGTTCCCAGCTTTGGGGCTTCCTAGGGGCAGCTGGGAGGGGAGTCACCTACCTGTGGAGCTGGAGAAGGGGGCGGGCACCAGCGAGGTCCTTGGGAAGAGCATGGAGGTCACAGTGGCTGAAGAGAAATGGTCTGGAGTAAGAATAGGGATGTGAGCGTGGCACGAATGACTCTGTGCATCGTCCCTGTCCAGCCCAGGCCGCTGGTGTTCAGGAAGTGACTGAGACAGCCAGGTCGTCTGGCTGCCTCTCCCGCCAAGGCCCTGGGGTAGGGGATCAGCTGCTGTCCCTGGGGCCTGGAGTGCCTGGCCATCAGCGCCCTAAGTACTCACCACTGGGGGTGGAGGCTGAGGTCCTATGGGTATAACCTGAAATGAGAACAGGAGACAGCACTGGATACAAGCAGGGAGGGATGTCCAAGACACAGACTGAGGGCCACAAGCCCTTATCCCACATGGAGGCTTCAAGTCTACACAGTTCAAGAATAAAGATTCAGGGACAAGTACATCTTGTTTCTAAAGGGCTGCGAAACCAAAGACCTAGTCTCTGCCTTCACAGGCTTGCAGTTTATTTGGGAAAATACCTACACCACCCTTTTGTGAACATGGGCTTGCTAACTACTCCTCAGGGTTTAGGGGGATTTTGAGATTGGCAAGGAGCTAGATAAAGAGACACACTCTTGAATTTCTGTTAGCATCAGCCAGAAGGATATTGTCATTTCTCCGTCTGCAGAAAGGTTTTTGTGCCTTGGGCAAGTGTACAAATCATTTCTCTGGAATGCACAGATGCCAAGGAAAGAGAAGGATTTGCACACTCGGGGGTCTATGGGGGTTCTTGAGTCATCAAAGGAGGTTGCTCAGGCAGAAGACCACACATAGGAGGGGTCGCGTGGCAAATGGGAGAGTCCATGTGCCCTCTGGGGAACAAAGGAACAAACACTGCATAATTCTAGTCACTGTTACATGAGGTCCCTAGAGAAGTCAATTCATGGACACAGAATGTAGAATGGTAGTAGCCAGGGCCTGAGGGGAAAGGAAAATGGAGATTAAGTTTTAAAATGGTTTTGAGTTTCAGTTTTGCAAGATTAAAAGGTTCTGGAGGTTAGTTACATGACAATGTGAATATACTTAACACTATTGATCTATATACACTGAAACAGCGTAGTTCTATGCCATTTCATCACATTGACCTATTAAAATGGCAAATTTATATTATGTATGTAATTACTACAATTTAAAAATTTTAAACCAGTTGCATATATATATGCGCGCACACACACACACACACACACGCACACACAGAGTTTACTCCTTTTAAAAACTCTTCTCTAATAGATTTATTGAAGGCAGGTCCCCATCGTGGAGCTATGTGTGAGTGAGTGGGGATAGGTAGATAAAGTTAAGATAGAAATCCCATATTTCTGACAAAATGGAACTAGGAAACGGAGCTTGTGTGGTCCAGAGAGGAGGGAGCTTATTGCCTGCTAAAACAAACAAAAATAATAATAAATTCCCAAGAGGATAACAGCACCCAGAGTACACACAAGCATAATTTATAATATCTAGAATACCATCCGAAATTTGACTCAAAAGAACCAGTAAAAAATCTACCCAATCAATGAGGGGAAGACAAGTAACAGATGCAAGCGCCAAGGTGATCCAGGTGTTGGAATTAGCAGGTGCAGACTTTAATGCAGCTGTTAGAACTATGCTACATGAGGTAAAGGTAAACACACTTGAAATAAGTGTACAGATAGACATTCTCAGCAGAGGAAGGGAAACTATTAAAAAAGAACCATATGGAAGTTGTAGAACTGAAACACACAGTATCTGAGATTAAAAAAAACCAATTGATTGGCAGGATAGACATGATAGAAGAAAGGGTGATTTTTAAAGATATATTAACAGAAATTATCAAATCTGAAGAACAAAGAGAAAAAGTGATTTAAAAAATGAACAGAGCCACCCTGACTGGTGTGGATCAGTTAGTTGGGTGTCATCCCACAAAGCAAAAGCTCGCCGGTTCAATTCCCAGTCAGGGCACATACCTGGGTTGCAGTTAGTCCCTGGACGGGGTACATCCAAGAGGCGACCAATTGCTGTTTCTCTCTCACATTAATGTTTCTCTCCCTCTCTTTCTCCCTCCCTTCCCCTCTGTCTAAAATAAATCCTTTTTTAAAAAAATGAACAGAGCCGTAGGAACTTGTGGGACACTATCCTTTCATTGGATAAGCAGAACAAGAGAAAGAGATTGGTGTGGGAAAAAAGGTGAAGAAATAGTGGCTGAAACTTCCACACATTTCTGGAAAACTTACATTTTCAGATTCAGAAGCTTAGAAAATTCCAAACAGTATAAACTCAAAAAGAAAAAAGAAAGAAAGAAACTAAAACCAAACAACAACAAAAACACCACATCCAGACACTGTATCTAAGGTGGTCGGGGAAGGTCTTTCAGAGAAGGTGATGGTGGACCTGAGATTCGAAAGGCAATAAGGTGCCAGAAAGAGCTGATCTTCAGCAAGGGCTAGTAGCATCAGGGCCAGACGACGGTCAGGACACTAGAAGAACAGACAGGTATCTGATGTGGCCAACGTTTACACAGTGATGGAGAGAATGAGAGGGTAGGCTGAGGCTGCATGGTTCGCAGGGACCAGGCTACGCAGAGGTAAGGTTCTGTAGACCTCAAAGAGCAGGGTCCGCCCTGTAGAGCTGAGAATGGGTGATAGAGACATGAAAGGTTCTGGAGAGAATGTGGAAGTTACTGGAGCTGAGGGAAAAAAAACATGGGAGAAAAAATTGAGTCCTATCCTGAAGGAATGAGGGGCGGAAGCTGTTCATTGGCATTTGGGCTTCTGTCTTGACTCAGAGCAAGACCTTGGGTGGGTGAGAGGCTGCTGTGAGTATGGGGCTGGACACTTCGGAGGGGACACAAGTAGCTCCTCTCCTGAAGAATGCATTCTGGGGAGTAGGGATCTGCTGTGCTCTAATCAACGTTTCAGTTTTGAATACTCACTGCTTGTGGCAGGGGTCCAGCTGCCATGGTTATAACCTGCAGGAAGGGAGAAAGAGTGAAGAAGTCCTGCTGGATGGGTAAGATTTAAGGAAGACATAGATGGTAGACGTAGAAATAAAATACATTAACAAACTTTCTGAGGTTTGTAAATGAACAATAACATCTACATTTCACTTGGTGGCCTTGTCCTTTGAAAATAATGATGAACATCATCACCATTATTATCGCCAAAATAAAAACACAATAACAGCTGCCCATATTTATTGGGAATGTACTGTGCACCAGAAATAATGCTGCACACATTACCAGGGCAATGGGGCAAATTTATGAACTACTGTGTGTTCCAAGCCCTATCTGTCTTCTTTCAATCCATTAAGATGATTTCATCTGTGTTCTCTCAGCTTCTCTTTCTTCATAATATTTTATGATAGTATAATTTTATTTTTCTAGCTTAGTTTCTGTTTTTTTGGTGATGGATAACAGACAAAATTGCAGCAGCTAAAGAGAGTGGTGTGTGAAGGTAAAGTGTAGCGAGATGGAGGAAGGGGAAAGCACATGTGCTGGGAGATACTGGGGAAGCTTGGGAGATGGGGCGGGGTAGTGAAAAAGAGGAGACTTTTTCTCTAGAAGGAGGGCAGGTGGATGGTGTAAAACCTGGAGCATGAAAGAAATGGGGAAAATGGAATTTTTTTGTGAGTATTCCTCGAGGTCATGGATTGCATCTCCTTTGATGCTCTGTGAGAGAGGTGAGTAAAGACTGGACCCAGAGGAGCCCTGGGATTTTCTTGGGTCATTGTTGAATAGTCTCATTTAATTTTCAAGACGATCCTCTCTGGTTTGTATGTTTATTCTATAAACAGGACATTGGCACCTAGAGAGGTCACACGACTTGCTCAGCATCACACAAAACAGACATCTGTCACTCACCAAGTCCCATACTATTAACCATTGCTTTAAGTCAGTCCCAGTCCTGGAGTTAACTCTTCTATGGACACAGAGCAGGGTGCGCTGTTGTCAGTACAAATATGTTTCAAGCCACGTATAAAAGGAATTACTAAGCTGATATACAGGGTAAATAACTAATCAAGCACTAGGTGTAGAATGTTAGACCAGGGTCATTAACGCCCCTTCCTGTTCTGAGATTTGACTTCTCTGTGTGAATGGTCTGCAGTGTGGCCTTGTGGTTAGGAACTTGGAGTTTAGATTCAATATTGGGTTCGAATCTATGACTGGATTATTTTGGGCAAATGACCTCCTGTCTGAATGCATGATGTCTCTCTAAAAATGTGTATTGTAACTCACAGGGTTTAGAGTTGGATTAATAGGTGATAATACAAATGAAGATCTTGTCACCATTCCTGGCACATTAAGAACCTTTGGTGAGAACTGACCACTATTATAGTTATTCTCAGTGTTAGCATTGCTGTTAGGGGCATTGAGGCCAACCTTCATGGTGTGCTCGCTAAGTGTGGTATTATTCCATGGACAGTTTCATGAGTGTCATTTTGGCCAGCCCATGGAAACGCAGAAAATGGCTGTAAGTTGTCACGATGGAGAGAGTGAGGTCGAGTGAGGGCTGGACTGGGCACTGCTGCCCCCTGGGGAAGGCGTAGCTGCAAGGCCTGCATCACCCACTTCTGTCTCTCAGCGTGATCCTGTTGGGCTCTGACAGGAGGAGAAAATATATCTTTCCAGGTGATAAAAAAAGGAAAGAAAATCGACTTCCTGTGGTGTGTGAAGCACTAAAAAATGAGGCCCCAAGGAAATGCTTGTACCAGAACTGTGAATCTCCATATAGTAATTTCTCAACCTCAACATTGTTGACATTTTGGTCTAGATGTTTCCTGATGGGGGGCTGCCTGGCACGTGGTGGGATCTTTAGCAGCGCCCTTAGCGTCTACCCACCAGATGTCATTAGCATTCCTCCAGTCATCACGTAAAAATATCTCTGGGCATTGCCCAATGTGCCCTGCCAGCGGAATCACCTCCAGTTGAGAACTACTGGTGTAGAGATAGGGGACCACAGGAGACTCCAGCTGCAGTACAGATGCTCACCATTGACATAGAGACTGTCGCTGTCCAGGGTGTAGGTGCCCAGCAGGGTGACACCATGGGTCAGCCAACTCAGCTCCCGGTACAACTCTTCTGTGTCCAGCCCAGGGCCTATGGGGTCGGGATGGTAGGTGCAGATGATGTCCACTCCAGTTGTTTCCCCATCCTTCTCAGTCCTGGGGTGGTGGTGGGGTTAGGGAAATAGGGACATTCAAAGATATGGGAGAGTCATATACTTTACTCAACTCTTTCCTTCAGATTGACCTATCCCCCCAAGTTATATGATATTCCTCGTTATTGGGTCTTGACTGGTTTCTTGGGCATGGTCTTTTTTGGGTGCTATTCATCTAAGCACCTTCCCACCCGTAAAGTGGCTGATCTGCGAGGCTTCATCTGCAGGCAACTTCTACTCTCTTGCCTCTCTTTCTTCTGGGGTCATTGTTTTATCTACCAGTTTTATTACCATGAGGTCTTATCTCATTTTGTCTGGCCAAGACCTCTCCCCTGAGCTCCAACAGCTTTAGGATGTCCTTCAGACCTCTTGGATTCCAAATACATCGAATTAAGCTTATCATCATCTCTCCTAAAAGCACACAACCTGCTCATCCTCCCATGTTTCCATATCCACGACAGAGACAGAGATGTAAGAGGCTTCCTGAACCTTCTGCCATCTTTTCTGCCCCCATCCAAGCAATATCCAGGTCTAGCCCAACATGGCACTGGTCTCACCTCCTGTCCCATCATCACTTCAAATTTTTCCAACTCTACCAGTGTTCAACTTAGAATAAATGATGTCATGTCAGGGTTCTTCTTACAACTCCATGTTTCCCCACGGTTCTGAATAAGTATAACTGATACTATGGGACACCTACTAGTTGCTCCATTTTTACATTTGCTGTCTTTTTTTAACCTTTACAGCAACTCTGTGAGATCAATGCTGATACGATTCCCACTTCATAAGTGAGGAAACAAATTCATAGACATGTTAAAGAACTTCCAGAACCTCACAGGGCTTGAAACAGAATGTGACTTCATGCATCTGGACATGGAGACCATTAGTGCTCAGCCTTTTGCTGTGCAGAATACTATGAAAACTCCTTCATGTGCCTTTAACCCCAGCTCCAACCTGAAGGCTTGATGTTATCCACCTCTCAAAACTCATCACGTAATTTACCTGTCACTCACTCAGTCACACTCCTGTGCACCCATCTGTCTGCTTGGCCACTACCCCAGTCAATCTACTCCCTCCCTCCTCTTTTCTCCCTTCCTTTCTCCCTTCCTTTCTCCCTTCCTTCCTTCCTTCCTTCCTTCCTTCCTTCCTTCCTTCCTTCCTTCCTTCCTCTCTTTTTTCTTTTATTCAATTGCTATTTTCCTTCACTGTACTCTTCAATTTCACCGAATTTCTCTCATGCAGCAGGATATTTCTCACATCGGCCCCATTACTTAAGCTACACTACCCCTTGAAATACCTTTGCCAATATTTCTTCCATTTGACTGTCAAAATGAACCTCAGGCACCACCCTCCTCAGACAGCCTCCACTCTACTCCCCAGGCTGAGCTAAAACTCCCTTCCTTGGGCTCCTATGGCTCCCGTGTGATGCTTTATCATTGCACTAACCCCATTTATATGATTTGTGTGTGTGTTGTTTAAGTTTATGTATTTAGTTTTTAATGTTTTTATTGTTGACACTATTACAGGGGTCCCCCATTTTCCCCCATATGGTGGATGTGGGCACCTTGAGGAAAGAGCCCGTGACTGGTTCTCTCAGTGCCCAAAGCATCTGTCACAGGGTGTTACCTGAAGGTGTCTCCTTTCATGTTTGCTTAAGGAGTCAGTGCTGCACCTTCTGATCACTGAGCACGAATGCCCTGTGGATCTGCTTATGCAAATAATTGAAGACCTTTGACAGGCACCTCTTTCAGGAAGCCCCCCTCTGATGCGCTCAGTCAGAAGCAATGCCTTCCAAATCTGAATCCCTGCAAGGCCCTCATCATTTATGATTCTTGCTTTGTAGTTGTCATGTTCAGGTTCTCACCTTCCAGTGAGCTTGCCCGTGACAATGCCCTTCATATGTGTTAGGAAGGACAGTCTTACCTGAGCTGGGCCAGTCTGCAACCAGAATACAGAGGGCCAATGCTGGTGTTCTTGAACAAAGGACCAAGCTGGAGAGGAGGAGAGGGAGGTAAGCTGAAGATGCTGGGTGGGACAAGGAGGAAGACCAGGGTAGGCATTGATGGGCTCTTACCAGGCGATTCAAAACCCTCTCTGTGGAGTTGAACTTTGCAGAGCCTGGGTGCCTCATGTCTGGGGTGTAGACCATATTGGTGATGGTGAAATTGAGGGTGAAAGGCACTGGGGCTGGGCCCACATCTGCAGCTGGAGGGAAGGAGAGAGGAAACCCATCACAATCTTAGGCCTGAGTTGTGTATGGGTGAAGTGTTTTCTCTCAGTCTACAGTGTCCAGTAGTTGAGGCCTGAGATATCCTATTGGGGTGCCCTCCCTCCTCAGCCAGCCGAGGGGGAGGCGGACCTTCATGCTAGATGTGTGACATCAGCTCCAAAGGGAACCTCAGCCCTAACATCCAAGAGTGTTCAAAGGCTGACAAGTTGTGGGCATTGGTGGGAAGAGGAGGTGCCGAGATTTTTTGTGCTCAGCCTTGGGCCACAAAGACTTGAGCAGTCTAAAAATCTAAATCATAGTGATTGCCACGAAGGAAATGGTGTTCTGAGCAAGAGCACACTGAGCTGAGATTAGAGGACAAGGAGGAACCAGACACACTGAGTTCCAAGAACAAGTAAGTGCAAAAGCCCTGAGGATGGAAGGATGTTTGGGCCCTGCAGGAAAAGAATGAGGCTGCTGTGGCCAGAGGTTAGGGAGCGAGGGAGAGAATGGGACAGTTGCTCTGGGTGGGCATCACAGTCCAGATTGTGCAGAAATTCATCAGCCACAGAATGATGAGAGGTGAAGTCCAATGGAACTCAGAGGTTTGATTCCTACCTGTAGAGCTGGGGGTGGGGCTCTCAGATGCTGGGGGTCCTGGAGAGAATGTGGAGGTCACCAGGGCTGAAAGAAAATACAGTATGAATAAAAATTGTTGAGCCCTATCATGAAGCAATGAGAGGGTACAGCTGTTCAGGGAACTTGCATCTTTCATCTGAAGCTTCTGGTGGGCTGCAGCTACTCAGGGGTTGACAACCTGGAGGATGGGGCACAGTTTCCTTTTGGGGACTAGGTTTGGGGAGGAAGGGTCCCAGAGACATAAGGACATCCAGGCCCTCGTTACTCACTGCTAGTGGTGGGGATCCAGTACCGATGGTTGTAACCTGCAGAGAGGCACAGAGGAAGAGTGAGAGGGAGGGAGGAGGTAAAGAAGGGTGTGAGGGGTAGAAATAGAAACACAAGCACACAACCCCGTCCCCCCGAGTACTTTCTCTGAGGCACATCAGTCAATAATGACAGTGCTCTTTATGAGTTAACTGACTCACTACTCTGCTAATGATAATTTCATTCTCGTTACCATTAACCACAGAGGCAATAATGATCTTGTGGGGGTTACTAAGTGCCTGGAAGAACAGCAACCTTATCAAATGAATAACAGGGACAACAATTTTATATGAGTGTTTCCAGCCTTATTTGTGTTCTCTTTATCTATTAACTATAGTTTTGTCTTTGAGTTTTTCCCACTACCCAACTCTCCAAAGACAGCCTGATCTGTGATGATGTAGTTCTCAGACTTCTGTAAGGTTGAATCAAGATAATAAAAGAGAAGGACAGAGATGGGGAAAGAGAGAGTGGGGGAGAGAGAGAGCAAGAAAGAGAGAGGAGGCTTGTGGAAAGAAGAGAGACTGGATATCATTCAGAGACTAGAAAGTTGAAAAATAAGAAGAAAAAGAGGATTTTGATAAGTATGGTTCTGGATCATGAACTGGATCCTCTTTGATGCTTGGAAGTAATGCAAGCAAAACTTTGACTTATTTTATATTTGATGATCTGATTGGGTTTTTTAAAATGGAACTTACCTCTGAGACTGGGCCAAGTAGAGCCATGTGACTTATTTGGGTTATTCAGGTTTTATCTTATTGGGCTCTCACAATAATCTTAGCTGGCTTTTCTTTAAAAAAAAAAATCCCATCTGGAAAGGACATCGGAGCTTATAGAGGTCTCACAGCCCAGGGCTGTGCAGTGAGATAAAGGCAGGGCCAGGGCTCAACTGAATCAAGATCTGTAATTCACCGAAGCCCACACGGGTGATGACTGCTTCTAAGTAAACTCCAAGGACTCATGAAATCCAATACAAGTTTTAATCCAGGTGATAAGAAAATGTCTACGGTGATATAATGGGGACAAAATTAGTCAAGCTTTAGATTAAATTTTTATATTAGAGGCCCATTGGTCTGCCTCTCTGTTCTGAGGTTTGAGGCTTGTTCTTGCCAGGTTGGTCTGCAGTGTAGCCTAGAAGTTAGGGGGCCTGGGTTTCAGAGCCAGTTTAAGGTTTGATTCCTGACACTACTGCTTACATTAATTATCTGATCTTGAGAAAGTGGATTCCCCTCCCTGAGCCTTGTTTTCTCCTCTGTAAGATACACATGATACCTTTAAGAGTTAGAATCGGGCAGGGTTAGTAATACACAGTGCATGTAGCATTCTGGATCATAGGAACCCCTCAGTAAACACTAGCTTTTAGTGTTGATGTTATTGTAGGTGTTTTTGTAGGTGTTGCTGCTAAGAGTGTGTCTGCAAAGGAATTTATTGCTAGATGCACTACTAACACTTTGCCATTTGTGTGTCAGGCGGGGTGCAGTTCCAGCTGGCCCTTGGAGAATGAGGGAGGGCATGAGCTGTCCGAAGGAGGTGAAAGGAGCAGACTGGTCACTGCACTGGGAACCCACGGGCTCTTGAGTTGACTGCTGTGGGCTTGCTCTACCCTCTTCCTTCCTTGCTCTCTGCCTGCTCCATTTGGGCTTCTATGAATGGTAACTGGGGTGAAGAAGACTAAAGGCAACTTTTATTTCCAGACCTTAAAAGGTGCCTTTTAGCTGTTACAAAGGGAGATACCTGAGCCCCCATGGGAATTCTGGGAGTGCAGAGAAACCTGGGTACATAGGGAGATGCACTTCAAGGAGACCCCATCTGGGAGCAGGAGGAGATCCCGCCTGCAGCAGCGAGCCTCACCACTGACGAAGAGACTATTCCTGTCCAGGGTATAGGGGCCCAGCCGAGTGATGCCATGGGTCTGCTGGCTCAGCTCCCAGTACAGCCGCTCTCTGTCCAGCCCGGAGCTGGTGGGACCCAGGTGGTGGGTGCAGACCGCATCCACTGTGGTGCTTGTTCCCTCTTTTTCAGACCTGGGGAAGAAGGGACATGGGAATCGAGACATGTGGGCAGTGAGTACACTGGACCATGCTCTCCTTCAGTGGTGCCCCTGCGTGTTCACATCAGCACTCTTCCCTGGGCTTCATATGCTTTCTGAAGCACATCTTTTTCTCTCTGATGGGAGGATCCAGACCCCCCACGTCCTTAAATGCAGAGTTTTACAGGTTACTACAGGTAGGAGTAGATAATGTTCTTCTAGTCCTCATTATCTTTTTATTAATTGGTTGAAGCTCATTGTTCCAACTACCAGCCCCCAGGCACTCCCTGTTCATTTGAGAAGGTAAATGCAGATGGTGTCACTTTAGTAGTAGCTTAGTCCTGGTTGGGTCATGGGGTTGGAGGTGTGGGGCCCCCAGGAGAAAAACCCTGAGGATCCTGGCACCAGGCAGCATGTGGAAGCGAAAGCAAGAGGACTGGAGACCTTGGGGTAGGCATGTGATTGCCCCTGGGGCCAGTTGTGACACTGAGCAATAACCATCACTGAACCTGAGAGGTGGGACTTTCATCTCAAGGTTGCAGATCTCAAGGTGGCAGATCTCAAGGCTGAGGTCAGCCCTTTGGGAATACGTTTTGAGCAGGCAGACAAGTTCGGAGGAAAACGAGGAAAATGAGTTAAGAAGCAACTAGGTCAACTGGTTCAAAAATTACTTTGTCCCGAATTTAAGCTGACCCTCAAGTGCTCCACTCAAAGTGGAGGCTTTACAGGTAGGAGAAGGAACCTCTTCTGCCTTTGCCTGTGTTCAGGCAACCTTGTCAGAGCTCAGGTCCATTTGAAAGTTTTAAGATTGCAGTGTACCCTGCTGGTCCTCAACTTTTGATTTGTTTCTCCCTTTGCTTCAGTAAGACTTTCTTTGGGAAATCTCGCCCTCTTTCAGGGGAATAAACTGCAGCATGCACAGTTTGTCTCCAGTAGCGTAGATGTGAGCTGGGACTGGGACAGTGTCAAGGACTCTGGGAACCCAGTTGGTAACCAGGCTACACCAGCTGGAACTATGAGACCCCATTAGTGGACCCCTCATAATGGGGCAGGCATTGTGATGAAGGATGAACAGCTCCAAGAGTAAGGCATTGTTATTATCACCATTTTATAGATACTGTGAATGGAGATCAGACAGGTTATGTGACTTGTCCGAAGTCACACAACTAGCAAATGGAAGAGCAGGGCACTTTGAACTCAGGCACTTTGGATCCACAATGTTGCACTGCCTCTCAGCAAAGGCCCAAGTAGCTGTGATGGACCAGGGTATGGAGGGCCAAGAGAAAAGAGAAGTAGGATATCTTAGGTGTTGGGAACTTCCCTGCTGGTTTCAGAAGCTGTAATGCCCCATGGCTAAGGCTGAGTAAAGGACCTTGGGACCATAAGCCACTTAGGAGAAAAAGCTTATCTTCCTTGTAGGGGTACCACCTCTGCCCCCTTTCTCTTCACCCTGCTTTTCCCCCAGCGGATGACTGGTTAGCCAATGACGGGTAAGATTTCTCAAAAGAGGGACGACCTAACACAGGCATGGTCTTGAAGGCACCCTCAGGGAGGGACTTGAGGGCTATAGAAAAAGGGGGCGATGGACTCTTGTCCCTCGACTTTGACATAGCCTGAGTCCTCATTCTGTCTGCAAGAAATCTCCTGGTCTCTTGGCTGCCTTACTTCCCCTGCCCAACTTAAGCCTGAAACAATGCCTTAAGCCTAAAACAATGCCAGAGGTGGGTGCAGCTCTGTGTTGGAAAGGGTGGGTTCCCTAGGGCAATCAGGTCTAAGAAAGAATGCATAAAATCCTATGAAACATACTATGCTAATACCCTCAATTTAAATGATAAGGGTCTAAGCAGGAAGTGAGTTTGTTCCCCAAAGTTTTATGGCCCTTTAACTATCTGACCCTGACTCAGAATAAGCTCTGAGTTCTTTGAATTTATCTATTATTTAATCATTTTTGCCTGACAATGATTGATGAGCTTTACATATACACCCTGTATTCCTATGCAAATTGAACCCAGTAAAAGCTTGTCAAGGCAAGGGCTGAGGTGCTCTCCCCTTGAGAGAGAAGCTGAGCTGTCCCTTTTCCTCCACAGGATTCAGTAGTCTGTGTGAATTTGTCTCGTTTCATCCATAATGCCACAGACCCCAGGAGCCAGGATCTGCCCCACTTAGGTGCTTTAGAGGGTCTCACCTGAGCGAGGCCAGTCTGCAGCCAGCATAGAGGGGACCAATGCTGCTATTCTTGAACAAGGGCCCCAGCTGGGAAGGAATGAGAGGGAGATGAGCAGGAGGGACCAAGACGGCAGGGTGTGGTGGGGTGCTAGTGGGGTGCTCTCACCAGTTGC
This sequence comes from Phyllostomus hastatus, assembly GCF_019186645.2. Taxonomy (NCBI): domain Eukaryota; kingdom Metazoa; phylum Chordata; class Mammalia; order Chiroptera; family Phyllostomidae; genus Phyllostomus; species Phyllostomus hastatus. Next base: position 449,185 of record NW_025333640.1, on the reverse strand, counting down.
TGCAGGTATCTCTCGGTGGCATTGAATATCTCAGAGCCCAAGTTTCCCATGTCCTCCCTGTAGCGCAGGTTGGTGATGGTGAAGTTGACAATAAAAGGCATCAGCAAAGGAATGGTGGCTGCAGTGAAGGGGGAGAGTAAAGTGAGGCCAGTCTGAGTCAGGCCTGGGACACAGGTGGGAGGGAGGCTCTGAGGACGTGCCTTCCTTCACTCCAGTGCCGAGTGGGGCCTGGCCTGGGCTGTCCTCCTTGAGACACCTCATGATCAGTCACTGTCCAAGACCCCCTCACACAGGGTGACCAACCATCCCAGTGTCCCCTGGACCATGTGGGTTTCTGGATGCAGACTCTCAGTTTAGAAGTGCGACTGTCCTGGGGAAACTCAGAGGCATTGGTCAGCCTATGCTTACTTCTCCTCGTCTCTTACCATTTCAGCACAAGTCAGCACCTGCATCTCTGTGTCCGAGGGAGATTATCAAGCCCGGCAGTGACGGGTGGGAACTGGAGGGTTAAATGCCCAGCTGTCTCACCCTCACACGGGATGCCTCTAAGTTGTGTGTGGTATGCATCCCCCTTCCAGCCTTCAGGACAGGTGTCTGTTGTTGAACCTGCCCCGTTTGCGGTGCTTTGTCATGGCAGCTCCGGCAAACCAATACAGCGGGTGACCCAACCATTCCTCTTTAATGTAACAGGCCCCGCTAATGTCATCAATAGGCTCTGCGACTTTAAGTGAAGCAACACATAACAAAACCAATTTCACAATAGGCTAATTGATATGGAGAAGAGTTAAGTTCATATAATATATCACCACTGTTATAACAAAAATTGGTGTTATTTGAGCTGTATACACCCCAAAGAATTGAAACAGGGACTCAGATGGATACTTGTATATCCGTGTCCATAGCAGCATTAGTCACTATAGTCAAGAGTGGAAAAAGCCTGGTTTCCCATCAGCAGATGAATGAACAGATAAAATGTGGTCTCCACACAATGGAATATTATTTATCCATCAACAGGAATGAAGTTCTGGTACATGCTAGAGCACAGAGGAATCATGAAAACATCATGCTGACTAAGATAAGCAAGATACAAAAGGACAGAGATATTGTACAATTTCTCTCATGTGAGATATCTGTAACAGGGAAATTCATGGAGACAGTGAGCAGACTGGAGGCTACCAGGGACTGGGGGTGGGGTAGGGAAAGGAGAGCCATTGCCTGATGGATACACAGGTCCTGTCTGGGTGATAAAATGTTACAGGAATAGACAGTGGTGATAGTCACACATAATTAATGCCACCGAATTGTATATGCAAAAGGTTAAACTATATATGATAGGTAGACAGAAGAAGAAAGTTATTCTTACTTGTTCCTGAAGTCACACTTGCATAGGCTGACACAGACATCTCAGGTGTGGTCACAGGGACAAAGGAACTTTCGGACAGTGTACTCAAAGTGGCTGTCGTCTTGGCCATGGTGGGGCCTGAACCTGTAACAGCTAATTTAGGGGACTCAAGACTTGTAGTTTTCAGGGTGGTGGTTGGACTTGATCCTTCGTGACTGGTTTTAGGTGTAATCAAGGTCACAGGGCTGAGTGTCACAGTCTGGGAAAACTCTGGGAGTCCAACTGGGGTGGCAGGGGGAGAGGTTTGTGTGGTCCAGGAAGTTACAGTATAAGGCTCACCGGTGGTTGCAGGGCTGCTGGCAGGCTCCAGAACACCCGGGAAAGTACGCAGAGCTGGAATGCCTGTGCCGGCCTCCGATGCAGGGCTCATGGCTGGGAAACTGGTGGCCTCTGATGAACCATGGAAAAGAGTTGAGGCTGAAACAGCTGTACTGTGGTCTGTCTCATGATGGGTGGAAAGGGAGGCTGTACCCACAGGAACAAGGAGTGAGGCCGTTGCAGCCGGATCGACCCTGCTGGCCTCATTCACAAGTGTGGTGAAGAGCGAGGACACTGCTTTTGGGGGACCGAGGGAAACGGTCTCTGTTGGAACGAACCCACTAACCTCCCATCCACAGCGGGTGGATGGTGAGGCTGAGATATCTGGTAAATGAGGAAAAATAGTGGAAGCAGGAAAACTTGTGTTTCTTCCTGCAGAGGGGTGGGTGAGCAAGCAGGCTGTATTGCCTGGTTCACAAGGAGAAGGAGTTGGAGTAGCCATGCTGGAATCCATCTCAGCAATACTGCCCTGTGAGGCCACCTTCCTTGGTACACTAGATGACTCTATGACCATGGCAAAGTCAGAAATGAGTTCTGTCCCAGAGGCACTGGAAATTGACGGTGTACGTTCTGACTCACCTAGAAAAAGACTGGAGGTTGTATGATGAAATGATGGGCTGGTATCGGCGAAATGGGTGACCACGGAAACAAATGCATGTGGCTCATGAAGAGACACTGTCAGAGTTGGGACAGCTGACGTTGATTCAATGTCAAACGGGGTGGCCTGTGAGGCTGTGGTATCCAGATGAAGCTGGGAAGTGGTCCAAGTTGCAGCTGTGGTGCCAGTCTCCACGCTAGAACCAGTGCCCTGGGAAGTCACGACCCCTGGAGACACAGTTTCCACAGTCCTCCCTGAAAGAGTTGAAACGGCTTGTGCACCAGCACTAGTGGCCGTCCAGGGTGCAGGGCCTGGTTCACTGGTGGACACACTGGGCGTGCCTTTGGGAGAAAACGGGCTGGTGTCTGAAGATTGGGTGACCAAAGAGACGCTTGCAACTGGATCCTCAGGAGAGGCAGTCAGAGTTGGAACAGCCGAACTGGCTTCTGCGGTGTCTGGCTCGTGTGGGACATGGGTCAGAGTTGGAGCGGTGGCACTGGCCTCTGCCCCAGAACTGGGGGACAAGGGAGCCCCCTACTCCTGACACAGCCGGGAGCCCGTCCTAGTTGGCACGGCTGAAACAGTCTGTGCTGCGGGATGGGTCACGCCTGAGGCTCTGGTGGCCTGTTCGTGGGGAGAGAGAGTCCGGGGTGGAGTGACCGCACTGGCATCCGTGCCAGAACTAGGAACCTGTGAGGCCACCAGACCGGGTGCCCCAGAGGATACAGGTGTATCTGGACCAGCTGGACTGGCGTCTGTTCCGAGACTGGGGGGCCGCCCGTTGGGGCGGTGCTGTCCCAGTGACTATGGGAAGCACTGGTAGCTGCCCTGTGGACAGTGGAGCTGGACTCTGCGGGGACGGCTGACGGAGGAGGTGTCTGGATCTGATTCATCAGTGGAAATAGTCCGAGTCCAAAACGTTGTACCGGCCTGTGTCCCAGCACGAGTGACTGGGGAGGTGGCCATGGAGAGTACATCGCGCGGGACTGTCACTGTTGGAAGGGCTGAAGTGGCGTCTGCCCCAGGACTGGTGGCTGTGGGAGGTGTGGTGTGTGATTCACTGTGGGCAACTGTGGGAGGTATTTGGGACACAAGAAGGCCGGGCTCTGAAGGACGGGTGACCATAGACCCTGCTGTGTCTGGCTCACGAGGGGACACAGTCAGAGTTGGGACAGCTGACCTTGCTTCCGTGTCAAACGGGGTGGCCCGTGAGGCCGTGGTCTCCAGATGAAGCTGGGAAGTGGTCCAAGTTGCAGCAGTGGTGCCCGTGTCCACGCCAGAACGAGTGGCCTGTGACGTCACCACCCCTGGTGCCACAGTTTCGACAGTCCTACCGGGAAGAGCTGAACTGGCTTCTGCCCCAGGACCAGGGGGCCCTGGAGGGTGCACCGTCTGATTCACTGTGGGAGACACTGGAAGTGCTCTTGGGAAGAACTGTGCTGGACTCCGCAGGATGGGGGGACCAAGGAGACTGTTGTATCTGCTTCGTGCAGGGACTCGGTCCGAGTTGAGAAAGCCGTTTCCGCTTCTGTTCCAGAGCTAGTGGCCAGGGAGGTGGCCGTGCTGGGTACATCAAGCGGGACAGTCGTCGTTGGAGGGGCTGAACTGGCTTCTGCCCCAGGACCGGTGGCTGTTGAAGATGTGACGTCTGATTCAGTGTGGGGAAAAATTCGGCGTCTTTCTGGAAACCGAGGCGCGGGTCTCTGGTGAATGGGCCCGTGGGGCTGTTGTGTCTGGCCCGCGAGGAGAGGCAGTCCCAGCTGGAACCATGGAACTGGCTTCTGCTGCGGGATGGGTGCCCCATGAGGCTGCTGTCTCTGGTCCGGGTGGGGAATCAGTCAGAGTTGGAGAAGTTGTCCCGGCCTCTGCCCCAGGAGTGCTTACCTGTGACAGGCCCACCCCCCGATACACCAGGGGAAAAGGCCAAAGTGGAAATGACTGGACTGGTCTGTGCCCCAGGACGGGTAACCGAGGAGACTGTTGTGTCTGGCTCACGGGGGGACAACGTCAGAGTTGGGTCAGCTGACCTGGCTTCCGTTTCCAAATGGGTGGCCCGGGAGGCTGTGGTCTCCAGATGAACTTGGTCACTGGTCAAAGTTGAAGCGCTTGTGGTGGTCTCTGCCCCAGAACCAGTGGCCTGTGAGGTCACCACCCCCGGTACAAGCGTTTCGGCAGTCCTCCCTGGGAGAGTCGAAACGGCTTGTGCACCAGCACTAGTGGCCGTCCAGGGTGCAGGGCCTGGTTCACTGGTGGACACACTGGGGCGTGCCTTTGGGAGAAAACGGGCTGGTGTCTGAAGATTGGGTGACCAAAGAGACGCTTGCAACTGGATCCTCAGGAGAGGCAGTCAGAGTTGGAACAGCCGAACTGGCTTCTGCGGTGTCTGGCTCGTGTGGGACATGGGTCAGAGTTGGAGCGGTGGCACTGGCCTCTGCCCCAGAACTGGGGACAAGGGAGCCCCCTACTCCTGACACAGCCGGGAGCCCGTCCTAGCTGGCACGGCTGAAACAGTCTGTGCTGCGGGATGGGTCACGCCTGAGGCTCTGGTGGCCTGTTCGTGGGGAGAGAGAGTCCGGGGTGGAGTGACCGCACTGGCATCCGTGCCAGAACTAGGAACCTGTGAGGCCACCAGACCGGGTGCCCCAGAGGATACAGGTGTATCTGGACCAGCTGGACTGGCGTCTGTTCCGAGACTGGGGGCCGCCGTTGGGACGGTGCTGTCCCAGTGACTATGGGAAGCACTGGTAGCTGCCCTGTGGACAGTGGAGCTGGACTCTGCGGGGACGGCTGACGGAGGAGGTGTCTGGATCTGATTCATCAGTGGAAATAGTCCGAGTCCAAAACGTTGTACCGGCCTGTGTCCCAGCACGAGTGACTGGGGAGGTGGCCATGGAGAGTACATCGCGCGGGACTGTCACTGTTGGAAGGGCTGAAGTGGCGTCTGCCCCAGGACTGGTGGCTGTGGGAGGTGTGGTGTGTGATTCACTGTGGGCAACTGTGGGAGGTATTTGGGACACAAGAAGGCCGGGCTCTGAAGGACGGGTGACCATAGACCCTGCTGTGTCTGGCTCACGAGGGGACACAGTCAGAGTTGGGACAGCTGACCTTGCTTCCGTGTCAAAGCGGGGTGGCCCGTGAGGCCGTGGTCTCCAGATGAAGCTGGGAAGTGGTCCAAGTTGCAGCAGTGGTGCCCGTGTCCACGCCAGAGCGAGTGGCCTGTGGCGTCACCACCCCTGGTGCCACAGTTTCGACAGTCCTACCGGGAAGAGCTGAACTGGCTTCTGCCCCAGGACCAGGGGCCCTGGAGGGTGCACCGTCTGATTCACTGTGGGAGACACTGGAAGTGCTCTTGGGAAGAACTGTGCTGGACTCCGCAGGATGGGGGACCAAGGAGACTGTTGTATCTGCTTCGTGCAGGGACTCGGTCCGAGTTGAGAAAGCCGTTTCCGCTTCTGTTCCAGAGCTAGTGGCCAGGGAGGTGGCCGTGCTGGGTACATCAAGCGGGACAGTCGTCGTTGGAGGGGCTGAACTGGCTTCTGCCCCAGGACCGGTGGCTGTTGAAGATGTGACGTCTGATTCAGTGTGGGAAAAAATTCGGCGTCTTTCTGGAAACCGAGGCGCGGGTCTCTGGTGAATGGGCCCGTGGGGCTGTTGTGTCTGGCCCGTGAGGAGAGGCAGTCCCAGCTGGAACCATGGAACTGGCTTCTGCTGCGGGATGGGTGCCCCATGAGGCTGCTGTCTCTGGTCCGGGTGGGGAATCAGTCAGAGTTGGAGAAGTTGTCCCGGCCTCTGCCCCAGGAGTGCTTACCTGTGACAGGCCCACCCCCGATACACCAGGGAAAAGGCCAAAGTGGAAATGACTGGACTGGTCTGTGCCCCAGGGACGGGTAACCGAGGAGACTGTTGTGTCTGGCTCACGGGGGGACAACGTCAGAGTTGGGTCAGCTGACCTGGCTTCCGTTTCCAAATGGGTGGCCCGGGAGGCTGTGGTCTCCAGATGAACTTGGTCACTGGTCAAAGTTGAAGCGCTTGTGGTGGTCTCTGCCCCAGAACCAGTGGCCTGTGAGGTCACCACCCCGGTACAAGCGTTTCGGCAGTCCTCCCTGGGAGAGTCGAAAGCGGCTTGTGCACCAGCACTAGTGGCCGTCCAGGGTGCAGGGCCTGGTTCACTGGTGGACACACTGGGCGTGCCTTTGGGAGAAAAGCGGGCTGGTGTCTGAAGATTGGGTGACCAAAGAGACGCTTGCAACTGGATCCTCAGGAGAGGCAGTCAGAGTTGGAACAGCCGAACTGGCTTCTGCGGTGTCTGGCTCGTGTGGGACATGGGTCAGAGTTGGAGCGGTGGCACTGGCCTCTGCCCCAGAACTGGGGACAAGGGAGCCCCCTACTCCTGACACAGCCGGGAGCCCGTCCCTAGTTGGCACGGCTGAAACAGTCTGTGCTGCGGGGATGGAGTCACGCCTGAGGCTCTGGTGGCCTGTTCGTGGGGAGAGAGAGTCCGGGGTGGAGTGACCGCACTGGCATCCGTGCCAGAACTAGGAACCTGTGAGGCCACCAGACCGGGTGCCCCAGAGGATACAGGTGTATCTGGACCAGCTGGACTGGCGTCTGTTCCGAGACTGGGGGCCGCCGTTGGGACGGTGCTGTCCCAGTGACTATGGGAAGCACTGGTAGCTGCCCTGTGGACAGTGGAGCTGGACTCTGCGGGACGGCTGACGGAGGAGGTGTCTGGATCTGATTCATCAGTGGAAATAGTCCGAGTCCAAAACGTTGTACCGGCCTGTGTCCCAGCACGAGTGACTGGGGAGGTGGCCATGGAGAGTACATCGCGCGGGACTGTCACTGTTGGAAGGGCTGAAGTGGCGTCTGCCCCAGGACTGGTGGCTGTGGGAGGTGTGGTGTGTGATTCACTGTGGGCAACTGTGGGAGGTATTTGGGACACAAGAAGGCCGGGCTCTGAAGGACGGGTGACCATAGACCCTGCTGTGTCTGGCTCACGAGGGGACACAGTCAGAGTTGGGACAGCTGACCTTGCTTCCGTGTCAAACGGGGTGGCCCGTGAGGCCGTGGTCTCCAGATGAAGCTGGGAAGTGGTCCAAGTTGCAGCAGTGGTGCCCGTGTCCACGCCAGAGCGAGTGGCCTGTGGCGTCACCACCCCTGGTGCCACAGTTTCGACAGTCCTACCGGGAAGAGCTGAACTGGCTTCTGCCCCAGGACCAGGGGCCCTGGAGGGTGCACCGTCTGATTCACTGTGGGAGACACTGGAAGTGCTCTTGGGAAGAACTGTGCTGGACTCCGCAGGATGGGGGGACCAAGGAGACTGTTGTATGTGCTTCGTGCAGGGACTCGGTCCGAGTTGAGAAAGCCGTTTCGGCTTCTGTTCCAGAGCTAGTGGCCAGGGAGGTGGCCGTGCTGGGTACATCAAGCGGGACAGTCGTCGTTGGAGGGGCTGAACTGGCTTCTGCCCCCAGGACCGGTGGCTGTTGAAGATGTGACGTCTGATTCAGTGTGGGAAAAAATTCGGCGTCTTTCTGGAAACCGAGGCGCGGGTCTCTGGTGAATGGGCCCGTGGGGCTGTTGTGTCTGGCCCGTGAGGAGAGGCAGTCCCAGCTGGAACCATGGAACTGGCTTCTGCTGCGGGATGGGTGCCCCATGAGGCTGCTGTCTCTGGTCCGGGTGGGGAATCAGTCAGAGTTGGAGAAGTTGTCCCGGCCTCTGCCCCAGGAGTGCTTACCTGTGACAGGCCCACCCCCGATACACCAGGGGAAAAGGCCAAAGTGGAAATGACTGGACTGGTCTGTGCCCCAGGGACGGGTAACCGAGGAGACTGTTGTGTCTGGCTCACGGGGGGGACAACGTCAGAGTTGGGTCAGCTGACCTGGCTTCCGTTTCCAAATGGGTGGCCCGGGAGGCTGTGGTCTCCAGATGAACTTGGTCACTGGTCAAAGTTGAAGCGCTTGTGGTGGTCTCTGCCCCCAGAACCAGTGGCCTGTGAGGTCACCACCCCCGGTACAAGCGTTTCGGCAGTCCTCCCTGGGAGAGTCGAAACGGCTTGTGCACCAGCACTAGTGGCCGTCCAGGGTGCAGGGCCTGGTTCACTGGTGGACACACTGGGCGTGCCTTTGGGAGAAAACGGGCTGGTGTCTGAAGATTGGGTGACCAAAGAGACGCTTGCAACTGGATCCTCAGGAGAGGCAGTCAGAGTTGGAACAGCCGAACTGGCTTCTGCGGTGTCTGGCTCGTGTGGGACATGGGTCAGAGTTGGAGCGGTGGCACTGGCCTCTGCCCCAGAACTGGGGACAAGGGAGCCCCCCTACTCCTGACACAGCCGGGGAGCCCGTCCCTAGTTGGCACGGCTGAAACAGTCTGTGCTGCGGGATGGAGTCACGCCTGAGGCTCTGGTGGCCTGTTCGTGGGGAGAGAGAGTCCGGGGTGGAGTGACCGCACTGGCATCCGTGCCAGAACTAGGAACCTGTGAGGCCACCAGACCGGGTGCCCCAGAGGATACAGGTGTATCTGGACCAGCTGGACTGGCGTCTGTTCCGAGACTGGGGGGGCCGCCCGTTGGGGCGGTGCTGTCCCAGTGACTATGGGAAGCACTGGTAGCTGCCCTGTGGACAGTGGAGCTGGACTCTGCGGGGACGGCTGACGGAGGAGGTGTCTGGATCTGATTCATCAGTGGAAATAGTCCGAGTCCAAAACGTTGTACCGGCCTGTGTCCCAGCACGAGTGACTGGGGAGGTGGCCATGGAGAGTACATCGCGCGGGACTGTCACTGTTGGAAGGGCTGAAGTGGCGTCTGCCCCAGGACTGGTGGCTGTGGGAGGTGTGGTGTGTGATTCACTGTGGGCAACTGTGGGAGGTATTTGGGACACAAGAAGGCCGGGCTCTGAAGGACGGGCGACCATAGACCCTGCTGTGTCTGGCTCACGAGGGGACACAGTCAGAGTTGGGACAGCTGACCTTGCTTCCGTGTCAAACGGGGTGGCCCGTGAGGCCGTGGTCTCCAGATGAAGCTGGGAAGTGGTCCAAGTTGCAGCAGTGGTGCCCGTGTCCACGCCAGAGCGAGTGGCCTGTGGCGTCACCACCCCTGGTGCCACAGTTTCGACAGTCCTACCGGGAAGAGCTGAACTGGCTTCTGCCCCAGGACCAGGGGCCCTGGAGGGTGCACCGTCTGATTCACTGTGGGAGACACTGGAAGTGCTCTTGGGAAGAACTGTGCTGGACTCCGCAGGATGGGGGACCAAGGAGACTGTTGTATGTGCTTCGTGCAGGGACTCGGTCCGAGTTGAGAAAGCCGTTTCGGCTTCTGTTCCAGAGCTAGTGGCCAGGGAGGTGGCCGTGCTGGGTACATCAAGCGGGACAGTCGTCGTTGGAGGGGCTGAACTGGCTTCTGCCCCAGGACCGGTGGCTGTTGAAGATGTGACGTCTGATTCAGTGTGGGAAAAAATTCGGCGTCTTTCTGGAAACCGAGGCGCGGGTCTCTGGTGAATGGGCCCGTGGGGCTGTTGTGTCTGGCCCGCGAGGAGAGGCAGTCCCAGCTGGAACCATGGAACTGGCTTCTGCTGCGGGATGGGTGCCCCCATGAGGCTGCTGTCTCTGGTCCGGGTGGGGAATCAGTCAGAGTTGGAGAAGTTGTCCCGGCCTCTGCCCCAGGAGTGCTTACCTGTGACAGGCCCACCCCCGATACACCAGGGGAAAAGGCCAAAGTGGAAATGACTGGACTGGTCTGTGCCCCAGGACGGGTAACCGAGGAGACTGTTGTGTCTGGCTCACGGGGGGAGACAACGTCAGAGTTGGGTCAGCTGACCTGGCTTCCGTTTCCAAATGGGTGGCCCGGGAGGCTGTGGTCTCCAGATGAACTTGGTCACTGGTCAAAGTTGAAGCGCTTGTGGTGGTCTCTGCCCCCAGAACCAGTGGCCTGTGAGGTCACCACCCCCGGTACAAGCGTTTCGGCAGTCCTCCCTGGGAGAGTCGAAACGGCTTGTGCACCAGCACTAGTGGCCGTCCAGGGTGCAGGGCCTGGTTCACTGGTGGACACACTGGGCGTGCCTTTGGGAGAAAACGGGCTGGTGTCTGAAGATTGGGTGACCAAAGAGACGCTTGCAACTGGATCCTCAGGAGAGGCAGTCAGAGTTGGAACAGCCGAACTGGCTTCTGCGGTGTCTGGCTCGTGTGGGACATGGGTCAGAGTTGGAGCGGTGGCACTGGCCTCTGCCCCAGAACTGGGGACAAGGGAGCCCCCTACTCCTGACACAGCCGGGGAGCCCGTCCTAGCTGGCACGGCTGAAACAGTCTGTGCTGCGGGATGGGTCACGCCTGAGGCTCTGGTGGCCTGTTCGTGGGGAGAGAGAGTCCGGGGTGGAGTGACCGCACTGGCATCCGTGCCAGAACTAGGAACCTGTGAGGCCACCAGACCGGGTGCCCCAGAGGATACAGGTGTATCTGGACCAGCTGGACTGGCGTCTGTTCCGAGACTGGGGGGCCGGCCGTTGGGACGGTGCTGTCCCAGTGACTATGGGAAGCACTGGTAGCTGCCCTGTGGACAGTGGAGCTGGACTCTGCGGGACGGCTGACGGAGGAGGTGTCTGGATCTGATTCATCAGTGGAAATAGTCCGAGTCCAAAACGTTGTACCGGCCTGTGTCCCAGCACGAGTGACTGGGGAGGTGGCCATGGAGAGTACATCGCGCGGGACTGTCACTGTTGGAAGGGCTGAAGTGGCGTCTGCCCCAGGACTGGTGGCTGTGGGAGGTGTGGTGTGTGATTCACTGTGGGCAACTGTGGGAGGTATTTGGGACACAAGAAGGCCGGGCTCTGAAGGACGGGTGACCATAGACCCTGCTGTGTCTGGCTCACGAGGGGACACAGTCAGAGTTGGGACAGCTGACCTTGCTTCCGTGTCAAAGCGGGGTGGCCCGTGAGGCCGTGGTCTCCAGATGAAGCTGGGAAGTGGTCCAAGTTGCAGCAGTGGTGCCCGTGTCCACGCCAGAGCGAGTGGCCTGTGGCGTCACCACCCCTGGTGCCACAGTTTCGACAGTCCTACCGGGAAGAGCTGAACTGGCTTCTGCCCCAGGACCAGGGGCCCTGGAGGGTGCACCGTCTGATTCACTGTGGGAGACACTGGAAGTGCTCTTGGGAAGAACTGTGCTGGACTCCGCAGGATGGGGGGACCAAGGAGACTGTTGTATCTGCTTCGTGCAGGGACTCGGTCCGAGTTGAGAAAGCCGTTTCCGCTTCTGTTCCAGAGCTAGTGGCCAGGGAGGTGGCCGTGCTGGGTACATCAAGCGGGACAGTCGTCGTTGGAGGGGCTGAACTGGCTTCTGCCCCAGGACCGGTGGCTGTTGAAGATGTGACGTCTGATTCAGTGTGGGAAAAAATTCGGCGTCTTTCTGGAAACCGGGCGCGGGTCTCTGGTGAATGGGCCCGTGGGGCTGTTGTGTCTGGCCCGCGAGGAGAGGCAGTCCCAGCTGGAACCATGGAACTGGCTTCTGCTGCGGGATGGGTGCCCCCATGAGGCTGCTGTCTCTGGTCCGGGTGGGGAATCAGTCAGAGTTGGAGAAGTTGTCCCGGCCTCTGCCCCAGGAGTGCTTACCTGTGACAGGCCCACCCCCGATACACCAGGGGAAAAGGCCAAAGTGGAAATGACTGGACTGGTCTGTGCCCCAGGGACGGGTAACCGAGGAGACTGTTGTGTCTGGCTCACGGGGGGGACAACGTCAGAGTTGGGTCAGCTGACCTGGCTTCCGTTTCCAAATGGGTGGCCCGGGAGGCTGTGGTCTCCAGATGAACTTGGTCACTGGTCAAAGTTGAAGCGCTTGTGGTGGTCTCTGCCCCCAGAACCAGTGGCCTGTGAGGTCACCACCCCCGGTACAAGCGTTTCGGCAGTCCTCCCTGGGAGAGTCGAAACGGCTTGTGCACCAGCACTAGTGGCCGTCCAGGGTGCAGGGCCTGGTTCACTGGTGGACACACTGGGCGTGCCTTTGGGAGAAAACGGGCTGGTGTCTGAAGATTGGGTGACCAAAGAGACGCTTGCAACTGGATCCTCAGGAGAGGCAGTCAGAGTTGGAACAGCCGAACTGGCTTCTGCGGTGTCTGGCTCGTGTGGGACATGGGTCAGAGTTGGAGCGGTGGCACTGGCCTCTGCCCCAGAACTGGGGACAAGGGAGCCCCCTACTCCTGACACAGCCGGGGAGCCCGTCCTAGTTGGCACGGCTGAAACAGTCTGTGCTGCGGGATGGGTCACGCCTGAGGCTCTGGTGGCCTGTTCGTGGGGGAGAGAGAGTCCGGGGGTGGAGTGACCGCACTGGCATCCGTGCCAGAACTAGGAACCTGTGAGGCCACCAGACCGGGTGCCCCAGAGGATACAGGTGTATCTGGACCAGCTGGACTGGCGTCTGTTCCGAGACTGGGGGGCCGCCCGTTGGGGCGGTGCTGTCCCAGTGACTATGGGAAGCACTGGTAGCTGCCCTGTGGACAGTGGAGCTGGACTCTGCGGGACGGCTGACGGAGGAGGTGTCTGGATCTGATTCATCAGTGGAAATAGTCCGAGTCCAAAACGTTGTACCGGCCTGTGTCCCAGCACGAGTGACTGGGGAGGTGGCCATGGAGAGTACATCGCGCGGGACTGTCACTGTTGGAAGGGCTGAAGTGGCGTCTGCCCCAGGACTGGTGGCTGTGGGAGGTGTGGTGTGTGATTCACTGTGGGCAACTGTGGGAGGTATTTGGGACACAAGAAGGCCGGGCTCTGAAGGACGGGCGACCATAGACCCTGCTGTGTCTGGCTCACGAGGGGACACAGTCAGAGTTGGGACAGCTGACCTTGCTTCCGTGTCAAACGGGGTGGCCCGTGAGGCCGTGGTCTCCAGATGAAGCTGGGAAGTGGTCCAAGTTGCAGCAGTGGTGCCCGTGTCCACGCCAGAGCGAGTGGCCTGTGGCGTCACCACCCCTGGTGCCACAGTTTCGACAGTCCTACCGGGAAGAGCTGAACTGGCTTCTGCCCCAGGACCAGGGGGCCCTGGAGGGTGCACCGTCTGATTCACTGTGGGAGACACTGGAAGTGCTCTTGGGAAGAACTGTGCTGGACTCCGCAGGATGGGGGGGACCAAGGAGACTGTTGTATCTGCTTCGTGCAGGGACTCGGTCCGAGTTGAGAAAGCCGTTTCGGCTTCTGTTCCAGAGCTAGTGGCCAGGGAGGTGGCCGTGCTGGGTACATCAAGCGGGACAGTCGTCGTTGGAGGGGCTGAACTGGCTTCTGCCCCAGGACCGGTGGCTGTTGAAGATGTGACGTCTGATTCAGTGTGGGAAAAAATTCGGCGTCTTTCTGGAAACCGGGCGCGGGTCTCTGGTGAATGGGCCCGTGGGGCTGTTGTGTCTGGCCCGCGAGGAGAGGCAGTCCCAGCTGGAACCATGGAACTGGCTTCTGCTGCGGGATGGGTGCCCCATGAGGCTGCTGTCTCTGGTCCGGGTGGGGAATCAGTCAGAGTTGGAGAAGTTGTCCCGGCCTCTGCCCCAGGAGTGCTTACCTGTGACAGGCCCACCCCCGATACACCAGGGGAAAAGGCCAAAGTGGAAATGACTGGACTGGTCTGTGCCCCAGGGACGGGTAACCGAGGAGACTGTTGTGTCTGGCTCACGGGGGGGACAACGTCAGAGTTGGGTCAGCTGACCTGGCTTCCGTTTCCAAATGGGTGGCCCGGGAGGCTGTGGTCTCCAGATGAACTTGGTCACTGGTCAAAGTTGAAGCGCTTGTGGTGGTCTCTGCCCCCAGAACCAGTGGCCTGTGAGGTCACCACCCCCGGTACAAGCGTTTTCGGCAGTCCTCCCTGGGAGAGTCGAAGCGGCTTGTGCACCAGCACTAGTGGCCGTCCAGGGTGCAGGGCCTGGTTCACTGGTGGACACACTGGGCGTGCCTTTGGGAGAAAAGCGGGCTGGTGTCTGAAGATTGGGTGACCAAAGAGACGCTTGCAACTGGATCCTCAGGAGAGGCAGTCAGAGTTGGAACAGCCGAACTGGCTTCTGCGGTGTCTGGCTCGTGTGGGACATGGGTCAGAGTTGGAGCGGTGGCACTGGCCTCTGCCCCAGAACTGGGGACAAGGGAGCCCCCTACTCCTGACACAGCCGGGGAGCCCGTCCTAGTTGGCACGGCTGAAACAGTCTGTGCTGCGGGATGGGTCACGCCTGAGGCTCTGGTGGCCTGTTCGTGGGGAGAGAGAGTCCGGGGTGGAGTGACCGCACTGGCATCCGTGCCAGAACTAGGAACCTGTGAGGCCACCAGACCGGGTGCCCCAGAGGATACAGGTGTATCTGGACCAGCTGGACTGGCGTCTGTTCCGAGACTGGGGGGGCCGGCCGTTGGGACGGTGCTGTCCCAGTGACTATGGGAAGCACTGGTAGCTGCCCTGTGGACAGTGGAGCTGGACTCTGCGGGACGGCTGACGGAGGAGGTGTCTGGATCTGATTCATCAGTGGAAATAGTCCGAGTCCAAAACGTTGTACCGGCCTGTGTCCCAGCACGAGTGACTGGGGAGGTGGCCATGGAGAGTACATCGCGCGGGACTGTCACTGTTGGAAGGGCTGAAGTGGCGTCTGCCCCAGGACTGGTGGCTGTGGGAGGTGTGGTGTGTGATTCACTGTGGGCAACTGTGGGAGGTATTTGGGACACAAGAAGGCCGGGCTCTGAAGGGACGGGCGACCATAGACCCTGCTGTGTCTGGCTCACGAGGGGACACAGTCAGAGTTGGGACAGCTGACCTTGCTTCCGTGTCAAACGGGGTGGCCCGTGAGGCCGTGGTCTCCAGATGAAGCTGGGAAGTGGTCCAAGTTGCAGCAGTGGTGCCCGTGTCCACGCCAGAGCGAGTGGCCTGTGGCGTCACCACCCCTGGTGCCACAGTTTCGACAGTCCCTACCGGGAAGAGCTGAACTGGCTTCTGCCCCAGGACCAGGGGGCCCTGGAGGGTGCACCGTCTGATTCACTGTGGGAGACACTGGAAGTGCTCTTGGGAAGAACTGTGCTGGACTCCGCAGGATGGGGGGACCAAGGAGACTGTTGTATGTGCTTCGTGCAGGGACTCGGTCCGAGTTGAGAAAGCCGTTTCGGCTTCTGTTCCAGAGCTAGTGGCCAGGGAGGTGGCCGTGCTGGGTACATCAAGCGGGACAGTCGTCGTTGGAGGGGCTGAACTGGCTTCTGCCCCAGGACCGGTGGCTGTTGAAGATGTGACGTCTGATTCAGTGTGGGAAAAATTCGGCGTCTTTCTGGAAACCGGCGCGGGTCTCTGGTGAATGGGCCCGTGGGGCTGTTGTGTCTGGCCCGTGAGGAGAGGCAGTCCCAGCTGGAACCATGGAACTGGCTTCTGCTGCGGGATGGGTGCCCCATGAGGCTGCTGTCTCTGGTCGGGTGGGGGAATCAGTCAGAGTTGGAGAAGTTGTCCCGGCCTCTGCCCCAGGAGTGCTTACCTGTGACAGGCCCACCCCCGATACACCAGGGGAAAAAGGCCAAAGTGGAAATGACTGGACTGGTCTGTGCCCCAGGGACGGGTAACCGAGGAGACTGTTGTGTCTGGCTCACGGGGGGGACAACGTCAGAGTTGGGTCAGCTGACCTGGCTTCCGTTTCCAAATGGGTGGCCCGGGAGGCTGTGGTCTCCAGATGAACTTGGTCACTGGTCAAAGTTGAAGCGCTTGTGGTGGTCTCTGCCCCCAGAACCAGTGGCCTGTGAGGTCACCACCCCCGGTACAAGCGTTTCGGCAGTCCTCCCTGGGAGAGTCGAAACGGCTTGTGCACCAGCACTAGTGGCCGTCCAGGGTGCAGGGCCTGGTTCACTGGTGGACACACTGGGCGTGCCTTTGGGAGAAAAGCGGGCTGGTGTCTGAAGATTGGGTGACCAAAGAGACGCTTGCAACTGGATCCTCAGGAGAGGCAGTCAGAGTTGGAACAGCCGAACTGGCTTCTGCGGTGTCTGGCTCGTGTGGGACATGGGTCAGAGTTGGAGCGGTGGCACTGGCCTCTGCCCCAGAACTGGGGACAAGGGAGCCCCCTACTCCTGACACAGCCGGGGAGCCCGTCCTAGTTGGCACGGCTGAAACAGTCTGTGCTGCGGGATGGGTCACGCCTGAGGCTCTGGTGGCCTGTTCGTGGGGAGAGAGAGTCCGGGGTGGAGTGACCGCACTGGCATCCGTGCCAGAACTAGGAACCTGTGAGGCCACCAGACCGGGTGCCCCAGAGGATACAGGTGTATCTGGACCAGCTGGACTGGCGTCTGTTCCGAGACTGGGGGGCCGCCCGTTGGGGCGGTGCTGTCCCAGTGACTATAGGGAAGCACTGGTAGCTGCCCTGTGGACAGTGGAGCTGGACTCTGCGGGACGGCTGACGGAGGAGGTGTCTGGATCTGATTCATCAGTGGAAATAGTCCGAGTCCAAAACGTTGTACCGGCCTGTGTCCCAGCACGAGTGACTGGGGAGGTGGCCATGGAGAGTACATCGCGCGGGACTGTCACTGTTGGAAGGGCTGAAGTGGCGTCTGCCCCAGGACTGGTGGCTGTGGGAGGTGTGGTGTGTGATTCACTGTGGGCAACTGTGGGAGGTATTTGGGACACAAGAAGGCCGGGCTCTGAAGGACGGGCGACCATAGACCCTGCTGTGTCTGGCTCACGAGGGGACACAGTCAGAGTTGGGACAGCTGACCTTGCTTCCGTGTCAAACGGGGTGGCCCGTGAGGCCGTGGTCTCCAGATGAAGCTGGGAAGTGGTCCAAGTTGCAGCAGTGGTGCCCGTGTCCACGCCAGAGCGAGTGGCCTGTGGCGTCACCACCCCTGGTGCCACAGTTTCGACAGTCCTACCGGGAAGAGCTGAACTGGCTTCTGCCCCAGGACCAGGGGCCCTGGAGGGTGCACCGTCTGATTCACTGTGGGAGACACTGGAAGTGCTCTTGGGAAGAACTGTGCTGGACTCCGCAGGATGGGGGGACCAAGGAGACTGTTGTATGTGCTTCGTGCAGGGACTCGGTCCGAGTTGAGAAAGCCGTTTCGGCTTCTGTTCCAGAGCTAGTGGCCAGGGAGGTGGCCGTGCTGGGTACATCAAGCGGGACAGTCGTCGTTGGAGGGGCTGAACTGGCTTCTGCCCCAGGACCGGTGGCTGTTGAAGATGTGACGTCTGATTCAGTGTGGGAAAAATTCGGCGTCTTTCTGGAAACCGAGGCGCGGGTCTCTGGTGAATGGGCCCGTGGGGCTGTTGTGTCTGGCCCGTGAGGAGAGGCAGTCCCAGCTGGAACCATGGAACTGGCTTCTGCTGCGGGATGGGTGCCCCATGAGGCTGCTGTCTCTGGTCCGGGTGGGGAATCAGTCAGAGTTGGAGAAGTTGTCCCGGCCTCTGCCCCAGGAGTGCTTACCTGTGACAGGCCCACCCCCGATACACCAGGGGAAAAGGCCAAAGTGGAAATGACTGGACTGGTCTGTGCCCCAGGGACGGGTAACCGAGGAGACTGTTGTGTCTGGCTCACGGGGGGGACAACGTCAGAGTTGGGTCAGCTGACCTGGCTTCCGTTTCCAAATGGGTGGCCCGGGAGGCTGTGGTCTCCAGATGAACTTGGTCACTGGTCAAAGTTGAAGCGCTTGTGGTGGTCTCTGCCCCCAGAACCAGTGGCCTGTGAGGTCACCACCCCCGGTACAAGCGTTTCGGCAGTCCTCCCTGGGAGAGTCGAAACGGCTTGTGCACCAGCACTAGTGGCCGTCCAGGGTGCAGGGCCTGGTTCACTGGTGGACACACTGGGCGTGCCTTTGGGAGAAAAGCGGGCTGGTGTCTGAAGATTGGGTGACCAAAGAGACGCTTGCAACTGGATCCTCAGGAGAGGCAGTCAGAGTTGGAACAGCCGAACTGGCTTCTGCGGTGTCTGGCTCGTGTGGGACATGGGTCAGAGTTGGAGGCGGTGGCACTGGCCTCTGCCCCAGAACTGGGGACAAGGGAGCCCCCTACTCCTGACACAGCCGGGGAGCCCGTCCCTAGTTGGCACGGCTGAAACAGTCTGTGCTGCGGGGATGGAGTCACGCCTGAGGCTCTGGTGGCCTGTTCGTGGGGAGAGAGAGTCCGGGGTGGAGTGACCGCACTGGCATCCGTGCCAGAACTAGGAACCTGTGAGGCCACCAGACCGGGTGCCCCAGAGGATACAGGTGTATCTGGACCAGCTGGACTGGCGTCTGTTCCGAGACTGGGGGGGCCGCCCGTTGGGGCGGTGCTGTCCCAGTGACTATAGGGAAGCACTGGTAGCTGCCCTGTGGACAGTGGAGCTGGACTCTGCGGGACGGCTGACGGAGGAGGTGTCTGGATCTGATTCATCAGTGGAAATAGTCCGAGTCCAAAACGTTGTACCGGCCTGTGTCCCAGCACGAGTGACTGGGGAGGTGGCCATGGAGAGTACATCGCGCGGGACTGTCACTGTTGGAAGGGCTGAAGTGGCGTCTGCCCCAGGACTGGTGGCTGTGGGAGGTGTGGTGTGTGATTCACTGTGGGCAACTGTGGGAGGTATTTGGGACACAAGAAGGCCGGGCTCTGAAGGGACGGGCGACCATAGACCCTGCTGTGTCTGGCTCACGAGGGGACACAGTCAGAGTTGGGACAGCTGACCTTGCTTCCGTGTCAAAGCGGGGTGGCCCGTGAGGCCGTGGTCTCCAGATGAAGCTGGGAAGTGGTCCAAGTTGCAGCAGTGGTGCCCGTGTCCACGCCAGAGCGAGTGGCCTGTGGCGTCACCACCCCTGGTGCCACAGTTTCGACAGTCCTACCGGGAAGAGCTGAACTGGCTTCTGCCCCAGGACCAGGGGCCCTGGAGGGTGCACCGTCTGATTCACTGTGGGAGACACTGGAAGTGCTCTTGGGAAGAACTGTGCTGGACTCCGCAGGATGGGGGGACCAAGGAGACTGTTGTATGTGCTTCGTGCAGGGACTCGGTCCGAGTTGAGAAAGCCGTTTCGGCTTCTGTTCCAGAGCTAGTGGCCAGGGAGGTGGCCGTGCTGGGTACATCAAGCGGGACAGTCGTCGTTGGAGGGGCTGAACTGGCTTCTGCCCCAGGACCGGTGGCTGTTGAAGATGTGACGTCTGATTCAGTGTGGGAAAAATTCGGCGTCTTTCTGGAAACCGAGGCGCGGGTCTCTGGTGAATGGGCCCGTGGGGGCTGTTGTGTCTGGCCCGTGAGGAGAGGCAGTCCCAGCTGGAACCATGGAACTGGCTTCTGCTGCGGGATGGGTGCCCCATGAGGCTGCTGTCTCTGGTCCGGGTGGGGAATCAGTCAGAGTTGGAGAAGTTGTCCCGGCCTCTGCCCCAGGAGTGCTTACCTGTGACAGGCCCACCCCCGATACACCAGGGGAAAAGGCCAAAGTGGAAATGACTGGACTGGTCTGTGCCCCAGGGACGGGTAACCGAGGAGACTGTTGTGTCTGGCTCACGGGGGGGACAACGTCAGAGTTGGGTCAGCTGACCTGGCTTCCGTTTCCAAATGGGTGGCCCGGGAGGCTGTGGTCTCCAGATGAACTTGGTCACTGGTCAAAGTTGAAGCGCTTGTGGTGGTCTCTGCCCCCAGAACCAGTGGCCTGTGAGGTCACCACCCCGGTACAAGCGTTTCGGCAGTCCTCCCTGGGAGAGTCGAAACGGCTTGTGCACCAGCACTAGTGGCCGTCCAGGGTGCAGGGCCTGGTTCACTGGTGGACACACTGGGCGTGCCTTTGGGAGAAAACGGGCTGGTGTCTGAAGATTGGGTGACCAAAGAGACGCTTGCAACTGGATCCTCAGGAGAGGCAGTCAGAGTTGGAACAGCCGAACTGGCTTCTGCGGTGTCTGGCTCGTGTGGGACATGGGTCAGAGTTGGAGCGGTGGCACTGGCCTCTGCCCCAGAACTGGGGACAAGGGAGCCCCCTACTCCTGACACAGCCGGGGAGCCCGTCCTAGTTGGCACGGCTGAAACAGTCTGTGCTGCGGGATGGGTCACGCCTGAGGCTCTGGTGGCCTGTTCGTGGGGAGAGAGAGTCCGGGGTGGAGTGACCGCACTGGCATCCGTGCCAGAACTAGGAACCTGTGAGGCCACCAGACCGGGTGCCCCAGAGGATACAGGTGTATCTGGACCAGCTGGACTGGCGTCTGTTCCGAGACTGGGGGGCCGCCCGTTGGGGCGGTGCTGTCCCAGTGACTATAGGGAAGCACTGGTAGCTGCCCTGTGGACAGTGGAGCTGGACTCTGCGGGGACGGCTGACGGAGGAGGTGTCTGGATCTGATTCATCAGTGGAAATAGTCCGAGTCCAAAACGTTGTACCGGCCTGTGTCCCAGCACGAGTGACTGGGGAGGTGGCCATGGAGAGTACATCGCGCGGGACTGTCACTGTTGGAAGGGCTGAAGTGGCGTCTGCCCCAGGACTGGTGGCTGTGGGAGGTGTGGTGTGTGATTCACTGTGGGCAACTGTGGGAGGTATTTGGGACACAAGAAGGCCGGGCTCTGAAGGACGGGCGACCATAGACCCTGCTGTGTCTGGCTCACGAGGGGACACAGTCAGAGTTGGGACAGCTGACCTTGCTTCCGTGTCAAAGCGGGGTGGCCCGTGAGGCCGTGGTCTCCAGATGAAGCTGGGAAGTGGTCCAAGTTGCAGCAGTGGTGCCCGTGTCCACGCCAGAGCGAGTGGCCTGTGACGTCACCACCCCTGGTGCCACAGTTTCGACAGTCCTACCGGGAAGAGCTGAACTGGCTTCTGCCCCAGGACCAGGGGCCCTGGAGGGTGCACCGTCTGATTCACTGTGGGAGACACTGGAAGTGCTCTTGGGAAGAACTGTGCTGGACTCCGCAGGATGGGGGGACCAAGGAGACTGTTGTATGTGCTTCGTGCAGGGACTCGGTCCGAGTTGAGAAAGCCGTTTCGGCTTCTGTTCCAGAGCTAGTGGCCAGGGAGGTGGCCGTGCTGGGTACATCAAGCGGGACAGTCGTCGTTGGAGGGGCTGAACTGGCTTCTGCCCCAGGACCGGTGGCTGTTGAAGATGTGACGTCTGATTCAGTGTGGGAAAAATTCGGCGTCTTTCTGGAAACCGAGGCGCGGGTCTCTGGTGAATGGGCCCGTGGGGCTGTTGTGTCTGGCCCGTGAGGAGAGGCAGTCCCAGCTGGAACCATGGAACTGGCTTCTGCTGCGGGATGGGTGCCCCATGAGGCTGCTGTCTCTGGTCCGGGTGGGGAATCAGTCAGAGTTGGAGAAGTTGTCCCGGCCTCTGCCCCAGGAGTGCTTACCTGTGACAGGCCCACCCCCGATACACCAGGGGAAAAGGCCAAAGTGGAAATGACTGGACTGGTCTGTGCCCCAGGACGGGTAACCGAGGAGACTGTTGTGTCTGGCTCACGGGGGGACAACGTCAGAGTTGGGTCAGCTGACCTGGCTTCCGTTTCCAAATGGGTGGCCCGGGAGGCTGTGGTCTCCAGATGAACTTGGTCACTGGTCAAAGTTGAAGCGCTTGTGGTGGTCTCTGCCCCAGAACCAGTGGCCTGTGAGGTCACCACCCCGGTACAAGCGTTTGGCAGTCCTCCCTGGGAGAGTCGAAAGCGGCTTGTGCACCAGCACTAGTGGCCGTCCAGGGTGCAGGGCCTGGTTCACTGGTGGACACACTGGGGCGTGCCTTTGGGAGAAAACGGGCTGGTGTCTGAAGATTGGGTGACCAAAGAGACGCTTGCAACTGGATCCTCAGGAGAGGCAGTCAGAGTTGGAACAGCCGAACTGGCTTCTGCGGTGTCTGGCTCGTGTGGGACATGGGTCAGAGTTGGAGCGGTGGCACTGGCCTCTGCCCCAGAACTGGGGACAAGGGAGCCCCCCTACTCCTGACACAGCCGGGGAGCCCGTCCCTAGTTGGCACGGCTGAAACAGTCTGTGCTGCGGGATGGAGTCACGCCTGAGGCTCTGGTGGCCTGTTCGTGGGGAGAGAGAGTCCGGGGGTGGAGTGACCGCACTGGCATCCGTGCCAGAACTAGGAACCTGTGAGGCCACCAGACCGGGTGCCCCAGAGGATACAGGTGTATCTGGACCAGCTGGACTGGCGTCTGTTCCGAGACTGGGGGGGCCGCCGTTGGGACGGTGCTGTCCCAGTGACTATGGGAAGCACTGGTAGCTGCCCTGTGGACAGTGGAGCTGGACTCTGCGGGACGGCTGACGGAGGAGGTGTCTGGATCTGATTCATCAGTGGAAATAGTCCGAGTCCAAAACGTTGTACCGGCCTGTGTCCCAGCACGAGTGACTGGGGAGGTGGCCATGGAGAGTACATCGCGCGGGACTGTCACTGTTGGAAGGGCTGAAGTGGCGTCTGCCCCAGGACTGGTGGCTGTGGGAGGTGTGGTGTGTGATTCACTGTGGGCAACTGTGGGAGGTATTTGGGACACAAGAAGGCCGGGCTCTGAAGGACGGGCGACCATAGACCCTGCTGTGTCTGGCTCACGAGGGGACACAGTCAGAGTTGGGACAGCTGACCTTGCTTCCGTGTCAAACGGGGTGGCCCGTGAGGCCGTGGTCTCCAGATGAAGCTGGGAAGTGGTCCAAGTTGCAGCAGTGGTGCCCGTGTCCACGCCAGAACGAGTGGCCTGTGACGTCACCACCCCTGGTGCCACAGTTTCGACAGTCCTACCGGGAAGAGCTGAACTGGCTTCTGCCCCAGGACCAGGGGCCCTGGAGGGTGCACCGTCTGATTCACTGTGGGAGACACTGGAAGTGCTCTTGGGAAGAACTGTGCTGGACTCCGCAGGATGGGGGGACCAAGGAGACTGTTGTATGTGCTTCGTGCAGGGACTCGGTCCGAGTTGAGAAAGCCGTTTCGGCTTCTGTTCCAGAGCTAGTGGCCAGGGAGGTGGCCGTGCTGGGTACATCAAGCGGGACAGTCGTCGTTGGAGGGGCTGAACTGGCTTCTGCCCCAGGACCGGTGGCTGTTGAAGATGTGACGTCTGATTCAGTGTGGGAAACTGTGAGAGGTGTTTTCCAAAAAATAAGGCCAGGCTCTGAAGGACGGGTGATCATAGATACTGTTGTATCTCTTGACCAGGCTTTGGTTTCCAATTGGGGTGTCCGCAACCTCATATTCTGGGAAGGAATATGGGAGTTTGTCGAAGTAGGAGGAGTTAGGGTGTTTTCTGCTCCAGATCTAGTGTCCAGGTCAGTTCCCACCGGTGGTACATGTCCTGAGCCAGTGGTAGCTGGAGTGGGTGAAATTTCCTGTGCTGTGACCCATGAGTCTGTTGTGTCTGGTTCTTTTGCAGAGTCAGTTAGAATTGTAGTGAAGACATTTGTGTTAGTCTCAGGCTTGGTTACCATTGAGTTCTCCACTCCCAGTGCAGTAGGAGAGACAGTCCAAGTTGAAACAATGAAACTGACTTCCTGTGCTGAATGGGTAACCATTGCAGGTGTGCTGTGTGATTTCCCATGGGAATTATTCAGGGTTTTCCTGGACACAGTTGAGCTGGCCTCCACAGGATGAGTGGTCCATGAGGTTTTCGCCTGTGGCTCCCCAAAGGAAACACCCAGAGTTCGAACCAGTGTGCCTGTCTCTGGCCCTGAAGCAACCACCAGTGTTGCTGATCTTCCACTGAACATGGATGGGGTTGTCCTGGACACTGCTGTGCTGCTGGTCTCTGTTCCTGATCTGGTGGGCCAGGAGGTTCTCCTCTCTAGATCACTGGCGGAAGCCTCTGCGGTTGTGATGACCACTCCTGTTGTGCTTGTGTGGGCCATCTTACCTGGTGTCCTGAGGGCAGTCAGCATTTTCAAAGTGGGAACAGACACTCTGGTGGTTGAGGTTGTTCTGGTAGTGGTCTCTGCCCTCTCTTTCCCTCCTGTGGGTAGTCCTGTGAATTGTGGAATGGACACACAATTTGGACAGAATGATTACCACTCACTGCACACGCAAGAGCTTTTTTTTTCTTTCAAATGAGGAAAGGAGAGAAATGTTTCCACCCAAAACGTACCTGAAATGCTTCTGGAATGGGGAAAGGAATTGTGGTCAGTATTCCCCTACCTTCCCTGTATGGTGTTGGGCTCTAACTCCCAATCTGACCACTTCCTGCTCTCAAACGTTTTCTGTACTCTCCATCCTCCGAGTCTTTCTTCAAGCAGTTTCCTCTGCTTGACATGACGATCTGTCATCAGCTTCCTTACTTTCTGTTCTACTTCAAACTCCAGGTGAAATGAACCTTTACAAATTCATGTCAAAATTCATTTCTCTCTTCTCATCTCCTTATCATACTGTGTGAACCTGCACTGCTCCACACCTTACAGTCTCCTTAGTAATAGTTGTTAATGCTTGCCTGCTTGGCATATAGCAAATGCTTGAGAATTATTTGTTAATTAGTGAATTAATTAATGATTAACATGTGGATGGAGAGAGAGAGAGAGATCAGTCTCTGACTTGAGAGAGATCATTTATCTTCGTATTTCAGAGCTTGGATTCTGGAATAAGATAGTCCCACAGCGAGATTCTGGCTCTTCCACTAAATAGATGCATTACCAAATCTTGCTAGATCTTCAGTTTCTCATCTACAAAGTAAGGCTAAGTATAGTGGCCATCTCAGAGTGTTAATAAAAGAGCACCAAGAACAGGGCCTTCTGACTCACAATAAGACATTATTACTACTACCACTGTCATTACCTACTATTACTACCATTACCAACACCACTGCCATTAGCAATCATTACTGCTATTACTACTACTGTTGTTAATATTGTTACTACTACCACTGCTGCTACCTACCATTCCCGCTGTCACTGCTATTATTGCCACCTATTACTATTGTTATTACTACTATTGTTATGACTACTAAAGTTATTGCTATTGTTACTATTACAACTACTATTGCTTCTTTTACTACTACTTCTACTTCTTGTACTTCTACTACAAAATACCAGGGACTACAGCAGCTGTCCAAGGTGACTAGAAGTCAGCCTGTGAGGAAGAGTAAAGCGTCATCGGCTGAGACAACAACGACTGACCAGGACTTCAGAAAGTGGTTCCCAGGAAGGAAGAGGAACTACCTGGAGGCTCCTTAGTAGCGACCACAAAGCCTATGGGAGCCTGGTGCAGGGAGAAAGGCAAAACTAAGGGGATTTTGACTGCTGGTGAGGCTACATTGCTGTGTTGCTGAGAATACCCTGAAAAATGTATTTCTGAGAGTAGACATTCTCAAGTGATTCGCATGTGTTTGATGGTGGTAGTGGAGATGATGATGATGAGCAATTGTAAAGCACCGGGCACCCTTCCTCTCTTTGATCATAACCAGAACAGTGAGTGGATACGCTATTATTCTTTTACAGAAGAGAAAAACAGGACCTCTGCGATCATAATTTGCCAAGATCACATAACCAGTGACTGACAGCGTGGAAATCTGAACTCGTAGTTTTGTCTGCATCCTAAACCTGTGTTCTAACCATTGTTCATATTAATTTCATAATTAAATTTCAGGATCCTGTGGGGTCCAAAATGGGAAGACAGGACATAAGGGAAAAATGTCAGTGCAGGGAGGGGACTCTCCCCAAGAATTCTCTGACTCGGTAGCTCTCAGCCTGGGGTGATGTGGATTGTCATCACTGTGCACGTGGAGGGTGCTACAGGCACTAGTGAGTGAGGCCAGGGATACTGTTAAACAGCCTACAGTACATGAACAACCTCCCACAACAAATAACTATCTAGATTCTTACTTGTCAACTGCGTTGAGTGTGGAGAAACTTGAGAAGCACTTGTCACTGTTTCCAAGTCCATGTTCTGGATTATTCTGGTATCCATAATGGGTGACAAGGATGTCCTGACTGACTGGGTCCAAGTTTCCAGACCACTGACCATAACCACGGGTCCAGCAGCAGAGCTTATCTTTGCCTCACGGGTGGCATCTGCTGTGTGTGGAGGGGTTGGTGAGGAATTAATCCCATGGGGGGCTGGGCCAGTCGAAGAGCCAGTGGTAGTGAAGGTTGTGAAGGGGAATGATGTTGAAGCTGATGAAGGCAGGGTCCTTGCAATGGTGGACATAGACGTATCCCCAAGGACTGGTTCTGTTCTACAAAATGGACCAGATGAGCAGGCAAGGGAGCTGACACCTGGAACTACTGATGTCGCAAAGAAAGTTGTGGGTTCTGACAAAGAGGGTGTCAATGTGTCACCTGGCAAGGTCTCAGCTGAGGACAGAATGTCTGTGGCACCAGGTCGGGGACTCTTCACAAGATGAGTAGACTGAGGAGGTGAAGGCATCAGAGTGGGTAGAGCTGAGATGAAGTCCATGGCTTTGCCTGTCACCTTCAGTCCAGAAGTTGGATGCAAAAGTGGCACTGTTTCAAATGATGTTGGTGGAAGGGGCACAGACATTGCTGACGTGGCAAGAGTGGTCTCCTCCAAAGATGGGGCAGTATCCGTTGGATATGTGATGCTGGATGACTCCGAGTAGACTGGGACAGAGGAGTGGAGTTCATGTCCAGAACTGCTGGTCCCCACATTTGTAATGTCTGTGTTTTGGGAAAAGTGAGTTGTCCCTGCATCTGTGGAGGACATTTCAGAAACAACCAGTATCATCTCATTTGAGGGGCTGTGCAAATTGGGAGAAAAACTGGTTCCAGATTCAGAGCTTCGAGATGCCATGTCTGTGGTCCTCACCAGGAGAGGACTGGAAAAAGAGGTCCCTGGACTGAGAGAGGTTGGGCTAAACCCTGGTAATATGGAGGGAAGAGGTGAAGGTGAGTTCATGGCAGGTAGTGACGTAAGGAATGAAGGGGAACTGATTTCATCCATGAAGGAGGTGCTTGTTCCTGACAAATCATCTGGAACTCTGTTCGTAATAGTAGTCAAACCTGAGTGCGATACACTTGGAGTCACAACTGAGTCAGTCCCTGCCCAAGAGGACATTTTGGATGAACTCAAGGAAGATGTGTCCGGTGACACAGGCCCAGAGTGACATGTTAGCCTGGTAAGGGACACTCCTGAAGGTCCTGTCATGATGGGGGAGGTAGAGAGCCTGGGCATTCCTGTGGCCATGTCTGGTGTCGTGGTGGAATGAGCAGAGCCAGCAAAGGGTGTCTTGACAGAGGAGATTTCTTCTGTCCTGGAGACATCGGTGCCACCCTCATTGGGCACGCTGGAAAAGATTGATTCCGTGGCTGAGCTCACCAGCTGGGAGGTGCTGGTCCCCATCAGCTTGGGGACCAAGGAGGATGCCGGCTCTGTCTCGAGCCTTGGAGTTTCAGAAGAGCCAGGCATTGATGTGGAAATAGTGGTTTCCCTTAGGATGGAAGAGGTAATCCCTGGAAAGGTGACTTTGGGTTGCCCTGAATCAGCTGGCTCAGAGGAATGTGTTTCATGTCCAGAACTGGTGGCCCCCACATTGGTCACAGCTGTGTTTTGGGAGAGGTGAACCACCTCTGACTCAGTGGGAGCTTGGAGAGTGGCCAGTGTCTCAACGGTGGTGTCGCTCAAATTTTCAGGGGAACGGGCTCCAGCACCCAAGCTTGGGTCCACCATGTCTGTTGTCTTCACCTGGCCAGGGGTCCAAAGAGTGTTGAATGGAGAAGGAGAGGAGGGCCCAGTTTCTGCTGTTGTAAGAGACACAGGCAAAGGTGAGGTCGGGGCAGGAATAGATTCGAGGACAGAAGAGCTGCTTCGTTCCACAAAGGAAGGCCCTGTCCTTGACACATCCTCAGGACCTCTGCTCATGAGATTCGTCACTTCTGAGTGTGTAGAACTTTGAGTTTTAGCCGAGAGACTCCATGTCCCAGAGATCCTTGTTGATGTGTCCAATGGCTCTGTGTCCTGTGACATAGCTCCAGGGTGACCTGTGTATGTCGTGAGTGGCACTTCTGCAGGTTGTGTCATAATGGGGGAGGGAGAATTTCTGGGACTTCTTGTGGGGTTTTCTGGTGTGCTTGTTGAATGAGCTCGGTCAGAAGGGGATGTCTCTACAGGGGACAGTTGGGCTAAGGTGGATAAGTTTTCATTGGATCCTAAGGTGAATTCTGGTGATCTCGTGGTTTCTACATCAGTGGAATCTCTTGTAGATGTTGAAGAGGCAGGTGTAGTAAGGAAGTCCCTGGGGGACACATCAGGCCTAAATGTGGGAAGTGCATTATTTACATTGGTCTGTGTACTTGGTTTATCAGAAAAAGTCATGGAAATTGGGAGCACAGTTATTTCAGGCCTTTTGGGGGTCAAGTGCATACCTGAAATCTCAGGTAATAAGATGCTCACTCTATGGTCATCAGAAAACATTGCAGTGGGAATAGACATTGTGTCCTCTGGACTTAATGTGTTCAGTCTTGTGCTGACCACAGTGATTTCATCTGGATATAAGGACTGTAGGGGGGTAAATCTGGTTCCAGCTGGAGCTGGTGAGGAATGGGTAGAGCCTGTTACAGTGGACGATGCTAAGGAAGAAAGTGTCCTCCCTGCAGAACTCGCCTCGGGCATACCAGTGGCATGTACGTGAGCAGCTGTGTCTGTGACAGTCCCTGAGGAGGTCCCCACTGCTGGGGTGCTGTCTGTGGTCCAGACCCTTCTTTCCAGGCTAGGCATTCTAGTGGAACCCGACCTTGCTCCCCTGTGGCTGGAGGTGGTGACCTCCAGAGCGAGGCCTCCACTCTTGCCTGTTAGTCCTACAAGAAATGATGTCACGGAAAGGGCCCTGGGTGGAGACGTAGTGTCACTGGTCTCCAATCCTGAAGCGGGCTCAGACTCGGGCCCCCGTACAGGGGAGGCAGCAGCTGGAGAGGAGCCGGCTGCCTCTCGTGCCACACCCATGAGGCTGGCAGTGGCCGCGCTGTCTGGCCCCTCAGATGTCCAAGGTCCTGCAGGAGTGACGTGGGCTGTGGGGACGATGACAGCTGTGTCTGTGTCCACAGAGGCGGCACTCAGTGCCAGGTCCCTTCCAGATGTTTGCTCTGACCGTGGGACAGCAGATGAACAAGCCTCACCCACAGGGCCCCCTGCCTGCTGTCCGCTGGTCATTGCCTTCTCACTGGGGGCGGTGGGAGGACTGAGAGCGGTGCTGACCCAAGTTATAGCTCCAAGTTCCGATTTATCTGTCACCGGGCTTGTGGTCTCCTGGGGGACTGGAATGAAGCTCGTTGCAGAGTCTTGAAGGCTGGTGGAAGGTGTGCCCAGTGGAATGTCTGTGTCCACCGTGGCGCCCCAAGTGGAGCC
Organism: Phyllostomus hastatus; assembly: GCF_019186645.2. NCBI lineage: Eukaryota > Metazoa > Chordata > Mammalia > Chiroptera > Phyllostomidae > Phyllostomus > Phyllostomus hastatus. Next base: position 419,707 of record NW_025333640.1, on the reverse strand, counting down.
AAGCCACGTGGACAAGTCCCTTTTGGCTGGAGTCAGAACTGGGCTGACGCCCTGAACATCCTCTGAGGGACCTGAAGGAGGAGACTCTGAGAGCAGGGAGGGCACTCTTCCTCTGGAAGGGCTGGCCCCTTCTGGTGTCCCAGAGTACGCGCTGACCCAAGCCTCAGATGGATTTGGGGAGTGAGAGATCCTCTTTGTAGTCACTGCCATTTCCATAGAGGATTCTGCTGGCACCGAGGTTCCTGTGGGCAGGTGAGGGAGTCTGGAGCTGCCACCCCCTGTGGCTGTGGACTGAAGGGTGGCTGGTCCTGCTGAGGCCCCCGCAGGAACGGTCTCTGTTAGTGTTTCCCCAAAAGGAGGTGGCACAGTGGCCCTGATCCCGTGGCTGCTGCTGGGCTCCTGTGAGCTTGGCTGTATGGTGCTGTCAGGTGGCCCCCGGCTTCTGGTGGGCAGGCCTGTGACTGAAACAGCTCTTCAGTTACAAAGTGTGCGAGGAGGTGGAAAAGGGGGTTCTTCTGGGTGTGCTTCTCCTTCCTCTCTTCTTACAACTCAGGTGGACACACCCTCTGCCCGTAGTCTGCCGCTTCAGACGGCAGGAACCATATCCCCCACGACGGTGTCTCGTGGCAGGTGCATGAGTGTGGTCTGTGACTGGGCTGCTGAGCCGATTTTGGCACCGTGTGGACCTCTGCACCACATCTTGTGGCTTAGGGGAGGGCGAAGGCTCTGCCCAGGAGCAGGGGGGCGGGGCAGGGCACTATCCCTTCCTGTACTCAATGCATTTTAGTCTGATGTCTGCCTTTTCCTCTAAAACTCCCACTGAAAACTCTGAGTCCAACTGAAAGGTAGCTCGGTGGCTTGCTTCTAACGGGTTAGGGGAAAGTGTAGACCCAGACAAGCTTATTTCCTGTACACTTGCCCATTCTTTCACCTCTCTCCTCCGGGAAGGACAGAACCATTTCACTTACAGACAGAAGGACATGCCAAGTCACTGCTCTGAGGAGTCAGGACCGATGTGCTCACCAACCTAAGCACCTCAGGGGGACAGAGTCAACTTTCTGATGCGTCACGTCCTCCGAGATGGCGACTCCTTCCCCTATGGGGCGGTTCCCAAACCAGCAGTCATTCCTAACCAGTTCTTACTATGCTAGCCTCAGGCCTTTTTCAGTAAGAACCACCTGCTACTAAAAATCTCCTGGACACAATTGGCCTCTTGTGTTCTTGGAAATACGTAGGTGCCCTACTGAAGAAATGGGGTGGCGAGACCAATACTTTTAGGAGAAAGCCAGCTGGTACCAAGTTCTCAGACTGTTTCTAGCAAAAGGACAGTTTACCAGAGAACAAACAACAAGGCTCCCAGGGAGACAAACGTCAGTGTCAGCCGTCATACCTGCAGAGTGAGCTGCTGCCATAGGTGTCGAGGGGTCACTTTTCGGCCACGAGGAACTTTCATACATGGGGAGGTTGGCCGTGGACGCCACCGCCCCAGCAGCGCCTGTGGGAGAGACAGGAGGACTGGATGGGTGCCGACACGTTTAGAAGGAAGGCTCATGGGGAAAATCCTATGTGCACACTTCGGAAACAAAGACCTTCAACCGGGGGCACCCAGGAAAGCTTAGGGCCCCGGGTTCACCCTGGCTTGGTTCTCATCTGGGAGAAGTTTCAACGGCTAGATGCGGAATGGCGGTGTTCTGTCAAGCGCAGCACGCTGCTTCCAGGTGCGCGCCCCAAAGATCTGAGGGCGGGGACTCCGATGGGTGTTTGGGCACTGACGTTCACAGCAGCATTACTCACGGAAGACAAAAGCCAGGGAAAACTCAAATATCTACCTGTTTAAATAAACAAAATGGAGCACCTACCTAAAATGCAGCATTGTTCAGCCTTTGCAAAGAATGAAATTCTGACACATGTTACAGTGTGGATGAGCCTTGAAAGCATTATGCAAAGCAACGTAATCCAGGCACAAAAGGGTGAATATCGTGTGATTTCACTTATAGGAGGCACCCAGAAGAGTCAAGTTCACAGAGACAGAACGGTGACTCCAGGCGCTGGGGAAGGACACCACCAGGAGTCAGCGTCTCGTGGGGACAGAGTTCCCATCGGGGATGATGAGAACAAGCATATAGTGGGTGGTGGAGACGATGGTGCAACCAAGTGAGTGTGCTTAAAGCCACTGAATTGCATGTTTACACATGTTAGGTTATGTTACCACAACAGATAAGGTTGTGTGTGTGTGTGTGTGTGTGTGTGTGTGTGTGTTTTTGTGTGTGGTTCGTGTGTGGTTCATCAGGAAAGGCTACGAAGCACAAAATGGATGGGCCATCCTGCGACTATAGCTCCATGTGGGTGACTTCTACAGTGAACTGGAAACCACACCCAGGGAGCTGCAGGGGCCACCCCGGCCAGGGGGATATCCCCCTGCAACCAGAATCCTGAAGCAAAGCAAGTAAGAAACCTTGTGGATAAAAAGAGAAAGATTCCTCATCATCTTCAATGACCAATCAAGGCAAAACACCTCCATTTCCAAGAAGGCAGAGGCAGCAGGTCCTGATTCACAAACGAGGGGAAGCTGTCACGGTCAGGAGCACAGGCCCCCCTACCCCAGAAGTCTCACCTCGGTTGTCTGAGGCCTCTGACCGTGGGGAGGCTGATGTCCAGGGAGGCTCTCTCTCGGACTCAGAAGAGGTCGATGCTCCCGACAGGGTTTTGGCCAGGCCGGTCTTCACTCCTGGGTTGGTGTGCTCTGCCCCGGGGCTCCCTGAGGAGGAAGAAGTCTCAGAAGTGTGGCTTGTCTGTGGCCGAATACTGGTCAATGCTTCTGAAGAGGTCCAGGTTGGGGCTGTGGGATCCAGGGAAGAGGCCTTGGGCCCTGCTCGGGTGGGCAGGTCAGAGGGAGTGGGACTGTGGCTCACGGTGGGGGACGTGTGAACAGAGGGGTTCATCTCCCCTTCAGCTGATAAGCTGGACCACGAGGTGGCTGAGCTTGTCCCTGCACCCTCCCCAGTGCCCACAGAGGACAGGGTCCCGGGGCGGGATGGGAGCGATCTTGTGCCTGCAAGTCCAGAGGCCAGAGAGGAAGCTGACCCTTCCTCAGGGGACGTTTCCCTGTCCTTAGGAAAGAATAAGGTATAGCCTATGGTTCCCCCCGTTGTGGGAGCGATGGCTGATGGAGCTGTCATCTCAGGGGGCCCAGAGGCGGTGGAAGAAGAGGATGCTGGCCCGACCCTCCTTCTGGTCACGGATGATTCTGCCCAAGGGCCGCTGTGCCTTCCAGGAGCGGCCGCCTCAGCGAAAGCCGGGGCCCCAGCAGCGCTTGGGGTCAAAGGCAGAGATGAATCCCATTTGGCAGCCAAGCTTGTTCCCAGACCAGCTGTGGTTTCTCCGTGGTCAGCTGTCTGAGTGACCGCACTGCTGGCCTCCGCAGCGCTCACGGTGGCAGTGAGACTCTGAGCCTCTGCAGACCACTCTGGGGGTGGGCTTGTCTCACCGTGAGATGTGGGGCTGACTGGCACCGTGGCCTCCGACAGCGTGGGTCTTCCCCTGGGTGCCCTCAGGCTCACTGGCCAAGCGGTCAGCACAGCTGGAGATGCGGGATCAGCAGACGGGAGAGTAGGGAGGGGGAGTGGAGGCGGACTCTTCCTGGCCCCTGGGCTGGGGGGGCCTGGGCGCCTGGACGCAGGCACCTCGGTGCCACCTCTTGTCCCCTCGGTTGTGGTGTCTGTGGTGTCCGAGGACGAGTAAATCGACGAGATGAACCGACCTGGTTCAGGGCTCAGGGCAAATTCTTGGGAGGTTGTGGCTGGATGGGGAATTAAGTCTACAGTTGTGCCCCAGAATCCGAGCTCTTCCAGGTGCTGGTCCAAGGTGCTGGACTCTGTATTTTGGAGGGTGCTGGTATCCACTCCTGGCTTTGAAAGTTTATGAGGAGGTATGGACACAGGTGAGAAAGTATCAAATGTTGTCTTGGATGAACTCGGACTTGAGACATCAGGGTCAGTTTGGAGAAGTTCCTCGGTGGAGCTGGCGCTCAGCCGTGTTGCCGCGGGGAGGGATGTAGTGAGGGCCCCCAGCAGAAGCGTGACTGAGTTGTGCCCGCGGGTACTGAGGGCCAAGGGCTCACCTGGGCCCCCAGAGGCCCGCCAGGACGTGCTGCTCCCAGTGGCAGAGGGAGTGGCAGCTTCTACAGAGGCTGGTCCTGCGGCTGACCGTGTCCCCCGTGCGGAAGGTTCTTCTGCCCCGTTTGTGCCACCGGCTGGCGTGGAGCGTGCTGCTGTGGCAGGGCTTGCAGGATAGGGCCTCTCCGGGGTTTTCCAGCTTCCAGCAGGAGTAGCGGGGCTGCGGGGCTCGGGTCTTGCCGGGCTGTCTGTGGTTCTGAGCTCCTTCACTGCGTGGGGGAAAGACGGGGGAGCTGAACTGGGGACCCCGCGACCTCCGGCGCTGGTGTACGTGGTGGAGGCCCGGGCACCCCCGGGGCCCGTCTCTCCCCAAACTGACGTCTCCGGTTGGGACCCAGAAGAGGAAGAAACTTCATCTGTCTCCATCTTCACCCAGGACACAGGGGTGGTGGTCTGCACTGACGGGGAGGGGCCGCGGGTGCGAGACCCAGCCGCGGCTGCGGGGAGGCCGGCGGGGCGGGGGCGCCCTGAGGCGGTGTGCGCTCCGAGGCCGAGGCTGGGTGTGACGGCCGGCTCCGGGGAGGCGCTGAGGGAAGAGCGCCTGCTCGCCGACCCCTCCGCGGGTGGGGCGGGAGACCGGGTCCCCGGCGGGGCGACCGTGGCGCTGCTCCCTCTGTCGGCGCCGGCTGGGATGTCAGTCAGTGACCGGGAAGGTGTGGAAGGTGGGTTGGGCGTGTCCCACGTACTCGTTTCACCGGTTTCCGCGGCCGTGCCCGGGGCGACGCTCGGGGCTGAAACTGGGGCGGGCGTGGTGACTTCGGCAGCGGGAGCCGGAGGGGGCGTGGACAGGATGCAGGGCGGGCTGCTCCCAGCAGAGCCGGGCTCAGGAGGCGGGGGGACCGCAGCCCTCTGCAAAGCTGGAGGCTGGCTAGCTCCGCCGGCAGAAACCATAGTCTCTCCAGGGGCCCCACGATAGGGAGCTTTGGAAGACGTGCCAGCCGGTTGGCTCCCCCTTTCTGGAGGGTGGGAGCCCGCCGCACCCACGGACTGAGAGGGAGGCACGGAGAGTGGGACCCTTCCACTGGCGGGGGTGAAATCTGTGGATGGCTCCGATGCGGATGTGGCTCCACCGGGCCGGTGGGTGGTCCCCAACCTTCTTCCACTGTCATAGCGCCTCGTGGCTGTTACACTGGTGGAAATTATAAAGGGAGCAGTGGCTGGGCCACTCGCAGCATCTGTCGTGAGCAGGGCCATGGATGGTTCCCCACGAGAAGTTCTCCCCGTGGAGTGGATTGCAGGGGAGGTGAGTGGAGTGACCCCCACGGAGGCAGAGAGAGCAGTGGCAGGGGCCGGAACAGCGGCTGGTGCTGAAGGCGACCCTGTCTCAAATTTGGGACTAGCCCCTGTCCGAGTTGTGTTTCCAGGTGCGGTGGCATAATTCAGCGTGCCTGGGCTGGTCTGTGACACCGCTGCTGTGGGTGATTTAGGAAGAGCTGTGCTGGCTGAGTTTGCCACGGGGCGGGGTGAGGACGACAGAGCTGAAAGGGAAGGCCAGGAGTCCACGGCGGGGAAGGCCCGGGTGGGGGCAGAGGTGATGGTCAGCATGGTCTTTCCTCCGGAAGCAGGTGTCTCGGGAGGAGAAAGAGATGGGTTCAAGGTTCCCCTTGAAGTCCCTTCAGGAATAAATAGATGGGTGCTGGTGTCTACTGAGGTGGAGGGGACAGATGAAGAAAATGGCATTCTCCTTCCAGAAAAACCAGTGTGGCTGAGGGTCCTCGGACCACCCGACCGTTCAGAAGCCAAAGTCCTGGCTGCAGGGCTGCTGGGTGTGCCTCTGGTCTCCGAGGAACTGCTGAGGGTGTGGGTGCTGCCTGCCGCCCCTGCCCCTGGTGGAGATGGACGGACCGGAGGGGCAGCTATACTTGTGACTCTCCCAGCACCTGTTGCTGCCGTGCTTAGTGTCATGGGCAAAGGGACCACTGAGCTGGGCTCAGCTCCCCCTGTGGTCTCAGGGGTGGCTGTGGTCCTGGAGGAGGCGACTCTCTGCACTGAGAGTGTGCTGGACCCTGACACTTCGTCCCCAGGAGCAGAAGCAGGTGACCGTGGAGGCGTGCCGGTGCCCGTCGTCATATGCACTGCGGAGCTGGTCTCAGGAGAGGAGAGGGCACGTCTGGTGTCTGGTGCTGTTGGGTCCTGGCTGGTTGCACCCCAGGCACGTGGAGCCCCTGAGGGTGAAGTGTCAAGTAGGGAAGAGGAAGCCGCCCTGAGCAATGGGTTTATGTTTCCTGGAGCAGGTGCATCAGCAGTCGTGGTCTCTGATGAAATCGTGGGCATTGGGACCTTTGTCTCGGAAACCGTCCAATCCGTGTTTGTCTCCGTGGAAGCTGGGATTGCTGTAGGAAGGTGTTTTGTGTCCTGGCTGCTCTCTGTTCTGCTCTCTGCCTTCGTTGAGATATCACTGAGAGAGGCGTGCGCATCGGGGACCTGGCCACTGACGGTCTCTGCAGTGCGTGCGCCTATAGACGCTTCTCTGGCGAGAGCAGCTTCTGTGGAACTGGTCCTTAGACTGGTCCTTATAGAACTAAATCCTGGAACCATGCTTTTAGTAGAGGAGTTCTCAGGAGGAGTTGCATTTGCCTGTGGACTCAGTGATGGGCTGGTTTGTTGCTCTGAATTTGCAATTTCTCTAGATGTTGAGTCAGCAAGGGCAGAGGACATCATCTCCGAAGACTGGGTGGTTCTTCCTTGAACCCAAAGTGCAGCTGTGGCCTTTGCCAAAGAAGTGAGGGGTGGGACAGTTTCTTTCACCGAAGTTTCACCTACAGACATATCCTGTGGCAAACGGGCTCCTGTGGGTCCAGAATCCAGCTCCAGTGTGGTTGCCTCGCTGCTGCCCCCTGTTGGCAAGGACTGGGTAGGAGCGGTTGACCCAGGGAGGCCTGTGGGTTCAAGCAGGAATGGGTCAACATTTGCCCTTCAGGGGGTGGGTGTAAGAATAGTGCCCTGGGGGAGGTGGCTGCTGCAGAGCTACCGGCTCCCTGCAGTTTCCTGCTGCAGCAGCTCTGAGCTTCTGCTGGACACACCTGTGTCCAAAGCACCATGTATAGGGGAGGCTGGGGAAACTGGGCAGCTCTTCTGACCCAGGAGACACAATTTGGACAAGAGATAGAGAAGGATGTTGCAACCACAGAAGTCTTCTTGAATGAAATTTGACCACCCAGTTCCCTCCTGCAAAACTTGAAATGGAGCCTCACAGGATGAAATTCCTTAGTCTATCATGTTCTTAGGGGTCCATTTCCCTGTCTGACTCTCTCTAACGTGGTGGTTCTCAACCAGCTATGACTGCCCCCCACCCTACCTCATTCTGAAATATTTAAGATTCTCTATACCATTTTGGTGTCACAATTAGTGGTGTTCTACTGCCATCTAGTGGTGAGATTCCAGGACACTGCTTAACAAATCCTTAACACACAGGACAACCCCTTGGCAAAGCCCCAAAAGTCAATCAATGGCATGGAGGTTAAGACACCCTGCTCCAGCCTGACCTCCCACAGCATCCTTCCACGTGTCTTCTGTAAGCCATGGCTACATTCGTGCGGGTCCCCAGCCAAACAGATCGTTATTTTGTGCTCATCTTTCCTTTCTGCCTGAAACTATCCCTGTAACATTTCACAAATTAACACCTGTTTATCACATTGTATTCCTTCCTTTGTCTTTGCTGAATTTTCTAAGTGTCCTACAATGAGCATACATTACTTCCCATGTCTTCTTTTTTCTTTCTTCTAAAGACAGAATTAATACCAGCTCATTTAAGAACATTGGAAGTTTCAGCAAAGTCTGAGAAGGAAAGCAAAGGCCCCCACTCTTTTTTTTTCTCTAAAGTTAATTTTAAAAATATACAGCTCAAGCATCTCCTCCTCTGGAAGTCTTTGACGCTGAGATACTGGGATTTATTAAAAGTACGTTTCGGTCTCGGTCCCATTTCTGGCTCAGACCTCCTGGAACCCCTGGAATTTCCTAAGAGAGGGATCCAGGTGTCTTTTGCTATGTTAAAGCCTTGACTTTTGGAAAGCCTCCAGGACATCACAGGCTGAGGGCTGGTGCCACCCGCCTCCAAGGACCAACCATGTGATTAGAGAGACGGAACTTTCAGGGGAGGGGTCAGGGGCTGGAGGCTGAATCAGATGCCAGTGGTCAATGATGTCATCAATCGTAACCAAGTAATGCGGCCTCTATAAAAACATGACAGAAAAAGAGTGTCCAGAATGGTTCCAGGTTGGGGCCGGGCAGAGTGCTGGAGGACGGCCGTGCCTGGAAGGCAGGGTCTGCTCGGCCTGTCCCGTGCCCGTCCCTGGGCACGCCTTCCATCGGCTGCTCCTGACTTATCTCCTTTTACAATAAGCCAGTGTGCTAGTAAGTAAACATCTCTCTGGGTTCTGTGAGCCGCTCTAGCAAATTAATTGAACCCAAGGGAACCCCTGATTATGGCGAGTCGGTCAGAAGTCCAGGAAAAAAGCTGGACTTGTTATTGGCATCCCGAGTTGGAGGGGTCGTTAGAACCTCCTGCTGTAGCCAGGTGCTCGGAAGCACAGGTACCAGCCTGGGCTTGTGCCTGGCACCTGAAGTGTGTGTTGTGGGGCTGGGAGGTTGACGGGGAGGGAACCAGTCTTGTAGAACTGAGCCCTCCACCTGCGGAACCTTGAAGCTGTCTCTGGGCGAATATTGTCAGAACTGAGCTGAATTCTCAGACACCCTCCTTGTGTCCCAGAATTGCTGGGTGTTGCGTGGGGAGCTCCTGGCACCTGCACACTGGATCCAGGAAGCTAACAGTGAAGCCCTTTCCGATCCTGTGTTCTCTCTGAGCGCCGGCGTGCTAGTCACTTTAACCTGATTTCGCGTGCTGTGTCTCCATTCTTTGGTGGCATTGTAATAGACCAGAAGCTTCTAAAGGATAAGCATATATCCTTTAGATATATATTTATTAGATGATAGATATATCTTTGGAATCTGTATCTCTCGTACATAATGCAGTGTCTTGTATCCAATTGTTGCATGAATGAATCCAACTCTTTAACAGCACAACTCCAGCATGAGTATACAGTAAATGAAACGAAGGTAAAGCCCAACCCTGACCGGTGTGGCTCAGCTGGTTGGGCGTCCTCTCACAAAGCGAAAGGTCGCTGGTTCGATTCCTGGTCAGAGCACATGCCTGGGTTGTGGGTTCGGTCCCCGGCTGGAGCACGAATAAGAGGAAACCAGTTGATGTTTTTCTCCTTTTCTTCCTCCCTCCCTTCCTCTCTCTTTAAAAATAAAGTCTTCTTTTTAAGTAAAATTCATTGATTCATCCCTATGTGTTGAGTGTCTACTGTTCACAAGAACATTATGCTGAACTAAGGATAACATCAGCTTCTTGAGACGTCTGGAGACAATCCGTTCTGCAGAAAGCTGGCACCTCCAGAGGGCAGGGATGATGAAGATAACGAGGGATGAAGAAATTGTCTGGGGTCTCCGTGCCAGATCCTCTGTTTACATACACTGCCTCACTGAGTCCCCATAGCAACCCCCTGAGGTTCTTACCATTCAGTGAATTAATCTGCACAAATAGTGTGTGACACATAGTAACGCACCCGACCCAGGCTCTCCACCACCGTGTCATTACTCCTTCTCAGGACACAGAATGCAGAGTCATATGGAAGAGATTTATTTTTATGTATCCACAGTCCAGAAGCCTCTCCAGTACCTGGGTGTCGCCAGCTAGCCCTAACCCCCTTTCAACTGCGATGCCTGAGCTTTGTACGGTGGTCTCCACTGGAGGCCAAGCAAAATGCAGAATCAGCCACCCCAGGTGCAGAGGGCACTATCATATATTATGTCAGCTAACTCTGAACTGAGAAGTCTTTCTGAGAAAGTTCTGGTAAAAAAAAAAAGTCTAAAGCTGAGATTACATGCTGGCCTTCTGCCCTCCAACTGGCAAGGAGCGAACTCCCAAAACAGAGTCAAGATCGGAATGGGAAGAGCAGAGACAGGCAGGGACGGAGGGCTGATTCTGTCGGGCCACCACCCCATAAGCAATCAGAGAGGTGGATGCCATTTTGGGGGCTGGAGCACAGAGAAGGTCCCCCTGGTATGTTTCAGAAACCAGAAACCAATGTGAATGCCCCCGAGGCCCTGACAGGTGCACGGCCAGAGGGACGACACTGGAACCAGCATCCCCAAGGGGCTGCTGCCCAGGGTGCCCAGGACTGAGAGCTCACCTGCGGAAAGGGTGCACTGGCAGAGGAAGGACAGATGTTTCTCGGCGTCCTGGCCTCCACCCACCAGATATCGGCAGCCCCTGTCTTCCCAGAAGCGACAACTGAAAATACCTCCAGGCACTGCCAGCTGCACTCGAGAGCTGCTGTTTAGGAGGCGTCGTCTAATTTAAATTGGATTTTACAGGTACTCAATCACACATTTTCCCCCACATCATAGGGTCGAAGCTGGAGGCCCAGAGCGCTGACCTCACTTGCCCAGGACGAGGCAGAGGTGGGGTTTGAGCCCAGGCTGTTCTGGCACCAGTGTCTGCGCTGCTCACTGCGAGGTCTCTGTGGTCAGAACACAGGGAACAGACAAGACTCCCCGGACAGGGGAGACCCGTCACTCACACGGGAGCACATCGTGGAGGGCAGGAGAAGAGCTCAGGTGGGGCTCAGGCCTCAGACTACCCCCTCTGGCTGGTGTCGGGGCCTCCTGAGTGGGGTCTGGGCAGCCGTGTCCCAGCACCGGGAACCCTGACTGTATGTTGACTGGGCTGATGCCTGGGTGCAGGGTAGAGGCCACTGACACAATTGCATCCCAGACACCGTGCAGATGTAGAGAAAAAGGGGGAAGCAGCCAGGGGGGTGAAAGGGAGAGGAATAAGGGCAGCTGTCTCTCTCCTGCCTGCTCTTAAGGAAGCCAATATCTGTAAGGCAGGGGAGACAGAAACCTCAGGTCCAAGTCATTTCCTGGAGACCCACTGTCTCCCCTTCCTAAAATCAGGCCAGTTGCCTCCTCTGCAGGACAGGGGACAAAATGCACAGTGGGAGCAATCTGGGAAAAGTGGACTCAGCTGGATTTGAACCCCAGCTCTGTTGCTTGCTTGCTGTGTGACCTGAGGTAGGTCACTGTACCTCTCTGAGCCTTGTCTCTTCACGTGTCCAATGGGGATGACAACACAGAGCTGTTGTGAGGACGCAGTGAAATGATGCGTATGAAGCCGTTAGCACCATGCAGGGCAGGAGGGTGGGACTTACTAACTGCTGGCCTTGATCAGTACCTACCCACAGAGGTGGTGAGTGATCCTGGAAATGACGAACTGTGTCTTGACTGTCTGCTGGCTCCAGATGCCGCGTGGTCTGAGGACTGGGCAGAGACGCCTGCATTCCATGGCGCCCCTGTGGAGGAAGGACCGAGGTTGGCGATCTCAGCGCGGGGCAGCAGGGAGGCAGGTCGTTTCCTCCAGACCTGGTCCTTCTGTTTCCACAGGGCTTTCTGTGGAGCCTCCCCCACAGACCGCTGCAGTCTTCCATCCATTCATTCATTCTAGACCCCGCACCCCAGGGTCATCCGACAGAGCACCGGGCCAGCCACCGTTCTAAGCTGTGGGACAGAGTGGGGAACAAGACAGGTCCTTGCTCCCAAGATTAATTAATTACCGATGGCTGTACTGCCACATCTCTCCCCAGCTCAGGAAAAGCAACTTTCTGGTTTCGTGGCTGCTGTGGATGTCCACCCCCCAGGTCAGCCTTCCTCTCCACCCCAAGGGCCTATTTGCCCAAAGGCCTCCTGAGTGAGCGGACGGCAGCCCGTGCCCCAGGCCCAGGGCCACACTCCCCCTGGCTGAGGCCTCCATCCTGGAGCCCGAGGTCCCGGGGGCAGTTGCCGTTCAGATTTGCGTTTGGTTCCTAAGCAGCTAAGGGGGATGACTTAGCACCCAAGTGTGTTCCAGGTTCAAGTCCCACTTTCCCATTGGTTCTTTTGTGGCCTCGGGAGGCCGCTTGATCTTCAGTTTCAGGTTTCCCACGTGGTAGTAATGAAAGTACCTAAGTACTGTGAACATACAAGTATATAGGATATTACAGAAGTGAGCCAATAAAACTGTCTAACAACAGAAACGGGTTCGTGGGCCCAGAGAACAGACTGACGGTTGCGGATGTGAGGGGCTGCAGGGGCGGGTGGCAAAGGTGGAGGGATGAGGAGGACAAGTGGGCAGTTACAGATCGGTCGCAGGGGTGTAAAGTGCAGCAGAGGGAGTGAGTCACTAATGTTGTGACGACTCTGGATGCCGCCCGGTGGGCACTGAACTTATGGGGTGGGGGGAGGGGCATGGGGAGGGGGGGCAGGGATCACTTCGTGAATTACATAAACATCTAACCATCATGCTGTGCTCCTAAAATGAATGTTGATCATCAACAGTAACTGAAAAATAAAAAAAAACACTAAAACAATATGGAATGTCAACTCTGATTGAAAAATAATAAAAATAAATAAATCATAGAAATGAAAACATCTAACAGCTTTTTTAGAGAAATTAGGTAAGCAATGCACTTCAAACTCTTCCCTCTTAATGAATGATAGATGATCGTCACTATTTTTATCATCAGTACAGTTCTTCTACCTCTGCTGTTTGGGAGTGGGGGTGGGGGAGGTACTTCTCCCGCCTTGGCCTTGAGAGCCACCCAGCTCCCTCCCCACCCCAGGGGGCCTCATCATCAGGCCAGTGGCAGGCTGAAGGGTAGGCAGAGACAGGATGAGTGCTGTGGAGAGGGCAGACACTGGACAAAGAAGCTGGCTGTGGTCACAGAGGATGTCCCCCAGGCAGAGAAGCTGCCCCGGGGTGGGGTCAGAGAGGAAGTCCCTGCGGCCCCTCCTCAGGGCAGCCCCATGGACCCTGCCCAGTGGGGTGGGGAGGGCCGCAGAGGATGGGGGCAAGGCTGGGTGCTTCTACGGGCGCTCAGGAGAGCTGAGGGTCGGTTTGTCCGGACTCTGGGAGGAGGCTCCCGCTGCCGGAGAAGATGCCCACCTGTCTTCACACCTGGCGGTCCTGGCAGCCTGAGAAGCCTAGGTGTTTGCTTTGGACAGGGCAGGGGGCAGCATGCCCTGAGGCTCTCAGGAGGAGGTAGACCAGCAGTTCTCACCAAGTGGGATTTCTGCCTCCCTCACTCATGCAACACATACTTACTGCATGTCCACTCTGCGCCAGGTACTAGGACAGGCCGCAGAAGCAGTGACAGGTGTAGAATAACTACAGGAGAGGGACCAGGATAGAGGGTGACTGACTTTGCTTGGTGTGGACTTTCTCAATTTTAGCAATGAAAGTTTCAGAGCCCATGAACTCCCTCCATCTCAGGCCACCCAGGAGGGTAGGCGACCATCCTGTGACCTGTGCTCCCTGCCTGGCATCTGCCTCCCACAGCTCAGGGCCTATGGTGAAGTAAGACCCCATGAACAGCTGGGCGCTGGGAGCGGGGAGCAGGAGGTGAGGAAGCGGGCTGGTGTCCATGCTCGGAAGACAGACTTACCTGGTCAGTGACAGCAGAAGCAAACTGTGTGGGGAGCCAGACGAGCTGGGTTTGAAGCCCCGTTCTACCCTGGTCACCCGGGGAACCTTCCTCCCTGAGCTTCAGTCCCTGGCCTGAGAGATGCAGGTACTCATCTGGACCCTGAACCTGTCCTCAGGAGTGGGCGGGCCCTCTGCGAGCCACCTGTCTGCCCTTGGGTCTCCAGAAAGGCACCCACTGGGGGGCAGCCCTGGGAGCGTCAAGTGACCAGAGGGACAAGCTGGGCGTGAAGAAGCCCAGGCTGTCCCACCCGCCTGGACCCATCGCCTTCCTTTTGAGGAGACCTGTGAGTCACTGGGAAGAAAGGTGACTCTGTTTCTTCAGGCTGAGGGGGAATCTGAACGAATCTTTCCTCTCTTCCAGGAGACGAGTCACAAGTGGTGGGACAGGAACTGAGATTCCGGCCTGAGCAGGTCGGACCCAGAGGCCTGCCTCTCAGCTCCAGACGCCCTCCACTCACCCGTGGACGCCCACCGGGCCCCTCCCTCAGCAACCTCCTTCTCTGGGCCACAGGCCTGTCTGGCCAGGCCCAGGCTGGGGTGATGGCCACTGCCCAGGGACCTAGCAAGGCACTCAGCAAAGCAAAATGAGATCTTTGCACACGCTATGCTGTCCTAGCCCTGGGGCCCTGATGGGAGGGGAAGTGGTACCCCCGCGCCAGGAAACTGCCAGGGGAGGAGAAATCTTCATTGACCCTTAGCCTCTTCCCAGGCAGAAGGTAAAGGTTGGGGCTTAGAAAACATCCAGAAACTGGGATTTGGATCCTCGCTGTGTGACTTGAACAAAAGGCTTAACCTCTCTGGGCCTGTTTCCTTTTCCATAGAAAACAGAAAACCAAGTCAGGGGTGCCTCGTTCTTGACTGCACAGGCTCGACCGAGATAAAGCAGGTGGCGCTCTGGCCCATGCAGGTGCACAGCACAAACTGGTGGACACTGACACCGCTGGGATCCTGGAATGTCTCCGCCCAGGGGGTGCGGGGGGGAACAGGACAGTGGGCAGACAGGGAAGCAGACAGACGAGGCCCAGGCTGAAGTGAGAAGTCAGTGAGAAATGGGGTTCCTCCATCCCTGTAGCTTTTTAAAAACTGCTCTTTGGGGTGATGGAAATTCAGAGAGGTTCGGTGTCTGGCTCAAAAACACACAGCTGGTTGGCACTGGATTTAGATTTCCTTTTATCTCTGCCCGGGCAGGAAAGGAGCCTTTGCCAGCACTTGAACTGAAAGTCCTGGCCTGTGCCTGGCCTGACTGCAGGGGCCTCCTGTCCCGAGAGAGAGGCTCTCCTGGTGCCTGCTGTGCTGGGGGGGGCGGGGTCTGCCCAGTGCGGGCTGCCGCCCTCCTGGGGTGGGGGCTGGGGCGGGAGTCTGCCCGGTTCACACAGCCCCTGAATCAGACCCTGGGGGAGCCTTGGGACGAAAGCAGTTCAATGATCTCTCTTTGTGGCAACGTGCTTGGAGATACACAGGCAACACACCCCATCAGAAGTGGTGGGATTGTCCTGTAAAACCCGCCCGCCATTGTGTGGACACCTCACAATGGTGTCCAACCACAAAGCTCCCCCCGGGCCAAAGCCCAGCCTTGGTGACTCAGGGCTGGGGGGCTGGGGTGCCTCCCCACCTGCCTGGCCGGGGCTGGGGAAGGGGGTGATGGAGCCTGTCAGCCCGGCTGTCCCCCAGGCTGCCTGCGTCCAGGGCCTCCATCAGCTCAGGATGCAGAAGCCCCTCCCCTCTCCCCTTCGGGCCCTGTTGGCCTCTGTTTCCCAACTAAGCATTAGAGACAGTCCTTTCTCCAGGAGGAGCCACGGGACAGATATTTAAGCGCCCAGCACACCATGGATGCCCCTTCCATAAGCCTCAGGTTATCTTGGACCAGACCACATGAGTCTGGCCGGGGAGTCCTGACTTCTTGCCCATGGAGGCAGCCCTAGTAAAGCCCTGTGGTGGGGGTGGGGGTGGGGGGTTCTGGGCAGCCCAGGGGCCACACACAGGGGATCCTGCACCTTCTCTCTGTAGGGCAGAGAGACTGGTCCTTCCCCCTAATCCCACCATGGACCTCCACCTTTCCCTGAGGCTAATGAGCTTTCTCTGGGCTTTCTTGGGCAAGGCCCAAGCTGACCCCCATAATGACCAAGAGGCCAGCAAAGTCCCTCTTGGGATCTAAGAACAGACACCCGTGACCCTCAGAGGCTGCCTTCCTGCTTGTTCCCCTCCCGTCAGCAACCTTTCCAGATGCACTCCTGTCACTCCGACCTCCAGACCTTTGCCACTCACTTCTCCCCACCAGGGGCGCCCTTCCCTTTACCACTGAGTGTGCCACCCCAACCCCACCCTGCCATTTAGGCAAACTCTCTCCTCTCCACTCCCCTAAGATGGCAAAGCTCCTGCTCAGTTTCGTATCCCCAAGTGTCTGGGCACCCCCCTGCCTCGTCTGTCAGCCTGGAGCCCTTGGAAATCTGGAGCCATCACTTGCTCATTTCCCACCTGAGAGCTGGGCACAGGTGCTGGGAGCAGAGGTGTTAATTTAAAAAAAATCCCACAGGGAATGAGTGAGTGTGTGACTGAGCCAGGGAATGGAGGAATGCCTAGACACTTTCACTCTGATCTCGGCAGGTATTTGACCCATAAACAGCAGTTTTTGTGGGCTTGCTCGAGTCAGTCCAGGAAACAGCCTCTCCTGGCCGGCTGTGGAGCGAGCCCAGGCCAGAGTGAAAGTCCCCCTGGCTGCCCCGCAGGGGCTTATGGAAGCGCCAGGCGCCAGGCACCTCTCACCTCTCTTCGGCAATCTGTCTGGCTCCTCCACTGGCCCCAGCCTGTCCTGCTTACCTGGCCTGAAGGTGAAGAGGAGACTCACGACCAGAGCCATCAGGTGCCCCGGCCGGTGGGGAGGGGGGTGTGCAGGGCCCTCCCAGCCCATGTCCTGCCTGGCCACCCTGGCTGTGCTCCGCACCCCTGGAGAAGTCCCTGCGACTGAACGCTGCCCAGCCCGGGCCCCAGCTCCTGGGAGGGCGGTGAGGACACGCCTTGCTGAGCTGCCCAGGATGGGCAGGGCCACCTGGGGGGAAGCAGCAGTGCCACTGCTGCTGGCAGAGGTCAGCCGGAATCATTCCGTGCCCGCAGTGACTCACACCTGCAGGCAGGTGCCCTCCTGAGATGGGCCGCAGGGGGCCCCCACCCACCAGACAAAGCCTGGTTCCTGAGTGTGTGGCTGAACCACGAGACCCCTGTGGATCTGCCAGGGCTTCAGGAAGGACAGGGCCCTGGACATCAACCTGTCCCTTTCTTGGAAGCCCCTGGCTTCCACCTGGGACACCTTCCTGCCCAGGGGCTGGAGCTGGGTGGACCCACCCTGGGGGAGGCATGGCCAGCTCTGAGGGTGCCGGAATGCGTGGGAGTGGGGAGGAGGCTGCATTCCCCTGTGAGAACTCCCGGCTGCCAGGGGAGCGAGGGCCAGGTCTGCAGTGCTTTTCGAGAACCCCCAGAGCCAGCCTGTCCCCCTCTGTGCCCCTCACAGCCTGCATGAGTGCTGCGGCCCCTCACTGCTTGAGCCCTTCAGCTGCCCCTCGCCAGGGCCAGAGAGCAGCCCGAGGGGCAGCCCTGGGGTGCCGGGAGGGAGTTTGGGGTTCTGCCCCCTCCCCCTCAACTCCACAGCCCCCACAGGGTTTCTTATCGCCCTGGACCTGGGCCTCACGACAGCCGCCCCTGAAACAGCTCCCCCCTTGCCATCTGCCCAGCACGGGGCGGTCCTCCTCGGGCTTCACATGCTCAGTGGCCCCCGTTCTCCCTGATCCAGGCACACAAGAGACCCCCACCCCTCAAGCCTCTAAACAGCCCAACAGACAGGAGTTTATCTTCCTGCTGAAGGGAAGGCACGTGTGGGAGCCCGGTGCTCAGGGGGCGGCAGTGGACCCCCCATGGGGCCTCACACCGCTCCTGGACTTTGTACCCAGGGCCAGACTCCATGGACCTGTGGCCAGGGCGAGCTTGCCAGAAACACGCAGGCTCTTCGGTGTCCTCTGCCACCTCCTCCTTCCTCTCCGCTTGCCCTGGCCTCGTTCGCTCACTCAGGACAGACACAGCCCGACCCAGGTGGGCTCATGAACCAGTGCAGGGGGGCCAGCTGGGGTGGTGGAAACATAGAGATGGGTGCGAGACACCAGACCCACACTGGGAAGGGGCAGGTAATCAGGGGATGCTTCCTGGGGGAGATGCCACACACGCCGAGGCCTGAAGGGTATGCTATACTGGGCCAGGGGAGGTAGGAAGAGGAAATGAGAGGGTTCTGGGGAAAAGACACAGCAGTAGCAAAGGCAGAAGCTGCAGAAAGGAAGAAATTAAATCTGGCCTTTGTTCAATCCCACCCCCCACCCCCAGTTCTCCACCAAGACATGCCCTCCCTTCAGGTAGCAAATGATCACTGGGAAACCAGGTACTGGGTCCTGCAGAAGATCACTGTTCCTCGCTTCACAGAGGGGGACAGTTTCCCACAGAAACACACCAGGACCTGCAAGATCAGTGGCACAGCGGAGACCAGACCCCTGGCCCCTCGAATGCCTGACTCTTCCCATTTAAGCAGCCCACCTCTGCTCTAGGATGAGACAACTAGCCCCGTCAGTCTGCGAGGCCTCGGGTGGAGGGGCCGCCCGGCTCTTAGGAAGGACACACAGGGATGAACAGGTTTAGGTTCATGATGGGCCATCACAGCTACTGTTTTCTGGACGCCTGCGATGTGCCAGGCATGGTTTCCCGTCACCACCACGACGCCTGAGCAGCTCTGTGAGGTGGCCGCTCTGCGTTGCCGCTGCGTGGGAGAGAGTGACAAGACTCAGTGATTTGCTCTCACAACAGCAAGCAGACGTAGGACTTGAGCCCAGTTTGGACCTAGAAGACTGTTTCTCATCCAGGTGATTTTCCCCGCAGAAGACATTTTGCAATGTCCAGAGTCATTTTTGGTGTCATGAGTGGGAGGGGCTATGGATGGCAAGGAGTGGTGGAGGACAGTGAATACTTTACAGCGCACAGGACAGACCCCCGCCAACAAGAGGTTATCTGGCTCCAAATGTCAGCAGTTCACTCATAACCGGCCCTGACCTAGGGCCGTGCTGTTGCCCAATGGTAACCCCTGTGCTAATGTCCGTATTCTGTGCCTGCAACATCCATCCTCACGTGGCCACCCAGCCCTTGAAATGTGACTGGCGTCACCGAGGAACTGAATTTTTTATTTTGTTTAATCTTAGTTGAAAAAAAAAAAACAATATGAGTGCCCTATGCTCATTGCAGCATTATTTACAATGTCCAAGACATGGAAGCAACCTCAGTGTCAATTGATGGATGGATAGAGAAAATAATGGAATATTATTCAGCCATAAAAAGGAGCTTGCTATTTGCTACATCACGGATGGACATTGAGGATATTTTAAAAAAATATTTCATTTATTTTAGAGAGGGGAAGGGAGGGAGAAAGAGAGGGAGAAAAACAGTGGTGTGCGAGAGATACATCGATAGATCAGTTGCCTCTTGCATGCCTTAAATGGGGACCTGGTCCACGATACAGGCATGTGCCCTAACTGGGAATCGAACCAGTGACCTTTGGCTTTGCAGGTCAGTGCTCAATCCACTGAGCCACACAAGCCAGGGCTGGACCTTGAGGGTATTATGCTACGTTCGATAAGTCAGACAGAGAAGGACAATTACCGTATGATCTTACTTATGTGTGGAATAGAAAAAAACCCAAAAACCCAAGCTCATAGGTACAGAGAACAGAATGGCGGTCGCTGGAGTCAGGGGGTGGGAGTGGAAGAAATGAGTGAAGGCTTTGAAAGGTACAACTTCCAGCTACAAAGTCAGCAAGCCAAGGAGATGTAGCGTCCAGCACAGTGGGGAGAAAACCTGCTCCTCTGGGCAGTTGTCAGCAGCAGTGTAGGTGGGCGACGACCAGAACGGGCTTGCGAATACCCTTTTTTTTTTACTGGAATTTTATAAAATCTAAATACAGATCAAGTAGTTCCAATGAAAAATTGAGTGTCCAAATGGAAATGTGCTCTCAAGTTTAAAAGGTGCACTGGATTTAGAGGAAATGCCATGGAGAGTGGAAACCATCTCCTTAGTGACTTTAACACTGGTTACTTGTTGAAAAAACAAGTATTTGGATACACTGGGCTAAGTAAGGCATATGACTGCAATGCACTGTACCCATACCTTTTCACACTGGAAAAGCCACAGTCACATACGTACTTGGGTTCTTCCTATTGTACGAGACTGGCATGGAATCTGAGCGCTCCCCATGATATGAAATCTTAATTATTTAAGATAACATGATTATTTAATTATTTGATCTCAATTTTTACTATAAATACCCTCCCCTCCGCACTGTCTGTCCCAGCTTGGCAATGATGGGGTCGGGATGAGATCCATATTCCCTCTTGGCCCCTGATGGTGCTTGGCCCCTCTATGTCAGCAGGACCCCTGGGGGAACTGCGGAAGATGGGGTGGGTCGCAGGGTGCTACCCTCTCCAGGTCACCTGCACTTTGGTGAGTGCGTGGAGAGAAGGCTGCACTGGGGAAGGGGTGGAGAAACCTCTGGCTCCTGTGGTGCACAGACTGGAGGGGGGCCTGCGCCAGCCTTGTCTGTCAGATGGCCTGATGGGGGCAAAGGGAGAGACCAGGGCTGCTGAGCTGGGCCGGCTGAGCAAGACAGAGGGCTGGGCACTGCCTGGGCCGGTCAGAAAAGTGGAGGAGAAACCCACTGCACCAGCGGGAAAGCAGGGTTTTGGGGACAAGGGAGAGGCCTCATGCAAACAAAAGGCAGAAGACGCCCAAGAGAAAGGAGCTTCCATGTAGGAGAACGGAAGAGGCCAGGTTATCAGCATCAGACGTCCAGAGGGAAAGAGGCCAGTGTGGGAGGTAGCCTGGGTTCAAATCCCCACCGGCCCCAGCCCTGGTGTGATAGCAATAATGACAATAATGTGCACTGATCACCGCTACATGCTGAGCGTCAAGGCCAAGGGAGCTGGCAGTTAAACTGCAGCAGCAGCAGGAGGCATTTATTCAACGTTTTCTCTGAGCTTCACCCTTTGCAGACCCGATAGCTCATTCAGTTCTCAGGGTATTTCCATGAGGTGATTTATTCATCAACCCATTTCACAGAGAAAGAAACTGAGACACAAGACCACGCAGGGAGGTACTGTATACTTCCATTTATAAGAAGTTCAAGAACAGGTGAGACTAACGGATGAGGATGAAAGTCAGAAAAATGTTCTGGGGGTGGGGTCACTGTTTGGAAAGAGGCCTGAGGAGACTGCTGGAGCAGCAGCTTTCAACAGCCAGGGGCCATCACAGTCCCCAGAGGACACGTGGCCTGTTGGCTGTCGAAACTGACGGGAGTTCTCAGAGACATAGAAATGGCCGACAAGCCTAGAGAAAGATGCTCCACATCGCTGACCATGGGGGAAACGCCAATCAAATTCTCAATGAGATAGCACCTCACATGGGTCAGAATGGCCACCATCAAAGAGACAAGAAACAGCAGGGGCTGGAGAGGACGTGGGGACGGAGAGCCCCTGCGCCCTGTTGCTGGGATGCAGACTGGCGCGGCCACTGCGGAAGGCAGTGTGAATGCCTCTCCCAACACTTACAATGGAACTGCTGTACGATCCCGCAGTTCCACTCCTGGGTGTTTGTTGAAAGAAGCAAAATCACTATCTCAAAGTGGTATCTGCACCTCCGAGTTCATCACAGCACAGCTCACAAGGGCAGAGACACGGAAACCGCCTTCAGAGCCCAGCAAGGAGTGAACGGGGAGAGAGAGAGTGTGATATACGTGCACATGAATACAAAAAGGAAGGAACTCTTGCCATTTGTGACAACAAGGATGGCCCTGAGGGCGTTGTGTTAAGTGAAATAAGTCAAACAGAGAAAGACAAATACTGGGTGGGATCACTTACGTCTGAAATCTAACACGTGCATTACCGGTAGACAGGTGTTTGCCAGAGGTCGGGAGTGGAGGTGGGGAAATGGGTGAAGCTTGACAAAAGCTTAAAACTTTCAGAAAAAAAAAAACAACTGAGAGCGGAGGGTGCTCCTGGCACCCGTGGGTGGTAGCCAGGGCCCACACTCGCATCACACCTGCCAAGCACAGACAGCCCCCGGCCCCAAATGGCCACACCAGGGAGGCTGAGAAACCCTGTCCCAGAAGGAGGGAATGTTCTGTGCTTTGAACTGTGGGAAGTTACACAGACGTAAAAATTCACTGAGTCATATGTTTACCATGAGGACATTTTGTGCACTTCACTGGGTGGACGTTATGCATCAACAGAAAATATTTAAGAGTTAACTTAAACATTTCAAAAATGCAACTGGCCGAGGGTGGTGTTGAGCCGAGGCCGGTCTGAATAGTATCTTTTCACCCACACGACGACACCGCCCTGCTCACAGGGCTCCCTGCATCCCCTCTCGCTCTGACCCAAGTCATTCTCTGCAGTTCCCATGCCGCCCGCACGCCACACTTAGGGCAAAGCCGAAATCCCTTACCTTGACCTTCACAGCCCTTAGGTCCGGCCCCAGCCACCTCCTGGTCTTCTCTTCCTTCTACTCTCCTGTCTCTGCTCTGCTGCACTGGTCTCCTTGCTGGAAGCACACGTGAAGACTGCCGACCTTGGGGCCTTTGCACAAGCCTTTTCCTCTGCATGGAATTCTACACGGCTGGCTCCTTCCTGTCCCTCAACCCTCTAATCAAGTGTCACCACCTTAAGAGGTCTATCCTTACCACCCCTCAAATGGCCCTGCCTTCCCCATGGCGTCACCTCAATACCCTATTTATGTCCTCCTTAGCACAGGCCAATTTTCTGCATTTCTAATTATTTTAGGATCCTTATGTTCACTTATCTATTGTCTCCAGTTCCCCTGGTGAGCAGGGGCTGGGTCCCTCTTAGGGTGAAGCTCGGCCCCTTGTGCTGTTATGCCCCTAGTATTTTTGACAGCTAGAGCTAAATAATTCAGTTCTTAGTTAGGCCTTAGTCAGGCATGTTAACCTGTCTCTCTGCTCAACTGCGTTTGTTCTCATAAACGAAGTCTTAAGTGGTTGCCGTGGTGTCTCTCTGTCAAGCTGGAAGAGATAACCTCAGGGTCTCCAAGAGAATTTATGAGTTTGTTTTGAAGAGAGAAAGAATGTCTCCAAGGCAACCAGACCAACAGCTGACTCCCTGGAGTGCGATGAGAAAGTGTGTTACCTGTGCCCCAGTTTCCTGGGACCCTCAGCCCCTGCCCTCCTCCCTGCTGCACGCAGACTCCCTACTTTTGCTTTTTGACGGGCAGGGGTGAGAAATCTTCCTCTCCTGTCCTCTTGCTTTGGCCAAGTCAGATAAACGTTTCTCTCTCTCCAGGCACGGTGCCCCAGTGTTTTGGCTTTCCCTGCACAGTGGGCACATGAACCTCAATCCTGAGAGGTGATTCTGCAACACCAGTCCTGGCAACAGCCTGCACGGATGGCGCACAGTAGGCCCTCATGAATTTGCTGAATAAAAATTATAAATTCCTCAGATTTCCTTGGCGGGGTTAAGAAGGAAATCCTAGTCTACTTAATTTAGCCATACGAGGGTGTGGCGGCTTTAAGCACCGACCTTCTGTGGGCATGCTCTGGGAAACACTATCCATCCTCGGAAACTTCCATGTAATGTTTGACTCTCTGCTAACCACTCTACCTTAGTGCAGTCCCTCATCTTCTCTGGCTTTTCAAATACCATTTTCACTCATCCTCTGCCTCTAGCTCCACCCTGAGTTTGCCCCCACCCAGCCAACAGAGTGACCTTTCAAAAATGCAAAACCAGCCATGCCCCTCCCCTGGCCTGAATTCTTCAGTGCTTTCTCATCCCCTTCAGGGTCAAGGTCAAATGCTCCAGCCTGTCTCCGAAGGCCCACCCTGATTTGGGACCTGCTCCCCCCATTCACCTAATCGCCATGTCCGCATCAACCAGTGCGTCAGCCATGTCAAAACACCCACCCTTCGCCCCAGGGTTTGACATGGCCTCTCCCCTCCGAGCCTTTGCCTGGCTGTTCCCTCTGCCATGACTGCCCTCCCTCGATTCATGCATTCTTCCAAAGACTTTGCTGACGTGCCCAGTGATTCATGGGGCCCCACCACCTCACGCAGACAGAATGCAGACTCCCCTCCCTGTGTCCAGAGCACCCTGTAACCTTCTACGTGAGAGAACCTGATCATATGCTCACAAGTCTGTGTTTTTGTTTCTCGACACCCTGGATACGTGAATACCACCTAGGGTACCTGATGCATAGTAGGTGTGCACCCAAAAAATAGTTTGCCGACTGACTCATTCATTTATTGACTAATCACTAGGCCCCAAGCCCTGGGGACGAAGAGATGAATGCGATGAACATGGTTGAAAATCAAATAGGATTTTACCCTCTGCTTTCTCTGCCCCTCTGGTGCCTCGTCCTCTCTCTGGCCTTGGTAGTTCTCTGTGCGTGGTACAAAGATGGAGCCTGCGCCGACTCCTTCTGAAACCCAGACACAGCTGGGTGATTCTGGAGGATGGGTGGATAGGAGGATTTAAGGTCTGCTGGGCATGAATAGTCCTGAACTGTGGGGGGTTGCTCTGGGCACTATAGGGGGTTTGTTAGCATCCTCAACTTCTACCCACAAGATGCCAGTAGTACCCCCACCTCCCCGCACCCCACACCCAGTGGTGACAACCGAAGTGTCTCCAGGTGCTGCCACCTGTCCTCTGGCTGCAAAACCACTCTTCACTGAGAACTACTGGTTTATATCAATACCAAAGAATCTGACCCAAAGACAAATCCAGTTATCAGAAAGAGAAGTGATTGCAAGTGTAGCCCAGAGGTTAAAAGCTTATGGTTCTCATGAAAAGAAAAAAGCATTGACCTATATGCTTCAGATTTATAGACTTTATTGGATCTGAATTGTATTTTCATACAAAAGCAAAAAAAGAGGCATATAAGAAGAGGTCAAACTGACAGTCACCAGAGGGCCGGTGGTGTGGGACAGGTGAAAACAACACCAGGATGCGTCTGCATGGTGACAGGTGATCACTGGACTTCACGCAGTGATCACACTTGTGAGGAGTGTAAACGTCAGATCACTGCAATGTACACCTGCAACTAGGGTAACTGTATAGCAGCTACGCTTGAATAAAAATCTTTAAAGAAAGGAAAAAGGAGGGATGATATTCTATATCTTTCTGGGGTGATTCTCATAGTCTGTATTTTGATAGGGGTTTGGGTTTCACCACTATAAGCATTTGTCCAGAGTTAGCAAATTATACTTGATATCTGTGCATTTCATACAATGTAAACTTGATCTCAAAAGATAAACATTTTGAACAGATATTGAACTACGGTGAATTCTCCACATGGCAAACAATTTAGGGGGGATGGTGCTGATTAGGCAACTTCTTTGGAATACGTAAAAAATAAGATGATTAGATATGGTGGATTTAAGGATGGAGGGATGGATGAGTGGAAGGGAGGATGAATGCATGGGTGAGTGATGGACAGATGATGGGATGGGTGAACGGGTTGGCGGGAGGGTTAGTGGATGGGGGATGGGGGATGGATGGACAGATGTGTGACAGAGCAGGTATGGCAAAGTGTGAATGCAGAATCCAGGTGTTGGGTGTCGGGTACATGGGAGTTTATTGCAACATTCTTTCAACTTTGCTGTATGTTTGAAAATTTTATAACAAGTTATTGGAAAATGATACTTTGGGCTATATGCTTACATTTCTGCATGATGTTGTATATACATTCTTATTTCTTAAAAATTGGAAAAATATATAGTCTATATATCTTTGGGGTCAGGTTCACCTCTGACCTGGTTGTGCCTTTTTTTTTGTTCTGAACCTACCTTCTCTCCCATCAGCCTAGGGTGGTGATTTATTGAGTCGGAGTTAAGGCACAAGCTCTGGAGTCAGACACAGGACTCAAATCAAATCTCCACCCTGCACAGGTGTGCAGTTTTCGATATGACCTCACTTTCTGTGCATCTCAAACAGGACAAGGACAGCACTTACTTTGCAATGCTGCTTTTGAGGCTGGAACGAGAAGCCTCATACCATGTAGCAAAGCCTGTGCAGACGAGAGGTGGCACTAAGCATGCTTATTTGGGAGCACTGCGAGACGACCACCTTCTGCCGTCACCCTGGGGAGCCTTTGAGAGACTTCAGAGAAGCAGAAGGGGGTGGAGGCCCGGCCAAGGAAATAGGTTCTTATAATTATATGCAATTTCCAAGTCTATTCATTTTACTTTCCCCAGATGAAGCAGCCTGAGAAATAGGGATTCAGAGGCACGTCTGCTCGTCCTCACTTGCAAATCTTGACAATAGGATTACGATGCCTTCTAGGACTCACCATGGGTTCTCCAGCCCTCAGCTCAATGCTCTGTTATACATAATAAGTCACTGTATCCATATTCTGAATTACATGAAGGTGGAGGCTGAGATGATGGAGGTGGTGGTGTGGATGACTCTGAGGGCAGAAGTCTCGAGTCATAGGTTGAATTGTGTTCCCCAAAAGATGTGAAAGTCCTAGCCCCTGATACCTGTGCATGGGACATTTATTTGGAAATAGGATCTTCACAGAGGATCAGGATAAAATGAGGTCATTAGGATGGGTCCTAATCCAATTTGACTGGGCCCGTAAAGGGGGGAAGTTTGGACACAGAGACAGACGTGCCTGGGGAGAGCACCCTGCGAAGATGGAGGCTGATGCACCCACAAGCCGAAGAAAGTCGAGGGCTGCCTGCAAACTGTCAGAAGCCAGAAGAGGGCCATGGAGTAGACACTCCCTCTCCCGAAGCTCTCAGAAGGAGCCAGCCCTATCCACACATTAACAATGAGCTTCCAGACTCCAGAACTGTGAGATAACATACTTCTGTCATCAGAGCCACCCAGTTTGTGGTACTTTGTTACAGCGGCCTTGGGAAACTCATACACCTCCAAATAGCAACAAGGAAGTCAGCAGTGGGACTAGAGGGGAGGAGAGGGTGATTCAGTTCAAACTGACAGGTGTTTGCCAGGTGCTGTGCCAGGTATGAAGGTGTAGCAGTGAAAAAGAGCCACAGTCCCCACCCATGGGGGCTTAGAGTGATGGAAAGAAGCAGGTAGTAAATAAGGAATAGCTCACATGTTACTGTGGCGGCAGGTGACTTACAAGGTGAGGATCAGACAAAGGGAGGGCAGAGCAGCCTTTGAGAGAGAAGTTTTATTCAAGGGGATAGAGTCCCAGAGAGAATCTGGAGAGAGAGGTGGCAGGGTTTGGAAGGCGGTGGACCCAGGTGTGGTTGGCAGAATAATGGCCTCCCAACGTTGTCAAGTCCTAACCCCCCGAGCCTGCGAATGTGGCTTTACATGGCAAAAGGGACATTGCAGATGCTGCCATTGGAGCCCACTGACCTGAGCTCTCCCTCACTGGGGTTCTGCAGCCCACGAGGTGCAGGGCCTGATCAAGTTTACCTCTCTGAGCCTTGGCTTCAGACCTGAGGACATGTGGGGAGCAAAGGAGGAAACCGTTGAGAAGAGACAGTCTTGTGGGTGATTAGAAGGACCCAGGAGGCCCTGCAGAAGTTCATGAGGGTGCTGGGCCATCCTTACTGCAGCAACCACACCTAGCACTTTTCAGCACTTCTGACTTACCAGGTCCTTTCTTCTGAGGCTCACAGAGTTTCAATGACTTGCCCAAGGTTCCATAGCCATAACTAGGATTTGAACCTGTGACCCCTACAACTTAGACCACACACTTTCTCTGGCTTCTCAGGCCCTGCAAGGGTTGACTTCGGATTCATATTATGTCCCTCTCCTCTGTCTCTCTCCACTTCAGTCACCCTGGCCATTTTTCAAATTCTCACTCATTGTCCAGCCTCCCACCATCCCTCACAGGGCTTTGCACAGGCTACTCTCTCCATTTGGAGAATTCCTCCTGCTGTGTACCTGTCCAATTCAGCCTGAGGATGACAGGACTCGGGTGCCCCCTTCCTGATCCAGCACTGGAAACACCTCCTTGGTACTGACCCCTTCTCTGTACGTCTCGTTGCAATGCTGAACTGCACACAAACTTTATGGTGGTCTGGTTAGTATCACCTCCCCCACCAGAATCTAAGCTCCATGAAGGCCCACCTGGGTCTGCCTTCCTCCCCATCAGATCCCACACCCCATACAGTGCTTGGGCACAAAGTAGTGCTCAGTAAATAGTAACTGCATATGTGTACATGTAAAGACACTTCTGTGACGCTCACCAGGCATCACACAAGTGCTTTAATGGTACACACTTAATGGCGGAGAGACAAGTCCATTAAGAAGGCACTAACCCAACAGCAGCCAAGAGCCCCATGCAACCACCTGAAGTGTGGCCAGTACAACAACAATAACAAAGATCCCGAATTTTTTATTTTATTTATTTTTACTTTATTTGTCTATAGTGAGAAAATAGCTGTTAAGAAGGGCTCCTCATGGCTGATTTGGCTCAAATTTATAAGCAGCCTAGCAGCCATTGCTTAACAGGGGCCTCTCAGGCAGTGTGTGCTTTAGGAAGAAGCCTGCCCTGAAGTGTGCTTGGCTCCTTCCCTCAACCACCTGCCTGCGCTGTGTTCCTGCCAGCCACACCAGTGCTTTTTGGTGTGGAACGCTGAAATCATGTTTCAACCAGTAGGACTGAGACTTTCCCCATCCTGTCAGAATTGTGCAGCCATATCCTAGTTAGCATCTTCACCAACCAAACTGGCTCCATTCTGACCAATCAGAAGGGTGCTTTTTGGACCAATCAAACTGAGAATTGGAGTCCTCATTTGCATGAGAACAGACCAATCAGAGACCAGAGGCAGGAAATTGAGTCAAATCCTCAGTGGCTCTGGGATGCACTTCCAGTTTCCCCAGCTGGAACTGGAGCACCAAAGCTGTCTAGCCAGACCAGAGTGGAGTAGCAGGAGCAGAGCAGAGCAAGCTGTCTCACAGAGGGGATGCCACGCAACAGCGAGGTCGCCTCACCCCAGGGCCTTCTCCCCGCTGTGCTGAGCCCTACCTGAACTGTAACACTGAGTTGTTTCACAGCCCTGCTTGAGCTGTTTTCACTCAATAAACCCTAACTGAGCTGCTTTCACTGAACAACATCTCCCCCATGACTGCACACCCCAAATTAGGGACTCCTGCTGGCACTGAACTGGCTCCAAAGGCCACCAGTTAACACATTTAAATTTGAAAATTGTCCCTCAATTCAGTTATTAGAAAACTTTTAAGTTTGTTTGGGACAGCTTGGGTACATAATCTACTCTTTTAACAGTAAGATCAAGTATTTCCAACAAAAAAGTGGCTAGTCCAAATTGAGATGTACTGTGAGTGTAAAATATGCACTTGATTTTGAAGACTTGGGACAAAAAAAAGAATGTCAAGTGCCTCACTAACCTCACTACTAGTGAGGTCTTATCAAGTTGAAATAATAATATTAATCACAATAGCAAGATTATTGATATCAATATCAATAATAAAAAATAACATTTACCAAGTTGAAAGATAACATTTTGGATAAATTGAGTAAAATAAAATATATGTTAAAGTTAATTTCACTGTGTGTTCTGGCTAGTGTAACAAAATATCACAGACTAGGTGGCTTTTAAACAACAGAAATTTTTTCCTCACAGTCCTAGAGGCTGAAAGTGTGAGGCCCTCTTCCAGCTCACAGATTTCTTGGCTCCTAACATTGTGGGAGGGGCCAGGGAGCTCTGGGGAGCCTCTTCCATCAGGGTGTTGATCTCATTAAGGCTGAGTCCTGATGACCTATCGGCTCCCAAAGGTCCCTCCCCTACTGCTATCGTCTTGGACACTGGGATTTCAACTAAGAATTCAGGGGCTTGAGGAACACAGATATCCAGACCATAGCACCGTTTGGTTTTTAAAATATGGCTTTTAGAAAAAACTTAAAGTTACACATGTACATCCCATAATACTTCCACTGGGCAGTGCTGTACTAAAATTACCCTCATTTTATAGAGGCGCAAACTGAGGCACAGAGAGGTTGAGTAACAAGCCCAGTGAAACACAGCCGGTGAGTAGCAGAGTCAGAGTCTGAATCCAGAACATGTGGCTCCAAAGCCAATGCACTTAGCCACTGTCACGGCCCCAACATCCCTCATACGTTAGTAGGGGAAGTCTGTGGGAGGGCGGTACCTGGAGATTAGCAGGCCCCACCCGCATCCCGGAGGGAACCCTTCTGCACTGAGATTGTCTGCACTGGGCCGAAAAGCCAGGAGTTCAGTCACACGGCTGTCCCTCCACTACAGACTCCCACATAGGGCGGATCTGCATCTTCCACCTCACACACCAAGAGGGAAATATTTTTAAGCATCAAGTTGAGGAAAAAGTGAGGTGTGGAACAGAACACAATTGTGTTTCTGGATGATTGGGTTTAAAGTAAACAAAACTTTCTTCCTTTTTCTCTTTGAGTGTGACTGGCCCCAGGGAGAGAGCCGAGGCCACCACCCTGCTTCCAGGGACACCTGTCCCATGCAGAAGGGTCCTCAGCTGGTCAGAGTCTCTGGGACTCAAGCCATTTCCTGAGACTTCAGGGGCCAGCTGCTCAGAAAAAATACAGAAAAGGAATGTCAACTCTTTCCTTTGACTCTAGAGAGTTTCTACTTAAAGCCACGCCCACCTGTCAGGAAAGCCAGAGTGACCTTCAGTCAGAGATATTTACCCCACATCTGTACCACACACCCAGATGCAGTCATTCACAGATCCTCACCCCCCACTGGTGTGCTCCCCTGGGGAAACAGACTCAGAAACGTACACCACTGGGATCTTCACTGACACCTTCCACCCATGCCTACTCACTTAGAAACCTTCCACCATTGTCACTGGTCTCACCAAGTGCATCCTTTTCAGGAAAATTCACAACCAGAAGCAGACCTGCAGGCCTCCTGTGCAATTGTGAAATCTACCCCAGGGGCCACAAGTCACCCCACACCTGTTACAGAGTAACAGAGCCCAGAAGGGATGGGTGAAAAGGTGGAGGAGAATAAGAAGACAGACTTCCAGGTATAAAACAAAGAAGCCATGAGGATGCACAATACAGCACACGGCATTCAGTCAATAATACCTTAATAACTTCGGTGGTGGATGCGTACGAGATTATCATGGTGATCACATCATACAGTATGTGGCACACTCGAAACTAATGCAATATTGCATGTCAACTATAATTTAAAAATGAATTCAAGGTGGTCCATAGACATATGAAAAGATGCTGATCCTCATTAATCATCAGAGAAAGGCAAATTAAAACCATAACGAGATATCATCTCTCATCTGTCAGAATGGCTCTCGTCCATAAATCAATAAGCAACACAAGTTGGCCAGGACGTGGAGGACATGCAGCCGCTGTGGAAAACCGTGTGGGGTTTCTTAAAAAATAAAAAGTAGAAAAATGCTATGACTCAGTAACCTCACTTCTGGGTATTTATCTGAAAAAATCCAAACCACTAAATGGAAAAGAGATATGCACCCCTATGTTCATGGCAGCATTCTTTACAATTGCCAAGCTATGGAAGCAGCCCAAGTGCCCATTAATAAAGGACTGGATAAAGAAGCTATAGCACATACATACAACAAACTATTAGTTAGCCATAAAAAAGAAGGAAGTCTTACCATTTGTGACAGTATGGATAGTCCTAGAGGGTATTAACGTAAGTGAAATAAGTCAGAGAAAGACATATACCATGCAATTTCACTTGTATGTGGAATCTAAAGAACAAACTAAAGGAACAAACAAAACAAGAAACAGACTCATAGATCCAGAGAACAAACTGATGGCTGCCAGATGAGTTGAGAGTTGAGTGGAAAAGGTAAAGGATTAAAAAGTACTGATTGGTAGTTACAGAATAATCCTGGGGCTGGTGTGGCTCAGTGGATTGAGCACCAGACTGAGAAACAAATGGTGGTTGGTTCGATTCCCAGTCAGGGCACATGCCTGGGTTGCAGACCAGGTTTCCAATAAAGGGGTGTGTGAGAGGCAACCACACATTGATGTTTCTCCCCCTCTCTTTCTCCCTCCCTTCCTCTCTCTCTAACAGTAAATAAATAAAATATTTTTTAAAATATCATGAGATTGGAAAGGGAATTACAGTCAATAATACTGTAATAATTATGTATGGTGCCAGGTGGCTAGAATTATCAGGAGGATCACTTTATAAATTCTATAAATGTCTTACCGCTATGCTGTGCACCTGAAACTAATGCAAAATAGTACTGAATGTCAACTGTAATTGAAAAATTAAAAAATTAAATATTGAAAATTATTCTCAGAATAGGTGGTATATATAATGGAATATTATTCAGGCATAAAAAGAAGAAAATGCTGCTCTTTGTGATAACACGGATGGACTTCAGGACCTTATGCTAAGTGAAGTAACTCAGACAGAGAAGGCAAATATTAAATGCCTTGCCTGTATGTGGAATCTTAAAAACAAACTCACAGGTACAGAAAAGAGGTTGGTGCTAGCCAGAAGCTGGGGATGGGGAGTGGGCAAAGTGGGTGAAAGGGGTCAAAAGATACGAACTCCGGGGAGGACTGGGGGATGGGGGTGGGGATGGGAGTAAAAGACAGAAAACTGTACTGAAACAACAATTAAAATAAAAAAAATAAAATGAAGAAAAGAAGATACAAACTCCTAGTAATAAAAGAAATAAGTCCTGGGGATGTATAGTTAACAATACTCTTTTGTATGGTTGAAAGTTGCTAAGAGACTAAACTTAAAAGTTCTTATCCAAAGAAAAAAAACAATTTATAACTATGTGTGATTAAGGGTGTTAACTAGACATTACGGTAATCATTTTGTGATATATTGAGATATCAAGTCATTATGTTGTACACTGGAAACTCACATAATTATACGTCAATTATATGTCAAGTTTTAAAAATGTAAAAATAAACAAGTTCTTACTCTGGAATGTGTTCATGTTCACCCCCTCGGCCTAAACACACTTCCCCAGCAGATCCTCAGCACTGACGCCCACAGCGGCCTGGACACAGCCCACCCAAGCGCAGCACCAGGAGCCGACCCCTACCTGCTGGAAGACTCACAGGCCAACGACAGCACCTCTTGCCAACCGACCCACTCGCAAAGACACACAGGGAGCTGCATGTGGACACACACCAGCTCACGAGCACGCCCGTGACCAGCCCCACCTGCCCACAGGGCTGTCCAGACCCGTGACTTCCAGCCCTCCTCATCTCACAACCCACAGAAACCAATCACTGAAATTCTGTGGCACACCGAAAAATGCGGTTTTTGCCAATCTGGCTAAGAAAATTGGTATAACTTTGATTCATTCACACAGGACAGCTATTGTTGTGTTGGCTGGTGTCATTTATTTTTAGTTCGATCATCTCAAGGAACAGAGGATGGGCATTGCATGTTTTAAAAATTCTTGTGGCCGGCTGGTTGGTAATCGCTGATCTGGACCTTACTGAGGAAACAAGTACATGTAAGACCAAGGGCGTGGACAGACAGGCAGACCGAGTTCTGACACTGCTCAAGCCCTAGCCAGAGACTGTTTATCCATCCCCCTAACAGACACGTATTGAATGCCTGCTGTGTGCCAGGCACTGTGTGAAACATTTAGGATTCATCAGTGAACAAAACGAAGATTCCTGTACTGGGAAGCAGAGAGCACCCGCAGCACCTCGTCCCGGAGAGTAAGAAAGTGCTCAGAGATGGACGGGCACGCGTCGTCGGACCAAAGAGTCAGCCCGAGAGAGCCCCCACTTAGCCTAAATAATGTGGTTATCAACAACACTCCATTCGATGCAATAAGGATTAATAGTTTATGCTGATATAAATAAATAATGAATAAATTACTAACTGAGGGGAAGAAAAAGCTGTGCTTACAGTAGAATGCCAAGTAATAAATGCGGAAGGAATGGTAGTGCTACAGAACCCGGACAGGAATGACCGATTCGGCAGGAACCACCAGGGCGTCCATCTGACTGGACTGCGGGGTGCCTGGGTATTTGAGCAAATATTACTCTGGGTGTTTCTGTGAGGGTGTTTTTGGATGAGATTTCCATTTGAAATGGTAGGCCAAGTAAAGCAGATTGTTCTCTCTCACGTGCATAGGCCTCATCCGGTCAGTTGAAGGCCTGAGTAGAATAAAAAGGCTGACCCGTCCCCAGCAAAGAGAGCCGTCCTCCTGCCTTACCCAGTGGAAAGGTTGGCTTTCCACTGGGACATCTGCTTTTCTCTGCTGTGGCACTTGAAATGAAACATTGGCTCTTTCTGGGTCTCAATCCTTCTGACTTTCCTGCTGGAACTACGCCAGAGCTCTCCTGAGTGTCCAGCTTGCTGACCCACCCTGCAGATCTTGGGACTTGAGAGCTTCAATAACTGAGTGAGCCAAGTACTCAACTCCCTCTCTGTACACACACACACACACACCCCTTTATTGTTCTCTCCACTTAGGAAGTTCCAAGTGTTTTAGGAGCTCTGTGCCAGAAAGGAAATGAAGACCAAGTATATATTCCTTATTGCAAATCACCATAGCACGGAAGGCTATCTGGCTGGTGATGAGGACTCTGCTCCACCGAACTTTCAATAAGCTCTAGGACCTTCTCCTAGCCCATGTGTGTATTTCCACTTTAGCAAGCATCCTAAGTCAGTTTAACAAGAACCCTCTACCCTGATAATTCTCATATCTAATATCCAACATAATAGTATAATAATATTTAACATCTAGTTGGTTTAGCTAGAACCCTCCTTACCCCTAATGTTTCCTCTTGGTAATTTTCCATTGATTAACGTCTACCTGGAGCCTTGGCTGTAAATTCCCACTTGCCCATGCTGTGTTTGCAGGTGAGCCCAGTCTCTCTTTCCCAATGAAAATTTCGATCAAAGCGGTCCCTGTGCCTATCTCGATGGCCCCCCTTAAATAAACTCTTTCTTACTGTGCTTTAAAAGGTGTCATTAAGTACTTTTTTCTTTAACACTGGCAGAATGAACCAGTGAATGAATGAGCACCCTTTCAAAAATCGGTGTGCCAGCCATTAACTTCTGCTAGTGTCTTCTTGTGCAGCCCAACCACTGTTGGGCCGAGCTAGCGCTCAGTAAAGGGCAGCTGTGGGTACCCTCCTGCATTCCTGCTCTCTGGCCTCACACATCCTAGGGGAATCAGAATTCCCCAGTTCTTCACTCACCACATACACACGGCCCCAGAACTTTCTCTTGGACCCCCTGACCCAGATGCAGGAGACTTCCCATCACTCCAGGTCAAAGCCTCCTTTTTCTGGCTTCCTCAAAAGTGACAACCAACTTGTGCTTGTCCCTTTCCTCTTCTGTGAGTTTTTACCCCAGGCTTTCTGAAAAACTAACGTGGGCACCACTAATTTCCCTTCCCAACCACCTGATGCCCCTACATCCTGGTGCACCTGCCCCTTTTCCCAATAGCCAGATGCCAGCAAATCCTTTGAGGTCTTTAAAACCTATCCACGAGTCAACCACTTCTCACCATCTCCCTGGTCCAGCCATTAGGTCTTTCTCCTGGAGGACCACAGAGCCTCCTAATGGCCTGTCTGTCCACTTCCCCCACAGGTCTGTTCTCCACGCCCCACAGCCAGGAAGGGGTTGTTATGAACAAGCATCAGAGCACAGTGGCCAGAGCTTTATGGCCCTGCACTCCTATCAGAGTAAAAGCCAAATTCCTCACAATAGCCCAAGACAACCTATTGATTTATCCCCCACCCCCTACTGTCCCTACCTCATGGTCCCTCCACTAATTCCTTCTCCCCACCGTTCACTCTGCTTCAGCCACTCCGATCTCTCCACTGTTTCTCACTCCTCACTCCTGCCTCAGGGGTCTCCACACACTGCTCCCACTGCTTGGAACATCCTTTCACCAAATATCTGCAAGGCTCTATTCCTACCTTGGTCAGTCCTTCACCCAGATGTCATCTCGTCAAGACCCTGCCCACCCCACACCGCCGTCCCCCACTCTGTCTCCCCTAGATTGTCCACAGCACTTACTCCCCCCACACAGCGCCTTCCCTCTCTTGTGTGTTGGCCCCTCTGCTCTGAAACATCAGCTCCAGGAAGGCAAAGGCAGCGTCCGTTTTGCTCTCTGCTGCATGCCCTGTACCTCACACACTGTAGGAGCTCAAAAAGTGCTGTAGGTGAATAAATGATGAAGAAGAGCTTCTGTTCAAATCCTTCCTTCCAGTCATCTCTCTCCCCTGCCCTTGAACCATCCCTAAGTGTTCTCCCTACTCCTCCCTCCTTCCTTTGAAAATCCCCATCTCCCTCCTGAAGGAGGGCGTGGACCCCCTGATCCTAACTCCCAGACCCCACCTCTGCCACTTACGGGCCATGTTTCCTGGGGAAAGTGTTCAATCCTTCCGAGCCTCGGCCCCCTCAACTATAAGATGCACACAAGCAGAAATTCTAACTTCACACGCTGTCCGGAGGGTCATGTGGGAGTGGTTACTGATGTGAAGCCCCCAGCACAGTGGTGATCCCGCTGTGAACCTCAAGAAAACAGTGGAATGAGCTGTTGCAATAATAATTCCTACCTAAACATGACTAATAATTATAATGCTTTACATCATCATTATTAATAATAGTGACGTTACCCCTTATATTGACTTTCAGGTCACCCTTACTGGACTACAGATAATCAGTAGACAGGGAATAGATGAATAAATGAATGAATGGGTGGTTATTGAACTTTTGTGGGGGGAGATCACGGGTCCCAGTGAGAAGTGTGTAAATGGTCCCTTTCCCTGACAAAATGCCATACATATGACATTACACACGGCTCAGAAGACTGAAGGTTCCTTTCATAACTCCTCCAACCACAACCCTTTGCCATATGGTTTTCTAGCCACGGGAAGCTGTTTCATTTTTTTTTTCATTGTTTTTGGAGAGCGAGGAAGAGAGAGAGGAGGGGAGAGAGAAACATTGATTGGTTGCTTCGCATATGTACCTGGATATAGGATCAGCGCCCAGACTGGGGGTCACATGTGTCTGCACTGGGACTGAACCCGGGTATGTGCCCTGACCAGGAATCGAACCCTCAACCCTTCGGCTATGGGTTGATGCTCCAACCAACTGAGCGAGGGCTGCTTTCATTTTCTCAAGTGTCACAAGGATTTCTTAGGCACCAGGGGCCATACCTCCCTCAAAAGCTTTATGTCACAACTTCCTTATAACCTAAGGCAACTGTTACCATTGTCTCCTCACCTCATCTCCTGAAACCGGGCTGGTCTTGTTACATCTGTGAGGGCAGAGGTGACAACGGTCACCGCGCCACAGCGTCTTCAACAGCAGCTTCAACGAGCACGCACTCCAGCACAGCCCCTGTGCTCGCCACCCTCACACTGAGTGACACAGTTCATTCTTTAAAACCTCTCAACATTTCCCTAAGTGAACATTCCAGAGAAGAAGTAGGAGGAGCCCTCTCTGAAGAGAGCGACCAGTCCCCCTAACTAAGGTCCTGGTCTGACTTTGTGGTGATTTTGCACACTTTTGGAAGCTCTCAGAGGCCAAAAACATCTCAACATCCTTGTTATACAACATTTTTTAGAGAAAAGTCTGCACTGTCAGCACCAGAGTCTGCCATGCACCAGGTGGCTGTCTCTCCAGGACAACAAACAGGGTCAGCAACGCCCAGGCCAGGCCTGAGGCACCGAGGTGCAGCCCTTAGCCAGCTGTGTGGGCCTCCCTGAGCCTCAGCTTCCTTGTCTGTAAAATGGAAATAAGAATAATAAAGCCTCCTCAAAAGGTTTCGTAAGGGGGGGCGGGGCTTAGGGGCCGCCTGGCTCAGACCCAAGGCTCCCTAGAGGCCCTGCTTGAGTGAGCCCCCAAATCCTCTCTGGCTGCTGCTCAAGGTCTGCGGGCCCCACCCACCCTTCGAGCTTTATTTTTCACCCCTCCCCACCCCCTACCCTCCCTCCCACATGCTCAGCATTCCTGCAGAGCTGGCCAGTGCGTCACGGGACACGTACACCCTGTGATGTCTACCCTGAAACCTTTGCCCTTTGCCGATGCTGCCCCCTCACAACAGCGCAGGGCAGAGAGGACAGGCACGGGCATCAGACCCCGACAACCTGGGACGCTATCCCAGTTCTACCTCTGGA
The DNA here is from genome assembly GCF_019186645.2 of Phyllostomus hastatus. Lineage (NCBI taxonomy): Eukaryota > Metazoa > Chordata > Mammalia > Chiroptera > Phyllostomidae > Phyllostomus > Phyllostomus hastatus. Next base: position 381,877 of record NW_025333640.1, on the reverse strand, counting down.
GGGCTGCTGTCCTTCAGCAGGCGACAAAACCGCTCTGAGCTGTAGTTCCTCCCTGCGGAGTGTGGAGAGAGTCCAGGGCGCCTTACAGGTGCCGACTGAGCACGAACAGTGGGTAGGAGACGCACAGGGACCCAGGAGGTACAGTAATTACAAACAGTATTATTATATAAATTAATAACACCAACATTATAATAGGAATCAATTAATGTCACTATATTACATACAAGTATATAAAAGTTATATATTTGCTACATATGTATTATGTATTTAATTAAATAGCGTATGTAATTATATCCTAGAATTATAAAATATATAATGCCATGCTATATTATTATATTATTTAATAATGCATAACATAATTATTATATGTATATATTTTGTATATAACACATAGTGTATTAACGATATATCATATTATTATATATAATTTATGTTATATATACACTTTACATTACATTATGAATATGTAATGCTATTAATGTATAAAATAAACGTGCCCCGAGCCAGGCACTGTTCCTGGGGCTCTGCGCATGTGAAGTCATGGAATTCTCACAACAGTGCTTCGGTGTCGGGCACCGTCTAATGGACCACAGGACGTTTCTGCAGCAGTGGACCGGTTTCGGACCTTCCAACATGGTAACAGCTAGTCCTGTACAGTTAATAAACTCTCGTAATGTGTCTACTATGGCTGAGAAACTTAATTTTTACTTTTATGTAACTTTTATTAACATAAATTTAGCCGCATGTGACTGGAGGCTACTGTGTTGAGAAGCACAGCTCTGCGGCCCTTTCTCTCAACCACCTCACTTCACCTCCTGGTGTATAACATCTGCCCGCGATGCCAGGGGCTGGCTGGCTGTAAGGAAAACGTGGTTGGCATACCAAATGCAGAGGTGTAGCCTTGACTGCCATAGAGGGAATATGAGGCTCCCATTTCCTACTCGACTTGGAGATCCTAACTCCAGGTGAATATTTCACCTTCCTCTAAGCTCTATTTCAAGAAGAAACAGCAGCAAAGCTGAGGAGGAGAGGCACTGGGTACTCTGACTCACCACCCAGGAGGCGATAGGGAGTGGTGGGGACTGTGGCAAACTGAAGAACTCTTCTGGCCCCCTTTAGAGGGGAACAGAGCTGTGGCTCTGTTTTTGCCGGGAGGTGCACCTAGAGTGGCTGAAACTTCAAACTTTTCAAAAGAAATTGGAAACCTGGAAACTTTATGAACTATGAGTCTTAAAATATTGGTTAGAAATGCAACTCTTTTAAGACACTGTGAAGCAAAATAAACACACCCTTGGGACTGAATCAAGCCCTAGGCCATTATTTGAAAACTTTTGACTTAAATCAGTGGTTCTCAATCTTGACTATGCATTAAAATCTCCTGCAGAAGTTGTGTTTTTAGGAAAAGTACCAATTTTGGGTGGAGCACTGGCCTAGGACTGTTTTCAAAGCTTACTGCGGTGTTTAGATAGGCCTTTAGGCAAGAGAGCCACTGAGTTAAATATCTTGGACCCCTCATGCAATAAACATTTGTTGAATGTTCATGTGCCACATTTGGGGACAGGAACAAAGGGGGCACTTGAAAAATGGGATAGAAATGCAGGCAGACAGGCACCTCATCTCTGTCTCCCCATCTCCCTGTCTCTTCCCCTCCTTCCCATCGCCTCTGCCCTTTTCTCTTCCTCTCTGCCCTTGCTTCCTCCCTATCTGTTCCCCCTCTCTTCCTCCTCCCCTGCCTGCTCTTCCTGACTTTCCCTCCTCTTCTACCTCTCATTGCCTCTCCCCTTTCTCTCTCTCTCTCTCTCTCTCTCCCTCTCTCTATCTCTATCTATCTCTATCTCTGTCTCTCTGTCTCTCTCTCTCTCTCCTTTTGAATCTCTCACTCCTCACCCCTGTCACCCTAAAGAGTGAGGAGGCAAGAGAGGAAAGGCAAGCCAAGCTGCTATTTACTCCCATCATTTCCTTCTACCTTTTCACTGACATTTGAGCCCTGAAGTACCCGGGGGCCTGAAGCCTGTAATGACTCCTTGGCAGGCCTTGCTGAGCCTTGAGCTGATCAGCTCTGATGCTCTTTAATCCTAACCCAACAGGACTAGCCAGGAGGCTTGCAGGGCTGGAAGGAGCCTTCAGATCACTTCCTCCTGTAAGACCACAAAAGCAGAGCTGAGGATGAACAATAAAGCTATGTTCCCAGGCGTGGGGAAAAGGAAGGAGGGAGGTTGCCCTGCAGGGAGCATTTTATTTTCCTTCAAAAACTGGAGGGGAGCAAAAACGTGAGTTGGAACAAATGGAGGCTTTAAGATGGTTACTTTCCAGCTTTGTGCCAAGGGCTGTGCGCCCGTGGGGCTGCTGGGAGCAGGGTCAGCTGGGGCACCTTTAAAGTGCACCTGGGTTTTCAAGATTCCCACTCCTCTAAGACAGGTAAGACCACCTTTACTCACGTCGTTTCTCTCCTGTTTGTTTTATCTGGCATCTGAGCTCCGGATGGGGGCGCTCGGGGGCTGGAAGTATAAACTGGGAAGGCCTGGACAGAACAGTCCCTCTGGTCCCTGTCCTCTAGCCGGGCTCTCTGGTTTAGACACAGGCCATGTCCAGAGCTCAGAAGGGGTTTGGTGCTGCCCTTCTCCGCTCAAAAAGCTACTATTCGTCTGTCCATTCAGCCAATAGATATGAGTGGGCCAATAGATATGAGTACCCCCCCAAAAAAGCAACCAACCCAGAATTATACTCTGGAGAGTGAGCCCCTTTGCAGTACAGGCTTCCCCCACTAGATGAGCATTCTAGGAACCCATCTGTATCAGTGAGCCAGCTGGCGTTGTTGTGAGAGGCTGTGCTCAGCTTCAGTGAATTTTTTTTTGAAGACTCAACACCTTTGCCCATTTCATGATGGGTGATCTACGAGTGCACCTGTCCATACCTTGCTGAGTGTTCAGCAGTTTTTGACCAAAAAACGGTGTGACTCCCTTGCCCCACCCTTCCTATTCACCCAATCTCTCCCCAGTGGCTTTTCTCCACCCCCCGGCCCCCCGCCCTCATGAAAAACAGTCCTCAAAGGGGAACGTTTTGCCGATGTGGAACAGGTGAAACAAAAAATGGCAGAAGCACTAAAAGGCATCAAAATTGATGAGTTCAAAAACTGGTTTGAACGGTGGAAAAATTGCCTTGAGAGGTGTGTTGCATCAAATGGAGAGTACTTTGAAGGTGACTGAAGTTTAAACATATGAGAATAAATACACAATTTTTTATAAATAAATTCTGGCTTGGGGGGTCCCCCTCATATTGTGAGTGTCTAATATAGGCTACATTTTATGCTAGAAGCTAAGGGTTCTATTATTATTACTATCATAAGAAAAACAGCAAACACAGATTGCCTATTCTGTGTCCCTTACATGTTCTAGAAGTTGTTCAATCTTTCTTGAAACCCTCCTGTTTCTGGGAGAAATGGAGGCTTGGCGAGACCCCGAGGCACACGGCCTCGCTGGGGCGCGCACCTGGGCTGTCGGTGCTCTTCACCGCCTTGCACTTCATCACCCTCACCGAACAGTGTAGGGGGAGAAACATAATTCATAAACAAACAGGGTAATTTCAGATATTGAAATAGTCTGAAGATTCCAAAACAGGGTATTTTCTGCATTATTACTTTTTGAGAGGTCACGCTGTCCTTGGGAGAGCTACAGAGACAACACTGAGGCAGGGCAAACAGCAAGTGCAAAGGCCCTGTGGCCCGAACCTCTCCAGAAACAACAGAGACCAGTGGAGCTGGGGAAATGGGCCGTGAGGCAGGAAAGCAGAATGCAGCAGTTTTAGGCCACGGGACAGATTAGGACAGGAGCCCGGGGGCATAAGCTGGAGAGCAGGAGGCAGCTCTGTAAGCATCCTGGGTCTCCGTCCAGTTGCCCTCGCCCCAGACCCTTCACACCCTTGCCCCTGTGAGACTCAAGCCCTGAGAATTCTCTGCCGTCCCCTGAATGACAAACACAAGGCAAAGCAGCTTCACCCCTCCTCTCTCTGCTCCTGCACTTACCCCGCTTTAACTTCACATTCTGGACTTGTCTGTGTCTGGACAAATGAAAATGAAAAACAAGCAGCTTAAGTCTCCCTGTCTCCCTATTTCTGTGGAAAGGTAGTGGCCTAACTTCAGTGGGTACCAAGCTCCCAACTGCAAAACCACCCCTGTCCTGGATTGAGGAGAAACTTGGGTGCCCTGTGGGTGAAGCCCATTGGCTAAAAATAGCTGGTCTCCCCAGTCACCAGGGTGAATCTTGGACGACCTGTGTGTGACACATGGTGTCAAGTCGTCTGACTTGAGGATGAATGTCATTTACCTCGAAAACATGAAGACTCCACCATCTCCCCTTGTCCATGGGTGATGTACTCCCAGACCCCCAGTGGATGTCTGGAACTGTGGATGTCACCGAATTCTGCATCTATATTATTGTTCCTATACATATACACCTATGATAAAGTTTGATTTATAAAGTAGGCACAGTAAGAGATTAACAACAATAACTAATAACAACATAGAACAATTATAATAATACATTTAGTAAAAGTTATGTGAATGTGGTCTCTCTCAAAATATCTTACGGCCCTGCACTCACCCTTCTCCTTGTGCTGATGAGAGACGATGAGATGCCTGAGGGACGAGATGAAGGCATGCGAGTGAGGCAGTGGGCCTTGCGACACGGCGCGGGGCCGCCGCTGACCTGACCGTGTGTAGCAGACACCTCACGGCTCTCTCCGGCGTACCTGAACCGCCAGCACCGCTACTCTCACACCGTGGGGCCATTTTTAAGTAAAATAAAGGTGAACTGAAGACAAGTACTGTGATACCACGACAGGTGATTGATCTGGTCACCAAAACGGCTGCTAAGTGACTAGCGGATGCGGGGGGGCACCTGCGGCTCCGGGACGCCCACCGGGCCGGGGGATGACTCACGTCCTGGGCACGCAGAGCGGGGCATCTCGGGATGTCATCACACTGCTCAGAACAGCGCCCTCTAAAACTCACAAATTGTTCATTTCTGGGACTTTTCATTAAATATGTTCAGACTGCAGGTGACTGCAGATAACCGACACTGTGGAAAGTGAAGCCATGAATTAGGGGGACTAAGGGGCTGTGTCTGCCCGGCTTTGTGAGAGGGGAGGGTTCTTCTCTCCCAGTCTCTTGCCTATTGCCTGTGAACTGCGTCACACTCTGGTTTAATGCTTCGGGTTTAATGTTTTTTCACTATATTTCCTCAGCACATGCACATCACTTCCTACTTTTTCCTAGTCTACACAGTCCATGCAAGATTCCCAGGAAGCCAGAGATGGCCCAGTACGTTCTTACAGTCTCACAGTGACATAGTGGGCTCTGTCTTCAACTCCGGGCTCAAATCCTGTGTGGTTCTGGACAAGGGACTCAACCTCTCTGTGCCCAGGTTCCCCCTTTCATAAATTAGGGTTCTGTAAGACAGCACCTGTTTCAGAGAGTCACTCCAGGACTAATGGGGTGCAGGGCTTAGCACAAATCCCAGCAGAAAGCAAGCATCTTAGTTAACAATAACCACCCTGCCTTCAGGGTCGCTCCTGCTCCCTGGGTGAGCACCATGCCGAACCCCAGCACTCATGACAGTGCAATGGTGCTCCACTCCCAGTAAAAGCTAACGTTGAGTCCTGACCATGTGATAGACTCCGGGCTAATTCCTTTTTATTTTTTAAAATTGTGATAAAACACACCTAGCAAAATTTGCTATCTTAACTATTTCTAAGTGCACAGCTCAGGGGTTTTATGTACATTCACACTGTTGTACAGCCACTGCCACCACCGATTTCCAGAACATTTCTTGTCATCCAATCCAAGCTGAAACTCTGCCCCCACTAAGCACTAACCCGCATCCCCTCCCCCAGCCCCCGGCCCCCACCACCTACTCCCTGTCTCTGCGGATCTGACTCCTCCAGGGACCTCCTGTGAGTGGAATCACACAGTGTCTGTCCTTCTGTGTCTGGCTTGTTTCACTACTGCATGATTCACCCGTGGTATAGCAGGTGTCAGAACTTCCTTTCTTTTTAAGGTTGAACACTGTTCCATTCCATACGTGTGTACATTTTATCTAATCCAGTTCTCTCATGTGTGGATGGACATTTGGGTTGCTTCCACCCTTTGGCTGTTATGAACAATGCTGCTCGGGACATGGGTGTACAAGTATCTGTCCAGGACCCTGCTTGTAGTTTTTGTGGGTATATACCCAGAAGTGAAATTGCAGGATCATATGGTAACTTGCTGTAAATGCAGATTTCTGGGCCCCACTCCAGACTTACTGCCCCAAAACTGTTTTAGAAAGTCCCCAAGAAGGTGCTAAAATGCTCTCAAGTCTGGGAACCCTGACTTGAGATTCCTTCTTTCTCTTACTCCACATCCCTCCACCAACGTGTGGGCTAAGACCCTCACCCCTGCCTCAAGCCAGGCCAGTGCAAGATCCCCTCTGACAATGGGGTCCCCTTCAGGGCTCACTGGTCACCCCATCTTCTTGGAAAAGCTTCCTCTGAGCCCACACCCCAGCTGTCTTTACTTTCCCAGCACCTCTGTGATGAGTTGAATGGTCTCCCCACTCAAAGTCATCCATCCAAGTCCTAACCCCTACTACATACACCTCAGAATGTGACCTTATTGAGTAGAGTTGATGCAGATACAATTGGTTAAGTTACGATGAGGTCGAACTAGAGCAGGATGTGCCTCTAATCCAATACGACTGGCATCTTAGAAAAAGGAGAAATTGGGACACACACACACACACACACACACACACACACAGCACATAATGTGGAGGTAAGGCAGAGACTGGAGTGAGGCTGCTGGAAGCCAGGGACCCCAAAGATTGCCAGCGACCACCAGAACCCGAGAGAGAGAGATTTCCCCCCCGTGGCCTCAGGAGGAGCCAGGCCCCCGACACCATAATCCCAGACTTCTGGCTTCCAGAACTGCGAGATGATAAATTTCTGCTGTTCAAACCCTGAGGCAGCCCCAGGAAGCTCAGGCCACTTCCAAAGCCCTCATTTCTCCCCACTGGGCTCTCGCTTCCTCTCCTGCACCCCTTGGGGGCATCGCGGGCCTGCTGTGTCCTCAGGGCCAGCAGGGTTGCATGGCAGGGACTCAACAAAGAAATGCCCCAGTGACTGAGTGAACCTCCCCAGAGCAGCAGAGAGAGAGTAGGACCAACATAGAGGGAGGAGTTCTGGATCTGGCCGCACCTCTCTGGCTCGGTGGTGCTGGAAAACCCTGACCCTCTCTGCACCTCAGTACAATGGGGCCATCAGAGAAGCTGCTACTCTAAGGTCCCTGTGTTATCATGAATCCCACAGGCCATCTCCTTCCAAGTCTGCGTGGACAGTGTGGTTTCTTCTGAGCACCACACACACACAGAGAAGGTCCCATCCATGCCCCTCGGCCCACCAGGATATGCCCTTCCCACTTCTGATAGGAATGGCCACTGCTCATTGGACTTTCATGCCAGGCATTATCCCCATGATGCCCTGCAACCTAAGTGCTATTAGCATCATCCTGTCCATTTTGCAGATGGGAAAAACTGAGGCTTAGAAAGGCCAAGTCAAGTGGCCTCAGGAGTCATAGCCAGTGAGGGCTGAAGTGGGGATTCAACCCCCAAATTTGAGCCTTCAGCTACCATCCTTCCTAACCCCAGACAGATTAGACCTAGGTTATAAAATAAAAATTTACAGAGGGTCTACTATGCGCCAGGCACTGGGAACACGTCAGTGAACAAAACAGTGTCGCTGCCTTCATGAAGCTCACAGGTTAGGAGGGAGATAGACAAACAACTAAATAAATAACAGTGGGATGTAATACTGGGTGAAGAAAAGGAGAGTAAGGGCATTAGGGGAGGGAGGTGTTCTCTTTCGGTGACATGTCTGGAAACATGAAAGAGAAGACCAAACTAGAAAGGGAGACCCAGTGCAGTTGACACTCTAGGCCATTCTGGAATGAGCTCGGGCCCTTGCATACCTGCATCCCTTCCTCCGCAGTGGACCAGGACCAGCAGAAAGCCCTTACCTGTGGGCAGCAGGTATCTCAGGGCCAACAGCACCAGGAGCCATGAGCCGGCCATTCAAGGCATCAGGGAGATGTGAGGGCCACTCTTTGCCCTTGGTACAGTCACCCAGCTGAGCTCACAGTCATGGCCAGCACCCCTTCCCCAGGGCCGGGCAGCCAGGTGTGTGATCTGGCGGGTATCAAATGTGCCCAGGCGGCCTAATCCTTCTGAGGCCGGGTGGGGCAGGGAAGGTCTCTCTTGCCTGTTCCCAGGCCCTGATTGGTTCTCTGGGCTCTCAATTCAGCCTGCCTTGGTTCCCAGGAAGACAGGGACCCATGGGCTTGGGGAGCAGCCTCCAGGCTCAGCCGCAGGTGTCAGGGAAAGCCTCTGTCCGGCCAGCGGTGTTTCCTCCCCGTGTTCCCAGGACCTGGGCCACATCACCACCTTAGTGGGCCATGAGCACTTTTCCCTTCTTGAGCCCCTTCCTCCATCATGTCTTTTAAATTATATTTTACAACAGCTTCGGCATAAAGGTAAATATAATTCATGGTGATGTATATTTATTTTTTCCCTTTTGATCTCAAAAGAAATGAAAACATTTAGGGGAGCCCCCAAAACTTTCATGGGCCCTTGGCATAGCCCCTTCTAGGCCTGAAGGACAAGTCAGCTCCACCCAGCCCCTGAGTCCTGGGAAATGCCTCCTCGGAGGAGGAAAAGAGGGCGTGATGCCTTCCAGATACCTGTGGCCTCTTGTTGGTGACTCAGAGCATTCATTAAAAGCTAAAATTCCCCTCTGGCAGCCATCAGATTATTGCCTGCATCTATGAGCTTGTTTCTGTTTTGTTTGATTTGCTTTGGTTTTTTAGATTCCACATGTAACTGAGATCATGTGGCATTTGTCTTTCTCTGTCTGACTTATTTCACTCAGCACGATGCCCTCCAGGTCCATCTGTGTTGTTGCAAATGGCAAGGTTTCATTCTTCTTTATGGTTGAGTAGTATTTCATTCTGTGTCTGTACCACACTGCCTGGGGGATGGGTGATAAGAGTAAAAGGAAATAAGAGGCACAAACCTCCAGTTATTTAAAAAAACCCAGTAAGTCATGTGATGTAACGTATAGCATAGGAAAAATAGTCAATGTTATTAAAATAACCTTGCACGGGGACAGATGGTGACTAGATAACTGTGGTGATCACATCATAATGAAGATAAATGCCCACCCACTTTGTGGCATGCCTGAAACTGATGCAATAGTGTATATCAACTGTACTTTAATTTTAACAAATCACAAATCCATGAAACTGTAAAACCCAGCACTTCCCAGACCTGTGCGATGGAGCACTGGCTTTAAGAACAGAGAGGTTAAGTTGCCAAAGCCACAAAGCCGTTTGGAAGGCAGGCCCGTCAGGTGCTTCGGAGCATGTTCCTCATGCTGTCCTGTGCCTCCGCCTTCCTGTGGGGAGGCAGCAGAGTGGTGTGGGCGTCCTCTGTGATCTGAGGCAGCTCAACCTTCTCAAACCCCAGTTTCTTCGCCAATAAAACAGGGATAATAATAACACCTCTTAGAGCTACAACAAGGCTCTTTCTAAAACTTTTAGAATAATTCATGTTGCTAATAGCAAGCACCTTGGAGAATTAGTTGTTGAACAATGAGATGATTTGTTTATGATGGCCATTCTCACCAATAAAAATCAAAAGTATTTAAAAAAACAATGAAATGAATAGTTCAGAGATACATGTTAAGAAATGTGGCTACAGTGGACCTTTGAATAACACAGGGATTAGGGGTACCAACCCCCTACGGACAGAAATTCATATGTAATTTTAAAGCCCTCACCCAAGGATATGCTTTTATTAATTTTTAGAGAGAGGAAGGGACACAGAGAGAGAGAAACATTGATCGGTTGCCTCCCAGATGCACCCTGACTGGGGACCAAACCTGCAACCTTTTTTTGGTGCTCGGACGATGCTCCGACCAAAGGAGCCACCCGCCAGGGCTCATGCATAACCTTTGACCGCCCCACACTGTTAAGGACCTACTGTGGATGGAAACTTACCAATAACACAAACAGTCAATTAACAAATATTTTGTATGTTATATGCACTGTATAGTGCATTCTTACAATAAAGTAAGCTAGAGAGAAGAAAATGTTAGTAAGAAAATCATAAGGAAGAGAAAATACACTCACAGCACTGTATGTATTTATAGAAAAAAATCCACATAAAAGCAGACCCATGCAATTCAAACTATGTTGTTCAAGTCTCAGCCATACAAAGGAGAATAGAGAAGCATCGAGCAAGGCGCTAGCAATCACAGGCAATCTTATTTTATTGCACATCACAGGTGCTGCATTTTTTTTTACAATCTGAAGATGAGGCCCTCCACTGGCAAAAAGATGACAACTTGCTTTATTGCTATACTCACTTTATTGTGGTGGCCTGGACTGAGCCTGCCATGTCTCTGAGGTCTGCCTGAATTTGCTGAGTATTGGCTGCATGCCGGGCTCAAGGCAAAGTCTTTCATGTGATGTTCCCCCTCAAACCCGGCCAGACTCCAAGGCGTAGATCAGCGCTTCTCCAACCTTAGGTGCACACGAGCCCCTGGAACTCAGAATATGCATTTCTGACAAGCTCCTAGCTCAGGCTGCAGGTCCCAAGGCTACACTTGGAGTAGTCAGAGGCGTTCACAGTTTTCAGAGGAGGCAAATGGAGACCAGGGAGGTGAAGTGGCTTGCTCCACCTCACACAGCCAGTGAGGGTCAGGGCTGGAATGGGCCCCAGGATCTGACTGCAGAGTTCTGACAGCTGGGCTTTGTGAAACCCCACCTGGAGTCTGATAGGAAAGGGCTCTTGCACCAGGCAGAACTGCGTCTTGTTTTGGGCCCTGGACAGGCACTGAGGTGTTTTAAGAGAGCAATGGCAGGGTGAGGCTGAGGCTCTAGAAAAAGTTCCAGATGGCCTTGGTAAGAAAAGTTTGGAAGGAGAGATCCTGAGGCAATGCATGGGAGGAAATTGAGGAAGGCCTTCCAGAGGAGGCACTTGATTTCTTTGAATGAGAAATTGCCCACTAGGCTCCTCTTCCCGCATGCAGCAGCCAGGGGCAGGGGTGACAGGTGTCCCTGACCATGCATGAGTTTTTTTAGCCACACCAGACCTAGAGCCCAGAGGGTCTGAACCACAGTTTTGGCTCCTGGGTCCTCCAGCTCCCTCAGACACACTGGGAAGCTATAGCTCTCTCCCCCTTGGGGAATGCAGGAACCCTGGCCAGAAGTGGCATTAGTAACTGAGCTGTTCCATTGTCCTTGAGCTGCAACTCCATTGTTTCCTCCCACTTGACCAAGAGAAATGCCCAGGAGTGTGGGGGATAGGGGGGTTGGGGTGGGGGTGTTCAGGGCAGTCGCTGCTGATCCTCCTCAACTCCCTGTGAAGTAAACGCTAGGTCTGGGTCCAACAGAGCCAGGACCTCAGGGTCAGGCTAGGGGCTGGGTTCCAGGGTTTGGGCCTCTCCCCAAATTCTGATGTGTTTGCTACACACATCAGCCCCCATGTAAGCACAGTGGTTAAGAGGACAGGTTCTGGAATCTGATGCCGGAGTTCAAATCCCGACCTTGTACCATGTTAGCTGCATAACCTTGGACAAGTTACTCAATCTCTGGGCCTCTATCTCCTCATCTGTCAATGGGGATGAGAAAGAAATTGCCTCATAGAGGAGCTTCATAAAGCAGTTGGGACTGCCTGGAACCCAGCAGGCCTGCTCTGTATGTTTTAATAAATAAAAGCAGGAATGAATGAGAAACCATGGACCCAGCTCTTCCTGACCTTATTCCTGGGAATACAATTCGATTCTCATCACACTGAGGGAGGGCAAGGCCTGGTGTAAGCTCATTTTGCTCATAAGGCAGCTGGGGCTTGGAGCTCATGGGCACACAGCCAGTGGGTGCTGGTGCCTCCAGGTGCCAGGCTGGGGCCAGACGACAACTTGGCGTATGGCACTTGTTCCGGAGAGCTGCTGCATGCAGTGTCTGGGGCAGTGCACCAGGAGCAGGAGAACCTGGGTTTCAGTCCTACTGGGTGACCTTGGGCAAGTCACTTGACCAATCTGGGGCTCAGGTTCTTGTCCTGAAGGCAGAGATCATTCCTACCACAGAACTGCAGAGTTTAATTAGATACAGCAGCCTGTTTCTGACTGTCATCACTGGAGGAGACTGGCACCTACCTGGGGGGTGGAGGCCAGGGATGCTGCTCAACGTACATGGCGGCCCCACAACTGAGCATTATCTGGCTTCAATGTCAAGAGCACAAGGTAGGGAAGCCCTAGAGTAGAACTTAGTGATAACAGCTCAATGTACTCATTACTATTATTGGTAAATAAAAGTGTCCTGGGTGTGTGGGATACATGCTCAGGACAGACTAGCACCTGTCTTTCCAGGGACACACCCCTCTCCACCAAGCAGGTCCCACGCACCTAACCTGATGCTGCTACTGAAAATATAATGTGAGCCTCATATGCGATTTCAAATTTTCCAGTAGCCACACTCTGCAAAGTAAAAACAAGCAGGTAAAATTAGTTTTGATCATGTGTTTTGTTGAACTCAACATATGAAAAATATGGTTTCAACAAATGATCAACATAACCAATTATTAATGAGATATTTTACATTTTTTTATATTAAGTTCTTCAAAATTACATACTGGCACCAAACCTATGCATCTTCCTCCCCAGCCCTAAAATAAGACATAAACAAGTCCATGTACCCCCAAAAGCCAATGACTGGGGTTCGTCACTAATAATGATAACTGAGTGCCAACTCTTTGCCACCCTGCCCTAGGTCCACCTGCCTTCTCATGATTAATCATCTAATAACCCAATGAGGAGATTACTGTTATTATTACTCTTGTCGCCATTTTCCGAGAGAAAATGAAGGCAGAGGAGGTAAGGACTTTGCCCGAGCTGACCGGCTAGCAAGTGCTGAGTCCAGGATTTCATTCCAGGCAGCGTGAGCCCAGAGCCTGCACTCCTGAGCCATTGAAACGAGCACGTCAGCGAGTGTACGTTTCTCCAGGAGGAGACTAGGGTGGGAGTGGGGGGCTGTCTGGTCCTCAGGAGGGTCTGGAACCCCCCTGGAGGGTACCAGCGGCTGCTTTGACATGTCTTCGTTCTCCGGAGAACTTTCCTCCATTCTCCGTCTCCAAGACTGAGAAGGGGGCCACACACCTTGCTGCTCAACAGCTCCGCTGGCATCCTCCACACTGTGCGCTGCAGAGCTGCCACTCTGTTCTAATGGAAACCTCATCTTCTCTTTCCTCTCCCCCTCGGTTTGGGGCATTCCCAGGAAGATATCCCTTACGTTTGCTGAAATCTGACTCTCTTCTGATAGTTCAGAGTTGTCCATGGACCCTCTGGGGGCCCCATCTGGGCTTGTGGCTGGGCACAGAGGCACCTGGGGCTCCGGCCTCTCCACAGGCCCCAAATAGAAGCCACGGAGGGAAAGGGCTTCTGCAGCCCCAGAGTGCCTTTCATTTTCCCCTTGAAATCTGAGTTTTCTCAGAGGGCTCTCAGTTTTAGAGATCGGTTTCACTGGTGCTTTCATGAAGAAGGGATTCACTCAGAGCGAAAGTGCAGGGCCCCCAGGCTGCATCCGGCGCCCTGAACCCGTGAGACTGGAGCCTCTTGAGACTCCACAGCACTTCCAAGGAAGGGGCTGGCCTGCCCGGGGGCCGTGGGAACAGACCCTGCAGCTCCCTGTCCTCTCACCAGGGAACTTCTTAGAGGACAGCCACTCCTAGCAGCGTGGGGAAAAGGGCACCTTCTTCAGCCCGGGCCCCCTGAGTCTGAGCAGGGAGTGGTGGGGAAGTCAGAGAGGAATTTAGGGAAGCAGTTTCTGACCTACCACTTGCACAGCCCCTGTGATGGGCAGCTCATTACTTCCCAAGGAAGCCTCTGCTGGGTTAAGCATGCTGGAATTCCTAGAAAATTCTTTCAGATGTTGCCCCAAACTGCACCTCTGTCCATTTCTCTGTGGTCTTGGCTCAACCTTCTGGGACCACACGGACCACAGCCCCTTCTCCAAATATTTCACTCCTCTTGTGTTTCTCAAGTGCTTATGCTAGAGATGTGTGGGCATGGGGGATGCATACCAAGAGTGATCACTGTGGTGGAGGGGGAAACCCACAGGGTGCCTGGAGCTCAGAAGAGGCTGCTGGCCAAGCTGAGAGGGGTCAATCTGGGGAGCTTCCTGGAGGAGGTAACATCTACACTGATTTCTGAAGGATGAGTAAGGTTTGGAGGTGAGAAAGCATCTTTTGAACAAACCAAAGTGGTTCTGACTGGCTAGAACGGTGTGTTCGATGAGGAATGCTGGTCACTGAGGCCGAGCAGAGGGATGCTGGGGCAGCAGTTCAGGTGGGAGGGAGGTGACAACTGCATTTCCCGAACAGGTTGTGGATCCCACTGTACTTCATGTTGCCTGATTGCTTTTCCAGGAAGCAGTGCCCACCTCACCACATCCTTGTTACCACTGATTTGTGTAATTTTTACAAAACCTTTGCTGACTTCAGCCTGGTACAAAAAACAACGGGTATCTCATTGTGTGTAAGTATTTCTCTTGTAAGGAGTGGGGGTGAGCAATGTTTTCCGATGAGCACTGGCCGCACAGATGCCACCTCTTGCCCATGCCTGTTAGGGAGTCTTACACCCACTGTGGAGTCTGTGGTCATTGGTGGCCCCTCCCAGCACGGAGCGCAAGGAAAGACTGTAGGCTGCCCTCTCGCCGTGTGGGTGGGGAACTTGTAAAGCAGCTGACTCACTATCTCTCTCTTTAAAAATTTTTAATTTTATTCAGTGACAATTGACATGTGATATTATAAAGTTTCAGGTGTTCAGCATGGTGGCTAGAAATTTTTATAACTTACAAAGTGATCCCCTCAATAGGTTTAGTACCCATCTGGCACCACACAGAGTTATTGCAACACTATTGACT
The DNA here is from genome assembly GCF_019186645.2 of Phyllostomus hastatus. Lineage (NCBI taxonomy): Eukaryota > Metazoa > Chordata > Mammalia > Chiroptera > Phyllostomidae > Phyllostomus > Phyllostomus hastatus. Next base: position 366,870 of record NW_025333640.1, on the reverse strand, counting down.
GTATTTCTTGTGCTGTACTTACATCTCCGGGACTGTTTTGTAACTACCAGTTGTACTTCTTAATAACTTCACATTTTATACCCACACTCCCTAGTCCCCTCCCATCTGGCAGCCATCTGTGTGTTCTCTGTGTCTATGAGTCTATTTCTGCTTTGTTTGTTTATTTATTTTGTTTTTTAGATTCCACAAATAAGTGAAATTTTATGGTATTTGTCTTTCTCTGAATGACTTATTTAACTTAACATAATATCCTCTAGGTCCATCCATGGGGTAACACTTCATTTTTCAAATTTTTGACACTGTTACAGATGTCCCCCACTGCCCCCACTTTGCCCACTGCCACCCAGCCCCCTCCCCCTTCCCTCTGGCTTTCACCACACCATTGTCTGTGTCCATGCTCATAGGGACTATGCCCATATGTTTTCTGGCTAATCTCTTCGACTTCTTTAACCAGACCCCACCTCCCTCCCCTCTGAGATCTGTCATTCGGCTTCATGCTTCCATGCCTCTGGCTCTGTTTTGTTTGTCAGTCTCTTTTGTTCATTAGATGCCACATATAAATGGGATCATAAGGTATTTTTATTTCTACTGTTTTCTTCTACTGCTTTCTTTTTATGGCCAAGTAATATTTCATTGTTTTATCTACTACACCTTCTTTAGCCAGTCACCTACTGATAGACACTTAGGTTGCTTCCATATGCAGGTTTTTGCAAATAATGCTGCAATAAACATTAAAAAGCACATATCTTTTCAAATTAGTGTTTTGGATTTCTTCAGTTAAATATCCAGAAATGGGATTGTTGGGTCATAAGGTTATTCTATTTTTAGTTTTTTGAGGAGCCTCCATAGTGTTTTCCATAGTGGCTGCATCAGTTTGCAATTCCACAACAGTGTGCTAATTTAGCAATACATTAGCACACCAAATTCAGCAACACATTGAAAAGATCATACACCATGATCAAGAGTGATGCAAGTTTAGGTCACTATTTATAAAATTGATTAATGTGATATACCACGTAGACAAAATATAAAATATTGGGTTGACCAAAAAGTTCACTTAGTTTTCTGTATGATGGCTCTAGTAGTGCTTAGTTGTCTTTAACTTTATTCAAAACAGTTTTGTTAGATTGTATTGTGACAGCTGTCATATCAGTGTGCATTAAAAAACTTATCAAAATTGGCAAATTTTTGTGCAGCCATTTTAATATTGAAGATGGAAGAAGATAGGCAACATTTTTAGCATATATGCTTTATTATTTCAAGAAAGGTAAAAATGCAACTGAAATGACAAAAGAAAGATTTCTGCAGTGCGTGGAGAAGGTATTGTGACGGATATAAAGTTTCAAAAGTGGTTTGCAAAATTTCTTGGTACTATTGACATTTTGGTCAAATAATTCTTTGCTTTGGGTCTGTCTTATGCACTGAAAGATGTTTAGCAGTACCCCTGGCCTCTACCCACTAGAAGCCAATAGCAGGAGACAGCCAACATACTCAGAATATCCAAATCAATAAAGTTATTGGTGAAAATGAAAAATGTGTATTTTATTTTACAGAAATACTAAGTGGACTTTTTTGCCAATCCAATAAAAATCATATGATTATATCAACAGATGCAGAAAAGCGTTTAACAAAATCCAGTGTCCATTTATGGTAAAAACTCTCAGCAAAGTGAGAATAGAAGGAACATACCTAAACATAATCAAGGCCATTTATGACAAACACTTAGCTAATATCATTCTTAACATAGAAAATCTAAAAACATTTCCCTTACATCAGGAACTACACAAGGATGTCCACCTTTATCACTTTTATTGAACATAGTACTGGAAGTCCTAGTCACAGCATTCAGACAAGAAGAAGAAATAAAAGACATCTAAATTGGAGAGGAAGAAGTAAAATTGTCATTATTTGCAGATGCCATGATACTATAGGTAGACAACTTGAAAGATTCCACCACAAACTATTAGAGATGATAAATAAATTTTGTAAAGTAGCAGGATACAAAATTAATATTCAGGAATCACTTGAATTTTTATACACCAATGAGAAATTATCAGAAAGAGTATTTTTTTTAAAAAATCCATTTATAATTGCATAAAAAGTACCTAAAAATAAATTTAAACAAGGAAAAAGACCTGTGCTTAGAAAATTATAAAACATTGAAGAAAGAAATGGAAAAACTTGAAGGAAATAAGTGGAAGCATAGGCCATGCTCATGTTCAGGTAGAATTAACATTGTTAAAATGCCCATATTGGTCAAATCAATCGAGAGAGTCAATGCAACCCTTATCAAAATAGCAATGACATGTTTTACAGAAATAGAAAAAAATCCTAAAACTTATGGAACCACAGAAAACCCTGATTAGCCACAGAAATCTTGATAAAGAAGATCAAGAAAGTATCATGCTACCCAACATCAAACTATACTACAAAACTATAGTAATCAAAACAGCATCATACCGGCATAAAAACAGACACATAGATCAATAGAACAGAATAGTGAGCCCAGAAATAAACCCATGCCTGTATGGAAAATTAATCCATGACAAGGAGACAAGAATATTCAATGGGGTCAATCTCTTCAGAAAATGGTGTTGGGAAAACTAGACAGATACATGTGAAAAAATGAAACTAGACCATGTTCATATACCATATATAAGGACAAACTCAAAATGAATTAAAGACTTAAATGTAAGACCTGAAACCATAAAATTCCTAGAAGAAAACTTAGAACTTAGGCAATAAACTCTTTGACATTTCTCTTAGTAATATAACTTTTGAATATATTTCTGTGGGCAAGAGAAACAAAAGAAAAAATAAACAAATTGGACTATATCAAACTAAAGAGTTTTTAAGCAGCAAAGAAAATGGTCAACAAAATAAAAAAACAACCTACTGAGTAGAAGATATTCACCAATAATACATCCAATAAGGGATTAATATTCAAAATTTATAAAGAATTTATAGAACTAAACACCAGAAAAATAAACAACCCAATTAAAAAATGGGCAAAGGACCTGAATAGACACTTCTCCAAAAAGGACATACAGATGACCCATCGACACATGAAAAGTCATTCAATGTCACTGATCATTGAAGAAATGCGAGTTACAGCCACAGTGAGACACCACCTCACGCCTGTCAGAAGGCCATCATCAGTAAATGAACAAACAGTAAGAGCCGGCGAGGATGTGGAGGAAAGGGAACCCCAGTGCGCAGTTGGTGAGAATGCAGCCTGGTGCAGCCACTGTGCAGAACAGTGTAGGGTTTCCTCCAAAAATTAAAGACAGAACCACTTTATGACCCTGCAATACCACTAGTGGTGCCACCAAATGAAAAAAAATCCAAAATATTAATTCAAAAAGACATGTCATTGCAGCATTATTTACAATAGCCTAGATATGGAAGTACCTAAGTGTTCATCAGTAGTTAACTGGATAAAGAAGAGGTGCTTATATACAGTGGAATATGACTTGGCCATAAAAGGGAACAACATCTTACCACTTGTGGCAACATGGATGGACCTAGAGGGTATTATTCCAAGTGAAATAAGTCAGCTAGAAAAAGACAAACACTATATGACATCATTTATATGTGGAATCTAAAAAACAAAATAGTGAACAACCAAAACAGAAATAGACTTGTAGACACAGAGAAGAAACTGATGGTTGCTAGATGGAGGGGGTTGGAGGGACAGGGGGAAAAAGGTGGAGGGGTTAAGAAGTACAAATTGGCCATTATAAAATAGTCTTGGGGGTGTAAAGTACAGCCTAAAGAATATGGCCAGTCATACTATATTACCTATGTATTGTACCAATGGGGTACTGGGCTTATCAAGGGATCACTTTGTAAATTATATAAATGTCTAACCACTATACTGTACACCCAAAACTAATATAATAGTGATTGTCAACTGTAATTGAACATTATTTAAATATACTTAAAAACAATAAAAATATTAATTTTATGCTATATGAATTTTACATCAATTTAAAAAAAACGCCAGTGAGTGCCCTGTGCAGAGGACAGGTGGCCATCTGAGAGGTGGAGGGAAGGGAGGGATCAGGGAACTGGGCACAGAGTGCAGAGGGGAGGTGGAAGGAGGTGGGCCCCCCTCCACTCAGGTTGGGTCCCAGCCTGGAGACACGCCCCTCAGGGAATCAGGTGAGGGCATTCCACAGCCAGCCGTGCAGGTGTGTGGGGGTGACTGGAGGCGAAGTGCCTGTGCCTGCCGGGGAAGGGATCTCTCTTTCTCTCTCTCTCTCTCTCTCTCTCTCTCTCACACACACACACACACACACACACACACACGCACTCCCACCCACGTGTGCTTGGGACCTGAGTAGGGACAAAAATCATCCACATGATCACATGTGCTAGAGTTTGGGACATAGGGATCCTCAAGTCTCCCCACATGTGACCCCCAGTCCTAGTTACGGGGGCTGTAGGCTGAAATATGTGGCGGGGGATAAAAGAGAGAATAGTCCCCTCTTAGAAGTCCATGGGTATTGGGCCTGAGGTCTGAGCCAGGCGCCACATCCACCCCTCTCTCCACTGCTGTGCAGACCCTGGGGACAGCCCAGGCTCCCCTTGCCCATCACACTGTAAGTTCTGAGAAATCCCAACTGTGGTTTGGCCTGACCCCTCCCCCACCCTCTAGCTGGGCTGTCCTGCCCACTGTCTTCCTGTCTTGGGGCCTGGGTAAGAAAAGGTGAGGACCTGCCAACCCCCAACTCCCGTCTCCAGACACAGGGGAGAGGCCTCTGCCCTGCTTCTGAGACTTTGCTTCCCTTGGCCTCAGTTTCCACTTCTGTAGAATGGAGACAATAAAAGTTCCTGCAGATAGGCGGTTAGAGCAGGGTCTGGCAAGTAGGAAGGGCCTGATTCATGCTGGCTGCTACTTTTACCCTCGCCGTGGCCCCACCCTGTGGACTGTCAAACTCTGGAACCATTCAAATCCCAGTTCCTCCAGACACGGGAGGGCAGTGGGGCCGGCCAGGTGTGGGAGGCAGGGGACCTGGTGTGAGTCCCAGCTCTGGTCCGGACACACTAGATGGCCTCAGACAGGGCCCTGTGTGGCTCTGTGCCCTGTTCCCCAGCCAGGCCCTGACACTCTATGGGGCTACGCCTCCCTGATGAATGAGTGTCCTGTGGGCTCTCACCCCACGCACTACGCCCCAAGCTTACTCTGCCCTCTCCACCTGAGACCCCTTCCTTGGCTGTTCGTGCCACAAACTGTGAAACTCTTGGATGGGTGGACAAAATAGGTTTACAGTTGTTTGTGTGGAAAATACTACAATAATAATAATACAAGAATTAACTCTGTGTTTCATGTACTCACAATTGTAAACCTACGTTTGCCCAACCTGCACTGATTATTGGGAGTCGGCTGCACAATTATGGAGGCAGGCAGGCCCTGAGATCTGCAGAGTGAGTGAGCAGGCGCTAGACCCAGGCAGAGCTGATGTCTCAGTTCAAGTCCAAAGGCCAGAAAGAAGACCATAAGCCAGTCAGAGGGCTGTCAGGCAGGTAAAATTCTCTTACTTGGCGGAGGGTCAGTGGTTTTGTTCTATTCAGGCCTTCAGCTGATTGGAAGAGGCCCACCCACATTAGCACAGTTTACTGGTTTAAATGTTCATGTCATCCATAAACACCCTCACAGACATGTCCAGGGTAATGTCTGACCGAGCACCTGAGTGCCTGTGGCTCTGTGAGGTTGACTCGTGAAATGACCGTCACGTGGGAATCTGAGTGTCTCATCTCGGTCATGTGGGTGGGTGGCTCCTTGCAGTGAGCAGTTTCCCAGAACATACAAGGCGGCGGTAATTTTCTACCATCACTGTTTTCAGAGACCACAGAGGTGGGCCAAATTCAACAGTGTCACATCCCACATGGCCCTGCCGGACATGCGTAGCCACCTCCCTGCCCTCGTCTCCTCCCTCATCCCTCTCACTCACTCTGCTCTTCTTCCACAGTCTGGTCCTGCCGCCAGCCCTTTAGCCTCACCGCCCCTCTGCCTAGAATATTTTTCCTCATTTCTCGAGTCTTCTCTAATGAGCATCTCATCACACTCAGTGCACTTTTCACCATGTGAAATTCTTATTTCTTTTGTGATTATTGTCTGTCCTTTCACTGGGTGGAAAGCTCTGAAGTCATCAAATGTTAAGTGAGGACCAAGGACAGGCCAGTTACTGGGTACAGTGCTGGATATCTCCTGGAAGTCACAGTTTGCTTGGGTAGACAAGCATGGGTTGGGCCGCACAGGTAAATATAATTTTCAATCCTGATAAATGTTAGGTTGAACTGAAGCCTGGTGCCCTGTGAGCCTGACCACCTTGGGGTAACACAGGTGACCAGAGGTGCAATCAGAAGTGGGGATAGCATTACTAGGGGAAGACAGAAGGAAAGAAAGTGTTCCAGGTAAAGGAACAGCTTGCTAAAAGGCCCCGAGGAGAGAGGGAAAGAGCTGAGCTGCAGGGAAAGAAAGAGGCAGGTGGAATGGTGCCCAGACTGCCCTGGGGGCCGTCGGGGGCAGTCAGCAGGCTTTGGGCCTTCGGTCAGTGGGGTTCTGGGAAAATCCTTTAGTTCCAGACATCAATGGATATTGAGCAGGAGAGCAGTGTGGTCAGATTTGCTTCTTGTAGGAGAGATTCATGGGGTCCCAAGGTGGGGGGCATACTGGAAGGGGGGAGGGAAAGCACTGGGTGCCCCTGGCTTGGAGGGGGTGGCAGCTGGGCTGGGGGAGCACGGGGCTGGGGGGAAGAGGATGGAAGGGCTGAGGCCCAGGGGGTGAGATGACTCTCCTGCAGATAACTGCCAAGCAGGTGGGCTGGGCACAGCTTTCCCACTCACTGCTCAGTGGCAGAGTCAGGCATCAGTGAGGTTCTGGGAAATCAATTAGCCCCCCGATCTTGAACCCTGTCACCAGGCCCAGCCTGCCCTCCCCTTACTTCCCCCATACCTGGCAGCCACATGCGTCCCTGCAAAGTCCCAGGAGGCCCCAGCTGACGGCTGAGGGTGAAGGGATACGTGGGGGGGGGGGGGGGGGGGGGTGTCTGTGTGCACCATCCTGCTCAGCCCAGAATTCCCTGTGGGTCAGGAGTTAAACTGGTCCTGCCCTGGGTGGGGTTGAATCTGCTGAGCTGGCTGAGGTGTGGGCTGGTCCCTCTTGCCCCCCAGGGCAGAGGCCTGGGCAGGAGTGGGACCCAGCAGGGGCAGGTGCCCCACCACAGGTGGGGGCGGTGGTGTCAGTGATTTCCTGGTTTCTGTGGGAAGCGGGCCCTGCGGCTTTGCTTCTTCACGAGCCCCTGGGCCGTGGTCTCCAGGAGCCTGGCCTCAGGTCCCTCTTCCTGGGCCAGCCCCTGGCAGAGGGCTCAGTGCCTGCAGCCCCCGGCTGTCTGTGTCCACGGGGCGGGACTGGGGCCAGCAAGGGAGGCATTCCCGGGGCAAAATTCAAGGGGGTGTCCCAAACCTCAGAATAACAGAAATAATAGTACTTTTCTCTCTCTTTTTTAATTAAAATACATTTGATCTATACCTGTGTTTATTTTATTTTATTTTTTTTATCATTTTTATTTTAATCATTGTTCAAATACAGTTTTCTCCTTTTTATTCTCAATCCAGTCCCCGCTCCCACTCTCCCCACCTCCCTCCCATTCCCACCCTCCCCTTAGTTGATGACCATGTGTCCTTTCAGTTTGTTCCTGTGAACCCTTCCCACTGCCCCCTTAAATTCCCTCTACTCTCTTCTGTGGGCACTGTCAGCCTGGCCTCTATTTCAGTGTCTTTGGTTATATTTTGCTTCTTTCTTTGTTTTGTTATTTAGGTTCCTGTTAAAGGTGAGATCATATGGTATTTGTCTTTCACTGCCTGGCTTTTTTCGCTTAGCATAATGCTTTCCAGCTCCATCCATGCTGTTGCAAAGGGTAGGAGCTCCTTCTTTCTTTATGCTGCATAGAATTCCATTGTGTAAATGTACCATAGTTTTTTGATCCATTCATTTACTGATGGGCATCTTGGTTGCTTCCAGCATCTAGCTATTGTAAATTGTGCTGCTATGAACATTGGGATGCATAGGTTCTTTTGAATTGGTGTTTTAGTATTCTTAGGATAGAGTCCCAGCAGTGGAATTGCAGGGTCAAAAGGCAGATCCATTTTTAGTTTTCTGAGGAAGTTCCATACTGCTTTCCATAGTGGATGTACCAGTCTGCAGTCCCACCAGCAGTGCACTAGGGACACCTTTTCTCCACAACCTCTCCAACACTTGTTGTTTGTTGCTTTATGATGGCCATTCTGTCTGGTGTGAAGTGGTACCTCATTGTGGTTTTAATTTGCATCTCTCTGATAGCTAGCAATATTGAACATCGTTTCATGTGTCTTTGGATTTTCTGTATGTCCTCCTTGGAGAAGTGTCTGTTCAAGTCCTTTGCCCACTTTTTAATTGGATTACTTGTCTTGTTAGAGTGCAGTCTTGTAAGTTCTTTATATATTTTGGAGATTAAACCCTTGTCTGAGGTATCATTGGCAAATATGTTTTCCCATACAGTTGGTTCTCTTTTAATTTTGATACTGTTTTCTTTAGCTGTGCAGAAGCTTTTAATTTTGATGAGGTCCCATTTGTTTATTCTTTCCTTTATGTCCCTTGCTCTAGGGGACAAGTCAGTAAAAAGTTTCTGCATGAAATATCTGAGATTTTCCTACCTACGTTCTCCTCTAGGACTTTAATGGTGTCACATTTTATATTTAAGTCTTTTATCCACCTTGAATTTATTTTTGTATATGGTGTAAGTTGGTGCTCAAGTTTCATTTTTTTTTGCACGTGGCTGTCCAGTTCTCCCAACACCATTTGTTGAAGAGGCTATTTTTACTCCATTTTATGTTGCTGCCTCCTTTGTCAAATATTAATTGATCATAGAGACTTGGGCTTATTTCTGGGCTCTCTGTCCTGTTCCATTGGTCTATGTGCCCATTTTTATGCCAGTACCAGGCTGTTTTGATTACAGTGGCCTTGTAGTATAGTTTAGTGTCGGGTATTGTGATCCCTCCTACTTTACTCTTTTTTCTCAAAATTGCAGCAGCTATTCGGGGTCGTTTATAATTCCATATAAATTTTTTGAAGTGTTTGTTCTATGTCTGTGAAATATGCCATTGGTACTTTAATAGGAATTGCATTGAATACGTAAATTGCTTTGGGTAGTATGGACATTTTGATGATATTAATTCTTCCAATCCATGAACACGGTATATGTTTCCATTTGTTTGTGTCTTCCTTGATTTCTTTCTTCAGTGTTGTGTAGTTTTTTTCTGAATACAGGTCTTTTACCTCTTTGGTTAGGTTTATTCCTAGATATTTTATTTTTCTTTTTGCTATTTCAAATGGGATTTTTTCCTTGATCTCTGTTTCTGCTGTTTCATTGCTGGTGTACAGAAATGCCTTTGATTTCTGGATATTGACTTTGTATCCTGCTGTTTTGCCAAATTCATTTATTAGGTCAAACAGTTTTTTGGTAGTCTATAGGATTTTCTATGTATACTATCATGTCATCTGCAAACAGTGACAGTTTTGTTTCCTCCTTTCCGATTTGGATGCCTTTTATTTCTTTTTCTTGTCTGATTGCTGTGGCTAAAACTTCCAGTACTATATTGAGTAGAAGTGGTGAAAGTGGACAGCCTTGTCATGTTCCTGATCTTGGTGGAAAAGATTTTAATTTTTTGCCCATTGAGTATGATGTTGGCTGTAGGTCTCTGAAATATGGCCGTTATTATGTTGAGGAATGCTCCCTCTATTCCCACTTTACCGAGTGTTTTTATCATGAATGGGTGCTGTACCTTATCAAATGCTTTTTCTGCATCAATTGATATGATCATGTGGTTTTTGTCTTTGCTTTTGTTTGTGTGATAATTTACATTTACTGATTTGTGAATATTGTACCATTCTTGCATCCCTGGAATGAATCCCACTTGGTCATGGTGTATGATCTTTTTAATGTATTGTTGGATGTGGTTTGCCAGTATTTTGTTGAGGATTTTAGCGTCAATGTTCATCAGTGATATTGGCCTGAAGTTTTCTTTCTTTGTTGTGTCTTTATTTGGTTTTGGAATTAGGATGATGTTGGCCTCATAAAAAGAGTTTGGGAGACTCCCATCTTTTTGGACTTTTTTGGAATAGTCTGTGAAGGATAGGGGTTAGCTCTTCCTTAAATGCTTTGTAGAATTCTCCTGTGAAACCATCTGGTCCTGGGCTTTTGTGTGTTGGGAGTTTTTTGATTACTGCTTCAATTTCTTTTGTTGTTATTGGTCTATTCAGGATTTCTGCTTCTTTTTCATTGAGTTTTGGAAGATTATATTTTTCTAGAAAGTTGTCCATTTCACCTAGGTTTTCAAATTTCTTGGCATACAGCTCTTTGTAGTAATTTCTTACAATCCTTTGTATTTCTGTGGTATCTGTTGTAATCTCTCCTCTTTCATTTCTGATTGTGTTTATTTGGGTCTTCTCTTTTTTTTCTTGATGAGTCTGCTTAAAGGCTTGTCGATTTTGTTTATCTTTTCAAAGAACCAGCTCTTGGATTCATTGATCCTTAGAATTGTGCTTTTAGTCTCTATGTCATTTAATTCTGCTCTGATCTTGGTTATTTCCTTCCTTCTGCTTGCTCTGGGCTGTCTTTGTTGTTGTTCCTCGAGTTCTTGTAGATGTATGGTTAGGTTGTTTGTTTGGAATGTTTTTAACCTTTTTAGGTGGGCCTGTATCGCTATGAACTTCCCTCTCAGGACTGCCTTGGCTGTGTCCCATAAGGTTTGGGTTGTTGTGAGTTCGTTTTCATTTGTTTCCAGAAACCTTTTGATTTCTTCCCTAATATCATTCTTGACCCATTCATTGTTTAATAGCATGCTATTTAATCTCCATGATTTTGAGTGTTTTTGTTTTTTTTCCTTGGGGTTGGTTTCTAGCTTCAGTCCCTTGTGGTCTGAGAAAATGCTTGGTATGATTTCAATTTTCTTGCAATTCTTGAGGCTTGTTTTGTGTCCTATCATGTGGTCTATCTTTGAGAATGTTCTGTGTACATTTGAAAAGAATGTATATTTAGTTTCTTTTGGATGGAGGGCTCTGTATATATCAGTAAAGTCCATTTCATCAAGAGTATTGTTCAATGCCACAGTATCTTTGTTGATATTTTGTTTAAAAGATCTGTCCATTTTTGATAGTGGGGTGTTAAAATCTCCCACTATAATTGTGTTGCTGTCCATATCTTTCTTGAAGCCCTCTAAGATTTTCTTTATGTATTTGGGTGCTCCTATGTTGGGTGCATATATATTTACAATATTTATGTCTTCTTGATGGATTCTTCCCTTGAGTATTATGAAGTGACCTTCTGGGGTCTCTCTTTATGGCCCTTTTTTGGAAGTCTGGTTTGTCTGATATGAGTATTGCTACCCTGGCTTTTTTTCCCTGTCCATTTGCTTGGAAGATTTGTTTCCAGCCCTTCACTTTCAGCCTCTGTAGGTCTTTTATCCTGAGGTGGGTCTCTTGTAGACAGCAGATATGTGGGTCATTTTTTCTTATCCAATCAGCTATTCTATGTCTTTTGATTGGAGCATTTAATCCATTTACGTTTAAGGGTATTATTGATAGGTACTTATTCATTGTCTTTTATGTACGTGTGTTCCTCTCTCTCTCTCTTTTCCCTCCCTTCCTTAAAGCAGTCCTTTTAGAATCTCTTGCAGAGCTCGTTTGGTCAAGGTGTATTCTTTTAGACTTCTTTTGTCTGGGAAACTTCTTATTTGGCCTTCTGTCTTGATCGAGAGCCTTGCTGGGTAAAGTAGCCTTGGTTGCAGACCTCTGGTTCTCATTACCTGGAGTATTTCTTGCCATTCTCTTATGGCTTGAAGTGTTTCCATTGAGAAGTCAGCTGTTAGCCTTACTGGGGCTCCCTTGTATGTTACTTCCTGTTTCTCCCTTGCTGCCTTTAAGATTCTCTCTTTGTCTTGAAATTTTGTCATTTTAATTATGATGTGCCTTGGGGTGGGTCTCTTTGGGTTCCTCTTGATTGGGACTCTCTGTGTTTCTTGGATTTGTGGGACTTTTTCTCTCATCAAATTGGGGAAGTTCTCCTTCATTACTTGTTCAACTAGGTTTTCGATACCTTGCTCTTCTTCTTCTCCTTCTGGTATGCCTATTATACGGATATTATTACGTTTCATATTGTCTTGCATTTCTCTTAATCCCTCTTCATTCTTTCTGAGCCTCTTTTCCTTTTCTTGATCTTTCTGGATGCTGTTTTCTACTTTGTCCTCCAGCTCACTAATCCAATCTTCTGCTTCATCAGTTCTGCTTTTCGTTCCTTCTACTGTGTTCTTCAGTTCAGAAACTGTATTTTTCATTTCCTCTTGACCTTTGTTGAGAGTTTCTATTTCCTTTTTCATGTTTATATAGTTTGCAGTGAGATTGATGTAGTTTCCCTCTAATTTCTGAAAGCTCATTGTGAGTTCATTGAACTTCCTGGTAATCATTGTTTTGAACTCACTGTCTGATAGTTGAGTTGCCTCTATTTCATTTAGCATTTTTCCTGAGGCTTCCTCATTTTCCTTCAGTTGGGGGTTGTTTCTTTGTTTTCTCATTGTTTGTGGGTTTCTTTTTTTTTCATCTTGTTTGTTAATTTGATCTGTTCTGATTCCCTGTAATTATGGTGTGAACTTCTGTGGTAGAATACTTGTGAGATTCAGTGGTGCAATCTCCTTCGTGTATCCTGGTGTTCACAGCTTCCCCCTACTCTTTTTTGTGATCAGTTGGAGGAGTAAGGCAAAATGGTTTAAAACAACAAGACAGTATACTATGATATTTACTTTAGCAGCCAGTAGAGAAGAGATGGGTTATCCTTTGGCTCCTTATAGTGTTAACCGTGATCCTCCACCCCACTATCCACGTTTTAGAAAGGATGGAAAGAAGGTAAGACTCTTATTGGGGACGAGAGGATTGTTAGTTGGATCTAGAAAGCTGTGAGGCTGTGGGAGGTCAGATTCTAAGGTAGGGTTGGACTAAAGATTAGTATATAGGAGTAGTGAGTAAAAGAATAGAGACAACCCCCCACAATAGTAGAGTTCAGAAAATTGCAAAGTGGGCTGAGATCAGGTAGGGGGTATTGAGAAGCATTTACAATTGTATAGACTAGGTCTTACTAGCAGTAATAGTAAAGTGACAGTCTTGTGGCAGAATAGATGAGGTCTAGATAACAAGAATAAAGAGTATAGAACCTTGAGAGGTGTATTAATGGAACACAGATGAAGGATAGTAACTTATCAACACCTTGTGACTGAGATACCAGGGGGAACCTATCAAATGACAGTATAACCAGCCAAGAAAAGAAGATTATACAGAAAGAAAAAGAATACCAAAATATTATTAAAATAAAAAATGTCAGAAAAGTGAGAAAAAGATAATACAAATTTACAGTAACTTACAAGATTAAAAAAAAGGAAAGAAAAGCAGAAGATGTAGTGCAGGAGAGATAAATTTGGAGTGGAAAGAATAATATTAGGATGAATGGAAGAGAAACATAAGGGATTGTGAGATAAAAATAATAAGAATTGAAAAATAAAATGTCGCATAAAACACAAGATAAAATCAATCAACCAACAACAGCCAGAGAAACCAAACAAAACAAAAACAAACAAACAAAAAAACCCAACCTCTTGTTGGTTTCTAACTGGCCAGACCAGTTTTTCTGATCTTGCTGGCTTCAGCTGGCTGAGGGACCTTTGAAATGCTTCTCTCTCTCCCAGCCAGATCTCAGCAAGTCTGACAGGTACCCTGGGCATTCCCGAACACACTGGTTCTCTGGATCTCACTTCCACATTCTTCCGGACTCCGGGGTCCTGCAGGGTTCCAGCTCTATGATCTCAGGATGCACCCGCGACATTTTGGGATTCACTGCGCCCTCCCTGGGAATCGTAAAAGGGTGCGCCCCTCCCCCAAACTTTGAGATTGGGGTGTAGGATCGCCCTAAGTGCCTTGCTGAGACCCTTCTGGGTTCAAAGTGCACGAGAGTCAGTCTTCCTGATGGTACGCAAGCCAAGCCGTTTCCAGCTCCGTGTTCCCCGCCGAACCGCACTCCGACCGGGTGTTGGCGCCTTTCCCGGCTCCCCCGGTCGGGCTGGCTGGAAATTTCTGAGCCACGACTGTAGGAACGCACCCAGCACCACGTCCCTCCTGGGATCGCAGCGCGCGATTCAGGCCTCCCTATGGGGCGTGAGCCAGGCACGACCGGGCTCTGTGCTCTCCACCGATCTGAACTTCCACCAGGCTAGGGGTGCGGGCGCTCTTCCAGGCTGCCCCTGGTCCTGTCGGCTAGAGGCCCTCACTTCTCCCCGGTCTCTGGGCGAGTGTTCATAGTCCCTGGGAGATTTTTTCCCAGTCCAACTGGCCAATCTGTTCCTTCTAGCAACACGTTCTCCCTTGGAGTTGCTCACCCCCCGTATTTGGGGGAGGGAGCAGCGACTTCCCTCTCCCAGGAGCCCTGGGGCAGACCCCAGAGCACCGGGCAGGCCTGGGGTCTGCACACCCCTAGACCCCGCGCTGATCCCTGGGCCCCTTTTGTCCTGTAGTCGTCTCCTTAGTGTCTGGTTTTTCAGTGAGTGCAATAATTTTGGATGTCCTGCTTTCAAAAGTGATTCAGTAACCTAGCCCACTTACTCTGTTTCTCCACCGATCCGCGAGTTTCCCCCCTCTTCACATAAGCCGAGAAAAACGCTGCCTAGAGTAAAGCCACCATCTTCCATCCTCAAAACTCTGGCTTATACCTGTGTTTAAATTTGAGGTGTACAACGTTGAATTCGAACACTTGTCTATTGTAATACGGAAGCCACATTAGCGTTATTTAGCAACCTCGCCACTTTTCATGACCATCCTTTCTCTCTTAGTGGCTGGAATAACTCAGCTGGAGTCCCACGGTTGCCCACTGTGCACGGACCTCTGGGCTTGTCATGTAAAACACATCTCAGTGCAGTGATTGTGACCGAGACGGTCTCCATACCCTTCAGTTCCCCTCTGAGAGTGTGGGACACAGTGACAGTTAGGGCATCTTCCAGGCTGGGCCACCCTCACCTCTGTCCAATCTCAGAAGAGTTTCGTTACCCCAGAAAGAAACCCCGTACCCACCGGCTGTCCCTCCCCACTCACCCCTCCCGCAGCCCTGGCATCAGGGCAATACTTTAACAACCAAAACCAATGCAATAACATGAAGACGAATAAGCTTTAAGGTGAAGACCAGCTCTGACGTTGCACTTTTAGGCCCCGTACCGCTTGGCAAACCTTGGTCCCCACCCAGCCTGTAGTGTGCTTGGCAGGACGACCTGCTCCACCAGGGATTTCCTCTCCTGGGCTCCCCCAGGAGCAGGGCGTCTGGACCTGGGGGGAGGGCTGGGTGCGGACTTGGTGGGTCCCCTGTCTCCCTGAGCCCTTAGGGGAGGGCCTCAGTGGCCAGCGGCTGGCGGGACCACTCGGGGACCCTCTTTGGCATGCTCATGTCAAATGGCAGCCTCATTGCCATCTCTTGGGCACTTACTGTGGACTGAGCAAGTTCATGTTATTCATTAGTCATAATGGTTTAAGAAATCACTTCTGTGGAACCATGTGCACTGTGAAACTTTCAAACGATACCTTCATGTCCAGAGTAAACAAGGGTAAATGTGAACAGCGCCCCTCCACCCCCACCCCAGTCAAACCCCAAGGTCAGCAGCAGTGTGAGATGTGTCCTTCCATGCTTCCCAAGTGCCGGGGGGGTCTCACTTGATCCTCATGAAGCCCCCTGCAGTGAGCACCAGCATCACCCTCACTTCACATGTGTGTTGAGTGAGGCTCAGAGAGGTCAGGTCCCTTGTCCAAGGTCACACAGCGTGTGAGGGTGTGTACCTCACACCCAGTCCTGTCTGACTCCTGGGAGTGAGGAGGAAAAGCGGGGGGTCCCGACCTGGGAGGGGTCCTGGCAGCTCAGCCAATGCTGTGGCTGCTTCACTCAGTCATTCGGCGAACACTTGCTGGGCACCACTGTGTGCCAGGTCAGTGGTGCGCACAGGGCCCTGCCCTGCCCTCCCCGAGCTCACAGCCCAGGCAGGTGACACCATCCTCTGACAAGGCACCAAACAGAAGTCAGACGAGCACAGCGAGGGAGGGGGAACAAAACAGCTGCCGGGGTGATGCCGGAAAAGCTGAAGCGAACATCCATGTTTAAAAAATGACATTTGATGATTCAAAAGTCTCATAGTTCAAAGGGCAGGCAGTGGGAAGTCTGCTTCTCATACTGATGCCCAGGCCCTGGTGACCCCCCAAGGGCATCTGCCCTCAGTGGAGGTGATGTCACCCCCAAGGGGGCGAAAGCTGGTTCAGGGGTGAGTCTGTGTCTAAGCTGAAGTGCAGGTACACACAGAACATGTGAACAGGTGAGCAGCAGGTCTGTGGTATGAAATGTGCATGGGAGGGTGATTAAAAGAAAGTCTCAAAACGATTGCTCATTACAGTGTCATAATGAAAGAATCTTGCGAAACTGTTCTAGAAGCAACCATTCAGGTTTCCTGTGAGATCTCCCATAGATATTCTAGGCATTTTCAAGAAAATATCTGCGTATCTATTTGTTTGTTTTTACATAAATGATAACATATCATCTGAAACTTCATTTTCTCACTTGAAATATATCTTGGTGACCACTCCATGCCAGTGAACACGGCTTGCAGGTTTCTTTTTTACAGCGTTGCCGCGTTCCTCTGTGCCTGGAGACCGACCTCACCCGTTCTGGTGGTTTGGCACGAGGTGTTGGACGCACAGGGCGCGCGGTGCTGCGGCAGTGCGCTCTGGACAACTGCACTCACCTCATTTCACACATGAGCGATCGTATCTGAAGGAGAAATTCCGGGAAGTGTGATATGGGTCAGGAGGTGTGTGTGCATTTGTCATTTAAGTAGATATTGCAACTCGCCCTGTGTTGGATTTATACCAGTTTCCTTTTTCCTCATCAAGGTCACAGATTCACCAACGTGCTGATATCAAACCTTTGGATCTTCACCAATCTGGGGGATTCAAATGGCAGCACATATAAGTTTGTTGTTTATTTTTTTTAGATTATAACAGGTTTATTATAGGGTAAGTTTTTTCTTTTTTTAAATATATATTTATATTGATTAAACTATTAGAGTTGTCCCAATTTTTACCCCTTTGCCCCTCTCTTCCTGGTACCCCCCTTCCCTCAGTAATCCCTCCCAGTTAGTTCATGTCCATGGGTCATGCATATCAATTCTTTGGCTTCTCCATTTCCTATATTACTCTTGACATCCCCCTGTCTGTTTTGTACCTACCAGGTATCAGCTGATAGTCTTATGGGAACTCCTTTGTAGGTAACTCTCTGCTTTTCTTTGCTGCATTTAAGATTCTCTCTTCATCTTCAACCTTTGACATTTTAATTATGATGTGTCTTGATGTGGTCCTCTTTGGGTGCAACTTGTTTGGGACTCTTCTGTGCTTCCTGGACTTGTGTATCTATTTCCTTCACCAAATTAGGTAAGTGTTCTTTCATTACTTTTTCAAATAAGTTTTCAATTTCTTGCTGTTCCTCTTCTCCCTCTGGCACCTCTATGCTTTGGAAGTTGGTCATTCAGAAATGTCCCAGAGGCTTCTTATACTATTTTTTTTCTTGAATTCTTTTTCCTTCTTGCAGTTCTGTTTGAATGCTTATTTCTTCCTTATGTTCCAAATTGTTGATTTGAATTGCGGCTTCCTCCCCTTCACTGTTGGTTCCATGTAGATTTTTCTTCATTTCACTTAGTGTAACCTTCATTTCTTCCTATGTCTTTCACATGTTATTGCTGTACTCAGCAAGTTCTTTGAGCATTCTTATCACCAGTGTTTTGAACTCTGCATCCAATAGGTTGGTTATCTGTTTTGTTTAGCTCTTTTTCTGGGGTTTTGTTCTGTTCTTTCATTTGAGCCATATTTCTTTGTCTCCTCAATTTGGCAGCCTCCCTGTGTTTGTTTCTGTGTAATAGGTAGAGCTGCTTTGACTCCCTTAGTAGTGTGGCCTGTTGTAGAAAAGGCACCTGTAAATCGTGTGGGGCAGAGGCTGGGTGATCGCCAGGGCAAGGCAACCTACTTCACAGCCATGTGGCTCTGTGTGGGGGCAGGGCACTGAGAGGGACAGTGCTGCTGCTGGGCTTCTGGAGGTCTGCCTGGAGCTTTCTGTTTCCAATCATTTCACCCACTCCTTGTGTGTGACTGGCTCCTTTCCAGCTGTTGCCCTGGTGCTGAATCCCAGAGGGGATAGGTCTGTATACATTGTAAGTCTGTGTGGGCCCTTTAAGTGGAGACTAGTGAAAATCCAGTAGTTTTTTCTGCTGCCCCAACCCCCACTGATTTTTACAGCCAGAACTTATGGGGATTTATCTTCCTGGTGGTGGAGCCCTGGGCTGTGCAGTCTGGCCTGGGGCTGGGATCGCTCGCTCCTGAGGTATCCTTCTGATTTTCATCCACCACAGGTGCATGTGGGGCTGCCCATTCTGCCATCGCCACCTCTCTGTGGCATGCCACGTCTCCGTGTCTCTCCACCCCTCCCACCCGTCTGGATGCACGTGGCTTCTTTAAATCCTTGGTTGTCAGACTCCCGTACAGCTTGATTTTCTGATGGCTCTGGGAGTTATTTGTTTTGATATCTAGTTGTAATTCTTTCTGTGGTTTTAAGCAAGGAGGTGCAGTGCGTCTACCTATGCCTCCATCTTGACTAGAGGTCATGCTCAATCTCACAGTATAGTTTCAATGCTTGTTTCCCTTGTGAGATTGAGACTCTTCTCCTGTGAGTAAGCACTCTTTGTCTTTGTGAGCTCAAGGCTTTTATTCTTTGTTAACTTTTTCATGGACTGTTGTAGTATTTTTCAGGGGTGTGTGTGGGCCAGAGGAGATCAGAGTCTCCAGTGCCTTACGTGCTCTGGATGGAGGGGTGGCAGGCAGAGAGCGCAGGGGGTTACCTACGGCTCCTGGGCTGAGGAGCGATAGTTCTAACAACAGACTTGAGGAAGTAAACTCCCCATCTCTGGGAGTGTGCAAATGGGAGGGGCATGTGTCCGAAGGGTTGTAGAAGAAATTGATGACACAGGCAAGGTTTGGAGCTGGGGGACCTTAGTCTGTTCTAAATGAGAGTCCACCCAGGAGCTTAGAGGTGGCGGGGATTTCTGCATCCTCCTCGTTTCCTGTGGCTTTGGAGACAGCCTGTCCCACATCCCTTCTGTGTGTGGGTGGCTGGCAGTGTCCTGGCACCATGGTGTGAGCTGGGTTTCTCCTGAGGTCTGGGGTGACTGGTTTGTTGCAATCGCTGTTGTTCGAACTTCAAGGCTCTCAGTATGTTGAGCTTAGAGGTGCTGCCCCTGGTGGGAAGTGTAAGTTTCCCCTCACTCCCCTGTCACTTCCTGAGGGTTCTTGGGGGTGTTACAGATTGAAGCTGCGTGGTTGGTAGGGCAGTGAGGCATGGGGTCCAATCTTGCATGTTTGTGATCTGGAAACCATGGCCTAACTGTGGACCCCGCCCTCCTGCTGAGGACCACCTGCTAGCCAGGAATGGGACTGGACACACTGAGACAGGGTAGGTAGGGGTAGATAGGGCCTCACCTGCATCTGTTGTCTGATAGTAGATGTGGGAGGGGTGCCCTAATGCCCCGCAGATAAATGAGTTTCCATTCTGGAAAATGCCTGCGTGTGAACAGTGCTGGCAGGTGAGTCACAGCATGCAGGAAGCCTCAGGAGAACTGACAATAAGGAGAGCCTGTGAGAGAGGCTCAATAAATACTGACTGGCTGAAGGAAGGAAGGAAGGAAGGAAGGAATGATGCCTTGGAGTGGGGAGGAGAGGACAGCTTGTGCCTGTTCTGTTGATAAACTAAGATGTGTCCAGGTTGAAGGATGAGCTTTCTGCTTTTTGTTGTGCTGCAGGATCTGAGGGAGACTGTCTTGTCCCCAGCAGGACTCTGGGGTGGCTGAGGAGCAGAGGGAGGAGCAGAGGCCCGCGGCGCACTGTGGGGAGGACGCCCAGCCTCCTACAAGGCTGGACTCCAGGCCCCTTCAGGGAAAGGGTGGGTGGGAGAGACCACTATGGCATCCTCAGGACAGGTTCCAGAGAAAGCCCCTGGGGTGGAATCTCAGGAATGTTAGACAGGACAAGGGTCTCCAGGTCTGGGCGGTTCTTACTAAATGCTTTCTGCTAAATGTTAAAAGTAACAGTATTTTGCAGACTCAGCTGTAACCTTATGAGCTTGACCAGAGTCTAATAAGATAAGTTTAGCTCACTGCCAAGAAGAACTCAACATGTAATTAACAAAATAGTATACACAAGGGGTGGTTACACTTGCCTTCAGGGAGACAGAGCTTTGGACCTGAATTCTGTGTCCTTTACTTGCTGCATGTAAAGAGTAAAACTACCTATGGGCAACTACGTCTCATTCCTGAATAGAACACCCCAAGCTATGAACCCCTTGAGTGTGGTAACAGGAACAGGCTGGGTGAGGTCTGGGGAGATGGATTGAACTTGGAATCAACCAGTAGCAGAGTGGAAGGAGATGAGGACCAGCAGCCCAGGGCAATAGGCTCCTGGGGACCTGTGTGGGGGTGGAGGGAGGAGCCACCAGGTGGTGCCCCTACCTGAGGTATCTGCCCCAGGTCACAGTGGGCTGGGCAGCCCTCCATCACTGCCTACCATCTGAATAATGGGATGGGGCCAAAGTGCTGGCCCTGAGGGTTGGTTCTGGGGGAACTGAAATCTCGGGGTATGGTGTCTGAATGTTCATCATGGCGTGAACCTGGGGGAGGGTCTTTGAGGTTCAGAACACAGGGGATAGCCTAGGGCATTAGTGGGGTCACCACAGAATGATCCTGGAGGCTGGAGCTTTCAGGAGGGGCTGAAAAATGGGGTCAGGAGCTGCACTGTGAGGTAGGCCATGGGGGAGTATTTCTGGGGCAGACTTACTCCAGCAAGAGGTTGAGCTGAGAGCAGTGGGCACTAACCTGGAGCTTCAGGGTCTCAGAACACGGTGTTCTTGAAGGTGCAGATGGAAAATGGTCTCTGGGTGGAAGGGAGAGTCTGGGGGAACAAGTCCTGCTGGGAAGGCAGTGTTTGGTGGGAGGGTGAGACTTGGGGAGTGGGTTGTGGGCACTGGAGGTCTTTCAGGGGCCGTTGTAGAAGAGACACTTAAGGAGCAGAACACAGATCTTTGTGGTAGATGTGGGAATTTGCCACTCATGAGGGAGATCCTGGGAGCACTCAAAGCATCAAAGTGTTGCATAGCTTTGGATAATCAGAAAGGGGAAACCAACCAGAAGGTGCATTTGGGTGGCTCAGAACTTTGGTCAAGTTGATTCTGGGAGACACCTATGTTTGCAGGCATTAGGAATAGGGGACAGATGGTAAGGGTGGACCTAGGGGCCGGAATACTAGCGGAAAGGTTTTGGGAGAGGCTGGAGCATCCTGGTGCAAGTTCCTTAGACAGGAACAGATTATGGAAGTGGGTTTGGCTGTCCTTGATGGACATATCAGTGAGGTGAGCTGGGGAGCCTGGAGCCCAGGGGAATCTTGGGGGACTATATCAAAAGCAAGAGATGGGAGTGGTGAGAATAGAGGGGTCCAAGTCTGAGGATGTCTTGGAGGTGCATTTGGGGGGCCTTAGAATGAGAGTGCCTTGGGGGTGCTGACCATGGGAGACAGGTTTGGCAGAGTCAGTGGGTGCATGTCTGGGCGAATCCAGGAGTAGACCAGACTGGCCCTGAGGGAAGGCAAGGCCGAGCTGACTTTGCAGCAGAAGCTTTACTGACACCCAGCCCCCGCCTCCCCGCGCCCCCGCACCCCTCCCCCACTCAGTAGCATTTTTGGTACACAATCTGGGGCCCCTGCTCCTCATACTGCTCCCTCAGGACCCAGCAGGACTGGAAGGCATACAGCGAGGCTAGGATGGAGCCCCCAGTCCACACTGATAAGTGCCGGGTGGGCTGGGCCACCACCACCAGGCGCGCTTCCAGGGGCAGACTGCGCAGCAGCTCGGCGCGGAAGCGGCCCTCCAATCCCACGAAGAGCGAGGAGCCACCGCAGAGCAGCACGTTTTGGGCCATGTCGCCCCGAACCTCCTGAGGCACCTTGTTAAGACTCTGTTTGGCCATGGTGGGGACGCCCACGGGCGACAGCCCAGGCCTCTTCGGGGGGCTGAACAGCAGCTCTGGGCATTGGAAGATCTCCTTACCCAGCGAGACCATCCTGCCGTCGGGCAGCCTCAGGCGCTGCCCGCACTCCCCCTCTGGCCGGGCCTGTTCCTTCTGGAAATCCGGGGCCACATAGCAACAGCGGTGCTTGATGACCTCCACGGCGCCCAGGTCCTGCCGCCGCAGCGGAAAACCGGGGCCCAGCAGCACTTCCGCCAGGAAAGTGGTCAGGTGGGTGCCCGCCAGGTCCAGGCGCTCGGTGGCGTGGGGCAGGTGATAGCCCTGGAAGACGGGCACCGTGGAGGTGACTCCGTGGCCTATGTCCACCACCAGCCCGCTGACCCGCCCGTGCGCGTACACGGACAGCACTGACTGGGAAGCCACGTACATGGCCGGGGAGCGCATTGACTCGAAGGCCACCTCCACCAGCTTCTCGCGGTTGGTGGTGGGGCTGAAGGGCTGGTCGGAGAACAGCAGCGGGTGGTCCTGGGGGGCGATACGGAGGTCGTGCTTCAGCAGATGGCTCCAGATGAGCTCTGCCGCGTCCCAGTCCACCACGATGCCATTCCTTACCGGCTGCACCAGCGTCAGGTCTGGGCGCGCGCGGGCGGCCTCGCCAATGAAAGTCGCCAGAACCGGCTGCCCCGTGGTGGTTGGCTTCTGGGGCTGGCAGCCCACGATGGTGGCCACGGTGTAAGTGGGCTGGGCCTGCCCCGCGAAGCCCATCTTACAGGTGCCTGTGCCCATGTCAATGACCACTGCGCTGGCCTTTGAGAGCACCCTGTCGCCCATCATGCTGGGGATGCCTTCCTGTACGGTCTTGTTCACCAGCAGTCAGTTGAGGGTCCCGCCCGGCCTGGGGGCCTCTGGGGAGCCCTGGAGCTCAGAGAGGTTGGAGAGATTTGCATCCACAACTGCAGGGGCAGGGTGGGCTACTGGGCAAGGCTGACCACTTTCCCCTGGGATTCGAGGTGCAGGGAGAAAAGGTTGAGGCTGGGCTGGGGGCAGGCGCAGACAGAGACTCGGGGAGGGGGCGGGGCTATGACATCAGCCTGCCCTCGGGCCCCTTTCAGAAGACTTCACAATGCAAAGCTAGCGGTGGAGGGGTGGGGGTAGGGAGGGACCCCAGAAAGCTCCCAGGGCACCCATCTACTCTGCACCCCTCCACTCCTGCCACCACCACCAACCTGCCAAATTTGGAGGAGGATAGAGGTTTCCTAAGAAGGGACCTCTCACCCAGCTCTGCCCTTCAGAATCCAGGAAGACCTAGGAGCCCTCCTGCTGCCTTGTCTTGAAGTTATTTATAGTGTGTATTGAGAGCTGGTCGGAAGCCTCCTCAGAACAAACTAGTAATCCTTTGAATGTTAATCAGAAGGTGGTCCGCTAGCGTGGCTTTCTGGTTTCCAAGAAGGTACAGAAGCCAAACTGGCTTGGAGGGCAACGAGAGGCACAAACACCCTTGCACTAGGCTCTTTGTTGCTTCTGTTCTTCCTGCTGCCTGGAGCAGCCTCCCTGACCCATCCTTGCAGAGCAGGAATTTGCCTTTTCAAATCTCTGCCGGATGCTGCCTCCTCCTGGAAGCCTTCCCTGATTTTTCCTCCCACGCCAAGTGTAACATGAAGTTATCAAAGTAAGAGAGGCTAAATTTCCTAGTTATGTCCAGGTTTATTACTTTGTCCAGAGAGTGAGGTTGACTTTTTATTGTTAATTATTTTTGTTTATAGTCTAATGTGTACTTTTGGCAATGTTCACTTTCTCAAGTATTTATCAAAGTTCTAGGCACTCTCAGCTTTATTGAGATACAACTGACATATAACACTGCGTGAGTTTAAGGGGTGCAACATGTTGGTGACTGCACCTGTAGAGACAGCTAACACCCATGCGGCCTCACATCATCACCATTTCTCTCTGTGGCGAGAACAATGAACATCTGCCCTCAGCGGCTTGAAGTAGAAATCACAGCATTATTGACAACCACCGCCACACTCCGCATCAGACACCCAGAAATCTGCAGCCTGACCAGCGTCTCCCCACTTCTCCTGGCCCCCGCTCCCAGCAACCACCATCCTGCTCTCTGTTTCCATGGGTTTGGCTTTTTTAGATTCCACACAAAAGTGAGGTTTTATAGGACTTGTGCTTCTCCCTCTGGCTTATTCACTTAGCATATGCCCTTAAGTGCCATCCGTGCTGTGGCATGAGTCAGGATTTCCTCCCTTTCTAAGGCTGACTCGTATTCCACCGTGCAGACGGGCCACACTGCGTTCACGCACTTACCCGCAGGCCAACACTCAGGTGGCTTCCGCCCTTGGCTGTTGTGAGCAATGCTGCTGTGAACGTGGCTGTGAGAACATCTCTCTGGGACCCTGCTTTCGGTTTTCTTGGGTATAAACCCAGAAGTGGGATTGCTGGGTCACATGGGAATTCTATTTTTAATATTCTGAGGGGCTATCATGCTGTTCCCCATAGTGGCAATCCCATTTGACATTCCCACCAGCAATGTGGAGGATTCTGCTCCCTCCATGTTCTTGTCAACACTCATTATTGTCTGTAATCACATATATACACACATATATATATACCCTATTATACATGCGCATGTAATTACACACACACACACACATCCTAATCAGGGTGAGGTGGTAGTAGAGCTTTGAGCTCCAGCCGGACATTACAAAGACGTTCAGTTCAAATGAACTGTTCCACAAAGAACTGGGTGGACCGAGTCCAGGGCCCAGCCTGTGGCAGAAGAGGACAATTACTGCACCTCGTTCAGCACATCTACAGCATGGACCCAAGAAGGAGTGTTTTGGTGGATTTAGATGCGTAAAAAAATAATAAACATGTTTTAAACAATAAACATGTTTAAAGAATCACCTTGGCAAAGTCAGGGGATGTTAGATGACAGCTTGCTGTGGGGGGTGGATCAGTCCTCACCGCGACTTGATGACTTAGAAATGGGTACAAGGTCCGTTTTTTGTGATGGGGAAATAGAGGTTCAGAGAGGTGAAGTGAGTTGCCCAAAGCCACACAGCTGGAGCGGAGGCTGGGTCCGAGGTGTTGCGGTGACTGGCTGTATGTCTAGAAAACGGTGAGCTCTACGATCCCCCTGAAGCCCTGGGCTGGAGGCTGGGGAGCTCTGGGCCTCCGTTTCCCCATTGGTAAACTTGGAGGAATCGTAGTTCCGACTTCCAAGTGCAGCTGTGGGGAGAGATGGGTTTTTGTGAAGTGTTCAGGTCCATGGTGGCACAAGGTAAGGACTTTGTAGTGTGGTCTTTGCACACGCGTGCATGTGAGTATGCATGTGTGAGCACGGGATAACTGGGAACACCCAAGCAGTAGCTTTGGCACGCACTGAGGGACTTACACAGGCCTTTCTCTTGAGGGAGGACATCTGCACAGACACCAGAAGTGTGCTGCTGACACTCGGACCACAATGCCTCTTTCCACCCACATCTGAAGTCCCCGAGAAGCCAGATGTACAGCCTCTTGTCAGCAGGGGGCACCCAAGACCACCAGTGTCTTTCCCCTCCTTCCCTGAAGCCCTTCCTTTACTAGCTAAGGAGTTCACAAACTTGTTGCAAATTACAATCACCAGGGGAACTTAAACAGCAACCTCCCCTTCCGGGCTGCACTCTGGACCCATGGAATTTAAATCTCTGCAGATAGAGGCCACACATTGGCGATTCTTTGAAAGCTCCCAGGAGATATCGATGTGCACAAGTGGAGCTCCACTGATCTGTCAAAACTCTTATATTCTGAAATCTCCTTGGTTATCAGGAAGGACAGAGAACCACACTGGCGTTATGAGGCAGTTCGCTCAGACCAGCGGGTTCTCGTGCTTAACCATGTCTGAGTCTGTTCGGGAGGGTGTGTTACAACACAGAGTTCTCGTCCCCCTCTGATGCAGCAGGTCCTGGTGGCCCGAGAATCTGTGTGTCTCACAAGCTCCCAGGGGCGGCTGATGCTGCTGGTCAGCAGACTCCAGGGCGGGCAGCATCGCCTGCAGCCTTGCAGACATCTGGGGGGTGAGGAAGGAAAAGCCCAGTGAGGCTGAA
Organism: Phyllostomus hastatus; assembly: GCF_019186645.2. NCBI lineage: Eukaryota > Metazoa > Chordata > Mammalia > Chiroptera > Phyllostomidae > Phyllostomus > Phyllostomus hastatus. The sequence goes on along the minus strand of NW_025333640.1, from coordinate 340,606 downwards.
ACGACAGGATTAAGTTATTTTATTTCTAAATTGTTTTTCTGAATTTTAAATTTTTTTTCAGTTTAATCATTGTTCAAGTACAGTTTTCTGCCTTTTACTCCCATTCGAGCCCACCCACCCATCCCTCCCCACCTCCCTCCCATTTCCACCCCCCCCCCCAGTTTTTGTCCATGTGTCCTTTATATTTGTTCCTGTAAACCCTTCCCATTCTCCCCCAAAATGCCCTCTTCTCTCCCCTCTAAATCACAAAACAGTTCAGGCTTATGAAAAGTACACACACAGAGTCAAAGCATCAAAAGCACAAAACAGAAAAGATGGAAGTGACTTACGTGCCTCTCGCGGACGAAGCGGCAGGCGTGGTGCGGTGGGTCTGCGGGGCTGCTGGCCACGCACAGGAAAGAAGGCCCTGCCGTTGGCAACTGCGTGGAGGAAGTCTTCCGGGCATTATGGCGAAGTGAGTCGAAGACAGACACTGTGTGGTGTCACTTCCACGTGAACTCTGAAACAGCTGGGCACGCACAGGAATGCCGAATCCATCATGTCTTTTTATTCTGCATGCTTGATGTAGCGATGCCCTAGGGTCTTGCTGGGGAAGAGACTGCCCCTCCCAGAGTTAGGTACCGTGTTTGCCATGTATAATGTGGACTTTTTGCCCAAATTTATTAGGGGAAAACAAGGATGCACAACATACATGGGCACGATGATCACATACTGTGGGTATAACAGTGGGTGTATTTAATAATCCCGTGTATGAGGTGCATGAAAATGGGTAGCTCCTAGAGATGGCAAACAACTGCTCCCTGAGGCCCCTTTCCTGTGCACGCTGGCCCGTCTAGAGCCCATACCCCCAGCCACCTCGTTCATGGACTCCAATGTCAGGGCCACTGTGCCCCTGCTGTGCCCACCCCGGGGTCAGGTGCCAGACAACCAGGGCCAGTCCCTAAGTCCCAGAACCCACTAAAGTTTAAGCGAGTCTGTGCTAAGCTTGCTTACCTGCCTCATCTATTTTTTCCTGTGGAAACCACAATCAAGCCTCTTGCCCTCATGTTCTGACCATTCCCTCTGTCTCCTGACTGCTGCAGGGGCCTCCTGACGGGACCCCCGGATGCCAGGGGCCCTTGCTTAGAAGCCGTGAGAAACAAGTGACCTTTTCAATGGCAGTACATCACCTGACCTGTTGGCCTTGCCATTCCTGAGTGAAAGTAAACTTTCATTTTAAAACTGACTTCCTTGCCCTGGCCACATGGCTCAGTTGGTTAGAACATCATCCTCTACACCAAAAAGGTTGAGGGGTCAATCCCCTGTGGGGCACATACCTAGGTTGTGGGTTCAATCCCCAGTGGGGGCATGTAGCGTAGGCAACTGATCAATGTCTCTCTTGCTCATCAGTGTTTCTCTTTCTCGCCCTTCCTCTCTAAAATTTATATATATATATATATATATATATATATATATATCCATCCATCCTCGGGTAGAGATTAAAACAACAATAATAAACCAGACTCCTTCACCCATTCTTCTCACTCGGGACTCTCACTGGGCTGGGACTGTCCGCATGTGGTGGCCACCCATGCCAATGCTCCCCCCTCCGTTCCTGGGGGTAACTGACGGCTGTAGCTTAAGCGTTTGCTTTATTTGGAAAATCCTAGGTAGCCTTTTGTGATTTGTTGTTCTTAGGTTTCGATTTTTTACTTTTTTTTTCAATTACAGTTGCCATACAATAGCTTGCTTTGCCCCTGCATCTTCTCTATAAAAGTCTACCCTTGAGGATTTCTAGCCATTTCCCATTTAAATCAATTTTTCTCAAATAAATTCTTAGAATTAAAAAAAAACTGAACACAGTTGTTTTCTCATGCTCAGCTGGGGCCAATCTTCGGGGGAGGACACGCGACTCCCACCACAGTTTGTTTTCCGCTGTGGGAATGCAACCCCTTCCCCCAGAGCCTTCATCCCTTGTCCAGGGGTCAGCACTGCGTGGGTGACAACGGTCCTTGTAGGGGAAGCAGGGAGTGTCCCATTCCGGGGAGGTGTCATCGGATGTCACAGTTGCCTGGGAGAGCTGACGGGCGTCTCTCCCTGGGTCTGCTCACCGCCCAGCTCCGAGGATTCAGGGCAAGGTGGGAGAAGAACCGGTGGCGATCTGTCTCTCCCTTTGTCTCCTGCCAACAGGATGCACAGGCAGTGCTGAGCCTGTTTCCCCAGCCTGCAGGCCAGACATCCGTTTGTCAGTAAGGACCGGCCTGCTGGGTGGGCCTTGGTTCTTCAGAGCAGGGGCTGACAGGTTTCAGAGGTCCCAGCCTGATGCAGCCAATATGATGTCCAGGCAGTCAGATCAGCCTCGTGAGTTCAAAGTCATCTGTTCCCTGCCTGACTCACTAGTCCAGGAGGGATTTAATAATAATGGCATTCATGTTCCATCATCTCCTGTTCATTTGTTGGCTAGACTAATTATTCTTTACACCTCTTGTATTGTTACACAGTAAAGAAAAAGTGAGTTTTAAAACAACCTTCCTTGAAAAAGTCTCTGTAACATATTGAAGTAATAATAGAAGACATTGATGAGAAATTTGCCGAGAAACTTTTGATTTTCGGATCTTCTTAATTGGCAAATTATCTTGACTTCTGACTTCTCTTTTGAGATTAGTCTTTTTTGGACTATGTCAGCATGCAAGCTCACAGCATCTGAAAAGCAGTGGTGGGACTCTGGGGTGATGTTTGTTTCACTGTGTGTGTGTGGTGAGTGCTCACTGCATCTTGTGGCAGAGGTTTTAGGGTAGGCCCCTTAGATTAGGCAAAATTTTTCCTGACCACGTTCTGTGGGTTTTATTTTCACTCACAATGTGACCAGAATGTCCAAGAGCAGGGCTCCATTTTATAGAATTTTTTAAAAATTCAGTAGTCACATTAAATATAGTAAAAACAAAAAATCTCCCATAAAACTGTCAGTAGATGTCTCAACATAAACTTTGCAAGCCAGAAGATATTGTCACAAAATATTGAAAGTGATGAAATGCAAAGACTATAACTAAAATCACTCCACACAAGAAGGCAATTGTTCAGAATCAAAGGAGAGGGGCCCTTACAAGATGGTGAAGGAGAGATGATCTGGAGAAGGTCCTGACTTTGACCTCGAGCTTTCTGTTCTTGACCCACATCTGCTTGATGATATCCTAGGACAAGGTCACATCTATTCCCAGACGGAGACAAGGAGGGTAGAAGTGCAAAAGATCAAAGGTAATTATCTAACAGGGGAAGTCTTCATTTATCACTGGATTCAATTTCATGCTTTGTTTTCATAGGGTGAGAGGAAGAAAGTCTGATGGTCAAGACTGCACAGAGGACGAATTGTGGCTGTGGAAGCCAATCCCAGCCAAAGCCGGATGTTCAGTTCCATATCCTCGAGGTCAGTTCCTAGAATCTCATCCCACCCTGGCCACGAGGTCAGATGCTATCAGAGGAAGGAGAAATTCCAAAAGGTCTGCTGCCACACCATTTAGCTAGACCTTCTCGAGTAGACTTGACATTTGTCATGGAATCTGCTTTCCAAGTACTCTTCCCAATAGCAGACCAGCACGCATAGCAGTGGTGACGGCGTGCATGGAACAAGGAGCTTGCACTGGAAAATAATTCAACATCCTGCTCCAAGCCCTCCACCAGTTCACTCCCCTCAAATGTCCACGAAGGACCCCAAACCTACCCATAACCTGTTAGTTCCTGAGTCACATGTCCCAGGCCCTCCAACCCCCTCCAAGAATCTTTCTGCAGGCGTTCCAACCACTAGGTGCACCCTCATAATTGGTCCTCCTAATCTCCCCAAAACACAGCCACAAAATCGACTTGTCAAGACAGGCCTGGTTCTGAGCGAAAATCTGCACCCTTGTTGGTTTCCCCCACCTGATTATCCAAAAACCCTGACATCCTGATGTTCTGAGCCCATCCTGAACCCCCAATCCAGTGTCGAAGCCCCACACCCACCAAAAAGATTTATGTTCTTCTTATCAAGGGTCTCCCCTACGATGGCACCCTGAAGGGTCCCCCAAAGTGCATAGCCCATCCACCAAGACTCTGCGTGATTTGTTCCCCCAGACTTCTCCCTCCCATCCCCCACATCTACCAAAAGGAAATGGGGGTGGGTGAGGGCCCTAGCTATCCCCACTCACCATGTCCCTCTACGTCTTGGGGACTGGACAGGGACTCCAGTCCCATTCCTTACCAGCGGGTTGTCCTCAGCTGGAGGGAACGACCCCACAGTCAGGCCAAAATCTATAGATCACAAACGTGCAGAGTTGGACTCCACTGCCTCAAGTCCCCACCAGGCCAGTGAATCAGCAAGAACCTATAGGAGGTTCCGGGGTAGTGAGGGGAAACATCTCACTCCTTCCACAAGGGGGCAGCACCTCCAAGCTCAAGACCGGGAGGGCCTAGAATTAAGAACCACAATGACTGCAGCAAACCACACATCCCAGACTTCGAGTGAGACCCACCCCACACCGCACTGTCAGGACACTGCCAGCCACCCACACACAGAAGGGATGTGGGACAGGCTGTCTCCAATGCTACAGGAAGTGAGGAGGATGCAGAAACCCCCGCCACCCCTAGGCTGCTGGGTGAACTCTTAGAACAGATTAAGGTTCCCCAGCCCCAAACCTTACCAGGGGCAGAAATTTTCTCTATAGCCCTCAGGACAAGTGCCCATCATATCTGCACCGGATGGGGAGCTCACTACTCAAGTATGTTGTTAGGTCACACCTCCTCTCCAAGGCAGAGGCAAACCCCTGCGCGCTCTGCCCGCCACCCCCACCCCGGATACTGGGAGCATCAGAGACGGGGTCCCCTCCCCCATGCTCACACACACCCTTCCAGTCTGTTCTTTTTGTGTGAGCGAGGAGCCCCATCCTGGCCTCGCCGTGTGCCTTCCTGGCCTTCTGGTCATGTAGGAGCACCGTGGAAAAAGCAGGGACCCAACACTAGGGGCCATAAAATTATGGCTCCCAGGGGATGTGTGGGTGCCATGGCTATGAGTGAACTTGCGAGGTTAATTTTATGTGTCTACTTGGCTAGGCGAGGGGCCCAAGTATATGATAAAGTACCAGTGTAATGTTGTCTTGAAGGTGTTTTTTAAGATGAATTAAATTTTAAATCAGTAGACTGAATAAAACAAATTATCCCTCACAGGGCAGGTGGGCCTCATCTGATCAGCTGAAGTCCCTAACAGACTAAAGAGCGAGGCCATTCAAGCAGGGAGGACTTTTGCCAGCACACTCTTTGGGACTCCAGCTGCAGTGCTCCCTGGGTCTCCAGGCTGCCAGGCTGCCCTGCAGACCGTGGACCTGTCAGCTTCCACCATCATGTGCCCAATTTCTTAAAGTACATCTCTTTCTCTATGCATCTTATTGCTTTGGTTTCTCTGCAGATCCCTGACTAATGCACACGCTGAGCCCCCTGCCTCCTGAGGGTCTGTACTCCTGCTATTTCCTCTACTTGGATTGCTCCTTCTCACCCCCTGCCTTACCAAAGGTAGCCCTCGTTCTCAGGAACGAGGAAGACTCAGGTCTCAGGAAGACTCAAACCTCGTCAGCCATAAAAGGAATGATGAAAACAACTGACTTCATGTAAACATCAAAAGAAAATCTACAAGGTAAATGCACCCTGAACAAGGCCCAGCCAAACGACAAGTTAAAAATGAAGTAAATATTTTTTTAAAAAAGATAGAGAAGAGTATACATTAAATGATAACAAAAAGGGATAATGCCCAATATTTAAAGAGCCCTTGGAAACAATAACAAAAATATTACAACAATCCAAGGAAAAGTTAAAGAATTCAGACCTCGAGCTCACAGAGGAAGGCCAATGGTTGCTAGTCACAGGAGAGGATTCTCGACCTTGCAAGGGGGGCGAACATTAAAGCTGCACTGTGCTGCCATTTTAATCCCTCAGATTGGCAGAGATCCAAAGGTCTGATAACACTTCACGCAGGTGAGGCTGTGGGTAAACTGACTCTCTTACTTTGATGACGAAGAAGGAAATTGGTACGAATCCAACGCAGGACAAGTGGCAATATCTACTTAAACAACAAATGCACACACACCTTCTGGCCCAGCTGTCACACTTCCCAGCACCAGGGCGGAATTTCTCCTTCAGATACGATCGCTCCTGTGAGCAATGACGTGAGTGCAGTTGTCCGGAGCGCACTGCCGCAGCACCCCGCTCTCTGTGCGTCCAACGCCGCGTGCCAATCCACTGGAGTGGGTGAAGTCGGTCTCCGCAGACACGGAGGAATGCGTCAACGCTGTAAAAAAGGCTTCCCAGAAGGTCAAGTTAGAGGAGTTCATCATCACCAAGCCCTTATTATATGAAATGTTAAAGGGACTTCTCTACAAAATAGAAAAAGATAAAAAACTATGAACGTAAAATGACAACTCACAACAATCAACAACTGAACCTGAAAAAAATGAAAACAAAAACTAAGCAAACAACTAGAACAGGAACAGAAACACAGAAATGGAGGGCACATGGAGGGTTATCAGTGGGGAGGGCGAGGGGGAGAATGGGAAAAAGTTACAGGGAATAAGTAGCACAGTGCTAGGCACAGCAGGGGAGGTTAGGAACACTATAGGAAACAGAGAAGTCAAGGAACTTATATGTACGACCCCTGGACATGAACTAAGGGGGGGGGGTGCTGCTGGGAGGAGCAGTGCAGGGTAGAAGAGGATAAAGGGGGGAAAAAATGGGACAACTGTAAAAGCATAATCAATAAAATATACTTTTTTAAAAAAGCTGTAAAAAAGAAACCTGCAAGCTGTGTTTACTGGAGTGGAGTGATCACCAAGATATATTTCAAGTGAAAAAATCAAGTTTCAGATGATATGTTATCATTTATGTAAAAACAGGAACAAATAGATATGCAGATATTTTCTTGAAAATGCCTAGAATATCTCTGGGAGATCTCACAGGAAACCTGAATAGTAGTTGCTTCTAGAACAGTTTTGCAAGAGTTTTCATTATGACACCGTAATGAACAATCGTTTTGAGACTTTCTTTTAATCACGCTCCCATGCACATTTGACACGTGCCCACCTGCCTGCAGTGAGCACGGAACGCTGTGGATGGTTCGTCGAAACACGAGAAAAACATACGCAGAGACAATCAGGTCCTGAGGGGGAATAGGGACAGAATGGCCACCCTCTCTCAAGTGGGGAGAGCGCCCTGTGTCCATACCCAAGCAGGTTGTTATTGAGAAAACAGACTTAGTTTGTGGGTTCACAGTCTGGCAGAAAAGATCAAAAGAAGTAGGTGACTTTCAAAGACGGGGACAGAACTCCTGCTGAGATTCTGGGCAAGGTTTGTGGTCTTGAACATATGAAAGATCTACAGGTTCCAAAAGTTTCCTGCCTGTGCTTTTAAATTCCAAGTTAATAACATCCTCCAGCAAACAGATCTCACAGGATCTTGCATATTCTATGTCCCAGGCCTGATCACCCCGGGGTCCGCCGTTTCTGGTCTGGGCTGCCCCTGCAGGCCTGAGTTAACAGAGAAGACAAAGGCAGTCAGGAGACTTGGATTTCTCACAACTAAGAACAAGGACTCAGGCTTTGACAAAGCCAAGGGGGAAGGGGTTGGTGTCCATCACCCCTTCATTTCCACAGCCCTGAGTCTCTTCCCAGAAGCCTCCATGGAAAAGCTGAAGCGAACATGCCTGTGGCTGACATGCCTGATGAAGGGAAATCTTACCCGTCATTGGCTAACTGATCAGGCTTAGGAGGTTTAGGCACAGAACAGGAATCGTTCATGCCAAGGAAATAAGTTTTGTCTCCTTAGTGGCTCCTGGTCCGGTGGTCTTTCACTCAGTCTAAGTCACAGGGGGTTACAGCTTCCTGAGACCAGGCAGGGCTGTCCCCAACACACATTTCATACCACAGACCTGCTGCTCACCTGTTCACATGTTCTGTGTGTACCTGCACTTCATTCTTAGACACAGACTCACCCCTGAACCAGCTTTCGCCCCCTTGGGGGTGACATCACCTCCACTGAGGGCAGATGCCCTTGGGGGTCACCAGGGCCTGGGCATCAGTATGAGAAGCAGACTTCCCACTGCCTGCCCTTTGAACTATGAGACTTTTGAATCATCAAATGTCATTTTTTAAACATGGATGTTCGCTTCAGCTTTTCCGGCATCACCCCGGGCAGCTGTTTTGTTCCCCCTCCTCGCTGTGCTCGTCTGACTTCTGTTTGGTGCCTTGTCAGAGGATGGTGTCACCTGCCTGGGCTGTGAGCTCGGGGAGGGCAGGGCAGGGCCCTGTGCGCACCACTGACCTGGCACACAGTGGTGCCCAGCAAGTGTTCGCCGAATGACTGAGTGAAGCAGCCACAGCATTGGCTGAGCTGCCAGGACCCCTCCCAGGTCGGGACCCCCCGCTTTTCCTCCTCACTCCCAGGAGTCAGACAGGACTGGGTGTGAGGTACACACCCTCACACGCTGTGTGACCTTGGACAAGGGACCTGACCTCTCTGAGCCTCACTCAACACACATGTGAAGTGAGGGTGATGCTGGTGCTCACTGCAGGGGGCTTCATGAGGATCAAGTGAGACCCCCCAGGCACTTGGGAAGCATGGAAGGACACATCTCACACTGCTGCTGACCTTGGGGTTTGACTGGGGTGGGGGTGGAGGGGCGCTGTTCACATTTACCCTTGTTTACTCTGGACATGAAGGTATCGTTTGAAAGTTTCACAGTGCACATGGTTCCACAGAAGTGATTTCTTAAACCATTATGACTAATGAATAACATGAACTTGCTCAGTCCACAGTAAGTGCCCAAGAGATGGCAATGAGGCTGCCATTTGACATGAGCATGCCAAAGAGGGTCCCCGAGTGGTCCCGCCAGCCGCTGGCCACTGAGGCCCTCCCCTAAGGGCTCAGGGAGACAGGGGACCCACCAAGTCCGCACCCAGCCCTCCCCCCAGGTCCGGACGCCCTGCTCCTGGGGAGCCCAGGAGAGGAAATCCCTGGTGGAGCAGGTCGTCCTGCCAAGCACACTACAGGCTGGGTGGGGACCAAGGTTTGCCAAGCGGTACGGGGCCTAAAAGTGCAACGTCAGAGCTGGTCTTCACCTTAAAGCTTATTCGTCTTCATGTTATTGCATTGGTTTTGGTTGTTAAAGTATTGCCCTGATGCCAGGGCTGAGGGAGGGGTGAGTGGGGAGGGACAGCCGGTGGGTACGGGGTTTCTTTCTGGGGTAACGAAACTCTTCTGAGATTGGACAGAGGTGAGGGTGGCCCAGCCTGGAAGATGCCCTAACTGTCACTGTGTCCCACACTCTCAGAGGGGAACTGAAGGGTATGGAGACTGTCTCGGTCACAATCACTGCACTGAGATGTGTTTTACATGACAAGCCCAGAGGTCCGTGCACAGTGGGCAACCGTGGGACTCCAGCTGAGTTATTCCAGCCACTAAGAGAGAGGGGATGGTCATGAAAAGTGGCGAGGTTGCTAAATAACGCTAATGTGGCTTCCGTATTACAATAGACAAGTGTTCGAATTCAACGTTGTACACCTCAAATTTAAACACAGGTATAGATCAAATGCATTTTAAGTAAAAAAGAGGGAGAAAAGTACTATTATTTCTGTTATTCTGAGATTTGGGACACCCCCTTGAATTTTGCCCCGGGAATGCCTCCCTTGCTGGCCCCAGTCCCGCCCCGTGGACTCAGACAGCCGGGGGCTGCAGGCACTGAGCCCTCTGCCAGGGGCTGGCCCAGGAAGAGGGACCTGAGGCCAGGCTCCTGGAGACCACGGCCCAGGGGCTCGTGAAGAAGCAAAGCCGCAGGGCCCGCTTCCCACAGAAACCAGGAAATCACTGACACCACCGCCCCCACCTGTGGTGGGGCACCTGCCCCTGCTGGGCCCACCCTGCCCAGGCCTCTGCCCTGGGGGCAAGAGGGACCAGCCCACACCTCAGCCAGCTCAGCAGATTCAACCCCACCCAGGGCAGGACCAGTTTAACTCCTGACCCACAGGGAATTCTGGGCTGAGCAGGATGGTGCACACAGACACCCCCCCACCCCACCCCACGTATCCCTTCACCCTCAGCCGTCAGCTGGGGCCTCCTGGGACTTTGCAGGGACGCATGTGGCTGCCAGGTATGGGGAAGTAAAGGGAGGGCAGGCTGGGCCTGGTGACAGGGTTCAAGATCGGGGGCTAATTGATTTCCCAGAACCTCACTGATGCCTGACTCTGCCACTGAGCAGTGAGTGGGAAAGCTGTGCCCAGCCCACCTGCTTGGCAGTTATCTGCAGGAGAGTCATCTCACCCCCTGGGCCTCAGCCCTTCCATCCTCTTCCCCCCAGCCCCGTGCTCCCCCAGCCCAGCTGCCACCCCCTCCAAGCCAGGGGCACCCAGTGCTTTCCCTCCCCCCTTCCAGTATGCCCCCCACCTTGGGACCCCATGAATCTCTCCTACAAGAAGCAAATCTGACCACACTGCTCTCCTGCTCAATATCCATTGATGTCTGGAACTAAAGGATTTTCCCAGAACCCCACTGACTGAAGGCCCAAAGTCTGCTGACTGCCCCCCACGGCCCCCAGGGCAGTCTGGGTGCCATTCCACCTGCCTCTTTCTTTCCCTGTAGCTCAGCTCTTTCCCTCTCTCCTCGGGGCCTTTGTACAAGCTGTTCCCTTCACCTAACTCTACCCACCGCCTGGGCAGCAGCAGGGGAAACCTGCTTATGGAACTTTTTAAATAAATGTATTATAAAAATAAACGTATTATAAGTCAAGTATTCAGGGACTCCCTTTGTTCTTAGACGATCTGGGTTCCTACTTGTGGAGATAACGGAGGTTTATGGTCTGTTTCCAGACCTCCAGCCTCCAGGTCACTTTGCGGCAGCCACATCACTTTGAAGGCCCTCCTCTGGGCTCCTGGTCCCGGCCTGGCCCCACCCCCAGCTCCTCACAGCTGCCTGGTGACCATTCCGTTGGCAATGTCTTGTTATGGGCCCTCCACACCTGACTCTCCCTCTTCACTCTGGCCTCCTGACGCACAAATAGATATGTAGATTTGAATTGGTATCTATATAGGTATATAATATATAACAGATATTATAGATATATGATATATGACTAGATACCAGTATATATCTATAATCTAACTATGTAAATATTACATAGATACCTATAAATATATGGCAAGGTGAGTAGATCTGCCTGTATGGTCTTCTACATCGATATATATTGCTATAGAGTGAGATAGAGACATAGAACTATAGATGCATAATTGATGGAAAAATAGGTGATCGATAGGTGATAGAGTGATATGTAGCTAAATGTGGATAGACGATGAGGTAAGTAGGTAGGTAGAGGAGAGAGAGCTGTAACTGGACAGTCGGATTCACCCATCCACCCACCCACTGGGTCTGTCTCTGGAGGATCTTAGCGTAGACTGGCCAGTTTACCTGTGACACGGCTGGCTCGGACTCCCGCTCTTTGCCTCGTGATTGGCCGCTTGTGCCCGCTGACCAATCATAACAAAACACTTGTTAACTGAGCCTTGGTGAAGCTCCTCTCCGTCCTCCGGATTCTGGACTTTGTGGTCCGCCGCCCCCACCCCGCCGAGGACAGCCCCTCTCACCACAGGATGTCAGTCCCCTGGGGAACATCCTCTGATCTGCTGTCCCTTCCCCCATCTTCATCCTTTCATCCCACCTCCCACCCCGGGTTCCTTCCCACCTTGTGGCCTCCTCCTCCTCCTCTCTCTGAAAGAAAACCGAAGAAGACTTTCTGCCCTAACTCTTGAGAGGCCTACAGACCTCAGGTCAGAGTGCTGGGACCAAACCCTTCTGAACAAAAGCTGTCCTGACTGAGTCCAGATTTGCATATTATTGACAGCCACAGGGAGTGTTTCGGGTTTTTTCAAGAAGCAAGAGAGACTTGGGAGGGCTGATAGCATGGAAGGGGCTGCATGGCGGGAGCGGCCAAGTGGATTGGGGGAGCCCCGAGGAGGCAGCTGGCAGCCCAGGTGGGAAGCGGGTGGATTCGAGCTGTATTTTAGAGGGTCAGGGGGCAGAGACATGAGCGTTAGTCGTGGGTCTCTGCAGGTCCCCAAACCTTGGGCATCATAAATTCTAAGAGTGTCATAGTTTGTGGCACGAACAGCCAAGGAAGGGGTCTCAGGTGGAGAGGGCCGAGTAAGCTTGGGCGTAGTGCGTGGGGTGAGAGCCCACAGGACACTCATTAATCAGGGAGGCGTAGCCCCATAGAGTGTCAGGGCCTGGCTGGGGAACAGGGCACAGAGCCACGCAGGGCCCTGTCTGAGGCCGTCCAGTGTGTCTGGACCAGAGCTGGGGCTGACACCAGGTCCCCTGCCTCCCACACCTGGCTGGCCCCACTGCTCTCCCGTGTCTGAAGGAACTGGGATTTGAATGGTTCCAGGGTTTGACAGTCCACAGGGTGGGGCAACGGCGAGGGTAAAAGTGCGGAGGCTGGAGCAAGGGAAAGCAAGACGCAGGAAGTGGGTAAAAATAGAAGCCAGCTGCTCTTCCTGCCAGAGTTTCCTCTAACTGCCTGGCAGGAACTGTTGTCTCCATTCTACAGAAGGGAAAACTGAGGTGCAGAGAAGTGATACAAAGGCCTCGAAGGCAGGGCAGAGCCCTCTCGCCTGTGGCTGGGGACCCCGGCTGCGGGTGGGGGCCAAGTCTAAGCCTTAGTTAGTCCACTTCACACCACCCCCGCAGCCTAGGCCCCACGACAGGAAGACAGTGGCCAGGACAGCCCAGCTCAAGGGTGGGGGAGGGGCCAGCCAAACCACAGGTAGGATTTCTCAGAATTTATAGTATGATGGGGGAGGGAAGGCTGGGCTGTCCCCAGTGTCTGCACAGCAGCAGGGAGAGAGGGGGCCAGAAAGGACCCCAGCTCAGACCTTGGCCCCACACCAGCAGGCTTGTGAGAGGGGGCGAGGGGGCTTTGCTCTTTCCCCTCCCCCAGCTTCTTTGAGCCCATGGCACTCAGGACAGGGCGTGGGGGCGCCACATACAGGGAAATATGAGGGGGCTCCCTGTACACACAATGTGTGCGTGTGTGTGCTCCATGTCCCCCCTCAGGCCCCAAGCACACGTGTGTGCATGCACAGGTTGTTTCACATGTGCACACACAGGTGGGAGTGTGTGTGTGTGTGTGTGTGTGTGTGTGTGTGTGAGAGAGAGATCCCCATCCTGGCAGGCCCTGGCACTTCAGCCCTGGTCACCCCCACCCCGTGAGGGCCCTGTGTCCAGTCCAGGCTGGGACACAGCAGGGCCCACCTCCTTCCTCATCCCCTCTGCACTCCACACCCGGTTCCCTGATCTCTCCTTCCCTCCCCCTCTCAGATGCCCGCCTGTCCTCTGCACAGGGCAGACTCACTGGCAGTTTTTAAAATTGGCATGAAATTCACATAACAGAAAGTTAGCATTTTAAACTGAACGATTCAGTGGCATTTAGAGCTTTCACAAGGTTGTTCAACCACCACCTCTATCTAGTTCCAAAACATTCCACCCCAAAAAGGAAATCCGGGGCCAGATTTAGCAGTCACGTCTGCCCCCAGCCCCCAGCCCCTGCAACCACCAGCCTGCTTATGAATGTCTATTCTGAATATCTCATAGAAGTGGGATCGTAAAACACGTGGCCTTTTGTGAGTGGCTTCTTTCACTCATGTTTTCCAGGTCTGGGTTCAAATGTCACAGCTTCCAAGGGACCTTCCCTGACCTCCCCGTCCCTAAAAGCCCCCGGCTCCCGCCCATCAGCTCACAGACCTCCACAGCATCGGACGTGATCCTGGCCTCCTCGCTGTGCACTCGGTGGTCATCCATTTCCTTTTCCAAGCACAGGCTCAGAATGGAAAGGAATCAGTTTTATTCTCTCAGAAAGGTGTGAATGAATGAAGGACCCACGTGACATCCTCCTTCTTCCTCGTTTCCCTCTGCCCATTGTGTGGTCCCTGGCTCTTCCTTGAACCTCAGATACAATTCCACATTTGTCACACACCTACTGTGTGACAGGTCCTGTCCCAAATACCAGGACAGGCAGTGGATGGAGAGGCTCCCTGTCCCTGTGACATCTTCACCCTCAAGATGGAGACACATTTTTAAAAATATTTATTTATTTATTTTAGAGAGAGGGGAAGGGAGGGAGAAAGAGAGGGAGAGAAACATTGATGTGAGAGAAACATCGATCCATTGCCTTTTGCACATGCCCCATCAGGGTTGGAACATGCCACCCAGGCATGTGCGCTGACCAGGAATCGAACCAGCGACCTTCCACTTTGCAGGACAACACGGAACCAACTGAGCACACCAGTCAGGGAAAGGTGGAGATATAATTTTGCTGCAGTCAAAGTTGTTACTAGGAAGATCAACAATTAATATCCAGCCCACTTGTTCAGTCAACAAATGTTTATTGAACAACTACCATGTGTAGGACTTACATAAATAACCAGAAGTATTTTGGTGTGGATGATCAGGGAAAGCCTTTCCTTAGGAAATAGCATCTGGGCCAAGATCTGAAGATGGAAATGGAGAATCATATAAAGGTGGAGAATGTTTGTTTGCATGGTGAGAGATGATCACTCGAATTAGCAGGATGATCAGATTGTAAGTACAAAAATGTCTAATTGCTAATTATGCCCCTGAAGCTAATATAACTTATATAATATTGTATACTTAAATTAAAAATAAATTTAAAAATAATAAAATAAAAATTCTTTAAGGGCTCAGGGAAAAGCATCACAGCAGAGGGCACAGCAAGCATGAAGACTGGAGGCATAGGAGTAATTTCAGGAAGACAGAGTCGGCATGGTGCCAGCGCAGCAACGAGGGAGGAAATGGCTCGTTTACTGCTGGCTCTGCGGTGCTAAACAAGGTAGGTGGCCACTCCCAGCCTCAGTTTACTCATCTATTAATGAGAATAATAATAATGATGGTGAAGCCTTTTGCAGAGGATGAACAAAATCCAAGGCACAAGCACTGGCCCGGACCAGGTGGCTGGGAAATGAGCCCGCTTGTCCTAGTGACAGGCCCTCGGTGATCATGGTAATTGTGGGGCCAGTATAATTCTCTACCTCCTTCTCGCCCATGGTCATTTTTTAATTGCATATGCTATCACGGTTGTCCCAGTTTTCCCCCTTTGCCCCTCCCCCAGCGCCCCTTCCCACAGTCAACCCCCACACAGGTCCATGTCACCCATGGTCTTTCAGGGCTGTCCTCCCCGGTCACTGGCTGGAGCCACCTTATCTCTGGCTCTTCCTGTTTAGCTGGGCCTGCCCTCCCTTAGGGGAAGGCAGCTGTATAAAGAAGGAAAGAGAAACATCTGCCTTCTCCTTCCATGAGTCCACCTCATGGAGCAGTCTCACCTGCTCCTCGCTCACAGCCCAGAAAGGGTCGGAAGCAGGGGCGGGATGCGCATTCTGGCTCAAAGTGCAGGGGCATGTGGGCTGCCTGCGGGGAGGCAAGTTACAGCAACTGTGGTCAGTCGCCCCATTCTCAGATGACGAGCCAGCTCTCCTGCGCATGTGTGGTGGGTTTATTTATATTTTTCACTCAGCCCCACATACCACAGGATGGAGTGGGGTGGGGGACGGACAGTTACAGGAGAACGTGCTCAGAAATTCCCCGGCGCCCTGATCTCACTCAGAGAGGAAGACAGAGCCCTCACCTAGACCCACAGGCCCTTTATGACCCGCCCCCATTCACCTCCCCGTCTGCACCTCCTCCCTCTCTCCCCAACCAGAGGGGCCTCCTCCATGTCTCTGCAACTCGCCAGGCACGGTCCTGCCCCAGGACCTTCACACAGACAGTTCTCTCTACCTGGGGAGTGCTCTTCCCCCGCACATGCATCGCTCCCTTGAGTCTCTGCTCAAATGTCACCATCTCAGCAAGGCCTTTCCTGACCTTTCTGTTTCAATCCTTGTAACCCGCCCACCACTAGCTCTCCCTAGGCCCCTCTGTCTTTATTTTCCATCACATTTTCCACCACTGATCCTGCACTCGTACATTTTTCTGTCTGTCTCCCCCATGGGGCTGCCAGCACCACAGAAGCAGGAACCACATCTGTTTATTCACTGCTCTTTCCTCAGTGCCTGGAACATGACATATAATCGATAAATGTTTGCTGAAAGAATATAGGGATTTTTAGAATAAATGAATGAATAATTATTATGATTTAGCCATAAATTTAGCCCTGAGACCCCTGGTGACCAAAGCAAAAAGGGAAATAGGGTTAGTTACATTCACCATGAGGATAAAACACACCAGTTCTCAGGAGAAGGCTCTGTGCCAAGCCATTTATGTACTTCTCATCGAACTTTCGTAAGAAGTCTCTCAAGGGAGACTCGGGGAGGTGTGCAAGACCACCCAGCCAGGCAGGATGCTGGCCCTCCACTAAGCCACATTTCCCCAAACTGGCCTCGTTATAAGAATCTCCCGGTTGCTGGTAAAAAGTGCACATTCCCAGGCCTGTCTCCTACAAAGTCTGAATTCAGGAGGCCTGTAACCAAACAGGAGATGATTCTCCTGATCGAGGCCCCTCGGGCACCTTGGACACACTGGCTGGGTGGCATCACCGAAGGAAAGCACCAAGCCACCCACACCTCCAAGCGGCGGAATGCACACAGCTGCACCCATTGCCTCCTTTCCTCTCCCTGTTAGATTTAAGTCAGAGTCAGAGCTTCATTAGAGGCCTCTGAAGGATCAACCATGGCTGTGTGACATCTTTCTGTAGAGAGCTGGCTCCTCTGCACTCCAAGTCTACCCCTCAGCTGTGGGGGCTGGCTGGGGAGAGACAGGCCAGAGTCACCTTCTCCAGGCAGCCCTCTTTTCGCCTCCCCAAGACACTCCTGGGAGATGTGAGGCTCCAAGCCAAGCCAAAAGGAGAGAGAAAAGGCAGAGCACTGAGCCGCCTCCCCCCACACCTGTGCCCAGGGGCAGTGGCTGAGCTGGCAGCACAGGTGTTCAGAAGGGCAGGTGCTGGCTGGTCCCCCCCCACCATGGCTGACTGCCGCAGCTGTGATGAGTGGGATGGGAGGCATGGCCAGGTGCTGTCTCCTGCTCCGGCTGGAGAGCTGAGCATCAGGTGAAGAACCAGAACGCATGGTGAGCCGGCAGAGGAGGGCCGGGCAGCGATGTGCGGGGCTGCCTGCACGGCCCAGCTTTGATGAGCTCTGGGTCTCCAGGGTCCCTGGGAGACCTTTCCTGTGGAGTGGTCCTTTCTCCCTGCCAACTGGGAGTGTGTGTGCTGGGCAGTGGAGGGGCAGCAGGCAGCCTGGGAGAGAAAGGAAACCGACCCTGCAGATACTGCTGACCTCTTTCGGGGGCTCACAGTCCTGACCCGAAACACAGAGGAAGCCACTGGACTAGGTCATTCTGATCCCCAAACTAGGTGGTGAGCAAGCCTCAGGGAGCACCATGACAGGAGAATTCAGGCATCCTGAGACATTCCTTCCTCCTTCAGCGTGTTCCCAAGCCACTGCCCCCAGACCCCAGAACAGAAACCCCAACATCAGGAGGGTGTCCTCCTACTTGTCACTAAGAGTAGCACAGAGGGAAGGGCACGAAGATCATAAGTGGGCAGGTGAGGGGACAAGTGAATTGTAGATAAATGAGAGAATGAATCAATGAGTAAATGATAAACACATAAGCACAAAAATGAGTGATTAAATGAATAAATGAATAGAAGAACAGATGGACGGATGGATAGATAAATGGAAGGAAAGGGGAAGGGAGGAAAGAAGAAGGAAGGAAGAAAAAGTGATTACCCAAAGCACATAGTTTAAGTGGGATGAAAGCCGTGGTATGATCCAAGATGAGTCCCACACCCTCCTTCTCTCTATAGGCCTGGACACTGGGAAGTGGACTCTTAGCCAGGACCCCTTCCCCACCGCTTCTCACAGGCCTTGCCCAATACTGGGAGCTGGGTCAAGGCCAAGCCACCACCCACTCTCCTCCCCCCAAATAAATCCGTGCTCAGCCTTAACCACCTCTTGTAGTCCTGGCCCTGCCTAGGGAAAGCCCTCAGAGGGGACCCTGGCCACCCTTGCAGCCTCCGGCTGCTCTGCTGGAGGCTCGGGACTTGATGCGCAGTTTGTGGGGCAGGGAGGGCTGAGCCAGACCCTCGGGATGGTTCCCTGGGACAGGGCAAGCCACCCTGGGAGGCAGCCCCATGGGATCAACAGCGGGTGTCAGTAACACATCTGAGGGCCCTGAGGCCTGGCAACCAGTGGGCACAGGAGACCACAGTCCCCAGCAGGGCCTGAGCTCAGGTCTGGGCCCCCCATGTCCACTCAGGAGGTGACAGCTAAAGAAGGTGGCTGGGAGGGCAGCTTGCAAGGCCATGTCCATTCTCTTGGGGTCAGGGGCGGCAGGGTCCTGGGGGAGCCTGGAGGAAGTTGCCAGGTTGGTCCACCTGTGAGCCACTTGGCAGCCCTGGCATCCCGGGACCCCAGCATCCAGGGAACAGGGCCTCAAGACGCAGCCAGGGGAGCCAGGCAGAGATGGGAGTGGCTCAGCCCCAGAAAGGGGGTCTCCAGTCCAGGGGGTCGTCCACAGCAGAGCCTGCAAGGGCAGGCTACGGGTGCTGCCAGCAGGGGACAGGAGGCCAAAGCGGTGCTTGAGCGCTCTCAGCTCGGCCCTGAGCAGAGCGTTCTCCTGCAGCACAGCGGCCAGCCTGCCCTCCAGAGCCGCATCGTTGAGACGCCGCTTCTCTCGGGACCTCTTGGCTGCTTCGTTGTTCTTCCTCCGCTTTTCCCAGTAAACCGTGTCCTTCTTCTCTTCCGGCAGGAACTCCCGCTGCCGACGCACGGCCGGGCCCCTGCTCCGCGCTCCCAGCAGGGTCTTGCTGCGACCCTGAGGGGCACCTGGCATGCCCAAGAGACCCAAGTCCATGGCTGCCTGGGGGACCTGAGGAACAAGAAAGAGGTCTTGGACTGGCAGCAGGAGGCTGATCTGGATGACGCCTGCCTCTAAGTTATCCTCCACCGTCCCAGTCGGGGGAGGGGTGCAGATGGAGTGGAGTGGAAATTGGGCTGGAGACCCAGGTAGGGGCAGAGAAGGGAGTATTGGAGAGAATGGGAATGGTGTGATGCCTGATGGAGACGTGCACGAGGCCACCAGAGAGAGGCCACTTGGCTGGGAAATGCGTCCACAGTTATCATGCAGGGCCAGTTGGGCACTCTATCCTGAGGAGGATGCTGGCTCCTTTCCGGGCATTCTTACCTTGGAGAAGATCAGCAGACAAACCAAGGGCTCAGTTCAACTTGAGCTCTGGGGTGAGATTCTTGGGGGCCCCAAAGGGAGTAGAAGAAAGCCTGAACCTAGAAAGAGAGAATATGTGTCCACAGGGTTAATCCGAGTCAAGCTGAGTTCAGAAAATAATTCACAACTCACCTTAACTGTACTCAAGTTGAACATCAAGATCCCATCTGTGGCCAGTTTCACACCAGCCCGTTCACCCACCTACCCACAAGGGCATCTACTTACCCATCCACACCCTCAGCTGTACATTTGCCTGTCCCTCTGCCAGCCTCCCCAACTGACTCACCATCCATCCATTTATCCATGTATCCACCCACCCACCACCTTATTTACCTGTCCATACACTCATTCAAATGTCCATCTACCCCCATCCAATTGTACCATCATCTCTCCATCTGCCATCCACTCATCCATCCATCCATCTAACTTTCCATTCATTCACTGATAGATTCATTTTTAAAGAAATAATTTTGTGCCTACAGGTAACAAAAGAAAAATAGACAAATTTAACATCATGAAGATTTTAAAATTTTGTGCATCAAACATACTAATCACAAAGTAAAAAGGCAACCCACAGAACAGAAGAAAATATTTGTAAATCACATATCTGATCAGGGAGTAGCATCCAGAACACATACAAAACTCCTACAACTCAACAACAACAAAAATCCAATTCCAAAAAAGTGGGCACAGGACTTGACGAGACGTTTCACCAAAGAAGATATACACGTGGCCAGAAAAAACACAGTGAAAAAACGTTCAGCACCACTAATTACTAGGGAAATGCAATTCAAACCTCCCATGAGATACCAACTCTGATGGCTACTATCAAAAAATCAGATGGCCAGTGCTGGCCAGGACGTGGAGAGACGAGAATGCTGGCGCACTGTTGGTGGGGATGTAAGAGGTCATTGCCATGTGGGAAACAGTGCCCAGACGTGGGGCCTCCTGAAAACTCCTGGTCATGGGAGGGAATCCAGTGCCCATGCCCGAGACCACACCCCCATGGCTCCCAATCCAAGAATTCTAGACTATGCTTATAAGAGTATGAATCTCTTAGATTCATAAAAGCAGTGCTCAATTCACACCCATCTTCCCCAGGGGAAGGGAATAAACAAGCAAGGAAGATACTGCATGAATATTTTTTTGGACAAACCCGTGAGTGCATGAATGTTTTTTGGATGAGTCAGTGAATGCATGAGTAGTTGAATAAATTAGAGAGTGAGTGAGATATGAGTGAGTGAACAAATGAGCAGATGAAGTCGTGCTCAAGGGGCAGGGCCCTGAGAGTGGGGTACAATGGGCCTGCATGGGTCCTCTCTCTCACCTAAAGGGCTGGGCCCAGGTCCATCAGCACCCACACTGCTCATCTGAGCCCCAGCCAAGGCAAGTCCTCGGACCAGCTCTCACTCAGAGTCCGTTGTCCCAGTAACCACAGCATCCTCCAGCCGTCTGCCTGGTCCTGTCCGGGGGGGACTCACATAGGGTACTGACCACCATTCCAACCTCAAGGATACTGACCAGAGTTCAGGGGCCTACATGCACCAGCATGGAGGTCAAAGCCACATTCCAGAGCTCTGGGGCCAATGTGCAGAAGGCACCACCCTGGCTCTAGGAGAGAATATTAGGGAGGCAGGCAAGCCCAGGGATGACTGAAACAGGGGCCAGCTGGGCTAAAAAGGGAGGCAGACACAGAACAGGGTCCTGTAAGGCCAACTCAAAACAAGCAGATGCCTGAGGAAGAAGTCTACGCATGGGCTGATGGTCAGAGAGAGGAGGGGTAGGCTCAGTCTCTGCTCGAGTCCCTCCTCTCTGCGGCTTGGCCTGAGGTCCCCCTAACCACCGCCTACTACACCTCCACAGGGAGATGGGGAAGTAGATAGCTCAGCTGTCGAGTTTATTTAGAGAAGATGCAGTGAGGGCTGGGCTGGGCCTTCCTGTGGTCGCAGAGGAAGTGCTAATGGGGGGGTGGTGAGGCAGGGAGCAGTCCTCCTCGTGAAACAGCCTGTGGGGGATGAGGAAACAGACACAGGGTCTTCCCAGAGGTGGGCCAGTCGAACTCAGCCCCTTCAGCCTCTGTACCCTGACCAGAGGCAATCAAAGTTCTGCTTGGTTCTCTCGTGACGCAGAGCTCATTCACTCTGAAGTCAGCCCCTGTGAGCCTGGGTAAGTCATCAAGGTCAAGAAAGCTTTCCTGGAATGGAGCTTATATCCAGCTTCACCAAACCTTTCCGTGTTGGAATATGTTCTCTCTTTGTGTCTGTGAAAAACTCCCTCTTGCCTGGAAAACACTTCGGGGATTTGACACATCAATGCTCACATTGCCCCATCACTACTCCAGCCTGCTTTCCTCCAAGGAAAGCAGTGATGCTTTTGGAGAACCTACTGTGTGCCGGGCACAAGCAATGTCACCCTCTGTGCTGGCTACAAACTGAGGCTCTGAGAAGTCAAGTGACTAGCCTGAGGCAGCACAGCCAGATTCCAGGTGTGACAGACTTCAGAGCCCACACCTTTTCTAACACACCAGGTTAAACCTTTTCCCCACTTTTCCCACTTCTTCCACTGAGCATTCAGTTTTGAGTTTGTTTAGCATCTCTGACAGGTAGTGGTCAGTGTCCATAGAGGAAAAAAGGGTCCAGAAACTGCACAGCTAATGATGGGTCAAGGCTGAGATGAGCACCCAAGCCACTGGGATGATGAAAAGGAGTGAACAGAATTAGGAGCTTAATCCTGCTTTAAATGGGTTTGAATTCTCCTTCCTCACTGAGTGCAGGTGGAGCCGCCTCCATGAGCTTCCAATGTCTCATCTGTAAGACAAGGATAATAGTAGCACCTACTCCATTGGTTATGTCAAGAATGAATAAGATCAGATGTGTGAAGACAGGGTACATAATAATAGTAAATGACTCACATGACACATGGCTATTTTTTTAAATTGGGTGGTGGCTTTAGAATGTTCTCCCACTAGACACCTGTGGCCAGACCCCTGTGGTTATCTGTGTCAAGAATGTCTGTGAGAACTCTCACAGACCACCCAACACAACAGTATCAGTTTACAGATGATAAAATTGGTTTTCCCTTGAAGATGGGATACAAGTACTCATTAGAAACACATTTCTAACTCAGGAGATGGGCCTGTAGGCCCTTTGTGGGTCTTCAAGGGTGTTCTCTGGTTTCCCCTTCTCTCTGTCCTGTTTTTCTTTTCTTTTCTTGCTGAGCTGGACTTCACAAATCTTCCCTAATGAGGGACTGAGCTTTCATTACCTGACTGGCCAGGTTAGGACAATGGATATGGAAAAATGGCCAGCCCCCCTCCTTCTATATTAGAATTTAAGTAAACAGTATCTTAATGTCAGAAGAGTCGACCAAGTGAGATGGCCAATATTGGCCATGGGATGCTGAGTGGGTGACTTAACATCTCTAAGTCTCAGAGTTCTTATGTATAAAACAGGCTTAAGGGTCCCATTGCATGGGGATGTTTTGAGAATTAAATACTAAGTTGTGTGTCCAGGCAACCAGGCATATGCAAGTAGCCTCACATGTAACACTTTCCTAGAGCCCAGAAAACCCTCTCATTTAGGCCCAGATAATTCCGTAGTTACTTGGTAACTCAGCCACAAATGGAGGAGAGAGAAATTAAAAACTTTGAAAGGACAGAAAAAAGGTGGCAAAAAATAAATCAAAAGAGAGTGGGTAAGAGTATGAACCCAAAGAGGACCACACCAAGACACATAATAATCAAAATGCCAAAGTTTAAAGACAAAGAGAGAATTTTTAAAGTAGCAAGAGAAAGGCAGTTAGTTACCTACAAAGGAACTCCTATAAGGCTGTCAGCTGATTTCTCAACAGCTGGCTAGAAACTTTGCAGGCTAGAAAGGACTCACAAAAAATATGCAAAGCAATGAAAAGCAAAGACCTACAACCAAGTCTACCCTATACACAAAGGCTATCATTTAAAACTGAAGGAGAAATAAAGAGCTTCCCAGACAATAAAAAGCTAAAATAGTTCATTACCACCAAACCATATGATAAGAAATGTTAAAGGGACTTTTTAAAGACCTGGCTGGGTTGCTCAGTTGGTTGGAGTGTTGTTCTATACACTAAAAGGCTGCAGGTTCGATTCCTGGTTAGGGCACATACCTAAGTTGTGGGTTTGATCCCCTGCCAGAGTGCATATAGGAAGCAACCAATTGATGTTTCTCTCTCACACAGATGTTTCGCCTTCTCTCCCTTCCTCTCTCTCTAAAATCAATTGAAAATAAAAATCCTTGGGGAGGATTAAAAAAAAAAAACCTCTTTAAGAAGGGAAAGGGGGAAAAACATAAATATAAATGATAAAATGGCAATGACTATGTACTTATCAATAAACACTTTAAATGTAAATGGACTAAATGTTCCAATAGCAAGACATAGGGTAGCTGAGTTAAAACACACACACGCCATACACATGCTGCCTACAAGGGACACACTTCAGATCCAAAGACTCACAGACTAAATGCAAAGGGATGGAAAAAGATATTTCATACAACCGAAAATGAACATGAAAAGCTGGGTGGCAATACTTAGACTTTAAAACAAAGGCTATAAAATGAGACAAAGAAGGACATTTCATAATAATGAAGGAAGCACTCCAACAAGAGGATATAGCTCTTATAAACACTTATGCCCCCAAGACAGGAGCACTTAAATATGTAAACCAAACAGTGATAGACATATGGGGAGAAACCGACAGTAATACAGGCATAGTAGGGGAATTCAACACCCCCTACTGACATCAATGGACACATGGTCCAAACTGAAAACCAACCAGGAAACAGCAGCCTTAACTAACACATTAGACCAGATGCATTTAATTGATTATTTTTAAAGCTTTTCACCCCCAAGCAGCAGAATATACATTCTATTCAAGGGCACATGAAACATTTTATAGGATAGATCATATGTTAGGCTGCAAAAAAAATCTCAATAAATTTAACGAGATTTCTTTTTTCTTTTTTTTTTTAAGATTTTATTTTTATTTATTTTTGGAGAGGGAAGGGAGGGAGAAAGAGAGAGAGAGAGAAACATCAATGTGCTGTTGCTGGGGCTCATGGCCTGCAACCCAGGCATGTACCCTGACTGGGAATCGAACCTGAGACACTTTGGTTCCCAGCCCGAGCTCAATCCACTGAGCTACGCCAGCCAGGGCTAAATTTGATGAGATTTAAATCATATCAAGCATTTTCTCTGACCATGTGGTATGAAACTAGAAATCATGATAAGATGAAGAAGCTGAAAGACACACAAACACGTGTAGGCTAAATAACATGCTACTAAACAATGAATATGCTACTAAACAATGAATAGGTCAACAACAAGATCAATGGAGAAATCCAAAGATACCTGGACAGACATGGGAATGAAAACACAGTGACCTGTAGGACGCAGGGAAAGCAGTCCCTGGAGGGAAACCCACAGCCTCGCAGGCCCACCTCAGGGAGCAAACAAACAAAATCTCAAATAAACACTGTGACCTCACACTCGAAGGAACTAGAAAAAGAACAACAAACAGCGCCCACAGTGAGTAGAAAAAGGAAATAATAAAATCAGAGTGGAAATAAATGAAATAGAATATAAAAAAATACAAAGGACCAATACAATCAAGAGCTGGTTCTTTGAAAAGACAGAAAGATTGATAAAGCCTCAGCCAGACTCATTAAGAAAAAAAAATAAAGGAAACAAACAAAATAAGAAGTGAAAGAGGAGAGGTAACAACTGATGCCACAGAGATACAAAGAATGAAAAGAAAATATTACAGTTATATGCCAACAAATTGAACAATCTGGAATAAAGAAAGTCCTAGAAAAACACAATCTTTCAAAACTGAATCAACAAGAAACAGAAAATCTGAATAGACTAATTACAACCAACAAAATCAAAGAAGTAATAAAAAAATTCCAAAGAAACAAAAGGCCTAGAACAATGGTTTCACAGGTGAATTCTACCAAGCATTCAAAGAACTAGCACCAGCACTTCTCAAACTATTCCAAAAGACTCAAGAGGAAGGACTCCTAAACTTTTATTATGAGGATACCATTATCCCAAATCTAAAACCAGGTAAAAACACTACAAAGAAAGAAAATTGTAGGCCAATACCCCTGATGAACATAGATACAAAAATCTTCAACGAAATATGAGCAAACCAGATCCAGCAACACATTAAAAATACCACACACCATGATCAAGTGGGATTTATTACTGAGATACAAGCTTGGTTCAATGTCCACAAATCAATTCATGTAACACACCACATAAACAAAAAGAAAAATGAAAATAATTTGGTCATGTCAATAGATGCAAAAAAAGTTTTTGACAAAATCCAGCACAAATTTATGATAAAACTCTCAGCAGATGGGCATAGAGAGAACTCACCTCAACATAACAAAGGCCATGTGTGACAAACCCAGGACCAACATTGCACTCAACAGGGAAAAGCTAAAACATTTCCTTAAGATCAGGAACAATACGAGAGTGTCTATTTTCACTGAACATAATATTGAACATAGTATTGGAAACCCTAGCCACAGTAATCAGACAAAAAAATAAAATAAAATACATTTAAATTGCAAAGAAAGAAGCATAACTGTCATTATTTGTGGATGATGTAATTCTATAGAGAGAGATCCCTAAAGATTCCACCAAAAAAGTATATTAGAACTGATCAATGATTTTTAGTAAAGTAGCAAAACACAAAATTAATATTAAGAATTTGGTTGCATTTTTATATACCAATAACAAACTATCAAAAATGAAAGTAAGAAAACAATCCCAGATGGCCAACAGACATATGAAAAGATGCTCACTGTCACTAATCATCAGAAGAATGCAAATTAGAACCACAATGAGATGTTGCCTCACACCTGTCGCAACTGGCATCATCAGTAAATCAGCAAACGACACTGCTGGCGAGGATGCGGAGAAAGGGGAACCCTTTCATACTGTGGGTGGGAATGCAGATGGGTCAGTCACTATGGAAAATGATATAGAAGTTCATCAAAAATTAAAAAAAGAACTACCTTATGACCCAGCAATTTCACTCCTGAGTATTTATCTGAAGAAATTCAAACCACTAAATGGAAAACATATATGCACCCCTATTTTCATTGCAACATTATTTACAATAGCCAAGATATGGAAGCAACCCAAGTGTCCATCAATAGGCATGTGGATAAAAAAGGAATGGTACATTTTATAGATATATAAAATATATATATTTTATAAAATATATACACTTTTTATAAAATATATATTTATATATGTGTATACACACACACACACATACAATGGAACATTACTTGGTCATAAAAAAGAATAAACTTTTACTATTTGTGACAGCATGGATGGGCCTAGAGAATATTGAAATATTCATATGCTAAATGAAATAAGTCAGTCAGAGAAAGACAAATATTATGTGATTTCACTTTTATGTGGAATATAAAAAACAATCTAAATGAGCAAACAAAATGGAAACAGACTCGTAGACACAGAGAACAAACTGATAGTTGCCGGGGGGAAGGGGCCTGGGGGGCTGGATGAAAAAGGTAAAAGGATTAAGAAGTACAGATTGGCAGGTACAAAATAGTCATGTAGATGCAAAGTGTAGTGTAGGAAATGTAGTCATTAATATTTTAATACTGGTATATAACGCCAGGAGGTTACTGGAAATGTAAAGAGGAACACTTTGTAAATAAATATATGATTATCTAACCACTATGCTATAAACCTGAAAATAATACAAAATAATATTGAATATAAACTGAAACTGAGAAAAATAAAAAAGAAAACAACCTGCCCTGGCTGGTATGGCTCAGGGGATTGAATGCCCACCTGTGAACCAAAGGGTCCTAGGTTTGATTCCCAGTTCAATGCTTGGGTTGCAGCCTAGGTCCCCAGTAGGTGGCGCTTGAGAGGCAACCACATATAGATGTTTCCCTCTCTTCCTCCCTTCCCCTCTCTAAAAATAAATAAACAAAATATTTAAAAAAAAAGTAAAAATAAATAAAGTTAGGAAACCTGAACAGATATATGCAAAAAATAAAACTAGGCCACTTTCTTACACCATATATATATAAATAAACTCAAAATAGATTAAAGAATTATACTTAAAACCCTAAATGATAAAACTCCTAGAAGCAAGCATGGGTGAAAACACTTTGACACTGATCTTAGTAATATTTATTGGATATATTTCCTTGGTCAAGAAAAGCAAAGAACAAACCAAAGAAATTAATGAGATTACAGCAAACTAAAGAGTTTCAGTATGGCAAAGGAAACCATTAACAAAACAAAAAGACATTCTAGCAACTGGAGAAGATATTTGCCAATGATTCATTTGATAAGGGGTTGATATTCAAAATTTATTTAAAAAACTCTTACAACTTGAAACAAACAAAGAGGACATACAGATGGCAAAAAGACATGAGAAGATGCTCAACATCACTAGTCATCAGAAAAATGCAAACTAAACCCAGAATGAGATGTCACCTCATTCCTGCCAGAATGGCCATCATTATACATCAACAAACAGCAAATGTTGGTGCGGATGTGGAGAAAGGGAACCCTTGTGCACTGCTGATGGGACTGCAAATTGGTGCAGCCACTGTGGAGAACAGCATGGGGTTTCCTCAAAAGAAAAAAAATAGAAATAGAAGTACTACGTGACCCAGCAATTCCACTTCTGCTTGTTTAGCTGAAGGAATTCAAAACACTAATTCAAAAAGACCTAAACACCCCTGTGTTTGTGGCAGCATTGGTTGCATAGCTCAGACAGTGAAGAAACCTAAATGTGCGTCAACAGACGATCAGATAAAGAGGATGCAGCGCACAGGTGCAAGAGGATATTACTCAACCCTGAAAAAGAATGGAATCTTACCATTTGCAACAGTGTGGATGGATCTAGAGGGTATTATGCTTAGTGAAATAACTCAGAGAAAGAAAGACAACTATTATGTGGTTTCATTTATATATGGAATTTAAAAAACAAAATACACAAACAAAACAGAAACAAAATCATAGATACACAGAAAAAAATTGATGGTTGCCGCTGGGAGTGGGGATGGGAGACTGGGAGAAAAAGGTGAAGGATTGACACACACAGGTTGAGAGTTACAGAACAGTCATGGGTGCGGCGCAGGGAATATAGGCAATAACATTGTAATAACCCTGTATGGTGCCAGGTGGATACTGGACTTACTGAGAGGATTTCTTTGTGAGTTATATGAATGTCTAGCCACTATGTTGGACACCTGAAACTTTATAATATGATATTGTCATTGAATAAAATTAAAAAGTTTTAAAGAGAGTGATAGTGAGTCAGCTGCTTTACAAGTTCCCCACCCACACGGCGAGAGGGCAGCCTACAGTCTTCCCTTGCGCTCCGTGCTGGGAGGGGCCACCAATGACCACAGACTCCACAGTGGGTGTAAGACTCCCTAACAGGCATGGGCAAGAGGTGGCATCTGTGCGGCCAGTGCTCATCGGAAAACATTGCTCACCCCCACTCCTTACAAGAGAAATACTTACACACAATGAGATACCCGTTGTTTTTTTGTACCAGGCTGAAGTCAGCAAAGGTTTTGTAAAAATTACACAAATCAGTGGTAACAAGGATGTGGTGAGGTGGGCACTGCTTCCTGGAAAAGCAATCAGGCAACATGAAGTACAGTGGGATCCACAACCTGTTCGGGAAATGCAGTTGTCACCTCCCTCCCACCTGAACTGCTGCCCCAGCATCCCTCTGCTCGGCCTCAGTGACCAGCATTCCTCATCGAACACACCGTTCTAGCCAGTGAGAACCACTTTGGTTTGTTCAAAAGATGCTTTCTCACCTCCAAACCTTACTCATCCTTCAGAAA
Organism: Phyllostomus hastatus; assembly: GCF_019186645.2. NCBI lineage: Eukaryota > Metazoa > Chordata > Mammalia > Chiroptera > Phyllostomidae > Phyllostomus > Phyllostomus hastatus. Next base: position 311,444 of record NW_025333640.1, on the reverse strand, counting down.
TCAGTGTAGATGTTACCTCCTCCAGGAAGCTCCCCAGATTGACCCCTCTCAGCTTGGCCAGCAGCCTCTTCTGAGCTCCAGGCACCCTGTGGGTTTCCCCCCTCCACCACAGTGATCACTCTTGGTATGCATCCCCCATGCCCACACATCTCTAGCATAAGCACTTGAGAAACACAAGAGGAGTGAAATATTTGGAGAAGGGGCTGTGGTCCGTGTGGTCCCAGAAGGTTGAGCCAAGACCACAGAGAAATGGACAGAGGTGCAGTTTGGGGCAACATCTGAAAGAATTTTCTAGGAATTCCAGCATGCTTAACCCAGCAGAGGCTTCCTTGGGAAGTAATGAGCTGCCCATCACAGGGGCTGTGCAAGTGGTAGGTCAGAAACTGCTTCCCTAAATTCCTCTCTGACTTCCCCCACCACTCCCTGCTCAGACTCAGGGGGCCCCGGGCTGAAGAAGGTGCCCTTTTCCCCCACGCTGCTAGGGAGTGGCTGTCCTCTAAGAAGTTCCCTGGTGAGAGGACAGGGAGCTGCAGGGTCTGTTCCCACGGCCCCTCGGGCAGGCCAGCCCCTTCCTTGGAAGTGCTGTGGAGTCTCAAGAGGCTCCAGTCTCACGGGTTCAGGGCGCCGGATGCAGCCTGGGGGGCCCTGCACTTTCGCTCTGAGTGAATCCCTTCTTCATGAAAGCACCAGTGAAACCGATCTCTAAAACTGAGAGCCCTCTGAGAAAACTCAGATTTCAAGGGGAAAATGAAAGGCACTCTGGGGCTGCAGAAGCCCTTTCCCTCCGTGGCTTCTATTTGGGGCCCGCGGAGAGGCCGGAGCCCCAGGTGCCTCTGTGCCCAGCCACAAGCCCAGGTGGGGCCCCCGGAGTCAGGAGCGAGCTAATGGGAGGAATGGGTCAGGGCCAGGCGGTGGGGTGTTCGGATCCACTGATCCCTGCTGGTTTGGTGGCATTCTCTGGGAGCTTTGACAGGTGTCTGGTGTTCTCTGAGTCTCAATGTTTTCATGTGTTGGATGCAAGGTTGGTGCCTGTCAGTAAAGAACCCAGGTTCGTGCTTAGTCCCAAAGTATAGTAAGTGGTCCGCTCTGAACTCCATGTGCTTGAAGGAGACCCCTGGGTTCACAGGGTCTGATCCAATGGCAAGACCATGTCGTGATGAAAATTCATCTCCTTGGACTGAGTGTGGGCTGCGAACCAAAGTGTCACAGGTTGGATTCCCAGCCAGGGTACATGCCTGGGTTACAGGCCGTGACCCCCAGCAACTGCACATTGATGTTTCTCTCTCTCTCTCTCTCTCTCTCTCTCTCTCTCTCTCTCTCTCTCTCTCCCTCCCTCCCTTCCCTCTCTAAAAATAAATAAATAAAATTTTAAAAAAAGAAGGAAAATTCATCTCCTGTTACTCACGCGCATCAAAATTCATCTTGGGGAACTTTAGCCCTTGGCCACTGGATGGAAGTGTTCCTATAGTTTATCTCCCCGTTTCCAGCCCAAACCACAGCTCCCCACTCCCCACATAAGAGGAGCCTCAGATGCTCAGTGGTCAGGCAGGAAGGGTTCCAGCTGCCTGGCAGAAGCCTGAAGCCCCTACCCAGTCCTGAGGTGGTGTCACAGGAAGGAGTTCAGGCACCTGGCCCCTGTCACCACACTGACTTAAGGGAAGGAAGACCAGAGGTATCTCCTGTCTAGACAAAGCCAGGACTTCACCAGCTTGCACTGTTGCTCAGGCCCTGGCTGGAGGGACTCTCTCCCAGGCACCTGAGTTCCCAAACTCACCTTCAGGTAGCTGGACCTGACCAGGCTCCCTGGCCCTACATGCACATCTCAGTTTGACATCTAGCCTCATGGCTGTGCCTCCTCTCACTCTCTGTTCCAGCCACATGAGCCTCCTCACTGTTCCCCCAACACACCAGGCACAGTGCTACCTCAGGACCCTTGCATGGCCTGTTCCCTCTGCCAGCAATGTGCTTCCTCCAGATGGTCATGTGACCCTGCCTTCACTTTCTTCAGGTCTCACGTCCTCAGCAAGGCCTGAGCAGACCCCTCAGTGAAATCGCCATCCACACCACAGCCCCATTCATTTTCTGTCCTCCTTTTCCTGCTTTGTGTTTATTTGGAGCACTTACCACTCCCTTACTTTTTAGTTGCTGAGTGACTGAGTAGCTTGGTGTCTGTCTCTGCCACTAGTACACCAGCCCCTGAGGGAGGTGATGGTGCCCATCTGTATCCCTAGTGCCTAGAATAGCACCTGGCACACAGTAGGTGCTTAATACCTGTTTGTTGAGTGAATGAATGAATTTGAACCATGCTGTGTAATTCTCACATCTTCCCTGAGAGGTCGTCTCCCTTTTTTGACATTGGCTCAGAGAGGTACTGTGTCTGGCCTGGCATCACACAGCTGATCACAGGTGGGTATGGAACCTGGGTAGAAGACCCCAGAGTCCACCCTCTCAGGCCCTGAGATATGGCCAGAAATGTGGCAAGTCTGAAAGGGACCTTCAAGCCAGGATACAGCTGCTGGCTCAGGACGCAGAGCCCTGGGGCTTCAGCCTCCCACTGTGCAATGGACTCAGGAATGCGCTGAGGGAGGCAGCTTCTGGCCCTGGGAGCCCAGTCCCCTACCCAGGGGTGGCTATCCTTCCCCATCTCCAAAACTGCACTCAAAGCAAGTATATCCCGCTTTCCCAGTGCCCACCCCAAGCCTGGAATGTACTATGGTCCCCGGAGATGTCACAAAGCAGGGACTGGACCAGGTAAATTCTCTGGCTCCCCGAAACACCCACTGCATCCTAAGAGCCCTTTCTGGGTGCCAGCCCTGCCTGTGCTAAGCACTCTACAGATACTATCTGCTGGAGCAGTCCTTTCACCATAGCTTGTGCCATTTTCCAGCTTAAAATGCTCAGCAGGTCAAGACCACACTCCCTGTGAGGCCCTGCACAGTCTAGAAGGAGCTGGCCCCCTCCATGTGCCAACCACACTGGCATTCTGACAGTTCAGACTCACCACAGGGCCTTTGCATGTGCCACCCTGCTGCCTGGACCACTCTCCCTTGCCTCCCCTAGTTCCCTCATTGTCACCCTCGATGGCAACTTCTCTAAGAGGTCCTCCCTGACCTCCCAGGAGAGACCAAGTGTCCCTACTTGGAACACCAGGTACTTTTGCTTCTCAGCATGTATGGTCCCTGTAATTTTATGTTCAGCCCTGTAATAAATTGTCTCTCTTCCATGAGGCCTGACCTCTGTTTCTGCTCCCCAGTGTATCCCCACCCCAGGGCCTGGCACAAACTGGGTGCTTAACAAGCTCTGTAGAATGAGTGTGTGAGGGCACGAAGGTCTGCCATCACCCCCAGGTCCCCATTCAGGATGCTACTGGCATACTGTGGGTCAGGCCAGGGATGCTGCTCAACACTGTCCACTGCACAGGACAAAAAATTATCCAGCCGCAAATGCCAGTAGCGTGTGGTAAGACACCCTGCTGTAGGGGCAGTGCCCACATCCCAGGCCGATTTATAAAGGGGTCTCCCAGGAGGCCTGGCCCCAGCAGCCACTTGAACAGAAGTGGCAGTGCTGGTTAACCCGGATCCCCAGACTGGATTTCACCTTGGCCCGGTCTCCACGTTCTAGCTGTGAAAAGAGGGGTGCCATCAAAGGCACATCCACAGGGCAGAAGGGCAACTCACAGCATGGGAGAAAATACTTGCAAATTCTATATCTGATAAAGAATTAACACTCAGAATATATATAGAACTTTGAAAGCTCAACAACAGAAATAAACAACGTGATTTAAAAATGCACAAAGGACTTGAATGGACGTTTCTGCAAAGAAGACACACGAGGGGCTGGTAAGGACAGGCACACCCACTCGGCACCCCTGGTCATCAGGGGATGCAGATCCAGCTGTAAAGAAATCCTGCCTCACGCCCCAGAGGACGGCGCTATCAGAAAAACCCCTGGAAAATAACAAGTGTGGATGAGGGTGCGGAGAAATTAGGACCCTCATGAATTGCTGGTGGGAAGGTAAAATGGTGCAGCCATTGTGGAAAACTGTCTAGCATGTTCACAAAAATGAAAAAATACAGCTACCATATGACCCAGCAATTCTGCTCCTGGGCATGCACCCAAACAAATTGAAAGCAGGGTCTTAAACACCTATCTGTACACCTGTCTTCACAGTAGCATGATTCACAGTAGCTAAAATGCAGAGGCAGCACTAGCGTCTATTGGCAGATAAGCAGATAAACACAATGTGGCCCACCCATACAATGGAATGTCACTCAGCCTTAACAAGGAAGGAAGTTCTGACACCTGCTACAACATGGGTGAACCTTGAGGACATTATGCTCAGTTAAATAAGCCAGGCACAGAAGGACAAACACTGTGGGATCCCACTCACAGGCGGTCCCTGCAGGAGTCAGATCCACAGAGACAGGAAGTAGATGGTGGAGCCCAGCACCAGGGGAGTGGGTGGGAGTCCGTGTTCAATGGGGGCAGCGGTTCAGTTTGGGAAGGTGAGAAAGTTCTGGGGATGGATGGTGGCTGTTGCTGCAGAACAATGTGAACATGCTGGATGCCACTGAATTCTACACTTAAAAATGGGTTAAGATGGCAAATTTTATGTGGCATGCATTTTACCACAATTTTAAAAATTGGAAAAGAAAAGAAAGAAGAGGAGGCATAGTGGTGGTAGCCACGTCCGGGGCACGGGCTGGCTGGCTTGTCTAGGAAGCCCCACAAATGTCCTGTCCCAGTGGCCTCTGCCTCCCTCAGGGTAAAAGCCCAAGTCCTTTCCGTGGCCCACGAGGCCCTGCACAACCTGTCCCACCCCCTCCCCACCCTCACCTCCTTCCTCTCTCCCCCTCACTCATGCCGCTCCAGCCCCATGGGGCTCCTTGCTGTTCCTCTAACACATCAGGCCCAATCCTGCCCCAGGACCTTTGCACTGGTTGTTCTTTCTACCTGATGTGCACTCTCATTTCAATATCTTCATGGCTGGTCCCCCGTCTTAAGGCCCTTAACCCTCTCTGCTCCTGGAAGAGAGAGTCCCTGCATCCACCCAAGCTCCTTAGCCTCGTGTCTGATGTGTACTTTGGGGAACAAGACCTTTCCAGGATGGGGGTGGCCACTAGGACACAAACATTCAGCCTCTTTGCTCCACACAGACCAATGATTCCCATCCCTTGTGCCCACCTTGGGTGGGTGGGCATGTCCCACCTCCTCTTCCCATCTAAGTGAGACCCAGAGCCCCCAGGAACCTGCTGCAGCCAGGTGGTGGGCATGAAGTGATTGCTCAGTTAACCTGTGAGTGAGAGTTCAGTATGGGGGCAGAGAGAGAGGTGGAGATGGAGAGAGACAGAGAGGACAGAGGGAGATGGGCAGAGAAAAAAAAGAGAAGAAGCAGGAGGAGCAGAGACTGAAGGAGAGAAGGAGAGGGAGCGGGCAGAGAGTGAGCGAGTGAGAGAGCGAGCTGATGCCTCTAACCCAGGAGCTGCCACCTCCACATGACAACAGTGGAGGCCTGTCCCACCACGAGCAACAATTGCTTGCCCCACCACCACGGACACGCGAACCTCACAGCAGTTACGTCAGACCCCAACCACCCCCAAGGCTTCACAATAACTGGGCCCCCACAATAGTCAGACCCCCCACAATAGAGGGGCTGCAGATTTGCATGGCAACTGGACCCATCTCCCACCAGTCCCAGAGTAGCTGGGCTCCTCGGCGACAGACCCGAGAGCCAGACTGTAGAGGACCACACCACAGCCAGACCCTCCCCGGCCCCTAAGCTGAGAACACAACCTCCCTCCTGGTCCCCCCTCCATACACACACCCAGTAATGGGTATAGTCACCCGTAAGTACCAGCTCTATTGGGTCTTTTTTGGCGTTGCATGAAACCCTGGTTTTTCATTCCAATAGTGTTGACAAGGCGACAGCTGGCTGGAAGTCAACCATCAGCGGCTGCACCGTGTGAAGATCAGGACCCTGGTGTGGGGACGACACCCACTGAAGATGCAGAGACACGAGAGGAGGTCGGAGTCCTGGTGATAAGAAAGGCAAGAAGAGAAGTGAGAAGAAGGTGGGCTGTGGGGAGCAGGTGGGTGGTGGAGAGAGGGTGGCTGCAGGGGGTCCCCAAAGTGGAAGTCAGCACTAGGGTCTGAAACTGGACACTCCCACAGGGGACTCCATGGAGCCCAGACCTGAACCCTCTCCTCCCCGGGCAGCCCGCCCTGCCCCTTCCCCAGGGCAACAACCTCCCCTTCTCCTCCCTCTCAGGGCCAAGTGGTCAGAGGCAGAACTTAAGGAGAAAGAGGACCCTGGGGCGAGGATGAAGGGGAGAAGCCAGTATCGGTCCCCCACACTCACCACTCAGAGAGTGGAGGTTGGCTGGGACAATAGGGACAGCAGCAGACACAGACAAAGAGAGACACAGAGGAAGGCAGACACACAGAGAAACCCTGAGAGAGCCAGAGGGAGAGACAGGGTGGGAAGCCGTGAGAGTGGAAAAGGCCCAGAGACAGTATGGGAGAGGAAAGGGACACTGTCCCGGGAAACAGAGAGGGCAGCTGAGATGGGCGGGGAAGGTGGTCTGGGTGCCGGGTTCCGAGAGCCCCTCAGCCCCCTGAACCTTGGCCAGCTCAACTGGGCCTCTGCTTGCATGTGGAGCTCACCTCCCAGCACTGTTTCCCCAGTGAGCCCTGTGGGAGCCACATCAGCCTCTGGGTCAGGCCTCCAACTCCTCTGCGGTAGAGAGTTACCACGCTTTCATAAAGGTGACACCCGGCCCCCAGCCGCCTGCTCGTGGCTTTTCCTGAAAGGCCGTCCCTCCGGCTGGTGTCTGCCCAGGGAGCAGGTGTGGTGGGTTGGCCCAGTCTCAGGGGTTCACCGGTAGCAAACAGCCCCACCAGGAGGGCACATGGGGCTGATCTAGCCACTGGGAGCCCAAGGAGCAGGACTGTGCTGGCCAAAGCTACAGCTTCTTATTCAAACCCTCTATGACCCTTCTGGAAAGATCCGGCTCTTCCTCTCCGTACACACAAGGACGCCCTCCTGCCCCAAACCTGCTGTGGCTCAGCACTGCCGCTCAGCTCAGAGTCTCTAATGTTCTGGCTCAACCACTCTGTCCAGTCGGCCCGTCAGAGGAACCTGGGGCACAGAGAAATGAGGCACCATGCCCCCAGGAGACTGTGGGACAGTTACTAACTACAGTATGAGTTTTCTGAGTGGACATCAGTAAACAGAGAGGAAAGGCATTCCACGCAGAGGGAACAGCACCTGCAGAGGCCCAGAGGTAAGGATCAGGGTGGATATGTTGGGGGAACCCTGGAAGGAGGTGGAGAGACGTTTTTCAGAGCTCATAGGAAAGATCCCGCATGTGGTCTCGGACTGAACTGACCGCAGGGGCAGGATGGGGTCTGTAGGTGGGGAAGAGCCTGAGGCCCCTGCACATCCTGTGGGGCGCCCAGGTCCCGCTGGTATTTGAGGGAGACACACTTTCCCTGGGTGGGGGGTGGTGGGCTTGGTTTGAGGACAGCGGCACCTAGTGGGCTCTGTGTGGAATTTCACCCTCCATAGTTTTATAGGAAAGGCACTGTTCATCCCAGCCACATTCCCAGTGAATTAACATATTTTAAAATTTTATATTCATCTTCAGGAATAATTATGAACTAAACAAATAATATTAATGGCCATAAAATATATGTAGATGATGAAATTTTGATTAATTTCTGATATATTATTTTATATAAATTATTCAGTAACTGTAAATTTTAATAAAATTGAAATATCTGCAAACAGTATAATTTGGGAAACCACTGATTAAACATCTTATTTTTTGATTCATTCTTTTTTAAAAATTATTTATTTATTTTTAGAGAGAAGGGAAAGGAGGGAGAGAGAGAGAAAAACATCAATGTGTGGTTGCCTCTTGTGTGCCCCCCAACCAGGGACCCGGCCCACAGCCCAGGCATGTGCCCTGACTGGGAATCAAACCAGCAACCCTTTGGGTCACAGGGGGCACTCAATCCACTGAGCCACACCAGCCAGGGTTGTAATCTTTTAATGTTAAAAGAAGGAACAATTTTAAGTTTCCTTAAAAACTTATCTGAAAGGAATAAGTTTCAGACACTTTAAATCACTTTCAATTTTATTTCTCAATTACAACTCAATAAAGTAAAAAAAAATAAATATAAAATAATGCTTTTATTTTAAAGATATTACTTAAATTCAATTCATGTATGAACTCATACACTTGGCAGTGAGAATTATTGAATTTCATGGTTTGCAATGCTTCACTGTTTTAATAAACACAAATAAATCTTCAAGTGATCATGGAAAAGTACAGAATAATAATAATGGTTGGCATTTGCTGCCCACATGACTACTAGGTGTGCAGCATTCTTCTTATCACTTTATACATAATAACCTCCTTTATTCCTTACCCAAACCTGGGAGGCAGGTGCCATTATTACCTCATTCCACAGACAAGGAAACAGGCACAGAGGAGCCAAACAATGGCCTAAAGTCACACAGCAGGGAAGTGATGGAACTGCATGAACCCAGGCTGACTGCCTGCGGGGTATGCATTCTTGACGTCTGGGCCCGAGGGAGGTCGGTAAGGGACCACTTCCCCAAACACACGGCAAGGCTAACCAGGAAGAGTTGAGGGAGGACATTTCAGTCAGAGGGAAGAGCAGGAGCAGAGGCCCTGAGGCAGGAATAAGTTCAACAAGTTCTAGCGATGGGAGCTGGAGCTGAATGGGGAGTTGGAGGGGAGCACAGTGGGGGATGAGGGGGAGATGGCAGCAGCTGCTGAATCCATTCAGCAAGGTCCCAGGAGCCACTAGAAGCTCCTGGCAAAAGAAGAGTGACTCTAATGCCTTCTCTCCTGTTGTGCAGCCTCTGGTGTCACCTAAAACCAGTCAGGGTCCCTTTGCATGTGAATGACAAAAGCAGGAGGTGGGATCTCACCCAAGACGAAGGGCCCAGAAATCCTCTCTGCCCAACTCAGCTTCAAGGCCTTGGACAGGTTGCTTTCCCTCTGTGTGTGCCTTAGTTTCCTCATCTGGGCAGTGAGGATAATGACAGTATGTACCTCAGAGGGTTGTTGGGAGAATTACGTAAATAGGTTAATGTAGGTCAAGTGATTAGAATAAGGGTCTGCGAAGGGAATAGTGAGCATCCTAAACATCCTCCTACTGTCTCTCCACCCTCACCTTGGCCCTCTTCTCCAACTACTGCCTCGGTCCTCAACCCTCGGAGGGAGTAGACACTGCACCACCCCTTGTCCCAAGGACGCCTATGAACTTGAACCTCTATAAATGTTTACTCTAGTTGTTGTTGTTGTTTTAAAATCATGATTGTAGCTCTTCCTTTCTCTCTGCTGCCACCTGTCTCCCTCTCCTCATCTCTGAGACAACAGCATCTCTATGGAACTTCCCGGTCTGGGCCCAGACACCCCCAGTCCTGGGGGGCTGGACACAAGGGTCAGAGATTCTGTGAATCCTGCGGGTGGGATGGATGGGGAATTTGGAACACTTAGGGTTGCTTTCTTAATGTGTCCCAACTAAGGTAGGCCATGGGAAGCTGTGGATCTGTGACCCCTTTGTGGTGAAGGCGCTGAGGTGGGGTGGGGTGAGCGACCAGAGTTAGCAGGACATCTGTGCCTGCGACAGAGAGGCTCCCTCTGAACTTCTCTGCTCAAAGCATCTGAGGGCATGAGACGTTCTGGCCACGTGTTTCTGCTGCCCCCGTGTGCCTCTTTTCAGAACTGCATGGATTCAGCAGTCCAGACTGGCAGGAAGATCTAGCTCTGAGAACGCCCTCAACCTCCTGTGACACGTGACACTGTGGGTCCATCTCCCTGAAGGGATGGCAGCTGAGAGAATGTTAGAAAGTCCGGAAGCCTCAGAGAAGGTTAAGATCCCAAAGATCCCTGCCCACTAGTATTTACCCCTGGGTATTGCTATTTCCTCTAATGTGTGCTGGACTTGTGACTTGCTTCCAACGAATGGGATACAACAAAAATTGTTGTGTGGTTGGTTATACAGATTGTGACTTCTATCTTGTTTGCACCTTCCTCCTTGTCTGCCCGCATCCCTTTCTCCCTCCCCGCACCTCTTTTCCCCTTCCTACCTGTTCCTCTCTTCCTCTCTTCCTCTCCCTCGCCATCTCTGTCTCTTTCTCCCCAGCTGCCCCACCCCCTGGAGAGACTATCCAGCAGCTGCTGTCTTTGGTCAGCAGAGAGCTGAGATCTGTGCAGATGAGGCTGGAGACAGGTCTCCGGCCCCTGTCAAGCCCCCACTGACCTCTTGATTGCAACTTCCTGAAGGACCCTGAGACAGCCAGCCAGCTAAGCCACTCCAGTTTCTTGACCTACAGACACCCCAAGGTAATGACCTCTGGGATTTTAAAATTAAAGTTATTGGGGTAACACTGATTAATAACATTATCTAAGTTTCAGGCATACAGTTTTATAACACATCATTTGTGTGTTGCATTGGGCGCTCATCAGCCAAAGTCTAGTCTTCTCTGTCACTGCATATTTGACCCCTTCACCCTCTTCATCCCCCCCCTACGCTGTTCCCTTCAGTGACCACCCCCCCCATACGGTTCTTGTCCTTTCTGCCTGACTTATTTTGCTTAGCACAATACTCTCAGGATTCATCCGTATTGTCACAAAGGGCAACCTGTCTCCATCTTTCATGACTGATTCGTACTTCAGTGTACGTATGTCCCTCATCCTCTTCATCCAGTCACGTGTCAGAGGAGGCTTAGATTGTTTCCATGTCTTAGCTATTGTGAACATGGGGTGTATATGGTTTTAGGAAAAAATGTTATCAAAATTTTTAGGTAGGTACCCAGAAGGATTATTGGTAATATGGTAGCTTCATTTTTTTTTCAATTACAGTTTTTATTCAATATTATCCTGTATTAGTTTCAGGTGCATAGCATTGTGGTTAGACACTCATAAAATTTATGAGTGTCTAACCACATAGACACTCATATATTTTAGACACTCATATATTTTATGAGTGTCTATGTTCGCCCTGAGTGAAAATGTTTGCCCTGATATTTCAAGTACCCACCTGGCCCCATCCATAGTTATTACAATATTATTGACTAGATTCCCTATGCTATACTTGACATCCTTGTAACTATTCTGTAGCTACCAATTTGTACTTCTTAGTCCCTTCACTCATCCCCTGGGCCCCCGCCCTTCTATGAGCTGTCAGTCTGTTCTCTGTATCTGTTTTGTGTGTTTATTTTGTCCTTTAGACTCCACGTACAAGTGAAATTACATGATCTTTGTCTTTCTCTGTCTGACTTATTCCACTTAGCATAATACCCTCTAGGTCCATCCATGCCATCACAAAATGTAAGATTTTATTCTTCTTTGCGGGTGAGAAGTATTCCATTGTATAAATGTACTGTAGCTTTTTCATCCACTCGTCTACTGATGGGCACTGAGTTTGCTTCCCAATCTTGGGTATTGGAAATAATAGTGCAATGAACAGGGAGGTGTATATATTAGCATTTTGGATTTCTTTGTATATGTACCCAGAAGTGGAATTGCTGGTTTGTAGGCAATTTTATTTTTAATTTTTTGAGGAAACTCCACACTGTGTTCCACAATGGTTACTCCAGTCTGCATTTCCACCAACAGTGCACAAGGGTTTCCTTTTCTCCACATCCTCAACAACACTTTCTATTTGTTAATTTATTGATGATGGCCATTCTGACAGCTGTCAGGTGATATCTCATTGTGGTTTTAATATACATTTCTCTGATGATTAGTGACACTGAACATTCTTTCATGTGTCTATTGGCAGTCTGTATGTCCTCTTTGCAGAAGTGTCTATTCAGGTCTTCTGCCCACTTTCTAATTGGGTTGTTTGTTTTTCTGGTGTGGAGTTGTATGAGTTCTTTATGTATTTTCTATTGCAGCATTTTTCAGAGGTGGTGTTTGTCCTATCTTGTCCTATTTTGTTGGTTGCCTCTTCATTTGGTTGATGGTTTCTTTTGCTTGTACTGCTGGTTGTTTTAACCTGAGTTGTACATTGATTTAATGCCTGTAGGGCTTTGTTCCAAGATTGCAAACGGAAGAAATCTAAGTGTGTATTAAAAGCACAGACAACTCTGTAACACAACTAAACCCTGTTCCTGACTGTGCCTGTGCTGCCCCTGTCTCGTTCATGCTGCTCTGCCTCCCGCCCAGGAGCACTCTCTTCTTGGCTCGATTTGGGTCTCCGCTCAGAAGCCACCTTCTCAGAGACTGATCGCCCTCAGAAGCCCCCAGATTAAAATGCCTCCCATCTGTCTCTGTCACATTGCCCTTCATCATGCTTTGAAGTCCTTCTCACCATTGGTTATTATCTGGCACATTGATTTTTTTTGTTTGTTTATTGTTGTTTTTTCCTGCTGGGCTGGGTGTAGGTTGTTTTGTGTCCTATTGTTTAATTTTATTTTTTAACTACTATCAGTGAAATTACCCTTTTTCTGGTGTGCAATGCTTGGAATTTTATTCTACGTGTAATTTTGTGGGACCTGAAGACATAGAGAATTATTTAAATTTTCTTGCATTTTCAAAGCAAAATACCATTGCTCTGATATCCAGGTAGAGAATATTCCTCCCACCCCCCAAAACACACTTTCTTGTACTAAAACTTTGTTGTTGGGAACCTCCCTGCCTGGTATCAGAAGCTGTAACCCCCGCCAAGACTAAGGCTGAGGGAATGACCTTGGACCGTAAACCAGCAAGGAGACAAAAGCTTATTTCCTTGGCAGGAGTACCACTTCTGCTCCTTTTACTTCACCCTGCCTGGCCCCCAATGCTTGGTTGGTTAGCCAATGACGGTTAAGATTCCCCAAGGGGGAAACGACTTAAGACAGGCACGATCACGTGGGAGGCCCCCAAGGAAGGACTTTGGGGGCTACAGCAAAAGGGGGTGATGGACCCTCACCCCTCAGCTTTAACACAGTCTGAGTCCTCATTGTCTGCAAGAAAATCTCCTAATCTCTTGGCTACCTTACTTCCCTTGCTCCACCTAAGCCTGAAACAATAATGGAGGGTGGTGCAGCCCTGTGCTGGAAAGTGTGGGTTTCCCAGGTGATCAGGCCTAAGAAAGAATATGTAAAATCCTGTGAAACCTGCTTTGTTTAGAATGCTTTCAATTGAATGATAAGGGTCCAAGGAAGAAGTAAGTTTGTTCCTTAAAGTTTTTTACAGCTCTTTGACCCTGACTCAAAATAGGCCCTCAGACCTCCTTGTTATCTATTGTTTGATCCTTATTTCCTAGCAATGAGTAATGAGCTTTACCTGAATTCTTATGCAAATGAACCCAATAAAAGCCTGCTCAGGTGGGAGAATGAGGTGCTCCCCACTAGAGAGAGTGGCCATTTCATCCCTATTTCTCCACAGGACTTGTTTGTCCGTGTGTATGTTTTTCTCATGTTTCGATGAGCTATCTGCAGCGTTCCGCGGTCACTGCTAGTCGGTGGTCGAGACACTTTGTAGTCACAGAAAAGGATTATTTTTTTCTTTTGCTTAGTGCTCTATTGCCAGTGCTTAGAACAATAGCTGGCACTGAGTAGATACTTGGTAAATATTTTATGAATGAATGAATGAAATATATACTGATGCCAACAAATATTGGAAGTTGATATTGTAAAGGCTACCAGGACAAACCTCTCCTGGAGTTGTGGCTTTAACTTCTTAACACAAAACAAGCAGAGGTAGTCAGGCCGACAGAATCTAGAGAGTTTATTGGTGCTAGGCATCACTCATCGCATAGAGGAGAAAGGGAACTAAACAAGTGCTTCAGCTCAAGCTGGATACAGAGAGAAAGGTTTTCACAAAATTTTCTGAGCTGCCGAGTGCTAATACTTTCCCAAGCTTCCAGGTCTTCCATCCATATTCGTCAGCACAGTAACAACTTGCAGGCATGAAGCAGGGGGTGGGGGGAACTTCCCAGGACAGAGAGTTGTGGCTCAGCTTTCAATCAATTTTTGGTTATTTAAAAAAAAAATCCCTCACCAGAATCACAGGATGTGTTCCCCATGGAAAATCCCAATATTCTTAACTTCTGGGTTTTATTCATCAGAATGTCCACCAGAAAGCTCTATTTTTTCAACCTACTACAGGGCCAGGTCTGGAGGTCTGTTTGTTCTACAGAAAAAGTCTAATTTAATTCTCTTCAGAAAGAAAAATAACATAAGCAAATTAAATGCATGATTATCCAAAATCTTCCTGCTTAAGAGGATGTCCTCTCCTCAGCACCACTTGGAAATGTCTGGTCCCATTTAAAGTCACTGCATAATCCATTTGAGTTGTAAGTATCCAGGTGAGTATGAGGATTACTTCACAACAGACATAAATAAATTTACTGCCTTTATGGGGATTTCAGAATGGGGAGGTGAGACTGCGAAGAAACATACTATGGTGTGTTACACAAGACACTCTCATAACGAATAGCTCTCATTTCTGCCACAAGCGGTGTCACTCCTCAAATGCATCCCATGGACCTATGGTGACTGAGACCTAGGCCTCAGCTTCCTTCCGATTTAGAGTCATGATTCCATGGATTGTATCACCCTCCATATGTTCTGGCTCTGAAGACATGTGTGTCAGGTGGTGGCTCCTGGCTTTCCTAGTGCGCAGTCTGAATCTCTTTCTCCCTGTGCCTCCTGCAACACTCCCCTAGCACACTCCATCTCACCCCCCCAAGACAGTAGGACAGGAGCGAGGGTAGGGGGAGCATGCATCTTGCTCACATCCTCCTTGACTTCGGTCTCTGGGAGTCAAGTTAATTGCCTGCTTCTTATGAGCAAGACCAAACTCTTGGGTTTACCCTAAAACTCTTCTTGGTGTGGCATTTCCCAAGTCATTCACCAGAACTGGATTTTCCACACCACAGATGGCTTCTTCTCTCTCTTTCTCTTGCTCTCTCACATTCCACACACTGTTTTCTTTATCTAAGACACTCTTACTCTTCATGTTGGCCTCAACAACACCATCTTATCCTTTAGGATAAGACCCTACACTCCAGAGTCTGTCCAATGTTCCTGCTGTATTCTGCCTTTCCCCTCATGTACATACTCCATTCTATTATGTTTAATTATGGGTCTGGGATCTATTTCCACACCCAGTTGTAGGAATCTTCCACTGCAGACACTGTGTCTCTCCTGCTCACCACACCATGACCAACGCCAGCATGAAGTTCATGATAGGTACTCCATAAGTGTTTGCTGAGGGCTCAGTGGAGTCTGAGCCATGGAAAACCCAATCTGATAGAACTAGACTGATTCTTCCAGGAATACGGCCTAAGACATACAAAAAGAACTTTTAGTGGTCCCAGTAATTGAGGAAATAGTGACAGGGTCATCTTAAGGGTTTCTTTTAAACTTCTGCCATTCAAAACTCAAAGTGGTTACTCTCCCAACCCATGCAATTCCAGATTTTGGCCCCAAAACACAAATGTCTGTGTCTTACTCCCCAGGAACTCCCAGGTGTCCTGATGGTTAGGAGGATGGGGTGATTTTTCTATAGATGAGCTTCCTCAGGGCCCCCTTAAGGTCTTTGTTCCTCAGGCTGTAGATAAAGGGGTTCAGCATGGGGGTGACTGCAGTGTACATTACAGCAGAGGCTTTCTCCTTCACGGCTGTGCGGACAGATGAAGGGCACAAATAGACCCCAATGGTGGTCCCATAGAAGAGGGCAACCACAGAGAGGTGGGAGCTGCAGGTGGAAAAGGCTTTCTTCCTGCCACCTGCAGAGGGGACCTTCATGATGGCCACGATGATGCGAGCATAGGAGGCCAGGATGCAGATGAAAGGTGTGGCTATCACCATCCCGGCCACGATGAGCACAAAGATCCTGTTCACAGAAGTGTCAGTGCAGGAAAGTCTAAGAAGGGGAGTCAGGTCACAGAAGTAGTGAGGAACCTTGTCACCACAGAAAACCAGGCGTGCCATCAGGAGGATGTGTGTGAGGGAGATGAAGTAGGAAAACACCCAGGGACCACCAGCCAGCAGGCCACAGAGGCGTGGGCTCATGATGGTGGAATAGTGTAAGGGGTGACAGATAGCCACAAACCTGTCATAAGCCATCACAGCAATTAAGACACTGTCAACAATGCCAAAAAAATGGAAAAAGTACATTTGGGTCAGGCAGCAAAGATAGGAGATGGACTTGCTCTTAGTTTGAATGTTCACCAGCATTTTGGGGACAGTGTTGGTGGCCAGGCCAAAATCAACCAAGGACAGGTTGGCTAAGAAAAAGTACATGGGTGTGTGGAGGTGGGAGTCGGAGCTGATGACCAGGATGATCAACAGGTTCCCCACCACCGTGACGACATACATGCAGAAGAACAGAGCAAAGAGGAGAGTGTCCATCTCTGGTTTTTCTGAAAGTCCTAGCAGGATGAATTCAAATATGCTGGTTTGGTTCCTTGGATCCATAGGCATAATTCCTCTGGAGGTATTGAAAAGGAGAATTTATGTAGATGCTATAGAGATGATTTCGGAAGACTGGGCAAGATTACACCCAATTGCCCATTGGGGTTCATTACGATATCAATTTATACATTTGTTGCCTCTTAGACTATGGATGGAGTGTTGAAAGCAAATCACATGCCACAGCTTCGTTCCAAAATCTGTTTCTGAGTATTCCTGTTTCAGACAAAGATTGAGACAGTATGTCATGCATGAATCTTGGCTGAAAACAAAACAAAACAAAACAAAACAAAATAAAAAACTGCTAAAGATTTACTTCAGGATAAAATCAATTAAATCCAGAAAGAAGAGATGTCCAAGAAGCAATAATCAGTCAAAAAATTGGTATACAAGGGAGAAACTCTAAAAACCCAAAATTTGTTTATAAAAAATTGGGTACTTATTCTTACATGTTTAAACTTCAGTCACCTTCAAAGTCCTCTTCATCTGATGCAACACACCTGTCAAGATGTTTTTTCCACTGTTCAAAACAGTTTTTGAATTCCTCAATTTTGACGACTTTTAGTGCTTTTGCTGTTTTTTGTTTCACCACTTCCACATCAGCAAAACATTTTCCTTTGAGGACTTTTTTCAACCTGAGAAACAAAAGCAGTTGGTCGGGGTGAGATGGGGTGAGTAGGAAGGGTGGGGCATAAGGATCATACTGGGGTTTTTTTGGTCAAAAACTGCTGAACACTCAGTACAGTGTGGACAGGTGTGCTCATAAATCACCTGTCATGAAATGGGCAAATGTGTTGAAAAAATCCTCAAAAAAAATTCTCTGAAGCCAAACACAGCCTCTCACAACAGTGTCAGCTGGCACACTGATACAGATGGGTTCCTAGTACACTCACCTAGTAGAGGAAGCTTGTACTACAAGGAGCCTGTCCTCCAGAAGATAATTCTGTTTTTTTTAGGGGTCCCCCCTCTATATGTAGAAAAATGTAAGCAAAACATTGAATTTCAAAATAGTTAATTATTGTAATGAGAATGTGCATGTAAGTAAGATAGATGAAAAAAATGAGACAGAAATAATATTAAGACAAATAAGAAGAGAAATTAGAATAAAAGTTGTAAGATTCTTGTATTGAGTTGCAGGAGGATGAAAATACTGAGTATTTTGCATTTTCTATATAAAGCATACATAATTAATGTTTAGGTGTAAGCAGTATAAGTAATGAGTATAAAACATATAACTTCTAAATTATAGTAGGGGCACAGCAGAAATAAAGGGATTTATAATCAAACCACTTTCAGGAAAGGAGGTAGAAAGAAACAAAGAAAAACCACAGGCTATAGGAGTAACAACAATTGTCTAAACGCCTTAAACCAGTCATTAAAAACAAGACTCTCAGATTTGACAAAGAAACAAAACCCTAATATCTCACACGTACAAGGGATACAGCTAAACTATACGGGCATAGAAAGGCTGAACATAAACAAATGGTAAAGATATAACCAGAAATACTAATTGAAGGGAAGCTTGATAACATTGATCTCAGGTAAAACATTCTTAAGGCAGAAGACATTATTAAAAAGGAAAGTCATTATGTAATAACAAAGGAAAAAAACTCATTTGAAAGGGAAAAAAGAGCTAGTCATATTATGCATTTTTACATAGGCTTACTTTATAAAAAGAAAAACAAAGTAACAGAAGTAAAGAA
Source organism: Phyllostomus hastatus (assembly GCF_019186645.2). Lineage (NCBI taxonomy): Eukaryota > Metazoa > Chordata > Mammalia > Chiroptera > Phyllostomidae > Phyllostomus > Phyllostomus hastatus. Next base: position 293,297 of record NW_025333640.1, on the reverse strand, counting down.
AAATTACAAACCATACCTTATAAGGACATTTTATAATATTTTTTAGTACTTGCTCTTTAAATGGGACAGAATTTTGGTAAGGCTATTGAAAATTTGAATAATACAATTAACCACCTTGATTTCAGCACTACACTAAATTATTAGAGAATCCACATTTTTTTCAAGGACATATAGAACATCTATAAAAATTAGGCCATAAAGAAAACCTTAATATCAAAAAATGCATATCAAACAAAGCATGGAGCCTGACCAAAGGTAATAAAATTAGACGTCAATAGGAAAAAAAGATAAGTTGGTCACGGTCAGGTACACTTAGAAGCAGGCATTGAAGGTGGCAGCAGCATGGCCCTGCGAGAGGACCTCCAGGCCTCTCCCTTCGAAGTTACGAGTGGGACAGCTGAATTCAACAAAGGATTCACGCAAGCACTGCTGAGGCTCTGTGCACTGAGACTCTGAAGGTGGGTGTACAGGAGCAGACGGCAGACATGGGACTGGGAGGGGGAAGAGCGAGACAGGAGCGTGGGCAGTCCCACACTGCATGGCGTCAGGGGCAGTGAGCATGAAGGGTTGGGGTGCCACTTCCACTGTCCAACTGGAGGGGGAGAGGGCAGTCAGATCCGGGTGGCTGACACACTGAGTATGGGTCCGGGGCCGGGGGCAGAGAAGCAGTGCATAAAACGCCTCAGCGCTCTGCAGCCCTCCAGAGCCAGACAGAGGTTCCCACAGCGCAGACACCTGCCCGCCCCAACGCTTGTGGCCCATGCAGCAGTCAAATCCGCACTCAGCACATTGCCAAAGGGCTGAGAAAAAACCTTTCTAGCCTAAGTGGTGTGTGCTCGCTGTGGTGAAACCCGTGAGGAAGAGAAGTGTGGATGCCTGAACGCACTCCCCCCACACTGCGCATCCCTCCCCCACCCACGCAGTTCAGCCGGGCAAATCAAAACCGCAATGAAATACCACCTCACACCTCTTAGAATGACCATTATTAATCAGCAAGACAAGAAATAAGTCTTAGAAACAATGTGGAGAAAAAGGACCCCTCACACATCACTGGTGGGAATTTAAATTGGTGCAGCCACTGTGGAAAACAGTATGGAGTGTCCTAAAAAAATTAAGAATAGCACTACCATATGACCCAGGAATCCCTCTTCTGGATGTCTACCCCCAAATTTGAAGACACTTATTTGTAAATATACAAATGAGAGGTCTGTCTGGAAAAAGTCCAGCTATTGTTAATGTAATGAAAACAGTTGGCATGACAGTGATATAACCTGGCAGCCAAGGAGAGTGGGCTGCAATGCACATGCGTGAACAATTATGACTTCACTGTACTAGTCAGCAGGGGTGATGGAGGCCATTGAGTGAGTGTGTGTACTGTGTGGCCATCACATTCAAAATGACTGAGGAAGCAGAGCAAGGAATCTGCATCAAATTTTGTGTTAAGCTTGAACATTCCTCCACAGAAACTATTCAAATGATTCAGAAGGCTGAAGCTATGGGCAACTGGTGATTGGCAGCTTCATCATGACAATGCACATGCTCATGTATCACATCTCATGCGGAGTTTTTGGTGAAACATCATAAACCCCCCGGGTGACTCAGCCCAGATTTGGTGCCTGTGGCTTCTGTCTTTTCCCAAAACAAAAATTACCTTTGAAAGGAAGACATTTCAGACCCTCAACTCGAAATTTAGGAAAATATGATGAGGCAGTTGATGGTGATTGTGAGAACTGTGTGAGGTGCCAAGGTGCCTACTTTGAAGGGGAATGAGGTGGCATTGTCCTATGTACAATGTTTCTTGTATCTTGTATCTTCTTTAATAAATGCCTCTCATTTTCATATTACATGGCTGGATATCTTCAGAACAGACCTCATATATCCCTATGTTTATTCCAGCATTATCCATGATAGCTAACACATGGGAACAACCTAAGTGTCCTTTGGTGGATGACTGGATATAAAAGATTTGTTAAGTATGTACCATGGAATACTACTCAGCTATAAGGTGAAATACATCTGAGACAACATGGATAGATCTGGAGAGTCTCATGCTAATCAAAGTAAGTGAGATGTGTAAGGAGAAGCTAAAAGCATACTAGGCAGGGCTTGGAATGCATCAAAGGGACATAGGTCCTATTAACTGCTTCCTAGATTCCATCAGGAAGCCCACCCACGTGCTGCTGGGGATGCTCACCCATGGACTGCCAACTGGCCTCTGGGCTCGCCCATCACTCCACACAAAATACAGCTCACCCCTCCACACACATGTTCCATGACTAGCTCCCTGTGTGTGTCCCAAAGGGCAGCAAGAACAAGTGTCTGCAGATGGTTAGTGAACAAGGGCAAAGGCAGTCTGACTGAGGTTTGGGAGAAAGCACACACTCATGAGCGGTTCAGGTACCACCCCAGGGGAAGAAAACAGGAGGCTGCTCGCACCTGGTCTGGCTTTGCAGATGCAAGAGAAGGCATACAATGTTAAGAACCCCCCGCAAGAGTGAACAAGAAGTATAGAGCAGGTGTGTCCACTTACATGATCTAACAAAGACTGAGAATTCCTAGGAAGGCTGACAGAGGTATTTGTATCCCAAAGCAAGTTGGTAAAGACTGGTAGAGGTGACTGCTTCTTCAAAGATGAAAACACCAATGCATGACTTCAGGGAACATGAAAAGCCAAGAAAATGACACAACCAAAGGCATACACTTTTCCAGTAACTGACCCCAAAGAAATGCAAATCTATGATCTGCCTGATAGAGAATTCAAAATAGTTGTTTTAACTAATCTCAATGGAGGGTGGGGGGTGGGGGACAGGGGCTGGCTGGAGGGAGCAAAGGAGGGAAAAAATACAAGGCATCTGTAATAGTGTCAACAAGAAAGAAAGAAAACACAGAAAGACACTTTAGTAAAATTTTTAAAATACGTGCACATGATCTTTTATGTTGAAATCCCTAAAAACTCCACAAAAAAACTGTTAGAACTAATAAATGACTCAGTAAAGTTGCTATATGTGAGATCAACATACAAAATCAGTCACATTCCTATACCCTATCAATGAGCTGTTTGTAAAAATTAATTGCTAAAACAATCACATTTACAACAGTATCAAAAATAATGTAAAAGTTAGGAATAAATTTATCCATGAGATGAAAGATCTGTACACTGAAATTCATAAAACATAATTGAAAAAATTTGAAGACACAAATAAATTGAAAAATATTATATGTTTACCAGCTGAAAAAATTAATACTGTGAAATGTTCTACTCAAAGAGGTGTATAGATCCAATGCAACTTCTATTAAAATTCCAGTGGAATTTTCACAGAAATAGGAGACACAATCCTAAAATTTGTGTGGAACCACAAAAGACTCTGAAAAGCCAAAGCAATCATGAGCAAAAACAAAGCTGGTGACATCACATTTCCTGAGTTCAACTATATTACAAAGTTCTAGTAATGAAACCAGCGAGGCACTGACATAAAAACAGACACGTAGACCAATGGAACAGAATAAAGAGCCTAGAAATAAGCCTCTGCATAGACAGTCAACTAATCTTTTACAAGGGCACCTAGAACACATGGTGGGGAGAGAATGATCTCTTCAATCATTGGTGTTGGGGAAACTGATATCCACACGCACAAGAGTGAAAGTGAACCTCTGTCTCACATCACTCACAAAAATTAACTCAAAATGTGCTAAAGACTTATGTGTAAGATCTGAACCTATAAAGCCCCCAGAGAAAACATAGAGGAAAAACTCCTTGACATTGGTTTTGGAATTTTTTAAAATCTGGCACCAAAAGCATAGGGGACAAATGTAAAGTCAACAAATGGGACTAAATTAAAAAGTAAACTAAAAATGTTCTGCACAGCAAAGGAATCAACAAAATGAAAAGGCAACCAGTGAAATGGGAGAAAATATTTGCAAACCATATATCTGACAAGGGAATAATATCCAAAATATATAAGAAACTTACATACTTCAATAGCAAAATTATAAATAATCCAATTGAAAAGTGGGCAAAGGTGTCTATTCAGTGGGCTGAATAGACATTTCCTTAAAGAAGATATACAGATGGACAACAGGTACCTGAAAAGGTGCTCAACATCACTAATCATCAGAAAATGCAAATAAAAATCATGAGCTACCACCTCACACCTTTCTGGATGGCTATGATTAAAAAGACAATGTAACAATGCTGGTAATGATATGGAAAAATGGGAACACTTGCAAACTATTGGTGGGAATATAAATTCTTATGGCTGCTGTGGAATACAATCCTCAAAAAGAATTAAAATAGAACTACCCTATGATCCAGCAACCCCGCTTCTGGTTACATATCTGAAGGAAACAAAGTACCTCAAATGGATATCTGTTCCCTGATGTTTATTACAGCATTACTCACAATAGCCAAGATGCAGAACAACCTAAGTATACATCAATGGGGAATGGATATAAATGGATATAAAAGCTGTGAGAAGAGAGAGAAAGAAAGAGAGAGAATGTTGTTCAGTCATGAGAAAAAAAGAAAATCTTGCCATTTGTGACAACCTGTATGAACCTAGAGGACATTATGCCAGTGAAATGTGCCAGGCAGAGAAAGAGAAATATTGTGTGACCTCACTGTGTGGAATTAATTTTTTAAAAAAGTCAAACTAATACAAACAGCAGAATGGTGGTTACCAGGGGCTGGGGGAATGAGGAGATGTGGGCAAAGGTTATAAGCTTTCAGCCGCATGATGAATAAGATTTGTTGGTGCATGGCATGGTGACTATAGTTAATAATACTGTGTTGTATACTTGAAATTTGCTAAGAAAGTAGATCTTAAGCATTCGCACGTTGGCTCTCTTTTCTTTAGCAAAGAGAAGACTTTGCTAAAGATTTTGTCCCACGACTCTTTGAAGATTCTGCTAAAATCATAGGCCCTCTCCCCACAGAGAAATACACATTTTGGCATTATTTTACACACCATTTCAGGGTGTTCAGGAACTGTCCTAAACTCCAAGTCAAGAGCTACTCAAAGAACAACTTTGTAGAACTCTCCTGCTTTTCAAAATTGATCCTCAGGGCCCTGGCTGGCGAAGCTCAGTGGTTGAGCTCGGGCTGCGAACCAAAGCATGGCAGGTTCAATTCCCAGTCAGGGTACATGCCTGGGTTGCAGGCCACGGCCCTCAGCAACCGCACATTGATGTTTTTCTCTCTCTCTCTTTCTCCCTCCCTTTCCTCTCTAAAAATAAATAAATAAAATCTTTAAAAAAATTGATTCTCAGACTTACAACTTCAACGCCTAATGCTCATACCTAAATTTCTACCTGTAAGCTCAGTATTTTCTCTTAGATATTTGCATGGATACACTGTAGAATGAAGGAAAGCACACAGATGATTGGATTCAGATTGACCAGGATTAAAATCCTGGCTCCATTTGGTGACTATTAGCCTCTCTAAACTTCATTTTCTGTACCTTTATACTTGGGAGAAATAATACCCACCTTCAGGTTTTCTCAGAAGATGAAGTGAAGTAACACGTGGAAAGTGGCTGATCTAGTGCTCAGCGTTGTACAGTCTCGACCAGCATTTGGCAGCATCCGCTGATGTGAAGGATGACGGACTGTGAAAGAAACACCTGGGCGTGACTCCCGGGCTCCCACTTTCTAGCTGGGTGGTGCTGAGCTGGCAGCCTGACCACTGAACTCTCACACTCTTGGCCAAAAGGGAATGATAATAGTGTATAACTTACTGGGTTGTTTTGATGTTTAAATAAGATATTTATGAAGATTGTCTACGATGTCTGACACAGAATAATATAGTTAAAAGTTGTGATTTCTCTTTCTCTTTCTTCCTGGTTGGTAAATTCACCATGTAAAAAGCCAAGTGTATTTTCTTCTGCAGCCTCTGTGTCCATGAGTAAAATCACCAACCTCCAGACACCTATGACTGAAGAAGCATTGACACTTCCTCCCTAATTTCTTCCACTGCCAAAGCCAATCTGTCAATAAGTTGCGGCATCTTCCACAAGTTGAACATTACATTTTTACATTCATTTCCCATCTACCCTGCACCCTGAACAAAGGCTGTCATTCATTCTAGGTTGACAAGGACTCATTTTGAATTAGTTCTCCTGCATCCATTCTCTCTCTTCAGAGCCCTCCTGAAATCCCTGCTGGATTAATCTTCATGAAAGAGAGCTCTGACCACACCACTGACATTCGCTTATTTACTCACTTACTCCATGAACAATCACTGATGGTTGCTGTGCACCAGGATTTGGGCTGAGTGATAGGAACAGAGACTTGAGAAGATGAAGACCTGGTCCTCTGGACACTTGTGCCTTTGTTCATTTTTGTGGCCAGCATCTCATGCGGGACCCAGAAGGCATAAACACAGTTGTTTCATATATGCATGAATCAGTAATGATTTTACTGAGAGAATAAATAATAAATGCATGAATAAATAGTAATTCTTATTTTATATATGAAATAATTCTTATTTTATATATGAAATAATTCTTATTTTATATATATTTTACATATAATTCTTCATATATATATATCAGTCTCCTTGTGTCTCATATAAGAAAATGGAGACACAAGGAAATTGATAAAATCAAATGGGGTTTCGCAGAACTAAGCCACACAGACTGAACCTGGAGCTTGTACTCTGAAACTCCATTATTTCAGGAATCACTAGTGAATTACTGAATTCACAGTTGAGACTCAAGAGGCATTCATCAAATTTGGGGGAAGTGGATGTGAGAAATATTCCCTGAGAATTATAAGAATATTCAGGAAACATAGCTGAATCAGGCAGCAATTTTTGAAAATCTGGTGTCTATACAACAGACTTCATGAATCACTACTGTTCACTGGATAAACTCCAATATTTAACTTCAAATTTAAAAATGTCTTGCGATTCTGGTACAATTTATACTTCTTGTTTTATTTACTACTGCCCTCCTAAAACTATGTTTTATACCACCTTTGGGGGGCAATATGCCAATCTGCCTCACAACCCACCTTTTCCTGCTATTTTTTGTCTCCATGCTTCTTCATATTTCTTATTACTTAGTAAAATTCCTAGTATGTGCCTAGAGCTACAATAGACATGTTACACATATGGCATAGCATCCTAACAACAAACTACGAGGTACAGCTTACAATCCTCATTTTACAGATGAGCTGACTGGGGATGTGCAGCTCCCGCAAGTATTAAACGGTGAGCTTGGTTCCGAATGCACGTCCACCTGAGTCCAAAGCCCACAGCCTCCACTCTGAGCAGCACCGGCCCTGCCTGCTCTCTCTTCCCTGAGCTCCCTCACTGTCCTGCACCAGGCACCACCTACACAGCCCTCAAGTTACAGGCAGGTTCTTACTCTGTGTCCTGATATCAGATTAGAGGTTATGCCACTCTGTGGCCCTGACAACATTCTACTTTGTAGTTTCATCATTTTACTGAAAGATTCAGACATGTTTTTAATCCCAAGAGGGGCTAGTGAATGCCCAATGGATTCCATTCCTGGATCGACACGCTCCTCTCACACGCTCCTGCTCTCACATCCAGGCTGTCACTCGCTCACTCTGTCACTCCTCATCCTCCCACCACCCTTGGGGAAAGTTCATGTCTCAGGAACAACAGGGAGGCTCAAAGTTGACCCCATCCTGATGGGGCAGGAAGCAGAACTCCTCTCCCACATAAACCCTGGAAGTCTGTGTCCGGGCTATCTCAGCCTGGAAATATAGGAATCTCCAGGGATTTGGAGACTCAATGATGGAAATAACTCAAACTTCTGCCTACAGAAGTTTGGGGAAAATATCTTTTCTTTGTGGGCTTGGAAAAGCAGGTTCCAAGCGTAAGTGGGTTGCAGGCAGCCTTGCTGCTTGGTGTGATATCACTGGGTGAACACAGGGAGTTGCATACAGTTAAGTGATGAGTGACACTGTTTTGAAGAAGGATAGCAACTTTCCCTATGGACCTGGGAAGACAGAGTTTAGGAGCCTAGGAGAGCTTGTTCTGAGGTACTAAGAACTGAGCTACATACAAATCATGGGATTGGGAAATGGCTGGTTGGCATCACAGCTGGACGAAGTTGAGATAGGTAGGTAAGTGTGGTTATTGGATTCAGAGCTGGGAACTGGGTGCTGAACTGAGCCAGGGAGACTCTCCCAGTTCTCTGAAAACACAGGCTATTTTCTCTCCCTTTCCGCCACCTGCATTCTCTCCAAGTGCACTCTCTTTCTTTTGCTCTCTCTGTGTCCCTCTCTCTCACCTCTTGTCCCCCTCTCTCCTCCCCTCCCTCCCCTCTCATCCTCCAAGTCCACTCACCGGACCATTTTATTCTTGTGGTATCATCAAAGGCATGAGTCAAACTTGTCCCAGTGTCCTCCCTGGTGATGAAGTTAGACCTTGGAGTCAGAAGGATGCCTCATAAGTGCATAAGTAGATATCCTCCTGGCCCGAAGAAGAAAAGCTGGGGTAGAAGACAAACTGTAGGAACTGGGGGAATATTTGTAATTTCCGTGCCAATAGAACTCAATTCCCCAGACTCCTTGTTAGACAAATTGTTCAATTTCACATCTATTCCCTGAAGAGTTCAGTTTCCTACAGAGGCTGGGACATGGTGACAGTAAGAGGCCTGTATTGATTATTTTAGGTCTTCAGGAGGCAACCTGCAGCAAACTGTGTTTTCCAACTTCTCAGGGCTCTGCACCCTCTTCTCGGGGAACAAGCTCTCCTAGGCTCCTAAACTCTGTCTTCCCAGGTCCATAGGGAAAGTTGCTATCCTTCTTCAAAACAGTGTCACTCATCACTTAACTGTATGCAACTCCCTGTGTTCACCCAGTGATGTCACACCAAGCAGCAAGGCTGCCTGCAACCCACTTATGCTCAAGAGGGCAGCCCTCTGTAAGGGCACCCTGGCTCCCTTCCAGTTTTGCTGATGGGATGAGTAGAATTTGACCTGATGGGCACAGAGAGAGAGAGAGAGAGAGAGGCTGTCTGAATGCATCTGCAGCCAGATCCTCACTCTGGGTGCTGGTTCTAGGGTAGCAGCAGGGAAAGTGTCTGCCTTTGCATTTTTAGGAATTCAGTTTTGTGAGCTCACTGCCAGCTGACCAGGGCATATGTCCACTCAATAAATACCCATGGAGCTGATTGATACATTAAGTTCCAGTCTTTAAAAATGTTCAGTTATGCAGATGCCCAAATGCAGACAAAAGTAGCGAAAATAGCACTGGGCTGTGTCATATGACATTGCTAGTGTTTCACCATTTTGGACCAACAAAACATCATTTTTCACTTGCTTGCTGCTTAGGTATTCAGGCAGGTAGGTCTGGTGCTCGGGGGTCAGCCGGCGGGCAGGTCAGGTGTTTGGATACACGGGGAAGAGTGTGGAGCCTGGGCTCACTGGGGTAGGCCTGGCCCCTGAGTCTGCAGTGCTGAGCCTGAATCCTGGGTCCACGGAGGCCAACCAGGCACCAGTGATCGCTATAGCATTGGGTTTGTGGTAGCTGGTCAGGAGCCCAGGGCTGCTGGTGTGGTCCAGGCTGTGGGGAGGGCCAGAACCCGGGTCCATGGGACCTCATACCTGGAGCTTGGGTCCACAAGAACCCAAGTCAGACTAAGGCCACAGGTGTCAGCCAGGTTCTGGGGCCAGGTTCTTGGAGCCTGGGACCCAGAGGGCCAGCCTTGTGCCAGGGTGGACTGGGAACCTGGGCCCTTGGGAGCTGGTCTGGATTCTAGGTCCACAGGAATAGGCCTGGTGTTGGATAGGCTGGGAGTCTGGGCCACAGGATTCAGCCCAGTGCTGGTATAGGCCCAGGTCCTGGGGTCATAAGGCCCAGCCTGGCCCTGGGCTCAGCGAGAGCCTTTGTCTGCTGTCACATGCCTGGAGCCGGGCTTGGCCCAGGACTGGATCTGTAAGAGCGAGACTGGTGACACGTGGGCTGGGAGCTGCTTGAGTTGGTGCTGGCATCTGCAACAAAACCGGGGGCTCACCTATCCTCTCCCACCTGGGCTGTGCTTCCTGGGATTGGGGCAAGGTGGTCAGGAACAACACAGACCACCTTTTCTACCTCCATTTGAGGCATCTTTTCTGATTTCTGCGCTCCACTCTGGCACTGTCGTCATTCACCTGGAAACCTTTAACTGGGTGTTTCTAGAAGGAAACAAGCACAGGGAACCTCTGTCCTGCCATCTTGCTGACGCTACTCCCCTGCATCAGACTTTTTAGTACAATGTAGCTGTTCATCTTGAAGCTGTTAACTGTGGACTCCTTTTTTTAAAAAAAAAATTTATTGGGGTGACATTGGTTAATAAAATATAGGTTTCAGGTGTACAATTCTATAATACATCATCTGTATATTGTGCTGTGTGTTCACCACCCCAAATCATGTCTCCTTCCATCACCACTGATACCCCTTTACCCTCTCCTACCCCCCACCCCCATTTCCTCTGGTAATCACCATATTGTCATCTGTTAATGGGGTTTTTGTTTGTTTTTGCTTAACCCCTTCATATTTTTTACCTAACCCCACCTCCTCCCCTCTGATAGCTGTTAGTCTATTTCATGTATCCATGCTTCTGTTTCTATTTTGTTCATTAGTTTATTTCATTCATTAGATTCCACATAAAAGTCAAATCACATGGTATTTGTCTTTCTCTGATTGGTTTATTTCACTTAGCATGGTATTCTCCAGGTTCATATATGCTGTTGCAAAAAGTAAGATTTCCTTTTTTAAAAACAGCTGAGTAGTATTCCATTGTGAAAATGTACCTCAGCTTTTTTATCCACTCATCTACTGATGGGCACTTGGGCTACTTCCAAATCTTGGCTATTGTAAATAATGCTGCAATAAACATAGAAGGGACATGTATTCTTTTGAATTAGTGTTTCAGGTTTCCTCACATATATTCCCCAAAGTGGAATCTCTGGTCATCAGGCAGTTACATTTTTAATTTTTTGAGGTAACTCCATGCTGTTTTCCACAGTGGCTGCACCAATCTGTGTTTCTACCAACAGTACACAAGGGTTCCCATATCTCCACATCCTCACCAGCACTTGTTGTTTGTTGATTTATTGGTAATGGCCATTCTGACAGGTGTGAAGTGATATCTCATTGTGGTTTTGATTGCATTTATTTGAATGTTAGTGGCATTGAACGTATTTTCATGTCTATTGGCCATCTGTATGTACTCTTTGAGGAAGTGTCTGTTCAGGTTCTTTGCCCATTTTATCATTGGATTGTTTATTTTTTTGGTGTTGAGTTGTATAAGTTCTTTATAAATTTTTCTTACCTTTTTAAAGTAAATTTTATTGATTATTCTATTACAGTTGTCCCATTTTTTCTCCCCCTCTGCCCTGCACACCCCCTCCCCACCATATCCCTTCCCCCAGTTCATGTCCATTCATGCATATAAGTTATTTGGCTTCTCCATTTCCTATACTATTCTTAGCCTCCTCTTGTCTATTTTGTGCCTACCAATTGTGCTTCTTATTCCCTGTACATTTTCACCCCATTCTCCCCCTCTCTCTCCCTATTGATAACCCTCCATGTGATTTCCATTTCTGTGAACCTGTTCCTTACATTCTGTTCCTATTCTAGTTGTTTGCTTAGTTTTAGTTTTAGTTTTTTAGGTTTAGTTGTCAATAGTTGTGAGTTTGCTGTCTTTTGACTGTTATAGTTCATAAATTTTGAATATTTACCCCTTATCAGATGTATCATTGACAGGTATGTTCTCCCATTCATTGGGTTTTCTCTTCATTTTGTTGATGGTTTCCTTGGTTGTGCAAAAACTTAGTTTGACAAAGTCCCATTTGTTTAATTTTCCTTTTGTTTCCCTTGCACAAGGTGATATATTAGAAAAATATTGCAACTTTGTTCTTCTTTCTTAAGATTGCTGTGGCTATTCAGGACCTTTGGTGGTTCCATATAAATTTTTGAAATATTTGTTCTAGTTTTGTGAAATATGCCATGGTATTTTGATAGGAATCACACTGATTCTTTAGATTGCTTAGGTAGTATGGACATTTTAATGATGTTAATTATTCCTATCCACAAACACAGTGTATGCTTCCACTTAATTGTATCTTCTTCAATTTCTTTCTTCAGTATTTTATAATTTTCTGAGTACAGGTCTTTTACATCCTTGATTAAATTTATTCCTAGATATTTTATTTTTTTGATGCAATTGTAAATAGGGTTGTTTTCCTAGTTAACATTTCTGACAGATAATTATTGGTGTATAGAAACACAACTAATTTCTGGATATTTATTTTGTATCCTGCTACTTTACTAAATTCATTTATCAGTTCTACTACTAGTTTTTAGGTAAAATTTTTAGAATCCTCTATGTACAGTATGTCATCTGCAAATAATGTCAGTTTTACTTCTCCCTTTCTAATTTGGGTATCTTTTATTTCTTCTTCTTGTCTGATTGATATGGCTGGGACTTCCATTATTATGTTGACTAAGAGTGATGAGAGTGGGAATCCTTTTCTTGCTTCTGATCTTAAAGAAAACATTTTTAGCTTTTTCTCCATGATGTATTATGTTATCTATGAGTTTGTCATATATGACCTTTATTATGTTGAAGTATATTTCCTCTATTCCCACTTTGCTGGGAGTTTTTATCATAAATTGGTACTGGATTTTTGTCAATTTTTTTTCTGCATCTATTGATATGATCTTATGATTTTTATTCTTAATTTTGTTTATGTGGTGTATCACATTAATTAATTTGCAGATATTGAACCAAACTTGCATCCCAGGAATAAATCCCACTTGATCATGTATTGCTGAATTCAGTTTGCTAATTTTTTCCTGAGGATTTTTGCAACTATATTCATCAGAAACATTGGCCTATAATTTTCTTTTTTGCAATTTCTTTGTCTAGTTTTGGAATCAGGGTAATGAGAGAAGGATACATGTTAATTCCTCTTTAAATGTTGTGTAAAATTTACCTGTGAAGACTTCTGCTGCAGGACCTTTGTTGAGAGTTTTTTTTTATTAGTGTTTTGATTTTATTTGTCATTGGTCCATTCATATTTTCTGTTTATTTTTTATTCAGTATTGAATAGTTGTATGTTTCTAGGAATTTCTCCATTTCTTCTAGATGGTTCAATTTCTTAGCATGTAATTATTCATAGTAGTTTCTTATAATCTTTTGTATTTCTGTGATATCATCTGCTATTTCTCCTCTTTTATTTCTGATTTTATTTAGGTCTTCTTTGTTTTTTTCTTGATGAGTCTGTTTAAGGTTTATCCATTTTGTTTATCTTTTCAAAGACCCAGCTCTAGGTTTCATTGATCTTTTTATCCTTTTTTAGACTCTGTTTCACTTATTTCCAGTATGATCTTTATTATTTCCTTCCTTCTACTCACTTTGGTCTTTCTTTGTTTTTCTTTTTCTAGTTCCTTGTTTATTTGAGATTTTTCTTGTTTCTTGAGGTAGACCCTGCAAGGGAATAAATCAAGCTTCCTAATATCATTAATTACAAAGAGACACCTTTGTTTGAAACTTTTTTAAAATGTAGAATTTATTAGCAAAGGAGTGCGTGTATATGTGTCCAAGGCACGTGAAACAGAGGTGAGCATGAACAGGCAGAGAGAACTGGGTGATGTAAACCTGGCCCAACATGGTTCGGGATTAGCCACTGTTAGTTTCTCTCTTCTGTAGTCTTGGTCTTAAAGGAGTTGCAATGCCCAGGGAAGATAATGAGACCAAAAATATTTGTCTGATGAGGAGCTTTGGATATTGATGCCCAGGGATACAGAGACTATAAAGAGTCAGCCTGTGACAATCTCACTCAAAAGCCCTTGCCTAGCCAGGAAGTAGCATACCTGAGCCTTCTCCCAGACATGATCCTCATTGACCAGGAGCCCATTGCTGCCCTTGGTCTCTCTGCCCTTCCTGTGGACAGAGCTTCCATCTTAATATCCAGGTGTCATTGTCAAGTGCCAGCCAGGTAATTAAAGGCTCTCAGTTAATGCTTTGGACATGAGGGCAGGTATTTTACAGTTTGATCCAGGGGAAGCATGTAGGAGAACATATGCATGGCACAAACATGTGCCCCGTGGGATTACAGCCTGTCTTCTTGTTGACAAGTTCCCTTGTGCATTTGTAGCAATACCCAGCCAGTTCTCAACCCGCTGTTCTGTTTTCTCTAGAAAATAGAAAGAGCCCTTATCCTCCTGGGCAGAGAGCTTCCCTCCTCAAACTCGATGACTATTACAAATTTTCTGACATTGACCTGAGTTCTTGTGGCAGTCGTGGCGAAGGGGGTTGGTCAGCTTTTCCCTTCATTTCCATTCTGGATTTATGATACCCCATCTATGGAGGGGTGTTTTTATTCTCTGCATAGCTTGGCTGTGAAAACACAGAGGAGAAGGTGCAGAGAGATTCAGCTGGCTGCCTTCCCAATGCATCAGTCTCTCTTTATAAAATTACCAGGTATTTTATTTGAGAACAGCAGACATAGTACATTAAATCAAAAACATGACCACTCTTTAGTACAGAGTTAACAAATTTGTTGACTTTCCACTATATCAACTTCAGGTCTTTTTTAATTGAATTTATTGGGGTTACATGGGTTCACAAAACCATGTGTCCAACTCAACAAAACATTATCTGCACGCTGTGTCATGTGCCCATCACCCAAAGCCTCTTTCCGTCTCCGTTTCCCTCCCTTTGTCCACCTCCACCCACCCCACCCCCTTTCCCTCTGGCCATCACCACACTCTTGTCTGTCTTTGAGTTATGTAGATACTTTTTTTGCTTAATACCTTCACCTTCTTTCATCCAGCCCCCTACCCTACCTCCCCTCTGACAGCTGTCAGTCTGTTCCATGTATCCATGACTCTTCTGTTCATCAGTTTGTTTTGTGCATTAGATTCCACATATAAATGAGATCACATGGTATTTGTCTTTCTCTGACTGCCTTACGTTTGTTGCATTACTATTTACAATAGCCAAGCTCTGGAACCAGCCCAAGTGCCCATTAGTAGATGAGTGGATAAAAAAGCTGTGGTACATTTACATAATGAAATGCTACTCCGTTGTAAGAAAGAAAGAAATCTTACCTTTTGTGGCATCATGGAGGGACCTGGAAATTAATATGCTAAGTGAAGCTTTGGGTCTTTCTAAATAAAGTAACAAAATAATATTTATACAAAAGGCACCACTTTTGTAATTCCACCACTTTTTACTCTCCCCTTCCTAGAGATATCTCCCACTCATTCCTTTATATTATATGTGTCTTCATAAGTATGTATAAGATACAAGGTATTAACCATAAAACATATCCATAACTATAAAGAGAATGGAGAAATAAAACATGAAATGATACACTGGAATACTCTCTTGTAATTAAAATTAATGAAGCAGGATAAACATATCAACAATAAAGAAAAGATAAATTACACAAGAATGCCAAACTTAAATGACACATACTGCATGGCTCTGTTTATATAAAGCTTTCAAATTGCAAAATAATGGAATGGTTTATGGAACAATGATGCTAACTATAGTAACAGTGCAGGAGAATAATGTAGATGAAGTTCATGTAGTAATTCCCCGGGGAAGGGAAGAATCGAGACTGTGTGAATGCACATTGTGGGGTCACACAAACCCGATTATTTGTTGCAGTAAAAACACGTGGAATGAAGACAATGAAGTGTGTGAATTTTTAAAAATTTTCCTCTGAAAGTTTTTTAAAATTTTAAAATTGACTAGAGAGAGAGAGAGAGAGAGAGAGACAGAAGGAGAGACAGAGAAAAATCAACTTGTTCTTCCACTTATTTATGCATCCATCGGTTGCTTTTGTATGTACCCTGACCGGGGATTGAACATGCACCGTTGGCATATCTGGATGGTGCTCTAACCAGAGGAGATACCTGGCCTTGGTTTGTAGTGTGTAAATTTGATTCTGTTTACTGGTTGGTAACTAGTCCTTCACTGTGTCACTGTTGCTTTTTTTCTTTTTGCCTGAATATCATGGATTATTACTTGTAAGGGAACAAATATATCTAAAATTTTCTGATGATGTACATTTTGTGTCTTTCAAAAATATTTCTCATAGGTTTTATTATTTGTGTATCTATTCTGCTTTATCATTTAATCCATTTCTAATTGCAATATATTTCATCATATATCCATTTCAAATGAATATTGGTATAATTGATGATGCCTTTATTCCTTTCCTGGGTGATAAATGTTCCCAGCTTATAATCTTTCCCCTGAAATTTGAAGTTGTCATGCTAGGGATATTCTCCCTTTCTATGGTCTCACCTGACAACCTGCCCACCCCATCACTCCCTCTTGAGCAGGGAAACCTGCGGGTGAGTGCTGTCATCCATGGCAGAGCAACAATAGCACAACAGGAAATGTTTATAGGAGGGTATTGTATGCCAAGTGCCGTTAGGTGCTTTTCCTCTACTCATGTTCCCCCTTTGCGACATGCCCATGAGATTGTACGACAGTTTCCATTATATGAGTGAGAACATCAGGCTTTTCATAGAGGTGAACAATTCCCCATGTTCACAAAGCAAGTGCTGCTCTGGGTTAAACTCAGTGTCTGAGTTTGAATGCTATGCCAAGTGGTGAAGGCTGCCATGGCCTCCTGTGTCCCCCAGGCAAGGAGAACCCCTGCCTTGCAGGGCACGGTGTTGGGGTGCCTAGTTATCTTCCTCATATCATATAAGTCCATCTTATCTTGCATTTATCTGTCTTCTAAGCACCCAAAATTGTTGTTATTTTCATCTATTTGGGGGGGAGTGTATTCTTTCTCTCATTATTTAACTGTTTTTTTTTTTTGTTTTTTTTTAATAATAGGCCACTTATCACCTTAGGGGAAGAAATCCCTATAGGACAAAATAGGGGATGTCATTGGCATTTGCCCCGCCTCTCAGAATTAATCACTAATGCAGATGAGGAGCATTTCTGTTGGAAAGTTTTATGAGCTCCAAATTCATAGGCAACAGTTTTAAATCTACACTCCAGTGGGGAGCATGTACCTAGACAGAAGCTGTAACCTGCAGCACAGGGCTTCTGGGGTTACAGCCTCACTTCGAGGTGAAACATCTTGTAGGAAAGAAAGAGGACTTCTGGCAAGATGGAGGCATAGGTGGATGCACCATACCTCCACCCACAACCAAGATTAGAACAACAACAATTTAGAGGTAGAATAACACCCAGAACTGATAGAGAATTTATCTGAATGGAAGTCAGATAGGCAAGAAGTTGAAGTAGACCCATTCATCTAGACTGGTAGGAGTGGTGGAGAGGAGCAGCTGGGCACGGGTCACGGCGCATGGAGAACAGGGAGAACTGGGCGCATAAGGCAACCGGGAGCGCATAAGGCATCTGGGGTGTGCAAGCGGCAGCTGGCGGACCCAGTGAGGCAGTGATTGTGGACCAGGGCAGAGCACGCAACCCAGGATCCCAGAGAAGGGATTGAGGTCCCAGGAGAACGGAGCTACCGCCATTGTTCCCTCCTGCCCCCGCCCCTGCCCCTACATACAACGTCACAATCTAGCGACTGGGGTGCCCAGCCCCGGTGAACACCTAAGGCTCCAACCCTCACCATAACAGGAAGGACCAGACCAAAAAAAAAAAGAGAGAGAGAGAGAGAGAGAGAGAGAGAGAGAGATGTCTCAAACAGAAGAACAGATCAATACCCCAGGACTCATCCTTTTGAGTGACTAAGAGATAGCCAATCTATCAGATGCACAGTTCAAAACACTAGTGATCAGGAAGCTCAGAGAATTGGTTGATTTTGGGCACAAATTAGATGAAAAAATGCAGGTTACCATAAAAGAGATGAAGGAAGATGCACGGAGAACCAATAGTGATGGGAAGGAAACTGGGACTCAAAACAATAGAGTGGACCAGAAGGAAGAAAGAAACAACTAAACAAGAAAGAATGGAAAAATAAGAATTCAAAAAAATGAGGAGAAGCTTAGGGACCTCCAGGACATCTTTAAATGTTCCAACATCTGAATTATAGGGGTACCAGAAGAGGAAGAGGAAAAAGCAACAGATTGAACACGTATTTGAACAAATAAAAAAGGAGAACTTTCCCATTCTGGCAAAGGAAATAGACTTCCAGGAAATCCAGAAAGCTCAGAGAGCCCCAAAGAAGTTGGACCCAAGAAGAAAGATACCAAGGCACATCATAATTACATTAGCCAAGGTAAAAATGAAGGAGAGAACCCTAGAAGCAGCAAGAGATAAGGGAACAGTCACTTACAAAGGAGTTCCCATCAGACTGTCAGCTGATTTCTCAAAAGAGACCTTACAGGCAAGAAGGGGCTAGAAAGAAGTATTCCAAGTCATGAAAGACAAGGACCTATATCCCAGATTACTCTATCCAGCAAAGCTTTCATTTAGAATGGAAGGGCAGATAAAGTGCTTCTCAGATAAGGTCAAGTTAAAGGAGTTCATCACCACCAAAGCCCTTATTTTATGAAATGTTAAAGGGACTTATCTAAGAAAAGAAGATAAAGAAAAAACATGTATAGTAAAAGGACAGCAAACTCACAATTATTAACAACCACACCTAAAGCAAAACGAAAAGAAACTAAGCAAACAACTAGAACAGGAATAGAACCACAGAAATGGAGATCACATGGAGGGTTAGCAACAGGGGGAGTGGGAGGAGGAGAGGGGGGAAAAGGTACAGAGAATAAGTAGCATAGATGGTAGGTAGAAAATAGACAGGGAGAGGGCAAGAATAGTATGGGAAATGTAGAAGCTAAAGAACTTATAAGTATGACACATGGACATGACTAAAGGGGGGGATATGGGTGGGAGAGGGTGTACAGGGTGGAGGGGAGTGAAGGGGGGAAAATGGGACAAATGTAATAGCATAATCAATAAAATATATTAAAAAAAGAAACATCTCTTTTAAAAGTTTTATTTTAACCATTGTACAAATACAGTTTGCTCTTTTTTACTCCCAATCCAGCCCCCACCCCTCCCCACTTCCCTCCCATTACCACCCTGCCCTTAGTTTATGACCATGTGTCCTTTAAGTTTGTTCCCGTGAACCCTTCCCACTGTCCCCTTAAATTCCCTCTACTCTCTTCTGTGGGCACTGTCAGCCTGACCTCAATTTCAGTGTCTTTGGTTAAGATTTGGGGCATTGTTCAAGATGAATACATTTAAACATTATTGTATTTATTTATTTATTTATTTATTTATTTATTTATTTATTTATTTATTTATTTTTAGAGAGAGAGGAATGGAGGGAGAAAAAGAGGGAAAGAGACATCAATGCATGAGAGAAACATTGATTGGTTGACTCTCTCACATCCCCAACTGGGGACCTGGCCTACAACCCAGGCATGTGCCCTGACTGGGAATTGAACCTATGACCCTTTGGTTCACAGGCCAGCACTCAGTCCACTGAGCCACACCAGCCAGGGATATTTTACTTTTTGATTACAGTTTACATTCAAAGTTTTTTTATATATGAGTTTCAGGTGTATAGCACAGTGGTTAGACAATCAAATACTTTGCAAAGTGGACACCCCTCCATATTTTGAGTACCCACCTGGCACCATACATAATGATTACAATATTATTGAGCATATTTCTTAGGTGGCACTTTACATCCCCATGACTATTTTGAAGGGATATTATAAAATCTGAGTGATGGTTTAGGGATACCAATTCTCTATCACGCAGAGGCCAAACTAGTGGGAGGAGAAAATGGAGAATTACTAATCAAAGGGTTTGAAGTTTTAGTCTGGCAAGATAAGTAAACTTTGTACAACATTGTACCTAGAGTCAACAATGATATATAAACACTTCAAAATCTGTTAAGAGAGCAAATATTATGTTAAATGTTCTTTCCACAGTAAGAAAAGGAGTCCTGAGAGACACAAGTGTTGACTGCAAAAATGGAAATACTATCAGATTCTTGATATAGAAAACCTAATTCTTCCTAAATTACTTGGTCATTTGAATGCATTTGATAATGATAAACTCACATTTTGGTGTATGTTAATTTAAAAAGTATGTCTAAATTTTTTATTAACATGTATAAAACTTAAAAGTCAAACGGAGGAGTAGTGGTGAGATTACTCCTGAGAAGTGAAGGGACTCGGACCCTACAAAGGACACTTACACTTCCTATGATTCTATTCCATTAGTATTAACAAGTCCTCAGAGATTGGGATAACATGGACCAATTTGGCTAATTATAAGCTCTGTGCATTAAGCTCTCAAGCCCACACAACTTCAAATAAGCAGCTTGTGCCCTGCAGCCTTTCACTTCATTGGACCCAGTACAGTTGGATATGCTTGTGCATCTTCTGTTCTCAGAGTCATTGTATGCATCAGGGGGTTCATGCCTGACTCTGTCTTCTTGCAGTCCTGAAAATGGGGCCTGAGCCTTCATCCCTCACCAGGCATGGGAAGGGTGATGATGGGTCATCATTCCTTTGTTGTGCCCCAGCATGGAGACAGCCCAGTTCAGTGAGTGCTATTGGAGATCCTGGATACAGGAGGAACTGGGGGAACATTGTTTCTTCATCATCAGGATAAGCAGCATGGTTGGATTGGGAGGCCCCAATATACAGTTTCAGAGGCCTATGTAGTTTATGCTCTTGGTGCTGGTGGGGATCTGAGAGCCCTGATTCAAAATTCTGTTTCCCTTCCACACTGGTTGTAGCACCTACAGTCATCTTTCTCACCGGAGCAGGAAATGAATCCCTCTAAACTGTCCCCTAAGCCTTTCAAACTAATGATGAAGATGAGTGGCCAAATGATGCCAGATGACCACATATATGATATCATGAGCATTTATTAAAGAGTCCCAAGTTCCAGGCTCTGAATTAGGTGCTATATGCAGCTTGTTTGTTTTAAAAAATTTTTTTCCTTCAATCCTCACCAGAGAATATGTCTACCGATGAGAGGGAAGGAGGGAGGGAGGGTCAAAGAGAGAGAGAGAGAACACATCAATATCAGTTGTCTCCAGAGTACCCTCTGAGTGGACATTGAACCTACAACCTTTTGGTGTACAGTGTGATGCTCCAACCAACTTGAGCCACTTGGCCATGGCAAGGATTATAAATTTTTAATATAACTTCTAGTAGATCATGGGATTAAATGGAATGAAGCCAGGTTTTAATCAGTCTGACTCCAGACATGGGGAACCTGGCTAGTATTCTCTCTTTGTTAACCCAGCCAACCATTTCACTTTCTGGTTATTTGACACAGAAACCCTCTGCTCACTGTGCTTTTCTCTTTGGAGTTTACTCAGAGACCTCAGTGGGAGGCCTCTGTGAATTATGGCAGTAACATAAGGGGTTATTGGATTTTTTATGAATAGTAATGCACTTTACATCCCAGTTTGAAAATCTGAGATAAGGAAATATTTCCCCCTATATAGATATGAGTTTTATATGGAGCTATCATGGAATTACTATAATGAAATACTTTAGAAATGTTTCAGACTCTCTACCTTAATAAGCATGTAGTTGACAGCAACTGTTATTTTTTTTAATTGGGAAAACAAATGTAGTCAGTAAAAGGTAAAATTGAACTTGGAAGATTTTTACAACACAAACAATGATTCACCATACAAAAAATTCTTACTTATATGATATGGAGAGAGGCAAAAGAACTTTCATAGGATTGCTAAAAAAAAGAATTGATAAATAAAATAAAGTTAATTCCTTAGGTAACACTATGTATGAGTTAAAATATTACATCTAGATATATGTACTTCACAGAAAGATTTAAAAACAATATTGTAGTTAACAAGAACATTTCAGAGGCCATGTATACAATAATGTACTGCTTATGTATATTTTCAAGAAAACTCTTTAGAAATACATAAATGAACACTAACATTACAGAAACACTAGAAGAAAACACTCTCACCAAATTAGTGACAATGTTTGCTTTTGGGGACAGGTATGCAGGGCAATGAGATCATGAAGGAATTTAAAGAAAAATTTTATTGGTAATATTTCAAATTTCTATAAAATATGAATTTGGAAGCAAATATTTTCAAATGCTTATATTCCTAATATTAAATATAATTATAATAGATAATGTTATTTTCTATTTTCTAAGGGTCTGTAAATTATTGTAAGGCACTGTTACTACCACTAAGAACTGTGCATGTAGAGATTATTGTTTAACTGCTTCTAGGCTGCAGCCAGGGCATCAGTACATTTTACAATATTCATGGTTAAATGTAACAATCAAGTAGGACTGAGACCTACAGGTCTGAGTACTTTAGGTTTAATTTAATTTCTTAAAACAACCCAATAATTTCAATTATTATCCCCATTTTACTAATGTGAAAACTTCCCAGGTGTTTCTTACATGGGTCTCTGTACTTTTCTTTTTTGTATTGTATTTTACCCAAATGAAATTATTTTGTGATCTGTCAAGAGAAATGAAGATCAGAGTTGGTTTCAGGAAGCTGATTTAAGGAAGATTGTATTTAAGAAAAATTGATTCAAAATAGAATTGATTAAAGGAGAAGGCATAAGAAAACTTATGACCTGGTTTGGGGGCTTCCCATGGTCCTAAATTCCTTGATTGTTAATAACAGTTGGATTCAATGGGGACACTCTATTTCCAAATATTTAGGTTTAGAAATACATGTAAGCACTTTCTCCAGGCCACTGCAAAACAGAGGCCAGAACAACAACAACAAACAAGAAGCAGTGTCAAACACCAGTTGTTTTCCTGAGATTCTGTAGCATTGATATGGAATCCTGCATTGGCTGAGAAGTAGGAAGCAAGTTTTTTTAAAAGTTACTAACTATTGTTTAATGATTGAGAGCTGCATGGTACACTGATGCCATGTCTGGGGGTCAGTGATGCTGTATGATTTTGTGTGTTTAACCAAAACACAGTTACCAAAATTTGAAGTTTACCAGGCCAAGTGAGGAGTTATATTTGAAAAGGTTTTTTAAAAGAAAACCCATATATTTTAGTGAGCACATATTTCCATAGAGGAGAGAAGCCAGAAATCCAAAAGAGTGATAGGAACTGATGAAGATAATTAGCACATGAAAAATGCCTTCTGATTATAAACACTTGACTTTAATTTAAAAAGCAGGTAATATAGTTCTAGTAATTATACATTTATCAGTGTTCTAAATTTAGGGACCTTTTTGTATTGTATTTGAAAAAAATAATGGCACTGTTAAGTGTTGTTTAATTAGAATCATTTTTTTTTTCTTAAAGGGAGAAGGATATTTTTCATTCAATGTGTTTCTCTGAAAGAGTAGGCTGCATTTTATGGTGTTCATGGATTTGCTATTTCTAAATGTCCTTGTTCCTCTAACATTTTCAAGCAAGTGTCTTTAAAGTAAGTGTGTATAGAAAAAGTGAATAACCATGAAAACCAATGAAGAAACAATTCTAAGAAATTTGGATTTGAGACACTGAGAAATATTACTGTGGGCACTGGGGTGTATGAACCTAGTGTGAATACTTGTAATTGTTTGACTCCAAAATACAGCCACAGCACTGGATCTCCATTTACTTGTTTCCCCTTTTCCAACCTTCTTTTCTTATTCAAAAGCTGTCCAGGCTACACAGAACCACAAAATCTCACACGTGCCTCAAAATTCTTCCTCATGAGTCTCTCAGATGATCCGGAACTGCAGTCTTTGCTCTTTGGGCTCTTCCTGTTCATGTACCTGGTCACTGTGCTTGGGAACCTGCTCATCATCCTGGCCGTCAGCTCTGACTCCCACCTGCACACACCCATGTACTTCTTCCTCTCCAACTTGTCCTTGGCTGACATCGGTTTCACCTCTACCACCGTCCCAAAGATGATTGTGGACCTCCAGACTCACAGCAGAGTCATTGCCTATGGAGACTGCCTAACACAGATGTCATTTTTTATGCTTTTTGGATGTTTGGATAGTCTTCTCCTGACCGTGATGGCCTATGACCAGTTTGTGGCCATCTGTCACCCTCTGCACTACTTGGTTATTATGAATCAACGCCTCTGTGGTTTGCTGGTTTTGGTGTCATTTTTCATGAGCCTTTAGGTTTCCCAGATGCACAATTCAGTTGTGTTACAACTTGCCTGCCTTAAGGATGTGAAAATTTCTCATTTCTTCTGTGACCCGTCTCAACTCCTCAACCTTGCCTGTTCTGACACCTTCACCAATAACATAGTCATGTATTTTGTTGGAGCAATCCCTGGTTTTCTCCCTATCTCAGGGATCTTTTTCTCTTATTATGAAATTGTTTCCTCCATTCTGAGAGTCCCATCATCAGGTAGGAAGTATAAAGCCTTCTCCACCTGTGGCTCTCACCTGTCAGTTGTTTGCCTGTTTTATGGAACAGGCCTCGGGGTGTACCTCAGTTCCACTGTCTCACTTTCTCCAAGGAAGTGTGCAGGGGCCTCAGTGGTGTACACTGTGGTTACCCCCATGCTGAACCCTTTCATCTATAGTCTAAGGAATAGGGACATCAAAAGGGCCATGCAGAAGCTCCTAAGCAAAACAACCTGATCTCAGTACCTGCACCATCCATTTGAAGTGGAGGTTGGAAAATGCAGCAGAAATAAATGTCAAGACTTAAAAATCCTCTCTCTCTCATCACATCATTTTTGTAGCTCTCATGTCTTATTCTGGGATCATTCGTATATCATAATCACTGCCAGATTGAATATTTTAAAGAAATTTTTACTTATTGATTTTAGAGAGAGAGAGAAAGATTAACAGAGAAACATCAATTTGTGTTCCTTTTATTTATGCATTCATTGGTCAATTTTTGAAAAATTTTTTGAGAGAGAGTGCATAGTATATCAATTTGTTGTTCTGCTTATTTATACATTCATTGGTTGATTCTTGTATGTGCCCTGACCAGGGATTGAATCCACAACCTTGGCATATAAAGACAAAGCTCAGACCAACTGAGCACCTGGCCAGCCTTGCCTGCCTGAATCTATGGCATTGATGGAGACTTCTGTAGTTTAACAATGGTGACCCAATCATACCAGAATGATGATCAATTTTTTAAAAGAATTATTTATGTATTTATTTATTTTTTGATAGGAGAAGGGAGAGAGAAAGAGAGGGAGAGAAACATCAATGTGTGGTTGCCTCTCATACGCCCCCTACTGGGAACCTGGTTGGCAACCCAGGCATGTGCCCTGACTGGGAATCGAACTGGTGACCCTTTGGTTCACAGGCCGGTGCTCAATCCACTGAGACACACCAACAAGGGCAGAACAATTTTTCTAT
Source organism: Phyllostomus hastatus (assembly GCF_019186645.2). Taxonomy (NCBI): domain Eukaryota; kingdom Metazoa; phylum Chordata; class Mammalia; order Chiroptera; family Phyllostomidae; genus Phyllostomus; species Phyllostomus hastatus. The sequence continues at coordinate 268,079 of NW_025333640.1, read as the reverse complement.
AGGCAAAATTTAAAGTTCTGACAGCTCTGTGTATTTTCCATACAAATTCATCATCTATCAACTCTGTTTATGCAGGTATGTGTGAGATCCCTGTCTCTGGTTCTCAACCTTGGCTTTTACTGAAAACATCTGAGAAGCTTAAAAATGCTGATCACTGGACCTCATCACCTGTTATTCTGATTTAACTGGACTGGGGTATGGTCTAAGCATGAGGATCTTAAAACTATCCTGTTGGTTATAGTGTGCAGTGAAGTTTGCAATCTACTGATCTAAGTCGGATCTTTTTTTCCACAATGGCCTTTGCGTCTTGGATCCTAACTGCTCACAGAAAATCACATAAAGAAATACACAAAGAAAGAACACAAAGAAATACAAAGAAAATAGATTCTGGAGTGAGTTGATTCTTTTCTAGTTAGCAGAAATCAGAACTTCTGGGGACATTTGTTAAATTTGGCTGTGAAATGGCTGCAAATTGGCTGGATGTTGAAGGAGGAGCTGTCCTGGTATAACAGAAACCAAGGGGTCTACTTGAGACTATGTGACCAGAAATAGTAGAGCAAGGTCTGCAGAAGTGTCCAATGGAGACGAAGGTCTACCCATTTGCCAAGTTGTCTCCAATGAATTTTTCTTGAGTTTTTGTTGTGTGATGAATTCAGGACTGTGCTGGAAAGCCAACCCAAGAAACATCTAAAGAAGTGAAAATAAAAAGTTATCCTTAAAGACAAATAATAACTGATAAAATGGAAATAGTGTCACATTCTTGGTATAAAAGACCTAATTCTTCATAGATTTCATGATTAATAAAATGGTTTACAGATATCAAAATCACACATAAAGTGGTTAAATTGGAAAAAAAAAGCCTGAGTTTTATGTTAAGATCTTGTAACTTGGAAGTAAGAAGCAAGGAGTACAAGTGGCCTTCCTCCTCAGGAGAGGAAGGACCAAGATCCTCCAAGGATATTCGCTTTTTTTCTTTTCCACTGCCATTAATATCAGCAAACTCCCAGAGATTAGGACAACATGGACCAATTGGCTAATTAAGAGATTTGTGTATTAAGATTTATACCATTGTAAATAATTGGCTGGTGTCTTCAGTCTTTAGTTTTGCTAGTCTTAACTATAGTGGCTCCATATCTGTGTCTCCTTTCTTTGTGGGCATATGCATCAGAAAGTCCCAGCTGGAGTTTGTTTTCCTGTCAGTCCTGAGGAGGGACCCCAATCCTTTATTGAACACAAAACAGAAGGGCAGACTATCCGTCTGTACTCCTTGGTCATGTTCCAGCAGAGATGCAGTCTAGCCCAGTAAGTGCTATGGAAGATGGTGATTAGAGAAGGAAGGGTTGGGAGCATTAGTCCTCCCCAACCAGACAAATGTGACAGTTGGAATTGGTGGATGAGAGGGCACTAATATACAAATTTCAGGTCAGAACTCTATGGAGTTTGTGTTCTTGGCTCTGCTTGGGATATGAGAACTCTCATTTAGAGTTCTGCTTCCTCCCTCATTGGTTCTGGCTCTGGTTGGAGTCTTCCTCACCACAGCAGAAAATGGGTCTCCCTAAACTCTCCCCTAAGCACTCCAGAGTGATCATGATGGTGATGATGAGCAGGATGACATGAACTATAACATCATGTATTTGTATTGAGGGCTTCCTAAGTGCCAGGCTCTGGAGTAGATGTTTTATGTATTTTATTTGGTCTCATCTGCATAAGTTCTCCCAAATTATAAATGCATATTATTATTATTTTAAATAAAAATGAAGGAGTATAGTATTTTATGTAACTTGTATCAGGTCATGAGTTAAAGAGTTGAAGCCAGGTTAGAATCTGGGCAGTCTAACTCCAGACTCGGGGCATCCGGCCAGACTTCTCTGCCAATGCAAACAGTCATTTCATTTCCCTGTCAATCCTGACCAAGAACCCCTTGCTCACTATGCTCTTCCCTCTGGAGTTTTCTGGTAGACCACAGTGGAAAGCCATAGGTAGCATTTGCTGCATCAACTATAGAAAGGATGGTTGAGACCACAGGCAAAGGTCATAAAAAGAATTGGCACATGATGATCTAGGGCAGATATCTCTCTTGTGCTCACTCTTGTATTTCACTTCAACTGTCTACGTCTTCCTCTGTTCTTATAATCAACCCACTCAATTAAAAAGGATACAAGGACAGAGTCTTGGGGTTCATTCCTTCTCAGGATACTGAAAACAGTTTAAAAAATGTACCTCAGATGTACCTGTGGTTAAGATCTCAGTGCCTCTGCTTAAAACTTTCAGAAAGTCTGGGCACAATTAAGTTTAGTGCTTCAGAGACTGACAATTTAATTCCAAATCCTGTCTGTCTAACTTATTATTAGTGTGTTATGGGGAAAGGTCTTAGTACCTCTGAAACTTGGGATTGTCATCTGAGTTGAGTCCTAGTTGACACAACTTCATTGAATAAAGATTAAACAAAGAATGGATGCCCTCCATGTAATAAATACATGATGGATGCATAAGGTAAGGGCAAAATAAATTTTAGATATTTTATTATTAATAGTGATAGAGCTAATTCTCATGTCATTTGACTTAAGTATCTGGTGACTTGAAGTTATGGTTTCCTTACTTCCCTGACAGGACATTTTACTTTTGTTTATACAAGTGCATCCTCCATATATGGAGGGAAATGACTAAGTCTCATTTGTTTTTGATCCCTCACTCCAAGCCTATACTTTGTTGGCACAGAGGAGGCATCAAAACCAAAAAATCTTTGTTAAATATTAAATAAACTTTTCCATTGTTTGATATAGAAACAAAGTGGGAAATATGGATTCCAGACATTTGACCATTCATGCCAGTGTTTTCATCCTTTTCAGGAATGTCCCATAGGACTAGAGACAAAATAAAATAGTGTTTGTGTCTGTGTCATAAACTTTTAGTGAGATCTATTATTTTCCATTTAATATTATAAATAATGTTCAATGATTTTTAAAAAAGAGGCAGAAAAGAAGGGAGCAGTTAATCTTATTGTATGAGCTGAGCACATTTTAGGATTTTGTGTCATTCCATGCTCTAGGGACAGGAAACCTGTTGACATTTCTACCATAAAGATGGCATTACATTTTTGGAATTGTATTTTGTTACTAAACACACTATTTCAATAATGATTGAAATTCTTTGTTAAAAAATGGCCAAATATTTCTTAAGTTCCAACCTTCCCTTAGGTGCAACAGATGTTTTAGAGATGGATGTTTAACTCTTCATTTCAAGAAGGACCACAAGCACAGAGAGATTCAGAGACTTACACACACTCCACAGGAGTGGGTGAAAAATCCAGCACTTAAAATTTGAACTCCTTATTCTAGTACCAGGGCTGTCACTTCCATTTTAGCTAATGAGTAGTTCTTTCAAACCTACTTGGGTCCCAGATGAGAAATGGAGATAAAAAATTTAATTCATCCTCTTTTGGTTCAGTGAGTTGACCTGTGAATTCTGACAATGAGCCAGTGGTTTGCAGGTGCCATAATGTCACCAACATTGTGGAAAATAGAGTTTTCTATAAATAGTCATGCATTTTACAGTCCAGGCTTGAAATCCAAGAAGGAAAATAAATTCCTATTGAATGTGAAAATTTCATGTGCAGCTATCATGGAGTGATTATTACAAAGCAGACTTCAAGGATATTTTCAAATGCATACCTTTATAATAAGAGAATGTAGATGATAGAAAAGGATTTCTGTATTGGGACAACACATATTGTCAAGTACATGTGAGTAAAACTAAACAGTTATTAGAAGTTGAACTGCTAATCACCACTAACTTATCAATACAAATTCTCACTTCTGTGATGTGAAAAGAGGTGCAAGAATTTTTATAAGATTGTGGAAAGAAGCAACTGATATAAATAGTAATATAATATAAATATAAAATATATAATGTAAAACAAATATTTAATACATAAATAGAATATATTAAATTATAAATGTATTAAATCTATATTTTACATTTGCCAGATTTATATTAAAATACATAAATATAAATTTATAAACTAAATAAAATCTTCCCTCACATAATAGTGTGTATCAGTAAAATGTTTAAAGTTGATGTACATACTTCACAAAGAGACTGAAATTCAATGTTGAGTAAACAAGTACATTTCAGAGGCAATCTGTATAGTATACTGTTTAGGTAAGCTTTTAAGAAAACTGCTTTTGGATACATAAGTCAACATTGACAAGAAAACATGCCCACAAAATGGATGGCGCTGGTTGTCTATGGTGGATGAGTTATATAGAGAAATGGGATTGAATTAAGATAGCAAGAAAAATCAAATTTTATCAGTAATGTTTCAAATCTTTATACAATATGAGATCTGAAGCAAATATTGTTAAATGTTTATATTTTTAATGTGGGTGGTGGGTATTAATGACAGTTGCACATTAGGACAACCAAGAATCTCACATGTACAGATGCTGAATAAATTAGTTCTAGGCTGAGGCCACAATGTCTGTATATTTTTATTTTTTATTTTATTTTTAAAATATTTTATTTTTTTATTTTTAGAGAGAGGAGAAAGGAGGGAGAAAGAGAAGAAGAGATACATCAATGTGTGGTTGCCTCTCCTGTGCACCCTACTGGGGACTTGGCCTGCAACCCAGGCATGTGCCCTGACTGGGAACTGAACTGGTGACCCTTAGGTCTGCAGGCTGGCACTCAATCCCCTGAGCCACACCAGCCAGGTCCTGTATATCATTAAATAACCATAGGCATATATTCAATCAACTAGAAATAAGGACCACTGGTTTAAGTAATTTAAATGATTTTTAAAAACTTTCTTATGATAATCCCGTAAGGTAAGTTTAATTATTATCTCAGATGCATTTGCATTCCTCTGTTTTTCATTTTTTCTACAATTAAATCATAGTGCGCCCCCCCCCCAAAAAAAAAGACTTTCAGGTAGCTGAGTAAGAGAATTGCATTCCCTGTATCAGGAAGGATTGACATGAAAATCTGTTATCTAAACATAAGAAGTCTGGGTCTTAAAACTGGTAGTGGAACCTCCCCAGTGCTAAAGTGTGAAGTGCTCAACTGTAAATAGGAGGGATTATGGTCATAAAAACAAAACCAACAGGTATACGAAAAGGTTTTCAACATCACTAACCATCGGGGAAATGCAAGTCACAATCACAGTAGGATAACATCTCACACCTATTAGAATGGCTGTTATAACAAAAGAAATAACACATGTGTGAAAAGGAATATAAGTATTGAATTGTTTAGGTCTACATTCCAATAATTTCAATCATGGGTAAGTAAAACAAACAAAGAAACAAACAAACAACCGAACGACTGTTGGTGAGGATGGAGAAAATGGAACCCAGTACACTGTTGGTGTGAATGAATATTGGTACAGCCATTATAGAAACAATATGGACATTCCTCAAAAAATTAAAAAGTGGTACTAATTAAAATGGAACTACCAAAAGACTTTTAAAGGACAACTCAGACATTTGAGTAATCACTTATTTCTATGAAGAGAAGAGAGAGAAGACCCAAGAATAATAAAACTCATGAAGATAACTATCACATAAAAATATTTTCTGATTATGAACATTGAACTTCATTTAGAATCCAGATTACATAATCATGTTTATACAGTGTTTAACATTATCTAAAGAGACTACCTAATTAGCACTGTATTTGAATAAAATAAGGCATTTTAGCTACTTCCTAATTTGTTTATATTAGAATTATTTTTTTCCTTAAAGGGGAAAGAGTATTTCTTTTTTTGTTTTATTTTTAATATTTTTTATTTTAATTGTTGTTGCAGTACAATTTTCTATCTTTTACTCCCATCCCAACCCACTGACCTAGCCCTCCCCTCCTCCCTCCCATTTCCACCCACCCCTAGTTTTTATCCATGTGCCCTTTATACTTCTTCCTGTAAACCCTTCCCCTTTTCCCCTGAAATTCCCTCTCCTCTCCCCTCTGAACATTGTCAGACTGTTCTCTATTTCAGTGTCTTTGGTTATATTTTGCTTGTTTCTTTGTTTTGTTATTTAGATTCCTGTTAAAGGTGAGATCATATGGTATTTGTCTTTCACCACCTCTCTTATTTTGCTTAGCATAATGCTTTCCAGTTCCATCCATGCTGTTGCAAAGGGTAGGAGCTCCTTCTTTCTTTCTGCTGCATAGAATTCCATTGTGTAACTGTACCATAGTTTTTTGATACATTAATTTACTGATGGGCATCTAGCTTGCTTCCAAAACTTGGCTATTGTAAATTGTGCTGCTATGAACATTGGGGTGCATAGGTTCTTCTGGATTGGTGGTTCCACTGTTCTTAGGACATCTGTGTCAGGCAGTCCCCATAGTCCCAGCAGTGGAATTGCTGTGTCAAAAGGCAGATCCATTTTTAGTTTTTTTGAGAAAATTCCATACTGTTTTCCATAGTGGTTGTACCAGTCTGCAATCCCACCAACAGTGCACTAGGGTCCCCTTTTCTCCACAACCTCTGCAACACTTCTTGTTTGTTGCTTTGCTTATGATGGCCATTCTGACTGGTGTGAAGTGGTATTTCATTGTGGTTTTAATTTGCATCTCTCTGATAGCTAGCGATATTGAACATCTTTTCATGTGTTTCTGGATCCTCTGTATGTCCTCCTTGGAGAAGTGTCTGTTCAAGTCCTTTGCCCATTTTTAATTGGGTTGCTTGTCTTCTTAGAGTGGAGCAGTGTAAGTTCTTTATATATTTTGGAGATTAAACCCTTGTCTGAGGTATCATTGGCAAATATGTTTTCCCATACAGTTGGTTCTCTTTTTATTTTAATACTGTTTTCTTTAACTGTGCAGAAGATTTTTATTTTGATGAGATCCCATTTGTTTATTCTTTCCTTTATGTCTCTTGCTCTGGGGGACGTATCAGTAAAAAAGTTTCTGCGTGAGGAAAGCGTATTTCTTATGAAATACGCTGTGTTTTCCTGTAATTATGAATTTGTTATCTCTAATGTTCCTGCTCCTCTGATCCTCTTCAGTCAAATTTCTGGAAAGTAAAGTGCGTATAGAAAGAGGTAAATAACATGAAAACCAATAAAGAAACAGCTCTAATCAGATAGGATTTGTCATACTGAGAAATATTGCTAAAGGTACTGGGGTGTATGACCTCACAAGAGACCCGCCTGAATACAAAATATGGATGCAGTGCTGTGTGCTCATTTACTTCTTTTCTTTATTTTTCATTCCTCTTTTCTTTTTCAAAAGGTGTCCACAAAATCTCACACGTGTCTCAGAATTCTACCTCAGGAGTCTCTCAGATGATCCGGAACTGCAGTCTTTGCTCTTTGGGCTCTTCCTGTTCATGTACCTGGTCACTGTGCTTGGGAACCTGCTCATCATCCTGGCCGTCAGCTCTGACTCCCACCTGCACACGCCCATGTACTTCTTCCTCTCCAACTTATCCTTGGCTGACATCGGTTTCACCTCTACCACCGTCTCAAAGATGATTGTGGACATCCAGACTCACAGCAGAGTCATTGCCTATGGGGACTGCCTGACACAGATGTCTTTTTTGATCCTTTTTGGATGTATGGATGGTATGCTTCTGACTGTGATGGCCTATGATCAGTTTGTGGCCATCTGTCACCCTCTGTACTACCCACTCACCATGAATCCATGTCTCTGCTGCTTGTTAGTTTTGGTGTCATTTCTAATCAGCCTTTTGGACTCTCAGCTGCACAATTTGATTGTGTTACAACTGACTTGCTTCAAGGATGTAAAGATTTCTAATTTCTTCTGTAATCTTTCTCAACTCCTTCATCTCGCCTGTTCTGACACCTTCACCAATAACATAGTCATGTATTTTGTTGGCACCATCTCTGGTGGTGTTCTACTCTCAGGGATCTTTTTCTCTTACTATAAAATTGTTTTCTCCATTCTGAGAGTCCCATTGATAGATGGGAAGTATAAAGCCTTCTCCACCTGTGGTTCTCACCTGTCTGTTGTTTGCTTATTTTATGGAACAGCTTTTGGGGTTTACCTTGGATCAACATTGTTGCCTTCTCCCAGAAAGGATGTGGCAGCCTCGGTCATGTACACTGTGGTCACCCCCCTGCTAAACCCATTCATCTACAGCCTGAGGAACAGGGACATTAAGAGTGCCCTGTGGAGGCTCCATGGCAGAACAGTCTCATCTTAGTATCTGTGTGCACTTTTTGGAGTGTGGTTGGAAAAACTAGCCAAAACAAATACGTAGACCAGTGAATACTGTTTCCTTGGTCACATTCCTTTCTAGTCTCATGGTTTTCATTCCTCTCCATGCTTCATATATGAACTTTACTTTTTTAAATTTATCTTTAATTTAATTGTCAGAGTATGGGATACTTTGTACATCATAATAAATGAATGAGAGGGTCTCCTCATTGACTCTGGTATCCAGGTGAAGTGCACAATTCTTGCATACTTAAACTTTACATCTTTCCCCATGGTTTTAGGGTATTTTACATACAATTTTTTTGTATCTACCACATCTGTTTATTCAGCTAATTTCTGAGGATGTAGTTCACTGGGTATCTATCTCTATCTATCTATCTATCTATCTATCTATCTATCTATCTATCTATCTATCTGTTTTTGTTCCATTCTTCTTTAATATTTTTTGAGTTTTGTATTTTTGTTGTTTAAGCACAGTTGTCTCTATTTTCCTGCCACCACTTCCCCCACCCCAGCCATTTCCACCTCCCACCCTTGATCCTAACCCCCTTTGGTTTTGTCCATATGTTCTTTATAGATGTTCCTGAAAACCTTTCCCCCCCATTACTCCCCCCACCTCCCCTTTGGTTACTGTCAATTTGTTCTTAATTTCAATGGCTCTGGTTATATTATGCTTGCTTCTTTGTTTTGTTGATTAGGTTCCACTTATAGGTGAGATCATATGGTATTTGTCTTTCACTGCCTGGCTTATTTCACTTAGTATAATGCTATCCAGTTCCATCCACACTGTCATAAAAGGTAGGAGCTCCTTCTTTCTTTCTACTGTGTAGTATTCCACCAACTGTGGATTTTATTGGAGTTCCCTGGAGATTTTTATAAATACTGATGACTGGGTCTGTTGGAGTTCATCAAGAAGATGTGACTGCCAGTTGACCCAAGAGCTGGACTTGGGGAATCAGAGACTCCTTATCTCCTCCCTGTCCTGGGAATGTTTCACTTGCCTATACTGAGCTAGAAGCTGACCCAAGGGTATAGTCTTGAGGTAGGTATGTATTATTGAAATTATCTAGATATTATACATGACTGAACCCAGTTAAGGTCATGTTTAAGGTCATGTACTTTACTGTACATAAGCTTTTTAAGATTTGATGGGCAGGTGTGTAGATCTATTTGTCTTGTGGCTGCCCAAGACAAGCTTTGTCTGTAAACTCTCTGACTAATGAAAATTGCCACCTACCAATCTGGAGTGACCTGCTTCTTTCTTTGGTCTCTTCTTGCCCTCCATGCATGCGGGCCAGTTCACATTTCACCTGAAAGTTCCTTAGATTGCAAACTAATGGAACCCCCCTTGTCAAATATTAGTTGACCATATGCTCAGTTGTTTATTCCTGGGCTCTTGATTCTGTACCATTGGTCTCTTATGTCCACATTTAATCCAGTCCTACATCCTGTTGTGGCTGATACGAGTAGTGTCTGCACTTCTTCCTTGCTTTTAGCTGTGTCTTTATGTCTAACTTTGTTCTTCCTTGGGTGGGGTGAAAATGAAACAGGTCCTTCCTATGGTGCACTAAAAGGCTAGAGAAGCTGGTTGGTCACTCTGCTCTTTCTTTTTCCACAAGAGTAGCAACTCTTTGTAGCTGGGGAGTTCCCTTTTGATGCTGAATGGTCTGGGTGATGGTGTGGTGCAGGCACAGTGAAGCTGCCTTTCCTTTCTTTTTGCATGGTTATTCTCAGGTGTTCCATTGTATTATTGAAGTTTCTTAGGTGGACTCCTGTACTTTCTCAGAGCTCTTTTTGTTAATAGATCTAATTGTTGATTTTTGTGTGGGAATAGAGGCTGGTGTCTTCTATTTCATCATCTTGGGTTTGCCACATTTTCTTTCTACACACAATCTCTTAGTGACAGACCAATCTCTAAATTCCTCATCCAGAGTTCTCTGAGCTAGGAGGAATGTGTGAGTAGAATGTGGGAGGTTGCAAAGTACCATCATTCCCATATTCACTTTATCAACCAGAAGAAAACTGAAGCAGGCCCCAAGCACATTTATTTTAATTTTAGGGTCTGCAAAAACAAAGTAAACTAAAGAAAATACATCCTAGAATATGATGAGCTCTTCCCAATGAACAGAAATCAGAAGCCACTGGGACATTTGTTGAATTTGGGCACTGAATGGCTGCAGCTTGGTGTGATGTCAATGAAGGGACCCCAGTGATGGGAGAGAAACCATACAGGCTTTTTTGGACTACATGGCCTGAAGGAACATGGTGTGATCTGCTGAAACACCAAATCAGAGGTGATTTCTACTCATATGCCAGTTTATCTGCAGGGAAATTTTGCTGAAGAGCATTGTGGTGTGATAGGTTGTGGACTATGCTGGGAAGCAGAGACATGTCTCTAGTATTGTGGTGCGTAGAGACCAATGTCTTGATAGAGGGTGAGGCCCACATGGTGGGCAGATTCTAATCTACTCCAGATCCTGTGTTCATGCTATTGTGGATGTCCATCTTCTGGCGTGTGCCTTGGTCTACTGACTTGCTCTCAATTGACACAACATGGCAAAACTGGTGAGGTGTCACTTCTGATATTAGGGTACAAAAAGGCTCTGGGTTTCATATTCCTGGACTTTGTCTCTCTGTTACTTGTCCTGATGGGAGCCAATGGTCATGTGTGAGCTTCCCTATGAGAGACCCATGTGGCAGAGAACTGAGGAAGGCCTCTGGCCAACAGCCCACAAGGAACTCCATCCTTTCAAGAGTGTGTGGGCTTGGAAATAGGTCTCTTCCCAGTCAAACTTTGAGGACTGTTGCCCTAGCTAATACTTTGATTGCACTCTTGTTACATACTCTGGCTTATTGAAGAGAAGTGGCAAGTTATGAAATAAAGTTTGGAGTCAATGGTTTTCTAGTATACCAACAAACACCAATGGAAGAGAAAACTTGGAACTTGGACTATCATTTAAATCAGCAAAAAAACCACACAACAAAACAACCCCCCCAAACAACCAAAAACAAACAAACAAACAAACAAACAGACAAACAAACAAAAAACACAAAACCCCAAACCCACCAAAAACAAAACCCAAAACAAAATGAAAAAACTCCTAACTTCACTTGGGGTGGTGAACACACAATATAATATACAGATGATATAGTATAGAACTATATACCTTAAACCTATATAATTTTATTAACCAATGTCACTCCAATAAATTCAATTAAAAAAGAAAAAAGTAAAAAAAAGATTGGAAATGTACAGTGCTGCAAAGAGCACTTTGCACATAGTAAACCCTCAATAAATAATTCTTTTGCCCCTTAAAAAAACACCTTGCTCTGGCCAGTGTGGCTCAGTTGATTGGAGCACCATTTCATAAACTGAAAGCCTGTGAGTTCAATTCCAGGCCAGAAGACATGCCTGGTTAAGGAGCCTATGAAAGGCAACCAATCAATGTATCTCTCACTAAAATGTTTCTCTCTCTTTTCCCCTCCCTTCCCTTCTCTCTAAAATCAATAAGCATGTCCTTGGGTGAGGGTTTTTAAAAAAGTCCCTAAGGAAGAGAAATAGAAAGTTTCTTTTAGAGACAGAAATCTTAACTAAGAAAATAGAAATGGTTTTGGATTCCTGTTAAAGAAGGCCTAATTCTTTCTAATATACATGATTAATGCAATGGATTTTCAGATATAGAAGCCAAAAGGAGCCTTCATTTCCTGAAGGAAAAAAGAGCCTGCATTCTTTGTTCAGGTCCTTGATTATGGAAGTAAGAAGCAAAGTGTACAGATATGCTTTCTCCTGAGAAGAGGAAAGTCTCACATCTTTCTAAATATGTTCACTGTTCTCCTTTTTCTCTTCTGTTAATATTAGGAAGTCCTTGGAGATTAGGAAAACATGGACCAATTTTGCTAATTATGAGCTCCGCACATTGAGCTCTGAGGGCCATATAGGAGTAAATAATTAGCCAGGGCCTTCAGCCCTTCAGGCTGCCAGTCCCAGGTAAGCTTCATATCTGTGTCTGTTCCTACCAGAGTTGCCACCTGCACCAGGAGATCCATGCTTGAGTCTATCTCATGCCAGTCCTAGAAAGAGAGCCTGGGCCCTTATCATTACCAAACTTCTAGGTCATGGCCCAGCAGGGATACAGCAGAAACCAGTGAGTACCAAGGCAGATGGTGGATGGAAAAGGAATTATGGAGAAACTTGTCTCCTCATTATCAAGATAGTGGGACAATGGAGATAGCCAGGTGAGAGGGCATTGACAGGTGAAGTTGCAGCTCAGAGACTTATGAAATTTATGTCATTTTTTTCTGTTGGGGATTTTGAACTCTCATTCAGAATTCTGGTCCTCTCCACGGCCATTCCTAACTTCCCAAGTCTTTGCCCAGACTAGAGCAGGAAACGGATTTCTCCATCTCCTAAGCACTTCAGAATATCTTGGATGCTCTGATTATAATCATGATGGTGATGGGGGGAGGAACTAGAATACCACAAAACTTTATTGAGGCTTCCTTGTGTCAGGCTCAGTGCTGTTACATAGCCTTAATTTTCACCTGCATGATACTCCCACAGTTGAGGTGTACACGTGATTGTTATTTGGGGGTTGAGGAGAGGAGCACATGTTCTTACTTAATTAGTACCTAGGTCCTGGGGTATAAAAAGGTGCAGTGAGGTTTGGATGTGAGCAGTGAAACTATATTCACAGGACACAGGGCACAGGGCAATGTCTTTCCATACAAGTTAGGTGCACATACCTATTGAGCTCTTGAAATGTGGCTAGTCCAAATTAAGATGTGCTGTCCATTTAAAATACTGTATTGTGAAGAAGTGCAAGAAAAGTCTGTAGAATATCTCTATTGTGTATATTGGTAAAATCTTAAGAAAGATTTTATTTATTTATTTTGAGAGAGGGGGAGGGAGGGAGAAAGAGAGGGAGAGAAACATCGATGTGCAAGAGAAACATTGATAGCCTCTTGTACCCCCTCTTCGAGCTGGGGACTGAACCCCCAACCCAGGCATGTGCTGTGACTGGGAATCAACTGGCAACTTTATGGTTTGTGGGATGATGCCCAATAAACTGAGCCAACTACTCAAGGCAAAACTATACTATTTTTGATAATGGGTTAAATAAACTGTTAAAATTAAAATAGACACCCCCCCAAAAAAATACCCACCCAGCCAACCTACTCATTCTTTTTTTCCCCCTCTTTTCAGCTCTCTTCAGGCAGAATGCCTGTGGGGAAGTGACAGGGACTCATTTATTTCTAATTCCTCAGTATCCACACTAGGATTATCACAGAGTAGGCATCTAAAACAAACAAATATATATTTAGAAAGTATACCTCTATATATCTCTGTATACCTCTGTTTCAGAATATATATATATATATAATCTGTTAAATATTGATTACCCATTGTTAGTTTATAGGAACACAACATGTCTGACGCACGTTGCGGTCTTTCTTGCTTGGTCTTTCATCCCTTCCAGGAATGTCCATGTGACTAAAGAAATGAATGAGATTCTGTCATTTCCCTCCAAGCACTCTTCCAGAAGGACTAATGAAATCTGATGAGGGCATTGTGAGAACCTCTGATTTGTAGCCAAGTTGGACTGCAGTTGTGGGTAAACTGGAGACCCACAGATACCTACTGCTTCCGGTTGGTATCTGAAGTCAGGAGGAGAGTGGTTTTGTGTGACTAAGCCCTTAACCTATTGGATCTGACACTGCTGGCAGATAGTGTCAGAATCGAGTTAAATTAGATACCCAGCTGGTGTTGTGGAGAATTGCTTGGTATGGGTCCCCTTGCCCCATACAAACATTTGGTGACCAGAGGTGTCAGAAGTAAAATGTCCTGTGTAAAGTAAATGAGACACAGCAGGAGGTGAAAAACTGGGCAGGTTTTCCTATGCAGGGCTAAATAATTCATTTAATTCTAATTTAGTCAGAATATCCATGCCCATTAGGGGATTTTTTGGGGGCAATGGGTACTGTTGCAATGCAAAATTCAGGCAAAACAATAGTTCCAATGGTCAAGGCAAAGAATACATGTTTGCCCCTTATTTTTATGTTCAAGAACCTTCCTCAGATTATAAAGGATACCTTGTTAAAATTATTGGGGTCCCCAGCATTTGTTGAGGATATAAAAATATGCCAATCAGTGCATTTCAGCTGATGTTAAACTTAATTCAGAACCATGTTGAAGAGATGCAAAAGCCAATCGCCACACTTTGATTTTTTGTTTTATGAATTCTTTCAGTAAATTCTGGGGTTCCAATAGGGTCAAACTATATACATCTGTTTCAGTTTTGTTTATTTGTTTTTTGTTCCTTCCCCATACCCAGGTTTCTCTCCCCTCCCCTCCCCTCCCCTCCCCTCCCCTCCCCTCCTCTTCTCTCTTTCATCACTGGATATGCTTCAAGGGATGTGCTCTCTATCCTATTCATATTTATTTATATTAAATTTCTTCCCCCAGAGAGTCTCAAATCAGTATCTTCAGGGTTAGAGAATTCTTCACAATAATGGATTATGTACCTCATGCTTAGATTAGGTTTGAATTAACCCATTCACTGTGACACAGAGATGCCATAGGTGTTTCTCTCTAAAACCCTGAGGATTCAGATCTTTATTGAGAGAAAGGCATGGGAAACTGTAGCAGAAGACATATTTAAAGGTCCTTGTGAGCTTTCTATTCTTAGGAGGGTAGATCTCAAAATAGCACATAATGTGTACTTTTCTCTCCTCTCCTTCCCACTCCCATCCTGACCCTCCCCTCCTCTCTGCTTCCCTTTGCTTCCCTTCCCTTCCCTTTCCTTCCACTCTCTCTCTTTCTCTGTCTCTCCCTGTCTCTCTCTCTAATGACTACTCTTTTGTGAGCAACCACCCAATTAAACTATATTGTGCACAGGGTATACTGTTTCCCCTGAGTACCCACAGGGGCCAATGCTTTGTTGAAACAGACAACCAAATAAGGGTAAGAATCTTTCCCCTGACCCTAGTGTCATTCACATCTTCATTCTAAGACATCTCCATACACATATGTCTGCTTGAGACACAAGACCCAGGGCCACATTAAGGAAAGGTCCAATTTCATACTCTTGTCTTTAAAAGCCATGTAATTATTGAAACTTCTAAGTCAGGTCAGTTAGATCTATAAGAAAGACTTGGAAAGATTGAACAAATGCAGCACAGTGCAGCACTGTTTAAAATGCAAGCTTGCTAGCAGGGAGTAGCTCAAAATACATGCTTGCCGTCACGCAGCCAAGCCAGAGCAAGAAAAGACAGACTTGCAATGGTGGTGGTCATCATCTCAGTGCCCCACTCACTACATCAAGTGTAGTGGGCACTCTACAGAAATATGACGGACTGCCACCCAAAATGGGGCTTGGATGTTGAGGCTGAAAATGCCACACGCATATGAGTATGAAAACATTTAATCCTAATATGAAGATCTCCCTGTCTGTAGAGAGCATAGCAGCCCTTCTAAGCTTGTCTGAAATGCCATGACAGGTATGGAAAATGGCTGTAAAAAAATCTGGGTACAGGACCCATGGACATGGACAATGGGGTGGGGATTGATGGTGGGGAGGTGGTGGGCAGGGTGGGGGCAAGCAATGCAGAGAATGGTGGGACAACTGTAACTGAACAACAATATAAAAACAGCAATCCAAAAACCATCGTGGTTAGGATGTGGGTTCAGAGTGAGTTCCTGCATATGCAAATCTTTCCTTGTCACCAAAAAGGGAGGAACTGGCCTTTTTTTAAAAGTGAGGTATGATCAACATACAATTAAGTAAATGCTGAAAATCACTTTGTATCCCTATCAGTACTGACTGAGAGTACCTCTTTTTTTGTATCTTGGTCAACACTGGGTATTAACAATCTTTGTCAAGTTGATAGGTGAAAAATAGTATTGATTTAATTTGTTTATATTTCCTAGTTAGGCTGAAGATATTTTCCTATATTTTTGCCTACTTGTATTTCTTCTTTTGTGACTTGACTATTCATGTTTTGTTAATTTTTTATTAATTTGTAAAAGCTTTTTATATTTATTAAGGATACTAACCCTTTGTCTACAGAAAAGTAAAGTATGGTCGACATGTAACATCATATTAGTTTCAGGTATACAACAGAATGATTCAGTATTTGTATATGTTGCAAAATGATCACCACAATAAGTCTAGTTAAGATCTGTCACCATACACAGTTACAAAATTTCTTTATTGTCATGAGAGCTTTTAAGATCTATTCTCTTAGTAACTTTTAAATATGAAACATAATATTTTTTATTTTATCATGGAATTTTATTTTAAAATGCATTTTATAACATGAACAGTATAGAAAAGCTCAATAATTTTATTCTAACTTACAAAGAAGACTACTGGAATTAAACTAGGATCTATATATCCTTTCTCCAAATAATGTTTGAAATTTTGAATATTTAATCTATAGTTATTCAATCAGTAATAAGAATTATTCTAAGGTAAGAAGTTTATGAGGCAAGTATAGAAACAACCTGTGCATGTACACGAATATTAAATTCTTATTTACTTGAAAATATGCTTAATTTTCCTAGAATTTGCTCCAGCATACAGCTATTTCTCAAGCGTTCCTAGCTAGTTCCTACATCTTTTTTTATTCTCCAATTACAGTTTACATTCAGTATTATTCTGTGTTAGTTTCAGATGCACTGCATTGTGGTTAGAAAATCATGTACTTTACAGAGCAGTTCCCCCAGTATTTCAAGTACCCACCTGGCCCCATACATAGTTATGATACTATTGACTATATCCCCTATGCTATAGTTTACATCTCTGTGACTATTCTGTAATTACCAGTCTGTACTTCTTAATCCCTTTACGTTTTTCACCCAGTCCCCTAACCACCCTCCCCTCTGTCAACTGTCAGTCTGTTCTCTGTATCTATGAGTGTGTTTCTAGTTTGTTAGTTTATTTTGTTCATTAGATTCCACATATAAGTGAAATCATATGGTGTTTGTCTTTCTCTGTCTGACTTATTTCACTTAGCATCTGAGTCCATCCCTCCAAGTCCCTCCATGCTGTGGCAAATGGTAAGATTTCATTTTTTAATGCTGGGTAGTATTCTATTGTGTAAATGTACCACAGCTTTTCCACCCACTCATCTATTGAAGGGTGCTTGGGTTGCACCCAAATCTTGGCTGTTGTAAATAGTGCTGCAATGAACATAAGGGTGCAAATATTCTTTCAAGTTTTCTTCTCTTGGTTTCTTTGGATATATACCTAGAAGTGGAATTGCTAGGTCACAAGACCATTCCATTTTTAATTTTTCTTGAGGAATCCCCACACTGTTTCCCATAGTGGTTGTACTAATCTGCACTCTCATCAACAGTGCACCAGCATTCCTTTTTCTTGGCATCCTCACCAGCACTTGTTTGTTGATGTATTGATGATAGCCATTCTGACAGGTGTGAAGTGGTATCTCATTGTGGTTTTAATTTGCATTTCTCTGATGATTAGTGATGCTGAGCATCTTTTCATATGTCTATTGCCATCTGTATGTCCTCTTTGGAGAAATGTTTATTCATGTCCTTTGCCCATTTTTAAATTGGATTGTTTATTCTTTTGTTGTTGAGTTGTAGGTGTTCTTTGTAAATTTCAGATATTAACTCTTATCAGGTGTACCACTGGTGAATATGTTCTCCCATTCAGAGGCTTGTCTTCATTTTGTTGATGGTTTCCTTTGATTTTTAGTTTGTTATTAACTGTAGTCACCATGCTGTACATTACACCTGCATGACTTTTTTATTTCATAACTGAAGAGTCAAGGCTTTCTTATCAGCTAGCCCAGATGGTGCAGAAGGGGAAGAGAGAGAGAGTGGTTTGAAAACCATTAGTAGCCAAACATGACACACAAAAAAATGAGGTCAGACACTTTATTACATAGCTCTTATAGGGTATATATAAATAACACAAATCAAGGGAGTTAATTGCACTGCATTTGGATAAAATACGTTTGACTGCTTATTAGTGTCTTTGAACTAAAGACACTGATAAAGAACAATTATTTCTTTAAGAAAGAAGGATGTTTTCATTCCTTTTCTTTCCTTCACAGGAAGGGACTGATATGTTACTGTGTTTATGGATTTATGAATCTCTAAATAACCTTACTTCTCTAATTTCCTCGGCCCATTCTTTCCAAAGTGATACATATAGTAACAGGTTAATGGAGAAAAATCTAATATGAAAAGAGTTCTAAGAAGGTTATTTGTCATAACTGAGAAGTATTACTAAAGGAGAATGGTTCATAAGTATGAATACTTTATGTATGAATTGCCTAAATACAGACACACTGATGTGCTTGTTTCCTATATACCAACCTTCATGTATCTTCCAAAAGGTGTCTCTGCTATGTGGAACCACAGAATCTCACAGGTACCTTGGAATTCTTCCTTATGGGGTTCTCAGCTCATCCAGAACTTCAGCCTGTAACTTTCAGCCTCTTCCTGTCCATGTACCTGGTGACCATGCTGGGGAACCTGCTCATCATCCTGACCATTGCCTCTGACTCTCACCTCCACACTCCCATGTACTTCTTCCTCTCCATCCTGTCCATGGCTGACATTGGCTTTACTTCTACCACCATGCCAAAGGTGATTTGGGACATTCATACTCACAGCAGAGTCATTTCCTATGCTGGCTGCCTGATTCAATTGTCTTCTTTTTATTTTTTTGGGTGTTTGGACAGTGTACTCCTATCTGTGATGGCCTATGATCGGTTTGTAGCTATTTGTTATCCCCTGCACTACCCAGTCATCATGAACCCCCCGCCTCTGCAGCCTGTTGGTTCTGGTGTCTTTTTTGATCAGCCTTTTTGACTCCCAACTGCACTGCTTGATGATATCACAGCTTTCCTTTTGCACAAATACAGAAATTCCTCATTTTTTCTGTGACCCTCCACAACTCCTCAACCTTGCTTGTAATGATAACTCTACCAATACAATATTAGTCTATTTTATTGGTGCAATCTTTGGTGGTATTCTAGTCTCAGGGATCTTTTTCTCTTACTGTAAAATTCTTTCCTCCATTCTGAGAGTCCCATCGTCAATGGGGAAGTATAAGGCCTTCTCCACCTGTGGCTCTCACTTGTCAGTTGTTTGTTTATTTTATGGAACAGGGCTTGGCATGTACCTCAGTTCTGCTGTCTCACATTCTTTCAGAAGGGGTGCAGAGGCCTCTGTGGTGTATGCCGTGGTCACCCCCATGCTGAATCCTTTCATATACAGTCTGAGGAACAAGGATATCAAGAGGGCCATGTGGAGGCTCCTCAGCAGAACAACCTAGTCTCAATATTTGGGCCATTGTGGGTTTTTTTGTCTGTGGATTGGAAATGACTGCAAACCCAACATCTGGAATTGGCAAACATACCTCTTTGATTATACGATTTTTGTAGCTCATGGTTTTCATTCCTCTTTATCTATTGTATCTGAAAATTGCTTATTTTGACACATCTTTAATGGGATTAAAGGAGTATTCTGTGATCCTATGTATGTCAGAAATCACCTCACAATTGAATACTATTACAACTATGGAATCTTCTGTATTTGTTGTCTAGGATCCAGGCATCCTGTAAAAATTCACAACTCCCTTTTAATGTGTATGTATATGTATATATGATTCTCAACCATTTTCACTGTCTATGTCTATTTTTTCATAAAACTTTGTCTTCAAACAAATGTATTAGTGCAGGTTGTGATTAGTGCAGGTCACTGATCCACAATTTAGACTTCCTATTGGTAGCATCAGATGAGCTTTAAAAATCTTCATGGCTCAGTTCCATCACCATACAGGAAGATTTAATTGGATTGGAGAGTGAAAAGAGCATAATGATTTTTAAAATTATTTTATTGTTGTTCAAGTCCAGTTGTCTGCATTCTCTTCCCCCTACTCCCCACCCTCACCCCAGGGATCTCCACCTCCATCCCCTGATTCCACTCCCCTTGGTTTTGTCCATGTGTCCTTTATAGTTGTCCCTGAAAACTCTTCCCTACTTTCCCTCAATTATCCTGTTTTACCTCCCCTCTGGTTACTGTCAGTCTGTTCTTAATTTCAATGGCTTTGATTATATTATGCTTGCTTCTTTGTTTTCTTGATTAGATTCCACTTATAGGTGTGATCAGATGGTATGTCTTTCACTGCCTGGCATATTTCACTTAGCATAATGCTTTCCAGTTCCAACCATGCTGTCGCAAAGGGTAGGAGCTCCTTCTATCTTTCTACTGCATAGTATTCCATTGTGTAAATGTACCATAGTGTTTTGATCCATTCATTTATTGATGGGCACTTAGATTGCTTCCAGCACTTGGCTATTGTAAATTGTACTGCTATGAACATTGGGGTGTATAGATTCTTATGGATTGGTGTTCGAAGGTTCTTAGGATATAATCCCAATGGTGGAATAGCCAGGTCAAAAGGCAGTTCCATTTTTAGTTTTCTGAGGAAATTCCATACTGTTTTCCACAGTGGCTGCACTAGTCTGCATTCCCACCAACAGTGCACTAGGGTTCCCTTTTCTCCACATCCTCTCCAACACCTGTTTGTTGATTTGTTTATGATGGCCATTCTGACCATGGTCACTGTGGTATCTCATTGTAGTTTTAATTTACATCTCTCTGATGGCTAGTGATGCTGAACATCTTTTTGTATGTCTCTGGGCTCTGTGTATGTCCTCCTTGGAGAAGTGTCTGTTCATGTCTTTTGCCCATTTTTTAATTGGGTTGTTTGTGTTCCTGGAGTGGACTTGTGTGAAAAGAGCATAATGTTCTTAACAGCACCCCAGGTGGGTCTAAAGTGTAGCCATGGTGGAGAACTACTGACTTTTGTCAGACCTTTTATTCAAAAATGACTTGCATGTCTTGAGTTTTTTACTGTTCATGATCAGATCCTGAAGACCCTTTTTAAAAAAAATAGTTTATTTTTTATTTTTATTCTATTACAGTTGTCCCAACTTTTTCACTTTTGCCCCCCTCCAGTAATCCCACCCCTCTCTCCCCTAGTCAATTCCTTTTCCATTGTCCATGTCAATGAGCCATTAATACATGGTCTTTGACTAGTTCCTTCCCCTTCCTGAAGATCTTAAAGTGATCAGAGCTCAGGAGAAGATATGAAAGAGTTTGTCTTAGTAACATCCAATGTGATTTCCCCCTCATATTCCAGGTAGTATTTTTTTCCTGTTTATTCTCCTCTGCACTGCACCCCCTCTCACCACATACCCCAAACCCTTAGCTCATGTCCATGTGTCATACTTATAAGTTCTTTAGCTTCTACATTTCCCATACTATTCTTGCCCTCTCCCTGTCTATTTTCTACCTACCATCTATGCTACTTATTCTCTGTATCTTTTCCCCCTCTCTCCTCCTCCCACTCCCCTGTTGCTAACCCTCCATGTGATCTCCATTTCTGTGGTTCTGTTCCTGTTCTAGTTGTTTGCTTAGTTTGTTTTTGTTTTAGGTGTGGTTGTTAATAATTGTGAGTTTGTTGTCATTTTACTATACATTTTTTAATCTTCTTTTTCTTAGATAAGTCCCTTTAACATTTCATATAATAAGGGCTTGGTGATGATGACCTTTAAGTTGACCTTATCTGAGAAGCACTTTATCTGCCTTTCCATTCTAAATGAAAGCTTTGCTGGGTAGAGTAATCTTGGATGTAGGTCCTTGCCTTTCATGACTTGGAATACTTCTTTCCAGCTCCTTCTTGCCTGCAAGGTATCTTTTGAGAAATCAGCTGACAGTCTGATGGGAACTCCTTTGTAGATTACTGTCTCTCTTATCTCTTGCTGCTTCCAGGATTCTCTCCTTCATTTTAATCTTGGCTAATGTAATTATGATGTGCCTTGATGTGTTCCTCCTTGGGTCCAACTTCTTTGAGACTCTCTAAGCTTCCTGGACTTCCTGGAAGTCTATTTCCTTTGCCAGAATGGGGAAGTTCTCCTTTATTATTTGTTCAAATAAGTTTTCCACTTGTTGCTCTTCCTCTTGTCCTTCTGGTACCCTTATAATTCAAAAATGTGGGAATGTTTAACAATGTCCTGGAGGTTCCTAAGCCTCTCCTCAGTTTTTTGAATTCTTGTTTCTTCATTCTTTTCTGGTTGGATCTTATTTCTTCCTTCTGGACCACTCCTTTGATTTAAGTCCCATTTTCCTTCCCATCACTATTGGTTCCCTGTGCATTTTCTTTCATTTCACTCAGCATAGCCTTCATTTTTTCATTTATTGCAACCAAATTCAACTAATGCTGTGAGTATCCTGATCACCAATGCTTTGAACTGTGCATCTGATAGGTTGGCTATCTCTTAGTCACTTAGTTGTATTTGCTGTGGAGCTTTGATCTGTTCTTCCATTTGGGCCATTTTTTTTTTGTTTTGTCACACCTGTTACATATGAGGGGCAGAGCCTTAGGTGTTCATCAGGGCGGGCCAACCCAGTTGCTAGGTTGTGATGCTGTATATGGGGAAAGGGTCCAAGAGGGAACAATGGCCCTTGCTCTGCTCTCTGTCAGATTTCAGTCCCTTCTGTTGCTCCCCCCAAGCAAACTGGGCCTTTCTGGAGCTGATTCCCATGTGGGTGGGCTTGTGTATGTTCTAGGAATCTATGGGTCTCTCCAACGAACTCTCCTGTGAAGCTGGGAGTTTCTCCTGGTACCTCAACCTCCACAGGTGTTTTCATTCAGGGTTTGAGGCTTTATTTCCCTGCACTGGAACCCTGGGTTGCATGGTCTGTCTAGCTCTCCAGGTCCTGGTTTATCTGTGTGTAAATTTGGGACCACCCAGTCAGCCAGCCGCCTTGTGCACCATGCCCTGCTTCACAATGACTGCCTCACTGGGTCTGCCCATTGCCACCCCATGCCTGGGGTCTGCCAGGAGCTGCCTGTGTGCCAAGGTCTGCCTGCTGCCATCTTGTGTGCCCAGAGTTTGTCAGCTGCTGCCATGTGCACCCAGTGCCACCACTTTTTGTGCTACAACTCATCCCCACCCAGGTGCCTGATTCTGCCCCTCCTACTGGTCTAAATGAATGCGTCTATTTTAAATCCTTGGTTGTCGGACTTCCATACAGTTCAGTTTTCTATCAGTTCTGGTTGTTGTTTTGTTTCTAAATTGTTGTTGTCCTTATTTTGGTTGTGGGTGGAGGCATAGTGTGTCTACCTATGCCTCCATCTTGGCCACAAGTCTCAAGTTTTTCTTTTTAATGTTTTTGAGTACCTACCCTGACATTGATTGATGGACCCTGAGAAACCACTTTTAAAAGAATGTCAAAGGATCACATATTTGAGGGACACTGTCTTAGGACCTTGAACAACAAATCCTGGAGAGGCCCAATGACCTCCATGCTGCACTTCAAAACAAAGGATACCGTAAGAAAGACATTACATAATGATAAATGGAGCACTATAACAAGAGGACATAACTCTTGAAAACAATTATGCACCCAACTTAGGAGCACCTAAATATATAAAGTAATTCTTGATGGACACAAATGGAGAGATGGATACTAAAACAGACAGAGGAGGGGATTTTAACACCCATTGACATCAATGAACAGATTGTGCAGACAGAAAATCACAGGGAAACAGCAGCCAGCAGCCATGAAGGACACACCATATCAGATGGATTTAATGGATATCTTCAGAGCATTCTACCCCAATGAGCAAAATATACATTCTTTTCAAGGGCACATGGGAAGTTGTCCTGAACAGACCACATGTCAGGATTCAACACAAGTCTCATGAAATTTAAGATGATAGATATCATATCAATCATCTTTAAAAATAATGACATGAAGCCAGAAAACAATCACAAGAAGAAAAATTGAAAAACACACAAAGACATGCAAGCTAAATAATATGTTACTAAAGAATAAATGAATTAAGAGTAAGATCAAGGAAAACATTTTAAAAATACCTTGGAACAAATGAAAATGAGAACACGACAACCCAGAACCTACGGGGCACAGTGAAAGAAGACCTAAGAGGGGAATTCATAGCATTACAGGTCTACCATGAAGAACTAGAACAACCTCAAATAAGAAACCTTCCTTTACACTTAAAAGAACTAGAAAAAGAACAACAAACGAAGCCCCAAGTGAGTAGAAGAAATAAATAAAAAATATTGGAACAGAAGTAAGTGAAAGAGTCTATGAAACAATGCCAAAGGTCAGTGAAACCAAGAGCTGTTTCTCTGGAAAGATAAACAAGTTTGAAATCTCTTAAACCAGAGTCATCAAGAAGAAAAAAGAAGCCCTGGTTGGCATAGCTCAGTAGATTGAGCGCAGGCTGCAAACCAAAGCTTTGTGGGTTCAATTCCCAGTCAGGGCACATTCCTAGGTTGCAGGCCAGGTCCCCAGTGGGGGCCACATGAGAAGCAACCACACATTGATGTTACTCTCTCTTTCTCCCTCCCTTTCCCTCTCTAATAAATAAATAAATAAATAAAATCTTAAAAAAAGAAACAAGAGAAAAAAAAGAGAGAACCCAAATAAATACTGTAAAATCAAAAATGAAAGAGGAGGAGTGACAACTGACTCCAACAAAGTACAAGAGATAGTAAGAAAATCTTATGAAAAACTATAGGCCAACAAATTAAATTACATGTGTAAAATGGATAAATTCTTAGAAAGGCACAATTTTCCAATACTGAATCAGGAAGTGTCAGAAATTCTGAATAGACAGATTTAGAACAAATGAACTTAAAGCTGTGAAACAAAAAACAAAGAAACAAAAAAAAACCTATCAACAAACAAAAGTCCTGAACCTGATGTTTTCACAGGTGAAATTTACCAAATATCTAAAGAAGAACTAACCTACCCTTCAAAAATTCAAGAGGAGGGAAGAATCTCACATTCATGTTATGAGGCCAACATTATCCTAATTATAAGTCAGATGGTACAAAGAAATAAAATGATGGCCATTATGCATAATGAACTTTGACAGTGTAGTGGTCAATAGAATATTAGCTAACTGGATCTAGAAATACATTAAAAAGATCATACCCCATAATCAAAGGAGTTTTATTCCAGGAATGCAAGTTTGGTACAACATTCTCAAATCAATAAATGTGATATATCACCTAAACAAATTAAAGGATAGAAATCTCATGATTATATCAGTAGATTCTGAAAAAGCATCTGATAAAATCCAGCACCCATTTGTGGTCAAAACTCTCAGCAAAGTGGGAATACAGGAAATATATCAAGAGCACCCTATGGGGATGATCAGAAGAATAGCCTAGTTTTAATACCTATGGATCTTTTTTTGGCTCATAGACTGGAAATAGTAGCAGAATCAAACATGTATAACAATAAATTCTGAATCTGCAGTCTCATGGTGTATTTGTTCCCATATGGATCTGCTCTCTGTCTACACGATTTTTCCTCTTAGCACAGCAGTAATGGATTCAGAGGTTGTTTGGACTCTGTACTTCAGTGAGAGTCCCTCCAGATTTATGCACAGCCTGTCAGTATACCCCTCTCGCTTCCCTGTGCATTATCCAGGACTCTTGGTCCTGAGCTGCCATGATTGTATCATTATAAAAAATCATGGCTCTCTCCTTTTTGGTATTTATTCTTTCTACAGTTTCCCCATGATTCTTCTCCATTTTTGCATATTTTTGCTCCTTCATGATTGTGGTCAGATGCTTGAGAAGATAGAGTATTTAATTTCTTTTCCAAACCAAGGTAGTTTGAAATTGAAATGGGATGGCATTAATACTAAATTTGAATAAATACTTATCAACTGGGACATTCATAGAAAAACTGGTATGAATGGTTTCCAGTATTCTGATAAATCTTTTTCCCATTCCATCTAACATCTCATCAATTTCACAGCCAGACATGAAAGGACAAATACTGTATAATTTCACTTATGTGAGGCACCTAAAGTAGTGAAATCCATAGAGTCATAGAGTAGAATATTGGTTGTCAGCATACAGGAGAAGAGGGAACAAGGAGTTAGCATTTAGTTGGGAAATAATGACTTTCATGTTTGCAAGATGAAAAGACAACTGGAGATGGATGGTGATGATGGTTGTACAGCAATGTGTATGTACTTAATGCCACTGAATGGGACACTTAAAATAGTTAAGATGGCAAATTTTCCATTAGATTATTTTACTACATAAAAGAAATGATGTCATACTAGAGATGAAGGACATGTTGCTCCAAATGTCAGTTGTGCCACTCAGCCCTCAGCATTACCTCCCATAGGGACCTGCCTCAGCTGCCAAGGGCCACCATAACCGACATCATGTCTCCTTCTCCAGTTGCCCACAT
Organism: Phyllostomus hastatus; assembly: GCF_019186645.2. NCBI lineage: Eukaryota > Metazoa > Chordata > Mammalia > Chiroptera > Phyllostomidae > Phyllostomus > Phyllostomus hastatus. The sequence goes on along the minus strand of NW_025333640.1, from coordinate 241,609 downwards.
CCCATGATATTTGGCCCCTTGGCACCAGTTCCAACCAACTGTAAAGATTCATCCTAGATCCAGAGCTCCCTGATGATTTTAGGTGGCCTTTGATGGGCTTCAACTTGGCTTGATTTTCCCACTGCCCTTAGTTGCTACAAATTGTTGACCAAACCACAGAGTGAGGGAACAGTATCTGTAGGACTGTCTTCACTTCAGACACCAGGCACATGTTCAGGAGTCCCCAGGCCACCCTCACTACAGATCAGCTGGCCCAAATTAAAGGACTCCCTTACTTTCAATGATTTGCTAGAATGACTCAAAGCAAGGGAATTCCCTCAGGTTCAATAATTCACCAGAATGAGCCACAGAACTTAAGACAGTGCTAGACTTATGATTACACTTTTCTTATAGCAAATGAATACAAAATAGAACTAGTTAAAGGAAGATACATATGGGGAAATATCTGAAAGGTCCCATAGGTAAATCTTGTTGTCCTCTCCCCATGGGGTTCAAATCCATTACTTCATCCTGGCCACAATGTGAGACAACAGTCAGAATCTTGCTAACCAGGTAGCACACCTGAGCTCCAGTGTCCAGAGATTTTATCTTGGCTTCATTTCACTGGTGGGATAAATGAAATCATTTCCCATTTGCTTGAACTCACTCTCCAGCCTTTCTCCCGACACTTGGCTGACATCAGTTCCCCTAAAGCACCAACCCTTCACATACATGCTTGGTCTCTTTGACACAACCAATTACTGCCTTCAGTCATCTCATTAGCATAAACTATCAGGTATGGTTCATGGGGTCCCCTACAATAATCAATCCCTTCTCTCACTAGCTAAATTTCAAGGTCTTAAGGGTTACCTTAAAGGACCTGAGGAAAATGTCATATCTCTATGTAAATGAGGACAAATTCATTCCCACACATGTGCTCTTCCACAGGTGTTGATGCCAGGAAAGCTACCTGGTAACCTTCCTGGTGTTCATCACTGTCTCTGAGTCTCCTTGTGAGGAAGCCAACTTGAGATATGTGCTTAGTAATAAAACTATTTTGGGATGATTTTGAGACAATTCCAAGGTAGTTTTCTTAAATAGTCAGCAATGCTTTATAAATTACAAGTCCAGTGCTTGGCTCAGTGTTGGAAAAATTCAAGGAGAGGAGATGAGGTATTGAAATTTCAGGGTAGTATGTAGGTCCCCATAGAAAATCTTAATGAATCTGGAAATCCAAACTCAGAAATGCTTGATACAAAGGGAGGACAGAATTGAGATAATAACATCTGCATGAGTATTATACTTCAAAAATGTTTATTTAAAATATTAAACCTTAGAGTGTAAATAAAATATGAGTTAAGGATGATAATTTATTTGGCCTGAGTCATCTACTTGAAATTTCTGGAGACCCTAAGTTCCAACCAGAAGCATCCACTTGGCCCTGCTTTGTGTTCCAAATTTGGTCAGGTTCCCCTGATTCCAGTTGTTTATATTCAGAAGGCATTGAGAACATGTGAGTGTCTAACACTAAGGACATTGCTGTCCTCCTGGGAAGAGGAGGTGTCTGAAGACCTGAGGAACATTCCAAGTCTTGTCCTTAGAATATAGAGATGCATAGATGAGTGACCTCAAAGAGCAGAAGTAATTTAAGCTGCAAGCTGGCTGATGTACTACTTAACTCTTTTCCTGTTTCCTCTCTCAAAATTCATGTGAGTATAGCTGCTCAGGCTTTCTGGTGATTTGTATTTCCTACTCTTGCAAGAGTGTCCTAAAAGGCTTATGAATGTTCACTCTCTCCCCTCTTATGTGGAAGCCAGTTTTAGTTTTTATTTTTTTCTTTTAGGTGTAATCAGAACTACTTGCCAAGGTCTAGAAACCCTTCATGGTTTAGTCTCTTCTATCCCTTTCCAACTCCATCACTGGTCACTGGTCCATTTATGGGCATTGCTCTGGGAGCTTATACGTGCTAAATTTCAGGCCCTGCTCCAGACCTCGAGAATCAGAACCTCTGCAACTGCAACCCATTATGAGTGATTTTGTTGTATGCTAAGTTTGTTTACCCATATCGTCTTTCTTGTTGTTCTTCAAACAGACCATGTTCTTTGTAACCTGAAGATCATTAAACTTAATTATCTATGTCTAGAGTGTTCTTCCTCTTTGTCACTCAAGTCTCCACTTAAATATTGCACTTAAGATGCCTGAACACTCATCTAAATTCTCCTGATAGCCTTTCCATCCAGTTAGTCTGCATTCCTCTTGTATTGTCATTACCTTCTGAGTGAACTCACATGTTTGAGTATTATAAAAGAAAATATTTTTACCATGCTGCCTCAATTACTCTGTTCTAAATTACACTGATTTGAGTCGTAAAGTAAATGAGTTTTGGTCCTCTTCCAATCCAAAGTTTTTTTTGTGCAATGTGGTATTATTGGCATAAACAGAGAAGATACCAGGCACTTCCACTGCCATAAAGTATCTTTGGTAGAAATTTGTTATAAAGAAATTTCTATATATAATCTTCCAAAACTCAATGAAGAAGAAGCCAAAAGCCTGAACAGACCAATAACAGCACATGAAATTGAAGCAATAATAAAAAAACTCCCCACACAGAAAAGCCCTGGACCAGATGGTTTCACAGGAGAATTGTACAAAGCACTTAAAGAAGAGCTAACCCCTATCCTTCACAGACTATTCCAAAAAATCCAAAGTGATGGAAGATTCCTAAACTCCTTTTATGACGTCAGCATCATCCTAATCCCAAAACCAGATAAAGATACAATAAAGAAAGGAAACTTCAGGCCAATATCGCTGATGAACACAGACACTAAAATCCTCAAGAAAATATTGGCAAACCACATCCAACAATAGATTAAAAAGATCATACACCGTGACCAAGTGGGATTCATCCCAGACATGCAAGGATGGTACAATATTCACAAATCAATAAATGTAATACATCACATAAACAAAACCAAAGACAAAAATCACATGATCAGATCAATAGATGTGGAAAAAGCATTTGATAAAGTACAGCACTTATAATAAGGTACACCATTTATGATAAAAACACTCAGCAAAGTGGGAATAGAGGGAGCATCCCTCAACATAATAAAGGCCATATATGAGAGACCTACAGCCAACATCATTCTCAATGGGCAAAAACGAAAATCTTTTCCAGTAAGATCAGGAGCAAGACAAGGTTGTCCACTTTCACCACTTCTGTTCAACATAGTATTGGAAGTTTTAGCCACAGCAATCAGACAAGAAAGGAAATAAAAGGAATCCAAGTCAGGAAGGAGGAAACAAAACTGTCGCTGTTTGCAGATGACATGATAGTGTACATAGAAAATCCTATGTACTCGGCCAAAAAACTGCTTAACCTAATAAATAAATTTGGCAAAACAGCAGGATGCAAAGTCAATATCCAGAAATCAAAGGCATTTTTGTACACCCAAAATGAAATATCAGAAACAGAAATCAGGACAAAAGTCCCATTTGCTATAGCAACAAGAAAAATAAAATACTTAGGAATAAACCTAACCAAGGAGGTAAAAGACCTGTATTCTGAAAACTACACAACACTGAAGAAAGAAATCAAGGAAGACACAAACAAATGGAAACATATATCGTGTTTATGGATCAGAAGTATTAACATCATTAAAATGTCCATACCACCCAAAGCAATGTACAGATTCAATGCAGTACCTATTAAAGTATCAATGAAATATTTCACAGACATAGAACAAACACTTCAAAAATTTATATGGAACCATAAATGACCCCAAATAGCTGCTGCAATTTTGAGAAAGAAGAGCAAAGTAAGAGGGATCACAATACCTGATACCAAACTGTATAACAAGACCATTGTAATCAAAACAGCCTGTTACTGGCATAAAAAAAAAAAAAAGGCACATAGACCAATGGAACAGAACAGAGAGTCCAGAAATAAACCCAAGTCTCTATGGTCAATTAATATTCGACAAAGGGAGCAGCAACATAAAATGGAGTAAAAATATCCTCTTTAACTAATGGTGTTGGGAGATGTGGACAGCTACATGCAAAAAAATGAAACTCGAGCACCAGCTTACACCATACACAAAAGTAAATTCAAGGTGGAGAAAAGACTTAAATATAAACCATGACACCATTAAAGTCGTAGAGGAGAACATAGGCAGGAAAATCTCAGATATTTCACACAGCAACATTTTTACTGGTATGTCCCCTAGAGCAAGGAACATAAAGGAAAGAATAAACAAATGGGATCTCATCAAAATAAAAAGCTTCTGCACAGCCAAAGAAAATAGTATTAAAATAAAAAGAGAACCAACTGTCTGGGAAAACATATTTGCCAATGATACCTCAGACAAGGGTTTAATCTCCAAAATATATAAAGAACTTACACAACTCCACTCTAAGAAGACAAGTGACCCAATTAAAAAATGGAGAAATGACTTGAACAGACACTTCTCCAAAGAGGACATACAGAGGATCCAGAAACACATGAAAAGATGCTCAATATCGCTAGCTATCAGAGAGATGCAAATTAAAACCACAATGAGATGCCACTTCACACCAGTCAGAATGGCCACCATAAACAAAGCAACAAACAACCAGTGTGGGAGAGGCTGTGGAGAAAAGGGAACCCTAGTGCACTTTTGGTGGAATTACAGACTGGTGCAAACACTATGGAAAACAGTATTGAGTTTCCTCAGAAAACTAAAAATGGACCTGTCTTTTGACCCAGCAATCCCACTGCTAGGATTATATCCTAAGAATCCTGAAACACCAATCCAGAAGAACCTATGCACCTCAATGTTCATAGCAGCACAATTTACAATAGCCAAGTGCTGGAAGCAACCTAGGTGCCCATCAGTAAATGAATGGATGGATCAAAAAACTACACAATGGAATTTGCACAATGGAATTCTATGCAGCAGAAAGAAAGAAGGAGCTCATACCCTTTTGACAGCATGGATGGAACTGGAAAGCATTATGCTAAGTGAAATAAGCCAGGCAGTGAAAGACAAATACCATATGATCTCACCTTCAACAGGAATCTAATCAACAAAAGAAACAAACAAGCAAAATATATCTATCTAAAGACACTGAAATTGAGAACAGGCTGACAGTGACCAGAGGGGAGAGGGGAGAGGGGAGAAAATTTCAGGGGGAAAGGGGAAGGGTTTACAGGAACAAGTATAAATTCATAGGGGGCTTAAGACTTGGAAAATTTTAGCTTAAGGTAAATAGCCATAAATCTAGCAGGTAATGTGTATGTTAAGCTTTAGTTTCAGAAACTACAGATAAGGCACATCCTGGTGCCTGGGAAAAGCAGCTGACCTCCTGGGGCACTGGCTAGAGATTACTGCCTGGAGACATCTGTACCAGGAAGAAGCAGGCCATTACCCCTCCCCCTTGGAGACAGCTAACTGCCCAGGACAGGAATGTTGCAGTAGCTGAAAATAAATAAATAAATAAATAAATAAATAAATAAATAAATACCCTCACCGCACATTGCTTGGCCTTCCCCACCCCCCTTATAAAAAGATCTGGCCAGAAAAGAAAGGGGAAGATGGTTTGTTAGGGTATGAATCTGCCATCTTCTCGGATCGCCAACCATCTGAATAAAGCACCCATAAAAGATTCAATCACTGTCATTGCTTATTGGACTTGGTAGTGACAGGCAGCCCGAACGCTGGTGTCTTTTCTGGTTACATATTTTGGTGACTCTACACCAGGACAGACCTTGGGACTCTCCAGTAAGTCTGGGTGTTTGGCGGGGAGTCCCATTTGCTGCCTGGACTGAGGGGCCCTGGGGGCTTGGAGTCAGAGAATCCCAAGCAGCTGCCAAGTGATTTCACTTGGGGATTCTCACCCCTTGCTTCCAGCACCTCTAGTCGTGCATCACACTGGATTGAATCATGCTTTCTGGTTCAGGTTGAAATCCCGGGTCACAACTTAGGTCATCTGTTCTGTTTGGGTGCCGTCTGTTTGGAGCTCTGTCTGGTCCAAAAGGACATCTGTTCTGGTCCCGAAAGGGCGTCTGTTTGGTGCTTCATCTGGTCTGAAAGTGTAACCAGAAAAGACACCAGTGTTTGGGCTGCCTGTCACTACCAAATCCAATAAGCAGTGACAGCGATTGAATCTTTTATAGGCGCTTTATTCAGATGGCTGGTGATCTGAGAAGATGGCGGATTCATACCCTAACAAACCATCCTCCCCTTTCTTTCCTGGCCAGATCTTTTATAAGGGGGTTGGGGGAGGAAAAACAAGAGTCGACTTTGAAGTTTGCAGCTGCAGTACTTCTATCTTGGGCAATTAGCTATCTCCAAATGGGAGGGGTAGTCGCCTGCTCTTCCTGATACAGCTGTCTCCAGGCAGTAATCTCTAGCCAATGCCCCAGGAGGTCAGCTGCTTTTCCCAGGTGCCAGGATGGGCCTTATCTGTAGTTTCTGAAATGAAAGCTTAACATACACATTACCTGCTAGATTTATGGCTATTTACCTTAAGCTAAAATTTCCCAAGTCTTGAGTCCTCTATTACTCTGACACCCTCATCAATAACCTGCTGATATATTTTGTGGCCAGCTTACTTGGTGGTATTCCTCTGTGTGGAATAATTTTCTCTTGTACTCAAATTGTCTCCACAGTTTTGAGAATGCCATAAGTGGGGGAAAGCTGAAAGCGTTTTCCACCTGTGGGTCTCACCTGTCCATTGTCTCCTTGTTCTGTGGGACAGTTTTTGGAGTGTACATTACTTCCACAGTTACTGAATCTTCCCAGAAGACTCCAGTGGCTTCAATGATGTACATCATATTTCCTCAAATGCTGAATCCCTTTATCTACAGCCTGAGGAACAAGGCCATGAAACAAGCTTGGAGGAAACTCACCGGTGGAATATCTTCCCTTCTGATTTTGTTCCATTTACTTTGGGCTGCGGTTTTAGAATGAGGGAAAGGGACAGAAATCCTGGTTGAGCCAAAAGGCATGATTGTTCCATCACCAAAGCTCTAAAATGGCTAGACAACGTGATGAACAATCTAATTTTAACTTGGGGTTGAAACCCAACTTTTCCTTTTTGTCTAGCTCTATGACATTTGACCCAATTTTAATTCTCTAAACTCAGTTTCTTTGATCAGGGTTTATAGAAGCAGAGCCTGAGGCAAGTGTTCTTGTTGTAATCTTTTCTGCAGGGTGGGGAAGGGTGGTGGGGGAGGGAGATCATTTTCACAAGGTGGGAAGTTGCAGAAAGTAGACAAGACAGGGTAAGATTTGAAGCAAGGCTGTGGTCATATCTATAGAGGCTAGCTTCCACCAGATCCCACAGGAGGGTCCGGTTCATTTACCCTGGAACTAGGCCTAAGGTGGATGGAATAAGGGAGCTGAGTTTTTACACACTGTTTAGTAATTAATTTGAGTTTTCAGTGGTAAAACATATTCTTTTTTTTTTTACTTTCATCCTAATTTATTTTTTAATTTTATTTTCATTGTTGTTGAAGTACAATTTTCTATCTTTTACTCCCATCCCAACCCACCCACCCAGCCTTCCCCTCCTCTCTACCATTTCCACCCGCCCCTAGTTTTTATCCATGTGTCCTTTATACTTGTTCCTGTAAACCATTCCCCTTTTCCCCTGAAATTCCCCTGAAATTCCCTCTCCTCTCCCTTCTGAACTCTGTCAGTCTGTTCTTTATTTCAGTGTCTTTGGTTTTATTTTGCTTGTTTCTTTGTTTTGTTGTTTAGGTTCCTATTAAAGGTGAGATCATATGGCATTTGTCTTTCACTGCCTGGTTTATTTCGCTTAACATAATGTGGTAAAGCATATTCTTTTGAGAAATATTATCAGGTACCAAACCCAGTTTCATTATCTAAGTAACTTTCATAACTAGATTATGTCAGTGGTTTGAGAGGATTGCGAGGTATTTGAACTTCGTCAATGAGGAAGTCTTCAGTTCTAGTAAGAGAACAACCTTTAACTCTAATGTGTCTAAGCAGCAGAGTTAGCTTCCAAGGCAAGGACTTTAGAGATTAACAAGGCACATGAACGGGGTTGCAGGGATTCATTCACTCCCCTAGGTGTTGTCTAGTCCTAGGGCCGGTTCTCCTCAGAGTCACCAGGTGGTGGCACCAGATGGAGATGTCATCCCTGGACGTGATTGCCTGAGAAAAAACTCAGACAGGTCCACCTGGAGTCAGATAATTATAGATTTTCCATGGTCAACCACAGATATTTCTGCACTGGTTCAATAAAGGCCCTCAGAACACTACCTACATCACATGCCTCTCATCAGCAACTTCCCATCGGTGTACTGCAGCACGCTGCTGTGCCACAAGAATTTTAAAAACATGTGATACCTGAAGCCAGGGACACTGACCTCTTTTCCCTTAAACTATCAAATAAAAAAATGACAACAGCCAACACAAAAATAGCCATCTGTATGAATGAATCAAAATTATACTAATTTTTTTTGTCAGATTGGCAAAAAATATACGTTCTGGTGTGCCACAGAGTTTTATTAATTACTTTATGTGTGTTGTGAGATGGAAGAGGTTGAAAATCAATGTCCTAACTTATTATTACATGAGAAAACAGTGAATTGTCCTTACTTAAAAGAGGATCTTTGTATGAGCAGAGTTTATCCCAGATTATCTGCATCGGCCCTAAATATAGTGCTGATGTGATATGAAATAGACAGAAATGGAAGTGACAAAGAAAAGGAGGAGGTAATATAACCATGGCAACAGAAAGTTGATTGATGCTGCCAGTATTTGACTTCCAGTATTTGACCATTTTCCCAACTTTCCTGAGATATAATTGTATATTACACTGCATAAGATCAAGGTTTACATCTTGTTAATTTGATACATTTATATATTACAAAGTGATTATCACCACAGCATAACTGAAGCTCCATCCTGCCACATAATTACTATTTCTTCTTGTGGTGAGAACTTTTAAGATCTACTCTTTTAGCAATACTCAAGTGTATGATACAGTCTTATCAGCCATAATTATCCTGCTATAATCAGACCTCACATCTTGTTAAACTTGTAACTGGGAGTTTGAACCTTTTGACTGGCCCTGTCCCAATCACCCCCACTTCCACCCCCAGTAACCATCTGTCTAGTCTCTGCTTCTCCGAATTTAGCTTTTTAGTTTCTACACATCAGGGATGTCATACATTTGTCTTCTCTGTCTCATTATCTCATTTAGCATTATGTTCTCAAAGTCCATTCCTGTTGTTGCAAATGAAAAGATTTTCTTCTTTCCATAGCTAAAAATATTCACATATTTATATCACATTTTTTATCAATTCATAATTGACAGACATCTAGGTTGTCTCCATACCTTGGCTATGGTGAATAACACTGCAATAGACATGAAGTGCAGATATCTCTTGGGGATCCTGTTTTCATTTCCTTTGGGTACATACTTAGACGTAGAATTGCTGGAGAATATGGTTGTTCTATTTTTAATTTTGCGAGAAAACACTCTACTGTTTTCCATAGTACTTGCCAGTTCACATTGCCACCACGGTGTTCAGGGGCAGCCTTTTCTCCACATCTTCCCCAACATTGCTGTCTCATCTTTTGACAATACCACCCTAACACATGTGAGGCCATGTCTCACTGTGGTGCTGATTTGCATTTTGCTGATGACCAGTGACTTTGAGAACCTTTTGACATACCTGTTGGCCATTTGCATGTCTGCATGAAAAAAATTTTCATTTAGGTTCTTTGCCCATTTTAAAAATCAGGTTACTTGTATATTTGCCATAGAGTTGTATGAGTTCCTTGTATAGTTTGCACATTAACCTGTGATTAAATAAGTAGTTTGCAAAATTTTTCTCCTATTCCATAAATTGTCTTTTCATTTTCATGATGACCATTTCCTTTCAAGAACAGAAACTTTTTAGTTTGATATAGTTCCACCTGTTCATTTTTGCTTTGTTGTCTTTGCTTTGCTATCAAATCCAAAATATCATTGCCAAAACCAGTGTCAAGGAGTTTGCCCCCTATGTTTTTTCTTCTGGAGTTTTACAGTTTTAGTTCTTACATTAAGTCTTTAAATCATTCTGAATTGACTTTTGTGTTATAAAATTGGGGTCCACTTTCATTCTTTAATCCTCATTACCTGAAATAGTAACTATCCACTTACTATGGACAATAATCAATAGAGCCACTGGGCTCCAGCTCACCTATCATATAACGTTTCAGTTCTGCTTGTGACACGTGAAAAACTTACATTTTTTCTCTTTAAGTTTAGCTATATCTTTAAATATTTTACCCAGTATTTATAAGTTTCAAGTTTCCTGGGGTTCAGATGGTGAAGAGTGATATTAAAATTCCATCTTGTCATAAGTCTATTTTAAAATAACATATCTTAAAAATAGCCTAAGAAAGTTCATAACAAAAGAATTAAAATATATAATAGATTGCTGAACACATGAAAACACTAAAGTCCTTCAGGAAAAAAATGTAAGTGGATATTAATATGGAGCATTATTCACATCTATTAACTTATGGACAAAATATGATAAAATAGAGTGATATCTACTGTTAAGAGAAAAACTGCACACTGCTGCCCTGCACTGCCATTGCATTTTATCCCAACACAGTTGAAAAGGAAGAATCAAGGAAACTTGACTTGGGATGGTAGACACACTATCCAGTGTACACATGATGTGTTGTGGGATTGTGTACCTGAAACCTGTGTAATTTTGTTAATGAGTGTTACCCCAGTAAATTCAATAAAAAGAAAAAACAAGAAAGAACTTTTAATGAATGAATGAATAAATAAATCGGAATATGAAGAACCATAAGTCTATCAAAGCCCCCAAAGTAAAAAAAAAATGTACATTGAATCTGTTGTGTGAAAATTGCAAACTATGGTTATGAAAATTCAAAAAGGAAGTAGGAAAGCTGTCTATATGGATCAGTCATGACTGATCACAGAGCCTGTGTCAGAGACTGCTGTGTAAAATACATACAACAAAAATTAAAGAACAGGAAACATTTTATGACTCTAAAGATAAAATGCCTCTAAATGTTTGAATCTATAATATCTTAATTATATTTGTAAACATATTATTTATGTCCAATACATAAACTATGTTTTCATACTTTAAATTGGATTCAGACTTCATGATATCATTAATGAGAAAGAGATGTTTTTGTTTGTAACTTTTTAAAAAGTGTCAAATTTATTAGCAAAAGAGTGTGTGTACATGCACCCAAGGCACATGAAAGGGAGGTGAGCGTGAACAGGTGGAGAGAACTGGGTGGTGAAGGTCTAGCCCAGTAGAGTCAGGGATTAGCCTGTAAAGACTTCCACTGCCTCGAGATCAGAATGATAGTAACAATATTTGTCTAGGGAAGACCTTTGGATATGGATCCCCAGGGTTACAGAGACTGTAAAAAGTCAGCCTGTGACAACCTCATTCACAACCCTTGCCTAGTCAGCTAACAGCACACCTGAGCCTCCTCCCACACATGATCCTCATTGACCAGGAACTCAATGCTACCCTTGGTCTCTCTGCCCTTCCTGTGGACAGAGCTTCCATCTTAATATCCAGGTGACCTATCAAACTTCAATCTATGACAATGCCAGCCAGGTAACTTAAAATCTTTTACTTAATGCTCTGGAAATGAGGGCAGGCAGTTCACTACAGTTTCATCTGTGAGAGTCACTGAGGAGAGTACCTGTGTGATATAATCAGAGCCAAGTGTCCCGGGGACTCCGCCTGTCTTATTGACAAGTTCCCATGCACATTTGTACAAGTACTCATCTAGCTCTCAATCTGCTATTCTCCTGTATCTGATACAACAGAATGTCAATATTTGTTAACCTAAAAATTCTATCATTTTTAACCTAAAAAATGATAGAATTTGGTTTTCTCCTAAGCAGAAATCTGCACCTTCTCAAACATGATGACCACAACAAAACTTTCTGACACTGACCTGAATTCTTGTGGCGGTTGTGGGAAAGGGGTTTGGTCAGCTTTTCCTTTCACTTCCATTCCTGGTTTATGACACCCCATCTATGCAGGGGTGTTTGTATTCTCTGTGTAGCTGGGCTGGGAAAACGCAGAGGAGAAAGTGCAAACAGAGAGATTCAACCAGCTGCCTTTCTAGTGTACCTGTTTCTCTTTATAAAATCACCAGGTATTCTATGTGAGGACAGCAGACATAGTATGATAAATCAAAAAACATATGACTACTCTTTAACTTATTCCAGAATTAACAAATATTGACATTCTGTTGTATCAGCTTCAGGACTTTTTAATAAGTAAAAAAATAATATGCATACTGAAGCCACCCCCTGTTTATCTCCCTCCTTTTCTGTTTTTCCTTTCTGTAAATAGCACCATCTTGAATGTGATGGTATCCCCCATGTGCCTTATATTATATGTCTTCATAAACGTATAAAGGATAAAAGGCATTGACCATAATACTATCAGGGAAGAGAGAAATAGATTGTGATGTACAGTATAGTGTAATGCTATCTGTTAATTAATAAAGTGGTACTAATTATGTCAACATTAGTCAAAAAATAAATTACATAAGAATGTCAACTGTAAATGACATGTACTATATGTCTCCATTAATGGAATCTTTTTAAATGTCAAAGAATGCAGTTATTTATGGACCAATAATAGTCATTACAATAAAAATTGCAAGAGAATAATGTGTATGAAGTTAGTGTGGTTAGTGTGGCTACTCTGGGGAAGAAAAAGAATTGAGCCCATGAAAATTATGACATGAGAGCTTCACACACACCTGTATTGTCTATTGCAGTAAAAGCATCTATAGTGAGGATGGGGATGTATGTGAATTTTAGACTGTTGACTGGTGTATACCTAGCACTTTGTTATCTATTTACTTCATTGCTCTTTAAAAGTTATGATTTTTAAATGTGTGTATATTTATTTTTATTTTAGACTATTACCTGAGAAATTTCATATATATTTTTAATATTCTCAGGCTGCAGACTTTTAGTCATACAAAATCTTTTCTTATATAGAAACCTATATAGGTTTTCATTATTTATATTGACTCAACATCTATTCATTTTGTTATTTAACTCATTTTCATTGACATACATTTCATCATATGTTCATGCCAAATGAATTTTGATATTGTTAATGTTTACTTCATTCTTTTTCTACACAATAAAGATTCCAGCTGGAGTTTCCTCTCATAAGCCCATACTAAGAATGTTCTGTCTTTCTATTGTTTTTTTTTTCCAGCTTGCCCACCCATTGCTCCTTTCTGAGAAATAAAATATGCCAGGTACTATCATTCAGAGACAAAAAGGACCACACGCACAAAATAGGAGGTGTTCGTATGAGGGTCCCACGGACTGAGGGCTGTGTCGGCTGCTTCTCCTCTGTCCGTGCCTCATTATTACTCATCACTCAGCACTGCAACAGCCCCGTAAGGCTTATGAGATTTCCCGTGAGACAAATGAGGGCACCAGGCTTCTCATGTAGTTGAACAGCTTTCTCCATTCACAAAGCAAGCACCAGTTTGGATTAAATTTAAAGCATTTGAATCTAATCAGTACACCAAATAATGAAGCCTGTCATGCCTTCTTCTGCCTTCCCCAGCGAGGGAGGCCTGCCGCTCTGCAGAGACAATCTTGTTAGGACACCTGACTATTTCATTAGTATCTTATAAATCATCTTGTAAGTGAGATGTCTCTGTCTCCAAGGACCAAAAAACTGTTGCTATTTTTGTCTGTTTTATTAAGAGCATTTTATTTTTTTGTCTAATATAGCTGTTTTTATTGTTCTGAATGATATTCCATTTATCACCTTAGGGGAAGAAGTCCTTTAGGAGGGGATAGACAATGTGAACAATATGGCTGTCCACCTTCTAGAATAAATTCATAATGCAGATGAGTGGTGTATCCATGGGGAAATTTTATGAACTGTATGCTGATGGGCAACACTTTAAAAACTATGCTCAGGAACAGGGAATATACTTGGGTAGATGCCATAACCTGACACACTATTTAATGTGTACAAGGAATGCGCCTTTCAGGGGAGGGAAGAATAATGAGGCATTCCTCAAGATGAACATATAAAATTTTAAAGGAAAACTATGAAGTCCAGGTGATGGTTTAGAAATTCTGATTCTCTATTATCCAGAGGCATTAACAATGATTAGTCAAACAGCTAACTCAGCAGTCAGGTAACATGTACTGAGTCTTTATCTTTCCAACCACTGTCACTTCATGTCCATGACAACCTCATCTCTCCTCAGTTTCCCAATGGGTAAATAGAGTGACAGCATGGTCTAACTCATCGCTAATTTGACAAGCCTTTCAAATGATCCCAAGCATGTCAAAGTTTGAGCACTGTGCACCACAGGCGAGACTGAGTAACTTTATTCTCATCTTTCTGTTTGTTTCAAGGCAAAGAAATATTTCTGAAAGAAATGTCATGTTTTTTCTTTGTTTTAGTCTCAGCACTTGACACAAGGTGAGAAACAAAGATGGTGACCAATACGTATTTGGGCACAGAGCTTGGAGAGACCAGGAAGATGCAGCAAAGGAGACAAAAATAGTAGTCAGTGAAGCAGAGTGAAACCAGAATAATATATGGTGCTGAAAGACAACTAAGAAAGTGCTTCATTTACATAGTAAACTGAGTCAATGTTGCTGACAATTAAAGTAAGAGAAGGATGAAACATTAAACCTTGAACTCAAGGTAGAGAACGTTGATGACTCTTCAAGAGCAATTGAATGGGGCCATGAAAGGAGCAGAAAAAATACTGAGTCTGTTGCTAGAGCAGGATGTAGGAGCCAGAGAAGTTTGATTTCTTTAAGATTAGGGAATGCAAACGTATTGAATGCTATTGAAAATGAATTAATCAAAAGGGGAAATTATGATATAGGGAGAGATGGGAGAATTACTAGAGTTATGTTCCAAAGTAAGCAAGAGTGTTTTGGTTCTAACAGAAGTGGATATGTTGACCTTGATTAGGTGCAAATACAACAGAATGTATTTCTCTTAAAAAAAAAAGACAATTACTGGGGAACATTATGCTAATTAAATTGCTCATTAACATAACTTTCCAGGAAACATAGCTTGAACTAAGCAGACTCACAGAAAAGTTCTTTCAAGTGTTTGAGAATTGTACATTTCAGCCCTGACCTGGCAGCTCAATTGGTTAGAATGTTGGCCTAATATGCCAAGTTTGTGGGTTTGATCCCTAGTCAGGACACATGAAAGAATCAATCAATAAATGCATAACTAAGTGGAACAGCAAATCTATGTCTCTCTCCCTTTCTCTCTCAAATCAAATAAAGTAAATTTTTTTAAAAAGAATTGTTTCAATATTAAAGGTTGATTTTAGAAAATATAAGGGAAAGAAAACCCTCTATCTCATAAAGCATAGGAGTTTAGCAGAAGAAAAGAAAATTACAAGTACTCTCACTCCTACAAAATGACTAACAAAACTCCATAAAATCAAATCTAACCAAGAATGTAAATGGATACTGCATTCTGGCAAATTCAGTTTTGCTTGAGGAATGCAAGGTTGATTTTTGTTGTGTGTAACCCCATTGTTTACTTCTACACCTCTTTAAGGCCTTCATTAAAATGTCAATTTCTCAGTGAGTCTCCTTGCCCTTCTGTGTACAATTGCAATACCTTCACATATTCTTGCCCTGTGGAGAAGTGTGCTCTCCACAGCACCTCTCACCACCTCTCAGCTGATATTTTTCTGTGGTAGGTAGACATGTAGACAGAGATTAGCATGCAAGGGTTTATTGGGGGAGTTCTCAGACTAGTCCCTGTGGAAAGAAAGGGAAGAAATGTAGGGCTGGGCAAAGACAAAGTGAAATGTAATGGAGTTCCAATGCCAAACTCCCCTGACTCTGCACGAAGTTCTGTGTCTGCAATGTTGCTTCAGTTGTTCAAAATTGGGGCAAGAAGTCCAGGTCTTAACACCTGCACTGATCAGTCATTATTATGCAGCCCTGGCAAGGGGGCAGACTGTGAAGGGCTGTTCGCACCCAGCACAGGGCCCGGCGACAGTGTGTTCTCCATATTTGGTGAGTGAATGACCAAATGTGTGCATTAGAATCTTAAATATGATTCTAAATAATAAATCTGACACATCCACAGAGTAAATACATGAACATATAATTCTTTTCAAAAGATGGAGAAAAAACATTGGAATACAATGCAACATCCTTTCATGATGATAAAAATAGTGATGTGAGAATAAAAGAAACTACCTTAAGTCCAAAAAGGGTATTTCAGAACTAATCTACAGTAAATGAAATACCTAATGGTCAAATACTCAAAGCATTCTTTTGAAAATCAAGAACAATACATAACAGATGCTGACTAACACTGCTTTTATTCAGACAACATAGTTCAGGTTTGAGTCATTGAGAAGAAATAAGCATGCAACCATTAACAGATAATATTAATGGCTAGGTAGAGAGTGCCAAAGAATCTATAGATAATTTATTAGAAAGAACAAGAAAATGGAGTTAGGTTACTGGCATCAAAATACTATACAAATATTAACTGCATGGCTTTACAAAGCAAAATTTATTTAGAAAGTATAATTTCTAAAAGACAATTTAAAAAAAATATTTTATTTATTTTTTAGAGAGAGGGGTAGGGAGGCAGAGAAACATCAATGTGAGAGAGAAATGTTGGTTAGTTGCCTCTCTCATGCACCCCTCCTTGAGACTGAACCTGCAACCCAGGCATGTGCCCTTACTGGGAATTGAACCCATGACCTTTTGCTTTGCAGAACATTGCCCAATCAACTGAGCCACACTGGTCATGGCTAAAAGACACTTTTAATAAAATGTTAGATAAATACCTGTAAAGGGGTTTAAGAGAAGATGTGAAAGCACATTGTGGAAAAATAGATAACGTTTTATTGAAGGACACAAGAGAAGACCTAAAAAAAATGGAACGAATATTTTAATTTTAAACAGATATACACAATATCAAAGAGATGTCAATTTTCCCCCAATAGCTTTTTAAATTAAAGCCAAATCTTGGGATTTCATTGTATTTGAGAAGCTGATTTTTTAAATTTAAATGAAAGAACAATAGAGAAAGATTATTCAACTCAAAGGCAAATAACAAAGTAAACTATTTCCAAATGTTAAGATAATATGGAGCTATAGTAATTAAAGTGCTTTGGTTCTGGAACAGATGGAAAAACAATACCAAGTAAAATCTCACTATTGGAAAATTTCACTACTTGATGAGGACAGAGGAGGCATTGGACATCTTTTCTGATAATGCACCATGTGGTCCAGCAATCCTACTCTTGCGTATCTATCCAAAGGAAGTGAAACAGGGACCTCACAGAGATCCCCGTGTCCATCGCTGATAGACTGCAGAGCTGAAGTATGTATCTCAGACCTTTCCAACATGTGAACTATGTAACTATGTCAGTTTTATAGATGAGGAAACTGAGTTCAGAGAATTTAAATAAATTGCCAAAGGCCACTGAGCTATGGCTTAACAGAGGTAGAATTTAAACTCAGAGGGTCTGATTCCAAAATTCTACCCTTAACTTGTTGATCTCTGGTTTGGTGTATTCAAAGAAGTTGGTTAGGTTTTCTAGGTCTCTATTTATTTCTCTCTGTCATATTCTAACAGTGTAATCCCAAAACAGTTACCTATCAATGAAAACATGTTATTCTAGAGACAAGCTTACTCAAAGCCCCAATCATGTCCTTGTTCCTCAGACTATAGATAAATGGGTTCATCATAGGCGTGACCACTGTGTATATCACTGATGCTATTGCACTTTTCCTGGAAGAGTGAGTAGCTGCAGAACTAAGGTAGACCCCAAAACCTGTCCCATAAAACAAGGAAACAACTATTAAGTGTGACCCACAGACAGAAAATGCCTTATACTTTCCACTAGCTGATGGGGTTTTCAGGATGGAGGAGACAATTCGGATATAAGAGAAAATTATCCCAGAGAGAGGAACAACACCCAACAGGCTGGTCACTAAATACACAAAGACATTATTGATGAAGACATCAGAACAAGCAAGTTTAAGAATATGAGCTAATTCGCAGAAAAAGTGGGTAACTTTCCGGTTTGTGCAGAAGGACAGCCGCAGTGCCATCAAAGTGTGGAGCAGGGCATCCAGAACACTAATTAGAAAGGACAGCAGAACCAGCAGCCCACAGAGTTTGGGGCTCATGATGACGTTGTACCTCAGTGGGTGGCAGATGGCCACAAATCGATCATAGGCCATCATTATCAGAATTCCATTTTCCAATCCAGCAAAAGTCAGGACAAAGCAGATTTGGGTGAGGCAGCCTGGGTAACTGATGGCTTGGCTCTGTGTCTGGATGTTCACCAGCATCTTCGGGATGGTGGTGGAGGTGAAACAGATGTCGACAAAGGACAGGTTGCAGAGGAAGAAGTACATGGGGGTATGCAGGTGGGAGTCATAGATAATGGCCAGGATGATGAGCAGGTTTCCCAGCACGGTGACCAGGTGCATAGACAAGAACAGACAGAGCAGGAGGGGCTGCAGCTCTGGGTCATCTGACAGTCCCAGGAGGAGGAATCCCACAGTTTCTGAGAGGTTTCCTGATTTCATGTTGTGAATGGTCCTGATAGAAAAGATGGAGACAACCAGAAAACACAGCTTAAGAGAAACTTCCTTAAACTTGTCTATGCTTTTGAGACCAAATCAGTTACAGATCTTTTCTCCTGCTTTCTTCACTCCCCTCTCTCCTTTCTTCTTCCTTCCCTGCTTTGCATTCCCACACAACCTATCCCCACACCAGCCTCTGTCCCAAGTTTTTATTTTCTGTCCATTCTTTGTCAAGAAGGGGTACTTGGTGAGAAGAAAATAGGAATGAAACATTGTCCTCTCCCTTAAGATGCCTCCAAGCAAATAATAATTCCAGAATAAAATTACTGAGTCTGTATTCCAGAATACAGTTTGGGAAACTACAGCCTGTGGGCCAAATCCCACTTACTGCTTATTTTTGTAAATAAAAGTTTACAGAAACACAACCATTTATTTATGCTCTGTCCATGGTGGCTTGCATGGTACAATGTCTGAGTTGAGTACTTGTGAGAGACATACAGCCCTCAAAACCAAATATTTACAATCTGGCTCCTTACTGAAAAAGTTTGCCTACCTCTACTTAGTCCAGAAAATTGCTTAAATATAGGTTTGATTTTTGGCAAACACCCTTAAGTATTTTCATGAGGAAGCACACACTGTCTGCCTGTCTTGTTTCTTGTAATAATTATTGCCTGGACCCACTAATTTATCCAGAGTTACAAAAAGCTGGCATCCTGATTCTTTGTTCACTTATTGGCTGAAATACTTACATTAAAGAGGAACTTTCTCTAATCAGATAGGTGGTCACCCTGAAGCAGAGGTTTTGTTTTTTAAAAAAGCAGAATACACCCGGATTCATCACTTTTTAAAACAATAATTTGGCTTTCAGCATTATCCAGAGATGAACCTTGTATCATCATGAACTCTGGGTTCTAAATGCATTTGATATATTTTAATTTATTGCCATTATTATTCATCTTGATTCTCAAAATATCTTATTGTTGGCCAGTGAAAAACTCCCCAGCTTGCCTCCTGAGTCCTTCTGAAATGAACCGTGCAGTCTCACATCTGCCTTAAATTTGGCATGAAAAATGTTCTATGCCCA
This sequence comes from Phyllostomus hastatus, assembly GCF_019186645.2. Classification (NCBI taxonomy): domain Eukaryota; kingdom Metazoa; phylum Chordata; class Mammalia; order Chiroptera; family Phyllostomidae; genus Phyllostomus; species Phyllostomus hastatus. The sequence continues at coordinate 221,943 of NW_025333640.1, read as the reverse complement.
TCTTTCCATCCCAGGCTTGGAACCAGCCATTTTTCCAAGGAGTGCTGGCTGTCTTATGTGATAAATGGTATCTAGAAATCACAATCTAGCCCCTAAGGGTTTTCAGTGCTACTGGATTGGTCATTGTTTTTAGTCCTTCTTAGTGAGCAAAGTCTGAAAATAAGTCTTTTTAAATATCAGCTTATCTAATTCTTTCATAAAATCTAAAGAATAGGCATCACTCACACCCATTTATATTTGAGGAACCTAGGCAAGAGGCTGTTTAGATGGCTAACAGGTATATATACAGATATAGCTAACTAATGGGTGGCAGAGTTAAGAGAGCTGACTTCAGGAAGTCTGACTCCAGGGCTGGTATTCTTAACTATGATGTGGTAATGCCCTGAACAATTCTGTAATTTGATCTATGAAACCACTCTGGTTCTGTCATTTCCCTTTGAAAAACTTGAATGACATCCTAGCAAATAAAATCCCAAGCTTGTTCCTTGGTCTTCAGTCTCCCATTTTCCCATGACCCCACAGAGTTAGTGCGTATTGACTAACACCATCACAGCAGCGCACATCTGTAGTGCCTGAGGTCAAGATTAGAAAATGCTGCCTGGTCAGATAGAGGCTTGTGTGGGTCTGGCATGGGCCAGATGTGTGGGCATAGGTAGTTTATTTTAACAGACACTGGGCACAGGCGGTCTGTTCCACAGGGTCACACAGGGACCCTCGCTGATGGGGCTCCACAGTCTTGTCATTGTATCATTTGAAACATGTGGCCTTTTTAGTCACGAATGTGGTGGATATAATGTGTGGATATAGTTTTCTGATACTTTCTCTTAAGGAAAGAGAGGAGAAATATGTTAGGAAAATACATTTCTCTTTTCTCTTCATTATTTTTTAAAGACTTTATTTATTTACTTTTAGAGAGAGGGGAAGGGAGGGAGAAAGAGAGGGAGAGAAATATCAATGTGTGAGAGAGAAACATCGATCAGTTGCCTCCCATGTGCCCCCAGTGGGGGACCTGGCCTACACCCCAGGCATGTGCCCTGTCTAGGAATCGAACCGGTGACTGTTTCATTTGCAGGCTGGTGCACAACCCACTGAGCCACACCAGCCAGGGCTTCTCAGAGTCATTTGAAGGCTAAAATATTCTTTTCTGAAGCTAGAGTGAAGCACTTTTTATATAAGAGGCTCTAAGTCAATGAAATAAAATAATTATTGTGTCCCCTCAGAATCCTAGAGAGAAAGTATCTCAATTAAATAACCCTGATATCCATGTCACGTAACAGTTAGCTCCCCAGAAAGGGGAGATGAAGAGAGAAGGGAAATAGCAGATACACCTGAGCAATTATACTTTCAGGGTAATGATTGGACTTACAGTAATAAATGCAGTGTTTGGCACAGTATATTCAAATAGTAAAACCTCAGTACTTTGCACCTGTCTTTACATTTGAGAGGAAAAATAAGACACTTGATTTTGGAAGTTTCTTATCTCTTCTTAACTGGAAATTTCTAAAATAAACACATGTGATCTTTTCTGCTTAATGGTCTTTGAACACATGACTGGAAGGGAAAGCAAGAGAGAGAGAGAGAGAAATTAATTGAAAAAATATTTAAATGTTAATGGGAGTCAGGGCAGTTAATCTCTGTGCATACTTAATAGTCTAGATAGATTCGTTGACCCTTCTCCTTCTTCCTTTACAGATATCTCATCAATGTCTTTCCCTCCCATCAGTTTCCCTTCCTTACTGCAGTGTGTGAAATGAAAATTAATCTCTCTTTATCCAGTAGCATAGGTTGCTCCCTCGTTTTTTTTGTCATAACCCATGTCTTCCATTTGTATTAGAGGTAATGAAAGGATAAAGCCAGCGCCAATTGCTATTTTGGCACCATTTGCCGAGCAAGCCCTCGACCTTGTTAAACATGACCATCATTTTACTCTTCTGAGCTTAGGTCCCCAGGACTGGAAAAGACTGGAAAGCAAGAACAGAACTTGAATAACTACCCCCGCCCCACCCTATAGCTGCAGGCAAAAGGTAACATTAGAGCTTAAGCAAACCACCTAAAACCTCCTGTGTTGCAAAGCACCCCGACAGCCCAGGGGTTACACAACAGCAACCCCCCCACCCTTTTTTAATCCAATTGTAAACCAATAAAAGCTCAAGGCCCCCACCCCTCAATGCTGGAGTATCTCTCCACACTAGGGCCCTCTGCTTTCTCAGAGAGTAAATAAAACCTTCACTCCCTGCTCTTTCTTCTCTTTGTGAATTCTTTCATAGCTCGTGTCACAGACCACCCCATCAGATAATACAAGAAAGAAAATGTAACCTTAAAAATTCTCATCACAAGGGAAAAACAATGTCATTTTTGTACCATGGTGGATGTTAACTAAACTTATTCCAGCAATCGTTTCACAATGTAGACATATGTCAAATTAATATATTGTACACCTAAAACTAACACAATATAATATGCTGATTACATTAACATTTTTTAAAATATCAATGAGCCATCAATTTGGCCCCCACCCTATTATTCCTGGTTGGGCCATCTCAGCCCCTGGGTGTGGGGAGGAGTCACCACGTGGGGCCAACTCAGAACCAGCTGCAGGCCTCTCCTAGCCACCGCCCGCCCCCTGCCCCCGCGGGTTTATCCAGATGCCTGAGCAGTTGGTCCTGCAGCCCCCTGTTAAAGAGAAACCACAGGCCCAAAATGTCCTGGTGCTAAAGCTCATGATAACAAACCTAGACTTATACTTGACCTAACTGCTGTTTTAACCTCTCCCAGATACATAATCTTAATCAGTCTGGAATTTTCTGGTCAACTTCAGTGTGATAATCAATGTGGTAACCTCCATCCTCCACCCCTTAGAACAAGGGATCTGCATGATAAAAACAGGTGCCATTCCCTTTCCTCCAAAAGAAGCTGTCTGGCCTAAAAATAATCCCTTCTTTTCTCCTGTTAATAGCTCCCTTGCTCCACCCTTCTTCCTATAAAACCTTCCCTTTTTTGTATATCTCCTTGGAACACCCTTCTGGTTGTTAGATGGGAGGCTGCCCAATTCATGAACTGCTTGATAAAGCAAATTAGATCTTCAGATTTACTCAGTTTTAGCAACCATAAAGAAGCAACAAAAGGTCATCATGTGCAAGCATTGTCAAAACATTTGCCTATGTTCTTATAAACCGAGTTTTAAAAATTTCTGTAATGGTGCCTCAGGCAAGAATATCACAGAAGCACAACAGGTTAAAGTTGAGTGGTGTGGCGAGCCCTCTGACTCCAAGCTCTTTGCTTCACAAATTGAGACCCTGAGCAGAGGTGGCTTTTCCTGGAGAAAGACAAATGATCCCAGGAACGTCAACCATCTAGAGGCAGGACCTGAACTCGCACACTCCTTGGCTCGATCGTGCATGCTTCCAATTAATCATGTGAACTGTGACATGGGAAGTTCCCTGCGCCTCTCTGAGCAGGTTCAGCGGTTCTGTAATGAGAACTACTATACAAAAGGTGCAGGGGTGTTGCAGGGAAGAGAGATGAATAAACAAAAAGCAGCCAGCATAACAGTCAGCAAGTGGGGCCCTGCAGTGCTTTTTCCTATCGTTTCTGGTTTTAGCTGTGGACTAGTCTTGGAGAGACTAGTCTTGGAGAGACTAGTCTTGAAGAGAACTTGAGGGTGAGACAGGGTGGAAGGGGAAGGAGAGCAAAGGGAGGACACCCAAACATCCTATGTCAGGGCTGAGCAAAGAGGAACGTGCTCAATTCCCCCCAGGAACAGTAACATAGAGAGAGAAAATAACCTCCATAAATACCACTGTGAGAGTAAACACTCAAGTTATGGCAGAACCATGTTACGGTGCATTATTTGAACACTATTTCATCATACTTAATGTTTTCATGGTTGATTACATTAGTTTTTTACATATCAAAGTAAAAATATTTATATTATTTCTAGACATATAAAATTAAACTGAAAAAATATTAAAGGAGAAATGCATTTCTACAATGACAGCTATAGAATGTTGAAATTTATGTAAATATAAGTGCCCCTTCAAAATTAACTATTGTTTATTTCTATAAAGTTTTATAATGTTATATTTGAAACATCCCCAAAAGTACAGAGTGACGGTGGAGGGTTTTAAGCCCACCAACCAGCATGATCAAATACAAATTCAAATATATGCTATAATTGCTTCAGTTAAAAAAAAAAAAACAGATAAAACAATGCAGAGTTGCTTGAAGCCCCAGCACCGTCCTGCGCAATCTCAGTATTAACGTAGCCTTCCCTCCTCAGGACACTGAACTTCATCTGTGTCGTTTCCCTGAAGTGTTTCACACGAATAATGATGTGTCCATAGACATTCTGTCTATGTAACATTACATATCACACGTTCGTGTTTGTTACACATGGTATCACATTCCATTTTAATTCGGCAACTTATTGTTGGCTTAACACTGTGTTTCCTATATTTAACAAGATATTGATACAAGCAGATCTGGTTCATTAATTTTAACATACTTCTCACATCAATGGACATTTGGGTTTGTTATAAATTTTTTCCATAGTAGAGAAGTACTTATAGAGACATGTCACATGTAATAATAGTGTTAAAGTAATCATGGCAAATACCCACCAAATTCCTCAGAGTCGCACCCTCTGGGAGGAATGGAGGGGAATAAACAATAATAAAGAGGACTTTCTTGTGATGACATAAAGTCATCCCTGGACAAAGGAAAAGAAAGGCCTTTCTATGTAGATTTTGGATATCTGAAATGCAGTTAAGCATTAAAAAACAGAGGTTTTTATGTGTATGTGTGATACTTCATTATTTTAAAAAGGTGCCTGAAACTAATATGGCAAAATTTAAGCATTAATTCTGGAAAGTGGCTGTTTATTTTACTGCTTACATATATGCTGTTCTGATGGTTTAACATATTTATTTAAAATATTTAAAATCATGTTTTGTTTAGTGGAGTTTCAAAGAAAGACTGAAATTGTAGACAAGTGAATCTCAATTTCCAATCCCAGTGTCCACCCAGTTAAGGGATAGGGATGAGACCTGAGTTCTCTAAGAATGAAATTTGGATCAAGGTATGGTAAATCTGGGAAGCCAAACTTACCCTACTCCAGCCCCACTCCAGACCAAACAAATGAGGGACACCAGAGAATTATAGAATATCTGCCTGGTCTTTGAGAGGCTAGCTCATACTCGGTAGGAAAAGAGTGCCTGGAACTTAGAAGACAGAGTAGGAGCCAAAAATGATGAAAGCTGAATACAAATTAGATGCAAAAGAGAAAGTAGATATAGGAAGAAGAGAGTCAAAAATTAGTTCTGAATTTCACTTAACAGCTTAACCCTTCTGAATTTTCTCTTGCCTCGTGGATGCCCTTCAGGTAGAACGGTTTTTTAAAAACTGCTCAGTATCTCACAGCCTTTCCTGGGCACTGCAGATTACCTCGGAGCCATCGATGGAGCTGTTGGTGAGTAACTCACCTTTCCTCTGGAAACTGGAGATGGGAAATCTATCCCCAAGAAGGGCAGGAGGACTGAGCAAGGCAACTGGGCTTCTGGGAAAGAAGTGTCATGTCAGGAGATTCGGACATGCAGTTTATTGACTTGCAATGGGCGGAGTGGAGTGGTCACAGGCAGACTATTTGCAGTCTCTGTGGCCTTGGGGTCTCAATTCCCAGAGCTCCCCATCAGCCAAATATGTACTTTCATTTCTTCCCCAAGGCCATTGGAATCCTTAAGGAGCACAGCTCACAGAAAACTCCGGGGTGACTGACTTCCTGACCCCAAGAAGGCAGATATTTCTCCTTCTCCTCCTGTGTGTTTCCTCTTACCTCCAGGGTCTCTCATGCCAGGATTCCTGGGTCTGACTTTACGGGAACTGGTGGGCTTCTCCTTACACATGTTCCCACTTTCTCTGAGATCATCACTGAAGGACTAGGGAACCAGAGTGTGTGTCCCCACAGGGACAGAGACTCAGAGATGCAGAGAATGTGTCATGGGATCACTTCCATGAGGCCACTCTGAGAAAATTTTCTCTTTTCTTAATCAAAGTCCCTTGACAAATGAGGTTGGTATTATTGTAAGGAAGGGGTAGCAAAAAAACCAATTCACTAGCTACTTAGCCAGGCTTTTAGAAGTTCCCTGAAAAATATACACCAAAACCAACACTCTTGAAGACATCACAAAAAGACACTATCCATAAAGGAAGCAATTGACAAACTGACTGTGTTAACATCAGGAAACTGAAGAATTTACAGGAACTCTCTGTATTATTACTTCAACTTTTCTGGTGATGTAAAGTAGTTCAGTAAAAGTTTTAAAAAATCAAAAATGGTACTGTGGTGTACTTGTCAAAATGGCCCAAAGAAAAAAGACAACATAAAATATTGGCAAGAAGGCAGAATTGTATTATATGTTGGTTGGTTTCCAAACTACTTTGGAAAATTGTTTGGTAGTATTGAAAAAATGTGACCATCTATATTCCCTGTGCCTCATTAATTGTACACCTGGATATATACCCAACAAAATATGGACAACTGTGAACTAAAAAATATGTACAAAAATGTTCAGAGCAGGACTATTTGTAAACTACTCCAGCTATAAACAACTTAAATACCCCCAACAATTTAATGAGCAAATGTAACATATTCACTCAAGGGAAAATGACACAGTGATGAGAATAAACTCCGTTAGATGCAACAATACAGCTGGATCTCGTAAACAGTGATGAGCAGAAGACAGGCACACATGATAACATGTGTTGTCAGACACTATAACTCTGTAAATGTACTAAAAACCACTGAAGCTTACGTTTCAAAAGGGTGAACTTTATGGTATGCAAGTGATATCTCAATAAGATGTTAAAATGCATATGGTTTCATACAGTATTTCCATTCTGGTGGTAGGAATCAGGGTGATTAGTGATCAAAAGGGAACATTAAAGGATGATTCTTGGGGTCTGATCATCTATTTTTTGGCCAGTGTGGGGGGTAGATAATACAGTCTTTTTTTTTTGTCTTGTAAAAATTCATGGAGTTATACATTTTTTAAAAGGTTTTATTTATTTTTAGAGAGAGGGGAAGGGAGAGAGAGAGAGAGGGAGAGAAACATCTCTTGCACATCCCCAGAAGGGAACTTGGCCTGCAATCCAGGCATGTGCCCTGACTGGGAATTGAACCAGTGACCTTTAAGTTTTTGGGCTGGTGCTCAACCCACTGAGCCACACCAGCCAGGGCAGTTATACATTTTTGTACATGTTAAGTATAAACAATAAAATGTGTTGTAAAAAGCTCAGAATTCCAAGGAGAATTTAACTAACCACAGTTTTTATAGAAAGATTCATTATGGATGATTGAATCTATAATGAGTCTCTCAGAAGATGGCAGGTCAAGAGACATGAAATGGACAAATATATAGATAATTTGTAAGTGCAGCTTAAAAGATTTATCTAATAGATAAACATCTATTAAACACACATCCCTATACAGCAAGTAATTATTCAAATTTTTACTATATGTTATTTATTTAAAACCAAACTGCCATGGGCTATATTGGTTAGTGATTGCAGTCAGTTGGGAGAAAAAAGAGAAACAACCTTCCTCCCAACACCGACACACACACCCCAACAAACACACTGGTAAAACATGGTAGCCTAATCCACTAGGTCTTTATTTTTCTCAAGTAACAAGTCTTAAAGATATTGCCAGTTCTCTCTCTCAGTGTTGAGTGTCTGCCATGGAAATTTCAGGGGTGATGAATGAGCAGAGAATTGCTCACGGTCGTCTGTAGCTGAGGTCTCTCCCACACGTGTGTTATTCAGACACGTTCTCACCTCCTTCACACCCGATTTTCTCTTCAGTCAACATTTGCTTGTATGTTCACTCGACACCGTTCTGAGTGGACATCACTAGGGGTTTCATCCACCCTGAGCTCTCTCATGGCACCAGAGGTGTACGAGTTTACTGAGAGTGTGCCCACAGACATTGCATTGATGGGGTGTTCTCCAGGACTCACTGTCTTGTACACAGTAAGGTTCCACCTCACACTAAAGGTTTTCCCACATTGATTACCCTCATAGGACTTCTCTCCAGTGTAAGCTCTTATGTGCAGTGTGAGAGGGACATGCCTCCTGAAGGCTTTTCCACACTTACCCCACTTAGAGGGTTTCTTTTCCCTGGTGTGATTTTTCCTGTCTCTTGTGAGGTAAGAAACCCTGGAGTCACATGGTCAGGCATTCCAGTTCCTGGAATAAGAGCTGTCCACAGACAATGGGAAGGCACTGAGAGACCCACCCACCCAGTAATTCCTTTCCAGTCTTGTTGGAAGGGCCCAAGGACTCACCGTCCAAGATCCTGAAGCAGAATGAGGGGACAGAGTTGGTGGGGATCTAAGCCTTGCTTATGCCATGGATTCTCCAGGAGACAGTGCTCACTGAGTCAGGTTGGCTATGATCCTACCAAGCACAGAAGGAGGTAAGACCCGAGTCTCCACGAAAGACATTAAGTAGTCCCTGATCTGAAGGACTCCTTGGCTGAGGGAGAAGGATGAGACAGAAGTGAGAATGGCTCTGGCCCATGTGGCTCAGCTGATTGGGCATCGTCCTCCAAACCAAAAGGATGCAGGTTCAATTCCCGGTCAGGGCACCTGCCTGGGTTACAGGTTCGGTCCTCCTTTGAAGTGCATATGAAAGGCAACTGATCAATATTTCTCTCCTTCTCTTGCTCCCTCCATTTGCGTCTCTCTAAAATCAAGAAGCATGTCTTTGAGTGAGGATAAAAAAAAATGAAGGCTGTTTGATTGAAATAAATATGTGAAATGAGAAAACTTTTTTTAAAAAGTGAGCATGGGGCTGTGTCCCTAAGAACATCCTTGAAGTGTGAGGGGCGGCTGATTTCTCAAAGCACCGAGAAGGACAGGAGCACAGCTAAGGCAAACCAGAAGAGTTCATTCCACATTTGTATTAAGTATTCACTTTTTAATTACAGAAAAATATGCACAACACAAAATTTACTGTTTTAACCATTTTGAAGTGACAGTTCAGTGGTATTAAGTGCCTCCCCCTTGTGTGGCCATCACTGCCCCTCACCTCCGAATGCATTTCATCTTGCAAAACTGGAACACTCTCTGCCCATTCAGCTGCCTGCCAGCTCTGGCCACCGCCCTTCTGCCTCTATGAATCCGACTACTCTTAAGTATCTCACACAAGTGGAATCATACAGTAGTTGTCTTTTTGTGGTTTATTTCATTTAGCGTGATGTTTTGGAGGTTCATCTGTGTTGTGGCATGTGTTGAATTTCCTTTTTTTAAAGGCTGAATGATATTTAACATCCCATTGTATGCATACCCCACACTTTGCTTACCCATTCATCTGCCACATACACTTGGGTTGCTCCCATCTTTCAGCCATTGTGAAGAAGCTGCTGTGGACACATATGTTTAAATATCTCTTTGAGACCCTGCTTTCACTTCTTTTGGATTATACCCAGATGTGGAATTGCTGGATCATATGCTAATTCAATTATTAACTTTTTGAGAAACTCTTTAACATTCTAACACAGAAAAATTATCAAGTTTTTTTCCTGCATTTAAAAATTTTCCAAATATATAACCTTACCTCATATTTCCAAAGTAGTGGCTGTTGAAACAGATGACAGCCTGTGCGTCAGGAAATGAAGGGAAAAGAAACATCCTAAACTGAGCTCAACATTTCCCATTCGGACTACCCTAACAACTATGTTGTTATTAATAAAAGTAATCACAAAGGCAATAATTAGAGCTGATATTTCTTTTTTTTTTTTAACAATAAAGGTACATATTGTTTAGGTTGTTTTTTTAAAGATTTTATTTATTTATTTTTAGAGAGGGAAGGGAGGGAGATAGAGAGAGAGAGAGAAACATCAATGTGAGGTTGCTGGGGGTCATGGCCTGCAACCCACGCATGTACCCTGACTGGGAATTGAACCTGCGACACTTGGGTTCGCAGCCCAAGCTCAATCCACTGAGCTACGCCAGCCAGGAAATATTTCTAAAGTATCCACTATGTCCCCAGTATTGAGACCCTTTCTTGTTTCATGCACAAAACATCTTATTTATTTGAAGTACACAAATGTTCTTTGAATGTCACTTAGCTTCTTTTCCCTCTCTCCTCCTAGACTGTGTCCTTCCTTCCTCATAAACCATGGATTGAGCAGTGATCCTGTAAAGAGACCTGAATGATCACCTTAGCTAGTTGAACAGTTCTTGCCCACTCCACCCCATATGAGGGCAGAGGAAAAAATGCTCACTCATCTCCTTTGCTTGCTCAAGTCTCCATGCTTCCATCCTCCCTTCATTTCTGTTAAGAATGTGTCCTCTGCCCCCCAAAATAACTTTTAAAAAGAAAAAGAAACAATATGTGTAAAGCACACATCCTGAAATGAGTAGTTCAGTTTTGATGAGAGCAGGAAATGACATATTTTCATCAACTGAGTTTTTGTGCTGGTATTTACACACCTTAGACTTCTCTCCTGAGAGTTTCCGGACTCGGCCATGATGTGGAGTGCTAGTTTTATGAGGCGGCAATTGCTGAAAGTACATCACCTCATGTGCGATTGTTACAGGGGCCAGGCGACGGAGGAATTTGAAAGTCAGAGTGAGGACTTGGGTTTATTGCATGGCATGCCGCCGAAGTGATCCACAGGGGTGGCTGGACCTGCACTGGCACTTTTGGGAAGATTTCTCCTCAAAGATGCACAGGTTCGAATGCACTCAAGAGTGCTTGGAGGGTGGAGGGTAATCACAAAACCATTCCCACATAGACATAACCTAGAAGGTGGCTGCCAAGGAAAAATAAGTCAAAAGCAATGATTACTTGGTTATTTATAAAGTGACCCTGAGTTTTCAGACGTGGTCCACATATGTAGCTATACGGTTCCTAGCAGCCAAAGAAATGAAACAAACATGTGATTACAAGAGAAAGCAAACCAGTTGTTCAGAGAAAGCACTAAGTATTCTTGTTTAAAGGGATGGATACAGGTGTGACATTTCTACAATAGACACAATAGAGACTCATTCGACCTTTTCTTATAATATCCTTCATTATAAGCAAATAATGGCACATGACAAATGACAAATCACCACCCAGCACAAACAGTTCCCTCGAAATAGATGGGTCCCATAAAGTGGTTTGATCTAACTGTAAAATATAGAATATTTAAAGGAATGACTTAATGATGTTATTTCTCACATTGCAGCAATAGAAAATGTGGGATATTTCCAGCAATCCCTGAGACTTACAATTAATGAGCAGACTCAGTTTCTAATTAACTACAGAGTTAAGATTCTCTGAAAAAAATGAAGTCATCTAAACAGGTTTCGTGTTGTATGAAGAAACAGCTAGAATTTAATTCTAGATTTTTAAAATAGCACATGGGAATGACAGTTCCTTAAAAAAAATAAAACAGCATATGTTTTCATTTTTAATTATAGCATTAGAAAAATATATGATATGTACAAATCACCCCAAAATTATTTGGTGAAGGAAGGAATTAGTAGGGAAACCTGAAGGGAAGAATTGTTTAAATATTACTAGAGCCCTGACCACTATGGCTCAGTTGGTTGGGCATTGTCTCACAAAGCAAAAAGCCACTGGTTCTATTCCCAATCAGGGCACGTGCTTGGGTTGCAGGCCAATTCTCAGTTGGGGGCGTGTGAGGCAACCAATCAATGTTTCTCTCTCATATCAACATTTCCCTCCCTCTGTTTCTCCCTTCCTTCCCCTCTCTCTAAAAATAAAAAAATAAAATCTTTAAACACTGGTAGAATTGAAGGAATAGCTAAAAGATTGTGTCAAACAAGTGATGTCTGTTTCATTGTAATTCATGTCTCTATTTTTCAGCAGACTCATCAATAACATGCAATCAGAAAACCAAACAGGTGTAGCAGAATTCCTCCTCCTGGGTCTCTCAGAGGACCCAGAACTGCAGCCCCTTCTCTTTGGACTGTTCCTGACCACGTACCTGGTTACTGTGCTTGGGAACCTGTTCATCATCTTGGCCGTCAGCTCAGACTCCCACCTCCACACCCCCATGTACTTCTTCCTCTCCAACCTGTCCTTTGTTGACATCTGCTTCAGCACCACCATAGTCCCCAATATGCTGGTGAACATCCAGACAGAAACCAAAGCCATCACCTACGCAAGCTGCCTCACTCAGGTATATTTTTTCATGGTTTTTATATGTACGGACAATTTACTTCTGACCGTGATGGCATATGACCGCTATGTGGCCATCTGCCACCCTCTGTACTACACCATCATCATGAACTCACGCCTCTGTGGCCTGCTGGTTCTCCTTCCCTTGTTCGTTAGCATTATGATCGCCTTGCTCCACAGCCTGATGGTGTTGCATCTGTCCTTCTGCACAGACTTGAAAATCCCCCACTTCTTCTGCGAACTTGCTCAGATCCTCCAACTTGCCTGTTCTGATACCCTCGTCAATGACATCCTGGTATATTTAATGACCGGCCTTTTGGGTGGGGGTCCCCTCTTGGGGATAATTTTCTCTTACACTCGAATTGTCTCCTCTATCTTGAGAATCCCATCAGCTGGTGGCAAGTATAAAGCTTTTTCCACCTGTGGGTCTCACCTGTTGGTGGTTTTCTTGTTCTATGGGACTAGTATGGGAGTCTACCTTAGTTCTACAACCTCTTTCTCCTCCAGGAATAGGGCAGTGGCCTCAGTGATGTACACAGTGGTCACTCCCATGCTGAACCCCTTCATCTACAGCCTGAGGAACAGAGACATGAAGGGAGCTTTGAGGAAACTTATCTCTAGAACATGTTTCTTTTCATGACTTTGCCATCCGCCTTGGGTGTGAGCTTCTGGAATGAGTCAAAGGGACTGAAATACTGCATATACCAGAATCAGGACTCTTCCTAACTCAGCCCTCCTAGCAAGGTGGTTAATCATGGGCTTTGTAGTCAAACAGCTTTGTACTAAATCCTGATGCCCTGTGTTTCACTACTTGTCATTTATCAGCTAACTTAACTCTGAGTTCAGCTCACCATCTACAAAATGGGCAGAATAATATTAATTACACACTTAACAGTGATATTGGGAATTTATTTTATGTTGGGATATATGAGATAATTTAATATACATGTTTATTAAGCACTAGTAAATTTTAATAAATAATTACAGGTTTTGAAAAGTCTATTATATTTCAATAAAGCTTGGAGAAAATAATGACTATCAAGTGTATACTCCATGTGTTAGTAAATTTGTAGTGGCTACTCATTTGCCTGCGCATTAATATGCTGATTAAATCAATTCTCATCTCACCCTCCCCTTTGAGTCATCTTCCTCTTTTTCTTTATTTTGTCTTCCTTTCTGCTGGAATCTATACAAAGAAATATATTTGAATAACATCAACTGGGATTTTTATTTGAGATATTTAATTTAATCCATAAGTTATATGGAAGTGCATTTTTATTTTTTATTTTTTAAAGCTTTTTATTATTTATTTTTAGAGAGAGGGGAAGGGAGGGAGAAAGAGAGAGAGAGAACTATCTACCGGTAGCCTCTTGTATGCGCCCCAACCAGAGACCACACTCACAACCCAGGCATTTGCCCTGACCACAAATCAAACTTGGACCAGCCATATTTTCCCTTGTGGGACAACACCCAACCAACTGAGCCACACTGGTCAGGGCACAGAAGTACATTTTTAATGTCCAGATAGATGGGGGATTTCTTTATGCTTTTCTTATTGTTTTCTAATGTATTGCATTGTGTATATCTTGTATAATTTTAATTCTTTGAAATTTATCAAGACTTGCCTTTTGTAGCACTTTTGGTCAAACTTAATATATAGTCTGTGCTGAAAGAGAAATGGGTATTTTGATGAGTGTGTAATTCTGTAAATTCAGTGCATTTTCTATATATATTCAAATTATTGAATTGTGTTTAAATCTTATTTATTTTGACTGATTCTTTTTGGTCTCTTTGGTGTATCAGTCATGGAGTGATATATATTAAAATCACCCAGAGTGGTACTGAATTTGTCTATTTCTGCTTGTAGTTCCATCAGTGAACCATTAAGTACAAATATTCAGGATTGTTTTGTCTTCTGGTGCCTTGAATATTTCATGTTTATGAAGTCACCTTTGTTATCTCTGTTTGTGCTTCTGCATTAGAGTGTGCTTTGTCCGGTAGTAATGTGCTGCAGGTGCATGGGCTTCTTCTGGGCCCTTCAGCGACGGGAAACCGGCTGCAGTCCGTATGGTCATGGGGTTGCCTCCAGTTAGTTCTCCTGTTTCTAACAGACATTCCCCTGGGATGCCAGCCCACAGCGAGGAGCCCCTGCCTCTCACCCTTCACTCTTGAGCCTGCAGATACCTAAAGCTCATATTAGTTGCTCAGCTGCCTCTTTTAGACAACCTCAAGGGAAAAGCCAGCTGAGGGTCTGGCTCACCTTTCTGGAGCCCTGCCCTCTCCTAGTCTCCATGAAGTGATTTATTTCAACAAGAACACCTGTGTGTGCCTGGAGGGTGATGCACCCCAAATGCAACAGGACATGAGCTCCTGTGCTCAGGACCCTTATGGACCCCACCCTTATATCTTTTGTAATAAAGAAGTAATCTAGTAAACAACCTGTTTTCCTGAGTTTGGTGAGCTGCTCTAGCAAATTCATTAAACCAAGGAGGGGGTCATGGGAGCTTCCAATTTATAGCTGTCAGAAGCACAGGTGACAACCTGGACTTGCCATTGGCAGTTGAAGTTGCGGCAGAGAGTGGAGGGAGTGCAATCTTGTGGGACTAAGGCCAGAACCTGTAAGATCTGATGCTGTCTCTGGGCAAGTAATGTCAGACTGAGTTAACTTGGACACCCAGCTGCTATCCAGGGAATCTGATAATCATTCAGTGTGAGGGAAATTTGTAGCCAGAGTGTCAGCAGTGAAGTATTAAGCATAGCCTGAAACTAAAGGAGACAGTGGGGAGAGAGTTTCTCTTTAGTTTCACATAGCCTAAATGTTTACTCTCTGGCTCATTATGGAAAAATTTTGCTTCCTGCCCTTCCATGGTTCTCAACTAACATTCAAGGTTCTTCCTTCCCCAAATTTTTACAACTAAAATTTGACAAACTTTATGTAAAAATCCTGCAAGTTGAGCTGCCATGTTTCAAATAATAGGTAACAAACATATGAGTAATGAATGATCAATAATTCCAAGAGGAAAATCAAAGTGCATTTAAAAATCCTTTGAGCCTTCTTTTATGCACAATAGAAGGAATTTCAGTTTTCAGACATTTTTGCCTAGCTTCCAAAGCCCTGGTTCTTTCACAAAGGGGCTGTGGGCAGAGAATTTACAGTCCCCTGACTTGCCCCTGCTTTGCAGCTGGTTAACTTTTGACCGTGGGAGGCTGTCCTGTGCATTTGAGATGTTTAGCTGCATTTCCGGGTTCCACCATTAGATGCCAGAAGCACCCCACCAAAACCCAGTTGTGAGCCCCCCCTCAAATTATCTCCAGCTTGGCCAAATGTTCCCCAGTGAGAACCACTGCTCAAAAATAAAGTAAGTTTTTATTCATTGATTTGAGAGAGACAGACAGACTTGGAATTGTTCCATTTACTATGCACTCATTGGTTGATTTCCCCCACCCCCCTGCCCCCTCATTGGTTGATTCTTGCAGTGCCTGGGGATCTAAGCAGCAACCCTAGTGCTCCAACTGACTGAGCTACCCGGCCAGGACTAAAATGAAAAGTTTTAATTGAAGATGGGTAAGGTGTCTTAGAGTAAACTAAGCATTTATGTCTGTGGTTCAAATAAAGCAGAGTAACTATATCGAACTTCCCCTGTGCTGCTGGAAAACCATGTCCAGAAATGACTGACTACTACAAAGAACCTCCCTGCCCCATTTGACAGAGTAAGACTTACTGATGAACAGCTTGTTTACCCAAAACAAAGCCAGACACACCCCTTCCAAATTCCTATTCCTTTGTCTCATAAATGAATAGGTGAACTGTTCATCCCCTTCCCTGACAAACCAGCAAAGCACAGAGATAAATATTTCTTGTTCAGCAAACAGACTCCCCTAGTCACAGTAACAATTCCAAATTTACAATTCCCCACCTATAATTTGCCTATTTTTCCCTATAAAAGTCTAAAGCAAAACCACCTAGCAGAAACATTCTGATCTTCAGATCTGGACTGTTTTCCCTACTGCAATAGCCTGAATAAAGTCAATCTCCTTACTTGCTCGATTTTTGTTGTTTGTCTTTGACAAAATAAAAAACAAAACAAAACAGATACACACACAAATATGAGGTGGAAGAGTGAGCTCAATTGAAAACAAAATCACAAACTTACAGTTATCAAATTAACAACTTTGATTAACAACTTTGATGTATTGTGTAGCATGGTGATTATAGACAATAATACTGTATCTTATATTTGAATGTTGCTAGGAGAGTAGATCTCAAATGTTCTCACCATGAAAAAATAAATGGTAACTTCTTGATGATATGATGGGATGGAGGTGGCAGGCAATGCCCTTGTGGCTCTATTTTAAAAGGGCTCCACTTCTGCTACCTTTTCACAGGCATGTGTCCTTTTCATGATTTGTGCATAGGTGTGTTCACTTTAAATTTGTATGTGTTGACTTTCTGTATGTTTGTTAAAATTAAACAAATACTTTTTAATTTTTACATTAGTTGAAAGTCAATATTATTTTATGTTAGTATCAGGTGAACAGTGGTTAGGCATTTACCTAATTTACTAAATGATCCCCCCAATAATTGTAGTACCCACCTGGCACCATACAGTTATTACAATATTATTGACCATATTCCCTATTCTGTACTTTACATCCCTGTGTCTATTTTGTAACTACCAACTGGAACTTCTTAATCCTTCACTGTTTTCACCTAGCTCCTCTACCCACTCCCCTCTGGCAACCATCAGTTTATTCTCTATATCCATGAGTCTATTTCTGTTTTGTCTGTTTACTTACTTTGTTCTTTAGATGCCACCTGTAAGTGAAATCATATGGTATTTGTTGCTCTCTGTCTTGACATTTCACGTAGCATAATACATTCTAGGTCCAATCATGTTGGCACAAATGGTAAGGTTTTATTCTTTTTGATGGCTGTTGTATATAGTGTGTACCACACCTTCTTTATCCAATCATCTATTGATGGGTACTTAGGTTGTTTCCATTTTGGGTGTTTATAAATAATGCTGCAATGTACATTGGGGTGTTTATGTCTTTTTGAATTACTGTCTTGAATTTCTGTGGATAAATACTCAGAAGTGGAATTACTGAGTCATTAAGGTAGTTCTATTTTTAATTTACTGAGAACCATTCATACTGTTTTTCACAGTGGCTGCATCAATTTGTAATCCCACCAACAGCACACAAGGAATCTTCTTTCTCCACACCCTTGACAACACTTGTTTGTTAATTTGTTGATGATAGCCATTCTGACAGGTGTGCAGTGAGATCTCATTGTGATTTTAATCTATATTTCTCTGATGATTAATGAAGTTGAGCATCTTTCTATATGTCTATTGGCCATCTCTATGTTCTTTTTGGAGAAATGTCTATTCAGGTCCTCTGCCCATTTTTAATTGGATTGTTTGCTCTTTTGGTGTTAAGTTGCATGAATCTTTATAAATTTTGGATATTAACCCCTTATCAGATGTAGCATTGATGAATAGCTTCCCCAGGATATTTACCAGTATGTAACTGATCAATATTTTATCTCTCTATAATAACTATGTATTTATTTTTTAAAAGGATGTGCATGAGGTTTTTCCAATATCTCCTTTTGGGGTATTGTTTACCTTAGTCATATTTTTTACTGTTTGGGAAGTATTGCAGAATTATTCTACTCTGAATTCAGTGGTTAAGTAAGTATTTTCCCCTTCTTTCATTCCATCAATTAATCCTCCTTGTGAGTTCACTGGGATTTAGCATTGATAAGACAAGCTCTGACCCTGATCCAACATTGTTTACTGATTTTAACCACCCAATTTCTCCGGTCCTGCCTGAATCCCAGAGAATCATTTTCCTTT
This sequence comes from Phyllostomus hastatus, assembly GCF_019186645.2. Classification (NCBI taxonomy): domain Eukaryota; kingdom Metazoa; phylum Chordata; class Mammalia; order Chiroptera; family Phyllostomidae; genus Phyllostomus; species Phyllostomus hastatus. Next base: position 203,893 of record NW_025333640.1, on the reverse strand, counting down.
CTTTGTCCTTTGTCCTGGCTCCAAATCATGAAGATCCAATCCCTTACCTCTTCTGGAGTTTTCCCTGCCTAACCCTGAGCCACCTCCTGTCCCAGGTCTTTCCACTTTTGCTCATGTCTTTGCTCACTTCTCTAGGTGGGCTTGTTGTGTTTAAAAACATTTACTTTTTTTTAAATTTATTGATTTTTTTTCGGGGGGAGGGAGATGGAAACATCCACTCGTCCCATTTATTTATGTTTTCATTGGTTGTTTCTCAAACATGCCCTGACCAGACATCCAACCCACAACCTTGACATACCAGATGATGCTCTAACCAACTGAGCTACCCAGCCAGGACTCTACCAACTCCTTGTCCCTGAAAAATAATAATCTGAGATACTTGTGTTACCCATTTCAGTCTTGCAACAACTTTAGGATGGCTCTTTTATACAGGAGAAACAGGCTGTAGACAATTTACTTGAGATGGCTGCCTTGGTAGAGTTAGGGTTAGAACTTTATCTAGGAGGTGGACTTATCTTAGTGCTTCCTGAGTTCTCACCCCGCCCAGATAAACGCCCTCATCTGGAAGATGTGCTTCTTAAATGTCTGACTTGGGTATTATAAAAGAGGACCACAAAATACTAATGGGGACTTTTCCAACTCTCGTCATGACCACTCTTGAGTTGATGCAGAGGTATGAAAAACAATTCTGGGAAAGTGATCAGGTTCTGGGTTGCCCATCAAGTAGAACTCAATAATCCCTGATGGATCAATGGGACAAACAAAAGGGTTGAGGGTGTTGCCAAGGTTTATAGGTGGAAACGCAGGATTCCTATTATTTGGGTTTGAGAAGATGGAGTTCGGGGATTGAACTGTGGCATGTTAAAGTGTCTGTAAAATATCCAAGTGGTGAATGTCTCGTTTCATCTGGAATTCAGGTTAGAGGTGTGGGGCTGTGAGTGGACATTTTGGGTCTTGAGTGTAGAAACACTACTTACAGAGGTGAGAATCGTTGCACCGACAGAGAGTGATTATAAGACGCCTGAGAACTGAGTCCGGAGACTTGCAAACATTTATGTTCGGGACACGTACTTAACCATCAGAATTCACCTGGGCACTCCAGCCACGCCCCCTAACCCGAGGACTCCATTTTCCAGAATCCTTTCCGCTCAGTGCTTCCGGGTTATAGCAGCCATTGAAGTCCCGCGAGATTTAGAAGGCGGAAGTGGAGCGGAAGCCATTATCCTCGGGAGGCGATCGCCGCTCCATACGTGGGACGTAGAGAACTCCTCTATGGTTTACTCCCAGCTGTTGGTGACACTCCGCGTCCCCGGAGCCGATCGGAGCTTCGGTTGAAACTTCTCGACCTTTGGCGGTAGCTTCCAAGACCTCGGCTACCCCTCCTCAGTTGGGTAAGCCCGCTTTCCTCATTTAACCCTTTACTCCTGGTCTTCCTGAGAACACGGGAGGCCCACTAGAAAAGGAAGAGTTAGGGGAGCCGGGACCTGGGACTGGGAAGCCGGGTAGCCGGGCGAGGAGTGTGTTTTAGGTCCTATGATGAGCGATATAAAACGCTGGCGACGCGAGGACTGACATTTAGGACCATATTTAGAGGCCAGGGGCAGTCACTAGTGATCTGGTTAAAAACAAACAAAACAAAAAACCGACACCTTGGAGTGGAGAAGGAAAAGCCTGGCCGAATGAGTTCAGGACATTATGGTGGCTCAGGAATTGGAGACCGCGAGGATAAATTACCTTCCTTTTGCTTTTGTGGTCAGTTCCCTTTTGCGGTCAGTTTTGTCTAATATTAGAAAACTAGGCACACTGGTTTTCTTTTAGGCAGCGTTTGTCTAGAATGCCTTTTATATTTAATTTTTTTGTGCACTTGTATATTTTTATGTTATTATGTTATTATTTTTGTCACTAAGTTTGACTTTTATGTACCGTGAATAGCATGTACTAGATTTAGAAATTCACTTCAACATTGTTAATTTAACTTGAGAGTTGGTCCATTAATAGTTATTGTGATTACTAACATTTTGCATTGATTTTTACCATTTTACTTGGTTCTTTTTATTTACCCTTCTCCTATAGGATTATATGGGGGGAAAAAGTATGAAAACACAAAAACACAATTAAAAGGACAACATAAAGCAAATCCACAAATCAGGCCAAGAAAGATTATGAAACCTCAGAAACCTTTGTGCTCCTACATTGCATCCTCCTCTTCTCCCAAGATTTTCTGTATGGATTTTGCTGTTTATACGTTTCTCAAAAATGTATTTCTTTATTTTAGTAATTATTTTTGAATGGACTCACACTCTTTAAGTATTTTCAGACACATCCTATTTTCCATATTGATGCAACTATGCATTGAGATTTCTAAATATCCTGTGGATGAAGTTCATGCACCCACCCATTCATTCTTATATACCTTGTGGCTTAAATTTTAGAGTTAATTTGTAAAGTTCCGCCTACTGGGGTTTTGTTTTCAGGTTGTGTTGAATATTTTGAGAATATTGACATTAGTATGCCATTGAATCTTATAATTAAAATTTATCTATTTACATCTTCTATAATGTATTTTAATAAATTTTATGAATACTAGCAAAAAGAATTGAAGGGTTGTTGGGGTTTTTTGTTAGATTTTTTCCAGGGAACTTTGTGTGTGTGTTTGTGCACGCTTTGAAATTACAGTTTTTTTGCCCAACAGCTTTGTATATAGAATTTGAATTTCACAAGGTTTGCCAAAATATGTAATTCTCTTAAATTGTATGTAGTGTCCTATATGGTTTTCATAGACAATTTTATCTGTATAGAATGAATAAGTAAATATTTATAAATATTATTTGTTTAGTGCACTTTTTAAAAAATTTCTTTACTGGATTAGCTGGGGACTTCTGGTAGCACTGAATGGAATTTGGATAGGAGACAAATTCCTGTGTTTGACTTTAAGGGAAAGACCTTTAGTGCTTGCTGGAGGCTTTTAAAGATAGTATTGATTAGATCAAGAAAACACACTTCTTTTCCTAGTTTAAGAGCTTTTCTCTTCTCATGAACAGCTGTAGCTTTTTACAAATTATTTTCTTTTTCCAGTATCTACTTTTAAATGTTTGTTAATGTATTTCCAGCACCTTAAAGGATGCCTGGCCTCCTGGCCTGTGAAAGGTGCTAGTACTATTTGTTCATGGAATCAGTGAGTGAATAATATACTTTTCTTAACTTGTCTAATAGTGTAATGAATTATACCAATGAAGTTTTCTAATATTACATTAAATATGCATTGGAAAATAACTTACTTAGAAAGGATACTTACTATTGTACTATTTTTGGCCTCCATTTGCTGATTTTTGTTTGGTGATTTGGATCTGTGTTTGAGTAAAATTGGCTTGTAATTTTCCTTTTCAGGTTTATGCCAGGCTTATAAAATGAGGTGGTGCTGTTCCCCCTTTTTTTCTAAACGCTGGAATATTTTGCCTAAGAATAGAGTAACTAATTCCAAAAAAGGAGCTGTATCAGGAAAAGCATTTAGGTCTGGAGTTTTCTTTGTAGGAATTTTTTTTTTAACTTTGTTTAATTTTACTTTAGAGAAAAGGGAAGGGAGGGGGAAAGAGAGGGAAAGAAACATCTATGCGAGAGAGAAACATCCATTGGTTGCTTTCCCTGGGACCAGGGACCACACCCACAACCCAGGCACCTACCCAGACCTGTTCAGCACTTGTTATCTCTTGTCTTCTTGCTACAGCCATTCTAATAGGGGTAAGGTGGTATCTCATGATTTTAATTAGCATTGCCTTGAGGATTAGTGATGTTGAGCGTCTTTTTGTGTGCCTGCTGGTGATTTGTATGTCTTTGGAAAAATGTCTATTTGGGTCCTTTGCCCATTTTTTATTTGGATTGTTTGTTTTTTTGCTATTGAGTTGTATGAGGGTCTTTTTTTTTAACATATGTATTATTTGGTTATTAACCTCTTGTTAGATGATTTGCAAATATTTTCCCATTTAGTAGGTTGCCTTTTCATTTTGTTGATTATCTCTCTTGCTGAACAGAAGCATTTTAGTTTGATGTAGTCCCACTTGTTTATTTTTGCTTTTGTTTGCTTTTGGTGTCACATCAAAAAATATCATTGCCAAGACCTTTGTCAAGGATCTTACTGCCTGTTTTTTTCTGGGACTTTTATGGTTTCAGTTCTTACATTCAAGTGTTTAGTCTATTTTGAGTTAATTTTTGTGTCTAATGTAAGATAGTAGTTTGGTTTTATTCTTTTGCATGTGGCTGCCTAGTTTTCCCAGCAACATTTATTGAAGAGACTGTCCTTTCCCCATTGTTTAATCTTGGCTCCTTTGTCATAAATTAATTGACTCTGTATGTGTGAATTTATTTTGGAGCCCTCAATTCTGTTTCATTGTTCTATGTGTCTGTTTTTATGCCAACCTGTTCATTTTCTTAATGATGTTATTTGATGATTAAAATTTTTTTCATTTTGGTAGTTTAACTTATTGATGTTTTTGGTCTAGTTCTGTTTGTGTCTAGTCTAAAATATTGTTGTGTAATTCAAAAGTCATTAAGATAGTTTCTGGTTTTTATTTTGTGGTGTTCAATTCATCTCACACAGATTTTTTAATTCAGATTTTTGTGTGTGCAGTGATAATAGAAGTCAAAGTTCCTTTTTTCCCATTGAGTCTTTTAGCATCATTTATGAAAAAGACTGTTGTCCCTTTTTAAGTGAACAGTACTGTGATAACTATGTATGGTGCCAGGTGGGTACTGGACTTATCATGCAGATCATAAGTTATATGTGTCTTGTCACAATGTCGTACCCCTGAAGCTAATATAATAATACCAACTATAATTTTGAAATAAATGTGTAAAAAAGACTGCTTTCCCTATTGAATTGCTTTGTTTCCTTATTGAAAATTATGTAACTCTGCACTTGTAGGTCTATTTCTTACTCTGTTCTGTCCCATTGATCTATCTGTCTATCCTTACTCTAGTAACTCTTCATTACTGTGGTAAAGTTTGTAGTATGAATCATCTAGGTGTGTTTTTCTTATTTAACATTGTCTGGCTTTTCTAGATCTTTTGCATTTTGATACACATTTTAGATTTGATTTATCAATTTTTGAAAAAAGCCCTGCTGGGATTTTGCTAGGGACTGAATTATATCTGCAGATGAATTTGGGCAACACAAACTCTTTAATAATGCCTCTTGGGGTCCACAAAAATGATATTCCTCCCCACTTATTTAGGTCTTTAAGTTCTTTCAGCAGTGCTTAAGTTTTTATTGTTAAGGTCTTACACAGCTTTTGATTTATTCCTAGATATTTTATATATTTTATGCTATCATATATGGAATTGTTGGTTTTTTTTCTGGTTGTGAAAAACCAGAATGGTATATTATGCCTTTGAAAGGAATATAAGATTATTTGCTGAAAGTAAGGGTAATGGTAAGACAGCTTTTTATTCAGGAAAAAAATGTTGAGATTTTTACCTGGCTACTGGGAGATTGGAAGATTGAGTTGCCTAGTATGCATTTCTTTAGTGTAGGTACTCCTCTTGGGGTAGCACCTCTGAGTTTCGAAGGTTACTGGTTGTGTGTGGGATGGTCTTTGCTGATTTGGGGTTATAATAGGTAGAGGGTTAAAGGAATTTGGACAAATAAATTGTAGATATGATGGATTGTGATGAATCTCGGCCTGAGATGTGGCCGTGAGAAGAATAATTTGTTGTTCGGGGGGCAAAATGGTAGAAGCATGAGTTGCCTGGAATCTTCTCTAAAGCGAAAGAGTTCATGCAAGAAGAATGTTGTGTGGAAGTTTTGTCCACAGAACAGATTTCTAAATCATTGTCTGCGAGGTAAAGTTGATAACTAGAGATGACAAGGCCCATAGTTGTGTATGTTGGTATGGAGCATGAGGCCAAACAGCATTGGAGATGGGAACTTGTAGTGATAGCTGGCCTGTCTTCATGGATACTAGAAGCACCCCAAACCATAGCAAATATTGAAGTTGAAGAACAGACATCTACAGCCCAAGTGTTTAATGAGTGAGGGAGTTTAACAGAGTTGTACTTGATGACAAATTACTTGGAATGAATCTGAATCTTATTTGAAGCAGGTCAAGGTTCTCCACCACATTGCCTGGAGGTTTTGCCTAAGTAAAGTAAAGACTTGGGAATCAGACAGGACTTGGGGCTTAAAAGAGGAAATACTGGAAAGCAAAAATCAGAATTGTCCTGTGATCAGGAGATAAAAAGCCTTGACGTCTCCTAGTAATCTATTTCTCTTTTACCTCAGAGGCCTGCTCCAAGAGTCCCATGCCAGCAAGAGAGTAGCTTTCTGATGCCAGTGCCCTGTTGTTCAGGCAAATTCATTGTCATTCTCACAGGATGGCAGCTGTTGATCTCTCCCCCACATATGGTAAGTTCTTGGGGTAGAGAATACCCTCAGAAGTCAGGTTGAAGTGACTGCTGCCACTTTACCAAGGACAGGGAGGGCTACCATGGGAGGATGGATGAACTGGAAAGCAGTGGGAGCAAATGCCTGGGAGGCCTCCCAGGTGCCCGATTCAGGGTCTTTGTGAGTTTGGGTGAGGGAAGGAATGTGTATAGTGGTGGGAAAGGAAGAATACAAGTGCAACCCTGCACTATCACATTTGTTATCTTGATAGATAAGAGAAAAATAAAAGCACTACCTCTTAGAGCTTTAATTTTTTCATTCATAAATTCAGAATATATATCACTTTCTTTATGGTGTGTTGGTCCACCTTTCTTTTTCTTGCCCTTGAGCAGAGCAGGGCTGCTGTGGATTGTTACCAAATGTGTGTGTTTGTGTTGATTGGGGACATGCATGCACATGTACAGTTTCGTGGTTTGTGAGTGTCAGACAAGCTTTCATTCTCATGGATCCTGTCTTCTGTAGCTGCATCTACCCAGGACCTTGCCCATATCCAGGAGTCAGAAATTCCTCTTGCTTTGAAAGACTATTCTTGTCATCAAGATGTGGACCTACTGGCTTACAATGGCCTGGAGCCTCATATGCCAACTAATGTTGGTTCCCAGGTACACCAAAATCTCAGGGCCCTGAGGGTGGGAGAGTCACTTTCTAGAATACCCCCGATGTCATATAATACAAATTTTTTTAGACCCTTATTTAGGCTAATTGAGGCCAATCTGGGATCAAGAGAAAGAGCCAAAGAATGTTTTGAGGCCATCGTGGAATCAGGGTTGTTAGAGAAAATGACTTATGTACCAAATGTTTCTCTTATAATATGGTTCAGACGGCTCGGGCCAGGCTAAAAGTGGAGAGAGATTTTGGTCTCATGTCAAAGTTGCATCTAAAACAATGAGACGGGATGAGATTACCTCACAGGGAAGACAAGACAACTACAGGCTGGCTTCTGAAGCAAATGTTGAGATATGGCAGAACCCTGTACTGAAAATCCTGTGTTTTGAGTTTCTCATACCCAGTCTCCAGCCTCTGCCATCTTTGAACACAGGTTGGTTTCTCACTGACCCCAAATGTGTCTGTGTTTCAGGACTCAGTGACTTTCCAGGATGTTGCAGTGGACTTTACTGAGAAGGAGTGGCCCTTGCTGGATTCTTCTCAGAGAAAACTGTACAAAGATGTGATGCTGGAGAACTATAGCAACCTTGCCTCAGTCGGTAAGACTGGCATCATTTCTTCACTTATGAATCAAATGTTTTTAACTGTTTACTGTGACCTAGCAGCTGGGTGGGGATTTGAAACACAATTGTGACCTGGTCCTCCTGGTATCTCCCCATGGATATTGAGACAAGTCAGTTGCATTGGCTGTGGAGGTTATCAAGTGTGTCTGAGCTTGGGCATAGGTTTCCTTCTTTCTTTTTTCTTCTTTTTATTGAATTTATTGGGGTGACACTGTTAACAAAATTATACAGGTTTCTAGTACACACGGGCATAGGTTGTGGACCTAAGAAATCCGTAATTTCTGAGTTAAGAAATCTTTTGAAGGGCAAAATGTGTGGGTATTTGTGTTTCTGTTTTTTACGAAAGCCTTTCACTGTGTCCCTTAGAAATTTGTCACCATCATTTTGCTGCTCCTAAGTCAGTCTTGTCCATCTTCAGAGCTCTTGACTTCAGAACACATGTCCTCTGCACGATCCTCCCTCAACATGTGTCTTTCCCCGTGAGTAGGGTGTCAGGTGGGGAAACCCAGCCTCATCTCCCACTTGGAGCAAGAAGAGGAACTGAGAACAGAGGAGAGGGGACTTCTCCAAGGCACATGTCCTGGTAAGCACCAGGCGAACACAAGTGCTTCTGAGTATTGACTATATCCAGTGACTGGGGTGGAGGGAGGGCCACTAGCAAAGGTCATCCAGGGGAATTTGAAAACGCTCATTGTCTTTTGCTGCCCCTCCATTCTCTCATAGGTGCTTTGGTTTCACTGTCCTCTCACCTTGAAATTTGACATGTCCATACGGACTTTTTGTTCTGTCCTTTCATAGTCAACATTCCTGATCATATTCCTTCTGTTATTATTAGTATCAGTCTTTGGAGAATTATTTGGTGTGCTGACATAAGTGTCTGCCCCTGTTGTTGCCAGGTATCTCCCACAGACAGGTTTTTCAGTCTTTTTCACTCATTGCATTCTTTCAGTTCACATCACCTTTCTTTCTTTCTTTAGGGTTATTCTCTAAAAATTCACCCATTTTTGTCACCAGCATGCCACCATTTTTTTTCATTACCAGCAGATTTGTCTTTTTCCAATTTGTTTCAGATTGGGAGATTCCATGTAAAACCAGATGGTCCATTCTCATGCAAGATATCTTTTTTGGGGAGGAAACATCCAGTGGTTTGACAATGGTAAGATTCCCTTGGCGTGATGCTGGATCTTCCAGATCAGGATACAGTTGGGGCAGTGTGAGGTAGAAAAGGAGCTTAAGAAGTAGGCCAGTGGCATTCCCCAAGAGGAAACAGTGTCAGAGACACTGAATATTACCAGTTACTAACCCCAAATTTTTCCAGTTAGAGTTCTGATGAATGCTCCTATAACTGTTTGTCATTGAGTGCTGGGGCTCAGTTCAGAAATTAAACAGTTAACAAAGTGTATGTAGAGAGCTTTGTAATGGTGGCACACATGGAACACAGCATTCACCTGTTCTGTTTGATAGAGCCCACGTGGGGCAGGAGCAGTACTTTGCACTGTGAATTATGACATTTTTAGACATAATGATGTGTTTTGACTTATGTGTTTATATGGGGATAGATCTTAGGAATGTAATGAATAGTGGAAATACCTTAGTCAGCACTTATCTTTCAATTAACAGGAAGGAACTCATCTTGGAGAGAAATCCACTGAATATGCCCTATTGGAAGTCTTCGGCATGGGTGCTCATCTTACTCAGCAAATGGGAAGGCACACTGGCAAGAGGCCCTACCACCGCCGGGACTGTGGGGTAGTTTTCAAGAACAGGTCCCACCTAACTCAACATGTGAGCATTTACAATGGGAGAAAAATGCATGAATGTCATCAGTGCCAAAAAGCCTTTACCACGAGTGCTTCCCTCACACGGCACAGGAGAATTCACACTGGGGAGAAGCCCTATGAATGCAGTGCCTGTGGGAAAGCTTTCAATGACCCCTCAGCACTTAGGAGTCATGCGAGAACTCACCTCACAGAGAAGCCATTCGACTGCAGTCAGTGTGGAAATGCATTCCGAACGCTCTCCTCCCTGAAGATACACATGCGAGTTCACACTGGGGAGAGACCTTACAAGTGTGATGAGTGTGGGAAGGCGTATGGCAGGAGTTGCCACCTCATTGCTCACAAAAGAACCCACACTGGAGAGAGACCCTATGAATGTCAAGACTGTGGGAAAGCTTTCCAGCACCCCTCACATCTCAAAGAGCATGTCAGGAATCACACTGGGGAGAAACCCTATGAATGCTCCCTGTGTGGAAAAGCCTTTCGATGGAAGTCTAATTTTAATTTGCACAAGAAGAACCACATGGTAGAGAAAACATATGAGTGTAAAGAATGTGGGAAATCCTTTGGTGATCTCTTATCACGGAGAAAACACATGAGAATTCATATTGTAAAGAAACCTATTGAATGTAGGCAGTGTGGGAAAACATTCAGAAACCAGTCCATCCTTAAGACACACATGAATTCTCACACTGGAGAGAAGCCATACGGGTGTGACCTGTGTGGGAAAGCCTTCAGCGCGAGCTCAAACCTAACCGCACACAGGAAGATACATACCCAAGAGAGACGCTATGAGTGTGCTGCCTGTGGGAAAGTCTTTGGTGATTACTTATCTCGTAGGAGGCACATGAGCATTCATCTTGTAAAGAAACGTGTCGAATGCAGGCAGTGTGGGAAAGCCTTCAGAAACCAATCAACTCTTAAAACGCACATGAGGAGCCACACAGGAGAGAAGCCGTACGAGTGTGATCACTGTGGGAAGGCCTTCAGCATAGGCTCAAACCTTAATGTGCACAGGAGAATACACACTGGGGAGAAGCCTTACGAGTGCCTGGCCTGTGGGAAAGCCTTCAGTGATCATTCATCTCTTCGGAGTCATGTGAAAACTCATCGGGGAGAGAAGCTCTTAGTGTCGTCAGTGTGGAAAAGGCTCCAATGATATTCCTTTAAGAAACATGGGAGCTCAGACTGGAAGGAAACCTTGTAAGTGTAAGGAAGGCAGGAGAGCTTTTCTGAACTCATCTTACTAGACAAAGGAATACATGAAACTTGGAAGAAATACAGTTTGTGTAATGACTGGAAAGACCTGAGTTTTTTTCTCATCACTTTGGAGATCTGTGAGAATTCCTGCTGAGGGAGAAAATGTGTATCTGTGGTGTGGAGAAGCCGTCAGTGTACATCGAACACTTAACAGACATGACAACTTAAGGAGAGAAACTTTAGCCTGGTGGTTAAAGTTAAAATGACTACAGTATCACCTGGTACCTTCTGGGCACATGAGTAAGCACACTAGGGAGAATCTGTAAATTCATCAAATGGGCAAACAATTTCTGGTCTTATTGTATTCCTCATGAGAGAAGTAACACAAAAGAGAAACACCTATAAAATAATAAACATGGGAAAGTCAGTAACAGGTCAGCTAGCTATAGCCAGCTATCTATTTATGTACAGTTCTCAAGAACAGTTTACATTTGTAAGGAAGAAAAATATGTGACAGAGACTGTATGTGGCCCACAAAGTCTAACATACTTGCTGTGTAGCCCTTTACAGAAAAAGTCTGCTAGCCCCCCATTGCACAGCAGTGGTTCTCAACAAGCTAGTTTTGCTCCCCAGGAGACATTTTGCAGTTTCTGGGGACAATTTTGGGTGTTAAAACTGGGGGAAGTGTTACTGATGAGTTTGGAAGACATCAAGGATGCTGCTAAACATCCTACAATGGATGGAGCCTCTCAGAACAAAGACTTATGTGTCCCAAATGTTGATATTGCCAAGGCTGAGAAACCTTGGCCTATAGCAGCCCCTCAATTTTTATGCAATTTGAGTATTTACAGTAGAATGTTTAAAACTTCAAAAATACAATCCTGTTGTGGAGATGATTTCAGCCACAGCCCCCCACTTGAGCTTATGAGAATTCATTCACTCCGATTGAATTTTTTTAGTGAATAGGAGATTGTGTTTGTCTTTCATCATGAACACAGACTGTAGCTCATAAATTTTTAGTGTTCGTTTTTAAGATTATGCTCTAAATTTCCCTAATATCACAAAAGGTTTGTATGTAGTAATCTTATAATTTCATTCTTAATAATGTGTTAATTTTCTTCTGGATGACTTGACCAGTAGACTCTATAAAATCTTATGTACTGTGTAACATGGGTATTTTAGAAAAATGCCTTTTTGTTATGGTTTTCCAAATTGAATGCATTGCGATCAGAGCATGATGTCTTCATTAGGTGTGTCCTTTGGGATGTTTCAACCAATGTGGCATATACTTGTAGTTGCTTCCCCAGTAACTATTTTCTATATCAAGAAAACCCATTTTTTTTGTCAGGTTAGTACGGTATACTGTTTTTTAAATCTCTTAAACGTTTTCTCACATCTAGTACTGTCCATGTTCCACAACCTGGCCACTAACAGATAAGCAGATGTTACTGTATAGGCTCTGAAAATACTCTTGAAAAAGAGGCCTTTCCTACCTGAATTCTTCTCCACATGTTTGTTTTGTTTTCTCCCTACTTCTTACCTTGCCAGGACATCCAGTATCTAGTGTTAAAAGATACATTTTGTGACCAAAAGGATGCAATGCACAGATTAGGGAGGATCATGTAGCAAATTCACAAATGAGTCTGGCCTTCCCTGTGGCTTCTTTGAGTGTCTCTAACAACCCTGGATTTGTTATTTCCAGAGTTCCTACTACATTAAAAAAAAATAAAATTGGTAATTGGTTTAAGCTGCTTTGGATGTTTCATTTTTTTTTTTTCTATTTACTAGTTTTTTTAATTGGTGGAGGGAGGGTTCTGCTTCATCCAGTTGAATGCTATCTAAACCATTCACCTGGTCATTAGTGAGGTTTTTTTTTTTTTTAAGATCTTATTTATTTTTTAGAGATATAGGAAGGGAGGGAGGAGAGGGAGAGAAACATTGATATAAGAAGGAAACATCCATCTGTTCCCTCACATGTGCCCCAACCGGGTTCTGAATCTACAACCCAGCAACGTGCCCTGACTGGGCTTTGAACTGGTGACCTTTTGTTTGTAGAACAACTCCCAACCGAATGAGCCACAGCAGTGTGTTTTTATAACTGCTGCATGTGTGGTGGATATTACCTGCTTATGTTTTTGATTCCTGGATATAGATTTTTTTAATTCTTAAAACCAAGTTTTAAAGTTGCATTTCATATCTTTGTTCCACTTAAAACATTTATTTTCCTGACTTCTTGTATTGAAGAACTTGCATTGAGTGGACATCTACTTTTATTCAGTTTCTTCATAAGGTGAAGAAAACTTTGTAAATGTCTTAAAGAAATACAGTAGCTTCCTGTTCACCTTTTGCAAGTAAAAGGGTGGATCGTTCCACTACTGACATATTTAAAAAACAAAAGTGCTGAAAATGCAGGTGCTGTCAATTGCGTTTGCACATGGAGAATCAGGCTAGGAAGCCTGGTGACTTGTCTGAGGCCAGCATGTTAGCAAGTAGTAGTGCTTGTATCTAAACCCTGGTGTCTGGTTCCAGGCCCATCTTTATGTCAGGGCTTGTTCCGTGCCCCAGGTCTATAGAGTGCATTAGGATATTTGCCTTCAAGTTGCTTCCATTCTACATAGGGTTGTGGCACCTGAAAATTTGTAAATATATGGTGGGCAGTGCAGTGGAGGAAAAATTAAACATGGTGATGATGGAGAGAAATGTGGGCTTCAGGGGAGCTATGGAGTGGATAGGGGGAGCTTGTTACAGGAGACATTTGAGCAGAGATGTAAGTGACCTGTAAGTGTGGGTCATATTATAATGTGGAGAAGAACACCCTCAGCAGTTCAAAGGCCATGAAAAAATGTGCATAGGATAAAGGGGCCAGTGTGACTGGAGTGGATCAAGCTTGAGAGCTACAGAAGATGATGAGGTCAGAGCTACATGAGGGTCCTGATCCATGGGCACATCCTGTGGCTTAAGTGGGAGGACTTTGCCTTTCATTCTCAATGTAGAAGGTTTTGAACAGAGGAGTGGCAACTATACAGTTGATTTTAAAGGATCACAGTGGCTTCGGGTTGATAGGCTAAGTAGAGGGACAGGTTAAAACAAACCTGTTAGGTCATTGCAGAAGTCAAGTTACATATCATGGTGGTCAGATTAGCAGTGATTTGAGAGTCACAGTAATGACTACATACGTAGTTTCATTTTCACTTTCAGATTATGTATTGTCCCCCAATTTACCCTTTCAACTGCTGATGTATAGTTACTGGACTGTTTCCATTTTTCCAGTTATGAGCAATGCTGCTTTACGAAATTTTGTACATGTCTCCTGGAGCACTGGTGAATTATTTCCACAGTGTGGGATTGCTGGGTCATGAAGTCTGTGCATGTTCTGTTTATTAGTAATGTCTAAGTCATTCCTACAGTGTTGATTATTTGTGTGTGATAATATTTAAAACCGGTTGTAGGGAAATGCAGAAAAATGCTTAAATCACACATGTAGAGGAAAATTATCACGTGAATACATGTAATCAGGCAGGAAAGAGTATTACCAGCATTCCTGATACCCCTTCGTGTCTCATTTAAATGACAAACCCTTCCTTACTCTCTGTAGATGAAAAAGCCAACATGGTTTGGATTTTTCCTTTCTTACCCCTATAAAAATGGAACCATACAGTATATGTTCTTTTGTTTCTGCCTATCTGTTTTTTTTTTCTTTTTTTTAGAAGTGAAGGGAGAGAAACATCAATGTGCAGTTGCCTCTCATGTGCCCTGCACTGGGGACCTGACCCACAACCTAGGCATTTGCCCTGACTGGGAATTGAACCCAAGACATTTGGGTTTGCAGATTGGCACTCAGTCCATTGAGCTACACCAGTCAGAGTTTTGTGTGTGTGTGTGTGTGTGTGTGTGTGTGTGTGTGTGTGTGTGTGTCTTAATTTTCCCTAATATTTTTGTGAAATGGAAGCATATTGTTTTGAGTATCTCTAACTAGCACATTTCATTGTGTTCCATTGTTTTGAATATTCCACAATTCGTTTAAGCAGTTTGTGATGATGGACGGGTATTAGATATTTCAGTTTAGTTCTATTGTGAATAATGTTACTATGAGCATATTTTAATATTTCTGATAGTGTACAAGTGTAGGTATTTTTTTTGGGTGTGAGCTCTTTACTGAAACCTGTGGGTCACATGGGATGCATATGTTCATTTTTCCAAAGTGGTTATGCAAATTTGCTTTCCAAGAAGCTATTTTATTGAGTTGGATAAGATACTGAAGTTGCCTGCTTTTTCCTTACTGATTTATGTATTTCAGATACCCCTTCCAGAGCCCTGTGATTGGATGTGCTTCGCAAATACATTTCTCCCACCTTGTAGCTTGTGTCTTCAGTGTTTTAATTGGTATTTTTTGATGAAATGAGTTCTTAATTTTAATGTCATTTAATCTTGACAGCGCTCTTCTTTTCCTGAGTAGAAATATTTGCCTACCTTGAAGGCAAGAAGATATTCTATGTTTTTTTCTACAAGTTCTATTGTTTTAATATATACATTTGCACTTATGATCCACGTAGAATTGATTTCTTTGTGTATTGTGTGAGGTAGGATTGAGTTTTATTTTTTTCACATTAATCTGGATCATTTATTTAAAAAGTACATCTTTACCCTAGGGATTTGAGCTGTCACCTTTGTCATATACTAAGCTTTATATGTCTTTGGCCTTATTCTGAACTTTATTCTTTTGTTACAATGTTTAAATTGTAAGAGACTTTATTATAATTTTTAATGTCTGTGTGGACTGGTTTCCCCTTATGATTTTTCTTTTTAAATATTTCCCTAGGTATTCTATTTTTTTATATTTATACTTTCCTATTATCTTGTCCAACTCTTAAAATTAGCTTGTTGGTATTTTTATTGTCATTGCCTTGAATTTATAAGTTCATGATGGGAGAACTACATCTTGATAATGTTAAGTTGTCTTATCCAGGAACAGGGAATGTCTTTCCATTTGTTTGCCTAGTTGGTGTTTGTCAGGAATGTTCAAAATTTTTTCTTACACAAATTTTCCTTATAACAGGTTTTCATTGTTTTCCCTAAGTATTTAATCTTTTATTGTAATGAAATTTTTCATTACCATTATGACTTTTTTCATAGTTTCTGTATAAGAAAGCTACTAACTTTGTATCTTAATTTTATAACTTGTTATTTTACTGAATTCTTTTACTTTTTAAGTTTTATTACTGCTTTTCTGGGGTTTTCCAGGCATACTATTGTATAATCTGGAAATTGTTTACCAATTTTTAAGCCTGTAATTACTTTTGGTTGTCTAATTGCGTTGGCTAGTACCTCTAGTACAGTAATAAATAGTAGCAGTGATTAATAGTGGGTATTCTGGCCTTGTCCTAGGGTTAAGGCCCCTATTGTTTTTCTGTTAATTAAGACAATGTTTTTTAGAACTAAGGTAAATGTTTATTTTATCATATTGTGAAGGTATTTTATATTCTTGAAAGTTTTTACCGTGAATGGGTTTTGAATTTTGTCAGTTTTTCTGAGCATCTATGAAGATCATGATTCTTTGTCTCTTGATGTAGTAATATATGACTTAAGAGATTAGCCAAAGAGCATATATGCATATATGCATAGCCATGGACACAGACAACAATGTGGTGAAGGCTATGGTGGGGGCAGGAGCTGGGTGGAGGGGGGCAAAAGGGGAATGACATGTGGGACATCTGTAATAGCATCAACAATAAAAAAAGTCTTGCATTTTGAATGAATTTCACTTGGTCATGGTGTATTATTAATGTGGTTTTAGAATCTGCTAGTATTTTGTTTGAATTTTGCATGGTATGCATGAGTAATAATTGGTCTGTAGTTTTCTCTATACTTTCTTTATCTGGTTTAGGTATTATATTTGCATCATAAGAGAAATTAGGATTTCTTAATTTCCTTTTCAATGCTCTGGAATAATTTATACAGCATTAGTACTCTGGTTTTGGAAGATTTGGTAGAACTTCCTGTAAAACCGTCTGGGTCAAGTGGTTTTTTAATGGGATATTTCTTTAGGAATTTTTATTTCTTTTAAGGACATTGCTCTGTGTTAAGTTTTCTTACTTGAATGGCATTAGTGTTGGTAATCTATTTTCCTAGGAAATTGTCCAATTCATCTAGTGTAGAGGTCAAAGATGATTTTAAAATCATCTCACGATTTTAAAAATGCTTTCTGATTCAATGGTCAACACCTATTTTTTTTTGTATATTTTTCTTTTCCTGAATCAAATGAACTAGTGGTTTGTTGTTGTTTTTAATGGAATTTTGACTAGTTAGATCTGTTCTGTTTTCCTCATTATTTTTTTCAAAACATAAAAAAACAAACCAACTTCAAAACCAAACTTTAATTCCAGCCTAACAGTGCCAGGTACAATAGCTGCGGACAGATTAGGTACAGTGCTGTGTGACCACTCACATGTGGCTCCAAGAAGTGGTGCCCCTGCCCCAGGGAATTTACCTTCAGGGAGCTAAGCCAAGGGGAAAAGAGGGGTCCTGCAATGGAATGGGGGCAGGCAGGGGGAAAAGGCACTACTTCTTGGCAAAGGAGATCTTCATAGGGTTGTTCTGGGTAATCTTGAAGCCCTGTGGCCAGTCCCCACTCCATGAAGGCCATGTCATACCACCCTGGGACCAACCTGACCTCCTTGAAGCCAGGGAACTGGTTGAAAAACGTGGACAGCGTGAGCTCATTAGTCTCCTGGCAGGTGGGGGAGGAACAAGATGTGATCCTGTAGGTTTTCTAAAAGAGGCTGGTAGGCAGCATCTGGCCCGGCATAAGCTGCTGTGGGGGCATGGACCCTGGTGGGGTCTGCTGGGGTTTGAGGCCTGGAGGTAGGATCATGCCAGGGCATGGCATGTAGGGAGGCTGATCCAACATGTGGTGCATGGTGCAGGGAGCCCGAGTCATTGGCCGCATGCCTGGGACAGGCCCTGGGGACAGGCCCTACTAGGAGGGCAACTGTCCCACCCTGCACAACCTTCTTAGCAGTCAGGGTCTCTTGGTTTCCCTCTTCTCCTGTTTACCATCCTGCTTCACGAAGGTACCTTTCATCTTGGCAATGATGAGTATACTGTTGGTCTTGGTATACTGGGTGTGCATGGGCTTGTCATAGAAGGGGAAGCCCTGCATGGAGCATGGGGCTTTGGTGGCGCTGCTGACCTCCTTGAAAGTGACAAAGGCATGACCCTCATCTTCAGCTCCGTGACACCAGGATATGCAGGATCTGGCCAAACTGGGAGAAAATGGCATATAGAGACTTCTTCAGCTCATCCTTCTTGAAGTTGTTGATGTAAATAGCATGATTGGTGTGGGTCTGGGGACCTGCATGGAGGGAGGTGCCCATGGTGGGTGACAGAGGCACGGTCTGGCAGGTGGCTCCTGCCATGTTTCTGAGTGCCGAGCACCTTCCCCATTAATTTCTGCTGTTATCTCCATTTTTCTTTATGCTTTCTTTTGTTTTATTTTGCTTTTCCATTTTTTCTTAACTGGTAATTAATTTCTCCCTAATCATTAATTTTATTGACAAGTGTTTTGTGCCGTGAATTTTCCTCTGATCTCTGCTTTAAAATGCATTCCGCAGATTCTAATATATATATCTTTATAATCATTATTTCTTTAAGAATCTAATTGAAGTTTGTGTTTCTCCTTTTGTGCAGAAGTTACCTAGTTACCCAGTTAGGCTTTTTTTGGTTTTTGTTAGGTGTATTGTATATTGATTTTTCTGCAAATTAAACATAATATGCCTTGATGTAGATTTTCTTTGGTATTGATCCTGCTTGATGATCTCTTAACTCCCTGGATCGTGGTTTGGTGTCTGCCGTTCATTCATTCACTTTGGAAAATTCTCATCATTACTTCAAATATTCTGGTTCTTTCTCTCATTCTTTTCCTAGCACTCCCATTACATGTTACACCTTTTGTAATTGTCCCACAGTTCTCAGATACTCTGTTTTTTTTTCCTCCTTGCATTTTCTTTTTCAATCTCCAGCATTTCCTTTGCTTGCTTACATTTACCCTTTTGTTTTTGTATGTTCACTTTTTCCATTAGAATCCTTAACATTGATCATAGTTATTTTAAATTCCCCATCTGAGTATCCCCAAATCTCTGTTATATCCCACTCTGTTTCTGATACTTGCTTTCTCATTTTAGATGTTTTCTTCTTGCCTTTTAACATGTCTTGCAGTTTTTTTTTTGTTGAAAGTTTGTCAAAATGTGTGAAAAAAAAGGAACGGCAGTAGATAGATAGGCCTTTAGTGGTATATTTTTATTTTTTCCTAGCTAGAAGTTAGTCTATTACTGGTTGCTGTAGCTATTGGGTCAGAGGCTAAAGCTTTCTCTAGTGTCCTTGTTTTTGTCTCCCCTGTTTTCTTTGGGTCCCTCTACAGACTCCTTGTATAAGGGCTAAGATTAGCAGTTCTTTTCATTGTATTCCCACTATACAGAAGACCTAGAAAATTATTCTCACCCTTTAGTGTAAGCAACACCTGGAACACAAGTTATATGTTTTTAGCCCAGTGCTACTTTTCTAAATTCAGAATAAAAGCTGATTGTTTTTTCAGACCTACCCAAATGCACCTTGGGAATCTAAATAAATAAATCCAAAGACAGGTTTCAGACTCACACCCTGAACAATTGCTCTGACTTAATATTTATCATTATTTTTTAAAAACTAGTTTTTCTGCCTCACACAAGGTAGATTTAAATATTTTCCTGATAGGTTAATGACAGTCTTCCACACACCACAGTAAGGTAGTCATTAGCCTGTGCAAGACACAGGTGAGAAGAATCAGCTTATCAACTCTGATCTGACCCTTTGTCAGTGCTGACAGTTCAGACGGCTCTGCCTTTCCTGCCTACACCAAAGGATGAGTCAGTTGGGCTGATGGGGCCTGATGGGAGGGGCGTATGGCCACTGGGCTTCTGTCTGTCATTAGCCTTCCTGACACCTCCACCCTTCCTTCACACTCGGAATGCTGCTGTGCAGGTGTTTGGGTGAGTGGTCACTTTTACATCCTTGAAGGGTGCTGAGTCTTCCACAGGCCTTGGTCCATACTTTTCCCAGGCTCATTAGTGAAGGAATAGCATTCATTGCTTGGCTCTTGTCTAGTGTGGAAAAAAATAACTGTGTATGCCCTAGAGGCCAGGCCTACGGGGAGGAGAGCATGCCTCTCAGCACTGAGTCAAAGTTGGTATTTCTTAATTAGGAGCCTTGCAATCCAGTGTGATTATGCCCTCTGTGCCCAGTCCCTCTGTCACATTAATTAGCACAGAAGGAAAGTGAATTCCCAGCTCCATGTAAGTGTTCCATTGCTCTTGAATCTTATTGCACTTCCTTGCCAGTTTTTGGCACAGATATATCTTACACAATCTCTCTGGAGGGAACTTCTAATTATACTCTTACCTAGTCTTGTCTCACTATGGCTTTCAATTCTTGGGGCCTCTCAGCAGTAAGCAGCTCTGTGTTGTGTAGTGTCTGAATAATGCCAATTCACTCAGGATTTTTTCCTCTCTAGAGAATTAGTGACTGTCAGCTAAGTGCCTTGCATGGAATTAGGCTTTGGGAAGAAAAACAATAAGACATGGTACTGTCCTTAAAGGAGTAAAGGTCAAGGAGGAGAAACAGTTAATTCATTCAGGAAGTCTCCAGGATAGGTTGTTGAACTTGGAGCTGTCAAGGAAAGCTGTGTGGAAAAGGTGATGCAAGCTAAGTGTAGAAGGCTTATATGTAATGTTGAATGAGCATGCCAGTCCTGTGTGTAAGGCACAGACAAAATGCATCACATTCTTTGACAGGTAAAAGGACAGTCTTAGAAGTATGAGGTAAAGCTGGAGGGGTAAATGAGATAGGTTATATAACACACACAGACATACATTAATATTTTACATAACAGTCTCAATTTAAATGTTAATTGGGGCTCCAAGCTGGCCCAAGAAGTTCATAGCCTTTGTCAAGCCTGGATGGGAGGTACAGCTCCAAGCTGCAGGAGCAGGCATCTGAGGATCCAGTGTCAGGGATGCCGGCCCCAGGCTTCCAGGTGCCACCCTCATAGGACTGAGGAAGAAACCGGACCCGACCTGATCCAGGCCTTTCCCTAGATCCCCCAGAGGGAAGGCAGGAAGGAGGGCCAGGAGGCGCCCTGTCCAGAGGTCTGAACTGAAGGGGTAGGGAGATTAGGATCTTTGGAACCAGGAAGATTGGTGATCATGGAGAGAGACTGGGCCAAAATGCCTAAGAAGAGAGCTATGTCTTCCCAGGATTCTTCCTTTTCCCAAGAGATGAGCACAGAAAAGGGAGAAGTGGCAGTTCTGTGCCTCACAGCCAAATCCCAGGCATCCGTGATATTCAAGCATGTGGCCATGGACTCCACCCCAGAGGAGTGGGCTGGATCCTGCACAAAGGATGTGTGTGATGCTGGAAAACTATAGGAACCTGGTCTCTCTGTGGTTTCCAGTTTCTAAGCCTGAGAACTACAGTTTGGAGGATGGAGAAGAACTATTGATGTTTGAGAAAAAAAGTACCCAAAAGCAGCTATTCAGGAAGAATAATTGTCACATGTGTGTCTGCCTGAGGAAATTACATGCATGTAATCTAACAGGTAGGACCCTGGATGCACACCACTGGTCCACATGTCTCACCGGAGAAGACTCCTGAGGTCTTCATCTGTTGGCATGCAGAGACCTCTGCATCCACATTAGCAGCCGCTCAGCTTCCCTCGTCCACGTGGACCAGGATTAGTGGATCCCATCCTCCCTCAGTAGACATTAGTGCTCTTCCCAGTTCCTGGCAGTTTCATCAGTGCTCTGATGGGAGACCTTGAAAATATACCTTTGAAAAATTGTGCAAGACTTGCTGTGGGGGGACCTCTTGGATGAACAATACCAAGTGAAGTTGTGCATCTGTGGAACTGGGACAGGTCCTGCACACTGTTCTCCCAAGGGGAGGGCCTTTCCCCCTTCTCTGCAGGGGATAAGCTGGGGCCTCTGCTACCTCACTGTGTTTCCAGGGCTGGTAGCCACCAGGACAGAATCCTGCCAGTCTGAGGGAGACAGTGCTCTGTCTCCAGTGGTGACAGTGGGTGTGTCCCCATCTGGGAGGTTGGGCATCTCTGACATGCAGAGACGTGTGCACTGCCTCATGCTGGAAGTGCATGTGCTCGCCTCTGTCCCTTTAGAAAACAGACTTGCAAGAGTTTGCTGCACTGCAGGCATGTGACGCTTCCCTCTGGCCTTGTGTTGTGAGGAATGCTGTCCAGCTTGTGGTTTGTCCTCCCAGATTTCTGCATTCTTTCATTTCATCTGGGCACAGGATGAGCCAGCCATTGCCTATTTTGCTTCTGGCCCTCACCTCACACTTAGCACAGCAGTCTCTACCCTGAGATTACATACAAACTTACCAAAAGGGCTTCTTTTTCTCTATATCATCTCTGATGCCTCTGGGATTCCCCTCTTAAATAACAAAAATATGTGAGCAAACAGAAGGAGACACCTATTGTAAGATCCCACTTAGGGAAATGTCCCAAATAAGTTAAAAAGAGAGAGACAGCTCATCAGGGGTTGCCAGGGGCAGGAGGAGTGGGGAGTGAGCATTTTTAGTACAGGGTTTCCTTTCTGGGGATGGAACATCCAGCAGCTAGACAGTGGTGATGCTGCACAGTGTTGTGAATGCCCATCATGCTCAGAGATAACCCAATTTACAATATGAACGATATTTAATACTTAATCATGCCGTAGAGAAAGGGGAAGTATTACAATATAAAAGGAAAAGGTGAAACGGGTGGCAAAACAACTTCTGGTGGGTGTAGGAGGGCTGGTTGAATAACACACAGCTCTAGAGTTGGCCCTGGTGCATTTTGTAGGGACAGCTCCTCCCCTGTGATGGGAACCAGGGCAGGTAGGGTGGGGCCTCAGTCAGATCAGCAGATGCTGCACAGCCCGGCTTGGGCACCAGCACTGGAGCTGTAGCAGCTGCTGGAGGTGGCACAACCACTGGAGATGGGCACCTCTCCTGGTCTGACCCTGCATCCAGCTCTTCCAGATGTAGGACAAGTGCTGAAGCAAAAGCAGGCTTTGCCTCCTGAGCCCCTACTGGAGTTGCAAGAAAAATCACTCACGGGCCTGGATTTCCATGTCCCCCCACAGATAAAACACAGCCAGAGCCTTCCAGAGAAGCCACAGCCCAGGACCCACTGCAGGATGTCCTTCCCAAGGACAGACCAGCAGATGGTGGTGTGAGGCTGGGCTTTGCCCCTGGGCACCCTCTGTGGAGGCTTCCTGTGTGTCTGGCACCACCCCTCCCCACATGCTTGCTTGTACCTCCAATTCACAGCCCCCTCTTCCACCCTCTCGCCCTTGGCCTCCACATCATTTGGCCACTTGCAGTAAGGTGGCCACTATGCTCCAAGATGGATTCTGAAATCTTGAGCTGCCTGTGGAGCCTGGATGGCTTCAGGAAAAGTCTTTTTTTTTTTGGCCATCCATGGGTACCAGACCCCCAGAACCCTGTGTGGCTACTGTCACAACAGGCTTTCTCTGGCCCTCACTGGTGTGGCACACCTGCCCCTCAGTGGTGGAGACAGGGCCAGGGTCTTTGTCAACCACCTGTTGCTCCTCCAGGACCTGGGCTGAGCTCTGTAATGACAGTGACTGACAGCCAGTCCCAAGGCCTAAATCCCTGCTGGGCCCTAGTTGCTGCTGCTTCTGCCCCCTGTACCTTCTGCTCCATGATCAGGCCCAGACCTGTGTCTGCACAGACCTCTGCCCAGGGGAAATGAGATTCACCTCCTGGGCTTGGGATGAACCTCGGGCAGGGGCTGCCACCCATACTCCATGTCCACCCGGGCAGCCTTGACCTGGGGTGGAATGACTGGCCCACCAGGCTTCTCACCCTCCTCTGTCCATTCCTACTGAGGGAAGGGCCTGTTCACATGAATCCCCTTACACACACGCACAAGTAGGTAACATAGGGACTGCTCAGGTGGGATCAGAGTGTTGGCCTGTCCCAAACAAAACTTCCCTGGGCTTTCCCATGTGTTACGTCTGGGTTCCGCTTGAAAAGGGCCACAGGTATCTAGGTTGAGTCTGGACCCAGGGGACATGGGCCGCCATGGCAGAACATGCTGTCACTGCTCCTTCTTTTGAGGCCTTGGCCTCAGGATATAGGCAGACAACAAGAAACATCCTGCTGGCTGAAATACCTCTACCTACGTGCACCGGGGAGGGGCAGTTTCAGAATGTGGCTGCCTGGTTACCAGGGTTCCAAGTTCTGTGCAGCCCTGTTGTCTGGAAGTGAGGTCACTGCCTGTCCCCTGCCCTGAGCATCTCCTCAGATAAGAGCAGTGACCCTGCCTGGAGAACCCGCGCCTCCCTGCTGGAGAGGCTGACTCTGGAGTGTGTCTCAGGGCTACACGTAGGGCCACTTATTGAACCTGTGCTTTCTGTCCCACTAGAACTTGTTTTCTTCCACCTCTATGACTTTTTAAAATTTTTTTCCCTTTATTTTCTTTACAGTGTGATTCATGTCATAAATAAAAGTCATTGTTTATATTTAAAAAAATAAATGTTAATTGAAGTTGATGGAAATCCATTGACATTTGATGAGCTTTGCAGCTGAGCAAGTTAACCTGTGCCCCACACTAGATTGGAATAAAGGGGCCCCATTTATATTTGCTGCATAGCGACCTACCCAAAACACAGTGGTTTGATGCAACCAGGGTTTATTTACTTTACAATTCTGTTGGTTGACAGTTTGGGCTGTGCTTAGCTGGGCTCACTCGTGTCCGCCATTGGCTGCTGGTTTGGCGTGGCGGTTATTTGCTGCTCACTCAGGTTGTGCCCAACAACTGTCCAGAGAGTCCTGGATACATGCCGCAGGAAGGTTCAGAAGAGCACAGGCTCTACTGTGCGAGTGTTTGTCCAGTTCTGCTCATGTCAGGTGTGCCTTGCACTCCACTGCCCAGTGCAACTCATGAGTAAGCCCGGAGTGGGCAGGTACTCAGAAGGGTGGGGGCACAGGCAAGTGAAGGAACGGCAAAGTGAAGGAATGGCTGTTTGCGGTTGCCGCAGGGCCGGTGTTTGTATTGCAAGTGTCCAGTGGAGAGGGAATAACTTTATATAGATGAAATTGACATGCGATAAAGTTATACTCTTAAAATACGCAGTTTGATTAGCTTTGACTTCCGTGTACACTTGTAAAGCCATCACCACAACCAAGTTGGTGAAGTCCCAAAGTTCCCTCATATTCTTTTGGAATCCCAATCATTCCCCAGGCAGTGAACCAGCAAGGGTCTTGTCCTCTGGAGTTTTGGGGCACTAAAATTTGTTCATCTGGTTATTCAGCAAATGGCACTGATGCTTCTGTTGCAGACCTGAGGCTTCCTCCATGCAAGGAGAGTCTTGACTAGAGACTGGTAGCTTAGTTCCAGTCTGTTCTGGGCCTCAGGGAAACCAGGGTCTTCCCCTCACTTCGTTTTCCTTTCCTTGGTTCTGCTGAGTCATGGTAGACTGGTGGTTACCATCCAGAAGTGATTGTGCCCCTTAGGGACATCAGCAATGTCTGCACACGTTTTAGCATATGAATGACTGAGGCAAGAGGGTGGGGGAAGCTGTGGTCTATAGTGTAAAGGCCACAGATGCTGCTACATTTTCTATGATGCATAGGATAACCCCACCATAAAGAATTATCCAGCCTCAAATGATAATAATATCCAGGTAAAAAATTGATAAAGTAATTAATTTTCTGTACCAGGGACGAATTGAAAGATGGAGGACAAATCAGGCAGTGCTCTAGGCTCATTAGTATGGTCTTACTCTCTTGGCTTCATCTGATCTGCCCAGGTCACTGGGGCCAGGTACACTGTAGAATGGTTGGTAGGAAGACCATATTGCACTGAATAAAGTGATTTGTTTTTCCCAGAAGCAATCAGCTTGTACCTGCCTTGCCCTCAGACATCTGCTGGAGAATGAGGCTGGGCAGGGCTTTCTGGGTTCCAGCATCCTGATCTGCCTCTGTCTGGCACAAGGTGGGGGCACAAATAATTAAATGCTGTGTTCATAATATGATGCCCACTATGTTTTGTATATTAGACACTTAACACTAATTTTCTGTTTTTACCCCGACAACTATTTACACATAAAGAATTGGAGGCTGCTTAGAGATGGTCATTATGCTAATGGTTAAGGGAGGATTCAAATATCAGAATCTGCCTAGTCTGAATCCAGTGATCACCAAGAGGGTTCCACAGTCATCCAGACAACCCAGGACAGATTTTTTAAGTAAGTTTTTAATTTTTGCTCATAGTTTAAGAGATTCTCCCCATGGGCCTGAACCAGTATAAAGGATGCTTTGTTTTCCCAGTTCCCTGTTGTAGGGAGTCCATGTCTGGGGTCCTTTCTGGGTCCAATCCTTAGTCTCTGGGCCCAGGGAAGTTCTCTTCTGGACTCTACTGATTGTTCACAATCCCTTTACGTTTGTGTGGTCAACAGAGACCTTGGTGGCCCTCCTGGATCTTGTGGTGGCTAACAATTATTGAATCAGACACTGTCCTGGGCGCCCTCATGTGTGACATTTAATCTCCCCCCAGAACTGTTTAGGAAATGTATTGTCATCCTTATTATTATGGATGAGGGTATGGAGGCTCAGAGAAGTAACTGTGGGCAAGATTAGTGAGTGATGAAAATATCTGAACCCAGAGCCCTCTTGGCCACTGTGCTCTGTTGCCCCTCAAAATATGGTAAGTGCTGTGAAAACTGGAATGAGTAGGGGGTGGTGGCCAGGGTGGGCCTCTGAAGAGCTGACAGTTTTGACTTGAAGCCTAGCCTGTGAGAAGACAGGCATGTCAAGATCTGGTGAAATATGAACCAGGCCAGGAAGACAGAGAGTGGATTGCTTTGGACTCTTGTTTCAGATCTGCTGGTGAATAGGGATCAACAAAGTTCAGAGTTTTTTCTCTCTTAAAGTAGACACTACAAAGAAGCTTCTTATTAAAGTCTGAAGAATAAGTCAGTTGCCACTACCAAGGCATGATACAGTAAGTAAAATTTTATGGGGTCAAGGAGGTCAGTATGACAGCCGAGATAGCAGTTCCAGACAGACCAGGGAAGACATGGTCCATGGTGCTTTGTTCTAGCTAGAACATAACCTGGGGATAAAGATGAGTCAATACTGTCTACACATTTGTTGTCACTGTTTTCCTCTTCTCCCCCACTGCATTCCTTGACTTGTTTTCTCCTCTCTTGATGCTTGCAGGAGTCTGCATTTTTAAAATAGTTTATTTTCACAAGTTTAGTTATTGGTGAGTCATTCTTTTTCCTTGGTAAATGGTGGGCTTTTGGGTGTCCTCCTTCCAGTTTGTCATTGGTTCACCAATGTCTTCTAGTATATCATGAATAGCATTTCTTCTCTGTCTTTGGACTACATATTCAGGAACACTAGTTATCAGCACTTTGGATCTCTGTTGCCTTAACTTGCATGACCTCACCAAGAGTGAGCTCCTCTGCTGAAAAGTCTCCTCAGAGCCTCTTTCATGTTCCTGTTCCTCAGACTGTAGATTGAAGGGGTTCGGCATGGGGGCAACTACTGTGTACATCACTGAGGCTATTGAACTCTTTCTGGAGGGATGGGCTGTTCCAGAAGTGAGGTAGGCCCCAAGGCCAGCACCACAGAACAAAGAGACAACAGAGAGGTGAGACCCATAGGTGGAAAATAATTTATACTTACCTCCAACAGATGAAATGCCCATTAATGAGGACCTAATTCTAGAATAAGAAAGGAGAATCCCAGCCAGGGGAATAACACCCAGCAGACCCATTACAAAATACTGTAGGATGTTGTTGTCAAGGGTAACAACAAGCTTGAGGATCTGAACAAGTTCACAAAAGAAGTGGGGGATTTCTGTCTCTTTACAAAAGGACACCCTCAATACCATCAAACTTTGCAGCAAAGAATATGTCAGGCAGATTAACCAAGGAAGCAGAAGCAGGAGACTACAAAGGCAAGGGTTCATGATGACTGAGTAGTACAGGGGGTGACAGACGGCCACAAACCAGTCATAGGCCATGATGGTCAGTAGCAAATTATCTAGCCCAGCAAAAATCACGAAGAAATACATTTGGGTAAGGCAGCCTTCAAAGGTGATATCTTGGCTCTGTGTCTGGATGTTCACCAGCATCTTCAGGATGGTGGTGGAGGTGAAACAGATGTCGACAAAAGACAGGTTGGAGAGAAAGAAGTACATGGGCATGTGGAGGTGGGAGTCAGAGATGATGGCCAGGATGATGAGCAGGTTTCCTGTAACACAGACTAGGTACATGTAAAGGAACAACCCAAAGAAGAGGGCCTACAGGTCCATATCTTCTGAAAGTCTCAGAAGGATTAATTTTGAAGTAGCTGTTTGATTCCCTGTTTCCATATACATTTATGGGAATTGCCTGGAAAGAGGCAAGAATAATGTTGAAACTAACAAAACAGGAATGTGCCATCCATTTCAAACTCCCTCACTCATTAAGTTTTATGTTTTATCTAAGAGTTTTGTTTTCTTTATTTGATGAAAATCTCATCAATAGTACCTTCCCTACCATGCTTCCACTACTACTACCTGGAATACTTTCTCTTTAAAATGAATGTCCCACACCATTCAGGGGTCTCCTTTGCATTATCCCTGGCTCCTGGCTAGTCCACTTCTTTGTAATTCCTGTAAAAGGACAATCAGCCTCCTCAGCATCTCCTTTCTGCCTGGTAGCTGTGGTTTCTTTGGGTCCCAGGGAAATAAATGTAGAGGATGGGGGAATCACTGGCAGTTGCAGAATTTGATTTTTTTCTAAAAGAAAGTTTATTTAGCTTTCTTGTTTGTTTTGTTAATTAGGTTCCACTTATAGGTGAGATCATATGCTATTTTTCTTTCACCACCTGGCTTATTTCACTTAGCATAATGCTCTCCAGTTCCATCCATGCTGTCATGAAAGGTACAATCAACAAAACAAGCAAGCAAACAAGCAAAATATAACCAGAAACATTGAAATAAAGAACAAACAGACGGTAACTAGAGGGGAGAGTGGAGAGGGATAATGGGGGAATATAGAGGAAGGTCCATCAAGTAACATATAAAAGACACATGGGCAAAGCCAAAGGGGGTGAGTTTGAGGGTGGGAGGCAGGGAGAGGTGGGGCATAGGGGACCGTGGTAGGGTCAAAATGGAGACAACTGTACTTGAGCAACAATAAAAAAAGAAAAGAAAAAGTAGGTAGAGGACTAGAGAAAAAAATATCACATTTCCACAGATATAAAGAAAAACTTTACATAATTTTAAAAAGTTTATTTAAAAAGTTATGGAGGTAGTAAAAGTGAGCAGTATATGACATAGACTTAGGAAACAAGTTGCAGAAGCAAAAGAAGGGCCCTTGGAGTTTAGGAACATGCACTCAAGGGGTGAGGGGAGAGAGAGAAAAGAGCTAATGTTGTGCTTTGTTTGCCTTCATGTCATTTACCAGTATCTTGAAATAGACCATTCTCTGTCTCAAGTTTGACTCAGAGAAGGTTATTGGGAAATGATTTTGCAGGTAATTCATTGCTGTCCCGATTTAGCCCTGTGCCATTGTAATGACCATGATGAACCTCCATGCCAAAGACCAATCAGGCTCCCCCATCATTCATTCTCATTGTGTCCTGAATGTTTGCATTATAGTTCTTTAAATTTCTTCAGATGGGAGAACTATACCTTTTCTATTTCATTTTCATTTTCTATGCCAAGCATTTAGCACAGTACCTGGCACTGGGTTGACCAAAAATTTCATTTGTTTTTTTTTCTGTACGATGGCTCTAGTAGTGCTTAGTTGTCTTTAACTTCACTCAAAACAATTTTGTTAGATCATATTGTGACAGCTGTCATCAGTGTGCATTTAAAAAACCTTATCAAAATTGGTGAATTTTTGTGCAGCCATTTAATATTGAAGATGGAATGAAATATACAACATTTTTGGCATATTGTGCTTTATTATCTCAAGAAAAGTAAAAATGCAGCCAAAATGCAAAAAAGCAGATTTGTGCAGTGTATGAAGAAGGTGCTGTGACTGATCATATGTATCAAAAGTGGTTTGCAAAGTTTCATGCTGGAGATTTCTCACTGGAAGATGCTCCACAGTCAGGTAGACCAGTTGAAGTTGATAGAGATCAAATCGAGATGATAATTGAGAACAAGCAATTTTCTACCATGCGGGAGATGGACAACATATTCAAAATATCTAAATCAATAAAATTATTGGTGAAAATAAAAAAATGTGTCTTGTATTTTACAGAAGAAACTGAACAGACTTTTGGGCCAACCCAACGCATAACAGGTGCTCTATAAATATGTATTTAAAATACAATTAAATTTAAATTAAATTTAAAAAGAAAAAATAAATATGTTAAAAGAAAATTTCAGGGACTAGGTAGAGGCAATTCCCTATCAAAACCCCTTAACCACAAATAAAGACACCATTTATCATAAAGGCATTTTGATTGAACAGAAAGAGAATGAGAGCTTTCTATCTTTTATTTCACTCCATTAAAAAAGGGGGTCTTTGTTTCTGTTCAAATATTAGGTTGCTGCCATAGGAGGGAATTTATAGACTCAGAAACAGCTGTCTTCAATTTTATTTTTATTTTTCACCCTCACTTGAGGACATGCTCATTGACTTTTGAGAAAGGGAAAGGGAGAGAGAGAGAGGGAAAGAAACATCAATTGCCTCCCATATACACCCCAATTGGAGATAGAACCTGCAACCTAGGTATGTGCCCTGACTGGGAATTGAACCCGAAATCCCTCAGTTTACAGGACAGATGCTTCAACCAACTGAGCCACACCAGCCAGGGCAGCTGTCTCTAATTTTTTACACATGTAAGAAAAAGTCCCTTCCTTTGAATTGAAACATGTCTCTATTATAAATTATGTGATCTTAGTTTCTCCCTCTGAGGGTCATTTCTCTTTACCATGATCATCTTTAAATATTTTGTGGACATCTGGAAGATTCTGTCTCTTCATCTTTCATTTATTCTACAGTTATTTGAGTGCCTACTGTATGCCAGGATCTGAGTGTGGACTTGGTATAGAAAGGAAAGAGGCGAGAGCTCTGCCTTCCTGTAGCTTTGAGTACCATGGAAACATTGCTTCCTTTGACTCCTCTGCACTAATTATCCTAATTAAGATCTGTATGATATGCTTGAGGAAAGTGATTAGAAATATTACCTGATCAAAGTTAAGAAACATTAATTTAGCTGGAGATCAAAGAAAGTTTGTAAAAGAAGGTTAATGATGAGGGTAGGCAACTTTCAAAACCGTGATAGATATAAATGCAGCTCCACAGTAGGATGGGGGAAGTGAGAAATGGGTGAGGATGGCTGTTGCTACAGTAGTTTTTCATAAAATAGGTGAATAAGTGAACATTATTATTTAGGAAGAAACTTACTGTCTTCGATATCAAAATAGCAAAATAAACCGCCACTGGACATGTTCTTCACTCACCAATACCACTTTAATTCAGGTCCTGCTAACCTCTCACCTGTGCTCCAGATAATCTGGCACCCTTCTAGTCCATTCTGAGGGGTATGTCAGAATAGTTCCAAAGTCAGCATTGTATGCATCTTAAAAATTACTCAGTGGCTCTATGTTCCTCCAGGAGAGAACCTAAACTCCAGAGCCTTCCATGACCTGGCCCCTGTCCTATTGAGCTGTCTTCATCTCCCACTCCACCACCCTCATCCTGGCTTCTAATCCATCCTTTGTATTGAGCAGAAAATTCTCCCGAAACTTTTCAGTGAGGCAAGAAGATGGCTATCACTCTGAAGTATTGCCTAGTTGCCCGCCTAATTCTCTCACTTTCTGGGGAATGTTCCTTTGTTTGCTTGGGACCTAAACACTGCAAAGTTAGTGCTCATAGGAATTTAATAAACTGCAAGTGAATCCTGGCTGGTGTGGCTCAGTGGATTGAGCACCTGACTCTGAACAAAAGGGTCACATGTTTGATTCCGTCAGGGCACATGAGTTGCAGGCCAGGTCCTTGGTAGGGGGCACGCAAGAGGCAACCACACATTGATGTTTCTCTCCACCCCTTTTTCCCTCCCTTCCCCTCAGTCTAAAAAATACATAAAATATTTAAAAAAATAAATTGCAAGTGATTTTGTCTGGCAGACATACAAATTATTTCTTTTCAGCTAAAAAGATTACCCCAAAGGTTATTGTTATTATCCTTGGGAATCTCTGTCTGATGAAAAAGATAATCCCAAAGGTTATGGTTTTCCTTTCTTATATTTTTGCATCCAACTTGGAAACTAATTCCATCATTCCTTTCCTGCCTATATAAATTTCTGTTCTTCAAATGCTCTGCAAACTAGCTTTACTCCTCTCCTCACTAATAAATAAATCTTTGGCATACATTCTCTCTATATTTCTATGAGTCATGTTTTTATCCATCAGAAAATAATGCTCTGATGTTTGGTACTCAATATCTTATAATCCTGGGAATATTAAATACAGTTTCATAGCTTTGCTTTGCATTTATCAGCCCCTCTCACTCAGGGTCCTTCTCCTCTGTAATCACCTGGAAGAGTCCTATCCTTCCTTCCACACTGTCCTGAAATCTTTATTGACACTCCCATGCAGTGCTGACCACTCTCTCTTTGGACATTCTTTGTACCTTGCTAGACTGGACCTCACATGGGGCAAGTCATCACGCTGCATGCATGTGTTTGTTTCTAGAATTTTCATCCTCCCAGGAGAGCAACAAGTTACAGTTACCTCTTCATGTGCAGTACACAGCTCAGTGTTGGGCATAGGGAAGATGTTGTATAGATACAGAAGTGTCCCATCAAAGAAAACTGGGGAAGGGAAAGTTCAAGTGAGTGGAGAGGGGGCTATTAGGGGGAGACCCAGAACTGAGAGGCAGTGAAGGACAGCAGACCTAAAGACAGAGGTAAGAGAACATCAGGTCTAGCAAGACTTGGAAGAGCTCCATCCAGAACCATGGACTTTACCTTGGCTTTGGTAGGCTTTTCCTCATTCTACATCCCTGCCGATGTGCCAAGAAAGCATGCAAGTATACCTTTTGTCCATCTCTTACCTCTGCCACAGCAGCTTCTGAGAATGCAGGTGCATCACTATGGAATTTCTGAAGGTGTGGGCTTTACTTCTAATGGGGGGTGAATAAGAGGAGCAAGGATGATGTGCTAAATACAGGGCCCAGAGTAGACTGACACCTGGCATGGCCCAAAGGAACTCCCTCTGGCCTGGGACAGGTGAGCCTGAAGCGAAGGGAACAGGAGGATTATTTGGTTCTGAAGCCCCTTACTTCTTATTAAATAAATTGCTGTTCTGACTCTTTCTGGAGAGCTCCTCCTTGAGGATCAGTGGAGTGACCTCTTCTACCCACTGGGAGCCGGACTGCAGCCACATGTAGGATCCTAAGTGCCAGGCTTTGAGTTCTATGTACCATGTAGCTTGTTTTATTTCATCTGCAAAATGCCCTTCAAAATCTATGTGCACATTTTATTATTACTTATAGAAGAAAAAAGAAGCATAACGTTTTTAGGTCATCTGTACAAGTCATGAGGCAGAAAGGAGTGAAGCCAAGTTTAAATCTGGCAGTCTGACTCCTGACCTGGGGCACGTGGCCAGTGTTCTCCTCCTGCCAACCCAACTGGGTATTTCGGTTCCCTGGATGCCCCAGGAAGAGATTACCTACTCATCATGGTCTTCCCTTTGCAGCTTTCTGGTAGACAATAGCAAAGAGCAGAGAGTGGCACCTGCTGCATTGTCTTTATAGGAGGGATGGAGGGCTGAGGAGGCAAAGCATACAGAGTTGGCACATGGTAAAAGCCCCCACTCCTGGATATCCCTCCAGCACTGTCCACTTCCTCCCCCATGCATGTAATCAGCCCAGTCAATCTCAAAGAGAGACATAACATCAGGTCTTGGTTCCATTCCTACTCAGGAAACTGGAAAGAGTTTTAAAATGGAAGGATGAGCCAAAGAACATGTATGCATAACTCATAGATACAGACAACAGTGTGGTGATGGCCAGGGGGTAGGGGGCAGGGCTTGGGTGGAGGCAGGGAGAAGGGGTGAGAAATGAGGCATCTGTAATAGTGTCAAAAATAAAAATGAAGAAAAAATGTTAATGTACTTCAGATATACCTGTGGTTAAGACCTTGGACTCTGCTTAAAATTTTGTGAAGTTTGGAAAACTGAAGTCAGACTTAGAGACTGACAATTAAATTTTGAATCCTTGTTTGCTCTACTTATTATTTTGTGACATGGGGCAAGTTCTTAATACCTCTGAGCCTGGCTTGATGCCAAGTTGATACAACTGCACTGAGTAATGATTAATGGATAGTGGGTGTTCCCTGTGGGATCAATATGTGGTGGGTGCATAAGGTAAGTGAAAAATAAGTTTTAGGTACTATCTTTAATAATGATAAGGCTGATCCTGATCTCATTCAACTTAAATGTCCTGTGAGTTATGATTTACCTTAATCCCTGACAGGATGTTTTATTTTTGTCCTCATATAAGTAGATCCTTATTTGGAGATAAACTTTTGCATCTCATTTATTTTTGATTCTCTAGGGCCTATACGTCATTGTCACAGAGGAAGCATGAAATATAAAACAAAAATCTCTTTCAAATATTGAATATATCCCTCTTTGACTAATAAAAACAGCATAGGCAATATGGCTTCCACAAATTAGGTGTTTTCCTCTCTTTCGAGTTTGTCCCATAGAACTAGAGAGAAGATAAAATAGTGCTTGTTTGGGATTATTTAAATTGTCTGTGTAATGGACATATGGGACCAATTCTTTTTCATTTGAGTATCTACAACATTCAAGGTGTCTCAGCTACAGAGAACCACAAAATCTAACATGTCTCAGAATGTCTCCCATGGGTCTCCCAGAAGACCAAGAACTGCAGCCCTTCCCCTGTGGGCTGTTCCTGTCTATGTACCTGGTCACCATGCTTAAGAACCTGCTCATCATGCTGGCTGTCAGCTCTGACTCCCACTCCACACCTCCATGTACTTCTTCCTCTCTGACCTGTCCATAGCTACCATTGGCCGCAACTCTACCACAATCTCCAAGATGATAGTGGACATCCAAACTCGTAGCAGAGGCTTTTCCTATATGGGCTGCTTAATTCAGGTGTATCTTCTAAATCTTTTTTTGGGTGTATGTCTGCTATACACTTGACTCTGATGGCCCACAACTGGTTTGTGGCCACCTGTCACCCACTGTACTTACTACCCAGTCATCATGAACTCACACTTCTGTGGTTTCTTAGTTTTGGTGTCATTTCTCATCAGCCTTTTGGACTCCCACCTGCACAATCTGATTGCATCACAACTCGCCTGCTTCAAGAATGTGGAAATTTCTCATTTCTTCTTTGATCCTTCTTGACTCTTCAACTTGCCTGTTCTGACACCTTCACCAATAAAATAGTCATGTATCTTGTCGACCCCATTTCTGGTTTTCTCCCTACCTTAAGAATTTTTCCCTTACTATAATGTTTTTCCTCCATTTGAAGAGTTCAGTCATTGGTGGGAAGTGTAAAGCCTTGCCCATGTGTTGTTTTCACCTCTCAGTCATTTGCTTATTCTATGCAGAAAACATTGGAGTGAACATTGGTTTAACTGAGTCAGCTTCCCCAAGGTCTCAGTGACATACACTGGGGTCATCCCCATACTGAAGTTCTTCATCTGCAGTCTGAGAAACAGGGACATCAAGAGGACCATGCAGAGGTTCCTCAGCAGAACAGCCTACTTGCAATACCTGGGCCATTTTTTTGGTCTGCAGATTAAAAAGATTGCAAAACCAATTATCCAGACTTGGCCAACATGCCTCTCTGGTCATATAATTTTTGTAACTATCATGACCTTAGTTCCTCTTGATGTTTCATATGTAGTAGATATTGCTTCTCTTGGCACATGGGATTGGAGGAATATTCTGGGATCCCGCCTGTGTCAAATACTACATCAAGTCTGAATCCTGTTACATTTAAGGAGTATTCTCTTAATATTTTCCTCACTTATGACCCAGGCACCCTGGTGTAGCACAACTCTGTTTTTAAAATAGCCTCCAGTCCTGGCAATCATCACTCTACTTTCTGACTTTATGAATTTGACTACCCTAGAAACTCCATATAAGAGGAATCATATACTATCTGTCTTTTTGTGGATGCCTAGTGTCTCTTACCATAATGTCTGCAGGACTCATCCAGGTTGTACTAGTGTCAGAATTTCCTTCCTTTTCAAGACAATATAATTTTCTATGTATGGATACACCACATTTTATTTATCCATTCATCTGCCAATAGAATACTTGGGTTGTGTCCACCTTTTGGCTGTTGTAAATAATGCTACTGTGAACACAAGTCTACAAGCAACAGAAATTTAAAACCATTTTTTAAACAGATTTGAGCTTATAACTTTGGTCAGCTATAAAATGGCTTGGAATCTTGTATACAAAATAAAGCTTTATTTGATAGATGATGAAACAAATTACTTTTTAGTTTTTTAAATTTTGTTAGGAAATTATCAGGAAAAGACTAAAAAGGAAATTTTTAAACATGAAAATTTTACTTTAGCCACTAAACAATTGCCCATAGAATAAGGACCTTTATTAAAATATCAGAGAACAATTGATTCAAACTTTGAAAAACTGCAAGTACTTTTCTGTTACTGAGTGTTGCAGGTAAGAGACCTTGTCCAATTAATGTTTTGATAAACTTTATCTCAAAGAATTTCCAAATTTATTAAGAAATGTGTCCTTCCCTGACGGGTGAGGCTCAGGGAGTTGGTTGGGAGTTATGCTGCAAACAAAGGGACACCAGTTTGATTCCTGATCAGGGCATATGCCTGGGTTGTGAGTTTGGTCTCGGGTTGGGGTGCCTACAAGAGACAACTGATCTATATTCCTCTATCATCGATATTTCTCTCCCTCTCTTTCTCCCTCCCTCCACCTCTCTCTAAATAAATACAATCTTTTTTTTAAGTAATGTGTTCAGTTCATAGCCACACAATATAAAATCATGGCATTTGTATTTTTTAATCTACTTGATGGAGTTGTTGCACTCTAAGACTGTTTACTAAAAGGAATGATGAAATTACCTATATAATATTTGACGTCTTGTATTTATAGTTCCAGTGGCTGTTGGATGATACCATTGAGATTATAGGTGTTTTTCTAATGATATGTACGTGGTAGAAAGCTATTCATTTAATGATGTTATACTTGGTGATAGGAAACTTCTTTTACTTACTAAATTTGTGTTAACCCATCTGACTTTGATTTTACTGTTCTATTTCTAATTGACTCAAGTAATTAAAGGATGGTATATTTCACTTAGAATTAAGAATAAATAATTTAAAAATGGATTGCAGAACTCTGATTTTTATGGTAAGTCATAGAGGATCAGTATAATTTTCTACAATCAACTAGAGCATTTCCTTTTTATTTAATATTTTTATCATATCTGAAATGAAAAAATAAATCTTATAGTACTATCCTCTCTTTTTTTCTCTTCACAACCAAATTTCTTGATAGTGTTCTACTCACGAAGTCAGTTTCCTCACTGCTAAGTCACTCTCAAGCCCACTGGAAACAGACTCTTTCCCATCACTCTACCAAAATTGCTCTATTGTTTTCCTTATTACTAAACCCAAGACTTATTGTTCAGCCTGTACTTTACTTGACCTCAGACCATCACTTCGCAGAGTTGACTCTTCCTCTCTTGAAACACAACTTTCTCTATCTCCAGCATATTCAGCACTGTGTAGCCTATCCAGTCAAAGGGATTCATTGAGACAGGTGCATCTCCATTTTCTTCAGTGTTACTTTGAGCCCCTAAGTACTTTGGCTACAGGGAGATGAGTCTTTGCAGCATGGACACATTCCTGAGGGGGATCTCTTTTCCCCAATGCCAACTCAATGGTGATGACAATGAAAGAAGAGGTCTGTGGGGCAAGGTATGGGGTGCAGTGGTGGGGGTGAAGAGATCCATCTGGATCCAAAGCTGCCTTCCTGGAAACTGAATTAGCACACACATTCAATTCTGCCACTTGCTCTCTACCCCAAAGGAGATTGGTGACTTCAAGAGGCGAACATCAAAGAAACAATTTATTTAATGAGGAATGATGAGAAATCATTCTCCTGAGGCTTCAGAAACCACAAATACTTCCCTGTCATCCTCATTGTAGTTCAATGACACCTAACTGGGAGGAGACCACACCTGCACCTCTCACAGACGTGACTTTGTGACAAGTTCCACCTCCCTGTCATTCCTTGGGTGAGTCTGTCTTCAGCATCCAACAGAGAAGAAAGAACTTTTTCAAATACTTGTTTAAGCAATGCCAGTAGAGCGAGTCATCCATCTGGCCTTATGAGTACTGTGTATGAAAAGTATTAAAAATGTCATGAGGAAGGGAGGTAACATAGTTGATAATGTCCCATGACAATTTTATTTGAGTCTTTGGAATTTATTTTCCTGGTTATTTACATCTTTTTAGATTCCATTGCAGCCATTTTCTGTCACCTCCAGTTCTGATGGAAACTCATTTTGGACCTAGCAACTTGCTCAGTGTCAGTAGGAATTGGCACTTTCTCAAGTATAAAAAATTTCCAGTCCACCTGCTAAGAGCTTCCTTGTCGTTTTCTAGTACAGTAGTTCTCAGTGTGGTTCCTGAAGCAGCAGCATCAGTACCCCCCGCACCCGCCTCTGCCTGGAGTTGTCGGAAATGCAGATCCTCAGGCCCCACCCAAGACCTGATGACAACTCCAGGATGAGACCTGACAGCCTTTTTTAATGAGCCCTCCAGGTGCCTCTGATGCAGGCTATCACTGGGGAACCTCGGCTCCAGCCCCTTCATGGTTTGGTTTCTAAAAGGTAACACACACTGTTTGATTCAACAAATATTTATGGAGTGCCCACTCTGTGCCAGGTGTCATGTGTGTTGTCATTGCAATTGTGAATGGCCCCATTTTCCCTCCTATTTTTCCTAATGATTCTGTGCAGGGACATAAGAAAGCTGATGACACTGGTGACTGACTTTCATTAGTGTTCCCAGGTAGGTAATCCTATCAGCAGCTGACAGTGGCCAATTCTGTGTCTGGTTTTCAACTATTATATCTGGTTTATTTTTCTTGTCATATGGCATTTCTTTTGAATTATTAGAAACTATGTTAAATAATTATAACAGCAGGCATGATTTCTCCTTTCTGTTTTTTATGAGTTTGTTTTGTGTTTTTAGGGTTTAATGATGGATCTTGAATTAACATTTGGTTTAATATAGTGATTATCACCTAAAGGCAATATCTTTCTGTTCCACATGACTGAAATTTTCTGTTCCCTTCCCATCAATGACTATTACATATTATTACATATGCATTTATGTTGAAACTATCATTTTTTCCACATTGACCTATTCATGCAAATACTTTGTTATCTGACCTCCTAATGTTAAATATTTTTGTACCTTTCAGATGAACATTAATTCATAAGGGAGTATGTTACTTTTATCAAGCAGATAATATCATCTTACTCTGTTTGCAAGTTGCTGCATCAATAATGTGAGACTTTTAGATTTTTTGTTTGTGATATATATCACAAACAACATACATCTAAATTATATATATATATATTTTTTTCCAACCTTCATTCAACTTTTCATGCTCTTTGAGAACAAACCACTGGGAATACCAGGATAAATAAATTTTGTAATATGTGATTTGACACTTTTGGGGATCCTTTTCTCCTACTCAAGAATTACTTCGACCATAAGGAAGATGTCCTCATCAGGGGGAAAGCAAAAAGCATTTTCTACCTGTGGGTCTCATCTCTCAGTTGTTTCTTTATTTTATGCAACAGGCATTGGGGCCTGCTTCACTTCTGCAGTGACTCACTCTTCCCAGAAGGTCTCAGTGGCTTCAGTGATGTATACCGTGGTCACCCCCCTGCTGAACCCTTTCATCTACAGCCTGAGGAACAAGGATGTGAAGGGGGATCTGGGAAGACTCCTCAGCAGAGCATCCTCTTATCTGTGATAGATCCACTGGCCCCAGGACTGAGGAGCTTTGTGAGTACCAGTGGCAAAAACTTGTATTCTGTAATTAGTTCTTACTCTTGAATCTCTTGAACCATCTTGTTCTTTCATCTAGTCCTTAAGGATTTATGACTTTGATCTCTCCTAGTTTTTAACACACTTATAAACAATTAATCTCCCAGTAACTTATTTGATGACATTTTGCCTTATCTGTTGTCCAAAAGTTAGGTCCTTATCTTCTTCCTTACCTTAACACTAGTGAGTCCTGAACTTGGATTTGAAGCATATACTGTATCTTTATCTGAAATGTTGGCTTTGAGTGCTTAAACTACTGATTGTTCACCTTATTTCTGTGTGCTTGGTTGTGAATTTGTGTTGTTTGTGTGTGTATATCACCAACAGTGTTTTTTTAACTGGATAAAAATATGATTAAAATACATATCAAAATACTGTTGATGTGTTCGTGTTTATTATATGGTAAGCCTGTGATAACTGTTCTCTATTATCTTATGTAATCTTCCCAATAGGAAAAATTATGTCCCCATTTTAGAGGTGATAAAAATGAGATTCTCAGAAAGCTAAGAATAAAACAAAACTTCCCCAGAGTTACAGAGGTGTTGGGAACCGCCCTGACTGGTATCAGAGGCTGAAACCCCCACCTAGCTAAGGCTAAGGGAACGCCCTTGGAACCGT
The DNA here is from genome assembly GCF_019186645.2 of Phyllostomus hastatus. Taxonomy (NCBI): domain Eukaryota; kingdom Metazoa; phylum Chordata; class Mammalia; order Chiroptera; family Phyllostomidae; genus Phyllostomus; species Phyllostomus hastatus. The sequence goes on along the minus strand of NW_025333640.1, from coordinate 163,469 downwards.
AAGCCGGCAAGGAGATAAAAGCTTATCTTCCTGGCAGGAATGCTGCTTCTGCTGCTTTATTCATGACTGAACCCCAAAAAGCTTGGTCGGTTAGCCAAAGACGGGTAAGATTCCCCACGGGGGGAACGACCTAAGCCAGGCACGATCACTTTGGGAGGCCCCCCCCAAAAGAAGGACTTGGGGGGGCTGCAGCAAAAGGGGGTGATGGACCCTCGCTCCTCGGCTTTGACATAGCCTGAGTTCTCAGCATCTGGAAGAAAATCTCCTTATCTCTTGGTTGCCTTAGTTCCCTTGCTCCACCTAAGCCTGAAACAATGACAGGGTGGTGCAGCTCGGTACTGAGAAATGCGGATTCCCCAGGGTGATCAGGCCTAAGAAAGAATATGTAAATTACTGTGAAACCTTCTTTGTTTAGAATGCTCTCAGTTGAATGAGAAGGGTCTTAGGAGGAAGTTATTTTGTTCCTCAGTCTTACAGCTCTTTGACCCCCAACTCAATAGACCGGCAGAGTTCTTTGTTTTCTATAGTTCCTTACTTCCCCTAATGAGTACTGTACTTTACCTGAATTATTATGCAAAATGAGCCCAATAAAAGCAGGTATGGACGGTAAATCAGCGCGCTCCCCACTGGGGGGGTGGCCATTTCGTCCCTACTTCCCCACAGAAACTAGTGTGTCTCTGTGCATGTTGTTATTTCTCGTGTGTTTATTGTCGAGCCATCCACAGCGTTCCGTGGTCACTGCTGGCCGGTGACCCACGCGCAACACGGAGGGGTGAGAGACCAAGCGGCAGATGCAGGATTCTAACCTAAACTCTAACCCTGAGCCATAGTCTTAGATCTAACACTCTTCACAGTTTTTCAAACAGATTTTGCTGTGTACATCTCTATGGTAGACTTGACTGCCGATTGACAATATTTCTGATTATCCTTTCCTTCCTCATACCCAGGAGAATTGCAGTTCCTTTCTCCTTGAAGGAAAAGGTGGCAATATTTTTTATATGTCCAATAAAATATGAGTGGAACTGATATACCCCTTTTAGGCTGGTATATTTAAAAGCTGGTACATTATTCTTTTTATTCAGTCTGGCTTTAATATTGTTATTGTGGAATAGAACATCATAAGATCAAAATAGTCTAATATATGTAAGACCAGCAAATACATGTAAGACTTTCCTGGATAGTTACTGAAGTCCATATATGAATGATTTTTTAAAATAGAAAATCCCATAAATTCTGTTAGTGTCACCAGTTCATAATCTCTTTTCAGTGTGATGTGAGACTCTGTGACATGACATGACAATCACAGCCAGAACAAGAGGATTACTTCCAGCACAGCCAATTGCTACTTTCATGTACCCAGAATTTGCTAGGTTTTTTTTTTGAAGGTCTACTCCTATCTACTCTTTGGAATCCTCAGCATCTCAACATCTTAATCCCTCTCTCATATCCAACTTTAACCATTTAATCAAATAACCAAAAGTTTCAAGGCTTTACATACCAACCAGCAGTAGTGATGTGTTCAGCGACAAAGAGAGGTCTGATTATCACCAGGTTACTTTGTTCAAAGGAAAAATTAATATTCAAAAATTTGCCATATGGATTAGTGTACATGTAGTATAATTATATATCTATCTATAACTATCTATCTTTCATCCATCTACCTACCTACCTACCTATCTGGCATATAAAATTTCCCAGGGCTGAGAGAACAGAGAAAGAGCCTGATGACTCCATCATTACATTAAGAGTTTATTAAGGGAATTTACATATGAGGCTTGTCTTGAGTGGCAGCAACATGACATGGATATCATCCATGTCATGTGGCAGATGTAAGGAGTTATATAGGACAGGGCAAGGTGGATGGGATTACTGGGGCATGGCCCACCCCAGGTAAGGAAGAAAAACCTTACTGATTGCCTGAGGAAGGGCAGCAGCCTGTTGCAGCATATGGCACTCCTGGGCATAGGAAAGAGGGCCAGATGGTCTCTGAGGGAATTTATGGGAAACAGTCTCTCTTCTGTCCAGAATCTAACTGGATCCAGATTAAGGTCTGGCTGCAGTCATGTTATTGAACAGCCCTCTACTGTATCTCTCTACCCATTCATACCAGATTTTAGCCTAAGGTGCCAACATGTCTCTTAGCTCTTCTCTCCCAGTGCCTTAGTAAATGAGGAGTTTTCTGTGGAGAAGATGAAGCAGGGTGTTTCTGAGTATGGGCAAGCCAGTGGGCACAGTGAAACATTTTCAGGGACTGAAGGTGGTTCAATGATGGAAGAAGAACCGCATAGAACTATATGAATGAGAGAAGTGGACATGATAAAACAGTAGAAAGTCTTATGTGGGTATGTGTGTTTAATATCATTTAATATAATAATAACTACCATAATAAGTATATTGACTTTGTAACTATGTGTAGTCAATAATATCATAATTAATATGAATATTTCCTGTTTAAATAATTGATTTATACTTTTATTTTTAATATTTATTGGCTTATTATTTTATTAGATTTATTTCCTTGATCATTTTATTAATATTTAAAACTTATAGCACTTTTAAGCACTTGACAATAAAAATGTAATATATAACAGTGTTAGAAAGCTTGGAAAATGCAAATAATGAGAGATATGGTAGGCAACCCAAAGGATGCATTTACCTATCTATGTGCACTATATGTTTATAGTCAAAACTTTATTTCCTGATTATACCTTCCAGGCTGTAACTCATTTAATAAGTGTTCTCCCACCAGAGATGCATTTGATAAATTTAATTATGGTTATATTTTAAAGTGCTTGTACTTTGAGAGATGAAAAGGGGAATTTTTACTTTGTTTCTATTTGCTGTTATTTTTAGTCAAATTGCACAATGTTTATACTCATTGAACTATGGGATGTTCACTTAAAGGAGGCCCAAGCCAGGGTGCTGAGGATTAAATCCTCATTTTGTATATTACTGGGTATGTGACCTTAGGTAAGTTACCTGGACCTCAGAACCCTCAGGGAGGAGAGTCAAGATCACTCCAGCAGGTAAACCATGCAGAGTGGCAGCGATATTATTCAAGGATAAGGGGAACTGAGAACGGATAGCAGAGAACAGAGATACTGAGTACCTGTGTGGCTTTGAGTTCATCTACAGTAAGAGAAGCTGTAGTTTTCCCCACTGATCCTCCTCCTTACAGTGCATCTAGCTCACCTTCTCCCCAAAACAGACCCACTGAAACCATGGAGGAGCTTCTCCCAAAACTTATACAAAAGGTTGACCCAAATAAAAGCAAAAAAATAATAATGAAATAAACAAGTGAGCCCATACCCAACTAAAATGTTCTGCACAGTAAAAGAAACCATCAACAAAATAGAAAAACAATCTACCAAATAGGAGAAAGTATTTGCAAATCATATATCTGATAAGGCTGTAAGTCTCTGGCATTGCTCCTAGTCATATTGTTTCTGACATATCTCCTTGGTCAAGGGGAGAAAATGAAACTACATCCAACTAAAAAGTTTTTGCTCATCAAAGTAATCCATGAACAAAACAAAAACACAACCTACTGATTGAGATGTTTGCCAATGATACATCCAATAAGGGGTTAATGTGCAAAATTTATAAAGAACTTATACAGCTTAACACAAAAATGCCCCAAACAATTCAAATTAAATAATGGACAGAAGACCTAAATAGACATTTCTCCAAAGAGGACATACAGATGGCCAATAGACATATGAAAAGATGCTCAATGTCACTGGTCATCAGATAGGTGCACTGCTATGTTCACTGCAGCATTATTTATAATAGTTAAGATACGAAAGCAACCTAAGTGCCATTCAATAGACGATTGGATAAAGAAGTGGTGATATGTCTATAATGGAATATTACTTGGCCATAAAAAAGAATGGAGCCTTATCATTTGCTACAATATTCATGGACCTAGAGGGTAATAAGCTAAGTGATATAAATTAGTCAGAGAAAGACAAATACTATATGATTTCACTTACATGTGAAATCTAAAGAACAAAATAAAACAGCAAACAAAGCAAAAAGACTCGTGGTTGCAGAGAACAAACTGATGATTGCCAAATGGGAAGGGCATTGTAGGGCTGGGTGAAAAGGGTGAAGGGATTAAGAAGTACAAATTGGTAGTTACAAAACAGTCATGGAGATGTAAAGAACAGCATAGGGATTATAGTCAATAATATTGTAATAACTATGTATGGTGCCAGGTTGATACTAGACCATTTTGAGGGATCACTTAATAAATTATGTAAATATCTAACTATTATGCTGTATACCTGAAACTAATATACAGTAATATTGGATGTTAACTGTAATGGAAAAATAAAAAATAAAAAAAGTTTAAAAATCTTGTGAGGCTAAAAAGAAAGGTTGGCTCAAATGTCACTGGGGATAGACTATAGAGAATGTTGTGCCTGTTGGCCAGATCCTTCTTCAGGATTAATGGCTTATTTCTCCAGGTGCGGGGAGTACAGCCATCTGACAGCCCTCAGCCCTCTTTGTGAATAGCAATCAGTGAAAGGAAGCTACCTCACCCAGGAGACACCACTCAAATCTCCTGCTGTGGGGAGCAAAACTGGCCAAAGACTTTTGCATTCACCATTGTATTTGCACTGAGGTTGCTCCTGAGCTGTTCCCAGTCACTCACTGAGAACAGCAGTGTGCCAGTGCATGCTCATTGCCGTGGTCACACAATGACACTGATGACCAGGGTCAGTTACCCCTTCCAAAATGGTGACTCTTTCTCTTAGCGTGAAGGACCTTAAGGGCCATGCTGCAGTAGAGCTTGAAGTTCAACAGGACTTTTGCCATGTGTCTGGAAGTGTATCTTTAGGAGTCAAGGCCTCTAAACCTGCAGAGGCCAGAGTTGTGGAGATCTGCAGCACAAACTCCCCAAGTGGCTCAGTGGAGGTGTCATCGGAAGGGGCCACTTTTACTTTCAATCCTTGATTTATGGACCCACATATGCTATAAATCAAAGATACAACACACTACTGTCAGTGACTCAGAGTGCGTACTGCATCCTGAGGATTATGTAGTCAGCACTTCCTGTGTATTCAAATGCCTGCACTAAATTTGGTCATTCTCTTTTAAGCTAACCTGTTCCTCTATCTTCCATTAAAATTTTTCTTAAACCCTCTCATATTCCATACTCTCTTTACACAGTGCTTTACTCTCTCCTTCTCTTCCCCCACAAGCATTATAGGTGGGTTATGTTTGTCATCTATATCTCCCCAATGCCCATTCTTCAAGCCACTCTACCTAGATTATTTCTGTCTCTGCTCTTCTATTTAGAGATAATAAATGGCTCTCATTATGTCAACAGGGAGTCCATGTCACCAGCAAACATGAAAAAACTTTCATCCCTCATTTCATTAGTCCTTTTAATGGAACCGAGCTATTAACCACTCTGCTTTTCTTCTGAAAGGACCTCTTCGCCCACATGACACTGTGGACACCAACGGATTAATGAAATCCAAAGGCTCTTCAAGGGAAGAACATCACAGAAAGTTGGTTTCTGGCTTTGGTTCCTGAGGAAATTATGCATTCCTTAAGAGACACCTTGTCACTTTCAAGTTAAACCAAAGAAACAAGTGTTTCTTATTGGAGGAAATACATTTATCTTCCACCCTCCCCCACCCCTTGATGCTTGTACAGACACAACACTAGATGAAATTTTCCATTCTTTAAATTTTGCATCCCATGGGATCTGAATAGTTTGGAGAGTGAAAAAACAATAGAACAATTTATTTAATGAGAGCCCTGAGAATTCAACCCTGGAGATTATGGAATCTTTAAATGTGTTCTTTTTTTTTCCCCCCCTTTCCTTAATTCTCTGATCCCAGTCAAATACAAACTGAATTGGGCTTCCTAGGGATAGACCTTGGCAATCAGAAAGCTTCAGTGCAGTGGTATCCTTTAGAGAAAGTCATTGTATCCCAGTGAGGGCCAGTGGAATGAAAAGGAAATGAGACAACATGGGTACTGGGCTTTACCTCTGGAATAATTAGACTGGGACAGTCCTGCATTACATAGTTTACAACAATGAAATCCCTGTACCTTGAAGGTACTTTAGTTTCCACTGAGACTGGTGTTTTCCAGCCTTCGTTCTGTTTCCTTCTCTCTCTTTTTGTAACCTAGAGCCTCTCTACAATAAGAATTATTTTCCAGAGAATCTCCACATCTGACATCTACTATGCACAAGGTATTGTCTATTTCGTTCGTAATGTGATTGGGTTATATTTCCTAACTATTTTGCAACAGATTTGACTCATCAATAGCACTTCAATATTGATGCTATTGTTGTTTTACCTTAGTGTCCACAATATTATCTACTAGTAATATAATTATTTCTGATGTTCAGTACTCAGGCTAATTTCCTTTCCTCATCTTACCAGTCTCTTTTAATGTATAGCAGAATTTCAAGTGATTGAAGTTGGAATTGACTGCACTGGTCTGTTCATGAATTTAACACAAATGTTTTAGTGAGTTACTGCAGAATATTCTGTTGTCTGCAGCTTTAAAACGGCTGTTATTTTTTTCTTTTTAAAATAATTATTTATTTTTTATTGTTGTTTAATTACAGTTTTCTCCATTTCACCACACCACACCCTCCCACCCTCGAACCTACCCCCCTTTGGTTTTTTTCATGTGTCCTTTATACATGTTCCTTGATGGCCCTTCCTCTTGAGTTAGGAAATCACCACTGGTTCCCTCATTTAGCAAGAGGAAACCAGTTATCTGATGAGGTTGAAGATTTCTTTTTTGTGTTATAGTTGATGCTTTTGGTCTTAATCTTTGTTATATATCTGACATTTTTATACATTCAACACCTACTACGTGCCAAGCACCAGATGAGTCTCTGGAATGACAATAGTGAACAAAAACAGTTATAACTTCTAACCCACAAGTGAACATAAAATTACCAACACAAGAGGCACTTTAAGGAATAGTACAAGATGCTCATTCTGTTGGCCTCACACACTCTGTCCTTCCTGACCCCAATTATCTGTTTTCTATCTCACTGGTCCTGAAATCCCTTCTGTTACTAACCCAAGTGCAACTGAAATTCTGTTCTCTTAACCCCAAATGCTTGATCTTTAATATTTCTTCTAATTCACAATTACCCATCTCTCCCCTCACAGAACAAACATTTATATTTCAGAGAAGACTTTTCGACTCACCTCCCAAGACTAACTGGGTCCTCAGTGATTTTTTCTCTCCTTAATTAATTAGCATTCTCTAGCCATTAGTAATAGTGAAACTTTTTTTATCATTGAGAATGTAAACATTTATTTACTTTTTAAATTAAATTTATTGGGATAACATTATTTAATAACATTGTATAAGTTTTAAGTGTGCAAATTTATAACATATCATCTGCATATTGCATTGTGTGCTCACCACCCAAAGTCTAGTCTCTTTCCATCACCATATATTTAACCCCTTTTACTTTCTTTATCCCTCACTCAACTTCCTTCTGCTCTGGTAACCACCATGTTGTCGTCTATGTCTATGATTTGTTTTGTTTGCTCATTTCTTGATTGCTGTTTTATATCCTCCATATGAGTGAAGTCATATTGTTCTTGTCCTTTTCCACATGACTTATTTCACTTAGCATGATTACTCTCAAGATCCATCCATTTTGTCACAAATGGCAGTATTTTGCCTTTTTAATGACTGAGTAGTATTCCGCCACATATATGTACCACATCTTTACCCAATCACTCATCAAAGGACACTTAGGTTGTTTCCATGTCTTGGTTATTGTGAATAATGCTGCAATAAACATAAAGGTACATACATATATCTTTATGAATACGTGTTTTCAAATATCAGGTAGATACCCAGAAGAGGAATTGCTGGGTAATGTGGTAGCTCTATTCTTAATATTCTGAGGAACCTCCATACTGTTTTCCATAGAGGCTGCACCAACTTTCATTCCCTCAAGGGTATCCATTTCTCCATATCCTCTCCAACACGTCTTTCTTGTTAATAAAAGCCATTCTAACAGATATGAGGTGGTATCTCATTGTGATTTTGATTTGCATTTCCCCTATATCTAGTGATGTTGAGCAACTTTTCATATGTCTGTTGGCCATCTGTATGTCCAACACTTGGGAAAAGTGTTCAGGTCCTCTGCTCCTTTCTTAATTGAACTGTTTTGTTGTTGTTGAGTTATATGAGTTCTTTATGTATTTTGGACATTATCCGATTATTAAAGGATAATATATATATTTTTGATATTAGCCCATATTTGTTTGCAACTATCTTCCCCCATTTGGCTGGTTGCCTTTTTATTTTCAAATCTTAAATTTGCCTTTCAACTTTTATGGTGAGTTCATGTATAGACATTTTGAATATTTAAAAATTTGAAGCCTATTAATTTCTCAACTCATGCCACTGATTTTAGTGCCACACATCTCCCCTTGAGAGCATGCTCACATGAGCACATGCACTCACACATGCTTTGTATTGTATTTTAATGCTAGTGTGCTTTTGCCCCCCTCCCTTCACCCTATTATCTCTGTAGTCCATATGCATCTTCCTTTTCTTGGAAGAATCCACTTGGCAGGAAGTCTCTGGAAGAGGGAACCATAAGGATCTCCATTAATTAGGAATGCTGCATGGTAATAAAAAGATAACAGACCTGCTGTGTTCATACTGATGGCTGCCCCAGGTTGAGAGAAACACTAATAATGATGTCCATGCAAGACAGATTTGTTGTGATATTAAGAATTGTTCACTTTTGTCAAGTGTTCACTGTATGTCACAAGAACTGCACCACAAAAATTATATGTATCATCTTATTTAATCACTCATCTGTCCTACAATGTAGGGAATAGTTACTACTAGCATTGTGGAGGTGAGGTACCTGCAGCTAAGAGAGATTACAAAACTTTGTCAAGGTCACAGACATAGAATGTGACAGAGGAAATTCTATTCCAGGAAATCTGACACAAGATCCTGTTTTCTAAATCACAGCTCTATACTGTAGTTTAGAAGAGTTATATATCAAAAATAATTATAGTAAAAAGAATATATTGATAATGATAATGATGATAGCTATAATTTATTGAGATCTTACTCTCCATAGAGACATTATGAGACAAAATATCTGTGATTAAAGACATTTTTAGACTTTACAAAGATGGTAATAGCAGTAACCACATTTGTAGAAAGAAACGCAATAAGGCACATGGAGAGTTAACTGAGACATCAATGTAGATAGAGTACCAGGTCACGTGAGTAAGTTTGTTTGAGTTGCAATCACATATTTTAATCACTATTCTGAAATCAAAGAACTATGGAGATTATCAAAGTAAACACCTTAAATGTCTTTACTTATTTTGGAAAGCTCACATGAAAGAAGAAATTGGTTTATGTCCATAGATTCAGATAACAGAAAAAGATAAAAAGAAAGATTTCTGCCAAATTAAAGAAAACTGAGTAATTACAGAATTTAAAATGAAACTGGGCTACCACTTAAATAAGTGAATCACTGGCTTTGGAATGACTGCTAGATCATGAAAGATGTCCGCACAAAGGTGGATCAAAAGGTGATGATGAGCTGATGTGCAATTTGGCTGTTCATTGAAAGTTGCTTTTGCCTCTTTCTCCAGCAGACACACCAGCAGAATGGAAGCAGGAAACCACACAGAAGTATCAGAATTACTCCTCCTGGGTCTCTCAGAGGATCCTGAACTACAGCCCTTTCTCTTTGGAGTGTTTCTTTTCATGTATCTGGTCACTGTTCTTGGGAACCTGCTCATCATCCTGGCTGTCAGCTCTGACTCCCACCTCCACACCCCCATGTACTTCTTCCTCTCCAACCTGTCCTTTGTTGATATCTGTTTCACCTCCACCACCCTCCCGAAGATGCTGGTGAATATCTGGACACAGAGCAAAGCCATCTCCTACAATGGGTGCTTCATTCAAGTGTATTTTTTTACAGTTTTTATTGGAATGGACAACTTCCTTCTGACTGTGATGGCCTATGACTGCTATGTGGCCATCTGCCACCCCCTGCACTACATGGTCATCATGAACCCACACCTGTGTGGTCTGCTGGTTTTGTTGTGTTGGTTCATCATATTCTGGGTCTCCCTGGTTCATATTCTACTGATGAGGAGGCTGACCTTCTGTGCAGGAACTGAAATACCACATTTCTTCTGTGAACTGGCTCAGATTCTCAAAGAAGCCTGCTCAGACACCCTCACCAATAACATCTTCATGTACATGGTTACTGCCCTACTGGGTGTGATTCCTGTTACTGGAATTCTCTATTCTTATGCTCAGATCATCTCCTCTTTAATGAAAATGTCTTCTGCATGGGGAAAATATAAAGCATTTTCCACCTGTGGGTCTCACCTCACTGTGGTCTCCTTGTTCTATGGGACAGGGCTGGGGGTCTATCTCAGTTCTGCTGTGACTCATTCTTCCCAGAGAAGTTTGGTAGCCTCAGTGATGTACACTGTGGTCACCCCCATGCTGAACCCCTTCATCTACAGCCTGAGGAACAAGGATGTGAAGGAGGCCCTGAGAAGGCTTCCAGAGCTAGGTATACAATGTGGGTCCCAAAGGTAAATTTAAATATCCTGGTGCTTTTTCTCTCTCAAAAGACATTATTGATTTCTTCTATTTCCAAAGCACAGATGATTTCTTTTTTTTTTCATAGTTTCTTCTCAACAACTCCCTCAGAAACTTCTTTTTGACTTTTTTTCCCTACATGGTATCCACAATGCTCAATGTTTGGCCAGCATCCTGCAACTATTCTTAAGATTTCTAACTTTAAATTTAAAGCAGTTGTCATATTAAGTTCTGACATGGTTTCCCAAAAAGTTTTCCTCATGTGTTGTTGACCTTCACCTTAATTTGGCTGTACTCTGTTTCTTTTCCCCCCAGAAAAAAAAGGAGTGAAAATCATACAGTAACAGAACAAAGTGCTTACAATATCAGGACCATACATGTTTTTCCATATGAATGGCTTACTTTCATGTTAAAAACATTTCTTTCAGATATTTATTCTTATTCAGGTGCTTCTGTGTTGAATGTATAACTGTTTTCAAAGGTTATATTCTCTGCTTAGGCTGTTCCATTTATCATTTTGTAGTGTCTTTCTTTGTCTCTTACTGTAGCCTTTGTTTTAAAGTGCAGAATGAGGGTCACTGGGCCTCTCCAGGATTTTCTGTTCAGTGTCCTACAGCAGTGTTTCCTCAACATCTGATCCTGGGCATGCTGTTAAAAGCAGATTCCCAGGATCCATCAATTCAATGTCAAGGTATATACCCAAAATAATTAGAAAGATAAATGCAAATATATACTTGCAGACCAATTTTCATAGCAGCAATAGCCAAAATATGGAAACAATCCAAGTGTTCATCAACAGAGGAATGGATAAACAAAATGAAATGTATATACAATGGAATATTGGGCAGCCTTTTTAAAGGAATGAAATTCTGAAATATGTACAACATCATTGAAATTTGAAAATATTATGCTGAGATGAGCCAGACACAAAAAGATAAGTATTGTATGAATACACTTACATGAAGTCCTTAAAATAAGTAAATTGATGGAGACAGAAAGTAGAATAGAGGTTTCCCTGGGCTGGAGGAGGAGGAGAATGGGGAAATGTGGAATGGGGATAGAGCTTCATTTGGGATGATAAAAAACGTGTGGAAATAGATACTGGTGATGGTTCCATGATATTGTGAATAAACTTATGCCATAAAACTGTACTTTTAAAAATGGATAAATGTCATATATATATATATATATATATATATATATATATATATATATATATATATATCCATAAAAATAAAAATAAAGTAAAATCATTGTAATTTATTTTAAATGTAGATTATTGGGCTCCCCTCCCCACTGCCCCTGACCCACCCAGAGATGTTGACTAGATGAGTCTAGAGTAAGTATACATCTGGGAAGATATATATTAACAAAAGCCTCAGCTGATTGTTTTGATAAAGGTAAAATTATGAACCATTGCCCCAGAGAAATGAATCTCAATGGATTGTCACAGGGACCTATAAAATTTGAAACCTGTGAACATTCTGAATTATCAGATCCAAATCAGGCCTACAGAGGCAGGCACTGGGGACTATGAAATCTGTTCTAACACATCCTCAGGGTCATTGTGGTGCAAGTTAAAGTTGTAGAACCATCCCCTAGTGAATCCTGGGACTCTTTGTACTCAGCCATCTATCCAATGAGGAAACTACAAGTCAGGAAATAATCACACTCATTCCTAACAGGAGATGCAAGGAAGTCTAGAGTGATTCTTCCCAGAGGAAAGGGATCCAGGAGGGGAGAATCATAGATGGTCCCACTCTTAGTCTCCCAGGGGTAAGGAATTGGCAAGACAGAGATGCCTTCCTTTGTGACCCTGCCTCTGAGGAGTCACCTGGTCAGGTAATTAAAGACACATTGATCAATTTGTCTAACAAACTTCAGAGGGGATTCTGCCCCAAGGGCCTATTAACCTGTAACATATCAACTTATAGTCACCAAGTCTCTCCTGTGCCGGACCCAAAACACTCGTGCCTTCTGCAGCAGATACAGCCAGGCCCTGTCACACATGCCTGGCCTTGTATCCCTGCTGTTATGGAGGATAGACCTTCCTTTTTCATCATCCACCTTCCATGAAAGAAGATTCAAACTATTAACCCTGAGGAGCCTAGTAAGTGTCATAGGAAATAAGATAAAGGAGTGGTAGAGTGAATAGGGTATTGACCATTATTAAGCACAGGACAGGGAAAACCCCATGCTGACTATGGAGAATGGGCTCTAGAAGTTACTTGCTTGGGAGGGTGAATGGCTAGACTCCTTGTTTGAAGTTGCCATTCTGTGATGAGATTTTACTTCAGTGATATGTTATTTGGTTAGGTTGTTGATGGGGTTACGGAAATGGGGAGAAAGAAGCTTACCCACCTGTCCTCTCTGACACCATTGCACTCCCCACAACCATACCGTGTAGAGGTACAGTCATTAACCTTTGGAGTGCAAATGGATGCCACCAGGTGCTGATAGTACTTTAGGTCCTTTACAGTGAAGTCTTGATCTCTTTTTCTTCTTTTCCCTTGTTACTCAACCCAAGAGTCCCAGAGCCTCCATCTTCACTCAGCCTAGACAAATCTTTCTTAATGCCAGCCTCACTTATTTAGGAACATCTCATTTCTCAGAAAGGATCTGTCTTTCCCTCTCTCTGCACCCTTATCCATGGTTCTTATTAGGAAGCTTCAAGGCTGAAGGGTATGAGGTCCTTAGAATCTAGGACTACAGTGCTTAAAGAGAGAGGGAAAGAAAAGGATGTACGAAAGTCCAACATCTAATTGGTTGTTGACAACTACCCTTTGGCTCTGGGAATTCTGGAAAACACTAGAACTGGCATGTCCCTTTCCCATAGTTCCCCCTAACTACATGTGGATGTCAAGTTTCATCTTTCACAAGGAATATGGAATCATTAGTAAGATCAAAATTATCTTTCACCTGTTTTTGCCTGTGTTCCTTTTCTTTAAAGCAAGTGACTTGGTTCTCCATCTTTAGAGATATAAGAATTCACCACCCCATTTCCTTTGACCTTAGTATCATCTGCTTTAAATCCATCTTTACTCCAGACACCAGGGAAAATTGTGATATAAATCATGACACTCTTTTGGTTGCACTTCCTCCACAGCCTCATACTTTATCCATTATTCTTTTCAAGTTCCCAGGGATGCGGTCACCTCTTCAACCTAAATCTCCACTGTTACTGTACCCCACAGTGTGCTTCAGCTAGTGGCTAAACACACTCTGACCCAGGCTGTGTCATCTGCTTGCTTCTCTGCCAGGAGAGCCCATGTTCAGTAGTCCACCTGTGTAACTTCTGCCCAGAGATCTCTTCCTTCAGGAATTCTTCCCTGACTCCATCACTCCAGGATACATTTGGGACTTCTCTCAGTAACCCAGTCTCCAGACTGCCTTTATCCTACCATTTAAGTCACTGTATTACAATGGCCTGTTTGTGCACCCATCTCTGGAAGGTGGGTTCCCTGACGTTGAAGACCATACCCAATGGCTAATACTTAGCCTGTCCCAATGGAGCTCTTCTTGCTGAGTGGCTTCCAGGAGTTCTTCAGTGACTGACAATCAGCCTAGTTCAATCGTCTACTTCCCAGTATGGCTCAACAAACTGCCCGCTACCATGAAACACCAGAAAGAGAATGGGGCATATTTATTTGGTGCATGAATAAAGTGGAAACTATAACTGACACAGGGCTGTATCCTCCCCTTTTGATTCCTAACCTCTGGTCCTAATGTAAAGGGTTTCTAATGTGGGGAAACTCTTTCTTAAGATGACCATTATTATTCATTTTATGACCCTTTAAATCATAGTTCAGCTGCTTTGCATCTCCAGGTTGGACTTTATAGAAAAAATCACTGTGGTGGATTTGAATTCCAAGAACCTCAGGACAAACCCTGCAGCAGCCAGACCCCTGGCTTTGTCCATCAGAACAAGGTGAATTCTCATTAGTCTCTCTCCCTCACTTCCAATATTTTTTCATTGAATATTTTTCACTGTCTCAGTCTTTTTATTTGGCACAAGGAAGCAATATTTGACAATCCTAGAAATAAAACCATCTTGTACCTTTATCAAACGCACTTACTACTTAAACCTGGAAGCTTTGCATGGCCTCTACATTTCTTCCTCAGAGGTAGCAATATGCACCTGAGAAGATGGTCCAGCTTCAGAGGCCAACCCCTTCTTTAACCATTCCTCCAAGCAGCAAGAGTCATGAAAAGAATTTTAATACTGTCCTCCATGGTGCTCATGAAAAACACTATGTCCTCCCTTAATGTCCTCAATAGATTCCTGACTGTGATAAAACACATAACAAACAATTTTTACCGTAGGTTAATCTAATGGATACAAACAGGGTTAAATTCCTACAGCATCTCACCAACTTAGAACAAAACAATATTGAATTTTAAAATGTTGACAACGTGAATAAAGCAATGTTAACCACATTGAATGAAGCAATGTTACTCGAGGACCTGCTGTACTTGTAAGAAGAGAGAAATTGCACAGGATGTTGCATGTCAACCCAAAAAGATGAGCATCAAACATGAGGTGATACTGAAAGTAGCACTGGGAAGGTGGAGGAAAGGGGCATTGGTCCATGGCCTGCCTGCCTCTGGCTCTCTCCTTGCCAAGTACTGGGGGTCCTAGAACCAGAGGGAAAAGAATGGGTGTCTTCTTTCACTTTCCCATTATCACTCTCTCCTGGAAAGTGGATTGTCATGTGTTTAGGGGAGAGAGCAAAGGAGGCCGTGTCTGCTCATACAGGGAAAAGAGTGTTTAGCAGTTTCACATGCAAGAAAAAGGGCTGAGACTATGAATGTTAAGAGGCTTCCAGGAAGGGAATTAAAAGGTAATGAATGTCCTCATTTATGATCCCAGAGAAGTAACTGTGTGACACTTATCCTTTGTGAAATTGTTCTTACCCGTGTCGTTTCCCTGTTTAGTCTCAGTCATCTTGTGTTTGTGCCTGTGGATAATTAGGATAGAAAGTCAGGGGTGTGTATGCAGGTATTTCAGACAAAGGTTGTGGAGAAGCAGTTGCTGATGCTACTCTGGGTAAGGAGCTCAAGTGAGCCACAAGAACAAGAGAAAATAGGCTGATTTGTTTGGACCTGATAGGGATCAACACTGGGAATGTATGTTGCCCAGGGCTGAGAAGAAGACATGGCTATTTAATGAGCAGCAACTTTATATTCCTTTTCTGTCTCCCTTTCTCTCTTTTATTCCTCAGCATCCTCTCTCCATATAGTAATCTCTTTCAATCTAAGAAATTGACACCCAGGGACTATAAGATGAGCTGCAGCAATAGAAAATTAGGTTTGTAGGCTCATCCATTAATTAATTCTGGCACCAAACCAACATTAAGAGTTCCCTTTGTGCTAAGAACTTAGTTAATATTGAGTACTGAGGTGGTTTGGAATTACCTAAGCAGGTGAGAGCCTGTGCCATATATATAGTGACAGGTAGGAATGAAGAGAAGGAAGTAGGGAGGAGGTTAAAGAGAGAGAGAGAAGGTCCTGACAGTAGCAGAGACATAAGCAAGTATGGCCCATCTGTGCAGAGAAAGGCTTTTCAAAATGATCAGAATTGAGGATAAAATTGAAGTGGTGAGAAATAAGGCTAGGGGTGGGTGGGTCATGTGGAGTCATGATACACCAAGGAGTTTGGATGATTTCAGCAGGTGGCACAAAGGCATTTCCAGGAATTTAAGCAGGAGAGTGACAGGATCTAATTTCCATTGTGGAAATTTCAGATAGCTCTGTGAAGGAATCAAAGGTGAAAGTGGAGACCAAGAAGGAAACCCGTGCAATAGACTGGGAAGAAATGAAATTGTTTCCTCTTTTCTAATGCAGTTGATGCAGTTAACACACAGCACACTTCAGGAAATATCCAGAATCTCAGGCATCTCCCTCAACTCTCCCCTATTCTGCTCAATAAATATACAGTGCAAGAGAGAAAGCCATACTTACTGAAAGTCAAGGAAATTTAGAATGTGTCATGACAATTTGCTTACAATATCTCTCAAATGATTTGAAACCACAAGAAATTGTTGCAAACTGCCCATCACCCCAAGTGGCAGAACAAAGCTCCATTGCTAAACAAATTGAGTATGATATGGCCATCTTTGTCATTCCAGAGACACTGTGAAGTTTTGTTTTTTTTCAACTGAGATCTAATTGACATATAACATTATATTAGTTTCAGACATACAACATTTGATTTGTATATACATTGCAAATGATCATCTGAATAAGTCTAGTTAACATCTTTCACCATACATATTTATAGAATTTTTTCCTTGTGATGAACTTTTAAGATTTACTCTCTTAGTAATCTTCAAATATGGAACACAGTATTGGTTATAATTACCATGCAATATATTACATCCTTATGACTTATTTATTTTATAACTGGAAGTTTATACCTTTTGATCCCCTGCCCTCCCTTTCCACTTTGGTTTCTATACCTAAGAAAACTGACAGTGATGGCAGCCAATGGTGATCTCCTGTGTAGTTAGGGGCATTACAGAATAACAAGTATAGAAAAATATTGATAACAGAACACTGAACATAACTTTATGGTTTTATGCTGTACCTTGTTTCAAGTTATAAGACTTATTCCTCTGTGTCTGGTTATAGGACCCAGAGGCCCTGAGGTGAAGAGAATCAGAGGTAGGTGGGCCAAGAATGAGTCCCCACATGTGCTCAGCCCCAATCTAAGCATCACTGAAATGTGAGTGCAAATCCAACTCTCATCCCTTCGAGCTCATATGTAAATATTGATGCAGTTTCTCTCTTCCCCCAGTATTTAATGAACATCATAGATGGCATGACTCAAAATTCTGTTCATCATTTTTCAACTAGTGTCATAGGGTACTGAAATGGTTTAAGCCTTGATATACCCCTCTTTCCTTGGACATTTTAGCCAATCACTTAACTTCACAGATGAAGATCCTGTTCCCACAAGGTGTTGCTGGTCCCTGGTACATTAAGCCTTAAGCATTTGTGAATGTCATTTATGATTTGGTAAAAATATTTTTTCTTTCTTTTTCTTGAGAAGTAAACCTACCTTCTACTCATCCTCCAATTCTCTGGACAGATATTTGAGATACTCTCTCAAATTTTCTCATCTCCAAGACATGGTTATCTTACCCTTCTGTGAGTCCCAGGCAAGGCAGATAACCCAGATCAAGCTGCTGAGCTTCACCAGACCGCATGCTCCACATTTGTGTTAGAGCAAGTACAAACCATTTTATCTCTGAGGTCCAAGGTTGCTCTTAACTATTCAGAGATAATTCTAAGACAGAGGTAAAGAAGGTGAGTGAGTGTTCCAGAAGATAATGAACAATGATTATTAGTCAACATTATGAAATGTTGCATGTAATAAATAAGAGAATATAGAGTTCCTTAATTTTGTAGTTAAAGGCTTTAATGCCTAGTCATTTACTTCAATAAATTTAAACAGTAGGAATACTCTAGAGTTTGTTCAGTGTCTATTTCATGCTATTTTCCTTCCTCAATCATCTAGATGAGGTGTCAGCAACATGGAAACAGGAAATCAGACAAAGGTTTCAGATTTTTTACTTCTGGGATTTTCCCAAGACTCAGAACATCAACCCATACTATTTGGTCTGTTCCTCTCCATGTACCTGGTCACTGTGCTTGGGAACCTGCTCATCATCCTGGCTGTCAGCTCTGACTCCCACCTCCACACCCCCATGTACTTCTTCCTCTCCAACCTGTCCTTTGTTGATATCTGTTTCACCTCCACCACCCTCCCGAAGATGCTGGTGAATATCTGGACACAGAGCAAAGCCATCTCCTACAATGGGTGCTTCATTCAAGTGTATTTTTTTTACAGTTTTTTATTGGAATGGACAACTTCCTTCTGACTGTGATGGCCTATGACCGCTATGTGGCCATCTGCCACCCCCTGCACTACATGGTCATCATGAACCCACACCTGTGTGGTCTGCTGGTTTTGTTGTGTTGGTTCATCATATTCTGGGTCTCCCTAATTCATATTCTACTGATGAGGAGGTTGACCTTCTGTGCAGGAACTAAAATTCCACATTTCTTCTGTGAACTGGCTCAGATTCTCAAGGTAGCCTGCTCAGACACCTTCATCAATAATATCTTCATGTATGTGATTGCTGCCCTAGTGGGTGTGATTCCTGTCACTGGAATTCTCTATTCTTATGCTCAGATCATCTCCTCTTTAATAAGAATGTCTTCTGCATGGGGAAAATATAAAGCATTTTCCACCTGTGGGTCTCACCTCACTGCAGTCTCCTTGTTCTGTGGGACAGGGCTGGGGGTCTATCTCAGTTCTGCTGTGACTCATTCTTCCCTGCAAAACTCAGTGGCCTCAGTGATGTACACTGTGGTCACCCCCATGCTGAACCCCTTCATCTACAGCCTGAGGAACAAGGATGTGAAGGGGGTCCTGGGAAGGCTCCTCAACCTGGCATCACCTTGTTCATGATGGATCACTGGCCCCAGAACTAAGTGTACATTGTGGACCCCAAAGATTAATGTTGTAAATTTAAATATCCTGGTTCTTTTTCTCTCTTATAAGACATTATTGATTTCTTCTATCCAAAGCACAGATAATTTCCCTTTTCCTTTTTATTCTTTTTTCTTTTTTGTATTAATACTGGTTTGGTTCTTCTCAGCAACTCTTTGAGAAACTTCTTTTTGATTTTTCATCCCTACATGCTCTCTACAATGCTCCTTTTTTGGCCAGCATCTTGCTGCTATTCTTAAGATTTCTAACTTTAAATTAGGCCAATTGTCAGATCAAGTGCTGACTTAGTTTCCCAGAAAGTTGTTCTCATACCTGACTAATCTTTACCCTAATTTGCTTGTATGCTTGTTTTTTTTTTTTTCAGAAGAAATGGAGTGGTAAGCATACGGTAATCAGAACAAAATGCTTATGATATCAGGACTATACATGTTTCTTCACATAAATAACTTAATTTCATATTAAAAAAACACTTCTTTGAGGCATTGTCTCTCATTTACTTCACTTTTCAAAAGAAAAGACTGAGATTCAGGTGGACTACAACCTGGCCAGGTGACTTTGCTATTCTGCCTTTCACAACAATAGTGATACGGTTTCAACTTCAAAGGAAGAATCTAGGTTTTAAAGGTGTTTTCTTCAGATGACATAGAAATCACTGCCTGGGAAAATTGATATGTGTCAGTCCTTGTGATTGTTCTTCCACCCATCATCCTTCCTTTCCTATTTTCTTTGACCATTGTTTTCCATAATTGCAATTTTGAGATATGCCCTCTACAAACCAAAAACATGTAATAATGAATACAATAAAATAAGATTTGTTTTCTCATGTGTTTTAATTATTTGGAACTCTGTGGGAGTGCATCAGAAATAAGAGTTACACATTTGTGGAACATGTTTAGAACTTAATTCACTTTGGGGGGAAGAATGTTTCTAGAAGTGAGTCTACGAGGAAGCATGGAATAGTCCATGGTTCCTCCCACATTCGTTCCACATTCCCTGGGATCTTCTTGCCACCTTCACTGCTTGGCTGCCAATATCCAGCACCAGCTAAAACATACCTTGCCCCATATAGGGCATCAGAAGCAACAGAATAATTATGTCTTACACCTTTTGATGGAGAGGTGTGGGATATACCATACTTTTCATCCTTTATCTGGGATAACGCTGAGGTTTAGATTTCATACCATTTACTGGAATTTCCCAACAGGATGAAATTCTTGTTCATTCTCAGTGGTACCTGACATGGTGCAAGCTTTATTAAATATATTTTCTTTTGTGCATCCACTTCTTCTCTCTCCCATCCATGTTCCTTGCTCCTTCCAATAGTGTTTGCACATTAATCCTTGGCTCAGCAGTCACTTCTGCAGGAACAACAACCAACACAGTGATAGTGATGTGATGTATTAAGACAATATAAGGAAAGGCATTAGGAACTTTGGAAAAAAAAACTAGAAACTAATTATTGGAATGGATTAAGTGCTCCAATCAAAAGACATAGAATAGCTGAATGGATAAGAAAGCATGACCCACACATGTGCTGCTTACAAGAGACCCATCTCAGGACAAAAGATCTTCACAGACTGAAAGTGAAGGGCTGGAAACAAATTTTCCAAGCAAATGAACAGGAAAAAAAAGCTGGGGTAGCAATACTCATATTGGACAAAACAGACTTCCAAAACAGGGCCATAAAGATTGACCCAGAGGGCCACTTCATAATACTCAAGGGAAGAATCCACCAAGGAGACATAAACATTGTAAATATGTATGCACCCAGCATAGGAGCACTCAAATACATAAAGAAAATCTTAGATGACTTCAAGAAAGATATTGACAACAACACAGTTATAGTAGGGGAATTTTAACACCCCACTGTCAAAAATGGACAGATCTTCCAAACAAAATATCAACTAAGATATTGTGGCATTGAACAATGCCCTAGAGGAAATGGATTTAACTGATATATATATAGAGCCCTCCATCCCAAAGAAGCTAAATACACATTCTTTTCAAATGCACATGGGACATTTTCAAAGATAGACCACATGATAGGACACAAAACAAGCCTCAACAAATTCAAGAAAATTGAAATCATACCAAGCATCTTCTCAGATCACATGGGAATGAAACTAGAAACAAACCCCAGAAAAAAAAAACCCAAACACTCAAAATCATGGAGATTGAACAGCATGTTATTAAACAATGAATGGGTCAAGAATGAAATTAGGGAAGAAATCAAAACATTTCTGGAAACAAATGAAAATGAACTCACAATAACCCAAAACTTAAGGGACACAATGAAGGCAGTCCTGAGGGGGAAGTTCATAGTGATACAGGTCTACCTAAAAAAGATAGGAACATTTCAAACAAACAACCTAACCCTACATCTACAAGAACTTGAGGAACAACAACAAAGACAGCCCACAGCAAGTAGAAGGAAGGAAGTAACCAAGATCAGAGAAGAATTAAATGACATAGAGACAAAAAGCACAATTCTAAGGATCAATGAATCCAGGAGCTGGTTCTTTGAAAAGATAAACAAAATTGACAAGCCTTTAAGCAGGCTCATGAAGAAAAAAAGAGAAAAGACCCAACTAAACACAATCAGAAATGAAAGAGGAGAAATTACAACTGACAGCACAGAAATACAAAGGATTGTAAGAAATTACTAGGAAGAACTGTATGCCAAAAAATTTGAAAACCTAGGTGAAATGGACAAATTTCTGGAAAAATAAAATCTTCCAAAACCCAATGAAGAAGAAGCAGAAAGCCTGAACAGACCAATAACAACAAAAGAAATTGAAGCAGTAATCAAAAAACTCCCAACACACAAAAGCCCTGGACCAGATAGTTTCACAGGAGAATTCTACAAAGCATTTAAGGAAGAGCTAACCCCTATCCTTCACAGATTATTCCAAAAAATCCAAAAATGATGGAAGACTCCCAAACTCTTTTTATGAAGCCAGCATCATCCTAATCACAAAACCAGATAAAGACACAACAAACAAAGAAAGCTTCAAGCCAATATCACTGATGAACGTAGACAATAAAATCCTAAACAAAATATTGGCAAACCGCATCCACCAATACATCAAAAAGATCATACACCATGACCAAGTGGGATTCATCCCAGGGATGCAAGGATGGTTCAATGTTCACAAATCAGTAAATGTAATACATCACATAAACAAAGACAAAAATCACATGATCATATCAATAGATGCGGAAAAAGCATTTGATAAGGTACAACGCCCCTTTATGATAAAAACACTAGCAAAGTGGGGATAGAGAGAACATTCCTCAACATAATAAAGGACATATATGAGAGACCTACAGCCAACATCATACTCAATGGGCAAAATTTAAAATCTTTTCCACTAAGATCAGGAGCAAGACAAGGTTGTCCACTTTCACCACTTCTATTCAATATAGTATTGGAAGTGCTAGCCACAGTGATCAGGTAAGAAAAGGAAATAAAAGGCATCCAAATCGGAAAAGAGGAAACAAAACTGTCACTGTTTGCAGATAACATGATAGTGGACATAGAAAATGCTATAGACTCAGCCAAAAAACTGCTTTACCTAATAAATGAATTTGGCAAAACAGCGGGATACAAAGTCAATATCTAGAAATCAAAGACATTTTTGTACACCAACAATGAAAGAGCAGAAGCAGAAATCAAGAAAAAAAATCCCATTTGCTATAGCAACAAGAAAAATAAAATACCTAGGAATAAACCTAACCAAGGAGGTAAAAGACCTGTATTCTGAAAACTACACAACACTGAAGAAAGACATCAAGGAAGACACAAACAAATGGAACATATACCGTGTTCATGGATTGGAAGAATTAACATCATCAAAATGTCCATACCACCCAAAGCAATGTACAGATTCAATGCAGTACCTATTAAAGTAACAATGGCATATTTCACAGACATAGAACAAACACTTCAAAAATTTATATGGAACTATAAGTGACCCCAAATAGCTGCTGCAATTTTGAGAAAGAAGAGTAAAGTAGGAGGGATTACAATACCTGATACTAAACTGTATTACATGGCCACTGTAATCAAAACAGCCTGGTACTTGTATCAAAACAGGCACATGGACCAAGGGAACAGAACAGAGAGCCCAGAAATAAACCCAAGTCTCTATGGTCAATTACTATTTGAGAAAGGGGGCAGCAACATAAAATGAAGTAACAATAGTCTCTTCAACAAATGGTGTTGGGAGAACTGGACAGCTACATGCAGAAAAATGAAACTTGAGCACCAACTCACACCATACACAAAAATAAATTCAAAGTGGATAAAACATTTAAATATAAGCCATGACACTATTAAAGTCCTAGAGGAGAGCAAAGGCCGGAAAATCTCAGATATTTCATGCAGCAACATTTTTACTGATCTGTCCCCCAGAGCAAGAGACATAAAGGAAAGAATAAACAAATGGGATCTCATCAAACTAAAAAGCTTCTGCACAGCTAAAGAAAACAGCATTAAAATAAGAAGAGAACCAACCATATGGGAGAACATATTTGCCAATGATACCTCAGACAAGGGTTTAATCTCCAAAATATATAAAGAACTTACATGAGTCCATTCTCAGAAGACAAGTAACCTAATTAACAAATGGGCAAATGACTTAAACAGACACTTCTCCCAGGAGGACACACAGAGGATCCAGAGACACATGAAAAGATGCTCAATATCACTAGCTATCAGAAATACACAAATTAAAACCATAATGAGATACCACTTCACACCAGTCAGAATGGCCATCATAAACAAAGCAACAAACAACAAGTGTTGCAGAGGTTGTGGAGAAAAGGGGACCCTAGTGCACTGTTGGTGGGATTGCAGACTTGTGCAACCACTATGAAAAACAGTATGGAATTTCTTCAGAAAACAAAAAATGGAAATGCCTTTTGACCCACCAATTCCATTGCTAGGATTATATCCTAAGAACCCTGAAACACCAATCCAAAAGAACCTATGCACCCCAATGTTCATAGCAGCACAATTTACAATAGCCAAGTGCTGGAAGCAACCTAGGTGTCCATCAGTAAATGAATAGATCAAAAAACTATGGTACATTTACACAATGGAATTCTATGCAGCAGAAAGAAAGAGGGAGCTCGTACCCTTTGCAACAGCATGGATGGAACTAGAAAGCATTATGTTAAGTGAAATAAGCCAGGTGGTGAAAGACAAATACCATATGATCTCACCTTTAACAGGAACCTAAACAACAAAACAAACAAGCAAAATATAACCTAAAACACTGACATAGAGAACAGGCTGACAGTGTCCAGAGGGGAGAGGGGAGGGAATTTCAGGGGAAAAGAGGAAGGGTTTGTAGGAACAATTATAAAGGACACATGGACAAAAACTAGGGGGGATGGAAATGGGAGGGAGGTGGAGAGTGCTGGGTGGGTGGGCTGGGATGGGAATAAAAGATAGAAAATTGTACTTGAAAACAGTTAAAATAAAATTTTTTAAAAGAACATAATTATTGGGCTCTAAAATTACTCAAAAACCATAATTTGTTACTTAGGAAAGACTTATTTGATGAGGCTTCATTTCACTTTGATTTCATTTCGTTTAATCCAACATGTATTTGTTGCTTACTCTAAAAATTGAGGAGAGAACCAGAGAGATGCAGATGATTACAATGCAGAGTGATGAGCATTAGAATTTTGGTGTGTAGTAGATCCTGCTAAAACCAAAGTAAAAGTTTTCTAGCTCACCTTCCATAATTCCAGTAAATACACACACAGATTCATTTTGCCTATTCTTGGACCTGATATAATTGAAACAATATAGTATTTAAATTTTTGTGTCTGACTGCTTTCACTTAATATAATGATTTTGAGGTTCAAAAAAAATTAAATTTTAAAAAATATTTTGAAAGAATCTTTAAAAAATACTTTATTTATTTTTTGGCAGAGTAGAAGGGAGGGAGAAAGAAAGGGAGAGACACATCAATGAGAGGTTGTCTCTCGTGCCCTGCAACCCAGGCATGTGCCCTGACTGGGAATCTATCCAGTGACTTTTTGGTTCTCAGCCTATGTTCAAGTCACCGAGCTACACTAGCCAGGGCAAAACTTAAATTTTTTTATTTTTTAACATTTTCACTGAGGTATAATTTGCACACATGGAATTCACTACTTGATGTAGCAAGTCCAATATTCTTAGTAAATTTATAGATTTATGTGATAATTAACAAAATACAATTTTAGAATATTTTTATCACATCAAAAAATACATTTTTGCCCATTTGTGGTTAATTACCACTCCCATCTCAGTTCTAGGAAACCACTGATCACTTTCTGTATTTATAAATTTGTGTTTTCCAGATACTTTTATATAAATTGAATCATAAAATATGTGACCTTTTGTTTCTGGCTTCTACTTAGTGCATGTTTTTAAGGTCATCCGTGTGGGAGTATGTATCTATATTGTCTTCCTTGAATTGAAGAATGGAATTTTATTGTACGTTTATACCACATTTGGTTATCTGTTCATGGGTGATGAACATTTCATTATTTCCAGTTTGGAGATATTATCAATAGTGCTCCTGTGAACATCTTTGCACATGTTTTTGTGTTGAGGCACTTTTTTATTTACCTTGGGTAAATTCATTTATCTTGGAGTGCAATTATGGGGTTATATGGTAAATTTATGTTTAACTTTTTCAGAAACTGTTAGAGTTTCCCCAAGTGACTGCACCAATTTACATTCCCATGATAAATTCATGAAGGTTCAGTATTTTCCACATCTTCACCAGTACTTAGTATTCATGGGAAACTTCTCATAGGAGAATATGCTTGAGTACTGAATGCAAAATGAGTAGAAATTTAACTGGAGAATATGTCAACCAGGAGGCATTTAAGAGTATATCAATAAGGAAGACATATGAAACTATGGCTAAGTTACTGTAAATAAGGTTGGATACATAGATGGAGGTCAGACCATTGAGGTCATTAAGTTTTTTCATTTCTCTGTACAACAAAAGATATCGGTGCTTTTATTCAAGCCCTAAGGACTTCTCCATGCAACAACTCTGTTGGCTAGAGGCTGGTATTTCAGATTCCTTCTGTCTGAACCTTAGAAAAACCAGGGTCTTCCTGTAACTTCATTTTTTAAAAGATTTTATTTATTTATTTTACAGATAGAAGAAAGGAGGGAGAAACAGAGGGAGAGAAACATCAATTGGTTGCCTCTCACCCAAGCCCAAACTGGGAGTCAAACTCAAAACCCAGGTATGTGCCCCAACCAGAAATTGAACTGATGGCCTTTGAATTTATGGTTGACACACAATCCCCTGAGCCACAATGATCAGGGCCTTAACTTCATTTTTATGTGCATTGTACTTTCCTTGGATCTTCTCAGTCATGGAAGATCAGTGATTCCACCCAGGAGTGATTTTGCTTTTTAAGAACATGGAGTACACATTTGGCCTTAAGACCACCTACAGTAGCAGAAGCTATAGACTGTCCCACTGACATTTCTCTTATTAGTGAGAGTACCCTACTCCCACTCTCCCCTACAAAAGACCAACAGAAATTGTCGAAGAGATTCTCCCAAAACTCATACAAAAGTTGATTCAAGTAAAGGCAAAATAATCACATATAAATAAATGGGACCACATTCAACTAAAAAAGCTTCTGCAAAGCAAAGGAAGCCATTGACAAAATGAAAAGGCAAAATACCAAATAGGAGAAAATATTTGCAAATCTGATGGGGGGTTAAATCCAAAATATATTTTAAAACTCACATGACTAAATAGCAAAATACAAAAAAAATCTAATTTAGAAATAAGCAGAGGATCTGAATAGACATTTTTCCAGAGAAGACATACAGATGGCCAACAAGTACATGGAAAGGTGATTGATTCAAGATGGTGGCACAGTAGATGGAAGGTACAGTCACCTCCTCCCAGGACCAAACTGGATTTACAACTAAAATGTAAGACAATCAACCTTAGAAACTAACTGAAGACTAACTGAGCAGAAGTCATATAACCAAGGATTTCCAGAAAAAGCAACATCAGAACTGGAAGGAAGGGCAGAGATGCAAAAAAGGCTAGCCCTGCTCCCAGATAGCAGCTGAGATTCCAAACAGATATCTCAACAGCAAAGTTCCCCCTGAGAAGCATGAGGTCTCAAAGCCATGCAGGGCTCTGCAGCCCAAAGCACCAGAGTGGGGAAGAGGTGCTCATAGAACATCTGGCTGTGAACATTGGTGGGGATTCTGTCCACCAGGGAGACAAGAGTCTGCTAGAGACACAGATGCCCTCCTACAGGGCCAACACACAATTCCACATACAAGTAAAATTATATGGTACTTATTCTTTTCTGACAGCCTATTTCAATTAGCATAATACTCTCTAGGCCAGGAAAAACTATAAAAACACACACACAAATTAAAAAGTAAGAAGAAACTAAAAAGAAAAAAATTTTCTTCAGGTCCATACATGCTTTTGCAAGAGATAAAAGTTTCATTTTCTTTTATTTTTCTTTCATTTTTTATAGCCAAGTAGGATTTCATTGTGTAAATGCACAACAGCTTTTTTTATCCACTCTTCTAATGACAGGCACTTTGGCTGCTATCAACTCTTAGCTAATGTAAATAATGCTGCAATGAACACATACAAGGTCTGTCCAGAAAGTATTCACCCATGTAATAGGAAAAATAGAGATGTTTATTGAAGAAGATCCAAGGTACAAGAAACATTGTACATAGAACAATGATGCCTCAGTCCCCTTCAAAGTAGGCACACTGGGGCTTTACACAGTTCTCCTGGAGTCACTTCCACTGTTCAAAACACTCTGCAAAATCCTTTGATTGGAATCACCATCTGCTTCTGCATCATATTTTCCTGAATATCATAGATGGTCTGCAATCTCTCCCCTTTCAAAGATTATTTTAGTTTTGGGAAAAGCTAGAAGTCACAGAGCACCAAATCTGGGCTGTAGGTAGGCTGAGTCACCTGGTTCATTTGATGTTTCATCCCAAATCATTGCATGAAATGTGATGAATATGCAGGCATGTTGTCATGATGAATCTGCCAATGACAAGTAGCCCATAGGTGTGGCCTTCTGAATCATCTGCATAGTTTCCACAGAGGAATGTTCAAGCTTAATGTAAAATTTGATGCAAATTCATTGCTTTATGTGCCCAATCATTTTAAATGTGACAGCCACTTACTACACATGCTCACTCAATGGCATCTACAGCCCCCACTGACTACTACAGTGAAGTCATCCTTGTTCAGTCATATGCAGTCCTGTCCACTCTCCTTGGCTGCCAGGTTACATCAATGTCACACAAACCATTCTCTCTATATTAACCATGGCTGGAATTTTTCTGAACAGACATTGTGTATGCTTCCGAGTTAGTGTTTCAGGATTCTTCAGATATATTTCCAGAAGTGGACTTGTTGGGTCATAAGGCAGTTCCATTTCTAATTTTTTGAAGTAACTCCATACTGCTTTCACAGTGGCTGCACCAATTTGCATTGCCACCAAAAGTGCAGGAGGGCTGTATTGTTTGTTGATTCATTGATGATAGGCATTCTGACAAGTGTGAGGTGATATCTCACTGTGTTTTTAATTTGCATTTCTTTGATGATTAGTGGACATTACGCATTTTTCATGTGTCTATTGGTCATCTGTATATCCTCTTTGAAGAAGTGTCCATTCGGGTTTTTTGGTCATTTTAAATTGGATTGCTTGGGTTTGTTTGTTTGTTTGTTTGTTTACTTGCATCACAATTTAATTTATTGATTGATTGATTTTTTATTCTTGATCAAGTACAGTTGTCTCCATTTTACCCACACCACCTTCCACACCACCCATCCCCATACTCCATCTTCAATCCTATCCCCTTTGGCTTTTTCCTCTATATATGTTCCTTGATGGCCCTCCCCCTACTTTCCCCTATTCCCCTCACCCCCTTCCCTCTGGTTAATCTCAGTTTTTTTCTTTATTTCAATGTCTCTAGTTATATTTTGCTTGCTCTTTGTTTTGTTGCTTGGTGGGGGGAGATTTGATGTTGAGTTTTATTAGTTTTTTATAAATGTTGAATATGAACCTATTGTAATTGGCAAATATGGTCTCCCATTCAGTGGGCTGTCTTTTCATTTTGTAATGATTGTCTTTGCTGTGCAAAAAGTTTCTAGTTTGATGTACTCTCATTTGTATATTTTATTCTTTTTCTTCCCTTGCCTGAAGAGATACAGCAGCAAAAAATATTGCTATGAGAAATGTGGAAGACTTTACTGCCTATGTTTTCTTCTGGGATTTTTACTGTTTTGAGTCTAAAATTTGTCTTTTATCCATTTTGAGTTTGTTTTTGTGTGTACTATAAGAAGGTGGTCACATTTCATTTTTTGCACATATATGTTCAATTTTCCCAACACCTTTTATTAAATAGCCTATTTTAACCCCATTGTATTTTCTTGCCTCCTTAGTCAAGTATTACTTGACTATTTGGTGTGGGTTTATTTCTGGGCTCTATGTTTGTTCCGTTAATCTATGTGTCTGTTTTTCCTGTGTGTGCCATCCTGTTTTGATTACTAGGGCCTTGTAATATAGTTTAATATCACATAACATGATTCCTCCAAGTTTGCTCTTCTTTCTCAAGACTGCTGTGGCTATTCATGGTGTTTTGTGCTCCTATAATTTGTTCTAGTTCTGTGAAATACACCATTGGTATATTGCTAAGAATTGTATTAAATCCTATATTCAATTAATTGGATTGTTTTAGATTGTATGGACATTTTAATAATGTTAACTCTTTTATCCATGAACATGACACATGCTTTCATTCATATTTTCTTCAATTTCCTTCTTTGGATTATTATTATTTTCCAAGTACAACTTTTAAAGCCTTGGTTAAATTTCTTCCTAGGTTATTTTTATACAACTGTAAATGAGATAATTTTTACTCTTTTTCTGATTGCTTATTGTTGGTTTATAAAAGTGAAACTGATTTCTGGATATTTGTTTTGAATTCTGCTATTTTACTGAATTCATTTATCAGTACTAGTAGTTTTTGGTGGAATCTTTAGGGTTTTCCATAGAGCATCATGTCACCTGCAAATAATGACAGCTTGGTTTTTTCTTTCTAATTTGGATGGCTTTTATTTCTTCTTCTTGCCTGATTGCTGTGCCTAAGATTTCCAGTGCTATATTGAATAATAATGGTGAAAGCAAACATGTCTGTTTAGTTCTTTTTTTAAATCTCTTTGTATGAATTTTATTTCAGGATAACTAGATTATTCATCAAGAAATACACTTATAGAAGAATTACAAGTAAATAAGCAGAAATAATATAATTTTTTTAAATCAAAATTTTCTTATTTGTTTGTTTGTTTGTTTTTCAAGTACAGTTTTCTGCTTTTTCCCCCCACACTGCTGCACCACCCCAGCCCTGTATGCCTCCCTCCCCCATTTCCAACCCCCTTGTTGTTGTCCATATGTCCTTTATAATTGTTCCTGTAAATCCTTCACCCTTTCCCCCTTTTATCCCCTCCCCTCTCCCTTCTGGTCACTGTCAGCCTGTTCTCAATTTCAATGTCTTTGACTATACTTTGCTTGCTTGTTCGTTTTGTTGATTAGGTTCCTGTTAATGGTGAGATCATATGGTATTTGTCTTTCACCACCTGGTTTATTTCGCTTAACATAATGCTTTCCAGTTCCATCCATGCTGTTGCAAAGGGTACGAGCTCCTTCTTTCTTTCTGCTGCATAGAATTCCATTGTGTAAATGTACCATAGTTTTCTGATCCATCCATTTATTGATGGGCACTTGGGTTGCTTCCAGCACTTGACTATTATGAATTGTGCTGCTATGAACATTGGGGTGCATAGGTTCTTTTGGATTGGTGTTTCAGGGTTCTTAGGATATAATCCTAGCAATGGAATTGGTGGGTCAAAAGGCATTTCCATTTTTTGTTTTCTGAAGAAATTCCATACTGTTTTTCATAGTGGTTGCACAAGTCTGCAATCCCACCAACAGTGCACTAGGGTCCCCTTTTCTCCACAACCTTTGCAACACTTGTTGTTTGTTGCTTTGTTTATGATGGCCATTCTGACTGGTGTGAAGTGGTATCTCATTATGGTTTTAATTTGCATCTCTCTGATGACTAGCAATACTGAGCATCCTTTCATGTCTCTGGACCCTCTGTATGTCTTCCTTGGAGAAGTGCCTGTTCAAATCCTTTGCCCATTTTTTAATTGGGTTGCTTGTCTTCTTAGAGTGGAGTCATGTGAGCTCTTTATATATTTTGGAAATCAAACCCTTGTGTGAAGTATCCTTGGCAAATATATTTTCCCATACATTTGGTTCTTATTTTAGGTCCTATTTTGTTTATTTCTATTCTGATCTTCATTATTTCCTTTTTTCTACTTTCAGCTGTTTGTTGTTTTTGTACAGTTGTATCTCATGTAAAGTTAGTTTGCTTGTGTCTTTTTCTTGTTTCCTGAGGTAGGCCTGTAATGCTATAAATTTTCCTCTTAGGACTGTTTTCACTGTGTACCATAGATTTGGGTTGTTTTTTTTTTTTAAGTACTTTATTTTTATTTTATTTTTTAAAGATTTTATTTATTTATTTTTAGGGAGGGAAGGGAGAGGGGGAGAGAGAGAGAGAGAGAGAGAGAGAGAGAGAGAGAGAGATCAATGTGCGGTTGCTGGGGGTTATGGCCTGCAACCCAGGAATGTACCCTAGCTGGGAATCGAACCTGGGACACTTTAGTTCCCAGCCCGTGCTCAATCCACTGAGCTATGCCAGCCAGGTAGATTTGGGTTGTTTTGTTCTCATTTTCACTTGTTTCAAGGTAACTTTTTATTTCTCCTTTGATCTCATGGTTAGTTCATTCATTGTTTAGTAGCACATTATTTGGCCTCTATTTATGTTTTTCAGCTCTTTTCTCATGGTTTATTTTTAATTTCATACCATTATAGTCAAACAAAGAAGATGCTTGATATGATTTCAATCTTCTTAAATTTGAGACTTGTTTTGAGTGCTAACGTTAGTTTTTCCTACAAAGTGTTCCATGTACACTTGAAAAGAATGTATGTTCTGCTGCTTTGGGGAAAAATACTTTGAAGATATTACTTAAAGTTATCTGATCTAGTGTGTTATTTAAGACTAACATTTCTTTGTCATTCTGCTTGGGAGGTCTATCCATTGTTGTCAACGGAGTGTTGAAATCCTCAATAATGATTGTATTAGTGTCAGTCTTTCCTTTTATATCCATCAAGATTTGCTTTATGTATTTAGGTGCTCCTACATTGGATGCATATGTTTTCAAGTGTTATATCATTTTGTCGGATTGCTCCACTTATGATTATGTGGTGTCTTTTTTTTTTGTCTCTTATTGCCATCTTTGCTTTAAAGCACAGAATTTTGGTCATTGGGCCTTTCAAGAATTTTCTGTACAATATTCTAGAACAGTATTTCCTCAAAATTGATCCACTGGCATGATTTAAAAATAGACTTTTAGGATTCACCAATTCAATAGCTAGGTATATTCCCCAAAGATGTAAAAGCAGGAACTCAAAATGGTTATAATTTAAATTTAAATATTTTATTGTTTATGGTACTACAGTTGTCCCAATTTTCCTTCTTGGTGCCCTTCCACCCAAACTCAAATAGATTCTTGCAGACCAATGTTCATAGCAGAAATAGTCAAAATATGGAAATGATTCAAGTGTACATCAAAAGATGAATGTATAAATAAAATCATGTATATACAATGGCATATTATTCAACCTTTTTTAAAAGAATAAAATTCTAATACATGTGCAACATGGTTGAAACTTGCAAACATTATGCTAAGATAGATAATCCAGACACCAAAGGATAAGTGTTGTAATAGTTCACTTATATAAAGTACATAAAGTAAGAAAATTCATAGAGACAAAAAGTAGAAGAAAGGTTTCCATGGGCTGGAGGAAGAGAAGAATTGGGAAATGCTGTGGAGCAGGGCTAGAGTTTCTATTGGGATGATGAAAAGGCCTGGAAATAGATAGTCATGATGGTTTCATGATATTGTGAATATGCTTAATGCCACAAAATTGTATTTTTAAAAGTGGTTAAAATGGCATATACATATGGATAATAAAAATATAAATAAAAATGGAATAAAGCAAAATAATTGCAATTTTGTTTTTTTCGTCAAAATTTAAAATCCCATGAATTCTTTAAACATTTCTGAAACTGTATCCTGAAATCTGCCTGCTTTATGTTTTAAATCTCTACTTTTGGGCATATATGTGGAGATATATGTAATGGAAATACATATGGACATATATTTAATGGTTATTCAGAAGAACCAAGATGGTGAATTCTAGACAAGATGTTATTTTTTAAATTACTTTATTGTTGTTCAATTACGGTTGTCTTCATTACCCCCCACCACTCCCCACCACCCCAGCCAATCCTCCCTCCCTCCCTTACTTCCATGCTCCCCCTTGGTTTTGTCCACGTGTCCTTTATAATAGTTCCTGAAAACCCTTTGCCCCACTCCTTTGCCCCACTGTCCACTCCCCCACTCCTCTCTGGCTATTGTTAGATTGTTCTTAATTTCAATGTCTCTGGTTATATTTTATTTGCTCTTTTCTTTTGTTAATTATGGTCCAGTTAAAGGTGAGATCATATGGTATTTGTCCCTCACTGCCTAGTTTATTTCACTTAGCATAATGCCTTCCAGTTCCATCTATGTTATTGCAAAGGTAGGAGCTCCTTCTTTCTCTCAGCTGCACAGAATTCCATTGTGCAAATGTTCCATAGTTTTTTGATTCATTCATTTACTGACAGCCACTTAGGTTGCTTTGAGCACTTGGCTATTGTAAATTGTGCTGCTATGAACATTGGGGTGCATAGGTTCTTTTGGATTGGTGTTTCAGGGCTCTTAAGATATAATCCCAGCAGTGGAATGCAATTTTCTTTTAAATGTACATTCTTGGGTTCTGCCCCTGGAAATGTTGACTAGATGAGTCTAGCAAAAGTACATGCCTAGGGGGATATATATTTACAAAAGCTTCAGATAATAGTTTTAATAAAGGTAAAATTATAAAACATTGCCTGAGTGCAATGGGTCTAAATTGATTGATATAGGGACAAGCAAAATTTGAAATGTGTGAAAATTCCAAATTGTCAGGTCCAAACTCAGGACAACAAAGGCAGAAATTAAGGGATGGGACTCTGAAATCTGTTCTAACACATCCTCAAGGTCCTCTTGGTGCATGCTAAAGTTGGAGAACCATCTCCTAATGAATCCTGGGAGCCTTTGCTATTCAGCCATCTATCCAGTTGGGAAACTACAAGTCAGGAAATGATAACACTGTTCTCAAGAGGAGATCCAAGGAAGACTAGAGTAATTCTTTCCATAGGAAAGGGATCCAAGAGAAAAGAATCACAGCTGTCCCCACTGTTAGTCTCCCAGGGATAAAGAATTGGCAAGACAGAGACCCCTTGTTTTGTTACCCTGCCCCTGAGGAGTCAACTTATCAGGGAATCAAAGATTCATTGATCAATTTGTCTAACAAGTATCAGAAGGGAATCTGCCTCCAGGGCCCATTAACCTGTAACATAACAAGTTATAGTCACAAAGGCTCTCATGTGCCAGACCACAGAAACTTATGCCTCTCCAGGAAAAAACAGCCAGGCCCTAGCCCACATGCCTGGCTCTGTATCCTTGCTATTGTGGAAGACAGACTTTTGTTTTTCATCAACCACTTTCCATGAAAGAACAAGATTCACACTATCAACCCTGAGGAGCCCAGTAAGTGATGTAGGAAATAAGAAAAAAAAGATGTTGGAGTTAATAGTGTATTGCCCATTGTTGCACACAGGACAGGGAAAACCCTGTGCTGTTTATGGAGGATGAGCTCTAGAGGTCACTTGCTTGGAAGTGTGAATGGCTAGACTCCTTGTTTGAAGCTGCCATTGCATGATGAGATTTTTCCTCAGTTATATGTTACAATTGATGGAGTTATGAGAATGGGGAGGAAGAGGCTAACCCTCCTGTCCCCTCTGATTTCATCACACTTCTGACAACCACGCTCTGTAGGGGTACAGTCACTAATCTTGCTGTACAAAGGAATTCCACCAGGTGCTGATAGAGCTTTAGGTCCTTTACAGTGAAGTCCTGATCAGTTCGTATTAGGGTGCTTCAAAAAGGAAGAGTCTGAAGTCCCTAGCATCTAGGGCTACAGTGTATGAAGACTGGGATGAGGTGGGTGAGAGGAAGTAAAGGGTATACAAAAGTCTGGCATCTAGTACCTTATTGACATCTTACCCTTTGGCACTGGGAATTCTGGGAAACCCTAAAACTGGCAAGTCCATTTCCCATAGTTTCCCCTGACCACACTTGAGTGCCAGATCCCATCTTTAACAGGGAATATAGAATCATTAGCAAGATCAAAGTCAGTTCTTCATTTTTTGTGATCTCTGTTCCTCTTCTTTAAAATAAGTGACTTGGTTCTTCAACCTTAGTGATATAAAAATTCACCACCCCATTTCCTTTGACCTTAGTACCATCTGCTTTAAATCCATCTTTACTCCAGACACCAGGGAAAATTGTGATACAAATCATGACCCTTCTTTGGTTGAACTTCCTCCACAGCCTCATACTTTATCCATTATTCTTTTCAAGTTCCCAGGGATGTGGTCACCTCCTCATCCTAATTCTCCACTGTCCCTTTACCCCACAGTGTGCTTCAGCTAGTGGCTAAACACACTCTAATCCAGGCTGTGTCTTGCTCATGGTCTTTCTTCTGCTTGCTTCTCTGCCAGGAGAGCCCATGTTCAGTAGTCCACCTGTGTAACTTCTGCCCAGAGATCTCTTCCTTCAGGAATTCTTCCCTGACTCCATCACTCCAGGATACATTTGGGACTTCTCTCAGTAACCCAGTCTCCAGACTGCCTTTATCCTACCATTTAAGTCACTGTATTACAATGGCCTGTTTGTGCACCCATCTCTGGAAGGTGGGTTCCCTGACGTTGAAGACCATACCCAATGGCTAATACTTAGCCTGTCCCAATGGAGCTCTTCTTGCTGAGTGGCTTCCAGGAGTTCTTCAGTGACTGACAATCAGCCTAGTTCAATCGTCTACTTCCCAGTATGGCTCAACAAACTGCCCGCTACCATGAAACACCAGAAAGAGAATGGGGGCATATTTATTTGGTGCATGAATAAAGTGGAAACTATAACTGACACAGGGCTGTATCCTCCCCTTTTGATTCCTAACCTCTGGTCCTAATGTAAAGGGTTTCTAATGTGGGGAAACTCTTTCTTAAGATGACCATTATTATTCATTTTATGACCCTTTAAATCATAGTTCAGCTGCTTTGCATCTCCAGGTTGGACTTTATAGAAAAAATCACTGTGGTGGATTTGAATTCCAAGAACCTCAGGACAAACCCTGCAGCAGCCAGACCCCTGGCTTTGTCCATCAGAACAAGGTGAATTCTCATTAGTCTCTCTCCCTCACTTCCAATATTTTTTCATTGAATATTTTTCACTGTCTCAGTCTTTTTATTTGGCACAAGGAAGCAATATTTGACAATCCTAGAAATAAAACCATCTTGTACCTTTATCAAACGCACTTACTACTTAAACCTGGAAGCTTTGCATGGCCTCTACATTTCTTCCTCAGAGGTAGCAATATGCACCTGAGAAGATGGTCCAGCTTCAGAGGCCAACCCCTTCTTTAACCATTCCTCCAAGCAGCAAGAGTCATGAAAAGAATTTTAATACTGTCCTCCATGGTGCTCATGAAAAACACTATGTCCTCCCTTAATGTCCTCAATAGATTCCTGACTGTGATAAAACACATAACAAACAATTTTTACCATAGGTTAATCTAATGGATACAAACAGGGTTAAATTCCTACAGCATCTCACCAACTTAGAACAAAACAATATTGAATTTTAAAATGTTGACAACGTGAATAAAGCAATGTTAACCACATTGAATGAAGCAATGTTACTCGAGGACCTGCTGTACTTGTAAGAAGAGAGAAATTGCACAGGATGTTGCATGTCAACCCAAAAAGATGAGCATCAAACATGAGGTGATACTGAAAGTAGCACTGGGAAGGTGGAGGAAAGGGGCATTGGTCCATGGCCTGCCTGCCTCTGGCTCTCTCCTTGCCAAGTACTGGGGGTCCTAGAACCAGAGGGAAAAGAATGGGTGTCTTCTTTCACTTTCCCATTATCACTCTCTCCTGGAAAGTGGATTGTCATGTGTTTAGGGAGAGAGCAAAGGAGGCCGTGTCTGCTCATACAGGGAAAAGAGTGTTTAGCAGTTTCACATGCAAGAAAAAGGGCTGAGACTATGAATGTTAAGAGGCTTCCAGGAAGGGAATTAAAAGGTAATGAATGTCCTCATTTATGATCCCAGAGAAGTAACTGTATGACACTTATCCTTTGTGAAATTGTTCTTACCCGTGTCATTTCCCTGTTTAGTCTCAGTCATCTTGTGTTTGTGCCTGTGGATAATTAGGATAGAAAGTCAGGGGTGTGTATGCAGGTATTTCAGACAAAGGTTGTGGAGAAGCAGTTGCTGATGTTACTCTGGGTAAGGAGCTCAAGTGAGCCACAAGAACAAGAGAAAATAGGCTGATTTGTTTGGACCTGATAGGGATCAACACTGGGAATGCATGTTGCCCAGGGCTGAGAAGAGGACATGGCTTTTTAATGAGCAGCAACTTTATATTTCTTTTCTGTCTCAATTTCTCTCTTTTCTCCATCAACATCTTATTTATTCTCACTCCAAACCTCCGTTTCAGATAAGAAGTGCTAAAAGTTTTATAGTAGTGGACACCCAGAGACTATATGATGAGCTGTGGGAAAGGAAAATATTTGTTTGTAAGCTCTTCCATTCATTAATTCTGCCACCCAACCAACATTAAGAGTCTCCTTTGTGCTAAGAACTTGGTATTGAGAACTGAGGTGGTTGGGAATTACCTAAGCAGGTGAGAGCCTTTGCCATGTATATAGTGACAGGCAGGAATGAAGAGAAGGAAGTAGGGAAGGAGTTAAGGAAGGAGAGAAGGTCCTGACAGTAGCAGAGACATAAGAAAGTATGGCTCATCTGGGCAAACATAGGCTTTTCAAAATAATCAGAATTGAGGATAAAATTGAGAAGTGGTTAGAAATAACACTGGGGCGGGAAGACGGCATCATGTGGAGTCATGATACACCAAGGAGTTTGGATGATTTCATAAAGCGGCACAAAGGAATTTCAAAAACTGTAGGCAGGTAAGTGATACCATCCAATATTCATTTTGGACATCTCAGTCAGATGGCTGTGTAAAAGAACTGAAGGTGAAACTGGAGACCAGGAAGAAAGTCCCTGCAATAGACTGGGAAGAAATGAAATTGTTTTCTCTTTTCCAATGCAGTTGATGCTGTTAACACACACAGCACATTCCAGGGAATATCCAGAATCTCAGGCATCTTCCACATTCTCTCTCTTATTCTGCTCAATTAAAAAAAATTCAATGCAACACAGCAAGTCACACTTATTGAAAGTCAAGTTAATTTACAATAAGTCCTGACAATTTGCTTACAATATCTCTCAAGAGATTAGAAACCACAAAAAAAATAAATTTTCAAACTGCCTGTTTCCTAATAGGTCAGAAGAAAGATATTTATCCATTGCTAAACAGATTGGGTATGATATGGACATTTTTATCATTCCAGAAACACTGTGAGCTTTGGAGTTTGTTTAATTTAGATATAATTGACATACAACATTATATTAGTTTGAGGTGCACAACATTATGATTTTACTTTTGCATATATTGCTAAATGATTACCTCAATAAGTCTAATTAATGTATTTTACCATATATTCTTACAGAGTTTTTTCTTGTAATCAGAAATTTTAAGAAATACTCTGTTACTTTTAAACATGCAATACAATGTTAACTGTAGTTACTATGCTTTATATTACATCCCTGTGACTTATTTATTTTAAAACTGGAACTTTGTACCTTTTGATCCTCTACCCTATACTCCCACTTTGATTTCTATGCCTAAGAAGACTGACAGCAATGACAACCAATTGTGTTCTCCTGTGTAGTTAAGGGCACTATGGAATAATAAGTGTAGAAAAATATTGATAACAAAACACTGAACATCACTTTATGGTTTTATGCTATACCTTATCCAAGGGTATAAGACTTATTCTTCTGTGTCTGGTTATAGGACCCATAGGCTCTGAGGTGAAGAGAATCAGAGGTAGGTGGGCCAAGAATGAGTCCCCCCAACTTGCTCAACAATAATCTAAGCATCACTGAAATGTGAGGGCAAATCCGACACTCATCCCTTTGAGTTCATATGTAAATCTTGATGCAACTTCTCTCTTCCCCTAATATTTAATGAACATCATAGATGGCAAGACTCAAAATTCTGTTTGTGACATTCATAGTAGTATTGTAGGGTACTGAAATGGCTTAAGCCTTGACATCCCCTCTTCCTTCGCATATTTTTACCGATCCCTTAACTTCACAGATGACGACTCTTTTGTCAAGTGACAAATGTCTAGGAAGTATCTGGCCCTCTTCCCACAAGGTGTTGCTGGTCCCTGGTACATTAAGCCTTAAGCATTTGTGAATGTCATTTAT
The DNA here is from genome assembly GCF_019186645.2 of Phyllostomus hastatus. Taxonomy (NCBI): domain Eukaryota; kingdom Metazoa; phylum Chordata; class Mammalia; order Chiroptera; family Phyllostomidae; genus Phyllostomus; species Phyllostomus hastatus. The sequence goes on along the minus strand of NW_025333640.1, from coordinate 123,709 downwards.
GATTTGATAAAAATATTTTTCTTTATCTTCTTATTTGAGAAGTAAGCCTGCCTTCTACTCACCCTCTAGTACTGTTCAGATATTTGAGATACTCTCAAATTTTCTCACTTCGGAGACATGGTTATCTGACTCTTTTGTGAGTCCCAGAGAAGGCAGATAACTCAGATTAGGTCGCTGAGCTTCACCAGACCTCATGCTCCACATTTGTGTTAGAGCAAGTACAAATCATTTTATCTCTGAGGTCCAAGGTTGCTCTTAACTGTTCAGAGATAATTCTAAGACAGGGATAAAGAAGGTGGGTGAGTGTCCCAAAAGATAATGAACAATGGTTGATCAACATTATTAAATGTTGTACCAAATAAAAGAATATACAGTTCCTAAATTTTGTAATTAAGGGTTATATGTCTAGTCATTTACTTCAAGAAATTTAATCTAGAGTATCTCCAGTGTCTATTTAATTTTATTTTCTTTTCTCAATCATCTAGATGATGTGTCAGCAACATGGAAACAGGAAATCAAACAAGACTGTCATATTTTATACTTCAGGGATTTTCCCAAGACTCAGAAAATCAACCCATCCTATTCTATCTGTTCCTGTCCATGTACCTGGTCACTGTGTTGGGAAATCTGCTCATCATCCTGGCCATCACCTGTGACTACCACCTCCACACACCCATGTACTTCTTCCTCTACAACCTGTCCTTGGCTGACATCTGTTTCACCTCCACCACCATCCCAAAGATGCTGGTGAACATCTGGACACAGAGCAAAGCCATCACCTATGCAGGCTGTATCACTCAGATGTGTTTTTTTATGGTGTTTGGAGGTATGGACACTTTTCTCCTAACAGTGATGGCTTATGACCGATTTGTGGCCATTTGTCACCCCTTACACTACACACTCATCATGAACCCCCGCCTCTGTGGCCTGCTGGTTCTCATGTCCTGGTTCATCAGCATAACATACTCCCTGACCCAGAGTCTGTTGACATTGCGCCTGTCTTTCTGTACCAACTGGGAGATTTCACACTTTTACTGCGAGATTGCTCAGGTCCTCACCATAGCCTGCTCAGACACACTCATCAATCACATAGTGTTCTATATGGTAACTGGTTTTCTTGGCATTGTTCCCTTCTCAGGGATTCTTTGCTCCTATGTTCGAATTGTCTCCTCAATCCTGAGAATCCCATCAGGACATGGGAAATATAAAGCCTTTTCTACCTGTGGGTCTCACCTGTCCACAGTTTCTTTGTTCTATGGGACAGGCCTTGGTGTGTATCTCAGTTCTGATGCACCTTCCTGGAGGAGCATGATTGCCTCACTGATGTACACTGTGGTCACCCCAATGCTGAACCCCTTCATCTACAGCCTGCGGAACAGGGACATCAAGAGGGCTCTACAGAAAGTCCTTGGGAGAAAGCTCTATGTTCCATAAGGGGAACATTCATCCTGGCATTCTAAGCTGACAGGGGTAGGAGCAGTTGGCTAAAGAAATCCCACCTCTTCATCACACTGAATTTTGCTTGTCATCCATTCTTTGTAAGTGACTTTGGTATGATGGCTTTTTAAGCACTTTGTCTTAACCTCTTATGGTGACACCTCTTTTATTCTCATTTCTGTTCTCCTCATACCCTCTTTTTATTATGTATTACTGCACCTCATCTTTCATTTCTATTTGTGAAGTTGGAAAACAGTCACTTCAGGAGCCAATGGGAAGACTTGAATAAGAATTAGCAAAACCAAAAGAAACTAAGTAAACAACTAGAACAGGAACAGAACCACAGAAATGGAGGGCACATGGAGGGCTAGCAGCAGGGGAGTGGGAGGAGGGGAGGGGGGGAAAGGTATAGAGAATAAGTAGCATAGAATGTAGGTTGAAAATAGATAGGGGGAGGGCAAGAATAGTATGGAAAGGTAGAAGCTAAAGAACTCATAAGAATGACACATGGATGTGAACTAAAGGGGGGGAACGTGGGTGGGAGAGGGGGTACAGGGTGGAGGGGACGGAAGGGGGGAAATGGGACAAATGTAATAGCATAATCAATAAAATATATAAAAAAAAGAATTAGGACATAGTGAAATTTATTGAGAATCATTGCTAGTTCTTACCAAAGTCACTCATTCAACAATATTAATTGAGACTTTCTGATGTTCCATGCTGTTCTTGGTGTCTGGAATACAGCTGTGAAGAACAGAACAAACAAACAAAAACATTGCACTTATAGAGTTTATTAGGAAATCTCAGATTTTATCATATCTCATTATATGTCCAACAGAAAATACACTGATGGATACATTATTTTATTTTTATTCATGAGTTTCAACTGTTGCTTAGTTCCTTTCCAAAATAAGCAGTGAAAATGTATCACTAGAGACAGAAAAAAACCCCACATACAGAATGTTAGATTTGATCAGGCAAAAATAAGTTGTTCAGTACAGTCTAATTTTGCAGGTGAATTCACTGAGACACAAATATAAGAGTCTAGAGAGTGACTAGCTGACAGGGGGACATATCTTTAGGAATGGTTCCAGGACAGAACACTGCAATGCAACTCAAGAGAACAATAATTGAGTCACAGAATTGCCACTGTAGGTATGTGAGGCTGAAAGGCTCAGGTGATGCAGAATATGTTAGGACTTGTGATCTCCTGATACATCATGTTCAGTTCCATATCTGTTTCACCACAAAGAAATTGGATGTCTTAAATCTTTGGATAGTAGTGTTCCCCAGGCACTGTAGGCAGGAAAGCATAAATGCATGAATATTCATTCACCTTGCTAAACATGAATCGCTGCCTACTCCAGAATGGAAGGAGTCTAATGGAGTCACCATGCCACCAACTGGCCTCGAAAAGGGGTGAACCATATCCAGCTAACCTCTAGGATTTGAGTCTATGAACAGACTTGGGTTTGGATATTGGAAGATGAACCATGATTTTCAATCATGGTAGCTAACATCTGACTTTTTCTGGCTTGCCATTGATATTTTGGATTCTCTGGGTTAAGCAATGTCTTTGATGTCTCCTTATCTATGATATGTTGCCACTACCACTGACCCTGTGGGTCACAGAGTCTGGCTGCTATTCTGGATTGTTGTTCAATCATATATCTACTTTGCCTCTCACAGTTACTGCTGTCATCTGAGTTTAAACCATAACATACTTGTAAATATGAAATACTTGAAATTTAGCTAGGGACAGAAAGGATTTGTTATTTGTGGTGGATCCCATAGACCATACTTGATAGTTTATGCTAATAAGAAGACTGAAGATGAAAATGGATTGTGCCGAAGAGACCATGTACATGAAGGGTTGGTGCTTTAGGCTAAGTGATGTCAGCCAAATGTCTGGGGAGGGAGGCTGGAGAATGAGTTAAAAAATGGGATATAATTCAATTTATCCCACCAATGATATGAAGCCTCAGTAAATTCTCTGGACACTGAAGCTCAGGTGTGCTACCTGGTTAGCAATACTCTGAGTGTTGTCTCACATTGTGGCCAGGAGGAGGTAATGGATCTGAACCCCATAGGGAGAGGATAACAAGAAGCTTTACCTATAGAAACTTTCATATATTTCCTCATGTGTCTTCTTTTGACTAGTTTTATTGTGTATCCTTTTGCTATAAGAAATTATAAGTCTGGCACTGTCCTAAGTTCTGTGGCTCATTCTGATGAACCTGAGGGAACTCCCTTGCTTTGAGTCATTCTAGCAAATTATTGAATGTGAAGGAGTCCCTTAATTGTGTCCAACTGGTCTGAAGTGAGAGTGGCCCTGGGACTCCTGAACTTATGACTGGTGTCTGATGTGAAAACAGTTTGCAGGTATGGTTCCCTCTCTGTGTGGTTTGGTGAACTCTTTGTAGCAAGGGAGAGCAATGGAAAATCAAGCCACATTGAAGCCCATCAGAGGCCTCTTAAAATCACCAGGGAGCTCTGGATCTAAGATGATCCTTCAGAGTTGGCTGGCACTGGTGCCAAAAGGCCAAATGTTATGAGTAATCATGGATGGTCTATGATTGAAGTATGGAGTCCAAAATAAGGAAGTTCCCAATTCCACTACAGCTGTACTAAGAGGAAAAACTGTGTAGACATAAGCAGAGGACCATATGGGTACATATACACTATGTGACTGAAGATTCAGAATTTTTTTATTGCACAATTTCATTTTGTCACTTTTTCAGTCCTAAGAACCAAAAAAGATGGCAGAGGTGTCGAGATTAGGCTATTCTTCTGATCACCCTCCATAGGGCACTCTTGATGTCTCTGTTTCTCAGACTGTAGATGAAGGGGTTCACCATGGGGGTGACCACAGTGTACATCACTGAGGCCACTGCACCCTTCCTCAGGGAAGATGACACTGTGGAACTGAGGTACACCCCAAGGCCTGTTCCATAAAATAAACAAACAACTGACAGGTGAGAGCCACAGGTGGAGAAAGCCTTATACTTCCCCCCTGATGATGGGACTCTCAGAATGGAGGAAACAATTCGTGTATATGAGAAAAGGATCCCAGACAGTGGAACACCACCAAAGATGACCCCAATAAAATAGGTCAATATGTTATTGGTGGAAGTGTCAGAATAGGCAAGGTTGAGGAGTTGAGAAGGGTCACAAAAGAAATGAGGAATTTCCACATCTGCACAGAAGGTGAGTTGTGACACCATCAAGTAGTGCAGCTGGGAGTCCAAAAGGCTGAATAAAAATGACAGTAAGACACACAAGCCACAGAGGCGGGAGTTCATGATGACCAGGTAGTGCAAAGGCTGACAAATGGCCACCAACCGATCATAAGCCATCACAGCCAGAAGTAGACTCTCCAAACTTGCAAATAGAGAAAAAAACATGACCTGAGTTAGGCAGCCTGCATAGGTGATGGACTTGCTGTATGTCTGGAGGTTCACCAGCATCTTGGGGACTGTAGTGCTGCTGAAACTGATGTCAGCCAGGGACAGATTGGAAAGGAAGAAGTACATAGGTGTGTGGAGGTGGGAGTTAGAGATGATGGACAGGATGATGAGCAGGTTCCCCAGCATGGTCACCAGGTACATGGCCAGGAACAGGCCAAACAGAAGAGGCTGCAGCTCTGGATCATCTGATAGTCCCAGGAGGAAGAATTCAGAGTCACCTGTTCGATTCTGTGGTACTATGCAGATAGGACACAGTTTGAAAAAGAAGAGAGTGCTGAATAAATGAAACAAGTGTAGACACATCCATTTGTTTTGCATTCAAGCAATTGACAAATAAAGGAATCACACTTGAGCTTGAGGACCAAACACCACCCACCACCACCCCTTACCCTTCAGCAACATTTCTCAGTTGGGAACTCTTTTAGAACTCTTTCCTTATAGATGTCTGGGCTGTTTACCCGTTTCTATAAACAACTACTTTAGAGACCCTGGCTCAAAGAATATTAGAGAAGAAAGGACACTGCAGATTAAAAATTTCCATCAGTAGCCAAATATCAGCCTTCTACTTTGGAAGTAAAAATACGGAATGGGACATATTGTTTTCTAAGGAAAAATCATCTTAATTGGAAGATCAACTGCTAAGAAGCAGCTGAATGTACTTTATCTCACTCAGATGCAGTACCAGAAATTCCCTTCATCTACAATGTCATCTTGAAGAGCTAAAACCACATTAACTGCATTCTAACTTAAAATAAGCAGATAGATTTTTGTATGGCAATTATCTTCAAGGGTTTTCATCTTTACTTGGATTTATGACATCCATCTTCCAGAGAGATAAGTGTTCACTCAAAATATGTGGGTTGTCTGGTCAAAGTCAGTCCTTCAACTCTAACTCAAATATGTATATTTTTACTTTGGTGGACTTCACCTTTTGCAAAATATATCTTTCTTAAATGCACAACATCATACAGCACCCTTTATCCTAGAGATCGTGTTAGTTTACAGTGCACCAATGATTAGATAATAATTCATTTTCATGAATACTCTGTACTCATTTTTCTTTTGTGAAAGCTTATTATCTATCAGTGATACACAATCTCAGAGAAACATCTGCACTTCAGTTTCTACTCTACTGTTTTTGTTCATCGTGACTAGGTTAAACTTACATTTCTCTCTAACCACAAACATTGTGAAAGTTGATTTCTCATCAAATCCAACCCTCTAACGAACAGTTGAGAAACTGAGAGTAAAGCCAGGCCTCAAACCATATGTTGGCCTTCTTATGCCAGTCTAAGTCATTTTAAGTCAATTCTTCCTGAGAGAGGGATTGCATTTCTCCTCAATTCAGCTCCCTGAAGGCTACTCAGGTCATTTCTCCAGACAGGTCAAAGCATGATGAATTACTGAAGCATTCCATTGTCAACATATTTCTTCCTTTGTGTGATATGCTAGATTCCTATGGATATAGCTGACCATTTCTGATTTGTGAATACTACCTACATTTATATAAACTATGTCATAACTATTTTGCATCAAAAATGATATAACTTGGAAAAATCAAAAGAGAAAAAACAAAGACTAATATTACAACATTTGGGGAGTTCACTCAGCTGTAATATAGATATATTCATTGAACTGGCATTATAGTGTTGTTATAAGAAATAAAATTAAATTATTTTTTCCATTGTCTAAATTTTTCATTGTTTAAGTACAGTTGTCTGCCTGAACCCAGCCCTCCCCACCTCTCTCCCCTGATTCTACTCCCCCTTGGTTTATAAAATTAAATTGTAGACCTAAAATAGTTAAACAGTGGTTATCAATGCTGGTAGATATTATAATTACCTATCCATCTTTTAAAATTCAGAGGTAAGTGATATAAGCCAGTCAGAGAAACACAAATGCCATATGATTTCACTCATATGTGGAATCCAATGAATAAACTGAACTACCAAGCAAAATAGAGACAGACTCATAGACAGCAGACTGACAGTTCTGGGAGTGGAGGATTTGAAAGAGGGGGAACTGAGCAAAAAAGAGAGAGAAAGAATGTATGTACACAAACAACAGTGTGGTGATTGTAGTGGGGCTGTGTGGATGTAGGTGGAAAAAGGTTTAGGGGAGATAAATGGTAATGAAAAAAATACAATAAATAATAATAATAATAAAATTTAATGATGCTCTGGCCATAGACTGGAACCAGTTAAATCAGAAATTCCATACATAAGTCCTTTGGCATACTATTATAAAGCCAGAGCAGGCAACCATTGTCAGATAATTAATAAATGTATTAATGTTATCAATTCTTTTCAATACCATTTTTAATCACTACCCATATTAAAATATAAATTTTAAATAATACATGCCATAGAATTTATATTTATTTTTTATTGTAGTTCAATTACAGTTGTCCCCATTTAGACCCTGCCCTACCCACCCCCACTTCCCACATTTAATCCTCCCACCCACACTTGTCTTTGTCCATGGGTCCTTTATACATTTATTATTGGTAAAACTTGAGGTTTTTTCCTATCCCTGCATGATCTTCTCCTGTGCTTCAGTTGTCCAAAGGCAAAAATTATCATGAATCTGATGGATGCATTTTCCTTTCAATATTTTCATATTGGTAGTGATTTATGTATTCATAGCAGTTTTCCTAAAAACTAGCCTAAATACTCACATGCTACACACACGGTTCCCTGAGTTCTCACTTAACATAGCTTTGCATTTTAAATCTCTCTTTATTTTTTTAAAGATTATATTTATTTATTTTTAGAGAGAGGGGAAGGGAGGGAAAAATACATCAATGTGTGGTTTCCTCTCATGCACCCCCAACTGGGGACCTGGCCCACAACTTAGGCATATGTCCTTACTGGGAATCGAATCAGTGACCTTTCAGTTCACAGGCCAGTGGTCTGTCTAGTGAGCCACACCAGCCAGGGCATATTTCAGCACTTTAAATGATGCACAGCATTACCTGTGGGATAAACTTCATTTTATTCTCTTTTTATGTTATTTTAATTATTTTATTGTTGTTCAATTAAGTTGTCTGAGTTTACTCCCCACCACTCTCCCCCACCCCAGCCAAACCCTCTTCCTCCCTTGCTTCCACCCTTTGGTTTTGTCCATGTGTCCTTTATAGTTATGCCTGAAAACCCTTCTCCCATTCTTCAATTTTATGTTGTGACACTGGTTAAAAAAATTCTTATGCCACTCTCCAAATCACACAGTGAGAATTTCTTAAAGACATAGGCATAAAAGAATTGTTTGGGTTGTAAAAAAATTAATATATGTGCAATTTTACTATTAATTACCTATACTTATTTTCCCAATAGAAAAATAAGAAAAAATGATTGCCAAGGGATAAAATTAACAAGTTCTCTGTTGTCTGAATAGCAGTAGTCTTTTCATGTAGAACCGCATGAAAGTTCCCATCTCTTATGAGGAATGGTATTTCCATATCTCACCTTTACAAAATGTGCTCACACATGTGTCACTATTCACAGAAACCCCTAGGATCCACACATTCATTCAGTAAAGGTCCCTGCAAACCTCTGGCTCCAGTTTGTTAATTCACTGATGAACTCACCCAATTCCAAGAGAAGGGATTGGTGGGTAAGCCCCTGTTTGCTCATCTGAGGATAAAAGAGGTTTGGAAAGAAGCAATTGTTATGCTGCAGTGGAGGGAACAGAGTCCTGGGGTGGGAATCAGGGACTGAGTCAACCAGCTGTCAGCCACTCAATGTGAAGTGTGTGTGATCTCTCCACCACTCTGACTTGGTATCTCTTACATAGAAATAGGGAGAATAACACCATTTCTGGGAAACATGTGACATCCAACAGAGGTTTGCTCTCCAGAAGTGCTCAGTCATGCTTTTGAAATCAGGTTGAAATAGTGGGTTTGCTGATGAAAACCATCATGAGAAAGATGTAATGACATATTATTCCATCAGATAGCAGTGAGGGGAGGAAACCTATCAGGTCCCAGGTAATTTTTTCATAGAGTGAGTGGAAATCCTAACATGTGTCTCAGTCCACACAGTAAGATTTACATCCCTTTCCCTTTTCCTCTCTTTTTGATTTTTTTCCTATTTATGAAAATCAGCAGAGTTTTTCTTTATATTTAAGTGTTGTAGATTCTATTAATGAAAATTGATAGGTTTTTTAGAAAATCAGTGCCATTGATACATGCAGGCACAGTTGTATCTCCCGTCTAGTCCTACGAGACGTTGCTGGAAGAATGAAAGAACATGAAGGACAGCACCTCCTGTATGGGAGCAATATTGCCTACTCTCTGTTTCTGAGATCCAAGGCAGGATCTTTTCAGTATTTAACAGAGATTGTTCTTGTTCTCTGCTGAGCAGAGTGTAGGTCCTGAAGGTTCCAAAATGAATTAGACCATTGTTTCCCTCCACGTATTCAGATTCTGCCTGTACAGGGACCAAAATATATGAAATTTTCCATGTTGGTGCCCTCCCCGGTTTGCCCCAACTCTCCTATTTGTCCTAATGATGAAAGAGAAAATGCCCCTGACAGTCCCTTCTCCATCCATCATCTCCACAGTACTCACAGGGCTGTTCTATCTCTGCTGCAGTAGGACCAGGCAGTGAGAATCCCCTGCTGCTGCCCTGCATGGACACTGAAGGTTCAGGCTCCAACCCCAGGGTTGGCAGTGTGGCTGAGTTTGTCATGGGCTTCTTGATGCAGTGACGTGAGACAAGAAGACTCAGATGTGAAGCCCACTGGACTGAGATGGGGAACTTCAAGGGTTGGAGGTCAATACTGATGATCTATTCTTGCATGGGCTTGGGAGAGCAATGCTCACAGCTCATAATTAGCCAAATCAGTCTGTGTTATCCCAGTCTCTGAGGACTTGCTATTATTAACAGAAGGGGAAAATGGAAGGTACTTCCAAGGATTTGGCCCCTTCTCAGGAAGAAGCTCCCCTATACTCCTCACTTCCAACTTCCAAGTTGCAGGAATTTTATAAATCCAGACAAGTTTTTTTTTTTCAATTAAAAAAAGTTATGTCTGACTTGTATGTCTGCCCATTCTTTGAATTGATCATTCTATGTGAAGATAATTATGTTGTCTCTATGAAGAATATGATATAACTTCTATTTTCTCATTTAAGCTTCATGTCTCTAAGGAGAAACTTTCTCTTTTTCTTCTTTATTCTGCTTTAGGATGTTGGATATCATGCATTAAGAAATGTGTTGTTTGAAAGGCCACCAAATTTCTCATTTTTCAATAGAATTTATGTTTGTTATTAAATTAGACAACTATTTCCTTTGATATGCTGAATGGCTATTTTCATAAATCCATCTGGGTGTTTCACAGATATCTGTGTTCTAGATGTAGGGTTGCAGTCATTTCAAGTCCTTTTCTTCTTTTCTTTTAAATTGAATATATTGGGGTGACATTGGTTAATAAAATTATATAGTTGTCAAGTGCACAATTCTATACTACATCATTTGTATATTTTATTGTGTATTCACTACCCCAAGTCAAGTTTCCTTCCATCCCCATTTAATCCCCTGTTCACCTCTTCTGCCTCCCCCATACCCTTTCCCTCTGGTAACCACCATACTGTTGTTTGTGTCTATATGGGTTTTTCATTTTCCTTCTTTTTATTTTATCTTTTTGCTTAATCCCTTCACCATTTAACTCTATCCTCTTTCTCCTCTGACAGCTGTCCATTCATTCTCAGTATCTATGAGTTTGTTTCTAGTTTGTTAGTTTATTATGTTCATTAAGTTCCACATATAAGTGAAATTGCATGGTACTTGTTGTTCTCTGACTGACTTATTTCACTTACCTTACTACCCTCCATGTCTAAAAATAATAATAATAAAAACAAAAATATAAAAAAGAAAAAAAGTAACAAAATAATTCTACAGATCCATCCATACTGTCACAAGTAGTAAGATTTCCTTTCTAATTACAGCCAAGCAGTGTTTCATTGTGTAACTGTACCACAACTTTTTTATCTACTCATCTACTGATGGGAACTTAGTCTGCTTCCAAGTCTTGGCTATTGCCAAAAACACTGCAATGAACACTGAGGTGCATATATTGTTTAAAAATAGTGTTTCAGCCTTCTTTGGATATATTTTCAGAAGTAGAATCTTTGGGTCATAAAGCAGTTCCATTTCTAATTTTTTGAGGAAACTCCATACTGTTTTCCATAGTGGCTGCATCAATTCACTTTCCAGCCAACAGTGCATGAGGGTTCCCTTTTCTCCACATCCTCATGAACACTTGCTGCTTGTTGATTTATTTTTTTAATTTGTTTTTTGCTGCTCAAGTAGTTGTCTCCATTTCCCCCCATGACTCCCCCCTACCCCAGCAATCCTCTCATCCCACCCTTGATCCTACCTACCCTTCATTGGTTTTGTCCACGTGTCCTTTATAGATGTTCCTGAAAACTCTGCCCCCTTTCCCTGCCATTATCCCCTCCCACTTCCCCTCTGGTTACTGTCGGTTTCTTCTTAATTTCAGTGTCTCTGGTTTATTTATTGATGATAGCCATTGTGACAGGAGTTAGGTAATTGATATGTCGTTGTGGTTTTAATTGGCATTTCTCTGGTGTTTAGTGATGTTGAGCATCTTTTGATATGTCTCTTGGTCATCTGTATGTCCTCTTTGGAGAAGTATCTATTAGGTCCTTTGGCCATATTTTAAGTGAATTGCTTGTTTTGTATTTTTGGTTTGAGTTGTACAAGTTTATAAATGTGGGATATTAACCCTTTGTAACTGGCACATATGTTCTCCATTCAGTGGGTTATCTTTTCCATTTGGGGATGGTTTAATTTGCTGTGCAAAAGATTTTTATTTTGGTGTAGTCCCATTTCTTTATGTTTTTGTTTCCCTTGCCCAAACAGATATATCAGAAAAAAAAATTGTTATGAGAAATTTCTGACATCTTACTGCTTATGCTCCTAGGATTTTTATGGTTTCAAGTCTAATGTTTAAGTTTTTAATTCATTTTGAGTTTATTCTTGTGTATGGTGTAAGAAGGTGGTGGCATTTAACTTTTTTCATATATCTATCCAATTTTTCCAACACCATGTATTGAATAGATTACCTTTACCCCATTGTATTTTCCTTCCTCCTTTGTCAAATATTAATTGACCATAAGGGCAAGGGATTACTGCTAGGCTCTCTGTTTTGTTCCATTGATCTATATGTCGGTACCATATTGTTTTGATTACTTCGACCTTGTTCTTTAGTTTGATATCAGGTAGCATGATTCCTCCAAATTTATTCTTTTTTTTTTTCAAAATTGCTGTGGCTATTCTGGTTTTTTTGTGCTTCCATATCAATTTTAGGATTATCTGTTCTAGTTCTATGAAATACACCATTGTATTTTATAGGAATTGCATTCAATGTATAGATTGTTTTGGGTATTATTGAAATTTTAATAATGCTTCTTATCCATGAGTGCAATGTATGCTTCCATTTATTTGTGTCTTCTTCAATTTCTTCCTTCAGATTTTTTGGTGGATGGAGCATTTTCCTTTTTGTTTTTTTATTGTTTATGCTGTTACTGTTGATACAATTTTTTCTCCATTTCCCCACATCTGCCCAGCCCAACTGTGTTGCAGCCTATCAAGGCCTGGCAGGTCCACTCTAGATTCTGGGAGAGAGAAGAAAATGTGTAGAGCCATAGGGATGCTTGACAGACCTTTATTCACAGGTGGACGAGCCATGCATGCTGCAAGCTGCATGTCTCTCTGCATATCTCTGCGAATCTCTGTGTATCACCTGTCCCCTTGCATGGCATGCAGTGTGCCCCTTGGTCCCCAGGGTGGCACACAGCAGGGAGCCCCTAGATCCTTTTAATACTGGAAGAAACAAAGCCAGCTTCAATCAGAAAATTATATAACGTAGCATAATTCTGTCCATGAGAGCCCACTTCTTGTTATGGGAACTGTTTATCAGACCCAATCTCAAGGCTATGAGAACACTACTTATCAGGCCCATTCAAGGTTATGGAAACACTGCTTCCCTTAGTTACCCAGACACCTGGGTGAGGAAGTCAGACTGCGTCAATTTACCCTACACTCACCCTCTGCCCATCTCAAGCCAATCCCCATATTGTTGTCCATGTCCCTGGGTTGTTCATAAATGTTTTTTGGCTAATCTCATCATCTTTCATCCCATCACCCATTCTCCTTTCCAGCTGCTGTCAGTTTTATGTACCTAATCCTCTGTTACTCTATTGTTCAATAGTTTACTGTGTTCATTAGATTCCACATCCAAGTGAGATCATGTGGTATTTTTCTTTCATTTCTACACATTCTTACAGTTTTCCCAATACTGGTCTTTTACATCCGTGGTTAAATTTATTCCTAGGTATTTTATTTTTTGATGCAGTTGTAAATGAGACTGTAATCTTAGTTTATTTTTTTTCTGAGTGTTATTGATGTACAAAAAGACAACTATTTCTGGATATTTATTTTGTGTACTGCTAGTTTACTGATTCACTTATCAGTTCTAGTAGGTTTTTTTGGTGGAATTTTTAGGGTTCTCTAATATAAAATATCATGTCATCAGCAAATAATGACAGTTTTACTTCTTCCTTTCCAATTGGATGCCTTTTAGTTCTTCTTCTTGTGTGATTACTGTGGCTAGGACTTCCAATTCTATGTTGAATAAGAGTGTTGAAAGCAGGCATCCCTGTCTTTTTCCTGATCTTAAGGGAAACACTTTTAGTTTTTGTCTATTGAGTATGATGTTGGCTGTAATTTTGACATACTTGGCCTTCATAACATTGAGGTATGATTTCTGTATTCCCACTTGGCTGAGAGTTTTTACCACAGATGGGGGCTGGATTTTATCAGTTGTTGTTTTCTGAATCTATGGACATAATCATAAGATTTCTATCCTTAAATTTGTTTAGGAGATACATCTTATTTATTGATTTGTGAATGTGCCAAACTTGCATCTCTGGAATAAAACTCACTTGATCATGGGATATGATCTTTTCAGTGTACTGCTAGATCCAGTTAGCTAGTATTTTGTTGAGGACTACACTGTCAAAGTTCATTATGCATATTGGCCATAATTTTATTTTTTGTACCATCTGGTCTATAATTAGGATAATGCTGGCCTCATACAATAAATGTGGGAGTCTTCACTCCTCTTGAAATTTTTGAAGGGTAGGTGTCAGTTCTTCTTTAAATGTTTGGTAAAATTCACCTGTGGAGCCATCAGGTCCAGGACTTTTGTTTGTTGGGAGTTTTTCTTATTACTGCTTTAAGTTCATTAATTGTAAATCTGTCTATTCAGAATTTCTGATACTTCCTGATTTGGTTTTTAAAAATTGTGTGTTTCTAAGAATTTATCCATTTTACCCAAGTAGTTTAATTTGTTTGCCTGTAGGTTTTCATATTTTCTTTTTTTAATTCTCTTTCAAATCATTTTAATAACCTGGCTGTGAGTCAAATATAAAAAGCAAATTCAAACTTGTTCCCTTTAAGGTGATGCAACCACAATTGCCTTGCACACGCATGATCAAAGGTAATGGTGACACCAGATTCCAAAAAGCAAGGGTGGCCAGAAGGCTTCAAGGCTCACAAATTGAAGAGCTTGGTTTCGGAAAGTCTCAAAGGGGTTGCAGGTGGCAGAAAAGACGTGAAGTTTAAGGGACCCTCAGAGTTCAGGATGCGGTTGCTGGGTCATTAGCACCTTAAAACATTTCTTGATGGTGGTTTGGTGTCTAGAGTATTTGTCATGTGGGGAGCACCATGCAGGATGGGCGAGCAGGTCTGTTGTCCCATTGCATCAAACTTCTTCAGGGTATAGATCTGGTCTCACTATTCATTGAGGTAACAGTAGAGAAACATGGTCATGCTGAAGCTGGTGGTTCCAATTCCATCTGCGGGTCAGTCTAACTGATGGCCACACTTCATAATATTTTCTTACTATCTCTTGTATTTTGTTGGAGTCAGTTATCACTCCTCTTCTTTCATTTCTGATTTTACAATATTTATTTGGCCCCTCTCTCTTTTTTTCTTGATGAGTCTGGTTGAAGAGATTTCAATCTTGTTTACCTTTCCAGAGAAACAGCTCTTGGTTTCACTGACCTTTGGCATTGTTTCATAGACTTGTTTGCACTTACTTCTGCTCCAATCTTTATTATTTATTTCTTGTACTCACTTGGGGCTTTGTTTGTTGTTCTTTTTCTAGTTTTTTAAAATATATTTTATTGATTATGCTATTACAGTTGTCCCATTTCCCCCCTTCACTCCCCTCCACCCTGTACACCCTCTCCCACCCACTCCCCCCTTTAGTTCATGTCCATGTGTCATACTTATAAGTTCTTTAGCGTCTACATTTTTATACTATTCTTACCCTCCCCCTATCTACTTTCAACCTACAATCTATGCTACTTATTCTCTGTATCTTTTCCCCCTCTCTCCTCCTCTCACTCCCCTGTTGCTAACCCTCCATGTGATCTCCATTTCTGTGGTTCTGTTCCTGTTCTAGTTGTTTGCTTAGTCTTTTTGTTTTGCTTTAGGCATGGTTGTTAATAATTGTGAGTTTGCTGTCCTTTTACTATACATGTTTTTCTTTTAATCTTCTTTTCTTAGATAAGTCCCTTTAACATTTCATAAAATAAGGGCTTGGTGATGATGAACTCCTTTAACTTAACCTTATCTGAGAAGCACTTTATCTGCCCTTCCATTCTAAATGAAAGGTTTGCTGGATAGAGTAATCTGGGATATGGGTCCTTGTCTTTCATGATTTGGAATACTTCTTTCCAGCCCCTTCTTGCCTGTAAGATCTCTTTTGAGAAATCAGCTGACAGTCTGATGGGAACCTCTTTGTAGGTGACTGTCCCCTTATCTCTTGCTGCTTCTAGGATTCTCTCTTTCATTTTTACCTTGGCTAATGTAATTATGATGTGCCTTGGGGTCTTTCTTCTTGGGTCCAACTCCTTTGGGACTCTCTGAGCTTCCTGGACTTCCTGGAAGTCTATTTCCTTTGCCAGAATAGGAAAGTTATCATTTATTATTTGTTCAAATACACGTTCAATCTGTTGCTCTTCCTCTTCCCCTTCTGGCACCCCTATAATTTGGATGTTGGAATGTTTAAAATGTCCTGGAGGTTCCTAAGCTTCTCTTCGTTTTTTTGAATTCTTATTTCTCCATTATTTCCTGTTTGGTTGTTTCTTTCTTCCTTCTGGTCCACTCTATTGTTTTGAGTCCCAGTTTCTTTCCCATCACTATTGGTTTCCTATGCATTTTCCTTCATTTCTTTTATTGTAACCTGCATTTGTTCATCTAATTAGCGACCAAAATCAACCAATTTTGTAAGCTTCCTGATCACCAGTGTTTTGAACTGTGCATCTGATAGGTTGGCTATCTCTCGGTCACTTAAAAGGATGAGTTCTGGGGCATTGATTTGTTCTTCTACTTGAGCCATCTCTCTCTCTCTCTTTCTCTCTCTCTCTCTCTCTTTATTTTTTTTGGTCTGGTTGCTCTTGTTATGGTGACAGGCAAAGCCTTAGGTGTTCACTGGGACTGGGCACCCCAGTCTCTAGATTGTGACGTTGTATGTGGGGGCAGGATCAAGAGGAAACAATGGCGGTAGCTCCGTTTTCTGTGGAACCTCAGTCCCTTCTCTGAGATCCTGGGTTGTACACTCCGACCTGCTCCACAATTGCCGCCTCACTGGATCTGCCAGCTGCCGCTTGTGGACTCAGGATCCACCCGCTGTGATCTTGTGTGCCCCAGATGCCTTACATGCCCCAGGATGCCTTATGCGCCCAACTCTCTCTGCTCTCCGCGCCAAGACCCACACCTGGCTGCTCATCTCAGCCCCTCCTACCAGTCTGGATGAACAGGTCTATTTCAACTTCTTGGCTGTCCAACTTCCATTCAGATAAATTTTCTGTCAGTTCTGGATGTTATTCTATCTCTAAATTGTTGTTGTTTCAATCTTGGTTGTGCGTGGAGGTACGGTGCATCCACCTATGCCTCCATCTTGGCCAGAAGTCTTTTTCTAGTTCTTTTAAGTGTAAAGGAAGATTCCTGATTTGAGGTTGTTCTAGTTCTTCATGGTAGACTTATAGTGCAATGAATTCCCCACTTAGGTCTTCTTTCACTGTGCCCCATAGATTTTGGGTTGTTGTGTTCTCATTTTCATTTGTTTCAAGGTTTTTTAAAAAATGCTTTCCTTGATCTTACCCTTAATCCATATATTATTTAGTAACATGTTATTTAGCTTGCATGTGTTTTCCAGTTTTTCTTCTTGTGATTGTTTTCTGGTTTCATATCATTATGTTTAAAGAAGATGATTGATATCAATCATCTTAAATTTCACCATACTTGTATTGTATCCTGACATGTGATCTGTTCAAAAAAACTTTCCACATGCCCTTGAAAAGAATGTATATTTTTCTCATTGGGGTAGAATGCTCTGAAGATATCCATTAAATCCATGTGATCTGGTGTGCCCTTTGTGCCTCCTGTTTCCCTGTGATTTTCTGTCTGCACAATGTGTTCATTGATGTCAATGGGTGTGAAAATCCCCCACTCTGACTGTTTTAGTATCCATCTCTCCAGTTATGTCCATCAAGATTTACTTTATATATTTAGGTCCTCCTAAGTTGGGTGCATAATTGTTTTTAAGAGTTATATCCTCACCCTGGCTAGCGTAGCTCAGTGGATTGAGCGCGAGCTGTGAACCAAAGTGTCATAGGTTCGATTCCCAGTCAGGGTACATGCCTGGGTTGCAGGCCATGACCCCCAGCAACTGCATATTGATGTTTCTCTCTCTCTCTCTCTCTCTCTCTCTCTCTCTCTCTCTCTCTCTCTCTCCCTCCCTCCCTCTCTCTCTCTCTCTCTCTCTCTCTCTCTCTCTTCCCCCTCCCTTCCCTCTCTAAAAATAAATAAATAAAATCTTTTAAAAAAAGAGTTATATCCTCTTGTTATACTGCTCCATTTATCATTATGTAGTGTCTTTCTTACAGTAACCTTTGTTTTAAAGTGAGAAGGGAGTCATTGGGCCTCTCCAGGATTCATTGTTTAATGTCCTAAGACAGTGTCCCTCAAACACTGATCCTTTGGCATGCTTTTAAAAGTAATTTTTCAAGGACCCATCAATCAATGGCTGAGTAGGTCCTCAAAAGAATTAAAAAGAAACAACTCACAGAGATTCTTGCAGGCCAATGTCCATAGCACAAATGGACAAGAATTACCCAATTCTTTTGGTAATTACCCAGAATTAACCAAAATATGAAAACAATTTAAGTGTCCATTAACAGATGAGTATATATGCAACATTTCATGTCCAACAACATGAAATATATGGGCAATTGAATATTATTCAAATTTTTAAAGGAATGAATTTCTGAATCATGTGCAATGTAGTTGAAACTTGAAACCATTTTGCTAAGTGAGATATGCCAGACACAAAAAGATAGGTATCATATGAGTTTACTTTTATGAGGTACCTAAAATACACAAACTCAAAGAGGTAGAAGTAGAATAAAGGTTTCAATGTGGAGAGGGTGAGAAGAATGGAGAGCTGGTGTTTAATAAGTATAGAGCTTCTCTTTGGAATGATGAAAAAAGTGTGGCAATAGATACTGGTAATATTTTCATGATATTGTGAATATATTCAACACTACAATGTTGAATATTTATATATTTTAAAATGGTTAAAATGGCACATACACATAACACTTTATCCATATAAACATACACAGCTATGATAAAAATATATATAAATAAAAGTAAAATAAAGTAAAACCATTGAAATTTTCTTTTAAATGTAGATTCTTGTGCTCTTCCCCTGGAGATGTTCATGAGATGAGTCCAGGAGAAGTATAAGTCTGGGAAGATATATATTAACAAGAGCCTCTGTTGATATCTTGATAAAGCTAAAATTATGAGGCATCATTGCCTAACTGAAATGAGTCTCAATGGATTATAATACAGATCATTGAAAATTCCAAATTATCAGATCCAAACTCGGGTCCACAAAGGCAGAAACTGGAAAAGGAGACTCTGAAATCTATTCTGACAAATGCTCAAGATCATCTTGGTGCAAGCTAAACCTTGAGAGCCATTCCATAGTGACTCCTGGGACAGTTTGCTACTCAACAATCTATCCAATGAGGAAACCATAAATTGGACAATGATGAAAGCTGGCTGTGGCTGGTGTGGTTCAATTGGTTAGGCATTGTCCCACAAAGTGAAAAGCTGCTGATTCCATTATAAATCATGGTGCATGACTAGGTGTTGAGTTTGGCCCCCAGTCTAGAAGCTTACAAGAGGAAATCAATTGATGTTTCTCTCCCACATTGATGTTTTTCTCTTTCTTTTCCTCCTGTCTTTCTGTCACTCATATAAATAAATAAGACATAAACAAATATTAAAAAAAGAAAATGATGACACATTTTTCTGAGAGGAGATCCAAGGGAGACTAGAGTGACTGTTTCCAGAGGAATAGGATCCAGAGGAAGAGAATCACAGCTGGTCTCACTGTTAGTCTCTCAGAGATAAGGAATTGACAAGACAGACACACCTTCCTTTGTGACCTTGCCCCTGAGGAGTCACCTGACCAGGGAATGGAAGAGGGATTGATCAATTTATCTAACAAGCTTCAGAGGGGAATCTTTCCCCAGGGCCACATAACCTGTAATATATCAACTTATAGTCAGTCACCTAGGCTCTCATGTGCCAGACCCAAAACACTCATGCCTTCTCCAGCAGATACAGCCAGGCCCTGTCACACATGCCAGGCTCTGAATTCTTGCTATTATGAAGCACATACCTTCCTTTTTCATCACCCACCTTCCATGAAAGAACAAGATTCACACTGTCAAACCTTCAGAGCCCAGTAAGTTTGTAGGAAATAAGGAAAAGGGGTTGTAGAGTGTATAGGGTATTGACTATTGTTAAGTACAGGGCAAGGGAAAGTCTGTGTTGTCTATGGAGAATGAGCTTTAGAGGTTACTTGCTTGGGAGGGTGAATGGCTAGACTCCTTGTTTGAAGCTGTCATTGTGTAATGAGCTTCTCCTTGAGTGATATATCATTTGGTTAGATTGTTGATGGAAATTATAGGAATGGGGAGGCAGAGGCTAAATCCCCATTCCCCTTTGACACCATCACACTTCTCACAATCATGCTGTGTAGGGGTACAGTCACTAGTCCTTGCTGTGCAAATGGATAACCCCAACTACTGATAGACCTTTAGGTCCTTTACAGTCAGGTCTTTTTATTTATTTATTTTTCTTATCATTTATGACAATTTATTGGTATAATACAAGAGTTAAGAAGGCATGCAATGAAAGATCAATGAACAAAAATCAAAAGAATTCTTATTCTACAACAAACATCGATTACAGCATATAATAGGAAAAAGGAAATGATTTATGATCATGAAAACTACAGAATACCTAAGGAAAAAACATAACATGGAATAAACAAAATGCATGCAAAGAAAATGGTAAGACTTTCCTAACATGCATATTTTAAAAATGACAGTGACAGTGAAGTCTTGATCTTCTTTTCCCTTGTTACCTGAACCAAGAGCTCTAGTGCCTCCATCTTCATTCAACCTAGACAAATCTTTCTTAACTCTTCTTTGCCAGCCTCATTTACTTTGGAACACCCCTGTGTCTCAGAAAAGATCATCCCTTCCCCTCCTTCTGTACCCTTATCCACTGTTCTGATTAGGGACCTTCAAGAAGGAAGGGTCTGAGGTCCCTGGTGTCTAGGGCCACAGTGTATGAAGACTGGGGTCGGGTGGGTGAGAGAGGGAAAGTGAAGGATGTACAAATGTCCAACATCTAGGCCCTTATTGACATCTTACCCTTCTGCTCTGGGAATTCTGGGAAACACTAGAACTGGCATGCCCCTTTCTCATAGTTCCCCTTGACTTCACTTGGGTGTCTAATCTCATCCTTAAGCAGAACATGAAGTCAATAACAAGATTAGAATTATTTTTTCATCTATTTTGACATTTGTTTCTCTTATTTTAAATAAATGACTGGGTTCTTCAAATACATGATGTAAGAATTCACTACCCAATTTCCTTTGCCCTCAGTTTTGTCACCTTTAAATCCATCTTTCATTCTGGACACCAGAGAAAATTGTGATACAAATCATGATCCTCCCTTGCTTGCACTTCCTCCACATCCCCATCCTTATTTAGTACTCTTTTCAAGGTTCCCAGGGATGTGGTCATCTCTTCAATCTAATTCTTTTCCATTCCCTCCCCAGTGTGTACTTCAGCTAATGGCTAAAGACACTCTGTTCTATGCTGCCTTTTACTCATAGTCTTTCCTCTGCTCTATTCTCTGTTAGGAAAGCCCCTATTCAGTAGTCCACCAGTGTAATTTCTTGCCCAGGGACCTCTTCTTCCAGGAATTCTTCCCTGATTCCATCACTCCAGGCTGCATTTGGGACTCCTCTCAGTATCCATCTTCCAGACTGCCTTTATCTTACCATTTAAGTCACTGTATTACAATGACCTGTTTGTGCATCCATCTCTAGAAGATGGGCTCCTTGAGATTGAAAATCCAATAGGTGACACTTAGCCTGTCCCAAAGGAGTCCTTTTTGCTGAGTGGCTTCCAGGAGTTCTTCAGTGTGTGACAAAACACCTGGTTCAATTCTCTACCCCTAACATGGCTCAACAAAACTATCCATCACCATTAGCTACTAGAACCAGAAGAAAACATATTCATTTGGTGCATCAGTAGAGAGAAAAGTATAACTGACAAAGGCCTGTATCCTCCGATTTTGATTTCTAACCTCTGGTCCTAATGTTAAAGGTTTCTAATATGTGGGAAACTTATTAAGATGAATGTCATTATTCTTCTCACAACACTTTAATTCAGCTGCTTCTGCAACTCCAGATGGGAATTGTATGGGAAAAAGTCACTAGTACATTTCACTTCCAAGAAACTAAGAGCAAGCCCTGCAGCAGCCAGACCCTTGGCTTTGTCCATCAGAACAAAATTATTTCTCATTAGTTTCTCTCCCTCTTGTTCATTATTATTATCATTGAATATTTTCCACTGTCTCACTTTTTTTATTTGTCTTGAAGAAGCAATATTTGACAATCCTAGCAAAAACCCATCCCGTACCTTTATCAAACACAATTAACTTCTTAACCTGAAAGGTTTGTATGGGCTCTGCACCCTCCCTCAGAGGGAGCAATAAGCATCTGAGACCATGTTTAGCATCAGAGGCTGACCCCTTCTTTAACCATTCCTCCAAGCCGCAATGGTCCAAAAAAGTATTTTAATACTGTCCTCCATGGTCCTCATGAAATACATCAGTCCTCTATTAATGTCTTCAATCAGTTCTTGGAACTGGGAAATAACATGTAACAAAACTAATTTTACTATAAGCTAATCTAATGGGTACAGAGAACAGTTACATTCCTATATGAATCATCAACCTTATAATAAAACAACATTGAATGAAATAATATTACTTGAGGACCTGCTGTACTTGTAAGGAGAGAAATTATACCAGGATGTTTGCTTATCAGCCCAAAAGCATAAGGGTCAGACAAGGTGTGATGCTTGAAGTAGCACTGGGAAGGTGGAGAGAAGGGGCATGGGTCCAGTCTCTGCCTACCTCTGGCTCTCTCCTTGCCAGGTCTTAAGGGTCCTGGAACCAGAGGAAAAGAATGGGTGTCTTCCTTCACTTTCCCATTATCACTCTCTCTTGGCAAGTGAGTCCTCATGTGTTTGGGGAGAGAGCACAAAGGAGGCCATGTCTGCTCATACAGGGAAGAGTGTTTAGCAGTTTCACATGTAAGAAAAAGTCTAGGACTGTGAATGTTGGGGGCGGGGGGGCTTCCAGGAAGGGAATTAAAAGGTAATGAATGTCCACAATTATAATCCCAGAAAAATAATCATCTGACAATTAATATTTTGTGAAATTTTCATACACTTATCATTTTTCTGTTTTTCTCTCAGTCATCTTGTGTTTGTGCCTCTGGATAATTAGGACAGAAAGTCAGGGGTGTGTGCACAGGTATTTCAGGCAAAGGCTGTGGAGAAGCAGTTGCTGATGTTGCTCAGGGTAAAGATCCCAGGTGAGCTGCAAGAACAAGAGAAAATAGGCTAAATTGTTTGGGTCTGATAGGGGTCAACACTGGGAATGCATGTTGCCCAGGACTGAGAAGAAGACGTGGCTATTTAATAAGCAGCAACTTTATATTCGTTTTCTGTCTCCATTTCTCTCTTTTGTTCCTCAACATCCTCTCTCTACACAGTAACCTCCTTGTGGGTAAGAAGTGCTAAAAGTTTTGGAGCAGTAAACACCTAAAAACTATGTGATGAGCTGCAGCAATAATATAGTATTGGTCTGTAGTGCATCTTTTTATCAATTCTACCACTAAACCAACACAAAGAGTACCCTTTGTGCTAAGAACTCACCTGGTATTGAGAACTTGGGTGGCTGGGAATTGCCTAAGAAGATGACAGCCTGTGTCATGTATAAGGTGACAGGTAGGAGTGAAGAGAAGAAAGTAGAGAGAGGTTTAGGCAAAGGGGGAAGGTCCTGACTAGCCTGAGAAACATATGGTAGAATGGGCCATGTAGGAAAACAAAACTTTTGTAGAATGATCAGAAATTAAAATAAAAATTCAGAAGTGGTGAGAAATAACTCTGGGGTGTCAACATGGAGTCACTGAGGAGTTTGGATGATTTTAGCAGGTGGTATAAAGGCATTTCAAAGACTTTAGGCAGGAGAGTGAATCAATCCTATTTCCATTTAGAAATCTGAGTCAGAGGGACGTGTGGAGAAACCAAATGTGAAAGGAGATTAGAAGGGAAGCCTGTTCAATAGATGGTAAGATATGAAATTGTTCCCTCTTTTCCAAAGCAGTCATTGCTGTAACATACACAGCACAATCCAGGGAATATCTGGAATCTCTGGCATCTTCCACATTCTCTCTCCTATTCTGCCCAATAAGAAAATTCAGTGTGAGAAAGCAACCTACACTTATTGAAAGTCAGGGGAATTTTTTGCCAGCTATCATACTTCAGAAATGCATCATGACAATATTGATGAGAAACAACCGAGATGATTACAAACTACCCCTACCTCAAAGAGTCAGAACAAAGATATTCACCCATTGCTTAAAAAATTGGGTATGAAGCATCGCAGGTTCTATTCCCAGTCAGGGCACAAGCCTGGGTTGCAGGCCATGGCCCCCAGCAACCACACATTGACGTTTCTCTCTCTTTCTTTCTCCCTCCCTTCCTTCTCTAAAAATAAATAAATAAAATCTTTTAATAAAAAAATTGGGTATTAAATGGCCATTTTTATCACCAGGGACACTATCAGCTCTGGAGTTCATTTAATTGAGATATAATAAGTATATAACATATTAGTTTCAGGTGTACAACATGATGATCACTATTTGTATATATTGAAAATAATCTCCCCAATAAGTCTAGTTACTATCTATCCCTTTACATTCTTACAGGAATTTTTTTCTTGGGATGAGAACTTTTAAGATCCAGTCTCTTAATAACTTTCAAAAATTCAATACAGTATTATCTAGTTACTATGCCATATATTATATCCCCATGACTTATTCATTTTATAACTGGAAGTTTTAACCTTTTGATTCCCTGCCTTCTCCTCCCAATTTCGATTTTATACCTAAGAATACTGACAGTGATGGCAGCTAATGATGGTCTCCTGTGTAGCTAGGGGCATTATAAAACAGCAAGTATAGAAAAACACTGATAACAAGAAAAAATACAACACTGGAGATCACTATATGGTTTTATGCTATTCCTTGTCCCTGGTTGTAAAACCCATTCCTCTGTGTCTGGCTACAGGACTCTAAGCACCTGGGGTAAAGAGAGGAGAAAGTAGGTGGGTGGTGAATGTGAGCCCCCCTGTTACCTCTCCATTGTAAACATCACTGAACTGTGAATGCAAATCTGACTCTCATCCTTTCAGGCTTACAGGTTAAAATCCTGTGCAATGTCTCCTCCCCCAGTGTTTTATGAACAGCATAGACAATGATTCAAAATTTTGTCTGTGGTCTTTGAAGAGTACCTTAGGGTACTGAAATAATTTAAGCTTTGCTACCGGTTCTTCCCTTGGACATTTCAACCAATCTCTTCACTTCACAGATGAAACATATTTTGTCAAGTGACATATGTCCAAAAAGCATCTGGTCCTGTTCCTACAAGGTGTTGCTGGTCCCTGGTACACTAAGTCTTAAGCGTTGGTGAATGTGGTTTATTATTTGGTGAAAATGTTCCTTTATCTGTCTTTTTTTCCTTAAGAAGTAAATCTATATTGTACTCATCTTCTAATACTCTGTCCAGATATCTGAGATAATTTCTCAAATTCTCTCATCTCTGAGACAATTTAGGGTCATTATTGGTTATCTGACCCTTTTGTGTCCCAGAGATGGCAGACAACCCAGATCAAGTTACTGAGTTCACCAGACCGTGTGCTGCACCTTTGTGTTATAGCCAGTACAAACCATTTTGTCTCTAAGCTCCAAGGTTGCTCTTAACTGTGTAGTGATAATTCTAAGCCAGAGATAAAGAAGATAGATGAGTGTTCCACTGGACATTAAGTAAGGATTGATCAACAATATGAAATGTTGCATGTAACAAAACAATATACAATTCCTAAATTTTGTATTAAGGCTTTCGTGCCCATTTACTTCAAGAAGTTTAAAAAGCAGAAAAAATCTAGGGCTATCTGGAACCAATCCCAGGTTAGCTGCCTGCCACAATAGAAATCAAAGTCATGAGACAGGTGCTGGTGAACAAGAAAGAGGTGTATTCAAGTGCCAGCCACATGAGAAAATGGGGTCTGTAGTCCCAAAGCCAATCATAACATCTCAGTGACAAACCAGAACAAAGAGCTCTAGGCAGGGCTGTGTACATGCAGGCAGTGCCATTGGTGATCTCAATATGGACTTTCCTAGGCATTGTCCTGGATTTGGCCTTCTGGCTTATATCAGTTGCATTCCTGTGTCTGGGCAGTTGGCATTGGCAGGGGCTGTGAGGTCAGGCTGCTCTCAGATTCACACAGAATCTGAAACTGCTGAACTGCAAATCATACCAAAAAAAATTTAACATGCAAGATCTAACTTTGAGGAAAAATATCAGGTTAGAGTAACATGCTGGGTTTAACATTTATTAGGATTATTATGGGTAGCTTTGTATAAGTAGAGTATATTCATTCCCCATTATATGTTCAGTGTCTATTTCATGCTATTTTATTTTCTCAATCATCTAGCTGATATGTCAGCAGTATGGAAACAAGAAATCAAACAAGACTGTCATATTTTATACTTCAGGGATTTTCCCAAGACTCAGAGAATCAACCCATCCTATTCTGTCTGTTCCTGTCCATGTACCTGGTCACTGTGTTGGGAAACCTGCTCATCATCCTGGCCATCACCTGTGACTCTCACCTCCACACACCCATGTACTTCTTCCTCTCCAACCTCTCCTTGACTGACATCTGTTTCACCTCCACCACCATGCCGAAGGTCCTGGTGAACATCCAGACACAGAGCAAAGCCATCACCTATGCAGGCTGCATCACCCAGATGTGTTTTTTTATGGTGTTTGGAGTTATGGACACTTTTCTCCTAACAATAATGGCATATGACCGGCTTGTGGCCATCTGTCACCCCTTACACTACACACTCATCATGAACCCCCGCCTCTGTGGCCTGCTGGTTCTCATGTCCTGGTTCATCAGCATAACATACTCCCTGACCCAGAGTCTGTTGACATTGCGCCTGTCTTTCTGTACCAACTGGGAGATTTCACACTTTTACTGTGAACTTGCTCAGGCCCTCACCATAGCCTGCTCAGACACACTCATCAATCACATCCTGCTCTATATGGTAACTAGCCTGCTTGGCATTGTTCCCTTCTCAGGGATTCTTTTCTCCTATGTTCGAATTGTCTCCTCAATCCTGAGAATCCCATCAGGACATGGGAAATATAAAGCCTTTTCTACTTGTGGGTCTCACCTGTCCACAGTTTCTTTGTTCTATGGGACAGGCCTTGGTGTGTATCTCAGTTCTGATGCACCTTCCTGGAGGAGCATGATTGCCTCACTGATGTACACTGTGGTCACCCCAATGCTGAACCCCTTCATCTACAGCCTGCGGAACAGGGACATCAAGAGGGCTCTACAGAAAGTTCTTGCGAGAAAGCTCTATGTTCCATAAGGGGAACACTCATCCTGGGATTCTTAGCTGACAGGGGTAGGAGCAGTTAGCTAAAGAAATCCCACCTCTTCATCACATTGAATTTTGTTTGTCACCCATTCTCTGTAAGTGACTTTGGTTATGATGGCTTTTTTAAGCACTTTGTCTTAACCTCTTATGGTGATTCCTCTGTTATCCTCAGTTTTACCCTCCTCATACCCTCTTTTTATTATGTATTACTGCACTTCATCTTGGATTTCGAGCCCTGCAGGTCCATACCAGCCACTTTAGGAACCTACTGGGAACAGTTGAATAAGAATTATGACATAGCAAAATTTGTTCAAAACCATTGCTAATTCTTACCAAAGTCACTCATTCAACAATATTTACTGCACACTTTTGGTGTGCCATGCTGTTGTAGGTGTCTGGAATACAGCAGTGAAGAAAATTACTGCAGTCTCGTACAGCCTAAATCCTGCATCTCAGAGTCCATTATATCACCTTATACGAGGGGAGTCCCCCCAAAAAACTGGAATTATTTTCTGGAGGGTCGGCCCCCTATAAGAGACTTCCCCTACAGATGAGTGTTGTAGGAACTGATTTGTATCAGTGTATCAGCTGGCATTGTTGTGAGAAGCTGTGTTTGGTTTTAGTGAATTGTTTTTAAGACTCTTTCAATGCATTTGCCTATTTCATGATGGGTGATTTACAACCACACTTGCCCATACTGTGCTGAGTATTCAGCAGTTTTTGACCTAAAATTGCATAATTCCCATGCTCCACCCTCCCTATCACCCAATCTTGCCCTCAAGTGATTTTTTGTTGTTTCCCCACATGAAAGTAATAGTCAAAGGGAAATGTTTTGCCAATATGGAAGAGGTGGTACAAAAAACAGCAGTAGCACTAAATAGGGTCAAAATTGAAGTTCAAAAACTATTCTGACCATTGGAGCCTATGTCTCAATAAGTGTATTACATCAAATGCAGAAATATTTTGAGGTGACTGAAGTTTTAACATGTAATAGTAATGACACAATTTTTTATAAATCAATACCTTTTTTTTGAGGGGTGACCTCCCTCATATGTTCAATAGAATATACAATGATGGATAAATTATTTATTTGGCTATTCATAAGGTTGAACTTGTTTCTATATGTTTTCTTAGTACATTTCCAGAATAAGCTATAAAAATGTATCACTAGAGATTAAAAAAACCACATTTGTAAATCTCTGGTTCTATTGTGCTCCTTTGTTTGTTTTGTTGATTATCTGCCACTTAAAGGTGAGACCATATGGCATTTGTCTTTCACTGCCTGGCTTATTTTGCTTAGCATAATGCTCTCCATTTCCATCCATGCTGTCACAAAGGGTAGTAGTTCTTTCTTTCTTTCTGCTATGTAGCATTCCATAGTGTAAATGTACCACAGTTTTTTGTTCCATTCATTTACTGATGGGCACTTAGGCTGTTTCCAGCACTTGGCTATTGTAAATAAACCTGCTATGAACATTGGGTTCTGTAGAGTTGGTGATTCAGAATTCTTAGGGTATAGTCCCAGCAGTAAAATGACTGGATCAAAAAGCATTTCCATCTTTAGCTTCCTGAGGAAATTCCATACTGTTTTCCGCATGGCTGCACTGGTCTACATTCCCACCAACACTGCACTAGGGTTCCTTTGTTGCGCGTGGGTCACCGGCCAGCAGTGACCACGGAACGCTGTGGATGGCTCGACGATAAACACACGAGAGAAAACAACACATGCACAGAGACAGACTAGTTTCTGTGGGGAAGTAGGGACAGAATGGCCACCCCCCCTAGTGGGGAGTGCGCCGATTTACAGTCCATACCTGCTTTTATTGGGCTCATGCTGCACAATAATTCAGGTAAAGTACAGTACTCATTAGGGGAAGTAAGGAACTATAGAAAACAAAGAACTCTGCCGGTCTATTGAGTTGGGGTCAAAGAGCTGTAAGACTGAGGAACAAACTAACTTCCTCCTAAGACCCTTCTCATTCAACTGAGAGCATTCTAAACAAAGAAGTTTTCACAGTAATTTACATGTTCTTTCTTAGGCCTGATCACCCCGGGAAATCCGCACTTCTCAGTACCGAGTTGTACTACCCTGTCATTGTTTCAGGCTTAGGTGGAGCAAGGGAACTAAGGCCACCGAGAGATAAGGAGATTTTCTTCCAGACACTGAGAACTCAGACTTTGTCAAAGCCGAGGAGTGAGAGTCCATCACCCCCTTTTGCTGCAGCCCCCCAAGTCCTTTTGGGGGGCCTCCCAAAGTGATTGTGCCTGGCTTAGGTCGTTCCCCCCATGGGGAATCTTACCCGTCTTTGGCTAACCGACCAAGCTTTTTGGGGTTCAGTCATGAATAAAGCAGCAGAAGCAGCATTCCTGCCAGGGAGATAAGCTTTTGTCTCCTTGCCGGCTCACGGTTCCAAGGGCGTTCCCTTAGCTTTAGCCTAGGCGGGGGTTTCAGCCTCTGATACCAGTCAGGGCGGTTCCCAACATTCCTTTCTCTCGACAACCTTGCTAGCACTTTTTGTTTGTTGATTTATTAATGATGGCCATTCTGTTGTCAGAATGTGAAGTGGTATCTCATTCTGATTTTAATTTGCATCTCTCTAATGGCTAGTGATGTTGAGCATTTTCATGTGACTTAGGGCCCTCTGTATGTCCTTCTTGGAGAAGTGTCTGTTCAGGTCCTTTGCACATTTTTTCATTGGATTGCTTCTCTTCCTGGTGCACAATGATGTGAGTTCTTTATATATTTTGGAGCTCAAAGTCTTGTTCAAGGTATCATGGACAAATATATTTTCCCATACAGTTGGTTCCTTTTCCATTTTGTTCAAAATAAACAACAAACTGACAATGATGGGGGAAGGGGATAACAAGGGAAAGAATGAGAAAGGGCAAGAAAAGGAACACCAGTAGAGGACTCATAGTCTCAGACAATGAGGGGATTGACTGTGGGAATGGTGGGACTGGGTAGACGTGAGAAATGGGGAAAAGGCAGGACAATTGTAACTGAACAAAAATTTTTTAAAAAGAGAAAGATGGTATTATCCCCAAAATTTAATGCTGTGATCCTAGCATGTTGCTCAGTAAAGATTCACCAAGATGGAAGAGGAGTACATATCTAATTTATAAATATTAAAAATGTGAGCAGTATAAATAGATAAATAAATAAATAAGGTGACTCCATAAAACACACACATTTCATCAAAAACTAGTAAGTTGTTCAGTCCAGTCTAATTTTTAGATCAATTCCCTCAGACACAAATATCAGAATCCAGACAATGACAAAGTCAACCAGAAAGAGGGACATATAGTTAGAAAGGCTCCAGGACAGAGCACTGCATTACAACTTGAGAGCACAAATTGAGCCACAGAATTGGCATTCGAGGTATGTGATGCTGAGAGACTCAGGTGATACAGAATATGTTAGGACCTGTACATCTTCTGATGTATCATGTTTAGTTCCATATTGATAGGAGACTCAAGAATTGGAAAATTTTAGTTTGA
The DNA here is from genome assembly GCF_019186645.2 of Phyllostomus hastatus. Taxonomy (NCBI): domain Eukaryota; kingdom Metazoa; phylum Chordata; class Mammalia; order Chiroptera; family Phyllostomidae; genus Phyllostomus; species Phyllostomus hastatus. Next base: position 93,095 of record NW_025333640.1, on the reverse strand, counting down.
GGTAAATAGTTATAAGCCTAGTAAGTAACACATATGTTAAAGCTATTATTTCAGAAACTACAGATAGGGCCAATCCTGGCTCCTGGGAGGGACAGCTGATGTCCTGGGGCACCACTAAAGATTATCGCCTGGGGACAAGTGGAGGCATCCTGACCCTTGTGTTCTGGGAAGACTACCACCCCTGGGAACAGCAAAATGCCCAAGGCGAGAATGCTGTAGTTTTTGTATTAATCTAATTTTCCCTGAATTTCAAGACCCCTCACCACACTTGGTTCTCAGTTATAAAAAGGCTGGCTTAGAAGGAGGTGTAAGTAGGTCTGTTAGGGTGCAAACCCACCATCTACTCAGATCACTGGCCATCAGAATAAAGTGCCCATAGAGATGCAATCCCTGTCTCTGCTTATTGGGTTCACTATGTGACAGGAAGCACAAATGCCTGTTTTTTCTGGTTTCAATATCTTCTTCACCATAAAGAAATTGGGTGTCTTAAATCTTTAGATAGTGGTGTTTCCCAAGGCACTGCAGCCAGGAAAGGATGACTTAAGTGCATGAATATTCACCTTGGTAAAAATGAATTGCTGCCTACTCCAGAATGGACAGAGTCCAGTGGAGTCACCTTGCCACCAACTGGCCTCCAAGGGGAGGAGATCTGCATCCAATTAACCTCTAGGATTTGAGTCTGAAATCAGGCTTGGGTTTGGAAACTGGAAAATGAATCCTGAATTTTATTTGTGATAGCTAACATCTGACAGTTCCTGGCTTGCCATCGATATTTTGGGATTGTGTAAGTGGAGCTCTGCTTTTCATGTCTCCTCATCTATGATACGTTGCCACCAGGACAGATCTGTGGGTCACAGACCCCGGCTGCCATTCTGGATTTGTTGTTCAATCATCTACCTACCTTGCCTCTCACAGTTCCAGCTGCCATCTGATTTTAAACCTTAAAATACTTGTAAACATAATCTAAGGCCTCTACTTTGGTTAGGAGTTGCACTAAAGGGACCAAATTCAAAAACCAAGAATTACAACATTGAAACAACTGTGGAAATTATGGATATCAATTGACTCAACCTTTACCTCATCTCAGCTGAACTCAAAGCATAGCCCTGTCTGGTGTGTCTCAGTGGATTGAGTGCCACCCTGAGAACCAAAGGGTCACCAGATAAACTCCCAGTCAGGGCACAGACCTGGGATGTGGCCCAGGTCCCCAGTAGGGGGCGTTTGAGTGCAACCACACATTGATGTTTCTCTCCTCTTTCTCTCTCTACCCCTTCCCTTCCATCTAAAAATAAATAAATAAAATCTTTTTAAAAAGGAAAATGTTTTTAAAAATTAAAAACTAAGCATATTTAGTCCTGATTTAGGCCCTTGACTTCTCTTTCCTCACAACATTTACTTTGGAAAACTTCTCACTGCGGAGTTCTTAAGCCCCTTTGAAATGTAGATAAGTTTTCCTCAGGCCTCTGGTCAGTTTCACAACCAAGGAATATCTTTCTTAAACACCTGGGAGCTTTCCCTTTGAAATGTAGTCATCAAGAAGGGGAGCATCCCTATCACCCAGCTTCTGGAGGAGGCTAGGAGTCTAAATGGGGTAAGTAGCAATCAGTAAACACATAAGGCCTAATCACACTATCCAACCTCCTGCTAACATCTTCCAGTGCTTACCTGTTGGCTCACCCTAGCTTTAAAAATCCTCCTGCCTTAAATTGCACAGGTACATGCAAAAGAATGAAACTAGACCACCTTCTTATACCATACACAAGAACAGACTCAAAATAGATTAAAGATCATAATGTAAAACCCATAAAAGTCCTAGAGAAAAAATATAGGTAGTAAACTCTTTGACCTTGCTCTTAGTGATATTTTTTCTGATATATTTCCTCAGGTGTGGGAAACAGAAGGGAAAATAAGCAAACAGGACTACATCAAACTAAAAAGGTTTTGCACAGCAAAGGAAATCATCAAGAAAATGCAAAGCACACCTACCTATTGGGAGAAGATATTTGCCAATGGTATTGATAGGGGACTCGAGAGTTGGAAAATTTTGGTTTAAGGTCAAAAGTTATAAGCCTAGAAAGTAATATAACTGTTAGAGCTTTTGTTTCAGAAACAGCAGGTAAGGCCCATCCTGACTCCAGGGAGAACTGCTGACCTCCTGGGGAACTGCTAAAGATTACTAATTGGGGACGACTGAAGGGCATCAGGGCCTCTGTGTTCCAGGGAGAGACAGATGACCACCCACCTCTGGGAGCAGCTAACTGCCCAAGACAGGAATGTTGCAGTTTCTTTCACCTAATCCTCCCTGAATCTCAAATCCCTCACCACACCTTGTTTATTCCCTGTTATAAAAAGTCTGGCCTGAAAAAAGAAGACAAGATGGTTCGTTAGGGTATGAACTCTCCATCTTCTCAGATCACCAGCCATCTGAATAAAGCACCCACAAAGATTCAATTGCTGTCCTTGCTTATTGGGTTTGGAAGTGACAGGCAGCCCAAATGCCAGTGTCTTTTCCAGGTTCATATTTTGGTGACTCCATTCCAGGACAGACTTTGGGACTCTCTGGGAAGTCTGGGTATTTGGCGGGAAGTCCCATTGGCTGCCTGGGCTGAGAGGCCCCAGGGGGTGTTGGATTTGGAGAATCCCAAGCAGCTGCCAAGTGATTTCACTTGGGGAATCTCCCCCAACTCCCAGCACTTCTGGTTATTCATCATGTTTGATTGAATTGTTGCACTTTCTGGTTCAGCTTAAAATCCTGGGTCATGCCTTCAGTTGTCTGGTAAAGGTGTTACAGGGTGCAGCCAAGAGGGGGGACCCCAAATAGGCATTTGAAATGGGGTCCAGAACTTAAGGTGTCCAGGAAATTTTAAGATGTCTTCACCCCCATTCCCCTGGTGTGGGTTGGGGGAAGGAACAAATGGAGCAGGGCCATTGAGAGCTGTTTTGCATAGCAACAGCCTTGCAGCTAACCTCTGGTATGGTCATTTAACATATCTATAGCCTTTGGCTGGTTGCTTAGACATGTTAAATAGCTGTGGCCTGCTCTGAGCCAGGGGAATGGAAGTAACTTCCCCACCAAGATGTGACTGGGGGCAGGTCCCCACCCCCCGGCCCCCCCAAGCTACAGCACCTGCGTTGGAGCTTGGAGAAGATTGGCTCCAGGACATGGGGCCACACCTGCCCAGACTCATGATGGCAGTCCAGTAAAGCTGGAAGGGTATGAGTTCTTGCATGTGAAGCCGAGTGTGGGAGGAGTCGGAAATGGGGCTGCAGAGGAAGATTGGCCCGGGGATTTAAACCGAGATGCAGCAGCCACTAGGGAGAGAGAACCACACAGCTTTAGCAGAGTGAAGACTCCCGCAGCCTTGAGAGGGAGAACCACGTGGCTCTGGCAGAGTGGGGACTCCCATGGCCTGGAGAGAAAGGAACATGTGCCTTTGCCAGAGTGGGGACCCCCACAGCTTTAGGAGATACGGTACTCTGGACTGGGCAAAGGGGGAAGGAAGGAAGGACTATGTCTATTTGTGGGTATGTTAGGGGACTTTAGGATTTTTTGATAAAGATATTAGGTCACTACTTTAAGTTTGTATAGCATTAAATAAACATTTCCTTTCCTTTTCACAAATCTCTGACATTAAGAGACGTCTTTCCTCTGGCGGCAGACATAACAGACCTGGGGGCTTTTTTTCAATAATAGTATATCATCCCAGGCCCCCTTCTTTGTTCTGTAACAAAGGTACCTTTCTGGGTTATAGAGCTCTGTCTGAAAAAAATGGCATCAAATTTGGTTTGGGTACCCTCTGAAGGAGCTCTCTCTGGAAAAGAACATCTTTTGATCTGCTTTCAGTACCCTCTATTTGGAGTTCCATCTGATAGAATGGAAGGAAAAGCTTCTGTTTTGGTAAACAGCCCCTGTTCCAAGAAACAGCACTTTGGGGCCAGTTCTGGCTAATTCATCAACTTATGAGTGTATATCTAGAGCACATGTGGTGTTATTATAGCACTGTTCTGCTTGTGTCCTGTATAATTTAGACTCAGGAAAGTGATGGTCACTGAATTGATCTTTAAATTACTGTATTATACTGTAACTAAAGTTGTTTTGTCAAAAATCAGGGAAGTGAAACAAAATACCTTACCTAGAAGTATGGTCAGTTTTTTTGTTTTGGTTTTTGGGTTTTGTTGTTGTTGTAGTTGTTGTTGTTGTTTTGAGTTTACATGATAAAAATGCAGAGTATAAAAAAACAAAATAAGTTAATAGCTCAGGGAAAAAAGGAATTTGCATATGAAAGATAGAAGCTGAGAGGAGAGGGACCAGGAAGATGTAGATATTACTCCCCCTGCAAGCTGCTCAGAGCTCCTGCAGCTCCAGGGGATCTATTTGGATAAGGGAAATGGGGAAAGTGTGCCTCAACTGGCATCACTATCTTGAATCAGTCAGGAAACTGAAACCAGAAAAGACACAGACGTTCAGGCTGCCTATCACTACCAAACCCAATAAACAAGGACAGCAATTGAATCTTTGTGGGTGCTTTATTCAGATGGCTGGTGATCTGAGAAGATGGAGAGTTCATACCCTAACAAATGATCTTGTCTTCTTTTTCAGGCCAGACTTTTTATAACAGGGAATAAACAAGGTGTGGTGAGGGATTTGAGATTCAGGGAGGATTAGGTGATAGAAGCTGCCACATTCCTGCCCTGAGCAGTTAGCTACTCTCAGAAGTGGGTGGTCATCTGTCTCCCCCTGGAACATAGAGGCCTTGATGCCTTTCAGTTGTCCCCAATTAGTAGTCTTTAGCAGTGCGCCAGGAGGCTGGCTGTTCTCCCAGGAGCCAGGATGGGCCTTATCTGTAGTTTCTGAAACAAAAGCTTTAACATATACATTACTTTCTAGGCTTATAACTTTTTACCTTAAGCTAAATTTTTCCAACACTTGTGTCTCCTATCAGAACCAAATCTGGTGGCAGAAAAGCCCCTACCAGGGCAGGGCAATATCCTTTTCTGAGACTTCCAGTGGGAGTAGGGCCAGAGGGCCAGCCTGCTGGATATTATTGGGCACATACTCCATTTTCTACATCAGATCTGTTAAACTGGAAAAGCTCAGACCCTTCTTATAGAGAGATGATCCTGCTAAAATGACTGATTTGGTTGTGTCAGTTTTGGCCACTCATCATCCCAATTGGGCAGGCATGCAAGCCTTACACAATTTTTGCTTATGGGCGATCAGCAGAGCGGCTGGTGTTGGATAAGGCAAATGAAGAGGCTCAGAGGTTGCACCTAGAAAATCCAGATGGGGCTCTGGGCCCTACAAGGGCAATACCTCTAACCGAGCCCAACAGGGATCCTAATGGGCATGGTCTTCTGCTCTTAGAGCATTATAAGAGATGCCTCCTTGAGGGAGTGGGGAAAGCCATGCCTGATCAGAAAAGTCTGAGTATGGTGCAGACGGTGCAACAAAAGTCCACAGAGGACCTCTCCCAACACCAGGAAACAGTTAAGGAGATTCCTGGGAATGGCAAGTGACTGACTGCTCATTTGGATTCCAAATTTTGGACTCATTGCTAAACCACTGCATGAGGCTCAGAAGGGACCAGAATATAGTCTCTTACCATGGACAAAGGAGTGAACTCAGGCTTTTGAGTTCGTGAAGGCTCACCTGGCTTCTGCTCTGGCATTGGGGCTTCTAAACCTACTGGAGCCCTTTCAATGATATGAGCATGAGAGAGAGGGCATTGCCCTAGGTTTCCTCATCCAAATGCTTAGTGACTTTGCAGTCCATTGGATAATTGTCAAGGAAATTAGATCACACTGTCCAGGGTTGGCCAGCGTACTTGAGAATGGCAGCCACCTGCAAGCTCTTACGAGAATCTGAAAAATTTTCCTCAGGATGACCTATACTAGATATGTGCCCCCACAAATATTGAGCTTGCTGGAGGAAAAAGAAATATGTGGCTCACTGCTGGAAGAATGGGTAGGTACCAAGCCATTCTTGACAATCCAACGTATCCCTCAAATCTGTAAGTTAAACCCTGTATCTCTTCCCCCAAAGTCTGACTCAGCTGTGCTAATACATGATTGTGCTAAATAACTGATGAAGTGTATTCTAGAAGACTTGATTTATAGGACCATCCTTTAGAAGAAGCAGACTGGACTCCCTATACAGATGGAAGCAGTTATATGGACAAAGGAAGGGGAAAGGCTAGGCATGGAGTTGTGACTCTTGAAGGAGTACTGGAGGCCAAGGCCTTGCCTCCAGGAACCTCTGTTCAGAAAGCTGAAGCTTGCATTGACAAGGATACTGGAATTGTTGTATGAAAAGAAAGTGAATGTGTGTATTGATTCAAGATAAGCTTTTCTAACTTTGCATGCACATGGTTTCATCTGGGAAGAAGAAAAGTACTGTTAACCTCCAAATAAAAAGGAGATTAAGCATGCAGCAGAAATTTTAAAATTATTAGAGGCTGTTCAGGTACCTTTACAGGTGGCAGCTATGCACTGTCCGGGGCATCAGAAACAGGACACTGAAGTGGCTAGAGGAAGCAATCAGCCTGAATGGGCAGCAAAAGAGGCTGCTAAAGGAATGTTTAAAATACCCTTGGTGCCTGTTCTGGACTTGTCAAAATTGGACCCTGAATATGCAACTGCAGACTTAGAGAAAGCTAAGGGCTGGAGTTTTGATGAAGAAGGTCCTCAATAGTGGATGAAAAACAATGAGAAAGGAACTATACTGTTCTCCCAAACATTTAGTAGAGCCAGTCATGAAGCATTTGCATGAGGCCACACACTATGGAAGAGTCTCATTAACCACCTATGTCAAACCATGGCTCACAGGTCCTGGAATTTCTAGAGCCATAAGAAAAGTAATTGCTAGATGTGTTATGTGCCAGAAGAACAACCCCAAGACAGATCTCCATCAAAGGAGAGAAAGAAAGCAATACCAAGGATGGTGTCCACTTGAGGACTGGCAAATAGACTTTACTCAGATGCCAAGGGTCTGAGAGTGGAAATATTTGTTAGTCTTTGTTGTCACCTTTTTCAGGATGGATAGAAGCTTCTCTTACTAAGATTGAGAAATCCCTGGAGGCAGTGAAAGCTTTACTGAAGGAAATAATCCCTCACTTTGGCCTCCTTGGCAGCATCCAGACTGATACCGGACCTGCTTTTGCTTCAGAAATTACATAGGAGGTTAGTAAATTTTAGGAATCAAGTGGAGAATCCACATGGCATGGACACCTCAGGCTTCTGGGAGGGTAGAGAAGATGAATCACACCTTGAAAAAATATAGCCAAGCTATGTCAAGAAACTCATCTGAATTGGGATCAAACTTTGCTTATTGCCCTGCTCAGGATAAGGGTGGCTCCTCCAAGTGGGATTCAGTTGAGTCCCTATGAAATTGTGTACAGGTGGCCATTTCTGGTCTCAGTTGGGGTGGGAGATATGTATATAGATAAAAAACTGAAGGTAAAAAAATATGGACAACATTTAAGTCAGACCTTAGCTGTGATGAATGACTTTGCTTGCATCAGAGACTTCTCTCCCACAGGTTTGCTGCATTCCTTTGAGCCTGCAGACAAGGTGCTCCTCAAGATTTGGGTGACTGCCTCTCCAGAAAGCCAACTGGGAGGAAAGTGGACTGGAACTTGGGACATACTCCTCACCACCCCCACGATGGTGAAGCTGGTGGAAATAAAACCTTGGACTCATCACACCAGAATAAAGAAAGCACTGGAGGAAGATCTGAAAGTCTTCTTTCAAAAACAATGACTTCTGTTCTTTTCTTTACCTCTTATTTAACCCCTTGTTATGGACAACTTATTCTTTCAAACAAGATGAAAATATTTGGGTATACTTAAAAAAATGTTCTGAATATTTCTGACTTTTGCTTTGTAGGAGGAACTTATGTTGAACAAACTTTCACTTCATGTTTTATAGGTGTCTGTACTCCATTGGAAAGCCTTAGAAATTGTACTGTGCTTAAGCATATTGAAAAGAAAATTACCTACTCTAATATTTATAATTGGGGACCAGTGGTAAATATAAAGGACAGGGAAATGTTTTCCTTAACTGTCAGTAATGTACCCCAGCTGGAGAGTGCGCAACTTTTGTCAACTGTACTAAAAACTGTTTTGTACTCTCAGCAGGTGTGGAGATGATTTGCGCCACCACCACTGATGTACCTTATGCCTATGCTCATTTTAAACTACCAACAGGATGGTTTCCGATATGTGGAATGACTGTCTATTCCTATGTTCCAGCAAATAGTTCTGGGGATGAATATGTGTCTTTAAAGTATTGGTAAAGCCAGCCATGGTAACCTATTTGAATGTAGAAATAAGCAGATTAACCTACACTATGGCAAAAGCTTTGAATGCCACTTCACAAGACATCAGTGCCATTAGTCAAGAACTAGGACAAATCAGAGAAACAGTATTGGAGAATCGTGCAGCTATAGACTACCTTCTTTTAAGGCATAATCATGGATGTGAAGAATTTAAAGGACTCTCTTATTTTAACCTAACTGATAGTTCACTGCTCATAGAGCATAAAATAAAGCAAATAAATTATGTAGTGTCCAATATAAAACAGAGAGTGGGATTCTTTGGTATTGACCTGTCAAAACTAACCTCCTGGTTGCCTAGTATACCTGGTCTTCAAGAGGCATTTATTGTTTTTATTCTTGTCATTTCTTCAGTATCATAGCTGTTGTTGCATACAATGGGCCTCCTTATGTAGGTCTGCAATTAGGTGTATTCCTAACCACCACCACCAGATAGTACAATGTTAAGTTCTGATCTCATAGAGATCACTAAACTACATAGAGAAGAGGTAGTTTAATACTAACAGTGGGGAACGATAGGTGACTTAAGAGTTGGAAAATTTTAGCATAAGGTAAAAAGGTATAAGTCTAGCAAGTAATGTATAAGTTAAAAATTTTGCTTCAAAAACTACAGCTAGATAAGGCCACCTGGCTCCTGGGAGGACAACTGACCTCCTGGGACACTGCTAAAGATTACTGCCTGGGGACAACTGGAGACATCAGGGCTTTTGTGTTCCAGGGAGAGACAGACAAGCACCTGCCCCTGGGAGCAGCTAACTGCCCAGTGCAGGAATGTTGCAGTTTCTTTCACCAAATCCTCCCTGAAACTCAAAGCACTCACTGCACCTTGTTTATTCCCTGTTATAAAAAGTCTGGCCTGAAAAGAGAAGTCAAGATGGTCTGTTAGGGTGTGAACCAACCATCTTTTCAGATCACCAGCCATCTGAATAAAGCACCCATAAAGATTCAGTGGTTGTCATTGCTTATTGGGTTTGATACTGACAGGCAGCCCGAACACCTGTGTCTTTTCCAGTTTCAATATTTCCAATAAAGAATTAGTATCCACAATTTATAAAGAACTCATACAACTTAACACCAAAAAACCCCAAACAATACAATTAAAAAATGGGCTGAAGACCTCAATATGTATATTTCTCCTAAGAGTATATGCAGATGGTCAATGGATACGAAATGATGCTCAAACTCACTAATCATCAGAGAGATGCAAACTGAAACTTCAAGGAGATACCACCTCACACCTGTCAGTATGGCTATCCTCACAAACCAACACACAAGTGTTGGCCAGGATGTGGAAAAGAGAGAACTCTGTGCATTCTTGGTGGGATTGCACATTGGTGCAGCCACTATGGAGAACAGTCTGGAGATTCCTCAAAAATTTAAAAATAGAACTACTTTATTGAAACCAGAACGTTAGCTCTGCCTGTCTCACATTTCCCTTCAAGCCAGTGCTGTTATAACAAAAAACAAAGTGCAGTGAGGTGTTTCGAAATTCAGGGAAAATTAGATTAGAAAAATGGCAGCATTCTTACCCTGTGCAGTTAGCTCTCCCAGGAACACAATGGCTCAGATATCTCTAGCTGTGCCCCAGGAGGTCGTCTTTCTCTCCCTGGAGTCAGGGTGGGCCCAGCCACAGTTCCTGAAACAATAGCTTTAACATGCATTACCTACCAGGCTTATTAACTATTTACCTTAAACTAAAATTTACCAGCTCTTGAATCCCCCAGCATTATGACCCACCAATTCCAATTCTGGGTATTTATCTGAGGAATTCCAAAACACTAATTCAAAAATATGTATATACCCTTATGTTTATTGCAATTATTTACAGTATCCAAGATATGGAAACACCTGAATGCCCATAAATGGATCAATTGGGCAAAAGAGAAATGGTATAAATATACAGTGGAATATTATTCATCCATTAAAAAATTGAGTCAGCCCTGGCTGGTGTGGCTCGGTGGATTGAGTGCCAGCCTATGAACAGAAATATCACCAGTTTGATTCCCAGTCAGGGCATATGCCTGGGTTGCAGGCCAGGCCACCATTTGGGGACCTGCAAGAGACAACCAGTCAAAGTATGTCTTGCACACTCATGTTTCTCTCCCTCTCTTTCTCCCTCCCTTCCCTTCTCTCTAAAAATAAATAAATGAAACCTTTAAAAATATGGACTCATTCCATTTGCAACAAGATTAGACATAGAGGGTATTGTACTAAGTGATATAAGTCAGTTAGCGACAAAGAATGTATGATTTCATTTGTATGTAGAACTCATAGGGGACTCTAGAGTTGGAAAATTTTAGTTTAAGGTAAATACTTAAAAACCTAATAAGTAATGCACATGTTAAAGCTTTTGTTTCAGAACCTACAGATAAGGCCCATCCTGGGTCCAGGGAGAAACAGCTGACCTCCTGGGGCACTGCTAAAGATTACTGCCTGGGGACAAGTGGAGGCATCTGGAGCATTGTGTTCCAGGGAGAGACAGACAACCACCTGCCCCTGGAAACAGCTAACTCCCCAGGATAAGAAAGTTGCATCTTTTTCATCTACTTTTCCCTGAATTTCAAAACCCTCAACCACACTTTATTCTCTGTTATAAACTTCTGGCCTGGAAGAAAATGTAAGATGTTTTGCTTTACGGTGTGAACCTGCTGTCTTCTCAGACTACCAGTCATCTGAATAAAGCGCCCATAAAGATTCAATTTCCGTCTCTGCTTATTGGGTTTGGTAGTGATAGGCAGTCCAAACACTGGTATCTTTTCTGATTTCAGAACCTCAAAACAAACTAAACAAATAAAACAGAAGCAGACTCATATATATATATAAAATAAACAGATTGTTCCCAAGTGTAAGAGTGATTAGGGGACTAGGTGAAAAAGTGACGTAATTAACAAATATGAATGATAGATACAAAATAGACAGGAGGAGGTTAAGAATAGTATAGAAAATCTAGAAGCCAAACAACTTATATGTACGACCCATGGACATGAGGTAAGGGTTTAGGGAATGTGGGTGAGAGGGGGACGCAGGGCAGCAGAAAATAAATTCTGGAAAATGGGAAAACTGTAATAGCATAATCAATAAAATATATTTAAAAAACAAACAAATACAAATTCATAGTTATACTAAATACTCATAAGGATATAACATACAGCATAGGAAATATATGAATATATACATATAGAAAATATAGTCAATAATATTCTAGAAAGTGTTTATTATGGATTATCGGGGAATCACTTCATAAATTATTTTATTTATTAATTTTTTTATTATCATGTGACTTCATTTATTTTATTTTATTTTAATAATTGTTCAAGTACAGTTTTCTGTCCTTTACACCCATCCCAGCCCACCCACTCATCCCTCCCCTCCTCCCTCCCATTTCCACCCCCCTAGTTTTTGTCCATGTGTCCTTTATACTTGTTGCTGTATACCCTTCCCCTTTTCCCCTCTAATTCCCCTGAAATTCCCTCCCCCCTCTCCTCTGGTCACCGTCAGCCTGTTCTCAATTTCAGGGTCTTACCTTATATTTTGTTTGTTTCTTTGTTTTGTTGTTTAGGTTCCTGTTAAAGGTGAGATTATATGGTATTTGTCTTTCACTGCCTGGCTTGTTTCAGTTAGCATAATGTTTTCCAGTTCCATCCATGCTGTGGCAAAGGGTAGGAGCTCCTTCTTTCTTTCTGCTGCATAGAATTCCATTGTGTAAATGTACCATAGTTTTTTGATCCATTCATTTACTGATGGGAACCTAAGTTGCTTCCAAAACTTGGCTATTGTAAATTGTGCTGCTATGAACATTGGGGTGCATAGGTTCTTCTGGATTGGTAGTTCCACTGTTCTTAGGATATAGTCCCAGCAGTGGAATTGCTGGGTCAAAAAGCAGATCCATTTTTAGTTTTCTGAGAAAATTCCATACTCATTTCCATAGTGGTTGTACCAGTCTGTAATCCCACCAACAGTGCACTAGGCTTCCCTTTTCTCCACAGCCTCTGAAATACTTGTGTGTTGCTTTGTTTATGGTGGCCATTCTGAGTGGTGAGAGGTGGAAAGCGTCTCATTGTGGTTTTAATTTGCATCGCTCTTAAGGCTAGTGATATTGAGCATCATTTCATGTATCTCTGGATCCTCTGTGTGTCCTCTTTGGAGAAGTGTCTGTTTAAGTCCTTTGCCCAGTTGTTCATTGGGTTGCTTGTCTTCTTAGAGTGGAGTTATGTAAGTTCTTTATATATTTTGGAGATTAAACCCTTGTCTGAGGTATCATTGGCAAATGTGTTTTCCCATCCGCTTGGTTCTCTTTTTATTTTTAATACTGTTTTCTTTAGCTGTGCAGAAGCTTTTAATTTTGATGAGATCCCATGTGTTTATTCTTTCCTTTATCCCTTGCCCTAGGGGGCATACCAGTAAAAATGTTGCTGCGTGAAATATCTGAGATGTTCCTGCCTATGTTCTCCTCTAGGACTTTAATGGTGTCATGGTTTATACTTAAATCTTTTCTCCACCTTGAATTTATTTTTGTGTATGGTATGAGTTGATGCTCAAGTTTCATTTTTCTGCATGTAGCTGTCCACATCTCCCAACACCATTTGTTGAAGAGGCTATTTTTACTCCATTTATGTTGCTGTCCCCTTTCTCAAATATTAATTGACCATAGAGTTTTGAGTTTATTTCTGGGCTCTCTGTTCTCTTCCATTGCTCCATGTGCCTGTTTTGATACAAGTACCAGGCTGTTTTGATTGCAGTGGCTTTGTAATACAGTTTAGTATCAGGTATTGTGATCCCTCCTACTTTACTCTTCTTCCTCAAAATTGCAGCAGGTATTTGGGGTCATTTATGGTTCCATGTGAATTTTTGAAGTGTTTGTTCTATGTCTGTGAAATATGCCATTGTTACTTTAATAGGTATTGCATTGAATCTGTAAATTGCTTTGGGTGGTATGGACATTTTGATGATGTTAATTCTTCTGATCCATGAACAGGGTATATGTTTCCATTTGTTTGTGTCTTCCTTGATTTCTCTTTTCAGTGTTATGTAGTTTTCAGAATACAGGTCTTTTTCTTCTTTGGTTAGGTTTATTCCTAGGTACTTTATTTTTCTTGTTGCTACAGCAAATGGGATTTTTTTTCTTGATTTCTCCTTCTGCTGTTTCATTGTTGGTGTACAGAAATGCCTTTGATTTCTGGATATTGACTTTGTATCCCATTGTTTTGCCAAATTCATTTATTAGGTCAAGCAGGGTTTTGGCCGAATACATAAGATTTTCTATGTACACTATCATGTCATCTGCAAACAGTGACAGTTTTGTTTCCTTCTTTCTGATTTAGATGACTTTTATTTCCTTTTCTTACCTGATCACTGTGGCTAACACTTCCAATACTATATTGAATAGAAGTGGTGAAAGTGGACAACCTTGTCTTGTCCTTTATCTTAGTGGAAAGATTTCAGTTTTTGCCCATTGAGAATGATGTTGGCTGTAGGTCTCTCATATATGGCCTTTATTATGTTGAGGAATGCTCCCTCTATCCCCACTTTGCTGAGTGCTTTTATCATAAATGGGTGTTGTACCTTATCAAATGGTTTTTCTGCATTGATGGATAAGATCATGTGATTTTTGTCTTTGCTTTTGTTTATGTGATGTATTACACTTCCTGACTTGTATATTGTACCATTTTTGCATCCCTGGGATGAATACCACTTGGTCATGGTGTATGATCTTTTTGATGTATTGTTGGATGCAGTTTGCCAATATTTTCTTGAGGATTTTAGTGTCTATGTTCATCAGCGATATTAGCCTGAAGTTTTCTTTCTTTGTTGTGTCTTTATCTGGTTTTGTGATTAGGATGATGCTGGCTTCATAAAAAGAGTTTGGGAATCTTCCATCATTTTGGATATTTGGAATAGTCTGTGAAGGATAGGGGTTAGCTCTTCCTTAGATGTTTTATAGATTTGACCTGTGAAACCATCTGGACCTGGACTTTTGTGTGTCGGGAGTTTTTTTATTACTGCTTCAGTTTTATTTGCTGTTATTGGTCTGTTCAGGCATTCTGCTGCTTCTTCATTGAATTTTGGGAAATTATATTTTTCCAGAAATTTGTCCATTTCACCTAGGGTTTCAAATTTCTTGGCATACAGTTCTTCATAATAATTTCTCAGGAAGGAAGATGGTGGCTTTGCTCTAGGCAGCGTTTTTCTCAGTTTCTGTGATGAGGAGGGAAACTCGAGGATCGGTGGAGAGGCAGAGCAAGTGGACTGGGTTACCGAATCACTTTTGAAAGCAGGACATCGGGGATTACTGCGATCACTGGAAAACCAGATGGTAGGGAGACTGCTTTGGGACAAAAGGGACCTGGGGATCAGCGCAAGATCTGGGGGTGTGCAGTCCCCAGGCCCGGTGCTTCAGGGTCTGCCTCAGAGCTTCCAGGAGAGGTGAGTCGCTGCTCCCTCCACTGAATATGGGGGTTGAGCAACTCCAGGGGAGAATGTATTGCTTGAAGGAACAGATTGGCCAGTTGGTCTGGGAAAAAATCGCCCAGGGACTATGAACACCCACCCAGAGACCTGGGAGAAGTGAGGGCCCCCAGCCAACATGACTGCCCCTGATCGGGAAAGGCACCAACACCCCTGGCCCGGTTGAGGTGCGGATTGGTGGAAAACAAAGAGCTGGGAAGGACTCCTCTCGAGCCCCATCTGGAGGCCTGACTCGCGCTCGCTGTGAACTCGGAAGAGTTGCAGCGTGGCGCTTAGGGCGATCCTAGAGCCTGAATCTCAAAAGTTTGGTGGAGGGGCGCACACTTTTACGATTCCCAGGGAGGGCGCAGTGAATCCCAAAACATCTCAGGTGCCTTCTGAGATCATAGAGCTGGAACCCTGCAGGACCCCGGAGTCCGGAAGAAGGGGGCAGTGAGCTCTAGAGAGCGAGTATGCTTAGGAAAGCCCAGGGTACCTGACAGTCTTGCTGAGATCTGACTGGGAAGAGAGAGAAGCATTTCAAAGGTCCCTCAGCCAGCTGAAGCCAGCAAGATCAGAAAAACTGGTCTGGCCAGTTAGAAAAGAACAAGAGGTTTTTCTTACTTTTTTTTTGTTTTGTTTTGTTTTGTTTTGTTTATGTGGCTGTTGTTGGTTGATTGATTTTATCTTGTGTTTTATGTGACATTTTATTTTTCAATTCTTATTATTTTTATACCTCGCAATCCCTTATGTTTCTTTTCCATTCATCCTAATATGATTCTTTCCACTCCAAATTTATCTCTCCTGCACTACATCTTCTGCTTTTATTTCCTTTCTTTTTTCAATCTTGCAAGTTACTGTAAATTTGTATTATCCTTTTCTCACTTTTCTGACATTTTTTATTTTAATTGTATTTTTGTATTCTTTTTCCTTCTGTATAATCTTCTTTGCTTGGCTGGTTATACTGTCATTTGATAGGTTCCCCCTGGTATCTCAGTCACAATGTGTTGATAATTTACTATTCTTCATCTGTGTTCCATTAATACACCTCTCAAAGTTCTATACTCTTTAATCTTGTTATCTAGATCTCATCAGTTATGCCACAAGGCTGTTGCTTTACTATTACTGTTAATAAGACCTAGTTCATACAATTGTAAATACTACTCAATACCCCTACCTGATCTCAACCCACTTTGCAATTTTCTGAACTATACTATTGTGGGGGTTGTCTCTATTCTTTTACACACTACTCCTATATACTAATATTTAATCCAATCATACCTTAGAATCTGACCTCCCACAGCCTCACACTTTTTAGATACAACTAACAATTCTCTTATCCCCAATAAGAGTCTTACCCTATTTCCATCCTTTCTAAAATGTGGATAGTGGGGTGGAGGATCACAGTTAACACTATAAAGACCAAAAGGATAACCCATCTCTTCTCTACTGGCTGCTAATGTAAATACCATAGTAGATTGTATTGCTGTCTTAAACCATTTCGCTTTACTCCTCCAACTGATCACAAAACAAAGAGTAGGGGGAAGCTGTGAACACCAGGATACACGAAGGAGATTGCACCACTGAATCTCACAAATATTCTGCCACAGAATTTCACACCATAATTTCAGGGAATCAGAACAGATCAGTTTAAGAAACAAGAAGAAGAAAGAAGAAACCCACGAACAATGAGAAAACAAAGAAACAACCCCCAATGGAAGGGAAACGAGGAAGCCTCAGGAAAAATGCTAAATGAAATAGAGGCAACTCAACTATCTGATAGTGAGTTCAAAACAATGATTACCAGAAAGTTCAATGAACTCACAATGAGCTATCAGAAATTAGAGGGAAACTACATCAACCTTACTGCAAACTATATAAACATGAAAAAAGAAATAGAAACTCTAAACAAAGGTCAAGAGGAAATGAAGAATACAATATCTGAACTGAAGAACACAGGAGAAGGAATGAAAAGCAGGATCGATGAAGCAGAAGTTCGCATTAGTGAGCTGGAGGACAAAGTAGAAAACAACATCCAGAAAGAGCAAGAAAAGGAAGAGGCTCAGAAAGAATGAAGAGGGATTAAGAGAAATACAAGACAATATGAAACGTAATAATATCCGTATAATAGGCATACCAGAAGGGGAAGAAGAAGAGCAAGGGATCAAAAACCTAGTTGAACAAGTAATGAAGGAGAACTTCCCTAATTTGATGAGAGAAAAAGTCACACAAATCCAGGAAACAGAGAGTCCCAATCAAGAGGAACCCAAAGAGGCCCACCTCAAGACACATCATAATTCAAATGGCAAAATTTCAAGACAAAGAGAGAATCTTAAGGGCAGAAAGGGAGAAAAAGGAAGTAACATACAAGGGAGCCCCAATAAGGCTAACAGCTGACTTCTCAATGGAAACACTGCAAGCCAGAAGAGAATGGCAAGAAATACTCCAGGTAATGAAAACCAGAGGTCTGCATCCAAGGCTACTATATCCAGAAAGGCTCTCAATCAAGATAGAAGGGCAAATAAGAAGCTTCCCAGACAAAAGCAGTCTAAAAGAATGCACCTCGACCAAACCAGCTCTGCAAGAGATCCTAAAGGGACTGCTTTAAGGAAAGGAAGGAAAAGAGAAAGAGAGAGAGAGAGAGAGAGAGAGAGAGAGAGAGAGAGAGAAACACACGTACATAAAAGAAAATGAATAAGTACCTATCAATAATAACCTTAAACGTAAGTGGATTAAATGCTCCAATCAAAAGACATAGAATAGCCGAATGGATAAGAAAAAATGACCCACATATCTGTTGTCTGTTTACAAGAGACCCACCTCAGGATAAAAGACCTACACAGACTGAAAGTGAAGGCCTGGAAACAAATCTTCCAAGCAAAAGGACAGGAAAAAAAAGTCGGGGTAGCAATACTCAGACAAAATAGACTTCCAAAAAAGGGCCATAAAGAGAGACCCAGAAGGTCACTTCATAATACTCAAGGGAAGAATCCATCAAGAAGACATAAATATTGTAAATATATATGCACCCAACATAGGAGCACCCAAATACATAAAGAAAACCTTAGAGGACTTCAAGAAAGATATGGACAGCAACACAATTATAGTGGGAGATTTTAACACCCCACTATCAAAAATGGACAGATCTTCTAAACAAAATATTAACAAAGATATTGTGGCATTGACAAAACCCTTGATGAAATGGACTTTACTGATATATACAGAGCCCTCCATCCAAAAGAAGTTAAATATACATTCTTTTCAAATGTACACGGAACATTCTCAAAGATAGACCACATGATAGGACACGAAACAAGCCTCAAGAATTTCAAGAAAATTGAAATCATACCAAACATTTTCTCAGAACACAAGGTACTGAAGCTAGACACCAACCCCAAGGAAAAAAACCCAAAACACTCAAAATCATGGAGATTAAATAGTATGCTACTAAACAATGAATGAGTCAAGAATGATATTAGGGAAGAAATCAAAAGGTTTCTAGAAACAAATGAAAACGAACTCACAACAACCCAAACCTTATGGGACACAGCCAAGGCAGTCCTGAGAGGGAAGTTCATAGCGATACAGGCCCACCTAAAAAGGTTACAAATATTCCAATCAAACAACCTAACCCTACATCTACAAGAACTCGAGGAACAACAACAAAGGCAGCCCAGACCAAGCAGAAGGAACGAAATAACCAAGATCAGAGCAGAATTAAATGACATAGAGACTAAAAGCACAATTCTAAGGATCAATAAATCCAAGAGCTGGTTCTTTGAAAAGATAAACAAAATTGACAAGCCTTTAAGCAGACTCATCAAGAAAGAAAGAGAGAAGACCCAAATAAACACAATCAGAAATGAAAGAGGAGAGATTACAACAGATACCACAGAAATACAAAGGATTGTAAGAAATTACTAGGAAGAACTGCATGCCGAGAAATTTGAAAACCTAGGTGAAATGGACAAATTTCTGGAAAAATATAATCTTCCAAAACTCAATGAAAAAGAAGCAGAAAGCCTGAATAGACCAATAACAACAAAAGAAATTGAAGTAGTAATCAAAAAACTCCCAACACACAAATGCCCTGGACCAGATGGTTACACAGGAGAATTCTACAAAGCATTTAAGGAAGAGCTAACCCTCTATCCTTCACAGACTATTCCAAAAAATCCAAAAAGATGGGAGTCTCCCAAACTCTTTTTATGAAGCCAACATCATCCTAATTCCAAAACCAGATAAAGACACAACAAAGAAAGAAAACTTCAGGCCAATATCACTGATGAACATTGACACTAAATTCCTCAACAAAATACCAGCAAACCGCATCCAACAATACATTAAAAAGATCATACACCATGACCAAGTGGGATTCATTCCAGGGATGCAAGGATGGTTCAATATTCGCACGCCAGTAAATGTAATACATCACATAAACAAAAGCAAAGACAAAAACCACATGATCATATCAATTGATGCAGAAAAAGCATTTGACAAGGTACAGCACCCATTCATGATAAAAACACTCGGCAAAGTGGGAATAGAGGGAGCATTCCTCAACATAATAAAGGCCATATATGAGAAACCTACAGCCAACATCATACTCAATGGGCAAAAATTAAAATCTTTTCCACTAAGATCAGGAACAAAACAAGGCTGTCCACTTTCACCACTTCTATTCAATATAGTACTGGAAGTTTTAGCCACAGCAATCAGACAGGAAAAAGAAATAAAAGGCATCCAAATTGGAAAGGAGGAAACAAAACTATCACTGTTTGCAGATGACATGATAGTATATATAGAAAATCCTATAGACTCTACCAAAAAACTGCTTGACCTAATAAATGAATTTGGCAAAACAGCAGGATACAAAGTCAATATCCAGAAATCAAAGGCATTTCTGTACACCAACAATGAAACAGCAGAAGTAGAGATCAAGGAAAAAATTCCATTTCCAATAGCAAAAAGAAAAGTAAAATATCTTGGAGTAAACCTAACCAAAGAGGAAAAAGACCTGTATTCAGAAAACTATAATACACTCAGGAAAGAAATCAAGGAAGACACAAACAAATGGAAACATATACCGTGTTCATGGATTGGAAGAATTAATATCATCAAAATGTCCATACTACCCAAAGCAATTTACACATTCAATGCAATTCCCATTAAAGTACCAATGGCATATTTCACAGATATAGAACAAATACTTCAAAAATTTATATGGAATCATAAACGACCCCGAAAAGCTGCTGCAATTTTGAGAAAGAAGAGTAAAGTTGGAGGGATCACAGTACCCAACACTACACTATGCTACAAGTCCACTGTAATCAAAACAGCCTGGTACTGGCAAAAAACAAGCGCATAGACCAATGGAACAGTACAGAGAGCCCAGAAATAAACCCAAGTCTCTATGGTCAATTAATATTTGACAAAGGAGGCAGCAACATAAAATGGAGTAGAAATAACCTCTTCAACAAATGGTGTTGGGAGAACTGGACAGCCACGTGCAAAAAAATGAAACTTGAGCACCAACTTACACCATATACAAAAATAAATTCAAGGTGGATAAAAGACTTAAATATAAAACGTGACACCATTAAAGTCCTAGAGGAGAACGTAGGTAGGAAAATCTCAGATATTTCACGCAGAAACTTTTTTACTGACTTGTCCCCTAGAGCAAGGGACATAAAGGAAAGAATAAACAAATGGGACCTCATCAAAATTAAAAGCTTCTGCACAGCTAAAGAAAACAGTATCAAAATTAAAAGAGAACCAACTGTATGGGAAAACATATTTGCCAATGATACCTCAGACAAGGGTTTAATCTCCAAAATATATAAAGAACTTAGAAGACTCCACTCTAAGAAGACAAGGAATCCAATTAAAAAATGGGCAAAGGACTTGAACAGACACTTCTCCAAGGAGGACATACAGAAAATCCAAAGACACATGAAACGATGTTCAATATCGCTAGCTATTAGAGAGATGCAAATTAAAACCACAATGAGATACCACTTCACACCAGACAGAATGGCCATCATAAACAAAGCAACAAACAAGTGTTGGAGAGGTTGTGGAGAAAAGGGGTCCCTAGTGTACTGCTGGTGGGACTGCAGACTGCTACATCCACTATGGAAAGCAGTATGGAACTTCCTCAGAAAACTAAAAATGGATCTGCCTTTTGACCCTGCAATCCCACGGCTGGGACTCTATCCTAAGAAGACTAAAACACCAGTTCAAAAGAACCTGTGCATCCCATTGTTCATAGCAGCACAATTTACAATAGCTAGATGCTGGAAGCAACCAAGATGCCCATCAGTGAATGAATGGATCAAAAAACTATGGTACATTTACACAGTGGAATTCTATGCAGCAGAAAGAAAGAAGGAGCCCCTACCCTCTGCAACAGCTTGGATGGAGCTGGAAAGCATTATGCTAAGCTAAACAAACCAGGCAGTGAAAGACAAATACCATATGATCTCACCTTTAACAGGAACCTAAACAACAAAACAAAGAAACAAGCAAAATATAACCAAACACACTGAAATAGAGGTCAGGCTGACAGTGCCCACAGAAGAGAGTAGAGGGAATTTCAGGGGACAGTGGGAAGGGTTTACGGGAACAAACTTAAAGGACACATGGTCATCAACTAAGGGGAGGGTGGTAATGGGAGGGAAGTGGGGAGGGGTGGGAGAGGGGCTGGATTAGGAGTTAAAAGGAGAAAACTGTAATTAAACAATGATTAAAATAAAATTAAAAAAAAACAACAACCAAACAAATACATATATGGTAAAATAATAATAATTTCTTACAATCCTTTGTATTTCTGGAGTATCAGTTGTAATCTCTCCTCTTTCATTTCTGATTGTGTTTATTTGGGTCTTCTCTCTTTCTTTCTTGATGAGTCTGCTTAAAGGCTTGTCGATTTTGTTTATCTTTTCAAAGAACCAGCTCTTGGATTCATTGATGCTTAGAATTGTGCTTTTGGTCTCTATGTCATTTAATTCTGGTCTGATCTTGGTAATTTCATTCCTTCTGCTTGGTCTGGGCTGCCTTTCTTGTTGTTCCTCGAGTTTTTGTAGATGTAGGGTTAGGTTGTTCGTTTGAAATGTTCGTATCTCTTTTAGGTAGGCCTGTATCACTATGAACTTCCCTCTCAGGACTGCCTTGGCTGTGTCCTGTAAGTTTTGGGTTGTTGTGAGTTCATTTTCAGTTTTTTCCAGAAACTTTGATTTCTTCCCTAATGTCATTCTTGACCCATTCATTGTTTAATAGCATGCTGTTCAATCTCCATGATTTTGAGTGTTTGGGGTTTTTTCCCTTAGGGTTGATTTCTAGTTTCAGTCCTTTGTGGTCAGAGGAAATGCTTGGTATGATTTCAAATTTCTTGAATTTGTTGAGGCTTGTTTTGTGTCCTATCATGTGGTCTATCTTTGAAAATGTCCCATGTGCATTTGAAAAAAATGTGTATTTAACTTCTTTGGGATGAAGGGCTCTCTCTATATATATCAGTTAAATTTATTTCATCTAGGGCATTGTTCAATGCCACAATATCTTTGTTGATATTTTGTTTGGAAGATGTATCCATTTTTGACAGTGGGGTGTTAAAATCCCCTACTATAATTGTGTTGCTATCAGTATCTTTCTTGAAGTCATCTAAGATTTTCTTTATGTATTTGGGTGCTCCTATGTTGGGTGCATATATATTTACAATGTTTATGTCTTCTTGGTGGATTCTTCCCTTGAGTATTATGAAGTGGCCTTCTGGGTCTCTCTTTATGGCCCTTTTTGGAAGTTTATTTTGTCTGATATGAGTATTTCTGCCTAGGCTTTTTTTCCTGTCCATTTGCTTGGAAAATTTGTTTCCAGCCTTCCACTTTCAGTCTGTGTAGATCTTTTGTCCTGAGGTGGGTCTCTTGTAAGCAGCATATGTGTGGGTCATGCTCTCTTAGCCATTCAGCTATTATTTGTCTCTTGATTAGAGCATTTAATCCATTTACATTTAAGGTTATTATTGATAGGTAGTTATTTATTGCCATTTTTGTACCTGTGTTTCTCTCTCTCTGTCTCTCTCTTTCTCTCTCTCTTGTTCTCTATTTCTCTCTCTTTTCCTTTCCTTAAAGCATGTCCTTTAGCATCTCTTGCAGAGCTTGTTTGGTGGAGGTGTATTCTTTTAGACTTCTTTTGTGCTGGAAGCTTCTTATTTGTCCTTCTATCTTGATTGAGAGACTTGCTGGGTAAAGTAGCCTTGGTTGCAGACCTCTGGTTTTCATTACTTGGCATATTTCTTGCCTTTCTCTACTGGCTTGTAGTGTTTCCATTGGAAGTCAGCTGCTAACCTTATTGGAGCTCCCTTGTATGTTACTTCCTCTTTCTCCCTTGCTGCCTTTAAGATTCTATCTTTGTCTTCAAATTTGGCCATTTATATTATGATGTGTCTTGAGGTGGGCCTCTTTGGGTTCCTCTTGATTGGGACTCTCTATGTTTCCTGGATTTGTGTGTTTTTCTCTCTTCAAATTAGGGAAGTTTTCCATCATTCCTTTTACAAATAGGTGTTCTATCCCTTGCTCTTCACTTTCTCCTTCTGGTATTCCTATTATATAGATATTATTACGTTTCCTATTATCTTGCATTTCTCTTAATCCCTCTTCATTCTTCCTTAGCCTCTTTTCCTTTTCTTACTCTTTCTGGGTACTTTTTTCTACTTTGTTCTCCAGCTCACTGATCCAATCTTCTACTTCATCGATCCTGCTTTTGATTCCTTCTACCATGTTCTTCAGTTCAGAAATTGTATTCTCCATTTCCTCTTGGCCCTTGTTGATAGTTTCTATTTCCTTTTTCATATTGATATAGTTTTCAGGGAGTTCATTGTAGCTTCCCTGTAGTTTCTGGTAGCTCATTGTGAGCTCATTGAGCTTCCTGATAATCATTGCTTTGAACTCAATATCTGATAGTTGAGTTGCCTCTATTTCGTTTAGCATTCTTTCTGAGGCTTCCTCCTTTCCCTTCATTTGGGGATTATTTCTTTGTCTTCCCATTGTTTCTGAGACTCTTCTTGTTAGCCTCTGCTTCTTAAATGGATCTGTTCTGGCTCCCTGGGTTTTTCCTGTGCACTTCTGTGGTAGAATACCTGTGAGATTCAGTGGTGCAGTCTCCTTCAGGTATCCTGGTGTTCACAGCTTCCACCTACTCTTATTTGTGATCAGTTGGAGGGGAAAGGCAAAATAGTTGAAGACAGCAAGAGAGTCTTCTATGATATTTGCAGTAGCAGCCATTAGAGAAGAAATAGGAGATCCTTTGGCTATGTATAGTGTTAACTGTGATAATCTACCCAGCTAGTCATTTTTTAGAAAGGCTGGAAAGAAGATAAGACTTTTGTTAGGGAAGGAAGGATTGTGAGTTGGATCTAGAAAGCAGTGAGGTTGTGGGAGGTCAGATTCTTAAGTAAGGTGGTAGTAAAGGATAGTAAATAAGTGTAGTTTGTGAGAGAATAGAGTTAACCACTACAGTAATAGATTTCAGTAAACCGTGGAGTGGGCTAAGATCTGGGGTGGGTGTGTTGTGTAGTATTTACAATTGTAAGGAATAGCTATTATTTACAGTAATATTAGAGCAACAATCATGTTACAGAATCTATGAGATCTAGATAACAAGAATAGGGAGTAAAGAAACTTTAGTAGTGTACTAATGGAACACAAATGAAGTGAAGAACAGTAAATTAGCAATATACTATGAATGAGATAACAGGGGAATCTGTCAAATGATTCAACATAACCAGCCAAGCAAAGAAGACTATACAGAAATAAGAGAAATACAAAAACACTATGAAAATAAAGATGTAAGAATAATGAAAAAATAATATAAATATGCAATAACTTGCAGGTTCTCTGTAATAGCAAAGTGAAATTTGTCTCGCTCACTGTCTCTGTTGTTCAAATGTCTCCTCCATGGGTCCAAATCTGGTCTTTTCGTAGTTCCTGTTTTGTTTTTTTCTTTTCTTTTTATCTCACTTGTGGGTATTTAAAAAGGAAAAGGGAAAAGGAAAAAAACAGAAAAACAGCAGAAGAAGAAAGGAAGAAGAGATAAAGTTGGGAAGAAAGGAAGAAGGAAAGAGATGCAAAAGGAATTGAGAGCTATAATAATATAAAAATTGAAAAATTACTTTAAAAATTCAAACAAACAAACAAACAAACAATACCCACTTGTTGGTTTCAAACTGGTCAAACTGGTTTTTCTGGTCTTGTTGGCTGCAGCAAGCTGAGGAGCGATTGGTTTCCCTTTTCTCCCTTCCTATTCAGCAGTCACTCACTCACTCTCCCCAGAGCCAGTCTGGTGCCTCTCTGTAGGGCCTTGAATGTGGGATCCAGGTCCTCCTAAGCACCCTTCCACTGAGTTCATGGTTGTGGTCTACGGGACTTCTAGGGAGCCCGTGCTTCCCTCAGGTTTATGGGTGTAGCCCTAGGGCTCCTGAGGAGCTCTCACTTCCCCAGGGTTCACAGTTGTCGTCTCCAGAACTCCTATGGAGCAGACACTTCCCTCGGGTTTACCCGTGTGGGCTGCAGGGCTCCTGTGGAGTGCTCGATTCCCCCAGCTTTATGGGTGTGGGCTCCGGATCTTCCACAAAGCACACTCTCCCCAGGTTGTGGGCACGGGCACATGGCCAGGCCGCCCTTGGTCGTATGGCTGGGGCATGCACTCTTCCCAGGGCTATGCATGGGTGCTCACAGTCCCTGTGTGTTTGCCACTCAGTCCTCACTCCACTCTCTGCAGCTTCAAGCAACCAGCCCTCCCCTGGTGCAGCTCAATCCTTGTTTGGTTGGAGAAGGAGTGGTTGACCCTGATCTCTCCCAAGAGCCCTGTGGGAGGCCTTGTAAGCACCGGGCCTGGGGCTGCAACCTTCCTGGTCCCCCCTGCTGATCCCTGGGCCCTTACTGTCCTGAAGCACTCTCCTTACCATCTGGTTTTTCAGTGTCCACTACAAATTTTGATCTCCTATTTTCATATATGTTGTGCTACTGTTGGCTGTTTGTTTTTTCCCTCATTAGATTGGCTAGATTTTTCTCCCATGTGTAGGGGGAAGTGGAATCTACTCTCTCCTACCATACCACAATCTTTCCTGTCTTTATTTTATGTTCATAAATTATTTTAATATCTAACCACTATATTGTACACCTAAAATTAACATAAAAATAATATTGAATGTCAATTGTGATTAAGAAGTGTTTTTGAAAAAACCTGTACCTGTGGTAAGTCATTTCCCATTCCCACACTGCCCTACCCCTGACAACTGTTCATCTGCTTTCTGTCTCTATGGATTTGCCTGTGCCTGGAACGACCCTGCCTGGTTTCAGAGGCTGTAGCCTCCTATGGCTAAGGCTAAGTGAGAGACCTTGGAACCCTAAGCCATGAAGGAGACAAGGCTTATCTCCCTGGCAGGGGTGCCACCTCTGCCCCCTTTACTTCACCCTGCCTGGCCCGAGTATATGACTGGTTAGCCAATGATGGATATGATTCCTCAAAGGTGGGACATCCTAAGACAGGTGCAGTCATGAGGGGGCCTTCAGGGAAGCACTTGGGGAGCTATAGAATAAGGGGATGATGGATCCTCACACCTCATCTTTGACATAGCCTGAGTCCTCATTCTGTCTGCAAAAAGTCTCCTAATCTCTTGGCTGCCTTACTTCCCCTGCCTGACTTAAGCCTGAAACATTGCCAGAGGTGGGTGTGGCCCTGTGCTGGAAAGGACAGGTTCCCTGGGGTGATCAGACCTAAGAAGGAATGCATAAAATCCTATGAAACCTGCTTTGCTTATACTCTCAATTTAAATGAAAAGGGTCCAAGCATGAAATGAGTTTGTTTCCCCAAAATTTTCTGGCCCTTTAGCTATCTGACCCTGACTCATAATAAACCCTCATACTTCTTTGAATGTTATCTATTGTTTAGCCATTACTGCCTGACAATAACTTGTGAGCTTTATATATACTCCCTATATTTCTATGCAAATAAATGCAACAAAAGCCCGTTGAGGAACAGACTCCTGGCCCTTCTCCTTTGAGAGACTGGCCACCTTTCCTTCCCAGGCAGATCATGTCTTGGTAGACTTATACTCATCCCTGGCAGTTGGGGATGTCTCTGGGGATGGGGCACACCCACAGCCTCTTATGCAAATTTCATGTAAGTGGAATCATACCATTTTAGAAATCCTCCTGCCTTCTCTTTCAGTGGAGTTGAGTTCAATCTCTCTCCCTTACTGTAATCAACTTGGCCCCATTACATAGTCTTAAATGAAGTCTTCTTACCTGTTTTATGATGTTTCATGCAATTTCTCCTTGCCATAATCAACAAGCTATTATAGAAATTTCTTTATAATGAATTTCTTCCAAAGATTCTTTATGGCAGCGAAAGTGCCTGGTATCTTCTCTGTTTATGTCAATAATACCACATTGCACAAAAAACTTTGGATTGGAAGAGGACCAAAACTCATTTACTTTAGGACCCAAATCAGTTTAATTTAGAACAGAGTAATTTAGGCAGCCTGGTAAAAAATATTTTCTTTTATAATACTCAAAACTTGTGAGTTCACTCAGAAGGTAATGACAATACAAGAGAAATGCAGAATAACTGGATGGAAAGAATATCAGGAGAATTTAGGTGAGTGTTCAGGCATCTTAAGTGCAATATTTAAGTGGAGACTTGAGTAACAAAGAGGAAGAGCACTCTAGACATAGATAATTAAGTTTAATGATCTTCAGGTTACAAAAAACATGGTTTGTTCGAAGATGTACAAGAAGAAGATATGTGTGACCAGATTTAGCATGCAACAGAATCACTTGTAATGGGTTCCAGCTACAGAGGTTCTGATTCTCCAGGTCTGGAGCAGGGCCTGAAATTTAGCACATATAAACTCCCAAAGTAATGCCCATAAATGTTCCAGTGACCAGTGATGGAGTTGGAAAGGGATAAAAGAGACTAAACCATAAAGGGTTTATAGACCTTGGCAAGGAGTTCTAATTACACCTAAAACAAACAAACAAACAAAAAAACTGGCTTCCATGTAAAAGGGGAGAAAGTGAACATTCAGAAGCCTTTTAGGACACTCTTGCAAGAGTAGGAAATACAAATCATCAGAAAATCTGAGCAGTTATAGTCTCATGAATTTTGAGAGGAAGCAGAAAGAGAGTACTTAACTCTCTTAACATACATTTTAAGTATGTCAGCCAGCTTGCAGTTAAAGCTCCTTCCACTCTTTCAGGTCACCTGTCTGTGTATCTCTGTGTTCTAATGCACAAGACTTACTACATGCCTCAGATCTTCAGACACCTCTTCTTTCCAGGAGGACAGCAATATCCTTAGTGTTAGACACTGTCATTAAAATAGTCCTCAATGTCTTCTGAATCTAAACAATCAGAATCAGGGGAACCTAACAAAACGTGGAACAAAAATCAGGGACAGATTGGACCATACATACTCTAGAAAATTCAAGATGACACAGGCCAAATAAATTATCATCCTTAACTCATTTTATTTACACTCTAAGGTTTAATATTTTTAAATAAACATTTTTGAAGTACAATACTTCTGCAGATGTTATTATCTCAACTCTGTTCTCCCTTTGTATCAAGCATTTCTGAGTTTGGATTTCTAGATTCATTAAGATTTTCTATGGGAACCTACCTACTACCTTGAAATTTCAATACCTCAGCTCCTCTGCTTGAATTTTCCATCACTGAGCCAAGCACCAGGCTTCTAATTTGTAAAGCATTGCTGACTACTTTTTAAAAACTACCTTGGAATTGTCTTAACTTCATCCCAAAATAGTTTTATTACTAAGCAGATACCCCAAGTTGGCTTCCTCACAAAGAGACTCAGAGACAGTGATGAACATGCAGGAAGGTTACCAGGTAGCACTCCTGGCATTGATACCTGTGGAAGAGCACATGTGTGGGAATGAATTTCTTCTCATTTACACAGAGATATGACCTTTTCCTCAGGTCCTGGGAAGTCACCCTTAAGCCCTTGAAATTTAGCTAGTGGTAGAAGTGATTGGTTATTGTGGGGAACCCCATGTACCATACCTGAGAGTTTATGGTAATGAGATGACTGAAGATGGTAATTGGTTGTGCCAAAGAGACCAAGCATGTATGTGAAGGGTTGGTGTTTTAGGGGAGGTGATGTTAGACCAGTGTCTTCGGAGAAAGAATGGAGAGTGAGTTCAGCCAAATGGGAAATGATTCCATTTATCCCACCAATGAAATGAAGCCAAGATAAAATCTCTGGACACTGAGGCTCAGGTGTACTACCTGGTTAGCAAAACTCTGACTGTTGTCTCACAATGTAGCCAGGATGAGGTAATGGATTTGAACCCTACGTGTAGAGGACAACAACAAGATTTACCTATGGAACCTTTCAGATATTTCCCCAGGTGTATCTTCTTTTGTCTAGTCCTATTTTGTATTCTTTTGCTATAAGAAAAGTATAATCATAAGACTAGCACTGTCTTAAGTTCTGTGACTCAAGCTGGTGAATTATTGAACCTGAGGGAATTCCCTTGCTTATCTGGCATCTAGCAAATCATTGCAAGTAAGGGAGTCCCTTAATTTTGGTCAGCTGATCTGAAGTGAGGGTGGCCTGGGAACTCCTGAATGTGTGCCTGGTGTCTTAAGTGAAGACAGTCCTATAGACACTGTTCCCTCACTCTGTGATTTGGTGAACACTTTGTAGCAACCAAGAGCAGTGGGAAAATCAAGCCAAGTTGAAGCTCATCAAAGGCCACCTAAAATCATCAGGGAGCTCTGGATCTAGGATGAATCTTTACAGTTGGTTGGAACTGGTGCCTAGGGGCCAAATATCATGGGATGTGGGCAGCTGCAGAAGGAGACATGACCTTGGTTACAGTGGCCCTCAGCAGCTGAGGCAGGTCCGTATGGGAGCTGATGCTGAGGTCTGTGTGGCACACCTGACATTTGGAGCAACATGTCCCTCATCTCTAATATGACATCATTTCTCTTATGTAGTAAAATAATCTAATGGAAAATTTGACATCTTAACCATTTTAAGTGTCCCATTCAGGGAAATTAAGTACATTCACATTGCTGTACAACCATCATCACCATCCATTTCCATGAGTCTTTTCATCTTGCAAATGGGAAAATCATTATTTCCCAATTAAATGCTAACTCCCTGTTCCCTCTTCTCCTGTCCCCTGACAACCAACATTCTACTCCATGTCTCTATGGATTTCACTACTTTAGATGCCTCACATAAATGAATTTATACAGTATTTGTCCTTTCATGTATGGCTGTGAAACTGATGACATGTTAGATGGAATGGGAAAAAGATTTATCAAAATACTGGAAGTCCCAGTTTTCTATGAATGTGCCAGTTGATAAGTATTTATTCAAATTTAGTATTAATGCTATCCCATTTCAATTTCAAAATATCTTGGATTGGAAAAGAAATTAAATACTCTAACTTCTCAAGCATCTGACCACAATCATGAAGGAGCAAAAAAATGGAAAAAGGAGAGGAATCATTGGGAACCTGAAGAAAGAATAAATACCAAAAAGGAGGGATACAATTTTTCATAATGATACAATCAAGGCAGTTCAGGACCAAGAGTCCTGGGTAATTAATGCACAGAAAGTGAGAGGGGTAACTGACAGGATGTGCATAAACCTGGAGGGACTCTCACTGAAGTACAGAGTACAAGAGACCTCTGAATCCATTACAGCTGTGCTAAGAGGAAAAAATGTGTAGACAGAGACCAGATCCATATGGATGCAAACACACTACAAACTGTGGATTCAGAATTTCTTGTTATACATGTTTCATTTTCCTACTATCATCAGTGTATGAGTGAAGAAAGATCCACAGGTATAAAATTAGGCTATTCTTCTGATCACCCTCCATAGAGCACTCTTGATGTCCCTGTTCCTCAGGCTGTAGACGAAGGGGTTCAGCATGGGGGTGACAACAGTGTACATCACTGAGGCCACTGCACCCTTCCTCAGGGAGGATGACACAGTGGAACTGAGGTACACCCCAAGGCCTGTTCCATAAAATAAGCAAACAACTGACAGGTGAGAGCCACAGGTGGAGAAGGCCTTATACTTCCCCCCTGATGATGGGACTCTCAGAATGGAGGAAACAATTCGAGTGTAAGAGAAAAGGATCCCTGAGACTGGAACACCACCAATGATAGCACCAAAAAAATAGATCAATATGTAATTAGTGGAGGTGTCAGAACAGGCAAGGCTGAGGAGTTGAGAAGGGTCACAAAAGAAATGAGGAATTTCCACATCTGCACAGAAGGTGAGTTGTGACACCATCAAGTAGTGCAGCTGGGAGTCCAAAAGGCTGAATAAAAATGACAGTAAGACACACAAGCCACAGAAGCGGGAGTTCATGATGACCAGATAGTGCAGAGGCTGACAAATGGCCACCAACCGATCATAAGCCATCACAGCCAGAAGTAGACTCTCCAAACTTCCAAACAGAGTTAAAAACGTGACCTGCGTTAGGCAGCCTGCATAGGTGATGGACTTGCTGTATGTCTGGAGGTTCACCAGCATCTTGGGGACTGTAGTGCTGCTGAAACTGATGTCAGCCAGGGACAGATTGGAAAGGAAGAAGTACATAGGTGTGTGGAGGTGGGAGTCAGAGGTGATGGCCAGGATGATGAGCAGGTTCCCCAGCATGGTCACCAGGTACATGGCCAGGAACAGGCCAAACAGAAGAGGCTGCAGCTCTGGGTCATCTGACAGTCCCAGGAGAAAGAATTCATAGTCACCTGTTCGATTCTGTGGTACTATGCAGATAGGACACAGTTTGAAAAAGAAGAGTGTGCTGAACAAATGAAACAAGTGTAACAAATCCATTTTTTGCATTCAAGCAATTCACAAATAAAGGAATCACACTTGAGCTTGAGGACCAAACACCACCCACCCACCCACCACCACCCCTTACCCTTCAGCAACATTTCTCAGTTGGGAACTCTTTTAGAACTCTTTCCTTATAGATGTCTGGGCTGTTTACCTGTTTCTGTAAACAACCACTTTAGAGACCCTGGCTCAAAGAATATTAGAGAAGAAAGGACACTGCAGATTAAAAAAATCCATCAATGGCAAAATATCAGCCTTCTACTTTGGAAGTAAAAATACAGAATGGGACATACTGTTTTCTAAGGAAAAATCATCTTAATTGGAAGACACTAAGAGGCAGCTGAATGTACTTTATCTCACTCAGATGCAGTACCAGAAATTCCCTTAATCTAGAATGTAGTCTTGAAGAGCTAAAACCACATTAACTGCATTCTAACTTAAAATAAGCAGGTAGATTTTTGTATGGCAATTATCTTCAAGGGTTTTCATCTTTACTTGGATTTATGACATCCATGTTCCAGGGAGACAAGTATTCACTCAAATGTGTGGGTTGTCTGGTCAAAGTCAGTCCTTTAACTCTAACTTAAATATGTATATTTTTGGCCTTAGTGGACTTCATGTTTTACAAAATATGTCTTTGTTAAATGCACAAAATCATACAGCACCCTTGATCCTAAAAATCATGTTAGTTTACAGTACACCGATGATTAAATAACAATTCATTTTAATGAATACTCTGTACTCATTTTTCTTTAGTGAAAGCTTATTGTATGTCAATGATACACAATCTCAGAGAAACATTTGCACTTGCATTTCCACTTTACTGTTTTTGTTCATCGTGACTGTATAAATTTCTTAAATTTGACTCTAACCACAGACATTGCTGAAAGTTGATTTCTCATCAGATCCAACCCCCTAATGAACAGTGGACAAACTGAGAACCAAAGCCATACCTCAAGCCATAAATTGGTCTCCTTATGGCAGCTTAAATGCTTTTCAAGTCAATTCTTCCTGAGAGAGATAGAATTGCGCTTCCTCTCAATTCAACTCCTGGAACTTATGGACACAGACAACAGTGTGGTGATTGTGGTAGGGGTGTGTGGGTGTAGGTGGAAGGGGGTATGGGGGTTAAATGGTAATGGAAAATATACAATAAAATAAAAACATAACAAAGAAATTTAGTGATGGGCTGACCATAACCTGGAACCAATTAAATCAGAATTTCTACACGTAAGTCCTTTGGGCATACTATCATAAGGCCAGAGCTGAGAACCATTCTCAGACAATGAATAAACATTGTATATAGGAATTCCTTTCCATATCATTTTTACCCACTTCCCATATTAAACTATAAGTATGTAATAATCCATGCTGTAGAATTTTTGCTCATTACTGAAAAAACCTGAGGGTTTTTTTCCCTTCCCTGCGTGAACTTCCCCTGCACTTCAGTTGTCTGAAGGTAAACACTGTCATGACTCTGGTGGATGCATTTTTCTTACAATATTTTTATAATATTAGTAGTGAGTTATGCATTCATAGTAGTTTTCCTAAAAACTTACCTATATGCCCACATACTACACACACTGTTCCCTGAGTCTCATTTACCACAGCATGGCATTTTAAGTCTCTTTGTGATATGCATACATATCTGTTGCAACACTTTAAGTGATGTCTAATATTACCTGTGGGTTAAACTTCATTTTATTCTTCAATTGTTTTCTGTGACAGTGGTTAAGAAAATTCTTATGCCCCTCTCCACATCACACAAGTGAGAATTTCTTCAAGACGTAGGCATAAAATATTTGAGTTATAAATAAATGGATATATGTGGTTTTACTATTAATTACCTATACTTATTTTCCCAATAGAAAAATGAGACAAAAAATAATTGCCAAGGTGTGAAATTAGCAAGTTCCCTGACATCTGACTAGCAGTAGTCTTTTCATGGTAGAACCACATGAAAATCCCATCTTGTATGGGGAATGGTATTTCCATATCTGAGCTTTACAAAATGTGCTCACACATGTGTCACTATTCATAGAAACCCCTAGAATCCACACATTCATTCAGTAAAGGTCCCTGCCAACCTCTGGCTCCAGTTTGCTAATTCACAGGTGAACCCCCACCCTCCAATTCCAAGAGAAGGGATTGGTGGGTAAGCCCCCATTTGCTCATCTGAGGATAAAAGAGGTTTGGAAAGAAGCAATCGTTGTGCTGCACTGAGTTCCCAGCTGTCAGACACTCAATGTGAAGTGTGTGTGATATCTCCACCCCTCTGACTTGGTATCTCTCACATAGAAATGGAGAATAACAACCACCTCTGGGAAACATGTGACATTCAACAGAGGTTTGCCCTCCAGAAGTGTTCAGTCATGCTTTTGAAATCAGGTTGAAATAGTGGGTTTGCTGATGAAAACAATCATGAGAAAGGTGTAATGACATATTATTCCATCAGATAGTAGTGAAGGGAGGAAGCCTATAAGGTCCCAGGTAATTGGTTCACAGAGTGAGTGGAAATCCTAACATGTGTCTCAGTCCACACTATAAGATTTAGTTCTTTCTCTTTTCCTCTCTTTTTTTCATTTTTTTCCTATTTATGAAAATCAGCAGAGTTTTTCTTTATATTTAAGTGTTGTAGATTCTATTAATGAAAATTGATTGATAGGTTTCTTAGAAAACCAGTACTATTGATGCATGCAAGCATGGTTTACCTCCCATCTAGTCCTACGAGACATTGCTGGAAGAATGAAAGAACATGAAGGACAGCACCTGTTGTGTGGGAGCAATATTGCCTACTCTGTTTCTGAGATCCAAGGCAGAGTCTGTTCAGTATATAACAGAGATTATTGTTGTTCTCTGCAGAGCAGAGTGTAGGCCCTGGGCGATCAGAAATGAATTGGACCATTGTTTCCCTCCACATATTCAGAATCAGCCTGTATAAGAACCAAAATATCTGAAACTTTCCATGTTGGTGCCCTCCCCTCCATTTGCCCCAACTCTCCTATTTGTCCTAATGATGAAAGAGAAAATGCCCCTGACAGTCTCTTCTCCATCCATCATCTCCATAGTACTTACGGGGCTGTTCTGTCTCTGCTGCAGTAGGACCAGGCAGTGGGAATCCACTGCTGCTGCCCTGCATGGGCACTGAAGGTTCAGGCTCCAACCCCAGGGCTGGCAGTGTGGCCAGGTTCATCATGGGCCTCCTGATGCAGTGACATGAGACAAGAAGACTCAGATGTGAAGCCCACTGGACTGAGATGGGGAACTGCAAGGGTTGGAGCCAAAGCTGATGATCTATTCTTGCATGAACTTGGGAGCTCAATGCTCACAGCTCATAATTAGCCAAATCTTGTCTGTGTTATCCCAGTCTCTGAGGACTTGCTATTATTAACAGAAGAGGGAAATGAAAGGTACTTCCAAGGATTTGGCCCCTTGTCGGGAGGAAGCTCCCCTATACTCCTCACTTCCAACTTCCAAGTTGCAGGAATTTCATAAATTCAGACAAGTTTTTTTCAATTAAAAAAAGCAATGTCTGACTTGTGTATCTGCTCATTCATTGGATTGATAATTCTATGTGAAGATAATTATGCTGTCTCTACCAAAAATATGATATCATTTCTATTTTCTCATTTAAGATGTGTCCATCTAAGGAGAAACTTTCTCTTTTTCTTCTGTAGTCTGTTTTGGGGTTTGGGATTTAATGTGTTAAGAGATGGGTTGTTGTTGCTATTTTGAAAGGCCTATTTTTTTCATAGAATTTATGTGTGTTATTACATTAGACAACTATTTTTTCCACAGTTCTATTTTTTCCACCGAAATTATGTGTGTTTTTACATTAGACAACTATCTATTTTGATATGCCAAATAGCAATTTTCATGAATACAACAGAGTGTTTCACAGATGTCTGTGCTCTAGATGTAGGGCTGCAGTCATGTCATCTTTTTAAAATTTAATTTATTGGGGTCACAGTGGTTAATAAAATTATTAGCTCTCAGGTATACAATTCCATAATACATCATTTGTCTATTGTATTTCATGATCACCACCAGGCATCAAGTTTCCTTCCATCACCATTTATCCCCCATTTACCTCTTCTACCTCCTCCACTCCTTCTCCCTCTGATAACCACCATACTGTTCTCTGTGCCTAGATGGACTTTTTCCTTGCTTAATCCCTTCACCATTTTAACCCAGCCCCCCTACAACCTTTCTCTTCTGACAGCTGTCCATCCATTCATTCTCCATGTCTGTGAGTCTGTTTCTAGTTTGTTTGTTAGTTTATTTTGTTCATTAAATTCCACATGTAAGTGAAACCATATGGTACTTATTTTTCTTGGGCCCATTTCAGTTAGCATAATGCTACCCAAGTATAAATATAATAATAATAATAATAATAATAATAATAATAATAATAATAAATATAAAAAGGAAAGAAAAAAATTGAAAAATTCTCCATGTCCATCCATGCTGTCACAAAAAGTAAGATTTACCTTCTAATTACAGCCAAGCAGTATTTCATTGTGTAAATGCACCACAACCTTTTATCCACTCATCTAATGATGGGTACCTGGGCTGTTTCCAGGTCTTGGCTATTGTCAGTAACACCGCACTGAACATTGGGGTGCATATATTCTTTCAACACAGTGTTTTGGGATTCTTCGGATGTATTTTCAGAAGTGGAATCTTTGGGTCATAAGGCAGTTCCATTTTTAATTTTTGAAGGAAACTCCATACTATTTCCATAGTGGTGCTTTAGTCTGCTTTCCCACCAACAGTGCAAGAAGTTCCCTTTTCTTCAC
The DNA here is from genome assembly GCF_019186645.2 of Phyllostomus hastatus. NCBI lineage: Eukaryota > Metazoa > Chordata > Mammalia > Chiroptera > Phyllostomidae > Phyllostomus > Phyllostomus hastatus. The sequence continues at coordinate 56,636 of NW_025333640.1, read as the reverse complement.
ATCCTCATGAACACTTGCTGCTTGTTGATTTATTGATGACAGCCATTCTGACAGGAGTTAGGTGATATGTCATTGTGGTTTTAATTTTCATTTCTCTGATGATTAGTGATGTTTAGCATCTTTTATTATGTCTATTGGAAATCTGTATGTTCTCTTTGGACAAGTTTCTCTTTAGGTCCTCTGCCCATTTTTTAATTGCATTGCTTTCTTGTTTGTTTGTTTGGTTGGTTGGTTGGTCGGTTGGTTTGAGTTGTACAAGTTTATAAATTTGGGATCCTAATCCTTTGTAATTGGCAAAAGTGTTCTCCCATTTGGTTGGTTGTCTTTTCATTTTGGGGTCGGTTTAATTTGTTGTGCCAAAGCTTATAGTTCTATGTGATTCCATTTTTTTGTATTTTCTTTTGTTTTCCTTGTCTAAACAGATATATCAACAAAAAAATATTGTTATAAGAATGTCTAAGATTTTACTGCTATGCTTCCAGGATTTTGATAGTTTCAAGTCTAACATTTAAGTCTTTAATTCACTTTGAATTTATTCTTGTGTATGGTGTAAGAAGATGGTCACATTTAATTTTTTTTGCATGTATCTGTTCAATTTCTCCAACATCATTTATTCAATAGATTATCTATACACCATTGTATTTTCCTTCCTCCTTTGTCAAATATTAATTGGCCATAAGGCAAGGGATTACTTCTAGGCTCTCTGTTCTGTTCCATTGATCTACATGTCAGTACCATGTTGTTTTGATTACTTTGACCTTGTTGTATAGTTTGATATCAGGTAGCAAGATTCCTCCAAATTTCTTTTTCTTTTTCAAAATTGCTGTAGCTACTTTGGGTCTTTCGTACTTCCATATAAATTTTAGAATTATTTGTTCTAGTTCTGTGAAATATACCATTGGTATTTTTATAGGAATTGCACTGAATCAATAGATTGCTTTGGGTAGTATTGGCATTTTCATAATGTTTCTTACCCATGAACACAATGTATACTTCCATTTATTTGTGTCTTCTTCAATTTCTTCCTTCAGATTTTTTTGGGGGGAGAGCATTTTCCTTTATTTTAAAATTGTTTATGCTGTTACAGTTGATCCCATTTTTTCCGCCTTTCTCCAGCCCAGCCAAGTTCCACCCTCTCCTCCTCCCGCCCCACCTGCTCCCATCCCAAGCCAAATCCCCATATTGTCATCTGAGTCCATGAGTTGTCCATAAATGTTCCTTGATTAATCCCTTCACTATCTTTCATCCCGTAACCCACCCTCCTTTCCAGCAGCTGTCATTTTGTTTTATGCACCTAAGCTTCTGTTCCTATATTGTTTGATAGTTGACTGTGTTCCTTAGATCCATACATAAGTAAGACCATGTGGTATTTTTCTTTCATTTCTTCAGATTCTTACAACTTTCCTAGTACAGGTCTTTTACATCCATGGTTAAATTTATTCCTAGGTATTTTATTTTTTGATGCAGTTGTAAATGAGATTGTAGTCTTAGTTTATTTTCCCTGAGTGTTGTTGATATATAAAAAATGCAACTATTTCTGGATATTTATTTTGTGTACTGCTAGTTTACTGATTCGCTTATCAGTTCTAGTAGGATTTTTAGGTAAATATTTTAGGGTTCTCTAATACACAGTATCATGTCATCTGCAAATAATGACAGTTTTACTTCTTCCTTTCCAATTGGATGCCTTTTAGTTCTTCTTCTTGTCTGATTGCTGTGCCTAGGACTTCCAATTCTATGTTGAATAAGAGTGTGGAAAGCAGGCATCCCTGTCTTTTTCCTGATCTTAAGGGAAACACTTTTAGTCTTTGTCTATTGAGTATGATGTTGGCTGTGATTTTGTCATACTTGGCCTTTATCAAGTTGAGGTATGTTTCCTGTATTCCCATTTTGCTTAGAGTTTTTACCACAGATGGGTGCTGGATTTTATCAGATGTTTTTTCAGAATCTATTGATACAATCATGAGATGTCTATCCTTTAATTTGTTTAGGTGATATATCACATTTATTATTGATTTGTGAATGTTGTACCAAACTTGCATCTCTGGAATAAAACTCATTGATCATGGGATATGATCTTTTTAATGTATTGCTAGATCCAGTTAGCTAGTATTTTGTTAAGGACTATATTGTCAAAGTTCATTATGCATATTGGTCATAATTTTATTTCTTTGTACCATCTGGTTTATAATTAGGATAATGCTGGCCTCATAAAATGAATGTGGGAGTCTTTCCTCCTCTTGAATTTATTTTATTTTATTTTAATTGTTGTTCAAGTACAGTTTTCTGTCTTTTACTCCCATCTCAGCCCACCCCCTAGCTCTCCTCACCTCCCTCCCATTTCCATCCTCCCTAGTTTGTGTTCATGTGTCCTTTATACTTGTTGAATTTTTAAAAATATATATTATTGATTATGCTATTACTGTTGTCCCATTTTCCCCCCATTATTCCCCTCCACCCTGCACACCCCCTCCCCCCCACCTCCTCCCCCCCCTTTAGTTCAAGTACATGGTTTGTACATATAAATTCTTTGGGTTCTTCATTTCCTATACTATTCTTAACCTCCCCCAGTATTTTCTACCTACCCTTTATGCTACTTATTCTCTGTACCTTTCTCTCCTTCTTCCCTTCCCAGTCCCCTACTGGTAACTCTCCATGTGATGTCTATTTCTGTGATTCTATTCCTGTTCTAGTTGTTTGCTCAGTTTGTTTTTGTTTTTGTCTTAAGGTTCAGTTGTTAATAACTGTGAGTTTGTTCTCATTTAACTGTTCATATTTTTTATCTTCTTTTTCTTACATAAATCCCTTTAACATTTCACATAATAAGGGCTGGGTGATGATGAACTCCTTTTACTTGACCTTATCTGGGAAGCACTTTATCTGCCCTTCCTTTCTAAATGAAAGCTTTGCTGGATAGAGTAATCTTGTACATAGGTCTTTGCCTTTCATGACTTTGAATACTTCTTTCCAGCCCCTTCTTGCCTGCAAGATTTCTATTGAGAAATCAGCTGCAGTCTGATGGGAACTCCTTTGTAGGTAACTCTCTCCTTTTCTCTTGTGGCTTTTAAGATTCTCTTCTTATCTTTAATCTTGGCTAATGTAATTATAATGTCTCTTGGTGTGTTCATCCTTGGGTCTGACTTCTTTGGGACTCTCTGACCTTCCTGGTTTTCCTGAAAGTCTATTTTCTTTGTCGGATTAGGGAAATTCTCCTTTATTATTTTTTCAAATAAGTTTTCAGTTTCTTGCTCTTCCTCTTCTCCTTCTGGAACCTCTATGATTCGGATGTTGGAATGTTTAAAGATGTCCTGGAGGTTCCTAAGCTTCTCCTCATTCTTTTGAACTCTTGTTTCTTCATTCTGTTCTGGTTGAATGGTTATTTCTTCCTTCTGGTCCAAACTGTTGACTTCAGTCCCAGTTTTCTTCCTGTCACTGTTGGTTCCCTGTAGATTTTCCTTTATTTTGCTTTGGGTAACCTTCATCTGTTCCTTAATTTTGCAACCAAGCTCGATCAGTTCTGTGAGCATCCTGATTACCAGTGTTTTGAACTGTGCATCTGATAGTTTGGCGATGTCTTTGTCACTTAGTTGTATTTTCCTGGAGATCTGTTCTTTCATTTGGGCCATTTTTTTTCTCTCTTGGCATGCCTGTTATGTAGTAAGGGGTGGAGCCTTAGGGGTTCACTAGGGCAGGGCAACTCGCATAGCTGCCTTGTATGTGAGAGAGGGCATTGAGAGGGAACAGTGCTGCTTGCTGCACTCTCTGCCAGTGTTCAGTCACTTCCCCCACTACCCACAAGCAAATTGGACATTTCTGGTGCTGACTGCTGGGTGGGAGCGTTTGTGTATGTTCTAGGACCTTGTGGGTCTCTACAACAAACTCTCCTGTGAGGCTTGGAGTCTCTGATCACTGCTTCAACTTCCACAGGTGTTTTCAGTCAGAGGCTTGAGGCTTTATTTCTTCACACTGGAACCCTGGGTTGTGCAGTCTGTCTCGCTCCCCAGTTGTTCCTCCTGGTTTATCTGCACATGAATGTGGGAACACCCAGTCCACCAGCCACTGCCTTGCCAGGTCCACCAGCCCCAGCCTGCCCCCAACCCCAGTCCTCCAGCTACTGCCTTGTTGCAAGTCCTCTCTGCCCGGCTGCCTGTCTCCACCCCTCCTACCGGTCTGGATGAATGTTTCTTCTTTAACTTCTTGGTTGTCAGACTCCATACAGTTTGATTTTCTGGCAGTTCTGGTTGTTTTTTGTTTGTAAACATGTTGTTGTCCTTCTTTTGTTTGTGCAAGGAGGCACATAGTGTCTACCTATGCCTCCATTTTGGCCTGAGGTCTCCTTTTGAATTTTTTGAAGGGTAGCTGTTATTTCTTTTTGAAATGTTGGGTAATTCACCTGTGAAGACATCAGGTCCATGAATTTTGTTTGTTGGGAGTTTGTTTTTTTTTTTTTTAATTACGGCTTTAAGTTCGTTAGTTGTAAATCTGTCTATTCAGAATTTCTGATACTTCCTGATTCAGTTTTAGAAAATTGTGCCTTTCTAAGAATTTATCCATTTTACCTAGATAGTTTAATGTGTTGGCCTATAGTTTTTCATAAGATTTTCTTACTATCCATTGTATTTTGTTGGTGTCAGTTCTCACTCTTCCTCTTTCATTTCTGATTTTACAGTATTTATTTGGCTCCTCTCTTTTTTTTCCTTGATGAGTCTGGTTACAAGAATTTCAATCTTGTTTACCTTTCCAAAGAAACAGCCCTCAGTTTCACTGACCTTTGGCATTGTTTTTTAGACTCGTTTTCACTTACTTCTGCTCCAATCTTTATCATTTATTTCTTCTACTTACTTGGGGCTTCATTTGTTGTTCTTTTTCTAGCTCTTTTAAGTGTAAAGGAAGATTCCTGATTTGAGGTTGTTCTAGTTCCTCATGGTAGGCCTTTTATGCAATGAATTCCCACTTAGGTCTTCTTTCACGGTGCCCCATAGATTTTGGGTTGTTGTGTTCTCATTTTCATTTGTTTCAAGGTTTTTAAAAAATGTTTTCCTTGATCTTACCCTTAATCCACTTATTGTTTAGTGACATGTTATTTAGCTTGCATGTCTTTGTGTGCTTTCCAGCCTTTTTGTGATTGTTTTCTGGTTTCATATCATTATGTTTAAAGAAGATGATTGATGTGATATCAATCATCTTAAATTTCATGAGACTTGTGTTGTATCCTGACATGTGGTCTGTTCAGGAAAACTTCCCATGTGCCCTTGAAAAGGATATATATTTTGCTTATTGGGGTAGAATGCTCTGAAGATAACCATTAAATCTATCTGATCTGATGTGTCCTTTATAGCCCTGTTTCCTTATGATTTTCTCTCTGCACAATGTGTTCATTGATGTCAATGGGTGTTAAAATCCCCTACTCTGACTGCTTTAGTATCCATCTCTCCATTTATGTCCATCAAGATTTACTTTATATATTTAGGTGCTCCTAAGTTGGGTGAATAATTGTTTTCAATAGTTATATCCTCTTGTTATAGTGCTCCATTTATCATTATGTAGTGTTTTTCTTACAGTAGCATTTGTTTTAAAGTGCAGAAGGGAGGTCATTAGGCCTCTCCAGGATTTGTTGTTCAGTGTCCTAAGACAGTGTCCCTCAAACACTTGATCCTTTGGCATGCTTTTAAAAGTAGTTTCTCAGGACCCATCAGCCAGTGTCTAGGTAGGTACTCAAAAGAATTAAAAAGAAACATCTCACAGAGATTTTTGCAGGCCAATGTCCATAGAAAAAATACATAAAATATCAAAACCACCCAAGTGTCCATCAACAGATGAATGCATAAACAGCATGAAATATATGTGCAATAGAATATTATTCAAATTTTTAAAGGAACGAAATTCTGAATCATGTGCAATGTAGTTGAAACTTGAAACCATTTTGCAAAGTGAGATATGCTAGACAAAAAAGGATAGGTATCATATGAGTTCACTTTTATGAGATACCTAAAATAATCAAATTCATAGAGGTAGAAGTAGAATAAAGGTTTCAATGTGGAGGAGGTAGGAAGAATGGAGAGTTGGTGTTTAATAAGCATAGAACTTCTCTTTGGAATGATTAAAAGGGTGTGGAAATAGACACTGGTATTGTTTTCATGATATTGTGATTATACTCAACACTACAAAATTGTACATTAAGCATGGTTAAAATGGCACATATGCATATCAGTTTATCTATATAAACATACATAGCCATGATAAAAATATATATATAAATTAAGGTAAAATAAAGTAAAACCATTGCAATTTTCTTTTAAATGTAGGCTCTGGAGCTCTTACTCTGGAGATGTTGACAAGATGAGTCTAGGAAAAATATAAGTCTGGAAATATATATATTAACAAGAGTTTCAGTTGATATCTTGATAAAGCCAAAATTATGAAATATTGTCTAAGAGAAATGAGTCTCAATGGATTAGAATACAAATCAGCAAAACTTGGAACTTCTGAAAATTTCAAATGATCAAATCCAAACTCAGGTCCACAAAGGCAGAAATTGGGAAATGAGATTCTGAAATCTGTTCTGACAAATGCTCAAGATCATCCTGGTTCAAGCCTATTCGTGAGAGCCATCCCCTAATGAAACCTAGGACACTTTACTATTCGACAATCTATCCAATTAGGAAACTACAAATTGGAACAAGATGAAAACTGGCTCTGACTGGTATAGCTCAGTTGGGTGGGCAGCATTCCAAAAAATGAAAGCCTGCCAGTCCCATTACAGATCATCACACATGCCTGGGTATGGAGTTCACTAGGTGCCTACAGGAAGAAATCAATTGATGTTTTTCTCCCTCTCTTTTTCCCTCCCTTCCTCTCCCTCAAATAAATAAATAAGAAATAAATAAATAAGACATAAATAAATATTAAAAAAGAAAATAATAACACATTTTTCCAAGAGGAGATCCAAGGAAGACTAGAGTAACTCTTCCCAGAGGACAGGGATCCAGAGGAAGAGAATCACAGATGGTCTTACTGTTAGTCTCTCAGAGATAAGGAATTGACAAGACAAAGACACCTTCCTTTGTGATCCTGCCCCCAAGGAGTCACCTGATCAGGGAATGGAGGAGGCATTGATCAATTTGTCTAACAAGCTTCAGAGGGGAATCTTCCCCCAGGGCCACATAACCTGTAACATATCAACTTATAGTCAGTCACCAAGGCTCTCATGTGCCAGACCCAGCACACTCATTCCTTCTCCAGCAGATATAGCCAGGCCTTGTCCCACATGCCAGGCTCTGAATTCTTGCTATTATGGAGGACAGACCTTCCTTTCTCATCACCCACCTTCCATGAAAAAACAAGATTCACACTGTCAAAACTTCAGAGCCCAGTAAGTGTTGTAGGAAATAAGAAAAAGGGATAGGCCCTGGCTGGCGTAGCTCGGTGGATTGAGCGTGGACTGCGAACCAAACTGTCGCAATTTCGATTCCCAGTCAGGGCACATGCCTGGGTTGCAGGCCATGACCCTCAGCAACTGCACATTGATGTTTCTCTCTCTCTCTATCTCCCTCCCTTCCCTCTCTAAAAATAAATAAATAAAATCTTTTTTTAAAAAAGGGTATAGTAGAGGGTATAGGGTATTGACTATTGTTAAGCACAGGGCAGGGGAAACCCTGTGTTGATTATGGAGAATGAGCTCTAGAGGTTACTTGCTTGGGAGGGTGAATGGCTAGACTCCTTGTTTGAAGCTGCCATTGTGTGATGAGATTTTCCTTCAGTGATTTGTTATTTGGTTAGATTATTTATGGAAATTATAGGAATGGGGAGGCAGAGTTAAACCCCCAATCCCTTTCACACCATAACACTTCCCACACTCTTACTGTGTAGGGGTACAGTCATTAGTCTTTGGTGTGCAAATGGACGCCCCCAGGTACTGATAGAGCTTTAGATCCTTTACAGTGATGTCTTTTTATTTATTTATTTTTTAGCATCATCACAATTTATTGGTACTAATACAAGAGTCAAGAAAGCAGTGCAATAAAAGATCAATGAACAAAAATCAACAGAATTTCTATTCCATGACAAACATGAATTAGAGCATATAAAGAAAAAGAGAAACCATTTATGATCATAAGTACTGCAGAATACCTAAGGAAAAAACATAACATGGAATAAACAAAATGTATATGAAGAAACTGGTAAGACTTTCTTGACATGCATAAGACATTTAAAAATGACAGTGACAGTGAAGTCTTGATCTTCTTTTCCTTTGTTACCTGGCCCAAGAGCTCCAGCACTTCCATCTTCATTCAACCTAGACAAATCCTAATTCTTCTTCACCAGCCTCATTTATTTAGGAACATCCCCTGTGTCTCAGAACGGGCCTACCCTTCCCCTTCTTCTTCACCCTTATCCATTGCTGTCATTAGGGACCTTCAAGAAGGAGAGGTCTGAGGTCTCTGGTGTCTAGGACCACAGTGTATGAAGATTGGGGTTGGGTGAGTGAGAGAGGGAAAGTGAAGGATGTACAAAAGTCCAACATCTAGGCTCTTATTGACATATTCCCCTTCAGATCTGGGAATTCTGGGAAACACTAGAACTGGCATGTCCCTTTCTCATAGTTCCCCTTGACTCCACTGGGTTGTGTAGTCTCATCCTTAAGCAGAAACATGAAATCAATAGCAAGATCAGAATTTTTTCTTCATCTATTTTGATTTATTTCTCTTATTTAAAATGAGTGACTGGGTTCTTCAAATATATGATGTAAGAATTCACTACCCAATTTCCGTTGCCTTAAGTTTTCTCGCTTTTAAATCCATCTTTCACTCAGGACACCAGAGGAAATTGTGATACAAACCATGACCCTCCACTGCTTGCACTCCCTCCACAACCCCATCCTTCATTTATGACTCTTTTCAAGGTTCCCAGGGATGTGGTCACCTCTTCAATCTAATTCTTCATCATCCCTGTACCCCACTGTGTGCTTTAGCTAATGGCTAAAAGCACTCTGTTCCATGCTGCCTGTTACTCATGGTCTTTCCTCTGCTCTATTTTCTGTTAGGAAAGCCCCTATTTAATAGTCCACCAGTGTAACTTCTTGCCCAGGGACCTCTTCCTCCAGGAATTCTTCCCTGATTCCATCACTCCAGGCTGCATTTGGGACTCTTCTCAGTATCCATCTCTCTAGATTGTCTTTATCTTACCATTTAAGTCACTGTAATACAATGACCTGTTTGTGCATCTATCTCTAGAAGGTGGGTTCCCTGAGATTGAAAACCCAATAGGTGACACTTAGCCTGTCCCAAAGGAGCCTTTTTTGCCAAGTGGCTTCCAGGAGTTCTTCAGTGTGTGACAAAAGGCCTAGTTCAATTCTTTACCTCCTAACATGGCTCGACAAGACTGCCCATCACCATTAGCTACTAGAAACAGAAGAGAACATATCTGGTGCATCAGTAGAGAGAAAAGTATAACTGACAAAGGCCTCTATCCTCCGATTTTGATTTCTAACCTCTGGTCCTAATGTTAAAGGTTTCTAGTATGTGGAAAACTCTAGTATTAAGATGAATGTCATTATTTTTCTAACAACACTTTAAATCATTATTCAGCTGCTTCTGCAACTCCAGGTGGGACTTATGTGGAAAAAAGTCACTAGTACATTTCACTTCCAAGAAACTAAGAGCAAACTCTGCAGCAGCCAGACCCCTGGTTTTGTCCATCAGAACAAAATTATTTCTCATTAGTTTCTCTCCCTCTTGTTCATTATTATTTTCACTGAATGTTTTTCACTGTCTCAATCTTTTTATTTGTCTTGAGGAAGCAATACTTGAGAATCCTAGCAAAAACCCATCTCATACCTTTATCAAACACACTTACCTTCTTAGCTTGGAAGGTTTGCTTGGGCTCTGCACCCTCCCTCAGAGGAAGCAATAAGCATCTGAGACCACTTTCAGCTTCAGAGGCTGACCTCTTCTTTAACCATTCCTCCAAGCAGCAAAGGTCCTGAAAGTATTTTAATACTGTCCTCCATGGACCTCATGAAATACACTAGGTCCTCCCTTAGTGTCTTAAATAGCTTCTTAGAAATGGGAAACATGTAACAAAACTCATTCTAGTATGAGTTAGTCTAATGACTACAGAGAAGAGTTAACTTCTTACAGCATCTCATCAACCTTATAATAAAACAACATTGAATGAAACAATGTTATTTGAGGACCTGCTGTACTTGTAAGGACAGAAATTACACCAGGATGTTTGCATATCAACCCAAAAGCATGAGAGTCAGACAAGAGGTGATACTTAAAAAGTAGCACTGGGAAGGTGGAGAGAGGGGGCATTGGTCCAGTCTCTGCCTACCTCTGGCTCTCTCCTTGCCAGGTCTTGGGGGTCCTGGAACCAGAGGGAAAAGAATGGGTATCTTCATTCACTTTCCCATTATCACTCTCTCCTGGAAAGTGGATCTTCACGTGTTTGGGGAGAGAGCACAAAGGAAGCCATGTCTGCTCATACAGGGAAAAGAATGTTTAGCAGTTTCACATGCAAGAAAAAGGACTGACAATGTGAATGTTCAGGGACTTCCAGGAAGGGAATTAAAAGATGATGGATATCCTCATATATAATCTCAGGGAAAAAATGTGTGACCATTATCCTTTGTAAAATTGTTCATACACTTGACATTTTCCTGTTTAGTCTCTCAGTCATCCTTGTTTGTGCCTCCAGATAATTAGGATAGAAAGTCAGGGGTGTGTGCACAGGTATTTCAGACAAAGGCCTTGCAGAAGCAGTTGCTAATGCTATTTGGGAAAGGAGCCCAGGTGAGATCCAAGAACAAGAGAAAATAGGCTGAGTTCTTTGGACTTGATAGGAATAAACATTGGGAATGCGTGTTGCCCAGCTTTGGGAAGAGGATAATGCTATTTAATGAGCAGTAACTTTATATTCCCTTTTTTGGCTCCTTTTCTCTCTTTTCTCCATCAACACCTTATTTATCCTCTCTCCATATAGTAACCTCCTTGTGGGTAAGAATTGCTAAAAGTCTTGGGGTAATGGACACCCAAAGACTATATAATGAGCTGCAGCAATGAAATAATATTGGTTTGTAGCTCATCTTTTTATTTATTCTACCACCAAACCAATGCAAGGAGTCTCTTTTGCACTAAGAACTCAACTAGCATTGAGAACTGATGTAGTTGGGAATTACCTCACCAGGTGAGAGCCTGTGCCATGTATATAACCACAGGTAGGAATGAAGAGAAGGAAGTAGAGGGAGGTTTAGGTAAAGGGAGAAGATCTTGACAAATTTCAGACATGTAAGGCAGTATGGCCCTTTTGGAAAAGAAAAGCTTTGTAGAATGATCAGAATTTAGAATAAAAAATGAGAGGTGGTGAGAAATAAGGCTAGGGTGTCAAAGTGGAATCACGATATACCAAGGACTTTGGATGTTTTCAGCAGGTGGCACAACGGTTTACAGGAACAAATATAAAGGACACGTGGATAAAAACCAGGGGTGGGGTGGAAATGGGAGGGAGGTGGGAAGGGATGGGAGGGTGGGCTAGGATGGGAGTAAAGGGCAGAAAACTGTACTTGAACAATGATTAAAATAAATTTTTTAAAAAAAGGCATTTCAAAGATGTCAGGTAAGGGAGTGACAGGATACGATTTCTATTTGGAAATCTCAATCAGATGGACGTGTGGAGGAATCAAAGGTGAAATTGGAGACCAGGAAGGAAGTCCCTGAAATAGTCTGGTAAGCAATGAAATTGTTTCATCTTTTCCAATGCAGTTGATGCTGTTAACACACACAGCACATTAGGGAATATCCAGAATCTCAGACATCTCCCATGTACTCTCCCCTATTCTGCTCAATAAGAGAAACGCCAGTGCAACTCAACAAGCCACACTTATTCAAACACAAGATAATTTTTTCCAATATTATTGCAAATAATAATATTGCAATATTGCAATATTTTGCAATATTATACTTTAGAAATATATCCTGAGAGTTTGCTTAGAATATCTCCCACGTGATCAAAGACAACCAGAGATGATTCCAAACTGCCTCTACTCCCAAGAGTCAAAACAAAGATATTTATCCATTGCTAAACAAATTGCATATGATATGGCCAATTTATCATTCCAGGGACAATATCCAGTTTGGAGTTTCTTTAATTGAGATATAATTGACATATAACATTATATTAGTTTCTGGTGTACAACATAATGATTCGGTGTTTGTATATATGCAAATGATCTCCCCAATAAGTCTAGTTACCATCTATCACCTTACATTCTTACAGAAATTTCTTTCTTGTGATGAGAACTTTTAAGATATACTTTCCTAGCAACTTTCAAACATGCAATACAGTGTTAACTATAGTTACCAGCCATATATCACATCCCCATGACTTATTTACTTTATATCTGGAATTTTGGACCTTTCGATTCTCTGCTTTCTCCTCCCACTTTGGTTTTTATACCTAAGAAGACTGACAATATTGACAGCCTCCACTGTAGTTAGGGGCATTATGGAATAGCAAATGTAGGAAAACACTTATAACAAGAAAAAATAGAACACTGGAGATCACTGAATGGGTTTATGCTATTCCTTGTCCCTGGTTATAGGACCCATCCCTCTGTGCCTGCTTATAGGACTTTAAACACCTGGGGTGAAGAAAGGAGAAAATAGGTGGGCTGTGAATGAGTGCACCCATGTTTCCAGCCCCATTGTAAGCAGCACCCTATGTGAGTGCCAAATCCAACTGTCATCCTTTCAGGCTGTGTTAAAATCCTGGGCAATTTTCCTCCCCTCCCCGCCCCCGCCAACTCCCCGCCCCCAGTATTTAATGAACAGGATAGACAACATGACTCAAAATTCTGTTTGTGACCTTTGAAGTAGTGTCTTAGAGTATTGAAATAATTTAAGCCTTGATGTTGGCTCTTCCCTTGAACATTTTAAACAATCCCTTAACTTCACAGATGAAATGTATTTTGTCAAATGACATATACAAGAAGTGAATTTACATTCTCCTCATGCCCCAATCATCTATCCAGATATTTGAGATATTTTCTGAAATTTTCTCACCTCCAAGACATGGTTATCTGACCCTTTCATGAATCCTAGAGGGGAAAGAAAGCCTAGATCAAATTACTGAGTTCACAAGAGCTCATGTTTCATTTTTGTGTTAGAGTGAGTATAAACCATTTTATCTCTAAGGTGCAAAGTTGCTGTTTACTGATAATTATAATCCTGGGATAAAGAAGATAGATAAGGGTTCCAGAGGACAATAACCAAGGGTTGATCAACAATATGATATGTTGCATGTAACAAATAAAACAATATAGAATTCCTAAATTTTGTTATTATAGCTTTTATGCCCAATCACTTCAAGAAATTTATTTATTTAGGTTTTATTTTTATTTTTTAAATGCATTTCATTGATTATGCTATCCCATTTTTTCCTCTTTATTCCTCTCTGCCCTGCACCCTGACTCCCATTAACATTCCCAATCTTAGTTCATGTCCATGGGTCATACATATAAGTTCTTTGACTTCTCCATTTCCTATACTATCCTGAATCTCCTCCTCTCTATGTTGTATCTGCAAATTATGCTTATTATTCCCTGCATCTTTTCCCCCTTCTCCCCCCCCTCCTCACTGATAACCTTCCATATGATCTCCATTCCTGTGATCCTGTTCCTGTTCTAGTTGTCTGCTTAGTTTGTTTTTGTTTTGAGGTTCAGTTGTTCATAGTTGTGAGTTTGTTGTCATTTTGCTGTTGATGTTCTTGATCATTTTCTTTTTCTTAGATAAATCCCTGCAACATTTCCTATGATAAGGGCTTGTGATGATGAACTCCTTTAACTTGACCTTATCTGGGAAGCACTTTATCTGCCCTTCCTTTCTAAATGGAAGCTTTGTTGGATAGAGTAATCTTGGATGTAGGTCCTTGTCTTTCATGACTTTGAATGCTCTTTCCAGTCCCTTCTTGCCTACAAGGTTTCTTTTGAGAAATCAGCTGATAGTTATATGGGAACTCTTTTGTAGGTAACTGCCTCTTTTTCTCTTACTGCTTTTAAGATTCTCTCCCTATCTTTAATCTTGGGTAATGTCATCATGATGTGCCTTGGTGTGTTCCTCCTTGGTCCAACTTTTTTAGGACTCTCTAACCTTCCTAGACTTCCTGGAACACTATTTCCTTTGCCAGATTGGGGAAGTTTTCCTTCATAATGTTTTCAAATAAGTTTACAATTTCTTGCTCTTCTTCTTCTCCTTCCAGCTCCCCTACGATTTGGATATTGGAACATTTAAAGGAGTCCCAGAGATTCCTAAGCCTCTCTTCATTCTTTTGAATTCTTGTTTCTTCATTCTGATCTGGTTGAATGTTTATTTTCCTTCTGCTCCAAGTCATTGATCTAGGTCCTGATTTCCTTCCATTCACTCTTGATTCTCTCTATATTTTTCTTTATTTCACTTTGCATAGCCTTCGCTTCTTTCTCTATTTTGCAACCACACTCAACCATTTCTGTGATCATCCTGATTACCAATGTTTTGAACTCTGCATCTGATAGGTTGACTATCACTTCATCATTTAGTTCGATTTTTGGAGTTTTGATCTATTTTTTCATTTGGGCCCTTTTTCTTTGTTTTGGAGTATCTGTTACATTGTAAGGGGCAAAGCCTTAGGTATTCACCAGGGCTAGGCAACCCTCATAGCTGCATCGTGGCACTGTATGTGGGGCAGGGGTCCAAAAGGGAACAATGCTGCTTGCTTAGCTCTCAAAGGGCTTTCAGTCACTTCTCCCATTACCCACAAGCAAACTGGTGACTTCTGGTGCTGATTCCCAGGTGGGTGGGTTTGTGTGTGTTGTACGACTCTCCTGTGGGTCTCTCCTACAAATTCTCCTGTGAGACTAGGAGTTTATCCTACCATGTCAACCCCCACAGGGTTTTACAGCCAGAGTTTTTGAGGCTTTCTTTTCCCACACTGGAACCCTGGGTTGCATGGTCTGTCTCACTACCCAGTTGCTCCTCCTAGTTTATACTCATGCAAATGTGGAACCATGTAGTCCACCAGTCATCACCTCACCCACCTATCCCTCCAGCCCGTGCCTTGCCACATGCCCTCCCTGCCCCAGGTGTCTGTCTCCACCCCTCCTGCCAACCTGAATTAATGTTTCTTCTTTAACGTCTTGGTTGTCAGACTTCCACATAGTTCCATTTTCTGGCAGTTCTGGTTATTTTTTGTTTTCAAATTTGTTGTTGTCCTTCTTTTGGTTGTGCAAGGAGGCAAAGTGTATCTAGCTACACCTCCATCTTGGCTGGAAGTCTCTACTTCAAGAAATTTAAAAAGTAGAGTTAATTTAGGCCTATCTGGAACCAGTCCCATTTCAGCTTCCTGCTACAACAAAAGCCAACTTTATGAAACAGGTGCTGTTGAAAGGAAAGAGGTTTATTCAAGTGCTGTCACGTGAGAAGATGGGGACCCCTACCTCCAAAGCCAATCTTAACATCTCAATGCAGGCAAAGGTTTTTATAAGTAGGGAGAGAGAAAGTAGAACAAAGAGATCAAGGAAGAGCTATGGGCATGCAGGTAGTGTGGTTCATGGTCCCATTATGGATTTTAAAGGGCAGAGTCCTGTGTTTGGCCTTCTGACTTATGTCACTTGCATTGCTATGTCTGGACTGTTGGCATTGGCTGAGGTCTTGAGGTCAGCCTGCTCCTTAGATTCACACAGGAACTGAAACTGCTAATTAAAAATAATAATAATTTAACATGCAAGAGCTAACTCTGAGGAAAAAATTCAGGTTAGAGTAACATGCTGGGTTTAACATTTACTAGGATTATTATGGGTGGCTTTATATAAGTAGAGTATATTCATCCCCCTTTACATGTTCAGTATCTCTTTCATGCTATTTTCTTTTCTCAATAATCTAGCTGGTATTTCAGCAGTATGGAAACAGGGAATCAAACAAGACTGTCATATTTTATACTTCTGGGATTTTCCCAAGACTCAGAGCATCAACCCATCTTATTCTGTCTTTTCCTGTCCATGTACCTCATTACTGTGTTGGGAAACCTGCTCATCATCCTGACCATCACCTCTGACTCCCACTTCTACATGCCAATGTACTTTTTCCTCTCCAACCTGTCATTGGCTGACATCTGTTTCACCTCCACCACCATGCCAAAGATGCTGGTGAACATCCAGACACAGAGCAAAGTCATCACCTATGCAGGCTGCATCACCCAGATGTGTTTTTTTAATATTTTTGGAGTTATGGACACTCTTCTCCTTGCAATGATGGCCTATGACCGCTTTGTGGCCATCTGTCACCCCTTATACTACACACTCATCATGAACCTCCATCTCTGTGGCCTGCTGGTTCTTATGTCTTGGTTCATCAGCACAACATACTCCCTGACCCAGAGTCTGTTGACATTGCGGCTGTCTTTCTGTACCAACTGGGAGATTTCACACTTTTACTGTGAACTTGCTCAGGCCCTCACCATAGCCTGCTCAGACACACTTATCAATCATATCCTGCTCTATATGGGGACTACCCTTCTTGCCATTGTTCCCTTCTTAGGGATTCTTTGCTCCTATATTCGAATTGTCTCCTCAATCCTGAGAATCTCATCAGGACATGGGAAATATAAAGCCTTTTCTACCTGTGGGTCTCACCTGTGCACAGTTTCTTTATTCTATGGGACAGGCCTTGGTGTGTATCTCAGTTCTGATGCAACTTCCTGGAGGAGCATGATTGCCTCAGTGATGTACACTGTGGTCACCCCAATGCTGAACCCCTTCATCTACAGCCTGCGGAACAGGGACATGAAGAGGGCTCTACAAAAAGTTCTTGGGAGAAAGCTCTATGTTCTGTAAGGGAAACACTGATCCTAGGATTCTAAGCTGACAGTAATGAAAGCAGCTGTCTAAAAAAAATCCACCTTTTCTGTATAAAAGATTTAAATATAAGTCGTGACACCCTTAAAGTCCTAGAGAAGAACGTAGGCAGGAACATCTCAGATATTTCACGCAGCAGTATTTTCACTGATATGTCCCCTAGAACAAGAGGCATCAAAGAAAGAATAAACAAATTGGATCTCATCAAAATAAAAAGGTTCTGCACGGCTAAAGAAAACAATATTAAAATAAAAAGATAACCAACTATATGGGAAAACATATTTGCAAATGATACCTCAGACAAGGGTTTAATCTCCAAAATATGTAAAGAACTCACAAGACTCCATCTAAGAAGACAAGCAAACCAATTAAAAAAGGGTAAAGGATTTGAACAGACACTTCTCCAAGGAGGACAAACTGAGGATCCAGAGACATATAAAAAGATGCTCGATATTGATAGCTATCACACAGATGCAAATTAAAACCACAATGAGATACCACTTCACACCCGTCAGAATAGCCACCATAAACAAAGCAACAAAGAAACAAAGTGTGGGAGAGGCTGTGGAGAAAAGGGAACCGTAGTGCACTGTTGGTGGAATTATAGACTGGTGCAACCACTATGGAAAACAGTATGGAATTTCCTCAGAAAACTAAAAATGCAACTGCCTTTTGACCCAGTGATTCGACTGCTAGGATTATATCCAAAATATAACACCAATCCAAAAGAATCTATGCACCCCAATGTTCATAGCAGCCCAATTTACAATAACCAAATGCTGGAAGCAACCTAGGTGTCCACCAGTAAATGAATGGATCAAAAAACTATGGTACATTTACACAATGGAATTCTATGCAGCAGAAAGAAAGAAGGAGCTCCTACCCTTTGCTACAGCATGGATGGAACTGGAAACCATTATGCTAACTGAAACAAGCCAGGCAGTGAAAGACAAATACCATATGATCTCCCCTTTAACAGGAAACTAATCAACAAAAGAAACAAACAAGCAAAAGATAACCAAAGACAATGAAATTGAGAACAGGGTAACATTGACCAGAGAGGAGAAGGGATGGAATTTCAGGTTAAAGGGGTGAAGGGTTTGTAGGAACAACTATAAAGGACACATGGACAATAATGGGTTGGGGGGTGAAAATGGAAGGGAGGTAGGAAGGGCTGAGGTGTTGGGCTGGGTGGGGGGAAAGGCAGAAAACTATACTTGAACAAGAATGAAAAGAAATGAAAAAGAAAAGAAATCCCACTTCTTCATCACATTGAATTTTGCTTATCATCCATTCTCTGTAAGTGACTTTGGATATGATGGCTTTTTAAGCACTTATGGATTATGGTCTCTATGGATTTACCTATTCCAGAAATTTCATATAAGTGCAATCATACCATTTTGAAAAATCCAAATCCACTGAAAGAAAAGGCAGGGAATTTCTTTCAGTGGAGTTGAGTTCAATCTCTCTCCCTTATTGCAATCATCTTGACCTCCATTGCATAGTCTTAAATGAAGTCTCCTTACATGTTTGACCATGTCTCATGCAATTTCTCTTTGCTATAATCAACATCTATTATACAAATTTCTTTACAACTAGTTTCTACCAAAGAATCTTTATGACTAGGAAGTGTCCAATGTCTTGCCTGTTTGTACCAATGATATCATGTTTCACAAAAGACTTTGGATTGAGAGAGGACCAAAATTCACTTACTTAAAGACCCGCATCAGTTTAATTTGGGACAGAATAATTGATACAGCCAGGTATAAGATTTTTTTATACTATTCAAAACATGTGAGTGCACTGAGAAGGAATGACAATACAAGATGAATGTAGACTATCTGGATGGAGAGAACATCGGAATTCAGATGGGTGGTAATGCATCTTTTTAAAAAAGATTTTATTTATTTATTTTTAGAGAGAGTAGAAGGGAGGGAGAAAGCAAGTGAGAGAAACATCAAAGTGTGGTTCCTTCTCACATACCCCCTACTAGGGACATGGGCCTAAACCCAGGCATGTGCCCTGACTGGGAATCAAACCAACAACACTTTTGTTCACAGCCCAGCACTCAACCGACTGAGCCACACCAGCCAGGGTACTGGTTATGCATCTTCAATTGCTGATATTTAAGTGGAAAGTTGAGTAAAAAAGAGGAAGAACATGCTAGACATAGACAATTAAATTTAATGGTCTTTAGTTTACAAAGAACATGGTCTGTTTGAAGAACTACAGGAAAGACCATAAGTATAAACAAACGTAGCATGCAACAAAATCACTTGTAGTGGGTTCCACCTGCAGAGGTTCTGGTTCAGCAGGTCTGGAGCAGGACCTGAAACTTAGCATGTATAAGCTCCCACAGAATGCCTATAAATGGACCAGCAACCAGTGATGGAGTTGGAAAGGGATAGAAGAAACTAAACCATGAAGAGTTTATAGACCTTGGCAAGGAGTTTTAGTTACACCAAAAACAAAAACAAAAACTAGCTTTCATGTAAAAAAGGAGAAAGTGAACATTCAGAAGCCTTTTAGAACACTCTTGCAAGAGTAGGAAATACAAATCACCAGCAAATCTGAGCAGCTATATTCTCATGAATTTTGAGAGAGGAAACAGGAAGAGAGTTAAGTAGTATGTCAGCCAGCTTGCAGTT
Source organism: Phyllostomus hastatus (assembly GCF_019186645.2). Classification (NCBI taxonomy): domain Eukaryota; kingdom Metazoa; phylum Chordata; class Mammalia; order Chiroptera; family Phyllostomidae; genus Phyllostomus; species Phyllostomus hastatus. The sequence goes on along the minus strand of NW_025333640.1, from coordinate 37,103 downwards.
CAAGCTCCTTCCACTCTTTCAGGTCACCTGTCTGTGCATCTCTGTGTTCCAATGGACAAGACTTGGTACATGCCTCAGGTCTTCAGGTACCTCTTCCCAGGAGGAAAGCAATATCCTTAGTGTTAGACACTCTCGTATTCTCAATGCTTTCTGAACCTAAACAACAGAATCAGGAGAACCTGACCAAACTTGGAACAAAAATCAGGGCCAAGTGGGTGCTTCTGATTGGAACTTAGGGCCTCTAGAAATTTCAAGAAAATGACACGGGCCAAATAAATTATCATTCTTAACTCATATTTTATTTACACTTTAAGGTTTAATATTTTTAAATAAACATTTTTGAAGTGTAATACCCATGCAGATGTTATTATCTCAAACTGTGTTCTACCTTTGTTTTGTTTTGGTTTTTTGGTTTATTTTTTATTTTAATCATTGTTCAAGAATTACAGTTTTCTCTTTTTTATTCCCATTCCAGCCCACCCACCCTTCCCTCCCCACTTTCCTCCCATTACCATCCTCCCCCTGGTTTTTGTCCATGTGTCCTTTAAATGTGTTCTCCCTTTGTATCAAGCATTCCTGAGTTTGGATTTCTAGATTCATTAAGATTTTCTATGGGGACCTACCTACTACCCTGAAATTTCAATACCTCAACTCCTCTGCTTGAATTTTCCATCACTGAGCCAAGCACCAGGCTTCTAATTTATAAAGCATTGCTGACTACTTTTTTAAAACTACCTTGGAATTGTCTTAACATCATCCCAAAGTAGTTTTATTACTAAGCAGATATGCCAAGTTGGCTTCATCCAAGAGACTCAGAGATTGTGATGAGCATGCAGGATGGTTACCAGGTAGTGCCCCTGGAATCAACACCTGTAGAAGGGCACATGTGTGGGAAAGAATTTGTCCTCACTTACAGACAGATATGACCTTTTCCTCAGGTCCTGGGAGGTAACCTTTAAGCTCTTGAAATTTAGCTAGTGATAGAAGTGATTGGTTATTGTGGGGGACCCCATGTACCATACCTGATAGTTTATGCTAATGAGATGACTGAAATTGGCAATTGGTTGTGCCAAAGAGACCAAGCACGTATGTGAAGGATTGGTGCTTCAGGAGAACTGAGGTCAACCCAATATCTAGGGAGAAAGCTTGAAGAGTGAGTTCAACCAAATGGGAAATGATTCAATTTATCCCACCAATGAAATGAATGAAGCCTCAATAAAATCTCTGGATCCTGAAGCTCAGGTGAGCTCCCTGGTTAGCCAGACTCTGACTGTTGTCTCACATTGTGGCCAGGATGAGGTAATGGATTTGAACCCCATGGGGAGAGGACAACAACAAGATTTACCTATGGAGCCTTTCAGATATTTCCCCAGGTGTATCTTCTTTTGTCTAGTCCTATTTTGCATTCTTTTGCTATAAGAAAAGTATAATCATAAGACTAGCACTATCTTAAGTTCTGTGACTCAAGCTGGTAAATTATTGAACCTGAGGGAATTCCTTTGCTTATCTGACATCTAGCTAATCATTGCAAGTAAGGGAGTCCCTTAATTTGGGCCAGCTGATCTGAAGTGAGGGTGGCCTGGGAACTCCTGAATGTGTGCCTGGTGTCTGAAGTGAAGACAGTCCTACAGACACTGTTCCCTCACTCTGTGGTTTGGTGAACACTTTGTAGCAACCAAGGGCAGTGGGAAAATCAAGCCAACTTGAAGCCCATCAAAGCCCTCCTAAAATTACCAGGGAGCTCTGGATCTAGGATGAATCTTTAGAGATGGTTGGAACTGGTGCCAAGGGCCCAAATATCATGGGATGTGGACAGCTGCAGAAGGAGCTGTGACCTTGGTTATAGTGGCTTTTCATAGCTGATGCAAGTCCCTATGGGAGGTGATGCTGATGGCTAGTGTTACAACTGTCATTTGGGGCAATATGTCCCTCATTTCTACTATGACATCATTTCTTTTATGTAGTAAAATAATCTAATGGAAAATCTGCCAACTTAACCATGTTAAGTGTCTCATTCAGTGGCAATTAGTACATTCACATTGCCGTACAGCCATCAATACTATCCATCTCCAAGAGTCTTTTCATCATGCAAACGTGAAAATTATCATTTCCCAATTAAATGCTAACTCCCTGTTCCCTCTTCTCCCATCCCCTGCCAACCAATATTCTAGTTTATATCTTATAGTTTTCACTACTTTAGGTGCCTCACATAAGTGAAATTATACAGTATTTGTCCTTTCAGGTCTACTGTGAAGTTAATGAGGAGAAGTTAGATGGAATGGGAAAAAGATTTATCAGAATTTTGGAAACTATACATACCCTTTTTGTATGAATGCCCCAGTTGATAAGTATTTATTCAAATTTAGTATTAATGCCATCCCATTTCAATTTCAAAATATCTTGGATTGAAAAAGAAATTAAATACTCTATCTTCTCAAGCATCTGACCACGATCATGAAAGAGCAAAAATGTGGAAAAATGGAGAAGAATCATGGGGAAACTGTAGAAAGAATAAATACTAAAAAGGAGCAAGCTATGATTTTTTATAATGATACAATCATGGCAACTCAGGACCAAGAGTCCTGGGTAATGCACAGGGAAGTGAGAGGGGTAACTGACAGGCTGTGCATAAACCTGGAGGGACTCTCACTGAAGTACAGAGTCCAAGAGACCTCTGAATCCATTACTGCTGTGCTAAGAGGAAAAATCATGTAGACAGAGAGCAGATCCAAATGGGAACAAATACACCATGAGACTGCAGATTCAGAAATTCTTGTTACACATGTTTGATTGTGCTACTATTTCCAGTCTATGAGCTGAAAAAGATCCATAGGTATAACTCTAGGCTATTCTTCTGATCACCCTCCATAGAGCACTCTTGATGTCCCTATTCCTCAGGCTGTAGACGAAGGGGTTCAGCATTGGGGTGGCAACAGTGTACATCACTGAGGCCACTGCAACCTTCCTCAGGGAAGATGACACTATGGAACTCAGGTAAACCCCAAGGCCTGTTCCATAAAATAAGCAAACAACTGACAGGTGAGAGCCACAGGTGGAGAAGGCCTTATACTTTCCCCCTGATGATGGGATTCTCAGAATGGAGGAAACAATTCGAGTGTAAGAGAAAAGGATCCCTGAGACTGGAACACCACCAATGATAGCACCAAAAAAATAGATCAATATGTAATTAGTGGAGGTGTCAGAACAGGCAAGGTTGAGAAGTTGAGAAGCATCACAAAAGAAATGAGGAATTTCCACATCTGCACAGAAGGTGAGTTGTGACACCATCAAGTAGTGCAGCTGGGAGACCAAAAGGCTGATGAAAAATGACAGCAGGACACACAAGCCACAGAGGCGGGGGTTCATGGTGACCAGATAGTGCAGAGGCTGACAAATGGCCACCAACCGATCATAAGCCATCACGGCCAGAAGTAGACTCTCCAAACTTCCAAACAGAGTAAAGAACATGACCTGAGTTAGGCAACCTGCATAGGTGATGGACTTGCTGTATGTCTGGAGGTTCACCAGCATCTTGGGGACTGTAGTACTGCTGAAACTGATGTCAGCCAGGGACAGATTGGAAAGGAAGAAGTACATAGGTGTGTGGAGGTGGGAGTCAGAGGTGATGGCCAGGATGATGAGCAGGTTCCCCAGCATGGTCACCAGGTACATGGCCAGGAACAGGCCAAACAGAAGAGGCTGCAGCTCTGGGTCATCTGACAGTCCCAGGAGGAAGAATTCATAGTCACCTGTTCGATTCTGTGGTACTATGCAGATAGGACACAGTTTGAAAAAGAAGAATGTGCTGAATAAATGAAACAAGTGTAGACACATCCACTTTTTTTGCATTCAAGCAATTCACAAATAAAGGAATCACACTTGAGCTTGAGGACCAAACACCACCCACCCACCACCACCAACCCTTACCTTTCAGCAACATTTCTCAGTTGGGAACTCTTTTAGAACTCTTTCCTTATAGATGTCTGGGCTGTTTACCTGTTTCTGTAAACAACCACTTTAGAGACCCTGGCTCAAAGAATATTAGAAAAGAAAGGACACTGCAGATTAAAAATATCCATCACTAGCAAAATATCAGCCTTCTATTTTGGAAGTAAAAATATGGAATGGGACATATTGTTTTCTAAGGAAAAAAATCATCTTAATTGGAAGACACTAAGAAGCAGCTGAATGTACTTTATCTCACTCAGATGCAGTACCAGAAATTCCCTTAATCTAGAATATAGTCTTGAAGAGCTAAAACCACATTAACTGCATTCTAACTTAGAATAAGCAGATAGATTTTTGTGTGGCAATTATCTTCAAGCGTTTTCATCTTTACTTGGGTTTATGACATCCATGTTCCAGGGAGACAAGTATTCACTCAAATGTGTGGGTTGTCTGGTCAAAGTCAGTCCTTCAACTCTAACTCAAATATGTATATTTTTGGGTCTTAGTTGACTTCACGTTTTACAAAATATGTCTTTGTTACATGCAGAAAATCATACAGCACCCCTCACCCTTTAGATCATGTTAGTTTATAGTGCACCAATGATTAAATAATGATTCATTTTCATGAATACTCTGTACTCATTTTTCTTTAGTGAAAGGCTTATTGTCTGTCAGTGATACACAGCCTCAGAGTAACATTTGCACTTGAGTTTCCCCTGTACTGTTTTTGTTCATCATGGCTAGGTAAAACTTATATTTCTCTCTAACCACAGACATTGGTGAAAGTTGATTTCTCATCAAATCCAACCCTCTAACAAACAGCTGAGAAACTGAGGGTAAAGCCAGGCCTCAAACCATATGTTGGCCGTCTTATGTCAGCCTTAGTCTTTTCAAGTCAGTTCTTCCTGAGAGAAGGATAGCATTTCTCCTCAATTCAGCTCCCTGAAGGCTACTCAAGTCATTTCTCCAGACAGGTCAAAACATGAGGAATTACTGAAGCATTCCATTGTCAACATATTTCTTCCTTTATGTGATAATCTAGATTCCTATGGTTATAGCTGATCATGTCTGATTTGTGAATACTACCTACATTTACATAAACTATGTCATAACTATTTTGGTGTCAAAAATGATATAACTTGGAAAAATGAAAAGGAAAAACAAAGACTAATATTCCAATATGTGGAGAGTTTACTCATCTCTAAAATAGGTATAGTAATTGAACTGATGTTATAGTGTTGTAAGAAATAAAATTAAATTATTTCTTCCATTTTTTAAATTTTACTATTGTTTAAGTACAATTGTCTGCCTTTTCTCCCCCTCTCCCCCCCAGCCATCCCCACCTCCCTCCCCTGATTCTACCCAGCCTTGATTAATAAAATTAAAGTATAAACATAAAATAGTTAAATAGTGGTTATCAATGCTGGTTGACATTATAGTTACCTATCCATCTTTTAAAATTTAGAGATATGTGATATAAGCCAGTCAGAGAAACACAAGTACCATATGATTTCACTCATATATGGAATCAAATGAAAAGACTGAACTAACAAGCAAAATAAAAACAGATTCATAGATAGACAACAGACTGACAGCTCTGGGAGAGGAGGATTTAGAGGGGGGAATTGAGCAAAAAAGAGAGAGAAAGAACTTAGGGACACAAACAACAGTGTGGTGATTGTTGTAGGGATGAGTCAGTATACTTGGGAAAAGGTTTAGGAAAGATAAATGGCAATGGAAAACATACAATAAAAACTAATAATAAAAAAATTTAGTTATGGGCTGGCCATAAACTGAAACCAGTTAAATCACAAATTCCACACATAAGTCCTTTTTGCATACTATCATAAAGCTAGAGCAGACAACCATTGTCAGACAATTAGTCAATGAATTAATGTTATCAATTCTTTTCAATACCATTTTAATCACTACCCATATTAAAATATAAGTATTTAATAATACATGCCATAGAATTTATATTTATGTTTATTGTTCTTCAATTACAGTTGTCCCCATTTAGACCCTGCCCTAACCACCCCCACCTCTCACATTAATCCTTCCACGTGCCCTTGTCTTTGTCCATGGGTACTTTACACATCTATTATTGATAAAACCTGAGTGTTTTTCCTATCTCTTGCATGATCTTCCCTTGTGCTTCAGTTGTCCAAAGGCAAAAATTATCATGAATCTGATGGATGCATTTTCCTTTCAATATTTTCATATTGGTAGTGATTTATATATTCATAGCAGTTTTCCTAAAAACTAACCTAAATACTCACATGCTACACACACAGTTCCCAGAGTTCTCACTTACCATAGCTTTGCATTTTAAGTCTCTGTGTGAAATACATACATTCATTTCAGCACTTTACTTTTTAAAGATTGTATTTATTTATTTTTAGACAGAGGGGAAAGGAGGGAGAAAGACATCAATGTGTGGTTGCCTCTCATGCACTCCCAACTGGGGACCTGGCCCACAACTTAGGCATATGTCCTTACTGGGAATCGAATCAGTGACCTTTCAGTTCACAGGCTAGTGGTCAGTCCAGTGAGCCACACCAGCCAGGGCATATTTCAGCACTTTAAATGATGCACAGCATTACCTGTGAGGTAAACTCCATTTTATTCTTTTTTTAATGTTTTTTAATATGTTATTGTTGTTTAATTACAATTGTCTGAGTTTACTCCCCACCACACCTCCCCCACACCAGCCAAATCCTCCTCCCTCCATTGCTTCCACCCCTGTGGTTTTGTCCATGTGTCCTTTATAGTAGTTGTTTCTGAAAACCCTTCCCCCATTCTTCAATTTCATGTTGTGACACTGGTTAAGAAAATTCTTATGCCCCTCTCCACATCACACAAGTGAGAATTTCTTAAAGACATAGGCATAAAAGAATTGTTTGAGTTGTAAAAATATTGATATATGTTCAATTTTACTATTAATTACCTATATTGATTTTCCCAATAGAAAAATGAGACAAGAAATGATTGCCAAGGGATGAAATTAGAAAGTCCTCTGACATCTGACTAGCAATAGCCTTTTCATGGTAGAGCCACATAAAAATCCCATCTCCTATGGGGAATGGTATTTCCATATCTCAGCTTTACAAAATGTGCTCACACATGTGTCACTATTCATAGAAACCCCTAGGTACACACTACACACATTCATTCAGTAAAGGTCCCTGCAAACCACTGGGTCCATTTGCTAATTTATGGGTGAACTCCTCCAATCCCAAGAGAAGGAATTGGTGGTTGAGCTCATCTGAGGATAAAGCAGGTTTGGAAAGAAGCAATTGTTGTGCTGCAGTGGAGGGGACAGAGTCCTGAGGTGGGAATCAGGGACTGAGTTCCCCAGCTGTCAGACACTCAATGTGAAGTGTGTGTGATCTCTCCACCCCTCTGGGCTGGTATCTCTTACATAGAAATAGGGGAGTAACACCCACCTCTGGGAAACATGTGACATCCAACAGAGGTTTTACCCTCAAGAAATGTTCAGTCATGCTTTTGAAATCAGGTTGAAATAGTGGGTTTGTTGATGAAAATAATTGCAAGAAAGGTGTAATGACATATTATTCCATCAGAGAGCAGTGAGGGGAGGAAGCCTATCAGGTCTCATGTAATTCATTCACAGAAGTGAGTGGAAATCCTAACATGTGTCTCAGAGCACACAGTAAGATTTACTTATCTTTTCCTCTTTTTTTATTTTTTCCTATTTATGAAAATCTCCACTTTTTCTTTCTGTCTAAGTGTTTCATATCTTATTAAATGAAAATTGATAGGTTCCTTAGAAAATCAGTGCCATTGATATATGCAGGCACAGTTGTATTTCCCAACTAGTCCTATGAGACATTGCTGGAAGAATGAAAGCACAGGAAGGAGAGCACCTCTTGTGTGGAAGCAATATTGCCTACTCTCTGAGATCCAAGTTTCTCTAGGATTCTGAGATCCAAGGCAAAGTCTGTTCAATATTTAACAGAGATTGTTGTTGTTCTCTGCTGAGCAGCATGTAGGGCCAAGGGTATCAGAAATGAATTGGACAGTTGTTTCCCTCCACGTATTCAGATTCTGCCTGTACAGGGACCAAAATATATGAAATTTTCCATGTTAGTGACCTCCCCTCTATTTGCCCCAACTCTCCTATTTGTCCTAAGGATGAAAGGGAAAATGGCCCTAACAGTCCCTTCTCCATCCATCATCTCCACAGTACTCACGGGGCTGTTCTGTCTCTGCTGCAGTAGGACCAGGCAGTGAGAATCCACTGCTGCTGCCCTGCATGGGCACTGAAGGTTCAGGCTCCAACCCCAGGGCTGGCAGTATGGCCAGGTTCATCATGGGCCTCCTGATGCAGTGACATGAGACAAGAAGACTCAGATGTGAAGCCCACTGGACTGAGATGGGGAACTTCAAGGGTTGGAGGCAACACTGATGATCTATTCTTGCATGGGCTTGGGAAAGCAATGCTCACAGCTCATAATTAGCCAAATCAGTCTGTGTTACCCCAGTCTCTGAGGACTTGCTATTATTAACAGAAGAGGGAAATGGAAGGTACTTCCAAGGATTTGGCCCCTTGTCGGGAGGAAGCTCCCCTATACTCCTCATTTCTGACTTCCAAGTTGCAGGAATTTCATAAATTCAGACAAGTTTTTTCAATTACAAAAAGCAATGTCTGACTTGTATGTCTGCCCATTCATTGGATTAATAATTCTATATGAAGATAATTATGCTGTCTCTACCAAAAATATTATATAATTTCCATTTTCTCATTTAAATTTTATGTCTCTAAGAAGAAACTTTCTCTTTTTCTTCTTAAGTCTGGTTTAGGATGTTGGATATTGTGCATTAAGAGATGTGTTGTTGTTGCTATTTTTAAAAGCAGCCCAAATCATTATTTTGTCCATAGAATTTATGTTTGTTATTAAATTAGACAACCATCTACCATAGTTTTCAGACTGTAAGATGCACTCCCTCCCCCCAATTTGGGAGAAATATTGGTTGTTAATGCTGCTGTTGAATTCTGTTTACATTTACATTGGTGAAATATTATGTTATTTATGTTATTAAATATTTTACCACATTTTTTGCTTCAAAATTTTTTCCTATTTTCCTCCTCTAAACCTAGGTGCATCTTATGGTCTGAAAAATATGGTCCTTTGATATGCTGAATGGCTATTTTCATAAGTCCATCTGGGGGTCTTACAGATGTCTGTGTTCTAGATGTAGGGCTACAGTCCTTTCAAGTCCTTTTCTTCTTTTTTTAAATTGAATATATTGGGGTGGCATTGGTTAATACAGCTGCCAAGTGCACAACTCTATACTACATCATTTGTATATTGTATTGTGTGTTCACCACCCCAAGTCAGGTTTCCTTCTATCCCCATTTAATCCCCTGTTCACCCCTTCTGCCTCCCCCACAGCCTTTCCCTCTGGTAACCACCATACTGTTGGTTGTGTCTATATTGAATTTTCTTTTCCTTTTTCTATATTTTTGCTTAAACCCTTCACCATTTAACTCCACCCTCTTTCTCCTCTGACAGCTGTCCATTCATTCTCAGTATCTATGAGTCTGTTTCTAGTTTATTTGTTAGTTTATTTTGTTCATTAGGTTCCACATATAAGTGAAACCATATGGTACTCATTTTTCTCTGACTTACCTATTTCACTTAGCATACTACTCTTCATATCTAAAAATAATAATAATAAAAACAAAAATATAAAAAGAAAAAAAACTTAACAAAATAATTCTCCAGGTCCATCCATGCTGTCCCAAGAAGTAAGATTTCCTTTCTAATTACAGCCAAGCAGTGTTTCATTGTGTAACTGTACCACAACTTTTTTATCTGCTCATCTACTGATGGGAACTTAGGCTGCTTCCAAATCTTGGCTAATGCCAAAAACACTGCAATGAACACTGAGGTGCATATATTCTTTAAAAACAGTGTTTCAGCCTTCTTTGGATATATTTTCAGAAGTAGAATCTTTGGGTCATAAAGCAGTTCCACTTCTAATTTTTTGAGGAAACTTCATACTGTTTTCCATAGTGGCTGCATCAATCCACTTTCCAGACAACAGTGCACAAGGGTTCCCTTTTCTCCACATCCTCAAGAACACTTCCTGCTTGTTGATTTATTTTTTTAATAATAAGGCAACTTCTTTTATTGTTGCTCAAGTAGTAATTGTCTCCATTTCCCCCCATCCCACCCTTGATCCTACCTACCCCTCATTGGTTTTGTCCATGTGTCCTTTATAGATGTTCCTGAAAACTATTCCCCTTTCCCCGCCATTATCCCCACCCACTTCCCCTCTGGTTACTGTCAGTTCTTAATTTCAATGTCCCAGGTTTATATATTGATGATAGCCATTGTGACAGGAGTTAGGTGATAAGTCATTGTGGTTTTAATTGGCATTTCTCTGGTGATTAGTGATGTTGAGCATTTTTTCATATTTCTCTTGGCCATCTGTATGTCCTCTTTGGAGAAGTGTCTATTCAGGTCCTTTGCCCATATTTTAAGTGGATTGCTTGTTTTGTTTTGTTTTTGTTTGACTTGTACAAGTTTATAAATGTGGGATATTAACCCTTTTTAACTGGCACATATGTTCTCCCATTCAGTGGGTTGTCTTTTCAATTTGGGGATGGTTTAAGTTGCTGTGCAACAGATTTTTTTTTAAATTTTTCATTTGTTTTTGTGAGAGGCAAAGGGAGGGACAAAGAGAGAAGAGAAACATCAATGTGTGGTTGCCTCTCACATGCCCCCACTGGGGACCTGGTCCACAACCCAGGCATGTGACCTGACTGAGAATCAAACCAGCAACCCTTTGGTTCTCAGCCCACACTCAATCCACTGAGTTATAACAGCCAGGACAAAAGATTTTTATTTTGATGTAGTACCATTTCTTTATGTTTTTGTTTCCCTTGTCCAAACAGATATATCAGAAAAATATTGCTATGAGAAATGTCTGACATTTTACTCCTTATGCTCCTAGGATTGTCATGGATTCAACTCTGACATTTAAGTTTTTACTTCATTTTGAGTTTATTCTTGTGTATGGTGTAAGAAGGTGGTCACATTTAATTTTTTTCATATATCTATCCAATTTTTCCAATGCCATGTATTGAATAGATTACTTTTACCCCATTGTATTTTCTTGCCTCCTTTGTCAAATTTTAATTGACCATAAAGGCATGGGACTATTTCTACACTCTCTGTTCCATTTCATTGATCTATATGTCAGTACCATGTTGTTTTGATTACTTTGACCTTGTTGTATAGTTTGATATCAGGTAGCATGATTCCTCCAAATATCTTCTTCTTTTTCAAAATTGCTGGGGCTATTCTGGGTCTTTGTGCCTCCATATGAATTTTAGGATTATTTGTTCTAGTTTTTTGAAACTATATTATTGAACCTATAGATTGCTTTGGGTAGTATTGACATTTTAATAATGCTTCTTATCCATGAACACAATGTATGCTTCCATTTATTTGTGTCTTCTTCAATTTCTTCCTTCAGATTTTTTTTGGGTAGGGAGCATTTTCCTTTTATTTTTTAATTGTTTATGCTGTTACTGTTGATACAATTTTTTCTCCATTTCCCCACATCTACCCAGCCCCACTGTGTTGCAGCCTATCAAGGCCTGGCAGGTCCACTCTAGATTCTGGGAGAGAGAAGAAAATGTGTAGAGCTGTAAGGATGCTTTGCATGCCTTTATTCACAGGTGGGCGAGCCATGCACACTGCAAGCTGCATGTCTCTCTGTATGTTTCTGCGAGTCTCTGCATATCACCTGTCCCCTTGCATGGCATGCAGTGTGCCCTTTGCTCCCCAGGGTGGCACACAGCAGGGAGTCCCTAGACCCTTTTAAATACAAACAAAGAACAAACAAAGCCAACTTCAACCAGAAAATTATATAACATAGCATAATTCTGCCCATGAGAGCCCACTTCTCGTTAGGAGAACAGTTTATCAGACCCAGCTTCAAAGCTATGAGAACACTACTTATCAGGCCCATTCAAGGTTATGGAAACACTGCTTCCCTTAGTTACCCAGATACCTGGGTGAGGAAGTCAGACTACCTCAATTTACCCTACATTCAACCTCTGCCCATTTCAAGCCAATCCCCATATTGTTGTCCATGTCCCTGGGTTTTTCATAAATGTTCTTTGGTTAATCTCCTCATCATCTTTCATCCCACCACCCATTCTCCTTTCCAGCTGCTGTCAGTCTGTTTTATGTACCTAATCTTCTATTACTCTATTGTTCAATAGTTTACTGTGTTCATTAGATTCCACATCCAAGTGAGATCATGTGGTTTTTTCTTTCATTTCTATACATTCTTATAACTTTCCGAGTACAGGTCTTTTACATCCATGGTTAAATTTATTCCTAGGTATTTTATTTTTTGATGCAGTTGTAAATGAGATTGTAGTCTTAGTTTTATTTTTCTCTGAGTGTTATTGGTGTACAAAAAGGCAACTCTTCCTGGATATTTATTTGGTGTGCTGCTACTTTACTGAATTCATTTATCAGTTCTAGTAGGTTTTTTTGGTAGAATTTTCAGGGTTCTCTAATATACAATATCATGTCATCCACAAATAATGACAGTTTTACTTCGTCCTTTCCAATAGGATGCCTTTTAGTTCTTCTTCTTCTGTGATTACTGTGCCTGGGACTTCCAGTTCTATGTTGAATAAGAGTGTGGAAAGCAGGCATCCCTGTCTTTTTCCTGATCTTAAGGGAAACACTTTTAGTTTTTGTCTATTGAGTATGATGTTGGCTGTGATTTTGTCATACTTGGCCTTCATAACATTGAGGTATGTTTTCTTTATTCCCACTTGGCTGAGGGTTTTTACCACAGATGGGGGCTGGATTTTATCAGTTGTTGTTTTCTGAATCTATAGACATAATCATAAGATTTCTATCCTTAAATTTGTTTAGGAGATACATCTTATTTATTGATTTGTGAATGTGCCAAACTTGCATCCCTGGAATAAAACTCACTTGATCATGGGATATGATCTTTTTAATGTATTGCTAGATCCAGTTAGCTAGTATGTTGTTGAGGACTATACTGTCTAAGTTCATTACAGATATTGGCCATAATTTTATTTCTTTGTGCCATCTGGTTTATAGTTAGGATAATGCTGGCCTCATACAATAAATGTGGGAGTCTTCACTCCTCTGGAATTTTTTGAAGGGTAGGTGTCAGTTCTTCTTTAAATGTTTGGTAAAATTCACCTATGAAGCCATCAGGTCCAGGACTTTTGTTTGTTGGGAGTTTTTTTATTACTGCTTTAAGCTCATTAGTTGTAAATCTGTCTATTCAGAATTTATGATACTTCCTGATTTGGTTTTAAAACACTGTGTGTTTCTAAGAATATATGCATTTTACCCAGATACTTTAATTTGTTGGCCTATAGGTTTTCATATTTTCTTTTTTCTTATTCTCTTTCAAATCACTTTAATAACCTGATTGTGAGTCAAATATAAAAAGCAAATTCAAACTTGTTCCCTTTAAGGTGATGCTACCACAAATGCCTTGCACACGCATGATCAAAGGTAATGATGACACCAGATTCCAAAATAAACAAGGTTGGCCAGTAGAATTCAAGGATCACAAATTGAAGAGTTTTGTTTCAGAAAGCCTCAGAGAGGTAGCAGGTGGCAGGAAAGACATGAAATTTAAGGGACCCTCAGAGTACAGGGTGCAGTTGCTGGGTCATCAGCACCTTGAAACATTTCTTGATGGTGGTTTTGTATCTAGAGTATTTGTCATGTGGGGAGCACCAAACAGGATGGGCTGAGCAGGTCTGTTGTCCTCTTGTGTCAAACTTCTTCAGGGTATAGATCTGGTCTCACTGTTCATTGAGGTAATACTGGAGAAACATGATCACGCTGAAGCTGGAGGTTCCAAGTCAATCTGCAGGTCAATCTGACTGACAGCCTCACTCCATAATAATTTCTTACTATCCCTTTAATTTTGTTGGAATCAGTTATCACTCCTCCTCTTTCATTCCTGATTTTACAATATTTATTTGGCTCCTCTCTCTTTTCTTCTTGATGAGTCTGGTTAAAAAGATTTCAATCTTGTTTACCTTTCCAGAGAAACAGCTGTTGGTTTAACTGACCTTTGACATGGTTTCATAGACTTGTTTGCACTTACTTCTGCTCCAATCTTTATTATTTATTTCTTCTGCTCACTTGGGGCTTCATTTGTTGTTCTTTTTCTAGTTCTTTTAAGTGTAAAGGAAGATTCATCATTTGAGGTTGTTCTAGTTCTTCGTGGAAAACCTGTAATGCTATGAATTCCCCTCTTAGATCTTCTTTCACTGTGCCCCATACATTTTGGGTTGTTGTGTTTTCATTTTCATTTGTTTAAAGGTATTTTTAAAATGTTTTCCTTGATCTTACCCTTAATCCATTTATGGTTTGTAACATGTTATTTAGCCTGCATGTCTTTGTGTGTTTTCCAGTTTTTCTTCTTGTGATTGTTTTCTGGTTTCATATCATTATGTTTTATTTATAAAGTATTTTTTAAGATTTTACTTATTTATTTTTAGAAAGGGAAGAGAGGGAGAAAGAGAGAGAGAGTGAAACATCAGTGTGTGGTTGCTGGGAGCCATGGCCTGAAATCCAGGCATGTGCCCTAACTGGGAATCAAACTTGTGATGCTTTGGTTTACAGCCCAGTCTCAATCCACTGAGCTACGCCAGCCAGGGCTCATATCATTATGTTTAGAGTGAAATTTCACCAGACTTGTATTGTATCCTGACATGTGGTCTGTTCAGGAAAACTTTCCACATGCCCTTCAAAAGGATGTATATTTTGCTCATTGGGGTAGAATGCTCTGAAGATATATATTAAATCCATCTAATCTGGTGTGTCCTTTACAGCTGCTGGCTGCTGTTTCCTTGTGATTTTCTGTCTGCACAATCTGTTCATTGATGTTAATCAGTGTTAAAATCCCATACTCTGGCTGCTTTAGTATCCATCTCCTCATTTGTGTCCATCAAGATTTACTTTATACATTTACGTGCTCTTAAATTGGGTGCATAAGTGTTTTGCAAGAATTATATCCTCTTGTTATAGTGCTCCATTTATCATTATGGAGTGTCTTTCTTACAGTAGTCTTTGTTTTAAAGTGCAGAAGGGAGGTCATTAGGCCTCTCCAGGATTTGTTGTTCACTGTCCTAAGACAGTGTCCCTCAAACACCTGATCCTTTGGCATGCTTTTAAAAGTAGTTTCTCAGGACCCATCAGCCAGTGTCTAGGTAGGTACTCAAAAGAATTAAAAAGAAACATCTCACAGAGATTCTTGCAGGCCAATGTCCATAGCAGAATTACCCAAAATATCAAAACAACCCAAGTGTCCATCAACAATGAATATATGTGTAACATTTCATGTCCAACAACATGAAATATATGTGCAATGGAATATTATTCAAATTTTTAAAGGAACAAAATTCTGAATCATGTGCAATGTAGTTGAAACTTGAAACCATTTTGCTAAGTGAGATACAAAAGGATAGGTATCATATGAGTTCACTTTTATGAGGTACCTAAAATAAGCAAATTCATAGAGGTAGAAGTAGAATAAAGGTTTCAATGTGGAGGGGGTGAGAAGAATGGGGAGTTGGTGTTTAATAAGCATAGAACTTCTCTTTGGAATGATGAAAAAGGTGTGGAAATAGATACTGGTAATGTTTTCATGATATTGTGAATATACTTAACACTACAAAATTGTATATTTATATATTTTAAAATGGTTAAAATGATCCATACACATAGCACTTTATCTATGTAAACATACATAGCCATTATAAAAAATATATATAAATAAAAGTAAAATAAAGTAAAACCATTGCAATTTTCTTTTAAATGTAGATTCTTGTGCTCTCTCCCTGGAGATGTTGCTGAGATGAGTCTAGGAAAAGTATAAGTCTGGCAAGATATATATTAACAAGAGCTTCAGTTGATATCTGGACAAAGCTAATATTATTAATCATTGCTCAAGAGAAATGAATTTCAATGGATTATAATATGGATCAACAAAATTTGGAACTTGTGAAAATTCTGAATTATCATATCCAAACTCAAGTCCACAAAGACAGAAATTGGGGAATGAGACTCTGAAATCTATTCTGACAAATGCCCAAAATCATCGCGGTGCAAGCTAAAGCCTGAGAGCCATCCCCTAGTAAATCCTGGGACACTTTGCTACTCAACAATCTGTCCAATGAGGAAACTACAAGTTGGAAAATGATGAAATCTGCCTCTGTCTGGTGTGGCTCAGTTGATCAGGAATTGTCCCACAAAGTGAAAGGCTGCTGATTCCATTATAGATCATGGCACATGCCTAGTTTGGCCCCCAGTGTAGATACCTACAAGATGAAATCAATTGATGTTTCTCTCCCAAATTGATGTGTTTCTCTTTCTTTTTTTTCCCTCTCTTTCTGTCACTCATATAAATAAATAAGACATAAACAAATATTTTTGAAAAGAAAATGATGACACATCATTCCAAGAAGAGATCCAAGGAAGACTAGAGTGACTCTTTCCAGAGGACAGGGATCCAGAGGAAGAGAATCACAGCTGGTCTCACTGTTAGTCTCTCAGACATAAGAAACTGACAAGACAGAGACACTTTCCTCTGTGACCCTGCCCCTGAGGAGTCACCTGATCAGGGAATGGAAGAGGCATTGATCAATTTGTCTAACAAGTTTCAGAGGGGAATCTGCCACCAGGGCCACATAACCTGAAACATATCAACTTATAGTCAGTCATCAAGGCTCTCATGTGCTAGACCCAACACACTCATTCCTTCTCCAGCAGATATAACCAGGCCCTCTCCCATACGCTGGGATCTGAATTCTTGCTATTATGGAGGACAGACCTTCCTTTTTCATCACCCACCTTCCATGAAAGAACAAGATTCACACTGTCAAACCTTCACAGCCCAGTAAGTGTTGTAGAAAATAAGAAAAAGGTATGGTAGAGTGTATACGTATTGACTATTGTTAAGCACAGGGCAGGGGGAACCCTGTGCTGTCTATGGAAAATGAGCTCTAGAGGTTACTTGTTTGGGAGGGTGAATGGCTAAACTCCTTGTTTGAAGCTGCTATTGTGTAATGGGCTTTTCATTCAGTTATATGTTGTTTGGTTAGGTGGATGATGGAAATTATAGGAATGGGGAGGCAGAGGCTAAACCCCCAGTCCCCTTTGACAACATCACACTTCCCACAATCATGCTGTGTAGGGGTACAGTCACTAGTCTTTGGTGTGCAAATGGATGCCCCCAGGTACTGATAGAACCTTAGGTCCTTTATAGTGAAGTTTTTTATCTATTTATTTATTTTTTGCATTCATGATAATTTATTGATACTAATACAAGAGACAAGAAGGCATGCAATAAAAGATCAATGAACAAAAATTAAAAGAATTCCTATTCCATATCAAACATCAATTAGAGTACATAATAGGAAAAAAAGAAACCATTTATGACCATGAGAACTGCAGAATAACTAAGGAAAACACATAACATGAAATAAACAAAATGTATATGAAGAAATGGTAAGACTTTCTTGGCATGCAGAAAGATTTAAAAAATGAAAGTGACAGTGAAGTCTTGATCTTCTTTTCCCTTGTTAACCAGCCCAAGAGCTCCAGCACCTCCATCTTCATTCAACTCACACAAATCTTAATTATTCTTTACCACCTCATTTTCTTGGGAACATCCCCTGTGTCTCAGAAAGGATCTGCCCCTCCTTCTGCACCCTTATCCATTATTCTCATTAGTGACCTTCAAGAAGGAAGGGTCTGAGGTCCCTGGTGTCTAGGGCCACAGTGTATGAAGACTGGGGTCAGGTGGGTGAGAGAGGGAAAGTGAAGGATGTACAAAAGTCCAACATCCAGTACCTTATTGACATCTTACTCTTCTGCTCTGGGAAATCTTGGAAATACTAGAATTGGCATGTCCTTTTCTCATAGTTCCCACTGACTCCATTGGGTGTCTAGTTTCATTCTTAAGCAGGGACATGAAATCATTAGCAAGATCAGAATTATTTCTTCATCTATTTTAACATTTGTTTCTCTTATTTAAAATAAGTGACTGGGTTCTTAAAATATATGATGTAAGAATTCATTACCAATTTCCTTTGCCCTCAGTTTTGTCACCTTTAAATCCATCTTTCACTCTGGACACCAGAGAAAATTGTGATACAAAATATGACCCTCCTTTGGTTGCACTTCTTCCACATCCCCATCCTTTATTTATGACTCTTTTCAAGGTTCCCAGGGATATGGTCACCTCTTCAATCTAATTCTTCACCATTCCCTCCCCAGTGTGTACTTCAGCTAATGGCTAAAAGTACTCTGTTCCATGCTGCCTCTTACTCATGGTCTTTCCCCTGCTCTATTTTCTGTTAGGAAAGCCCCTATTTAATAGTCCACCAGTGTAACTTCTTGTCCAGAAGAAGATCTCTTCTTGCAGGAATTCTTCTCTGATTCCATCACTCCAGGCTGCATTTGGGACTCCTCTCTTCTCAGTATCCATCCTCCAGACTGCCTTTATCTCACTATTTAAGGCACTGTAATACAATGACCTATTTGTGCATCCACTTCTGGAAAAAGGGCTCCCTGAGGTTGAAGACCCAATAGCTGACATGTAGCCTGTACCCAAAAAGCCCTTCATGCCAAGTGGCTTCCAGGAATTATTCAGTGTGTGACAAAAGGCCTAGTTTAATATTCTAACCCCCGACATGGCTCAACAAAACTATCCATCACCATTAGCTACTAGAACCAGAAGAGAACATATTCATTTGGTGCATCAGTAGAGAGAAAAGTATAACTGACAAAGGCCTGTATCCTCTGATTTTGATCCTCTGGTTCTAAACCTCTGGTCCTAAAATTAAAGGTTTCTAATATGTGGGAAACTTGTTAAGATGAATGTCATTATTCTTTTCACAACAATTTAAGTAATAATTCACCTGCACCTGCAACTCCAAGTGGGACTTAAGCAGAAAAAATGTCACATGCTAGATTTCACTTCCAAGAAACTAAGAGCAAACTCTGTAGCAGCCAGACCCCTGGCTTTGCCCATCAGAACAAAGTTATTTCTCATTAGTTTCTCTCCCTCTTGTTCATTATTATTTTCTTTGAATATTTTTCACTGTCTCAATATTTTATTTGTCTTTAGGAAGCAATATTTGACAATCCTAGCAGAAACCCATCTTGTACCCTTATCAAACACACTTACCTTCTTAACCTGGAAGGTTTGCATGGGCTCTGCACCCTCCCTCAGAGGAAGCAATAAGCATCTCAGACTATGTTCAGCTTAGGCTGACCTCTAAGCTGACCCCTTTTTCAGAGGCTGACCCCTTTTTTAACCATTCTTCCAAGCAGCAAAGGTCTGGAAAAGTATTTTAATACTGTCCTCCATGGTCCTCATGAAATACATCAGTCCTCTGTTAATGTCTTCAATCAATTCTTGGAACTGGGAAACAACATGTAACAAAACCAGTTTTACTGTAAGTTAATCTAATGGATACAGAGAAGAGTTACATTCTTATAGCAATCATAAACCTTATAATAAAACAACATTAAATGAAATAATATTACTTGAGGACCTGCTGTACTTGTAAGGACAGAAATTATACCAGAATGTTTGCATATCAGCCCAAAAGCATAAGGGTCAGACAAGAAGTGATACTTAAAGTAGCATTGGGAAGGTGGAGAGAAGGGGCATTGGTCCAGTCTCTGCCTACCTCTGGCTCTCTCCTTGCCAGGTCTTGGGGGTTCTGGAACCAGAGAGAAAAGAATGGGTGTCTTCATTTACTTTCCCATTATCACTCTCTTCTGGAAACTGGATCTTCATGTGCTTGGGGAGAGAGCACAAAGTTAGCCGTGTCTGCTCATACATGGAAAGGAATGTTTAGCAGTTTCATATGCAAGAAAAAGGACTAAGAATGTGAATGTTGAGTGACTTCCAGGAAGGGAATTAAAAGGTAATGAATGTCCTCATTTATAATCCCAGAAAAATAATTTTCTGACAACTAGTCTTTTGTGAAATTTTTGGACACTTGTCATTTCTCTGTTGTTTCTTTTTTCTCTCAGTCATCTTCTGTCTGTGCCTCTGGATAAGTAGGACAGAAAGTCAGGGGTGTGAGCACAGGTATTTCAGGAAAAGGCTGTGGGGAAGCAGTTGCTGCTGTTGCTCTGGGTAAAGATCCCAGGTGAGCTGCAAGAACAAGAGAAAATAGGCTAAATTGTTTGGACCTGATAGGGTTCAACACTGGGAATGCATGTTGCCCAGGACTGAGAAGAAGACGTGGCTATTTAATAAGCAGCAACTTTATATTCTTTTTTCTGTCTCCTTTTCTCTCTTTTGTTCCTCAACATCCTCTCTCCACATAGTAACCTCCTTGTGGGTAAGAAGTGCTAAAAGTTTTGGAGCAGTAAACACCCAAAGACTATGTGATGAGCTGCAGCAATGAAATAATATTGGTCTGTAGTGCATCTTTTTATTAATTCTACCACAAAACCAATACAATGAGTACCCTTTGTGCTAAGAACTCACCTGTTATTGAGAACTGAGGTGGCTGGGAATTATCCAAGAAGGTGACAGCCTGTGCCATGCATATGTTGACAGGGAGGAATGAAGAAAAGAAAGTAGAGAGGTTTAGGCAAAGGGGGAAGGTCCTGGCTAGCCTGAGAAACATATGGTGGGTGGTATGGGCCATGTAGGAAAACAAAACTTTTGTAGAATGTTCAGAAATTAGAATAAAAATTCAGAAGTGGTGAGAAATAAGTCTGGGGTATAAGCATGGAGCCATGATATACTGAGGAGTTTGGATGATTTTAGCAGGTGGCACAAAGGCATTTCAAAGACTTTAGGCAGGAGAGTGATTCAATCCAATTTCCATTTTAGAAATCTGAGTCAGAGGGACATGTGGAGAATCAAAGGTGAAAGGAGATCAGGAGGGAAGTTTGTTCAATAGATGATAAGTTATGAAATTGTTTTCTCTTTTCCAATTAGTCATTGCTGTAACACACAAGCACACTCCAGGGAATATCTGGAATCTCTGGCATCTCCCACATTCTCTCTCCTATTCTGCTATATAAAAAAAATCCAGTGTGAGAAAGCAAGCTACACTTATTGAAAGCCAGGAAGATTTTTTGCGAGCTATCATACTTCAGAAATGCGTCATGATAATATTGATGAAAAGCAACCAGAGATGATTACAAACTGTCCCTACCCCAAAGGGCCAGAAAAGGTATTCATTCATTGCTTAAAAAATTGGGTATGAACTGGCCATTTTTATCATTCCAGAGACACTGTCAGCTCTAGAGTTCATTTAATTGAGATGTAATAGATATATAACATTATATTAGCTTCAGGTGTCCAACATGATGGTCAATATTTGTATATATTGAAAATGATCTCCCCAATAAGTCTAGTTACCATCTATCCCCTTACATTCTTACAGAAATTTTTTTCTTGGGATTAGAACTTTTAAGACCCAGTCTCTTAATAACTTTCAAAAATTCAATAGAGTATTATCTAGGTACTATGCCATATATTATATCCCCATGACTTATTCATTTTATAACTGGAAGGTTTTACCATTTGATTCTCTGCCTTCTCTGCCCACTTTGGTTTTTATACCTAAGAAGACTGACAGTGATGGCAGCCATTGATGGTCTCCTGTGTAGTTAAGGGCATTACCAAACAGCAAGTACAGAAAAACACTAATAACAAAGAAAAATAGGACACTGGTGATCACTGTATGGTTTCATGCAATTTCTTCTCCCTGATTATAGGAGCCATTCCTCTGTGTCTGGTTACAGGACCCTAAGCACCTGGGGTAAAGAGAGGAGAAAGTAGGTGGGTGGTGAATGTTAACACCCCTGTTACCTCTGCATTGTCAACATCACTAAACCGTGAATGCAAATACAACTCTCATCATTTCAGGCTTACAGTTTAAAATCCTTTGCAATGTCTCCTCCCCCAGTATTTTATGAACAGCATAGACAATGATTCAAAATTTTGTCTGTGATCTTTGAAGAGTACCTTAAGGTACTGAAATAATTTAAGCCTTGCTACCGGTTCTTCCCTTGGACATTTCAACCAATCCCTTCACTTCACAGATGAAACATATTTTGTCAAGTGACAAATGTCAACGGAGCATCTGGCCCTGTTCCTACAAGGTATTGTTGGTCCCTGGTACACTAAGCCTTAAGTGTTCATGACTGTGGTTTATTATTTGGTGAAAATGTTCCTTTATCTGTCTTTTTTCCTTAAGAAGTAAATCTACATTCTACTCATCCTCTAATACTTTGTCCAATATTTGAGAAAATTTCTCAAATTCTCTCACCTCTGACACATTGTTATCTGTCCCTTTTGTGAGTCCCAGAGATGACAGACAACCCAGATCAAGTTACTGAGTTCACTAGACTGCATGCTCCACATTTGTGCTATAGCCAGTACAAACCATTTTGTCTCTAAGCTCCAAGGTTGCTCTGAACTGTGTAGTGATAATTATAAACCAGAGATAAAGAAGGTATATGAGTGTTCCATGGGACAATAAGTAAGGACTGATCAACAATATGAAATGTTGCAAGTAACAAAACAATATACAATTCCTAAATTTTGTACTAAGGCTTTCGTGTCCAGTCATTTACTGCTAGAAGTTTAAAAAGCAGAAATAATCTAGGGCTTTCTGGAATTAATCCCAGGTTGGCTGCCTTCCACAACAGAAGCCAAAGTCATGAGACAGGTGCTAGTGAACAGGAAAGAGGTATATTTAAGTGCCAGCCACATGAGAAAATGGGGTCTGTGGTCCCAAAGCCAATCATAACATCACAGCAGACAAAGCTTTTCATAGGAGGGAGAGGGAAAGCATAACAAAGAGATCTAGACAGGGCTGTGGATATGCAGGCAGTGCTGTGGATGGCCTCAATATGGATTTTAATGGGCAGCGTCCTGGATTTGGCCTTCTAGCTTATGTCACTTGCATTCCTATGTCTGGGCAGCTGGCATTGGCAGGGGCTGTGAGGTCAGGCTGCTCCTCAGATTCACACAGGATCTGAAACTGCTGAACTGTAAATCATACCAAAAAAAACTTTAACATGCAAGATCTAACTTTAAGGAAAAAAATCAGGTTAGAGTAACATGCTGGGTTTAACATTTACTAGGATTATTATGGGTGGCTTTATAGGAGTGGAGTGTTCATTCTCCATTACATGTTGAATGTTTATTTCATGCTATTTTCTTTTCTCAATCATCTAGCTGATATGTCAGCAGTATGGAAACAGGGAATCAAACAAGACTGTCATATTTTATTCTTCAGGGATTTTCCCAGGACTCAGAGAATCAACCCATCCTATTCTTTCTCTTTCTGTCCATGTACCTGATCACTGTGTTGGGAAACCTGCTCATCATCCTGGCCATAACCTCTGACTCCCATCTCCACACACCCATGTACTTCTTCCTCTACAACCTGTCCTTGGCTGACATCTGTTTCACCTCCAACACCATGCCAAAGATGCTGGTGAACATCCAGACACAGAGCAAAGCCATCACCTATGCAGTCTGCATCACCCAGATGTGATTTTTAATATTTTTGGAATTACGAATATTTTTCTCCTCACAATAATGGCCTATGACTGGTTTGTGGCCATCTGTCACCCCTTACACTACACACTCATCATGAACCACCACCTCTGTGGCCTGCTGGTTCTCATGTCCTGGTTCATTCAGCATAACATACTCCCTGACCCAGAGTCTGTTGACATTGCAGCTGTCTTTCTGTACTAACTGGGAGATTTCACACTTTTTCTGTGAACTTGCTCAGGTCCTCACCATAGCCTGCTCAGACACACTCATCAATCACATCCTGCTCTATATGGTTACTACCCTTCTTGGCATTGTTCCCTTCTCAGGGATTCTTTTCTCCTATTTTCGAATTGTCTCGTCAATACTGAGAATCCCATCAGGACATGGGAAATATAAAGCCTTTTCTACCTGTGGGTCTCACCTGTCCACAGTTTCTTTGTTCTATGGGACAGGCCTTGGTGTGTATCTCAGTTCTGATGCACCTTCCTGGAGGAGCATGATTGCCTCACTGATGTACTCTGTGGTCACCCCAATGCTGAACCCCTTCATCTACAGCCTGCGGAACAGGGACATCAAGAGGGCTCTACAGAAAGTTCTTGGGAGAAAGCTCTATGTTCCATAAGGGGAACACTCAACCTGGGATTCTTAGCTGACCCGGGTAGGAGCAGTTAGCTAAAGAAATCCCACCTCTTCGTCACATTGAATTTTGCTTGTCATCCATTCTCTAAGTAACTTTGGTTAGGGTGGCTTTTTAAGCACTTTTCTTTAACCTCTTATGGTGATTCCTCTGTTATTCTCAGTTCTACTCTCCTCATACCCTCTTTTTATTATGTATTACTGCACCTCATCTTGGATTTCCAGCCCTGCAGGTCCATACCAGCCACTTCAGGAACCTACTGGGAAGACTTGAATAAGAATTATGACATAGTACAATTTGTTCAGAACCATTGCTAATTCTTAAGAAAGTCACTCATTCAACAATATTTATTGAACACTTTTGGTGTGCCATGCTGTTGTAGGTGTATGGAATACAGCAGTGAAGAAAATTACTTTGGCCTCATACAGCTTAAATCTTACATCTCAGAGTTCATTATATCACTTTGTATGAGAGGGACCCCCCCAAAAAACTGGAATTATCTTCTGGAGGGGGGGCCCCCTGTAGTATAGGCTTCCTCCACAGATGAGTGGTGTAGGAACTGATCTGTATCAGTGTGCCAGCTGGCATTGTTGTGAGATGCTATGTTTGGCTTCAGTTAATTTTTTTAAGACTCTTTCAGTGTATTTGCCTATTTCATGATAGGTGATTTATAAGCACACTTGCCCATATTGTGCTAAGTATTCAGCAGTTTTTGACCTTGAATTGTATGATTTCCATGCTCCACCCTCTCTATCACCTGATCTTCCCCCGACAGACTCTTTTTGTTGTTGTTTCCTTGCATGAAAGTAGTTGTTGAAGGGAAATGTTTTGCCAATATATAATAGGTGATACAAAAAACAGCAGAAGCACTAAGTTGCATCAAAATTGAAGTTCAAAAACTATTCTGAGCATAGGAGCCTATGTCTCAATAAGTGTATTACATCAAATACAGTAATATTTTGAGGTGACTGAAGTTTTAACATGTAATAATAATTACACAATATTTTATAAATAAATGCTTTTTTTGAGGAGTGACTTCCCTCATACGTTCATTAAATGTAAACTGATGGATAAATTATTTATTTGGTTATTCATGAGGTTCAACTTGTTTCTATATGATTTCTTAGTACATTTCCAGAATAAGCTATAAAACTGTATCACTAGAGATTAAAAAACCACATTCGTAAATGGCTGGTTCTGTTTTGCTCCTTTGTTTGTTTTGTTTATTATGTTCCACTTAAAGATGAGACCATCTGGCATTTGTCTCTCACCACCTGGCTTATTTCACTTAGCATAATGCTTTCCAGTTCCATCCATGCTGTCACAAAGGGTATTAGTTCCTTCTTTCTTTCTGCTATGTAGCATTCCATTGTGTAAATGTACCACAGTTTTTGATCCATTCATTTACTGATGGGCACTTAGGCTGTTTCCAGCACTTGGCTGTTGTAAATAAACCTGCTATGAACATTAGGTTCTGTAGAGTAGGTGATTCAGAATTCTTAGGGTATAGTTCCAGCAATAAGATAGCTGGATCAAAAAGCCTTTCCATCTTTAGCTTTTTGAGGAAATTCCACGCTGTTTCCCACAATGGCCGCACCAGTCTACATTTCCATCAAAAGTGTACTAGGGTTCCCTTTCCTCTACAACCTTGCCAGCACTTGTTGTTTGTTGATTTATTAATGATGGCCATTCTGACCAGTGTGAAGTGGTATCTCATTGTGATTTTACTTTGCATCTCTCTAATGGCTAGTGATGTTGAGCACTTTCATGTGACTTAGGGCCCTCTGTATGTCCTTCTTAGAGAAGTGTCTGTTCAGGTCCTTTGCACATTTTTTAATTGGATTGCTTTTCTTCCTTTGTGCAGAATGATGTGAGTTCTTTATATATTTTGGAAATCAAAGTCTTGTCCAAGGTATCGTTAACAAGTATGTTTTCCCATACAGTTGGTTCCCTTTCCATTTTGTTCAAAATAAAGAACAAACTGACAATGACAGGGGGAAGGGGATAACAAGGGAAAGAACAAGAAAGGGCAAGAAAAGGAACACCAGTAGAGGACTCATAGTCACAGACAATGAAGGGGATTGACTGTGTGAATAGTGGGACAGGGTGGAGGTGGGAAATGAGGAAAAGACGGGACAATTGTAACTGAATGAAAAAGTTTAAAAAAGAGAAAGATGGTATTCTCCCCAAAATTTAATGCCATGATCCCAGCATGTTGCTCAGTAAAGATTCACCAAAATAGATGATGAGTACATATCTATTTTACAAATATTAAAAATGTGAGTAGTATAAATAGATAAATAAATAAATAAGGTGACTCCATAAAACACACACATTTCATCAAAAACTAGTAAGTTGTTCAGTTCAGTCTAATTTTCAGGTCAATTCCTTGAGACACAAATATCAGAATCCAGATGATGACAAAGTCTACCAGAAAGGGGGACATATATTTAGGTATGGTTCCAGGGCAGAGCACTGCATTACAGCTCAAGAGCATTAATTCAACCACAGAATTGGCACTGGAGGCATGTGATGCTGAGAGACTCAGTTGATACAGAATATGTTAGGACCTGTAGATTTCCTGATATATCATGTTTAGTTCCATATTGATAGGAGACTCGAGAGTTGGAAAATTTTAGTTTGAGGTAAATAGTTATAAGCCTAGTAAGTAACACATATGTTAAAGCTATTGTTTCAGAAACTGCAGATAAGGCCAATCCTGGCTCCTAGGAGAAACACCTGATCTCCTGGGGCACCACTAAAGATTACTGCCAGGGGACAAGTGAGTCATCCTGACCATTGTGTTCTGGGAAGACTACCACCCCTGGGAACAGCAAAATGCCCAGGGCAAGAATGCTGTACTTTTGGTTTTAATCTAATTTTCCCTGAATTTCAAGACCTCTCACCATACTTGGTTCTCAGTTATAAAAAGGCTGGCTTGGAAGAAGATGTAAGTACGTCTGTTAGGGTGCAAACTCACCATCTACTCAGATCACTGGCCATCAGAATAAAGTGCCCATGGAGATGTAATCCCTGTCTCTGCTTATTGGATTCACTATGTGACAGGAAGCACAAATGCCTGTTTTTTCTGGTTTCAATGTCTTCTTCACCATAAAGAAATTGGGTGTCTTAAGTCTTTGGATAGTGGTGTTTCCCAAGGCACTGCAGCCAGGAAAGGATGACATAAATGCATGAATATTCACCTTGGTAAACATGAATTGCTGCCTACTCCAAAATGGACAGAGTCCAGTGGAGTCACCCTGGCCTCCAAGGGGGGATCTGCATCCAATTAACCTTTAGGATTTGAGTCTGAAATCAGGCTTGGGTTTGGAAACTGGAAAATAAATCCTGACTTTTATTTGTGATAGCTGACATCTGACAGTTTCTGGCTTGCCATCGATATTTTGGGGTTGTCTAAGTGGAGCTCTGCTTTTCATGTCTCCTCGTCCATGATATGGTGCCACCAGGACAGATCTGGGGGTCACAGACCCTGGCTGCCATTCTGGATTTGTTGTTCAACCATCTACCTACCTTGCCTCTCACAGTTCCAGCTGCCATCTGATTTTAAACCTTAAGATACTTGTAAACATAATCTAGGTCTCTGCTTTGGTTAGGAGTTGCACTAAAGGGACCATATTCAAAGCCCAAGAATTACAACATTGACACAACTGTGCACATTTTGGATATCAATTGACTTAACCTTTACCTCATCTCAGCTAAACTCAAAGCATAGCCCTGTCTGGTGTGTCTCAGTGGATTGAGTGCCACCCTGAGAACCAAAGGGTCACCAGTTCAACTCCCAGTCAGGGCACAGACCTGGGATGTGGCCCAGGTCCCCAGTAGGGGGTGTGTGAGTGCAACCGCACATTGATGTTTCTCTCCTCTTTCTCTGTCTACCCCTTCCCTTCCATCTAAAAATAAATAAAATCTTTTTTGAAAGGAAAATGTTTTTAAAAATTAAAAACTCAAGCACATTTAGTCCTGATTTAGGCCCCTGACCTCTCTTTCCTCAGAACATTTACTTTGAAAAACTTCTCACTGCGGAGTTCTTAAGCCCCTTTGAAATGTAGATAAGTTTTCCTGAGGCCTCTGGTCAGCTTCAAACCAAGGAATGTCTTTCTTAAACATGTGGGAGCTTTCCCTTTGAAATATAGTCATCAAGAAGGGGAGCATTCCTATCACCCAGCTTCTGGAGGAGGCTAGGAGTCTAAATGCAGTAAGAAGCAATCAGTAAACACATAAGGCCTAATCACATTATCCAACCTCCTGCTAACATCTTCCAGTGTTTATCTGTTGGCTCACCCTAGCTTTAAATCCTCCTGCCTTAAATTGCACAGGTACATGCAAAAGAATGAAACTAGACCACCTTCTTATACCATACACAAGAACAGACTCAAAATAGATTAAAGATTATAATGTAACACCCAAACCATAAAAGTCCTAGAAAAAAACATAGACAGTAAACTCTTTGACCTTGCCCTTAGTAATATTTTTTCTGATATATTTCCTCAGGTATGGGAAACAGAAGGAAAAATAAGCAAATATGACTACATGAAACTAAAAAGTTTTTGCAAAGGAAATCATCAACAAAATGCAAAGCACACCTACCTATTAGGAGAAGATATTTGCCAAAGGTATTGATAGGGGACTCAAGAGTGGAAAAATTTTGGTTTAAGGTAAAAAGTTACAAGCCTAGAAAGTAATGTTAAAGTTTTTGTTTCAGAAACAGCAGGTAAGGCCCATCCTGACTCCTGGGAGAACAGCCAACCTCTTGGGGCCCTGCTAAAGATTATTGCCTGTGGGCAACTGGAGGCATCAGGGCCTTTGTGTTCCAGGGAGAGACAGATGACCACCCACCCCTGGGAGCAGATAACTGCCCAGGACAGGAATGTTGCAGTTTCTTTCACCTAATGCTCTCTGAATCTAAAAGCCCTCACCACACCTTGCTTATTCCCATTTATAAAAAGTCTAGCCTGAAGAAAGAACACAAGATGGTCTGAATAAAGCACCCGTAAAGTTTTGATCACTGTCATTGCTTATTGGATTTGGAAGTGACAGGTAGCCCAAATGCCAGTCTTTTCCAGGTTCATGTTTTGGTGACTCCATTCCAGGACAGACTTTGGGACTTTCAGGTAAGTCTGGGTATTTGGCGGGGAGTCCCATTGGCTGCCTGGGCTGAGAGGCCCCAGGGGTTTGGGTTTGGAGAATCCCAAGCAGCTGCTAAGTGATTTCACTTGGGGATTCTCCCTCCACTCCCAGCAATTCTCGTCATTCATCATGTTTGATTGAATCATTGCACTTTCTGGTTCAGCTTAAAATCCTGGGTCACACCTTAGGTTGTCTAGTAAAGGTACCTTTCTTGGTTAAAGAGCTCAGTCTGAAAAAAATGGCATCCAATTTGGTTTGGGTACCCTCTGAAGGAGCTTTGTCTGGAAAAGGACATCTTTTGATCTGGTTTGAGTACCCTCTATTTGGAGCTTCATCTGGTAGAATGAGGGAGAAAGCTTCTGTTTTGGGAAACAACCCCTGTTCCAAGAAACAGCACTTTGGGGCCAGTTCTGGCTAATTCATCAACTTATAAGCATATATGTAGAGCGTATGTGGTTTTATTGTAAAACTGTTCTGCTTGTGTCCTGTATAATTTAGATTCAGGAAAGTGATGGTCACTGAATGTGTCTTTAAATTACTGTATTATACTGTATCTAACGTTGTTTTGTCAAAAATCAAGGAAGTGGGACAAAATGCCTTATCTAGGAGTTTGGTGTTTTGTTTTGTTTTGTTTTGTTTTGTTTGAGTTTACATGATAAAAATGCAGAGTTTAAAAAAAACAACAGAAAATAAGTTAATGGCTCAGAGAAAAAAGGAATTTGCATGTGAAAGATAGAAGCTCAGAGGAGAGGGACCAGGAAGATCTAGATATTACTCCTGATGCAAGCTGCTAAGGGCTCATGCAGCCCCAGGGCATCTACTCAGATAGGGGAAATAGGGAAAGTGTGCCTCAGCTGGCATCACTATCTTGAATCAGTCAGGGAACTGAAACAAGAAAAGACACAGATATTCGGGCTGCCAATCACTACCAAACCCAATAAGCAATGACAGCAATTGAATCTTTGTGGGTGTTTTATTCAGATGGTCGGTGATCTGAGAAGATGGAGGGTTCATACCTAACAGACCATCTTGTCTTGTCTTTCCAGGCCAGACTTTTTATAACGGGGGGAGTAAACCAGGTGCAGTGAGGGCATTGAGATTCAGAAGCTGCAACATTCCTGTCCTGGGCACTTAGCTGCTTCCAAGGGCTGATAGTTATCTGTCTCCCCCAGGAACACAAAGGAACCTGATGCCCTTCAGTTGTCCTCAATTAGTAATCTTTAGTTGTGCCCCAGGAGGTCAGCTGTTCTCCCAGGAGCCAGGATGGGCCTTATCTGTAATTTCTGAAACAAAAGCTTTAACATATGCATTACTTTCTAGGCTTATAACTTTTTACCTTAAGCTAAAATTTTCCAACACTTGTGTCCCTCTATCAGAACCAAATCTGGTGGCAGAAAAGCCCCTACCAGGGCAGGGCAATATCCTTTTCTGAGACTTCCAGTGGGAGTAGGGCCAGAGGGCCAGCCTGCTGGATATTATTGGGCACATACTCCATTTTCTACATCAGATCTGTTAAACTGGAAAAGCTCAAACCCTTCTTATAGAGAGATGATCCTGCTAAAATGACTGATTTGGTTGTGTCAGTTTTGACCACTCATCATCCCAATTGGGCAGGCATGCAAGCCTTACAGAATTTTTGCTTATGGGCGATCAGCAGAGAGGCTGGTGTTGGATAAGGGAAATGAAGAGGCTCAGAGGTTGCACCAAGAAAATCCAGATGGGGCTCTGGGCCCTACAAGGGCAATACCTCTAACCGAGCCCAACGGAGACCCTAATGGAGATGGCCTTCCTCTCTTAGAGCATTATAAGAGATGCCAACTTGAGGGAGTGGGGAAAGCAATCCCTGAGCAGAAAATTCTGGGTATGGTGCAGGCGGTGCAACAAAAGTCCACAGAGGACCCCTCCCAAAACCAGGAAACAGTTAAGGAGATTTCTGGGAATGGCAAGTGACTGATTGCTCATTTGGATTGCATACATTGGACTCATTGCTAAACCACTTAATGAGGGCCAGAAGGGACTGAAATATAGCCTTTTAGCATGGACAAAGGAGGGCATTCAGGCTTTTGAGTCCCTGAAGGCTCACCTGGCTTCTGCTCTGGCATTGGGGCTTCCAAACCTACTGGAGCCCTTTCAATGATATGAGCATGAGAGAGAGGGCATTGCCCTAGGTTTGCTCACGCAAATGCTTAGTGACATTTGCAGCCCATTGGATAATTGTCAAGGAAATTACATCACACTGTCCAGGGTTGGCCAGCATACTTGAGAATGGCAGCCACCTGCGAACTCTTACAACAAGCTGAAAAATTTTCCTTGGGACAACCTGTACCAGTTATGTGCCCCCACAAGTGTTGACCTTGCTGGTGCAAAAAGAAATATGTGGCTCACTGCTGGAAGAATGGGTAGGTACCAAGCCATTCTTCTTGAAAATCTCAATGTCTCCCTCAAAACTGTAAGTTAAACCCTGCTTCTCTTCCCCCAAAGTCTGACTCAGCTGTGCTAATACATGATTGTGCTGAATAACTCATAAAGTGTATTCTAGCAGACTTAATTTATAGGATCATTCTTTAGAAGAAGCAGACTGGACTCTCTATACAGATGGAAGCAGTTATATGGACAAAGGAAGGGGAAAGGCTAGGCATGCAGTTGTGACTCTTGAAAGAGTAGTGGAGGCCAATGCCTTGCCTCCAGAAACCTCTGCTCAGAAAGCTGAACCGATTGCATTGACAAGGATACTGGAATTGTTGTGTGAAAAGAAAGTGAATGTGTGTATTGACTCAAGATAAGCTTTTCTAACTTTGCATGCACATGGTTTCATCTGGGAAAAATAAAAAGTACTGTTAACCTCCAAATAAAAAGGAGATTAAGCATGCAGCAGAAATTTTAAAATTATTAGAGGCTGTTCAGGTACCTTTACAGGTGGCAGCTATGCACTGTCCGGGGCATCAGAAACAGGACACTGAAGTGGCTAGAGGAAGCAATCAGCCTGAATGGGCAGCAAAAGAGGCTGCTAAAGGAATGTTTATAATACCCTTGGTGCCTGTTCTGGACTTGTCAAAATTGGACCCTGAATATGCAACTGCAGACTTAGGGAAAGCTAAGGGCTGGAGTTTTGATGAAGAAGGTCCTCAATAGTGGAGGAAAAACAATAAGAAAGGAGCAATACTGTTCTCCTGAACATTTAGTAGAGCCAGTCATGAAGCATTTGCATGAGGCCACACACTATGGAAGAGTCTCATTAACCACCTATGTCAAACCATGGCTCACAGGTCCTGGAATTTCTAGAGCCATAAGAGAAGTAATTGCTAGATGTGCTATGTGCCAGAACAACCCCAAGACAGATCTCCATCAAAGGAGAGAAAGAAAGCAATACCAAGGATAGTGTCCACTTGAGGACTGGCAAATAGACTTTACTCAGATGCTGAGAGTCTGAGAGCGGAAATATTTGTTAGTCTTTGTTGTCACCTTTTTCAGGATGGATAGAAGCTTCTCTTACTAAGATGGAGAAATCCTTGGAGGCAGTGAAAGCTTTACTGAAGGAAATAATCCCTCACTTTGGCCTCCTTGGCAGCATCCAGACTGATACCGGACCTGCTTTTGCTTCAGAAATTACATAGGAGGTTAGTAAATTTTAGGAATCAAGTGGAGAATCCAAAAGGCATGGAGACCTCAAGCTTCTGGGAGGGTTGAGAAGATGAATCACACCTTGAAAAAATATAGCCAAGCTATGTCAAGAAACTCATCTGAATTGGGATCAAGCTTTGCCTATTGCCCCACTCAGGAGAAGGGTGGCTCCTCCAAGTGAGATTCAGTTGAGTCCTTAAAAAATTGTGTACATATGGCCATTTCAGGTCACAATTGGGGTGGGAGATATGTATATAGATAAAAAACTGAAGGTAAAAAAAATATGGACAACATTTAAGTCAGACCTTAGCTGTGATGAATGACCTTGCGTGTATTAGATACTTCTCTCCCACAGATTTGCTGCATTCCTTTGAGCCTGCAGACAAGGTGCTCCACAAGATTTGGGTGACTGCCTCTCCAGAAAGCCAACTAGGAGGAAAGTGGACTGGACCTTGGGACATACTCCTCACCACCCCCACAATGGTGAAGCTGGTGAAAATAAAACCTTGGACTCATCACACCAGAATAAGGAAAGCACTGGAGGAAGATCTGAAAGTCATCTTTCAAAAACAATGACTTCTGTTCTTTTCTTTACCTCTTGTTTAACCCCTTGTTATGGACAACTTATTCCTTTCAACAAGATGAAAATATTTGGGTATACTTAAAAAAATGCTCTAAATATTTCTGACTTATACTTTGCAGGAGGAACTTATGTTGGACAAACTTTCACTTCATGTTTTATAGGTGTCTGTACTCCTTTGGAAACCCTTACAAATTATACTGTGTTTAAGCATATTGAAAAGAAAATAACCTACTCTAATATTTATAATGGGGACCAGTGGTAAATATAAAGGACAGGGAAATGTTTTCCTTAACTGTCACTAATGTACCCAGGCTAGAGAGTGTACAACTTTTGTCAACTGTACTAAAATCTCTTTTGTACTCTCAGCAGGTGCGGAGATGATTTGCGCCACCACCACTGATGTACCTTATGCCTATCCTCATTTTAAACTGCCAACAGAATGATTTCTGATATGTGTAATGACTGTCTGTTCTTATGTTCCAGCAAATAGTTCTGGGGATGAATATGTGTCTTTAATGTATTTGTAATGCCAGCCACGTTAATCTATTTGAATGTAGAAATAAGCAGATTAACCTGCACTATGGCAAAAGCTTTGAATGCCACTTCACAAGACATCAGTGCCATTAGTCAAGAACTAGGACAAATCAGAGAAACAGTATTGGAGAATCGTGCAGCTATAGACTACCTTCTTTTAAGGCATAATGATGGATGTGGAGAATTTAAAACTCTGCTATTTTACCCGAACTGATAGTTCACTGCTCACAGAGCATAAAGTAGAGCTAGTAAATGATGTAGTGTCCAATATAAAACAGAGAGAGGGATTCTTTGGTATTAACCTGTCAAAACTAACCTCCTAGATGCCTAGTATACCTGGACTTCAAGAGGTATTTATTGTTTTTATTCTTGTCATTTCTTCAGCATCATAGCTGTTGTTGCATACAATGTGCCTCCTTACATAGGTCTGCAATTAGGTGTATTCCTAACCACCACCACCACCACCCACCACCAAATAGTCCAGTGCTAAGTTCTGATCTAACAGAAATGAGATAGTTTAATACTAACAGTGGGGAATGATAGGTGACTCAAGAGTTGGAAAATTTTAGCATAAGGTAAAAAGTTATAACTCTAGCAAGTAATGTATATGTTAAAGATTTTGCTTCAGCCCTGGCTGGCATAGCTCAGTGGATTGAGCGCGGGCTGGGAACCAAAGTGTCCCAGGTTCGATTCCCAGCCAGGGTATATTCCTGGGTTGTGGGCCATAGCCCCCAGCAACCGCACATTGATCTCTCTCTCGATCTCTCTCTCTCTCTCCCACTCCCTCCCTTTCCTCCCTAAAAATAAATAAATAAAATATTTTTTAAAAAAGACAAACTGTAAATGTTTAAAAAAAAAGATTTTGCTTCAGAAACTACAAATCGATAAGGCCCATCCTGGCTCCTGGGAGGACAACTGACCTCCTGGGGCACTACTAAAGATTACTGCCTGGGGACAACTGAAGGGCATCAGGGCCTTTGTGTTCCAGGGGGAGACAGATGACCACCCGCCCCTGGGAGTAGCTAACTGGCCAGGACAGGAATGTTGCAGTTTCTTTCACCAAATCCTCCCTAACCCCTCACTGCACCTTGTTTATTCCCTGTTATAAAATCTCTGGCATGAAAAAAGAAGTCAGGATGGTCTGTTAGGGTATGAACCCACCATCTTCTTTATTCAGATTGCTGGCCATCTGAATAAAGTGCCCATAAAAATTCAATCACTGTTATTGCTTACTGGATTAGGTAGTGAAAGGTAGCTTGAACACCAGTGTCTTTTCCAGTTTCAATATTTCCAATAAAGAACTAGTATCCACAATTTATAAAGAACTCATACAGCTTAACACAAAAAAAAACCCCAAACAATACAATTAAAAAATGGGCTGAGGACCTCAATATGTATATTTCTCCTAAGAGGATATGCAGATGGTCAATGGATATGAAATGATGCTCAACCTCACTAATCATCAGAGAGATGCAAATTGAAACTATAATGAGATATCACCTCACACCTGTCAGAATGTGTTGGCCAGGATGTGGAAAAAAGAGAACTCTATGTGCACTCTTGGTGGGATTGCACATTGGTGCAGCCACTATGGAGAACAGTCTGGAGATTCCTCAAAAATTTAAAAATAGAACTACCTTATTGAAACCAGAATGTTAGCTCTGCCTGTCTTACATTTCCCTTCAAACCAGTGTTCTTATAACAGAAAATAAAGTGTGGTGAGGTGTTTTGAAATTCAGGGAAAATTAGATTAGAAAAACTGCAGCATTTACACCCTGTGCAGTTAGCTCTCCCAGGAACACAATGGCTCAGATATCTCTAGCTGTGCCCCAGGAGATCATCTCTCTCTCCCTGGAGTCAGGGTGGGTCGAGCCACAGTTCCTGAAACAATAGCTTTAATATATGCATTACCTACCAGGCTTATTAACTATTTACCTTAAACTAAAATTTGCCAACTCTTGAATCCCCCAGCATTATGACCAGCAATTCCAATTCTGGGTATTTATCTGAAGAATTCCAAAACACTAATTCAAAAAGATGTATCCACCCTTATGTTTATTGCAGTATTATTTACAATACCCAAGATATGGAAACAACCTGAATGGCCATAAATAGATCAACTGGGCAAAAGAGAAATGGTATACATATACAGTGGAATATTATTTATCCATTAAAAAATGGAATCAGCCCTGGCTGGTGAGGCTCAGTGGATTGAGTGCCGTCCTGTGAACAGAAATATCACCAGTTTGATTCCCAGTCAGGGCATATGCCTGGGTTGAAGGCCAGGTCACCAGTTGGGAACCTGGAAGAGGCAACCAATCAAAGTATCACTTGCACCCTCATGGTTCTCTCCCTCTCTTTCTCTCTCCCTTCCCCTCTCTCTAAAAGTAAATAAATGAAATCTTTAAAAATATGAACTCGTACCATTTGCAGCAAGATGGCTGAACCAAGAGTGTATTATACTAAGTGATATAACTCAGTTAAAGACAAACAGCATATAATTTCACTTATATGTGGAACTGATAGGGGACTCAAGAGTTGGAAAATTTCAGTTTAAGATACTTATAAACCTAATAAGTAATGCACATGTTAAAGCTTTTGTTCAGAACCTACAGATAAGGCCCATCCTGGGTCCTGGGAGAAACAGCTGACGGACCTCCTGGGGCAGTGCTAAAGATTACCGCCTGGGGACAAGTGGAGGCATCTGGAGCATTGTGTTCCAGGGAGAGACAGACAACCACCTGCCCCTGAGAACA
Source organism: Phyllostomus hastatus (assembly GCF_019186645.2). NCBI lineage: Eukaryota > Metazoa > Chordata > Mammalia > Chiroptera > Phyllostomidae > Phyllostomus > Phyllostomus hastatus. Next base: position 268 of record NW_025333640.1, on the reverse strand, counting down.
GCTAAATGCCCAGGACAAGAAAGTTACAGCTTTTTCATCTACTTTTCCCTGAATTTCAAAACTCTTCACTGCACTTTGTTCTCTGCTATAAACTTCTGGCCTGGAAAGAAAATGTAAGATTTTCTGCCTTAGGGTTCAAACCTCCAGTCTTCTCACACTGCTGGCCATCTAAATGAAGTGCCCATAAAGATTCAATTGCCATCTCTGCTTATTGGGTTTGGTAGTGACAGGCAGCCCAAACACTGGTATCTTTTCTGATTTCAGAACC